>NC_080596.1:43400030-45957530 GCF_027887145.1 Ammospiza caudacuta | reverse complement strand
AAACTTGTAGTTTACATACTTAAAGTGTCTCTTTGCAGTTTACAAAAGAACTAAAATAAAATCCCCATCACTGCATCATATAGCTTGTGGACATCAGTGCAAAACTTAGACAAGGAAAGAAAGTTGCTGAATTTTGGGAGGAAAAAAATCCAGATCACCAGAATCCACAAGAAATCCAACTGAAGTTCTGGAATTTCTCTCCTGGACTGCTCCTTTCTTCTCCTTTCACCTCTGGCAGCATTTTAAAAGCTAACATTAGTTTTTTTATGATGTCAGGGTTGTCATCATTGTAATGGGATGAACATGAAGCTGAAGTTAAAGCTGTATAAAGCAATATAGTAACTTTATTAGGTGTTACGGATCAGGTTGGAAGGAAGCAATCTTCAGTGAAGAGAAACAGCCAAAATCTCTCAGCAAGACCAATGTGTTTTCACTTCCTTCATTACCTTCTTTTCCTTTGCTCATTCCATGATCCTCTGCTCAGAAAAGAGGCCACACCCATCTGTTATGAAAGGACCATGTGTATTGCAGGATGTTAGCCTACTAGTGGCTACATCCTAAAATTAGATCACCTTTGAGCATTGGCATTTTTAAGAAATAAACATTCCTTTGAGTTTTCAAGGAAAGGTCTCTGCAAGGTACAAATCTCTGCAAGATTTGGCAGATTTTGCTGGATTTAGTACATGTTTTACCAAAAAAGTTCCTTCTGAAGATTTTTTTTATCTTGCCCTTATCCTTTCCTTTCTTAAAGTAATCAGTATTTTCTCTGATTACTTCATGAACATGTTTTTTATAGACCATTTCAAACATAAGGAGCAGGACAGGAGGCACAATGTGATTGATATTTCTGAGAGAAGCCCAGAGAGACCAGGAGAGTCTTAGAAAACAAGGGCAATGACAGTACAGCATGAATTTACATATTATGATGAAGGTATCATAGTTTATCTACATCTGTTGGTGCAACTTTGTCCCATTTTGAGATTTCAAAAGAGGAGTTCCTTTTAGTCTTCCCAGCTTCATCTTTACTTTTTTCCCAGGTTTTGCTCACAGAATCAGCTCATTAGTCACATTACTAAAGCATTCTAAACTTCTACACTCCTTCTAAACCTCAAGCAAGTTTCTAGTGGGACCTGAACCATTTGTGGGTCTCGTGATGGTCTTTTTCTAAATAGCTGTTAAATTTCTTTCCTATTAAGATGAAAATATTTTAAAGGGGTGCTGTTGTGTATTTGATTTTGCTTAAAAGTCATGAAGTCATGCTTACTCTGCAGATGCAAGATTTCTAGAAGGAAATTTCTGTTATTTTGATTACATTAATAAAGAAATGTGGAAAGACCACAGCATTAGGCATTTTTAAATTTTTTCTGTGTGGTGCATAACTGAATGACCATTTCAAAGACATTTTATTACCAAAAGAAAAAAAAAAAAAGATACTGAAAGCAATGGCTAACAAGCAAGACAGAGAAAGTTATATTCAAGTTACTTTGTGTCCTCTGTCCCTGTGACCTTACTGTGCTGAGCCATTAGTATCCTGTCCATTTTATTTACTACTGGAGGGTAAAAAACCAAATCCTTTTGTGTTCTTGGAATGGTTCCAAAACAGAGCACATATTGCCTCCTGAAGGTGACCTGTTTTAGGGCTGTTTACCCTTGCTAGATTCTGGTTTCCATTATTAAAATGCCACAGTGAACCATTTACTAGCTTTGTCCCTATATTTACAATACCTTTTGACAGAGATGTCTAAGAGCTTTAAACATATGCTTTAAACAGTGGATGGTTGGCTCTGACATTTGTTACAAATCTTTTCAGAGGGCCATGTGGAACTGTTCTAATCCAAGAAGAGCCACTGACTCTCTGTGTGATCTGACAGAGTGACATATCACTTGACCTCAGTCACAGCAGCTGTAAAATGGATTGAAAATACCGGGAGAAAAACGGAGGATGCCCTTTGGCAGAGTTTTCTTGAGCAAATAGGGTTCAAACCTGTGGCTTTGCTTCTTTCTTATTCCTCCAAAAGTTTGTCATTAGTTTTAGATCAGAATTAAGTTTTCCAACATTTATTTGTAATTCCTTTTGACAGTGGCAGTATTCCTTGTGCAGTCACCTCATCCTGCGTGCTCTGGGTGGGAATAGCTGCTGGAGCCTGGGGTGTACAAATGGTCTAATAAAGGCCTCTCGCGGTAGGCCAGTTTTGCAGGACACAAGCAGAAACTTTTCACACACAAATCTTCCTCCCTTCCTGCCGCTCTCCGAGCCGGGGCACAGCGGCGGCGCGGGGCACAGCGGTGACCGCCACCGGCGCCTGGGCACGGCAGCGCCGCGGAGGAGCGCCCCGCGCCGGGGCCTGCAGGGGGCGCAGCGGCGCCGCTCCGCCGGCACGGCCCGGCACGGCCCGGCACGGCACGGCCCGGCACGGCACGGCACGGCCCGGCACGGCACGGCACGGCACGGCACGGCACGGCACGGCACGGCCCGGCACGGCACGGCCCGGCACGGCCCGGCACGGCACGGCACGGCACGGCTCGGCTCGGCCCGGCCCGGCACGGCACGGCACGGCACGGCCCGGCCCTGCAGGGCGGGACAGCGAGCGCTCCGCTCCCGGAGCCCCTGAGACCCGTGATCCCGCACCTCTGCACTCCGGGACACCCCACCCCTGCTTTCTCGGGGACCCCAGAACCATCGGCCCCCACAATCCCGAATCCCTGGCTCCTGCACCTCTGGGACCTGCACCTCTGTGTCCCCGGGACCCCTCCCCTCTGTACTCGGGGACTGAAGAGCGAGAGGAGGAAGGAAATAGTTTTGGTTTGATAAGCACTTCGTGAAGTCAGAAAGAAACACTTCAGCTTTCCCCCTGCATTTTGTGGGGGAATACAGTGTTTGGTTTGGGGGGTTTTGTGCATCTGTGGGAGTTATTTTATTTGTGGAGTTATTGTTTGTTTGGATTTTGGTAGGGTTCATGTTTTTGTTTTTTATTTCATGTTTTTGTTGGTTGGTTATTGTGGGAGTGCTGGAAAAGTTTGAAAATCGCAGCAGATGCAGAAGGCCGTGTTTTCTGTGAGATAGCTGTGGATGCTTTAAACAGCAGCTGAAACTCGATCCCGTTCAGTTCAGACAACTCCAGGTATGGGAGCTCAGTAGAAATCCCATACTTGGGGCAACAAGGCTTTCCCCTGACCAGCTTTGTGACCAGCATTCAGATCTCATCTAGTACGTGTCTGAGGATAACCTTATGCCAGAGCCTATGTTGCTGCCTGTTCAGTACACTCATTTTTATGCTTAGATTTGCTGCTATTTATTTGTGTCAAATCTTCCCCACCATAGCTGTTCTTCCTACAGTTGGGTAGATCTTGAATTAACAAACATCTGGAAAGGTACTCTAGTTTGCATCTGGAAGTCCCTCCTCTGCAAAGAAATTGTTGGGCAGAATGCTTGTGCTGGTGGAACTCCTCTCAGGGGGAACTGGGCTCTAGTGAGCCTTGTTTTGGAGTGTGACCTGCCAAAGTTGGGAGGTGGAAAAGGAGGAGGGATAGCTTTTCCAGATAATGGAACTTTTAAACAGACATAGGGCTGCTGTCAAATGTTTTAAACCCAAGCTGGTTTAAATCCCATTTTAACAGGAGACTAAGGGACAGACAGAAGGGCCCAGGCCCCATCCTCAGGCATATCACATGCACAGCTGACATGAAGCAAGCTAAGCTGGAAATCAGTGCACTAAAGGAAGGAGTCACTGCAGCCTGAGCACAGTTGCTGTAGCACAGCCTCTGCTGGAGCTGCCTGGCACAGCCACTGGAGCTGATGTCCTGCTGGAACTGTTGGGTCCCACTTGCATTCCTGAGCCGTCAGACAGCAGCACGTGGATGTGCAGGCAGCAGTCAGCAGTGCATGCCTGGCAAGTCTGTTACAAAAATAGAAATACAATAGATCTTTCTCCTTGCCAGTGTGTCTTTCCCAGTCCTTACCATTTTTTACTGCCAGTGAAATATAGAGGCCTGTGAGGTGCTGTGTCCCAGCTGGACCTGACCTGTGCACATCTCAGGGTATTGTGATCTAGTTTTAGTCCATGCAAAACGAAATAATTTTATTTGAGTCTACAAAAAGGTTTAAAACGATCATTATTGTAAATGGGATGTTGGAATGGGCCTTTTCCATAATTCTGTTCATAATTTGCTTCATCTTATTCTCCTGTAAATCAAACTAGATCAGTTTGAAAGGCCGAAGCGATTACAAGCCAAGGAACTTTGGCGTGGGGAGATAAGGCTGCTCCTTTGCCCAGCCATCTTACAGTGCTCTCATTGCCATTAGTGACCTGGCACACTTGGGTGCCTGATCTGCTGATTTCACCTCCATCAGCAGGTGATGCATGAGCACGAGAATCACCCTGGGCCAGGAGTACACAGTGTGCATTGCTTTCATAAGGCCGTCACTTCCTTGGGATGGTTGCACCAACTCATACAGTTTGAAATTTCCTCTATGGGAATTGCTTCAATTTCTCTGGGACTGGTAACAATTAGGTGATTATTATTGGATGCTTCATCAGAAAACTGTAATTTAATGTGCCTTGTATGCAGAAATAATCTAGTTAATTTCTGGGTTTGATTTTCAGACACTTGCTCAAGAATAGCCAATAGACCAAGAGCAGCTGAGGTCTATAAAATCTGGTTTTCACTTTTAGTTCATAATTTGATGCTGCTTTTTTAATGTGACTTTGAATTATCACTGTAACCTCCTGTGTCTCTGTAAAGAAGGAGAAAGAACTGGTTTCCATCCCAGGGATATGTGATGTCATACCTGCTGTTTTCTTTTCCTTTTTTTTCTTAGATTATCTAGATGGGACGTCTTATGAAAAAAAAAAAAAGTAGAAGATGATAACAGTTCTAGGAGAAACTCTTGAATCATTAGACAAAGCACCTTGGTGTGTATTTACACTTGACTTTTGATTAACCCTTGATGTTTGCAACATCTCAGTAGTCAGGGAGACCTTGTGAAACTGTTTTCTTCCACTTAGTAGCCTCCTGTAGGATGTGAAAGAAATGATCTCGAAATTTTTTGTGTTTTTTTCCCCCAATAGCTTATAATCAGTATGAAATGTGAAAATGCCATTTCTTCTAAACAATATTTGATTGTATATAAATTATATTTTCGTATGCTTCATTCAGATCAAAGTATAAGAAACAATATATACATTGTCTGTGGAAGGGGCAGAGTTTCTCTGGAATGATACTACTTCTGTATACTTTCTAAGTGCTCTGTGCTGATGCTATCCAGCAAAATAATTTACTTTTTTGATTTCTTTTCCTCCATGTCTTCCCTTTAAATTAAACCAAAGCAAATTTTGCCAGACTGCTTCCCTTGAGAAGAAGGCTACAATATGCATCTGTGCTAGCCAAACAGCTAATTCCCTGGTTCATTTCCTGAAAACACCTAAATAGGGCTGGGCTGCAGGGTGTCTGGACTTCTCTCTACTGTCTGTATTGTATATATTATCTCAGATCCTGTTCACAAGACTATATGAAAGAGCAACAGCAGCTGTGACCAGCCACACAGTAAGTATGTTAGAAATTCATCCTTCCTCCATGAACATATTTAAGCTTGTTTAGTATTATAACATTTGAAAGAAGGCCAGTCTTGTTTAATGTTGTAATATTTGAAGGAAATCCAGTCTGTATTTTTTTAAGACTAAGCAGAGTTTGAAGGAATGGATTTGTTGCTAGTTCAGCCTAGCAACATCCCCGTTTTGGGACTAGTCCCCTTTGACTTTTGACGCTGGGGACTAACACAGTGTTTCAGTTTCAGAACTTGCACATTTTGAGTGGTAGGGAAAATATAAAGGGGTCTTGAAAGTACTTGTGTGGTAGCAGCCGTCATCATAGACCAGATCCCAAAGGGCAGATTTACATTGCACTTGCCACCTTAGTCTTTGTGTTGCTGAATGTCTGATCAGCCAAGTCAAAGTTCCTATTCTCTAGGAAGGGCTCTTTGGGTCACTTGCTGATATATTTATTAATGCAAACTATCTGTTCCACTCTGACAGGAATTTTATAGTAATGTCTTTCGTGACATTGTTCTACTTTTGCACATCTTTTTATGATCTTGTACATTTTTCTCCCTTTATCCTTTATGCTGAAAAATGCTAAAACAAGAGTTATCATACATTTAAATGGACTTTGTCTCCTTCTTATTAAGGAGAAATCTTTGGTTTTCAGTAAAATCTGTGGATCTGTTTGGATAAGTCTTTTTTCAAGGAGACAAAAGGTAGCGTAAAACTCTGGTTTGTCTCACTTAGAAGTTACCCTTCCTTGAAAGCTAATCCAGCTGAGAAAATCTCTGGTACCATCCTTTACCTTTAGTGTTGTGAAAATGCAAGGGACTTCAACACCTTGGCTGCCTGAACTAGGATGGTGCTGAGAAGGTCTAGGCAGAATGGCTCTGTGGGTCCACATCTTAAACCAAAGGCACAATAGCAATAACAATAGTACTTGATACATCTTAAATACAAAAGCAATAGTTGTTCAGGTCTCTGATTTACATACATGAAAACAGAAGCAAATACTGTGCCTGCACTCATCCTTCAGTGCCCTGGACAGATGGTATTAGAGCACAGCCTTACTAACTCTGAGCTTAACATCCCATACTTGTCCACAGCATCTCTGAAGGAAAGAGTTCTTTTAAACACAAAATGTTAGAGAAGCCAGAATTTAATAACAGTAAGCAATATAAGATATTTTTATACTTTCACTTCAGTCTTGTACTCTACATGAAAGGCTATTAAAACCTCTGATAATTTTATATCCTATAATTTGCAACCACTTCCAGTAGGACTTGGTAGTTAATGACAATGGCACTAGCTGATGGGATCCTATTCAAGACTAAGCTTCAGAGTCTGGTGGTTCCTGGAAGAATCTCCTTTTGGGGCTGGGTTGTGTTAATTCAGCTCCTTGCCCATTTAACTGTGCAGAGCCCCAGAAGCAGCAAGATGTCCCTGTTTTAGTTTTCCCTTATTTCATTTATTAGCCCTATGAATCTAGTGTCTTTGTAATCTACAGTATTGCTGCTCCCTGAAGGAGTTGTACTATCAGCTGCCAGAAAGCATGAATGAATGGCAGCTGTGCATCCAGCAGGGAATAGACAGAGCAAAGGGGAAGGTCTCCTGGGCATCCCTGAGCAGCATGTGCTGGTGAGTGCTAGGACACTTTAAATGACCTTTTCCTGTGTCCTCCCTCTGGTCCTGCATGAGCCCTGCCTGCAGAAGGTCATATTTCCATTCTGGTTTGAGGCAGCCCTTTCCACTTATGTAGGTAGCCAGTTTGTTTCTCCAACAGAAGGCGGACCCACAGCCAGTTTGACTCTTCTGTGTAAAACATCAGTGAGACATTAAGCAAAACTTCTTAATTAGCAGCAAAAAAAGGATTTTTTTTTTATTCCGCACAATTTTGGAAGTTCATTCCACACCAGAAGTGGAAAAATTGGAACATAACACTGAAAGTATTCTACTTTCAGTTTTAATAATACTGATGGAAATACTGATATTTTATCTAATGACTGTAACACCAAACGTGGGCAGATAAAAATGAAGTTTGCCTATGAGATAAAGCTGTGAAACATTGTCAAGATGATGAAGTCAGAGACAACACACAAGGTGAATTGGATGGTCTTGGGGACAAGAATAACACTAGATCATGTCCTTGCATACTGATAGTATTTCTCTTATGAGCTGGGACTCAATCCATTTGAAATGATGACCAAGAAGAAGCCTGGCCTGTGCTGCTTGTTTCTGATACAGCTGAATTCTCAATGCTATTTAACTCTGCTTTTGGCTCTTGCCATTTTAAAAGGCACCCTGACAGCTGATAGACGAAGAGCATAGGTCAGCAGGCTCCCTGCTTACTGTGTGTCACAGCTCTCAGTGGGCTGCAGAAGGCAAGTGGTAGTGTATTAGTGACTGCTGGCATTCATTGTCACTGAATTCATCCTCACACATTACATTCAGGGGAGAAAGGAGGACTTTATCACTCCAGGGAGGAAACAGACTTTCTACATGGCCTCTGTTGTGCCTGTTTTGCATGGCTTGAGAAATTGGCTCATTGAGCTTTTAATCTGAGGTGATATTTTAAATTTAGTAATATTAAAGATATTTCTTCTTTAAAATGTCCTCTATTTTTTCTTTAGTAGCCCATTCTTAATAGGACGTGATGAAGACTGGTTTTGAGAAAGGGCCTAAGTATGGCCAAGAGGAGGGAAATCCCATGTGCAAAGCAGAAGTGGATAAACCTGCCTGTCTGGTTCCAAGGTGTATCTCATGGGGCAGTTTTATGATCCCTATCATAGCTACTGATGCTTGTCCTGAAGAAAGATAATGCATTATGATCTTTCCTGACCAAACATCCGCAATCCCTTTCTGGAGTTAGTAAAAAATCTTCTTTGGCAGCCAACCTATGAGTGTATCTCTGCAGAAGGACATAAACCCCAGCAGGACTCCCTTATCACATGGCATTAACTGATGTGATGCTGTCATTTTCGATATGTGTGACTTCTTGCCTCCAACCCCCATGCTGAGATCTCGTGTTCCTTTTTTCCCCAGGGTCATGTCAGACACAGAGTCCCCACTGTGGCTTTGCTCTGCTGGGTCAAGGGGAACATGACATGACAATTTACTATTTCCTATAAATGGTTAAATGTGGACAAGAAAAAAAATGAGAGGTGTTTGTGAATTTCATCTTCAAGGTAGAATTTATAAATCAGGGAAAAATGTAAAGACAGACCCTCTCCAGGGCTTTTGACATCCTGTACCTTTAAGAGAGGAGTAGCAGGGTGGCATCTTACAGGCCCTGTAACTGTCCCAGATTTTAACTGTTTCCTCCTGAATAGCAAATATGTGATTCAAAGAGTGCAAAAGATTCTTGTATTGTAGCAGCACTGGAAAAATTTCATGTACATATAAGATCCAGCATCCATGTAGGTTGTTGTTTTCTGCAACTTTTTGTAAGTTTGGGGAAAACTTAATAAGTACTGTTTCTCTTTCTTTCTTTAAAAAAGACAGGGAGAGAAAGCCTGCATTTTCTGCCATTTCCCAAGAGGCTTTTTATCTGTTTAAACCAACTAGGGATTTTTCACATATTGACATAAGCATTCATTTGCTAATTTGCTGGACATTAAACTGCACAGCATTCTTGAATGAGACTGGAATACTTGGGTACTTAGTGCTGCTCAGACCCCGCATCATTCCCAGTACACATATGGTTTTCCTCCTCTATCTCCTAGATAAAAGTCACTGTTTGATCGCCTTAAGGAAAAGAATGAGTTAAATGGACCAATATTCTAGCCTTGGCTCTAAAACTGGGCCTTTTCAGAAACTCCTCAGCACCTGCAGCAGCTAGGTCATTTGCACATACATAAATAAATAAATTAACAATGAATAAATAATTTAATCCCACCACACAATGCCACCTTGCAGATCTGATCCTTTGCTCCCAGTGAATTTGTCCATTCCTAATTCTTTTTGATAAAGTCCTCAGATACTTGCTGACTGTCAGTCTAATTTTCTTATTGTTTTCGCTTGATTAGTTCTGTATGACCTAAGGTCGCCCTTAAAATCCACATCTCTCGTGAAGACTCCGAAAGGCCTTCTTTTTTTCAAAGGGATGGAAAGTGCCTGCCATTTCTCCGGACAAAAGCCTGGAAGGTTTTCAGTTATTAGCCTCCTGAAGCAGCCCTTTCGCTCACCCAAGCGCAAAAAAAACTCATTTGGGGGCACCTTTCTTTCTGGCTTCTTTATCTGACGCATGTAGGGTTTACGTGTCTCAAGATTTGCAGGTCTCGGGTGGATTTGGACGGCCTCGCTTTTAACCCCGCTGCACTGTGGCTGTGCCCACCGCAGACATTTGCCTCAGCTCCGTGCCCTTAACCAGCTGGAGGTGCTTGGTCGTTCCGAAAGCTGCCTTGCACCCGCTTTGTGGGGCTGCTGCGGCGCTGGGGAGGCACGCTCCTCGTGCAGGGGGCGGGTGGGAAGGCAGCATGCCTGCCAACATGCTTTATCTGGGCATCTCGCCCTTCAGAGGGCACGGGCAAAGCTGCCAGCTCCTGCCTTCACTTGAGCTGCCAGAGGTTATAAATCAGAACAGCATCTGATCTGCTGTGCCTAAACAGTGCTGCCCAGCAACGCCACACCTGGGGTTACTTTTTAAGAATTAAAATCTCTGGAAATTGTACTGGCAGGTTGTGAGAACCCAAGAAATTCCTCTGGCTGCCCTGGAGAACGCGAGACCCTGTCAGGGGGCTCAGGGACCTTGGCACAGAGCCCTAGACCCCTGTGCCTTTGATTTAGCCCTTAGAAAAAACAATTACCAACCTTATATGAAGAATTACAAGCAACAAAAGTTTAAGTAGAATGATAGTGAATTTATCACAAGATGAAAAATAGATTTTTTTAGAGTTTTTAGAATGGGGATTCAGAAAGCAAGATAGAAGAATCTAAGCATATCGAGCCTTTCTCCTTCTTCTTCTTGGCCTCCATCTTCTGCTCTGATGTTGGCACTTTTAGATTGGTTTAAAGTAGAAGCTCACTGTCTAACATAGGTGATAAGTATTGGAAAGTAATTGTAAATATTGTACATGTACTTTTTGGTATAAAAAGATACCACCCCGGGGGGCAAGCAAAGTGTCTGACTGTCTTGCTGAGTGGACCTCAGCAAGTCAAGAAAAATAATTTTATAGATAAGATACAATGAGCAACCTTGAGACTGAGAAATTAAGAGCTCTGACTACTTATTTAAGTACTGGGCTAAGAAAATAGACTTTCTAACATATCTCAGAGTCACTCTGACCAGCTAAATACCCCAAGAGCAGGTATTACAGTGACTAATGTTGCTCACTTGCCTAGGCTCCTGTATTTTGTTGAGGAAGGACCTCATGACTGAAGAAAGAGGAGCAAACTGATTGTTTCTCTTCCATAAAAGGGCTGCCTGGTGTCTCTGATGAGACACCTCAGTTCAGGCTGGGATCTGAGTCTAAAGAGAAGAGTGATTCACAGAATTAGAAGGAAAATAAGCAGATCTTAAAAATGTAGAAGCCAGGAAGATAAGCCAGGGCAGGTACAGAAAAACGGATGTCTTGCTCCTGCAATGCTACTTCTTTTGGTCCTGAAGGACAGCTTGTCCTTCACTGGGTTAGAAGTGACTGATCCTTCTGGGTTAAAATTCAGTAGAAAAGCTCAGGGCTGTAGCTGAGGTCCTACTTCCAAGCACGCAGGATGGCAGTTTTGTAGCCATTAACCGTTGTCCTGGCTGTTTCCAGGGACTGAGTCCTTGTTGGGTTGCAAGAATGTACCATTATGGCCACTGATTTTTTCCAGGCCTGCCAGCTCCTATGATATTTCTGTGGTATTGACACTTCACCTCAATCTAGTTTTCCTCTGCAATCTGGTTCCTCTGAAATCTGAATGGGGCAGCACTCAGTAAAGCAATGGAAGTCATGTGCACAAGGCTGAGCTTATAAGCAAATCCTTGCAGGGTCAACACTGCATTATCAACAATGCATAATATGCATTATTTTTTCAACTGGCATAAATTTTGAGTAGTGATTAATTGGATATAATGTCAAATACCATGAAAACTATGGGGTCTACTCCATAGTTCAAAGTAATAGTTACATTATGGTCTGAAGAATGGCAGAAACAAGGAGAAATTAGAAATTAGAGAAGAATTTGGGACCACAATCTGGCAGTTATTTTGAAAGTATGAAATGGTTTCATTTAAAAGGAACATTAAAGATCATCTAGTTAATCTTGACTTGGGGACCTCTGTCAGTAGAGTCCTGCCTGCTCTCTTTAATGTGTCAACTGGTTAATCTCATCTCCTAGAAAACTTCAGGATGGTAGTGGGTCCTGGAATGCGTCACTGGGACCACATAGAAATTGTGATAATGTGATATATTGAGTCTGCTGAGGCCTCTGAGGGCACCAGAAGTCAACCCACAAAGAGAAATTGTACCAATCTGGTAACAGGAAGAGTATTTTTAATAGCTTTTTTGCATTGGTTTCTTTTTCTGCCTCAAGCTATGCAGGAGCATTTTAAGCTTACAGAAGAAACACTATGCAGTGATAAAGAAGGAATTTGGAGATTGAGGTGAAGTTAACTCTCAGCATCTCCCTCAGGAGACCATGTATCTTATGCTGAAGTAATAAGACAATGCAGCCTTGGAAATCATGGTGACAATAAGGCTGAACCATGATGATGGTGACATCTCTGGAGATCCATTAATATCCCTCATCCATAAGATCTGAGCAAGCATCATTTAGCAGTGTGGTGTGTTAGCATGTTAACTATGATCTGTAGAAAAATTTCTGAAGTTATCAATAACTTTGCTGGGAGTTTGCGGATAAGTACACAGTTATTTGGCTAATGATTAGAATAACTTCCTGTTTTTTCTTCAAAATGGTCATTGTCTATTGTTGGGGCTGTCCTGCACAGGGCCAGGAGTTGGACTTTGATGATCCTTGTATGTCCTTCCAATTCAGGACATTTTTTGATTCTATAATTTAGTATCCTTACACTTTTTTTAAAGTCTGATTATAATCATGACACATTCTTTTAGGGTATGTAGGGAAGGTTTGACAACCAGTCTGAAATAGCCCTGGAAATATAGTTATAGGGACAACACATTTTCAGGAGGTTGTGAGACATTTGACTACTCCTTGAGCTCAGCACATTTTCCCAATGCCAGGCATTGTCCATTCTGAAAAGGAGCCAATAATTTAAGATAATGAAGAAGCTCAGCTGTGATTCTGACATGCTGGTAGTCAGGTGTGGGCAAATATAATTTCTTTCAATTGGGAAAAATATAGTGGTTGTGAAACTGTGTTCTAATGTGGAACTGTTCCAAAAATGGAAAGAAACTGGATGAGTAAGGGGTTCAGCACAAAAATAGCACCTTGTCTAAGCATAATCTTTCTTTTTAAAATGTAAAAAGCACAAGCTTCAGCATCAAAACTGGTTGCTGAAGAATTCTAAATAATAATAAATTATTTTTCTAAAGATAGGTTTAAAGATTGGCTATGCTATGATGTACCTATTTGTAATGAAATGCCAACTCCTAAGAGTTATGAGAACACAGCATTATTCACTTCACTTGTGTTAGCAGCCAGAGCTGGTAAAATTTCAGTGACTGTAATGAAGGAAAAGAAAAGAGAGGAAAGGGGAAAATAATTTATTTCCATTTAAAGCAATGGAAAGCAAAATTCTCCCCTAGTACGCATGTGCTTAATAATATAAATTTTCTTATTTTACATGTAGATGCTTTATACATAGAGTCCTTGAAATCCTTGAAGCCTTGGCTTCATGGTGGCAAAGGTGGCAGGAAAATAAGGTGCCTGTAATGATGCAGACTTTCAGAGCTGAACCAGTGCTGTGGAGGGGATCAAGCTTCTGAGCTTGACATTTTGACAACCAGATTATGGAGAAAGGACACTGGCCTTCAGTGGATGGCTAACAATTTTGTTTGCAACAGTGCTTGCTGGAGGAAAATGGTAAATAATCCAATCTTCCCCAGGTAAAATTCTTTCCATCTGGTCTGTAGTACATGCAACTAGTATGTAAAAAGTATTTGTCAACTGCACAGCTGTTTCATTTCAGTGATTGAACTTGTTACACCTTCTGACTGTATAACAATCACACAAAATATTGCATTTTTTAAATTAAATACAATATTTTAGCATGGAGATGTCTAGCCCTGTTTGAAATATCTGAGCAGATAAATTAGGCTACTTGCCAGGCAACAGTGAGGGTGGGATTCAGCTGCCCTGGTTTTTTCCCCGACTTGTATATCTGAATCTGACCTATTGATCCCACATTCCCTCAAAATTACAAGGGAAAATATATATATTCCAAGGAAAATGTACTTATTTTTTAAGGGAGAAAATAAAATCAGTCTGATAAATTATCCTCAGGAGCTGCCTGTTTATTCCTCTTGACTAGAAAGATTGCTTAGAATGATTAATTCATTCTCAGAGCATTTCCTTTGAGACAGTGAACAGCTCTTTCTGGGACTATAAAGCAAAGCTGACTGTAACACAATTGCTAACTATGTGTAATATACAACAAACAAAGAAAATCAAGGAAAATTCTGCCCCTCTGCTCTGGTGAGACACCACCTGGAGTGCTACATCCAGTTCTGGGGTCCTTAGCACAGGAAGGAGATGAAGCTGTTGCAGCAAGTCCAGAGTGGGGACACCTAGTTAGTTAGAGAAATGGAGCACCTCTCCTAAAGGCAAAGGCTGAGAATTGGGATTTTTCAACCTGGGAAAGAAAAGGCTTTGGGGTGACCCAATTGTGGCCTTCTAATACCTGAAGGGAGCCTACAAAAAAGATGGAGAGAGACTATTTACAAGGGCATGTGGTGACAGGACAGGGAGGAATAGCTTCAGAGTGAGTGTAGGTTCAAATTGGATATTTGAAAGAAACTCTTTACTAAGAGGGTGGTGAGGCACTGAAACAGGTTGCCCAGAGAAGTTGTGGATGCCACACATCACTGAGGTCTTCAATGCCAGGCTGGCTGGAGGTCTGAGCAGCCTGGTCTTCTAGTGGAAGGTGCCTCTGCCCATGACAGGGAGGTTGGAATGAGATGATCTTTAAGGTCCCTTCCAACCCAAATCATTCTGTGATTCTGTATTAATTTCCTGAAAATCTTCCTGCAGAAGATTAATTTCCTGAAAAGAAGATGCAAAGCTGCAGCGTGGAGACTTGCAAATAACTTTTGAGAAGATGCAATATTTGGTGAAGAACAGCATACCATATTGCTGCTTGGAACCTCCTCACCATGGAAAGACCATTTGACCTCACAGAGCTGGATTAGCTCCTCCATATGCACACTGAGGGATGCTTGCCTTTCCTTTAAGTGTAGACTGTTGTGCCCAGTTGCAGCACTTTTTCTTGGAGGAATATTTTATGCACTGAGTACCAGAGGCAGAAGAACCTGTTCTCTACATGACTTCCCTTCCATGATCAGCATAATTGTGTGTTTAAGACAAGATGAGGTTATTTTCTTCCCATGTATCTTTATAAACATGTGACTGCATAGTTGAACTAACAAAATGAGCATGAGGAGCCACTGAAATATGTATTGCTTACCTATTTGGCAAGGTCTCAAATGATGCAACTCCACTATGTCTTCTTCTTGTGGAAGCAGCTATAGCTTCATGGATGTCCAGGGATCTGCCACCTGAACTAGCTGAGGAATACAGGCAGTATATGCATATAGCTAACAAGCATGTGGGAGTCCCTTATTTGCTTTAACATACTCTCTTTTCTGCAGATGGTGCCTTGAAAACAGTGGTACCTTTATCATAATTGTATTCATTTTCCTAGATCTTTGCTGTCCAGCAGGTTTTGACATTATGCAGTAAATTATATACTCTTGTTTACACTTTTTTCCCAATTACTTTATTGCCTTTTCTAGACATCAGAGAGAATTTAAAACATTAATTACTATTACTATTATTACAGCAATAATTCTGGCAATTATTTCAGTAATAAAACTCCAAGAGTAGTTTTTCTATCATTTCTTCAAGAGAGAAGGTACTGTACAAAAACAGTTTGTGGCATAGAAAAATTACTACTACATCATATGATAAAAAGGCATTTTGTAATGGAATAGGAAAGACTTGGGTTACTATTGATTCCCTTTGAGCATTCCAGTGTATAATTGTGTTGGATGGGATACATACTCTCTCAGGGTTTCCTGAGGTTCTTAAAGTTTGGTTATCTGTTCTCAGTGAATGTCAGTGATCCCTGTTACCCTTTTCTCAGTTTAAAGCCATGTGGGGTTGGTTTGTTCAATAGGTTTTGTTGTTATTGTTCCTTCTACATATTCCAGTCCTGGAACCCCAGCAGCAATGTCAGTAAGGGTAAATTATTTCCATACTACCACGTTTAGGGGAAAAGTCTATACCCTAACCTTTACTCATGGCTGTAGTAGTATCACTTCTTGTAGTGAATAAGGTTGTACAGGTGTGTCAAAAACCTGTCAGGGCAAACCTTGAGGTTGCCCTAGGATATATTGAAGGATATTTTAGTTTGGGGGGAAAAGTAGAAAAGACTAATCCTATATCTTAGTCATAAAAGACTGATCTTAAAAGGCTAATTTCTGTGAATTCTTCCCCTGGAATGGCACTAATGTAGCATGCATGGGAAATTGTGAGGATTGAATAAAGCCACATTTAAACAAATAACAGCCAAACCAAACTAGGAATTACTGAAAAAAGCTAAACTGAATCCAGGTGTACTATGGAAGAGGGCCTGTACAAGCTTCCTCTGTGTGTAGTACACAATAGTATACACATGATCACATGTACCTCCAGAGGAGGAGAATGGAGGGAAAGGCAAAAGCCACAGTCTCCACTCCTCCCTAGCAGTGAGAAAGCACTGAAGCCATGTCACAGCTTCCTGCTAATGCCTCTAAACTGAACATCTCCTTCAAGCTGATACCTTGAAGACAAGACCAAACCCTCCCCTGGCTGACTACCATCTTATTTCTCCTTTGAAAGGTTGAACCAGGACACAGTGGTTCCTTAAAAGAACATAGAAATTGCTTTTTAGGGGCCGAATGGTTATGAGAAGGTGCCCTCAAAGAGGAACACAGTTTTTAGCATTCATCCTTGAGACTTCAACTTTCTGGAAGAATGTCTAAGCCTCAAGCTAGGAACTAAGGGCAGGTAGATGGAGATACAGGTTGAATTACAATGAAGGCACTTTCTGCCATGATCCCGGCCTTAAGGGCTCCAGTTTGACTGGGCCCTACTCTAAATACTTGCACCCTTTATGGGACTGAAAGCATAATTTTGGTGCTGGAATTCACAAGAGATGGAGATGAGCTCAGAGCTCAGGCACTGCCTGGTTTCCACAAAGCTAGTAGGAGACCAAGATTCTCTAAACAAGTGCTGCAGGGTTAGCTGGTGTAAATATTTCTACATGCTCTGGGGGTAAAAATAACTTCATAATGTTCACCAAAAGCATAAGAACTGAGTCACAGACCCTGTAATGAATTCCCTGTTGCCTTGAAGGACTCCCTTGTTTGAAGGGCCTCATTTTTTAATAGCACAATCATTACATTCACTAGAACTGCACTTGGAGGTGTTGTATTCTTACAGTAATTAAAAATTAAATTGCCTTTAACTTTTCAGACCATACATACTAAAGTTTAGATTTCCTGTTAGCAAAAGTGGGTTTTTTCAACCTAATTAATTGTATTACTTCTGATTAAGCATAATGCATATTAACATTCAGTTGCTGTAGCTTGAAGATAAACGTTAAACAATCTCTTTCCTGAATTTAATATTGTTTTGTTTGATAAATTTCCTAATGTAATATTCTGAATTTGAATCTTACAAACTATTCCTCCTTCTTGTCATGTGATGTTTCATTTAATAGTCTTCAATGTTGCTTTTTCTCATCTTTTGAAACGAGTTTTGTTTGTTTTGATATGCCTATGTTAAATTCAGTATGCAGTATGTTGCATGGGTAGATATCCAAGTTTTAACCTTACATACATACTAAAATGACTTTTCTTGTACTTCTTTCTATAATGCCTTTTCTCTTCAAGAGAATTTAGTGTTCTTTTCCTAAAACAGCCTTCATGCACTATGCAGGAAATTTTGCTAGAAATAGACATGATGATTTGAGACTCACTCAAGGCAGGAGGAAAATCTGTGGGATCAGATGCTGAGCAAATATGGCACTGTTGGCTGGAGGGTTTCCTTCCAAAAATCTGCCTTTGCAAAAGGGTTGCTGGACAAGCCTGCAGCTGCTTCAGTAGCTATGTCTAATACACAGACTGTTCCACAGGCAAACAGAAGGTTTCCTCCTCCTTATAATTGATTCAATTTATAATGGAAAAACAATCCCTCTGGACTTCTAGGCACTATTACATTCTCTCCAAGAATGTGGCAGGAGGGCAAGAAGCTGATCTGATTGGGGTGATCATTGTACCCTGGCACCTAAGACCCTCTGCTCTCCTAAGCACTTCTGGCATGGTCCTGGTCAAATCATGCAGGCTACCTTTGAGCCTGGGGAATAGCAGCAGCATTCCACAGAGCTGTGGGACCACAAGACTTATAAACTGGCAGGATCTTCACCATGGGAAAGGGATCATACCCATACCACTAGGAAGCCAATTATTGTGTGCATCTCTACTGGAATAGATCTGTAATGAAAAGCCTTTGTGGGTGCAGTTCCTTCTCTTTCCGGCAGTTGTTTCTTTTAAACTCATGGCTCAGTCCCTATAGGTGTAATGATGCAGATCTTTGTGGTCACGGACCCAAAGTACAATAAAAATACTCTTTTCTAGTTAGCTACTGATCTGATTGATAAGATGCCCCAAGAATGACTGTGTTGTCCTGAATTCGGGGACTTTGTTCAGTGGCATCGGCTCTTTTTTCCAAGGCTGGAAACTCCACAGTGTGGCACTACCAGCAAAGCCCCTAGGTCTTTGAATAATGCATTCAGACTAGTGTAAAACCATGGGAAGAAAGAAGAGTTCTGATCTGTGTTATATACGCTCAAAGTCCATAAACATTTTTTACTTATTTAAATAGGAAAAGTGAGACAGTAGAATTTCCTCCAGGCTTTGCCTGTTGCCTATTGAAAACATAAAGCTTTAAGATGGAGAGTTTATGCACAGGCTTCTTATGTCCCTTTGATCTAATTGGTGATGTTTTATTTAAATAATAATGCAAATAAATCCTTGGGATGAATTAGGGAGTTGGAGATGTTTTCAGTAATGCAATATTCCAAAGATCAACATAAACTCTTCTACTGTCTGAGTAAGTAGCAAGAGAGAGTCAGTATCAGATACAGAACTGTAAACTTACATTTTGCTGTCCTTTGATCCCAACATGATTATTTGCTCTCAACATAAAGAAATTACTGAGGTGTGACCATGCTGTACAACTATTTTCTGGGGCGAGAAGAATTGTAGTACATGTAGGACGTGGAATGTGTGAGGAAAAGAGAGGAATTCCAGTAGCAGGAGGTGGAAAAGAGGGTATTAAAGGCATGGGAAAGGAAGGCAAGGCAAACTGTGGCAAAAGAGATGTGAAAGTCTAGGAATGAGAAAGATGCTAGCTGAAGGAAAGGAATAGGACATGATAGAGCAAATCATTCACCATTAAGATTTTTAGCCAAGCAGGTTCATAACACAGAATCTAGTATTTTGAGGGCTTTGGGAATTAAAGTAGTTTATTTTCAGGAACAACTCCTCTCTATTCATTCCCTGTGCTAGCTGCTCCTGGACACCAGTAAATTTTACTCCTATGCCAGACAATGACCATTGCCAGCCCAGAGAGGCACCCTACCTGGGACCAGGTACAGCCTTGATCAGGCCCAGCACAGGTGTCATCCAGCTCCCATCTGCTCCCAGCAAGGTTGGAAGGTGATGCTCATGGCAGAGCTAAAATAAATCCCAGGGGGAAAAAAAAGCTAAAAGTCTCTGTCTGATAGGCACAGAAATGCAAAATAAAATCAAGACAAATGAGCTGAACCTCTGTCAAAAGACAGGGGATGCCTGTCCCAAGGGAGCTCTGTACCCCACTGCCTATGCTGACCCACCTGTGTGCACAGAGCATGGTGTGCAGGTGTGGGTCTGAGCTGGGAAGGCAGCTCAGCTCCCATGCCTGCTACAGTTGACTTTAGCAAATTCCAAAATAATTTTGGGGCCAAAAGCAGGAGGGTGAGCTCAGAGCCCTGAAAGAGTGGAGGGAGGGGAAACTTTTATCCTAAAGTCATTGTAAAGCCAAAGAGGGGTTTATCCTCCACAGCTAAATGAAAATGAAAAGGGAAAAAAAAAAAAGAAAGAAAAAAATGCAGGATAGCAACATTGGAGAGACAAAGACTGTCATGGACCAGTGCGAGTTTGCAAAATTATATGCAAATGACCCCAGTTTTTACCATGGTGGCCCTCTGCTAATCCCACAGAGAAAATCTACTTAGCAAAGGAAAGTTTTGTTTAATTTGGTTAACAGGGACCAAATGCTGAATATATTTATATTTTCAGGGAAATGCCATATCTTTAATGTTTCAGGCACAAAGTGGGATCACAAGAGCTTAAAGCTCACAGAATATGTCATATAGCATTTTGACCATATTCTGCACCCAGCGCTGATAAAAATGAGTGCTGGACATGTGTTTTCATAATAGTCACCAGCCATTCCTGCTGCTGAATGTGTTTGGTTGAGTCTGTATTGTTCTGTGTACGCTGACCAAAAGAGAAGTTCCCTCTGGATTTACCATCCTAAAGGTGTCCCGAGGAAATGGGGGTGTTTTTCTCTCCTCCCTAGCTGACTCCTCACCATCCCGCCGTGTGACCTTTTCCCCATTAATCTGGGATAGGAGCTTTTCCTGTGTTTACAGGTTAAATGGAAGATACACATTCCACTTTTTACTCATTGTAATGAAGATCTTTTTGTCTGTCTCCGAATAAAGGGTCGGGTTGGTTTACAAATTGCGGGTCAGCCCATTCCGCGACCTGGGCAAACAGTCCAGGTCAAATCTCCTCAAAGCCTCCCCACCCAATTGGAATAAGTTAATTTACCCCTCGACGGCTCTGGCCCCGCCGGGCATGGCCGGGCTGCCCGATTTCCAGGGGCTATGGAACACCCGGGACGCTCGGTTCAGGCGGGGCTGGAATTGCCCCGGCGGGAGGGAGCCGTGCGCGGCTCCGCGCCAGCGGCGAGGCTGGAGGGACTCGCTCCCGGAGCTTCCATTGGTTTTATTCTCAGCGCCTGCCCTCCCCGCCCCGTCCTGTGCCTTCACCATTATTCATCCTCCTCTGAACGAGCTGCGCCGCAGAGAAATTCTCTGACAGAGCACACGGGAGATGCGGTTCGGACACGTGCCCCTGGAGCACCCCTCCACGGGCGCGTGGGAGGGCAGCACCCGCAGGGCTTGCGGGCGAGGGCGGCATCCGCCACCTCCGGCGTACGCCGGGGCTCCCTCCCAGCCCCCGGTGACGGCCTGCGAGCAGAGGCCGGGCGGCACCGACACCCCGCCCGTCACGTCCTGCCCCGCCTGTCCGGAGCGCCGGCCACGGCCGGTGCGTGCAGCAAGCTCCCGGGCCCTCGCTGACCACGTCTCGCTCGTCTCTTTGCCCTGGTGGCTACGTGGGGAGACTCCCACCGCCACCCGAGGAAGCTCCCTCACGGAAACAAAAAGCAGCGGCGGGTATAAACTTTTATTCCAAGGCATCACTTGTACAGGCACTGGACCCCGAGGTGGGAAGACGAGCGGGTGGGGGCAGCTTCAGGCCCTCGGAGAGGGCGGGCGGGGGCAGATCTGGGCCCCCGGGGGCTCCTCCTCGCCATCCGGGACCCCTGCGCATCTCCCTGCCCCCGGCAGCCTCCCCGTGCGCCCGGGTGTAACCCGCAGTGTCCGCGGTCATAAATAGGTGTTCTTTCAGGCGGGACGAGTCTCTATAGCATGGAGGGGTGCTGGCCCGGGGGCAGCCCGAACGCGTTGGGGTGGGAATGGCCGAGGAGGTTGAGGTAGTGGCGGTCCAGCCCCTGCACGGATGAGAGGAAAGTGCTGCGCTGCTGGCCGGGGCTGGCGAGGGGTACGGCGGCGCTGGGCAAGTGGTAGGGCAGGGAGGGGTTGCGGGCGGCGCCGTGCCAGGGGAATGGCCCCCCCGAGGGCGGCTGGAGCACGCCCTCGGCGGGACTGTGGACGTGCCCGGGGCACTCGGGCCCAGGATGCAGCGGGTAGGAAAAGTCCGGCTCCGGGAGGGAGCCCAGGGACGTGAAGAGAGGCTCCGTAACGAAGCGTGCTTTGGACTGGAGAAAGGCCAGGATGCGGGCGTACTTGGTGTCTTTGGTCTCCATCCTCTCCACCGTTGTCAGGTAGTGGACCAGGTTCTTCATGCACTCGTGGTAGCCATAGTGGAAATAATTGGCGAACTCGGAGAGCAGCTCTGCTGGAAAGGAAAGGGAAGGGAATCGAGCTCCTCAGGGTCGGGAGAGGAGGGGGGAAAGCCGCCTCCACGCCACGGGTGACCCGGCGGGGGCCGCGGGAGGTCGCTCCCGCCCACCTACCCTTCTCCCGGCTGCGGGGAAAGTCCGCCGAGTGCAGGGCCCGCAGGTACTGCACCGTCATCTCCAGGATCTCCGCTTTCTCCAGCTTCCCCGAGCTCTGCAACGGGCAGGGCAGGTGGGCATCACCTCTCCCCTGAGACTGCTCTGCGTTCCACTGGGCCGCCCCCTAGCCCCGCCGTATGGGGGGATATCGCGGCGCACCGGGGAGAAAAGGGCGTAGGGGCTGCTCCCCCCCGCCTACCTGCTTGGCCAGAGCCATGGGCACCGTCTTCCCCAGCTCGGTGAGGCAGCGGTTGATGCGGTCCCTCCTCCGCTTCTCAATCACTTTGTGGGACACCGGCGTCCTCTGCAAAACATATGGGGCGCGTTAGTGGGGGAAGAGAAAACAGACGGATCCAGTCTCGCTGTGACAGCTGCCCCCGGCCCCGGTCTCGACCCCTCCAGGGAAGGCAGTCCCCAGCCCCGCTCCGAGCAGCGGTGCCGGGCGCGACGCGTTCTCGGGGAGGATGATGATGCTCCGGTGGCCAGTCCTCTCCGCGCGGCCCTGGTGGCTCCCCGACTGCGCGGACGGCCCTGGCAGGGCAGCCTGTTTTTGTGAGGGGGCTGTGGTTGTTTTTTGTGGGGGGGCTTTTCAAAGGGAAAGGCGGCGAAGGGCTCTGGGCTAGGCCGGCTTGGCGGCCCCGCAGACCCGTGCGCGCAAGGCGGGCGACGACTCACCCTCCGCTCCTTGAGCTTGGAGGCCATGGTGGGGTCTGCATCCCCTCTCTCTCCGGCCCCCTTATAAAGCCATCACTACTTGGGGGGGACCCCGGGGGGCCTCCACGGGCCCGCTGATCCCATAGGATTACGGGAGAGCGGCGCCGAGGGAGTGTATGCATTAAAGATCAGGGTGGAAGGGGGCGAGGGGATGAGGGGCTTTTTTCTTCTCTCTTCTTCCTTTCCCCCCCTCCTCGCCCCCGTCCACGCAGCCGGGGGCGGCCCAGCTGTGTCGCCCCACGTGGACCTCGGGGACACACGTGACTGTCCCACAATAGCGGCGGGGATGGGGCCGGGGATGCGGCGAGCGGGGCGCAGGACGCGGTATCGCGCCCTGCGCCCCGCTCGCCACATCCCCGGCCCCGTCCCCGCCGCCAGCCTTCAAATCCCCGGCACCCCCTACCCCTCCCCTTAGCCCCGGAGCTGACTGCATTTTAAAGCCTGTCCAGAGTCATTAAAGTAATTAAGTAAGCCCTTAATAGGCTGTTCCGCCCAGTTCAAGGGAGAACCCTTGGAGACGGAGTGGCCCCGTTTGTTCTCAGGCTTTTCTCACACGACTTGGTGACACGTCCATCTTTATAAGAGGTGGCAGCGAGGATTTTTTTGTTTACACCGCTTTATGCGCCGGGGACACCCCGGCAGGTGTGGGACCGGGGGGCTGGCACACGATATCCCCCCCCCATCATCCCCCCCTTTTCTTTTTCCGTCGGCCCGGGGAGGCTTTCGCCAGCCTTTGGCACACGACGCTCCTTTTTTGTGTGGTGTGCGCGTCTGTGCGTTGTTGTTTTACCCCCCCTGCTCTCCCCCTCTCCTTTGGAGAGGCTCAATTTGTAGCCTATTATCCTATAGGAAAATGTCCCATTGAAAAGTATGAATAGTTTCATTGGGCCTAAATTTTAATAATGCGGGTCAAAGAAAAGAGGGGCAAATAAAGAGGGGATCGCAGCTGGTCCGAGAGTGCATTATTCGGTGTCACCTGCGAGCGGGATCGCCGACAGACCCCCTATTCATTTGCCTAATTTTGGTCAATTTAACAAACTTCAGGAGAAATTATTGTGGCATTGTTAAGGAGGGTAAAGCTTTCTGATCGAATTAACAGCATGTTTTGATCCGGTAAATGTCATTAAAAAGAAAGAAACAATCGCGTTTAAAGGGGGGCTCCGAGTTAAACGCGCCAAGTGGAGACGCCGGAGCGCAAAGCTCACAAAGGGAGCAAGTAACTGCCACAGGGGAACTTTTGTACGCTCACATTGCTGAGGTTTTTTACACAAAAAGGCATTATTTCATACTTGAATACGTTTAATCCAACAATTGTCTATTTTCTGCAAACATATTTTCACAGCATTGTTAGCTTTCCTCTCCGCGGCCCTCCGCCCGGGCAGCCGCGCTCCTCGCCTGGCGAGCGCACCGAGCCCCCGGCCCGCCCCGCACAGCTCCGCACCGCCCCGCACCGCCCCCGCCGGGGCCGCCCCGCCGCGCCGGGGGGGCCGCCCGCCCCCGCCGCCCGCCGCCCCCCCGACAGCGCGGCAGCGGGCGCGGCCCCCCCGGGCCTCTCCACGGCCGGCGGTGCGCCTCCGAACCCGGCACGGACCGCGGGGCCGCCCGCCCGTCTAACCCCCCCCGGCTCCGCCACAGCCCCCGGGCCCGGCTCTGCCGCGGGGCTCCACCACCCCCGAGGGGAGGGAAAAGCCGAGAGCGACCGGGCCTGCGGCGGGGCCGCCCGGAGCCTGGCTGTGCCCTCACGGGCGACGCCACCGAGCCCCGGGCAGGGCTGCGGTAAACAGCCATATCCCCGCCATGTGAGCTCGGGCAGTTGTTCTCTCGGAAACTCCCACGTCCTCTCCCGTATTCCGCGTTTTTCCACCCTTTTCCCTTTGCGATTTAAAATGGGGAAACCATCCCTGCCACATGTGCCCGGGTGAGCACGGCGGGTGGCACCGCCGCTCTCGTCTGTTCGTTTCCCCAGAAGCGGCCGGAGGATAGGCGAGGTGCCGGCCCTCGCCCCACTGTCCCGGGATGGTTCCCACCTCTACGGGCCGGTCGAGAGCGCCGAACGACTCGGCGGGAGGAGGCGGTGGTGGCCCCGGGGCGCATCTACCCCGGTCGGCGGGACGGAGCGGGCAAGGCCGGCTGCCCGCCTGGGCACCCCTGCGTGCCGTGCCGCCGGCCGCATTATTCTTCCAGGAGTCTTGTAGGTTTCAGTATATTCATTCTCGTACAATGGGATTAAACACTAACCGTTATCATCCAAATTAACTAAGTTCTGAATAGCAAATGAGGGGGCTTTTATTTTTTTTCCTCCTCTTTTTGCTGCACTGGCGGAGATGGAGTTGATCCTCTTACTGTCTGTGTTAACCGCCAGCTGCAGGCACCTGCAAGGCAACTTCTTACACGAGGGAAATTGTTTATTTGCTCGCTGGCTGTTCCCCTCGTTGGTTCCCCCGCGGGCCGGGCTGCCCGGGTCAGCGGTGGGGGGCGCGGGGTGGCCGTGGCATCCCCGTGTGTACCGAGGCCTCGTCCTCGGAGGGCTTCGGCGGAGCTGAGGCCAGAGAGAGATCACCCGACGCTGCTGCTGTCGGACTGCCACCCTTGTAGGGAAGCCAGGAGAAGAGAATACTCAGCTTTGAGTATTTTTTATTTTTTAGTTTCCCTCGAGCGACTGTTGGCTCTCCTTGCGGGACGCGCGTGCACGGCTCTTTGGCAACCCACGGCAGACACCCGCGTCCCCATCACCCTCCGGCGGTTGTCGCCTGTCGCCCAGGAGCCCCGGGGGCCGCAGCCCTCTCCCCAGGCAAGGGGCTGGCCGGCGGCCGGGGCGCAAAGCCCTGCCCGCTACGCGCGGAGCGGGAGGAGCTCGCCCTCGCCCCGGAGGCTGCAGGAGGATGGGCGGCAGGGCCAGCACTGCCCCGGAGGCTGCAGAAGGATGGGCGGCCGGGCCAGCACTGCCTGCCTCGCCCTGCAACTCTCTCCCCCTCCCCGCGGCCGGCCCGGGGGTTCCCGCCTGGAGGGGCTGCGCCCCGAGGGAGCGGCCCGGCTCAGCCCCCCGGTTCGCTGCCGAGGTGCGCAAGGGTGCCGCGTCTCAGCGGCGTGTGGCCCCTGTGCCGTGGGCACTGGCGCTGCCGACATCTGCCAGACATGGGCTCTGACAGGGAGGTGGAGATCCTCTGGAAGTCGTCAAGCTGCTTTGAATTGGCATCTAGGTTTGCCTTTTTGTGAAAACAGATCGTCTTCCCTCTGTTTCTTCACCCTCTCTTTTCTTTTTTGATTCCTATGTAATGTTGAGGTTACCTGCAATTACTTCACCAAGTAATCAAAACTGTGGACATTAGGTTTGACAATAATTGTCGCTGTGTGCAAGCAAGAAATCAGATAACCAGTCTCCCATGGAAAGAGCTGTCCATGCAACTGGTGAATCAAGTGCAAAGTCCTTGTTTGGCTAGGGCTGGGGTTGGCCCTGCCAGCATGGTTCAGCCCCATACTGGAGATCCTGCTGTGTAATGTGGAGAGGCGTTCACACTTCTGGATGATCTCATGGCTGCTAGGGAATGGGAGAACACACAAGGTGCAAAAGGTCCTACTTATAGAAGTGATAGCTTCATTACTTGGCAATCCCGCATCTGGAAAGAAGCAGTGAACTCCACTCAAGAGAAAGCATTTTTTTTAGGGGCTTAACCCTCAGATGTATATAGTTCATCTCGTGGTGCCAGCTTTTGCTGTGAGTTAGTTTACTCTTGCACTCTGAGCGAGGCTAGTCTAGGTTAGCAAGTTTCCAGTCTTTTCATAGCTCCTAATGCACTCTGCCTCTGTGCATGCTTGGTCCATGTCCTGCTCCTCAGGTGCAGAGGTATTCCTTACCTCAATGATACTGCTTGTTCCAGCTGTACTCCACATCCGTGTCTTCCTTCCTAATGGAAGGACCACGCTCCTCTGTTTGCTCACCTGCCACGAACAGTGGCGTCAGCAGGGGGGAGGTGATAACATGATAGGTCTTGGGACTCCATGTTGATATGGTCCTTCACAGAAGAAGCCATTCTTGTAACTATGAGTCTCTTGTATTGTTGGGTAGATTCAGAGTCAAAATCCCAGAGTGCTCAAAGAGGTGCTGTTTGTGCTGCAGGAGATGATGTTCTTCTCATTCTGTGAGATATGGTAATATGCCCATAAGCCAAATTTTGATCCTAAAATCTCTAAAACTTTGATCTTTGTCATAGGAATTTGTCAAGTATCTCTGTGGTGGAAGACAGGACTTCCAGGTCAGTAGTGCTCCTCAGTGCTGCTATGTGCTTGTAAAATTCCATGTCTGAAGAGGCACAGTTTACTGTAAGTATGTTTTGTGGTGTAATTTCAATATAACATACTCTGTTCTTCATGATTAAAAGCTTTTCAGGAATGTAAACTCTGATATGGATTACTTTTAGATTACTCTTTGTGCAAACTTTTTTGAGTACGGATTGCTTGAAAGTAATTTTCGTATGTTCCTGTCATTTGTAATATCTCCTTTGTTGACTTTTTTCCCCAGTTACAAGATTTTAAGCTTATGTTTAGATTTATATGTAGTATAGCTAATGTATTCAGAATTACACCTCACTATTGAGACAGAATATGTTGCTCTTTAAATGACAGCCTGTCAGAATGAGAACAGAGTGCTAAAATTAATTTCAGTGGGATTTAGGTAATCATGAATCAGTGGGGAGGTGTACATTAAATTGCTTGTGACCAAGGTGTTCTAAATAGCTAAATAGGTAGATTAGTGACTGGCACAAATAAAGGCAGAAAATACAAGGACTTTTTCTGCAATGACATGTCTAATGCTGAAAAATGTCTAGCCCCTCCTCTCCAGTCTTAGTAAAAACTAAAACCAAACAAGTGTAAAAACTTTTGCTCAGCATGGCTTTACAGAGGTGAAGTTATACTTAATCCACCCAATAATCTTCTATGATGAAGTGACTGGCTTGGTGGATAAGGAAAGAGCAGTGGATACTCTGAAGAAGAGAAGGCTTCAGGGTGACCTTATTACAGCTTTTCTGTACCAGAAAAGAAACTAACAGGAAAATGGAGAGGGACTTTTTACAGGGGCACATAGTGACAGTACATGGGGTAGAGGCTTTAAACTGAAATAAAGTAGGTTTACATTAGTTATTTGAAAGAAATTCTTTACTGTGACGTTGGCACTGGAACAGGCTGCTCAGAGAATTTGTGGATGCCTCATCCCTGGAAGTGTTGAAGGCCGGATTGGATGAGGCTCTGAGCAACTTGGTCTAGTGGGAGGTGTCCCTGACCATAGCAGGAGGGTTGGAACAAGGTGATCTTTAAGATCCCCAAGCTATTCTATGATTCTGTGGTCTGCTTGGCTTTTGATATTGTCTCCTGTAACATCCTTGAAGAGAAGCCAATGACACGCAGGCTGGATGAGCAGAACTTAAACTGGCTGAACTGCCCAGTTCAGAGAGGGATGATCTGTGGCACAAAATCTAGTGTCTAGAACTCCTGGTGTACCCTGGGGTTCAGAATTTGGTCTAGGCATGTTTAACATCCTCATTAATGATCTGGAACATACCCTCAGCAAGTTCACGGATGACACAAAACTGTGAGGAGCAGCTGATACACCAGAGAATCATTCTGATCAGTCATCCAGAAGGGTCTCAACAGGCTGATGAAATGGGCTGTGAGGAATGACATGAAATTCAGCAAAGGGAAACCAAAGTCCTGCACCTGGGAAGAAACAACCCCCTGCACCAGTACCTGCTGGAGGGCTGATTGACTGGAAAGCTGCTCTGTGGAGAGAGGCCTGGGGGTCCTTGTGGACATCAAGTTGAACATGAGCCAGCTGTGTGCCCCAAGAAGGCCAGTGGTGTCCTGGGGGTCATTAGGAGGATTATTGCCAGCAAGTTGTGGGAGGTGACCCTGCCCCTTGACTCAGCACTGGGGGAGTCCACATCTGGAGTTCTGGATCCAGTTCTGGGCTCTTTAGTACAAGAGAGAGATGGCCACACTGAAGGGGCTCCAGGAAAGGGCCATGAGGATGATATGGGGATTGGAGCACCTCATGTAGGAGGAGAGGCTGAAGGAGCTGGCAGTGCTCAGCATAAGGAAGAAAAGGCTCAGGAAAAGTTTACCACTGTGTTCAAATACCTGAAAGAAGGGTGTAAAGAAGTTGGAGCCAGACTGTTTTCAGTGGTTCTTAGTCATGGGAACAGAGGCAATATGCGCAAACAGAAACACAGGAGTTTCTGTCTGTAATAGAAAACAACTTTTCTGCTGTGAGGATGGTTAATCACTGACACAAGTTGCCCACAGATTTTGTGGGGTCTGGATGTGGTCCTGGGCAGCTGCCTCTAGGTGGCCGTGCTTGAGCAGGGAGGCTGGACCAGATGACCTCCAGAGATATCTGCCAACCTCAACCAAGTTCTGTGCACTTCCTGTGTGAACATTTAGTTTTGGTGTAATTCAGCCCCACTTTGGTTTGGCATAGAAGAAATGTATTTTTTCTTACTCTACACAGCAGCTTGAGCTCTTTTACTCTGTTCTCAACAGGACAATTAATTTAGATTCAGGGTTTCTACACCTGTGTCAAGCAGAATAAATGGGAGGGAAGCACAGTCTTTCTGTTAATTGTACTTCACTAGTGTTGTATTGCAACTTGGCCCATTAAAGACTCATTAACATCCATTATACTTATGACTGCTTTGTAAACAATGCTAATTCAATAGGACTTCAGAGCTTAATTCCCTCTAGAGTCCTTTGTAACTCCTAGCCATTACTTTCTTTCTAGCTGAAGTGGAAAAGGGGACCCCTGTGAGAGATTTATGGACTCTGCAAAGCCTATTAATTTAGTAATGCCATAGTTCAAGCATCTTATTATTATGAACCCTCAGTACTGAGCTTATTGAGTGGACTGGGGACTTATAGGACTTTTCAGCAAAGCAGTATTCTTTGGTTCAGCCCAGCTTTGCTCTGATTCCCCAGAGATTGAGTGGACCAAACACTAGTCCCTGCTACATTGGCTTCTAGAGAATTATTTCTGAAATGTGCCCTTGTTGCTGAATCAGAGAATTAGGATGCTGCATTATGTACAGGCTGTGCCAAGCTTTTTAGGTTTAAAGTTGCCCTGTATAACAAGGAGGTGATATCAATGGTCCTGCATGCTGCACTGGTGGCTGGCTTTTGTGAGGTTAATCCAGTGTTAGCATATGGCAAGCAGCATCAGTCTAAAATCTCAGAGACTTTGTGAAGGCAGATAATATAAAGTTTATACTGTGAAATAAAAAAAAGAGAGAGGGACTGATGCCTCAGTGTTCCTGCAGAGTCTGCCTGCCTTCTAGACAAGAACTGCAGTTCCATCCACTTCCTTTTGCAGCTTCATTATTGCTGTGCAGGTGGGGTGGCCAGCCTCCTGCTGGCTCTCTATCATGGATGCTGAGTGGTCTCTGTGGCTGAAGGCTGACTCTGCATTTGTTTCTCTGTATCCCATAGCAGCTTTGAGTTATCTAGAGGCTTGCTTGTCTCCTTTATAAAAAGAGAGGAGAGATGGATACAGCTAGGAAGGGAGGAAGATGCAGCTTGGAGGCCCTGTTCTGTCTCCTGCTGGAAAAAGGTACGTTTCAAGAGTTAAAGGCTTTCCATTGCAATCTGACTTTTTGTTCTGTGAAAGTCTTACCCTTCTGACTGAGCACTGAAAAATGTTCTGCTTCTGGAAAGTTTAGGTTGCTTTTCTTCAAGTAAAGTTCTTTGTCTTGCACACTGCCAATAGCCCTCGCCTCTTTCTGAACTCCAAAAGGTTACAATAACATGTGAAGATCCCACAAATTCCTCAAAAATAAGTATGACATTTGCTTGCATGTCCTGGCTTTAAAATGACCACTTCTTGCATAAGTATACCTTTGGTGATAGCAGAGGGAGATGTCTTCTGCTAGACAAACAAAACATGACTGTTAAATGCAAACACTTTCTTTAAAAGCTGTCAAAGTATTCTGGGCAAGCATCATCCCCTGCTCGCTCTGTTCTTTGACTCTATCTTAGTGCATGTCTATCTAATGTCTGAGAGAGAATAACAGAGCCCTGATCATACCTTGTAGGGACATTCTTCTGCCAAAACTGTGTATATCTGACACAGGGATAGCAGATGGTGACCAAACATTTTTGCAACTCTCCCTTTCTGGGTAAAATTAAGAGCATATTGAAATCCTAGCATTCATAAGTCATGAACCCCCAAACTCTTAAGATAAGTGAAAAGTCAGGAACAAAATTGTCAGCAATAACAACAAGCTGGTTAGTTAGAAGGTTGGTTATTTCTGCATTATGCATAACCATTAGAATAGAAAAGTAATTTTTATGAAATCCTTGATCCTGAAATGGAAATGTAAAGCACAACTGTAATTAGATTTTCTAAGTGAAAACATAACAGTTTTAGGAATACTAGAAAGTGTATTCAGTGCTAGATATGGTGCCACCCATTTTTCATTTAATCTGGCTCATTTTTAAATTAATTATAGCAGACAGGGAAGAAGTACCCATGTCCCCTCTGGCTTTAATGCCATGTCCATTTTGATGGAAAGCTACTTTACATGTCATGAGCGTGTATAACCATCTTGTGCATGGTCTGAGGTCCCATTCTTCCTTCACATTCATATCCCACCCTCTTGATGGCACAGATAGGAGTGTGTCTGGGCACCCAGCCTGTTGGGGTGCTTTGAACATTAGTTACTGCTTTTTCTAATAAATTTGGCTTGGTTATGGGGCAGGGGAAAATAGAACATGAAAGTGTCAATGCTAGAAAGGAGAACTGGGAAGAGTTTCTCAGTGACAAGCATTGGAATCACTTACTCCATTCTACTGATTTAGCATTGTTTCACCCAATATACGTATGTACATGAAAATACTACATAAATGGCAGTGATATACAGGGCACTAACTTCTGCACTGTTATATGAATATGTGAAGATCCATATAAAATGCTGATTGGAATGTCACTGTGCCCCATGGCACATGGGGCTGACAAGCTAGGAGGGAGTGGAGAATAAATGCCACAGTTTGGTCCCGGCATTTGCAAGGTGGGAACATCCAAATTCTTCTTCCCCAGCCCATCTGTGGTGCTGAAGATAGGCACCATTAGATAAAGAAACGACATTGCCTGTATTACTTGTCACCACGCACTTTTAGAAAATAGCTTAATGTCGAACAGCGTTAACACTCGTGGCAAGCAGGCAGGCTTTTCTTCCATCTCACGATCATCGTCACCGGGAGGAGGATGCTCCGCTCGCTCCCCTGTGGAATCCTACAAAGATTTGTGGAAAACTGGGGGAACATTAGGGGTTGGCTACTGCCCTCTAGTGATCGTCACCAGCGCCTGAGGTTTCTGGCTCGCCTTTTATTTTCTAACCAAATTGCTAAAAATAAACTTTGTGCGTGTTCAGATGCATGAAATTCAGTATTATGAAACAGTGCCTGATTCATCAGATCTCAGAATTTACACCAGATGATGAAATGTTGCTAGCATGGACACCAGCTGATACATCTCTAAAAATACAGTTAATGCAATCCAAGAATGTTGTTAGGCATTTATATTATCACCTAAGTTAATATTTCCCAATTCTTAAGAAACTGATATACCTTGGTTAGACTAAGCTTATTAATAGAATTTTTGCCTAAATAAAAACATTGCTGCATTTTAAATACAGCCTTTCAATAATAAGCAAGTCACCCTTCTTTCAAAGAAACCCTCAACATAACCAAACAATGACTATGGGAAGCTTTATAAAACATAAATTATTGAGAAACAGAGTATATGGTTCAAGTCATGGTTTAGCTGAATTTGTGAGTAGCACTAGACACCTCTCTCCATTTTTCTTTTTTTTTTCTTTTTTCCTCTGTGCTAAAATGATCAAATATCTGCTAGTTAAGAAGTAGGATGATGGTTCTTTGCTCTAGGTATTGATGCAAAGTGCTCAGCTCCCCGATTAAGTTCTCAGCAAACGTTACCTGATGGAAGGGCTGCTTGAGCAGAATTCTGATGCTGGCATTAGAGGGCAGCCTTGAGGATTTGATTTTTTTTTTTTAAATATATCAGTCTGGCTAGGATCTAATTTAAAGCAGCTTGAGGCTATTTTTGCTCTAAAGGCAGAACAGTCATTTAAAACTCCCTGTGTCATTAAGTCCAGCACCCAGCTGTGCTACTCACTGCTGAACATCGACAAGCCGGGTTAGGAGCAGCCTGAGTGCTCTGCAGGTGCAACAGCTGCAATTTCCAGATCCTCAGAGCAACAAGTGTGGATCTAATTGGCCTGTGTATGAAACACACCAGGCAAGGGAGTCACCTTTGCTTTTATCCTGCAGGAGTAATTGAGTGGTTCACAGCTCTGACTTCTTCTCAGGCCATGCCTTTTGGCCTCTTGTTTCTAGGCCCATGAGCACTGCTTACCATCATCTGTAGGTACCACGTCTTCTCATTTCATTGCTTATCCTTCAGACTTATGTAGGGCAAAGGTTACAAAAGTTCTTGGCATCTGCCATATCATGTAGGAGGAAAGCTGCATCAGCAGAGAGTCTCTTGTGTAATCTACTGATATTTTTGGAGATATGTTTGGGTAATAAGATGTTCACTTTGTCTGCTGGTCAGGCTGCCTTCTATACAGTAAAAATTGTGTGTTGTACAAAGATGTTCTTAAGGAAGCTTTATAAAATAAAACCTTACAAAGGCATGAGAACAATTTACAAAGCCCAGATTTATATTACTTATAAGGAAGGTTCTGGAGCAAATAATCTTCAATTAACATCGGACTGTCAGAAGATAATGATTCATCCATCAGCTGAGGGCAGGGAAAGGTTAAAAAAATGTGTGGAAAAAATTATGAGCTAGAGGAGAATGTATTTCAGATCATGAATCACCTCTGCATAAACCATGTTGATAGCTATCTGTTTCTTGATGGTTGTTCCAAATTCAGCAGTCACTTGTCTTGAAATGATCTTGAATGGTCCTAAAAATAGCTTGATACTGGAGATGCCAATTTTTCCAGTAATTTCCCTAAAATGACAGCAGAATTATTGGTTATGTAAAACAATACTCTGTCTTCATCTCTATGGGAAGATGATGTTTGTCTGCTGCAATACACTACTTTCCAAAACAGCATCCTCTCAATTCCTATGGTTTTTGTTGTGTCCTAGATACCTTTGAAGATAACCCCATTTATGGCTGGCAACTGCAAAGGCAGGAAAGTCTCATGTTCCCTGAGCTGGTACCTGGGCCATTCAAAAAGGTGAACAGGGATCTCACCAGGTTCTTTGCTAACAGATTTTTCCAGGTAGTGAGGTAAACCAGAAAATTTTTAGGGTAGCTTCATGTTCTCTAAAAACTAGCTAAACTTGAGTCAGGCCGATTTTTGCCCCTTGGTCTCCTGAAAACCTTTTTCCCCTGCTGCTGCATACATCTATGCAGAAGAAGCTTGCTAGGAGTTTTTCCCACTCTAATCAGAGTCATACTGATTCCAGCAAAAGCTAGGAATTTGGAAAGACTTGATTTCCACTAAAATCAGCCTAGAGCAATGCCTTTTGATACTAGATACAGAGGAATCTCTTAAGTATCATTAGGAGTTCAGCATTTGAAATGTGAAAATCCTGACCATCTCATATGGTTCATTGCTCCAGGTGCGTCAGTCAGCTTGCAGTAATCGTGCTCGGAAAACAGCCAGAAAGTCCACAGGAGAATGGTTGCAAATCTTTGAAAACTTAATAAACAGCAGCTCAATGAAGCAATAGACTCTGCTGCTGCTTGAGCACATCCCACACTGCTGTTTCAGTGGAGGCACTTGCAGATGTTTGGCCTACAAGTCAAACTTACATGACTAATATCTTACAGCATAGAAGCACAGAATATCCTGAGCTGGAAGGGACCCACAAGGATCATCAAGTCCAGCTCCTGATATTGCACAGGACACTGCAAGAGTCACATCAGGTGCCTCTTGAGAGGCACTGCGAGTGCTGGTCCAAACACTTCTTGAACTCTGTCAGGTGGTGCTGTGACCACTTCCCTGGGAAGCCTGTTCCAGTGCCCAACTACCCTTCGGGTGAAGACCGTTTTCCTCATATCCCACCTAAACCTCCCCTGACACAGCTTCAGGCCATTCCCTCAGGTCCTGTCACTGGTCACCACAGAGAAGACATCAGTGCCTGCCCCTCCTCTTTCCCTCATGAGGAAGTTGAGACCACAGTGAGGTCTCCCCCCAGTCTTCTCCAGGAGGAACAGACCAAGTGACCTCAGCTGCTTCTCATACGGCTTTCCCTCAAGGTCCTTCACCATCTTCCTTGCCCTCCCTTGGATGCTCTCTAACAGCCTTATATCATTCTTACTTTGTGGCCCCCAAACTGCCCCCAGCCCTGGAGGTGAGGCTGCCCCAGTGCAGAGCAGAGCAGAGCAGGACAATCCCTCCCTTGCCTGCCTGGCCATGCTGGGCCTGATGCACCCCAGGATGCAGTTGCCCCTCCTGGCTGCCAGGGCACTGCTGACTCATGTTCAACCTGCCATCAACCAGCACCCCCTGGTCCCTTCCCATGGCACTGCTTTCCAGCATTCTCATTCCCCAGTCTGTATTTTCAGGGTTTCTCTGTCCCAGGTGCAGAATCCAGCACTTTTCCGTGTTGAACTCCATGTACTTGGTGATTTCCCAGCTCTCTAATTGGTTGAGGTCTCTCTACAGGGCCTGTCTGACTTTGAGGGAGTCAACAGCTCCCGAGTTTAGTATTATCAGCAAATTTAGACTACCTCTCAATCTTGTATTCAAGTTGTTTATCAAGATAGTGAGGAGAACTGGCCCTAAAATGGAATCCTGTGTAACTCTACTAGTGACTGGTCACCAGCCAGAATATGTGCTGTCACCTAAAACCACACAGTGGAAGAAGAAAAATAATTCACCCCAGGGAACAGCATCTCAGTAGCTTTCTCCAATGTTATAACTGGCCTCCTCCCTTTGGAGATAGTGGTCTGCAGAGCCCTATCTTTCTTCAGGCTGTCCTTCCTTCTGACCTGCTCCTGGTTGCCAACATGCAGCTCCTGGGAAGGGAGAACCCTATGCATATTAGCAAGTGATAATAAGTGACTTTAATCCCTGCACCTGAATTGTCACAAGTTATTCTATCTGTCTGGTTTGATACCTGGCAATCCCATGTGAAAAAACTCGTGTGGGGACAGAGTCCTGTCCCAGCAGATCTGACTCAGGGGCTGGGCTGGGTTGCACAAGGGAGGCCCAGGGAAGCTGCCAGCAGCCTGCCCCACTGCTCTGCTCAGCTAACTGAATAACAAGGGAGGAGGATGATCAAAGATAAAAATTAAAGCTGGGGGAGTAACTGGTGTTCAAACATTGGAAGTTTTTCTCTGGTGTCTGTTGCTCAGGCCTGCATAAAGCTGTTTGTATGCAAATAGTGGACTTGCCCATGCTAACAGCTGCTCAGAATCTCTTAGCACAAAGCCCCAATCTGAGGAAACTACCACAACACTGCAGGTCAGCAGGAAGGAAATACAGCCTTTTATTAATGAGGCATCCAGGAGAATTTTGACAACCATTTAATATTGATGTAATAAATAATGTTTAGCACCACTGACATAATACATAGGATACTCAGTGGCAGTTGGATAATAGATAGACTGGGAGAAAAGATCATCAAGATTATAAAGTTTATTTTCCCAGATTTTTTCTGTCATCTTTCATTACTTCTTTTTCTCTCTTTTGTGCTTTGGAATCCCTTCCTCTACTATCCATCTGTTTCCGTGTGGCCAGGATATACACAGTCAGTCTTCTGCATATTGCTATTTCCTCTTACCAGTGTTTTTGTGGCAGTGAAAGCCACAGCCTCCCCCATTTGTGTTGGACCTGTGATCAAAAACCTACAGGAAACATGTAGTTGCTTGACAATTTGAGATGAAGATTGTCCAAAGATAATCTCACAGACACAGGTAATTAATTCAGCATGTGTGCAGGTTGTTTAGAGTATGTTATGCTCTATCTGTCTGAAAGAATTTGGTTTGAAATAATTAGAGGGAAAAAGTGGCTGTCTTGCTCTGATGGTACTCAAGGGCAAATGTGCAGTGAAGAGCACACACAGCGCTGCAAGAAATGCATTTCAGTACATTTGTTGTATAAAACACAAACACCACTTATGGCTTTGATCCTGTTCTTCATACTGCTAAACTAAACAGATTTACCTAAAATCAGAAGGGGCACGTGAAGTGATGTTGCTATGGTCTGCCTTTTTGAGATATATCAGTGGCATGCATCAGCAGATTGTTCTCATAAACCTTCAAACTGGCTTGAAAGCTAAAAGCACTAATAAATCTGGAAGTGAAATTAGGTGAGTACAGGTTTTTTTGTTGCTTTTTTTTCAGTACCTCCATATTTTAAAAAAGTATCTTTATTTAAAATGTCATAGTAGCCAGATGAAATTGCTCTGCAGGATGGGAAGGAGACTGCCAAGAAATATGTTGATGAACTAATTGACTGATGAACACTGAGGGGCTGTTTGAACACTAAGGGGCTGTTTTAATATTAATTTTAGATTCCCATCAAGGTAAGAAGTCTGAGCTGTCCTCTTGACCATTGTGACAGAAATGGGGGACATTCTTGACAAGTTGGTCAAGAATGTATATGAGATGCTGGATGCACACAACTGTACCTGATGGCACTGGGAACAGGATTGTTTAATTCTGAAGTACAAGTATGCTATTTTTATTAAGCAATGATTTTTATCCACAGCTTTGTAAGCCCCTGCATTGCAAGTTCTGTTACTTGGATCCTCACCTAACATTGGCTTATAGATATTTTCCTTTATATATGGTAAACACAAATGATACCATATGTGTAGACTACTTACACTAACCAAGTCATTTTGCTACAAATGTAAGCACTAGAGCCTTTAGGCACAGTTCCTGGTCTTTATTTACTTATTTCTTCCTCTTTCTGTGTGAGCTGGCCTTGCTACTGCTTGCATCTCAAACCATTCCCATTCTGTGGTGGAGGAGGTCTTGGAAGTCACCCTAGTCATGGCAATGTAAGTGTTTGGGGTAGTGTTATATTATTATTTTAGGCCTTCTCCCTTTGGCAGTGATGCCTGGGTGCCTCTCAGCTCTCTGCAGAGGAGTGCTGAGGCTCAGCAGCTGGTACTGCAGGCACTGACTGCACAGTGCAGGGCAATGAGCAGAAGGAGGAAAGGGGCTATGGCTACTGCCACTCTTGATTTTGAGTCTTTTCTTCCAGACCAAAAGTAATTTTATTTCACTGCTATTGGGCCTCTTGACTCCAAAACGGTCTTTGTGAAACTATTGGAGTAATTCCATTAACACCAGAGGGCATTAAATTATGTCTCTGATGGCACTGGAAACTTCTATTTTCACTTGTTAACAGTTTCAGCCTACTTACTATTTTTCTTTAAACTTGCATGTTCATCTTGGTAATTTTCTAAACATGGAGTATTTTTCTTTAAACTTGCATGTTCATCTTGGTCATTTTCTAAACATGGAGTTAAAACACTGAAGTGTCAGTTCATGCTTTCTGTGGTAATGATACTACTGATTTTTGCACTGAATATTTATTTCCGTGAAAAATACAACTTTATTTTTAAGGCAGGTAATGTCTGAAGAAGTCTGTGGTTTTTCAGATATGTGTGGATAAAAAGATTTTATTTACCTCTGTTATATTGCTTCTGAACTCAGTGAATTTACATTAGTGTTAAATTTGAGCAACAACTGTCTTTCCAGACAACTGTCAATCTGCTCTAGTCTTTAACCTCACTGTTAAAAAAACCTCTTAAAGAGGTTTTGGAGATGTGTTTGGTTAAGAGAGAGAGATATTTCTCCTCTATTTCGAAATAGGGAATATATAACATAAAAGAGCACTTGAGCTGCAAAAATGTCTTGTAATGTTGATGTTCAAGCACAAGCAATTACAGGATGGGTGCCAGGAGAAGAAAGATCTGTAAGGAAATGAAAAGCCCCAGAATGTATCCCATGCAGCAGGACATGGTGCAGGGAGCCCACAACTAGCACTAGCAAAATCTATGAGAGTCCAGAAAAAGAAAAAGAAAAAAAAGCAGGTTTCATTCATAGTTTTTATACAGACTCTTGTTACTGGAAGTTAGGGCACACCTTCTTTTTCATTCAAAACACTTTTTTATGTGCCACTGTTGTGTTATCAAAGTGATAAATTGTGGTCTCAGGCAAAACAGTTAAAGGGAGAAGGAGGATGACATTAAAAGAAAATTTAGGAAGAAAACCAGACTAATTTTCTTGATTTGATCTATTATACTAAGGCATAATCTTTCAAAGTTGCATTAGCAGTAATCTTTAAATGTCCTGGGCAGAAAGCTCAGGGGAACACCGTAGGGAATTTTCCAGCCCTGGTAAAAGGGAGAAATAAATTGCTTAATAAGCTATTCTCCATTTGTAATCCTTATTACATTTCACCCTAATCACTGGGCATTAACAGCAATGGCTGTGATAGCAGAAGTCATACATTTCAGATCAGACAGTTTTCCCTCTTTTTCTGAGAAATTCATTTTCCAGTACTATTTTGGGATTTGAGGTGCTTTATTTAGCAGTGTAATTTTTAGTTTCCAGAAGCACAGAAGCAGATTTTGTAATAAACTTGCTGAAGGCAAATTGCTGATAGTCAGTATCAATGAGATGCATTGTCAAGAAGTTTAAGATTTTTAGAAATTTAAAGGGCCAGATAAGCTCAGGTGCTTCAAGTATTTTGCTAAATAAGATTGTATTTAAGACTGCTTCTTTTCCAGTGGAATTTGTACTCTTCAGTCAGTGTGAAAGGTTTGTCAATTGAGGGCTTAACCCGATAAGCAAAGAGTCAAATACCTAAATCAGCTCTTGCTAAGGGGGTGTTGTTTTCCTGTGGTTCTCGGAAAACATACATGAAAGGTGATACAATTTGACCTCCAAACATGCTGTGAAGATTGGTAAACAATCCAGGCCATCTCCTACAGACTGAGGAAAGCTCTTCCAACAGATAAAGATTTGTTGCAGCAATACTAGGTTTAGATTAAACAGTGGATTTGATATTTTCTACTATTTGACCTAATTTTTGTTGTTTTGGTAGAAAGTAGTGTTTTCTCTCTCTGACCTTTCTGGCATTTGTGAGCTGCGTTTGGAAATGAGCCTTGAGCCTCACCCCAGGTATCCCACTGGAGAAATGGAGACCTGACCCTTGAGTTAATCCCAGGGGTGTCCTGTGCAATGCTTGAGATATCAAACATCCCTCAAAGCAGCACCCAGAGTTGAGGTGCTGCTGCACCGTAGCCTGGTGGTTACTCTTGCCAGGCACATGGGAGACAGTACCTACATTCCTGCCGCCAATGCACCCATGCCTGCTTCCCCTTGGGAGGTTTTTCCCACATTTTTCTTTTGTTTTCTCTGTTGGGTATGTTTGCTTCTGCAGCACCATTAATGTCATTTTGCAGATGAAACATTTAGTTGAGGTTTTGTAAGCTCTTCACAGTTGCCATTCAACTTTTTCTAATGCAAGGAGTTATCTCTCTGATTCCCTCAAATGGAACCTGGGTTAAATCTGAGGGTTCTTCTTTAGATCTGTAATAAGGTCACAAAAATACTGGTCTGGCTATCCCATGCTAGGACATTTGACAGTTTTATTCAGAATTTGGTCCATGACACAGCTGCAGTTCACAGTCCATGAGAGACCAAACAGTGTGTATTTGACTTGGACTGACATGTCAGCTCAGCTCAGGATTTTGCCCTTCACCAGTCTTTCATTCTGCATGTTTTACAGTTTTGCAGTCTAAATCACAAGTAATCCATTTGGGGATTAAAAAAGTCAACATTTTTCAAAGGAGCAGGGGAAGAGGGAGATCCTTTCAGCAACAGCTTGGCATGATAAGAACAGAGCAATGCTGACATATATCTCCTCTAGACACATTTAAAGTCCATATGGATGTGATCCTGTGTGGCCTACTCTGAGTGAACCTGCATTGGCAAAGGGGTTAAGAGAGCCAGAGAGCCCTCTTAACCACAACCATTGTGTGATTCTATGATGAAGTATAGAAAAAACTTCAGCACTGAATGTCTTTCCAGAGTATTCTCTGATTTCATGTGGATTTTGGCACTGCTGTCCTTCATGGCTCTGATTCACATGTGCTTTCATCTGCTGCTTCAGGTCTGTGCTCACAGTACCAGAGCACTGCCATAGGTCAGTGTGATGGCTGTGCCTTTCTTTGGCCACCAAATTCTCTTTGCTTTGTCCAAAGTTAATTCTGAATCTTCCTGTACTCTTTTGTTAAACACTTCTTGTCCCAAGTATAATTATGTCTCTTGTAAGAAGTTCACCAAAATTCTTAGTGACAGATCTGCTTGCTGTTTCCTCTTTCTTTAAACTATACTGCTTACATATGTCAACTTTATAAGGCACCTTACTCTTCATTCTTTTTATAATCTTTCACAGTTAAGTCCATTTTCTTTGGTCAGCTGGAAGCTCCTACAAAGTAGTTTTGAGCTGCCTGTTCCTAGAAATTAGACTTATTTCTGATTGTTTTCCTTTCTGCTGGGACTCAGGGCTTGTAGGTAAAACATAGGTTGTCTTGTCTGAGGTGATTCTCCTGGTTTCTTTTCCTGGGTTCAGTATACACTAGGAGTTGTGACTCTGATGGAGACCTGTCTTTGGGTGTCTGAGCTCTACCTGTGCAGCACTAGGACTAATTTCGCAGCAGTTTTGTAAAGGTCTTTTTCCCTGCAAGCATGGCGTGCTGCTACCCTCCCACTCTGCACATGGATATGATGGACACCTCAATGAGGACTGGAGAAAAAACAAGAGATGGGATGGCTTAAGAGGAATTGAGCTATGGAGGAAGTGTGGCTGGACTGATGTATTTTATTTGCTAAAAAGGTGAGCTGACCAGCCCCTGGAAGATGTTGATAGAACTGGTAGATGTTTTTAGTGGGATAGCACATTTTATTCAGGAGGACCCCAAGGAGCAAACCTGGATTGTTTTGACAAGTCAGCATTGAAAAAAAATATTGATCCACCTAGTAATCATACCTCCTTATTCTGTTTCTCTTATGCTTCAGATAGTTTTTTTCTTTTGTGAGTGTGATAGGAAAGAGTACTAACCTAAAATATAGTGTAAACGTAACATCTTAGGAACTACTTGAGGTGGGATGCCTAGAAGTATTGCCACTGAATTTTCTGACAGGTGTTTCTTTTGCATTATGCCTTTCAGCTAGAGACTCCTTGGTAAGAAAGGTGTGGTGAACCTCAGACCAGTTTGTTTACTTGATTTGAAAGTAGCTTTTAAGCTAGGTACTTAATCCTCTTCTGTTACTCAAGAAACTGTCACTGAGACCAGGAGTTTCAGCTGAATCATTGCCATGATTGAGTCTGTCTGCACTTTGTATTTTAGATAAAATTGAAATATCTTAAGATGAAATTTTTACTAGTAAGTCTTTAAATGTAATAAAGTATTTTAAAAACAAATGGATATTTCTAAATATTAAATATGGATAAAGAAAAAGTTATTTTAAAATGCCATTATGATTGGCGCTAAAACAGCCTTGGGACACCTCTGTCTGCATACTCTCCTGGAAAAGTGTGAATCTCTGTTTTATATGAAATGGCAACATTATTTACAGAGTTTTTACAAATAATAGAAGACAAATAATCTTTACAAGCAGTAGACATGTATGATGTATTTCAAAAGGATAACTGATTTGAAATTGTATTGTGAAGTGATGCAACATGCACAGCTTCCATCAGCAATACATTGAGAACATTTTGTGACTTGGGAAAAAGGCTCTTAGAAGTATTTGAGTGGGACCAAAGAGTTGCTTTGTCTGCCAAACAGTTGTGCAGGGGCTCCTTCAGTCTTTGGCCAGCTTGTGCAAATCCGGTCTAATCTGGTTAGTCTTAAGATATACGGGTCCACCTATAAAATACAGCATATATAATCATGTTTATGTGGGCTCTGGGCCAACAGTGAGGAGCATGGGTGAATTAGCATATTGAAATGCACAGATGTGAATATTAATATGCAAGATCATTAATGTTTTTGTTTCAGATTATCTCATTAAAAACTGTGCTCTGTATTTTGGGAGACTGAAGGGTTTTTGTTTGTTGTTTGGTTTTTTTTAATGTAGAATCACTTGATGGGCATACTGTGCAGGTTGTACAATCATTGTGAAAATGAGAGTCGGCCTTTTGTAACCTCCTCCCTTCTTTATTAGGTTATCTCTTGCCTCAGTGATCCTCTCCCTAATGAATTCTAATTCTCTGTAGCAATGGGAGCAGTTTGATCCTATTTTGCCCCCTCAGGGCACCTCAGCATATGTGAATGGTTAACTCTGATCTCAGATAACTGGTTGCATTCTTTCGGGAAGCCCAAGCCAGTGACATTATTTTAACCTTTTACCTACTTAACTTTTCCATAACAACTGTAGTTCCCTCTGCTCTACCTACCTTGCACATCCAGCAAAAGGCTCAGTTATTCAGAGAAAATACATAACAAATAATATATAATGATGCAAACACATATGCTTGTAACTTGCAAAATGCTAACATTCTACTCCATGTTATTGTCCAGTCTTGGCTGCTGAAGGAACTGCAGGGATGACCATTTTAAATAGTTTTTCAGTTGGAATTGTGTATGTTTCTCCAATGTGCAGTGTCACAACAGGGTTGGCAAAGACAGCCTGAAAGCCAGCATGGGCCCAAATTGCTACAACAGGCTGATGAAATGCTGTGGAAAAAGCAGTGTTGCAAGTCAGGCAGAGGTGAACGACAGGCACGGGGGCTGGGAGTGTGGAGAGTCCAGACTCCAGGAAAGCCAGTCTGCTGAAGCCCCAGAAGGTGCGGAGGCCATGCAGTCAGCCTCCAGTGGGGGAAGCTGCCTCTTGCCCAAGGGTCACCATGGTGCTGAGGACCCTGGGGAAGGAAGCCAGCCCAGCCTGGCTGTGCAGATCTAATGTGATCTACAAGGTCAGGATGCGCCTTAGATGTTTTTTGCTCTTTGGTATGTTTAAAATACAGCTTGCATCCATGCCAAAGTTCATGGCTCTGACCTTGTTGGCTCACAGAAGCTCTGCAGAGGATGATGGATGATCATGGGCACCTGGAATATCTTGGCTGCAGCACACCTAGATCATAGGGATGTGGCCATAGGGTTTGCAGGGATGTTCCCCAAGAAATCTGCCTGCACAGCTCTGTGCAGAAACAGTTCTTGGGCAAAAAGCCCAAGGCTGTGCTTTGATGGAGCCACCAAGGTGTGCTGAAGAGGTAGAGGACCATTCAGTTATCTGCAGGGGCATTCTTGTGGCAATGGCATCAGTAATGTTCATGGTTTTATCAACACTGGAAACCTGGAGAAGATAATGCACTATCCAGACTAAGGCAGTTGCTTGCAAATTACAGTTTTACTAATAACAATATTTGGGTTAGTAAAAATGCGAGAAAAACTTGAGACACAGAAGTAATTTTTTTCTCCCCTCTTCTTTCTTTTTTTTTTCCCTGAAACATCCCACAAATCTCCACTGGTTCAGGATAAAAACTCAAAGAAATGTTCCTTTTTGTTTTCTATTTATTTTTAAATTAAATTTGGGTTGAAAGAGCAATTTGAAATGACAGGCTGAACTTTTGTATTGAAAATGTCAAAAGGAAAAAATAAAATGTAGTGGTGAGTAAATGGTGAGGTGGAAGCCTGAAACTGTTGATATAAATTTATGACTAGTTTTGAGCTGCAGGGAAAAACACAGTGACCTGCAGATCATGGGTTTGAAATCTCTGTGTACTGGGCCAGGGATTAAAACAATAATTGTTGAGACACAATTATTTTCAGCCTGAAGGCAGTTGTCTTCAAGGAACACTGCCATTCTGCTTATTCATCTTGAGATTTCTGTGCAGTGTCCTCCTTTTCCCCCACTTTGCCTGAGGACCAGTAAGGCAGCTGAGTAAAACATACTTGAAAACAAAATAGGAGGGAAATATCTCCGTAAATAAAGTTGTCAAGCATGGAAATGTTCTGCCATAGGTGTCTGAATTGTTGTTATTAATTGCCAGAGCATAGAAGATTGCTTTTGGACTGAGTGCTAACAGATTCTGAGCAAACAAACGTTCCTACCCCGAGGAGCTTGGTCTGTGTCAAAGCCCACCCTGAGGAGCTTAGTCTGGGTCAAAGGCTAAAGGCATTTTGGCAGGATAGGAGGAAGCTGAGAAGCTGCAGTACAGCCTGATAGACAATAATGCCAGCAGATCTCTTCTAATGGTCTTCCTGAAGGCCTTCTTAGTGAAGCAGGGCTCTAAAAAAGCATTAAGATGGAAGGAAAGCATGGAAGCACCTTGGAAAGGCAGTGACTGAGGGTGGATGTCAATAGCTGGAAGAGGCTTTTAGCTCTTTGCACTGGAGGAAGAATGGCAGGCTAGGTCCAGGGAGAGGGGAGGGGATGGGCACAGGTGTGAGTTACATCCATCTGGATGGGATCACCAGTGCACTGAGAAGTTGAAGAGCAGTGTAATAGGGAGAAAATGCTTTTAAGGATGTAAGGGAGCAGCTAGCCCTGTGCCAAACAGGTGTTGGAAGTAAGCCCAGGAATATGATCCCCAATTGATATATTGGGCCCCAGTACAAGAGGAGCAGGTAGGATTTGAGGCTTTTCTTAGAACTGCTTGCTTACTCAAGGAAGAACTCTGGAGAAGAATTGCATTTGTAGCTAATGGTTCACCTCACCACTGAGGCTTACTTGGAAAGAATGCTGAGGTATTTTGTTCAGGAACTGAATGCTCTTTATACTCTCTTGCTTATGAAATAAGCTCTGGCTGACAGAGTTTGTCTTCTTGGTTTCTTTGGTTTTGCTTTTTTTTTTTTGGGGGGGGGGGGGTTGGTTGTTGTAGTGGGAATTGTTTTGTTTATTTTGTTCTGTTGTAGTGGCAGTGGCATTTGTTGTCCCAGGCTGGAAGCAAGATCAGCCCCTGTGAACATGAAAAATTCTGATCTGGTGATATGGAAGGATAAAAGGAGTTGTGGGAAAATTAATATGGTCAATTTTTAAATAGATTAAATCAGCAGCAACTTGTGCAAAGAGAACTGGTGGGAGGATGTAATGTTAGAGGCAGGAGCCAAACTGTAACGAGGGGATGGTGTTTCTGAAATAGGACAGAACGCTGTTGTGATAAGGAAGACCATCCTTCCTGCAGGATATCTCTCAGAGATGAGCTATAGTATCAACCCAGGTGACAGGTGTTGATAAACTAGTAGGAGAAGTCGTGATGGATGAAAATGGGAATTAAACATAGAAGAGGATATGGAATGGTGAGAAATAATACTGTGCTAATGGATAAGAGAAGGTGAAACCAAGAAGGAAGGGCCAAAGTATAACAATTCCTTGCAAACCACATCTCAGAGGATGAAGTGTCTTGGGGAAAACTTAGGGAGCTGGTGACCAAAGAACAGCTATACATTAAATGAGGAAATGTAGGTGAACCGTTTGCAAAAAACATCTTAATTCAAGACCCTTCTTTTGAATGGAAGTAAAAAGGGCTGTGAATTTCATGAAGCTGTGATAATGATAAAACATACAACTGAGGGATGGAATGGTTCCTTGAGAAGAAAATGGAATTACCGTGGATGAATGTGACAAATTGAGAAAACAGAGGAAGAAAAGTCTTGAATCAGAAGGCTGATGGAAAATACCTAGTTGAAGTTCAGGTAATAACATGACAGAGAAGAGACTGTACAGGGTTGGATGAGAATGATAGAGATGGTGGAAATTGTAAACAGCAGCAATACAACAGGAACTACCCACCTCCTGAAGTCTGTTCTCCTCCCTTTCTTGGAATTGATCAAAGATGAGAAGGATGAGAAAAAGCAGATACTCTACTGGATTGTCAGGTCAGGGTATATTTGCCTTTGCAAGTCTATCTGTAGGGCTTGAAGGCAGAAGCCTTGAGTTTGATTAAGCATCCCTTTCTTGACTTATTTTGAAATGCAGGGATTGTCTTTCAGCCAGAGTGGGTGGGGGTTTGGCGTAATTTGGGATCACTTTGAACTTTAACTGCAAACCAAACAATGGCTGGCTTCCATTGACCTCACAATTCATATGATAGTTTTACTTACTCTAAAGTTTCTCCTGTGCACTTTTGAATCATAAACAGAACAGATATTTTCTCTTTGTCTCTCTGAAACCATTCTTTTGTGATTGTTTGGGAAATAAAGTAAAAATCTAGATGCTAGCTGTGAGATAAAGCATATCTATGGTGACATGTAAGAGCTCTAGTGTTGAGAACACATACACTGGTATGTTACACTCATCTTTCTTTGGAACCAAACTAAACAAATAAGATCGTGCAGTGAATTAGAATTAGTTTTGCAAGAATACCCATATAACCATTCCATAAACCAACTTAACAATGCAAGAAAGATGCAGAGAATGATAATAGCCAGCACTCCCTTGGCCTTCTCTTACTCAATTTCTCTTGAGATGAAATCTGATTTAATAAAATAGTATCTGCAAATACATAATAGCTCAACAACAGCTCTTCCTCTGAGCTTATACTCTGCTGTTACTGTATGTGATGCCAGCCTAAGTGTTCTTATACTTTTACTAATATCCTCACAGGAGGGTTGTACAGAAACAACATTGTAAAATGAAACCAATTTGAAAACTATTGTGGTCTAATTAATTGGAATTCTTAGTGCTGACAAACTCTCAGTTTTCATATAGTGACATGTCTGCACCATACTCAGTCAAAGTGCTCTGAGAGTGGTGAGTACAAATACATGTAAGCATAACATTGATGTCACACCCAACCAACTACAATTAATCAGGGAACATGACCCCTTTTGAAGGTCAGACAAAATTCAGGGTATTTCTGTGGACTGTGACACCAGTTCAAGGGACTACCTCATCACTGTTAGGTAGTATGGGCACAGTAGCCTGCAAAGGAGAACTTGCTTTTACTCCAATTTAGAGCAGGGGAAACCTGACTGTCTCAGGAGCTCTGAGATAACCCTGGGTCTCAAGGTCATACCTGAATTTCTGTGTCTTCATATGTTAAACTACTTGGTAGCATCTAAATCTGACATTAGATTGTAAGCAAAGTTGACCATTGCTCAAGAGTAGACAGACATGCGTGGAAAAATGATGTCCTGACAAAGGAGTTGGGGTGGAAATAACACACCAAGTAGTTTTCCACCTTCTTCTCCCCTGGTCAGCTGTACCATATATATGTATTTCAGATGTGATGGGGTGCAGAACCAAAAAAAAGCTGACTACTGCAGGCATTTATGTGTGCAAAGAGCTAAACTAGACTGTGGCCTCCTGTTCTGTGATCAGGGAGCTCACCTAGCCCTAGTACCATGAACCTCTCTGAGGCAGTCCTGTCAGAGCCCTTTTGCCACTGCTGTTCAGTTGAATTTTGACTTGTCCAAAAGCAAGAGCAAAGTGTGCCATTCTGCTTCATCCTCAGAGCAAGCATGGTTCAACTTTGCCTAGACTGCTGAGAAGTGCTGAGCGTGCAGATCTGACCCCCTGAGATTGGTACAATGGGGCTGCCAGAGCAAAGTCAAATCTCTGACTACACAGAAGAAGGAAACAGAAACCTTTGGACTTGAAATAGTGGACTTCAGTGCTGTTAATTTGGTGTAATAGACTACAGACCTAAGCTGGCAGAAAATCCATTACAAGCTTGGTTAGCAGAAGAAATAAACCATGCTTTGAGAGGCATTGCATTTAAGAATGTTTGCAATGCCTTATTCTGCGTGTTTCAAAAGATAGTCAAAGCATTTAAATGAAATATTTAAATTTTTCTGAAGATATTCAGGATCAAAAAGAAGTCATGAAGCAGTAAATTATCTTCATAAACAAAATATTCCTAGGAGGTATGCAGCATAATATAAAAACGTATGACTCTGTGTCACATGCAGGTTTTCAATAACTGACCATCTTCAGAAATTTAGCATTCTCTTCACAACAAAAAGAATCCCTCTCAACACAAACAGATCTCAGGACAATGTAAACAAATTTCATGACAGCAATAGATCAGGAATAGAGGCAATTTCATCTATTCCTCTGAGAATGTTACATCATTGTGCCTAGGATGAGAGAGTTAATGTTTTTGCAAGTGGTCCATGGTTCATTTTATCTACCATTAGTTGATCCCTGCCATCCATTGATAAACCTGTGCCACTCTAATGCAGAGAGGATCAGGAGAGTCTGGCATCCCATGGCAGCTGAACTCTGCTAGACTACAGAGTCGTGTGGTCACCCCACCCATTTCACTCCTCACCTGGAGCTGAAGGCAGAAGAATTTGAAAAATCTGCACAATGGATTTCATGACCTGGATGGAGTATAGCACATCTATGCATAAGATCCATGGATTCTGATGGTTCTGTAACAAGAGAAAGTGGCTTATAGATAAAATACACCAAATAAGAGATGTGCTGGAGAGGTTCCATCAAGAAGTCTCCTCAAAGGCTGTAAGATTGTTCTCTGAGATCAGGGCTAGCTGTAGGTAAGAGTATCCTGCCTGGGTAGCAGGAGAAGGATCACTGAGGGGCTTCAGGTCTTGGAGGCATAACTTTTTCTCATCCAGCTCTTTTAGAGCTGTCTTGTCCTTCCTGCAGACTCTTCCTGATGGCTGAGGGGACAAGGTGAGATCCAAGAGCTGACAGCTGTAAAGAGCTTCTGAGAGCCAAGGTTGTCAGACCTTGACTGCCATGGCTTGACAAGGAGATGGTCAGTTGCTGTGAAATAACTCCATTTGGGCTTGTAATGGACTCTCTTCAGTACTCAAAAGCCATGAGGGTCTGCATGATCACTTCAGTATTTCTGTAGTAGCTGCAAGTGATCCAAAAGACAGCTGGGTAAAACTGTAACTATGAAATTGCCCACGACTTGCTAAGTATGGACTGGCACAGACAAAAGGCTTCAACACAATGCATAAATATCTCTCAGTCATGTTTAAGCTTTGGTGAGTAAAACTGCCATGATCCCTACCAATTTTCAGAGCCTCCAAGCTTGGAACAAGAGAACCTAAAGGCAAATGGTCTTTCCATGTTAATTTGAAATTACTTGTGTTACATCTGGTCTAAAAGCTGTATTTTGGTCATTTAAGTTACACCAAGAAATCTTGCAATTAAGTACATTTTCTAGAACAAATAGGTATTAGAACATTTGTGAGGAGTTTAAGAAAGAGTGGCTTTCTTGAAATTCAGACTTAAGATTCAGTTCACATTGTTGGTGGTTCTGTGGGAGGGAGAAAGGGAAAGGGTGTGTGTGAGACAGGCTTGATCAGATTTGTATTCAAATCAGATAACAGCCCTGGTGGCAGCGCCCTGTGTCAGTGACCATGGCTTTCCACAGGCTGTGGGGAAGGCATGCACAGCAGTTCAGTGTGGTTCAGGCACAGGAACAGCAGCACACAGACCAGCTGAGGACAGACAGCTGCATTTTCATCCAGTGCCCTGGAACAGTTGACATGGAGTCCATGACATCCATGCTCTGATGCCAGTGTGACAGAGGTGACCTGAGCTAGCCCAAGGCCTGCCAGTACAGTGTTAACTTCTCACAATTTCTCAGAGAAATTTGAGTTAGCACACTTGAGGCTTCTGCCATCTGATAGGAGATAATTTTTAATTAAATAGTAGGAGTTGTGAAACTCAGTTTATTGTTGTGAAACCACTACAATGTCTATACAGTCTAATATCTAGGGTGGTGACAAGCTGCTCTTACGAAAAGCTTTTGAATACTCTGTATGGAAACAAATATGGGATCAGTGCAGAGAAAGTGTTCTTGCAACTGCTGGGGCTGCTTCTCCAGTCTTGTTGGGCACAAAGGGCAGATGCTCAGATACATGCAGGCCTGGGTAGGAATGGAGGGGTCTCCTTGTGTGTCCCAGGAACCAAGATGGCTAAATATTTTTCAGGGAGTCTTTTACAGCTGTGCAGATTCTGCGTTTTAATTGCCTGTGATTTCCAGGATTAGAACCTGGACTGTGTTCTTGCTGACTTCAGAGAGAGCATGACCACAATAATTCACCAAGAGCAGCAGCCCTGGAGAGCTCCCTGTGCTACAGCCACAAGAGTAGTAGAGGTCTACATGTCACCTGGATTTTAAATAAGTATCTGTTCTGCACTGACTGTGTAGAAACCTATGTGTCAGATAAGATTATGAGATGATTGAAAGGCTGCAGTACAGGAAGGCAGAGGAAAAAGAAGGTAGAGCCTCTTTGTTACACCTGAACTTACTTTATCTTTAGGAGCCAGGAGGTTTAAATTGCATCTAATACTGGCAAATAACTTATTTTAAATGGCAGTCTCTGTGATCTGTAGTATATGAAAGAAGCATAGCTCACTCAAATGGCAGAGTATAATTTTGAATTCAGTATTGAGCAATTTTATCAAAAATAAAGTCCAAGGGCATGTAAGGGGTGTGGAGTGTATGTGGTGTGTGGAGTGCACTTGTATGCATGGACATTCCTGTGCTGGGAATGGAGAGGACAGCAAGGAGCAGGGAGGGGTAGGCTTGATTGGATGTGAATAATGGGCTTGATTTCCAGGCTTTTCATCATGAAGCCTCTTCCAGACTGAAAACTTTCCTGTTCTTCCTGTCTTAAAGCAGATTTCATGGCAAAACAATTCCAAGACTTTGGCGGTCGTCCAAACATACTTGGAGCTGTAGTATTTTAACTGATCAGCAGGCTCCTTTAATTTTTTTCTGTCAGGCTGCCAAGATCTTGCTGTATAAAGATAATCCCCAGTTCAGCTTTACCATCTGAAAATACTTACTACTTAGGAAGCAGTGTTGTAGGAAAAGTAGTGTTTGGCCTTAGTGAATCTGGGACATTACAGACACACAATTCTGATTTTTTATATATTTCAGCTTATTTGTGTATGACTCTTAAAAGGAGTTTAACAAATTGATAGTAATTTCTGCCTAAAAATAGTGGGTGACTGATATTTACATCAATTTCTGTAGGTAGTGGGTATAGAGACTCTTCCTTGTATTTTTAAAAAGTCTTATTTATTAAATCATAGATTATTATACACCTTCATCGTAGGCAATGCTAATGTGGATTTGTGGAAAGAAAAGTCATCTGATAACAAATTATGTGAAATGAAGTTGCGAATTGTACTGTCACTTAACTTTTTAATTCAGACTGCATGAGTCTTGAATTCTTTCTCCTTAAGGGCAAGATTCTGAAGTCTTTATTCATAAGAAGTAACCTGATTGCAGGCAACAGGATTGCTCCTCATAAGCTATATTACCTGCAAGGGCATGATTCACATATCCTGAAATTACAACAGATTAGTTGGATGATAATGTATAGGAGAGTAAATTTTGAGGTTATGCATGTCTTCTTAATTTGTTTTTGATCCATGAAGCTCAGTTCCCTTGTTCTCCATCATTAAAAGGCAGGGAGGAGACAGCATGGTGAGTGAGCACAGCCTGGCAGGGCAGGGTGCTGGGGGCTGTGCCTATGGACTGTACAAGCTTGGACCACCCTGACAGTGCTGGGCAAATGCTAGATGCTTGCAGAGAAAAGAGAAAATTTCCAATCTTTTTATTTTCTTTTTTTTTTTTTTTTTTGGATGGGTGATGGCAGGAGGGGAGCTCATGTCACTAAAACAAACAATAGTTTAAAAGGATTTGAAATCACTTGATGCATGCCTTATTCTGGATGTGGATTTTTACCCCTACTCTAACCACACTGCTCAGAATCTCAGCGAGCTTTTGTGTCTGTTTTGGTTATTTTGCAAGGCCTTGGGCTTTAATGGTCAATGCATGTTGCAGAAAGCAGCAATAATTGAGCAGTTGTAGTGATCTTTATTACAGGCATCTACATTTTGACAACTACTATATAATATAAGTCCCTACATGGTTTCTGTCCTTTTCAATGACTGGCTATGGGGAGACTACATTGCCTTCAATAGGGAGGCTACATTTTTTTGCATAGCAGTAAAATTGGATTATGTTCATGTCCAAAATTCCTTTGGGCTATCTTTTTTACAGTCCTAGGATAATTGTGTGCTTGCACTAATGTTTCCTGATGGATTGTACCAACATGGCTTTATAAATGGCATTTGGACATTTGGAAGGTACTGTTTTTTTTTTTCCTTTTTATTTTTTTTCCTCATCTGGCCATAACTGTGTCACATTCAAAAGAGAGCTTTCCAAGAAGAGCAAGGTTCCCACTGTGCACATTTAACAGGGTGACATTTTAGTGCTTACTTTTTAGCAATGTTGTTACTTTGCAGATTTTTGTAAACAGTGAATATCAAGTATGTGAGGAAATGCTGACAGTGGCTTTGTAGTAACTTGGAGGAATTTTTACCACCTCCGAAGAATATAAACTTTTCATTCATGATCTTTTTATTCATTAGAAAGTTTCTATGTTTTTAGAAAAATAATACTTCTGTTTAAAGTGAACATGACTCCTATTCTTCTAGTGAGAAAACTGGCTCAGGAATCCTCACTGCATGTATAAACTAAGTTTACTTTTACTTTTACTTCACATCCTATGGGCTGTGTTTGGCTTTCTTCCCATTTTCTTGCTCATCCTCCCTCTGTGTTTTTCAGGTAGATCTCAAATCTGACACATTTTTCCCAGAATCTTGTTGTTCTACTGATCATCTCTGCTGTTCTTATAGTGTGCAGCCCAGTAAAGTCTCAGATCTGTTCCTGCTGTTAAGGAATCCTCAACAAAGTAGTTGAACAAATGTTCAGGGAATGCCATGTAAGATGTGGAGAACATCTTATCATTCCAGTGATACCCGAGTTTTTACCTAGACCTTGCATCTGTGGGTCCTTTTACTACTGTTTTCATCTTGGCTTTATATGGTATTCACTACATCTTCTTGCAGGACTCTGTTGCCATTAGTGGATCACTAAAGAAAAATCATGCTCTTATTTAACTCTGACTCCTTCTATAATTTACTCTCCCTCAAACTGCAGAAAGGAGTTTGTCCATAGTGGATCAATGTAGGATGGAGGCTTTACCCTGAAAAGCCACTAATTTGAACAAGTTTCCAATATATCTCAAGGTATTCAAATGACCTTAAATTCCTTTAAAAAAATCAGCACAAGTGACATCCCTGCATTTACCATAAAAGTAGTTTATGGAAAGACAAAAGTACACAAAAGTACATGCCAATTCTGAACGTCCAGATTTCTGTTCATCAGTTTGAAGAAAGAGTATTTCTTGGAGTTTAGTGCTATTATACAGGAGGTTTATAGTCACAAGGGGTAATCTGAGAATGAACTTCAAAATGTGCTTCTCATCACTCAATTTTCACTACTTCTGGAGAATTTTTCTGTATTTATGCCACTGCATCTGACAGATCCTAACACTAGCTCTTATTGTTACCCCTTCCCCAGCAGTGTGCATTCAGACAGCAGAAAAGAGAGTTTCCCCCTCCTCAGATAAACTCTGACCCAATTTGGGCTAATCTTGGGAAGGGCAAGTGCTGCCAAAAGCTGCTGGGGAGCTTCAAGCGGAAGAGGACACAGAAGAACTTTCCATGACATTTCAATATAAGTCAAAGCTTAGTCACTTACTAGCTCAGCATTGATGACATTAGTCACTCTACATTCAACCTCAGCCTCATTTCTTCAGAGGTTTTATTGTTAAGGAAGGTTTTTTAATGGAGAAAGATATGATAAAACATCAGCTTCAGCACATAATTATCCTTAAAGTAATGAAAAATACCCAGAGTATAAATTTCTGTTCTACCATAGCTTTTGTCTGAGCAGGAATATTGTAGAACTTTTTCTTGAAAGTTCAGAGAATGAATTTCTTTTTGTTTCCATTTGTTATGATCATCATATAGAGCTGAATGAACATGATCCTTTTCTGACTCCAGATATCCTGTGGGAATCCTGGGAGGTTGTAGAGGGCACAAAGCACCAAAAATAATTTTAGAAACAAGAGGGAAATTATTTGGTCTCAATGCTGATTTCTTTCCCTACTTACTAAAGCAGGGAAAACCCAAGGGTTAAGTTTATGACGTTGCTGTGCACTTGAATGTGAGATCTGCTAGCTTTGATGCTGTCAACAGTGTGATTCAAGTTGTGGTGTTCCTGCATAATTTCTGAGGATGACTGCAAGAGGAGAAATTCAGGAATTTGCCAAGCTGTGAGCAAGAAGAGCCTAAAAAAAGTCAGTGCTATGGTTGGAACAGGAAGAACTAGTTTTTATTGACTCCTGTTGCAATCATCTTAGATACCGAATACATTCTATACCATTTAAAAACTCAAAACTGGCAATTACAAAGTAAACTAGAATACTGACATTCTGGTTTGAAAAATGTTTTATCACTTTTTATGTTCTTTAAGAAAAGTACTTGATATTGAGAAATGTGTAAAAGAGAACATACATAGAATGGGTGGGGTTTTCTCTGGTTTTTTTTCAGCTACCACTCAAGAAGTGACTTTAGCACTAAAGGGAGTTGTGGAAACTTCAGCTGCAGCAGTTCCATCCTGAGTGGAGCAGCACAGCCAAATCTGGTGAAGGAGTGTGTTGTCGGGGCCCTTAATAACCAGAGCAGACATGGTAAGACTCCCTATTTTTCTGGATGAAATAAACCATGGCAGTTCTTTCGAGTCATTGTGTTGTCACCAGGGGCCCTTACCAAACTGTTGATAAGGGATTTTATCTTTTGCCACCTTTCCCTGAATTACATCTGAGAAGTTTTGCAACTTATATCTGATCTGTTTAATGCAAAATAAAAGTAAAGATCTTTTTTTTTTTCCCAGGTTTATTCTCTAATGAGCACACAACAGAGTAACAGTGAACAAACACATACTTTTATCTTGCCACTTTTCATTGAAGTCTTAGTAGTAGGTGTAGAGGGAGAAACATTTGGAGGTTAAGAATATCTTATTCTTGATATTCATTTTGCTGTGTTGGCAAATCAGTGCATTTCTCTTTGCCCTTCTTTCTCAATCTGTGAAACAGAGATACTTCTGCTCTGAGAGTTGAGATGGCTGGGCAGTGCCATTGTGGTCTAAATCCCAAAGCAGTTTCAGAAACCTGAAGGAATCAGCATCACTGTGACTTAGTTGGGAACAATCCTGGTTTGGTCTAGGTATGTGTCAGCAGAAAAATTGACCTCAGGAGGGTAAGACTGAAACTGTGACTTTTCTACTAGTGATGATAATGCTGTGAAATGCAAGGAAAGATCCACACTGTTGAAGGAGATGTGCTGTTGGTACATTCAAAGATGTAAGTGTCTTGTGGTTACTTCTGTGGTAGCTGTAGGCCTGGAAGGAAATTAGGAAATGTGATTGTGAAAGAAAAAAATATGTTGACTGGAGCACTAGGAGAGAATTACCCTCTCTGCTATAGGATAACAGGAACTGACTACTTTCTTTTATGATTGGATAAAAGATATATTCTGTTCCAAAGAGACTTCTTGAAAGGCTGGCTTTGTTAGTTATAGCAACCTCCCCTCAGTCACACTCCAGCCTGCCCTCTGGGCAGCCCTGTAATGTGTCCATGGTTTGTTTATAGTCTCACTGCCCCTTATTTAAGGCTTGGAGGATATGCTCAGAGGAAAAATGTCAGGCTGTACCTGTGCTGTGGGAAATTGTCTTTCTGCCACACTGGAGGCTCTTAAGCCCTTTTACTATTGCTCTTGTTCCTTTCTGCTTTGAAGAGAACAAAATGACACCACTTCAGGTTATAATGCCGATTGTATTTTGTTGTTTGGTTGGGTTTTTTTCAAAATTGCCCTAGCAGCAAAAAGAGATCACCCAAAATCTCTGCAGAGGAGGTTTAATGTACTGTAGGGCTCTTGCCTAATTTGACATGTTACCTGAAAAGTAAAATCCCAGAGAACACTGATTGGAATGACAGGAGAATGGTGTCTTCACAAGTCCTTGTTTCTGGCTCTCCATTCCCCATGCAGGCCCTGCAATGACTCTATGCCAGAGCTTTTGCTGCATTGCTGCTAGCTGATGTAGCTGGTACATTCTTATTTCTCTCTGGGAGGTGTTTGGGGTAGGTAGGAGTCATCAGAGAACTGATGCATACAAAGAGTAAAATCACAGTTGAATATGGTCACCTTCCAATTTTACACCGTTAGGATTTGCAGGACCCCATTAATCACAGTTGTCTGGCTGCTCAGCCCCCAGGAAGTTTCTTAACACACCAGAAACTTGCGCTGACACAAAACGGGCCAGGACTTCCTTTTCTCTCTGACTGCATCACATGCATAGGAGCCTGATGATGCCTTGCAGCATGCAGTGGAAGCAGGTGGCTTTCCTGGAAGGGGCTGTTGCAGATGTGTGTCTGGAAGTTAGTCCCAAAGATACTCATGTGGCACACCCTCTGTGCTAATCTGGAGTGGGAAGGGAACTGGGGGTCTTTTTTAAGGGTGTTACTACTCCCCTCTCTATGTTTGGACTTCTGCTTAGAGCAGCAGAAAAATTGTGTTGCCAAGTTTGTGGGTTGTCTTTTTGAAACTGGGGAGTGTTGACCACACTGATGCTGTGCCTGTAAGAAGAGTTGGGTGTGGAAAAGGAAGGCTGGGGTATGTGCTGGTGCGAGCTGACTGCCATTTCTGAGGGAGAGCAAGCAAAAAAACTACTGCCAGGAGAGAGGAAGTGTATGCCTTGGGAGAAATGGCAAGGAGGATGGACTACTTACCAAGAGAGGAGACTATAGCAGGGAGCACTTGGTGTAGAAACAGTGTTTGTGATCACTGATCAGTCATAGCACCTTGGAGTAAGAGATTAAAAAAGCTCTCTGCTGACAAAGAGCCGGATTGGAAAAATGAGTGCAGGCTCCACAGTCAGGTGGTTTGTGCTCACAGGCATGGTGGGGCTCAGGGGAAAGCCAGACTATTTCTCTTCTGCTCTCTGACCATTGGCCAAACTACATCTTTAGAACAAATAATATTTAAGTGAGCAGCAAGTTTTATAGCCTAGATTTATGCAAGGGTCAAATACTACCCTATCTCCCAGATTCCTGATTTCTGCATCAGGTGTTATTTCTGTTCCTGTTTCAAAACTATGACCAATACTTTAAGAAAGAGACTCTCTGTAATTGTTCTTCAGACGTGTCTGAACGTTTCTGACCTTACTGTAGCACATAGGTGCCTTTTGCTTCTTACTCTGTTTGTCCTTCTCTGATGATATTGGAAACTTTCTCCCTTCCTCCCCCACTCATGTAAATTAGCTGTGCTTTATCAGAGTGCTTGAAGCATAGGCAGGGTGGTTTGAGCTCAGGATTGCAGCAGCACTGCTTAATCCAGTCAGACCTCTGATTCTCCCCACCTTGCACCACACGAGCTCTCTGAAGCAGAAGGGGTTCCTCCTCAAAGGCAGCTGCAGTATTAGGATATCTTCATGTCACAGAGGACAGCTCAGGAGCTCTTGTTGCTTTAACACATCCTTAAACAAATATGCCAGTGCATGTATAAACCTGAATAAACACTATTTTTCTTGGACTTTCATAGGGAGCATGGAGGAATGTGTGGCTCAAGCACTCACTATATCAGACTGTTCTGGCATAAAGTGCTTCATAGCAGCATGGCCATAAAGCAGCAAAGCTATAAAACATCACTGCAGAGAGAGGTGGTGAGTTCATAACTCAGCTGCTCCATCCTGTCTGAAGAGGTGTCTGCTCTATAAGTGAACCTTTCAGTGCTAAATTCCTCTCTCCAGACAGGAGAAGCAGGGAATAGCCCAGCTGGAAACAAACTAACCCTAACAACATTTCCCTTCCCAACTTATTAACATATAAAATCCTTGAACTGACCCTAGGGTAGATTTTAACCCAGAAGTGAGGGCAGGTGCCAAGGGATTAGTGGACTTTTACCACTATTGTTGGATTAATGTGGGAAATGATCTGGTGTAGATGGCAATGATCTGTAGTGCAGAAATAGGAAGAGGGCTGCTTTTGCAGGTAGTGGTGTGGAGTCGTGGGCTGGGGGAGTTCCACCCACCATGTGCACCTGTGTTAGGGAGAAAGGAAGCAAGAAGTATGTACTTATGAGAGGGTCTGCAGTTAGAAAATAATTTCCTGCCCATCCATCATCTTTAAATTACTTTGTAACCTTTGCAAGTTCCCAACTCTGCTGTCTGTAGACACCACACCTGTACAGTGTGGATGTGAGTGGGTAACCACACTAATGTAGAATTAGCAATCCACATTGAATAAGAGGATATAGATAATCCAGGGGAGCAGCAGCTATTTGAATACCTTCTTTCAAGATATTACTGTAGCTAACCTTTTCTTTGGGTAGTCAGGGAGTTTTTGCTCCTAGCTGAGCTAGTCAGAAGGAAAGAGACAGACGACTGTGTGCTGTGTGAGAAGGTAAGTCAGAGTTGTGCTTACTACCTATGGAGACCAATGGCTTGTTTAGAGATATAGTTATGACTGTTTTCACTGTTGTGCTCCTCCCCTGTTGTGGCCTGACTAATTGTGTGTAGTGGGCTATGTCACAGATCTTAAAACAGTTCTTTCCATCTCTTTGTGGGTATTCTCTCTGGTTTTATGTGTTTGCAGTGCTGTGTGCCTCAAGGGGTAAACGATCAAGCACTCTGCTACTGTTGTGCCACAACTAGCTGAAAAATCAGTCTTGCTTTTAATTTTATCCATCTCAGCCAAGCCTCCAGTGCCCTTCTTCCTGTGCACTGGAGATTTTTAACTTGTTTTATTTAAAGTGATAAAGCCTTCATAACAAAATCCAGGCTTGCGTTTTTACCTGCCATAGAAACAAAACCTAAATAACTGTTAAGATTGTTAATGGTTTGCTTAAATGTAACACTTCCAGATCAGCCCTTCTTATCAGTCAGAAGTTTCTGGGACCTTCTGTGTTCAGTTCCAGCCTAGCACTGTATTACCCACTCCTGTCTCGTTGAGGGCTTATTATTAATGCTTGTAAATAGCTCTGATGGTAACAGACTGCAGATGTTTGAGATATGGATATCAATATTGTACTCAGAATTTATCAATCAACCTATCTGTAGATGCTTTGTACTATTTATCTCCTAATGAAAATGGAAGTGCAACTCCTGGAAAATGGTAGGGGACTTGAAATAAGGAAGCTTGCCAGCAATCCTTGTGAGCCCAGGGTTGTTGAGCCTTACACTGTGTAATAGAAATTGATGCTGGTTTTAGATGTGAAAGTGAACATGATGTTTCACTGGAGATATGAGGAACACAAGGTAGCAAAATAAAAAGATTCAGGTAAGGTATTATTACAACACTTCCACCAAAATAACACTCAGATGCTTGGTCTTTCAACAGGTGATGTCTGCAAGCAGCACAGTGCACTTGTGCATGTCTGAGGTTTCAAAGTTTAGTTGCTGGGTAAGTGAAGTTGGGTAGGGGGCTGGAGAAGAGTAGCCGGTTACAGCAAAGGCTCAGTGTGATTTCATATGTCTTTGCAAGCCTGGGGGTGATTAAGTTTTGCTTTGGGCTCAGCTCATTACACAGAAGAGAAGATTGCTAGAAAGAACAATTATTGATCTTAATTTCTTCTAGAACTTAAGGTTAAAGGAGAAGTTTAGTCTGTCTTCACATAAATGAAGATTGCAAGCTTTTTTAAGGAGAAAATGGTGTGCATTCTTGAAGGAATTGTAGAGGAGTCAAATGCATTGACGCACAGTATTTGGCACTTGACTACTCCTGAAGCCACTGCAAGGTGTGGGATGCTGCACAGGGCAGACAGAGTTGGAAGAATTCCCTGGAATTAGAAACACTTCTGCTTTTCCCTTCCTGCAGGACTTCTCATCTTCTAATGGCCACAAAAGATAATGAACAGCCCTCTATGGCTGTGCAGTGGCACTGGCTTGGAACTCCAAGTGTTCCTTTTATTGCTGCTGTTGTTGCCTTGAAAATGATCCACACTGAGTTTTGTGAAGCCTGCTGTGAGGAGTCTTGGATCTTCTGTAATGGAGGGGAATAAAGCTAAAGCACAGACTGGGACACAGTATGAAGAGCTGCACTGTGCTGTTTTCTGCTGTAACAATGAGATGAATGTCCACTGATGGCTGAGCCTCTCTAACTCCTAGTGACTGCAGAGAGGGAGCTGCATTTGTTGCACTTCTCAGGTTCTGCTTGCTCTATGCAACCATGATGGATAATGAGCTGTTCAAAGCCATTTGGACTCATTTGTCTAAGTAGAGTGTCAGGTCCAGGCTAATCCTGTGAATTATTTAATAATCTTCTACCCTGAGAGCACAAGTGCGGAGATATCTCTGGAGCACTTAATCATTTGCATGGTGTTTACTCAGTTTATACCTATGCTTCCATTTTTTTGCTGTACTGTGTGAAGATGCATATGAGCTGCCTGCAGGGCCTGGGTGAACTGAAGGGAAAGGTCCTGCAAGCCTTCCCTTCTCGGGGGTTTTGCACCCAAGGTGTGGGGGGAAGGCTTCATCCATGAGAATGATGATTTTCCCCTAGTTTGAGAAAAGGTTCTTGGTTTTATTTCTTTGTAACCATGCTTAACCCATCAGCTGCTTGTGAATGTTTTAATTCCTGATTTATCTGTATCACAGTCATGCTCTTGATTGGAGCTGATTCCCAACCTAGATGTGATAGTAGCTTTCTGCAGAGAGAGAAGCAGAGCATATAGATGCTTCTAAGTAACCCAGTGATGCTGGTTTCAGAACTCCTTGCTGGTTTGCTCTGTTTATGCAGCCAGGGATTTGAATTACCTAACAGTGTATGTGTCAGCTCAACCCTGTGGCTGGTTACACACCAGGGTCCCCGACAGGAACCCCAGACAAATGTTGTTTTAAACACTGCATCTTTCAACTTGTTCCACAGTCTGCCAGTGTTATACACTGCCTGTGTAAAACTGTTCATTTCTAATCCTTTAAAATAATTTTTGATGCCTAGAGTGACCTGTTGTCCTGGTGTGGGACTTGTAGAATAACTGTGTGGGGTAGCAGTGTAGTGGAGGAAAGGAAAAATGAGATCATGGTGTGACAACAGCATGCAGACTGTCAATCCAGAGATTCACAACTGAACAAAAATTTTGGAAGTAATGATTAAGGTATGAAAACAAATTTTCATCAAGTAAAATGCTTACCTTGATGATTTCTTCTTCCTAACCATGATCCAAAGATTTTGCTGTTGCTGTTGATTTTATCTGGAGAGCACTGTCAGTATTATCATGACAATTAGCCTGCTGAAATTTATGATGGATATACCATTCTATGCCTGGTGCTTTAGTTAGTGAATACTTACTACATCCTGTGCTTATTTGCAAGCCCATTCACTCAAGGCAAGATGCCAGTTGCATGCTTCTTCATTGGGCAGAGATCTTTTGATTAGTTATGTCTCATAATCTTTTTGAATTTCACTTGTACGAGGTATTTTCAGATGCTGTGCATATAAATGAGAATATTTTCCACTTTGTTGGTCCCTTGACAAACATAGATATTGGCTGAACAATTCTTTTGCTTTCCACTTAACCCAGGTATTCTTGTGAAATTTGTAGCAAGTCTTATATCACTGTACACGTGTAATTTTCTGAAGTCCATTTCAACTGTATGCACACAAAATGTGTATGAACAAAACAGATAAGGAAGCTGAAATTCTACAAGATCACATCATGTTGAAAATGAATGTTTCATAACCATTCTGAAACAAAGTGTATGAGTTCTGGACATTGCAAACAGGAAAGAGAAGAATTTATCCTGACTAATCTCCAGGCAAGTGATTTTCTATGACCTGAAGGACTGAAATTTATTTTTTTTTTGCTTGCCTTGGAAAAGAATCCATTTTTCTGCATTGAAGGAAGCAAGACAGAAATGTGGCTCCTGAGGAAGAAAGGGGAATTTATCAGAGGTGAAATCCCTTTGGTTCTTCCCAAAGGGATTTCACCTCTGATAAATCACATATTCTCACTCTTGATCCTCTTCCTGCTTAAAAGCCCCAGGTCCTAATAGAAGTTTTTTAAAAGAGCCCTCACACTTTCCCTAACTGAGAAGCTGAAACACTTTTATGCTAGAAGGTTACTGAATAAACAAGTGTACACTGAGCTGAGCAAGAATGACTGAGGAAGAACAAACTCTTTTTAAGTTTCTTTTCTTAGGGATTTAGGTCTGAATTTGGTGTTGCTGATTTTAAAAGGAAATATTAGGTTAGTTGGTGATGACCTTCTTTTTACCAGATCATACCATGTGGAAAGCCAGGGAAATCTTATCCTAGATTTCAGTGGAAGTAGGGCTGAGAGTTCCTCAGCATCAATGATAACTTGTTTCTGTTGGACTGGGAGTTATTTACAAGAATTTTGATGCAGAAAAATAATCACATAAATCTTTAATCTGGAGTATTATCTGAAAGACATTAGTAGCTTCTTATTAATGAAAATAGTATTTTTGACCTTCCACTTTGAATTTGTTTCATGTTTTTATTTCTAAAGGGTAATGAACAAATTACTTTCACAGTTGTTTCAAAAGACTTAAAAGACATTGCTTCCGAAAAAAAAGATACCTTGAGTATACCTGCTTCTGCAAATTTAGAACTGCTCTTTTTCAAACCAGGATCTATGGTTGCACATCTACACAACTGCATTTTGGTGAGGAGGCCCATCCATATTTTCCTGTCCTGCAGAAAAGACCCTGCTTAGTGGGAAGGTGCTGCTGCTCTGTCAATATGCCACATGCCCTATCAGTGGAAAAGCTCAGTAAAGGTTCTTTCTTCAGAGATACATTTGATACCATGAAGAGTTTAGACACTTAAAGTTTTAAAATTTTCAGAGACACTTTGGTCAAAACCATTTGCATTGGGACTGTAATACTCTTTGGGAATCATTTGTGGGTGATTAAGTGAATTTTTTACTTGCTGGAGAACTTGCACTTTAAGATATGCAAATTCTCTAAATTGTCTGTGCATTTAAAATCTGAGTGTACCAAGGGTAAATAAAACTGTGGAAAGCCAGTGCCATTTTACTATAGATAAAAACTCACTAGGCAGCAATAGATCTTCTAGGCAGTACTCTGTGTATAATTAATATCCTAATCTAGATTCTGCTGAAGCTAGGGGAAAGATTTTCACCAACTCCAGAAGAAGTTAAATAAGGTTATTAGCTGACCACAGTGTTCATGTGTCCATGTAATCACGCTAAAAGACTTTAAAAAATTCAGTGCTGCCTTATGAGTTACTATAGTGATAAGGGCGAGACCATTACTGAACATTGGCCTATTTGGACTAGTTGAAAAATGGTTGAAGATGATTTCTGCATTCCTTCTGCTCCCTTTGTATTTCTATTTCACAATTCTTATTGAATTAATGTCACAAATGTCCCTGTGGTTCACCACCCTATGCTGCATAAGGTGGTAACATATGTCACGATCCATCTGTTGATGTGCTTCAGTTGGGTGCTTTTCCTGAAGTTTAGAATTATGCAGCTTTCACTCTGCATTCTCAAGGATTGTCAGCACCCAGCTGGACACCAACACACCATCATGGCATTCCAGGCAAGCTCAAACCCCTTCTCATGGGAGGGATAACTCCTTCTGCATGGGGCAAAGCCATGCCCTCCACTGCTTTCTGGGAATATGACGAAGGTCCTTTCATCCCTGTGGAAGGAAGATCTCAGATAACTCAGCATAGTTTGGGACTGTGGCTGCTCAGGGTTTATAGTGTGAGCTTTGAAAGTTCTTTTTCTCTGCTCAGTGGGGTAGACAACAGTTGAGTGGAAGTTGCATTCAACAAGTGTTTGAAGGTAAAAAGAAAATATTGAATGTATTGAAGGAAACTGAATGAACCTGTATTTTTACAAAGCTAAAAGCTTTCAGCTTCATCACTTACCATCAACAATCCAAGATTAGTGTGTCCTTACTAAGAAGGACATGCTACTAGACACACCTGATGTTGTTTTCTTTGCTTTCTTTCTGAAGGGGGTACAGCATATGGGGATCATGCACCCTGCAGCCTTGTCCAAGGAGGCCACAGGCCAGCTGCTGGCAGAGCAGTCCCATTATGGACAATAAGGCACTTGCCATGGAGGTGAAAATATTATCCCACTTTCTGGAAAGGTAATTAGCCGTTGGAAATATTTTTGTTTTGGTTTTGTTAATTTTAATTTGAAATTTCTAATTTCTCTAATTTGCTACCAGCTAATCTCTAAATTGTTATTGAAAAGTTACCTCTGCTTTATGTTGCCAGTTCAGGTGTGTTAGCCAAAGAGAGAAGAGGGAAGTTTGGATTTGCCCTCTTGGAATGGGAAAGAGCCTATGTAAGCTGCACATTTGCAATCCATTTAATGTCAAAACCCGAAGGGGAATAATGGGGTAAGGAATTCTGGAGTTTGTGGTTTCACTCTAGGACACCTTGGGCTGTATTTAACCTTGTAGGCATCCAGTTAACAACCTAAGAACAAATACAAGAAGCAAAGGCTTCCTTCTATGGGCTTATGAAATAATTTTCAGCTTGTTGTTAACTCTGTCAAGCCAAACTGATATCTGTTAGTCTTCAATAATTTGTGCCAAATCATATGTTTCAACCCATAGTAATTTCATCTAGGAGTGTGTTTCAATCTTACTTTGGGTTTTGTTGTTGGTTTTTTTTTTTTCTTTAATGTACTCAGTGCTCAAAGCTAATATCCCTGGGTCATCATTCTCCATAGTCACATCAGGAAATTAAAATTTGAAAAAAAAAAGAACTGCCCTAAATGTGTGGGTTTTTTAAAGTTCTGTCAGTAAATGCTTATGTAATGGAAACTTCATGTGTAACTACAGCAGTACCTGCTGCCATGCAGGTGAACTGGGAACATGAAGTCAGTTTTCCTTCCTGGGCAGCTGGAAGACACAGGCTTCTCCATGACCTTGGGGTGAGCCTTGCCACCTGTTGCCCTTTTTATACAAAAGCAGCCTGTGCCAGCTAGCAAGGGCAAGCACTGACCTCGCTGGGAGAAGCAAGAAGAGCTCAGGAGGGCAGTGAAGCAGCTTGGCAGAACAGTCTGGTTTGGAGCACGTGAAACGCTTGTGAGTGGGACGAGAGCCCCAAGCCTCGCATGCTGCCAGCTCTGCTCCTGCCTGCTGGCCCTGCCAGCACCTGCACCTGGTACTGCCACTACCATGGCCAGATACAGCAGGCACTGCTGGCTGCTGCTGCAGGGAGCCCGGCTTAAAATTACTCTTTCAAAATGATTGTGTATCATCTCTCTCCAAGCATCTTTGTAATAGTAATAATTTCAAAAAACAATTAAGGGAGGATCAAATAGGAAAAGAAGCCATAAAATGTTTATATAACTTCACATAAAATAATTGCCTTTAGTTTAGCTAATCTAAAGTTTGGCTAGATCAGCTTAAATAATTTTTATTTAAAATTAAGCTTTAAGTCTGAACTTAAAATCTTTGCTCTCTTCATCCATCATGTTCACCTATCAATTTCTTTGCTTCTAACTGTTTACAGTTCTCCTGCATATCTATATGCTGCCTTTGCCTTGTGGAGAAAAAGAGTCATTATCTAAATAGTGACCCAGCTGCTGGGTTTTCTGCTTATATATCAGCATTCAGGCTGGTAGTGATTCAAGGCTCAGAATACATGTGAGATGTGGTCGGATAAAATTTGCATTATCACACAGAGGTTAAACAACCTTGTAGTAGGATCTGTCACTACTACATAGAAAAAAATATAAGAAAGAAACTTGATGTATTAATTTTTGGGACAGATAAAGTTGGGGGATTTTCTGTCTGGTAAATTTTTGTTTCTGCTAGATACTTCTAGACAGAGATTTTGAAAAATCAGTTTTCTAAAATACCAATATGTAGGTGTCCATGAATGTTATGTAAAAATAAAGCATTTCAAATAATAATTTTTAGTACCATTAGGTGGTTTGTTACAAGAAGCAGTAGTCAAATATTCCTACAGGCCCATCTCTATTTAAAGAAATGGGAATTTCATTACCAGGATGCACAATAAAAGATATATTTCAAAAAATAAATAAATGCATTCTCATCACTCTAGGAGTTCTGCATCTGAAAATATAAGAAAATAAAACAGGGAATGAACTCTGCTCCAGCTGGGCTGTGGTGTTGCATGGGGCAATGGAGGGTTGCATGGATGGCAGGCCATGGCTGGAACAAGGAAAGATCAGGCTTATGATAAAGTGAGATCTCTCCAATAGGTAATTGGAGTGGTAGGTGTTGTAAGTGGGATGTGCTGGGGAAGCAGAAGTGATGGCCTGAACAGCTCATGCTGTTCAGGAATAGGATAGGGAAGCATCATTTCCAAGAACTACTTGGTGTCCCAACTCTAAAAGTTTCTTGGGTCCATGCATGGTGGCAGAGTTCATGCTAGCCAGTGCCAGTACCTGGTACCTGTTTTGTGTAGACAACTGGATACATGTGCTACAGATAACTTGATTTATGGTGGTTCCTTATACCACAAACATGGCAAAAAATGCTTATTTTCCTCTTATAACCAATGTTTAACTAAGGAGAGGCATATTTAATCTGTTTTTCATGTGTATTTCCCATAAACACAAGTTTGGGTAGGCAAGTTTGCTATTCACAAGCCAGACCTATTTTTTTTCCTTGCAGCAACTCTGTGAATCACCCCATTGCAGTGGAGGCAGGAGGGTGGAATTGTTTCCACACATTTTCAGAGACAATGCAGGTGATTGATGATGAAGGGCATTGACAGGTTGTTCACTTAATCCCTAGATTGGCTTTTATCCCAAATGAAGATGTAGTTTACTGACATACATTGCTGTGGAATACTTTCATGAGCTGTATGATGATCTTATCCATATCCCTCAAGCCTTTTATTGAAAGTATTCCCAGGACTTTTCTTCACCACAACATTAACTGGTGAGTTGGCTCTATCTCTCTCCATGTCTAAAAGCTGCTTTGCACTGAAGCAGGAAGGAGTGTGCAACCTCAGCTTTGTAGGTGTGAAGGAGCATGAACCAATACCTGAGCTACTCCAGCTGCCAGCCTGAGCTCCCTGCACTTAGTCCCCTGTTCCCACAGAAGCTCAGCACTGGAATGGGGCTTGCCACACATGGGAACTGTAAGTTTTTTCCAGAAGCCTGTGCTTTGGCACCTGTTTGTGCTTACAGGGGTGGCTCCTGTGCATCCTCTCCATCCATTTAAGGCAGGCAGCTGATAACTTCCAATGCCTGCTTGTCCATTGTTTTGGTCTGGCATCTGCAAGCTTGATTTGTTTGGCATTTAATGGCCTGGGGCAGATGAGATGTGGGGTCACCCTTTCAAAAGCAGAGCTCTGTTTATGCACGATTCAAGTATTGTGACATAAGTGTTACATGAAAATGCAAGTGACAGGATTAATATACATGTTCCAGTCTGCAGATGAGTTTTGTAAGAAATAAGAGGCTTTTTGGAATGCTAGGCACTAATTTAAAATCAGAGCCTCAAAATCACTATGTACAAGCTCTTTGGCTTTGGGAGAAAGATTGGGGCTCATGAATTAATTCTCTTTTCCCTTTCTGTCTCCTGTAGGCACTAGCATTGAGTTGGAGGAGTCCAAATGAATCCTTGCAAAGGTGGAGCATGCTTTTTAGCTGACAGCTTTGGGGAGGTGAGCAGTCTCAGGTTGAGACATTTTGTATAGGAGATGTTCCTTACCATGACATCTGGCCTGCTCCTGGGGCTGAACTTGGCTTGTGCATCAATTCTCATTAGAGATAGTTGCAAGGAGGTGTGGGTATGTGAAGAATGTGAGAACATGTTGTGCATTTAGAGGTCATTGCTGGTGAGGGATATTCAATATACTGTAGTCTGGCACTATCTGGGGTTCTCCTGTTTGGTTTTGTGTCAAACATGGGTAAATTCTACTGAATAGAACAACTTACTCCTTTTGTCAGCCAGAAAAGACTGTGATCAGGATATGTTTCAGCAGAATAGATGGTATTTTACTTTTCATACACTTTGCTTCTTAGTTGGAGTCTAAACATAATAAATATTTAACTTCTGAGCTTTCTTGCTCTGATTATTTCTGTGTAATATTTTACTTGATATTCAGTTAAGCAGATGAAACATTATTGTTGGTTCATCTGTTTTAGCAATATAGCTTTATACATTTCAATGTCTGTTCTCAAGTAGTTATTAGAAGTAAAGAACATATACTTTATCTCTTTTGTGTGATGCCTTTAACCCTCAAAAAGATTGATACAGAGAGGAATAGTTATTGGGGAAAATTTTTACAACAGAAAAAGTGAACAAGTCAGATCGTTCATATTACATTGTCATAAACAACCAGCAGAGCATTCTTGTTATATTTGTCATTTCAGTTAACTAACTTTCAAATTTGAAAAGCTTTCTGTTGTTCATTTTGATGAGGTAAGTAGTAAACTTGCTAGTAAACTTGCACCTGTGTACAGCTTAGAGGAGGAAAGAGGTGTTCTTTCTCTGAACTGTGAACCAAAGTTCAGAGAAAGAAGAAGCACTGGCAGTAAATGAACTGGCACAATTTAGTCTGTTGCTGTTTAGGCTGACTTTTCCAGTCCTGTGTCATTACATAGGCACCTTGTCATTTGAGGAAATAACATTTTTGTTAGCCTGACATAAGCAAGCTGAATCAGTTATGACCAGATTTCTTGTTTTTACTGGACAGAATACTGTTTCCATGGAACTCCTCTGTCTCCTTCATATCTTCTGGGATTCAAACTGACACCTTAATGCTGTGCAAAGGGCACTTCCTGTGTGCTGAGTGTGAGCTAAACAGAGACCTTTTCCAGTGGAATTCAGAAGTTCCTCAGATCCCAAACCATAAGATACACATTTCTATTATAGAGGGTAGGGAGCAAGAGATGGAGAAATATTTGATAAACAGAAGCAGCAATAGAAAGTGGAAAGAGTAGTAAACATAGATGAAAAATCCTTCCTGTATTAAAAAAAAAACCTGCAAAGTCTTCAAAACCCAACAAAGTCATTACATGTTTAAAAACATGGAATTGCTATTTAAATTTGCCTTGTAATTTCTTTCCTTTTTTTTTTTTCTGAAAAACTCTCTAGATATCTTTTTGTATGTATGTATCTGTGTGTATATATATATCGGGTCTCCTTTCTGGTGTGCCATAGAAATGTCACAATTTTTTTATCTGTGCCTTTATACAGAAGATTTTTAAACATTTTATTATTCTGGTTAGGTATCTCATTGTTCAGAAGACTTAATACTCAACACACTCATGACTTCCTTACTTCTGTCTTTCTAAGCTGAAGAACTATTTAAGGCAACATACTGAGGGTGAGTGAAGCAAGCTTTAGGCTGGCACTGCACAGACCTTTATCTAGGGCCCTGCCAGTACAGCTCATTCATTAACTCAGTTTGTCTGAGTTTGTTTTCATCCATTTGAAAGGAAGGCAGATGACTGTAGTCTGTGGGAATCCCTTAACATATATTTTTCATCTCTGACCTAGGACAGAGTTTCTTACTTCTGGGTCTCTCTTACCTTTGGGATGTTTGCTGCAGTGCCCAATATGATATGTTGTTTCTTAGATGAAACTGCATTTGTATGATGATGACATAGATCAGGAGAAAAAAAGGGTGTAGAGATAACCAAATTCAGTTGTCCTCAACAAACCAGTTCATCTGTTGCAAGCCTACAGTATCTTATTCCAGTATCTTCTTCACAGACTACCTTTTTATCCCAGCTCTAGTTGTCATAGAATCGTGGAGTCATTTAGTTTGGAAAAGAGCTCTGAGGTGAAATCCAACCATTATGTAACTGTCATATAACCTCAAACTTAGGTCCCCATGTCACCATTGTCTTTCGATATGTGGCAGGAATATTATGTGCACTTGCAGCCCAGAAAGCTGACCACATCCTGGGCTGCATCAAAAGAAGAGTGGCCAGCAGGTCAAAGGAGGTGACATATGTCCTAGTCTTGTCCTTAGTCCTAGTGTTGGTTCCTGCTGTTCCCCACTGCGCCTCCACATAGACCCCAGACATGACTTGTCACCTGAAATTGCCCAAGGCTGTTGGTTAAACTGCTTGGTATCACCTGTCGGGGTGCCCTGGGGGACAGCAGAGCTCCTGGGAAAAAGCATCTCTTCTGCTGGAGCTGTCCTCAGGTCCTGCTGGTTCCTGACTCTGGAGGGACTTTCCTGCTCCCTGGTGTTTCCTGTCAGTACTGGGATTCCATTTCTCAGGTGTATGAAATTTACACATGCAAAATGAGCATTATTCCATTTCTCACTAGGAAGAGGGTTGTCAAGATAGAAGCAACTATTCCTGCTCCATAGACCCAGTAGCTCATGTGTTTTAGTTGCTATATGTGTTAGACATTTTGAAGTGCTTATTTATATAACATTTCTTTGGTTTTCTTCTCTTGAGATTGCACCCAAGTGTTAGCAGATGCAGATACAGTATGGTAGAAGGCTAAATAGTCTGTTTTGTGTAAAACTGATACATTTGGGATGGTTCTGAGATTATACACTTAGGATTACCCAATTCAGTAGAGTGATCTGCATACCCTGTAGAGCAAAATAAAAAGACTACAATTAAATAAAAAGAAAACAGTAATGACAAACAGTACATATATATAAGAACAGTACTCTGGTATCAATATTACAGGGAAAAATTACTGAAAATTCTATAATGTTCATATGCTGAAATGGAAATCCTTTGTTTTGGGTAATCTCTTTATGGGATAATTATTAACAGCTGTTAACATTGTGTTAATATTATGGTCCTGGAGAAAGAAGGGATCCAAGAAAATGGATTGATTTTTCTAAGGATCACCTTCTCCAAGCTCAAGAGTAGTCCATCCTCACATGCAGTGAAGCAGAGATGATCATCCCCCTCTACTCAGCACTGGGGAGGCCACAGCTGGAGCACTGCCCACTCTGGTCTCCTCCATACAAAAGAAACATGGAATACTGGAAAGAGTCAAGTGAAGGGCCATGACTATGGTAAAGGGACTGGAGTTTTTGTCATATGAGGTGAGGTTAAACTTCAAGAAGGAAAAACCTGGGGCTAGGGGAGGATCTTGCTGGTGTGTAAATATCTATTTTACAGGGAAAGATGGAGGCAGACCCTTCTTGATGAAAGGACAAAAGGCTGTGGACACAGACTGGAATACAGGGAACTCCCTTTAAACAAGAAAGCCAGAATCTCCTTTTGGATGTCTTTATTTACTTATTTGGTGTATCTGATGTACTTAAAGAGCTGATTTCCATAATGAAATAGGTTCAGAGCCTGTATGCCCTGTACACCAATAAAAAGAGTTGGTGAAACCTCAAATATAGTTAAAATGTGTATGTAATTGCTAAAGGGTCCTAGACCTTCCTGATCCAGAGGAACACCAGGTTCCTTTGTTCCCCTGTGTAAGACAGTCCAATATTTTCATTGTAGATTTTATGCTCCTACTTCTGTGTTACCTGTGTTTTTCCTACACAGTTTGGTTGACACTGGCTTCCTGTCTTTTCTGATCAGCTGGCAAAAAGCTGATTTCAGAGAATAGTCCCTGGATGTATAATGTGGTGAGCATCAAGGGGCATCAGAGGAATGATACCTGGCACTACTGAGATACCTATTTAAATATTGTGTTGCTGAGACTTTTGCAATTTCATGTTGCTTACAGAATTCATTAAAAGGTACAAGACATAGAAAGAGAGAGAGTTTTTTTAGAGACTCTCTTTCCAGTGAAATACAAGACAAAACCAGTTCACTAAAGTTTCTTGGAAGAAGCACTAAAATGTGGGCCTTTAGAAACTCAGGTATGGAGAAACATGCTAATAAAGGATTAACTAGCATAGTGGATAAAATAACAGTAAGCTTTGGTGTTTGGCAGGTGGAACATAAACACATTCAGGACAAAGCATGAAATCACCTGTGCCTGAGATATGTATGCAACTCTATCTTACTTGTTTCTTTCATCCAAAATTGTGGACAAAATGCAAAAATCATATGGCAGAGTCTGGCTGTGTCTACATGAGCACAAAGTATGGTGCAATGTTGCAGAAAGAGCCATTTGTTGGGGATGAGCCATTTGTCGGGTGCAGGGAAAACTCAGACACTCAATATGAGTGTTCAGCAAGTTCTGTTTATTGAAGAGAGCATCAGACACTTATACAGCAAGTAATAAGCTCATGAATATTCTGTAATTTACACTGTCTATTGGCCCCACCACAACATCAGCTCTTCCCCATTCCTTAGGGGTTACATCTCTCTTTTCTCATGTCTCTTTCTCAATAACTATTTGTTATTATATTCTAGCTAGGCCCAAGGACACGCCATCTTGCAGGTGCAGGACTTGGAATTAGCCACGGCCTTGTACTTTTCTAATCTCTAGTCAGCTAAAATCCCAACAGTGCAATAGGAGGGAAGCAGGACAGCCTACTCATGGCGGAGCAGCTGGTGTCCATGCTGCTTGTGCTCTGGGGCTTTCCTCAAGGAGCTTTCGTGTGGCACTAGAGACTCTGTGCCCATTAGCAACAGCAGTCAGTGAGTTGCACTCCTGGATTAAATGCTTTCACTTCCTTTCCTGGGAAAGCAATTTATTTTGAATTTCTGAGTCACTCCATAGCGTGAAACAAGTGCAGTTACGTGGGGGCTATCAGCAGCTTCACAATTGCCCTCCTCCTTTGTGCTAAAGAGTGAATATAGGCTCCTTCCTTTCTTAAAATGCTGTTCTGTGGGAAGTCCTTTGCCTGGTTTATACTCCAGTATAAACTGAAGCATTAGGAGACTCTAGTTGCCTTTATGTAAAATAAAAGCACCTCCAGTAATTTATAGAATATTATATATATTTGTGTGTGTATGTGTATGTGTGTGTATCTCTGTATGAAAGTGTACAGCCTTAACACCCATACACACACTTAAAATAAAGAATACCCAGGAAACATAGGGAAATTATGGCAATGAAGAATGTGCAACATAGTGGGACTTTGACATGTGAGATGATGATTTACATGTCTAATGGACCAATGCAGCACATAGCCAAACCGAAAACAGTTGAGGTAACAACTGCCATCCAGAGGGGCCTGGACAGACTTGAGGTGGAGCCATGACCCTCAGAGAGCTCAACAAGGCCAAGTGCAAGGTCCTACATCTGGGTTGGGGCGATGCCAAGCATGAATACAGGCTGGGCAGAGAACAGATCGAGGTGTAGCCCTGGGTAGAAAGACTTGGGGGTGTTGGTGAATGAGAGGCTGGATGTGAGCCAGCAAATGTGCACTTGCAGTTTAGAAAGCCAAATGTGTCCTGGGCTGCATCAAAAGGAGTGTAGCCAGCAGGGTGTGGGACAGGATTCTGCTCCTGCACTGCTCTCATGAGATGCCATCTGAATACTACATCCAGCTCTGGGGTCCCAAGCACACGATGGACATGGACACCCTCAGGCAGGCCCAGAAAAGGGCCATGAAGATGATCAGGAGCACCTCTCCTGTGAAGACAGGCTGAAAGAGCTGGGGTTGTTTAGCCTACAGAAGGCTCTGGAGAAAAAGTACAGCAGCCTTCCAGTATCCAAAGGGAGGATGTGGGGTCTGCAGGACAGCTGGAGAGGGTCTTTTTCACGGGCATTTAGTGATAGGAAAATAGGTTATGGATTATAAAATGAAAGAGGGTGGGTTTAGATTAGATCTGAACAAAAAATTCTTTGCTACGAGAGTTCAGAGACACCAGAACAGGTTGCCTGGCGAAGCTGTGGATTCTATATCCCTGGAAATGTTCAAGGCCAGGTTGGATGAGGCTTTGAGCAGCCTGGTGTATGCAGGCAGAAGTTCCAGTGGCAGAAGTTCCAATGGCAGAAGCATTGGAACTAGCCGATTGTTAAGGCTCCTTCCAACGCAAAACATTCTGTGATTCTATGATAACTACCGGGGTCCTGATCAAGCCCCAGCCACCTCAACATGCCCCTCAAATTCACAGCACCTCACAAAAAAAGTTTGGCAGAGGTAAGCAACAAATTGCAACAAGGTCGTTGTCCTCTTCCAACACCTTCATACTTCAAATTATGTCCGTTTAGCATATTCATACTGGATGAAGATGTCCTTTCGGGAGCCGTAAGAAAGCCCTTGCTTTGCAAGCTGTCACATCAGACCTGAAAGGTGTTAGGTGGCAGTAGTGCCAGTGCTCCCCTCAGCTCCCTGGCCATCTCTGTCATTTGTGCCCGCACAGTACAACATTTCCACCGCCCTCCCGGCGGGTTTGTGTGAGTTACTGTGGGCAGGGGCAAGGGGAGGGGCAGGGCCGCGAGACAGACACGGGCAAGGCCGAGTGGCAGCCCCCGCCGGGCGGCGCGGACGGGAGGAGGCGGAGGAGGCGGAGGCGGGCCCGGCACACGCACACGCCGATCCCGCCGTGCAAGGCTTAAAAAGGGCGGCGCTGAGGCCGCGCGTACAGCCGTGGTCGCAGCTGCTGCTGGGAGGTGAGCGGGATTCGGGGGCTCTGCTGCCGTCGGGGCCGGGGGCCGTCAGGGACGCGCCGCTGAGGGACGCGGCCGGGCCTGCCGGAGCGGCCGCCGCGGGGCCGGGGTGGTCTGCGCGGCTGCTGTCACCGCGGGGCCCGGCGGTCCCTGTAGGCTGTCTTTGCGGGGCCGCGGGGCTTTCCTCCCGGCCCTCAGTGGGATCAGCGTCCCCCGGAGCCGGCTGGGCTTCCCCTCGCACAGAAGCCTTCAGGAAAGCGTAGCTGTCTGTCTCCGGCCTCCCCCCGGCGCTGCGGCAGCTCGGGCTGGCCGGGCATTGTTCGGCGCCGGCGTTGCCCCCCAGCCGGGCTCGGCTCGACCTGGCGCGGGGTGAGCGGCTCGGCCGGGCCGAGCAGCGGGTAGCGGGCAGGGCAGCGCGGTGCTGCCCGCTGGCCCCGCGGCTTCGCGTTCGTTTAGCTGCCGGACTTTGCCTTCGAGTACGTTGTTTTTCGGGCGTGAATGCAGCGTGTACTTGATACAGCTTTTTTTTCTTCTTCCTTTAAAGCAGTTTAGAGTACGTGTGGAAATGCAGCGTGAGGCAAACTGGCCTAAAATGGAAGGTTGAGTGGCTTTGACTTTGCAGGCCTCCTCTGCTGCTAGGTAGGACTTGCAGTGCTACAGCACAGAGATTTAGCCTGGTTACCCGACGCTTTTGTTCTAGGATGCATACATTTCTTGTTCCTGTTGAACAGGAATTGCAACACTTGAAGCCTTCTAAATTTCTAAACGGCATGGCTGTGAGCCGTCTGGAGTATTACGGACACCCTCCTGGACTATGTAATCTAAACATTGCCTCACTTGGGTTAGCGTCCAAGGTATGATTGTCAGGTTCTTGATAGGAAAGAACAGACCTCATCCATGTGGTGTTAATAGATTTCCTTTTTCATCTGCATTGCTTTACAGGGAATCATGCACTCTCCTGAGCCTGGTCAGGAAAGTTTATTATTGCCTCTTTGCTTTGGAACGTGCTCTCAAACTCACAAGCTGAGATTTCTCAGCACTAGGATTTGGATCAGATTTCTTGCATCAAGAAATTGAATATAAGAGGGCATCGAGTTTACTGAAAAATACCTTTCTTTTCCTCTTGCAACAATAGCAGTGTTAATAATGCAAAAACTGATACATAGAGTTCCTCATGGACTCTTGCTGTTACTGCCTTTTTAAAGTTTAAGGATATGTAACTTGTTTGTATTGGGATGGGGAAATGTTTAAAAGATGGCTGATGGGAAAAATCTAAAGCTTGTCATTCCAAGTAGCTGTTGTGTGTAGTGTTATCAATTCAAGGTCTTAAGCAAACAGCCTTAGCCTAGTGTGAGGACTGCATGATTACAATGAATTTACAAAGGTAGCTTCTAAATTTGGTAGATGTTGTTTTACAACTACAACTTGAGCAACATGAGTTTGGAAATGAGTTTGGAAATAAGTTTTCAGTTTTTGAGAAGGAGACACCTAAGCAGCTTTTTGCTTCAAGGACAAGTACAAGGTTGATATTGGTAGAAAAAACAAACCCAGCAATTTATAGTAGATGGTAAGACAACTTTGAAATATTTTTGTGGGTAACTGACTTGCCTGTCTTTTGAGTGAAGTCTGTGTAGCTGGTTCTCCTATCTCCTTGCTCCACTAGAAAGGAATACTTCATGGGATTTTTGGGAGGAGGCAGAGGTGGGTTGTACCTTCCCTGTTTTGTGCCCCTCCAGTGGGGCAGAGTAAAATGTTTCCATTCCCTTTCTTATCCTTCCAAGAAAACAGCGCTTTTACTAAAGTGAACAACAGAAGGTAAAAATAGATTTTTGTGTATTGTTTTTCTTGCTAATAGGGTTGATGGAATTGGGTAGACTGAAGAAAATTAATAGCAGGAAATTTTTTGAATGTGCAGCAGAGACAAGAGAGATGTTCTGCCCCAAGGGATACATTGCTTGATGAATTGGGCTTCTGGTGGTCTTATGAACAGACTGCCTGCCATGTCCTGCTTCCCTGCTCTGCTAAATTAAAAGTTCAGATATCTTAAACGTTTCACTATGGTAAATATAACCAGCAGTAACTCCCTAGAAATCCTCACAAGTAAGAGGGGTGATGGTTTATGCATTGGCGCATGGTTTTGTGGGGGAGTTTACAATGCTGTGTGGCTCAGGGAAGCTCTGCTGTGCAGCGTTGACCTTTCCAGGCTGTAGGCTGAGCCCTGTCAGCGGATGTGGGGCTTGCGCAGATCCCACCTGACTGCTGGAACAAGGACACTTGATAGTATAAGGCTTCTGCTCTCTTGCTGCCTTTTGTGTTGAGAGTTACTCATCTACACAGAGTAAAATATGATTTCCTACCCCTGGTAGGGAGTTTGGAGGTAGATAATCTTTAAGGTATTTTTCAAACCAAACCATTCTGTGATAGTAATTTTTTTTTGTCAGGATTTGAACCTTAGTAGTACTGGTAGTTTGCTCAAGACTGATTGAAAACAGCTTGCATGATTTTATAGAGGTGTAGAGGAAAAATGGATTTTGCTTTTGTAGTTGAGCCATTTAAGTGCTATACCAGAGGTGCATGATGTTGTATTTCCAAAAGAGGATTTCACCTTTTTTTATGAATTACTGTTCTTGAACCCAGAACTCTTAAGCTTTTTAGTTTGATACTGCATGTGCCATGTTTTGGAAATTTGGCTTCTGCAGTCAGACTGCAATAATAGCCTAGTAAGATTGAATTAATTTCCTAGGAAAGCAAGACAAAGATGCTTACTATCACTGACTCAGAGTAGATGCAGGCATACTTTAATACCTGTGGTCAGAAGATTGTTCTGTTTGTCATACTATTTTTTGGGCTGCTGGTGTTGGGAGGTCACTCAGTGAGCCAATTGCTTCTCCGAAGTACTTACTGATCTTGCAGTCTCAGTGTGTTAAGGGATTTGATTTTTTGTAACAACCTGCTGGATGTAAACCCTATGTAGTGCAGTGTGGTAGGGCAGGTTGCCTTCAGCCGGAGTTCAGGTATCCGAAGTATGAGTGAGAAACTCCTTCTCACAGAGTCTCAAGTGAGCACTTAAACCATGTGTTAGCTTGATATTGCATACTGGGCTTTGTGAATGGTAACCTTTTCCTGGGAGGAGTAGAATGAGTAAGTTGGTATGATCTACTCACCTTGAGTATGGTCTACTCAGCTTGAGTAGATCATACCAGGAAAAAGGTGTTTGGTTCTATATGGTGGTTTTCATCTAAATGGTGTTTGGAATGACACTAGATTGACAGAGTAGTGCCATGCAAATCAGAGTTGCAGGGATGCAGTTCTAGTGGATAGCAGCGTAGGCTGAAAAATAAATATTTGCAGGCATCTTATCTGGTTTTTGGAGATGAGAAACCAGCAAGATTGCTCAGTGCCATGATGTGTATGTACAGGCATGGATTAAAGGTAACTCAAAGCAATCATTCTCTGAAAGGTTTTAGTGGTAAGTGTTGATTTTCCTTCATACACAGGGTTACCAAATGTTGTTGGAGGACTGTAATTGCACAAAAGGCATTGAGCAGATTCTTGTCACGTGTTTCAACTCCTGAACTGGAATAAACTCCAGTGACCTCACCAGTGTGCACTCAAATTACTTACTGGACCTCACTGAGAGGCAAGAATCCAGGTGGAGTTCCACTTGATTGCAAGGGGACTGAGGCCAAATGTCTGAGGACGGGCCTGTGACTTTGCTTGTTGGTGTGAACAGAACCTTGACCCATTTCAGATTTAGTGCCCCTTAAAGGTTGCAGCCTTAACTTTGATTGCACTTTATGAGTAAGTCAGCGTCCTAACTTATGGGTCTGAATCCAGCTTGTAGGGTGTTTCTCTCCAGTTCTGCCTTGTCCCAAATGCAGGAAGAGAATCTGAACCAGTAGAGGGAACGAACCTACACCCCAGTATGTGATGCCCCATGGTTGCTGAGAGCCTGACTTAGGGAGCTGAAGAGGAGTTGGATGTGAGGTGTGCATATTAAGGACCTGGTGGTTCCTCCTGCCTGGGATGTGTTCCTAGTTCTCTAGTTCTTTCCTCTTCACTCTTGCAGGAAGGTAAATAGGTCAGTTACTGCTTTAAAAGAAGGGTTTATAGCTCTCAAGCTTGGCTGGATAAACTAGGTGATTTCTGGGTAAGATTTTTGAAAAAGAAAAGTTGGAGAGGTGCCGAGGGGTGAGGCAGAGGTGGTGGAGGAAGAGGAGGTCATAGTAGTGGATTAGACAGTTCAATGTGTTTGGTTTTTTCAGGCAAATTTTCTCTGCCTGAGGAGTCATATATGACTCCTCATATATGACATGACAGGCTGCACCACAGTAGGCATCTTGCTGTCTTGTTTGTTATACAGAGCTTAAACTAGGATCTCTCCTTCAGGTCTCAAATACCAAAGCTCCTTTGCTGTATCTTGAAGGTGGTTGTGGTTTGCTTGCTGGTTAGTTTGGCTATGTTACAGGTGTTTGCAAGAGCTCAGATTCCCTCTGACTGCAGGACAGGCAGAAAATCCTGGGAGGATTTGTAAGCAGTGTTTACAGTTTTGTGCCTAATGTAGTATTACAGTAGTCCACCCTCTTCCCCAGCTGTGCTGTTGTTTCCTTCTGGAAGCTAATGGCTATCTGGTCATTGAAATGAGAGTTGATCTAGTTGAGAGCTAGCATCAGGAATAGTATAGAAAGATTGTGTTTGCCAGATCACCTCCCTTGTGACTGCCTGGCTAGTGTGGAAAGGGTTGTGGCAGCATGTTACCTAGGACAGGGTGGACTGACTCAAATTTAAGGTGATTATAAATGCACTCTGAGATGAGGATTATGTATTCTGCTCAGACAAAAGGATTTCTTGGGTTAATAGCCAAAGCTATTTGTTCTACCTGGTTTTTTACACATAATAAAAGGGCTAGAACATGATTCTGCACTTGGTCTTTCAAAGGCTGAGGGGAGAAAGGCTTAAGAAAAAAAGATCCATGGGAGCTGAGCAGTGTAACCTGTAAGAGTAAGTAAAGAAAAACGGACTGCAGTGGCAGGTAGCTGTCAGGACAACTCAAAGGTATGTGGGTGGCTGGTTCCCTGTTTCAGCGTATGATAATGAAAACATCATAATGCTATATTGCTCATAATAAGAGGCGGCATGTCTTGTAGATTTCTCCTCCCTGCAAGAGGCTGCAGAAATAACACAGCCTGTTCTTTTACACCATGTGACGGACCTGCCTTTATGGCAGTGCTAGTGTGTTGTTTATCTAAATATTAGCGCAGAGAGAAAGAAAGGCCATTGGTTCTTGGGGTTGTTTTCTCTGCACTACAGAAGCCGATGGCTGCTCTCCTGTTCTCTTCCGCTGCACTCGGACCATGCCCGGCTACGGGCAGACAATAGGCAGGCTGCTGCCCACTGTAAATAGACCATTGTACGCCCGGAGTGGGAGCAGCAGAGAGCGGCTGAGCCCTGCCAACTTGGGTCGCTGCCTTGAGATACTGGCTGTGCTGTAAAGAACGAGTCTTGGGTGCTGCAGGGCGGGTGGGTGTGTGTGAGCAGAGAGCTGGCTTTGAAACTTACAGAGCTCCTTAGCCAAATTGGTACGGTGAGTGCTGAGGGGTGCCTTTTTGGGCTGCACTGGGGGAATTGTTTCTTTGGAGGTGGTCAAGACAGATAATTGTCTCTGAGGCAGTTTTGGCTCATTACCCAAACTTCTTTCCCTCTGGTCTTTAAAAAAAAAAATAGCATGGTCTATTGATGGCATTGAGAAAAAAGTGCTTTTGACCTCAGATGTTGATTCTGCTCTTCCCTCCCCTACATGTAGCAATCTGAGTATTACAGACTGGTACTTTCCATCTGGCATCTCCTTCCTTTTGGTCTTCAGCTGTGTCTCACACTGGGGCTTAGTTTGAGTCTGTCCCTTGTGTTCCAGATCCTGCTTGGTAAGAAAGAATTGCAGGACAAGAATTTGTCAAGAGAGCGTGGGTTTTTTTACTTGCCTTGAGTGAGCAAACTTAGCTGGGCCCTTCCTTGAGGAAAACAACTGAAAACTAGAAGCAAGCTCCACTCTGAGGATCTTTGTATCTCAGTGTGAGGACTCTAAACCATTCTCCTTGGTCATGATAAAAACCCAGGGTGTCTGATGATGTTTGGAGCATGAGCCAGCTAGATACTGAGATGACTTGAAGGCTGGGAGGCATTGAAGCCACTTTTCTTGATGGGGTATATTTGGATGCATGTGTTAAGAATGTGAATTTATTGTCTTGGTTACAGTTGGCTTTGCCCTAAATGCAGAAGACGAGCTCATATGACTTAACAGATAGTGTTAAAGCTTGCAATGACTTAGTCTTGCAGAAAACTGTGTCCTGGTCTTTTGTGTGGATGAGGCAGGAGATATAGTAAGATATTATCTCAATATAAACATAAGCAGCAAAATGTGTCATTGGATAGCTGATAACTTGTGGTATAGCTGCTCAAGAACAGTTTTATATTGCAGGCTTCCCTAGAAAGAGCTGGGCAAGGAAATGAAAAGCAGAGGTGTTTCTCTTCTCTTCACCCAGGCTGAAATCATAGCCAGTCCTTGACTATAATGGGACTGTTGTGTGAATTAAATGATGTTTGTTTCTGTTCTTGTTACCTGTAAAGGCATCACAGCCTTTTGAGCAATTCAAATTGCACTGCATTCCTAAATCATAGTTTGTGTGCAGGACACCTCATGACTAATACAGACAGGAAAACAGTTTTAAAAGTCAAAGGTGCTCATTGTGGAGCTTGAGGAAAGAGCTAAGCTTGCTCTTAGCCATTACCCATATCATAGACCCCCTTGTCTAGTTTTATGATGTGGTGTCCGTGATAAATGTGAAATTAACTTTTAAGTCCAGACTTCCTAGTTGGTGAAGAGGTTTTTTTATTCTTACTGTTCGTCTGTGTATAGTCAAACTTAAGTAGTAGTTTTCACACCTGTAATGCTAATGAACATGATTAGGGGTGTAAGAAGCAGCTGCATGGTGATCATAACTGTTAAATCAATAACTGATTCCTTTTTTAAAAAAGGAAATTAAGAGCTTGTTTATATATTCAGTTCATCTCTACCTTCAATTGTTACAGCCTGATGTGTTGTGGATTTTGATTATAGTCTGCTGTATATCACTGTGCAGATAACAAGAAGGCATTTCTGTAGTGGCCCTGCACTGCCTGCCAGGGTGATGCAGCCCTGTGCCCTAAGGCTAGGCCAGAAGAGAAAGGTGTGGGGGAGAGAGCAGTGCCTGCTGCCTGGGGATTACTCTATGGGTCTAGGACTCTTCCAGAGATGGAACTTGACTCCATCCCAGCTGCCCCCATCCATGACCTTGCTTCAGCCTGCCCTGTTAACATTGTGAAAGCATGGGCCCTTTGAACCAATTTTATTACTATTTTGCTGTCTCTAGCAAATCTTGTCCAAATACTGGTTAGACTTTTTGTGAACTAGACCACGTTTCTGTTGTCTGGCTGCATAACTGATTGCTGCAGTAACGATTTCAAGGTCAGACTGTAAACTAGAAATTTCCTGTAGAAATATGAAATGTTAACCGGGTATAGTTGGTCTTAAAACTTCTAAACATAATTCTGCACGTTTGGGTGTCAGTCTCATGTGTCACCCTCCTGCAGCGGTGGCTCCTTACACACTATGACTGTAGCTGTTAGCTACCTCTTTGACGTTCTCTAGGACCTTTGTTTAATTCCGTTGTCCGTAGGACATGGCTAAGACCTAAATTACCTAAGTAAATACATGTCTTTGTTCTTCAAGCCGGCGGGGCAGCGCTGCCAGCCGTGGCGGGTGTCGGGCGGCCGTGCCGGGGCCGGGCCCGGGGCTGGTGGGGTGAGCGCTGCCCGCTGCCATTGGCCCCGCGCGGGCCGGCTGCTCCCGCTCACCTCTCCCCTAGTGGGCACCGGCCGGCCCTTCGGCATGTGACACACGTCCCGGGAGACCTTGGCTGTGGAGGAGAGCACCAGCTGAGCGGACTGCAATCCCTTTTTTTTTTTCTGCAGCTGGTTCTTGCTGTGGAATATCCGTGTCAGTGAGTGCTGGCAGGGAGCAGCCTCTTCCAGCTCTTCTGTGCGAACGTGACAAATCAAATGTGCTTCCTGTGCTTGATTGTATTGCTGCGTGCTGCTGCCGTGGGCCTCATTTGCCACTGCCTCGGTCTGCCGCATGACCACAGATAAATTACTGGCATGGTGCTGAGAGAAATAGCAAACTTGCTAAGTACCATGGAGGAGCTATGGGAGGATATTGGCTTTGAAAACAGCTTGCTATACTGACCTTTCTGTGCATGTCTGAAGGGAGAGTAGAAAAGAGTTTATTTTACTGGAATTAGGACGGGAAAAATCTGCTCCTGCTATGCTCCTATAGGATTGGGATACTCTCTGTTACATGCAGGCAGGATAACATATGTCCCTACCCTTCATTTCCCAGACTTCCCTGCTTGATGACTAACTGTTTAAACAGTCTTACAATACATCTGCTCTACAAATAACTATTTTACCTTTGTGAAATTCTCTCCTTTAACAAAAGGTCATCTTTTTTAAAAAATGAGTGCAGTCTCTGCTGAAAGCAATACTAAAAGCCTGAAGAAATTCCCTCTTCTCAGCCGCATCTATTTTTCTGGAATATCAACTAATAATTGCTTGCTTAATTGCAGCAAATTTCTAAAGATATTGCCTGCCTAGTGGTGGATCAGGTTATTTTGACAGTAGGAAGCCAGTAGGACAAAGCATACATCACCGCCCTATAGCAACAGCGAATCAAAAGTGCATTTCAGGTTCTTTTTGTGCAACTTTTTTTCATACCAACAGATTCCAGCACTGAAACAACTGCAGTGAACCACAATGCAAGCACACGAGCTGTTCAGATACCTACGGATGCCCGAGCTGGGGGATGTCAGGCAGTATGTGCGCACCCTTCCGACAAACACACTGATGGGCTTCGGCGCCTTTGCGGCCCTCACAACCTACTGGTATGCAACAAGACCAAAGGCAATAAAACCGCCGTGTGATTTAGCAATGCAGTCTGTGGAAGTGGAGGTAAGTGCCACTTGATGGATGCTGTAGTTCACTGACATTTGAACCATAATGCAGCACTGAGAGAGACCGAACACTTGATTTACATTAGGGTGTTTCTAAACCTGTAATGTGAGAAAAATACATTTCTGAAATGTGGCTTGAACTCATTATTTTGGCTTGCTGAATATGAAAACCAGCTTGAGGCCTGAGGAAATAACTTATAACAGGAGAAGTTTCTGCTGAGACAACTGAGCTTCTGATCTCACTAGTGACAAAACTTGTTTATATTACAATTGGCAGAGTGTAGTTCTCAATTTCTGGCCGCATGATGACCTATTAAATTAGGTCTTGGGCTCAGAGTATGTATACTGGTATATACTGATTAGGCTAATAACTCTTCTGTTATTTTTAGTGTATAATAGCTGACACATGACACTTTATATTGTGTTACAAGCATCAGGAGAGTACTAATTGTCCTCAGATGATCTGTGGAAAGAAATACTAGTCTGCCAAGATCCCAGCCACAGAGTTAGTTGAAATTAAACCAGCCACCTGCTAAACTCTGGATGTTAGCTTAGCTTTTGTCTTACACTTTTTAGAAACAGAGTTACTTTTAGGTGGTGGCTTTTAAAAAGTGAAGTCAAATAGTCTGAGTGGGAGAAACTGTTGCTTTGTGAGCAAATACAGACAGCAGATTGCAAGGCTGGTTTTTTTGGTTGTTGTGGTTTTATTGATTCTCTTGCTCACTACAGAGTCAAATAACAATTCTTTCAAGAGTGTTCTCTTTCTTCAGGAGAGACAAGGTGTTTTCTCCTTTTGAAGGCAGGGGAGTTTTGGAAGGTTGTGATCTTTCAGGGAGATAAATAGAAAATGTAGAATTATAAAGCTGACAGCTTCTTGGTTTACTGATGATAGAGATTACTACTATAGATTTTTATACATGTATACTTGGCACTGAAGTCTCCCTTTACACTACATTCTTCTGCATGGATAGACTGCATCTAGTTGTCCTGTATCAAATTAAATTAACATGACTTTTGTGCTTAAGACCAGATATGATTACAAACTGATGTAAACAAATGTGGCAGAGTAGGTCAACTCATGAACTCTAGGAAACTCCTGTCATTACTTCAAATTGGGGACTTTCTTCAGTGTTTTATTGTTTTGAAATTGAAGAATGACACATTAGTTGGCCCCTCCATTCACAATTTATTTCCTGATCTTCTCAGTGGAGCATGCAGCAAGTATAGGGACACATCATGTTACTGTAGCACATAATGGTTTGCTATGAGAGGTACACAAAAGGGAAACAAAAAATGCAGTTGCAATGTGATAATTACCAGAAAACACCTAAGTTCAAGCAATGTGTAGAGTAAGGATCTAGGAGTTAGATCTCACTTTGTGGTGAGATTTTCCAAGTCTGTCAGCAGACATGTAGACAACAGGTGGAATAGTCTTGTAAACCAGCACATCTTGGTTGCTGGAATAAGCTAGCAGTGCAAGTTTTCCAGCTGTGGAGTGCCTCATTAGGCAGTGTAGACTTCAGCAGATTTTTGGGGGCATTGCATTTTAAGATGGTAAGACAGTAGCTTTTAGCTGGCCATAAATCCCATGACAAATGCTTATTTGCTTGAGACTCTTGACAGCAGTCTCAGTTCTCTGCCTTTACTTCTTCAAGTTAAATTACTTGTCACTGTTGGATTCTGAGATTGAAATCATTGTTTGGCAGTATGAGACTTCACTAAGCTACTTAATGCATCATTGATCCAATTACACTAATTGGCTCTCTGATCAGAGCAAGATAGGTATAACAGTATTATTTTTCACTGCCTCTTTAGAAAATGTGTTTTAATGGGCTAAATACTAGTTGGACTTAAATGAAAAACACCTGAATGTGTTAGCATGTTGCAGTGATAAGAGCTCAAACTTAGAGAATATCTTGAAATGAGTTAAGATCTGTCCAATTTTGTTTTCATTAATAATGTTTAAAATGGTAATCAAATGAGAATGTATGCTTTGAATCAAGTTTCAAGTGTATGTTGGAATTACTGCTCCTATAACAGTGACAAGACTTTATTACAGTGCTCAGGATTCAGGTACTCACTACATTTTGCTTAAAATTTAACTTCATATACTCAATTTTCTTATGTATATGTTGAGATGGGTTGTCTTCTACAGGGGGAAAAAAATCAAAATACTGCTCTGAAATTGTCTAAACTTTTTTTTTCTGCCTGAACAATAGGATTTTAAAAGGCCTGAGCAGTTGCTCCAAAAAAAGACATGTCAGAAGGCAATGCCTCTTTGCTACTGTTTTACTGTCTAGTCTACTTGTTCATTTACAGAAAGAAATTTGAAGTAGTCATAAGCTTCTACATAATTCTTACTTGTGACTTAACTTTGTTAGAAGCCAAGGAAATAAAAGTGAGGTCAGTGACTGGAGTAGGGTTTCTACATGTTTTGATATTTTATCTTCATAACTTCATATGGGAGAAAGAAGATCCTATTTACTGTTGTTCCAGGTCACTTCCTATCTCTCCAGAACTTTGATTTGGTAGGCCAGCACCGTATGACCCATTATAACAATCCCTGGATGAGCAAAAAGATTGCACACGTAGTTGAAAATGAGTGCAAAGAGTTACTGAAGTGGCAGGGATACATTGCACTAGACCAGGTTGCCCAGAGCCCCTGTCAGCCTGGCCTTCAACACTTCCAGGGATGTCATCCACATCTGGACCTGTCTGCCTGTAGATTGCTTCCCTTCCCCTGCTGACTAACAGCTGAGTAACTTTGGCTGCTGATTTTGTGTAGGTGTATGGCTGTCAAATATATTAAATCTTGCTTTAAAAACTTTTATTTGTTCCAATTTATGCTATGTAGAAAAATAGGATAGAAATAAATATTAGGATGTCAGTATTTTCTAGGAGTAAGACTGGATTTGACTGGCTTTTTTGTTCCCTTAAGAAAAAAAATTCAAATATGGAGAGAAGTATTCAACTCATGAAAACTTTAAGTCTTCTTATGTTTTTCTGATTCATTGCCAGAATTCTAGCATGCCTTGTCTTTCAAGAATCACTTGATTACACATGTGCTTGTCTCCCTATGAATGATCAGTTTTAGATGCTGTATACTTTCGTAGGGAATAACATACTTAGGACTAAATGGCTAGTTTGAAAACTCTGGTTTGTACTACTTGCTGCTCAGAATAAGTATGTTGGTGACCTAAGCACCACTTGCTAGTATATTTTCCCTCCCAGGTAAAGGGAAATTTCTCTCATCCCTGAGGCGTGGTGGAGTCTTCAGCATGCCTTCAACATTACTGCTAATCCTAAGAACCCTGTGTCAAGTCCATGGCTTGAACAAAAGCAGTTACTTTATATGACCTGAATAGGCCTTGATAGAGTAATATACACTCTGTTGTAGAATAAATCTGTTTCTTTCAGATGCTGCTATTTTTAACCAATGCCAAGGTTTTACTTAATGACTAGCACTTGATGTGCAGTAGGGTAATTTCCTGCAAGTCCCTGAGCTGCTGCAAGGGCCGCTTTACACGAGTTACTAGAATGTGTTCTCAAATTTATCAGATTTTACCGCCTGGCTATTTTAAGGACAGTTATTAAAACTGGCAACCCTTTTGACTGCTTATCTTTTTACTGGACAAACCTATTCAAACTAACCTGTGTGAAGTCAGCCAAACATTCCAGTCCTAGGATTCAGATACCTGATGGTAATGACCAGTGATTTTTTTTTTTAAAGTTTGCTGCAAACAGAACTTTCCCTCATATTGCACAAACATTCTGGATAGATGACTGTTTGGACTAGATCTTAAAACTGTAGTTCTTGCTGCTTTCAAGCAAAATGTAGATGAGAGCTGTTGCTTAGTGGATGAGTCAATTTAGACCTTGCATTACGCTCCTGGTTTGACCTTCAACATACCTGGGAGTATTTCACTGCATCACTAATGTTGAACTCCTTATGGCCTTCATACAAGGAGATGGATGTTTTTCTGAAAAACTTTTATTCTAAGACTGTTGAAAATCTAGTTAATTCTGCTTCACTATAAGAAAAAGAACAAAGTAAGCAAAACTGAAAGGTGATTGTTTCGCCTTACTGAAAACTTATAAGAACCAATGGCAACAGCAGTCTGTTAGAGAGTTCCTCTTTTTTCAGAATGACAGTGCCATTAGTCTTGTATCTCAGCAGTGTACTGTCTGATAACTCATATTCAAATTTGGTTAGTGCCTGAGGCCCTGGAAAAGTTGCTTTTGTGGTGCTGTGTAATAGGGCGTGTAAACAAAACAGTTGTAGCCACATGAGGAGAAGCAAATACTTCTTGACTCCTCTTGCTGAGGAATGGCTTAGGCTATTGTATTTCACCTGATGAGGGAATTACAGCACGTCAGATGTGGCACATGTGATACGCTGCACTTGTTGATGTTACCCGTGGCCATGGCAACAAACTACATTGTGTGATCTTTCTTAGATTAGCTCCAGAGTGGCAACACTGGGAAAAATCTGTAAGATGACCTTGATTATCCAAGATCTGAGAACCCAGTGAAATGAAGCAAGTAGTCTTGCTTTTCTTTCCAGGCAGACACATGTGCTAGTCATCTGTTAATTTCCTGTAGAGTAGATGTTGGTCTGAGAGCAAGTAGACTCTTGAATTTCTAATGTTATGAATTTTTAGAGGTAAGCCGCTCATTAAGTTGTTCTGGGTCATGTTCACAGTGTACGTTTCTGCTTACTGTCAAAGGAGTGGCAAGCTCTGCATTACTCATACTGTTTTGCTAAAACAAGTTAGGCTTGTTTTAGTGTAAAAATATTTTTCCTCTCTGTGCCTTTTGTGTGCTAGCTGATTTCTACAGACATGGGTGATATGACATCTTCTGTACACAAACTTGTATTTATCTGGCTTATACATGAACAGAGGGTGTCTGGTCTTCCAGAATACTTTGAAAACAGGAGAAGAATCTATGACTGCATATGAAGAGATTTGAGTTGTGGAGGATAGACTAACTAAATCTGTGCCTGAATTGTCTAGGGTTTGACTTTCTGAAAGAGCCAGAAATTGATTACACTGATAGAGAAAATCTTATGCAGTGTTTACTCAAGATCCTCTGTTTAACCAGCTGGGCTGTTCCTGATAAAAACTTGGTTGTAGGTGTCTGTCATCACAACAGGACTAATTAAGAACTGTGGCCTAATAGTAATTGCATAATTGTAGTTTGTGAAACTTGATTGCTCTCTATAAAATGGGGTTATTTAATCAGTCACTCTAAAAAAGGCAGTGTTATATCGGAATTATTAGATTCTTGTGTTGACTTCCAATTTTAGCTTCTCTAAGTGCTCAACAGCTAAAAAAATGGTGATTTCAATTTTCAAGATAGTATTGTCTTGACTGCATTTGAATAAATCTTTTTTGTAAGATGCAACTTTTAATTGGATTAAAGGACTCTATCTGGAACAGAGTATTTTGCTTATGAGAACACTTGTTTAGAGTATTGGTGGCCATGCTTAAAATCATTTAGGGTTTGAAACCACATACTGAAGTGTGATTATGTTCTGTCATCTTAATTAGAAAAATACATTGGGATTGCACCATTAATATTCTGTCTAGACTGCTCTGAGACTGGATTTAGGAAGCTGGATGAAATTAATTATGGTCTATATTGCACTAATGGAGTAAAATATTTCTTAAGAAAGTGCTTTTGACAAAATGCCCCTTCTTAGACTTTACTATTCTCATTTGTTCTGTGCTATCATAGGTAGCTGGGGAATAAGATTTTGGCAGGTTTTTGGTAATGTAGGGAGCAGTTTGACTCTTAAAACAATGTCCTGGAAAACCTTGCATAGTTCTCAAGTTCTCTCAAGAAGAATATTCCTTCCAGCCCCCAAGGGTGTCTGACCTTTCTGCTTGCCTTTCTTAGGGCGGTGAGCGTGCTCGAAGGTCCGCTCTTCTCAGCAGCGACGAACTGTTGTCCTACTACTATGATGATGTGAGAACAGTTTATGATATTTTCCAAAGGGGTGTACAAGTATCAAGTAAGTCTAAAATTAAAGATAATATTTTAAATATGTCAGGAACTATGTATTTGAACTCTTTTGAAATGCAGCTGGGCATAGGGAGTCTCAGTCTAGCAGTATGATGGATGTATTGGATGTGAATTTTCTTGAGGACAAAGGAAATGCTATTTTGTGAAAGAGTTCTGTGAATGAAGTCAGTGCTGTATTCCTTGGCCTAAACTTTGTAGCTTCTGTCTTTCTCAGCTTCCTTCCCTGAAAAAAACCCATTTTTCATCTGAAAGTGTCTGCTGAGAATCTAGGGGCTTAACACCAAGAGTGGTATCAGGACAGAGGAGTTGGGGTTGAATTTTGAGGGACTATTTATTTTTTTTTTTTTTTTTTAGATAATGGTCCATGTCTTGGGTTTAGAAAACCAAACCAGCCATATGAATGGATCTCCTATAAAGAGGTAAGTAGTCTCTTAGTGCTAGACTTGCTTTTGTTTGCTGAGACCATTGATACAACATCCAGTAATGTGATATAACAAATTTGAATTATTTATATGTTTTCAAGTAGTAGCAGAATATTGCAGAAAGGTGCTAGTTCCTATTACAGTGTCTTAAAGGAACAGTGTCTTAAATATGTGCAAGGGAGAGAAAGAAGAGCACCTCCTGCACCTGTTTTGTGAACCCCAAACAATTCTGAAATAAAACTTATCTTGGCATCTCAATGCTGAATTGTTTAGAACTTGGGTGAAGCAGCAGCTCTGAAGTAATGTTCAGGGGCTCAGACTGTGCTTGCTTCCAAGAGGCTCACTTTACAGGAGTTCTGTCTACAGGTGATGTTTGGGCTTCCTGACACCTTGTCTCCATAGTCTGGATGACACTTGTGTAGGGTGCTAGCAGATGTGCTTCTAGCTAGCAGCATTCTGCTTCTTGATCCCTGAAAATATCTGTATGCAAATCTCCATTAACAGCTGTGCACACTTAGGTTGTTCCTGATTTAATCAGTTGGTCTTCAAATTTGCATAAACCTTGCCTATTGCATACTGTTAACATCATTAAACACCTTCTGTGTGCAACAGACCTCACTTTTTTCCCAAGGTGACTTTGCTGGGAATTTGTTAGGCATACCTCTTTTATTAAAGCTTTGCTTTTGGGGTCTTGTGACTAATATGGTTTCAGGTCATGTGCTATACAAAAAGAATTTCAAAAATTGCCTTCCCAAGCTTTGTTAATAGAACTAAGTGGGTTTTGGCTCCTTGTTCTATTGTTTTTTCAAGGGAGAAATGCTACTCCCATAGGCACTGAATGAAGTAAAAGAAGGGTGTATGTAATGCCTGTGATTAAACAGAAATATTATGTATAATCATTCCAGGGTCACTTCTTGGGTTTAACAAACATACAGCAAAACAGCCTTTTCTGTGTTTGTGTGCTGAACCTCTAAACTTATACTTAACACTTCCAAGTTTGACTGGATCAAGTGTTTCTTCTGCTGCATATTGAGTGCAAGTGTAGTAATTACAATCAGTGCCATGTAATGGCACTGCAGTGTTTAGGTTATCAGAGCCACGGAGGGCATCCAAAATAACCTCAAAAACTTCTCTCTCATTCATACCAATTAATAATTGTTGAGGAGAGTTAGCAATTATGAGCTTGCTCTTATTATTTTTTGTTCCTCCTCTTTTTTTGCCCCTCCAGGCTTCAGACAGAGCTGAGTATGTGGGTTCTGCATTACTGCACCGAGGCTTCAAACCATCTCATGTTCAGTACATAGGAATCTTTTCACAAAACAGACCTGAGGTAATTAAACTAACATTTTGTGTATTTGTGGTCTGACCATTACCAAAAGGGCCTACTCCTTTCTCTCTTGTCAGTGTACTTCCTACTGAGAGCCTATTTGGTGTTAGGAAAAGCCTAAAGGCTGACATTGTAGACCCATGAGCTGTAGACATGGCACCTTTTACCTAAGAACCAAAACTAGTAGTTGACATAATGTCATATATGGTTGGGTTTTCGTTGGGGTATTTTTTGTTTTTTTGCCCCTAAAGCTAAATGCAGAAAACTAGAGAGCAGAAAAAAAATCAGGGAATTCAGAAGAACCTAATTACCTTGTTTGCATGTTACAGAGGTGGCTTGTTTAATAGGAAGTGAATGTAGTTCTTAGTGAATGTAAACACTGCTTAGTTTCTCTTTAAAAAGTAACATTGGACAACCTAGACAGTTGTAAGTGACAGGAAATCACCAGGAGGTGTTTAAACTTAAAATACCAAGGAAGAGTTATTGATTAAATATTTGGACAAAAATGTGTTAAGGTGATAAGTCTTGTTTCTGCCAGAGGCCCTGGGAACAAAGATTCTGGAAGGGGAGAACTACTGCTGAAGGCAAAAATTGGAAATTAATTTAATAAAAATGGGTAGAAAGACTGAAAGTGACACAATGAAAAATCACCTGAGACAGCCATGGGGATATTCAGCTTGATAGTGCCTATCCATTTGAACCCATAAAGTGGTTCTAGATTGCCCTTTCTAAAAAAATTATGAAATATTCAGTAAATATATGTTCTCTAGACTTATTTATTAAATCTGTTTTATAGGACTGAATTTCTCTAACCTAGATTTGTGTTTAGTAGTTTGAGCTAGTACTTGCTGCACTGAGCTAGTTCAGTGTAAACTTATATTAAGACAGGGGACTGCTTCTTACCCTTTATCAAAAGGATACTGTCCCTCTTGATTAAACACTCCTGTTTGTGTTTGCCATCATCAAAGGACATCCACAGTTCTGACAGGGTTAGAAGTTCTATCAGTGTCTCAGTCTCTTGTTGTCACTAAAATGCAAGCTGTATGACAAGTGACTGTGGCTTCCTTCTTTCTCTCTCAGGCTACACCCTGAGAAACTCCCGAGCTCTTGGGTTTTCCTAAAGGAATTCTATTTCTAACACCTGTAGATTTATTTCTGTAATTAGGAAGGCTGGAATGTATTCAGTTAGGAAGCTGTTAAATTATATGGAGTTACAGACTCCGCAGTTCAGCTTCCTGTGCATACAACATGATGAACCAGAAGTAAAAAAGGGAGACATGTTTTTGTTGTGCCCATTTGAATTGTTTCTCTAGAGAGCTAAGTGTGCATGGTCTCTGCTGAGTTAGGGTATTTCTGAAGGAGAGCATGGAGTTTTGCTCTTTCTGATTATAAAAATAAAATGCTTAAGTTGTATTGCTTTGAGTTGGGTCAGGAATGAGATTAAAAGATTTTTTTTTTACCAGCAATTTCAAATCTGGGATTTTCCCTGCTCAAAACTACTGGATGGGTGTTGTGACTTACCAGTCATAATCACTAATCCAGACAGGAGAATATGTGAAGATTTTTTTTTTGTGTGAAATTACTCACATTTGTTATTTCAGGGAACAGCTGCTGGGGAAATCCCCTAATGGGGAAAATCCTGGCAAAACCAAAACTTGGATTTGTAAATAAAAGTATTACTTTGAGTTCCTGGACAAAAAAGAGAGTCATCTTTTCTGGAAGTGGAGAGGTTTTGTTTTGATGGAGAGAAAACACAACAATGAAGTATGGTTTTCCTAACAGAAGATCAGAACTATGTCAGAAAAGAAACTAAAAGTCTGACTGTCTATATTTAGTACTAGTTGCTTGCTTGAGCTTTGAGAGAACTTGAGTGTCATGGTTTGATATTTACATTTGCTCATAATTTTAGATGCAAAATGGAAAAAAGTGTCTTGGTAGCCCAGAAAATAAAGATGCTGGTTGTACTGTTGAGAATGATGTGCAAGAGTTGTTGGAGGCTGCAACAAGCTTTTATGGCTGTGTGCCACTTCTGAAGTCTTTGTAGTAGACCCCCACCCTATTAAAATAACCTCTAAACTTGTGGCTGCTGAACAGCAGCTCAGTTGTTCCTTTTTTACATGTCCTGGAGGATGCCATTTAACAAGAACTACTCAGCAGACCCTTTTTGTGGCTATTATAAATGTGCCTGCTTAGGCTTACCAGTATGTGTAATGTCTTAATGAAAGTCTAGTTACCTGTTAGCTGGCATTGCACTAGTTTTATAAGAAGTCTTTTTGGACAAGAGGTGTACAACTTGCCCATTGCATGAATGCTGTCAGAAAAATTTGCTGTGTTTAAGGCTGGCTGAATCAATAGAGTACTTTGAGAAACTGAGCCCTAATAAACAGTTTGTAAAACTGAGATTTGGCAACTTTGACATAGTCTCTATTAGATATTTTATGGAATAATCAGCTGAATCATGTTTAAACTTGTCATCATGAGGGGGTGAGGTAGCTGCTAGTCCTGAAAAGCCCTGGAAAGTGTAACAGTTTGAGGGAGGGTAAAGGAAACACCCTTGTTAATGCAAGTCTTGTTGAATTTTAAGTTCTGGTGAGTTTTAAAGATGCATGCTGTTTTCTTCCTGTCATTGGAGCTGACTAAAAGTACTGAGAATTTTTGTCAGTATTTGATGGGAAAATCAGAAATGTTTTAGTTCTGCTCACCTTTTCATGTGTCTGGAGATTCCTATTTGAGAAGTTGCATGCTATTCTGTATTTTGGTGTAGCTAGTTGGTTACAAACTACACCCAAGAGTTACTATCAGAAAAAAGGAATTGCATTACTGTCTTACCTTGATGATACTTTGGGTGCAAATAGGCTGGCTGTAAAGCATAACTCTCATAACACATCATAAGGCTGCAATGTTCATTATGTTTATTGAGTACTATACTTGTTAGCAGGTAAATCCTTCTTACTGCAGCTTGCAGGGATGTAATTGCATTTTTTTTACTAGAAGTCTTCCTATAAAGAAGAATGGTTAGTCTTGAGAAATGCTGAGAAACTTTCTGGGGATGACTCTCCAAAGGACTTTTACTTTATTTGCATGTGTTGCATGTCTGACCATCAAATGAGATGTGCATAATGTAGGGGTAAGAATACTGTGTACATAAATTTAATGTGGGGTCAAGACATAAGTGAGTCCTTCATTGATTCATAGTAATAAGGGAAATTGAAAGCTTTGCCTACCTCAATAACATAAACCCAATAAAAAGTGCAGTACTCTTGCTCAAAGTCTTTCTGTTAGTAGGTAAATTAAGGAGACAGTTAATATTAACTGCTTTTTTCAAAAGTACTTAATATCACTTTTAGGGATAGGGTTGAATTTTATTGGATTCTTTCCTAGAGCTCGTTATTACTTGGGGATTTTTTCTTCCTTCCACAGATAAAAACTGAGTAGGTATTCAAAGTGAAAAAACAATAAAAACTGCCACTTTCTAAAAGGACTTGTCCATGTGAGCTGTGTCCTAATATCTTCCTTGTTAGATTCTTTAAAATGAATCATTCTTGGAGGTCTGTTACAATAAACAAAACGTAGTGACTTTCATCTCTTCTCCTTGTGCAGTGGGTCATCATTGAACAGGCATGCTATGCATTCTCCATGGTGGTGGTGCCCCTGTATGATACACTGGGAGCTGAAGCTATTACATACATTGTGAACAAAGGTAGGACACTTTCAGTAGCTCAGCAACTGAATATAGGATGGCAGAGCTGAGTGAGGGCAGAACTGTAGCCTTCTTCAGAAAAGCCTTCCATTGCAACATACTGAAGTACATATGGATCTAGTCTAAGCTGCACTTGTCATGTTGATAATATAGTTCTTTTTCATCAGCTGACTTGTCATTGGTTTTCTGTGACAAACCTGACAAGGCCAGACTTCTGCTAACCAGTGTGGAAAAGGGACAAACTCCAATACTCAACACCATTGTTATCATGGACTCTTTTGAAGTGGATCTTGTGGAACGTGGTAAAAAGTGTGGTGTGGAAGTCTTCAGCATGAGACAAATAGAGGTAAGAATGCTTAACTGTTTTAATCCTGTTTGCTTGCCATGGATTAGTTTCAAAATCCTTAACTATCTCTTGGATTGAAGTTTACTCAAAAATATAAAAAATAATAGGAGGAGAACAACTTGCTAATAGTGTTTCACAACGCTCAAAGTATAGAAGTGGATATACCAAGATGACAGCGTGAAAGCTTGTTAACATAGTCCAAGACTGATGACTAGATCTCAGTGTTAAGGCTTGCCCATGTGAAGCATAATGTGATAATTATATACTGTGACTAATATTTCAGAAATGCTTATTTCAAGGAGAGCCTGTGTGGGTTTTGGTCTTGTGAAAAATGGCACTTTTCCCTGTACACTGAATCTACAAGATGTTTTCTGAGGGAGAAGGAACATGTCAGTCAGCCTCTTACAGGATAAGGTTATGGTGATATAGGGGAATGAACTTTCAGACTTTGAAAGTAGCAATCATTTTAATTAACCACCTGATGTCAAGTCTTGGTTTTGCCTGTAGTTTTTGTGTGTGTAGATCTCTTATGCAAGTTTATTTCATAACTTCACTCATTTGGAGAACCTTCTTCCAGGATCAAATTGCATGAGGTATATGTTTGCTCTGAGATTATGAAATTGGGTTTAGCCTAGTTTCAGGTGTAGTTCTGATGAAGGCTTGGCTCACTAGGCTTTGACTATCTCCAGATAAATGTACTTGTCTTGTGCAGGTGTCAGTAGCCAGTGTGAAATGCCTCATTTCACTGAACTTGTTTTCATAGCAGTTAAGACAGCTATGTTAATAGGGCCACCTTCTGGTAAAGATACAAAAATGTCAGCTCACCTTCTTTCAAAAGACTGACTAGCAAACTGGCCTCATTAAGAGTGCCAGGTTGAAACAGGTCTAAAAACATGAAGTAGGGCTAGAGTTAAATGGCTTACAGTTCACTGGCCAAAGGATTGGGTTAAACTTAGAAAAAGAGTGGTCCAACTGTAAGTTGTTATAATAAAATACTTTCCTTGAGCTGAACTGCAGTTTTTGACAGAGGAAGATGCTTTCCACTGGATCTTCCAGCTATGGAAAAACAAAACTGAGGGTAAATGTTGCCTTTACGGAAAATGTTTGTATGCGTAAGTAGTGATGTTCAGTAGTAGTATATAACTCTTATTTCATTAATGCAAACATCAAGTGTTAAGTAAATAGGTGTTCCAAGAGCCTTTTGTTTAAATCTCTGGCAAGAAGTTAGAGGCAAGCTTAAGTAATTGTAGTCCTTCAGTGAGCAGGAAAGTTTTCTCACTTTTTTTTAAGAGGTTGGAGACTTAGAGTGTCTCTTGAAAGGTAACTATGAGCTGTTTAGGAGCTTAGACTGGAATGACTATTTCTAGCTTTGAGTAGTTGTTTTCTGGATTTCTGGCTTGAGTTTCTTGCTCAGCTGTGCATGGGTTATGTGAACTGTTCTGCTGTGTATGCCCTAGAAGCCATCAGCTTAGTTTCTGATGCCCAATGTGTATCATGTGGTTACTTGTAGCTGAGTAAATAAATGGCTCTTTAATGTGAAGAGATAGTGGAGTTTTGTTGTAAGAGATCATAACAAGTGTCTGGAGACTTCAGCTGTATATTCAGTAAATCCCAGATTTTACTCAAAGCAGGTTATAGGGAGGTACTGAGCTTGTCAGTGGTACATCAAGTGGAGGTGCTGTTTTGAGCAGACAGCTATGTTGCCATAGTGGTAAATCTTTGCATAATGAACTCTTTCAAAAAGGCAAGCCTACAGGTATGGGAATGTTCACTGTCTTTCCAGACATTCCCTTTGTCTTAACCCTCATTGGGTAAATCTTAGAGGTACATGATACTAAAGAACTCTAGGGTTCGAAGGAATGAATGTGCTGTTATTGTGCAATTGGAATGTAAAGGCAGTGGTGAAGTTCATCTGTCCTCAAAGCTACCCTTCTTCCAAGGATACACTTAACAGAAGGACCTCTTTAACTTGCATAAGCCCTTAAGGTAGTTTTGTTTCTATTTTTAAATAGGCATGACAGTAGTAAGTCTTGGTTTGAAACTTTAAAGCTCATAGATACTAAACATTGACTTGCGAATGTCTCCTCTTTTTTGCTATACCCTTGGTGGTAAAAGGATTGTTTTGGTATTCCTTCCCTTCTGCCTAAAGAGCCCTAACATCAGTGGTCAGGCCTGAATAACTAAGGAGGAAGAATGGTTCTGGATGAGTTTTTCCTGTATAGGAGTTCAAACCACCAATGAAAGGATCTTCCTTCATTTAACCAATAATTGTTGGTGGCACATCTTCTCCATGAGGTATAGGATTGATTGTCTTATCATAACCTTGGGCTTCCCTAGTGACTACTAGTTTATTAGCCAGAAAAGCCTTGTCAGTTTTAGATAACTTACCACTTTTTCATTTGTAGAACATGGTAGTTATTCTATGTATTTTTGAAATGTGCTTTAAAGCTTTTGTTACTCTTACATTAACCAGAGAATCACTGAATGCTTTGGTTGGAAGGAACCTTAAAGATCTGGTTCCCATCCACCCTCCAGCCATGGGTAGGAATTGCTGCACTGGGTTGCTATACAAGTTAAAATGCCTTAGCAGAGAGTCTAAATAATGAAGTATTACGGTATTTAATAATGTTTGGTAAATTTAAAACAAGAAAGCTACATATTTATGTCTACACTTTCTCTCTTCTCCTTTCTGCAGGAGCTAGGAAGAGCACACAGGCAAAAACCTATGGTAAGTGTGAACTTGGTTCAAGTGACAATGTGAAGCTGGTTAGCATTCTTTAGATCAAGCTAGCAAATCTCCCATAGCTCAGAAATAACACTAGTACCCTGATGTTTTGTCCAGGAAAATATTTTCCCTTGCTGTCTTAACCGTACTAATACTTTCTTAACTCTTGTAGCCTCCAAAGCCAGAAGATCTAGCAGTCATCTGTTTCACCAGTGGAACAACAGGTACACCTCATTACATTACATGGAATTTATTATTCTGCATGTGCAAAATTAATTCAGAAGCCCTCCTACTTCCCCTCCAAGATTTCCCCTGCTGCTGCACCTTTTTGGCAAGTAGTAGCTTGGGTAGTGTTACAGTAAAGTTCCCTTGGATTTTTAATTTTTTTTTCCTTTTTATTAATACAGAGTTGCAGTATTAGGGTGTGGAGGTGTAATGTTTTTGGGTTTAGAAACAAATAATGAATTTATATTTACATAACAATAAGGGCTCTGCATCAGACTTCAGACTATCAATTATTCCCTAGTGTTTTTTTTGTACTTTATCAGCAACACTGTTCCATAGTTCCATTGTTCCATAAGAACCTTGCTGTAAGACCAAAACAGACTGTCTAGATGTCACTCACTTGACATTTGTGAAGTTCATACCCACTGGCATGGAGCATAAGGAAAGAATACAGCAGCAAGCTATATTTTTAAAACAGATGTGAGAACAGAAATTAATCTGGATTTGATAGCTGCATCTTCACAGAAGAGTTGAATTTTGAGTGAGAGACATATCAAAAAATATGATGATTTCTTAAAGTTTTGGGCTCCTTAAAAAGTTATAAGACTTAATCATAAACTGATTACTTAACTGCTGCCAGCTGTTCTTGACAGTGTTTTATTTATTTGATACACAAAGAAGTGTATTAGTATCAAAGAATGCTATCACATTAGTTTTGCCACTGCTACCTTAACTTCAAGGATCTGAATTTCACTGTTGAATCCTGATGTCCTTCTTCCTTAGGAAACCCTAAAGGAGCTATGCTCACTCATCAAAACATTGTCAGCAATGCTTCAGCTTTTATGAAATCTACAGAGGTAAACTGAAAATATAAACATTGTGGACTTGCTTGAAGGGAAGTAATCTCATGAGTAAAACAAACATTGAAATCGCTAACTTTGGTCTTAAGCTGTAGTAAGATCCAAGTGAAAATGTTACTTGACAGCACTCTGTGTCCACTAGTCAGAAGTCAGTGTGTATTGGCTATTCTGCCAGGGTCAAGAACCCAACAGATTTCCAATCTGTTCTGCTGTAACCAAAGTGATACAATGATCCTGATGTGAATGTAGATTATGTTCTGCCATGGGCTTACAATGTTTCTCATTAGTGCAAGGAGTACTGTTTCTAAATTAAGCAACTGGTCTCACAGTTACCTCATGTAAGGTACTTTTGATATTGACCTTGGGGTAAATAAGGTAAATAAACTTCCTAATCTTAGATGAAAGTATATTTTTTTCAAACCAATGCTATTTTAATCTCTATTGTTCCCCTACTCTCAATATATGTAGTGGAACTCTGTGGTTTATATCAGAATTTATTTCTTCTCAGAATTCTATAAATGATAAATTGTAATAATCTGGTCACTATACTCAACTCTAAAAGATTATTTTTTCTGCTGTGTGTCTTTACTCATGCTAGAAAGTCATTGCTGTAGTCCTTAATAAAAAAACAATGCAGCTTCATTACAAGCAAAACTAAAGCAGGGGCTGTGTTCTAGAGTTTAGATGCTAGATTTTACTGTTGTATTTAACTTAGGCAAAATAGACTCAATGAGAATTAAACTTTTGCTAACACTTCCAGAAATCATTTATACCTTCTTCTGATGATGTGCTGATATCATTCCTGCCCCTGGCTCATATGTTTGAGAGAGTTGTTGAGGTAAGCATCTGTTTGTTGTACTAAATTACTGAGAAGCTTACTTCTCCTACAGAGTGCATCCAGGTGAAATATGCTCTTCCTTCTTGACTCTTGTAAATGTGTGTGAAAGCTTGAAATAAGGTTCAGGAAAGCAGTGTCCCATAAACAGTACATGATGAGCTCTAGGCAATTGGTTTTCATGCCAGAATATAAACATTAACCTTAGAGCTAGGGTTAATTAGAAACTGGTTTACTAGAACATGAGGCAATCCCTTAGCACATGTACACTGCCTAGAAATTCCCTCCAGTGTAATTAATGCATTATTAAAAATCCATGCCATTCTTTAGTCTGCAAACTTCAAAAATGTATATTATAAGGAGGCATTCTGTTTGCTTACACAAAACTAATTTTAATTCACCATTGCTTCCAAGAAATTTCAGTAAAGAGGAAGAGATTTTGTTTCAGGGTAATTTTCTTCTGGGAAATGGAAGTGGCTTTTAAGGCCATGTCAATGACAAACTTTGAAGTTCTCTTGGATCACTTGTTTTACCATGTAGCAAAATCTGAGGCCTAATTTTTGAGAATGAAATGGCTGCAGTTGTCTTAATGCTGGCAGTCTTGAAGACCTCTGGGCCCATTTTGGGTGCTATTCATTATTGAATGGATGTAATTCCTGCAGTTGTGCCTCTACAGGATATAAGAAGTTGATGTATTAATTACTGTGCTTACTGAAGTTGAATTAACACCTCTTCCTCAGGTGAGATTGCAAATACATATGTTGAAGTTTTATAGAAGGAGCATCCATGCAAGCATGAAAAATGCATATGAAGCTAGAAATTGTTGTATGACTTCCATTAGGAATCCTAAGTTTTCTGTAGAAGGTCTCTGTGTATACATATATAAGCAAAAATGTCTATATTCATATGTGTGCATATATATGTGTCTGTGTGTGTATGTATGCCACAAAGATTTGGGATAGTACACAACTGAGGTCTACAGGTACCTTCAGGCATTCAGCACTTTTTCTTCCTGGTCACCTTGATATCAGTTACACCTCCATGTCTGTTCTACTCCCCTGTCTTGCACCAGAACATACAAACAGCTCTGCTCTTGATTAGGCAGTAGAAACAGGATGGGAACTTTCATTTTAAAAGAAAAAATTAAGAGAGTGTTTGGATTGCAGTATTCCTCTGCCTGTACAAAATAGGTGGCATAATTACATAAGGAAGTTAACCAATACATTATTGGTAGAATGTAGAAAAGAATTCTTGCTCTTTGGGGTAGATATGAACACAGGCTCTGTGAGAACCAGTCTTTACAGTCCTGTTTTAAAGTTGATTTTTCCTTGCTTTTGGCATTATGTGGAAGTTAGAGGGTCAGTGAGCTTGGCTTGACAATTATACTGTTCCTGCTTAGTAAAGGCAGTTGCTGCTCAGTCCATAAGGACTGGTATTTGCTGCTTTTAGCAGATGGTGGTAAAATATAGGTGGAGGGGGAAAGTGACACTTTAGCATGTCTCATGCAATAGATAAGAGGATGGATAGTAGGGAATGAAGGAAAAGCAGATAGGTATAAACACAAGGGAGAGGAGAGATGTTAAACACTGAAAAAGTAGGAAAATAAAGTGAGGTGTGTAAAGTAGGTGGTGAAACTCATAGTCTTCTGGTTTCTAGACAGAAAATGTCAAACACAACAGGATTTAGTCTGCCTACCTTTATGTGGGTCTGAAGTGATACAGAAATAAGCTCTGGCTCTGCTAGAGTCTTCTGAAGAGCATCTTGATCAAGAATAAGTCCTCTGCTCACATCAGTCCTGTGAAATGAGAAGGAAAACCAGAGTGCAAGGATTGGAAATGAAGTAGCAAGTAAGCAGAAATCCTCACTGGCCAAGTAAAATAGCATGTGTGGACTATAAAATGCAGAATTTCTAGGTATAAAGCAGGGGACAAACAAGTCTAATATTTTTAAATAAGCTTGCTAATTATTTCAAATGGAGAAGTTCTCCTTTTCAGTCTTTTGCTAGCTCTTGAGTCACTTGACCAACTGCCCTTTTTGGATTGAGACTTTTGTGCTAAGCTCGAAAGTGTGGTTTGTGTACACCAGATGTGTCTTGCTACTTGATCTTTCTAGTGCTGTCTTAGTGTGAGAATGCTACAAAACTAGTCCAGAAGTTGAGAGGGTTTAAGGTCAATCCACACTGCATAGGACTGTCCTACATACAGAGCTGGAACACATTGTACCTCCTGTGTTTTCAGAGTGTTTACTTTTTTCTAACAGTGTGTGGTTCTGTGCCATGGAGCCCGGATAGGATTCTTTCAAGGGGATATCAGACTACTCATGGATGACCTAAAAACACTGCAGCCAACTGTATTTCCTGTAGTACCAAGATTGTTGAACAGAATGTTTGACAAGGTAAGTCTACAGGCATGAGTGCAGGCTTTTAAAAGACTCCTTAAAGTTTCTGCTGCCAGAGTAAGAGTAACTGCTGTGTCTGGGATATTAAATTGGTGTGCTAACAAATGTGTGCATCTCTTTCTAAAAGAGAGCTGAAAATGCAGGGAATAGTCCTCGTTGCATTAAAACACTTCCAGGCAGCAAATACTAGTGTTGAAAAGTCTGACTAGGGGACTTGATTCTCTCTGTGTTGATTCATGACTTAATGTTTGCTCTGAGCAAGTTATTCAAGTCTAGTCTACAACACGAAAATGAGGCTTGGCATCTGCATGCCACACTTTTAGCATCTGACTCATGGAGTGGAATTTGCAAAGCAAGGTCAGGTGTTTGCCTGTGTTTGCTGGACACAGACAAATTTCCTACATGGCAGCCAGAGTGTGTTCTAGCTGGGAGAACTGTAGACCAGCCAGTTGGGAGTGCTGGGGAGGTGTCTGTAGCCTCACTCTCCTCTGTGTGCTGTGTGCCTGCTCACAGTTAACTGAGATGGGAATTTGAAAGTAGATTCTTTCCTGAGCTTCAGATTTTAACTGGCCTTTTGCATGAGTGACTGACTCCTTTTAGGGTACAGCCAGGGGAGCTAAAGGATATAATAAATCCTATGACTGCTAAAGAAATGGCAGAGCTGTCTATGCTGTCTTAGCCAGGAAATTTCTCTGATCATGAGGCTAGAGAAACACCAAGTAACACAAGGTGCTGTTTGGCTTTGGAATCCATTTGGAGGGGAAGAAAACCTGAGACTAGCTTTTAGTACTTAAAATGTAACTCCTTATTCTGCTCACACATTCTGTACTGGAATTTGAGAAGCACAGTCAAAGCTTGGGACTTTGTTCTCATGATTTCCTCTTGCTTCTTTAGTCTGAGGCTTCCACCTCACCCACCCTTGCAGTGACCTAGCATGTGAACCCAGCAGGTTGGGGACTTGCCATAGCAGGGGGGCATAATGCTGCATTCTGCATGCTTTCAGTCATAATGCTGAGTCTTCCTCTTTCCAAATGAATGTACTAATGTTTGGCTTGCTGTTGAGCCTGCTCTCTGCCTTCCTGAGAACAACTAGAAGGAGACTTTTCAAAGTGATCTAAAGGGCAAATTTGTATATGCAAGACAGATCTCCATTTGGTATTTCTGAAGTGACCTGCATCTCCTCACAACACCATGTTTTGCATTATGTATTATGGTAGGATTCTTTTCAGAAAAAGCTGAGGATTATGCTTAATTTGGATTTTGATGATACTAGAAAAGAGAAGTAAACCATCCCTTTTCATTCATACATGTTAATGAAGAAATTATGCATTGAAACAACATCACACAGTTTGACGGATATCAAGAATTAACTGCTGATTTCAACTCTTGAACTGAGGTCAAAATAAAAATTCACAAATATTTCTTACTACAATTAAGATGCCTATCAATAAAGGTTGTTTTCATTTATTTGGTTTTCACTGTTAAGAGTCTCTATGCATGCATATGTAAGAAAAAGGGAATGGTAATCTATGAGAATTCTAACCATAGTTCATCTTTCTTAATAGATTTTTGGGCAGGCAGATTCTTCAATAAAGAGGTGGCTGTTGGACTTTGCTTCCAAGAGGAAAGAAGCAGAACTCCGAAGTGGCATAGTTAGAAATAACAGTTTCTGGGATAAAGTCATCTTCCGTAAAATACAGGTATGCTTGAAAGCCTCTGAGTTAAACTTTGCAATTGTTGGATTTCATACTTATAATTTGGTATGGCTTTTTGACTAAGTTAAGACTACCTGACTACTCAGAGTAAAAATCAGAGCTGTTTTTTTATTTTCAACCTCATTTTTTCAATTCCCTTAGTTGTTGTAGTATCACCTACCTGTATTAAGGAAGTCACTCTGAAGCAGTCTGGTGCTTCTCTCTTACTGCTTTGAAAGCAAACATTGTCCTTCTGAAGGAAGAATGCTAAGTATGATACAGTGCCACCTGGAACTCCCACTGTCTTCTCCCTGTTTGTCATGCCTGCTGTTATATCTGACACTCACTTGATATGGCCTTAACCTTGGCAGTACAACGTGCCTATGTTGCTGCTTTTTGTAGCATTCAGGGTGTATGAGAAACTGACACAAGGCAGTTAAATATAAAGCCATCACTGTAAGACCATGGCTTAAGCTCCTTTTTGCAGGGTCTGCATTGCAGTGACACCATGTACAGATACTTTGAGATTCTGTATCTTCCAGCCAATAATGAGACTAGAAACACTGCAAGAAAAACAGCTTGCAATAGCAGGACTACACTTTTACTCTCTACCATTTGTGGGTGGCACTGTATGCCAACAGTGGCTAAGGGTGTCATAGAAGACGACTCTGGAAATATTTCTGAAATGCTTTTGGTGTCCACAGTATCTTGTGTCTGTTGTAGGCAAGTTTGGGAGGAAGAGTAAAGCTGATGATCACAGGAGCAGCACCTGTGTCTGCAAGTGTACTGACCTTCTTGAGAGCAGCTCTTGGTTGTCAGGTGAGTTGCCTGGCCTTAAGTCCCAAACCCTAAATATTTTAACACCTGGCTCCTGGAGTGTTTAACATCTCTACTCTCCCTTAGAGAGCTCCCTTGTTAGAGCTTTTCTAGCAGTCTGATTATATGGATAACTCTTTCTAGTATTCTTGGAGATGATACAAGTGCATGCTCTTTTCCTGAGTTTCTCTCAGTCCCCTGAAATTTCTGTATTCATCCCAAAGTCTTTTAACTGAAGTAACTAGCTGACCTGTCTTAGGAAAGACTTTTTTTGTGGACTGCAGTAAGTAATAAATTACCTACTTTATTTAATTTTCTGGAGTTTGCCTTGTTTACAGAAATATTTTTAACTACTGTAGAAAATCTAATAATCAGTGTGGTAATATTGTAGTGTTGCTGTTTTGAACATGAGGTGAATCAAATTGCACATGTTGCATTTATCTTCAGAGCCTCTTCAAAGTATAAGCTTCTGGAGGTAAAATTTAACAGCAATGGCATAAAATAGAACAAATGTGTTGAAATTAAATAAATTCAATTAAAATTAAATTTCAAGGATAGAAAGCAAAATCATCTAAAATGTCAGGCTTCCATAATTTCCTGAAGTTTTTTAGTAGTGTGCTGGTGTAACAATGCGTTTTACATAGAAAAGGGAAGCCTGTCATATGTATAGCAATCACAGAACTGTCATGGGGCATAGGGATTCCATTTCTGGCTGTCTCAGACAAGCCTATTTTTAAATTATGTGAATGAAGTCACTACTAGTGCTATGGTTCTTCACTTCTTTCTTGCTTCTTCTGCTATTTTCTGTTTTAGTCTGCACAGGTGTCACATGCTGTGTGAAACTTTGGAGTCTATATTGGAACTGAAGGTGGAATATTAGCATTTAAAACTGTATTGTGATAAAACTAATATTTCAGGGGGTTTTTTAGAAGGTGCTGAGGGTTTTGGTACACTCAAATTTAAACAATTAGAAGAAAATAAACATAATATTAATTGCATTTTAATGAAGAAACTGTGTTGAAAAGTAATGGTCTTTAGATTATATTTTGATTTCACCTTCTAGTTCTATGAAGGTTATGGACAGACTGAATGCACAGCTGGATGCTCCCTGTCATTGCCTGGTGACTGGACTGCAGGTATGATGTTCAGCTGTGTACCTGTCTGTTAAATTTTAGGATTAGTGAAATTTTTAGAGGTCCCTGATCACTTTGTTTAATCTTCACTAACTTTTTCCCTGATCACTTTATTTATTCTTCACCTATCATGAGTGATAAGATTGGTTTTCTTCAAGTGAAATAAAAATAATTGAAGAGATCGCTTGACATTTCTACTCTAAATAGCTATGAATGTTCAGTAATTCAAACTTCTAGGATTTGTTCTTGTAAGCTGAAGTAGCTTTAGGAGAGGGGAGGTCACAGTATTAACCCTTGTAGTTTATATCAAGCAAAAATCTTCTGTGTATAAGGCACTTGTGGAAATACAAATGGCATTTTTTGGTGTTTGGAATCAAGCGTGTGCACTTCCCTGAGCTGTTACATTTCTAGCTCCCTAACTGATACATATTGCTAATGGAAACTGTATGGGACTTCTGCTACTTAAATATGTCTGTAGAGTGAGGATCCTGATAATAAGAAAAAGCAAGCTTTAATACATGGTTCAGCTTGTAACATTATTAGGGATATCTGAGAATTTAATGTTGCAGTCCTGGCAAATTTAAGCTACCAGAAATCAGTTTTCCATCTTTCTTCAGTGTGTAAGCAGCTTATTTTTTTCAGAATCTGACTAAAAAGCATCAGGCTATTGAAGTGTTACTGTATTTAATAGGTCATGTTGGAGCACCAATGGCATGCAATATCATCAAGCTTGTTGATGTACAAGAAATGAATTACTTGGCTGCCAAAGGAGAGGGTGAGGTAAGTAAGAAAGGCAATATGACCCTCTTGGGAATTTTTGGAATTTTTTTTTTTTTTGTTCCTGAAATAACTGAGTTTAGTAAAAGTGCTAAACATGGCCTGCTACATGAAATCTAAGATGCCTGCATGCCATATTTGTTAATGATTCACAGAAACAAATCAGGAAATATAAATGGGGGGAGGGAAAAGAACTTACATAGCAATGTTATCCCACAGGTTAACAGATGGTTTTATGACCATACATAAGGCTGTTTGACAAGGCAGCATCTTCCAGCTGTGGAATATCTGGGAAGTGTGGCCACCTCATGGTGCAGCTATGCTTCAGCAGAATGCTGGCAGAGGGCTTCCCTCCCACCCTGCTGCCAAGGGCCAGAGAGCAGCTGATGCATACAGCCAGTTACCCAGCTTGGGTAAAAATAAATTACTACATGAACATTTCTTCAAAGTAGATACAAAGTTAAGAGATGAGATGAGGTCACTTAAAGCAGCTGGGAACTTCTGAGAAATGGACATCAAGTGCCATGAAGGTTGCTGGTGATTTGTGATGCCTGCCTGCACATTTTTCTGAACTTTTTTATGCAATCTGCACAAATTGAACACGTATGTTTTACAAATTGCATTTTGAGGACTCAGCTTTACATGTGATGCTATATGCTGTCTTCTAAAATATTTTTTCAAAATTAAGTGTATACAGATTTAACTTTGTATCTACTTTGAAGAGATGTTCATGTAGTAATTTATTTTTCCCAAGCTTCAAAAGCAGATTAACTGTGGTGTCTTTCATATGCTTTCAAGAGGCTGTGGGGGCAACTAGGGGAGTGAGAAATTAAAAGTAGCTTAAGCAAGTAACTGATCTGTGGCTAGGATTTATAATATTTATAAGGATTTATAATATTTGTCTTGGTTGTGATTCATATGAGACTAGAAACAAATCATTGAGCTTTAACTCCCAGAAATACTCAAGGATTTTGTTGGTCTTCGTGGTGGGAAACTGCTTGCAAGTGAAGAACAATGTCAAAAGTCTTCTGTCTTGCATATGACTCCATATGTAGTCTTCAACAGCAAGTTTTGCTTCACTTTCAGTATGTTCTTAGAGATTGGTTTGCTAGAGGAACTGAGTATAAATTCTTATAAGGATAAATAGTTAAATAGTTTTTAAAAATCTCCTAAAAGTGTTTTGCTTTCACCTAATGTGAAAATATACTGCATTAGGAATTACTTGGACTTGAATAAAAATGGTAGCTCCTTAATGTATCAGCTGCCCTCTTAGTCTTTCAGGCCTAATTTCCTCAGTATAACCTATTCTGAATATAACAAAAAAGTATTGTAACTTGCTTCACAGAACTCAAAGCCCATTGCTTTTGAATTGGCACTCCTTATGCATTTGCCTAAAAGAAATATTCTTCCTTATTTTCTGTTTTTTATCTGGGTTAAATATTTCTAGTCCCCTTCTCTGAGAGTAAGCTTGCAATATTCTCTGCTCTGTCAGCCTTGATTTTCACTTTTGCCAGTCAAGAAGAATAAATATGTGAATAGAATTATATATGAGCATATGCAGAAGAGGTCTCAGTGCCAGCTAGCAGGATACAGATAAATGGTTGGCTGTCTCTACTGGGAAAAGCTGTGACCTACTGTGATCTCAGGGGCTGTGAAAAATTAACATTTGATTATTCAGTCTTTGACTTGACTGGAACATGTGGAGTCCTCTTTTATTTGTATCCTTCCAGATAAGGTCTATTTTAGAACAGAAGTTAGTTGCTTTGCAAATATTACTTTAGTTTGGTCCCAAGTTTGTTACTGTCTCCATAAGGTCATGAGAACCCTCACTAATACTCTGATCTCCCTCCTATTGACAACATCTCATGTTCATTATATTGTAGCTCACCAGCATACTGGGTAGGCACTGAATGTTTTTCAAAAATTGATTGCTGTGCCACATTAGTAATTCCTTCTAGCCTAATTTTTGGGCAACAAATGCTATTTGCTTGATACCCAACTGGTTTGTTCTCCATTAGTTTTAACACAATGCCCCTGCTGTTTACCAAAGCTGAAATGAAAATGTTGCCAGGCTGAGAGATCGTATTTCTGGATGCAGCAGAATTTTTTCACATAAATAAAACCAAATCTCTTGTGATAGGTTCCAATTATTCAAATAGTGGGTAGGAAGACTACTGCTAGACTGGAAGAGATCAGATCCTTCCAATTGCTTCTTACTCAATTTCATACCAATGGAAAACATTAGGTCTCCAAAAACCATGAGTAGAAATTCCTGTACAAACACAAATTTCCTCTTGCCTTTTTAATGGTCATTAAGAATCATTGGAGGATGAATTTTTTTATAGTAGTGATTGCTAACTTTCCTTCATTGTGGCACATATTAACAAATGGCTCTTTTCAGGTGTGTATTAAAGGGGTAAATGTGTTTCGTGGCTATTTAAAAGATCCGGAAAAAACAGCAGAAGCTCTGGACAAAGATGGCTGGCTTCACACAGGAGATATTGGCAAGTGGCTACCAGTAAGTTAACTTACATAGCTGCAATAATACTTTCATAGTAACTGGCAGAAATTTAATAAATATATTAGAAAACATTTGTTATTGAACAGAATTAGTTAGGTGAAAGACAAGAATTTGTGGATAATCACTGTTGTAGCTGAATCTGTATGCCTGGGCCTAAAAAAGTATTGACAGTGCCAGTTCTGAGGAAATTTCCTTTTCCTCTGAAAAGAGGCTTTCCCCAGTTTAGATTAGATGGATACATAACATATTTTCTTCTAACACTAGTTTGACTATTCTCTGATTTTAACAGTTTCATTGTGCCAGTGTGGCATGCCTATGGTGTGTAGATTGGTTTTTCACTTGAAGTGCCTCCTCTGAGTAAAAGTTATTTCTGCCAACAGAATGGTACATTGAAGATCATTGACCGGAAAAAACATATATTTAAACTAGCCCAGGGAGAGTACATAGCACCAGAGAAAATAGAGAATGTCTATCTGAGATGTGAAGCTGTTGCACAGGTGTTTGTCCATGGAGAGAGCTTGCAGGTAAGCATTTTTCAGGTAATTTTAAAAATTATTGCAAAGGAAGACTGCAGCAAAGTTCTCCTTTCTTCCTTCTCCTCACCCCAAATTTTGGGACTGAAATTTAAATTTTTATTGTAAACTATTATCATTATGCATTTTGGTTCTGATTGGATTCCAGCAGTTACATAGCATGTTTCTGGATTTAGTTTCACACCAGGTAGTGGAACTAAACTCATTTGCATATTAATGACTGTATATAAATTGCTAACAGTGTGCAGTGGGAAAAACCCAAAAAACAAAACAGAAAAACCCTTGCATACCAAGAAAGAACCTGGATATCTTGGGGGTTTTCAAATGTGAAGAAAAATGTGGATCTTAATTCTTTCAGTTCAGCTGAACTGAACTGCACTTGCTGTGTTCAGGTAGGTATCAGAGAAAGCTGTTGACTTTACAGCAGGATCAGAAATGCTCCCCAGTGAAATGTGTAGGAACTGAAGTGTTGACTTGGGAATTTTTGTCAAGCTTTTCTCATTTTTTTTTTAGGCCTTCTTAGTAGGTGTTGTGGTACCTGATCCTGATACTCTGAACAGCTGGGCCAAGAAAAGGGGATGTGAAGGCTCCTATCAAGAGCTATGCAGAAACAAGGTAAGGGGCATGTCTAGCTGAACTGTTAAATGTTCTGCATCAGCTTTTTCAAGTTGCTGCTTATGGAAGCATGAAGCTATATAACACATTTCTGTATCCACAGGATGTAAAAAAATATATTCTGGAGGACATATTGAGAATTGGGAAAGAATCTGGTTTGAAGTCATTTGAACAGGTATGATGCTTATGAGAACCCAAATACCTAATTTTTTAAACTTGTCAACACCAATATGATCTGATTCTCCAAACACTGCTTTTAATTTGTGTCTGGAAAACTTTTCAAGTGGTGAGCTTTGGTGAGATGTCTGGGCAAGTTTGTAATAGTCTTGTCTATTTCAAGGAATACAGCTTGGCTAGTAACTTTTTATTTTCCAGGTGAAAGACATTGTCCTGCACACTGAAATGTTTTCTATTGAAAATGGCCTGTTGACACCAACACTGAAGGCGAAGAGACCAGAACTGCGAAAATACTTCCAGTCACAGATAGATGAACTCTATGCTAATGCCAAAATGTAACTGCAAATGGAATGAGAAAAATGGCACATGTCTGTCTACTGTTGGCCTTTGCATCTGTATTTTGACTACAGCAAAAATAGGGAAGGAAACTGTGCAATCATTAACTTGTACAAAAATGGGTACTTGCCATAGGAACATTGAAGAAATGGAACACTGCCTTACTGTCAAGTCGTGTTGCATACTGTTTTTATGGTGACCTACAATTTCCAAAAAGAGCCTTAACTGTAAATGGTAACTATATGTAAGTTATTTAATATTTCCTTGGTCAAAAATGGGACTCACCTTCACCAAGGAGCTAAGGTTTTATTGCCAGCATGTTTGCTGTCTGCAGTGTGTTTTGCAGTTGTCAATTCCACAAAGGATTTGGCAGCTTTGAAAATGCCTCTAAGTATCCTGCATTCTCAGAAAAATTACTTAAGCTGTTCAAAACCACCCCACCCACCCAACCACCAAAAAACCCAAACCCTTAGAGTTTGCATGGCTGGTATCACATCTTTTGTTAGTCCCAATGTTAACTGGGGCAAGGCATCTGAGCTGTATCTCCCTTCTACATCTGCAGCCAGTTATGGGATGTACTTCTATAAGGTAGAAATCAGCACTCCACACAAAGAAGATTGATGAATAGAAGTTCCTCAGAGTCTGCATATGGTAGTTCTGCACTGTGTGGATGCAGTTCTTTCAGCAAGTGTAGCCTCTGCTACATTAGCATGGTTCTGGAGTGGTGCCAGCCCTGCAAATGAGCAGATCCCAACTCTGGCAAGAACACTAGAGACCTAAAAACCAAATCACAAGGCTGGGCTATGCTAACAGTCAGGGTAAACATTGCACCTGTACCAGGCACTTGTTGCCCTGTAATGAACTTGTATTTAAAATGTGTTTTTATAAAAATGTGCCTGGCCCTCTCTAAGTGGAAGACTTCTAACATAACCTGTTTCCTGTGCTTTATGTATGAGCCACTGAGTACCCTTCACTGAATAGCAAAATATAGGTCAGGTAGAATGTTTTTGCCTGATGCTTTGCAGCAATTGGAATGATTTATACATGCCAGCAGAACTGTGTGTTGGCCCAGGATAGGTATTTGTTCAAGGATAAAAACCTAATTCCCAGATAAATTGCAAAATAAAAACTAGTTATTACCTTTTGTTTGAAAAATCAGCAGAAATAAGCCTTATTTCAGCATAAGTCTTTTGCTATCCTTAACAGAGTTGGTTTTGCATTAACATTCATTGCTGTTTTTTGAAAACATGGATATATGTAAAATACAAGCACAACAAGGTTTGCACTAAGATTTGTGTGTGATTGTAATGCACTACTCTGTAGCATAATTTCGTATGTGTATACAATTCAGGTATACAAATCCAAGTCAACTGTTAGAGCAGTAGTTTTACATTGAAATTCAAATGTTTGGTTAGTGTTGGCTATTTCTATGTTTTATAAAACCAAAACAATTTTCAAAACCAATGAAGGAAACCAAAATAAATATTTCTGCATTTCAATGCTGTGATGCGTTTATTTATCAAGGAAAAATGCTGCTAACAAGCCCAGGTGTAATATTCTAACTGACAAGGTGTGAAACTCCACTGCTACAGTCAAACTGAATACATTATAAAGGCTGGTTGTTTACACTTTTGCTTTTGGAAAGTAACTTTTTATGTTTAAGGTGTTGGGCAATGTTTGTAGGAAAAGAATGCTCTTGTATGTAACTTGCTCTTTCAGTACTTTATGAAACAAGCAAATCTTTTATTTTTGTCTTTTTTCCTGGCAGTTGTGTTCTTACCATCACCTCAGATGACTTAAGTGAAAGGTGGAGTTTTCTGGAGCGCTGCCTGGGTGGTAGTGGGTTTCCTTAATCCTGCCCTCACACTGCATTTGGCTTAAATCCAGGGGGGTATGGTTTGAGAGATTTCAGGGCTGGAGTTACCAGAGCAGGGTAGAGGAAGCACCACCACCCATACATTATTTAAAGCTCCATGAGAATATAGATGTCAGTGCAAGATGCTAAGCAAATTTCTGCTCCTACTCACTGTAGAGTTTCTCCTCTCAAGTAATTTTCTATTTTCTTCTATACATTTCTTCCATACTGAAGGAAACCTAAACTAGATTTGTCACTTACTGAATAACATACTCAAATCTGTGTGTATGCTGCTTGGAAAGGCAGGGAAGTGTCACCACACGTCACCTACTGGAGATAGCTGAGCAATGGTTGAGAATTGGATCCAAGGTTTATGTTCTTAACAACGTTCTATTGAAGAAACCTTTCTGGAAAGGCATCACTACAGAAACAAATTTGTACTGTATTATTTGTGGCTTATGGGGCTAGGTGCTATAGCCAGTAAAATAGAAGTCTACAGGGAGCTTACCGCCTCTTAAGCCTAAAGTGTGTGTTTCACTGTTTTAGTTTGCCTGGCTAAAGCCAAAGGGGTGTATGTGGGTGTCACCACTGCCAGTGGATACAGAGGCCCTCCGACTGACGGGACGTGACGTATTGCTAAATCTCCTCTTAACACTTTAATTGCCAGAGATGGAATTTTATATTTTCAAGCTAAAGCCTACTTTTTTTTGGCGCTATTTAAATAAATTTCTGAACTGTTTGTGACCGTATCTTTCACTTTATCTTTGTAGAAGCGATCTCTTTGACTCGCTTTTCCAGATGCACAGCGTCAGTTTAGGGAAAGGGAGAGGAGAAAAAAACGGGACGTTATTGTGGTTTATTTTTTGTACTTAATCAGAGTCATTGACAGAAAACTGCGGAGGAGAGTGGGGTTAGGTGAATTCTCCCGGCGGAGCGCGGCTGCGGCGGCGCCGTTCCGTGTCCCGCTTCCCTTTCCGGCCGGCCGCTCCTCCCCTTCCTTCCTGCGCGCGGGTTCCAAAGGCGGCGGGAGGCTGCCCTGAGAGGCCGGGCCCGCGGGACCGGCTTGTACCGCTTCTGGAGTGAGCTGAGCCCAATAGCCTGAAGGAACAAAGAATAGCTTGAGGCAACAGAGATACCCCGTTCTCTCCCAAGTGCCCACACTGAGAAAGCTGAGTTCTATCGGGGACAATTTCTCACTAACTTCATCCTCGATTTTGTATTCAGCAGTGTTTACTGAACAGCGAAATGTCCTCAAAGAAGAAAATAAAGAAGAATCGTACCAGCTATAAGCCAGAGGTAAGTTTCGCTAGGCAGGACAGAATTCAGACAGCCGGTGTGTCGGTTTTGCAGTGTTCAGAGGCGGGCAAGGTGACGGGCCCTGAGGGGAAGCCGTGTGAGGGGTGGCTGAGGTCCCGGTCCGCTCAGCTGGACACTGAGGGGAGCCCTCGGAGTGGGCTCAGCTTCCTCACCAAGGGATTGCGGGGACAGACACTGACCTCTCCTGTCTGGGGACCGGCGAGGGGACCAAGGGGAGCGGCCTCGAAGGTTGAGGTTGGATATTAGTTGTTTTTCACCCAGAGGGTGGTTGGACACTGGCCCAGGCTCCGCAGGGGAGTGGTCACAGCACCAAGCCTGACAGAATTCAGGGACTGTGTGGACAGTGCTCTTGGGCACAGGGTGTGGCTCGTGGGGTATCCTGTTCAAGGCCTTGCGGATCCCTTCCAGTGCAGGATATTCCGTGATTCTGTGTTGTGTCACTGTGCCGTTATGTTATGTTATGGCATTGTCCCCAGAGGCGGATGCACAGGGGTTAATGCAGGGCTTGCTTTGCACTGGGAACTGCTGGGGTGGGCTTGGGCTGCTGCTGTGGAGTTTTCTTTTTTCCTTTTAGGTGTAGCACAAAATGGATCATTGACTTTCAAACAGAAAAAAGTTTATAAACAATCTCATAAAAGAAGATTTGTAGAGAAAGTAGTTGATGTGTATATTTGGTACTATAATAGAAATGCTGGGGCACTGCTAAGCATTGGTAAAATTAAAAAGCTCCAGAGGTCAGTCTTTTCTGGTTATAATTCACCCTACAGGTACACACAGAAATTAGTGAGGAAAGTCACTTGTGCATTTTGTGAATGGCATACAACTGTTTCATTAACTAGTGTCATTCTCCCTTACCTTTCTGCTTTACAGAAGTGTCTCTGTAATCCTTGATTTGTAAATTCCACCATTTTTTAATAAGAAGTTGCTCTATAGCTTTTCAGTTTCTTAAGATGAAAATAATTAAATTGGACAGGGTGGAAATTTATGTGGTATAGAAATGAAAGAAAAAATATTTTAATGCCTGAAAAGAAAGACTACATGTCATAGAAACCAGGTATTAGAGTGTTATAAGATTTCTAAGCTTGTATACATTTATGAAATAAGACAAAGCTTGCAGCAGAATACAGTATCAAACAGCAGAACATAAACATTTTATACCATCGCTTCTTTTAGCGGAAAAACCCCACAGCCTGAGACAAAAATATGCTTCAAATCCTTGTGTCATAGCTTAGGAGTCAATATGGTTCTGGTTAAGTGTATTCCTAGCCAAATGTTCTTGAAATGTATTGTCACATTTAATCTGCTGTACATTCAGAGAGCTGGGTAAAGTGGCTGTTAATTCATCCCCATCCAGGAGCACAAAGCCAACTCAAATCTTCGCGTGAAATCTCTTCCACTTGAGGAACCAGATGTCTCAAGAATATTGAAGGTAGCAGACACAAACCAACTTGATGAGCTTGATGATTCCTTTGGTTAGTATTATCTTGAGTGTCATTTAATGCATGTTTTTCACAAACCAACCACGTGGACAAAATACTTCAGGTGCTTACCTAGGAAAAGGTTTTGGTTCTTTGCAAGAGAAAGTAATGGAGAGGAAAGACAGATGGGATTTTTTGTTATTTTCTGTAATTTAGGAAGTAACAGGAATAAAGCTGTAGTATGTGCAAATAAAAGTCAATGGGAAAATACTGGCTATTTCACCTTTATAGTCTGAATGATAGAATTTCACACATCATAGTATTGCAGTTGTGTAAGAACTCACAGTTAAAAACCAAAGTTAACTTATTCTTTATTAAATTACACAAATTATGAAGTGACATTTTTACCATTGTAAGAATATTCATGGTAGTAGACCTGGACATTTGCAGGGGTGTTTTTCTGGTGCTCTCAGCTGTTACTTAAAGAAATTACATAAAGCCATACAATTAGTGGTGAAGGATTAAAACCACTTCCATGCTTTATATTTGACTTGTGTAATGAGGCCTCAATACACAGGAAGAGAATCAATTTAGATGGGGTAGGTGCTCTTCTGTGTGGAGTCCGGTTATAGCTATCTGTATTTTTTTTTTAAGAGCTGTTTCTCAACTGTAATAGTTATTACTCTGAGCAAACCACAAAATATAAATGCAATTTAGGAACAGCATTGACAATGAGCTATAAAAAACTATTTAGCAAAAGGGTTGTTTGTAAGGCAGGGCTGCAAAATGAAAAGCTCTTGTTTCTGTGGTATGTATTTAGACTGCAAAAAGAATGCCCACTGACACTTATGTAAACCAACACAAAAGTTTTGTGGCAGTGTGCTTGAAAAAGAAATTTATACTGTGGAAGGCATGCTGAAACCTAAATTTTTCAGAGTTCTAATCTATTTTGGTAGCTACCGTCAAGAATTTTACATTTACTAAAAATTTATTTAAAAAAAAAAGAAAGTAATTGTTTAAATGTCTAGAAGGGTTACATATGCCATAGCAAGGAAGAACTTGAATTAAACTGTACCAAGTATTTTACTTGTTCTGTGCCATGTGTACATGCTAAGCTTGGTTTGGGTTCATAAAGAAATAGCAGGTGGATGGGTACAGAAACTATGAATCCTTTCACTCTATATCTTTTCATAATACTCAAATAATACTTGTAACAAGAACTTCCTTTATATTAGTTAGCAAACCGCAAATATTCTAACTAAATGCTTAATGGCTGGCAGTGCCTTAACAGATGGGAGCAGTGCTCACACAGTTTATTTTTTGTTCTTTATAGATCACCCTTTGCACAGTACTGCTGTGGATGCTTATGGAGAGGAACAGTCACAAAACGAGGCACTCGGTCATGTCTCAGCACCACAAAGGCAAAATACAGGCACACGGTCTGTTGGAAAAAAATAAAATTGTCAACATTTAATTTAATCTTTAGGTATTTAGATTTGAAGGGAAAAGTGTTCTACTTCAATTATAAGTAACAAAGAAAATTATTTCCAAAAAAAATGAATTAAAATTTTAGTATATTTCTAATATGTATAATCCAGTTTGGTTTAAATCTGAAATTGTCTTGCTAATGAATTCAAGTAAAACTTTAATAGTACTTGTATGAGATACAGCTGTACAAAATGTTCCCCAGAACACAGTGTTTTGTGTATGTATATGGCTCATCCTTCCTCAGAGGGTAGTAGTGTATGTTTTTCTTTTCCCAGTAAAAAACGGCGTCACTCAAAGCCCTTCAGTGGTGATGCTCAGGAATTCAACACAGCTGATGCTGGAGAGGAACCCCTTAAGGAGACTGTGGTACCAAAAAAGTTTCATGATTATTTTCAGTCAATTTAATTTTAGTTTATTTTATGCCATGCCTGCATTAGAGGGTGGAGGAAGAGAAAGACCTTCCATTTGTTTCTTAGTACTTAATTGTATCCAAAATAATCCGTCCTCAGAGTATTCCAGTGAGGTGGCCAAGTGAAATGCCCAAAGCTACAAGTCATCACATCAACAAGGAATATAAGAGCCAGGTGTTCCTGGATCCTGTAGCCTTTTCTCTTGCTGGTTTGGGAGTATATGCTTTCCTTTTTTCAGTTTTCTTATTTGTATCTGTAATATATGTTCTCAAGGAATGGCATACTAGATGGAACATGAATCCTTTGTACTTGTTTGGTATTGAAGCAAAACAGATTTATGGGAAAAAGAATATTGATAAAATTAATTTTGAATGTGTGTTAAAATGAAAAGCCATTCAGTTTTGAATGAGTGTTTTTGAACACTTACTCCACTCCCTGCTGCCTGGCCAGTGGCTGGAGGATCAGTGGCCAGGGCAGTCAGGCAGCCTCTGTCCTGCAGCAGGGTGACACTGGGCTGGGACTGGTGGAACAGGCCAAAGGAAGTGTTACTGATGCTTCAGTCAGGGAGTGCTTTCTGCATGCTGCCTGATTGTCATCTCTCAGGAGTTCAGATGAGTAAACCTAGGGTTTCTTCTGGAAGTTAATCTGCTTTTCGTGTCACAGAAAACTCTGAATACCAAATTCCAGGAAGAAAAGGAGCAGCCTTCAGAGGAGAACACATCAGATCCTTCTGGTAAAGTACACTTTTCAGAACTCCCATATATCTTTTCTTCATTCAGGATCAAAGTTTTTCAATAGTTTTCATTTCTGGAATGTAGCAACACAGTGCTTCTAGAAATGGGAAGTTTGAGTTTCAGTTTTGGTATAGACCCCCATTTGATCCCCATGGTTTGCATCCCTGGATGTGGCTGTTCCTCTCCTGAAGGGGTAAGGCATAGGTGTGCATTACACCTCTAAGTGAGCCTGGTTTCCTTTGGAGGGAAGCCTGGAATTACGGCTGTGGGGCTGTAGGAGGTGTCAGTACATCCCTTGGTCTGCAGCCTGGAGCAGCAGCTGTGGGGCAGAGCTTGGAGCACCCCTGGCTGCAGTGCAGGAGCAGCTGTTGATGTAAAGTCCCCTGAGACAGGGAGCTCCAAGACAGTGGCATTTTTCAGTGGGAAGAAACTGTCCCTTGGGTCATCCTGCTTCCTTGGAACAGGACCCCATCACGTTTTAGTACTGGATTTACACTGGGGAGTGTGTGAAGAAACATGGTTTAACTTTTTGTGGAATTGGTTTGTAATGCTATTTCAAAGTTTAAAGAAATGCATTTGTGTGTAGTGGGGTTTTTGGAGCTTATGTGGTATTAATAAAAGAATGTATGCAAATATAAAAGCTTGTGATTCTTGGAGTAATGCAAGTTGCAAATTCAGGCTAATAGTTTTTTAACACAAAAAAATCACATCTACATACACTATGTAGTTTATTACTCAGTTTACTGATGTGTTCCTGGGCTTGCTTGAATCAATAAATAATAAGAATTAAGTTACATGTCATTGATCATCCCAGTTCTAAGGTGTTCCCAGGTAAATTTATCACAGTTGCACAAGCAAAGACAGGTGAAATAATTAGAATATTCCTCTTCTCACATTTCATGTTAAAATACTCATAACTTTTGGATGGTTATTTTGATGGTGGGCATCAGAGTTTTTGTGTTGTTTTACAATGTGCACCAGAATTGTGCAATGCTTATGTTCATTCTGTTGTTCCAGTGGATAACCCACATTCTGTACAGGTTTGGTGTCCCAAAGAGCTGAAGAGATCTCCTAGAGATATTACAGAACTGGATGTTGTTCTGGCTGAAGTTGAGAAGATAGCAGCAAATTACAGGTAAATATTCTGCTTTTCCATGAGTGGATATTCAAAGTTTTCAAAGGAAATAGCTGTGGTTTTGGTAATGGGCTGTCCTTTAGGGAATCAGTGCTGCATGGTTACATTCTGATGTTAAGGATTATTAAATATCTATGATACAAATGTTTCTTCACATGTGATCTTGACATGGTCTCCAGGGATTTGATATTTTTCCAAACATGAACAGCACATCTCAGTTGCTGATTTTCAAGACAGAAATAAAGCTATTGCTAGTATATGAAAGATCTTCCTTTGTCTATCTGCTTAACTTTGGGTTATTTGTTACTCAAAGGAAGGGTTTTGGATGAGATTTCCCCTTTACTAAACCAAATATGTTTTGTCCCTCTGACTTCTCCAGACAAAGCATAGAATCAAACATTTGCAGAAAGGCTATCAGTGACTTTTCTTCTGCTTTCAAGGATCAAATCACTGATCTTGTAAGTACACCAGAGATAAAATCAGTTCTGTGGTCAAAATACCTATGGTTTTATATTGCCCTTTACACATTCATTTTACAAGCTGTAAAAGTTTCCAGTCTCTTGTCAGTATAAGTAATATGAAAACACAATTTGTTGTGTGCAGGTTAGAATTGGCTGCCTCTGTGCAGGTTTTCATAATAACTGCCTCTAGACACAACACTGAGGTCATGCAAGTACTTTGCCAAATTGTCACCTTTTGAGAGTAGGGAAGCATCCAGTAATCCTGAAGTGTTGGTCATATTTAAATCATTATGTAGTAAAACTGTGAGCTGCATCATTTAGATGAGCATACAGCTATGTCAAACACTGTTTTCAAAGCTCGTTGACTAGAGGTTTAAAAGGTGGGTTTAATTTTTGTGTTGTCTCAGTGACTTCTTAGTAAGACCTCTAACATATTCCAGGGAAAATCATCCTTTTTTAATTAACATTTTGAACATAACTGTAAGATATTCAAGAGCCATCTGGACACAATCCTGTGCCACGTGCTCTAGGATGACCCTGCTTGAGCAGGGAGGTTGGACCAGGTGACCACTGTGGTCCCTTCCAGCCTGAGCCATTCTGTGATTTATTGGCAGGAAAGATCAAGGTGATTCTGATGAGTAAAATGAACTCAGAACTTTGCAGCACTTGTGCCAAGTACAGTGGCCAAGTACTAAAGCTGTAGTTCTGAGTGGTTCATTAGCAGTAACAAATGTTGGGATTACCAGATTTATACATCTATATAAAGATATAGAAAAAAAGGAAGGTAATATTACAAGAATTGGTACAAGGAGTATTATTTGCACAAGCTCCTTTTGTGCAACAGTTTTCCTCTGGCATGAGGAGAAAGAGTCAATACACAACTGGTGATGTCCCATTGAACCAGGGTTGGTTGGTTTTTGTAAAAATAAAAGAACAACATTTTATGATATTCCAAAGTAATTATTGCAGCCATATTTTTAGGAGGATAGTGATGACCTGTCAACCTGTAATTCTTCTTCTCTGTAGATAGCAGGAGTCCAGGAATTAAAGAATATGAAGAAGAAAAATGCTAAGGTAAGCACATACATATCACTAGATTGTAGAGCATACAGTTGTGGGCATTGAAATGTTGAGAACTTGACTGGAAGAGACAAAATAATTTCCAGAAAGGTGTACTGTACTCAGAATCAACTGCACAAACAAAGGTTAGGGAACCACAGGAGGTTTTTTGGAAAAGATCTGAGTAAATGTGGTGGATTGCAAACTCCAGATGTATACTGCTATATGGTGTAAAAACAATGAGTGCACATTAGGATGGGTAAGATCTGTGCATGTCAATTACTCTTTTGTCTTTTTGGTTTGTTTTTTTTTTTAATGAGTGAGGCCTCTGGAAAGCCAGTTAAATAATGAGAGCTAACCTTAAAGAAACATGAATGAATATAAAACCTAGGAGAGCAGCAGAGATAGAAACCTGTGAGGATAGAATGGGATTGCTTAATTTAAAGAAGGGAAGACTCAGGCAGCTGCATTCCCTAAATAGATGCAGAATTTTTGTTTAGAGGAAGACAGTTCCTCTCTTTTTTATTTATTTATTTATTTATTTATAGCAAGTAGGAATTTGCTGAAAATGCAATAGGAATGTTGTCAGAAGGAGGCAGTAGTGTAAGGGCAGAAAAATATTGCAGTGGTTTCATCAGGGATAGGTGAATGCCCTACAGAAGAGAGATTTAAGAGCAGCTTAGGCACTGTCTGGACTTCTGCCCAAATTAACATCCTCTACCAAATGTTCAATGGCAAAATAGCTTTAACAAATAGTCAAGATAAAGCTTATCCTGGGAAGTAGCAATTAATGTGCTAAAGTCTTGTTGACTTGGGGTGATATGGTAAACTGCTCTGCATGTGAAATGAAAATCTTAATACACACCTAGCATTCACAGCCACTCAGATTTATCCTTAGTTTGCTTCTTAGACATTTGTTTAAAATTAAAGTTTTAGTTGCTAAATTTAAATTATGAGTTTTGGGTGTTGCTTTTTTTTTAATTGCATGTTATATTAAAGAAAGCTTACTTAGTTATGGCAATCATGCTGGACACACATTTGCATTAATTTTCATCTTTAAACCTAAAACCTCCTAGAGTTCTTAATGTTTGAAATTAAGAAGTCACAAACTCCTTTTGTATGCTTGTAAATCCAATGTTTCTTAAGAAAACTTTTGGATGGAGATTAGAGTTTGACATTTTAAACAGCTTTGAATTGTTTCAAATACAGTTATAACTTATGGCAGTTTATCAGATCTGGTATCTTACAATTTTCCACAATGACAATCAGCATAAAACTTCAGAGGAAAAAAAAGGCAATGAAATTTGAGTTGTTTACCTTTGAAGTTTTAGAAACTGTTTCACAGACTTTGCTCACTGTTTGTTTCAGGCAATAACCAACATCAAAAAGAAAAGGCAGCAACTGGTGCAAGTCAGAGAAAAGCTAATTGGGTGTGTATCTAACAATGGACAATAATAGCCTGAAGAACTTAGAGTCTGGTATTTTGTAACTCGGAAGGGAAAGTAACTTCTTTTGTTCTCTCATTTTATTTTGATGAAATTGCCACTTTGCTTTTTCTTTTTGCATGAGCTTGTGATAACCTCTCCTTTACATATTTCAGTTGCCTAGGCAGTCATTCTTGCAAGCTCTCTTAGCTGACTAGTTACTGGGAGGGTGTTTCTCACCATATGTTGATAGGAAGAACACCAGTGTTAGGATTTGAATTGCAGAGGTGCTGGATCATAAATTAAAAAGGTCATACAGAGGACTTCTTTGGTTTTGAGGTGGGAGAGTGTATTTCAGCTCTGCAGGTGGGCAGGGGTTGCTCTTAGTACATGGCTGATTTCCTTCTGATGTGGCCACACAATTCCCCCTCTCTAACCTGGCATATTAATCTTAAGTGTCGTTTAGATACCCAGCACAGGAATTATGTGGTTGGAAGAGCCATTAGACTTCCCCAAAGCCCTCGGGTTGCTAGTGACAAGCTTTGTCCTGAAGCTGCATTTAACACACCCCCTGTAAGGTAACTCTAGGGAACCACAGGCTTGGATCTGCAATAACAGGGCAAAAACCTTTTCTCTATGGCCATGAGAGGTGCTTTTCTTTGTGGTCCTATGGACAAACTTTTCTCAAAGAACTATTTGAAGCCCCTGAAAGCTGTCTGCACATTTTTATATGTTGCGTTTTAATCCTTTGATCATTTTAGGTTTTTTTTTCCTGCAGCCCTGTTATAGGAAAATCACTGTTGGTGCTCAGTTCTTGGAGTGCTGCTTTAATGGATTAAGCACTGCAGTTTATTTAGCAGAGGTGTAGGTAGTTTGTAGATCCTGAATATGCTTCAGCATAAGCACTGACCAACAGCTTTGCAGGCAGGGGTGTGCAGAAGCAGAACACCTTGTATTTAAGAAACTACACTTCAAAAACATAAATGCTTAAGAAAAGAGTGGCAGACTCAAAAGAGAGGTTTGGGTCTTTTTGGTGTATTTGGACTCATGCCCCTGTTTAAGGACTATGCTTGTTCTGCCTAAGCACTATTCTATAGTAAGCTGTGTTTTGTGTTTCTGACCAACCTTTAAGAATTCCTTCAAAGGAAATAGGGTCATAGTTATTCATGCAATAAATATGCAGATGTAAGCATCAAAGTCTCGATCTTCTTTCAGAGCTGAACCGCAACTGACGCAACTACAAAGAGAATTTGCTGAGTTACAGGAAAGGAAATCTTCCTTGAGGCAAACAATTGAATTAATTACTGATTTAAAGGAGCTACAGCAAGACTGTTTGGATTATAGAGAAGAAAACCCCCAAAAAAAAGTGGTAGTAAGTACATATTCTGCATGTGTTTCAGTTTTTAAGTGTTTTTATTTTAATTTATAAAATTTATAAATTTATTTATTAACATCTCTTAAGTAGTAGTATTATGTTAATTGTCTTTGTGGAAGCAGCTTGAGAATCACTGCTGAACTTTACTGTAGTATCTCACTTGTTTTTTTCATCTCATATTAGAAGCTGGAGTATTTCAGAGCAGATTCTGCTGCCTTGCTCTCAGTATCCAGTAATTCAAAGGACACAGACATAAAACAGTTGTCCTTAGTTGTCCTTTTTTTAATAGAAATTGAAGATTAACAGTGAGTTAATCTTCAATCAAGAAGTAATTAATTAATTTCTTTAATCAAGAAGTAATGAATTTTTTGTGTTGTTGTTCAGAAGCAGGGAAAGCTCTGGCACTTCCATGTAAGATATTTAATGCTGAGAACAGTGCTGGTATGTCATGACCAGAGTAACTTCTCATGTAGCCTTAGAATCCATCCCTGTTGTACCCAGGACCTGGCGTGGTATTTTCTGTGGAGAAGGCTCACACTTGCCCTGTGCAAGGGAAATCCTCACATTTCAGAAGGCACTCTAATTTTGGCTGTTCACTTTTAAAGGTCATCTTGCACCACTTTAGAGGAAAAATAAATACTGATATGTAAGTGATCTTTCCAAGAGTTAAAAATGTTGCCTTGTAATTTTATTTCCTTACCAACAGTATGGAACTTCCAGCCTCCCTGCTCTTCTGGTGGAGTCTCGGAGAATTCTAGGAGCAGAAAGGCACTTTAAGAGTATCAATATGAAACTTGAAGAGGCTCTGGCTGCACAAAAAGAGCAGAAATCAAAGAAAAATTAAATGGCCTTTTAAGACTTTCAGACATTCAGTAGGAACAGTTATTAGAATTGTCAGTGCTTAAAGCTTGTTTAATCATTGTTATTCTATTTTGTTTCAGTGTTTAAAAGAAGTCAGCAACTTTTTATTGTCAAATAGTCTCACAATATCAATGAAAGGAAATAGTGATCACAGTTAATAAAACACTTCTGTACTCTGAACAATGTTGGGTGTTAATCTTGTCCTATTAAAGTAGTCTTGAGAAGACTATATTCATAAAGAGAACACAGACTCTGGTTCAACAAAGATGAATAAACAAATATTTTTATTAAATTTGCATTTGAAAAATAATTTAATCTTTTTTATGGAAATAAGGATTTGTTGGCTCCTCAATAAACTTGGACATACAACTAACAAAACAGAAACTGTGCAGCAAAGAGCGTTAAAAGTGCTGAGCTTGGAGCAGCATTCATAATGAGTATTCTAGTCCCGTTCTCTTCAGCCCCCACATAGCCTTCCATGATCTCCTCACGCCTGCTGAAGTTCACTAGGCACTCCATTCTTTGTCCTGCAGCTCTGGAGTGCTGCCTGTGACCTTTCATACCAGCATGAGCCACACAAGTGTCATTCAGAGCCACCCAAGTGTCATTCACTGCTGGCCAGGCCTGTACTTAGCTGCCTTCTTTAGCGTGGAGGTCTTCTTTCCCTAAAGCTTCCAAAAGAACTTCATCTGGGATTTCTTCCATGCCATAATTCAGACTGTCATCTGCAGCTTCAGCTAGTTCCACATCTTCAGCAGCTTCTAGGAAACAGGCATCATCACTTGTGTTTTCCCACTCACTGTCTGACAACAGGAAGTCCTGAGAACAGCTGGTCTCTGGAGATACTGAGCTTTTTGACAAGTCTGACACAAGAGAATGTGGAGGTACTTTTCCTTCTGTGTGCCCCCTGTCATCCATTAGCATGGACTCTTCTTCCTTTGAGAAAAAAGAACACTACTCATTTCATATGCAAATACTCTTGATACCTTCAACTGCTCTGCAAGTTTGGAGTTTGTGCTGTCACACAGAATGGACACTGCAGAAAGCTGGCCAACACTACAAGACTTCCAGCATATTATATATAGATAGCCACATTAACCTGTGGAAGCCTATTTTAATAGGAGTAGAAATCCACTGTTTTTCTAGCACCCTACAAGTAGCCTGTTGAATACAGCTTCATAAAATAATACAAGGTTAAGACTAACTTAAGTGTCTGTTCAAAGATACTGTCAGGACCTGAAAATACAGTTAAATGACACTTTCTGAAAATGAATAGCTATTGATGAGCTGCCTGAGTAGAGCTTAAGGTGCCATTCTGCTGTATGATATTTAGAGCTGTATAGTTAAATTTAAAAGTTGAAAAAATACCAATTGTTATTGCCTAAGCACTGGAAAAAACTTGTCTGTTCAGGGAGTTCACCTAGAGTCTAGGTGCAGGATCAGGTCAGTTTAAATATTCTGCCTGTCTGGGAAGTGTGCTGCTTTAGTACACGACAGTGGAGATAAATGAATTTCAGAAATGAGGGTCGCTGCCTTCATTTGGCTCTGACTGACTCCAGTGTTCCAGAACCAGTTCTGTTCTATTTTGCATGAAGTCAGACATGCACAGCACAGCTAAACTTGGGTAGTTTCTCTGTTCTGCACCTGGAGCAACCTTGTGGCTTAGACATTGGGAACTGCTGCTCACATCAGAACAGAAAGTCTTGAGTCCCAGGGGAAGTCAGACAATTCCAGTAACTTAGCATTGCTGCAGAACTTAAAAATGAATATATGGAGCTACCACACCAGCACAGCTGCTCTGGGAACCTCTTCTATACCACTGGAACAATGTGCAGGGCTCTCCCAATAGACTGGGAGGGCTCCAGAGCCTAACAAGAACTTGAGCATCTCACCAGGACAAAAACGTACCTCTTTGAAAAGAGACGGGAGGCATATCCCAGGTGGCAATGGGAAACCTAAATCAAATATAAGACATTCATTAAAGTTAACATTCCAAAATGTATGAAGTATAATTGAGATCACAGGCTACATACTTTGTGATTTGAAGTTTTGTTCTCTGCAGACAGGATCGTGACACTTTTGATACCAGACTTCATTCTTTAGATCTACCAGAATCCTAAGAAGGAAATTATTTTGTTTTTTAGTATCAGTACATAAAGGAAGTGAATTCATATGGTAGGAAACTCTAACACTAAATGAACAGGTTTTGTTTGTCCTCAGCTAGGGACATTGCTTTCATAGTCTTGGCATACTTAATATGTACTTGTTTTGTACAATTTTTAGTAAACTTCAGATTTTTTAAGTTTGAAGAAATAAATTTTTAAGACTAACATCTGAAAGTGAAATTTAGTCAATGTCATTACATTAAGCTTGGAGAGAAAGTCATCAAATTAAGATTAGCATATAGGAAGGACTTGACTGTAAGATAAGATTTTGTTGCTGCTGCTGCTGCTGTTACAGATAATGAAATTATAAAAGCCACATGAAATCACTATTTTTTGTCAGCTGATAGGCCATCCAGCTTTTTCAACTGTGCTTTAGAAACACCAAACTTCAAGCAACTCACTTGAGAAACAGCAAGTTCATCCAGCTGTGGGGTTTTTTGAATATCTTTGTTTCTCAGAAACACATTCCTTATGTTTCAGTGATTTTAACTGTTACATAAAATTATTTCTAAGTTAAAATATTTATACTAATTATATACCGTAATTCTAATATAATCTAATAATAATCTAATAATCTATTTTGCTAAAACTATAGGAAGCCTGAGTCCTTGTAGAGTAACTAGCAACTCATCTTGATTCATGTGGCAGGAATTACCATTCTAAAATAGCAATTCTCAATTGTTAAAATGATAGAGTCATTTTAATAATGTAAGAATGTAATTTAAGAAGTGCTGTAAATTAATTTAAAAGCAATCTGCTTGCTTTCTCATTTTTCAGCTTCCTAGCTGGGAAGTATCAAAACATAGTATTGTTTAATAGCTTTAATTATACTCTGACTTTTATGTTAGCATCTTTGGGCCCATATTTTAAATACCATGAAGATTACTGCAAAGAATTAGTGGAAATAAAAGTCCAGTTATCACAAAGTAAACTTTGGGAGGGCATAAATAGTTTCTTTGGTTTTGTGGGGTTTTTTTTGTAATTAAAACATTGTATCCCCACAGAGCAAGACAGCAGAAGTTGTAACAGTTGCTGATTCTATCCATAAGAGTTTTTTCAGCATTTCTAGAGAATAACAGTTGCTCAGGAAAATAAATAAAGCTGTTTAAAACTGAATAGTTAAAGAACGTACATTATATTGTTACTTTTGTGAGCTCTTCCAATATTTTCACACCAACGGTAACCATAAATATCATAAATAAGTAGTTCTTTGAGAGAGAAGTAACTCCATTGTCTTATCCCTGAGGAAAAAAACCAAAATCTTTAAATTCTTTAGAAATAGTGCTGCAGAAGAGTCATTTGTAAATGTAAGGTGGTCTCTTTACCTCCTTGTAGCCCATCTTTATTAACCAAGGAACGAACAAAATTATCAATTTCTGGATATGGCGAACCCTGGTAACCTTCCATGGGATCTGTAAAACCAAAGGCCACAAGCACACACTGTTAGAGGGTTCCCCACTGTAATATGACATTGGAACACTTACACTTTCTATAGACCACAGGCAGAAAATGTACATGAATCACATCACACTCCTAAATAAAACCAGGGAGAAAGCCACTGTTGCTTTCTTGTATGTCTTTAAAGTGCTACCCCCATGCCCAAGGTGCAGAGGGAGCTGGGACAAAGCAAGACAGCTGTGGTACAGGAGGGAGGGTCAGTGGCATTCAGGTGCTGCAGAGCATCCTTCAGCGCAGATGGACTCTGCCTCCTGCAGAAAGGCCCTCCCAGAAATTACCAGGTGTACAAGTCACACAACATCTACATTAAGAGTATTTTTTTCTATGCAGTAGAAAAGGCTTGAGGTACCTCTGCTGCTTCTGGTAGTTTTACTGTTTAAAAAAGCAGACATTTTTCTCTCCTCCTCTGAAAAGCCTGATGACAGAACTTTTATGTCATCACTCGCTCTAAAGGAATGGGAGAATACAAAGAGTGAGATTCTTACAGCATAACACAGTACAATATGACTCCCTGTAACGTCCCACAGGGTAGAACATGACACAGCTCTGGGCCCAGGGATGAGCCAGGAGACCCCCAGGGGTCCCTGCCAACCTTGACCAGCCTGTGATTCACTGTGCACCTTTCCCTGTTCCTGGAGCACTTTGCCTTCTGGCCTTGGCAGTTTCCCTGACTCCCACCACAGGACAGGGGTTCCTCCTCCCCAGCAGCAACATTTGGTTCCTGGCCAGAGTCCCAGGACCCACCCATTTAGCAACTGCTGGTGCACACCCCTACAGCAGGATGTGCTCTAGATGTAGTATTGATGCAAATATACCCTTTGGAAGGTTTCTTTTTTTTCCCTCTCTCTACAATTAACTGTTTCTCTGCCATATTGCTAACTGGAAGCCAGATGATAACAAGTCTGAATTCAACACAGCAGAATTTCTCATCCGTATTTATGGTGGATTCAGCTGATGCCTGTGATCAGAATACACTGTGTGCTTTACTGGCATCAGTTCAGCATAATGAACACTTCAGGATATAAAACCTGAAGTCACAACAAATACATGTTTTCAATAAATATATTAATACTATTTTAACCTTTCTGCTACAGCAGTGATTAGGATCTTTTTAAGATAAGGTATGACATATCAGAGATTTAGATACAGAAAACTTGATTATTGTCTGTACAAGTACCCAGCCTATGGAGGGGTCTGCATCAAATGGGAAATCTGGTATGCAAAAAAACACAGACAGAAACCCTTTTATTTCTTATCTTACTTCGAAAAATATTCAGAATTCTCATATTTAACTGACTAGAAATCTGTTAAGTTTTGCTTCCAGAACTACACAGAATCTGACCAACTTAACAATGGTTATGTTTTGGCATTTTGAGTGTGTATAGAGAAATGAGGCAATTCAGAGGCTGTAACAGATTTAAAGGCAGGTTTAACAAAATAACTGCCACAAAATTTTTTTCTTCAAAACCAAGAAATTCTACTGGGAACTCCCAAATTACACTGTAACAATGTTAATTGAATAACTGCTTATTCATAATAGTTGTTTGTAACTGCTACAGGAGAATTATCATTAAAATAGATATTTAAAAATACTTTACATTTGACTGGAATTAAGTAATTACCCAATGTTGCAGATTAAAGAGGAAAGAAAATATGCTTCTTCCAAGAAAACATCCTTTTCACAGTTGGGGATAAACTTATTATCCTCTGCTATCTTCAGAATCACATTTTTTCCTGCTTTTGATGATTTATACAGCCGGAAATTTCTATTCTTTGTATAAACTCCTACAGGAAAAAAGATATTTCTTAACACAGCAGTGCTGGCTAGGAATTAAGATACTGAGCACTTGTAAATTAAACCATTTTCCTTAGGCCCAGCTAAGAGTCTAATGAATGGACAAAAACTGACTAGCTCACATCCCATAGAAGAAATGCAACACAGCAAGATCATGCACACAAGTACACTTTTATGTTACAGAATAATTAAGGCAAATGCTCAACACCTCTACATAGGCATTTCAATCATTCTGACATTAGAATTGTTAAAAGTTTCCTTTCAGTACAACAAATTGGTCCTTTCACAATAACTTTGTGAAATACAACTGAGCCCAAAAAGCTGCACAATTATTTTAACCAGAAAGAACTTAATCAACCTTTCTGTTTTCTGTGGACTTCTTCACAGCTTTTCTGAGACATGTATAAGGAAAGCTTAATTCCAATCTCAAAAACAAACAACAAAACAACAATCAAGTACCTTAACATTGCATAATCCATCTAGTAATTAATTGAGAAGGTGAATTTTATTTGCAGATTGCATTTGACTTTCATTAAGAGAAAAGCACTTACAGAGCTCATACAAGAAGAACATCACAAAGCTTTCTGTCACTGCAGCCTCATGATATAATTCAGTAGTTCAGCAATTTTGACTTTAGCTTTCCAATTCTGAGGCAATGTGCATAACATAAATACTGAGGATGGTTAATTATGGGAAACTAACATCAAATTCTTAAAAAGTGAGAAAGGAAACAAATTGTTTTGATTTAAATTCCATTTACAAATATGCTTGAAGGAATTTTGAACAGTAGGTGAAAGTAACCTTTCTGACTCAGTACAGAGAAGCCTACTGTAGCCAACTTTGGGATTACATTTCAAAAGATCAGACATGCTGAAGAGGCCCACAATAAAAGTGATCCTGAATTCCATGAGAAGAATTTGAAGGAATGGAAGTTCTTCAGAAGAGTCTGAATAAAAAACCCAAGGTAAAGTCCTGAAATGTGTAACACACTGCTGTGCAAAAGCGTGCTAAGCTATTTTCATTTCCCTGAGATAAGGCAAAAAGCAAAATAACCCAGATATGGAGTTAAAGAAGAATGGAACTTTCAAACTCTAGTTTGACTATGGGAGTTATGCTCCTGGAGATTTGTAACATTTTAATACCATGAACAGGCTATGCCTAGCTGGGCCATGAAGTGCCCAATCCAAAATTTCTATTATTTCATCACTGAAAGCTAACAGCTGCCATTCCAAACAGGGAAAGAAGACTCAATTCATACATGTAGAAGAATACAGAAAGCCAAGCCTGTAAGACTTCTTCTTTTATTAAGCAGCTTCTAATTCAACTGAAATAACAAAAATGCAATATATGCTATCCTCTTTCAATCAAATGGGAGCACTAAGCCCTTAAGGGGAAAAAAATTGTCTTGTGTGGAAAGAACTACTTTAAACTTCAGAACAAAGTAATTAAATGTAGTAATATAAGAAGTTCCATAGACCCATGAATCTAAGGCTCCTTTAAAGCACAGCACTTATGATGGCAGTTTCAGCATGTATTTAAAGTCTGACCATAGGGACAACATTAATCAAAGATAAAGCAACATTTCATTCTTAACCTTTGTTGCATCCCAAAGGGGTTTAAAAACACTTATACTTACCTAGATCCACAAAAAGCTGCTTGTTGCCTTCTTTATCATTTACTATTAGGAAGGAAAAATCCAAATTTTCTCCCTGGTGTGGCATTTCCACATCCTTTGTTTCACGAGCAATGGCTGGCCTGTCTTTAGAATCATCTTCAACAGCTGGGAGGTTTGTAAGAGAACCATCTAATCCAGCTCCTGCAGAACACTGGAAAACATTCTCTGCTTCTTCTGTTGGAATGACAGCAGCCCTACTCTGCAATAACCTTATGGCAGGCTGCAAAATGGTTCTCACAAAGTTACCTTAAAAACAACCAAAAAGGCCACAAGCAGAAGTCATTTATGAGTCAAGAAAGAACTTAGAGAGTTTCTGTGCAAACATTTTTCAAAACAGCCAAGATGGAAGTGGTTGAAGTTCAGGGATTTTTTAGCCCTTCTGGATTTTTAAAAAGAAATCTTTTGACCAGCCCACTGTATAAAATGATTCTGGCCAGTGACTGAGAAACCAATGCCTCACAAGAATTTGTACTAAACAGCTTAAAAAACCCCCAAAACTTAAATACTAACAAGCTCAGATTTAGGATTCTAAAAAGCTTGTGACTGTCCCCTCATTACTACTTTCCCTAATTTCACTTTCAGAATGATTGAAATGTTGTATTTACTGATGTAAGAGATTGACCAAAGCTTACTCAAACAAAAAATTACTTTTACAGAAGTATTTTGTAATGACTTTTCAAACTCCCAGAATTGTAATTCGACTCCCATTGTAAGTCCAGGCTCTGCTAGATGGAAACCAAAGACAGACAAATAAAAACCATGGCCAAATTAGTTCTAGGGAGAAAGCAAGAGAAGACAATAAATACAGATGTACAGGGGAAAAAACTATGAAGTGGAAGGAATACTGGCAAGGATGATTCTGCACTGTTGGATGAAGCTTCCATGGGGAACATGAACGAAGATGAAATACTGTTCCTCCCATGCTACATCTCAGCAGAATGACTCAGCATATCAAGCATCAAAATCATCTTCCTCATAATTCATTACAGGACTACTGGGCCACACAAATGAGTCAAGACAACCCTAAACTGGCAATTCTCTGTGTTGGAGTTTCCATATCTGAGAAATCCTGACTCATGTAAACAATTAAAATTGCTTTCAGCTTTCTCTTAAGCATGTTTATGCACAGGTGGCTTGAAATCATCTTTGTCCTGCCTTTTTGACAAAGTGCTGAGCAGAAATTGTATTTAGAGCAAAAACCAGCAGCTTTAATTGTTAAGACTGACATTAATCTGAAAATTAAGGAGCCATAGACTTGCCAGTTTCATAGAAATCAGTATTTTTGTCAATAAAACATACAGGCACAAAAACATTACAGTTTTGTAAACACATGCTAATTATAGGAAAAGAAAGTAGAAGATGAGGAAAAAATGAGGCTTAATTACTCCTATAGAGTAATTATGTGTATGTTTGGAATACACATTCGTTTCCACATACCATTCCATTAAAAGAAATACTCGTATGGGAGTTGTCACTGTATAAAGTCAAAAGCTCACCTTTTATTTCTAGGTGTAAGAGAAAAGAACACACTTACCAATATGAGTGTTATCCTTAAACACAGTCTTTTGGGGCAGAAAAATTAAGTGCCGACTAAATTTTTCATCAGTACTGGAATCCAAGTTCAAGACATCTTCTGATGAACAATTTACATCATAAAATTCTTTTAATTTTTGGCTGACAAGCTGAAATTATAAACATTAATTATGTTGTTTTACTCTAGTAGTTGTATCTACAAAACCTAATACAAATTCAGATTCTACATTTTTCTCAAGTTCTTTTTTTTCCCTCATTTTGAGCATACAAATAATTTAATTCAAACTAACCTATATCAAGTTTTAACCAAGTTTGACACAGACTTTATTCCTTAAACATGCAAGTCACTTAACACGTAACTAACAGTGATAAGCTGATAAGACTTGCAGTTTCTCAGGTCAAAGTCTGGTGAGGAGGCTTTACCCTGCAGGTTGTTTTCCACCACCACCAAGCAGTTCACACCCACAGTGACAATGTTTGCAATGCAGACTCACAGGAGTAGAAGATGGAGGCTGTCATGATACACAGCACTGGTGAGCTAATTCACTGTGATGATTTAGCTAATTCATTGGTACCACCCCATGAACAACAACTAAGCAGAAAAGAGATTTCACTCTAGATTAGCTCTAAAAAAACCTTTTATAAACCAAGCTACTGATTACTCATGTTTAGGACTTGGACTCAGAACCTAAAGATCTGGAAGCTTTGGGTTTCAGCAGCTCAGATCCTCCACCCAGCAAATCCAAAATCCTCTTCTTAACCTGAGGAACCTCTACATTTCAGAGCAGAAATCCACAATGGATAAACCCCTCCAGATTCTGTATCAATTAAGGGTTATTTATGAAGGAATTACCTCAATAATCTTTTACTTTTGTTCACTTCTAGCTAGAGACATGTAGGTGACAGAAGTCTCACAAACAGACATCCACTCACAATTGGATCTTATTAAAACAGAAGATATTCTTCTAAAAATATATGAATGCCATATTGAACTTGCAGAGAGCCCATTTACAAAAAAAAAAATTGCAATAAAATGGAAACTGCACTATTTAATAAAAATTGATAATTAGCAAAGGTATTTAATTTTAGGTACCAAATTTGTACATGCAGTCACATGATGCTCTCTACATAATCAATTAATTAACTTTCAGGAGAGATTCACCTAAGCCTTGATATAGGACTGCACCATTAGGCAAAGGGAATGAACTGAGGAATATAGGAGTGGAACTTTTATTGATGCTACTTTAAAGAGTACCTAAACATTCCTGCAGTTTTACAGCTTTGAAGTGGCAGATCACATAACACAATCTTCAAAAGTAAACCTACCATGTCAGTAAACCCACCATATATACAAACAGTCCAACAGCCATCATTCTTTATTTTTGTCTTTCAGTTAAATTTTTGTCTCTCTTAGATCAAACCCTTCCTTTATTTAAAACAGGATTTTTACTTAATTGAAAATAATCATGGTGTCTGCAATTCTTTTAATTTTACTATAGCATAATCAATATAAAGTGATAAATACTTTTGTTTCTTATTATATTAACAACAAATTCATATTCATCCACAGCATGACTTTGCTCCAGTTTACCTCAATTAACTTCATGACCATACTCTTGCCATCTGCATCAGGATTTGCTTGTTTGTAAAACTCCAAATCAAAATAAAGTTTGCAAGCTTCTTTTTCAGGAATTACTTCATAGCAATGCATAAGACTTGTTTTGCAACCTTGACTAAGGAGAAACACAAACAAATCACAACCTCTCATGATAAACATTATGAGCATGATAAACATGCTTATCAGTTGCAAACAAGGATCTCACATATTTTATTCTGCAATCAACCATCCATATTTGAAAAATGTAGTGCTTTGAAAAATTTGTAACTAACACCAGCATCAAGTGTCAGCAAAGACTGTCTGGCCTAGAATTTAATTTTGTAGAGTACTCTCCTCCCCTTTTCCCCCAGTCTTACAACACATACAGAAATGTTGAGAATTCAAGGAACTATGAAAACTACAGTAAAAAAACTTAGGTTATCACTCATATGTCTTTAGCACAAACAGATTATATGGAGTTTTTTCTAATTAAATTAAAAAATAATCCCATCATCAGTTTCAGAAAAAAAAAATCAAGCTTTATATGTAAAAGATTGAGTCTTATTTCTTTCACTTCACAGCCAAATGTTTTATTGTAAAAGAAACAAATGGGGGGGAAAGTTCAGTACACGACTGAATTGTCAATACTTGAAACTCCATCATGCAAATGCAAACCCATAAATCAGTTTCCAAACACCTGCATTAACGCCCACTGAAACTGGTGTATGACTAGTCAGAGAAGTATGTTTTGTCATGTGTTGGCATGATCCCCTGAGGAAAGCTGACAGCAAAAGCAAACCTACTCCTAAAAAATTTCAGTTCAACATACAGAGTACTTAATTCACAGGAAATAATGGCAACTTGCTACTCAAAAGAAAGGTGAAACCCACTATAGAATATATTGTTTTGTCCTTGTAAAGATTTTTCCCATTTCCAAGATGAAACCTCAGGTAACCCAGTCCAGCTCTGTGCTGCTCAGAGCAGCAGATGGCTCCTGGGAATACCTGTCCACTGACAGCTCTTACTAGGTAGGATATCCAGTGTACCACTAACTTTTAGTAACATACAGGGCACCTGCTCGAATACTCACGTGTAATAAAACCAAAGCTCTTCATATGTTGTCACAAGGTAAAACCTCTGTCCACTCTGTGTGTTCTTTTCCAAAGCAAATACATGAACATCCTTTTGAAGTAAAAACATTGACTTTTTTTTGTTAGTTTTATTCAAAAAACCAGTTTAAATCTTCCTAAGTTCCTACTTGGTATCAGTTAAAGGTTAGTAAATACTAGAGAACTATAAACAGATCACTTATCCTTTTCCACACTTAGTAGCATCTAGTTTTAATTTAGAACATCATTCTGATTTCTGTTACATGGGTAAATCTTTGAAGCTTTTCTTTGCTGTGCAGTAATTTAAGCTGTTTTCTCTTTAAACTCTTGTATTTTCTGATCAGTATCAGGTGGATCTAAAGGGAGGAGGAACAATGTCTTGAAAGGAGCAGCCTCATGGACATGATGGCAGTATAAGCTTTATGGGCAAATATTCTTCAGTCATTGTGTTGTTTAGATCAAAAAATGGAAATCTGAGAAGAAAATAGAAAAAAACTACTCCCAAGCCAATGAGAACCCATTTTGGAAAACAGGCTGTTAGGATTACCTGAATACCTGAAACAAGTATGGAGAAAAACACAATACTTTCTTTAAAAATAGCAATCAATTTACAAAGTGTTAAACTGAAAGCAGAGAATACCTTTCACACAATATTTATTTGGCTAATCACTTCTAATCATCTGAACTTGCTACTCAGATGCCACTGGAGAGTTGCATTGTTTTTATTGAGTCTCTGCCTCTTCTTTATCTCTTTTTCTTCCTCATTTTTTCCCTTCTCTTTCTTCCTACTCAATGCTCACTAACCTTCCCATTCTCCTGCCCACCCTGACAGCTTGTTCATCTTGAGAAGGAGCAAATTTATCACTACAATGTTCCCAAAAAGCACTTTTACTGTTCAAAGTTAACACCACATATCAGCTTGTATGTCAGAACAGAACTAGTACTTCAACTTAGAGAGACTTCCAGTGCAACGTGACCTACAAGGGCAAAAAAACCAAAACTTGCAGTTTCAGGATTAGGAGGAAAAAGATCTTGCAAATTGAGAAAGACTTCACTTGCCAGCAGCAATTTTAAATGATGTTCAGTCTTATGATGCAGTATACAAAGAGTAGAGACATTTCCCAAACACCTAACATACCTCTTCACAGGCTTTTACATAATTAAATGCTTCAGCCTGTCGAGAAAATATTTTCCAAACAGAGGATGGCATAGAGGGTTTGGACAGTCTTGGTCTATAAACTGTAGGAAGAGGATTTCTTTCATAGTGAGATGCTAGTTCTTCCACTTTCTTCAGTCTTTCTTGCCATTTTCTCTTCATTTCTCCTAAAGCAATTACAGAGAGTCACATCAGTATTAATCCATTTGCAAGGCAATTTTAATTTGAACATATCCTGTACTCCTCACTGCTTTTGATTCTGGTTTTGTTGAATGTAATTTTTTAATTAACTGGGAGTAGCCAATATTCCAAATCAACACCCAACCTTGCTATGATATTCATTTTAATATTACACGTCTCTACTGTTTTGGAAGTACAAGAGCTTCACATTAACACTATCAAAGATAAACACAACTGAATAAAGACAGTGAAAGAAGGCATAGGAATTTTCATTTTTGTCTACAGAATGGTATTACACTCCTCAGAAAGTATACAAACTGTTGGCTAGGCACATTATATCAGTCAGGAGTAAAAAAATACTAAGAGTAAAAGTAAAAAAATGCTAAGACTAGAAAAATATTTTTCCTTTGTGGTTGGGGAGACAAATGAGATAATTAATTGTATGGGAAGTACAATATTTGAGTTCATAGGAGGAGTAAAGACTTCAGGACTTTAGCTCTGAGCTCTGTATCTTGAAGTAAAAGAACTGAAATCAAAAATGAGGGCTCCATTCTCCACTGCTGACCTTTGCTATTGATCACTCATACCTTCACCTGCTTTAAAAGCTCATGTATTTTTCACAACCTTAAACCAGCAATCTTATCTCTTTCCAAGAAATAGAACCATGCAGTAAGTCTTGCTGTCTTGTAACCTTTAAGCTTCTAGTCCCATAAAGGAATCCAAATGTTGCAGAGTAATGTAGTAAAGCATAAACACACACATGTACAATGATCTGTAAGTGGAACACCTGCAAATCAGTAAAAAGCACTGCCAGGAAATTGTGAAACAGAGGAAGAGAGGCTAGAAGTAACAAACATGAAGGGGAATCTTCTTGTTCTGCCCAGCACAACCACCTGGTTCTCCTAACAGCCCCTGGGTTGCAGTGAAAGATAAAAATGAAAATGAGCATACTCAAAAGTATTCAAACCTTTAACAAGCTGGATCCACAAGGCAAATTTAAGTACTTAAATATTCTTGTGGAGCCCCAAAGCCCAAAGTTTAGATTCTCTCATTTCCCCCTCACAGCAGAAGTTTCTGGACACTAACATTTCTGCCCACTGTTCTAGGCCTGCCAATGTCTCAATAGTCAGTGCCTGCATCAAGTCTAAAACCAGAATGTTTTTTCTGCAACAGGGGTCAAACATTACCTCTATCCCCCTTGTCCATCTTCTGACCTGTGCATTTTCTTCACTCCTTTTTTGTGCTCTTAGTTTCTTCTCTGGGAATGAAAAGTTAGATTATAGGCACTTGGCATTTCTCAGAAATGCTAACAAAACTTTCAGTTTCATTTTGATATTGCTGGCTGTAAATTAACTGGGTGGGTGAAAAAGACATCCCTACATCAGCATTTTCCCACAAGGTGACCAATAAAAAAGGAAAGCAAAGGAGAAGCCCCATAATTCTTTATTAATTTTACACTTCCTAGTTATATTAGGCCTTATTTTTACAGAAACACAGCTGGGAGGATACCTGAACCTGGCAGAAGGGCAGTGACCCTTACTTTAAACTGAAACCTATCATGGTTCTTGCAGTCCAAACACTTGGTCTCTCAAGAGTCCAACATGTCAAGCCTTTTCAAGGCAATTTCAATTCCTGTGTGAACCACACCACAACACATCTATTCAAAGCACATACAATGAACACCTACAGACCAGCCTTCTGAGTTCACTGGCAAATTCTCACTTCATCCTCCTCTCCTATGTCCCACCAGAAGTAAGGGCAGTACTTATTTGTGTTTGACTTGACTGAAATTTTGTCACCAACATGTTTGGACTTCAGTGTTAGTGACTCAGCAGGATGACTGCATGGAGAGTCTGGAAAAATGTCTCCTGAGCAATGACTTAAAGAACTTGCTATTTCATGTTCTCTTTTTATGGAAGACTACTTCTCCCTTTACTTCTCATGATAATGACAAAACATATTACCCACACCTGCTGACAACTGAAGCTGAGACATGCAAATCAGCTGCTACTCAAAATAACATTACACTTGTTTCCTGGCTGGTGTGTATCAGGCAACATAGTTCTGTGGCAGAATTCATGTCCTTGACACAAATAAATCCATGAGATTTTCTCCCAGCTACTGATTCAGCCTTAGAAGAACACATTAAATTCCTTAACAATAGTGAAAATTAGCCTAGCTATCCTTAGGTTGAGCTGACGAGTGGCACATTAACAAAAACTACTCATCTTCCCAACAACAAATGTTCATCTTGCCCTCCTAGCAGAGGAAGTGGCCTCTACAATTACAGAATTATGGAATGGCTCAGGCTGGAAGGGACCACAGTGGTCACCTGGTCCAACCTTTCTGCTCAAGCAGGGTCATCCTAGAGCACGTGGCACAGGATTGTGTCCAGTCAGTTCCTGAGTATCTCCAGTGGAAGAAACCCCACAACTCCTCTGGACAACCTGTTCCTCAAATTAGGATTGCAAGTGCAAAACTCCATACATCAGACCCGGTGATAAGACCTGCAAAAGTAGGTTAGTACCTGCTATGAGAAGCTGCAATACACAGCTTCCAGTGTTATCTGACTTCTGCTACTGAAGGTCGATGTACAAATATGAAACCAACTGACCTGAAAGCTGATGATGAAGCCAGAATCAGCCCTCAGTGCCAGAGCGCCGTTGTGCAAGGCAGGTCTGTGGGCAGCCAGGGACAGTCACCATGCAGGTGGGCAAAAACCCTGTCCGAGGGTGGTCCTGCCGTGGTACACGCCAGCTCACCCACAGGGATCTCACTCACTCAGGTCAAGAGTGAGGGTGCTCATTTAGGAATTATCCCCACTGATTACTCTAGATGGCCAGTTCCTTTACAAAGCACCATTTTTTCCGAATCACAGAATATTCTGAGTTGGAAGGATCATCTCTAATCCAACTCCCAGCTCTACACATGACCACCTCCAAGAGTCACCATGTACACAACAATGTTGTCCAAATGCCTCTTGAGCTCTGTCAGGTTGGTGCTGGGAAGCCAGTGCCCAAGCACTCCCTGGGTGAAGAACCTTTTCCTAATATTCAACCTCAACCTTCCCTGACACAGCTTCAGGCCATTCCCTTGGGTCCTGCCACTGGTTACCACAGAGATCAGTACCTGTCCCTCCTCTTCTCCTCACAAGGATGCTGAACACCACAAGGAGATCTCCCCTTAGCCTCTTCTCATCTTGGTCTGTTCATCTTCCCCAGACTGAACAGACCAAGTGACCTCAGCTGCTCCTCATATGGCTTCCTTCCCCCTAAAGCCCTTCACCATCCTCACTGTGCCCAGAACTGCACACTGCATTTAACATGAGGCCGCACAAACATAGTGTAAATGTACCAGAACGGCACATTTGTTTCAGCAGGGAGAGGAACTCAAGCAACAGCGCAAACCTGACAAGGTTTGGGTTACACCATTCACACCCAGGAGCAGCAAGGGCAGCCCTACCCAGCTCAGCGCCCAGAGCCCGCAGGGCGCGGCGGCTCAGGGTTCCGCCATAGGGCCCGGCCCGGCGAGCTCCGGGAGAGCATGGGAGAGCAGAGGAGAGCAGACCAGCCACCCCGTGCCTCCTCAGCCGGGCCTCGCACGCCTCTCTCCGCGCCGGGAGGGCCCAGAGGCCGGGCCCGCCTCATCCGCGCCGCTCCCGCCGGCACCGACTCACCACTGCCGCCCGCGCCCGCCGCCATGGAGCGGACTGCCCACCCTTCGCGGGGCGGGGCCAAGGGGCACCGGGCGGGCCGGGCGGCGGCGGCGGGGCTTTTTCCGCGCCGAGCAGCGCTCAGCTAAGCCAGGCTCGGGAAAACGCGGTCGGAGCGCAGCGAGCAGGCGGCGAAGCTGGTGGGTGGCGGCGATGCCGGGGTGCGGGCCGGGTCTGGAGCTCGGGCTGGAGCTGGGGCCGGGATGCGGGCGCGGCGGCGGGGCCGAACAAAGCGGGGGGGGGTGGGCCAGGCTATGGCTCTCCAGGTCCGCGTGGCCGCCCGCGTCTCTCCCGGAGCAAGTCGGCTGAGGGGAGCAGCGTCTCGCCCGGGGCGGGCCTGGCTGAGAGCGCCGCTCCCCCGGCTGCCCGCGGGGCTCCCGCAGGCCCGGCGATCCGTCGGTCGGTCGGTCTCTCGGTCGGTGGCGGGGGCGGATGAGGGTGAGCCCCGGCCTTGCCCGCGGGCCAGGCAGGAGAGAGTGGCCCGGTGCCAGCCCAGCGCCCGCCGCTTCCCCTGCCCGGGGGCAGAGCTATGGCCTCAGGTGTTAGCTTTGCAGACCTTTACGGTAGCTAGCTTGTAACCTTTCAGCCTGTCTCTGTGGAGAAGTTGTTGAAACAGAGGGCAGAAAGAAGGAAAAGCAAAGCAAGGCGCTGTAATTCCGAACTGCTCTCTGGTGACCCCATTGACCGGAAGCACGGGGTCGGGAGCTGTATTTGGGTCTTCCAGAGCAAAGCGTGTTAAACCCCGTCTGTCCTGACGGAAAGCGTGCTTGGGGCCCTGGCAGGCACCGTGGCCGACTTTTGACAGCATGGAAAAGGCCCTGCCCGAGGCGGGCTGTGTCCTCTCTGTTCCCTCTGGGCTGGGGGATCGGGCTGGCCATCTGTAGTCCTTTACCCTGTTACTCACAGTTCTTCTTTCAGGTGTCTACTTGCCAGGTGGTAGGTTTAGAACTAGCACACCGTGCCCTTCTTGCTAAGGAACACGATGTGGCTATTGCTTATAGCGGTGGTGATGTGACTTATAGCTACAGGTGAATTAGTAACTCAAGGGTCCCAGCTACACTCAGAGTAATTCAGCTGATTTTACAGCTTCATGCTGGGTTTTGGAAGCTCAGAATGCTGGCCCAGTGTCAGGGCTTTCCGGCAGCTGCATCTAGACCAGAAGCAATCGGAAGAGCGGTCTCAGCCTGCTTCCGTCTGGGGTAGCAGTATTTAGTGGGGGGATAGTGTCACACAGAAAATGTAATGGTATATTTCAAATGTTTTTCGTTTTTTCATATAGTCTGTATCTATATTTTTCTTCTGTTATTAGTCAGATAATTGTTGTTTAGTGTTATAGATTGTAGAGGGGAAATTTTTTAATGTGCATGTCCGCATTAGTATCATATGTCTTGTATGCATTCATGTACAAAAAATACTTCTTTGAATGCTTGACATTTTCTTTTCAGTCATGTGATGTAGAAAACTGCTCTTTTCCTATCTTTAGGGAGATGTTTTACATTGCTGATGTCTGTTTTGAACATGTGTTTTAATAGTGCTGTACTCATTGCTTTGTAGCAGCAGATAGATACTAAATATGTGTTGTCTCCATATTTCAGGATCCAGTTGGTAACTAAAGACAGTTTAGTTATTTGCTTTCTCCCATCTCAGAAGCTTTGGTATTATTTTTGGCACTATACCATTCATTTCTGTTGATGAGAATTGAGTCTCATTTCAAATAACTGTTGCTATAAAAAGAAACCTGGTGGTTCTTATGGCAGTGGTGACACATGATGATATGAATTTATTCTCCTTAGGTCCAGGCAGAATAAGTAAATCCTGGCTGGGATGGAGTAAAAAGTTGTTTTATTTATTGCTTTCTCTTATCAAAAGAAAAGCATTAGAACAACTGCATGTATGTCGGGAAAATATTTTTGCCATTATTGCTGTACAGAGAGACATTGGTCATTTTTGGTAGCTTACATAGCTTTGGACCTTTTAGAGCCACTTTATTTCTTACTACTTAGTATATGTAAAGATCACTGTAGCATCACCTTTATATTTGCTGTCTCTGTCTCATGGTTTTTGGGTTTTTTTTAATTGTGGTTTTTTTCAGATACAATATTATAAAATAAGCTTCTTAAAATCTACAGAATATATTTTGCTAGATTATAAAAATGCTGTTGTTCTTTTCAAGAACTTTTTTTTTTTACATTTCCTTACAGTTGAAACCTCATTTTATCTAAGCTTTCAGAGAAAATAATATCAAAGAGCAGAATAAAAATCTGTAATAAATTTTTAAAGCACTGCCGTGATTTCTTCCCCCTCACCAGGATGAGATCATCCTCCGCAGGGAGATGCATGGCATCACTGCATTAGCTAAAGCAAGATGAGGCAATTCTTAGTGGCCTGTCAGCATCAGCACCATCCTCTAGAGAGCATTGCTGTTACCCTGACCGGTGCTTTAGAGCACAGAACACCCTGCTGGCTCAAACACACATTTGAGTGCCGAGCAACAAAAGAGAGATCTTTGTTGGGTGTCTTTTGTTCTTTAAAGAGTGCAGGTGACCTGGTGCCTGAGGGTGCTCAGGAGCTGCTGGATATTAAAAGTGAGTTACAGATTCTGTTCTGAGGATAAACCGTGTGCATTTCAAGTACTCAAGGTGTTACAGCCAGTTTTTCTAGACGATCCCTATCGCTTCTGTAAAGTCTCTCAGACAAGCTCCAGTTGTGATGAAGCAGAGTGCTGGAGGCTCTAACACTTCACTGAACAATTGGAACTGTAGGCTGTCAACTAGGCTCCCAGAGGCCTTAGTAAGAAATATTTTTATGATACAGTATTGCAAGTTGTGTTTTAAATTTTTCAAAAATAAACTAATATAGTTTGTTGTAATTGTAGGTTTTGCTAGCTACTTCCAATTTCTTTGTTTCTTTGGTGCTGGATCAAGGACAGCAGTTTGAGAGCTTTAAAATTTAAGGTCGCTAAAGTGTCAACAACGTAAGTCTTATTTTAAGGTCACTTAAATGTTGAATATCTCTCTTAGTGTTTGCATCCTGCCTTAGCATTTATGTTGTGAGAAGCATTCAGTGCTGTCAGGGTTCTGCAGTTTGCTTAGTTAAGGCTGCTGCTGTTCAGCAGTTTGGTTGATGTGAATGAATGCAGGAGAGCCCAATAACCACTCAGCCTCCCTCCAGATTCCAAGGGCTCATCTGTTGGCCAGAGTGTGTTGGCCTTCCCTGTGCTTTGGCTGAGTCTTTCTTTAAGGAGCTCTTGCTGTGTGGCTCATCCGAGAAACAGGAGCTAGCCACAGCTTATGGAGGCACATATTTACTAGTTCACCCTCTCTCCTTCATGGACTTGCAGCCCTGGCACTGCAGAGCTTCACAGTGCCAGGCAGCTGGGATCAGCACCTGGGGTTGAGCAGAAGTTGGTTTCTGTGCTGACATGGCTGCACTGCTGTCTGTGCACCTGCTAGCTGGTTTTGATACTAGAGTTGGCACATGATGCTGTGCTTTTTTATTTGGTTTGGCTGTTTGTTACTGTTGTTAGCCAAAGGACAGATGAAGGAAGTTAATAATTTCCCTATCTCTTATTAATCCCAGCCACACTGAAGGGTGTGGGCTGTGCTCGTGCACCTAGTTCTTCTCCAGGACAAGGAAGAGTATGAGTGGCATCAGAATGGTGGGTCAGTCTGCTTGGATGTTTTCCTACAAATTCTGCTCAGGCTGAGACCTCAGGAAACTGAGACCCAAACCAAAGGATATTGTAGTAGGGATGGTTGAAAAAGTCATAGAAACTCCTGAGGCTGGGCTGTGCTGGAGCAGAACTTTGAAGCATCCTTGTCAATGAGAGGTGTTCTTTTCAATTGCTGGGGATCAGAAGCTCTGCCCTTCAGTTAGAGCTGGGTGCACATACCAGTTGTCACTCTAGACTAGACTTTGCTGGCAGTGCTGATGTTCCCTGCTCTCTAGGGCATAGGGTTGGATCTCTGTCATGCCACAGGTCATAAATATTTGAATTGCCCTTTGGAGTCCCTTGCCTTTTTCTTCCCACAGGGTACTTATAATTAATTAGACTTTGAAGTTAGGATGGATGAATCCAGATCAAGAGGCTAGGCAGTCTAGTTCAGCATTGTAGACTTAGTTCCTTCCCTATGATACTGTCTTTAAAGTAAATATCTAAAATATAATGATAAAGTGTATTTCAGACATTATATTTCTAAAATACTAAGCTTATTTTGTATTTTGGTAATTTGATTTTCAGGAAATTTCCTGTTTCTTGCATTGCATAATACAGTTGTCAAGTCTGGAACAATTTGGTGAAGAAGACTTAATTACATCAGTGTTCTGAAATAATATTCAGAGCAACACAGAAGATCTTTTGACGCCACTAAAAATGTAAGTAAATGTCTTCCTAGAAACAGGTTAAGAATGCAGATTCTACATAACCAAATTACTGCTTCTGGTGCATCAGTAATTGTTGCCACAAAAAGGGCTGTTTATGTGGTACTAACAAGAGTACAGATACAAAGTTGAGATTTAATACAATAATAATAATATCATTATGTAAGGTGGCAAATATAGTTTGCCCCAAAGAACTTAAGCCTTAAATAAGAATCTTCATCATATCTGACCAGCAAATCTTGCTACTTGGTCTGGTTACTCATACTTTCTTATTCACCATAAATATATCTGCTAAAGTAAGTTTTTTTAAAATTCTTGCCTTGTAAGGCCTTGTTTGACCTTCGTGAGGTCTTAGCACTACTAAGCAATTATTACTCTGTCCTATCTGGTGGTTTAAATTTGATTCATAATTGTTTTCTGACACTTGAGTTTAAGGTAACTTTTGGTAATATGTTCCATGAGTATACACAAAGTAACCGTGGAGGAGGTTTAATGCTTTTAAATTGATTTCTGATTTGGTATCCCTTATAATTTATTGGCCTGTATTCTCATAAGTAAGTAGCCCACAGCATAGGGGTCATTCCATCAAATGATTTAAGTTATATTGTTGTGGTTTTATTTTACTACCATTACAATTGCCTTCACATACACCAGTTAGAAAGGGATGCAGTGATGTTTCATTTGAAATGGAATGCAGAGAAATTACTCATTTCTCAAACTACTATGACCTAATTTCTAATCTGTGTTAGTCTTTGCACATATCTAATAACTTGTATTGCTTAATTTTTGGTTCTTAATTTCTAATGCATCTGGGGACATTACAATGTTTTAAAGATTGTTTTTTATTTGTTTCTCTCTTACCTTGCTTTTTGTAGATTTTTTGAAAGATTTGGTCATAGGGATCTGCAGACTTTTTCCCAGAGCTCTTTTAGAAGGCAATAATGTTCTTCTTTCAAATATAAAATGTGTAGAGATTACTCAGAAAGCTTTTTTTTTTTTGCCTACTAATATCCTAGGCTAAAGTTATTCTGTGAACTGTCATAATACTTCTGTTTTCTTGCATTTTCAAGCTGATAATTGAAAGCAATAATGACAGAAATGGGAGATGGACCACATCTGGGGGAAGATCAGGCAGATGCAAAATCTATTCCAGGTTTTAAAGGGTAAGTGAGGTACTTTTGGTTTAAGTCTTCAGTTGAAGTCTGCTCAGCAGCTTATGTCTAAGGGATTATATATGCACAATCAATCCTTGGTATCACTGAGCTAAGGTTTTAAAGTTTAGCATGCTACCAATTACTTACCAAGAAGCTGTTGTGGCAAGGGTGTCTCAGCCTCGCGGAGTAACTGAGAGAGGCATCTCTGCTCCAGGGAGATCCTGGTGTGCAGCCTGCTCTATGTGGAGGAGGAGAAGTGACTTGCAGTCAAACTTGCATATGAGCCATGTTTTGGGATGGTGCATGCTCAGCTAGCCCTTACATGTTGAGGAAGACTTATGGCTCTTAGCCATTGTGTTAGCTGTCTCCCAAAGTCCAGCTTCATCGAGGGGTAGCCATCACGCTAGCAGCTATTGCTTAAGCAGAAAGGAGCACACATCTGCCACATGTCTTTAGATTTGGAATGTGGAAACTCAATGATAATAACTTCTGTTTAGAATTCAGAACAGATTTGCTTTCTCAGAGCTGACCTTTCCTCCAGGTACATAGATTTCAAAATATGGTAGTAAAAAAGCCCAACTGATTTCTTGTTGATACAGTAATCGGCATCCTTAAACTAAGTTTTCATAGTTTTCATATTCTCCTGCACAGAGGCATTACAATTTTAAACACAGTTCTTCCTTGATTCTTTTAATTTCAAACTTGTTGCAAGTTCTGCAGAAGGTTGCTACAAATGCAACCTCATCAGTTCCATTGGGGTTGCTAAAATAGCCTATTGTTGTCATTACTTTGAAAAGAGAGATCAGAAATTAACACCTACATTTTGTCTGGTTTCTCTACAGAAAGAGCCTACCTGCTAGCAAGTCTATGGACTCTGGAATTCTGCCAGACTACAGTTACAGAATGGATTATCCAGAGATGGGGGAATGTGTAATAATAAACAATAAGAACTTCCAGCCACATACCAGTACCACTCACAAGTTTTTTTACTTTTTTCCTTAATTTAGATAAATTTGTGCTGTGTGTTACTCTTCAAAATTAAATATTCAGACCAGTTCTGATTGCACTCTAAAATTAAGTCATGGGTGTGATTAATTTCAGTCCATTCTCCCAAATATGCATAGAGGGAACACATTAAGGTGTAGCAGTAATGAGGAGGAAAACTGATCTGCAGTACAAGTTTCTCTTACCTTTTGTAAATGAAATTCTTATGTCCTTAAATAGGGGAGTAGATATAAAAATAAGATGCAGATAAATCTACAGTAGGTACAGAGGGTGGGAGATGATATGCCCATGTAACAGTGCAATGTTGTCTCTGCTAGAGTGGATCTGGAATAATGGAATATTTCAGACTGATACAGCTATAAACAAGAAAAATGATTTGTCTCAATCAGGCCATGCCATCTATATAATATGAAAAAATAACACATTTCTCTTGTGTATAGGGATGTCATCCCGTTCAGGTACAGATGCAGATGCTGCAAGTATCAGAGAAGTTTTTATGAATTTGAAATACAAAGTAAAGATCAGCAATGATCTTTCATGTGAGAACATTTATAAACTATTGAAAAAGAGTAAGTTATTATATGTTGTGTGTGTGCATTAAGTCAACTACTGTTTCCAAATACATCTCTTGCCCTCACATCTCTTCTTTCTGGGTTCTTTTAGATGCTTTTTCACACCTTCTGGTGATTTATTGCTAAGGATAACATGTACATCATAGTTTCTATGTTTATTCATCTTAGCTGTCTCTCCATCTTTTGTGCCATGACTGTTGTATCCGTATCCTTTCTCATCTTCTAAAGAAGGATGGAAAAAAGGCTGAAACTTAAATGCAGACTGATTTATATTCTGATCCTGGGATCACTGAAGCTCTGTGAGTTGGAAAGAAAGCTGCTAGATTGGGTGGAGGGGTTCTGTGCTTAATGGTGTGGCCCAAAGAGGGGTTCTGATTGAGGGACCAGAACTGCAGGTGTGTAGACTGAATTTTCTTTTGGATAAACAACTCACATTTTGTTTACCTTGTGAAACAAAACACCCTTCTTTCAAGTGAGGGCTTTATACTGCTGTGTCAGTCCTGCTTGCTTTGGACTTGGCTGCATCTAGACCCATACATTAAATGGTATCGGTGCCCTGGAACACAGGCCATTCCAGTTAACTGGTGCAAGGTTCTCTGCCATGACTGGGCCTCATGCCCACTAGTGCTCTCCCACACTGTTCCAGGTCATACTGAAACACTGAAAGTGTTCCAGTGATTATTCACAACAGCAGTTAGCCTGCAGCAATACTGGTCTCGGGTTTTGTGTTTGGTTTTGTTTGGGGTTTTCTTTGTTTGTTTGTTTTTTAATGAAAGTGTTTGCTAACATTGATGTAGGTCTTTAGTGCCAGTTAGTATTTATGCCAGAAAATGTTCCCAGACATGGTTAATTCATTAGTATTGTTGTAGCTGGTCTGTTGAAATAGCTGAAAATGTGACTCTTCTAAATGTAGTGATTGTCCATAATTGTAGAAATGCCTGAGTGTACATCACTTGAGTAAAGTTGAAACAATTAATTTCTTCCAGAACAGAAATTTAGTGTTTTGTTAAGCACAAAACAGTAAGACTTCAGATTTAGAGACTGTTTTTATTTTTCATCTAGAAACTCTTGCATCTTTTTGAGTTACCACTCATAATTTCTTTTGGATCCTTTCTTTTAACCTTGTTTGTATCTTTTCATAAATTTGAAAAAGTCATCTTGGTCCTCAGGTACATTTCCCACAATGTCAGGCAGCAAAAGACATTGGAGAATATAGATTCTCCAATTTGCTATTTGTATACTGCAAGATAAAAAAAGTATAAAACTACAAACACTTTATACCAAGCTTAAATAACTGTAAGTACAAAATTAAGATTCAGAAATCTCTCTAGACCTCAGCACAGGTAAAAAGTGAGAGACAAGTGTAGTGCTAGAACCTGCAGGAGCAGCAGCAGCCATGGTCATGCTACATTTAGTTCCCATGTAATCCAAGTAGTTGAAGCATCCTCAGTTGAAAAGAGAGGAAGGACTTCTCCTTTCTTTCCCAAAACCCAGGGTATTCCATCAGCCCAATCCCAGATCACAAGGCTGACCATAATTGCATGAATGAGCTATATCATTCCAGCTTGGAGACACTGTGGGAATACCCTTTTTGTCTCCTGACTATTTCTGGCCTAGCTCTGTGGCCATGTCTTGCAGTGGGGAGGGTTGGACCTTAATTTGGGGTTTCCTGTGCCCAACCTCCTGAAGTAAAGTAGGCAGGCTTCTTGTGTTCAGAAGTGAAAACTCTTTGGAGGTTTCTAAACATGCTAATTAGTTCTTAAAAACTTCTGTGACCTAGGAAGGATCAAATGCTCCAAATTTTTACAGAGTACAGGAAGTTAAGATAATTCTCTTTTTTATTTCAAGTTTCTGAAGATGATCACAGCAAGCGAAGCAGTTTTGTTTGTGTCTTGCTGAGCCATGGCGACGAAGGATTGATCTATGGTACAGATGGGCCTCTTGAACTGAAAGCACTAACAAGCCTTTTCAGAGGTGACAGGTGCAGAAGCTTAGCAGGAAAACCCAAGCTCTTTTTCATTCAGGTGATGTACAGCTGAACAATGATGATCAAATCAGCCAGATAGTTAAAAAAAAAAAAACATTTCCCACTAATTATTAGTGCAAAAAGTTAATCCTTTCTAAAATAGATTTAAATGTAATTACTTTCAGAGTAAGATTCTCTTCAGATCTAAAGTGGGACAATTTTCCCTGTTAGGTAGGCTGTATTTATAACAGCTGGCATTGTGTTGATTCTATGTATTAAATAAAATATTAGGTAATATTTTAATGAGTTTTTGAGTGCACTTTTGAATGAATACTCAAATTGTGTGTTGATTTAAATATATGTTAGTTATCTTCTGAGTCTGTCTAATGGAAATGTGACACATAAATTCTTGTTATTTTTGCAGTTTTTTAATCGTGATATAATTTTTAAAACACAAAATATCATTGTTTTTATAATGATCACTGCCTTTACTTTTCTATTTTAACATTATTTTACTTTTCTATTTTAACATTTTTTCCATTCTTCTTTCTACCAAATAGGCTTGTAGAGGGACAGAATTAGATGCTGGTATTGAGACAGACAGTGGATCAGAAGAAACAATGTGTCAGAAAATACCTGTAGAGGCAGACTTCCTGTATGCCTACTCTACAGCTCCAGGTGAGGCACTGTATCCATGTCAGCCTGTACTCATGCTGTAAATTACAGCTTGGATTGGCACCCAGCCAGTGGGTGAATTCACTTGTGTGCAATGTCCTTTGGTCACTTTGGGTCAGCTGTCCTATTGTGTCCCCTCACAGGCTCTTGCCCAGTCCCAGCCCCTCGGTGGGGGAATGCTGGGGAGGCTGTGCTGCTCCCAAATGTGCTGATAACAGCCCAAGGCACTGGGGTGTTATCAGCACATTTCCAGCTGCCAGTGCAGAGCACAGCGCTGTGAGGGCAGCTGTAGGAAAATGAACTCTTCCTCCTCAGCCAGACCAAATACAGTCCTTCATGGAAATAAATATTTACTTCCCTCAATCACTTTTTTAGTTTGACTTGATTTCTTGTTGAAGTAGTTACTATTCTCAGTTCCTACAAAACCCTTACCAAACCCTGAATATATCCTTCTCACTAGCAAACCCTCAAATGTTTGTCTGCTGGAAATTCAGTTAATTGGAGTTGTGCAAACAATTTACAGCAAGAGGAAAAGATATTATTCTCAGAGAACAAAATAATCAGATGTGCAGAAGTGGATGATAAGTACCAGCATATTACTTGTCTATTGACTGTATTTGTATTGCATCCTTAAGCAAAATTGGTAGTGGCAGAGCCCTTCATATGTCCTATTTCCACTTAGCAGAGGTAGGTTCAGTCTTTAATTCTGCACATATTTATGAAATTAATGACACTGAAACCCATTTTCCATCTGTACTGTCACCTCTTTGTATTTGTGTACCCCATGAAAAGTAGTAAGTGATTAATGACTAAGATTGATGCAGCAGAAGATAACTTTCCTGACTTTTGATTTTCTTCCTACTTAAGGTTTTCTTAGATTATAAAAGATGACAGGATTAGAAAAAAAAATTCAATTGGAATTTGTGGAGATTATAAAATCTAAATGTTGTTGGTTGGTGGATTTGAGTTATTTAAAATATTGGTTGCCATTGGAAACAATGCCTTGTTCTCCTAATTGCTGACCTGTCCTGTATCAAAGGCTGCTCCCTCTCATCACTTTGACGTTGCTCTCTTCCCCAGGCTATTACTCCTGGAGGAATGCAGTTCAAGGCTCGTGGTTTATTCAGTCACTGTGTGAAATGCTGAAGAAACATGCAGGGAAACTTGAACTCATGCAGATTTTAACTCGTGTCAATCGCAAAGTGGCAGAGTATGAGTCCTGCTCAACTCAACAGGATTTTAATGCAAAGAAACAGATTCCATGTATTGTCTCTATGCTCACCAAAGAATTTTATTTCCCTTCCTAAAATAATTTTTCAGTTCATGCTATTTATCTGCATTTTATATGCAATATTAGTACAAAATACCACTTTTAAATCTGAATAACTGTTCACTACTGTGTGTGGCACAATGAAGTGTCTCAAAGTTAGATATATGTCTGTTGTTAGAGATAAAACATAGTATCTATGGCTGTGTAGAAATGCAAAGCTCTTTAGCTTGCATTAAGTAGCTGAAGCAGATTTGAAAGTAGTGCTCTGAGTATTGCAGAAAATGAGGGAGACTGAAGAAAGATCAGATCGTTTATTGGAGCAATTTGGTGCTACATTTCTCTTTGCCGAAGGGGCACAGAAAATAAACAGCTCTTGTAAATAGTTTGGTTTCAAATCTTACCAAGAAGATTCAGAATGTCATTGCTGGTAATATGATGGTGGTGTCATCACACATTTCTTCTTAACTCAAGTTCTTAAAGTTTAGGTTAGTTTATAACCTAAACTATTTTTACACTTTTGGGCATAAACTGTGGAAAACAGCCATTTCATATTTTTGCATACAATTACGAAGCATGTCTAGAAGTACAGTCAGTTTTTCCTGATAATTTGTGATAATTTACTAACTTTGTGTATGGAATATTAGATAAAACAATTATATCAACATGGAAGCTGTTTCAAAATAAATTTTGTATTCTGACCTTGAAGCTGAGGGCCCAAGGGACCAGTCTTCCAAAATGTCTTTTTCTGCAGCTCTCTAAGGGTGAGCTGTTGGGGCATCTTTGGGGCTATAAGAACTAGTGCAAAAGGAAGTCTGCGTTCTGAGCAGTCTGCTTTCCTCTAGTTAGCCTTAAATGAGAATGGGTTGGCTCTGTATATGTCACATGTAATCTGTGTGAAAACCTAGATTTGTGGTACTGGAGAAATTTCACTTCATAATGGTAATTCCATGTGTTAACAAATAGTAAATTTATATCTCTTGACTCTGAATTTTGTGAGACAGACTTTTACAAAATTCCAAAACATTTTTGCTGGTATTTCAACTTCTAGCAGTCTTTTTAAGATCAGTGGAAGACAGAATATGGAATTATTATAGGTGCTTGAAACAAGACTTGAAACCCTTTTAAAATTCTGTAGCAAAAACAATGCTGGAAAATTGATGTCCGCTTCAAGAGGCATTTTGTATGTGTTTTTTTTTAATTAAATACTGTTTCCTGGATTGTATCATGCTTTTCTATGTGTGTTATTTGTTTAGGATTGATAGCTTTTGCAGATTAATTTTAACTTTAATTCTTTCCTTTCCTCAAATTACTATTGTCCTTTTTCTCCCTCATTGGCCTTATCACCCAAAATTGAAAAGAATCCCCTTTAAAGCATTGTATGCCATTGTACAGCCAGGTGTTAGAGCAGTGACTTGAGACACGGGAAATGCAGGTTCAAAAGGGATGCAGAGGAGGCAATTTTAAATGCTGTAGATGAGTTCCTTGATGACTGCCTGCTGGATAGGAGCAATTCTCTCTCTCATAGAAATGTTCTGTGAGAGATGGTAGGTCTATTTTAACTCCTTGAAATTTCACTTCTGGGCAGATTCTTGCCCATGCTCCTGTTACAACATTAAATAGGCCTCCTCATAGGTTATGAATTACAACAAGCATTTGCAAGGTTTTATGTTGTAAATAACTGACAGGACTTCTCTTAATCTGCTTCAGAGTAATGGGGCAGAGGGATGTTCCTTGAGTTATTAGTTGTTTTGCTATTAAAAAAAACTCCTGTCACAGAGTTTGCTCTTCCCTTAGATTTAATAAGTTTTGGTCTGAATTTGTTCTTGGTCCTTTAAAGGAAAATTACTCTACAGCTTTTCCAATGGTCCTTAAAACAGAGCCAAGCAAAACCTAGGCTAGGCTACAATGAGTAGCCAGTTGGAGGAATGAGGCCTGCAGCCATGAGATACACTGAAGCATATGTGGAAAAGGGATTTCCTGAGGTATGCCATGAGCTCTGGTGCTGGAGGGATTACAGTGGGCATGCTGGTCTGGTGGTGGGGGGGCAGGGCTTCTCATTGATCTCACCTTAGCTCTGCAGCTGGCCACATGGAAGAGAGAGTGACACTACATGTTCTACCCTGGGCATGACCCACAGTCTCTGTAGTTTCTCTCTCTGAAACTCTCTCCATATCCCTCTTCTATGTATAAAAGTGGCTGGGCCACCCCAGTGTTCATGATGACAATAACAGGATACTTGACTGCAGTCTCACTTTCACTTCTCCAGAAAGTATTTGAAATCTTCTATGGCTAGAGGATGGGAATGTGACTACCATGCAGACAAGGTGATGGGCTTCCTCCTGTCTCCTCCTAAAGCAGGGACATCTCCAGTGAGATTTCTACCTGTACCAGAGCATGCCTGGAAACACTTGTGCATAGTGCTGTGCTCTCAGATCATGTATGTCTAGTGAATTTATCACTGGCAATCCAACAAGAATCTGTTAGATTGCTTGTTGCTCCAGTTTACTGCACTATTTGTTAATGTGTGGTCATGAATGAGCCCAGACTTAGAGCATAGCTCACATTGTGCATCTGAGATCTTACTGAACACAGCCAGACTTACAGTGCTGAATTGGTTATAATCAGAAATTTGATTAGCCCCATCCAGCTTCTCTGAGGACTAGTTGGAAAGCCGGGGAGTTTATTTTCTGATGAATTTCTATACTCTAAGCACCAATCATTTAGCAGAGGTAGGGCTTGGGAAATGAGGTATTCCCATCAAGTCCTTTCAGGACAGGAGCCACGTTTCACTCCAAGGCAGTAGATTCCTTCACAGTGCCAAGGAGGCACCTAGCTACTTCTGAGGGATGATGTTCCAGTCTATAGGACTTGCTTGTAGAGACATAGCCTGTTGGAGAAGGCAGAGGGAGAGGTGATAACATCATTTTTTCTCACATCTTACTTGTCTCTCCTATTTTTCTCATGTCTTTCCTAAACACCCTATTTGTAAAAATTCATCTCACTGCCTCCTACCCAAATTCAACATTCTTACTAGATCACATTTTCCTAGTTATCCATGAGCTCAGTAGCTTACCACCTCCTTGCCAAGCCAAGTCAGGTGAAAGGCTGGATGAAAGCACTTCCATGAAGGTGAATATACCACCCAGGTGGGAGCAGTTCACTTCCACAAGGGAGCCCTTTCATGCCAGCCATGGCTGCAGTTTCCAAGCTGAGCTGGAAAGTGAACAACTGTTTCCACCTGAAGGTCTGTGACTATCTGGATTGTAAAGTCCAGTTAAATCATGTCCAGAAGGCTTTTAAGAATTCTGACATTAATATTTTGCTAGAATGCAGTCAGTCTGCCTTCTTCCTCTAACAGTCCCTGAGAGTACCCATTTCAAATATGAGTTTGTTAAAAGAAAAGAAGACGAGTCAGACACTAATGCTGGTAAGCCCTGTGGAAACAGTCTTTCCTTGAGAACAAAATCCACAATTTTAGTACTCTGCTCCATAAGAAAACCCATGGAACTTACTTAAAATACAAATTTGGGGCTGCTCAGTCTAGGGAAGAGATGGCTCCAGGGAGCCCTTAGAGCAGCATGTCAGTATCTGAAGGGAGGTAGGGACAGTTTTTAGCAGGGCCTGTTGGAGCAGGACAAGGGATTGTGGTTTTAAACTAAAAGAGGGTAGATTCAAATTAAATTTGAGGAAGAAGTTATTTTATGATGAGGGTGGTGAAGAACAGGAACAGGTTGCCCAGGAAATGCCCCATCCCTGGAAATGCTGAAGGTTGGGTTGGACAGGATCTGAGCAACCTGGTCTAGTGGAAGGTATCCCTGCTTGCTGCAGGAGGGTGGGCAGGATGGCCTTTAAAGGTCCCTTCCAACACAAATCACTCTTTGCTTCTATGATCATATGGTTCTTAACATGTACCGGGTCTCCTGTGCTTGATGCATTGCTCTTGGAAGTTTCTGTGGTTTCTCCTTGAATTTTAAATTGCATTACTATGCATTCACTGGATTACAGTACAATCACATGCATATCAGTTAGTTTTTGCTAAACCCAGGCAATATGCATATGAAATCACATCTAGTGATTAGAAATATTAGCAGTATGAACAATAACAGCTAAATTAAGACTTGTCACCTCATATTCTGTAAGGAATGGTACTCATTACCAGGAAAAACAACCTTTCAGCTGTGTATTTCCTCCTGCTCTTGATTGCAGACAGCAGAACAGTTGCCTTTTTGAGGGACCGGGACCAGAGGTAAACAACTGCTTCATCACCACCGGGTGTCACTGCAGATAGCACAATAATCTCCAAAGCCCACACCAATGACTCATGCAAAATGAAATCCAAAGCCTGCTGAATGAAGCAATGCTTTCACAGCTGTCATTGGTTGGTTGCTGTCAGCTGGAGTGTTTATTACATCCTGGGACTTGCATCCCGAAGTATGGGAGAACACTGTATTGCTGTTTCCCAAGAAAGCCACACTGACTTTTTGCATGTCAGAGTAAACAAGAATTGGCTGATTTTGGGGCAAAAAGGGTTGTCTTTGCTGTCCTAGACCTACACAGAGAATGCTGCCAACTATGGAGCATGTCCCCTTGCAGATCCCTGTCATACCACTGATAGTCCTGTTACATTTAATTCAAAAATCCACAGCACACCCCCAAAACAGGTTTCTGCTGTATCTGTGGTGATGGTCTTCAAACAGGACTGGTGCAATAGTTTGCTTTGCCTCCATTATGACAATTAGTGGAAACAGAGAGAACAAAACCTTGTAAGCTCTTAATTTTAATTTTATGTCTTTGAAACAAATTCTGAATTTCAAATTTTCCTGGATAATCACAAACCAAAAACTTAGGACTTGTCTTCTCCTAACAAATGAAGGAATGTTCTTTTCTTCCTAGGGACCAAGATGTTCTGTCATGAAGATGGTTGTGTAATTAAAGGGTCTCAACAGAAAGCAAAATGCAGAGCAGTCATTTTCCAAAAGTGATTTTGCTTAATGTTTGCAGGCAAGATTTGCCATCAGGTTAAATAACTCACCAGTGCTACCCCCACTGTCAAGGGACTGGCAATGATGCTCTACTTTTGCTTCTGAGCACAAGACCAGAATATTTCTCCCTGGTTGAACATGGTGATCTTTACAGGGACTTACCTATGAAATTCCATAGGATGGGGTGTTAGAAGACCAACCTGGATGATTTAATCGGTCCTCCTGGTTTCAAATGTTATACAGAGGGGTACCTTGCAAGTCTGTCTCATGACCTCCGAAGGATGAGCAGTAACAGGTTTTCCAGAATAAATATAAAGCAGTAGTAATATTGTCTGAGTGGTTTGGGAATATCTTATGCAAAGATGTACCAACCACAGTACTCCATGACCATTAAAAATTGTTGGTTCTCTTTATTTAACCACAAGACATTTTGAAGAGTAGTGGAAAGAGCCATCACTGTGCAATTTACCAACTGCATAAAAACATGATTAATAGTAAACACTAACAGGGTGATTTAAACTTGCAAAATCCTCCTCAGCAGACACAAGCATTTCCTCTTTCTATTTCAGATACTGAACACAAGAACCCTTTGTGTTCCCTTTTATTCCATTCAGCTACAAGCCACTTCCTCAAATGCGCAGCCCACACCTCTCCTGCATGGTGCAATGCAAGCAGCTGGTTGAAGGCAGGAGTAACCTTCTCTGCACTGAGTGCTTTTCCTGCTGAGCCTCTTCACTCTTCTTTGCCTCCTCATCCTCAGCTGGCTCCCAGTGCCCAGCACACTCCTACCTCACCTCAGCTGAGGCTATGAGCTTTCTGGATGAGGGATGACCTTTAGGTGATGGGGATGCTCTGGCTGCAGGAGGTCCTGAGCCTGGGCATGCACTCAGGAGACTGTGGCTTCCCCACCTGCCATGTGGTCCCATTGCAACTGGTGACCCCACAGGTGTTGCTTTCTTCAGTCAGCCTGCCTGTTATTAAGACCTCAGGAAGCCAATAAAACACCCCAAGTGGGCTTTGATCTCACTGCTCTTCAGGCTTGACCTTTAAGGCCAAGAGTCCATAATTCTTGGTTAACCTTTTCTTTCCCAGGATGTGTTCTATACAAGAATGCATGCACTGTTGTGATAAAATTGTCTCCTGAGACCTGTGGAAGATGGGAGAAGCATCAGAAGACAAATCCAGCTTTACTGAGTCTCCAGCAGCACAGCAGGAGCTCAGCTCTATATTTGGTAGCTCTTGCTTGCTGAAATGCTGCTGGTGAAAGCACAGACTGACAGAATGTTTGGGCTTGGAGGGGATCTTAGGGACTGTCTAGTTTCAACACCCCCTGCCACAGGCCTGCGCAGCTTTCACCACACTGCATTGCTCAAAGCCCCATCCAACCTGGCCTTGAGCACTTCCAGGGATGGCACATCCACAACTTCTCTGGGCAGTTGGGAATTTCTTCCTATTATCTGATCTAAATTTATCCTCTTTCCATTTGAAGCCATTTTCCTGTGTCCTATCAATACATGCCCTTGTAAAAAGTCCCTCTTCAGCTTTTTTAGAACCCCTCAGGTATTAAATGGCTGCAGTAAGGTCATTCCAGAGCCTTCCCTCCACCAGGGTGACCAACCCACATCCAAAGGCAAAAGGAAAACCAGATTCTTCCATCCCTTTCACTAGTTCCTGTATTTTATGCCTGCATGTGATGTGTAAGCCTCCCCAGATAGCATCCTGCTCTAGTGGGGCTTCCTTTAGACCACATCTAAGGGCCAGTGGTGCACAGGGCTTGGTGTCCACAGCACCTCAGGTTTCTGTAGGGAAGCCCAAAGGCTGGCACTGACCAGTGAGTCACAAAAGAATACTGGGGGTTTGGGTCATACTGAAAGCAGCTCAAAAACAAGAGGTGCCTTAGCTGCTCCAAGTGACCTGGCTCTGTGGTGATGGCAGAACAACATCCTGGGCAGCAGGGAGGGACAGCAGCAGGGCAAGCAATGGAATCTGTGTCACCAGCTGGGTGCTGCAAGGCTGTGTCCCCTCAGGACAGAGGCTGGATCAGCTGGGGAGACCCTGCTGGGGAATATGCAATGCAGGCTTTACCCTCTGGGCCATGCCAACACAGGCATGTTTGATCAGCTTTTCTCAAAGGCACCACTGTGAGAGGCAGGGGAGGGCAGGGGAAGCAAGGAGGGCAGCAGTGAGGTGGGACAGCTGATCAGGAGGTCAGAAGGTGGCACCTCTGACTGCAGCCTTGAACTGCTGACCAGCAGCTCTGGAAACCTCTGGGAGGAAAGAGGCTGTGCAGCTACACTGAGTCTTTTAACTTGGATGTTGACCTCAGGAATGTAATCAGAGAGCTGATTATAAATAGTTTGTGCAGTTGTTGATGAGACTAAAATGTGTTGCCACACAGGCAGCATAGGCAGCTGGAAGCAGAGGGTTACTCCAGTGTCTGCTAAAGATGCTGAACCTCTGTCATCTATGGCTGCACAGCAAGTCTGAAAAAGAGAAGTGCTAAAAAAATACTCAAAAAATGGTCCCAGGGAGAGGGGAAAGAGGAAGCAGCCTGCCTTACAAAACTGGGCATGAGGGACAAGGGGAACAAGGCAGGGAGCAGAGAAAATTAAGAAGGGAGGACAGTCACTGTGAGGGACCCCAGGCCAGGCATGGGCCAGGCTTACCTCAGAGTTAAAACACAACAATGACCTGCAATAAAAAAGACTAAACCAGCATAACCCAAAAGTAAGGGAATGCCCTAAATATTGGAAGTAAAAACCTCCAGGTAAACCATCAGGGTTAATTGAGTTCAGGTGGAAGCATTTCATGGAGCTTGGCAGAAAGAGAGGGCAAAGGAGGCAGGGAAGGAGAAGTGCAAGCTGTGAGTGACCAGCAGCTTGAGGCACCTGCTCTAGCTGAGAGTCGTGCCCAGCCCTGTGAGGTGGGCACAGAATGTACCCAGGAGCAGCTGATTCTGTCAGCCATGAGTTTGAGCAGCAGGGCTGCCAGACCTGTGCTGTTTCAGAGAGTTGAGGAAAGCTCCAGGAAAGCTCCCTGGAAAGGCCCAGACTTTGCAGCCTCAAACTTTAGAATCATCCAGCTCAAACTTCTCAGCTTTGGAGTCATCATCCCTGGAGATGTTCGAGATAAGATTGAACATGGTGTTTAGTGCTGTGATCCAGTTGACAAGATGGTAATCAGCCAAGAATTGGTCTTGATTATCTTAAAAGTCTGTTCCACCCTAAATGATTCTGTGATTCTGTGACTTGGCAAGCAAAGGATACAGCAGGCAGGACCAATGGGGCAGAAAAGGAGGCAAGAAAATGATGCCAGGCAGTGTAGAAAGGGACCTGCTGTGGGTTTTTCTAAGTTAGCATAGAGGAATTTTAAGGAGTACCTGGAGAGATGCCAGGAGAATTGCAGGATTCAGCTCTAGAGCATCATCCAAATGGGAGTGGCAACTGGGAAGAAAGTGGAGCAGCACTTGCGGGGCAGTGGGGAAAGGATGGCTTTGGTGTGCATGGGGTCCAGGAAAGGCCTTGAAAACAGACCAGCAAGCTGTGTCAAAAAGCTGTGCTTGGAAAGAGCAATGAAGCAGCAGGAATAGAGCAATGACCAGGGGTGGGCTGGGAAAAGGAGCAGCACAGCCACCTCCTGGAAGATGTCCCTGGGAAAGGCACCTGGGGAAGGCCCAGCAAAGCTCTGGCAGCAGCCAAGCTGTGGAGCTCTTGAGCAAGAGCTGGAGCTGTGAGGATGCCCTGCAAACACCAGGTCATGGATCCTCTGCAGCAAGTGTGCAGGGAAGGTGGGCTCTGCTGGTGTCCATCACAGGCTGCTTCCCCCTTTGGAAAGGTGCTGAGGTCTCCCTGTGCTGCTTCCCTGCCAGCTCACAGAGCAGGCAGAGCAATAGAGACAGAGATTATTCAGGACTGACTGACCTGGAAGCTTCAGCTTTTACTCTGTCCTGCCCCTGAGTACAGCCTGGGTTTCAGTTTGACAGGATCACAGATCAGCAGCACACAGGAGGGAATGGAGTTTGTGTCTGTGAATGAAGAAATCCCTGAGGAGAGGTGAGTCAGGGCAAAAGGAGGAGAAAAGTATGGAGTGTTCCTCATTCACTGCTGAAAGTTGGAAGTATTTGGGAGTAAAACAGCTCATCTATGAAATACATAGATTGGAGGATTTTGCTGAGAGAAGCAGAAAAAGAGGTGTTGTGAAGGATTAAAAAGAGTGCTCGGAGAGAGCTACAAAGCACATACCTTTTTCCCCCTTACTTCAAAACAAAATAGTAATTATCAGCCTTGTCCTAGTGACTGAAACAAGTCCTGCAACTGAAGGCTGTCTTATTACTGACACTGAGTGCATGCTCAAGTGACAGCAGCAGCATTCACAGGTGCCAAGCTCTACAAACCCATTTAAATCAATACAATATTCCCATTGATACAGTCTTCACACGTTCTGGCTGAAGCTGTGTTCCTGTGGCTGGGTTTCAGCATCTCCTGGTGTGAATCTTTAGAGCTTGGTATTACCAGGGTGTAACACTACAGGAGGCAGAACAAAAAGCAATCCATAACCTAAAGGGATTACACCTTGGATATGCTTCTTACCCAAGGTCTAAACAGAGTGAGAAAGCAAACGTTCCTTACTGGCATAAGACATAGACATAGAACTAGAAAAAACCCCAAACCCTTTGAGCAGAGAAACTTCAGTTGTCAAATTTCCTGTGGCTTTTGCTTCCTGTTTATGCTCCTTTCATGCCACACATACGAAGGGGTGAGGTCTCATCAGGGTTTTCTGGGTGCCTGTGGCTGTGGCAAAGGACTCCTGGGCATGTTTCTCCATCAGGGAGAAGGTGAGTAACCGCTGCTGAGGGTGATTTGTTCTTGCACTGATCATCACAGGTGTCTACAGTGGCCCAGAGACTAGCAGGGTGTTGAAACCTGTGTGCAGCTGAGCAGAACGAAAGCAGGGCAAAGACATTGTGACCTTCTACTATTCCTTCATTTTGATGATGGAGGTGATTTAAAAAGAATCTACATTTCACAGGACTGATAAGTACCCCATTAAACTTGCCACTATCTTGCATTTAGGTTCCAAGTATGAAGCCTTGGGGAGATTTGCTGGGAGCCAGTTCACTCACTGGTCTTACCCTGGATTTGAGCTCTAAGCCGTGTCCCTTGGAGTCACACCTGCAGGTGAATCGTGATAGCAGGGAAAAAAAATCCCATGGTGGTGTCACACATACTGGGAAATGAGATTCCAGCATGGATGTACGTGTAGATGTGGCACTGAGCAACAAGATATTTCTGGGCAAGGGCCCCTCAAAGGATTGGAGCAAAATGCCATGAACCTCTGCAACCCAAAGAGCTGAGAAAGTGTAAAAACACAGAGGCAAGCTTCCTCCACTTCAGGCTTCTTTTCTCAACCGTGTCCTGATCGCTCCATAACTGCAAGAGATAAGGTATCTGTAGTGGACTTCACCATCTACCTCCTTTCTAAAACAGAGGGTCATTTGTTTTGCCATCTTGAAAAATATTGCAAAACACTCCAAACACTGATTGCAGGCATAAGTCAACAGCACTGCAGGTGCTGCCCATGGCCAGGCTGGTTTTGGTCCCTGTACATGGGACACAGCAGCACAGCCACAGCCAAACTCTGCAACTCAGCTCCCTGGGGTCTCGTGGGCATTTGGGTTGGGAAATGGGAACACTGAAACTCAGATCTAATGAGATAAAGTGAGATCCTGAGTGGGGATGGGAGGGGATGGGAGAAAAGGCATTTTAAGGCACAGGCAGCCCTGCCAGCCGCATGGGCACAGTGTTGGGCAGCGAGGAGAGGCCTTTCCTGAGGTCTTACCTGTGTGCCCCCCTGACTGCTGTGGTACCTGGCAGTGCATCAAGCCCTGCTGCCTTACAGAAGTTTAACTTCCAGCAGGGATTAGCTGGCTTTGACCTGCTAAAATCCAGACAGCCATGTTGGGTCAGGTGGGCTGGGGGCTGTGCATCCACTATTCCCAGTTTTCCACAATCATGGAATAACAAAGGCAGGTGGACAGCAGTCCTGTGATAATGGACACTCAATGAACCCTCCAAGCCCTTTGTGCATCTCCTTTAAGTTAACAAAATAACCAGCCTTAGTGTGCAAGCAACAGTGTTGAAGTTCTGGCACAAAGTGGGAGATGAGAATCTGAAGAGCACTGGGTTTTAGGGAGAGGTCGTGTTTTCTCCAGATCCATGAACAAAGCGGGACAAAGGGGCATTTTGAGCAACCTGTCCTTTTTTACCTTCCTCATGTCTTCAGCTCATTAGGGCTGTGACAACTACTGCACCAAATCAGTGTGGCCAGCAGGTCAGGGGAGGTCACTCTGCCCCTCTGTCCCACTCTGGTGACACCCCCACATGGAGCATTGAGTCCAGCTCTGGGGTCCTCAGCACAGGAAGGACATGGACCTGTTGGAGTGAATCTCTAAGAGACACACCAGGATGTTTAGAGGGATGGAACACTTGTCCTATGAGGAAAGGCTGAGAGAATTTGGATTGTTCAACCAGGAGAAGAGAAGGCTTTGGTGTGACCTATCTGAGGCCTTCCAGCGCCTGAAGATGACCTACAGGACAGATGGAGAGAGGCTTTTTACAAGGACATGTAGTGACAGGACAAGAAGGAATGGCTTCAAACTGAAAGAGGGCAGGTTTAGATTAGATGGTATGAATAGATTCTTTACTCTGAGGGTGCTGCACTGGAACAAGTTGCCCTAAGCAGTTGTGGATGATTCATCCCTGGAGGTGCTCAAGGGCAGATTGTTTAAGGCTCTGAGCAATCTGGTCTAAGGAAAGGTGCCCCTGCCCATGGCAAGTGTGTTGGAACTAGATGATCTGTAGGGTCCCTTCCAACCCAAGCCATTATTAATCCAGACCTGTGACTTAAGGAGAAAAAACAATAGTGCATCTTGATCAGTTCTGGTTGGTATTATAGTTTAGCTGGGCTGTCAAGCTGAGGGACAGGAAAGCAACAGTATGGCTGAAGTTTTTGACATGAGTAACCAGATGTGATGATAGGCCATGTAGTGAAGCTCTTCTCAGAGCTTTCTTCCATGTCTGCTCCCTTTTGCACATGAAACCATTTAATGCACTGGTATTTGGCTCTGGCCAAGGGAGAGAAGTCATTGGCTGGACAGGCTGTGAATTCTCAACTGGTGAAGTGAAATGTTGCTGCTGAGAGTGCCAGGTGCTAAAAGTCACACTGCTTTGGACAACTGGTCATGAACCAGTACCAGCAGATGAGCAAGTACTTATAGATGAGCTGAAATGTTCTTCTTTCAAGAAGAAGAAGAAGAAGATTCCCCAGGTTGGAAAAAAGGAGAGAAAATGTGATGAAAACCTTAAATGCACAGTTCAGTTGGAAAAGAGTGGAGAAGTCTGCACAAACATTGCGAGCAGATCTTCTAACAGCTTCTGCGTAAATGTTCTCTGCAGCTATTCCACAAACTATTTACAACAGGTTTATGTGCATTAAGATTTAGCTTGCCAAGTAGTGAAACACTACCCTTCCTCTGAAGCTGATTGGGCACTATTAGCATCTGCTTATTGGACTTTTACGAATCCAGCCCAAGGTATAATTTCATAAGACCTTCCCATACAGAGAGCTCTTGACTCTTCAGCCAGATCCATTCCAGAAGTGAAATGGCAGTGCAGGAGGAAAAGAAATACACTGAAATTATACATAATTGCTTTTTCTCCACCTCTATTATACAGGGAGCCGGTGAGTCAGCATTCCCATGGAACTACTTTACTGTGAAAGAAGGAACTCTGCCTCAGCATACTAAAGCTTTCCTGCAGGGTTGGTTACTGCTTATAAGCATCATAACATGCATACCTGTGGAGTATTCCTTTCATTAGAAGGAGGATTTGCCACCCCACATGTAATTACTGAAAGCAGGGTGCAAATAGTGACCACAAGCACCTGAATTATGTTTTTCAAAATAGTCCCACTGTCATAATGTACTACTGAAATCCAGTTGGGTTCATGGGTCCAGGTGTCATGCCATGACTTACAGAGCTAAGGAACGAATCTTTTTCCTAGATTTACACTGCCTACATTGTTGCTTCTGATTGTAGTTGATTTATTTGAAATTCTAAAAACACAAGCACAAATTAACTGTGCTACTGGAGAACCACCATACAAAGCAATGGTATTTCTTGCAGCCCTGCACAAGAGCAGGATTCCTGAGACAGAGACACTTTTGTACCAGACACTGTAACACTGAGTAAGAAGAGACAGCTGTTATCTCTGGGAACTTATCCTCCACACAGTCTGAGAGAAATAAAGGTAATGAGGAAAACTCACAGCAGACAGGTAAGACTGGGAAGGTAACTTAAATTTCCTGGTTCTGAGCTGGCACTGACTCCACTAGCCTACCTTAAGAGACAGTACCTCTGAAGATCAAGGTTGATGGATCTCCTGGTTATTTTTTAATTTGGGCATTTTAGCTTGGCCTGTTCAAACCTCCCCTGTGTGGCAATGGTCATGCATCTGTCTGCCTCTCTCTGATCTGTGCTTGGGAAGTCAGCAGGTAGAGTGCATCACGAGCCTTCCTCTGCATTGCATGTCACTAATTAAAGAAGCCATTCAAAACAAAGCTCCTACTCATGCTCTCTATTAATAGCCAGGAGTTTTCCTCCACCCTACCCTCCTACGACCTCTTTCTTTTAAAGTGATAAAGCAGCCCTGTCCATGGTTTTGAGACCCCTTGCACTCAGATACCAACTCAGCATTTTCCCAGCTGCATTACAGCAGTTCTCTGAAGAACTCAAGGCATTTTCCTCAAAAATATGCCACATAACACCCCTGTAACCCTATCAAGATATCAGTAGTAATGGAAGATTCTGGGAATAGATTACCTGAAATTGATGTCAGCTTTTACTATGCCATGAAAGGCTTCTTATTCAGACCCTGACACTGATTATCCACTCACTTCTGAAAGCCTCAGTTCTGTGGGCTTAGCAAACCTGAGAGCAGGGCAACGGCCAGAGTGGTAGAAATGACTTGTCAGAAAAGAAATGCAGCAAGATGGGCTACAGGAGACATGAGTCATGGATGAGCTGCACTCCAGAAACAGCTCAGCAGGGCCAGCTGCTGCCTTTCAGAAAATGAACTTGCTGGACTCGACAAGCCAGCACTGGAGGTGCAGCAGAGGAGCTCAGTACAGTGCATCCAAAAGATGCTGTATCTGCTCTTGCTTTGAGAGGATGGTCAGGTGGATGTGCAGAGGGTATGGAAAAGCACTCTGGAGATCAGTGTTGCCAGGCCACATCCATGAAGGCAGTCAGCAGACAGGGCATGTTATCCAAAATTTACCCTTTTGTTAATGATTAAACACTGATGAGAAAAGGTGAAAGAGCCAAAGCTTTAAAGAGAGTGGTGAGTTGGAAACAAATTTGTAACTCGTAGTGACCATTTTAACTTCAGATAGAAAAGCCTTAAATTTACTGTTTATAACTGGGTCCCTCTTTTTTTTCTCTTTTTGTGGTCACGTTGGGTGGTGTTGCAGTATGAGCTGGAGAGTGCACCAAGGAGGAAAGGCTATATTTAAATAACCCCCCAAAGTTGTAGCATAGGAGGCTGCTGCAGGGTCCGACAAGCTGGGGGGCACACAGAGAATTTCCTGTTTTGTCAGCAGGAAACCTCCAGAGGAGGACCCCCTTTTTGACCCCCCTATGCCTCCTTCACCATTGAGAGGTGAGTGAGGTGACATCCCAGCACCTCTTGCCTCTCCTTCTGAGATGGGCAATGTCCCTGACAGCCCCCAGCACCCAGCAAAGGGGTGCACTGGCACGGACCATGGCAAGTGGGGATGGGGCTGGGATGCTGGCTGTCCATCCGTCAGGGCATGCCCAGCACAGTCTGGGGTAAGTCCAGTGCTTGGGTTGGCTCCCTCTGTCCTCCTGTCCTCCAGTTTTGGACGGGAGGAAAACACCCCTGTCACGGGGTGGAACTTTTCTCCCCACAAAGCCATGGGACCACAGCAGGATTTAAGGAAGAATATCATCTGTTTGGGAGAGTGATTGATGGGGCAATGTGCCTGGTGAACATTTCTGCAATGCATATCCTTGCAAAGTCTCCTTTTAATGTGAAAATCCGCTACAAACAGGAAGGAGAAAAGAGAAAAGTGTCTTCCCCCTCTACAAAGAGAATTGAGCTATTTTAAACAGTAAATACATTTTGAATTAATAAATCAAAGGATGTGTTCATACATGTGGAGAAGCAAAGCTCCTAATACCTGATTATTATCCTGAAGAAACATATTCATTCTGCTTTGTCAAGCCAATAGACAACATATCACTTCTCTTTATATTCTACCTCAGCTTCACTGGGAAAATTGCCATAAAACTTCCACTACAGTGAAACACTCTATTGAAGCAGGGCTAAGCAGGACCACTTTCAGGTGTGATCTGCTGAAGCTGTCTGCCTCCCATCCAGGCTTTCTCTGCCAAACTCCACTCCAGCCCTGAAATGTCAAGATGCTGTCATGTGTTTTTAAAGGACTTCTTTCCTCCCTAAATTTTGCTGTGTGGGCCAGGAGATGTGAGTAACCAAAACCATCTCACAATGCTGTTAAGCAAATTCCTGGCTCCCTTTCTTCTCTCCTATTAAATAAAGTGAATTGTGTCCAGCAGCTGAGCTGGCAGAGCCATGGGCTGAAGTAGTGCAGCCAAATAAAAGCAGTGACAAGTAATATGAACAGGCACTACAGTCCTCAATAGTGTTCTGCTATGTCATGTGTTTGCTCTGGGTTCAGGAGACAGGCTCTTCCCAGTTACCTGCCCTCCTGCAGCACCTGGCTGCAGCCAGACCATTGTGATTGGGAATGCATAACAATTTCTTAGTAGAATAATGTCTGTCACAGGTTATTGCTTTATCTCTTGGCTTTTTCTGACCAAATTTGCTAAGGGCTGGATAAAACAATACCTTTGTGAAGACACTTGGCTTTCCTGAAAGCACAAGAGGCTTTGAATTGCAACAGAAAAGTTCTATTTTGCAGTTTAGAGAAGCTACTCTTTAGGAGATCTGGTCTGAGCAAATAGATTTTTCCATCTGGAACATGTAATTATTACCTATAAAAACAAAGCCCCACTCCCACCATCTCACTTCTCAGCAATCAGAAGAACAGCACAGCTGGAATGTGAGAGCTGAGAAGTACTCACTAGTTTAGACACCCTGTTAAGCCTCTCATAGGTGGGTGTCCCTGCTGGCCCAGCCCAACCAAAACCAAAGGAAATATCCCATGGGTGCATTTGCTCCAAAACATAGGCACTCAGGAAGATGTGGGTAATACTATTAAAGTAAGAATTATATAACTCTTGTAATTGATTTATTTTCTTGGTATAATTGATTTATTTTCTTGATACTGTCCTGTAACATAAATTAGCTTTCCCACTTTAATGTATCAGAAAAATAAACAGGTCAGCTGTGAGTAGGTAAGCTTGAGTCCCAGTTCCATGAGAAAATTCACCTTCTCTAATTCTACCTATGAATAGTCCCAATGCCTGTGACAGTGATTTTAAGAACATAACCGATGGTATAGTCAGCTCCATGTAAAGACAGGGTAAAACCCACAAGAAAAGCACCAGAAAGGGAAGATGTAATGTTATTAAACTTTTCAAAAATACTATTAAACTTACAAAACAAAACAATCAAAACAAAAACAAACAAAAACCCACACCAAAATGGCTGGCATATTGTGTATTTATTTGCCTTCTGGAACTTAAGGGATTCCCAGTCTGAAATTTTTTTCTCACAGAAATGAACTCCAGGCCAGAAAAAGAGACTAATTTGTGAAGAAAAAGCAGGATGCTAATGGAAGCAACTAATTCCAGCAGCCAGATCCCTAAAGAAGGTTGTTAAAAGAATAAGTTGCAAACTTTGGCAGTTCTGCAGAAGAAAGGCAGTGGATACGTGATGCTTCTGGGTTAAATTGTCTGATTTTAAGCTGCCATATCTCACTGAAACAGCAAAGTCACAAGAGGTTAAAGTCTCTTTGTGGAGGCAATGAGTCACTGCTGAAAGTTAAGTTTAGAAAACTAAAGCTGCCCATTCTCATTACCTTTCAGCATTAAAAAAAGGAATCACAACAGAAGATTTAACTTCTGGTATAACTTCTGTTTTTGTGGTGCTAGGAGCCGTGTAGGGAAAGGTCTTTGTCAATGCACAAAATGCATCAAGGTCTTGAATGTGCTCCACTGAGATCAGGTGAAGGTGGTAGGAGGAGATGGCAAGAGCGAGCTGCAAATTCTGCCCAATGGCTTGGCTAGTGTCTCTCAGGGAAGCTCACTGTTCCCTTTGACCAAGGCCAACTCATGTAATTCACAGCAATGACACTTAGTGTCCACTGAATGAGACATTAAAGTATTAAAATGATGGTATTGTTTCTACACAATATTTACTGATACATAAACTACAGTATTTTTCACAGCTGGCTCATTCTGCAAACAAATTAAAAGCTCATACTAGAAAAAATAGCGACTACTGAGTACTGCAAAAGCCAGCCCAAGTCACTGTAGTCTTTGCTTGGAGGGAGGTGTTGGACTAGCATTTCTGCCCTGAACCATTTGCAGGCATTTCTATTCAGGCAGGACTTTTTGAAGGGTACCAAAGAGGTTCTAGCCCCTAGAAATTGGTGCCTTTGGGGGCTGTCTGAGGCAGAGTTGGTGTCTTTGCATTTAATAGACCTCGTGGAGTTTTTTTTGTTCTGTGAATGTGTGCAGGTGCTTTTTTGGGATCCCCTGTGAACTACTGGCACCTCAAAGGAGGATGTCCTTTTGTCTAATTACCTACTACATGAAGATCCACCTCCTTCTGTTTGCTTTAAATTGGCCACCTGCTAGTTTCACTTGATGCTCTCTAGTTCTTATATTAGAAAAGAAAGTAAATAATCCACCCCTACTCCTCTCTACTCATTATTCTCTCTGGTCTGACTGTTTTCTGTTATCACCTCTCCATCATGTATAATCTTGGTCACTTAAATCCTTGTATCACTCTAACATCAGGGTGGCTCCATGTTTGTTGCTTTTCTCTGGATCTTTGCTGTTCCTGTTACACATGAGCAATGGAGGCATGTTGCAGCCCTCCCCATTCTGTTCTTTGCATTTCATCCTGCCGTCTTCCACCAGCTTTGGGACAGCTTCTGAGTGCTGAACCAATTCTTCCATGAGTTATTGCAACTGTTAGATCTTATTTCTGAGTGGGAACAAGTTGGTTAGAAATTTCTCATTTTCCATCATTTTACTCCTCTCTAATCCAACCTGGCCATAGTAACCATCTCTAGCCTGGTCAGAGGGCAATAATACCCTACTGTTATCCTAGTTGGACCTTCAGTCTGTGAAAATTTGCCTTTAGTTATTGGAGATTGCTGATTTTGCTGCACATTTCTTTTCCCTGCACATCTATTCAGTCAACATGCCAATCTGAGCCAGGTGTCCCATAACCCTCACTGTCATTCCACTGTGGCTCCATGGAAATCAGTCTCTTCTGGAAGTGTCCAGGAGTATCAGCCATGTGAGTAGGACCTTTCTTGCTTCTCTTGTGCCCCTGCTCTGGGAACCTGTGTCCCTCCACATGAATGTGGATCTCTCCTTACTGCTGGGAATGTTTCTAGAGAAGTTTAGAAGGAGATGCTTGATTTTACTGTTCTACCTGGCATGCTGTCTTACTTCCCAAACCTCCTCCTTGACCTTTCCTACTTCACTGTTGCACATGTGGACCACAGCCACCTTCTAGGCCGCAGTGGTTTTTTGGGAGGTGGTAGATTGCTGACATCCATGGTCTCGCCAACCTAATTTGTTTTGTGATTATGTTCTCAGTGCAAGGAAAGCCTTTTCACAACAGGAGGTCTCGTCACCCACAAGGGTGGACTCCCTATCTCATTGTTAGCTCGGTGTCCTCGGCATGTCCAGGGATGCTGCCACAAAGGATCCTCAGTGCCCACAGCACCGGGAGAACAGCTCCCCCTCCATTTGCTGCACAGCTGGAGAGCACACAGCTCCTTAACCACTCCTCTAATGCCACTCCTCACACAACCCCCGGTGTCCCGGCACTTCTCCCACCCCGTGCATCGTGTGCAGCACACGGAGCTGCACCGCTTGGCTGCCTGAGTGCCTTGGATGTTTGTGCATACAGCACACACATAGATGGATATGTGTGCAAGGGAGATATATACACCTCTCTGTCTCCGTATACAGCTCTTTGGAATTACTACATTTCATATCTCCGCCAGCCTCCAAGTGCTCTTTTCCTTTCTCATTTATGGCTAGGGCTAGGAATGGCACATTGCAACCTCAGTGGATTTTATTTACTGTAGTTTGAATCGGGATTATCAAAACCCTGTAGAAAGCTTTGGTGTCTACATTGACTCCACAACTAACGGCAGTTTGTAAAATCGTTGAAATCCAAGAGCTCTCTCGCAGTAAGCCAGCCGCTTGAGCCTCGCTGGGTTCAAAGAATCTGATCTGTAATTGTCCTCGCTGTGGAACTACGACGTTGTACTTTTCCAAAGGCAATGACAGCTCTCGCATGCGCGCGTATCAGACCGAAACCAAGACTCCCACCTCAGCAGAGGGGCTGGAGACACAAGGAGCGATTCAGTCCGCGCTGGTGGAGCTGAGCGGCAGGGATTCCTCTCTGGTCCCCGGGAAAACCTGCTTTGAGGGCTGGGTTTGTACGTCCCAGAGCAGCGCTCCTCGGGGCTGGCTCCGGCTCTCGGTGCGGCTCTGCGTGTTGCGGGAGGTCGAGGATCAGCGGGAACCGGTGCCGGGCGGGGGTCGGCGGGGGAGTCCCGGGCTGTGCCGTGCCCCGGCGCTGTGCCGCGCCGTGCCCTAGCGCTGAGCCGTGCTGTGCCGTGCCGTGCTGTGCCGTGCCGTGCTGTGCCGTGCCGTGCTGTGCCGTGCCGTGCTGTGCCGTGCTGTACCCGGCGCGGCGGTGACGGGCTCAGCGCTTCCGCGCCCGCCGCCGCAGCCCTGCCCCCGCCGCCTGCGCGGCCGGCCCGGCCCGGCGGAGAGGCGGGGGGATTTCCAAGCGCCGGCGGCCTCGCCGCTTCCTCTCCTTGTTTTGCTTTCGATCTGGCCCTCTCTCCGCCCGGGCGGAGGCACTGAACTTTTAGTTTTGCTCCCGCGATTATTCAGCGCCTGTTTTCATTTCCATTTCGTGTCCCCTGGCAACGGAGGTAACCTTGAGGAATTATATAAGGGCCGCGAAAACGGGCCGGCAAGGTAATTTTGAATTATTTTCTAATTTTTTCCTATTTATTCTTTTCTTCGCGTTTAATTTTCATTTCATTTTTTCCGCATTGCTGCCGTTTCCGTGTGCGGGGCAGCGGGGGCTCCCGGGCAGATGCGCATCGGTTTTAAAAACAAAAGGTCGGGCTGCAGCGACCGGGGCCGAGCCCGATTCCGCCGCTACGTTTGAGAACTGAGGGGGAAGGGAAGAGGCGGCCGCGGCGGAGATGGAGCGGCCGGGGGGTACCGCCGCTTGCCGGGTGGGAACGCAGCCCGGGCGCACGGACAAAGGCGGGGGCGCAGGGTCGGGAGGGCCGCGGGCCGGGCCAGGCCAGGCCGGGGGGCCCCGCACTTGTTGCGGGGCCGGGGCGCGGTGGCTCCGATGAGGGGAGGGCGGCGGCGCGGGCGGAGGGGCCGCGGGCGGGGGTCGGTGTGCGGGGGGGGGGAGCGCTGCCCCCGCGGGCCGGGGGCGGGAAGGGGCGGGGCCCGGCCCGCCTCGCCGAGCGCCCGTTACACAAGCGCGGGGCGGGGCCGGGCCCCGGCCCTCGGCGCCGCCGCCCGCCGGGCCCGGGAGGCAGCGGGGCCCGGGATCCCCGCCTCGTGAGGGCCCGGCCGCGGCAGTGCGAGGGGCAGAGGCGGCGGGGCCCGGGCAGGCGGGTTCCGCGGCAGCGGCGGAAGGAGGAAGTGGCGCTCGGCTCCCGGCGGGAAGGGCCTCCCGTGCGGGCACGGCGGCGCGGCCGCCTCGGCTGGCGCTGTCCTGCCCCACGCCAGCGAGCAGAGCCCAGCGCTGCCGTGTAACGGCAGAGGGAAGTTAGGAACAAGGATTTCCTTTGTGCGCAGTACGCAGGGTCAAATGTCCAGCGTCTTGCCATGGCTGGGGTCGAATTTGCAAGTACCTGAAGGGTTGGATCCCTCGGCCCAGATTCCCAGAGGTACTTAGGTCTTTAACTCTCGTTTTGATAAGTGTGAGCTCCTAAGCAGCAGAGTCTGTGTCTTAACCTTTATTCTTTAGAGACAGAGCTCAGATAAAGGAATTCCGGAGTGCAGAACTTTCCTTCCGGTGAGTGTACGATTGTAATTTATAGCTCACCTTACCGTGATTAGGGCTTGCAGACAGCATTCTCTTGAAGGTATGAGCAGTTGTAAAAGATAACCTCAGTTTCTGGAGATGAAATACAACGTGTTTAAGTTTACAGTTATTTTGTTTAAGTCTTAACAATCTTTGCAGAATGCCCGTGTTAGTACCATAAAAAGGGAGTGAAGCAGCAACATTTAAATTCACCCTAACACAGAGACAGTTACACAAAAGCAGCAGAACTGATCTCTGAGCAGATGGTCTCAGTCTGAATCGCAGTCTTTCTTTGCTGCCAGCCCCTTCAGATGCATCAGTGTCCTTCTTTGGCCCTGTTGGTAACATGCTGCCAGGGAATTACTTCATGTGCCCCTTTCTTTTTGCTGGTAAGCCATGATGAAAGGTGTGAGAGCTCCAACTCCTCAGGCACAGTATCACTTCATGTGCCACACTGCAGCTCTTCAGTGAGGTACAGGCACGGCAAGGTGCCAGCCTGTGAGCCTGTGTTACCTCCCTGAGGCTGGGGGTCCCAGCAGGTTGGCAGAGGCAGGTAGAGCAGCCAGTCACTATCATTGTTTGGCACATGTATTAGCGCTGCTAGCCAGTTACTTGCTGATGACAGAAGTGACAGATTTTAGGGGCTGTCAAGTCAGTCTCTAGAGAAGAGCTGCTCATCACAGGCCATGCCGTGTGGAAATGGGTAGCCAAGAGGTATGAGAAGTAACATGCAGGCTGTTAGGAAGGAGGGATTAAAGGCCCCTTTCTCCATTGAGGAAAGGTCCTAAATGTGTGGGACCAAGTGGAGTTAGGGGCAGTTTTAATACAGAGTTGAGAAAATGATGAAGAAAAAACTGCTAAAATTCAAGAGAAAATAAAAATCTTTATTTGAATAAATAGAATCTACATTAGAAGAATAGGCTTTATGTAAATAAATTTGCAGCCAGGTTATGTATGCCTTCAATGAAAACATGTGCTTATATGTACAGTATATATAATAATATATGTTCAAAAACCAAACAGTGGGAAAAAGCTGATGGATAAGGATTGTAAGGTTTGCCATGATACTCTCTCTTGAAGTGATGCATCACCTTCATGGTGTTAAAACATCTTCATGGTAGAATACTTGGAATGCCAAAACTTTGTGGATGCATGGAGACTGAGTAGGACTGAGTAGCTTGCACTACATAATGTGGGAAACTTTTTGTTAAAGAGGAAATGACTGTTTGGGGAAGTAACACAGGGTCCCATGCCCTGATGTCCTAGGCCTGTGTAGGAAGAGCAGAGAGATTAGGGCTATGTGACTGCCCAAACTAGATGTTGACAATAAATGTCATATATTAAAGGAGTGTAGAGAAGCTCCAAGAGTAGAAAATGTGATTGTCAATGAGGGGTCATAGTTGCCCCTGTGTAGATTATGTCATAGTCCAACATGAAATTTGCCCAGGTGCCAAAACCCCTGCTTTCTGGGTGTAGCTTGTACAGATACACTGGGGGAAACAACTCTGGACAAGATACTGGCCAGCAAGAATTAAATTCAGAATTTTCATTCAAAATCCCAGCAAGTTCTGACATGACCCTGGTCATAATGTCCTTAAAATCAATGTTGTTTCAGGAGCTGCAAAGGCAAGGATTGTTGTGGCAGTGTTTACTCTTCCAAAGTAGTTCTTCATATAGGGAGAAAAGAAGTTAATCAAATGGTGAGAGGCAGCCAAAAGTGTAAAATTGTTGCAAGTGGCATGTAATTCTTCAAAGACAGAGTAAAGGCTCAAAGCAATTGTGTGTCAGCTGTCAAAAATACCAAAAAAGCCAAGCAGGCTGACAAGCAAAGCAGCTCAGTACAAGTAAAAAGACCTCTTTCAAATGTTAAGATTTTGTTTTCAAATCGGAAAGGTGGAAAAGAATATAACAAATGTGCCAAACACAGTTAGATAAGCCAAAGAGTCATGCAGCTAAAGGCATGAGAACAATTAGAATATACTCTTTGCAGCTCATCAAACCCAGGAAGCTTGCTGATAAGTTATCCATGTGTAGAAGGAGTGCCCAAGGAAGATAAAGTCAGTGTAAGAGTGAAACAGATTCTCTGAGCCTTGCTTCACCAAGAAAGAGTTTAAAGAGATTCTTTTGCAAGAGGCTTTTTCTTTTTTTAAAGGAGTGAACATGTCGGGGAGCTCTCCAAAGTCAAGCGTCGGTGAGAGAGGGTATGGGAACAAACCATTGGGAAGGATGAAGCAGAGGGCAGGAGGTGATACTTGTTGCAGAATTTTGAAACAACCGAAATGGAAAGTTGCTGAAATGTTGCCTCTTGTGTGTAACTCCTTGTGTAGGCCTGCTTTGGTGCTCCAGAAATAGAATGTAACAAATGATCTGTCCCTTTTCCAGGGTTTCTCTGGAGACCCAGAAGTCGAGGATGGGCATTTTTGTTTGGTTGGTTGGTTGCCAAGGGTTAGTGAATGGGATTGGTGAACATGGGTATAAATGTGAAACAGTGACAAAGACTAGGCCTGGCTTATGTTGCCAGGGAGGTGAGTGTCATGACTCTTGTGGCATTCTCTGAAGGTGTTACTGAGCTGTTGTCTGGTTGATGCAGGGCCAGTTTCAAGGTGGGATCAGTTTGCTTTGGGCTGTGTAGTCACGGCCAGTTTGCTCATTGAAAAGAGTTTGTACCCCTCACCCCAAGTCTGCCCAGGGCCTGTGCGACTCAAGGGATGCAGGAAGAGACAGGTGGGAATGTGGCAAATTTTCCAGTATTATTAACTCATTTGGAGCATGAAAATCCCAAAGGCTGAACCACAAAGTCTGCAGAAAAATCTTATTTTGAAAGTGTGGGTGTAAGTTTGCAGATGAAGTTCAGTACAGACCAATTTCAATGTAATACATGTGGAATGGATTGCAATCCTAATTTTTCTGTACACAAAAATGAAGCATGAACTGACTTTCTACTCAGGAAAAAAATCATACAGCTTGTAAAATCCAATGAAAATATAAGCTCTGTGCCAAGATGTGGCTAGTAAAGGACAGGACAGGTTAGGAGTTATTAGGAAGGAGTTAAAAAAAGAAATAAAAAGCACCATCGTGCCACTACAAATGCATGTTACTCCCCTCTCCTGATTGAGGAAGTAGTGAAATTTGCTTAGCTACAGAGGAGGATGTCAAAGATGATGAAGGATAGCAATGAGCTTTTGAGAAAGAGCAAGTAGCTTGGAAAAGAAGTGACTGAAGGGACCGTGGGGATATTCTTCAAAATCATTAGTGTCATGAAGAAAGTGAAGAGGCAAGATAAATGAGACCCAAATAAAACAATTGGGAGGCAACTTCAAAAAACCAGATGCTTGTCCTGCAATAGGTAAATTGTGGTGCTCACAACCACTTTGTTTGTCAGGGGTTTACTCGGGTTCACGAGTGATTAGTCAGTCTTTTGGAGAGAAACTTGCTGTGCAACTTAGCAGTCAGGACAGTTCAGTATCAAATTTTGGGCACTGACTGCTGACAGAGAATTGCTGAAAACTGCTAGTAGAAATTTCCACTGAGAAGCGTAAGCTACCATCTGTTTGCAGATAGCAGAGAGAAGCAAGGCCTTTTATTGCACTTTGTTTTGTGAAACTTGTGACATAAGATTTTACCAAACTTCTAGGGAAAAAAAATAGCCTATGCTGATTCTGTTTAAGGTGGGCTTGCTACCCCAGCCCTTGTTAAGCTGACACCAGTTTCAGTCAGGTAAAGTGTATCCTGTGTGCATTCAACACTGCATTGGAGCAGTACCCCTGCAAAATCCCTCTGACATTTGCAGGATTAGAACCTCAGCTTGTATTTTGTGCATCATGTATTAAATTCATGGTCCGTTTCTAGGTAAAGATACAACACTAATCACGTGTTACTCTTGCTTATCTCTGTGTCTCAGTTGTAAAGATTGTTCTTTTGAAACCTGATTCTTCAAAGGCCTGCAATGATTGTGATATTGAGGACATAAACCATGAGACAGTGTTAACAGAAGTTTTATTGTAGCTAGTGCTGTTACTAACTGTGATTAGTGCAAAACATTTTCTGGCTTGTCCTTTGAGATCTCAAGTGCAAAACAAAAGAATGAGTAAGCTTAAAAGATTCTGGATACAGTGAATGAGAGGAACAAATTTGTTAAGGTGCATATTCCTCATGTACGAATAGCATTATGCAAAATATTATTCCGTTTAATTAAATAAATTCCTCTTGGTGTTTTTTGGTTTTGTTTTGGTTTCATTTTTTTCAGAAGTTTTATTGGAATGTATGAAGGTTCTTTTTTTGTATTGAGTATGTGTAAACTCTTGTGTTAAGATTAAAATAGCCACTAAAAAAACTGAAATCAACAATTAACAGTTAGTGGAATGAAATCTATGAGAACAGTTTAGAGTTTAATATCAACCTATGTGTATGTAAATAGATATATATACAGATGTACATATCTATGTATCTAGATATATATCAAATTAAGATAGTTTGTATATAGCATTAATAATACATTGTACAGCACATACTTCTTATTAATAAACTGTGAAAAGGTTTTAAAATTTGCTCTTACAGTTAGTGCTGGATATGTTTGCAATTTCTTGGAAGCTCATGTAAAATTTCTGGTTTTTTGAATGACCCAGAGAAGAAAGGAAGAAGTGGTAAGCAGTACAGTAATGTTTGATTTCTTAATTTGTAATATATTGCAAGCCCAGCTTTCTGTATGCCGGAAATCTTCTGATCCCTTTGTTTGCTTGGGAGCAGATTGCATTAGATCAAGTACAGCAGTCTTTAGGACAAAGCAAACATTTTATCTTGTTGCACCTTGGACACACATCCAGGAGCAAATCTGCCTGCATGTGGCATATTGTTTCACCCCAGGTGCAGAATTTAAATTTTAACTCTTAAGTTATTTTAACATTCAGTTGTTGCTATATAGATTGCTATCTTTCAAGATAAGCTTGGAAGTAATAATTTTCATATTCCTGTCTATTAAAGAGGAGGGCAGATTTGGTGGTTTTTCAGCTAACGTTGACAGGCTTGGTTTGTAGCTCCCAGCATATTTCTGGTGTTAGGAATGGCATTAAGGGTGTGTCAAAACTAGTTAAATTTGTCCTTTGTTCTGAACTGCATGTGACAGTGGATGTTGTCCAACCATTTCCCTTTTGCTGTAAAATTATTTTAAGTACTTTTAAAAGACTTAGATGCTTAAGATTAATGCAGCACAAAAGAAGGAAGGGTTGCTTACGCATTTGGTTTTGAAAAGTGTGACCTGTGGTAAAGTTCTGCTTTCTCATACATATGGAGGGATATATGTGACTTGAAGGGCCTAATAAATTCACAGAAGGCAAAGCCTGGACTGTGATATTTCTGTTGATATTGCATGTTGCTTGACAGCATTCCAGGCAAGCCTCTTACAGCTTTATCTAAGCAAGACACTGCCTTTGTTGGTTAATAAATTAAGGTAGCAATAAATTCAGCTCTTTATGTGCATTTCATACATATATGTATAACACATTTCATGCCTGGTGTGGGCTTTTGTGCATTTGGTGTACTGGCTGTCTTCTAAGGTGTTTTGTTGACTCCTGTATTCAGGACTTTATATGCAACTGAGACATGAATCAAGTGGAAAATAGTGAAGTATTGAATTTAATTGGATGAGGCATATAAATCTGTAAAATCAAAATTAAACAGCTCTGCCACAAAACACTTTCTAAAATTGTGACAGCATCTTAAAAAGTTTATCTAAGGTAAAAATAATTGTGCAATAAGAAAACAGGCAGGATAGGAGAGCAGTGTTTTTAAATTACTGAGAGTTTGTCTGCAGCATTTGAAATCCCAACAGTGTTACATGAAAAAGATGAAAGCAAAACTTGAGGATAAAATTGAAACCAAATATAAACAAAAGTGAAACCGACTCCGTTGGTTTTCATTTCCCAGTTGGCAAAAATGAAATAAGCACAGAGCAAAGAAGCATGAGAGCTTGAAAAATTAATTCAGTTTTACCATTTATTTAATCTGTCATCTAAATTAGACTGCTGCATGGCAGCACTCCCTTAGCAAACTACACAATGGAGGGTAGGGGCTGCACTCCTGGTTTATCCAGGTACCACTTCTCACAGCCAGAGGTCTGGGCAAAGGCCCTGCAATATGGGAAGTGCTGTCTTCTCCAGTAACAGAAGTGCTGTTTTGAAATCTGTGGCAAACACGTACACGGAGTACAGTGGAAGTGATGACGTCCAGGACGATGAAAGGGAGTCAGTAACTCAGCTGGCCAGAGCACTCGAGCTTTAGTCTTGTTGAGGTTTGAGTTGCTAATAAAATTGGGTATAAAATACATGGTTGTCTTTTTTTTTTTTTTTTAATTTCACCTTTGAGGTCATCCACTTAGACCAGGGCCAGATCAACGGTAACCAAAAGATGTAATCCAGTATCAGTTTTGCTTATGGTATGAAATGACTGTGAATGGTTTCACTCAATTTCCACAGATCAGTCAACAGCTAGAATGTACTTTGTGACATTGAGAACTACCTGGTGAATTAGTCAGAAGATGGACAAACGTTGGATGGCTGTGTAATCTCAAATACATTAATTTGAGATTTATTTCTCCTTCTCCTATTTAGATTTGAGATTTCATTTCTCCTTCTCCTATTTAGAGATGCATGCTCCTGGGCTGTATTGAAAAAAGGTTGGATGTTGATGAGAAGCTTGTACAATCTCTGCTAGTGCTGTGCTGGGGTGAAATGAAAAGTTTTATTTCCAGAGGTCCAGTTCTCACACATTTGAACACATTGCATTCAAGCATACAAAACAAATTTTTTTGGATGCCAGAACAATTCTGAGATTTGAGATTGATGAGAGAATATGAAGAAGTCTAACTTTGTTTAGTTTAATAATATTTATGCAGCTTAGATGAGAAATGAAGATGAGTTGAGTTGCCTCACTCTAGCTCAGTAGTATTTTAGGAAACTTCCAAGATAGAAATAGCTGCTGCAGATCACAAAGTCAGGCTAATTGCTGTTGGTCTGCGGTCAACACAAAACTTTTAAATTAAAAGCATTTGTAACCAATGCTATTAACTATTCATATCCTGTGTGTCCTGTGGCACAGGAAAGAGTAGCACTTATAGAAAAAAGAGCATTAGGTCATATCATTTCAACAAGCATAAGTACAAGCATTTAATGCTTAGTACACTTTAAGTGCACTTCTTTCAGCTGTGTGTACAAGAGAAAGATATTTCTTTCTTAAATTCTCCAGTGTCCAGCAGAATCTCTGTAATAACTAATTCAATTTCTTTTTTGTGCTCAACACATCTGTGTCTTTCATGGTGCTATTTTTGTAACTGTAAATAAGTTCATGTGACAGACATGTTTCCAGCTCACAGTGGGTGATTCAGAGGATCTCAACCTCCAAGTATGTGCCTGCCATGATCTGTCTGTAAAGAAAGTGTCTAAGTAATCATAAGAGTATTTTTTACAAATCTGAAATAGTGTATACTTTTCTTGAATATCTTTTCTTAGAAGTATAGGAGAAATTGCTTTGCTGAAAGGGCTGCTTTTGCTTCTCTCAGTGAAGTTAGGCAGAGGTAGTTTATGCCTTTTGCTGCTGGATCTGGGTGCTGTGCTAACAATTACAACTTTGGATAGCAAAGGTGTAGTTGTGGGTTAGCTATTAACTTCAGTGGTAGAAACTGCCCTTGCCCAGACAATAAAATGAATGCTTTAAGCAAATATTAAATCACACTTTAGTGTAGTGTGCAAATAGTTCTTGCTGTGTGTTGCAGAACAGTATGTTATACAAACAAAGGTAGCTGTGGGAAGCAAGCCCAGTCCAAGCAAGGTGGATTATATCAGGTGCAGGTCATGGCCAGTGAATGTGAAAACTCTTCCTTGAACACATTTCTCAGTGTTTGCTGTCAGGAATAATTTTTCTCTGCATCCATGAGTGCCTCCAAAATATCATTGACTTCTTGCAATCCTGTCTGAGCCTCACAAGCCATCAGTGTGGGAACAATGAGATTCAGCACTTTTCTTTTACAATGGCTCTTTTCTAATGTATAGCACCCTATAAGGCACTCACCCTGTACTTAGCACAGGAATGTTAGGGAGGACACTGAGATAAAAACTGTCCCAGCTTTAAAAGGTACTCTCACAGTTTAAGTTCTGATCCTGCAGGTATGTGCATGCACAATTTCCCACTGCTTTCAGAGGAATCCAAGTAGTAAAAGTGCTTGTTAAGAGTTTTAGGGGTGTCTCCTGTAAACTTAGTCATTGAGCTCATGAGAATGCAGGGGTCTAACAGGACCATGCCATCGAGTTGCATCAGTGAAGTGATTGTTTATAATTGTTTGAGCTTTAATAGCCTTCTAGTTTTCACCTTGGTGGAAAATTCTTTATGAATCAGGTGTCAAGTGCTGAGTTTTCCTGGCAGCTTTAAAGAACACACAGAGTTTGTTTTCCATGGATTCCAAATGACAGCTAAGCAGGAGCAGCAATTACCTGTGGGTATTCAGGAGTGGATTCGCATGTGAGTGCTTAATTCCAGACTAAAATTGATTATTTTGAGGATAACTACTCTCCAATGCAAGGAATTAATTACTCCCTGACAACCATGACAACAAATCTCTTCTTGTAAACAAGTCCCTCCCAAACTTGTCTGAGTGAAGTACAGAAAAGTCACCACCTCTCTTTTAGGCAGTGTTTGAGAGAAAAATATTTAGAAATCCCAGATACTGAGGACAAATAATGGTCAATCGTCAGATGTAACGCAAAGCTTAAGAAGAAAACTAATCAGATATTGGACTGATTATAAATAATCGATTTATGACTGCTTTTGAGACTCCTGGAGGAGCTGGCAAGATGTGTTGTCATCCTGATGCCAGCAGATTCTGGCATCTCCTATCTTCACTCCCTGAACACCTGAGGAAAAAAAATGAAAGAAACCTCCAGGAAAAAAAGTATTCTTGTAAAGCTGAAATGAAAGCAATTGTTTTGTATTGTCACCAGACTAGCAGACATTCATGCTTGTGTAGATGAGCATTGTGGCAAGGATACTGTGGAGATGATCTTTAGCACTCTGTTAAAAGCCTGGCCCAAATTCCCAGCTGATGTAGGCTGCTGCAATGCCAGAGAAGTGGATGTGCTCAGCCACAGACATTGTGTTCTTCAAGTGTTGTGATAGGTAGAGCCATCACAAAGGAAATTTCATTGTGGGTATTGAGAGGCTGGAGCCTTGCTTCATCATGGCTTAGTCCAGAAGCAAAAAAAGAGCAATCTTCTGGGTTTATTGTATTAAAATAAGATGGATTTTCTTCGGTGAACTTCTAGTCTGCAAATCCAAGGGCTAACTTTAATGAAGCCTGAGATCACTGCAAAGTAACAACTCATGTCTTTGCTGCTGAGGGAGAATAAGCTGTGCATGGAAACCAAAGGAAAGAGTGTGTTTTGATGTGTAACATTTGAATCACAGCCAGGGCACGTTAACACCCTTTGGGTGGAACAGAAATGCTATAGGGCTGATGAAACACACTCCATATACAGTAGGAGTTCTCACAGAACATTTTCCTGGGCGTGTTTAACGTGCAGTCTGTAATGCTGATTTCAGTACATGTTTAAGTTACTTTTGCCTTTGTTTTCTTTGGTTTTTGTTTTGTTTTCAGGGAAAGACGGGTTGGTTGTTTTTTGCTCTCTGTTGCTTGAGGATAAAAGTGCTTTTCTTCATTCTACTTTATGTATTGTTCTTGGGTACAGCAGCAGGAGAGGAGTCCATGCTGAATGCCTTCCTCCATCTGCCTTGCAATGAGGTGGGCACAACCTGGACACTGCATTGCAGGGCCTTGGAAGCTTGGGTAGCTGTTGCTAGCATGAATCTGTCATGGAGAGCTCGATTTCCCAGGTTTTCACCCCACAAAGCTTTCCCCTTAGCAGCTATAGTCCTGTTGTAGCCCTGTCACGTTTTGTTTGGGAATCTAGGGAAGCAGGTGAAGTATTGCCTGGTGGTTGCCTGTACAGGTTCTTCTTAATGGCCAGGCCATGCCTTACACCATTCTGCCCAGGACCTGTGCTCTCCCATCCTGCCTGCTCTCCAATTCTTGGCTTTCTAGCCTTTCTTGATGAAGTTATGTCCTTCCTGCAGGCACCAGAGTAAATAAGGTACCACCTTTCCTGGTTGCAGTGAACTCTTTCTTGGTGAAGGACAGGAAGGACACAGTCTTTTCTGCTGCCACCAAAACGTCAGGAAAAGCAGGAAAGATATTGCTGTGGCTACAATATGGATCAAGGTGTTACAGCCAACACAGGAACTGGGTCTGTGGAGCAGACTGGCCATGGTGAATACTCTAATGGAGCTCACAGCAAGAGGTGCTTAGTGAGAAACAAATCTGCCAGTGTTGTCTCCCCATCTCTCCCTGTTCATCAGGGCATCACTGACAGAATAATGGTGAAGAAAAAAGAGGCACCATTACATGCAGTTAAAAGACCAGAGAGTGTAGGTTTTGCTTTCTAACTAGCTATGATTCCAGAATGTCTATTACTGGTTTTTATGGGTTTTCTTGCTTCGTTTCTAAGTGAGGATTTCACTTTGAACCTGTAACCCTTGTACCTCTAAGAATGGCAATGCCCACTTTTCCTCATTTACTTCTCTTTAATGAAGTGTTTTGCCATTGGTTCCAAAAACAGATGTAGGATAATTTGGTATTATCAGAAAGAAGGCATGTTCTGCAGCACCTATGGTAAGAGCCTCCTCCACCTCATGGCAGATAGGAAAGGTACCAGGCAGAGGTCTTATCTCCCCACACACTGCAGGCAGGGGGAATTCAGGCGTCCACATCAAAGCAACTGAGTAAAGTGCATTTCTGCTTTATTTTCAGTGTCAGTCTCACATTTCTGAAGTATTTCTGGGCAGATGAGTATAACAGGTTTTTTACCTGAGAGAAGGCTCTATCCCTCTGATGAGTTTGACTTCTAAGCAGGACTTTTCTCAGAGTACAGATGGTGAAATGTTTGAAAGTGGTATTCACAGCAGAATAGCTGAAAAAGGTGGTCATATTGCAAAATCCTATATGAAAGCAGAGTTCAGTCTGTGACCAGAGCAGAATTTTGCTCCAAGTACTGTTCTTTAAAAAAGATCATGTTTCCATATATGCTGGAACAGTCTTGGCAGAGACACAAATACAGAACCCAGTTCTCTGAATCCTAAATTTAGCATATGGTCTCATTTCAGCATATCTCTTTGGTCACATGGGGTGATCGATGCTTTTCTTGACTGCATCAGTCTTAGTAAACAAAGGGAATAGTTTAAAAGTTTATCAGCAAAGCACAAGTAAATATAGTTTCTCAAAAAAAATAGTATTACCCGTTCTGTATTTGCAGAGAAAAGATAAATTGATACCATGCAATGTTGTGCACATATCCTCTGAGGAACAGATGTTTTTCCACAGCTTTGAGCAGAAGCTGTGTCCTGCTTCACAAATGTGCCTCCAAGATCTTGTCCCACCATAACTTTTCACAGCTGTTAATAATATTTCCATATACTGACAAATCTTTTAACTGGGTACCTTGTGATAGGGAAAGAAGAGCTGCTTTTCCAGAGGTTTTTTGGGTGGTTTTTTTTGTTTTTTTTTTTTGTTTTGTTTTTTTTTTTTTTTTTTTTTTTTTCCATAGGAACATACTTTTAAGAAAGTACCCACAGATACAGATTAGTTTGTGGTTTTGGGGTAACCTTTGTGCCTTTTCAGTTATCCAGATGCTGCCAGAGTGAAACTGAAGGAAAGAGAACATTGTGTACTGCTCAGATGTAATGCCTGCCATGCCATTGCTTTCACTTTCTGTCTACAGCTGCTGTAATTCTAGTGAAGAGCTCTTCATTCTCAAAGGTTACACTTTCTGTATGGCAGACGTGTTATCTCTGTGAAAGAAAAAACAAGTCAGACTTACTAGAATGTTCTTGTGGTGAGTAGGGAGGGACTGCAAGCTCTTTATCAATCATTATGGAGTGAAAATATGTGTATATGCATATTACAACCAGTTTATACCTTGTTGGGGAGTAGCCTTCACCATGTTCTTGAAGTTTCTCATTGCAAAAAATAGGCTGAACTGACCACTGGACTAGCAGGAATAGTGCAGTAACTAAAGCTTCAGAGAACATCAAAATAATCCCTCCATAAACTGTGGTGGCAGCCAATCCATGGGCCATGCTTCTTGTGTGGGAATGGCTCTTCACAGGTTCCCAGTGGGCTCCCCCTCTATGCAAATCCCAGTGAGCTGGGGCTGATGTCTTGCCCACTTGCCACTGGTTTGGGAATAATTTTATTGATGTCTTCATGTCCATCGATGTATTTAAGCTCCCACCTCTGAAACAGCAAATGCCCCTGACTGTGGTCCCCTCTAATATTAAGACAAGTGGTTAAAATAGAGCAAGAAAAGGAAATTAATTTCTGGAGCTACCAGTCTTAATACATTTGTAGGAGGCACGATTTAAAATACTGATTTTTGAAGACTGGCTGTCATTACTAAGAATGCCTTACTAAGAATTGTAGAGTGATATCCTAGCAGGTAGTCTTACTTACAGTGCTTAAATGAGCTCCTCTTTTCAGATAGAGTGAAAAAAGCTTTCTAAGGTCCCATCTGCAGTTAACTGTGTTTCTTGGTGATTAGTCTTCCTTTCCTCCACCATGAGAAACCAGAAAAAAAACAAACAGGAATTATTATCAACATAGTGCCAGAAAGACTTCAAGTTTGGGTCTCTGGGAATATTAATAATTTTCCTGTGAAGCCTGCTAAGTTCCTGGACTTCTTCAGAAGGCTGAGAAGGTAAAGAGTAGCATTAGCATGCATCAGAACTGGGATGGGACTGAAGGGTGGTGGAGTACAAGGTGCTTCTTTGCCACTGGAAGAGCTGGTGCTGCACCTCCCCTCTGCTCCTTCCTTCCTCCCAGCCGGCTCTGCTCCTCTCCCTGCCTCCATCCATGGTCTCTGCGGAGTGGAGGAGGATGGTGCCAAGTGACCCAAGGCAGACATTAAGCCATTTCTCTCCTAGTTAACCAGAGGGTGAAGGTTCAGGCAGCCAAAAGTAACCAGGCTTCTGGAGAGGTTTGCTTGGGCCAGCAGATGGGTACCCACAGGAGATTACAGCAGTGAAGCCAGTGGGACCTGGATGCCTTGGCATCTCTGAAAATATTGTTAGGCATGCACTTGGCCCAGGTACAAAAAACTCCAACAGATGTATGTAACTTCTTCCAAGTGTGAATGTGCAGGGGAAGTGCACCATTGAGGCTGACCAGAAGTGGGAGATAGGTGGGTAAGTGCTTCTGGTTTTACAGCCAGCTCCAGATTATACTTGTTGATGTTTTGTTGTCATTAAAAGGATTGACTGTTTCTACCTTTTTTTCTTTCAGCTGGGTAAACACTGGAGAGAGGCTGGCAAGAAACTTGGCATACCTGCTGTTTTGTAGGGCCTACCTTAGTTTCTGACTTTGTAGGTTTGTTTAATAATTGATATATCCTGATGGATGGTGAAGCTGGCGTGGTGTTAGGCAATGGCCCCTGAAACTTTACATGTATTTGCTGCCTATTTTGGAGCATTTCAAATGTCTTTACAAACTGGAATGATTCTTAAAGTCAGGTGATTTAATCTGTACTCACTGAAAGATGGACACCAGATCCTCCCACCTGGAGTCAGTGAAATAAGGCTTCAAGTGCACCCAGTAATGCCATTTATGGACAGACAGGAGCTTCTTTAAGGGACTGCAGATGCTGATGTTTCTTTCTGTACAAATAAATCATGCAGTTGACAGCCCTGGATGGAGATAAGGCACCTTCATTTCCCACAGGCAATTACTGGGTAGAGTTGACTTGGTATTTTCATCAAAAGAATCTTGTTAACATGCAACTGATAAAAACCCTGCCACATTTTAGCACCATTGTGGTCATTGCTGTCCTGAGGCAGATAGGTCTGGGAATGTCTTCTGATGCCATCCAGCTTTATTTTCATCAGCATGTGCTCTTAAAGGAGCATGGGTTAGGGAATGTGTTTTGATGAGCAGAAGCACAGCTCTGCTTGCTCCTTTGTGAAGGATATAACTGCAGAAGATTCTCGTTGTTCCCTCCAGCTGAACATCATTGTGGATTATTTTTACCTGGGTTTGAATTTACTTTCAGATGAACAGGTCTTGGGAGCCACTCCTCTCTTCTCACAAGCCAGACTTCTCCCCTGATTACCTGGGATTAATTTGTCTTGGTGTGGGTGATGGATGGAAAGGTGTGTGTTGACAGCTGCAGTTGCTAATCCCAGAGGAATCCCAGGGTGACAAAAAGGAGATGAGCACCTCTCAGCAGCATCTAGAGAGGAGCAGCTGGGGAAGCCCGCAGGGATGTGGGAGGGAAAAGACAGGTTGGCTCAACTCTGCCATTTTGGGCAAGACTGGCTTCCTTGTGGTAGCAATTGTTGGCAGCTTTCTCATTTCCTGAGATGTATTGCTTTTGTGCAAAGGCAGCTTCTTTTTCTTCCATGTTGCCTGTCCCAAGTGGGATCCATTGCTGCTGCTTTCAAGATGACTTTTTTGCCTTCTGTCTAAGTTGTTCATTCAGATGGGCTTGAAATTTGTCTTAGGGGCTCATTACCCAGAAGATGAGTCGGACTGCTAAATGGGAACATTTATATTGAGTGTTGAACCTCATGCACAGTGTTTCCAGGAATTGTCTCAAAGTGCATGCATACTCAAAGATACCTTACAAAAAAATGCATCTGTTGTAGATAATTGTTTCTGCCTTGTCAGACAAATAAAAATTTGCTCATGTTTTTAGTACATTGCCATTTGCATTTTTCAGCTTTGACTCAAACTGTAGTAGGGGAAGATGGTAGAGATCTCCTGTGCACATTCTGCAACCTGGATGAGGATTTTTGGTTCCAAGGGGAGGAGGTTGCAGTGGCTGTTTGCCACCAACCTGGGGGCTAAAAAGTTGAACCCACATCACCCTTGTCCAGAAAAGAGCTTCCCTTTTACACAGAGAGGAGATATGCACAAGGGCTTGTCTGCTGTTGGATTCCTGGGGCTGGCTGTTTTTTCATATCTGAAGTGAACCTGAAAGGGAGCTGAGCAGTTGCAGCCGTTTTCTGAGCTATTTTAGAAATTGGTAGTTTACTGCAAGAGGCTGCAGCTGAAGCATGAGTGACCAGCTCCACAGAGTAGTAAACAAAATACTCATATGTTTGCTGAGAGATTAGTGTGAGCGTGGCTGCTGGTAAATTCTCTGAACACATCAAAGAACCTTATTGTTACATTCAGATTTTAATTCCTTATTAGTTTCAAGGAAATACATGTCCTCAGAGCAATGAGAGGAAACTTTGAACGTTTTTCTTCCTCTTGTGCTGGGTGTGGGCTTGCTACTGCCTAATTGTTAGTCTGTCCCATGCCTGTACTCCCATAGGAAGCGAGAACGAACCCATTTACATTTGTGCCATTCCTGCGTGCTTTCAAATTTTTCTTTCTCTTTTTTATTTTTAAGATCAAAGGTGACAAGAACAGTGGAGCAGAGAAGTTACAAATGATGCAGAGAACACACATGTGAAGAGCAAAAGAGAGAGGAAGGAGCTGAGCCCAGTGCAGAGGGGGCAAGGAGAAGCAGCAGCCTAAATGCAAGTACTTGAATGTGGAAATGATGGGTTCCAGGGTGCTTAACAGGCATTTAATGTGGCGCTTTAATCTGCACCTAGTGCCAGTTGGTTAATGTTTTTAAAATTTTCTTCCTCAGGTTCAAGACTTTGGACTCTTATGTCAATAATTTACAGCTTTAAACAGGGAAGTGGCATTGAGGTCATGTGTGCATGTGTGTGAGAGAGAGAGAGACAGAAAAAGAAGTCAGTTTAAGTCTTAACTGGATAATAAAAGGTGGCATAGTGTAGTTGAGGGGTGTGTGAAGAACTCACTTCATAGCTGAACAGCATTGAAATGTAAAATAACAGCTAAAAATCAGTGAGTGGATTGATCAGAGAAAGCTGGAGGGAGGGGGTCAAACTACTCAGCTAGAATCAAAGTGGTCTGCTAAATTGCTGTGATGTAATATGTACCTTTATTAATTCCAGTCAAGTTCATGGGACTGAAACTGCCATTTGAAAGCCCTTTCATTAGCAGAAGCATCATTTTAGCTAGTACAATGATGCCTCCTGCATGTGTTATTTCTTTCATTACATATTTTTTCCTTGGCAAAATAAGGTCTGCAAATGCAGGTATGTGGACTGAAAAGAGGTGTCTCCAAGAGTGTAAGTGTTTTTCTTTGTGACTTCTGGTATCCCACCTGTATCAGCAGACAAACTTTTGCTGATATTCTGTGTCATCTTCAGATGAAGGTTTTCCTAATACAAGTGTACCAGAAGAATATTTTCTGCCATAAAGGACACTTCATCTAAGTTGCTTTTAGGGGAGGCTCACACACAGAGCTACAATAATGTTTACATTTACCATCTCTCAGTGCCTGCAAAGCTGTAATAAGTGTAGTGTGCAGAGGTGGGGGAGCTGCCTGGGAGTTCTGCCTGGCAAACAGTAACCTTGTCCCTTGTTCCCTGCAGCTCCTTCCTAGGTGGGTGACAATGCCTGTCGAAAGGATGCGGATGCGGCCCTGGCTGGAAGAACAAATCAACTCCAACAGAATACCGGGGCTGAAATGGCTAAATAAGGTAAGGGGGGGTGCATGCATGTGCTGAAGGGGAACTTGATAGCAGTGGCTGAGGTCTGCATAGGTAAATGAGCTCATTCCTGGTTTTCAAAGGGGTGACGGGGAGGAAGGGCAAAGCTGAATGCTTCCTGCTGAACCTGTTCCTCCAGTCTCGCCTGCCAGATCTGAAGCATCCTGCTTTGGCCTGGTGGATTTGTGGCTCATTTAAAAGCATTTTCCAACTCTTTGTTGTTGAAGTGAGTGTTTCTGGAGGCTCTGCTTGGACTTTATTTTTAACCTGGGAACACATTGTTCAACAAGTAGCATCAGAGGGATGTGTTCAAAATACTCTTCTGTGTTAGACTCTGAGTTGAATTAACTGCTGTTTCAGACTTGTGTGGCTTCTCTGACACTTCTCAACTCGAGAGAAAATAGGGTGACTTTTCCCCTGTCTGACTCAAACCTAATATCTCTGGTCCTGAGTTCTTACTAAGTGCTCAAGACACTTTGAGAGTGCAATCAAGAATTCAAAAATGTCGGTGCCCAATTTGAATTTATTATGATTGGTTGAGTAATATCTAGGAGTGTATTTGAGACTTTGAATAGTAATGAATTGTGGAAATGTGGCATGCTTTCTGCACTGTGCAGGAGAGTAATTCACCACACTGAAAAGCATGAAGTTGTTTTTGCTACAGAGGCTACTTTATTATCAGAATGGGTGGAAATGCACAAAATCAGGGGCAGAAACATAGGAACTGCCTGTCTGGTTAAGTGACTAGGACAAATAGTCTGGTGTCCTGCCTATAGCAGTAGTAGCTGTGGTACTCAGGTGCTCATTTTTAAAGTTGAAGAATGACAATTGAAATTGCTACCTTTTCTTTCATCTTTCAAAGCTAGAAATGCTCATGACTGAAATGATAAGGAGTGCTTTAAATTTCATCTATGAACCTTGTTTCTCAGTAATTTCCTGCATCAGTGAGTCTCATGCTGTGGCTGGGTAAATAAATATTGCTTTATCCATTCCCTAGTCAGCTGCACTGTGAATTTGAGTAGGTCCTTGATCTTGCATAATGGGGTCATAGCTGAAGAGGAGACAGGTTTTTACTGTTGTCTTTGTAATTTGAGTGCCATGTTCGGGTCCTTCTCCTTGAATATCTCTATTTTGGTGTTAAGTTTCCTACTGACAGTCTATGTCTGCTGCCCTTTGCTGGGTGTTCTTGCCTAATCCTGAAATAATTTCTCTGCCTTGAGGTTTATTAAACTCTGATTCTCCACTTCTACCCTCTGATTTGGCATCAGCCTGGATTGTCTTTACTATGCTCAACAAGAAAATTGCACTCTTGAGCATTTCTGTTAAAAAATGTTTGCACATTCATTAAACCAAAAATATGTCTATTTTTGCTCTAAATCCTGACCATAAACAAAGCTATGCATGGAATCAATGAAGTGTCACGTGTATCACAGCCTGTTCTATACTCACAGAATCAACTTCATAGGCTGTAGTATTTTAATCAGAGTTTGGTAAAGGATAGTTCACAGTTTAGATAAGAAGGTGTGTCAGATAATCAAGAGAATGAAACTCATGTGTGTGCACAGCTTTTAAGGAAATAAGGTTTAAATATGAAAGAAATGATTACCATTCTGGGTTGTCATTGGCTGTCTGTTCTTGGGGACTTTTTCTGAACTGAAGAAAGAATTAAACCTCTCTCAATTAGAAATGACAAATCAGGTACAGGTGACACGTAATTCTTTCCCCTACTGTCAGTTCATCATTATACCTCCAGAAAAAGCCCCTCCTTACAGGGCTTTTAAAGCATAAATACTTATGGACCTCTTTGGTGAAATTGTTATCCTTCTGAGTGGCATGAAGGAGGAAGGGAATTTCTTTACTTTCCCAGAGAGACAAAACTGGGAGCTGTGAGTGAAACAACATCGTTCAGCAGAAGGGATATGAGAAGGGGGAGTGTGAGAGGTCAGTGTTCCTCTGAACACTGGAAACAGAAACACCTGAGCTGTCACAGAGTATGTGACAGAATAAAATGTGTATTATAAAATTGTAATACACATAGCTTCTGTGATTTTGTAATTTGTGTTGTAAGTTCATATAATTATTGTGCTTCAATACATCTGGGATTGGGAAGAACTTTCTGTAATGAGCAGAAGCACTGTAATGACCACTTAGACTGCTGTTGAGTGTCCTTGCAGCTTCTTTTGAAGCAGTGAGTACAGTTGATGATGACAGGATGCTATGTCTGGAGTCTTGTTCAGTCTGCTAGGTTTTGAATTATCATATGATCTATTTTAATCTGATCTATTCTTAAAGTTCTTGTTGATAGAAACTGTTTTCTGTTGAAGTGATGATTTTTTTTTCCCATGCTTATTATAGTCTATGAAGAGTAAAGGCAGGGAAGCTTATTCTAGGTCTGATGAATGCAGTAGTGTTGTGGACCCCAAACAGTGGCTTTGAGGCTCTCTTTTGACTGCTTTTAGTTGGGGAAAGAAGTATCTGTGTTGATGATTTACTTATATGTAGAGGGAAGAGTAAAGAGGCAAAAGACACGTGACAGAAGTGATGTAACTACATTAAGAGGAGTATTGAGTGTGAGGTCTTGAGGGGAATGAGGAACATGTTAAATAAGTGTTTGCACCAAATTAAAGATGAAGCCAAGCAAGAAGGGAAAAATGCAATTCTGAACAAGCAAATATGACAGAAAGGATTATAGACGAGTTGAAGGACAAAAGGCAGGCTCAGGAGAAGAAAAGATCACATGGAAGGAAGGGAAATAAACCTAGCCTTGGCATGAGTGAAATATTAACCAGACAGTCAGGAAAGAAAAGTGGTTGTTGGGGGAAGGGGAAAGGGTGTAGGATTCATCTCACCCAGCCAGATATCTACAATGCAGTCATTTAAGTGAGAGCTGCCTGTCTAGAGTTGTATGTAGTCAGTAGAGAGAAATAGGCTCTTTTAGGGTGAAATTCAGGCGGCATAGATTAGGTGGCTGCTGCAGGAGGAGGGTGCATTTTGCCCTGGAAGTACTTTTCTCTTCAGAGACTGATAATTGGATGTGAACCTGCAGTGACAGTTTATAGTGCAAGATGTCTGCATGTGAAGCCAGATAAGTATTCTTCCCAACAGGGGATTAAAAAACAAGTGTTGTGGAACAAGCTCAGTTTGTATGGCTTTGCAGAAAAAAAGCATGAAGAGTTCTGAAGCAGCCCTCTAGTCAGGACAAAGGAATTCATTACCATGTTGTATGACATTAAAGCACATCTGATCCAGCATCCTTCTGGCCCAGTATCCTCTGTGCTAAGTGCTCGTGGAAGGAGTGTAGGAAACACCTTATTCAAGCTCTGAAAGTCATTGGGCCCCTAGAGCTGGAGCTACATGCTAAAACTATCATCTTTAATAGTTGCCAGGGATCTTCCATGATCCTTGAGGAATGACTATACTGACACCATGTAAGGCATGCCCTGATTTAGCTGTGTGTTAAAAAAACAAATTTTTAAAAAACCTTCCTTTGCATTTCTTTAAGTGCACTTTTCTTTGGTCTAAAGTTTCTGAACTAAACTGTGTTTAGGTATCTTCAATGCACTTCTTCATGAGTGTCACTTCACATGAATGTCTGGTTTTTTTATCCTTGCTGGAGAGATGTCTACTGCTGATATATTCTTTTTCTTGGCACACAAATTTGCAAGACCTCTTTTCTTTACCATACTAGTATTTATTGGCTGAATTCTAAATCCTTGATTTTGCTCTGTTCCTATGGTTGTTTTGTTTCAGATCTATTTTTGCTAACCATAAAAGTGTCTGTGCTGACAAAACTACCCTTTGTATGAAAGCTTAGAAATATGTAGCACTGCATGTTTGTTCCATGTGTCAGCTCGGAAAGCTGCCAGGCTCGTCTTCCATGGAGTGGCTTCTGAGTATTTCATACACTTGGACTCTGTTCTGCTTTGGTGATGCCAGTGGATATTTTCCTGCTGATTTCAGTGATACTAGAAGGGAGCAAAACACTTGGAGATGCTGAAACTGTGCTTATAAATTAGTGACTTAAAATCATCAGAAGATTCCTCAAGTCTATCAGTGTTGGCATTTCCTGTTTGTTTTCCCTTCCAGGAGAAGAAGATTTTTCAGATTCCCTGGATGCATGCTGCAAGACACGGTTGGGATGTTGAAAAAGATGCTCCCTTATTTAGAAACTGGGCAATTCACACAGGTATTGGAACTCTCTTTTTACAGGACAGATTTTCACATTGTTTTCCCTTTTAAAGTTACATTTTCCTTCTTTCTTGTCTTTGCTTTTATTAACACAGAGAGTGAACTTAAGTTTCCAAATTTGTGGGAGGCTAAGTGTTTTTTCAAGGCCTATGATACTCTCTAGCTTAATTGAAGTGCCATAACTCATTTGCATTGAGGAACAGAGTAAAACTTAATTGATTTAAATGTTAGCAATTGGGTTCAAAACTGTCAGGAGCAGAGCACAGTCAGCCCTTTGTAGACATAGGCCTTTAGGCATTTTATGCCTTTCTATGGATTTGAACCTGACATAATAAAGGTAAATGCTGTGCAAGCTTTTCCATGTTGTTATGGCGTCACATCAGATCTGCAGTGCCCTGGGTCTTTCTTGAGCGCAAACCATTCATCATCTGTTCTAGAAATGTGCATGAGAATGAGATCACAGCACTCTCTTGCAACTTCATCTATTTGTTAGAATGCTTGCCATGGGAACCAAAGGCTGATACCTTGAAGCTAACCTGCGCTGTTATTAATTTGCCTCAAATCTTGAATCGCATGTCATACGTGCCTAACTTTTCTTTTCTTGCTCAGGGAAATACCAGTCAGGAGTAGATAAACCTGATCCAAAGACATGGAAGGCAAACTTCCGCTGTGCTATGAACTCCCTGCCTGACATAGAAGAAGTGAAGGACAAAAGCATAAAGAAAGGAAACAATGCCTTCAGGGTGTACCGGATGCTGCCCTTATCTGAAAGACCTTCCAAAAAAGGTACAGGGGAGAGCTTGTCAACATGAAATGCTCTTGAGGGCATTGTGTTGAGAAAAACACCTACTGCAGGTAGCTCAGTATGCAACAAGCCACCAATGCAAGCTGCACATGGTGCCCTGGCTGGCTGGGAAATGACTGGAACTTAGGAACACCTGTATGAAAAATGGGCTGCATTCAGAAGAGAGGATCAATGAGATGTGATATCCCCAAGCTGTTGATATTTGTCTGTTAAAGCTGCTGGAGTTGTGTTCAGAATTTATTCCCGGGTCTCCTTCAGTCAAGGAATGTGATTAAAGTGTATTAGAGCTCAACACATTGAACTCAGTGGGGGTCATTCAGAATATGGTGGCAGACATTTTGGTATCTTTTTTCAAGCAAGGGTACAATTAAACTGGCTCTGTCTTGAGAGCAGTACACTCACTCAGAACACTAAACCACGAAACCACATTGTTAGTTACAAAGACCATGGAAAACCAAGCCACAGAGCACAATAATGGTGAAATGGGAAATCATCTGAATCCCCAAATTTAGGAATTAAATCTCCTGCCTGCCCGGAGAAGGCCTAACCACCAGGTCAATCTCATGAGTATTTGGTTTCTTTCAAAGTAGAAACATTGCTGCTTGATTTAGGTCTCATTAGCTTTTATATGGCTTCCTTACTGGTTTATGCAGTAGAACAATGATTTCCTTAGTCCTCTGGTATCCTCTGTTGTCTAGAATTTTGGATTAAAAGATAACCTGCAAACCAGACACAAGGTGTTCGTCTAAATTCCAATTCAGTTCACCTGTAGCTACAGTTTGCTACTTCCTTAGATTGAGAAGTGAAAGGCAGATTTTCAGTTTAAAGTCAGTGTGACTGGAAATTATGAACCATGGCATTTTTGGGGCAGAATCATTCTGTGAAAGGAAGATCAATGTGCAAAAGGTAGAACATTTATCTTGAAACTGTTTCCAGTCTCTTGTCAATAGTGTATTTTATATGTTTAAACACATTCCCCTGGACCATAACATGTCTCTTGGCAGTAGATTCCTGAAGGAGCTACAAAAGTTCATCTTTAAAGCTGAGATTCTGGGAACAGGGGCTGTAGCAGGAGAAGATTCTGCAGAAAGTCCAGTTACTGTAAAACCCTGAGATAGTTTGGACCTCACATGTATTTTCACATGCCCTTTTTTGTGTCATGTGGCTAAACATTTGTGGGAGCAAAAGAATCTGGCTGCAAACGTTTCTAATTTTCTGTGGTATCATGTAGTAGAGATGGGAGAAGCTCCTGGGACGTGTCTGTGATGACACTGGGGCACAGCTGAGCTTGCACCAGCAAGTCTGAGCTTCTGCATCAGATCAGAGCAGGGGCAGCAGCACTAGGGTCTTCCAAGGTGCATGACATTTTGTGAAGGTCACATGCAGTATGGTTTTTGGGATTCCCAAGCCCATCATGATTGCATACACCACTCTTGCATGAATTGTATTTCCTTACTAGGTTGCAACTATTTACAAAAATATTGGTTGAAGTTTATTGTGATCTCTTTTCACATTAAATCAATTAACAATCTCCCTTTTCCTGTAGCTACAGAGAGAGCATCAGAAATGTGATGAGGCATATATTTTGATTTTTCTTCCCTTTAAGAATATTTTTCTCCCCTCACCTTTTTTTAAACAGGTCTTGTGTTTTAATTTGTCATTCTTCCATATTTTCACTTTGATTTTTTGACTGCCGTTGCTTTCCTTGGTCCCATAGTGGTTCTCTTTTGTAGCCTTTTAAAAAAGAAACACAAAGCCAACAATTCAAGGTGAATTTTTTGCTGCCCAGGCCTTAAGAGAAGGGTAAAATTAGGCAAAATGTATTCTCCCTTAACTAGGAAGTCCTGCTATTTTGAGGCTCATTTTGGGGCTATTTGCTGGTGAATATAGAAAGTGTGAAGGATAACTCATGGCACACAGGACTTGATGAAATCTCCCTTCTGTTGTTGCAGGAAAAAAGACGAAATCTGAGAAGGATGACAAATTCAAACAGATTAAGGTAAGAAGTGTCTGTTTAATGGTGCAAGTGCTTGTGAATACAATCTGTTGCAGATATTTTTTAACAGCCCCAACAGTATATTGTGGTGGGTACTTGCAAATGCTTGTGGTTTGGTTAAGTAACTACAGTTACCCGGGATGTTTGGGGTTGTTTTTTTTGAAATGTGAAGGCTGTTAAAGCCGTCACTTACGTCATCAATGGACACAGCCCTTGTGTTACAATGCCTGGAGGTTGGAAAACTGGCAGTCTCAGCAATACATTTGCCATTTGTTTGTCTCTATAAGGAGAAATATAGTAATTAGGGAAAGAATGCTTCTGAACAATAGAGCTACCTTTTGGAGCAATTAATTTCTGTGTGTGAAGCACTGGAAATGCATTTTCATTTAGGCAAGGGTCAGAGCTGCACCTTGTGCTCATGTTTTGTCAGTTAGAAGGCCTCAGCTGTAAAGCTCTTCAGTTGCAGCCTGAGATTTCTGCTCGTGCTGAGTGTGGGCCCAGACTGATGTCTGCCCTCCCTGTGAGGCATGGTGTTTCCTAGCTTTCACACCTCTGCCGAGGGCCTCTGAAAGGTGGTCAGTATTACACAGCAGCAGGAGCTAGTCCACCTTCAAATTTGTAACAAAAAGCAAATCTCAGAGATTTCAGACTCTCAGCTTTCAGTAAAATTGGTGTCCTTGGGCTGTGTGTAGCAGCTGTGTCTACAGTGCAAGGGCAGCTTGGTCCCCTGCTGCTCACCTGTGAAGGGCTGTGCCACCCATGCCTGGGTTCAGGCTCTGCAGGCTCTGGCCAGGAGATTCTCTGGGCCAGGTGAACCCAGAAATGTGGTGAAAAGTCCTCCACTGAAAGGGTTTGGAAAGCAGGTGCTGCCACAGCAGTTGCCACAGCATTCATACATGTCAGAATGCTATGACTTTTAAATTGTCATAAAAGAACCACTTTGTAACTATCCTGTTCCTGTGTGGCTCTTACAGCCACATGTGCTTGTTATCAAGTGACTCTGGTGGTAGCTGATGTTCAGAGGGAGGCAGTAAAACTGCTTTGGTCAGAGCAGAGCAGTGTGCCAGCACATACACCTGCCTACCAGTGATACCTCCTGCTAGTTCTTGTGCTCTGAGCTGGGGCCAGGTAGTATTCCTGTCTGTTCCCCCATTGTGACAGAAGTGTGCAGTGACTAGTTTGGATTTGAAGAGGTGCTCTTCCTGTACTCAGCCACTCTTAGGCTGACTGTTGGATGTTGAAAGCTCTAGTAGTGAAGAAGGGTAGTAGGTGAATTAAAGCAAATGCACATTTCTGAGCATGAAAGCTTTGCTTGGTGATGAGAATTCCTGAGATCCAAGTTGTATGTTTTGAGTTGAATGCCTTACAGTTACCCTGAAAAATTTTTTTTAGTGGAGCCCAGTGGGAGGTTACTCCACACTTTGCCTGGTAACTGCAGGGGGGTGATAGCAGCAGAAGCTGAGAATCTGAGCACAGATCTGCATAGCAAGAGCCTTGCAGTGAGCTTCCCATTGTTGCCACTGCTGGACCCTGTGGGCACCCACAGCAATTGCTGGTGGGCTGAGCTTGAGCACAGTGCTCAGGGCAGTCACTGCTTATCCCTATGCACATGAGAGTGTTGAGCCTTACCATATCCCTGCTCCACCTTAGCAAAGGGGCAAGCAAATCTCCCACCCCACAGGTAGATCTGTCACTGTGCTTTTGGGCAAACAGAGTCTGTCATTGCAATTCATTAAATTCTTTTAAAATGAATTCTCAACAATGGGAAGGAAAGGGAAATGTCAGAGCAGCCCAGATAAAACCAGTCTCTTATGAAACAAAGAACTGAACTGAGGCTTAATTTCTACCTTATCCTAGATGTATCCTTTAGACCATGCAGTTCCACATTGAGAGTTATTTTTAAAATCCTAGTGACAGCTTTCTCCATGCATCTGGTTTAGGGTAGACATCTGAACACTCAAAATTTAGGTGATTTAACACCAACTGTGCGAGTATCCAAGCCTCTTTGTGGATCTGGCACCATCACCTGAGTTCTAAGATGCATATTTGTTTTCTAAGATGCATATTTGTTTCTGAAGCTTGAAAGGGGCTACTAAATAAACTTGTCAGTAATCAAGCCTCAGTAAAGTTGAGCAAGTGCTGCCTGCACAGTGTTTCCATGGGGGCTGCTGAGTTTGCTGTGAATTAAAGCAAACAGCACCAGATACTCAGGGCTCCAGAGTGCAGCCCGAACCTATCTTTGCAGTTGTGACCCTCAATGGATCAATAGCAGCTAATTTTATCTTTTCAAGCTCTCCAAGTCTTTGACCTGTAGGGCAGCAGAACTGGTGCATCTCATCAAAGACCTAGTTGCCATTAACACTTAACTCTCCACCCTTCTGATGTGCCAGGAATGCTGTGACAGGGTGCTGTTTGCCTTGCTTTACTGTCTGGGGAGGTGCTTGTGTGGAATTGACAATTCTTTTTGAGTAGATCACCATCACAGCACGTGACATCCAGGAGAAAACCTACCACAGTGCCCCCAATATTTTGTCCCAAGGATAGCAGTTCAGCAGTACTGGGATGGGCTGGCACTGCAGGTCCTGAGGCTCACCTTTGCCTGCCTTTGCTGAAATGCTTTAGAGCAGTGAAAATGAGCACGGTGTGGAGAGCTCTGTGAGTCCTCTCTGTGAGTCCTCAGCAAGCAGGGGACAACTTGCAGCCTTGCAGGGCTGGTAGAGTAAGAACAGAAGACTTTAGACATTGTAACCAATAAACCTGTGAGAGAGTCAATAGTGGGGAGGAAGTTGCACGTGTAGAATAATCCTTTTAAAGAAATCCTGAGTTAATGGAATTAATTTTTTGGTGTCTACCCTGAAGGGATTTTATAGATTCCCACTTGAGTGTATCAGGCTTACAGAGAGGCATCTTGTGGAAAGTTCAGTCTGGGTAGAACAGGTGGTGTTTTCCAAATGCTGTTGCCCTGTGGTAATGTTTATGATGTGATCTAAAAGGCTGTATTTAGTGTAAACACTTTGGTTTGCTTTCAGGCTTGCTGTAGAGAAAAATTAAGGCTAGAATTTCCTAATTGCTGTACAGAAACTAAGACTTCCTTTTAGAGAGTGAAAAGAGAGCATATTTGGAAGGGACTTAGGATGAATATTAAATAGAGTACTGTTTTAAAGCAATGTTTCTTCCTTGTTTGTTTCAAATGTTAATCTCTTGTAGTAAATAGCTTGCTGCTTCCTTGCTCTCTGAAGGCTTACTCTAAATTTGAAGATTAAAAATAGCTTTCCTTTCAAAGCACAAGATTTGGAAATGAATTAGTCCCAGTCTTCTCCTCAGAGAAATATTTGTTCTAAGACAGTGTCCTGCAGAGAGCAGGGGGTATATGGCAGGCAGAAGTGGTGGGATTTATTACCATCTCAGAACAAAGAGATAAGCTATCTCCTAAAATAAAGTAGTCCTGACCCAACTGTACTGTTTTCATTCTAGCAAGAGCCAGTTGAATCATCTTTTGGGATGAATGGGCTAAATGCTGTCACTTCTGACTATTTCCTGTCCTCCAGTATAAAAAATGAAGTTGACAGCACAGTGAACTTTGTAGGTAAGTACTCCTATGCTTTTTTACATACTAAGTACACAGATGACTTCAAAAACTCTTCTGGTCTGCCAGACTTATCTTTCCATCAGCATTTTGCACTTCAGGGAATGCCACAGTTGCAGTCAGGTAGACCCATTTCTCAGCAGCCTAGGCCATGCAAGATTGTGGTTGCAGGCCAGCCCCACCATTTGCAGAGACAGCACTGGGAGGGTTCCCTTGAGAGTAAAGCACTTCCAGGCACTCTTAGCTGGCTTCTCATGGTGGGGACTTATTCCACAGGATAGTCCTGAGCCATGAAGAGGCTGTAGCCAATGTCACATGGGAGTTAAATTGCAATCAGATGGCAGTTCCCCATTGCTTAAAGCAGAGGTTTGTATAGAATACCATTTTATTTGGGTGTTCAAACCAGCAGGCAAAATGTAGAAACTTGGTTCTTTTCACTGACACCTCAGTAGCAGAGATAGTTCTTAACATCACTGAGTTAACGAAAAGGATCATCTAAGGCTGCATTTAGAAACCAGTACATTAGAAATTAACTGTCATCTCAGCATGTGAATAATTGGTCCTCAGTAGAATAATTGGACTGGGCTTTTGACAGCTCTTTTTTGGCTAAGGCTGTCATTGCAGCAAGAGCTCCTAACAGTATGACCCACATACCATTTTGTCTAGAATTCCATTTTTAAATATGACAAATATGTTAGTATTCTGCTTGGAAAGACAGCAGAAATCATGTGCAGTGACTATTTTTGATCCCCATTTCTTACGTCAAAGGGCTTTGCATAGTCATTCCCTTGAAGTACTTGTGTGGCTGAGGAGTTTGTGAGTAGTTTTGCTCTCTTTATGGCAGTTCATTTAAGCAGCTGTTGCTTTGTAAGAGTATTACAACATGCTCCTACTGTTATAGCTTGAAGGAGTAGCACCAGAGTGCTATTAGTGCTTCCTGTTCACTGACTGAGGATCAGGTAGGAAACTGTCACCCAGTGTTGTTTAATTATTGAGATGTGAGCTGTGCTGCTTATCCAGACTAGAGAAAGAAGCTGTTATTTAGGATTGCAGGAAGGATTTTAATGTAAACAGAGAGGAAAAGGTAAAATAGAATTGTTCTGCAGAAAGACAGGAAATCAGCCAGAGTGGATGAAAGGCAAACAGCACCTGCAGAGTTTCTGCCATAGGTGCAGCTCACTGGAAACTGTGGCATATTGCTCAAGTGAGCAGTAGTTTTTGCTGTGCATTTTATCTCTCAGGGTGGATAAGAATTTGTCAGGTATTGAGGAAAGAGATAAAACAGTGCAGATGGCCTGCTCATTCCCCGAGTGGCTTGCGCAATATCAGTCTCTCCCAGATAAAAAATTAACTGTGTGTGCTCTTGCACCACTCTCACCACACTTAATAAAAGCTGATTGTTTCAGAACCAGGAAAGGTGAAATAAAGGTGAAACAAAATATCTGAAACATAATTATACTAATTGTAATGATCAACTTTTAAAAAGTCTATCCGGTATGTATGTAATTTTCTTTATGCTGGCTTTGTTTCTTAAAATACACATCTAAGTTGTGAAGGTTTTCCAGTGGTAACCTGGCACTTCACAAAGCAAACTAATATGCAGCTTTTCCCTGGGAAAAATACCTGTCACTTTTCTTTTCCAAAAAGCCCTGTCTAAAGATAGAATGCCATAGCGGATTGTGTGTATAGACATGTGCATTCATGTTTATTTATCTCAGTTCATCAAGGAATAGATGCTATCTTTTGACTTTTTCAAATTTAATAATTAATATATTCAGGTTACTTAACTGAAAACTTGCAAGATCTGTTGTATTTCATTGCCTATGTGTTTTTCCCCTCATGGGTCAAGGGAAAAAATGGACTGTTTGAACAACACAGTGTTGTGTTTGTACAGAATTTAGCCTTTTGTTCCTTGTGAAGCTTTATGTTCAGTGAAAGAATATCTCTAGTCTTTCTCTTGGGTAACCATGGTTTCAGGTTAGCCATCCTCTGAGATGGCTCCATCCCTGTGCATTCTTCTGATCTAACTCGTTGGCTTTCAGTTCTGTGCTGGATTAATGCACTTGTCATGTGCTCATACAGCTGGGATTAAAGGAGGAGTTGTACAAGACAGGAAATTCTGTCAAAGCAGCTTCAGACAAATGGGATTCTGGCTTTTACCATACTTTTGCTTTGCTCAGTAACTTCTTGGTACCTTGGTTTGTCAACCTTTTTCAAAAGGTTGTAGTGTAGAACAACTAATATCTGCAAAGCATTTCAGGACACTTGGAAAGCATCCATGGTTGCTTCACTTTGTAGAAATACATAACACTCCTTTGATATTAAATTTCATGTGCTCTTTTGGTAATAAATATCATGTGCCTGGGGGAATAGGAAACCCCTCAGTTAATATCTAACCATACTGTAGCTTTCTGTCACAAACTGTGGGGATTGCAGTTACAAATTTCTTTTCTGCATACCATCGATAGTATTGTGAGGGTCAGTGACAGTAGCCATCTAACTGGAGCAGAAATTTTCCATAGATTCATGTCATATATACATCAGAGTTCCACAGTGTTTTGCTTGATCCCATGCAAGGTTTTTGCATGCTAGTTCTGGTCTTCTGGTCTTAGAGCATTCAGAGACCATGGTTTACAGCTTGCTTGTTGAGGATCAGAGATTTCCTTTAGAACTCTCACTGAAACTTATATCCCCTGAAAGCAGGTGGTGGGCATGGGAAAAAGAGCTGAGACTGTTGAAGACTCAGATACCAAGCAGACTCTTAGAGGTTCAACAGAGTTGAGATGTTGTCAGTAATCAATTTTTTTGTTTCTAATCCCAAGTTGTAGGACAGCCACACCTTGATGGCAGCAGTGAGGAGCAGGTGATAGTTGCCAACCCTCCTGATGTTTGTCAGGTGGTAGAGGTGACAACAGAAAGTGATGAACAGCCCCTCAGCATGAGCCAGCTGTACCCTCTACAGATCTCCCCTGTTTCATCCTATGCAGGTAAGCATCTTGGTGTTTCTTTGCACTCCCTTTTCTGGAAATGTTGGGAAGACCCTGGGGGAAAGAGGGCTCTTCCAGGCTAGCTAACGAAGATTCAGAAATGTGTACCCATCTGCCTTCTGAATTGTTAATGAAACTCAAAAATGCACAGTCCTCTGCTCATTTCCTTGGGAAACAACTTGACAGATCCCAGTTTGGAAATGTAAGCTGCAGGTTTTAGCTTGTGACTAATGGAAAAAGAGCATTAGGTATAATGCAGAGATCTTTTAAAGGGGGATTTTTGGTACAAATGACATGCCCCCTGCTTTACTAAAGGTCAAAGGTCTTTTTTGCTCTCTGTTTACTCAGTGTCTAGCACAGTGTGCAGTGCTAAGGGCTGCACTGATGGTATATATGCAGATATGGAGCTGAGGGCCTGGGGGGAGTGGGTTTGTCTTGCTGCAGACTAGAAGAGCCATACAGTGACTGATAACAAGCGATCTTTCAAGCAACAGAGCTGTGGACATCTGGCTCCCAACGTCTGCCTGCCATCTGGATTCTCTGATACCTAAAAAGAGGATGAGATAACAGGCTTCCCCTACTCCCTGTGAGAGTGGTTATGGTTTCCCTTTTCATCTGGCCCCTTATTTTCTTATAACTGTTAGGAAGTCTTTGGCACTCATTTATCCCTTATCCAAGTCTAACAGTGTGTTCAGAAGTTTCTAGGGTGAACAGACACAAATGTATGTGTGGACATGCTGTGTAGAATTCCCACAATCATATAAGTCTTATTTCATAGGAATGTGAAAAAAACAAATGTGACAAAGCCACATTTGAAAGTAAAAAGGTTTCAGATCCAAACTGTCCTTTCTGTTTTAACATGGTGCTAATTTGCAAGCCTTAGGAGACTGGGTAGAAACACAAATGTCACCTTTTAAGGCAAATTTAAGTATAAATAGTTCTCCATGCATTTTATTATTTTACACATGGTTTTGCCTTTGACTTATTAGGCTGAAATTCCTTCCAGACACATTTTTATAAAGTATGTATTTAGTAATTTTTATCTTTGGGCCCTAGTGAATTGTATGATGTTCCTTTGGATTGTGTCCACCGTTAGTCTCACATATGTTGATAAACAATTATGCTTTCCAATGTGTTTAGTCTGCAGTGACCAAAGCATGTAGAAGACCTCTGCAAAGCATAAGGCAGGGAGATAGGAGAGTGCCTGAATTTATTAGCAGGAGGGAGACAAGGGCCTTTGAAATATCTTTCCTCTTTACAAATGCGTCTTGGAAAACTTTTCCATCTCTGCAAACATGGCAATGATGCAATCTTTTATCTTCAGCTACAGGATGTAAATTCTTGAAATGCAGACAGAAGTCACTGTCTTGGTTTGGAAGTCGTGGTGGTTTCTTGGACTGGAATGATAGAGAAGGGTGGTCTGGTGACCACCTTGACATGAGCAAATCATGACCTACCTGCCCTTAGGTCATTGCAATCAGCCTGCAAAAGGAAAAAGATTGAAGTACTTCTGCTATCCCCTTACGCTGTCTTAGTACCTTGGTGGCCTTCAGTTGTCTTAACTTATACCTGGACCTGCTAGCCCAAAACTCAAAAGCATGCCACTGGCATGCTTTTGAGCACATTTCCAGGCAGCTCTTGATGATCCTGACTACTGTAGCTAGAGGCCAGTAAGAAGTGAAGTACTGCAAGGGTCTGTCCTGGAGGAAGTCTTATTTAATATATCAATGAGCAGAAGATATGTTGGAGACATGTTTGTGAGCTTCACAGGTGACACCAAACAGGGTGCACGAGTTTGTTTGAGGGAAGAGCCATCATCCAGAGTCCTGGAGAGATTGCAGGAATGGGTCAGCAGAAACCTTATGAAATTGAGCAAGGGCACGTGTGGAGTCCTGTGCATTGGAAGGAAGAGATCTTTACAGCAATAGCAGGGGCTGATGGTATGGACAGTAGCTCTGCAGAAAGGTGGGTAGGCAGTGAGCTGAGTGCAAGACACCAGAGCTCCTCAGGCACAGAGAAAGGCACCAGATTTCAGGAGCATGGCCAGTAGGTTAGGGAAGTGATTATCCTCCTCTGCTCCACGCTGGTTGCACTACTTTAAAAGTACTGCATCCAGGCTTGAGCTCCCCTGTCCAAGAAACAAACAAACTGGAGCAAGGGTAGAGAAGGGCTATGCAGGGTATGGCCTCTCACTCTGTGAGAAGACAGAGGGACTGGGGCTTGCTCAACCTGGAGAAGAGATGGTTTTGAGGACTTCATAGCAGCTGCCTCTACTGCAGGGATGTTCCTGAGAAGGCAGAGCCAGGCTCTTCACAGCAGTGCATGGTAATAGGATGAGAAACAGCAGGCTAAATTGAAACAAAAAATATGGTCCAGCTGAATGTAAGAACAAGTATCACCTGTTTCACCACAAGGACAGTCAGGCAGTGGAGCAGGATACCCAGAAAGATTGTGCTGCCTCCATCCTCAGAAGTTTTCAAGACCTGAAGGGATAAGGCCCCAAGCAGTCCAATCTAGTCCTGTAGCTGGCCCTGCTTTGAGCAAGAGGTGGGGCTGTAGACTACCTGAGGCCCCTTCCAACCTGAATTGTTTTATGAACCAGTGTTTTATTAAGGATGTATTTGCTCTTGAGGCTGGAGCAAGGACAGAAGTCTGTGTGTTAGAACCCTAAAATTTCTAGGATACTCTTGTGACTATTTCTGCTTTGTCTTGCTGCACACAGACCTGTATAGAACCACAGGAACTTTGGCCCTGTGCTTGTGGTTTGCTCTGTCAGGTGCTACTGGCTGAATGGCAGGAAAGAGTATGACCATAACAGCTGTGCAGGAACAGTTAGCTGAGCTCTTCTAAAACAACAACCAAAAAAAGTAGCCAGATATGTCAGCTGTCCTACATAAATCTGGTTTATTTCAAAACACCCCTGGTTCCTTTCTGAGGTAACTCAGGCAAATGACGTGAGTTACCCATGTGAGTTTTTTCATATATCCACTGATGTCTATGAAATCCTTTTGGTTCTTATTACCCAGGCTGTTGTCAATGTTTGACACTGATTCAAATACCCTTCTTGAAAGAAATAACCTCTCTAACTTTCTATGCTTGTGTGGCCAGCTTCCCTGGCTTTGCTAACTATAGTGCTATCTCTTACTCAGCATTTTGTTATGTATAAACACCAAGGGTGGATTCCTTTTCAGCTGCATCAGTCTGTTTTTGTTGTGACATGCTTCTTCATGTCCAGGAATATCTGTTACTTGTCTCTATGTGGATTCCTTTAATTGATTCTGTCTTCTTTGTGTGAATTAATTTTTCCTCTCCTCCCCCTAGTATGGCTTAATTAGCCAGCTTAGTCACATTGGCACATCTTTCTCTGCCTGGGCTAGTGAAGGAGAAGCCCTGCAGTGCATGGGCATTGCAGCTTGGTTTAATGTTTTGGACTGCTCCTCTGCTTACTGCACACTGTGGTGGAGACTCTGGCACAGGACAGGTGCTGGCTTTGGAAGCAGCAGTCTGGAGTAGCTGGGCTGGACTAAAAGGACTTGGGGTACAGTTTAGATCCTGGGGGAACAGTGGTTCAGCCCATTGGTTTGCAGTCTCCTGCCTAAACCTAATGCTTAGCCAGGCCTTTAGAGGATGGCATGGTACTGCCAGTCTCTCTGAAGGTGTGCAGGGGCACAATCCATGAGGCATGATCCATGCACTCTTAGCACTCATGTTATGTCCAGTGCAGAGCATGAGATTGGGCTCTGGGAAGGCAGAGTTGCAGGGGCTGTGCAAAGCAGTTTGCATGGACTGAAACGCATAACACAGAGCTGTGGGTGAAAATTGGGGCTTCAGAGCTCTCTGCCTTCTATGATAATTCATCACATCATTCCCTGAATTGTGGGATTTCTGTGTTCTTTGGGGATGAGCCCTGTCTGTGCAGGGCTCAGGGGGTTGGAGTGCTGGTATCCTGATAGATGCCATGGGTTATCCTCCCAGGAAACAGGACACAGTGTTTCAAAACCCCACAAGCTGAAGAAAACCTGCAGTCCAGGCCTCCACTGGATTAGTCTGGGACCCAGTGGCTGTGCTGAAGGCAGCAGCCATCACTGCAGACTGAAAAGAGGGATTTCTGCCCTGTCTCAGAGGTGTCTGAGGCACAGCAGTCTCAACCACTCATGGGCCAGGAGCCTGACCTTAGGAGACGTGTCTTCAGTCACACACAGGCTTGAAAATACAGTACAAATTCCCGCATTTCAGGCCCTTCTGCAAGGGAGGGCTGCAGCTGCAGGAGGATGGCAGTTCCACTGGAACTGTGCTCCTGTATTTGTGCTCTGGTTCAAGTGATGAGGGTGAGGGAGGCCATGACCAGTGGGGACAGGTGGTGGGGCTGGAGACTGTGGTATTGCCACTTGCTCAAGTGAGGGGTGAAAGGTTGAGAAAAGCTGGGGAGTGGTAGCAAAAGCAAAACTATATCAACTGTACCAGAGTATGTCAATAGTAATAAAGCCCCAGAAGTGACAGCAAGCCCTTGAGGTGGCAGGCTGAGATAACAGTTAATGAAACAAAACCACATTTATCTCCTCCAGGATGGAGTTGTTACTGATTTTGCCAGGAGATAAAGATTTGGACAGAACTTTGTTGCAGGGCTTGGAGTGGCTGTAGAGGGACAAGGGAGAGGGGGCACCCCCTGCTTGCTGGAGATTCTTCCCAGAAAGCACATATCTACTTCTTCCCTCTCTATTGCTGTCTTTTCCACAATATAGACTTGTTAACTGTGATAACCATGTGAATTTACCCCAGTTGTTCAAGGCAGCTGTGCTGTCTAGCCCTTCTGTGGCAGGGTCTCCATGCTTCTCCATTGTTTTCTGGTTGTTTGACTTGACTCTGTTTGCTTCCACTTGCTGGACACACATCAGGCCTCCTGAGCTGGAATTTGTTACTATAGATAGAACAGCATGAGTTTCATTTTTGTTTCTATTTTGTTTGACAGAAAGTGAAACAACTGACAGCGTTCCAAGCGATGAAGAAAATGCAGAGGTAAGTGCTTTCTGGATTTTTAGCAGTTTGGACCAAGGTCTCAAGATCCATGCCCTGAGATATTTTTGCCCCTTCTCTACTGCAGCTCTGTCTACCAGTGGAATATTCATTTTGGTAATAGCTAGGGGAGAAAAGCAGACCAGGAAGGTTCAGGGGATACAGACATTTGGATGATTGTCACAGAATTAGAGTCTCTACAAATTAAATTCTCCTTATCTGTCCAAACAACAAGATTAGTTTGCACAATAAGGTGTTCTGCAGTGCCATCACCAGAGCCAGCTAGTATGTTAACATGATGCATTGACCTTGCTGGGTAGTGAGTATTTTATCTTGGTTGAAAGCTTGCTCACTTTGTTTTCCTTAAATGGCATCTGAACTCATACAACTGGAGGAAATGCTTACACTTATGACTGAAATTAAGCTAGAATGTTTGAGGTAGGTGGGGCTGAAAGCTTTCCTGAGCAGTCATTTGGGTATTGCTGAGTGAAAGGAATCCATGGGGAGAATAACCTAAGCTGCACATATACAAAAACACCACTTGCCTTTTATTTTGGGGCTGCCATCAAGGTACCAGACCTTGTACCAGACCTGTACCATGTGTACTTAAAGGCCAAGTGAAGCTCACTGAGGGCTCTTGGATGCCCTGTGCTCCAGCTGTATTTTTGCATAAGGCCTTTTGCAAAGCTCTCTCCTGCTGTGTCCCTCACCAAAGGCTCTCTGAATCCTCCTTCTTGGAGGACCACCAGTTGTATAACAACACAGCTAACCCACCTGGTCTCTGGTGCCTTTTAATGTAGACTGCCAGTAGTGACTCCACAGACCTCCTCCAACAGAACATGCCATTGCTGCATCTGTGGTGGGCAAACAAGTGGATGCTCATCCTCCCTTGATGAACTTTTTCCCTGTGATGAGGGATGCACTGTCAGTGACAGTGATTTCACAGCAGCCTCACCTGTATTGCTAGTTTGGGTAGTGTTGGGTCTCTGTGCCTGCCTCTTGACAGGAAGATGCTCTCTCTGGTAACAGAGGAGACACGACCATTTGGAGTTCTAAATGTCTGTATCCATTTTTGTCTCTGGCATCCTGGGAATAAGGCCTTTATTTTCCATTCAGAAGAGCAGATAGTGCCTCTTGAGTGCTGGAGAGCCAACAAAATTTAAGCACATGACTTCAGAAAAGGAGAAATGGCTGAGAGACATCCTAAGCCAGTGGCTAGAGGCTCAGGCTCCTAGAGGCAGGATAATTCCTGTGCAATATGTGGATATTTCTCTCTTCATCTTGTTACTTGGAGTACTTCACAAAGTTGTATTCACTTACACAGTCTTCCTTTCTTTCTTTCTTCCCCCATTTCTAGGGACGACTTCATTGGCAGAAAAAAAACATTGAAGGCAAACAGTATCTCAGCAATCTAGGAATGAGGAACACTTCTCATATGCTTCCCAGCATGGCAACTTTTGTAGCCAACAAGCCTGACCTCCAAGTCACCGTCAAAGAAGAAAGCTGCCCACTGCCTTACAACAGCTCCTGGCCTCCTTTCCCAGACATCCCTCTGCCACAAGTCGTGTCCACAGCCTCCACAAGCAGCAGCCAGCCAGACCGTGAGACACGGGCCAGCGTCATCAAGAAAACGTCAGACATCACTCAGTCAAGAGTCAAGAGCTGCTAAGCCTTTGACAGTGTGGTTTTTTAGCTTTGTTTTGTTTGGTTTTGTATTTTATGTTTCTCTGAGAGAGGTTCATCCCTTGACGCACACGAGACAAGCCCTAAGATAAAGCCTTGGCAATAGAAAACATTGCAGTGTCTGACTCCAGTGCCGGAGTGGTTTTAACTCAGGACTCCAGCAGTCAGTGTGTAGACCTGAACCCATCTTTCCAAGGTTGCTACATAGGAAAAGAACCCAAGAACTTTGGCCCACTCACAGGTTCCAGTGTTTCATAAGAGGACCAACCCACCACAAGGGAAGTGGTGCTGCTGCGCTTCTTGCTGTCAAGGCTGTGATGGAACTGAAAGCCTCAGAATGGGAGAGAAAATGTGAACTAGCTGGAATATTTTTAAATAAAGAAAAATCTATTGTGAATATTGTATATAGTGCAGTACTAGCAAAGTTGCAGTCTGCTTCTGCACCTTATTAAGAAAGCACTTACAAAAGGCCTTTTATTACCTTGCTCTACTTAATGGCACATTGAAGGTCCCTCTCCACCTGTATTCTTTTCCAAGGCTATTCTTGCTAAAGTGTCTTTAAAGAATAGAGGAAGGGAAAGGAAACTAAAACTTTCCATGTGGATTTCATATGTTCTGAGACTGCTTTCATCATGTTTGTTTCTAATCTGCTATGCTTGAATGCCGCGTGGTACAATAGAAAAAAGAAAAGAAACTTATTACAGAGATATTATGCAAATTCCCAGATTTAAAAAAGAAGAAAAATACTCTAATTCTAACCAGAGCAAGCTTTTTTATTTTTTATACAGGGGAATATTTTATTCAAAGTAAAATTCTAAAGTGAATATAATTTTTTTTAATCTTTTCTACAGCAAAATTTATAATTTTAAGATTCAGTCCTTGGTTATCAGCAGTTATGACATCCTTGTGGCACATTTTTTTTTAATTTTGTAAAGGTGAAATAGCTTTTATGAGCTCATGTAGCAATCAGATTATCCTGTGGATTGATAATAAATATGGTATATAGTTAAATTTTTAATAATCCTCTTGTTTGTCTCTCATTTTTAATCTTTCAGAAGCCCCAGATGGTATGGGTTTGATAGGTGAATGTGACCTCTCAGAGTGAGCAATTGGCATAAGCTGCCTGTGCAATTTCTGCAGCACCCATCCAACAGGATGGGAAGTGCTGTGCTTGAGGCAGCTCAAGGTGGAAAGAGCAACTAGAACTCAAAGGTGATTTATTCAAGTTTGGCCTCAAATGTAGAGGCTGGGAGCTGGGCACCTCTTCAGCTGTTTCTCCATGGCTGTGCTTTGAACAAGTTACCTCATGGAAGGGATCCTGTCAAAATCCATCCCCCACCCAATGCAAGCCCAGCTGTACTCCCACTGTTCCTCACAGATCCCCACATGGCTTGCTTGCAGTTTCCTTGTCTGGAAAAATCTCATTTTGCAGCTTCAACCAATTAATAGAATTAATCAGAAATCAAGTTAGCATTGACCAGGGCTTTCAACATTGCTGCATGATGGCAAGTTGTGATTCCTGGAAAGCTGTAGTGTATCTCAGGTAGGGTGCACAGTGACTCACATACATGGTTGTGGCAGTGGGCAGGCTGTGCCATTGCAAAGCACTGTGCACTTTGGGCTGGCATGGACAGAAAGAAGTTGAGAGCACTCACCCTTTTGCAGTTTTTAAAGCTGTTGGGTGTGACACAGTTTGATTCAGATACATAAAATACATGGACAGAGTGCCCTTCAGATGTGATTACCATTCTCTACCAGCCTGACAGGTGTGTGAGCTGAGAGCAGAGTGTATTGGGCTGATGAGCAATAACAAGCACAGCAATGGCTGTGTCACAGAGAGAGAGGCTAGCTGGCTACTGAAAAAGGAAACAACAGAAATGTTTGCTGTGTTCTTAACTTGATCCTACAGTTCCAAGTTTCTTCATAGGTCCGTGTAAAACTTGTAATTTTGTTACCCACTGCCTGGTGGCCTGGGAAGACAAGGTTAGAGCTTTGGTTGGAGTTGGGAGTAAGAGGAATGTCCAAGCTGTACTTGGAACGGATCTAAAAACTTGCAAGGGTTAAAATTATGTATGTAAACTTCCTATTTTCTGTTCTTTTCATTTGGTCATTCATTTACCTTTCCAGTTTCTTATTTTCTAAGGCTGATTCAGCTGCCTGCATAGAGCCTCACCCCCAAGAGGGCTGCCAGAGCAGAGTGAGGGCTGAGCTGTCTTTTCTGTGTGTCCTGCCTGACTTGCCTTCAGTAAGCCTGGCTGGTCATTGGGGTGAGAAGATGGTTGCCCAAGGGCTGCCCTGGGCTATACAAATGCTTGTTTGCAAAGTAAGAGCTACCGCTTGCCAAGAGAAGGATTTGCTGCTCTTAGCATCACCTATCTGAAACTCAGGAGTAGGCAGCAGGGAAAGGCAGGCACCCTCAGCTTAACCCATGAGTTAACTTTGACATAGCTGAAGGAAGTTAAGATGTCACATCTCCACTTTGGCCATTCCATGTGAGAGCTGCCACCAGCATGCAGATGGCCAGGCAACCTGGCTTGGTCTCCTCTAGATCCTGCAAGGAGGGCAGCTGAGTTGCAAAACCACTGACCCCCACCCTGCTCCAGAAGTGAGCAATAGGAGACACACCCCCCCTCTGGGAGCAGTGTGTGTGCTTGGCAAAGTCCCCTCTTGCCGGGGCTTGTATGTCTGAAACATTCCCAGGAGCTATCCAAGCATGGGAGTTACAGTGTGCATCCATAACACTGGTCCATCAAAGGCAGCACACACCTTGCAGAGACAGTGACACCTCTGCAGTGTGCTCAGACCAAATGCACGGTGGGGTGATGGTATGCAACAGAGGATTTCTCTGTGCTGGGACATCAGACATTCATTCTGAAATCCTGGGTTCAGTGGTGTTTGTCACCCGTGTGCACAAAGCCATAAAAGCCACCCAGCCTTTCCCAGCAGTTAAAGTGCTATTTGACCTGCCAGTTCAGCTCTGAAGCACTGGGAGCCAGGTGCCTGTCCATGAGCACCACCAGCAATACCAAGTTAATCTTGTGCCATGCTGTGATGTGCTCAGCCAACAGGCCTGCAGGAATCTCTGATGGGAGGCTGGCAGGGAGGTAAGGGCCAGGCTCTCCCTGTGCAGCTACACAGTGGCCAAGGCACTGCCCATGCTTGGGACACCCATGTCACTTCCTTAGATGTTTTCCCTAGTCTCAGGGGAACACTCCCTGCCCCTGTGTCCCTCTGGCATCATCCCACCTGGTGGTGCAGGTGGCAGGCCAGGTTGGCTTCATTCCTGCTGCTTTTGCAGTCTGTCTGTTAATTACTTTTGTCAACTGGATTTATTACAAGGGGCTAGTGAGGGGACTGCTGGCACATGTGTGGGTGTTTTTTAAGCCAGAGAGGGTGCATTGTCTCCCTGCTGATGCTACAGCAGAAGAAACAGCTCAATGACACTTCTGGTGAGTGCTTTGAGGGGGATTTCCACCTCTGCAGTAACAGCAGCAGGTGCACAATGTTTCTGTCAACAACAATGAAAATAGTAGTGGGGAGGAAGGAAACCATGGGGACCACAAATAGTGCTTTGCCCAAGACCCCAGACTTTCTGAGGAGGCAAAGGCAGTTGCACAAAGGCTTGGGATGCATGAAATTCAGCTATGGTACATTACAGCTTTTCAAATGAGCTTTTCCTCTGTGTGTGGCAGCTTTAAATCACTTAGCAAAGGCACAGAAAGCCCTCTCAAAGTTTGGTGTATTACTTTTTGATGAGTAGATGATGATAGGTAGCTCCTTTGGGCTTGTCCTGTCTCAGTTACACACCCATGGTCTAAATAATTCAGCAGCAGCTAAAAGGTGTGCTGCCAAGCTTCTCACCACTGCAACTCAAGCACTGCCCAGCCTTCTTGGTGAATTTGTGTTCAGAGCTAATTTTGGACTGGTGTCAGAAGGTTAAATGTCAGTGGAAATAGCTCCTTGTTTTATTCAAGCTAATACTGGTGTAGAGACAGTGGAGAAGAATCTGAGTCACTGATTTTATTTTAATTTTGTGAGGAGCCCCTCTCTCAGACCTCTGAGCTGTAGCTGTTCTCTGGAGAGCACCTGATAGCACCTGCTGTGGCACTGCCTTCATTCCCTCTGCTCTTTTGAGGTACGGTTTCTCAGCTGACTTTTACACCTCATCCTGCCCTTTAAGGTTAATGCCTTTGTATATGTTTCTCCAGACTGTTTCTTAGGAAAAGGTGAATTTTAAGGTGTCCAAACCCAGGCAGCAGGATGGGGATCTGCCAAGGTGCTGCATTATTAACCCCTGACAGTTTGTGCCCTGAGAGGTGGGGGAGCAGCAGGAAGTTGGGCGGCTGCTCTGTGCCCGTTTCGAGATGTTATCTCTCACAGTCACTGGTGTTAAGTTTCAGGTTTCGGTAGTATTTTTACTCTTGGGCAATTTCTTTTTTTTTTTCCTGCCCCCCCCCCTTTTTTTTTTTTTTAAGAACTTTAAAAATTACTGTCACACAAGCCACTGTAATATTTTAAAGGCCACTTTTTGTTCCTGTTGCACATGACAAGGCACAGGTCTGTCAGATCCAGCAGCTGAGATACTTTTCTGAATACAGTTCTCTTGAGGGCAAGAAAATATAAAGATATAAACATATAAACAGGGGTGTGGGCTTGTTTCTAGTGCAAGCCCTGAAGAGCTGACGGCTGTTAAAGTGTGTTTTAGTGCCTGGGGTGGGGTCAGTCTCAGTGCCCCCAGAGGCTGTGTCAAGCTTCCAGGTGGTCATGGCTTTCATGTGCACACTCAGCCACCTGGGTATTTATTTGTGGGGCTGCTGCAGCCCAGCCCTGCTCCTCCTGCCTTCATTTTTGTTTTCCATTTGTTTTCCTTTCACATCTTTGGTTCCTTTAGCCAGGTTTCACATGTGCACTGTGTGACTCCTGCAGCTGGAGTCTGCCTCATATCCTTTCCAGTCTGCTCCTTCTTTGTCCCTCCTCCCTGGCCGCCTTCCTGCCCTCCTCCCCCAGCAGTCTGTAGGGCTCTGCCAACCCCCCCACCCAGAGCTTTGACTTGGTGCTTTCATCCTCTCCTAAGAAGCCTCCAGCAATGCTCTGGGCATCTGCAGGGAATATTTCCATCCTTTACCACTCTTGGGGCAGTGTGCTGGTTTTGGCTGGGGCCAAAGTCTTGGACTAAATGAACATAATGGACATTCTGTGGACACTTTGTGGCCTTTTTGTGGACATTTTTCAGGGGTGGTCCCAAGGGAATGATATCTGTATATCTTTCAAAGGATGGGATGGGGATGGTGGTTAATTAGGATTTATTGGATACTGTGGGACCTAAGAATGGCATAAATTGTGTGGGATGAGAAGTGGAGAATGTGCTGGTTTGGGCTGGGTAGAGTTGATTTTCTTCACAGTACTAGGAGGAGGCTGTGTTTTGGATTTTGAATTAGAATTGCCCACTGTGCCACTGAAGCCTTTTTGCCTCCAGCCACATGATGGAAGAGGGTAAACCAATTACAGGGATTGCATAAAACATGGCATGAGGCAGCTCTGAGGTGAACTCACCAGTGTGGGGCTTTCCCTGCCCCAAACCCCTGCCCTGCTCCTCCCAATGCTGCTCATGGAGCCCAGCTGGGGGGTGTGCACCCCCCACCACCCTCACAGCCCCAGGGGTGCCTTTGAGGTGCCGCACCTTCCATGGGGTGCTGTGGTACCGCTGAGCACAGCCACATCCCTGCTGGCCCAGCACAGAGGCCCTGCAGGTGAGCCCATCCAAGGTGCTTTCCCTAAAAGCCATTTCCCCAAAGGCTTCCGCTGCCCCCGCACACGCGGTGTGACTCATCTTGTGTTTGAACTTTTTGCAGCTTCCTTTGGCATTTGCCATACTTTGCTGGGAAAATGAGACAATTCCTGTTTTGCTGGAAGGCCTTACAGTGACATGGCTCAGTGCATTTTGGGATAATATTGCTTCTCCCATTTGGAGTTTCTTGGTATCACAGAGAGACTTTGTGAGCATTTGATGGTTATTGGTAGTGGAAAATTTACAGAGAAAATGTAAATTATTGATATGACCAAAGCTGATACAAGACCTCTTCATGAGCATTTCAAAGGGTTCTTCTAAAATTAATTTTATAAAATTGATTCTATAGAGTAATAGAATCTCCTGAGTCTGATTCAAAATCCAACTCCTGGCCCTGCACAGGACAACCCCAAGTGTCACACCATGTGGTGAGAGCATTGTCCAAACACTTCTTGAACTCTGTCAGGTTGGTGCTGTGATCACTTCCCTGGAGATCCTGTTCCAGCGCCCAACCACTTCTTGGGTGAAGAACCTGATATGAAGAACCTGATATTCCATGTAAACCTTCCCTGGCACAGCCTCCTGCCCCTTCTGTTAGTCCTGTCACTGGTCACCACAGAGAAGACATCACTGCCTGACTCTGCTGCCCCTCACAAGGAAGATGTAGACCATGGTAAGATCTCCCCTCAGTCTCCAGCTGAACAGACCAAGTTCAGCCAGACCTCAGTCACTCCTCACAGCTTCCCCTCAAGGCCTTTCTAACAGAATGAATAATTCTAAAATGAATTGTGTGTAGATGGGGCACTTAGAGATGTTGTTAAATGGTGGGCTTGGCAGTGTTAGGTTAATGGTTGTACTTGATGATCTAGGAGTAAATGATTCTATGACTAAAATATAAGTGCAATGTTTCTGAAAGAAAAAAAAAAAAGAGAAATATCAGTTTAGAATCAGTTACCTAGAGATGAACAACCCACTCTGCCATGCCTGGCCCCTCAGCTGTTTGGGGGAGTCTGCCTGGGCACCTGCATGCCCTGTGTCAGGCTGAGTACACCCTCCCTTGGGGAATGCACCCAAATGTCCCAGCCAGCCCCTGCCACAGCTGGAGTCAATGTCCTCACAACTGGCACAGGTAACTGTGAGCTGGGGAGCTCACGGCGCTGGGACAGCAGGGCTTCCTTCACACAGCCAAGTGGCCACCTCTGCCGAAGCTATCCTCACCTGAGCTTGTTCATTTTAGGGTTTTGTATTCCAGATGGGATAGAAGAAAAGCAAAACCAGAGCAGCACAATAAATAGCAAGGAATTACATTTACAGCAAGTCTGCATTTATTAATGGAAATCTGGTTAACTGCGTTCTAAATAGTTTTACTTAAATCTCTTAAGTTTCCATCTGAACAAGGTCCTTAAAAGCAGACAGATGATAATAAATCAAGTTCACCGCAGGCTTAGCTGCAGGGACAAATCATCCCATTCCACTGATCCACTTTGACTGCAGCAAATACTAATTTGAGGTAACATAGCCTCGATGAAGGGAAAAAAAGGGATTAGCTGAAGGAACATCCATCCCAGTAAGTCAGGGTGATGTGATTTTTATTTAGATGCTTTACTTAACCGAACACCATCTTCTTGTGTAAAGAAGCTTCTCGCTGCTCTGTGGGACTCGGAGCACTCAGGTGCAGGACAGCGGCATCCGAGCCCCCTTCATCAGAGTTACTGCCCCTCTCACTCCCTGTGCACGTAATCACCACAGTCCCACCAAGCTGAAACAATGTCCCAGCTGGGTCACCTCAGGTGAGGCAGCAGGATGTGCACTGGCTTCCCTTCCCTTGGCAGCTGCACAAACGTCCCCAGCGGCGCACCGGGAGCAGTGCCTGTGACCAGAGGCACGCTGTCCAACAGTGCTGGCACCCTCCAGACAAGAGCTGCTTCTTTTACTCCTGTGCTAAATGGCTCACAATGCCAAGCCATTCTGTTACTTTACAAAAGAAAGCCTGGTTTCATCAGGCATGAAGCTGCCTGGGTTATTTTGGTCCTCCTTTGGATGTTGCTTCACGTGCAAACTTGAAGTAAGTTGTTACAAAGATAGGCTTCAGCTTCAAAGAGCGGTGTGAGGAAGAGCAAGCTGCCTGGCCCAAGCCACTTGCCCCCAGTGGAGGAGGTGAAGGTAGCAGGTATGGCTGTCAGGTCATCAGGTACCACCCCAAAGCCCCCAGATAAATCTGTACCCAGCTGGAGCCCAAGCATGGAGGAAAAGTGTGCTTGAGGGTTTCCAGAGAACTGCTGTCATGGCATCTGAGGAGGGACCTCCTGCCCAGCACCTCTGTCACTTTTTCCAATGGCTTTTGTTGATCTGGAGACAAGAACATGGTTTGTCCCTTAGAGCTACAACAGCTGTCATGTTGTATGTCCCTTAATATGTGCAGAGTGACCCCTCAAGTTCCTTGCTAGGACAGAGACAGCAACCATATCCTCCAGGATATCCTCCAGGATATCCCCACATCAGCTCAGATGCTCGGGTGCCTCTGCATCTGGGGTGCAGGGCCTGGATGGCCAGACCTTGATGTCCATGGCTGTGGGAACTGCTGTAACTCACAAGCCAAATGCATTTATCCTAGACACCTCTCCTTGCAGCCAACCAGGTCTGCTTGGCCAAAGCTCAGGTTACCCTTCTGGATGCTGTGTCAGTTTGGAAAGAGTGGGGACCCTCTTTTTTGGAAGGGTAAATCATGCTCTTGAAGAAAAATTTGTGCCAAATTTATGCTGAGAACTTTATCTGCCTAAAACAATTTATATGCATTGGCTGAGGCCAGTTCTTCTGGATTTTTGGCAGAGGCCAGATTGATGGAGACCTTACTCTTAGTGGTGTCCATGACCTTCAGCTTCATCTGAAGATATTTTACATGCTCCTTATTGTAGCAGCAGCACCTTTCACAAAGTTCAGAGTCCTGTGTTCAGGCAGTAATGTCCTTCAGCTGACAATCTGCACACCTTCTTATGCATCCAGAAAATTCCTGTAGCTGCTTTTGCTGCAGTGCTGCCCTGAAAACTCACACTTGGTTGTTTCTCCAATGGAAATCCCACACTGCCTATCACCTCTGCTTCCCAGGATCCAGGGAAGAGCCTGCCCACCTTGTTCCCAAGTTGCCTACCTTCATGCTTACAAAAAAACCCAGTATAAATACTTCAGAAACTCTTTAAAAATGAAATATTATTCTGCTTTGACCCCATTTCTGTTTAAAATCCTGCCAAACTGGTTGTCTCCTGTAAATATGGGTGCAGTTACTGTCAGATGGGCAGTCCTGCCCAACAACATTGAGCTCAACTCCATTTTTGTCACAATTGGGCTGCAGTTTCGCAAAAGTCCAACCGTATCTTCCACTGAGACCACACCCTCATTCTGCTTTTGTGAATCTCTGGTAGGTGTTTCTGCTGTGCTTGGAGTCAAACTCCTTTTTTCATTGCTTTCCCTGACTGAGTAAATATGTACTCAGTGCCATGACATTGTTCTTTGGGCTTGGGCTCTTTCCAGATGATTAATTATTACAGCCATGCCGTGACTTTTACAACAGGAGGACAGGGATGTGCGTCAGATTGCTGGCCTGAATGGACCGGTATCCTGTCCCCAGGATTTTGGATAAGTATTTGGACAAGATTATTGGAGCCAGGGCAAGTGAATTTGTCCTTGGTAAATCCCCCTGCCATTTGCTAATCAGCATTTTGAAGAGTTTGTGAGCTGGAGGTTGTATCCAAATGATTATTTAATCCCAATGGACACACCTTGCACAGATGGGCACTCTGATGTTCCCTGACAATGAGTTTCTTCATCCAGATATACATTGTGTAAAAAAGTACTGCTCTTCAACTGCTTCAGAGCAATTGCCTGACAATTCAACCATCAAACAAGCATTCTGATTTTGTCAGATATACAGGCTAGGAAAGTGATGACATGCCTGTATGTTCACATTTCCCAGATGGGTTACACAGCCACTGTGTCACCCATCCCTGCTGCTCTGGAAGCATTCTGGAGCTGCCTGCCATTGAGCTCCCTGCCTGACCATGGGCTAGGGCACTCTGCAAAGAGACAGTGCATGCAAATGTCTTGTACATCTGTATTTCCACCTATGCAAAAAAAATAGCCCATTGTGTGCGATCAACAAACCTATATTTGAGGTTTTTCAAAAAGCTTTTCTTTCAGACCGCTGTCTGGTTTTCACTGAGGAGTGTTACTTTCTTTCAAAGAGGAAGCAGGTGCTTAGAAAGGATTTGTTTTTGCAGTGAGGGGGAATTGCAGGAACATTGGGACATAGCTCAGCCCCACTTTGCCTGATTCAGAAAGCCTTCAGCAGAGCTGTGTGTGCTGAGCACCCCTCTTCTCAGGATCTTTGCTGGTCTCCATGACCCCAAGAATACTAAAAGTCTCTTTTCCCACCCTGAGTGCTTGAAGAAAGAGTCAGACCTCTTCATTTCTCAGTCTCAAGGTTGTTTATTGTATCTTATCTATAAAAATTTTTCTCCTGCCCTGCCCAGGTCCGTCCAGCAGGACAGTTCCAGGCACTCTGGCTGCCCCTGGGGCGATGTTTTGTCTTTATACTAAAAACTACATATAACATGTTTACAATTACTTTCCAATACTTACCACCTATGTTAGACAGTGAGCTTCTACTCTAAACCAATCCAAAAGTGCCAACATCACAGCAGAAGATGGAGGCCAAGAAGAAGAAGGAGAAAGGCTGGACATGCCCAGATCCCTCCATTTTGTCCCCTGAACCCCCATTCTAGAAACCCAAAAATCTACTTTTTCACCTTGTGATAACTTCACTAATATTCTACTTAAACCGTTGTGGCTTGCTGATCTTCATATCAGGTTGGTAATTTGATCATAATCAAAACCACAGGTGGTTTGGGCTCCGTGCCAGGGCTTTGAGCCCCCTGGCAGAGGTCTTGGCCATCCTGGCCAGCCAGAGGGATGTCCTGGGCTCCCACAGCCTCCCAGCCTGCGGGGTGGCAGCAGGAGCAGCCCCTTCCCCTGGCAGCCCAGGGCGAGGGGCACAGTGTGTGCCCGTGCCCTCGTGTCCCTGCACACAGGCTGCCCCTGCCCTGGGAAGGGCAGCAGGCTCTCCTCACCCTTTAGTGCCTAATCGAAAACAGAGATAAAAGAGACATTTCTGTGGTGACAAAACGGGCCTGGAAACAAGTGTCACTGTCAGTCACAGGCTGTACATGGCACCCTGTACTTGGGGAGTCCCACAAGATTTATCCAAAAGTCTAGACTTGACTGGGATGGGAAGGGGAGGAGAGGGGAAGAAGGTAATACTGACTTGTTTCTCTGTCCTTTTCTTTGGTTACCCTTTCTTTCCTACTTGAATGAAAGTGGCCACTGGGTTGAGAAGCTTTTGGCAGGATTTACTAACTGCTATGCCACCTGCTTCTCCACAAATCTGGCAGAATACATTTATTTTTTCTTCTTATTCACAGGCTTTTCAAAGAAATAAAGACAGGTGATCAGTTTTAACCAGAGATTTATTTCATCTCACTGTCCCACCAATACTTTGACCATTTCAGAGCAGCTGTGGATGAAATGCTGCTTCACTGTCGCAGACATTTCTCCACAGAAATCCTTTTCTTTCATATTTCTGTGTCTTCGGGAGCCAGAGGCCCCCGAAGAGAAGGTAAACAATTATTATCAGCTGCTGTGGAATGCAATAGGATTCACCTTGATTGGCTCATTTTCTATGTTTATAATTAAGGGCCAATCATCAGTGCAAGCCAGGGGACTGAGTCCCTGGACACAACTTTGTTGTGGATTCTTTTCTATCTATTCTTAGCTTAGCTAGCAGCTCTGCAAACCTCTCTCTATATTCTATTAGTATAGTAATAATGTATTATATATCATATATTAATAAATAAGCCTTCTGATCAAGATACAAGATTCACCGTCTCTCTCTCACCAACTGCGACCCACACAGGCCGCTGTAATACGTCACCACACAGGAATTACTCCCAAACGTGGGGAGAGGTCCCACTACCCACCCTCCCTTTCTGTGACAGTGGTTTGTGTGTGTGCTGAGCCAGGGTGTCCGTGATGTCTGTGCCCACGTGGATGCTCTGTGTGGCCTTGGGAAGTGTCAGTGGGAAGGAGCACCCTGACCATCAGCTATTCCCAGGCTGTCTGTGACAAGTGACCCTCGGGGCAAGGCCAGCACGGGGTGAGGAGCGGGGCTTGGTTCCCTCTGAGCACCCCAGGGCTGGAATTGCTCAGTGCCAGGGCAGCCTGGGCATGGCACGGCACAGGCACAGCCTGCTCGCCCTCCTTCCCCTCCTGCAGCCACTGCACAGGCCTCTGAATGGAAGGGAGGAGGGAAGAGAAACAGGAACTTCTCTTTGGAATCACATCAGCCCAAAACTGAGAGCAGAAGCGAAAGTTAAATAAAAGGGACTGTTTTTAACAGAGGCTGTTGAACTTCCTAACCTCACAGTGAGTAGTTCCTATGCTACAGTCCTTGGAGGCATGGCTTAATTCAGCGCAACATTTCCAGCTCCATATTTCCTGTCACTAATCTGTGTTAATTACCAGCTGGCATTATATGAAACATTCTCTTGTGTCTTCCGATGCGGAGGGAAATCTCAGACTATCTCTAGAGTGAAATTTAGCAAAAAGTACTAAAGTCTTAGTTTCTGAGTTACTAGGGAAGCATTGGATGAAAGTAGGAGCAGCTTTCTACACCCACTGTGGTTAGCATGACATATCACATCCTTAGCTTAGCCCAAAAAAGAAACAGCACCTTGACTATTCCTCAGTGCCTGCATCTCTCACAAAACTCTGGCACAGGAGAAGCATGGGCCTGATCTTCATACAATTTTCAGTTCTGAAGGCTGAGAGCAGCAGAGTGGGAGCTCAACCCAGTGGGACTTTCAAAAGTGGGTGGTAAGGTTGAATGGCAGGTCAGGAAGTTTTTTGCATCGATTCTAGTGCAAATCTAGCTTGTAATCCTATTAAACTCTAGGAAGACAACATGTTAGCAGGTACCAGTGACCCCACAGGTATCACCAGGCACTTGCCAACTCTGCTCCAGTGTGAAAAGGACCCTGACATTTCTTCTTGTTTCATCACTGCATGTTCCAGATGTGGTCAAAACCAGTTTTGATCGAAAGAGGTAACCTTTTATTTCAGATTGCAAAGGAAAAAAAATGGGATAACCACAAGCATTGTTCTGTAATGTATATGACTAAGCCATGAAATATGTACAGATTTACAATTTCCATGGGAAAATAAATGAAAACTATGGCATGCTCCCCCACAACTTCCATAAAGTAAAACTTCATTGTGATCCAGGGATCAAAAAGCAATGTCTCCTCTCAGAGAGACTCAGGATAAAGAGTTTCTTGAAATATCATTGAAAAATACTGTACTGGGCACTTGATAAGCTTCCCATCCTTAAGATGATATTCACATCTGTTACTCTAGGAATGAGGAAACATTTCCTATTTCTTAGACAAAACTAGGCTAAGATGGAATTATAGCTGGAAGCAGATTAATAAACTTCAAAAGTAAAATATACTACATGACTAGCAATTATCTATCAAAACAAAGTATGTTAAAACTCCAGAAAAATCAGACTTGCAGGTAAATTTAAATAGAAATGTAAACACATGAACACAGAGAGACATAGGCAGCCAAGCATGGCAGGGATGATGGTGGCTCTATGAGCATGGTGTCAGTCCAATCCCACAATTTTGGGGCAGCACCTGCTTCATCTGGTGTGCTCAGCTGAGGGCCCTGGGGCCTTGTTCTTACACAGTTTTACCTCCATTTAAATGAAAGTATACGTGAAAAATGCTGCTGATTTTTTTTCATCAGGTCCAGACATTATCCTGGAGCATTTACCCCTTAGTTGGTATAGACATTAGAGTATGTCAGTCCAAAACCCCAATTTTATTATTAGTTCTATGGAAGGTCATACCACCATAAGACCCTGCCTTACCCCATCTTTAGCTTTCCAAGCCTGCTGCCACATTGACTTTTTATACATTTTTAAAGCAGTAATACCATCTCTTCATTTTAAAAAGCAGTTATATCCCCCCGGCATTCATGGGAAGTTAGACACCAAATCTCTCATTTTCTGTTGTCCAGACCCAGCCTATGACTGGTTAGATGGCATGCCTAGTTATAGCTCCCTCACCCAAATATTTCCTCTTGGCTCTAGTTACCAACAGCAACCCCACCTACTTCAAACCTAAGGAGCCAGAACCATCAGCCATGCCCCAGCTCCAGTTCTGCCTGCTGGCTGAGGAATAACCTTTCCCCCTCACAGAGAGATTTCTTTAAACCCAAGCCTGTAAATAAACTACTTTGAGGTTGCAGTTTCATGTCATTTTTAGGGCAGACTGAAAAATGCTTCCAGTAGCAATACAAAAACTTCCCACCCTCCTTTCATTTCAGCTAAGTTTAAAAGAGATCTCATCCAAGTTGATGGTGTAAAACACCTCTCACTCCCTCTCTCAAGTGGTTTGATGGGGTTTTACATCTCTGTCTGATCTGCAGGCATTCTTTCCGGGCGTGTGCAAAGCGCCTACTGTCCCTGGGGCCAGTAAGCAGAGCTGCTTCTTCACTCTTGGGCTTCGCTTCAGCTCCTTTCTTAGAAAGTACAAGCCATGCAGAAAATCTTGCTGAGAAGTCACTGCATGCCTGAGAAAGTGAAAAGCCTGCTCTTGGGCAGCCCTGAACGCCTGACTGTGAGCGCCGAAAGCTCGGGGGCGAGGCACCTCCCGCAGCCCTTGGGAGGCAGGGGGAGATGCAGGGGGGCAGAACGCTCCAGGGCCACCCCTGTGGCCTCCTGTGCCATCACCCCAAACAATCAGGGAGGAACCATCGTGCAGTTTAGTCTCATATTACGTTATGCAGCAGAGACAGTTTAAAAATAGGTTTCTTGGTGCCAGCCCAAGCTTTCCATCCCCTGATGTGTGTCTGAGTCTGGCTGTGATGGCCATGGAGGCAAGAGCTTTGCTCAGTAGAACATGAACTGAGCAACCTTTTCTAGCTCACTTCTGCAGATACATTGGAGGGTGCCAGTGAAGTTGTTGCTGGGGTTTTGTTTCGTCTATATTTTGGAACTGAAATTTATCTCTAACAAAAGGGTAGAGGGAAGAAGAAACACTGGGATCTCCACTATTGCAAGCTCTTTGACAAAGTGGACTTGGATGCAAATTAGGTGTGCCACAGCCTGGACCAGAGTATACAGAAATGAAAGTGACACTGATCAGCAGAGACAGCGCCAGCAGCAACAGCTCCTCCACAGGAGTGCTTGGATGAGGTGTAAGGAAGAATCAGGTACAGCTGTCCTGAGGTGGGGGCATTTCCATCTCCCTCTCCACCAAAGCATTTTCACCATTTCTATTTTCAGGCTGTGCTGCTCAAACTTTTGCAGAAACCAAGTCACTGTCCCATAGCCCAAGGCTGTCTTAGTGTTCCCTAGCAGGCTGAGAGTGTTAAGATAATTTTTGCAGTGCATGTCCCCATGGGAAGGTTATCAAAGAGTACTTGTTTTGCCAGGGCAGTGTGAGACTACCCCATGACCCACTGGCATCCACCAAAGCCAGTACATACTTTGGAAAAACTGAACTTTGCATCAGACTGACTTGAATTAGATATTTTTAATGAGAACGACTCACAGACACCGCCTGTTCTTTCAATCTTCCATATCACATAGAGGTTTGCAGATGGTTTATGAGATGTGATGGTCTGAGCTCTGACAGCTGCAAGATGTTCAGGTTGTTTATAGAGACTAGCAGAGAAAAAATTCAGCCTTGGCCCTTTCCCCACCTACATGTGAAGCTATATGTGGAACAAAGTGTCCAATGTTTGCACTGAACCCTGCTGTCACTTGCAGAGCTGAAGACAGGAGGAAACAAGAGCAGAAGACTGCAGGACCTGAACACAATCACAGACATTCACTTGAGGCTTCTTTCAACACCCCGCTCTGCAATGCAGCTTTAATCTTTTTGCTGTTATTCGGATCAATACTTCTTTCTGATATAATCTTACTGGGGAGAAAAGGTGCTTCCTGAGGGGATCTACAGCTGTGAACCCACAGCAGACACACTAAAGTATCTTTAACCTCAACATGACAGGAGAAAACTACTCTGCCAACAGCAGCCCTTCTCGGGCTTGTCATCACTTGGCAATTTTTGGTGTTCAGACATGCTGCTGACAGAAATTGTGTGAGTTGCTTAAACAGGAGAATCTGTGCTCTGGATAATGCCAGTGAATCATCATCAAACTTGTGGGAAAAGGTTTTCACCAAGGTTAGCCAACAGAGCTGTAAAGTCACCTACCTCAGAGAAAAATGTCACACTTCGAGTGGCAGGGGGGAAAAGTCTTGGCTAAGGGAGGGAAAGGCTTAAGAATTGACATTACTCTCTGAGGGAATGGAAAACTGTCATGTGCACTTTTATTTGCTGTGAAATAAATCAGACACAGCAAACAGTAGCATTTACAGAGAATTCTGCCTGGTCCTGCAACAGCTATGAAACCCAAGACTACCAGAAAAGGAAAATCTGGAGCTTTTGCTCAATGTGTCTTGAAGGGACTGCTCCAAGCTGCTGTCTCTGATGGGTCAGCCTTTCCCTGCCCCACAGTGTGCCAAAAGCTGACACTGCATTGTGAGGCTGGTGTGGCTGAGGAGCTTCATCTGCACTGAGAGTGTGACCTAGCTGCCTGAAGGAAGAGCAGCGACCCCGGAAGGTTTCATGCTCCCAGGAGAGGGGCTGTGGTGACCAGGAGCCTGCCCCAGGCTGTCTTGCTCTGAAGCAGGTTTCTCACAACACAACGGGACATGTCATTAGACAGAAAGCCTGGGGAGAATTCTCACTCTTGGATTAAAAGAAAAAATTATTTTCACAGTTTCCAGGAATTAATGGTGAATGGCAAGATCAGCTAGGTTGATTTTCGTGAACACTATGTTAAGGATATCTGAGAAGAGCAAAATGTGAGTGAAGACACATCAAAAGAGTGGCCTGCTCAGGATTTTGTAGGGGCACAGCTTCTCTTGGGACTCTGACAGCAAAATAAATATGAAATGTAGCAAACCAGGACCCCATCTGACTCCAGAGCAACTGAAAGGTCCGTATGGAATTTTGAACCACAGAGGTCAGAGATAGATTTCAGGGCACTATATAACTGAAGCCATGTAAAAGTGTTACATTAAAGAGACTGCAGAGCACAATACCACTGCCCAAGTAAGGGATCATGCTGCAGAGATCAGGAATGGCAGAACAGGCAATGGGCTAAGGCCTAAAGCTTTGCCTTTGTGGGTTCTTAACTCAAAACAAGCGCAACTCCTGGATTCTGGAAAAAGAATGGGCGGGAAGGAAGGAGAGGGGAAGGGGGAGGGAAGGAGAGGATTTAAAATCTAACTGAAGGAAATCCTATGTACTTGTAGTGAGTTAAAAGCTTAAAAAGGTACAGTCACTATAGCCACAAAGGCACTATCTTTATGCTGTTTGACTGGGGAGCCCCAGAAATTCCGATGCACAAGGCTCCTGTTTCTGTGTCACAGTGAATATTGCTATGAACCACGAATATTTTGTTCATTTGGCACTGGGAAGATGGCAAGAAACTGGAAGGGATTCAAACAACAGTAGACATGATTTAGGAGACACTGGAAGAACTGGCTTGAGAAACAAGCAAACAAATGTAAAATGATGAGCAATGTGCTAGAGCTCTTTAGAGACTATAAAACCACTGAGAGAGGAACTATTTAGTTTTATAGAACAGAATATAAACAAAATTAATGTGCCATAAGTAACAAAGAGCTCTGCAAAATTAACTCTTGCTGTCTCACTGCCCTGATTTAAGTTACCAGTCCTTTTTCTTGCACCCCAGCTACACTAGGGGCAGCAGCAAGACAGGCAGGGCAGCCTCCCCTCCACTGGTACCCCCTGCAGGGAGGATTTAAATCCTCACTTCTTCCAGGCTAGAAGGGCATGCCAAACTTGGGTGAGCTTGGGTGGCCAGTGCACTCTGCTGCCATTGTTCCCGCCCCAATATCTCCAGTAGTGCAGGGATGAAGGGGAAACAGTGATTGGTAATTTCCACAGCTACCCCAGCAAGAGCTTCTTGTTGCTGTGAGTAACCCCCAGCAGCAGCTTCTCCGTGGGGGTCTTCAATAAATCTGTATGGAGGTGAGGTAATAAAAGCAAACTCCTTGATGTGGTGCCCCACACCAGAACCCCTCTTTTGAGCGCTGCCAGCCCCAGTGTGGACTGTACACGGTTTCACCTGCTCCCTCCAGCTGCCTGAGCAGCAGCTGCTGGGCACTGCTTTCCTCCTTGGCTGCATTGCCTGCAGTGCATCAGCAGAGCAGCGAGCCCCAACAGTTTCAGAGGATCTCTCCCACTCCTCCACAAGCCCTGTGCACACCAGGAGAGAGCACCAACAGGATGGGTGGGCTGCCTCTTCAGAGTAGCTCACCCCTTGAGCTCCTGAGTGCCGACCTGTGTTTTGTCACCTTCATGACCTACACATGCACAGAGAGCTGGCAGCATGTCGAGCATCCTTGCAGCTCCACCCCCTCCCTTTCCAGCACTCATGCCTACTTCTAAAGCAGGCATGAAGCTGCAGATGCCCATACTGAGCTCATGCAAAATATTCCAGCCCGTTCACATCAGACTTTTGCTGTGAGGCATGGCTTGCTCCCAGCTAGTGGCTGTTTGTGGGATGCTCATGCCTGCAAGTGACCAGAAGGGTGCTGTGCCCCCAGTGGGATGCCTGCCCTTGCATCCATGCACTCCCACCCCATGCACTCATGCAGCAGTGCATTCATGCACCTGCACACCAATGCACCCACCTTCCCCTGCACCAGGACTCCGTGTGCCCAGGAAGCCACAGCAGCTCTGCCAGCCCTGCAGCATCTCCTGCCAGCCCTGCAGCATCTCCTGTCAGCCCTGCAGCATCTCCTGCCAGCCCTGCAGCATCTCTGCCATCCCTGCAGCAGCTCTGCCATCCCTGCAGCATCTCCTGCCATCCCTGCAGCATCTCTGCCATCCCTGCAGCAGCTCTGCCATCCCTGCAGCATCTCCTGCCATCCCTGCAGCATCTCCTGCCAGCCCTGCAGCAGCTCTGCCAGCCCTGCAGAACCTCCTGCCAGCCCTGCAGAACCTCCTGCCATCCCTGCAGCATCTCTGCCAGCCCTGCAGCAACTCTGCCAGCCCTGCAGCGTCTCTGCCAGCCCTGCAGCAGTGCTGTTTGCTGCCTGCGCTTCAGTGGCCATGGCAACTGTTGTTGTGTAATGAAGTGTTGCCAGGATCCAGGAGCAGAGCTTCGTAAAGGAAATGAAAAATAAAAAAAGCCAAGCCATGGAGGGTATGATGTCAAGCTAATGAAGTCCAAGTCCCCCCTCTCCCTGGTGTCACATGTGCTTTCCCACACGGGCTGCCTGCAATTCAGCCTTGCCACTGCTGACCCAAGGAGCAGCAGCTGAAGAGTCACTGCTCAAACCAGCGCATGTGGTTGTTTGTGCTGCCGTATTCTTTCTTCCTCAGCAATAATCAAGAACAAATTGTATCCACCACACATCTAGCTGTTCTTTAAGGAAGTGGTTCAGAAATGAAACACATCTTACCGAGCAGCTAAGCCAGCAGAACAGGCTACCTACTGCAGGATACCAGGCTGCAGAGCACCTTAAATACTTGTTCTTTTGACCCAGAGCTGTTTGCATTTGCTTTGCTGAAAATCCCTTGATTGAAAGAAGAGGGGTTTTCAAAAGTGCAAGAGCTTGAAGGTGTCTCTAGGTTTGTCTTTGTGAGGGGCAAATTCACCAAGGGAGCAGGAGGCCTGGCTGCAGGGATGCCTGAGCCCTTCCTGTGCCAGCCAGCTCAGATGCAGCAACCTTATCCCTGCTGTGGGGAGCCCTTGCCAGGCCAGGGGTGTCCCAAACAACCATATGGGAAGTGCACTGCACCCCATGGAGCTGCAGCTCAGCTGGGTTCTGCCTGGGTGATTCCTGAATGCCTCTCATTGCACAACAGGACAGAAGGAAGGACAGGTGCTGCGCAGGGAAACACACATTAAAAAAAAAAAAAAAAAAAAAAAAAAAAAAAAAAAAAAAAACACAGAAAAAACAGAGGGTGGAAAAGCAGGAAGAGGTGTGGAGTGGGTATTAACTGCCAGCCTTTAATCCCTGGATTCCACAAGGGCATCTCAGCCCTGTAGCCCGTAGCCCTTGCGAGGCTGGCCTGCCAGAGAGTGAGTTGGAGGGAAATGGGGAAGGAAGGCTGTTTTCCAAACAAGGGAAGGGGAAATTGCCTCTGTCCCCAGAGTGGAAATATGAGGAAATGCTGCGTTTTCACTGGGCAATTTCTGTTTTTGTCTCAGGCTTTTCAGTCAACACTAACCTTGGTAACTGGTGTCTGTGAGCTAAACAGTCTGGGATAACAATGCCGTGTGAGGAGGAAAAAAACACTAATGGAGCTTTAAATTACTTGCAAAAAGTGCCCTGGTGAGTGCTGCTCCCCTGCCACTGCTGTCACTCGCTGTAACACCCAAGGTGCCCCATCAGCCTGAGCTCAGGGGAGCCCAGAGCCGGGGCTGTTTCTGGCCCACAGCAGCCCAGAGCTCCTTCAGGGCAGCGGTGCAGCCGCTTTCCCTCCCCATGGCCGGGGAAGCTCTCGGCCCTCCCTGGCTGCCAGAGCCTCCGCACAGCCTGGGCGGGCAGCGGGGAAGGCGCCGCTCATGGTCTCCGGGAGATGTCAGCCTCCTTCTGCCACGCCTGGCACAAGGGCAGGAACTTCGGGCGCAAGTTTCCCCTCCCTTAAAATGCACAAACGCATGTTAATTTAGAAAGGGACTCAGTGCAAGGCGGCGGGAGCGCCCCTCCTTTCCCCGGCGCTCCGTGCGGGGCGCAGGTCCCAGCCCCATCCCCGGGCAGCCCCTCCGCGCTGGGGCAGCTCCGAGGCGCTCGGGCTCCGAGCAGAAGCTCCGGCGGGTTTGGGCTGACATCTAGCGTCGGCATGGAGCGGTGCCTCCCCTCCCTACAGGTGGAAGGAAGAATGAAAGGGAGTTTCCCTTGCATTAGTACTTTCAATCTGGTGAGAGACCTGACCCATAAACTCGCGAGTATCTTTGCTCCGTTAAAGACCGAATCATAATAACAGAATAAATAATCACAGAACGCTCAGAAGTGGAAATAAATATTGTTAAGGAAATTTCTCTAGCCCAGATTTCCTGCAGCAGTGTCAGGGGTCTGATTTCAGCAGGGGGGAAACATGAGATAACTGATTGCTACAGCAAGAGGAGCAGCTCAGCCTGGGGGCTGCTGGGAGGGACCACAAACAAAGGAATCCCTGGGCTTCTGTACCCTTACAGCCTACCCACCTGTTCCAGTGGTTATTTTCAGGTCTGGGGTCTTCCAGTTGTTCACTGGCTGGACAGTTATCACCCTCTGTCACCTTTCACATCCACTTTTCTGTTTTTGATTTAGACCTGTTCTAACCTTTCCACAGGATACATTAAAAAAAAAGTTGTAGCAGGCATTTTATCTGAAGCTGCAGAAACAGACTTCAGGCTTATAAATTTGTGAAGGAAGCGGAAAATGTGTTTGTGCTCTACTTTTCCCAGAAAACTGGGGTGGTGAAAGAGGGTTCCCTGGGTCCTGTTGGTCAAAGTCTACAGTGTTTATGCAGGAGCTGTCTTTGCTAATAGGGTCAGATGCAGTCAGGGAGCAGATCTTATCGTCCTGACAGACCAGGCATCCTGCCATTGAAGTTTCCCCAGGAAGTTTCCTGTTGCTGTTTAACCTTTAAATATGTGGTCTTTCTTGTCAGATTTCCCATCAGATAGCCCATTTCAGACAGCCAGGGTATTCATACTTAAGTTCAGATCGAGCAGGGAATCTTGTGCAACCATAAACTGTTTGCTCTGACACACACTTGAACTTCAGAATGTACACAGAGATACTTTATATTAAACTCTGGCCCATTTAAGGACAAAATCATCCCTCATATTGTTTTAGTTACAGTATCTTTTACTTCATGAAACATTCAAATATATGCATTTATGGGCACTGTTTATGTTTGATACAGACCCTCTCTTTATCTTCATGGCCACATTGCTGCCATCACTCCACACGCAATCTGCCTCCCCAACACAAAACCAAAACAGCAGGGAGCTGATCTTGGCATGCAGAAACAGCCACTGGAAACAAACCTCTGGAGAGGAACAAGCCTGTCACCAAGCCGTGCAGTTACTGAACCCTTCAGTGACAGGGTTCCTCCTGGCTCAGCCATGATGCTAAGGGGTTTGGATGGTGCATCCTCCAGGGAGAAAATGGTCTGACAGAGCACAAACAAGATACATCAAGGGTAGTAGCAAAGGTTGGGGTTTCATAACCCTCTTCTGTGATACCAAGGCCATTATAGCACTTGAAGAATAAGAGTTTTCTTCCATAAGCCTTATTCCTGAGCCAGCTGCTGCTGGAGGCACCCACTTGGGCAAACACTGCCTCTGCCTTGGCAAACTGCAGCACAAGGGGCTGTTTTGAGACCACCCCTCAATTATTAAATCTGATGTGTTGGCTCAAAAGAAGAAGACAAAATCCACTTCTCTTTTACAATGTATTCTTTTAGAGTGAGTGCTGTAAAGCATTAGTGGTTTCACATTTCATAAAACCATGTAATGCTCTTGTTTTGAGGAAAGGCAAACTAGCAGCTGCACAAGGGCCACATAAAAAACAACTCTGGATGAGTAATCATGAGTTTCTCCCTATGGGCTATCCAGCATGAAACTTGCTTCAGAGACTAATGCTTCTCTTCTCTTCTTCAGAAGAGCTTTTCCAAGCTCCTCTGATCCCACAGATGAAGTTGCTCAGTCCAGTGTTTTGGCTGCTTGGAAGTGCTGACTTGCTTCCAGGGCACTTTTGAGTCTCGCCTTTTGGCTGATGGCAACAATGCTGTGCCACCCACAGAGAGTTTTCTAAGGAAAATATCTCACACTGGCTGGGGTATGAGCAGCATTTACCTTTCAGTTTCTTTGGCTTCAGATGTGCTTCAAGTGTCATCAGCAGGAAAACATTTAATGGCTCATGCAATGTATCTTTAATTACTATTCATCCGGCGTCTTGCTAATAGATGCTCATGTCACACATTTTAAAATAACATGCTTGTAATTCATGTTTAGAAAGTATTGGTCCAATCTACAACTTGTAGGTGATTCCTGTGGCATATTCCACCCTGGCAGCAGTGCTGTGCTGATGAGGACTGAACGAGCAGGGAGTGGTACCCCACAGCACTCCCAAGGGATGTGCCTGACCCCTGTGCAGTATGGTTCCCAAAGGAGAACAGAAATTGGAACTCACCTTCCCAGCCTGCCAGAACCAGGAGGAATGCTGGAGATGCTGGGCACAAGGGAGAGCCTGGGGAATGGCACAGTGACTGGCAAGGGGCAGTGTGAGCTGCCAGCCCCCAGATGAGAGGAAACCACATCAGAGAGACCTGAGCTGGTGTCAGCCTCAGGGACACTGACTCCTTCCCCCAGGAAAGGGAGTGGATAACTCCAGCACTCCAGTGCACAAAGCATGGACAGCATGTTGGCACAGGCTGTGCTTCCACAGCAAAGATCATCTCCTGGATTTGGGTTTCACACCCAGGTGTGGGGACCTCAATACTTCTCCAGTCCAGCCAGGGTGGACACAGTTTGAGATGCTCCCTTAAAGGATGTCGTAAATCCCTGCCTGCGGTACTGGAAATATTCCTGGTTTTCCCAGGACTCTGCTGCCTCTGGTGCGACCATTTCCAGCTTGTGGAGGAAACTGCAGCTGTGGGGAAGTATAACAAGTCAAACTCCAAACAAGCAAAGCAAACAAGCTCTTAACCTTATTTCTTGGAAAAAAGATATCCATTTCAAATGTTTCTTGCACCTGCAAAATGCACTAGCAGTGGTGTTGTATCCTGAACGAGCAGTCCTGATGAAAGAAAAATAGCCTCTTTGTTGTGACCTGGTGTGCTTGTGACAGCCATTCAGGAGATGATTTACAGCTCTGTGCTGGAAGCCGGACAGCCACACTCAGTGCTCACATGGTTGCTCTCCATCGTTTCCAAACTTACTTGAAAGAGCTAAGCACTTTGCCACCTATTTTCTCTTTCAAAAAAAACTCCAATGAGGTTTTGCACGTGTTGGCTATGCCAAGGAAAATAAGTCCTTATTGGGAACTGGAGGCAGAGGGCCATTGGCCCTGGAGGTTATTACAGGGTGTCCAGTTCCAGGAGCTGAGAGCGCTGCAGGAAATCTCAGACGTTTCTTGCTGCCATGCTGGGGATTAACACATCTGCATAATGTCAGGAGGAAAAACACAGAAAATATGAGCCTCATGCTATTAAAACAGACTGAGCAAAGAGCTTGGTTGGCATGAGGCTGCTCCAGTGGGCTGGGTCTGGAGGAGCCACCCACGCTCTCCATCTCGGGCCTCCAGCTGCCCCTGCTCTGCCCATGTGGCCTCGGCCATGCTTTTCCTCCTCTCTGCACAGGAGGTGGCCAGGGACATGCCTAACAGCATGCAGCCCAGAACCACTGTCCTGGTCAGCCCTGGCCTGTGGCAAACAAGAAGCCATTTTTTCAAATAGGTTTTCACTCAAAAAGCATGGTGGGATGGGGGGCTGACTACTTCTGACACAGTATATCAGAGGAAACAGTTGTGGCCTCCAACACTCACAGGCACAGCACAGGGTTCCCTGGAAACAAGGTGAAAATGAACTCTGGGAACATGAACCACTTTGCCATGGCTTTCTGGGGTGCCCTCTTAAAGTGGCAGTGAGAGCACGTCATTTTGTCAAGATGCATGTGCCGTTTTTGTGGGCTACTTGTTTTGGTGATAAAAGAGGAAGGATGAAAAGGATGGCAAGTTTTTACTGGTTATCCTGAGCAGGGGAAAGGGCACATTTTCACCTGCTTCTCTGTCAGTGGTCAGCGTGGTGCCTTCCAGCCCATCCCACTCCTCCCTGCCCTCTGTCAGCCTCAGGTATAGCTACAGGGAACAGTATGGGGAAACAAGGGCCTGAAGTGATTTGGCTTCATGACAACCTTCCTTGCCCCCTGAACAGGTGATAGATCAGGCAGCTGATGTTGGAGAAGAAAAGCACCCCTCAGAAAGAATGCAAAGCACTGTGACTTCTGGGATCCCCTGGGATGATGGTTGCCCAAGAAGAAGTAAGCCTTCCTACTGTTTATTTCTCTTCACTTCAGGTAATCAGAGCTTTTTTTAGCTTCTTCTCCAAGAAAACCATAAAACTATCTACACTTGAACTTCTCTGAGTCATTCCAGCTGAAGGGAGCACTCAAGAGCAGCCCGGTCACTCAGACACCAGGGGCAACAGTGTGCATGTACAAACATGCTTCTCTCATGCTGCCCCTTGGCTTGTTTGCCAGTATCCAGATGGGCTTATCTGGGCTAGAGGAAAAGCTGTGCCACAGAGGATGTGTAACACAGCAGGATGAGCAGGATCCCCTTGGCTGGAGGCAGAGAGGTCTCTCCACACACAGGAGATGGCCCCTGGAGTCATTTACAAAAGAAGGAGAAAAGGAAAGGGGGGGGATCTTTAGGTTTTCAGTTTCTCCAGACAGCATGAACTGTTGCTTTCTAGAAATGGTGATATTGATTGAAAACATATTAACTTCAGGATGTCCATACAAAGAGAAAAGCATTTTTACATAGCACTAAACAGGAGCCTCCACATTGGGGGCATATTTCAGGGAAAAGAAAGGTATGATTTCACTCAAGTCTATGATAAGGGCCTTGACAGAGAGCAGAAGAATGTCAAATGACAGACTGTCTTCACTACTGGAATTGAAAGATGTGATTACAAATCTCAGTACTGTGGAGAAGTGGAGTAACACAAAGCCACAAAGTCAAGGTAACAGAAATAGGATGCAGATGGGGCATAGTGAATTCAGAGCAGAATAAACACCCCATCTGCAACATCCAGATCCCACTGACACCCTGCTGAAGTCTGCTTGGACTTGCAGTGAGAGATAATGAGGACAGAAGTCAAGGGAATTTGCAGAGAGAGACTTCTGAGTACTCAGATGGAAAAATCAGATCAGATACCCCAGGACTGAGGGCTGTTCCAGCTCCTGTCCTCAGATCAAAGATTCCTGCCATCACTGAGACCAGCTCCAGCTATAAGTAATATATTAGGATTTCCCAACCTGAGCCCACAGCTGGTGAGAGAAAGTAAAGCTGATCCTGATGCCCAGATATGACCTTGCCTTCCTGGAGGGAAGGACGTCATCCATGGTGCTTGGGCAGGGATGGGACTTTGTAAGAAATCTGATGCAGATAAGGCTTTGCTTGAGAAGTTGTAGCCTGTTGATGGAGAAACACCCAAAGCTGGGAATTTACCCAGATTAGTGATTGAGTTGTAAAACAGCTGTCTCTTCTCTTGGGAGCAAACTCCCCAGGGGTGACTCAGCACTCAGCAACATGAGAACCAGACACTCGTAGTTTCTGAACAATGGGCAAAATTGAGACTTTAATTTGTGTCCTCCAGATAAGGATTTCAACCTCCAGCAGAGCCTTACTACTGAATAAGATGCAGCAATGAAAAGCCAGGACTGGTGAGATCAAAAACAGGAAAGCCAAGATGGACAATTTGCAGTGGCACACCAAAAAAGTGAGGGCAGCTGTAGGCAGCAAACTCTCTGCAGCACAGGGCATGCTTGCTGCAGGCAGCCTGTCAGAGACCAGCCTTTGGCACCTCATTATAAATATCCTCAGGTTAGCTTAAATAACTACTGCCAGAATAAAGGCCTGTTTCTTTGTTAGATCATGATGCAAGCCCAACTCCCTCAGTTCTTAAACACTAATGTCAAAAGTTAAAGCTGAACTCCCTGTAACCTCTGGGCTACAAAGGATGCCAAATGCCAAATATTTTTTGAGTTTTAAAATGACATTTTATGTTAGACCTGGATAGTTTACTTTGTAGGTATACTAAGTTCAAGCCAATGTTTTAAGTCTCTTTGTGCTCCGTGTAGAAATCTAGCAGAAAGATCAAACATAGAAATTTTTTTGTTCTTGGAAAGTGGGCACTGGAATACTTATTTGCCAGATATTTTAACCTCTCAAATTACCCCTCATTTAATGGGAAAATCTGAAACTCAAATACTTCGCTGAATAGGTCTACATTTGACTAGCACTAGATGGCTGTAAGATTGTGCAAGGTTGTTGGATTTAATCTCATACTTTCATCTTTTAAGGCTGATGCTCCAGCAAGAGCATAAACTGGCAGGAACTGCTGTGCAAGGCACTGGTGGACGTGCAGAATACCCTGTTGTTTTCTTGGAGGAGCCACTGGCATGTGAATGGATGTGTTGAGTTTGAGTTCTAGGAACATGTTAGTGTCACTGCACAGCAGGATTAGTGACACCTACTTTATTTGGCTGATCATAGTTTTGTATTTTTATACTAAATAAACAAAATAATCTTGATCTACCTGCTTAGCTTGCCAAGTTTTCATCCCCACTCACACCATTACATGTTGACACCAGTTTCTAGAACAGCAGTAACCTTCACCACAGTCCCCCCTGTATGAGAAATGACCACACAGCATAGATGAAGTAAAATATACAGTATACAGGTGCTTAGGAGTGACTATCTGGTTTTGCTGTCTAGCAAACTTAACTTCTCTGATTTCAACAGAGAAATGCATTGCACAAGATTTCCTCAATGAGATAAAACCTCCTGTTTTTATCTCCTGTTACAGAACACCAATGTTCAGACAAGCACAGTCTTGGGCTAATTAAGCAGTAATGTTGCAGAGATGTGAGTTAGAAATGTTGGGGAAATAGTGGTGGCGGAGATGGGTTGATATCCAAGCAAAACTCAAATTCTTTGGACGGGTTGAAGACTAGTTTCAGTCCAAGAAAATGAGTGCCCTTGAGCTGGACAGTGCTGTGCTCAGGCTGCCACATCACAGACTGAGGGAGGAGGTGATTTTGTGTCACATGCAGCCATCTGGTGGTGCAGGCTTCCCAGGGATTTTTGACCTGAGCTCCTACATACCTTTCAGTGACAGAGGTTCCCTGTGTAGTGAGTTTAAGCCCACTGGTGAACTGTTTATTTCTCTTAATTGCCTTCACGACCACTAGGTAGTAATTCATAACCCTCTGTGGCTCTGCAGGGTTCAGGTCAAAACTGTTATTCCAGCCCACACTGGCTGTATGAAACATGCTTTTCCTTAGGGGCCTCTTTTGGGAGCTCCTTTGAAGCGATATTTGCGTCCTCTCCTTCCCACCTCAGGTGTGCAGAAGTGCAGCCTCTCCTGCTGGGCAGCACCTGGCTGATGTAGGGGCTGACAGCAGGCAGCACCGGCTGGGTTCAGTCCTGTTGGAGACACATCCCCCCTGCTGCTGGCCCCAGAACCCTTCTCTTATCTTCTTGACTACGACTGTGCACTGCAGCAGTTCAGATATCTGTGTGGAGTGGGCAAGAGTGAGCTGCAGTTAGTGCCCAAGAGAAATCACTTAGAGAAGGTGCTCTTGGAGCTCTGGGTAGTGATCATACAATGCTGGGTTAAGAGAGGTGCTAAGCAAAACACTTGAAAGGTTCTCCCAGTGATTAAATACTCCTGTTCACCCTCTGTAAGAACACAAAGTTCTAGGACGGCTGGAGTGTGTGCTGATTGTGTTTACCAGCCCTGGGTGCCCTTTTTTCCTGTGAATCTGTCCCACCTAAGGTTTTAGCAGTCAGGGTTTCCAGGCAAAAGGCCTTGCACACCCGAGCAGGGCTATGGTGCCAAGAGCCACCCTCTTTGTTCATTCTAGTTACATTAATGAAAGCACAGCCTGTTTCCCAAGGACACCATTGTCAGGGAGCATGCACAGAGCAGTGCTGACAATGATGTACCAAGCCCATGCAGCTCCTTGCAAGGAAACTGGGAGCCATTGAGGGTGCTCCACTAATTCATTAAATTTTTTCATGCCCAAGAAGGAGATCATCTTCAACTAGGAAAGTTATTGATATGACCTGTGACTGTTGTAGTGAAAGACAGAGTAAGAGATTTGGAGAGGTGTTCTCTAAATGTCACAATTGCCTGAATTGAGGCACTTCAAAGAACATTAAACAGCCCCTGGCTGTCAGTCAGGGTGGTCACTGTCCTACTTTGATGTACTCCTTATTCAGCACATTAATGTTTTCAGTAAGGCAAGTCTCATACCAGATAGTTAGGTCAGAGGAAAAACTTTGCCTCAAGAAATAGGGAAAGATCCCTGATTTTCTCCAGGAAAACTGGAGTTTCTGGCTTTGAAATGCTCTGTAGCTAACAAGTGTGTGACTTTATCATATATACCTGTACATGACTGACAGCAAGAGCAAACCACTTATGTCTTGAATTCCTCGTGGATGAACTACTGCATACCACAAGATCACAGAAATAACTGACTTGACATAAAGTATCATCCAGGAAGAGCTGAAGGGACAGCAGATGCCTTGCCTAATGCACACCTCCACGCAGAAGCATTTGTGAGAAGGCACAGGGCAGGAGAGCAAAGAAAGGGATACTAAAGCCCTGCAGCCCAAGATCTCTACCAAGGTAAGCCCTTCTGACAGCTCAGAAGCTGATACTGCCAGAGGTCTTCTGTGGAAGACAGCAGTGGGCCTACTACCACCTGTGACTATTTTATCTTGGGCTTGGTGGGCAGAAGAGGAAGAAGAACCTTAGACTAGCAGGATCAAAACTTCAGACTGGCACAAACCCTCTTCTTCAAAGAAAAGCAAGCAGCTCAAGGCTTATATGTCTGGATATGGCCTGCATTCTTCTCTAATGACAGAAAAGAAACAACCAAATTAGTCAGGCTGTATTGGCCAAAGTGTTCAACTACTACTGTGTGTGAAAGAGAACAGGAATTGAAAAGGAACTTCAAGCTGTCAATGAGTCATGTTATGGTTTCTCTTCTTTCTTTCAGAAGAGAAAGAAGGACAAGTTTTCTTCTTAGATTTTCTAGTTCATTGGGGAAAAGGGAAATTATGTTTTATTTTAGCAGCTGTTGTTCTTGCATGTGCTCTTGGACCTAAGAGCACGGATAGAGTTGCACTGCCAGGAAGGCTGGTGTATCTGACAAGGCAGATTGAGTTATTGGTGTCAGCCCAAAGAATTTTCTTTCATTTCTATTGTTATGTTTGTGATTTCTGTAGGACTAGGGAAAAAAATTATAGATTCAAGGACTACTGGAGGCAGTTTCTGCCAAGAGGATTTCTTGAACAATCTAAGTGGCTGAGGATCTCTTCTCAAATAATTTTGGATCAATGGGGTATCTCCTCATGTTCAGTTTGGGTTGAGGGATTTTCTTTCCTTTATGCATGCTTCTTCCTAAACCCTAACAGCTAACTAGTGAGGACTGTTTTCCCTAGACACCAGCTCAGGCTCTGTTAGCTTTTGTAAGAGCATTTGTATCAAAATATTGTTGTGCTGGAGTCTCCACGGCCATCTGGGGCTTTGTGCAGACAGGGTGCTTACAAATGAATGTGAACCAAAGCAAATCAACATTGCTTGGCATGAATGAAATGTATTGCTAGGATCTGTCTCTGCCAAGCTAGAGACTGTTTGGCTCCAGTCCCACTCTTCAGGGGGATTGTCTGTCAAAACACAAGTTGGTATTATACAGCATCACGGTTACATGGCTCACTAGTCCTTTAACCCCTCTCAGGCCTTACTCTTATTTGTTGAGTGGAAACGTGTAAATTCCAATTCTGAAGGCAGACTTTGAGCTCTGGTACCTTGCTCCAATTGTTGCTCATGCCACTGTCAGCTCAGATAGAGCTTTCTCTTAAGGGGCTGTTAAATAAAAGATTGCAACCCTTTTGAAAGGAAGGCATTATTTCATAATGCCTTACAAGGTTAAGAAGACATATATTTTGTACCATCTCACGATAGAAGCCTGCCTTCTTGGTCTAACCACCTCAAAAACCTGGTCATCCTTTCAAGGTGAGAGTCCATCTCAGACACTTTACTGTCTCTCCTTTATTATCCCATTCCTTCATGGGCAGCAGCTGCTGTTGTTGCTGAGCCCTGCTGCTAAGCCCAGAGGCCACACATCAGAGGCCAAGCCAAGACATCAATGTGAATGACCTCGTGGGTCTGCCAAGAGGTGCATAATAATATTTCCCTTCCCATTTCTGGACATGTTTCTGAGTTCATTCAACATAAGTATGGACACAATAAATTACCACAGTGGCTTGGCCAAGACATGACACTACAGGTGGCTCCAAGCCCATAACATCCAGTTTTTGCTATAGTGAAAATCCACAGTGAGCACTAGTAGAAGTGCTGTATCCGAACACAAGTTCTGCAGGGCTACCTCCCATCCTGGAAGCCCAGCCAGGGGCAGCAGAAGAAGGATGTGCACATTCCCCTCAGGACGTGGATGAAGTGGCAGATCCTTGGCTGAGACCCCGTGGGGTCTGGAGCTGGCTGAGAAGAGCAGTGACTCTCCATAGGTGTGCCAGGCAGCACGTGCCATCCCTCAGGCCAGCAGCTGCCCAGAGCAGTGCCCAGGCTGTCACGTCTCCAGCAGCAGCCTGGTGCAGCTGCAGCTCATCCCTGGGGGCAGGGCAGGGGCAGCCTTGCACAGGCTGGGATGCTGGCCGAGCACGGACCAACCGCGCGGTCACGCAGCCTCGCGCCTTTCCCTCGCACACAGGATTTGTGTGTGCTCCTTCCACATCCAGGCTCGAACATGCCCATGTCTGCTCAGGGGACCAGGCCTTTAATCACCCCAGGGGACCACGGTCCAGATTGCCCTCTCATGGACAGGAAGCTTTATGGATGGCCCCAGGGCTTAGCTGTCTCTGACACAAGGTGTGGCACAGCTGTGTGACCCCAGGTTGATTTTTGCTGAGGAAACTGCTGCTGCACTGTGAGAAAATAAATTAGCTACAGCCAAGCAAGATAAAAAAGTCAAAACATAGAAATAAAGTTGTCAAGATGATGATAGCTAGCAATGCAAGGCTTCCAAAGTAAATGTTATGTGAAGAGGGATAAAGCCCCGAATGGCTAGGTCCCTATGTTGCTTTAAAGATTCCTGAGCTGGAGCTTAGAAATGCCCCAAGTTCTTGCCTCAGGTTTAACTGATGTGAGGGTATCTCCCAAGTGCTGGACTCCAAGATGGGAATGGAAAAAGGGGCACATGAAAAAAAAGGGGGGAAAAAAGTCACTGGGCATATGACACAGAGGGAAACGTCGACAAAGAGTGCATTTAGTCTGCTGATGGGGAGGAAGAGTGAGGAATTCTACTGAAAAGGTGAACAAAAGCACCGGTAGCTGAAAGGCCTGTGCAGTTCTGCTGGGCTGCACTCATATTCCATCCTCTTCCACCTTCCTGGAATTACTACCTCCTACAGAAAGTTCCAGCACCCCTTCCCTGACAGGTCATCTTTTTTCTGGAGCTGGAAGCCCTGTGGGAGGAAGGCATGAACAGAACATCCCCAGCCATGTCCTGGGAGCAGTGACCTGCAGGCAGCAGCTTTGGCTCATGGGCACCAGCACCCAGTAGAACATTGTGCAAAAGGCAGGCCAGGACATGAGGAGGGTTTGCAAGGGGCTGAATAAGTGTTTGGGGCAAACGGGGCTGACAGCTGTCTTGCTGAGCTTGCACCAGCCCAGTATTTGGCAAGAGGTAACTAGATGTGCTGGATGTGCAACGGGGAGATTTGTAAGGAGCAAGGAGAAGTTCAGATGCCCACATTGGGGTGGTGGCCAGCTATTGCAACCTTCCCCCGTGGAAACATCTGCAAAGGGCATTTCCCACAGTTAGACAATGTTAGCAACGCTATGAAATTCTTTTATTTGGGAAAAAGAAATTAAGTAAATAAAGTAAAGTGTAGTTATGGTGTACAACAGGTGCTGGCATTGCATTAGAGGTATAGTTAGGTTTTTGTGAAGGAGAGGCACCTGGTGGTGACTCGTGACTAAAATGTGAGCACTTTTTCATTTTTAATATGAAATTAGGCACTATCCAGCACTGAATATCTAAATAATTTCAACAGCCAGAAAATACATGTATCAATTATAGCTGAAGCTATATTTTTCTGCTGGTACATCAGGAGCAGGGCAGCACATAGGAAACCGAGAGGACGGGGACCTTTGCAGGGAGTTGCATCCAGGTAGAGGAGAGCCTGCTCAGCTGGAGCTCTGCGATACCGTCATGCCATCAACTCAGCACATCCAGCTGGGAGATGCTTTGTCTTAATCCCGCTCTGAGTTCTATCAGAAGCCACAGCCGGAGAGAAGCAAAGGAAGCCGGCGTTCGCGCTGCTGGGGATGTGGGGCTGTGTTCCACAGGCTGCAGCCCCTCTCTGCGAGCCCCCGGCTCGGCGCGGGGCTGGGCGGTGAGCGGGCTGCGCTCCGTGCCGTGCCGAGCCGTGCCGAGCCGGCGGTGGGAGCGCGCCGGGCCCCTCCTGGCCGGGTCTGGCGGGCAGCGTGCCCGCACCGCCTCGGGAGCGTCTGCGGAGCGTCCGGAGAGGCTCCGGTTACTTTCATGCTGGGTGTTCCCCATCGACGCGAAGCATTTTTTTTCCTGCAGCTGGGCAGGACCAAGCTCTTCCCTCAGCTCGAGGTTAATCATCTGCCTGCAATTAACCAGTGACCTCCCACGCCCGGCGGGCAGCGCTGTAGCTTTAACGCGGGCGCTGGAGCGGAGGGGCAGCAGCGGCAGGGCCGGCCCGGAGCCGCTCAGATCCCGCAGAGTGCCATGGAGAGCCGCAGCCTCCTCGCCGCCCTCCTGGCCGCTGCCCTCGCCGCCCTCCTGCCGCTTCCCGCCGCCTCCTCGGGCCACCGCAAGCTCCTGGTGTTCCTGCTCGACGGCTTTCGCTTCGACTACATTGATGACAGCGAGCTGGAGGGTCTGCCGGGCTTTCGGGACATTGTCAACATGGGGGTGAAGGTGGATTACATGACCCCAGACTTCCCCAGCCTCTCTTACCCAAATTACTACACACTGATGACGGGTGAGTACCTGTATCTGTGCTGGGATGCTCCTCAGAGCTGCCAGCTCCCTGTGCCAAGGTGGAAGGCGGCTCCCGGTGCCTTTTTCTTCCAAAGAAGATATAAAAATAACCCAAGTCGTGCTTTTAGCTGGGAGTTTAAAAGCACTGTGGCATTACCGCCCAGAATTTTTTCTCTGAAATGTGTTCCAAATTTGGAAATGCTACCTGGCACTAATTAAGTTCCCTTTTGCTCATCCAAGGTGTAGCTGGGTCCCAAACTGCTGCCACCTCAGCTCACCTGGAGCAAGCGCCAGGGGGGCTACTGCATATATATATGTATAGAGAACATAGAAACAACTGGGACTGCATGGGAAATGAATACAGAGACTGCTCAGGGGCTTTAATAAAAATGCATGTGAACCGAGTGTGGCTGCACTAAGAACTTATTTTCAGTCAGCAGGTCTGTTTTGGCAAGTTCAGCATTAAATTTCTTTTTAAACTTTGTAGATTTTCTGTTTTCTTAACTTTGCTGCAAGTCCTCATATCTGTAATAATTCAAAATAGCCAAATGGAAAAGCAGGCAGGATTTTTGCTTTTCCTCCCCTGCAGTTTCTCAGAATGTCCAGGGGAGGCTTTCAGAAAATTGAGAGGGCAGTCATAGTTTTCATTATACTGATTTTCTTTTAATCTTATGTGGAAGACACATGATTACAGGGACACTAGGAAGGTGCAGAGAGTAGACCTGGGCCAATTCCTTCAGAGACAGACACCAAGAAAGAAAAAGTTGAATAATAAAACAACAGAACCCAACAGAACAGGTTTTGTTTTGTTTTGTTTGTTGTTTTTGGTTTTTTTTTTTTTTTTTTTTGTTTTTTTTTTGTTTTTTTTTTTCCTGGAGTTTCTGCTTGGATTTTTCTCTGGAGTTAATAAATAAGCAGGAGTTTCCAACCAATGAGGAGGTGTAAGAAAATCTATCCTCTCCTAAGATATGTGGCATCTTTCGCTATTCTTGGAACAATGCAGTGCCCAGTGATTCACATACTGCTTGCTGGGAAAGCAAATAGATGCCATTGTAAGACAAAAATCTGACATCAGTTGTGCCCAGCTTGTTTTGAAACTGCTTAACTCCTTCTTCCCTCTCTCTCTCTCTCAAGAGAAACCCTTTTCTCTTGCTCATCTCTGATCAGAGAAGAGTATAAAACCATCACAGGGTTGGGTTTGATTCTTTTTCATTATTTGGTGCAAATACATGAATGCAGAATAAATGTTGTGAGAGAAAACAGAGGTGTTCCACTCCAGGCCATGTTCTTTAGATGTACATAGGCATACCGACCTAACACTTCACAGGTGCAAAAAGAAATTTGGATGGAACTGTTAAAGATAGAAGAAAAGTGAGTGACATTTCACTCCTAACCACATTTAGTCATCACTCCTATTAAGTATATATATATATAAAATGAAGTCTATTAATATCAGCCTTTTGAAGAGTTTTGAAAACCTCCTACTTTGTACTTAGAAGAATTTTGTTTTCCGAGATGAAACACCACTACTGGATTTTTAATATTTTTAGTAGAGTCCTGCACCTCAGTCTGAAGCAATAAGATAGTCTGTGAGATAAAACTCACTCTTATTGCAAGTCTCCCAGACTTTATGATAGAGATATCAATGCAAATACAACTTAATTGGAAATAGCAATTCACCTCCCTAACACATGAGTCACAGTAGTATTAAGTAGGTCAGGAACCAATTGAGGACTAAGTTTAGGTGAGGAACATTGCCCAGAGGAAGATCCAAGTCTGCCCTTTGGCCCTTGGGGTGTTAGTTACCCCCATGACTGTGTCTTGGTACGACAACAGGGTAACTCCCATAGCTGCACTGTTCTTACCCTTTGGGGCTATGGTGCCGTTTCCACTGAGATTTTATGGGAAGGTGGGGTTAGGAGTGCAGAGCACATGGCAGATGTAGTGTTAAGCTGTGTTCAGACTACATACATTATACAGGTTTAAGAGAAAATTCAGCATGGCAGGGGGACACAAGCATCATGCCACAGTGACCTGCTTAGGGAATGGCAAGCTACCGTTTCCCTGGTGCTGCTGCATAGGCATGGGGAAGCTTCATCACATCTCACCAGCCATGCAGTCCCTCTGCTGCAGGCAGACACAACTGTAACTGCTTTTATTTTTGTTTGTGGCTAGGATGTTTGGGAGGTAAATGCTGCCATAATTTCTTCTGAGAAATCAGGAACAAATTATTCTTCATGTCTTGTCCTACACTGCTGCTTCAGGAGCTGCTAAGAAAGTCACATTTTAACTTCCAAAACATTGTATTTTTCTTCATAGTATATCGGAGTCTTTCAAATCAGTTTAAGAAATTGCACATTCCCACCCCTGGCTTGTTCATGATATCCCACTTTGGGTTTTCTGTTTGTTTTTTGTTTTGATAAATACTCCTGCCCCTTCTTTCTCTGCTCATTCACAAGGCCTTATGGCTCCACGTCCATTCAGGAGCACTCATGGCTGCCAGGTCTTGGATAACACGTTCATACAAGTGTAGTTTGTGTGTATCTGATTTGTCTCTGTTCATGCTTGTGAGCAAGGCCTTTCCTTTCTGCCTACTGCCTTCCACCCCACATCCATGCAACCTTCAGGACTCCAGAGCACTTGAGTTGTTACCAAATGAGAGAAGTTCTGCCTCGTTTCTGTGGCTCTGGAGGAGGACAGTGAACTCTGCCCCTCAGATACCATCACTGTTGGAGCTGGTCAGTCTCCTCAGACATGAACTCAACTCCTCCTCCTGCCCAGACCTGCAGGCAGAGGTTGTGGAGATCAGCAGCATCAGCCCCAGCACTTCTCAGTGTCGATGCCAAGCAGATGAAGCCATAACTGTTGACCAGAAGCCACATATCTAAAAGAAACTAACTAACTTATGCTGATGAGAACCCCACCCCTTTCTGCTGAGGGGAGTTGCTGGGTGAAGTACTGACATAGCAGGACAAGCAGGGTCCAGCCTGGTGAAATTTTGGAAGGAAACATGGGAGGGACATGTCTTGCTTGTGGTCATGCAGTGCTGCAGGGCTATGGCAGAGCTCTTCATGTGTCCTTCTGCTGCTATTAATCTGTGAGAAGATACTTGCTGGAATGTCCCCAAGACACACAGAAAGCCCCAGCCCAGAGGTCTTTTCCTTTCCTACCCCAACTACGAGAAAGAAAACCAGAGCATAGAAAAATGTAAAATCACTAAGTAACTCAGAGTTTGGGATGAAGCTCCAGTTTTCCTGCAAGCCAGAGCATGGCATCAGGACCTACTATTTGCTTGAAGAAGCCTCAAACAAATATCCAAATTAGGGCTGGTGCAAAGGCATCTTACTGACAAGCAACCAGAGAAGCTGTTTTGTTCCAAAAACCTGGTACTGTGCAAGGTAGCTCAAGGATATGCTAGCATAAAATCCAACTCTTTGAAAAGCAGTCTCCTCTGGCAACTTCCAGCATGCTGTGTTTCTTAGTATTGGCTTCTACTGTGGCAGAAAGACTCATTTTTAGGTCGTTGGGCTGCTTTCTGAGCTGCTGAACTGAATCCTGCCTGGTGTGCTGGCTCTCCATGGTGCAGTTACAATATTGTTGACCTGAAAAACATGAAATGGAGAATTAGGTAGAAGGAGATGTTGCAGCTGTGACAGAGCTTTTGCAGGACTCTGTGGGCTTGGCAAGGGAGGTAAGAAGTCCAAATATGTCTATTGGAAAAGGCTCCCTTAATCATACCATGTGCTGTTTGTTTTGGAAAGGCAGGAATTAAGTCCACAAACCATCTTGGGTTGTTATCCTGTGGGGAGTTTTTAATTTTTCCCTTTCCCTGCCGTGGCCTGGCTCTGCAGGGAGCTCTCATGCCAAGTTCAGTGGAAAGTCTGAGATCTCCCCTGTAAGCACTGCAAGGCAGGAGTTACTGCTCCAGAGCACTTCTGCCACATCTGTCAAGAAAAGCTGCTCATGCTCTGGTTGGTCTCCCTTACCTGACAACCTGCAGGTGTTGGAGGGGTGATGAGGAACTCCCTGCAGCCCAGCTCTCCTGAAGTCTCCCCCAGCTGAGAACACTCAGGGGCACCTCACATTTCCAGCCAGCTTAAACATGAACAGAGAGTATCACATCTGAGATAGAAATCCAGAAAGGATTTCTTTTCCAAGATCATAACTAGAAATGAAGTCTTTCTGACAGGTCTTCCATGTGGATGTGCCAGCTGCTGCTCAGCTGTGCAGCCCCACATCCAAGAGTCATATTTCACTTGGCCTCCATGGGAAGCAAAGGGAGCCCCTGATTGCAGAGATGGGTGGGGAACTGCTTGGAGAGGAGCCAGCAAGGAGCCTCCATGTGCCTCTTTGGACAGGACCTGATCTTAAATAAGTGGCAGAGGGGCTGTGAGGTCCCCTGAGGCTTGAGGGGTGGAGGAAAAGGTGGACCAGAGAACATTTCAGCCTCCTGCACCCAGGGTGAGGGCTGTGGCCCTTTGCAGGGATGTGTCATCACTGTCACACAGTGATGACACATTTGGGTGTTGTCTAAAATACAGGGGTGGTTTGAGGTGTTTCCTCAGCCACTGCAGCTCATCCCTACGCATGCCATGACCTCTTCCTCTGCATAGCAGTAGGGAATGGGGTGACATGGCAGAGCTCCCACGGATAGGTGACATCAAGGTCCACTCTCCCAGACTGAAGATTTCACCCATCTTCCATTATTTCAACAATCTTCCCTTCACTCCTCACTCTTGATGTTGGCACGCTTAACTGCTGAGGGGCTTTGGTGGATGATGCCGAAGTCTAACAAACAGTCTACATCTGTTCTCCCCTGAGCAGAGCAACTCAACATACACTGCACCCCATTTATTCCATGTTTTCTGGGAGAAAATATGCTGTGGGCTCCCAGCCCTGGAATCCCCTGCAGTCTGGCTGATGTGCACACATACTCATGTGTTTACTGCTTACTGTGAGAGGTTTCCTGATTAAAAGCACAACAGCTCCAGGCTCCTTCCACCCAGTACCTGAAGGAAGCCCAGCCTGATGACGGTTCTAGTGGATGCCTCTTTTCTGCTGCACAGGTAATGGCATCCTGACTCCAGCCTGGTCCAGAAAAGGATGCTGACAATTTCTGTTCAGCAGTTAAGCAAATTCTATGTAAGCAATACCATGTTTTCTGAGGAATAAAAAAATGGAAGGATAGGAGTACAACAGGGAAGTTTGTTACATACACATGAACTAAAACTATCTCTACTTCACGAGCTAGAAGCTTAGAAAAAATCCAGAAGGACACAAAGTGCATGATGAGTGAAAAGGGAAAATTACTTTTTCTTTTTGGTCCTCTCAAACATCTACAGATGCCAGCAGCAGCAGAGATTTAAAAGATTCTGTTTGTGACATAAAGCTCTGAAATCAAGTCTCCTCTTGGGTTCATTAGCTTTCCATTTCTAAAATTCTGTGTTGGGAAGCAAAAGAGCATGAGCTGTGGTAATACTGTTAAGTGGCAGAGAAAGGGTACTGTCCTAGCAAGAACAGGCTGGAAAAGTTAGTGGGAACAAGGAGGACTTTTTTTCCACATTTTTCCTCTCACTTTGTTTACTCACCACCTGCAGAAAAGCTGCAATGCCCAGCATCAAGATTTTTCTCTTTCTCAGACAAAATATTGCAAAACTCTGTGTTTGCTTCTACCAGTTAAAAAATTGGAAACACTCCTAAAATGTAGAACAGAAAGTTTTTTCTAACCCAAGTTCAAGTAGCAACAATGCTACAAATTAAAATACAGAGCTTTTTTTCTCCTCATTAGGTACAATCTCACAGCTCACAACTAGTGTACCTACTGCCAGCTGTTAGCTAAGTAACCATTCACATATCAAGGTATTTCTTAGCCCAGAGCTGAAGTCCCTACCAGAGGCTCATACTCTGCCCAATAATGCAGGCAGCAGCTTTGCCCATTGTTCTGCCCTGTGCTTGGAACCTCAGTGCCCTCTAGTTACACCCAGCTCTGGGGGTTCAGGGGTCCCACAGTGGTCCCTGAGCCCACCACAGTTCAGAAGAACAATCAACAGCTTGCAGTCCTGGCTCTCCCGGGACACAAGACCTGACTTCCCACACAAGAAAGCATCTGCAAAGCCTCAGCTGGATGATTTATTAGCAATTTTTGTACATCCCAGCCCTGGCCCCATGATGAAAGCATTAAATTAAGAGTTTCAAGGTCTTACTAAATGAATTCCCTTTAAGGAAAAAAATAATGATGTGTGTAGCTGAGATTTTTTCTGTGCTTTTTGATGTGATCCTACTTGAATTGCAAAGTCTTGCCTGACACAGGCTAAGGTGTTCATGCTTTGGCTTTGTCTGATATTAGAGGTCATAAAAATATGGAGAGACTTTGCCAGCAAACTCCTTTGGAACATGAATTGCCCATACACATCATGCAAGTACTGTTTTTGCTTGGGGGTCTGCAGATGGCAGGGCCACTTTGCCCAGGCCAGCATTCCCCTGAGACTTCTCATGAGCTCTGGCCTTCTCCAGGCTCCTCAGGGTTTAGCACAAGGGTTTTGTTTTTAGCCTGTGGTCTTTCTTGTCAAAGCAGAGCAGGTGAGACCCATCAGGGGAACTGCAGAGCAGTGCATATATCAAAGCTTAGTTCCTCGGGACACCAACTGCTATATCTGCTCCAGAACAGGAATATGGTGCTGGTGACTTTTAAGTCCTGCTTTCTTCATCCTTATAGGAGGCAGCATGAGCAGAGCATTTCCCAAGGCAAGTCATCCAGCTGTTTGCATGGAGGAATTTAACTCTTCCCCAGACTGCATAGCTCTGTGGCAGCCTTGCAGTGCTTGCATCTGCCCCCCTGACTCTTGCTACTTTCCAGAGAGTGGGGACATGGTGGTGGGAGATGAGAGGAAAGGTCTCACCATAGCAGCAAGGCACATACAAAATATTGCAAAGTACATTTAGCTAAATGCAGGTACTGGTCTTCGCCATCAGATTGCGGTACCTTTGCTGCATTGGCTAAGAGACACACTGTGGGTTCTCCGATAAATCTGCTTTGCTCAGTGCAGAGATGGCAGATGGCCCAGGAGTGCACATGCTGGTTTCTGGATCTCACACACAGCCAGGGCAGCGTGCACAGCACTCAGTGTGACTGTGCTGCTGCTGTGGGTGGCCCAGTGGCTGTGTGTTCTGCTGGCTTTTTAAATTTTGTCTTTGTTTTGCAGAGATTCATTTGAATGGTGACAAAAGTGCCTGGAGATGTGGGAATGTGCTTTAGACAAATGCTGTATGAAGTGTAGTGTCCAAGTAAGCTGGAGCATGCAGACTTGCAAATGCTTTTGCTGGCTCTCCTCCAGAAGGATACAGAAGTTATCATATTCTTGGGAACTATACCCTCTTTGTTTTCCTCTGTTGCTTGAGGAAGGAGTAATTTTTACTACAATTACAGTGAGTTTAAATAGTGACATCTGTATGCTAAAATTGCTTGCTGCCCTGTTTCTATTTTTGAAACTCTTAAGATAAGAGTTTGATTACTGAGGAAAGCTATAGTAATGGAAGAAGTAATAAATTCTGAATGTTATGGTGACTCTCTAACACCATGTTGCTATTTTGATAATGATTAAGGAAGTACACCAAAGGTAATTTTCTTAGGCTGGAGAAAACAAGTGAAAATGGGATATAAAGAAAAAGAGTTGGACAGGTGACCCAAAAGAAACTTGAGAAATGGCCTAAATTCTGTGTACAAGTATCCTGGAGGGAGGGGGCAGGGGCAGAAATTCCAGTTATTCCAGGGCTTTTCAATCTAGTGAGCAAGGCTCAGAATAGCCATGGTTAAAGATTAACCAAGGTCAAAAATAAAATTAGACATCAGGCATACTTTTGAACATTGTTAATTGATGACAAATATTGGGAGGAGAAACCAAAGAGGTTAATTGCTTGATTACTGATGTCTTCCAAGGAGGTCCAGGGTCTTTCTGAGACACAGGCCAAAGGTAAGCAGGCATGAATGGCATTAAATGGTCGTGTCTTTGATGTGTTGCTCACCTGATCTTCTATTCTGACCCTGTCAACCAGGGATGTCTGCAATGAAAACTGATGCCTTACAGTCTTCTAGGTCTCTTTTTCAACAGTAAAAGAAAGGATTTGGAGTCCATAGAAAATTGAACTAATCTAATGTGGAGAACAGAACACTATCCTCTGTATTAGTTCAAACAGTTAATTAAATTTCCCAACAATGCTACAAAGAACAATCTCCAATCTCTTCCTTTAAAACAGCAGATCTTAAGTCCTGTAGGATCAGTAGCAGCTAGAGCTCATTAGCTCTATATGAAGACTACACTACACATCACAGATCCCTAATATGTAGGTTTCACACTGATAGAGCTTCAGCAGTACCTGTAAGTTTCCCAGGCTGGCACAAATTGACTGCTGCAGTTTATCAGGTTGATAGATGCTTAGGAATACATGGAATTCAAGAAGCTGAGGTTGTCCTGTAAATTGTACAGCTGTGCTTTTGATGCACTCTAGAGACTTCCCTTCTCTCTCTTTTGAGACTTACAGAAAAGAGAAAACTTGGCGGCCTGAGGAGAACAGATCACTGCCCATCCAATCCACCAGATCTCCTATGTTAAACCTGTTTGGGTTAGTATGATAAGGATTGACTGCCACAAACTGGGACCACTTTTTTCCTCTGGGAAGGAGGAAATGTTCTGCATAATTGAAATACTTTTTAGTAGGGAAGGAGACTTCAAAATCCATTTCAAGATCACATGCTCCCAAAGCATACAGAGTCCTCTGCACGAAATGACATCTTTTCAGAACAAGAATACCAAGGTTATTTCAGTTCTGATCACCATGCTCAGGCTCAAAATAATCAAAGCCTGTTGATCACATGCTCCCAAAGCATACAGAGTCCTCTGCACGAAATGACATCTTTTCAGAACAAGAATACCAAGGTTATTTCAGTTCTGATCACCATGCTCAGGCTCAAAATAATCAAAGCCTGTTATCTGAATCCCTGCAATAACATGACTCACCAGCTAATGAGGACAGTGTCTATCACATGCTTCAGTCATTGCTTTTTAAGATATGTAAATAAGGAACTTCCAACTTATTCTTCATAATTTCTTTTCCCATTTATGTTAATTCATCTTCAGAATAATTATTAAAATATAGCATCTTCTCTTCTGAAAATTACAAGAAGTCAAGAAGTAGACGATCTCTCTCAGTTATGATATACTAGTTTCTTGTAATATGAAGTAGCCCAAGGGCCCCTCAGTACAGTAAGAAGCCTGAACATGTCTGATGAAGTTATTGCTGTGCCCACAAGCAAGAACAAAGCATGATCATTGCAAGAAAAAAAAAAAAAGAAAAATGAACAATAATAGAAAATAACAGTAACATATAAATGTTTTTGCCTGTTTGCAGAAAAACAGTGTGCCCTATGGATCAAAGAAGGAGAAATACAAATTTCTCGATCTTTGTTCTACGTTTCTAGATTGTGCTCTTATCACCTTCTGTTCACAGCTTGCTTCCCCCAGCAGGTTGTGAGTGCTGATGGGTTCCTTAAAATGGCCTCAGACTTGGCAGCTGTTGGGTGTGTAGAAGGAGCCAGGTGTCAGCCAAGCACGTGGCCCCCAGTTTGTGTGTTGGGCTGGGTTTGAAATGTTGAGCAGGACACGGGGTGCAAGGTTTGTTTTTTCTGGCCTCAGCTGTTTAAAATTTGGCTGCCTGAAGCTGAGAAAAGGCTGTGATCTTTCTCTACCAATAACTGAGAGTGTCTGCACCTCCAGATACCCAAATGCCTATCTTAGGGTGGCATGAATTGCTTTCTAGACATGACTCTTCTTATCTGTTGATTGTGAAGGGAACACAGGGGGCTGACAAACTTTAGCAACTCATTTTTGGGTGTCTGAACTGGGGGATTTAGTAATCAAACTGGAGCACCCCAGTGAAAGGTAAGAGTCAGGGAGATTTCATGAATGGTTGCAAGGTAAGAGATCCTGGAATTCAAGACAGGGCTTTTCAGCTGATTTGCTGGATGATCCAGTAGTAGCAGTGGTGGTGATGCCAGCACCCTTTTACTGAAGAACACTATTCTGATTGTGCTGCTTTTGTCCCCACTCTCAAAGGTCGCCACTGCGAGGTCCATCAGATGACTGGAAACTACATGTGGGACCAGAAGGCAAATGTATCATTTGATATTGGTGTGAATAAAGAAAGCCTGCTGCCTCTCTGGTGGAATGGATCAGAGCCTCTGTGGGTCACTATGATGAAAGCTAAAAAAAACGTTTCCATGTACTACTGGCCAGGTTAGTATGTGAAAAATTCCTGCAATGCACTTTGACACCTGAGCACTCCATATGCTGTCAGAATGGCTCTCTAATACAGTTCTGAAATACAGATAGGAAGGTTTTGTGCTTTACTAACCAGGCATAGAAATGAATTAGCTTTTTTTCAGTCATGATAATTTGCATATTACTTAGAAAGGAGAAAACTGAAGTTCAGTAGAGGCAGCTTTCCACTAAATGCTAGCTTCGGGAGGGTGCTGGCTTGAAGAGCATCCCCTCCTCCATCAACTGCTTTTTCCTCTTGTCCACCTGTAACTTCTGCTATGCTCAATGGTTGCTCCATGGTTCACGGTCCAATCAAAGTAAAACAATAACCACCCTCCCCCAATGCTTCTTTGGTTTTAATCTGGAAATTAGTAGCTGAGAGCTGAAGATTATCTGCTCTGTGAGAACAAGAAAATCCAGCTGAAAGCAAAGCATCCTTGTCTTCTGGTCCTCCTTCATTGTTAATTCATCTGTGGTCCCAGTTGGTCTGAGTCTGGGCCATTCATTTGGAGGGACTGGCCTTTCTGTTCCTCATTTGTTAGATACTGGACCACTGGAATGACTAGGGACATGCAATAATGAGTCCTTTTTATCAAACAGAAGTATTGTATCCCCTTAGACTACACGTTTAGGCACTCACATGGAAATAGGTGTTCCAGCTGAGCAACCAGACCAAATCCCTTGCAAAGCACCCAGATTCTCAACATTTTTACCTTCTAACTGCTCCATACCCTAAGCAGTCTGCAGACACCCTCAATGTGCAAGCGCAGGCAGGAGGACCAGAGAGCTGTTAGCAGAGCTGTGCTGAGCACAGCCAGTGCCAGCAGGGCAGTGGCAGCTGACTCATGCCATGGGCTCCTGGCCAGCTCGTCTCTGCTTCCCAATGCAGAGTGTGTGCCTGGCCACAGGCTTCCCATGCAATGTGGCTAAGGGTGTCCTGGCAAAAAGCCCATGATTCTAAGGAATGGGAAGAAAGAGTGAACCAAGATGAAAAGCAGTGAAAAGCCATCCAGAGTGTTTCTACAGCACTGAAGAGCAAAAAGATCTGAGGGTGACAATATTGCTTTATGGACTCAGAGGCAGTCAAAGAGTTTACATCAGCCCTGAAAAAAGGCTGCTTCCTACTGAAGATGTCTCAAGTGATCTAACAGCAAGGCAAATAGTAGGATATAGAAATTATACAAGAATGTATGAATTCTTCCAAAAATTTACAAAAATATCTCTTTCTGTAGACTATTCATTTTTAACTACTATTGTAATTGCTCTCAATAGGTATAATTATGTACTGAATAGATGTAACAGCCTACAGAGAGCTGCTGAAATCCAAAAAACCAGTATCACTTTCCATTAAATGCCTTTGGACTTCACCTAGCTTCTTCATGTTGCCCTTTGAGCAGTGTTTCCCAGGGAATATATATGTATCCCTGTATATATATGTATGCTTTTCACTCTACATGCAATTTCTAGCTGAAAATTGCAAGGAACAAGAGAAACGCCATTCCCCCAGTGCTTACACTCCCAAGTGTATGCACTGAACTCTCTTATGACACAGAGGGGGAATTTTTGCATGGATCTGGCATTTTAGCTGTGGACTGTGACATGTAAGTCTGCCTATCCTTAATTATTTATCTGTGATGGTTAACCTTTGGCAAAGCCATCAGCGCTTCAGTTCAGCAAAAGTATGAAGCACATGTTTATTTTCAGGCTACTCATGGTCTCAAAGGACACATTGGCCATACAGGGTCAGACACAGGAAGCAGAGTGAAATATGGAACTACTGAACTGAAATACAGGGCTGTTGGGCTGCAGCAGGACTCCAGGTATAGCTGGGGTGAACAGAACTCTCTTCAAATGCAACAACATTTGTTACATTTTCCCTATATGAATTTTTTCCCAAGCATTTTCTTGTTCCATAGCAAGGACAAAATCCTTTCTAAAAATTCTACATCTATCATTTTAAAGCTTAAATTCTTAACAAGCCGTTTGAATGGGGAGCGATACCAAACAAAATGAAAATAAAACTCCAAGATTTAATAACCAAGGTGAGTAGAGGAAGGCATTTGTACTGCATATGATCTGCTATTAGTGATTAGCTTTCCAGCATGAATACACACTGCTGCTTAGTAATGAATCTTGCAATTATGATAAAGATCCAAACAGAAAAGTTAGGGAAACTCTTAGTAGGAACTGCAATATGTAGCCAAATTCATTCCACTTTGTTCTGGAAGATGCTATTTTCTCTTTAGCTATCAATGAAGACAAACAACATCAATGAACCATAGCAGGAATGCATTGGAAACACCAGAGTGCTGATTCCCAAGATTAACTTTTACCAGTGTCATTTCCTCCTCAGACCCAGTTCCAAGCTTTGCAAAGCCTAAACCCAAAATCTGCTGCTTCATTTTCTTCCCTATGTTCCTCTCTCATGTGTAGTCACTGCCCAAAGAAATAAAATCCAGACCCCAGCACACAGGAACACAGAACACGGGAGAGCTCTGGGATGCAAACAATCACACAGCTTTATCTGTGAGCCTAACATAAACCCAGCAAAGACCACTCATGAGCAGAATGCACCTGAGATCTTGTGATTCTAGAAGCAGAGGAGCCAAACTATCACCATGCTGGGGGTCCCAAACACCACTTCTGCCAGAACATAAGGCCTTGCCTTGTAGGGATGTTTTCCTCCTTTCTTCATGCTCTGTGTGGGGTGAAAGGAATAGCCTCACCCTCAGGTTGCCTGTCGGAAGCACTGCTGCTCCAGCAGGTGGAGAATGCCCAGAGGAGCACAAGAGCATCCTGGTCAAAACCTTGGAGTGGTCCTTGCCTCAGCCCAGTAAGTGCCATCATCCCAGATGCTCAAGCTCCTTCATTTTCCAGCAGCCCATGCAACTACTTCAGCTGAAGTGCAGTGACAACTTCCCTAAACACTGAAATAAGAGACAGAGGGGGTAAGAAAAAAGACTCTAAACTCAACTTTTGCCATTTAAACATAATATTTATCAGACCATACAGCTAGTCTGGAAAGTTTTCAAAATCTTCTGTTATGACATGAAGTGTCCAACTGTTAAATAAATGTTTAGAAATGTAATTTAAAACTGGCAGAGATTCTGGTCTCCATGTCAGACAGATAAAGAGGGGTTTATCACTCTGAAAGAAGTCCTTATTCCTGCTCCAGTAGTTCAGGTTTTTAAATAAAGGTTTAGCATCATACAAAACTGTGCAGAGGGATCTAGCATTACATCTTAGTAAATACAGCTTAACTATTTGTAGTTTAACCAAGAAAAACTTGGCATTCCCTTTGGCTGCCTCCAAATCTGTTTAAATTTTCTTTCCCATAATATCTAAAAGAAAAAACTTACCATATGTCCTGGCCTCTTCCAAAACGAAATTTAAATATTAAAAGGTCTTCATAGCCACTATTTTGGACTTGTAACAAGCCTTAATATTAAAAACCCTAATTTAAGTTCTATTCATCATAGAGGCAAAAAAAAAAAAAAAAAAAAAAGAAGCATACTTGAAGACCACTATTCCACTATTTCATGGCCAAAATGATTAAATGATTTCTAATTGTTGCCACCCTGTAGTCTTTTACGTCATGCTCATCACTTGACAACCTAGAAATAGCAAATATAACTCAGAAACTAAAATATCCCAGATCCCCAAGAGCTTAATGCTCCCAGTTAAAATTATCTCATGAGTAATTCTGAAGAAAGTTATTTGAGAAAATTACAATCTGATGCCAGTATCTGAAGGCAAAAAGAGGCAAAATGATCATATTAGTCATTGGCCACAAGCAGTTATCCAGCTGAAGTTAAACACAAGGTATTTCTAACGACTTTCCAAATGCATTCTTAACTTCTTGCCTGGTTTTGGAGACAATCTTGAGCCAGACTCAAGTATGAAATGAGAAATTGGCTCCAAAGTTCCAATTCAATCCTGAAATACTAGCAAAGCCTGCAGAGGACAATTGCATCGCCTCTAGCAACTGAGGTAGCCGAAAGCCCTTGTTTTGCTGCTGGTAGCACCCAGGACACCCTACAAAAGGCTGGATCTCTGAGCCCTCAGGGAAGGGACTTCCTGGGTATGACTTCAGGCCATTCATGGAATACATTTTTCTGGTGATTTGGTTCAGTATCAGCTCCGACCCATCTCTGCTGCACAGTGTCATTTCTTGGGGACACTGTGTGCAGATGTAAAGGAGTTTTATTGCGGGGTGATCAAGAGACTCAGTTATTGTCACATAATCTGCTGGCTGCTTATCCAGGCTGCAGACAACTGTCATGGGGAATCATGGTGGAGAGATGAACACTGAGGTATTTTCATGCAGAAAGTGGAAGAGTAAATCCTATGTTTGGGGCAACAGGGGAAGAATGAAAAGTAGGCACCATCCCACAATTTTGATACAAATAAAAATTAGATATAGCTTCAAGAGTAAGCAAATGTGTTTTTACAGGAAAATAAATCAGTTGACTACATTAGATGTTTATTATTGGAAATAATTAATTAATCATAACAGATGGGGTCCCTTGAAACACACAGAGCATATGGAGACCTGGGAGCTGCTACCACAGGTGAAGAGACTGAATCTGTCATGTGTGCTATGGCCCTTTCACTTTTGGAAAAGATAATTTCCATCTGACTTATCTGGCTTTCTGCAAATCATTAAAGGTTTTAAAAAATTCCTAAGCTTAAACACATAAGTTTTTCTAATTTTTCATGGTAGTCCTGAACTATCACATCAGAAGATTCCTAGCCATCTTGGCCTGCAAGTGGTGTGCTTTTCCCTGCATCCCAGCACTGCATCTGAGTGATGTGAGCCCATGGGAGCTGAGATGCAAGGCTGACAGACTCTCTTTATTGAGTGTCCCAGTAAGCAAACCACTGTAAATCACCTCTGTTGGTAGCTCTGCTTGCTGTAGGGCCCTGTCTGTACTTACACCTCCTTCTCACACCCCAAGCAACAAGTCAACATATGACAGCCCTTAATGCATTTCACTTTCCTCCCAAAGGAGAAGCAGAGGGACCCAGATGTACAGATTCAGGTTTTGGCTTAGAGCTGCCTTTTTGACCAGACTGTGTTGCTGTATGCAGAGGCCCTTTTGCAAAAGGTGGGGTTTTTTTGGTTTTGATTCCTCCTTGTGGCCCTTGTTTTCTGATGTGTTTCTGAATACATCAGAAAATGCCTAACTGTGATGGGAGGACTCTGGGGTTCTGGAATGATGATTTGCATTAATCCAGTGTTTCTGGAAGCATACTTCTTTTAAATATTAATATTATTCAGCAGCATAGTAACTGGAGAGCAAAAGGGCAAAGAAACCTCACAAAAACATGTTTTTCTATGTTCAAGGCCATGTTCTCCTGTAAGATTTGTTGCCATAAATTTTTAGGCTACAAAACAGACTTTATTTTGCAAGAAAGGCTGCCAGTTGCCAAGAGAGTTAATTGGTTTACACTGTTTTAATAAGACCTCCTGGGAAACAGATATAATAGTGGAGAGCCAGTATCACACCATAAAATACACTTTATAGAGGATATTGCACTTTATAGAGGATATTGCAATGTAAGATACAGTGTGTCTAACTGGAAAGTATTTGCTGAAGTTGCAGAGAACAATGTCTAAATCTATTATGTTGGAAGCCTGGAAATGAGGCTATATGGCCACAGAAGTTAAAATATAAACAAGCTGGTGATTTAGGTGGAAATGGTCTGCCACGAGGGAATCGAGCATTTTATTGTGGGCAGCTCACACAGAGACCTTCCTTTTAGAGAAGGAAATAAAAGAGTGCAATGTACAGTTTGCTACAAGCACTTGTCAAACCAACCTCTCTCCCCATTTCCCTTGCCAACCACATGGTTTCCTGCAGGGAAGGCATAAGGTAAGTACTGTCACAGGGAATTTACAGACCTGAACTTGGACATCAGGGTCTGAGGTCTGTGATCAAGGTGAAATAGCAGAGCTTACCACATTTTTTGCTCATAGGTTGCGAGGTGGAAATCCTTGGAGTCAGACCAAGTTACTGCCGCGAGTACTTCAGTGTCCCAACAGACAGGAACTTCGCAGATGCCATCAGCGATGCCCTCGAGTCTCTGTGGTACGTCATGAGATTTTTGCAGTGTGGGGTTTCCTCTCTGTGGGACAAATCTTTGGATTTACTATCAGGGAAAATTTCAGGATGAGCTTCCAGGTAGGAAGAGGAGGGCCAAGAGTGCTTTAGAGTATCATCATAGAAACAATGCCATAACAGAAATAGGGCCTTACACTAAGAGTGGAGGGAAAGATGTGCTCCTCTGTTTCGGTGTAGTCTGCAACAAGGAGGAGACAACCTGACTTAATGGCTTGTAATTTGCTGTTTCAAACAACTTCAGGATGAGCCTGTGCATGTCTACTCCTGCAAGAAAAGGCTTTGAAATGCTTGTATTTAGACAGAGGATTTGGAAATTCTGAAATTTGGCTCCAGTCACTTGTTTATGAGACTGATGGTCTGGATTTTTCTTCATTTTAGAACATCTCAAGCCAAATATTTTTGGACAGGGCATTTATTTTTTGCAAATATGGGAATAGAATAGAATAGAATAGAATAGAATAGAATAGAATAGAATAGAATAGAATAGAAATAGAGTAGACCCGAATTATTCTGTTGGAAGGGATCTAGAACAGCCATATAGTCCAACTGATGGGAATATATCTCTCAGACAACTCCTAGGAAAAATGTATGCTCCAGAACCAGCTTTCAAGTTCCACCATCTCTCATCCAAACATTTACAAGAGACAATTCCACATAGGGTGTAAAATCAGGGAAGGTTGCACCATCACATGCTGCACCAATGCCTTACTTGGACTATAACTGAGCTCCTCCTTTTAAAGCCTTGTTGGTTCCATAATTAATCCAATCCTAGGAGACCCTTCTACTTCAATACTTGCAACTGCCATAGCAATTTGAATCCAAAAAGTTTTGTATTCAGGTTCTGAGTGTTGATTGTTCCTGAAATAAAGGCTCCAAGATTATGAGAGTGCTCTTGGGGAAGTTGCTCCCAGTTGCACACTGGGTCCTGCTGCACAAATGCTCACAAATAAGTGTTGTTTGCAGCATGGGCTTAGACAGAAGGTTTCTGAGACCATGTGAGAGGTTTTATCCTGAAATTATTTAGCTTAGATTTAAAGAAAGTTACCTGCATGTGACATGAGGAAGCCATATGTGTCATAGGAGGCTTTCTGGAGCTTTTGCAATGCTTTTAATTCAGTGAATAAAAAGGGAATGGAAGATGTAATACAGACATCAGCTCTGGCTTCTGGTAGAAACCCAGAATTAATGTAGAAAGATTTTTGGTCTGGTATCATTTTGGGATGGGTCAAGATATCCTTGAAGCTTCTTACTTGGTTTCTGTGAAGCACAGTGTGTAAGGGTGCTCAGTGCTGTTTTTCAGCTCTGTAATTGTGAACATAGTGAAAAATGAGGCACAAACTGCTAAAAGTACCAGCCCTTCAAGCTGTTATTTTTGGTAGCTGGAGAGTTTCAATAGCTAATTCTGTCCAAGCCACAAGGCTGCCTGTTGCTGTCTGTGGTGGAAAAGGAAAGGGACACCACAGTGTTGGTGGAACAACTTGGAAGAGGTGAAAGCTGATGATTTCAAGAAAAGTGTAAATCCCTGCCACCAAGATGTCATAAATAACAGCTACAGTTTTCTGAAGTGCCCAAATCCCACAGATCTTCCCAGTGTAGCAGGAGTTCCTGTCACTGGTGTCTGTTTACACACCATCCCTGGTGAATTTCTTCCTGAGTTCTTTTCCTTTAAACTAAGTGCCCTGTATCCAACAAGGTGGGAAAGAGGAAAAAGTAATGCTCTCACATAAAACTAATAATCAGGTTTAGGTGTGAATACTGCAGGGACTTAAAGTAAGAAGGGACGGTAGAGAATGAAAATATTTAAAATCTGGTAGGTTTTCCTTATTGTTTCTCTCATCCATCCTCTTTGTTTATTTCTTTAAGATTTAGAAGAAGTTCCATGCTGCTGTGCCAGCCCATAAGAAGTAAAGTCTCTGAAATGCTTTTCTTGTAGTCATATTCATTTAGGAGGATTTAGCATCTCCAGTAGAAGAGTCTTCAGCTTGTTATCTATATCTTTCACAAGTGCTTTTGACTCCTGGAGCTGTTCAAAGGCTGGCATATGCAGTGTGTTTCCTTTCCACACCCTAGGTAATTGGAAAAGCCCATTAGGCCGAGACTGTCCTTAGCTGTATGTGAGAAAACAGCCCGTGGCAAGGGCAGTCTGTTGCCTGGAGCAGTGCCTTGCTCATCAGCCCTAATGGCAGGTATCAGTAGTTAAAGAACTGCACTTGGGCACCCACCATTAGCAAACCTTGCACGGACTCCAGGATGAAGTACCTAACTCATCAGGGAGCCACTGAGCTTCTCTTGCAACCACAGGAAATCAGCCTTCAGCAATATTCTCCAGTCTTTTCAAACAGGTGCTTCAAGACCACTATTTGGACCAAGAATATTCAAAACAGAGTCAAGCATCTGTTTTTGGCAAGTGAAACTAAAACCTCCCTTGAATCTTTTCAACAACTGTAACTTATGGGTTGTTGTAATCTACCTATCTGCCTGGGGAGGTGTCATGAGGTCTGCATTGTACTTGCAAAGTGTGCTGGTAGAATATAAAATACTTTTTGGTGTTGCCATCAATGCTGTCCAACTTTCTTCAGCATTCTTTTCTAAGTAATTTATTTGGAAAGTTACTGGTGATGGAAGAAGACAGGACTAACAGAATACTTCTGTCTAAAGACAGAATACTTCTCCCATGCAAGCCATGATAAGGGTTTTCTTAGAAAACTTAGAAAACCCCTTTTTTTTCCATAGAAAACCAGGCAAAAATGGAAACAAAGTCAAGCCCCAGACATGCTGTACCAAATTCTGCAAACTCCTAAGCATATTGCATTACTGGATCTTGTCCCATTGAAGTAATTAAATATTCTTCCTTACAGCACTGAGCCCTCATGGAGAAATCTCACCACAGCCTAAATGAGATCACTTGCTTTATGCAGTAAATCTCTTTCTTAGCTTCTGTCTTGGTCAAAAATGATAATTTACTTATAGGTGAGAAGACATAAATTAGTTTAAGTAGCTTATAACACAGGTACTGCAGCAGAAGTGAACTATTTCAATAGGTTCAATGACTGTGTATGCAATAGAGAAATTACAGGGTCAAATTTTAGAAAATAATTTATGCCTAATACAGATGGAAAGTAATGCTTAAAATGAAACTGGGGAGAGGGAAGCGCCGGTTCATTTAAATTACTTTAAAACCTTGAAGAGTGAGGAACAGCACTGCTCTGCAGGGCCAGCAATGGAGAAATTCCCACCCCAGCAGACATCTTCAGCTTCTCACAGGACTGCTCCTCTGAGCCTTCTACAAACTGAGAAATACAAATGACAGGCTCTAATTCATTCACTCAATCCCTCATCTCAGATTTTGCCTCTTCTGTCCCACTAATTACACCAGACTACCCAGGTGTCTTTAATCAGACATGCTGGACAAACAAGTCTTTCTGTAGAGATCTTAATATGGATGAGAGCATGTAATATGGATGGCATGCTCTGCCATATATTAAGTACAGCGCAAAAAGACTGGGTTTGGGTTCAGGAGTATAGGTTTGTGATTTTATCCACACAATTTCTCTCAGGGAGATTTACAGAGAACAGTAAAGTGGTCATGAAAATGAAATTAAGCACTGATGTGTGTGCTATCCCCACTAATGAGGCTGACAGGAATCAATACAGAAAAGTGTGATCAGCTAAACTTGTGCAATTCTGAGATTACCTTTGTTTCCCTTGCTCATGTTCCTGAATAAAACCCCCTCCTAAAATCTCATCCCAGTTCATACTGCTTGGTATTTTGTAAAGCAGAGCACATCCTGAGTTGACCTCTGTGGTTTGGAAGACCTCACACAGGAGAAAGCCAGAAGTGCCAAACTTTTTAATTAAAGCACATTTGACTGGTAATTCCCATAATCCTTTTAATAGGGGCATTCAGCACAGAAATCAGAATTTCTTTGTTCTTAAAGGGAAAGCTTCTTTCCTGATTCAAATAGGTAGTAGAGGACTGCCAGGCCAGCCTGCACATGGCAGTTTCCACCTGCTGCCTCTGATGGGAGTCCCAGGCAAACTCAGGGGACTCTGGGTGTGAATAATGAGCCCAGCAGTGCAATAGGTGGTAGGACAGCACAGGCTGGAAGCAGAAAATGGGGTTTTGTGGCTCTATATACTTGTGAAGACAACAGTGCCAGTAGCCAGGAGGTCTCCATGTGTGTCAGCCCTTCACTCCTTGCCCTCTGTCCCACCCCCAGCAACAACAGCGCCGAGATGGCTGCGGTGTACTACGAGCGCATCGACGTGGAAGGCCACCACTACGGCCCTTCGTCCCAGCAGCGCAAGAACGCTTTGAAGGAAGTAGACAAAGCCTTGAGCAACATGATCTCACTCATCAAGGTGAGTGGCATCCATAAACCCAGCTCCTGGGTGTCTTTGGACAAGGCTTTTAAAACCGGTCCTTGTGGCACTGCCCAGAGCCTGTTTAACACCTGTAACTGAATGCAGTGGCTGTAAATTTTTCTTTCCTGAGAAACAGGCTGCTGAGTTCATGTGGAATTCAAGGCACCATTACCCTGATTATTATTTTCATTGATGGCATTATAACCCTCCTGGTGGATTTATACCAGTAGGCCCAGGAAGCCACAAACCAATATACATGTTGCTCTGTTTATGACTTGTGTTGCCAGCTGGACTTCATTGTAGGTGAAGAAATCAAAACTGTGTTTCCTGAGGTTTGTGGAATCAGACTATTAACTTTCATATCAGTTTTTATGACAGCATTCAGAACTCTGTACTTTAAACTTGGTTTTAAAAAAGCATTATTGAAATGATTTTGCAGTGAGAAAATCTTTTGGGTAAATAGCAATTCTATGAATATTTCTGACAATGATAAATGCATGTTGGAGTTTTTATGTGTTTCAGTGAAGAGAGGAATATGCATCTTCAATTTCACTAAATATTAAAAGCTCTAATGCTAAGTGCTCATGTTTGGGAGGGAAAGAGAGAAACACCCCTTCCACAAGTGGTATTGTGGCAAAATTGCTGTGTGGACTTGTTTAGGAAAAACTCTGGTGCTAACCTCTCAGACTCTTCCAGAGCAGCAAGTAAAAGTGGGTATCCACCATTATGGGTGGTGGCAAAGCACATTGCAGGACATTGATGGATGTGATCCTTCTGGTGAACTTCCAGAAACAGTGGAGGTCAAAAGGTGATTTACATTTTCCAGCAGGCACAGACAGTGCCAAGCTCTTACCTGGCCCTAAAAGCTGTCATACACTTTCCTCGCAGAGCAAAGGCCTTCAGAATGATATCAACGTCCTCCTCTTCTCTGATCATGGGATGACAGACATCTCTTGGGCAGATAAAGTGATTGAGCTGAAAAACTATATCAATATGAGTGACACCATACAAATGAAAGACCGAGGTCCTGTTGTGAGCCTCTGGCCAGCTCCAGACAAGCATGCAGAGGTGAGTACAGCCTAGTTGTACACCTCAGTTTTGTGTTTTCTCAGTTTTTATGCTAATTGTGTCTTCTGTTTTCTCTTAACATCCAATTACTGCTCTCAGAGATGTGTGCAAAAATCAGCTCTTATCAGGAGTCAGACTTGGATCCTGTGACATCCTTGAGATGCTGGTTTCCAAAGGAAAGTAACACCAGGCAAATTAAAAAGCATGAACTTGCACTGTTACATGGCAAAGACACATGCTTCTAAACTCCACCCTTATTAGCTTCTGATAAATAGCTAAAATATTTTAGTTCAAAATGCGCTTTTAGGATTTTATATATATTAGTCAATTTATTGACACTCCAGCTAGGATGTTCAAATCATCTGAAGCAGGTTCAGGCATTTATATTCCAGTAAACTTCCACTGAAGAACCAACTCCATTAAACCAGAATTGCAATATTGTCCTTGGAGGAATTTTTGATGAAGCATGTTGGATTGAGTCAACCTTAAAAGCTCAATGCTAGAACTTCAGGGTTTTGAGGGATAAATTAAAACAATAGAGAAAAGATTTGAAAATCACTTGAAAAGAGTTAAAATGTAATTTCTCTGACTAATAGACAAGTACATTATAGTTTAACCCAAAACCAATGCATGAGGAGTCATTACTGCTGTTCTCAGAATATAGATGAGTGGATGTACAAAATGGGCAAGCTGTTCCCCAGGCAAATGATTTTGGTTTCTACATTATATTTTATCCAGTTACAGTATATTGTAGCCTGTGCAATTTTTAAAAGAGAATATTTGCTGATTTTTGCACCCAATCTCTTTAGGAATTGTGTGTCTGTGATATTGTGAACATTTCAAATTAGTGCCAGAACTGAAAGTTGTCTTAGAGGCATGCATGAGCAATTCACTCTCAAGTGCATCACAGGGGATCACAGCATTGATGTGCTTAACCCAGAGCTCCCTGGTTTTGTAGGCCAGACCTTCAAACAAGGGCAAGTTGCAACTTCACACAGCTATAGGGTTTCACCCAACAAAGCTCTTCAGCACATGCTTCTCTCTCATTAAACACCCTAATATTCCTAAGGAGAATAAAGTACAATGCCTTATACTATTGTTTTGCTTCCTTCTTTCATTTCTTTTTAGGATTTCTTACTGGAGGGATGCTTTTTAAGCAAAATGAAGCTGATTTTCAGTTTCCCAATAGCTAGATTCTCTATTTCTAATGAATTTTAAAGAGCTATGTTTATGAGTTGTAGTATATTATAACATAGTGGTCATCATCTCTAAGAATTACCCCATTTCAAAGCACCAGAAGTACTGGCGACCACTCTCTAGCCCTGGTCATGGTGGGAGAAATTGTGTCATCACACCCTGGTGATGTCCTTATGGTCACTGCACATCAGTGCACATATCTGGCACACATATACACACCAGAGTGACTTAGCTGAAAGGCTAGCGAAGAACCTTTTATTCTTTGAAGAACTGAGCTATTTATTCCTGAATATTATTTATATTTAACTTATTAAAGAACAATATAGAGTCTAGAGGCTCCAATAGCTGCCTTCTCTTTGGCATTTGAACATCTTTTCCAGGCATTTAAAATCTATTTTCTGAATAATTTGTGGTGTAATGACATTTGTGTGATTATATTCCAGACAGTATAATTAATATTAATAAACCACTTGTATGGCATTGTGCAGATTCAAAGCTGCAGGCTTTGGCTAATTAATCTCACATCAGATAACTAACGAAGCAGATAACTGAGCACTATCAATCCCTTGATAGTAATTGAGTGGGTGAGTGCAGAAACACAGGTGAGGTGACATTCATTCTCCACTCAAGAGCACAAAGAGGGAATGAGTGGCAGACAGTGAAGATGATATCTCTTTTCCATGCCTGTCCACAGTCCGCACGGTGCCTTTGAGTGTCTCAGCACTTCACTCACTGCCTCCTGTCTCCACAGGTGTGGTTTCTCCTGGTCTGTTTCTGTAGGCTGCTACACTCACATGTATACATTTGTGAACGTGTATTATAAATACACACAATACATTAATTCATGCATTCCTATGTGTTTATGATTCAAGTTTTAGAATCCCCTGAACCACACAGGCAGGTTTTGTCCAGCCATGATCTTTGGACAGGCAAGTCCTGGTGTGAATGTGCTGAGGATGAGCTATTACAGAGGATTAGCCATTCTGCAAATCCAGGTGTTTCCATGTTCCCATTAGTGTATTTATGATTTTACAGCCAGATCGTGTTCTAACATTCATTTGTTTTGCAGATATATCAAAAACTGAAAGCTGTGGAACACATGGATGTTTATAACATACAGGATATTCCAAACAGGTTTTTCTACAAAAAAGGAAAATTTGTGTCTCCACTAACTCTCGTGGCTGAAGAAGGATGGTTCATAGTAGAGGTAAAGTATAGAAGCAAAATACTTAGACAGGACCGTGGAAAGGTGCAATATATTACTGATCATTGAGTTAAAGTCAATGGGCTGACTACAAAACTAATGTCAAATTCTGCTGTGTGCTTAAAAGAACTTAAATGTATTGCAGCTATCCTAGAGGCAACCAGTTAAATAGTCAAGGTGCCTCTTTTTTCTCTGTTGTCATAAAGCAGTAGTTCTTGTATTTCACATTCCAGTTTTGTTGCTTTACTCTTCTTCTCTCCCCTTGCTATCTACTTTCATTTCAGACAAAAAGAGTGTTTCCATTTCAAGTCCTTATTATCCTCCTCCTCCTTATTATGCTCCATTCAGCAGTACTTTGTGGCAATTTTTCCTTCTGCCTGGCTTTCCTCCCATCAGACTGTCCAAAAAAATGCCCCATTTCTCCCAAGACCACCAGTCTCAAAGGGGTCACACTGGAGATTTACTTCTCAGAGATTCCCATGCACACACTGAAAACCTGGGAACTTGTTAAGCAGAGAACACAAACATGAAGAGATTTTTCATACTAACTTATTTTTTTTACTATGAATTGTTGTTACTTTGTCCTTGTGTCACATCTGGGCACCTCCACATTACAGATGCTAACTGCAGCTCAGCACAGCTCAGAGGGTGAGACAACTGTGTATTTTTTAAGGAGGTAAACTGAGCAGTGTATTAAGTGATTTGCCCAAGCCATACATGAATTCAGTAAGTTGGCAACAGAACCATGGAGTGCTGGGTTTCTTTTGTGTCCCAGCATAGTCAGGGCACTTTGTTGCCTTGTAGGTGATTGTAACTCAGCTCAGCATCTTTCATGGCCTTCAGAGCTACTGCTCACCAAGCTTTGCTCAGTCCACACTACAACATTTCTCACTAGCCAACATAAATTTAGCATAATAGTTTCTAAAGCTTAATAAAATGCACCTCTAAAAAAACCTGATGACTTTTGAATACAGCTGGATGAATACCACATTTCTGATTAAAAAAAAAAAAAAAAGTATTAAAAGCCAGAGTTAAGATTTAGACAGGTAAAGTAGGAATCTGAAACATTTTCTCCAAAATTATTTTTAAAAAATGCAACTAAACTCTCTCACACAAAAGTTCAAAATAGAACGTTTTTACATATTCTGTAGAAAATAAAAAAGCACTTTAAAAATCATTGAGTGTCTGACAAACCTTAATAACAGTGCAGCAAACACTGCTGCTATGATAATTATTTCTGTCTCTCTGCCCATTCCTTCCCATTGTTTCTGATTTTCAAGAATGTCCTCTCATTAATGCTGTCAGATTTTCCTTCTCTTCAGTACATTTTCATTATCTGTGAATGGGATATGAAAATGAAAGTTTCCTGTCATATTTTTAAAGAAATTATTGAGCCTTTTATTATACTTCCTGCCCAAACCAGTGAAGAGAGGATGTGCAGCTCTTCCCTGTCATGCTCCCAGGGCTTTTTAACTCTCTGTTAGCTAGTGGATAGCTAAAAGCTGTTTGAAAAAGGGGATTCTGTTGATGGTGGGGGTTTTTGAAAGAGACAATGGGGGTGTATCTGGAAAGTTGTTTCCCTCATCACGGAGCAGAGGAACTGAAGCCCATCTATATTTCGTTTAAAGCACGATGAGGAGGGATTTCATGCTGTATCAAAGCTGATCTGCTCATATTACCTTGTTCCTTTCACATGAGTGAGTGGTCCACATCCTTTAGGCATTGCACATTCAATTTTCTTTCTTAAGAAGATAAAAATCAGACAAAATAAATGTTTATAAAAGGAAAGGGAACCTCATTTAATCTGCTTCACCATCTGCAGGAGCTGCAGCACTTGCCCAAAGTGGGAATGTGGGAAACTCTTGTGGGCATCTTCTGTCCTTCTGTACTTGAGTGTGAAGGCTAGACCTGGACACTCTAGAGGACTGTGCAGCTCCTTCTCTGTAATTATCAGAGAAATTAGTGCCATGGGTCTGATGAACTGTGAGTTGATGTTCTTTGTTTAAGTGAAATTCCTGCCACAGTTTTGGGGTGATGTGAGTGCCACATCTGTCTGCTGCTATCCCTAAGGAGCACGGGACAGGAGAAACTCATGGACAGGTTTGTCCAGCATTTGATCAGCCCCTAGGGACTGCTGCTCTGACAGATATGGCACTGTTGTAGGTAAGAGCTGTTGATACAAAGCAGGAGAAAGTAAGGAAGGAATTTAAGAGTACATCTTAAGTGCAGTATGGGCTAGGAAGAACAAGATTTATAATGATAAATTAATAAAGAGTAGATCCACTGAGCAAGGAAATAAAACAGAGCACAGGCCACAGAGAGTGGGACTGTCTCAGGTCAGAACCAGTGTTCCGTGGAACAAACCTCATTGCTTTAATACAGAAACAAGTGGGGAGAAGAAATAATGATTAGAAAATATCTAGTAGGGGGAATATTTGTATTATTAGGCTGAATAGTCAAATGGAGGAAAAAATTACTTATTTTTTAAGGTGTCAGTGGCATGTGGGGAAGAACAACACCCCAGCAAACCCACAGAAGTGCATGGTGCTGGGTGGGAGAGCAGTGCTGCAGGCATGGGGAGAGGGAAAGCACCTTCCTTACACAAATCACATATGACTGTGGTACTTCGTGTTTGTGGCAGAAATCTACATGAGTTGTCCTCCCCTCCCTGTGGAGGGGGAGGTGATTACTCACTGAGACAGCAAAGCCTGTCAGGAGGGGTCACCCCTCCTGGGCATGAGCTCCTGTGCAGGTGACAGCACAGTGTGGGGCCTGAAGGGATGGTACAGCACATGGAGACACAACATGGCACCTCACAGTGCCCAGCACAGCTCACAGGCAGGCACTAACCATGCTCTGCTGCTGTCACCCAGAGCAGGGACAAGCTGCCCTACTGGGAGAACGGGACGGGGAGGAAGGAGGCCTGGCAGAATGGCTGGCATGGCTACGACAATGAGCTCATGGACATGAGAGGCTTCTTCCTCGCATATGGCCCAGGTACAGTGCCACCATCCCTAGTGTCCCACTTCCCCTGCAGCCCCATGGCCCTCACCCCTGCAGCCCTGCAGCCCCTGGCACATCAGGACCCTGATGCAGCACTCTGTGGCACCCAAAAATTACAAATAGATGGCAGGATTTCCTCACAATGGAGGGCTTGTTGCACTGCATCTATTTCATAGCTGAAGAAACAGGGCAGAGAGATATGAAGGGATTTAGTCAGCCTCTCTCTGATGTCCCAGTGCAGTTACTAAGTCTTTGCCATGTTTCCCTAAATTTTGGCCTAAATTTTCAATTCTATTTGAAACACATGAATCCTGCTTTTGTCGGGGAATTCAGACTTGCTACAGCAGGGCACTTCCTTTGGGAAGGTTGCAGCATAGCTCACTCATGTGTCTGATGGGCAGACACATAACTCCTGGTTTCTACTTCATCAGCCCCTTTAAACAGGACAGAGCACCAGGCAGAGCACTAGGCAGAGCACCAGGCTAATTGTATTGCACCAGTGAAAGCAGAATGTACAATACAATTATGTCAGGCTATTACATATCAAGCACATGCAGTAAAGTAACTCCTGTACTTAAAACTTCAGAGCTTTCTCTAGATTCTATAATAAAATTGGCCTAGAAGAAATAATAATGAATAAAATTGTTTAAATTAATGTTTTTGCTGAGCTGTGCTCCAAATTGTGTAGCATGCCACATCCCAGCCTGGTGAGTAAGTCCCAAGGAAGACAAAGGAGCCCTTGCCTCACAGCACCCCATGTTCCAGGGTTGCCTGATGCCAACTCCTCTCTTTTGCCTGCAGATTTCCGATCCAACTACCGAGCGCCTCCCATCCGATCTGTGGATGTTTACAACATCATGTGCAGCCTGGCAGGAGTACAGCCACTGCCCAACAATGGCTCCTGGTCCAGGGTGGAGTGCATGCTCCGAAACACAGCCCCCTTGGCACCGCTCCCCCCGCGCAGCAGCTGTGTCCTGGCACTAGCTCTGCTCTCCCTGTTCTCCAGGCACATCTCCTTACTGTGATCCCTGAACAATGTCACTCAGTGTCACCAGCAACTCCATCCTTCTCTGTTTGTTCTTTTAAAGTTCTTCATTTGAATAATAGCTTCATTAATAGAGGGCTGTCCCCCACTCCTCCATTGTGCTCCACCAGGCATGAATCTGACCCATCCTGCATTTACAATGGTTTTAACATGAAGCCAGGTTTTGTGCTGCTCCAAACACAGCCAGGGACAATGGTGTCACTCACCTAGATTTACAGCACTGCCAGTGAGGGCACAATCCTGGCTGGGTGTCCACAAAGTTTTCTGGTGGGTGCACATGGGGATCTCTGAGCATCAAACACATCTCACCCCAGCATCTTTCACTGAGGAGCTCACTCTGGTTGGCCATACTGAGAAGTTCAGGAGTGGAGACAACCTCTCTGTGTGTAGCTGGGATCATCCTGGTTCACCCCTTCATCTCCAGCTCCAGCAGCAGCAGAGTCCCATCTTCTCCTTACAGCACCAGCCAAGCCCTGTCTATACAGACACAGTCTTTAAAGAGCCAAGAGCTTTGCTGAGGGACCATAATGCTGAGAGAGGTGGGTCAGCAGGAGAGCATCCTGCTTCTCTCAGTCTTTCCTTCTTTATTTTCACCAACACGAGTCCTGGCTCTGCCCATTTCCAGGGCCAGGCTTTCCTCACAGACCACAGCAGAGGGAAAGGCTGGGAAAGAAGAAAGTGACAGAAATCCTTCACTTCAAAGCTAGTGGGAAAATGAATAGACATCTGGACACACAAGGGTCAGGAGAACATAGGATGAGGAAGGCTGGCATTTAACAGCCTCTCTGCTTTTCCAGGTGAAGATAATATCATCTGATCATGTTCTATACTCCATTGCATTTCTGAAGTTTTTTCAACATTTACTGCTCTTCTATCAGCTTTTGCTCTCTACACCTCTGCCTGGTGATCAGCACATTTCCCTTTATTCTGCAGCAGGGAGAGAGGTCTACACTGATAGATCTCCCACCCTCCCAGCTAATCCAGGTGATTTTTTCCACCATGGGCCATCAAGCACAAGCAAAGTTGTAACAGCAAAGTTAAATTAAACAGCAGGAGAGGATAGAGTTGTTGCCAGAGGTGCCTTTGGGAGTGCACAGCGCTTTATCTGATATACCTCTGAACCAGGAGCTTTCAGCAACAGCTGCCTTTGGCAGGACTGAGGTCCCTCCCCATGTAAAACAAACCTCTAGGACTCACAACTCTTCTGGAGCCAGGGACAAGCACGATCCCAGTATGTGTGCTACAGTGCATTTAAGGGTGAATGATTACACTGGGGGGGAAAAAAAACAAACACCAAATTAAACTTGACAAAAGACTTCTGTAATAGCTGTAAAGATTTATGTAATGTGTTATTAAAGCTCAAGTGAACCATCAAATCAGTTGGGAGAAAAATGGAAAAAATCAGGCTTTGTTATTAGACTGTTGAGTATAAAAGGCAATTTAGTGCTTTCGAAGCATTTGCAGTAGCTGTAAAACAAGCACCTATTGTTCAGAGTTCCCTGTTGCTCTTTAATGGACCAGGCTCAATGAAATCACTGGAGCACATTTTTAAAGAAAAAAAAAGAAAAAAGAAAAAAGAAAAAAAGAAAAAATTAAGTCAGCATACAAGATAACTAAATTACCAAGTTTTGTCTGAAAATCATCAGGTTAAGACACCATCAGTGCCTGCTAACCCCTCCACAATGTGCCATTTTAAGTCTTACCAGAGAGCAGAAGCCAAGGTCTTCTTACAGAAGAAATGTTTCTAAAGCTATAAGAGTACATTCAGCTCCTCAGTTGTACAAACAGAAACTGAAAATAACAAATTGGATCCCTTGAGTTGTTTCATGGATGGGCCATGACACATGAAACCAACACTGATCCTTGTGAGTACTTTGTGTAACTCATTTTTGTCAGGATCCACATGCAAATACTGAAGGGTAAATCCAATTGCAATATGATTTGTTTGACCTTAATGCAAGCATTGTGTGTATGGTAAAAGATACTTGGTCTGTAAAAGCAAAATTTGATGGCAGATCTTCAAGAAGCTCGCTAGCTTCAGGAGAACTACAGCTCATTATTTTTTGGAAATTGCATCTTTCTTCCTCAGAAATGTCATACCTCTGAATCAATTCATGTTCTCATTCAAAAATCAAGTGTCTTAACTCTTGCCTATTTTTCTGTATACTATGCAATGGAGGTGGGTGTATTTTAAAACCTATTTCTGAATGACGTTTTTATACAATGATTGTGAATGAGTGAATAATTCTAAAAATGGTGTTAGAAAAAGCACTTCTTTGTAAATACTGTAAGATTTTTGAAGAAAAAAATAGCCCAAAACCTTCCCTTCAACACTTTGCCTTTCTTGTCTAATTGCTGCATCAAAGTGTGATAAACAGTGTTTGAAGCTTGTGCTGATTAATTATCAGAAAGACGAATGATAACATTGTTTAGAAATGGCAAAGTTGTCAGCATGTAAATTAAGGACATTAAATGCATCACATGAGATGATGTAGCTCGTATATGCAGTCCTTTTTTCCAGATGTATTTCATTATTTAACCTTTTGAACATCCATTCAGGAACACATCATTCCCACTAGGCAATGGACATGACAAGACATTTTGCATTTCTAAGAAGAGAGGTGAGCCCTGGATGCTCTCTCACTTCTCCAAGCCTCCTGTGTCACCATCACATCAGCTGCTTGCACAGAAATTAAGACCATTGTCCCTGGTATGAGGGTGCGTTAGGCTCAGGCTGTCCAGAGCCCCCCTTTCCCGGTGGGAGATGGCACAAATGTCAACAAGACTTCAAAAACCAACTCTAGAGGCCTCAAGGACAAGGGGGCCCTACTCCACTCTAAACTCGACAAACTGACAATGTCCATGGAAGAGACTAATTTAATAGAAACAAGTCTCCAAGGCTACTCAGTAGAATTTATCTCCTTTTCCTTGTATTGACTGACCACAGAGCAGGGAGGGGATGATGGAGGAGGACCAGTGCAGGTATGCCAACAAGTCCTTTATTTCCCAGCAGGACTCCCTCTGAACCACGAGCACTGCCAAGGTCTGCCAGAGATGCTCCCCTCATGTTCCATGAACATGGATCCTCAGGAAAGGGAGGTGCTGAGGGACGACCTGCCCAGGAATAAGTCTGTCAGCTACCCATAACAGTGCCAAAAATGGCATTTTCACAGCTTAATAAGATGAGTCCTTTTTACCAATGACCTTGGTGGCCATGCAAGTGGCATGGCTGGCTAAGGCTCAGCGGGTGAGCCCTCCAGCATCCCTCTGGATGCAGCCTGCATTGCCTGCACATACTGCAGCACCATGGAGACATTTTCCATTGGCCCAGACACCAGCCTGCACCCTTGACAAGTACAGAGGCTTTACAAGTAAGGGGTGAATGAGAGGGTTTTGCAGTGCTGGTCATCTTCCTTGTCTCCTAACTAATACATCACATCACAAAATCACAGAGTATTCTGACTTGGAAGGAACCCGCAAGGATCATCAAGTCCAACTCCTGGCCCTTCACAGGACCATCCCCAAGAATCACACCCTGTGTCCAAGAGTATTGTCCAAATGCTTCCTGAACTCTGTCAGGCTTGGTGCTGAGGCATCTGTCAGATGTTAGCCCATACACCCCAGGGGAGGTGCAGACCAAACGAGCTCTGGCCACTGGGAAGTGAGAGGCGCTGGAAAAGCTCCATGTAACATTTCCTCACCTTCTTTTCCCTGTAGGGCTGTAGCAGAGGGCAGGTAGCAGCAAATCCAACTGGAATTTTTTAAGCATGGCCTAATAAGGAGGAAGGTGTGAAACTCTGCATTTTAGCATAAGAAGTCTTTAACAGCTGTTTTAAAAGACAACTGTCACATACACAGAGAAACTTTTTTGTGTGTAAGTATTGAAACAAATCCAAGTTAAGGCAAGGTTCAAAAATAAAAACATTTCAGAATTACAATTGACTGAACAATTCTCAAGCTTCATAGAGATGGACTGCATGGATTATATGGACTGTACGGATTATTCTAGTATTTCAAGCACATGGAAATTGATATGGACTTAAGAACCAGTATAAGGTTGTCCCAAAGCCGTATCAATTACACCAGTTCAGCCCTGCCAGCCCAGTTCCATCAGGAAACCACTGTGAGCGGCCCGGCGGCCTGCCCTGCCCTGCCCTGCCCTGTCCCACCCAGCCAGGTGTCTGTCTGTCCGACATGCGGAACGCCTTCTGACCAGCTGCCCGACATGCGGAACGTCTTGTGCAGCCGCAGCACCGCACCATGGCTGCCGCAAGTCTGTTGCCCTCCGCTGGACCGGCTCCAGGAGCTCCACGTCTCTCACGTACCGAGGAGCCCAGAACGGGACACACATTTGCACCCACGCCGTCTGTGCGCCTCTCCTGCCCATTTCCCGCCCGCCCGAGGCCGCGGCCCTGAGGGAGGGAGGGCGGGAGGAGCCGCGGAGCCCGGCCCGGCCGCGCCCCCTGGCGGCCCTGCCGCAAACCGCGCCGTGGGACCGGCGTGATCCGGGCCTTGGTGAGGGGCGGAGGGACTGACACTCTCCTTCCCTCTGCGTCTCTCACCGCAGCTTTTCGTCGTTCTCCCTTTTAGCTCTCCCGGTACCCTTTGCGCTAGGGCCCATTCCTCCTCACCCAAACCTGCTGCCTCCATGTAGCACTCTGAGCTATCTTCCCCCCTGCTCCTGCTTGCACGGGAGATGAGTGGGCAGAACAAGACCTTCGTGTGTACGTGGTCCTAAATGATCCAAGAGAGGAACCAGCTGGATGTAATCCCCACTCTCAGGACTTGGGCTGCGTCTCAAGCTGCCTTTGTTGTCATTGTAGTCTGATCCCACTGGTGGGGAACAAAGCAGATAAAAGCAGGAGGGGAGGGGAGCAGTGGGAGTGACCCGCCTGTTGCTCTGCTGCTCGTGTCTACTTGAAGCTTGGCTCGAACGCAGAACCCTTGGGTCAGATGTCCCAGCAGTGCCACACTGCGAACTCTGAGCTTTTGTCAGCACAGGAGAACTCTGACTAGAACAGTCACAGGTAGCAAAGAAATGGAAGAATGGGCTGAGGTGGGGGAAATTCAGTGCCCACTTTCCACACCAGCACATATCAGGGCTTAGCTGAGCTCCAGGTAGTTGATTTTGATCCTCCCTTGGTCGCAGCAAATGAGGCATTTTAGTATCAGGATTATATCTGTCTTCAGGAGTAAGGGACACCAGTGCAAGCATAGAGGATGTTCCTCTGTCCCTCACCAAGGGGTTGCAGGGAGCCAGCCAGCCCCAGAATGTCAGCATTCTCTGCTGGGAACACAACCAACCAAATTTCTGTGGCTGCCAGAGTGGGCATTGTCAGCTCTTGAGCAGACCTCTGTTTTTCCCAAGAAATTAATAATACACTAAAACATTACTCATCACTTACACACATTGTTCAACGAATATTAATTAAGCCACAAAATTGGCTGGGGACTGTCATTTCTTCCTTGCCAGACAGAAAAAGGGAGGCTGAGGTGGCATAAGCTGTTGCAAAGTCTTTGGAGTGCAGGTCAGGCTTGCAGGGGATCATCCACAATCCCCACGGAACACTCACTCAGCCTGCTGCTCTCACTGGGCTGCCTCCAGGCAAAGGCTCCACGTAAATCTACATAAGCAGGCCATGTGTCCATTAGAGGCAGTTTTAACCTTTCTTCAGCAGTCTCACGTGCTGCCCATCCTACATCACTGAAACAAGCAGTGCATTGGCATTCACTGTACCCTCTGTTCAGGTTAACTTTAGCCCTGCAAGGACAGGACCATACCAAGGGACTCATCAGGAGCCTGCTTCTGATTTCCAAGAGGTGCCTCACACCTTCTACATGATCCCTGGGCAGAAGGAGGCTCTGACAAATTAAAGATTAATTTTTTTGGAAGGGTATATTTGCCTCCCAATGTATCCATCCATCCATCCATCCATCCATCCATCCATCCATCCATCCATCCATCCATCCATCCACCTGTAAATTGCACTCTCCCTTGATACTTCTTCCATGCACTCCATACTGGCAGAGCTTTGGCATGCAAGAATTTGTGCCCTTGCTTTCCATAGCAGGCATCAATGTGGCTCTCATCTTACAGTTCATTCATTGTCCATGAGAATGTGAGGGCTGAAAGAGGGGTAATCCTGCTGCCCCCATCTCAACTGAGTAAATTCTGTAAGAGACAGGGATAGCAGCCCTTGCCCATCTATGGAGGGATTCTCCAAGAACAGCTATAACAAGGAAATAATTTTGGTCTTAAAAACTAAAATTTTGTAGTAGTCTTCAAATAGCAGCTGTGAAAGAAGACCAAAAAAAAAAAAAGCTGAATGTTTTTTTAAGGTAGAATTCAAGCAGTTTATGAGCTGGATTATACAAACTGCTTGCTTTTCCTGCTGGAGAGGCTGGGTGAAACATCTTGAAACATCCCCTCCTGCCTTAATCTCAAGTGATTCCTTGCAAGAACACCTCTGACAAAGAAAAATAACTATTTTTCCCCCTCTAAACAGAATAAAATTGTGAGGGCACTGAGCTTTCTTTGTGTTTCATACAACTTCTTTTGTCAAGAACAAATGGGATGAACAAACCCAGGTCCTACAGAGAAGAAGATATTTAATATCCATAATGTGGGGATCTTTCCAGCAGAAAAAAACTCAGCAGAAATAGCTGAGTGCAGCCTGTAAAGGCCTAGCAATTAATCACGCACTTGAAGAAATACAACACGCTCATAGAGGCTGAATTTTAAATGCTTGCTGCTCCAGTTTGGACAGTGACAAATTAAGGCCCCCACAAAAGCAGGTGTGGCTCTTGAAAAAGCCCTCTGAGGGCAATTAAAAATGGGAAACCAGCTGGTAACTGTGCAGATGTGACAGCTAGGGCAGCTCAGGAAATGAATACAAAGGAAGAGGATGGAGGAATAAATGGTGTAGGAGCCGAGGCAATAGATACAGGACCTGCTCTCCACAGGGGGTTGCTCCATGGCAGGTGAAGTGCCTCATCATGTGGGATGCACAAAGGGTGACAGCCACATATCCCCATTGCCTGGAGAGCTGCCAGAGACAGGCTTCAAATGAGCCCCTCACTGAAGGACCCCAAAAACCAGAGGAGCTCCTGCTTTGTGTGTCACAGAGTTTCCCCTGGTGCCCAGGGGACAGCGGCATTCAAGGATGTCTGATGCAGATGGCCTGGGCACATCTGAAATTGTCTGTGGTACCCTGTGATGGAAAGGGCGAGGGATGAGGTCAAGGGTGGATTTTCCCAAATCAGCTTCAATGAGCTCCAATTCAACAGGTAATATCCAGCCAAGTTTCACATACAGTGCTTCATTGTTCTGGTCAGTTAATTGTCTCCAGTGTTCACTCTTCTGAATCAGTCAAGAAAATGGTAGTTTGTCACATTGAAAATACAGCAACTAATTCAGACACATGACAGATTATAAGGACATTCCATTAGGAGTACCACTGAGGAAGTGTGAGCAAAATTATTAACAGTGCCATGCAAACAAACTGTGTATCAGTACAAGCCAGAGCTCCTCATCCCATTTGAAAAATGATGTCCCCATGATTTTCATCACAATTGCTCAGGGCTGTTCGTCACACGTCTACTCCTACTCTGCCTTTCTCCACACATCCAGTGTGTGTGAGGCATCACTGGGACAGAATTTACCTTCTACCAAAGTGCAGGCTGGGGGACTGGTCCCATCAGTCTGTTTCTCTAGTTTGTTGATAAAAATCTCTTTCCTGTTGTGAATTCTATGGACTATTTCTCAGAAAAAGCTGTCAGCATAGATCATTATACATTACTTTTTCGGTTGGTTTTTTTCACTCCTTCTCCATAGGAAACATGTATTCCTGTTAAAGTTAAGCTTTGGCATCCTTCTAGGATGCTGAGCTAACAGCATTTTATTTGAGACTGCTGATAAAGGGCAGAGTAGACAGGTCCTTACCAGTCTCAACTGGTAATAAATAAAAAGATCTCTCTAGTGAAGAGCTGGTCGGCCACCTGCTTGGCTCTGTGAAGCTGAGTATTCTCTTCTCTCTTGAAAAAAAAAAATCCTGTTCTGTTGGACCTATTTCCAGCACAGTGTTGACAGTGTGAAGCATAGGAAATTTTCTATGTAAAAGGAGCTCTCTTTCTGTGTTCCCCTTCAACACTTGCTGCTTGTCAACAGTGTGGGTCATGACAGCCCTAACAGTGCCATCCTAGGCAGAATGACAAATAATAAGGCAGGAGGGCAGATTCACTGTGAGAAAGTACCATCCACCTCAGTACCTGGGCACAGGAAGTCATTGCAGCACAGAAACCCTCTCTGGCCTAGCAGCTTTCATATCATAAACACACCCTAAGACTGAATAAATTTTAAAACAAGCTCAGCATCCAGGGTCTCAGCCAGGGACAAGGGCCCCAGCTGGCCAGGAAGAAACCCAGCCTCAAAAAGCACGAATTTTTTGCCAAAAATCCTGCAAGGGTGGGAGAGGCTGCAACCAGAGAGAGCCATGAACACACCCTGAGGCTGTATTGAGCACACCGCCAGCAGCCACAGGGTGGAGATGATCTCTGCCAGCACTTTTCCTCTCTTTGAAGGGATGGTAATGGGCGAATTTGGAACTGGCAATGGGTAAACAAAGAGAAGATATAAGATGAATCTTATAGAATTATCTGAACCTGTTCTGCATCCCCCTTCCACTTCCCCTGGCAATCACAGATAGAAATGGAGAAGCTTTCAAGTGATGTTTTAAAAGTTTCATGTACCAGCACGGCAAACAGAGCAAACAAAACAACTTCCCAGCCTCTAAGAAGGGACAAGAGGAGAAGAAATTGTTTGGTGCTCATCCATTTTCCTCCTGTAATCTGTGGTGACTGGTGACTGCAGCCATGTGCAAACATCTGGGATGCACCACAGACCTTCTGCTGGAGAGAGGAGATGGTTTTTTGGACACAAAATAAGTTTGGAGACACTTTGCAGGCCTTGCAAGGGAATGAACAGCAAACTATTGCATGTATGATAAGAATGGGGGGAAAAGGGAGAAGATTTTATTCTAAGACAAATGTGGGTGCCTTGAGGGTGACCAAAACTTTCATGAGCAGAAACCTCCTGCACACATGAGAAGGGGGAGGCTGATAGGTTGAGACAAGCAATTATGACTTGTGCTTTAGAGGTTTGCCTGAGCAGAGGGGAATACCTCACCAGGTTTGTAAGATGTGCCTAGTTCCTACCTACTGGGTGAAGGGTGGCAAGTTGTTCTTCAGGCCAGGAGTTAACCAGGAGTGAGGAGGGCCACTGCACCTGAGCAGCAGAGAGGAGGAGTCCACATGGCAGGACTGCCAGATGGTTCCTACCAGGATCTCTCTCCATCCCTTCCCACAGGGCTTTTCCAGGACCCCACTCTGCCTACAAACAGGGCACCTCCAGGAAAGCCAACCTCTGCTGCCCTCAGTGGCTGCAGTATCTCCTGGCCCCAGCTGGGCATCACTCAGGGACACCAATGCTTACAGTACCACCACAGACACCTCAGAACATTCCAGTATCAGTTCCTATTTATTTTAAGTCTGTATAAACCATGAAGGCAGGTACATGTAGTTCCCCACCTCAGCTGGCTTTTGGGAGTTCAGGATCCTCCAGCCTCCCAATAATGCAAAGAATTTTTTCTTCTGTCTTGAACTGACATTCCTTCTCCAGCTGCTGGTCCTAACTGTGAATCCCCTGCTACTGAAGTACATCCTCACATTCCTCTGTCCTCAAGTTTTCCTCTTTATTTGGTGAACTCTCTCAGGATTTTAGCCCTGATATTCCAATTCCTTCATCTTCCTTATGGAGAACAGTATCCACCCTCCTTCTCTTCCCCTTGAGTTGCAGAGATCCCAATTTGGAAGAAATCTGGGCAGAAGCTGGTTCCTTCTGTCTGCTGACCCGTCTGTTCATGGAGACCCATACCAGAGTTGCACCCCTGACTGCATTATCCATGGCACAAGGCAGCAGCCAGGAGACACAGAATTCACATAGTACATGCCAATATAGTCTAGAGATTATACTATTATTTTTATTTTTACCAAGAAAGAAAGAAAGACAAAAAAAAAAGGGGGGAAAAAAGAGGCTGGCAGGTGAGACTAACTCCCTTGCTTTTGTCTGTCCTGAGAACCTGGTGGTCTCAACGGACTGGACCTGACGACCTGCTACTAATCTAGTGTCAAAAAAGGCAGTTTCCTCTTCCACAACATCCCAAGCAACTACTTTTTAGAAAGACAAACATTCTGAAACTGCAATGGTCTAAATATATTAAGGCAATAGTCTTTCATTAGTTTCTGGATCAAAAAAGGTCCACCCATCTCCCAGCAAGTGTTTTAAATGCATTGAAGGAGCCTTTCAAAGCTGTTTGTCATTCTGTAAAGCTTTCGCTTTCCAGGATTTTATTCCTTACTTCTGTGTGCAAAAATGAGTGAGTTTCTCCCTTTTTTTTTTCCTGTGATTTGGTGAAACTTGTTTGCTCCTAACAGCAAAGCATGAGAGGTAATTGTCTCTTGATATTGGGTTATAGATAACAATAAAACCATAAGGGCAAAGGGGTCTAACTTTAAGGAGGAGCAATAAATATATTGCCTGCCTTAGGTCTGAGGACTCCTGAGTTTCTTCATCATGAATTAATAACAAATCTCCAGGGTCCACTGGCACCTACTTACAAATAAAGCTCTGTGGTTACAAGATAGAATAACTTTCTTTGTAAGTAAGAAGTAATTGGGGAAAAGATGGGACACTAGTCCCATCTAGACTAGATGGGACACAGTCTATGATGCTGGGAGGACTCTGGGGAGCTGCCAGCCTGCCAGGCACAGGAGCCATGGGACAGCAGAACAATAGAGCTGAGGAGTTTTTTAGGTTTCCCTTTCTACTTCATGGGCTGGAGGTGTCTTCCTCACCCACCAGGCAAGGCAAGTGGAGAGGGCTCCAGCTGGGGTCCCTCTGTGGACTTGGCACCTCTGTTCCTCAGGCTGGTCACCAGAGTGGCCTTGTGCACTTGCATCATGATGGACAAAATAGTTCCTGCGCCTCTCCTCCTGCCTGCCCTGACACTTGTGCCACAGACTTCATCTGACCTCTGCCTCAACACAGAGTGCCCTAGGAATTTTCAGCACTCCTTTAGAAGAAAAGGAAAAAAACACACTGCTTTGTCCAGGTTAAAAAAGAGGGGAAAAAACCTAGGTGGTTACTGTTTTAGTGAGCTGTGCCAGGGTCATGCTTTAGGTGAGTTTTACAGCTGGACCAGTTACAAGTATCTTAAAGTCACCATCAGCTTGTGTCACAAAGAAGCACATTAAACTGCAGCAGCTGGATGTACAATAGGGCTGCTCTGAAAGCTTCACCTTGGGCTCAAGCCAGAGGCTTGCACTAAACTGGACAGAGAAGAGCCTCTCCCTCAGCATTAATTAATTTTAATTAATGAGGGGGGTGAGTGGCAGCAAGGGGCTGGGGCCCCACAGCCCTTCAGGGAGGAAGCTGAGACTGGGGATTTGGTTCAAGGCTACTGAGCAAGGAGCATCGGTGCAGAGGGAAGGGGGAGACCTCACTGTGGAGGCAGGGACATCTACCATCTGCCATAACCAGCAAGTCAAATGTCGCTCTCTCCTGCCCTTGTCCCTGTCACTACCCATAATCCTAAGGCACACCTACCCCAAAGGTTTGCACTTCTGAGTCCATAAGTCTGTAGCCCTGATGGCCGCTGGCAGTCACTGCACAGTGGTACATGCTCAGTGTGTGCATGGTGGAGACCCAGGTACATGGCTCATGGGTGGGGTTTGCATTCAAACCCTTCCAGGGCACAAGCTGCCCTGTTAAGTTAATTACTTAGGTCCTCATTTTCCAAAACCCAGCTGACAGGACCCAAAAAGGCTGTAGTGCTGTGGCTCTCCTCCTGATGTGCATCCTCTGGTACAGAAGTTTCATCAGCAAGTGGTGCAGCCCATCTGTGCTGAGACTGCAACTGGAGCCACAGCACAGAGTCAGAGTGTGTGGGCACCCAGGACAGCCCTTGCTGGAGCACAGCCCTGCTTCATCTCAAGCGCCAGGTGTACCTTCTGGCTCTGCATGAGGAAAGCCCATATTTACAGGAGAGGCCCTGGCTCCTGCTTGTCCTCTCACTACTCGTACACTACTGAACACACTGGGAGCTGCTGCTTTGCAGCTTCCTGCCAGTGACCCTCTTTGGTATTTAAAAAGCAACTGGCCTAATTTTACCAGCAACAAGCACAGGGACAAGAAGGAAGAGATTGAGAGAACTCAAAACAAAAGGCTTCAGGTTTCCCTAAGCAAGCAAGCAACCAAAATATATAACTATTTCAGTGTATGCACAGCCATGTTGGTAAATTTATTTACTGTCTTTGCTTACTTTCACATAGTTGGCAGAACAGGGTTAGGTTTTATTTACTTATTAGAATGACAGAGAAGAAAAAAGATGTTAAGTAAAAGTACTTGGGATTTCCCGTTCCTTGTCCTCATTCATCACTTCTGTGACAGCTGGGCTAAAAATACTTTACTAAACATGAGGACCTATGGGCATGAAAGGAAGTTGCTTATAAATGCAAGCTCAGCCATCTCCACACAAAACAACGGGCAATTATCAAAGCACCAGCATCACTGACTGCTCAAAACCCTTTTCTCTTTAAGTACCAGCTACAGTGAACAGGAGTCAGAGCCATGGGCTCCTTCCCTGCAGTTTAGGACAGGCTAGTAAGTTGAGGCCATTTTCTTCATATCCATTCTGCAAAGCACAGCTGAATAGATTCCTTTTTTAAGCATTTACCTGAGGCCTTGCTTGATGCCCTGAGGAAGACAGATGCGACCTGGTGTTCCAGTATAGTTAGGGGTTTTGTGTCTTCTCTTTCAGCCCTCAAATCACAGAGACACAGAGATGCTGGACAGAATAGCACATAGTCTCTAAAAAAACCCCAGGAGCAGCAGACAAAAGGAGGAAGAGAACAGAAAGGACTAAAATATGGGGGTATATTTACATTCCTAAACATTTTTAAAATTATAAACTGCAACAGCATGGCCTGAAGGGAAGTGCTGACAGGAGCAATGCACCTATCCTGAAGCAGCTGACCACCTTTTCTTCTCTAAGGTCTTTCTGAGGAGCAGGGAAACTGAAAAAGGGAAAGTAATGGAGAAGTGGAAGATCAGGCTCTAAGATTAGAATGAGGTCTTGAGAGAGTAGGATGAGAAATGGGCCAGAAGAACTCTCCAGTCAAGTAATATGTAGGGAAATAAAATCCCAACCTGAAGGAAAGTAAATGTCAAAAAGAAGCAGAAGATGAGGGGATTCAATAGAAGAAGGACATTATAGAAAGTAAGTTATAAGGAAAACAACAGACTAAAGAAACAGTTGAGAGGCTGATGGAGACAAAATCTGGAGAGAAGATCTTTGAAAAAGTTATCTTACAAGGAAAGATATCTGTAGACACTGAGGGATGTAAATCTACTCAGTGCTCTCAGCAGAAAGGTGTGACCTAAGAGCAAGAGAGTACTTCTTCAGCCAAGCAGTGGCCCTAGACATTTTCAGTATGTTACAGACCATGTTTGACAAAAAAGATGTCACTTGATCAAGATCTTCAGTTTACCTGTCAGCAGAGTAAGTATAAAGAGAATTCAAGCCAGGCTTGCAAGCAAGTTTTAAAGTGCACGGTGTGGTAACTTTGGACAACAGCAGTTTCTTTCTAATTACTGATTAGGCTAATTTAGCACCTAAAATAAAAGCACACCATAAGGCGAGAAAATAAAACCAAGTGCTCTGTGAGGGGAAATAGTGCTTGCAAACTTCTCCAATAATACTAAAAAGGCCTTGCAAGTTTGAGTCTACCAAAACCCAAAATTGACTTTGCCTGTGCAAAGCACTAGTGCTGGCATAAAGCCCTAACCAAACCCTGTCTGGTTTTGGGATTTTTTTGCCCCTGTAATTCAAAAGGCACAATTTCATGAATATGAATTACAGTGGAAGCAGATGGATGAAGGGGAATGAGCTAAGACTAGGAACAGTGTGGTATAAGTATGTGCCATTAGCAGGTGACAAGCCAAAGTGCTTAAGACAGCACCTACTTTCAAGAGATGCTGCTCTGTTTCTTATCTTATAAATGTTGTAAATTCTCATAGCTGACCTTGGCAAACAGCAGTTCTCATGACACAGCTCTGGCAAATCTCCTGGACCCTAAACTTCCTCCAAACTTTCTTCCAGGTGGTGGCAGAAGGTTGGAAAATGGTACTTGCATGTTACATTGTCCACTTGGGCCTTTCCAAATAGCAGCTATCAGTTTTCTTGAAGAATGTTAAAAAAACTCCTTCCTAGAACCCTCTCTCTTGGATGCACCAGGTCCTCCTTTGGCTTATGAGGATGGAGAGGAGAGGAAATGAGGAACCTGACAGCTGTTGCCCTTGGCATCAGGAGGTCCTAATGCACTTCTCATTTCTTGGAGCTTGGGTGCATCTCAGCTGGACACTCACATTCAGTGGAGATCACACTCTCCCTGCAGTTGTCAAATTCACATCCAGTCCAAGCCAGAAAAAAGGTTATTTTCTCTCTTGCACTCTTAATGGCCCAAAGAGCTTTTATAAAGTATAGGGGAACACAGCGAGTTGTTACAGTGTTTGTTTATCTGAGATTTCTGGTTTGCTGTGCAAGGTTTCCTAAGTGAGGGAGAGAAACAGCATGTTAAATGGAAATATAAGGATACTCTCTAAAAATCACCGATGAGTGCAAAGAATCCACTTAGAACATATAACCAAATGTTATTTAATATCTTAAAAAGTAACACAATCCAAAATGGATATTTCACACAACACTACATAAACAACATGAACACAATATTACCATATGGAGGGACTTTCAAATATAGACTTACAAAAATCCCTGTCCTTTTTTTTCCTTTAAATTATTATACTAAGCATGACAAGTAATCATCATTTACAATATGGTACACTGACACAATAAAAACCATGTTACAAATGTGCTGTTATAAATCAGTAACGTTAGGGAAGACATTTCATGAACTGCAATTATTTCATATGAAATACTATACAATATAAACAGAACATCCATCTTGGATGACCTTTACAGCAACCAGAGACCAAGTAATTTTTTAATTTTTTTTTTCAGTGCAAACACATTTATACAAGGCAGTCTTGGCTGCAAAACTCCCTTCTAACATACAGTAAGTCCCACTTGCATTTATTAACTCATTTAAACCTAATGCAACAGCCACATTCAGTCACTCACAGAAAATTACCTGCAGAATTATGATCCCTTTAAACTTAAAATCTCCTCCACACATAAAAGTAACATCTGTGCCAATTACTCCAAGGGCCCTTTCATACATCTGGGTGGGTATCCTTTGGGTGGCTCTAAGTGAGGGCAGTGCACCACGTGGAGAATCACCCTCGCAAGGTGGGGCACGCTGGCAGCTGGCCTGGATCCCGGCTGGGTGGCTGTGCATTCCAGCAAGGATTCAGCCCAGGCTGCCCTGCCAAAGCCAGGTGCATTCCAGCAAGGATTCAGCCCAGGCTGCCCTGCCAAAACCAGGTGCGTGGCCCTCTGCTCAGTCTCTGCCTTTAGTGTCTCGGGGCGGGGGGAGGAACACGGAAACCCTCAGCTCAGAACTGAGCTTCAATGGAGTTAACGACCCATTCCCATCTCTCAGATCCTCAGAGATCAGGGGAGTTATGCCAGATTCACACTCGCATAACTGGAACCAATGTTTAGAGCGCCACTATAAAAGACATGTGATAGTCCCGTTTTCTTCTAGCACCAGCTTGGCTTTTGGTGGGTCCGCTGCATGTGTCGCATGCAGTAATGATGTACTTTACTTATGCTGGGGGGAACATTTTAGATATATAGCCTTTTTTTTAAAGAATTTTGTAAAAAATAGAACTTTTCTCTCTAATACTGTACAGTTTTCTTCAGAAGAGCAAAGAGAATTGTAAACTGTGGGTATGACACCAGATTAGGAGTGCTATTTGCTTTCTCAGCACAACAATTTGAACAAGTGTTTGGGAAAAGCACTAGAAAATGTATTTGAAAAACAAATTTTTAATTAACATGACTGTTTCTAAAACCACTGCTGCCAGTACTCATATGACTGCAAAATTGTTTTTGGAACTGCTAATCCAAGAGTGTCTACAGGGCTGTAAATAGTTTCTTGCTTAAACAAACTGAATGCGTCAAAAGAATAATTTCAGAATATAAACATTAAACACTTTGGTTAACTTACTTCAGTAACTTTAAAAAAGCAACTGGTTAATAAATTAGTCTGCAGACTCTTAGCCTTTGCTTTTTCCAATGGGCCGACAAAAAGTAGGGTCAGTGAACTCTGCCTACCTCACAGGCAAGTGCTTCGAGACCCTCAGGCAAAAAGGTGTGATTTAAGTGCAAAGTATTATCTGTGTTCATGATGGCCTCTGAATACTGGTTTGCTTATTCTCTTTCCTAACAATTACTACTGCTGGCAAGCACTTCGGCCACAGTTTTCATTAAAATATTTGTTTTCCAATACATTTTTATTTTTAAAGTTGAGTTAATGTTGTTTCACATATAACAGTCATTTTACAGTGGTGCTGGGAGTCAAATGGCTAATGGTTTCTTCTAAATTTTAACTGAAATAGTTAAAATGGCAAAATTAGCTCAACTGATGATTGTTTATTAATCTGCATCAGGATAATGGTACTGGGTTTGCTGAAAGGTGTTTATAAATCGGGATTTGTATACAATGTGATCTGCTTAGGTTCAACTGCCACTTTCTTCCTTTGGTTTTTGGAAAAATCTTTCTTTCTTCCCTCTTGAAAGGTGGCTTGTTGCAGCTGGCTACTTTTCAAAAGCCAGCTTAATTTCTCTTGGAAACTTGCCCATGTTCTTTGAACAATAGGCACATACCTCGAGTAGGGACCCTAATACTGCTCCCAGCAACGTCAGTGAAAGGCTGTTGGTAATTTCTATAGGAACAAATGTTTTAGATGCACACAATCTAGAGACCAGAGTGCACATCATTAAAGGAAGAGTTGTTTTAACACCCTTGCCAGTTCAGAGAAACCATGACGTACTAATGTTGACAAAGATGGAGGCAGAACAGGGCCCCAAGTATCTGAAGGCTGCCAAGAAAATACCCAGAGTGTCTTCTGTTAAACCCCAAACTGTCAATCATATTTCACAGACTGTAGATGTTTCTAATTTGCTAAATTACAAATACATTTTCAAGTTCTACCAGGCAGAAATTTTAGCAGTAACTGGGGGAGAGGATGGAAGGTTTCAGCCTCCCTTTCACTTTTATCCCAATTATGCAGCCTTGTCAAAGTCTTAAGTGACTCATCTGAAAGCCATCTTTTTAACATTGTAGAAGGAAATTGTGGCAATGGAAACATGATGACTTCATATGCAAGCTTTGACACACAAGAGAACGCCATGACCTAATGCTTCAAAGTTTCTAATCTTGCTTTGTACAATACACTTTTCATGTTGCTGCATTTCATCAAATTCATGGAGGTAGTTATATGTGTAAAAAAAATTACCATAAAAGTAACATGTTGTATTATAATAATACATATTAAGTGTGCAAAATGCCGACAGATTTGTGTTGACCCTTTACAGTTGAACACAACACAGATTCAACCTAATCTAACTCTGTAAACCTTTAAATTGATACATTAGAATGATAGATAAGCAACCACATAATACAAGGCTATGATTTCATCAAAGGATTAGGGTGACATAAAGCACTCAAGCTCCACTCTCGTGGTTTTGTTACCAGAACCTCAAGATGGAATTTTCTTATTTTCCATAGTTGATTTTAAAAGGAAAAAAGAAAATCAAGATTAGAACGTTTCTATTTGAAACTTCTGTTTACATTCCATATTCCAAGAGTCACATTAATATTGGTACAATGCCATGTCAACATTAATATGACATTTATGTTGTCTGCTGGTCTCTGGGAACGTTAGGAAATAACATACTATACAGTTTATAGGTATGTACTATCACATTTTGTTGGAATTATGCCTTCTGTACAACCAGCTGCCTGTACAAATTCTGATTAGCTTATGACAAACAATTATTTCTCTAAAGGTGACACCTGTTTCTGCTCTTCACATTTTAATACTGCCATTAGTACTTTAGATGATCACTGTAAATTTTTTTACCATTTCAACATTTCTATTTACTGAATTGATACATACTACTGATGTCAGAGCTCATCTCAGAAACAAAATCACAGTCAGCCACTGCATAGTATATGACAATTCCCCACAAGAACTCTGACTCTACAGTTCGCATGGAATAAGTACGGCTGGAGTTACATATCGAATAAGAAGATGCATCATGCAAAGCATTATATGGTAATTAGAGCACATCTTGGAAGGTATGATAAGGCAGAAGGCTAAAGGCCAAGTGACTTTGATAACCAACCAAAAGCACAATAATTTCCTTTGTGTGCACTGAAAGGTCTTATTGCTCCTATGAAATGGAAATTATACACTGAAATCAATGAAAACAGACCTGTGCATTGGCTGTGTATTCTTGACAGAACTGATTGTGTCCAGAGTTAGAAAGCTGTTTCATAAGTAAATGATCAATATCCCATGGTGTAACATAAGGCTGAATTGTCAGTAAAGACTTCCGATCACAATAGAGAACATAAGTGAAGCTCAAATGACTTTGTATACAGAGTAATAAATGTCACCAGAACCTGATGAAAATACTGGGTTTTCATATGTACAGCTGGGTTTCATATCTGTGTACTACAAGAGCTAGACAGGGTAAATGTCCCTTTTCTATGGAACAATTTGGGCTGTTGCACATTTTAGTATCTTTGTTATTATTCCACCAATTCGTCTGTTCTGATAAAAAAAGTCAGTTTGTTGCACTACCAGGTTGCATTAGCAGAATGTGACCCTATACCTAAAATTACTCTTGGAGTTTAACTATCTGTAGAATTTACTCTGCAGTAATTAGCATAGTACTAATTACATTGGAGTAACAGTTTAGGGAGAGCAATTAGGATGTACTGTGCCTGCAGGACTCAGATTTCTACTGCAAACCAAGTGGACACATTGAATTTCTAGAAACCAGACATGTCCATAAAATGGTAAATTGCAAATAACATCCACTGAATAAAAAGGCCAGAAGTTTATAATTCTCTAAATTTTGTTCTCTGATAATCATTACACTGTATGCTATTTTAATAGCCTAATTTAGGCACTCTATTTAATAAGCTACATAAAATAGATTTATGTCCTTCCACTAGAAAGAAATCAATTCTTCAGGCCATACTTGTCATTTATATCATAAAGGATATTTTTGTCCCAAGAAATTAGTTATCCTGATTTCTATATTAATGGCAAGTTGCAATACCAGAAGTGACACAAGAATTAGATTATCTTTTTAAAATAAGTGAATTATACTGAAGACATTTAATATATTTCGTGTCACTCCACATTGTGGCTCCATGACAGTTACATCTTTCCCTTCCCTCCCCACTCCCCCCACTCTGCAAAGGCCCACCTCCTCACAGGTGACTATGGAAGGTCAAGTAGCAGGTCTCATTTAGTAAACATCTCCCGTATTTTTGAAACAAAAGGAGGAGCTGCCTCCCTTCCCACCCTCCATACCTTGAAAAAAAGCAAATCAAAACAAACCCCAAACCTCCTTTTACTCGCTTAACTAGGTATTTGTAAAATTGTGTCACAAAAATGCACAGTGAAAATGACCGATTAGTATTAATAATTCACATATAGAGCTGAGGTCATGACTTGTCATGTTTGGCATTGTTTTTCCTCATGGTGATCCTGGCTGGTTACTTTCAGCAGTGGCTCAGTTTTTGAAGAAAAAAATGATGAACTCTGCAGCAGAGTTTAGCCTCTGACCAGGGGCATCACACATCTGTGGCATTTTTTAAATGAAGTTGGCAACTGCATGGACATTGAAAATGCAGATTACACTTACAGTGTCTAGACTTTCATATATGTGCTCAGTTACAATTAAGTGAAGCAAAAAGTGTACATATTATCCCTACTGCTATTCTGTTGCTACAGAGCCGCAAATGTGAAAAGCAATACCTTGAAATAAAGACTTCTTTGTTGCCCCTAGTCTACATAGCAGCACAGTTTAAGTGAACACTAAAACTGTGGTTGAGATGCTTGCTTTATTTTTCCCCAAAGATGTAAACATCAGTCCCAGTGTGGTAAACTTTGCTGTATAGGATGAGACAGACGATCTGAGGCAGGCTGACTATCAGACACTAGTGACAGAAGCTTGCAGGCAGTTACCAGGTTTCTGCAGTTTCTCAGCCTCGCTCGTGGGCGGGTCTGCAGTGGCTCGGAAGCTGAACGTGGGGCCTGCGCCGCCGTGTGCAGGGCTCAGAGCGGGGTTCTGGCGTCTGTTGCTTTCAACAATACTTGAAGTGTTGGATGCCAGGCTCTCACGAGTACTGGAACGGAAAAGAAATATATATACACACTCATATATGACATGCATATATACCTATGGACCAGACAGGAAAGGAGAACAGGGTTTTATAATGGGTTTCCTGTGTTTGTATGTAATGTCACATCAATGAAACGTCTCATTTTGACAGTACACACATGTTACTCCCAAAATGTGTCCCAGAGGTGCTCAGCAATCATCATACCATAACACAGGTATAGCACTAAGCACAGCTCAAACTGTCACACAGACCATAAGCTGAACCAGTATCAAGCATCTGGATTTTTCACTCAAGGAAATAGCTTCCATCTTGCACTTGGAATTTACTAGTTTTTTTTCCTAGCTGATGTAGTTTTGCACAAAGTAGCTTCATCAAATCAATTCTGTGACTAGGCAGAGTTAGGACAGCAATCATATAACACAGTATCTTCTGTTGTCTCCTCTTCTACCTATGTTTTTGTACACAAAATATTAAATAAAAGTTTTACCTTACATTAAACCCAATGCTTCTAAACCCAACACTGTAATTTTGCTTTGCAGCTGAGATCATCACAACTTAACAAGACAATGAGAAATCTTAACTGCCAGACTGTGATCTTGCCTTGGACAACAACTACTGCTGCAATTTCATTCACAAAATGGACAATGTTCCTTCAGTTCTAACATATAATTTAACCACAAGAGTGACAGAACACTTAGCACTTTTAAAGATTAGGCCTTTTAATGATACGTCTAATTATGAATGCAGAGAAGCTTGTATTTTAGTCTACAGCTTTTACAAAGCTCAGCTATGACATGCTAAGGGTACTTTTATCAGTACTACTGCTTCTGCTGTCTTTACACTAATAAATAACTTTTGCTCTCTAAATAATGTGTGCCTGTTCAGGAACAGATTTGCTTTCAAACATCCATGTGGCCCCCTGGTCATGTATCCTTCACTGTACCCCTACTTCTTTGTAAAATGACATCACCACTTGCTATGGAGATGTTCATAGAATAGATTTAGAGGACTGAATGCAGTTACTAAACAAGCACTAGAAACGAGGATACTAATAACAAAAGTTTCATTGTCAGTTTAAAGTCAACCTAAATTTACCTGCTACTGAAAGGGGTAGTAGCTCTTGCCTGCCTTGCGTGGACCTGACCCTGCCACATGTTTCTGCTGCTTCCCTGACTAAGCCTTGCAGGCAGCCAGACAAATCAGGGACCACTCTCAGTGAAATACTAGCCCTAAGAAAAAATAAAAAAATAGTCCTAGCATCAAGGGAAGAGTAGGAATGCACAGCTTTAAATGTGGCAGGGGAGTGCATGGCATAAGGGAAGTGAAACACTGTTCCTAGTCATCAGGACAGATTTAAATAATCTTAAACTGACTGAGTCTGGAAAATCAATGAGGCTTTTAGGAGAACTCTCATAGATCTTTTAAACTGGTCAAAATGGATGGTACTGATATTCTTCTGTCAATGATTGTTTTATATTCCACAGTTCCAAAGAGCTATGGTGGGTGACACACAGAGTAAATGATTCCTGTGAGCTGCAATGATGTATGGTGCACTTCTCTTACTCATTTTTTAATTCCTCTCCCTCTGCTTTGTAATGAAAATAGATGCAAATCTTAGTTTTCAGAGATGATTTAGTATTGTATCATTCTTTTTGGGACAACCAATTCCAGATCTTCAGACATGCTCAACTCTGATATTACAAAGTGACCATTACAACATGTATACACAAAAACTGCATTGAAAATTTTCCATGCAGAGTAATGTCAAAATTAGCTTTCTTTAGGTGACAAAGGAGCAACAGTATTACATAAGCCCTAAAAATAAAGGAATAAAATTAATAGTGACAGCTAACATTTCCTATATATAACTTGCATAAAAGCAATGCATGAAAAATTGTGAGGTTTTTCTTCCCAATGATGATTAATATCTTCACACATTTTGCACACACATACTTTGGAAGTCAAATGACCATTGCAAATCTCTTTAACTGCAGCCATTTCATTCTGATTTTTTTTACTGTCCTTTTTTCAATTTATCAGACTTTATTTTTTCTTTTAGAGTACGAAATTCGTAATTTTGATTCCCCAAACAATGTTGTATACTTCAGTTTGAATGATAAGATACCACCCCACCTCAGGAAGCAGAGTTACATAACCAGTGGAAGCTAGAAGAATATACTTGAGGAACATCACTATATGCACAACCTGTTCTTATATTCTTCCCAAGGCATCTTCTGAAGGACACTGTCACACCTAGCTGAATCTTACCAGATGGATGCTGGATGCTACTTTGTATTTCCTGGAAAAGAGCTGTGGAGTACATTTTTTATTATAAGGTAGGATAATAAGAACAACATGGTACTTTTAGCCAAAGGGCTGAACTCACCCTCAGTTCAATTTAGTTTTGGAGACTTATGTGAAGAAGTGACCCAAACTCAGCAAAATCCCCAAATTTAATTATTTTCATGCAAAGCTTATCAAAAAGCTTTGAAATATCCTAACTATATGCCAGTCTCCCAAAACAAAATACCCTATAGAATGTTTTGGCTTGTTTTTTTTTTTTTTAAGCTTACTTTATGTGACCTTGCCAAAAAATGGTATTTGTTAATAATTAAACAATTAAAATTTTTAATAAAAAATTTTCAAAAAAGGATGTGTGGAACACAAATGTAATTGAAAGTTGCTCATCTGTTTCCTTTATGATTTAAACAAGGTGGTATAGCAGCACTAAATCCAGTATGTTCACCACATCCTGTTCTCTTGCTAGCCAAGTTTAACATAAACAGAAATTTTAGCTTTTGTGTAAATAATTAGGGAAGAAAATGTCTACCATTGCATTAATCAGAAACACAAGTTTGATATAAAGCTAGCGTACAAAACAGTAGTCCAAGAACTGATTTTTCATCCAGCTGACACCCTGTCCTGGAGGGGACTCTCATACTCTGGAGTGAGACAGGCTGAGCAAGAAGCACACACCACAACATACTCCCCCACAAAAACTGACTGCAAGTACAGCACTTCAACTACTGGAAGACATCACATTTAAAGAAGAAAAGTGCAAACAGTTTCACACAACAGTTCTATGTGAGAAAGATGTCAGGCATCTGCAGAACTATCAATAACATAAATTCAAAGCCTTCTCAAGCTTCTTTTTTAGAGCAGACTCAGTGTTAATGGTATGATTTACTCAATTTTTCAGGATTTTTGCTCAGGAAAAAATATTCATTCATTAGAATCTCACTCTAGTTTGATACATCACTGCAAGCTGCATCAGGCTCTCTAATTTCTCTCGTCATTAACATAAGAGGAAGTAACCATCAAATTCAGAGGAATTTCTTCCAGAGTGACAGGACTTCGACTGAAATTGAAATTTAGTCCTGTGTATGAACAGGACATCCTTCACATGCCTGAGAGCCTTTGCTATTGATGTAAAAAATATACATACTTCTGAGGAACAAGAACACCATTTATAGGGGAAAATAAAAAAAAGTGACCAAAAACCAAACCAAGGAAAAAAAAACAAAAAAAAACAACAACCCACAAAAAACCCACCAAAAAAAAAAAAAAACCCACAACCCCCCCCCCCTTTTTTTTTCACATAGTATAAAATCAGTCTTGGAGGTTTTATTTTTAAACACAGGCAATAAATAATTTAAGCTTAAGTAATCCACTCTAAGAGAACTACTACTGTACATTATTTCTGTGTTCTCAGAGTCATTGTTCTGAACTCTGATGAGTTGCTATGCAGGCCAAACAAAGCAGGTCATGCTCCATTCCATCAAGGACTGCCAAAGGTCAGACAGACAAGGAAGAAGGCTAGCATAAAGGATTCTTGAACCTGGAAATGAACTTTTGAAATCTCCAGGGCAGGGAATTCACCAACAATTCTCTCCTCCCTACATTTCTAAGACTTCTAGCACACTGAGACTTCCATGATGCCTGAAATCCCTGGAACAGTAATTACTAAGCAGCACCACCACATGCAAACATCTGGACTCTCTTCCCAAGTATCTTAGACAAGGCACCTCTCTCTCAGCAGTGCTAAGTCACATCTCAAATATCAAGTTCAAGTATCCTGAGCACTTTTAATTTGTAGAGGGAGTGGCTATTCCAGTTTCACCAGCTTGAAATTGTGACTAGATACACTTTAATAACTTTTGAAGAAAACAAACAAGGAAGCCCAAACACAAAACAACATAATTTGTTTTTCTTTTTGGCTGAGCCAAAGATTATGCCACCTGGTCATGCCTAGTCTTTCCATTAGTCTTGTTGATGGTGCCTTAGAGGGAAAGGGAAGAGTATGCAGGAGCTCATCCCTTTTATTCTAAAAGCAAACACAAGTTTAATATAGAAAAAGAAGGATACAGGGAGGTTTTCTGCAAACAGAAAATGAACTAATACAGAGTCAATGCTGCCAGTGGTCACTGGTTTCTTACTGTATGGTGGGAAACCCATATATCTGAATAGAGGATTCCAGAGCTATAGAAAAAACACTGTCTGAAAATGTGTGAAATTTTTAAATACAGCCCTACATTCTGTCACCAATATCACACACCCATAAAACCATAAATGGAACTTGCTAGTCTGTAAAGCTGCAATGAATGTGACAGTCCTACCGTGGAGAGTTGAACCCGCTGTCCACAGTAATGCTGCTGCTGTCCATGCTGTCCAGGCGGGCTGAGTGAGTGGCTCTCTGGTTGTTGCTATTTTCTGTTTCCTTCGGGGTGAGAAGAGTAAGATTCTTCTCAAACTTTCGCTGCAGATCCCTTTCCTTTTCTCTCTCTAGGAGCCATTGCATGGTACCAACATCATCCCTGTTCTTTTCTTCCTCAGCATTTTTGTTGGTTCCTTCCTCTGAGTCATCATCATCAGATACGTTGTAGTAGTCAAAGGAGGCCTCCTGGTTCCCGGCTGTCTCCTGCTGTCTCTGAGAAACAGGCATGACTTGTGTGACTGAGGTTACCATCGCTTGTTCAAGTTTCTCACATCTGACAGGCAATGTGTCAGAGGGGGTCTTTTGATGGGGCTTTAGCAGAGGCGTGTTAGACTTATGATAACTATTCACAGAGAGAGTGTTGTGCAGAGGCTTAAAGAGTGTATCCTTGCTAAATATTTCTTTCCTTTTATCAAGGCTGCTTGATTCAGTGCTATGATGCTGAACCAGCCGCCCGTTAGCAATCACCTCTGCAGTTTGGCCAGCAATCACTGAACCACTGCTTGGGCCCTTTGGGGACTCCTCCTTGTGCACCCCAGGCTCCCTAGCAATATGTTGAGACTGTCTTTCTGTGGGAGTCATTTTTTTTAGCCCATCAGTCCCTGTTAGTGTATCATGATCCTCTTTATTCTTTCCCAGTAGTGATGGAGCGGTAAGCACAGTCTCACTGGATGTGTTGCACTGAAAATAGTCATCAACTGCAGATTTTGTTGTGCAGGAGTTGAGCTCACTATATGATGGCAAATTCTCTGTAGGCTTGCCTTGTTCCAATAGGCTACAAGAACTGGGGGTTTCTGCACTGCCCCCGGCTATTTCAGGGATGCAAGTCTCTTTGTAGCTTGCGGATGAAATCAGAGCCCTTTGATGACTGAGCGACTGAGATGGCCTTAAGGTACTATCATCAATGTAGGTTTGGCTAGTTGTTTGGTCATCTGGGCTACAGCCTTCACCTATATCTTCAGGTGTGCCTAAAGTAGCTGAGCCCAGAGGTCCCTTGGAGTTATCCATGGATCTAGACCTTTCTTTAGCCTTACTGGACCGCTCATTCCTTGATCGTCTATCCTGCGTATGGCTGTGGCTCCGATGGACCTTGGAGTGGGAGCTTCCCCTGGAAGGTTCAGGGAAAGGCATTTCAGTTCTTCTTTTGGCCAGTTCACCAGACACATCCCACTCTGGTGTCATGGGAAAGTGAGATTCAATCATGTTAGGATTGCTGTGCATTATATAATTATCTCCCTTGTGTTCTATTATAAAACACCCTTCCCGTGGGGATCGAGTCAAGGGATCATAGAACTCATACTCCCTTTCAGCAGGTATATCCAAATGAGAGCCATCTGATGGGTCTCCTTTGGACACCCGGGTCTTGCTGTGCGACCTCGATTTCCCATGAGACTTTCTATGATTCCTGCTCTTTTTACTTCGTCCACTGTGGTGAGCTGAAGACCCTGCTTTGCTTCGTTGAGCTTTTTCTTCTTCAAGTTTCTTCATTAGTGCAGTGTGTCTCATGACATTTTCCACAGTCAAGTCTGGGTTAATGCGCCTAATAATCTCCATTTCTACCTCTCTAGGTATAGTGGTAGGGGTGTCCTCGTCCCTCAGCGGCCACTCCTCTGGAGGAAACTGGGCAGAGAAATTTGCCAACTGTTTGGTCTTATCCTTCTTAAAACTTAATCGGAATAATTTGAGTCCAAATTTCTTAGACTGCTTTTCTACATCCTTAGGCTTTGTGAGTGTCTCTGATTTATATGAAAAATTGACAGTACTTTTACTTTTCTCAGTAGGTGGGACCTGACATAATGAAGGAGGACAGTATGAGTCTTTACAGTCTTTTGCTGATTTCCTCTGTAGGGTGGATGCATGCATGCTGTGCATGTCTTCTCTGCAACAATGGCAGGAGTCGCAGTGGTTTTTGGGTAGTGTTCGGTCCCTGACACATCCCGAGGTGGAGGGAGTTATAGTTCCTTGTTGTGGAGAGGTACATTGAGACCTGTCAGGTATCCTCTCATCCAAATGGTACCATTTACTGTTAGTTCTTATGAGAGATGGCGTTATAAAGTAAGTCTGTGGGGTTACAATGAAATAACCATCTGGAGTTGGGTATATTTTCCTCTCCCGTACAAGCATGTTCAAAGTATGTCGAAGGATTTCTGGACTGGGTGTTGGAACTCCTAGAAATAACAGTAAACACATATCAGGAAGTGCATAAAACTGTGTAGGACTCTCTAGTTTCCCCCTTCCCAGCAAAAAGCTAGTTTTCCCAATGTGCAAGCCGAATATGCTGAACAAACATAAAGCGTTTTGTTAGGTATTCTCTTCTCTGTTTATTTTTCCACTTATCTCCTACACTTCAGACCTATCAATTATTAATTAAATAGTAGGCCATTAATAAAGAGCTAAAAGAAAACCCCAAGAGAACTTCTGCACTTTCAATGTGCAGGTGATCTTCAGCTAAGAGATGGAATCACTGAAAACCAGAATGTCAAGGGAAATATTCTACTTTTATTCTTCTTCCAACAAAGCATTTATATCCAAATTCACAAGAACTATTCTTATAACACCTTGTCACATATAAGGCAGTAGGTATTTGTTACTTTGGATGACTAAGCTGCTTTTCCCACAGAATACTACACCGAAAAAAAAACCCCAGTTCCTTAAACTGTCCCTTTATCACCAACCTGATTTAACTGATTTGCTCTCCCATTAAAATATGTTTCAACCATATCAACTGCTTCAAAACAGAGACATTCTGAATGATCCCATTCATCTTACCCAGAAAGTCTTTTCCATCAGGCTGGAAATTACAGATTTAGCTCCCAAAAATTTGCTTCTCAGAGTTCCTTGTCTTTCAGGTGAGATGTGTGGGACACTATCTAAGTGCATGTATTGCATACCAAGAGAGGGACGAGTATGACTACCCCACATCAATGGCATATGATACACTTGGCACTGTGAGCCACATCCTTCCCATTACCAGTGCACCTGCTGGATTCAGTGGTGCTGACCAAGTCTTCAATACTTCATTAGATAAAACACTAAGTTGCATGTTGTGTATAGGGGTAAGTTCTATCTAGAGCTAAGGAAAAAAGAACTTTAGTTCACAAACTAGTTTTAAAAAGTTTGTTTATGCTGAATAAAAAATTAAAATACTTCCATGTTATAAGTGGAAAAAGCTATCTTCAATCAATACATTTTGTTTAACTAAAAAGCATTTTAATTCTGAGTACTAGTCTGGTTTACATTTTTAGAACTAAGGACTTTTTTTTCAAACATTTGGATGCTCTATTTTGAACAGAAAAAGTTGAAATTATTTATTCAGGGTCTTAGTTTTAAACAAAAGTAATTTAGGAAAAAAAAAAAGAATCAAAGAGCAACTTAGTTTGGAAGAGAACTCATGAATTAATCTGGTTAGCATCTCTACTCAAATCCTGGCAAATTTAGATGAGGCTGGTCAGGACCTTGTCAAGTCAAACTCTGTCTTGAAGAATAGTATTTCAATGCATGCAAAAACATTTCAGTGAAGCATCTGCTTTTTTACAGAAACACTTCATGGAGAAATCTCAGCTGGGGTACCTGCCCCAAACACAGCATCTCCAGGGGCACACAGAGTCCGGTCACCAACTCTTCTCCAACATGTCAAAGGCTGGAGCCTGTAAGCTCACTGATCTCCTGATGACAGCAAAACCCATTAAAAACAACAAGAAAAAGAGAATTTGGACTTATCCTGTGTCTTGCAACTGAGTTGGAGGCAACATATTCTTACGTCTGACTCTGAGTGTTGTTTGAACTTAGAGACATGACCATACTACTCATATCCATAACTAAAATTTTAAAATGGAACACAAAGGGTTAGGAACAACACGGACATGAGTGAAAGCAGTTACAGCACAAAAGGCACCAGGAAGAAGTACACAGGGACATGTGCTGGTTTTGACTGGGATAGAGTTAATACAGCTCATCCACCATCCACAGGGCTGAAATATTTGGGCCACTGTGGACACAGGAAGTGAGAGGCCAAGATACCATATCATTTGAGAGCACAAATGAGAATGAACATTAGAAAAAAAATATGGAGAATCAGGAGCTTGCATTTTCTTCCTTTTTCATGCAGGTGTCCACAATTTCTGTAATAATCTGAGTGAAAGTAACAAAGATCCCCAGAACCTCTAGATGAGTTAACATGCCAGAAACAGCAACAGGTGGGAAAAGCTAAAATCCAGAGAGCTGGGGGAAAAAATCTAGCCCAGAATTCTGAATCTCTCTGAACTAAGTAGACAATATGCTGGCTTCCTGTGGATTATGAGGCAGAGCAGGCTGTCCTCTGCATGAGCTTTTGATATCACACAGGAACATGAAGAACGATTTCAATCCCTGTAACAACTCATGGTCACCTAACTCTTCATTCCTGCAGTGGAGCTGCTGTGTCTGCTTGGGCAACGCCACCCCTTTGACATTATGGTGTGCATCACAACAAGACGTGGATGACTGCAAAACTCAAGCTCATTTGTTTCTCCATCCTGTGCTGAATAGGCACTGCAGGGTCCAACCATGGTCCAGCTCAGGTGCACCTGCCCTGCAGCAGCCAACCTCTCTTCCTTCCCCTACACAAACAACCTGCCCCACCCATTGCACTCTTCAGAAGCTTACAAGTAAAGACTTCAACACATACTTAGCTTTGTGAGAAGTTTTCATCCTTATTTTACTAAAAAGACTTTTCTTAACATACTGTTTCAAAAACATCACAACACAAATAAAAGGGATGAAAGTACTTCTCCTGGGAGCTCAGAGAAAAGTTAGGGAAAAGGATTGAAATAGATGTATTGATGTTTTACAGCAATTTAGGCAAAAATGCACTGCAAATACATGGCAAAAATAATAATATGCATTTTTCACCCAGTAAACCATAAGGGCTACAATGTGTTGGGTAAGTCTCTAAACACTGGATACACAGTAATTACATTAATTGAGTAACTCCTATGAATGGAGAATGGGCAGATAAACACCAAGGAAAAAAAAATCAGCATGCCTGGCAGTCAATGATGCTGTAAAGTTAATTGTGTCAGCCTTCTCTCTGGAGTTGAAGCCTATCACTTTTATCACTCCCAGCATACAGTCCATGCTGTGGTTCACTAAGCCAGCGGGGATGACAGCAGATGCAGATCTTGGAAGCTCAGCACTGTCAACTAAGGGTAGCTATGGGTTTTATGCCAAGCTCTTTTAGGTACTTACAAAAGCAGAAACAGACCCAAACTCAGCTTCGGCTTTCCTGCATGCAGACAGGAGCAATGACATTAAAAAAGGAATAATGGGATCCAGAGTGAATATAGATTTCTTGGCTTTCTCAAGACTTTCCTCTTTAAAGCAATCTGCCCCCCCCGCACTCAAAGGTCTCCTTATGGTCTCCCTTCCTCCATTAAATAGGAACAAGGGAAAAAACCCCAGTGACTTACAGATTCCAGCCCATAAAATATTGCATGACAGCAGTGGTGTTATTTAAGATTATGTAGTGGTTTAATAATTCAAAAGCAGAAACTGTCTGGACACTGAATCATCAGACATGTACATTTTCTGTATCTCAAGAGAGTCTACTATGCCATCCACTGAGCTTCCAGACAGAAGATTATGTCTTGTTTGCTGCTCACAAAGAACACTGACCTAGAGTGAACTCAGTTAACGTAAGACACTTCTTTTAAGTGCTACACATATAATTCATATATTTAAAGAGTGAAGTTATAAAGGTGATTGTCAGAGGAATTTGCCAGCTTTCAGAAAACTGCTTGCTTCAAAAGTAACCTAGGCCAATACACACGTATTTTCTACACTGAAATTTTGAAGGTCTTAAAATTATTTAAACGTGTATGTACACAGAACTGGTGAGGAAAAAAAAAAGAAGACAAATATCCTTATTAAAGGCAGCACAGACTAAGGTTTGATGTTGTCTTTGTCCAGGTTCATACAGATAAGAGGGTCTGGTTGCCAAACACAGAACAGGGGTTACATTCTTAGCTCCTTATACTGGATTTCAAAGATTTACATTTAATGTATGGGATTTAAACCATGGTCAATAAATTACAAAGCAGGGCTGTACAAACATCACATTGTTTAATTCTAAGTTAGAATAATGGAAGCATGTGCAGGAGCAGCCCTCTTGCTTTTTTGAAAACCCAACAAATAACAAAAAACACAAATAAAATGTGCATTATCAATACAAACTTTTTGAATAAAATAAATTCATGAAAAATACATCTGAAGTAGTACTTAAATGGTGTTAAATCTGCTAAAATGATTTTCTCCTGAGCTGATGCTAAGGCTTAACAAGGGATAAAAGAAATACTCTGATTGGCTCATGAAATACTAGTTAAAGATGTGGAGTAGTTGCTATGTGATGTTATAAATAATTAGCATACCTTATTTCAGATAGAGCCATGGCCCAGATTTATGCCTGCACAATGGCTCAGCAAACTAGAGGGCTAGACAGCAACTGTAAGAGCCTGCACTGAGCAAAAAGGTTTATTATTCTTAGGCACTTTTGAAAATAGCATCTGGGGTCTTAGGAAATTTATCTTCACCATGAAACGCAGTGAAGCATCTGTTCATTAAAGCACAAACAACACAGGCAGACAAGTGCTGCTACAGGAAGAGATACAGAGAGGTTACGTGATAATAACAGACACATCTACAGTGGTAATGCTCTTCTCTCCCTCAGAGCATCAGCACCTAGCTAGGAAAAATAAACTATCAGAATATGAGAGGACATATGAGAGGCTATTTTGCAATAGCCACAAAGAATACAAAGGCTCAAAAAGGTACAGATTATTTATTACAGGGATTTGGGCAGAAAAGTGAAAAGTGTCAGCACAAGAAGTTCTTTTTATTGGAAAGGAGAAAAATTTTGGATAATCCTCATACACTGAGAGAACATGTATGCTTGCTATATTAAATATGTCATGGCTGGGAGAAAAAGGCATTTCTCTAGTGAAGGGGAAAAATTGGTCAACAAAGGGTGAATTTTTTTTCTTCAAATAACTTTATCTACATTTTGGGAAGTGAGGCCCTCCCCTTTTTTTTTCTTTTTTTTTTTTTTTAATCTCAGACTTGAGAAATTCACATGTTAATGGCTAGTGGAAAAAAAAAAAAGGCAGCAAGAGACTATGTGCTAACTTGCCTCAGGCTTTGTCTGAGCAATGTCTACAAAATAATCCAGCCAGCTGAATTATTTTTCATGTTTGGCTCTGTCTAACAAGAATAGCACAACACACCAAGTGAACTGATAATCATGCTCCCAGGAAACTCAAGGCATGTCACCAATAAATTATTATTTCCACCATGCAAAAATGGTTATATAAAAATATTGATCAAATAATTGAAAAAATACTTGCAATCTATGAAATTCTTCTAGTACATAGCATACATAGAAAAGATAACTTGGGAAAAAATCATCAAAATTAATTAAGAGAATTACAATAGTGAACTTTGCCTTCTTCACATTCTAGCCCTTACAATTTTTACCACTATTTTCAAAATCAGCCTGATAAACAAAACTACAAATAGGGAGATAAAGCCAGTATTTACAAAATATGCTTGCAGTACTTTTTTCAAAGTGCAATAATTAAACGTCAGACAATTGTTTATTCCAAACATAGCACTCAATTGAGAATTATTTTTTAAATTCTCAGAACTCAGCATCACTTATAGCAAAAGACATGTAAATTGCAAGGCTTATAGTAACTCTTGCTCTAAAAGGTAAGCAAAAAAATTCCAGACATCAAAACATGGCTGTGGTCGGGCTGCCTAGATGAGACCAATGCATCAGTAGTTTTCCTACTGAGGTATTTTTAATTAGCTACTTTTTGTAACTATAAATAGGTACAATGGAGAAGTTTCTCAGCTACTTTAGAGAACTGTAAACTCAGACACAGAACAGATAAACATCTTGCCCAGGATCATACAAAGCACAAATGAAGAAGTTCTGTTCTCTTGAGCAGTAAATCTCTGCCCAGCGCCTTAGTGCCTCAATGCAAAAAGTCTCTACAAGATGCATTTTGCATGATTCACCCACTCCAGATACAGCCAGCAGAGAAGCAGCATGTTCAAGAATACATTCTTGTTACAGGATTCCCTTTTTGTGGTGTTACAGTATCTCTAATCCGAGGCAATTTCCATTTACCATTTGATAAATATCAAATGCTGACAAGAATACCTTCTGAACAGTACATTTGTGTATGTGAACACAGCAAGTGCATCTATAGCTCTCCAAAACTTTTAGTTTAGTCATGGAGAGAGATGCCTTTTTTTGTTGCTGTTTTTCAAGCAAGGGCAGTGCAGAAGCAAAAGTCAGAACTGTGTCCAGGAAGGATCTGAGAACTCTTGGAAAGCAGGCTAACACAGTCCTTTTACTTTAAATTAACCTCCCACAGAAACAGTCATATCATTGTTACTGGACTCTACTACTTGCATCAGGCCACACATTGAGAGCCTGTTCTAGGTGAAGGAAGACATGCAGATGTGTGGGAAACCTGATCTTTAGAAGGGAGGTCTCTACATGAGGTTACCTCTTCAGAGGCTGGACAATGACACTTCAGCTGGTTGAATGATGCCAACACAACCCTTATGAGTTACTGCAACCAGCTTGAAAGCCACAAGGTGAAATGAGTTTCTCTGGCTATATCACATCATGCTTTGTTCTCCATAGTTATTAAAGAAGCCCTGCACTCCTTTAGCTATGATGATAAAAAAGGTTATTTTATGAGAAAAAAATCACAAACAAGCTTATTCTGATACTGTCTGAAAAAAGAAACAAGCCAATATTTTGTTGTTTAGTACACCAAGTATTTTTTATTACTTATATGAAGTCAGGAGTTTGTTCTGCAAAATGCATTCCACTTGAATGATCTTATCAAAGAGAACTCAATTCTCTATATGTTTAAGGATAAAGAACAAGTTCCAAGATTAGAACCCTATTGTCCCTTTTACTTTTGGTTAGAATGTCAGATGAGTCAATATTGCCATCCAGAAGGTACTGAGGATTCTTTAACTGCCTTTTTACAGCCATGTGCTCATCTGACTGATGATTTATGAATGACTGGTTACCTGGGAAGCAGGTGGTTAGGTGCTCCATTAGTGCTTCTTGTGTGACTTGTTTCCGGGCAGAGTTCATTGCTGAGATGGCCAGGCAAAGGATTTCCCCAAGTGGAATAAACTGTGACTGAGTGATGGGAGACATGCTGATGGGTGATACATCACCTGTAAAAACACAAAAGATGTGCAATGAAGCATTTTGTTCAAAAATCTGCTCATAGCACAAAGAGGTAGAGATACAGCTGGTGAAAATTCAGAGATCTCTAGTTTTTGTACTGAGCTGGGTATAAAACCCTTACAATAGAGAACCATCCATCAGCTTATTTCAAAACTTAAGACATGGAGAAATTTGGAAAACGGGAGATGCACACTATGCAGACATAGCTTCTCAAAGTGTACAACTGACAGACTCAGGAAAATGGCAATAAATTAGCACTCATGGCTGCAAAACCTCCTCTTAACATCCTACTAGGTAACTGCACAAACATAACAGTTGCATATATTTCTCTGGACATAAAAGGGGAAATTTCACTGCCCTTTCAAAGTATAGATCACCCACCATTCCCATTTGATATAGTATTTTTTTATTAATAGTAACAAAGATTAAAAAAATGTTGCTAATTTAATGAATAACATTTTAACTCAGCTGATAAAACACAGAACTCTTTAGAGGCCCAAAAGCATCAAAACACCTTAAGACTGATACTCTGAATAAACCTCTCCTGGATCTACATGCCAATATATAGTTGTACAAACTATATATTTTTTAGAAGAGAAGTTTTATGGTTTCAGGATGGCCTGAAAATTGAGTTTGTCGTAACTTTTCTTATGTTGTCTTACACACTATTCATTAACCTACAGTTTAAAAAAATCATTAAAAGATCTTAAAGTTATGGGAGAAACTACAATTTGATAATACTGGCATGACTACACATATACAAGGCCATTTTAACTTGTTTTATCCAAGTACATAAATCTTTGATTCTGCTCTGTAAATCTTCCTGAAGTGGTGACAGCTCCCCAGTGATGTCAAAGAGAGGAAAGCAACAGGCTAAAATATTTTCCTTGCCAGTGAAAAAGGAATAATAAGGAGTAACAGACAGAACAAAGGGCACTTAATTATGAATCCTATTCTGCCCACAGGTCAGTAAATAACCAGGGATTAAGTTCTACCTAAATGGCTTTGAAATGTCACAAAAATCATCTTATTTCTGCTGTCACAGAGCAACACCTTGTGATCTCACCATGAATCAAATTACTAGAAATTAATTAAAATTCAAATTTTCATTCTCAGTTCAGAAGATCTAATATTTGCCCCATTAGTTCTATATTCCTATTATGTCTACTAAGCAAGAGCAGCAGCTTCCAAAATTGATTATCAAAATGCATTCACTCTGGCATTATACTCAGCACTTTGGTGGGAAAAAATTGGTGAGTAGTAAACTGCATAGCTGTCTCAGCGAGACCTATGAGCAACATTTTTCAATCACAAGCTCTACAATCTGCTCTACAGCAGTGATACACATTATCCAAGGCACAAGAATGATTTAAAACAACACATTTGTGCTATGCTATCTCCTGATTGCTTTTGCTTAATCAGGCCTGACCAGATCAATGCTGCACTCCCTTCCCAGCACAGCAGCATTCCTCCCCCTTCAACACAGCGAAGCCTAAGATCCTACTCATTCTTATCTGACCACAGAATTATGACCTTAAAATATAACATTCTCTGGACGTGTTTTTACTCAAATACACCTAAAAGTTCCTGCCCCATGCATTACAGAGAACAGCAAAGAAGATGACACACAGCTTACAGGGAAACATGAGAGATATGTTCCACATGATATGGGAGCAACACCATTTGTTCCCTCATCATTTTGGTATGGATAAAGAACATCACAGTTATTATATTGCTATTTACTAATAATTATCTCTGCTGTCAGTTTAAACTCGTTCATAGACAAATCTTTGTAATCAGCCAGACACATAAGTTTACCAACTTTGATCACCAGTCATCATACACTTTGTATAGAAGATCAGTTTCTTTAATGATTAGTTTCATGTCTAAGAAGCATCAGAATTAAGGTAAGAATTATGTAGATTTAGCTAAATAATATAAGAAACGACTGTCTTTAACCAAAGATTATGTCATGGGTATCCTTGGGAGAACTACTAAATTAAGTTCAGTGCAATGTCAGACAGATTGGCATATAGTGGCCACAGCTGATAATCTTACCAAGTTCACAGGGCACTGAAATGGGCTCTCTGGTGTCCTGGTTTTGCTGGGACAGAGTAGCTTTAAGGGCATCCAGGTAAAGGGCAGCAATTCCGTAATTGTTCTATCTGTATCATCAAAGACCTGGCAATTTCTCAAACCTAAGCAGCCTGGCAGGAGTATCCCTGTGCCTGTTCCCAGCCATGCACCCTCACTGCCACCTACACAGGTGCCAGGACAAGACAGCAGGAGGAAGACTTCTTCCTTTCCCTGGCATGGGAATGATCCATTCACAGCTAACCACAATGATACGTAGGATGTAGAGAAGGGGCCATAATACCATAACCAGCCTCCTGAAGTGGGAAAGGGACTCAAGGAGTTCTATACCCGAAGCTTTGCTCTGCAGCCTTGTAGTTGCCCACAGAGGGATGCTTGGACAACAACTCAGAAACCAGTTGCTCTGCTCATGTCCAGGAGTAGCCCATCCCTCTGCCATGACTGCCAAGAACCTGCATAAATCCACCTCTGAGATCACTTCCAGCTGGGACTTGTTAACTTAAAACTGGCTAAGTACAAGCTAAGAAATAATAAAATTTACCTGATTTTAGTAACTTCCCACAATTCTCCCTTTTAAAGTAGGCCTTCAGCAAGGAATTGCTTTCTAGGTTAGTGAGCAGAAAACACTCACTGACCCCCTGCCAGGAGGGCTCTTGTCACCAGGAACAAGCGAGGGATTTCACTGAAATACTAACTATAGTTCACATAATTCCTCAATATGAAACATTCAGTAGTGGCTCCTCAATGTTAACACAATTTCTAGCACAGCATGTTATAGTTTGTATACCAGGGTAATGCACACCCTGCTTGCAAATATTTGGAAGCTTAACAACCATTTAATTAACGACAAAGATTACTATAATTGCCCATTAAATTTTAACTTAAATGGCTCTAAATGAAATAGAGATGTTTAAAAAATATTGGTTTACGTGAGGGCCTTTCTGGTTTGTAAAGGAATACCGTGAGTTAAGCCTTATTCCTTTCCACTGAGTGCTCCTCAACCTTCTTCATTATGGCAAGGAAACTTGTTTCAGCTCTGTTGTGATAGAATGATCTCCACAGCTTGTTGTTCATAACTGTCTCCTAGAGATAGTTACTAGCTCTTGTTTCAAAAGGCTAGCACAGATTTTGAGCAGACCTAGTGACAGAAAGCCAAACTCCCCTCACTCAGGGAAGCTCTAATTTGCCAGATTTTATCTTGACTGTCCCGTGGCTCTGGGAAATCACACACACTCTGTGGTTATAGTTAAGTCAACAAACTTCTTTGATGCACGGTAACAGCAAATATCTTGCATCTATGAGATAATATAATACATTAACATCAATTACACACATAAATACTGTTAGGCTGTTGAACAGAAGGTTTACTACAACTTCTTTAGGAAAAGATCTGCTAAAAAAAAAAAGCGGCAAATATGCTTTTCCTAATTTTTTTGAAGACCACATCACTTACATCTAGCATATGGCTCCTGTTAGCTCTGACTGATGCTTGTCTCAAGCAGCTTTCTTTTGAAATCAAATTACTAGCCTCAACTTTCATATGTTTGTGTTCCCAATTATATGAAAACTAGAGCTCAGAGAGCAGTTTTCACCAGCTGACTGCATGTTTTGTTTAAATATGAGATATATACATGTATATATAACTTCAGCTCTGTTTCTACAATGTCTTTCCAAACCTCTCTCTAAATAATTAAAAAAAAAAGTTTTCTAGAATTCTTGTATAAGGTGACATTTTAAAGAATGTCTAGGCACATAAGAAACAGTGAACGGGATTTGTATCACTGGCCTGGGGGGAAAATTATTTTTATTACTTAGAAGAAAAGATAATGTAGCACATAAAATAAACACTTAGCTCTTATACAGCACTTTTCTTCAGTGGTTTTCAAACACTCTGAAAAACTGGGAACCATAACTATCCTTAACATACAGATGAGAAATTGATGGTCTAACATAGCTGAACACACATCCTGAACCCATACCAGCCAGAACTTTTCCTGTGCCAGTGTATCTAGTGTGTCTGTTCTCTGCAAGTCTGGGTAACACCATTTGAGAGAAAATGCTGATACATGGTACAGCATGGTACAATCACATTATTAGTGATTCTACTGCTGGAAAGAAGTGACCTGGAAGTCAAACTCTTTGTCTCATGAACTTTGCATAAAGATTACTTGAAAAATCACCTCTTGACTTACAAATGGAACCAATTCGGTACAACCATTGTATATGAATTAAAGAAATTAGAATGCAAAATCATACTATATTAGAATTTATACACCCTATTTCTCTGAAACAGGGAAGAGACCCTCTGATTTACACATTGCATCCTGTAAAGTACAGCCCTTCTTTAGACACTCAACACCTTTTTAATCTTTTGTTTCTTATGGCCCAAGACAACCTTTAAACACAATTTTTAGCCTGGTTTACACAGGCTAAAATGAGGCTTGCACAATCACAATCTGGGTGTTTGTATGTGTCAGGGAGATTGAGCCTCACTAGACAAGAGCAGGGATTCTAAAACAAGTGCTTGCTACACTTGTATAGATGTATACTTTGTATAGATGCTACACATTACATCTATACAGAGCTTCAGGCATAGCAACCCCCCACTACACAGGACAGAATCCAGTCAAAAAACACTTGACAAGGGAAATCTGACTTCACTTCTTTTGCTGATTACAGAACTACATTATTAATCAGAAAACATCAAGCTAGAGCACAGTAACTTCATGGCATCTCATGATTACAGTGGTGACTGCAATAGAAATCCCCTACAAAAATTTTCTTGCCAACAGCCTGTTGTCATCAACACTTGTCTATGATTTCATTCTCGGAATAACTACAGAAAGGTCATTTTCTAACAAAACTACTTGTAATGGGCAACGGAGGGCCTAGAATATTATCTTTTTTTCCCCCCAATAATACTGAAAGTAAAAGGTCTCTTCTAGAAAAAGTACACTTTCAGATTTACTTAATGAAGGGACAGATGCTGAAGAATTTACATGTCTGGCCTGGGTTGCACAATTACCCAATTTTGCCCCAAACCCCAACTTGACTGAATTATGCTAATTAAAGAATACTTTGTAAGCAGATGCAGCAAACCTACTCTGATGTGAATTCACAACAAGGAATTGCCATTTTAAGTTAGACATTCCCATTTGACTGAACAAAAGGAGTGAAAAGGAGGAATACGCAAATTTCTTTAGTATTAAATTAATTCTTTAGTATTAAGTAGTATTAGACTACTGTGAAGCACCTTGAATCTGCACTAGCATGCTAACACAGAAAAGATCACATTTCACTGACAAAATCAGAAACTAAGAAAATTAGAAGAAATGTTGCTTGTTCTGTTTCCAGACATAGCCTAAATCCTCCTTTTAAGCTACATTTCCTGGAGTATTTTATGAAAAATGATGCAGGTTGTGTTTACTGGACAGATACACATATTAGAGGACGGAAAACAACAATAAAAATACATTAAAGATTTTTCCATTTATTCCTGTTTAAGAGCAGCTTAAACAAAGGCTCAACAAATGCAGTAATACATTCATTCACTAACCAGCAAGTTCCCTCTGCAACTCTGAAATGCACACCCATCAAAATCAGTAATGAACACTTCCAAGGATGTGACCACTCCAAATCTACACAGCCTGAAGAAAACACATCAAACTTACCATAACCAATATAACAAACCTAAACAGAGTTCTAGTTCCTTACTAGTTATTAACTTCAACTGTGTAAATTGATCTTTTTAATCATTCAGACCCAGCTAAAATAATGATCTCCAGCTTCACCAAGTGGCACCAACTTTCAGAAGCAGGTGCTAAATTACCCACAGTCAGCAGACTCATCTTACATGGATTCATTCTGTGTATTTCCTGTGATTTAATTTTCCTTTTCTTTGTTCATGTCCTGTGGCCAGCTGCCTCCTGATCCAAAGTGATATCCCAGCACATGTTACAACCATGATCATAAAAAGTTTCTGCTGGAGCACGGAACTTTCCCAGAGGATTCAGTTGAGGAGATTTCTGTAGCGTTGCTTATCCTGGGAAGGAGGTGTGGGGGGACTGTGTTTTTTTAATATATTGTGTGCTTTAGAATGTATTTCCCCAAACAATATTTTTCAAATGCAGTTTTAATAAATGTCCATGTCTGTATTCCTGGCACACAATATGTTAAAAAAGGGGGACTTACCTGAACCCCTATGGTCTGGTTCCATGCTCCAGCACAGTATCCAGAGAAGCAGTGATGTAACAACAATGTGCATATTGGGGCTTTATATCACTGTGGAAGCTGGCTGAATGCAGCATAGGTCAGTGCCACAGGACCTGAAAGAAGGAAAACAAAGCATGCTTTTAGGCATTAATATGCTGAACACCCACCTCTCAAAGCAGGAAATAGGGGCATACTGAAGAAAAAAATGCAGTTATCTATGCAGGTCCACTGAAAGGAACACTATTTCATGCAATTCTCATATAAGCATGAGAAATAAATGGTTAAGAAATTACAGAGGAGGTGGAGAAGAATCTAAAAGGGACTACAAATATAACTCCCACACAGTGTTTTGAAAACATCTCTCTCTCTTTGCCCTGTTTCCATGGAATGGCTGAAATCACGTTCTGATACCACCCCCTGTTCCGAAGGCACTCACAGTCTTTGCAAAGCACCTCTCCACTGCAGTGCCTCAGGATTCTGCAGTGTCACTCCTCTTCTCCCTGGCTCTCTGCAAAGTGAAGTCATAGGAATGGATCAGCCAACCTGACTTCTCACTACCCTGCCCAGAATCCTTTGTGAACTGAAATGAGTCATCGCTCTGAAAAAATCCACAGCGCAATGTTCCAGGTTTCTCCCTGTGTCTGCGCTGGCTTCTTTGTCTTTGAAATGAAGTGCCTATGCTTCTGGAACAGTGCCCAGCTGCATTGTACAGGATAACAAGCCAGCCTTCTCATTAAGTGGACAAGAAAGCTATTTACATGCATTAGCACAGACAAGTTAAAGCTTTAACCCTCTAGTCAAGATAAAAAAAATCACCCTTAACATATCTTCTTGATGTAATGCACAACTCCCCCTATACACAGAAACATAAATGCACAGACATACATGGGCATACAGATACTTACACAGAGCAGTATTTTCTTTAACTATTCACTATTTTTCATGACACCAGTTTTAGGTCTATTAATTAAAAAGAATGATTTACTCTCTTTTGTCAGTCCTGAAGAATGCTGCAGATCTAAATGTAACAAGCAGCTCTGCTGTACACTAGATCAGAGTTGTGCTGCTGTGAACTGTTAATCAAAAAATTAGAAGCAGTGGACAAGTTCTTGTAAGCTTATTTTTCAGTATCTCATTCACCATTTGGGCTTAAAACAAAGTGAGCCCTGAAACCATGCCAGACAGAAAATGTCAAACTGTTCCAAGAGCTGAGGGCCAGCAGAGCTGCTTCAGCTTCTGCTACCACTGACAAAGAAGGTAATGCTCAGAACGAGGTCACTGTGTCAGGATCTCACTCCCAGTGCTAGGTTTTCTTTTACTTGGTGAGGATATGCTAAGGCAAAGTATCAGGAAGACACAGAAGAAATAGGAATAGTGTATGAGATGAGAGACAGATGCTGCTGTTCCAGAGGAACATTTTTAGTTGTTCTGAGATATTCTTTTAAAAGAAGGAAACGCTTAAAATTGACTTTACTGTAAAAGAACTATTTCTAGTCATGACCTAATCATCAAAATCAGACCAATATGCCAAAATGGAGGTGCAAAAGGAAAAAGGAAGTTTTGCTACAAAGAACCTCTTTAAAGGCTTCTACATTCCATGCATTTTGAAATGGTTTGAAGCAAAGAAGGCACATTAACCACAGAACTCTGAAACACAGCACTTTAGGACTCACCTGTGCTATGCTGGAACAGGCAGTTCCCCTATGTGTTTCACCAAATGAACACACCAGGTGCTTAGGACTGAATGAAATACAAAAGTCAGTACCACCCTAGCCCTTCAAAAACCCTGGCAGTCAGAGAGTCCAACCAAGCCTTAAACAGGTTTGTGTGTTTCAAGAGGACAAGTAAATAGCTGGGTTATACAGCTACAGTTTGTTGTATGAACAAACATCAGTTTTGGCCACAGGTCTGTGGGGGTTGTTAAGCAGCAAAGCCATACAGATCGATTTACAAGTGTACCACACCAGTAGTTACACAGTAGCCATAATCTCAACATTGAAAGATGGGGGCTTGCTATACACACAGTCAACAATTTTTGTGTTCCCTGAAAGGCCTCCTTCCAGCAAATCTTCCTTTAGCTTCACAGTTAATTTTTGCCTTCCCTGGAGCTGCAGCATCAGCCACAGCACCTCTAATGAATCCAACTTGACATTTACAATGTTTTGGGTCTCCTAGGATTGTCCTTCAGAAACTCTGATTGTCTACTAAGTACACACCCACTTTACAGCAACAAAACCTACCCCATGAAAAAAAAATTAACAAGTGAATTAGACCAAGCACTTATTGAAAGTAAAAACATTAGTTCCAATCTTCTTCCCCTTTGCACCAGACAGCTGCCATGCAAAGCTAAATGCATGCATGAGCCCATGTTTCCACAGACATGCACAAGTTCTTGCTGCAGTAGTCTTGCAACTAACACCAAAGTTAAAACACTGGTAGAAGAAAGCTAAAGGTAATACTGCAGCCTAAACAGCTTTTCTCTCTACCAAATTTCTCTAGCACTTGAATCTATACTATATGCTCAGGAACAACTCAAGTATTCTGAACAGACTAATACAATGCAAGCTCTTTCAGTGAGACAATTCCTCTCGTATGTGATGCCTATGGATACCTGGAATACACCAAGCATGCATAGACATCTTGTGTGCATGCACCTAGGCATGCCTTTACTCAAATTCCTCAGTTTACAGCACTCTTACACAGCCCTTTAAGCAGTATTAACAACAACAAGAAATACCTGATACCTCAAGCATAGCAGAGAGCAAAAGCGAGACACCAGTAGTGGGGAAAATATAAATGAGAATGTTTAGAAGAGCTGAAATTGATGGACAAACCAGTGCTGCCACCATCAGCGATGTCACAGGACATGGCCTCACAGGAGGAAGCCCTAGCCAAAATCCCACATGCACTCCCCAACCAGGGCAGGTGCTCTGTTCCTCCATTCCACATCTCCCCCCGTAGCACGACGGAGGTTGGTACTAAAACAAAAGCTGCCTTATTGATAGCATACAGTACAAACACACCACATGCTTCTCTCTGTGTAACTCCATGTATGCATGTGCATCCAAACAGACCAGTACAAAATACAGTACAGCTTAACACCAATCTTCATCACACACTGAGGAAGCAGATGATGTAAAAATCCCAATTTCTTCGTTTGCACACATTCCTTTGTCAAACTCTACATTAGCTTGCATACATCCTGCAGTCCTCCCAAGTTGGGACCTGGGATTCCCCTCCTTTGCCACAGTCCCTTCCTGATCACTAGAGGGAAACTCAAGAGAAAGAAAGGCATATGCTAAAATGGGGATACACACACGCAGACCCACACACATGGTAACACATGAGAGAAAATAAAAAAGCTTAAAAAAGAACATGCTCAAAAGAAGCCAAGAAGGTTATCAAGAGTGCAAGTCCATCTTGCCTGTACCAGTTACCCAAATTTCAGAGGCTAAAATCAGCTATCAGTGCTCAGCAACTGTAGCTGCAGAGACCATAATCATCTACCACAGGATCATAGAATATTCTGAGTTGGAAGGGACACACAAGGATCATCAAGTCCAACACCAGTAAACAGCTCATAAGCAGACCAAACCTGCAACCTTGGTGTTTTTAGAACCATGTTCCAACCAGCTGAGTTAATTTCAGTGTTGGTCATCATGATCAGCTCTACAAGAATGAATTTCACAAAGCAGGAACCACCCAGACACTACACTAGGAACACAGCCCAGGAACCCTGCGGTCTCAGAAGAAACCATATTGAGGAATATCAGAAAGATACTAACTTACACTTCCATTTCTTTAGGAAAGCTCTTAATACAAGAAATTTTGACATATTAGTGCTTCACTAACAACAACTTACTTGCAGTATGCTAATAAGTTCCGCTTGACTTACCTGAACAAATCTCCTGGTTCTTTAAGAAATCACAAGAGGAAACATGATCAGGGTATTAAGTTCACTAAGATCTCAATAAGTAAAACCCATCTGTTTCTGTGGTAGTTGTCTAGGAGCTAAATATCCTTCCTCCTTTTTTTTTTCTTACTCCTGCTGCTTACACCCCAGTTTATTAGCAGAGAACACACCTCCTCTCCTTCAGATCTCAGTGCACTGGCTTTTAAAAATCACACTCTTCTAGAGTTCTTTTCCATGGCTGCCCTTCCTGTCCCTTTAATCCTGTTAGAGGACTCCTATACATTAACTTACGTAACTTTCCTTTAAAAGCAACAACCAGAATTCTGCACCATATTCTAGTGTTCCAGCTAACCTCCCACCTGCATGGGAAATTGCAATTTCCTTACTTTTAGTAGAAATACCCTACTTTAAACCCTGCTTTTTTCCCCACAGCTGTATTTTATTGGGGGCTCACTGCCACCCTACAACTGAGCAAGCAGTTCTAGTTAACCTTTTTATGCTGATTGCAAGTGAGTTTGAAGCAAATATTTCTAGGTTTGACTCCCAAGACCACGATCTTCAACAGCTCGCTCTGTGGATATGATTAAGGATCTTTGATCATCCCGTTTTTCTCAGCTGTTATCCATTTTTAAGCATCCCTGCTTACCACATTCTAAAAAAGAATCTCAAAACCTAGGACCAAAAACAAACAATGCTTTAAGTGTTACATAATGCAGGACAGAATCATTATCCATTGTGACACTCGCTAATACAACCACCCAGGAAACAGCATCTGAATGAAAACATCAAGTCTTAAGGGAGAACCAAGGCAACCAACGTAACTCCTTCCCTCAAAAAGCCCACCAGGTAAAACAATTGTGTCTTTTCAGAATTCAACTAATAAATGAGTCTTCTTTAAATTATTGCTCACTGGAAAGTATGTGATATTTTAAACCACACAGAAGAATTCTGTAACATATTTTGTCGCTAGGACCACAAAATGAGAAAAGAGGAGGGTTTGGGGCTTTTTCATAGAAATCTGCTACTATCAAATTAATTTGACTCAGGTTAATGCTATATTGTAATCAACCACACCAACACCCCAGTCCCTCAAAAACAAAGCCTGCCTGTTCTCTGGCAGCAAACAGCAAATGCAAGGAAAGATAGAAGCATTTTAAAAATCTGACACTAGAGGAGGTTTGGCAAGAGAGAGTAAGCAAATGAGAAACAAAAGAAAGAAAACCCAACAAAGATAAACCTAGTTTCTTATAGAAATTTTAAAAACACAGATAAAAATGCTCCTTTCCAAACACTTCTGAAAGCACAAAACACAGTTGTTGAAGGTCTTAACAAGATGTTCTTCACTATCCTCTTCAGTTTAGCCAGAACACATGCAGTGTGGCTGGAGGTGCTGCAGCAAACATTCAGCAAGAATCTAGTCAGCAGAAAAAATTCTTGAAAGGTGAAGTGATAATTAGCAACACAACCCGAAGACATAGTGCACTCTCTCTCATTTATATTGACTGCTGTAACCATTAAAAGATTTTCAGCCCAAAGACAGTACTGCAGTGGTTACAGCTTTTCAAACCAATAGTGATGACTGGCAGATAACATCAGGTTAAAATAAGAACCTGCAACACTGAATACAAGTCCCATGGTACTGCAGCAGCCTTTAACAGCCCAGTTTTTCCTGGCAAGGAGAGAACTGATGAAAAGGCCAGTTGGAATCAATTAAATTAGTGCCAAAGTGCTTTTAAAAAGAAAAGGTTAGATGCTCCAAAGACTTAGCAGTTGAGAGTTTACTGGGTCATTTTTTTCCCTGTGGTCGACAGTAGAGTTTTCAATATGGCTGGAGTACCTTTAAGACTATATACTTTAAAGTGAAATTGAAATATTTTACACCTCAATACATGAAGAAGCTGTATTAGTATATTCTGCCCCTATGCTCTACCTGCATGAGGTAGATGCAATGACCCCTGCTTCCCACAGCGGCTCAAAATTCTTTCAAATTGTGTCCTTTGGTCTCACCTGTGTGGGGATTAGCTGTGAGGATGGGAACAAAGGAAATGCCATGGCACAACAGTTCAGCAACTCGCCAAATCTGCTGCCTGCCTCATGCTCATCAATCATTTTCTAGAGGAAGCATTAGAAATCCAACTGCACATTACCACTAGTGTATACTGCACCTTAAAGGGAAATGCCCTTGTTCCAGAAACAGCTCTTTTGAGATCCTCAGGGACTGGCATATTTTGACTCTTTATCGCAATGAGTATAACTATCAGCAAATGCAGCAACCAAAACCGACCTCCCCAAATAAATGACAGTACCTGGAACCAGGAGTTCCCACAATTAAACAACTCACTGGATGAAATATTTCCTCCTGTCCATTTCACAAATCTTTAACTTTTGAATTTTACTGAGCACTTATTTACAGGAAGCAGTAAACTAAAACCTACAACAGACATTTTACTACTTTTTAAACAGCAATACATCTCTACCTGCTGCTCTACCATTTTTAAATTAAATCTCAGAAATCTGAAAATTGCCTTGTATATAAAACCATAGTATCCAAAAGGATAAAATTACCAATTTCACAGAGCAACCTCTCTTGTATGACTTCTTACGCACCTCCCCATTTATAGCCATAAGTTTAGACTTTTAATTACCACTCCTGACTCATCTAACGCATTCACCAACTCCAGCAACACGCAGAGACCATGCTCCTAAAAAAGCACAAAACTTAACCAATTTAAGCACTATTTTGTCAGTGCCCACTGCACTGCTTTATCCTACAGTGCTGATGTCACTACTCTGCAGAATTGCTCAGCTGTTTCACTCAGCTGTCACTAGTCCCCTCTGAAATCCTCCTCAGCAGTCTTAATGAACCTGAACAACTGTGATCTGACAGACAGGGTTACCACTTCATTATCCATTCCATCCTTCAGATTTCTTGTACAGCTATTAAACCCCAAACATTTGGTATTGATCCCTGCTGCACAAAGCACCATTAACCATTTACAGGGCCCAGAAGGGGCAATCCTTCTTTTTTCTCTTCTCCACACTAAACTGAGCTTGACAAGACTCTTCTTTTGGACTTCCACTAAGCATTTACAAAGCACTAGAGCGTAGAGTTCTTGTGCTCCCTGAGTGTCGCTATGACCCAGTTTTCTGAAAGATGAGAGCACATAAAAATAGTTGTCTCTTTGCCCTCTTATTCAGTATAGAGAGACCTAAACTAGGATATCAAGGCTAGATTCCTGAGATGATCTCAGGAGCTGATGATGATCTCACCTTCAACTGAACTAAACCAAAAGGCTAGCAAAAGGAGAATCAAGATAATTTCTTTAACAAATTTCAAAAGCAAACACAGGACACAATGAGAAAAAAATAATGTATCAAAAAAAGTTGAGATCAAAGCATAGAGGATACATAAACCCAAACTCTGAATTACTATATTTTACGCCATAGCAAGATAGTTATTTTCTAACACACATTAAAACAACAAAATAAGTCTTTCCTTGTATCTTGTCACCATGTTATAATTCCTTACTCTTGGCCATTAAGAAAAAAGTCCTTATAGTTACCATTATATTCTTTCACCAAGCAATCTCCACAGGCAGTACTTTAACTCACCCAGATCTTACTGGCCTGAGGGTACCCCCTACTTAGGTAAAAACCTAAGTTAGGTTTCAGTTAGGTCAGAACCAGAGCTTGAGAAGGCTCTCTGGTGCAAAAGCACTTCTGATTATCAGTAAACATGGCACTGCACATAAGCCCGAAAGAACAAATGTTATCTTGTGCTGCAGACCCAAGCCTGAGCCCAGGTGCCAATGGCCCAGGAAAGGCAGCATCCCCAGCAGAGCACCAAGCACCTGCCAAGGATACCTACAATTACTACACTGCCTTGGAAAGAGCCCTCCTCCCCTCCCAGTGCCTGGAACAGGCAGAACAGCTAAAAAGAAACATTTAGCTTCATATCCAAAAAGCTGTTTCTAAGCTTTTATGATGAAAGGTCAAAGCTAGGGGAAGGGTGGGAGCTTACAGGACAGTAAAAAAAGTTGAGACTAAATTAGTAGTGTGCATGACAATAAGACACACATACAACATTACCAAGGGAGCATGTTAATGGTTTGGGTAGTTTGAACAGAAACATGTGAAAGCAGTTCAGCATGTCATCACCAATACTGTCTTTAGAAGTGTTCTGCTGCTTTATGAGCAGCTCTTAAAAACACACATGCACGTGTAGCTCCATAAAAAGATGGTGTAATCCACAAGAACTTGAAAATGTGAAGGGTGTCCTGCATGGTCTGCAAAGCCTATGCATAATGCATGAGAATTTTTGCTTTAAACTGTGGTATTTCATTTCTGGTACTGCATTTAACTGAGTTATTCCAACATGGATTTGTTGTGCAGTATCCAGTTTGATACAAGTTTGGAACATAATTTGGAGAACATCTGTGTAAGAGGGATAAGATGGAAACTGACCTCAGGACTTTGGTCTAAAAAACTAATTTACTGTCAGAACTATCTTGGTGTAACCATACCTACATAAATAGCCATTTATTTTGGAGTAAGAGTGTTTTGTTTAACTTGATTTAGTTTGTACAACTTCCAGAAGTTTTATCAATGGGGTTGGTAGTACATGCACAATCCTGTTAAATTCATCTGCATGACCTGTTGTATCATGCACAAAAAGGTGAAAGTTAAAAATGGAATAAACAAAAGTAAAAATAAAATACTGATTTTGTTACAGGCAAGCATATATCTTCCTGTTGTTCAATCATATGATCATGATGCATTCAAAAATTGAATGTTTAAACAAAGGAATTAATTTTCTATTAGTATTTTTTTTCTGGGTTCTGATAGCTTCAGTCTTCAAGAGTACATAACCATTGACATTAAGAGTTGCAAGTACTATTTCTGTAAAATCTTCCTGTTATGGGAAAAGGCAGAGATAGTAAGGGAGCCAAATGTGGCTTCTATTGCCATATGTTGTTTCTAATAGTCGCAGCTTGAGTTTCAAACCTGATGTGGGTTTTCATTTCCCTTTATCTCCATTGAGTGCTGCTGTACTATCACTACTTCTTAAAATCAAGACTTACTAAGAAGCCTAATTTTAGGCACTCATTTCTGGAACATGGCACAGAAGCTCACACTCAAATGTAAAAAGAATCCAGGCATGTAAGGTATCTGGAAATAGCTGAAAGTCTTGGACACTTCTCCTTCATACTTCAGTTTACAAACAAGAGCTTAAAAGTCTACTTTAGGGCATAGAGGTTTGTATGTGATTTACATGTCTTTTGCCTTGCTCCTGACAAACATTTTTTGATGGAAGTTTTGATGCAATTAGTGTTGCCAAGAAAAGTCTGAGGGTTACAAAATTATATTCTTAAGGTACACAGAGTAAGAAGTTCTTGCTTTAGAGAGTACATTTCTGGTATTCTTCCTGTCTTTGGAGACTGAGGATACAAAAGCTGAGTGTAGCTTCCCAGTGACAGTTTTCTCCCTGGTAACATCTTCCAAGGGCAAAAATTACCTTGAAAACATAATCACTGCATATTCTCCCCTCACATGCGGCCTCTGATTGTCTCATTCATCCCCTAGGTAGACAGACATTATGCAACTCTGTTTGCCAGATACTGCTCCTTAGAAAGCACTTGCACAATTCCAAAAGGATATTCCAAAACTGCCCCCAGGCCTCCAGAGTGGGTCATCTTCAACTATGGCTCCCACCAACAGTGAAGTCACAGTGTTGGCTTTCTGATATCACAGCATTCTCTGTAGCAACAGCCTATGAGGTCACAAATAAAGGATTATCACTTTGTTGCAGGATTAAGGGAACTAAGAAGCTGGTCTGTCAGAAGATGGGTTTTACTCCAAATAATGGGCATTAAGAGAATGCTGAAAATAAATGGGTTGTAAATTGTCTTTGTCTGGCATGCATCCTTTTTTCCACAATACTGTAAAATAAGGTATTGCTTTCATTAACAGCTCCTAAGTAGTGGAATGAACTGCAGGCTACCTCCTGAGCTATTACATGGGAGATGAATTCTGAAACAACTTTCATACCTTTGAACTCCTCAGTCATTTGATTTTGCAAGCATAGACATCAGTCAGACCACTCTCCTCAAGCGTCTGCTGGCTAGTTTATTCACAAGTATTCAAAGCTAGTAATAAATTTCAGAAAGTGACTAGAAAAAAAAATACAAAAGGAAGTCTAGAAATATCTGCTGAGGGAAGGAGGGATAAAAGGAAGGGTGATATCAGGTGACAACAGACTTACCTACATTATTCACAGAAATCCTATGGCCCATGCATGCCTACAGATGCAGACTTTTCCCATATTTTTGAATTACTCACTTTTCTAGATGCCTGGCAACTCAGGCTGCCTGGAAACTAGCTACTATATGCATATAGTCTTATCTGACATGAGCAGCAGGTCCACCACATCAGGTGTACTATGTATGCATAATTTATCCCACAGGGACTGTCCCAGATTTTAAGATTAAGATCTCAAAGTCCTAAAACAGACTGGCTCACAATCTTCAGTCTGACCTGTGGTGCAAGCAATTGTACAGAATGAGAGTATCTTGCAACTTCAGGGAGATTCTTTACTAAGGCCCTACAGGAGCTGGAAGGAGGTACTTCCAGCACTATGAGTGTAGGCACTAACACCAATTTCTGTTCTAGAACTGGAAGAAAACATTGGACAGATTTGCAGTAGCTGATCAAGGCTTTACCTGGAGTCTCACCCATCAGTCTGGAAAATTTGTATTTCTATTTTGCAGCAGGACAACTATTAAAAACGTTGAGAAAAAAACAACACAGACGGACCGACGAGATGCTTCAATGCGCTTTAAATAGGCTTTGAAATTTTGCAACCTATTTAAAAACGTTGTTTCTTTTGCCCTCCAGCAGTAGCAATAAAGAACCTCAAAGGAAGTGCTTAGATAGACCAGACTTACTCGCTTTGCCACTGAGCTCTGCAGCTTCCCAGGGCTGAGCCGTGCCGGGAGACACGATCGACACGATCCGCGCGCTCAGCCGCGCCGAGCGCTGCCGCCGCCGCGGCCGCCTCCGTGCAGCGGAACGCTGCAGAGACGCTGGGCCGGCACCGGCACCGGCCAGCGGCCCGCGGCAGCCAGCCCAGGCCAAGGCACCACCCGCGCCCGCCGGGGGAAGCGCTGCCCCGCCGGCACAACCCGCCCGCCGCTACAGCGCAGCCTCCCAGCGCGCCGCGCTGCTGACGAAGCTTTTACCGCGCAGCACGGCGGGCAACCGAGCCGAACGGGCAAGGACCGCCCCTGCCAGCCCGGCGGCTCCCCCGTACCGGACGCGGCACCTACCGAGCCGTACCTACCGAGCGGCGCCTCCGGCAGCGGCCAGGCGCGACTGCCCGCCCTCCGCCGCGGCAACGCGGGGCCCGGTCCCACAGCTCCCATCCCGAACCCATCCCGGAAAGCTGCCAACGCTTTAGGCCCCGAAACACGGAGAAAAAGCAACTTGCGCCTAGTCGGAAGATGGGACGTTACTCCCACCCTTGCACGACATTTTCAACCAAAAGCCAGCAGAGTGTTCTCCCCTAGCAAAGGCCACCCACGCCCCAGCCATTTTGGATGCGTGAGCAACTCCCACAGGACATGCACCCCTGTGTGCTGCTGCTGCTGCTTCAGGAACGGCCAAAAGCCCAGACAGGGAGAACTCAGGAACTAAAATAAAAGAAGGAGGGTTTTGTTGATTGGTTTCTTTGGCCTGGAGGTCGTGGGGCTTTGTGTTTGTGTTCGAGGTTGTTGATTTTACATGATGGTAAAGCAGATTTCCATCCAATTCATCTACAAGCACTCTGTCCTCACAAGAAACCCTGGGGCTGGCACTCCAAAAAAGCAGTACAAAGAGACAAAACCCCCTCTGCCTCCCTGAGGGCAGTGATGTGATGGGACGTGTGCTGCTGATGCCAGAAATAAATCTGAACAGCCACTGCCATTAAACCCACCTCCCACTTCAAAAGTACTTCAAAATACCCATCAAGTATTCTATGCAACTTTCAATTCAACGCGGCTTCAGGATTGATCCAAGGTTTTTGCTGTTTTGTTTTTAGAGTTTAAGGGAGTCAAAGGACCAACAGCAAAATACTCCTCTCTGGCTGCTATTGAGCAGAATCTGAATCTGAACTTGTGCAAAAACTTCAGCTGATTAGTCACCTATATTTAGAAGTTATTGTCTGAAAGGGCAACCATAATGGAAATGTTTTTGCACAAGAAGTGTACAAAGACTCACTGCTTCTATTTTTAATGGATGCAGAAGGTTCTATGACCAAAATATGGTTTGTCAAAACAGTGATCAGCACACATGCTGAAAACCACAGCTATAGAGCAAATCGAAAGCTAAATCAAACCACATTGTCCATCTCTCTTGGTTTCATCAAAAGCAATCAGGACAATAAGTTCATGAAGGCAAATCACAGGGTAACAATAGGTGCCTGCTGTGGATCCTGAGCATGAATTTGAACTTTCTCTGAACCTGGGCTAAGGGCTTTCTTCACAAGTGTAAATGGACATCTTGGTTTTTAGGGCTGGTGTATCTTATGGTCCTCAGGCATCAGCAACATACACAGCCCAACCACACCTAGCTGATGGATATTTCCAAGAAAGCTAAAGCAGTACTACAGTCACAGTAATTCGGTGTTTGGGACACAGCTAGGCAAACACTGGTAAGACACAGGAGGTGTCTGCAGCGTGCTGTGGTCAGGAATCAGCACCGTGACCTCATCTGCCTCCAGCACTCAGGCGCAGAGGGACCAGAGATAAGATTGGCAGCCTATTAACCACTCATTCAGCTTGAATTTCAATATTCCTCTTTTTATAAGCTCATCCATTGTTTTAATTACTTAAGGAAGATGTCCAATTTGTGCTTTAGTGCACACATTAAAGCACAAATGCTTTCATTCCAAACTTTGACATACAAACTATTACTGGAGATGAGGTGAACTAAACAGAAACTTTCCACTTGAACAATGGATGAAAGAGATCAAGAAGGTAACCCAGCAGAGTAATATCAATTTTGAAAGGCAATTCCCACCCCCTCCAAGCAAGACTGAGAACTACTGGATGGCAGCATAAGTGCTAGGATCTCCCTCACCCTGCAACTACACACTGGCAACGCACACACAATATCCACAGGAACACTGGCACTGCTCTTTCATAACCAATGAAGAACTGAGTGGAAAAAAACAACCAACCAACCAACCAACCAACCAACCAACCAACCAACCCTTCTATAAATCAAATTTCCCCATGCCAGGCAGTATAAAAAAGCAAGAGCAGGTGATTCCTATGATCATGCAACCTCTGGCATACAGGAAATCCCAGGCCAAGACTCAGCACAGAAGCTACAAGCGAAGACAGTGCAAAGTTGCCTTAAAAAGCCATATGACCATACTGTGCTGAAACATTTTCTAGCCTGTACATCAATTTCAGATAGTATTGCTTTGGCTTCTCTATTTGCCAATCATCTCCAATGTATTTACATGCTGGCAATTGTATTTCCTTCTCTAATGCCACTGACATCCATTGCTTTCTCTACAAGTCAAATATGAGGAAATGGTTCTTTAGTGGATGACAACAGCTCTGTCTGGCATTTTACAAGACCTGGATGACTGGCACTGCCTGAAGGACTTCACAACCGAACTCAGACGGAGCCAACATATTTCAGATACAATGGTTATCTGTGAGGCCTTGGAAGCAGTAAGATCACTTCATCCTTGCAAGCTTCAGCTTAACATACTAATCAATTACTGCTATTTTTTAATTTCCTTTGGAAAAAGAAAAAAAATGCTCAAAATTATTTTATCAGTTTTGGTGTTTAACTTTGGGATCAACCATCTATCTTCAGTTATTAAATATTTATGATTCCCTTTTCCCTCAAATACAGGAGGAAAAATGTGGCAGTCAACTAGGGAGGACAAGCTGACTGACAGTGGCTTACAGCTAAACTAGCAACTGCTCAACCAAATTGTATCATCTGTAGAAGATGTGCCATGAATATTAGCTTGAGGATGATAAGCCTATAATCAATAGCCATAATTTTTATTGGCACATCTTGTTTGCATTTCAAGAAAATAACAAAATAATCTGATGGTCACAAATTTCTGCAGTATCTGAAAGCAAAGAATCCCTTAGCTTTCTCCACATAGTTTCTGCTAACTGAAACCCTGGAATTATCTACTTACTACCTCCATATATAGGATGTGCCCAGATACTAAAATTCTGAAGCTGAATGTGCCCAGATACTAACGTTCTGTAAGTTTACAGGTGTTTTTGCTCTTTTCTCCTTCACTGCTAAATAGGAAAGATTATGGCAAAGATTACCTAGACTAGGCACTCAATTTGTTCCAACTTCTTACCCCTCTCAGATGCTGGTTTAAAAATGTCAACCTGAACTGAACCAATGATCATCAAGTAAATTACTCACAGCATGAACCAAATTTGAGACCCCACACTTACCAGTAAGGACTCCAGGAGTTTCTCTAACAGCAGACCTGGATTCTTCCAACCACCAGGAAAAGCTCCAGGACAGATCTAGCACACTCTACACTACTAACTCCTGCAGGCTACTTTAGTTCCTAAACAGCACCAGGAAAACAGCTTTGATTGAAAAGCAAGGGATGGTCAGGATGTTGGAAAGATACTCAAGACATCTGTGCAGCATTCAGCGCTGCGAGTGGAACAAACAGAAATGTATCAGCAGCAGATTCACATTGCCCATGTGGGAAAGCTCACTGACCATTCACAGTTTTTGTGGTCTGTGCTGAACACTGTGGTTCAGCAGTTACTTGGCTCACATTAACAAAGCTGACCAGGGCAGAGAGAGCTCTGGCCTGCCTATACAGCTCCTAGTACATGCCATATCCTAGATATATGTTTGGCCTCCTTAGACTTCATTTATTTTGAAATTTAAGTGTCTAGAAAACCTTATTGAATAGTTTATGCAAAATGGTATCTCCCATGCTAGAAATCTTTCATTTATAAGAGAGTAATACGGTTAAACAAGAAATAAGAAGACCAAACATACCCATCCTCGAAACATTCACATCAATGTACGATGGAAATTATGTACTCATCTATGCTAAAGCCTGACAAGAAAATCTGGAAAATACTGTTGGATATCATAAGCACTACTTCAGATGGCCTGAGGAATCCATCACCATGCTGGTGGTACTCTGTGGTACTTCTCCTTTGTTCACAGGAAAATGAAAGTCCTTGCACAGACAAGTCATCATTTGTCAAAGCATTCATCATAGATGCCTAACTGCACAACAGAGCTACCCAACCTAAAGGCTATCTATCCATTGCAGTCCTCATCCAGGCCAGGACAGCCCACATTTATGCTTGATCTGCTCTCATGAGTTAGTTTAGGGAGCTAACCTAGCAGAAGGCTACTCCTGCCAGAAAAACAAACAAACAAGAAAAATAAACAAACAAACAAAAAAAACCCATTGTATGCCAAACTCCAACTGGGTGCCCTGTCTGTAAAGACTGAGGAGATCCTGTCTCAGGGCAAAGTAGGAGGCAGTCTGCACAGGCAGTGGAGAAGCAGGACCTCCTGCTCTGGGAGCTGGCAGTTAAGGGTAAGAACTGCTCAGTTATCACAAAACTGCATGGTAATATGGCCACTCATCACTAAAATGACTGACACAGTCACCATCCTGACAGCAGGTTCATGTGACAGCTGGAATTTTCAAAGGGGTTTAAAAAGGCTCACAAAATTCCATTCATGTTCATGGCATCCGGGTTCAGGTCTATCAACACTGGTTTCAACTACAAAGGGCAAGTTTTGCAAAAGCAAGCTTTGTTTGTCATATCCAACAGACCATCAAAACTTAAACAAAGTACGGACATGCAGCTGGAATAAACAAGGAAATAAGTAGCAAGCACACTTTCCAAGAATATGTTTAAAAATAGTACTGCTCTTACAGAGACAGCATGTACCCATTTTCATCAGTAGTTCCAAAGACCTTGTAAAAACCAGTAGTTACAAAAACCTGGTAAATAACTGAGCTTCCCAAGGAATTTGGTCTATTAGACATCAGATTTTGACCATTCTAGTGGGATATAACATGCAGAAGACAGGAAGGATCCTGCATTTCTCCATCCACTGCTGCAATATCCTCCCAAAACACAGATGACAGATTCACAAAGAATGGCAGACATCCTACTGTGTAGAATACAATTCCACTGATATTAAATTGTATTAGAAAACCATACTTTTTTACATATTAATTTTAGAAAAAGGGAGAAATATTTTGACAAATGTCAGAACTTCCTGTTATGGCATTCCTGCAAGAAGTGTTTCTTTCTCTCCCTTCAAATTAGTTTGTTCTAAAAGACTGCATTAGGTAGAGCAATATTTAAAACATTTAAACAGTCAAATTTGAAACAAACCAGTCTGATCCTGCTGGAATTAAGTGTTCTATGTGATCAAAAATACTGGGGTTTGGATTTTCTTACACATGAAATCTGTCTACTTTGGAGCTCTGTTTCAAATCAGAAAACAATTTCCTTAGAATCCCAAAACCTCCACAAAATAGAGCCTCTGTCTACTAGTCAACAGTATGCAAGCTTCACATTTTACAAAACAAGTTTCAACATATGTCCTTACAAGAACATCCAGTATCATGTATTTCCTCATGTGAAACTTGAGAATCTTAACACATTCGTTTAAAATGAAAACTTTCATTTAGTCTGAGCTGGATTGAAGCGTTTTTGCCTTGTTCTGTATCTCAATCTGTGTGAGATTAATTTATCTTGTGAACACAAGTCTTGATTGATTCACATGTGTTTATAAATATGTATGTACAGCTCAGAGTAGGAAAGCAGGAGCAGCATTACATCAGCCTCAACACCTGCACCATGTTGACTGACGCAGAGAAGACTGTCTATTGTTTCTCCTCCTTGTTAATGTCTGCCTTCCCAGCCTTACAAATGCCTTACTGCTCTGCCAGTAACATAAATCATGCTGACTCTCTCTGATTTGCAGTATCCACTGTGACTGGAGAGGCAGGTCTTGAAAGAAAAAAAAATAAACAAAACCCCAGCAATAAACTGTGAAAATATCTAACAAATATTCTTACGATTTTTATAATGACATTTGCCCCAAGTGCCCATTTGTGTGGAAAATGTTTAAATTGCTTCATTTAAAAAAAGTCTACAGTCCTAAGGGAGCTTTTAGAATTATATACAAAACATTTTCATACAGATGGAGGGCATTAAGTACTTCATGCATGCAAGAAGGAGAAAAAAAAGCTTGAAGAAATGTTACAAGAAGAAAGCAGAATATTTTAAGTCTGAGACAGAGATCTTGTTCATCACACTCACAGAGAAAACAAGCTGAAAAGAAACCAAAAGGAAACAGCTGACATACTATAGAACAGATTCTCTCCAAAAACTTACTCAGCATCTAATGCAACCATCTCAACAATCCTTCTCAGTTAAAATGTAAACCTTAAAAAATACCTAATTTTACACCACAGAAGTTTGCTACTCTTTAAGCTGAGCTATGCATTTAGGCAGAACAAATGGTAAGGATCCAAGTCAGCCAGCACTGGGGGAGACACTCACCACACGTCACCCAGAAAACAGCAGTTTCAGCAAACAGCAGATCCAGACTGGAGCTGAGACCAAGACTGCCAGCCATGACAGCAGTGAGTGATGGCAGAGTCTTTTAAGAGGAACAGTGGGGACAAAATCTGGTTTAAAAATTGATCACTCATGGAAAGGTTTAACGGTCACCTGCAGCAGCTGCAAGAGGTGGGACTCAAAGCCCCCAAGTGCATCTACCTTCAGAATCAGGCCCTACCAGAAGGCAGCTGTGGGAAGGATGCTAGTTGGAAAAGCATCTGAATACCTGGAAAACAGGCTACAAAGGAGCAAGCATTAAGACAAACTCCTGCAGGGCAGCAGGACTGCTTTGAAAATGTTTTTTTGTAATTTCCATCTTGATTCTGAAGTGATAACATCATGCCACAAGCAAAGGAACCAGAATGGCAGTGTTGTCTAGAGCATGATTTCATCCTCCCCACCTTTCAAGTTGCTTATCAGCTCAGAAGGACACTGACAAGCTTAGCAGCACAGGCTTGCTGCTAGAAGAATGTGAAGCTATAGGGTTTTTCAGGTCAGGCTGGAGCCAGTACAATGCTGCAGATTAAGCAACTTCTGTGAATGAGGTGGGAGTCTCAGAGCAGACAATTTGCTCCTGGGAAGAAGATTTGGAGCACCTAACCAAGCATTTAGGTAGGAAGGGACTGCCAGCTCTCAGTTTGTTCCTACTTTGATGCTCAAGGGATCTGAAAGGGTAACTTTTCTGGAAGTGAACAAATCATACTAAGCAAAGCATTCTGTATTGCCCATTTCTAAAGTATACAAAAATACCCTGGAAAAACAAGTTTTGGTTGCTGCATGGCAAAAGTTCCCAAACTGCTTTAAAGATCTGCTGTGGTTTTGTCTTAAAGCTCATCAATGCTGAAAGCCCATGAAAAGCTGTCATTTTCTCACTGCTTGAGAACATACCAAATAGCAATTATAAACAAGCATTGTGAAAAGAAGATCCAACTGGTGGACAGGTTCTTGAAACCTGAACACAACATTCAGACATTTTTCTGTAATTTCTGTGATCTCATGCCTGAGGTCTGCTGTCAACAGTAGATTATCTGGAAGTCTTTCTATTGCCTCTTATTGGAGCCCAGATCCTTAATAGCATAATTTAATATTCATTATCTATTACCAATATGTAAAAGAGACAAGTCCTGTGACATAATTCCTGCCTGTCACAAAGTGAAGCACCTAACACCAGCTGTTTTAAACGTCAATTTAATGATAAATAGTGTCTCACAAAACAAGGCAGACATACCACTGGAAATGTCCCCATGTTCCAAATGCCTCTCTTGTATTGGATGCATCATTCTTGTAACCTTGCAACAGTCAGGGCTATTCATTAACCAGCTATTAGCTGAAAAAAATAAAATGTCCATTAAAAAGCAGCACCAACTTTCTGAAAGTGCAGTAAACTGAGACACAGGTAAACTTTCAGAAGCAGAAAAGGATTTTAGCTAGCAACTTCATCCTGAACCTCTGCTTTATCTAACAGGATTTTGTACTTTTGTAGAAAGTTGCCACAATAATCTAGGTAAATTCTGAGCATGTGAAAAGGAAAAAAAGGAGGAAAAAAAATTATGATCCTTCAGGAATGCCCCAGATGCTGCCATGCAACCTCTTCAGAAAGCGAATTCCCTATACTGGGAGTTGATTTTGTACCACCTTCTATTATAAACTCAAAGGATGCACACAATAACATATGGGTGAAAGTGATTTAAAATGTGTTTCTAATAATGCCTGAATAAGGACCTGCTTCTGGAATTATTCACACAAACTATTTCCGTTTGTTAAAGCCATTATCCCTATTCTTTGACTAACCCCCTCTGCACCCCTTTCAAAAGAAGAAAAAAAAAAAAAAAAACAAAGCAAAACCCAACAAAACCAAAAAACAGAGAACAATTTAAATGTTTTGATGTGACAAATGCCAGACTCCAAAGCTCATAAATGTGCTTGAACAATGCATTTGAAACTCTCATCCCCGCACCTTGCATCTTCACATAATCTCCTGAGCTCATTTAAAATGCAAGCACTTTAAATGTACAAACATGGAAAGAACCTTCCAGCTCTTGTAAAGAAGATAATGAATCACAAAGTTAACTTTTTACTTTCAAGATGACTCTCAATCATTGCTTCCATGATTTCACTTTCAGCCTCACCCTGTCCTGATCCTGGCATGTTCTGCTCCAGAACACACAGAGAGATCAGAAAAGCTCTGCTTAAGATTCAGAAAGAAGATAAAAAGTACAGGTAACTAGAAGTGTGCTCTATCCTGCCTGAAAGGATGAGGGGAGGGCTGAGAGTGATGGGGCACAGCAAAAGAGCACACAAGAGCACACATGATATAATAAAGGGAAATGCTCTTCCAGAATGAGATGGAAAATGAAGGAAGCAGGGGTAGAGGGGGAGCAGGAAGGAATCTGAACAGTTATGAAGAAAAAAGAGAGACAGTTTTTAAACTCATGAGAGAAAAAACATCTACAGCTTTACGGAAGTGGATGTCATTTTTAAAATTTAAGCTGAAAGGCAAAAAACCAAAAGATTTAAAGTAAAAGGTGAGAGAGAGACCTATCCTGATCAGGTTTCCAGTAGATGCTGACACCATGCATTATGAAGACCTGAATTTTTAAGGGGAAGTTGTCTGGAAAATGATTTTCCTTTAAAGCAAAGCAAATCTATGACCAGGGCAGACCTACAAGCAAACAAGCATCAGCACCCTTGGCTACCCAGACCAAAGAGACAGAACTAACAAGCTCTTCAGCTCACTGTGGGAGTGACAGGATGGCCCTTTGTGGATGGCACATGTGAACCACTGCTAAATAGGCATCCTGAACACATTTTCCAAGCATCTGTTTGGACACAGGCCTCTGCTGCTGGCCTGGATAATGGCAGGACTGGAAGCAGGGTGGAAACCACAGCCTCCAAATGCTGCTCAGCACTGCTAATCACAGGATAACCTGGTGGTGTGGAGAGGAAGAATTTCTGCTCAGTTTACAGCAGAAGTCAGAATTCCTCCCAGGCAACAGCACTTTCACTTCATTCCCATAACCCACTACCCAAAGCTGATTCTCAAAAACTTTTTTGGGGGCTGCAGGTTTGGTCATTTTCATGTTTTTGTTTGTTGGTTTGGAGGGGGTGGGTGAGGTTTGGGGGCTGTAGGATTCTTTTGAGATTTTTTTTGTATTTTATTTTTCTTTCTTGGTTCAATATCAGGGTGTAATTAAGGTTCAAAGTCAAGAAAGAAAGGGAACCAGCTCTGTGTCAGCAATCAGCTCAACATGCTGTTAATATCTACCCATAATCTCTCCCAGTCTAGGCATAATCAACCTGAGAGGTAACTTAATTTTCCAGTGGTTGCCCCCATGGGTTACCAATCTCTATTGCTTGTTATACATTTAGTTACACAGGCATCATGTCTCCTGAGAATACACAACCAGGTATTACACTTTACTTCCATGAACCCCTTCTCTTCATAGCAGAGCTTGTACCTCCACACACGGAATATAAGCTTAGTTAGAAATGAGAAGCCCTATTTCCCCATGCACTAGGACATCCCTTACTTTACATATTTAAAGAAAAATACAACTGAGTACAAGCAGCCAGAATTAACCTCAAAACGTTTTGGGGTTTTTTTTCCCTTCCAGTGTTTTAACTTGTTAACAAATCAAGCTAGTTTCACAGTCTCTAGGTGTCAGTTCTCAGGGAAAAAAAGATTAGCAAGTTATAGTCATAGCTTTTAACAAGTTCTCAAAGTTCCATAATACCTCATAAAACAAGTATCACTTACTTGTTTTACATCCCCACCACCCAGCACAGTGGTGCATACTGAACACGTGCCACAACAGCAAATGCACACCATTTCTCTTACAGCACCGTTCAGTCAAGTCAAACTGACACATGAGAATATGGTACCCCACATTTCCATTTTTTCCCTTCTCCCATCCTTAGTGATAACAGGTATCAGGTCTGTACACCAACTTTGTCTTGAACAACCCTCAGGCAAACATTATGGGGTGTCTCCTTGCAGACCACGAGGGACCTCACCTGGCGCTGTGGTGGGACCCTTCTGGCCACGCTGGTAGCCACAATGACTGGGAGGCAGACATGCAATGCCCATTGCTTCCCAACGTCTTGGGAAAACAGGGATCAACATCAAGTCACTAGAAAGAGGTGACCTAAATGCTAAACAACATCCTACATCCTCACTGCTGACAGGACTATTCATTTCAGAGTGGACAGGGTCTATTTTACCAACAGTTTTCTCCATTTATACGCTCCCTAACACACACATGCACACACACACAGGTTCCTATTATCTGACAATGGTTGAATGATTAAAGGTTAAGAATTACTCCTATCTCTTTCTGCCTTCTTGATAGTTTTAAAACAAAAATCAACTCAATGAATGTATCATTTATAGAAATTGTTTTTAACTCAGCTGTTCCACACAGGGATTGGGAAGGTAATGGCTATGCTGCAAAAAGAGGGAATAAGAGCTCCCAGGCTCCCAAAGGATGATTTATTCCACACTACCCAAATTTCAAAGTGAGGTTTCTCTTGCACACAATAGTTAATAATCTGGATTCTTCTTTGCTGCACTATTATTTCACTGACAGAATTTAATGGCAGTATAAAATGGAGGAGAATATTTTATTCTGCATATATTTTGCACCTCCATCTCTTTTGCATCTTATTTCTCTTTCAGTACATAGAGTTTAAGACTTTGCAGCATTTACAATCCCTTATTTTATGTGCCCAGCACAACAGGTATCCAAGTGCAATAAAAATTAAATAAGTACAACAAGAATAGAAGGGCATTTTCTCCTCAGCTACACATCAGGCACCTGAATTCAGGTGAAGTCTCTCTACTTGTAGAGTCCAGACTTGAATTGCTGGTCATGGACAGGTCACTGACAGTATGGAGAGCAGTGCTCTGTTGGGATAGTGAGGAAGAGCCAAGTCCAAGACTTACCCAGCAGAGGTCAGGCTAAACCAAAACTTCATTGTCATTATGGGTCCTAAGAAATTGTCTCTTGGTCCTTCCCACTGTTTCCCCTCAGAATCAAACTACAATTATTTTTACAAGTATTTTTAGATACCTAAGAATTACTCTGAAAATCAATTTAAAACAGCAAAGACTTAAGTTTGTTGATCAAAATACCCTTGAAAAAGACTAAGACAAAAGCATCTGACACCAAGCATTTGAAGAACTAGAATATAACTGTTGGGCAAAATTGTATTACTTAAATGATCTAAGAATGAAAATCCACTGTAGCAACATAAACAAAACATTGTGCATGATCTCCAAGAGTATTTCAAGCAAATTTTGTGCTGATACACAAGGCATAGTAAATGTTTCTAAAAATACATATTGATATAAGCATTCATAATGACAAGAGGAATTACAAAGGGTCTCAAGAGTTTGGGAGTCATCTGTCCACAAAATGAGAACAAAAGCATCATGCATGTGATTTAGCATTTAGCACAAAAAGCAGAAGACAGAAAACAGTTAAAACAAGACTCATGGAGATAGAATAAAGTAAGTCTGCATAATGTGCTCATATGCATGACAAAGAATCTACATAGGTCCCCACAGCTTTCAAATAAAAATGTGAAAATACTACAAAAACCCAACAAAGGAGATGCAGTGTTCAGTATTCCAGTAAGTTGCATTGAACAAACTAAATAGTAGAGAATGTACAAAAAATGCACAGAAAAGTGAAAAAGTACAGCAGCAAACATGTCTGTGTACTTGTGATATGTACACATACACACAAACACGCATTACTTGTTAAGTAAACTTTTCTTCTGTAGTCAACGTAAGTGTTGGGGGGGAGGTCTGAAGCACGTGAATAAGATTTTAGCACAGGTAAGATGTTCAGTAATATTTCTTATGACAGTTAACACTAGAACATTGCAGACAATGCTAATTACGCCCTGAATATTGTTTGAATCAAGGGGTTGGACAAATCATCCAAGACTGAGTATGGCAAGCAGCAACACTGCATTTCACAGGGGAAGACATCAGAGCTGTTACTCAGTCATTACCTTAAGGAAGCAAAGCGCCCTACGCTTGACCTAAGTAGTTGGTAGGCAGTGAGCTGTTTGTGCTTAAAATGCCTAAGTTTACAATCCAAGGCAATGGATTTTACAGTCTTTCTTGTTGCAGAACAGATACCCACACTCTAGGTTATACTCCAGTCTCCTTTTGTTGCTGCTTACCAGAGAATGTCAAGATTGGTGGAGGCAACTTTGGATCGCCTCTGGGCCCCTCCCTTTGCCCTGCTCTGTGGTCTCAGAAAGGTTTGATCTCAGCTGTCTCCTTGAAGTTGCATGAGAAGTCTTATCCCAGAACACACCTTTTTTTTTTCCTAATAGTCACCCAACTCAGAGCTTGTGCACTGTCCTCTAAAGGCATGCCTAAAACTGCTCCATGGTCTCTGTGCTGAGGACAGTTTATTTTCAAGCAGATCACAGGCTTTGAGACACAGCTCTATTCCTCTTGTTCCACATGAAGGGGACGCCTGCAGTTCAAAGGTTTTCAATGACAATATTTACAGCAGAACTAGAACTGGCTTGCAACCTTCCTGTATTGATATTTACACTTTTCTGAAGGGCTGCTTTCAAGTCTTGGCTGTGCAGAAAGTTTAAAAGAAAATGTCCCACCTCAAGGGAAATACCAGGTTCCTAAATCACTGCTCTATTTTTGTAGGACACAGAGTTTTATCCGCATAACACATGCACAAAGCTTTCAGCTCTGATTAATAAAGAAAATATGGTCACATCAAAGGTACTGCAGGGATGCCAGACACTGTTCTTTTCTAAGTGGGATCCACATTAAACGTGACTTCTTTAGCATGCAACTTCTGCAAGGATTTGAAAGACGACACCTGATATCCTAGAGAAGTAACTTAGTGTTATATTTACTAGTTCAACAACAGTTTCATATGAGGATGAAATTAAATACAAATGACTACCAAATACTACCATTACTCTTTAAATACCTCTTCTGCAAAGCCAGAATCAATTACAGTGATTGCAAAAGCTGGAACAGCCTCCCTCATTACCTGAAAACTACTCAAACTTGGGATGAAGTCAAAAGAGAGACACAATTCATGTCATGACAGCAAGACAGACAACACCAGTGCTCCGCCAGACATGGCCCATACATCTGTGCATCCTGCAGACAATTTTTCTTCTATCTGCTATGCCAGCCACCCTTGTTCCATGTTGCAGCTAGTGATTAATTACACTTCAGTGCAGCAATTCATCCAAGCCAGACCTCTGAAACAAGAAAGACACTGTGGGAATCTTCTGCACTTTTTAAGCACTTTCCTGCACTGGTAAAATTGAAAGTAATAAAGCCACATGGTATCAAAAAGTAGTATTTCTTTATTTTTGACTGCCTTGTGGTACAGAGAAAAAACCTCAACCTGTAATGTATCTTCATATTAAGTACTTAGCTGTCATTTATCACATCAATGTTCAGTGAAAGTTTCTTTGAGGGAAGGGAAACACTTTTCCAATATAAACCTACAACACACATGTCGTACCATGTGTGCTATAGGTTTGGATTTGAAAAGTGTTTCCTTCCATCAAAGAAGCAACATTGTTCTGCAGCAATGTGTGCTGATATCCCAGCTTAGTACTCGCTGCACTTTGCCAGCCGTGGAAATGTCTAATTGCATTCTGCTTTTCCAGTCCAGAACTCCTTGTACTGCTGCTATCACCACTTGGTTGTGTTCCTCCACGCTCGTTTTGACAGCTCTTGTTAAAGACTAGCCAAAATGTAAGCCTGGTTTAGACAGGCAAATCACCTCACTCATACAAAGGCAATCTTCAAGCCTGCCTTAGAAAATTAAACTTACAGTTATAAGAAAATAATGAGAAGCATTCCCATGGGCTCATCTGGAATGTGGTGCTAGCTATGAGTTGCAGCCCTGAATAATTCCAGCACAAGTTCACCTTCAGAGACAAAATACACAGGATTTGAGAACAGGGTGGTGTTTTCCCCTTCTGCTTTGTTTATTCTTGCCAATGTAACTACATACGTTCTTGGGCCAAGAATCATCAACAAGTCCCGAAACTGCATGAAAAATGCAAACAAAGACACAGACGTGTTATGCAATCAATAAAATCATTATTTTTGCAACTAAAGCAATAAATGGCTAGGTTTAACAAAATACTCTTCTAGGTGAGATCATTAACAACAAAATGAGTAGTCCTTGAATTAACTTTACTTCAGCATGGGCAATTTACTTTAGCATGGGCTTCAAGCTTTTGCTTGAAGCCAATGAGATTTGCATGTAGTAGTCCCCAAATAAATTAATAGAATTTACTTTGATTTAAAAAGCATTGTTTGAGCACAAAGATTCAACTCCTCTTGAGAGGAATGGCATGGCCTCACATGGAAGAGGGTGGACTGCAATCACCTGGGATCCATTCCAATCTGAATTTTTCCTATGATCTTGATACTCAAGGTGCTCATTCAGATGCCAGTCTGTACAGGCTATTGGGATGACTGGAGGCAGGGTCTGGAAGAGCCTGCACTCTCTTATTGAATGCAATAAAAATTCTCATGCCAAACTTCTTATGCATGTCATACAACACTCAATAGCAACCAGTATCAGTCTCAAAATTGCCAATTCAATATACCTGCATCCTATGACTCACGCTATCATCTTGGATGTGTTAGCAACAGCTGTCCAAGTAACAAAGTGTAAAATATGTGGCCTTAATGCCATTAACCTATGTATATTTTTAACAGAATATTTATAATGAAAAATCATAAATCAGCTCTAAGTAGTGTTTTTGTTATCTTTCCTAATGCACTGTTAGATTTTGCTAGTGATGCTCCAGAGTTTGTGCATGTTTGGGATTTTCTCCTTTGTTTTGCTGGCAGGACCAGAGAAGTCCCAGGACTGAGACTGGTGGAGAGGCAGCATTCCCAAGGACTGTACAATAGAGCAGTGTTTCCTAAAGTAGGTTATGCGAAGGACGAGCAGAAAGGCATCAGAGGGAGGGGTGACTGTGGAAAATATGGATGATGTCATCCTCAGCATTAGCAGATCTTTGAAAATACATGGCAGTGATTTATTGTCCTGGTAGACGATAAGGAGCTATGCTTCCAAAAGTTGGGATAGTGCAGACCTATCCCATTGTTTCCTTGTTTCACTGAATCCTTTTAACCAACTAGTTCTGGAAACATGAACAACTTGGTTATAAATGGCCACGTGCTCAGCCTTTGTCTTAAGCCTATGCCCAGATGACCCATTTTACACATTTCAACCAAGAATAAAGTGACCTCATTTTCAAAAGTGCTGAGCACCAGCTGTTCCTATTGTATTCACAAACTGCACTATAGGTTCCTCTTTTCAAATTCTTGACCTCAAAAGAATTTTCAGGCAGCAGAGTGGTTATATGTTCTTCCACTTGCCATATGCCTATTTATTTTAGTTCAAACATAAAAGTCTGGGTCAACTACTTTAAAATCCTGAATGCACTAAATCCTGAACAAGTACTCTTGCCACTAGAGCTTAAGAGCAACCTAAGTGAGCCACATGATCTAAAAAAAATGTTTTTGCACAGAAGAATGACTAGATTGAAAGTCAGAGTATTTTGGCTTTCACTCCTGGTTTCTCTTTTATTTTCTTTCTTCCTAATGAATGGCCTAAAAATGGCGGAACAATAGTATCCTAGATGCTACACCTGAATTTGCATTTCTGGGATTAAGTTTGTTTGTTAGTTTAAAAAATTCAAGATCATTTTGCTATAGCTTTTGCTAGTGACTTTTCCCTAACAAGCAGGTATTTTGTAGTTTTAAACTGTTACTTAAGTAGTTTTAAACTGTTAATTGAACATACCACTGTCATCTCCAGACAAAATATCACACTGCTTGTGCAAACAATAAATGCAAATACCTTAAATCTCCCCCAAACCATAATGCTTCAAATCAGCAAAATCAACAAAACAACTTACCCACAAAACACAAAATGAGTCATGCTGATGATCAGTGCACAATATTTGGTTTTGATTTTTAAATTAAGCTGTTTTTTAATAAAAAGATAGCAAGAAAACCTCAAAATAGATTGAACTTGCTATGACTTCTTGTTGATCTCTACTGAGAAGACACTGATTTGCACTGCATTGGATCCCAGTAAAAAAGATCCTGACTATGTGTGAGGAAAGCACTACTGCTTTTGGGCATAAGTAAATGAATCCATATAAAAACAGTACATAAATGCACACCACCCACTAATAAAAAAATCAAAAATATTCTTTCTCCAAATACAGAATTTTATTATTCACAGTATTATTCTCTTCACCTTGAAGAGAAATTGACTGTACTCCCAAATCCAATAGATCTTGACACCTTGCTTATGTTGATTAGTCAGAGTTCTATTTTGATTCCCCTGTAGAAGTAAACCTGGCCTTGCTTTGTACTTCTAGCTCTGCCTGTGTTTTACAACAGCAGAAGGCAAAGGTCTGGGAAGGAAGCTTTGCTAGAAAGCAGGGTCATTGGGTGGGACCAAGCACCCAGAAGAGAGGGTGAGATAAAAGCAGGAGGGTTCAAGGTGAAGGCCAGGTGCAAAAACATTGCACAGATGGACTCTCATCTCTGAGAACCAGAAGCAAAGCAGATATAACAGCAGCTCGAAATCATTGGTTTGATACAGTTTTCTGAAATTCTGCTCATACTTGCTGATATTTTACAGGTCAAACTGTCTACAAATGCAACAAGAAACTATCTGGAAGTTGCTGGTGAAGTGCATATAAAGAGGTAAAAGTTTTATTTTATTTTGAAAATAATTCAGAATAGAGACACTGTCAGATCACCAAAAGTCCTGAGATTTATGAAGGTGCTTGAGCAGACACCACAAGATAACAGCAAAGGAAACAAATAAAAATGGTCTCTTTCTCTTGGTGACAGTCTTTGAAATACAACTTGTTTCCTTGGTCTAAGAAAGATTTGTCAGTGACGTTTTGAGAAAAAATGGCTATAAATCCTGCCAAAAACAGCTTATAAATCCATTCACACATCACTACTTTTGGCTTCACTTGTTCCGTACTGCTGATGCTCTGAGAATCACCAGAAAGCACATCCCACCCTTGACCTCCAAAGCCAGACCACAGTATTTCCAAGCTTTGCACTACTGGCAAGGCACAGAGATTTGCTAATATCATAAGAAGAGCTGGCTGGTCTTGTTTGATGAACTATCATGAGAACAGCTATCAATTCAATATTAATTTGATCCTTAATGCTATTTTTCCATGTAAATTATAGCTGCAAACGCAATGAGGTCATCTTCTCTAATCATGAATGCATGACAAGCAACATAAGATTCCAACTTTTGTGATTCACACACTAAATGAAAAAACTATGCAGCAAACATGAATTTCTTATCTACAAAAGCAGGTTATGTCTTTTCCTTTTCAAAGAACAAAACCAATACAACAAACCCACCCATACCAAGAAACAGCTGAGCATAACTATGATTTCTAGATCACTTTAAAGAAGCCATATATATACTCTTTATATACTCTCACTGCTGCTCTGAACTGGTTTCAGGCAGCTTTTACAATTTTTCAATACAGCAGTAGCCATGATATATTCAACATATTAGCTTGCACTACACCCATCCTTTCACAAATGCTTGGTCAGACAGACTTGGTGGCAGGCCATCAGCTCCTTGTGCAAGGGATCTCAGAGTCCCACCATCCCACCCATCACTGTACCATCCAAACCCTTTTTGGCTGTGAAAGAGGTGACAAGAGGGCTGGCAGAGGATTTACACTCATATTAGTATTTCTATACAAAAGACTTCCAAAAATGGCAAAGTTGAGATGCAAGTACTAAAGAGAAGATTTAAATGCAAGTGCCAACATCAGTTCTTGCAATTAAACTCATTAGACTTTGGCCTTTTCCTTCTGACTACATTTGTGTCTACAAAGATAAAAGTAGTCAGGCCAAGAAAAATACCCAAAATGCTCACACATAAAATGCAGCTGCTTAGCATATGTCATTACCACACTCACTTCAAAAATACTGAGCAACTTAAACCTGCAAGCCACTTGGCTTTAGCTAGAGATAAATGCCTGAGATAAGAGAGGTATAATTGTTCAATGTAATACTGTAGCATGTTTTATATAAACATTTGCTAACACTGCACTTCATATATTCCATTTCAGTGTTGTGAAGTGCTGCTGAATGTTCCAACTTCATTTATGGTCTGCTCCTGTAATATTTACACATCCAATGTTCCCCCTAATGCTGCATTAAATATACTATCCTAGCTTCCAAGTAGAAAGGAGCACTTATGCTTTACAACAGAGGGCACAGCCTACAGGTTTCTAGCAGTTACCCAACTAATTCTTCTCCACTGCTGCAAGAGGAAAGGGGAAAATCAGAAAATAATGTGTTAATTTGTGAAGAAAACATGAAATTGGGATTAAAGACAGCTTTTGCATTCAGTAAAATGCTTTGGGTTTAACCATAATTTTTCTACAAAGTAACAATTAAGTAAATTATAACATCTGAAATCAGGGTCTCCACAGAGGAGATGTGTTTGTAAACTTCTTGGACAGTTTGGTTTCATAATGGAATGCGTGGTGTGACTGCTGGCTCTCTTAGCACTGTTCTTCCATATCACAGCTCCTGGACAGCCTCAAGCAAACTTGACAGACAGGGGAGCAGCCTCAAAGGTCTTATGTTCCCACAAGTCTTGGTGACCCACCACAAGGTGTACTGAGGTAAGACTGAAGCCAAAGCCTAGACATACAAAGAGACATCAAACCACCCAGAAGGGAGAGATGAGAGAACGGGATGGAAAACACAGCTCACAAAGACTTCCTGGGTTTTTTTCACTTTAATAGCTCGTTGTAACTACCAGGGAAAAGTCCTGCAACCTCCACTCAAAGAATTCTCCCTTTGAATATTTCAGTTTTCTGCCTGCTTTTCTGCTGTAAAATCAAGGGGAGGGACTGCCATATTGCAATGACAGCAAGGCACAGGTCAGAATCACAGGAAGGAAAGGCAAACTTTGTGATGTCACACCAGTGCACATTTCAGCAATGTATGACATCTCACCACAAAACCAGGTATCTTGCCCTGATTTTAGAATAGTCTACAAGTAATGCTCAGCAGTAACCACTTCTGGCTCCAGGTCTTCCCCTTCTGTCACCTACATGCTTTGACATAAGTGCCTCAGGGTCCTCCCCTCTGGCTGAGCACCAGGAGCTGCAGCTCCTCCCTTTCACCCCAGTGCAAGCAGGGGATTGCCAGCTGCAATGCACGTGGGACAGCACACTGAGGGCACCACCACTGCCACAGCAGTGACAGCACCCACTTCAGTGACAGCTACTGCAAAGGGAGATACTCCACAGCAGTGTGATGATCTTCCTCTAAACCAGACAATTAGGAATAAACCAACGCCACTAATAAATGCAGGACTAAAGCCTGATGGCTTTCATACTGCAAATGATCCTTGGTCTTCCCTGAGTACCGTCAAGTGAAGTCCAATTTTGTTGCCTGGCTCTGTCTATAGAAACCATTCTATTGTTGCCAGCAATGAACTCAATGGCCTTGCTTTTGTTCTCATGCTACCATAAACTAGCACTAACTCAGGTAAAAATCAATAAAATTGTACTGATATACAAAGAAGAATGTGACCCCATGGTCAATGAGGTGATTTTTAATGATCCTACAATTAGAGAAACCATATTAAACATTTAACATTTGATCTTTGCTGCTGTTTCTAACCTAGCTAATAGAGATTAAAAGCACATACTTTTTGTGCTTTTACAAAAAATTTACAAAAATTTGCAAAAAAAAAAAAAGGTTTCAAATGCTGCAAATGACATTTGTTATGTTTTCATTGTGCACTAGAGTTTAAAATGCTATTTTTTAATGTGGAATCGTAGCTTCAGACTATAAATCATGGACTCTGGAGGTATTCTGATTAAGCACCCACTAGACAGATTGGATCATGGACTAGAGTGGATGAAAGCCAATGTCCTGTGAGAATCTCAGCACTACAATGGTGTTTAACAACAGTTCTGCAAATAAAACAAGTGAAAAATTCAGAGAGTGCTGAGAGGAAATTCTTCAATTTTTTTAAACTGAAGTCTATTATGAAAATATTATCACTTGTTATCATATTTACTGTTTTATATCCTATATTTTCTACCATTTGCATTGTTTTTTCAATGTTTATATTTTACTCTTGTTAGAAAACACATCTCCAACATCAATTACAATTACTAACAGCATGCACAGCTAAATAAACACCTGCAGATCTACACAAAGCATAAACAAAATACACTCATATTGGTATAAAACACAGCCTCCTCAAGCAAAACATATTAAATGGATGTGCTCTGATATTACATTAACAAGTAATATACAGAAACCTTCACAGGAAGGGTGGAAATTAAAAAGAGCAGTCTTAAAAAGAACATATATATAAATATATGTGTATAAAGTAAAATTATATAAACATGTATAAATATATTATGGCACTCAGCACATGCAGCAAAGTTGCTTTGTACATACACAAGCAAAAAGATGATTCCTGTGAGCATCACTGAATGTGCATAGTGGATCTCTTGGGAGGGCTGGACCACATGCAGTGCATACACAGACAATCTCTGGAAGAATCACCATACACAGTTGTCTCCATCCACTTCTACACAACACACCTGAGATTTATTTCAGAACACATATTTCTGTTATGCTGGTCTATGAATTGACAGGGCTTGGGACATAATTTTGATGGATGTTTAGGCAGCTCTGCAGAGAGAATGGCGACTGTATTCAGCTCTACACTCCACCAGTGTTTTCAAAGGTAACCCACTGAGCACATGGATAGAGTTAGTTCAGGCCCATATGAAAATCCAGGTATGTGAATTGTGAAATACCTGCAGTCCATCAGTCTTTAGAGATGTTGAACATTTGCCTTCTTCAAAAAACCAGCACTTTTACAGACACCCAATGTGTCATAAGCTCAGGAAGCCATGCTGTAACATTATGGCCTCTAGCTATTAGCTGAACCAAGATTAATCTTGTGAGCCAGCCAATGACTCCAAAATAAGGAAAAGGGATACCTGGGAGACATGAAACATTAGGATCCACTTCTGCATCCTTTTCTCAGGTCAACAGCTGTCTTGAAACAGCAGTTCCACTTTACCAATAAGCAGGAGACTAGGAAACAACTAATGCCTTGGCACCAGATCCTGCTTGCAATTTGAATCAGGACTTGACATTTTTGGAATGTCAAGAGTTGATACAACAAGAAATTCCTGCTTAATGCAGGCCTTTCATCTAGGCATGTCACCTTCAAGATGAGAGGGCTCATGAGGCCCAGAATTCAGAGGGAAAGGAAAGGAAGGAACTAAGAAAAGAAAACTATGTGAAAGGAGTAAATGGAATTACAGAAATAATTAACAAATTATTTCTTCTTTCGTGACTTCAGAAGAGAATGTGTGATGACATGAATCCTATTAATATCCAAGTTACAGGAATCTACAAGGTCTATGTTGTTTGGAGACATGGGATTAATGCTGCCTCTTGACCTAACAGCTGATCAGCTTTTGTACCACCAAAAATACCAAGAACCTGAAAACCTCCTTCTCACATGCATATATTCCTGATTATTAGGAAAAGCAGCAAAAGAGGACAGGATGAAACCTAATGCTAGTTTAAGACTGACAATGCACACAACTTGGGGCTGTCACAGTACAGCTCCCCTCATGCAAGGCGAGGTTGTCACTCCCTAACACTGCCTGCTATTACAGAGTGCACCTGCAAGCAAAACATCATCAGGACTGCTAAACAAACTGTATTGCCTGAACCAATAGCCAAGGATGAGAAGCATACTGGGGGAGCACCAGATGCACTTGCTTTCTCTCTCCACTTCCTTAGATACCTGTTTGTGGTTATAGTTAGACACAGCAGAGTGGGCAAGACAGACCAGGGTCTTAACTGGCACATCCACTCTCAGGTTCTTACTTGTTGCTGGAAAAACATAATCCAAAACTGCTATTGAAAGACAACGTATACCAGAGCAGGTTTTAGATGGTTTTATTTCTCCTTGCTGGTCCCTCACAGCAAAATAGCACTCCTAAAGTTATGCACAGCAACCACACGCATCCATCCATTCAGGAGTACATAAGAGGTCAAATGCTCTGATCTGAGGAGCAGGTTTGAAGCTAATTTACTATTAGAGATAAAATTACACTTCCCATGGGTAGCTGTGCTGTCAGACAATTTTGACATGCCTAGTACTGACAAAGCTTGGTCTGACACCAACATACTAGTAAAACTCAGTATCAACACCTTTTTTTATGCTTTCTCACTGCTTGATCCACACCATCCTATTCAACTCCAACATTAATTAGTGAATGAATTATGATGACACAGGCATGTTGAGCTTTTTACTTCAACTCTTTTAACTTACCTTTTCATGATTTAACTCTAAATGTAATCTACAGTGAAACACTTCACTGTACTTAAGTACACTGCTGTGGGTGTGAAAAAGGGATCACTGTTAGGATAAAAAAGAATAACCATAAAAAGCCAAGTGTAATGTACTGTAAAACCTGTTGGTATGTTTGGAACAATCAGCATTGCAATGAAAATCAGACAAGATTATCATCTGGTAGGCAGAAAAAATATTGTATCAATTTTGAAATTAGCTCAGAGACATGTAAATGAAAGATCAATGGTCCTGATTTAAATACAGCCAGTCTAAGGACTTCAATTGAGATCTAAGGGTGAGCTGGTAAAAGTGAAGCGTACTTCTCATGACCAGAACACAACATCAGCCTTCTCTGGCAGAACAGCAACTCTGCCCATGACTCCTCTTTTTGTGCTCTGCCATCATACTCGCCCTTGTTTCTGGTAAACCTGTCCCAGTTTCTCTAGCTGTCCAATCTGTGGCCCTAATTCAAAGGCACACTCCAATTAAAAGGGAGAATTTACTCAGCAGTTACAGCTACATTCTTGTCAGCCTTTCCAATTCTCCTATGGAGGCACGTGCAAGAGAGATGAGTACATGCACTGCTCGTGGAAGGAGCACTGCTGTGTGTTAAGGTTTCCTATCTAAACAGTCAACCAAAACTCTGTGCACTTTCCCACTAAAGGACAGAGCCAGACCCTTGGGGCATTGAGGTACATGCTCATGTAGAACCATCAGCCCATGCACACAGAGCACAGGCTCGCCACGTATCCAATTAAATAAACTTACATAAATCATATTTTACTGTGCTGCACAACAGGTTGACCACATCTGGGGAAGAGTTATTGTATGTGGCTCTAATATAAACAATGCCTCACATAGCTACTCCAGCCTCTTGTGAAAAGAGGTAGTTAAGAATGTGATTTTTAAAGCCAGGTCTCTAAAACATGCCTGAATTTTACACCTATGGTTACTGAAGAATATTTCTGCAATTAAAATAATTACACAGACTGAACCCAAGATTGATTCAAAGGAAAACATCTCATGATTTTAGCAACAAGCAAAAAATGCAAAATATTTCATTTAGGGATGGCTATATATTTTTCCAACAAAATTGGAAGAAGTTGTTCAGAAACTGAGATTTCATTAAAGCTGGAAGGAAAAAAATGCAGAAAACCATTTCTTGCTTCTCTGTTCTGTGAAAACATTTCAGTCAAAACCATTCCTATGCAGACATCCCATGCAAATACAATTTTAAGATTTCACTCTTGAAATTCATTGCTTATGGAACATTTGTATCTAAAGAGAAAGAAAAGTAACTACATCCATCCATAATGAAAGCAGAGACTAAGGATCTATTTGTAACATATTACAAACCCCTAAATATTCCCTGAAAATGGACTCCCTTTATTGATAATTTTTGACTGGATTAGTGCAAGGGGAGGAGGTCAGTGCACGGACAAACAGCCAGCCAATCTCTCCCACCTGTAATCCCATCTCCTGAATGAATCCATGAAACTGCCCTGAAACCAGAGGCTGAGGGATTGCTTGAGCCTTGGGTGAACTTTCCATGGCCACTGGAATTTGTCCTCCATTCCCTCCAAAAAGATGTACTGTAGACACGTGCAATTTACAAGTGGAGTTTGCAGCTGTTCCAAACTTCATGTTACAGGCAATAAACTTCTCTCAAGTTTCTGGCCACTCTACTCACCCAGCCAGCAATGCAGTAATTACACCTAAAAGCACACAAATCTGAAGAAAACCTTGTAAAAAAATATTTCTGCTTCACTCTGTTTAAAAAAATATTTAGTTTAAGGCTCACATTTTGTGAAACAGGCCACAGTATGGTCCAAGAATGCAAAGTCTCACAAGAGCAGAATTTAGAATGTCCTATGAAAATCAAGAATGGTACTTTACTCTAAAATGTCGTGAAAATTTAAGAGGCAAAGTCAAGTATCTCAATGAAATTTAGTACATCATCTTTACTGGCTTACAGGATAAACAGTCCAATTTATAGCATTTACATTATCACACATGGCCAGAAGTTCATTTACAAACTAGGTCACAGGTCATCAACAGGAAATTCATAGGAAATCATGGAGGAAATTAAAAGAACACAAATGGGCAAAGAAACTAATTTATACAATCTAGGTTCTCCCAGCACAGCTTCCTGTGTTATGATGAACTCAGCTTTCATACTGAACTTTGCCTTTTCCAGGCCACATTAAGTATTTCTGAACTGTCTATTATACTCTCTAAGCCTCAAAATGTGCAGGTCAGATTCACTAAAAAGAGCCATTCAGTTTTTTTTTTCTTTAAACAATATAGCTGGGAAAGGAAATGGTAACTAGAAAAGATGTTTTGAGATCATTAAATGCAGATTTATCACTACTGGCACCTGAACAATGGATGTACAAGATCCTTCATTGACACGAATACCACAGTGAGGAAAGATATCACCGAAACACAAGAAGATATTCTCATATTCCTTCAGTTCCAGCATCCCAGCCAAACTGACCTGCACTCCTGATCATGTCTGAGATGACAAGTAGTATCTGTGGGCCTGTTCTACTCTCACATTAGACATGCTTTTCAACATAAAACCCCTGGTCAGTGAGGCATGGGAATAGAGAGAGCTACAGTTCATCTAGGTTATCTGGACAACTTTTGAAAAGAAAAACTGCTCCGCAGAAGCAGTTACTGCTTAATTGTTTAGAGCTGAAAGCTGAATGCACTGTACTGCCTATACCTTTAATGTATCACACAGAAACAAAGGTTTGGAGTAACTTTGCAAGACACATACAAAATGAAAGACTGGCAAGATGCCTCAGCTGTCTCTCTTCTTGCTCCTTTAGTTAAATAAAAAGACCCAGTATAAATGTGATCAACTTTTCCTTCATTCTTTTTCACAATACCCAAATATCCACATAAGGTCCACAAAATAAAAGCAATTTAAGTTCATTCTTACTCTGGTGCTTCTACACCTTATGAAATTTAATAAAAACATCGAGATGCATTTTTTCAATACCACAACTTAAAATTTCTCGTAAATTGTGCATTTGTAGCTATCTTCTGCAGATAGTATTTCCCACTGAAGCAACAAGAAAACACATATACGCTTCAAAAATTTTAGGAATCGCATAATCTACAATTTGATGAAAAACAGAACTATTTTTGGGTTGTGAGGAGCTGGTTGACAAGGTAATAGTGATAACAGTACCAAATAACACTCACGCCACACCATTTACTGCTGGTATTATAAACAGGCTCTCTCTTCTGGCTTGCAGGAAGTGAGATGGAAAATTCTGAGAACACAGTGTTGTTCTGAACACGGGATTTCACTTGCAGAATGAGGATTGCTATGTGCACACTGAACACACCTATTACTGGATGTCTGCTCTTAGCTGCCATTACCAAACCAAAGCCTGGGTTGAGAAAGGATCCTTTTTTTGTGATGGGCAATATTACAGTATAAAACAAAGGTAAAGATTCTCCTACTGAACTGATTAAAACAGAAGCACAGAGAACTGCAAAAACAGTTAAAAGTACCCAGGAAAACAAAGTCAGTGACTGATCCAAGTGGGAATACCTCCCTCGCCTACTAACTTTCAAACCCAGTGATTTTAATCTCTCTTTGAGGGAAGGAAAAGGGGAAGTTGCTATCCTCTTTATAATGAATTCAAGCCTGTTGAAAATCAAGTTTTCTTGTTTCAGTTACCTTTTGCTGCCTGTTTAAAAGCTGCCAATACAGATCAGGATTCTGTCTAAACTAGACTGTTCTGCCCACTCCATCATGCTGCACACCCAAATATACTTGCTGTAAAGCCAGGTCTTCCTTTTCCCCCACCCCCCCTCCACAGGCAATCTGAGCAAGATAATTCCAGCACCTATATGTCATCCAAGAGTGAGATACAAAACAGCATCAGTAGACCAGCCAACTCAATAAAATATGCTGAAAAAAGGATGCCAGTAGCTATAAACAACTTTCATACCCTTTCATAGTTACAGGCAATCACTTGGGAGCAACAAATTCTGGTTTGGGAAATTTTTGCAATTTCAATATTCAAGCATTTTCCCTAGGACTACTCTGGTTGCTACTGGCCTTGATACCAAAAATTCTGCAAGAACAAGTACAGAAGGACAATTCCTGAGACTCTTAGAAAAGCTTTTAACCCTTGTTTCTGCTTCTTGTCCTATTCAATTAATCTAGAAAAAAGACCTATAAATGAAAGTGTTCAGTTTAAGTTCAGGCACTCAGGGCTCAGTTTTAATGGTCTCTATCCATTTTCCCTCTTCTGATAAAAACTAAACCCAATGGTTGGACAGAATTGCATGAAGCATTAATTAGTTACTTCTTACAAGGTGCAATCTATATTTCCAAGTGAACATTTACATCTACACCACCAAACCCATCAGATACCCAGTTTTGGTAATTTAATGGTAGTTTTGTCATTTACACTAATGGAAAGTATAATGTTTTTCAAGGAAAAAACCCAAATATCATTGTGTTATTTAGCAATTCTTATACAAGCTCTAACTTAGCTGACAATTTTTGGTCCTGGCTGATACTGTCTGGCCACTTCCAACTATGTAAAAGCATGCTTAGGGGGATCCAAGAGTAACTGTACCTGCAATTTTTTTCAGCACTGCTTTACTTGAGTCGTGGCCCAGAATTTGGATTTGATTCTGTTTGAATGCTGTTCACAGAGATATTTTACAACCTGCTATGGGATATAAAGCACAGTCATGCTAAAGAACCTTCCAGAAAACTGAAAAGAAATCCCCAATTTTTGGAGGATTTCTACAACATGCTTAGCAAAATGGAATCTTTCTGGTCTTCTGATGGTGCTTATACATCTTTAAACTATGGAAAGAATGTTACAAAGATAGTAGTTTACTCTGGGATGAACTCTCCAGCATACAAATGAAGGCCTATTGTTGCTCACAACTGAGCAGGTTATCGAGCTAACCCAAGGTGATCTGCAGAATCCTCACATTTCAGGCCCCTCCAACAAATAATGCATTTTGCAAAGATGTGGCTGCTATTCAATTCCAAAATGGCAAGATATTCAACACCCTTCAGGTTCATCAAGTGTTGCCAATGGGGTATAACCTCTACACCTGTGAAAGACTGGGAGCTATTCATGATGAATCAGTACTGTGTTTGTTCTGAACCCTTGTCTACTCTCGAAAGAGGAGTTTCCTGTATCTTCAGTAGTCTATCATGATACCCAGTGTGCATATAGAAAAATTACTTCAGTCACAGGATGACCAGAAAACACAACTAGAAATGTATTCAGACCCAGACTGACATTCCAATACAAATGTCAATGACAGCCTTTGGTGACTTGATCGTGGAGTGCCTCTGTGCACCCAAACCTGGCCAAAGGTCCAAGCAAACCAGCAGAGAACATGGAAACTTTGAATGCAAGCAAGAGCAAGGGGCTAGAAAGGAAAAATAACCTGGAACTTAGCCCTGCAGAGATGAGTGCTTTGAACTGAGACAGAAACATGAACAGGTCTAGGTAAGATAGGCACACAGTGTTCTCTTTCTTTGTTGTATTCATTCCTCTTTGATTTTACTTCTAACACCATGAAGAAAAGAGACTTGGATCCCCACACTCATAGGTCACAACAGCCAGGAAGAGCAACAGGTACTCAGCTGCAGTTTGGTCACACAAGCAGTGCTCAGGACACTGCCCACAACTCGGTCTAAAAGTGAGCTCATGGGCATGCAGAAAGCGTCTTGGCACCTGGTGGGCAAGGACCAGGCATACCCGTGACACAACACACGGGCATGGGCACAGCACTGTATGTGAGTTAATACCACACATACAACCACAGGAACAAAAACCAGGGCTCTACAGGACAGAAGAGCTTGTCTTTGGAATTCTTTTAGGCAAGAAATCGGGGAGAAAACAAAATGAAGTAGAAACTGTGCAAAAATTACTGGTCTGTGAACTTGAACCAAGTTTGTGGTTCTGAAGACACAGCACACTTAGATCCTTCCCCCATATCAGGATGCAGTGAAAGTTCCTAATTCTCTGTCACAGTGAGTGGATGCCACAGAGACCAAAAGGGACTAGAAAGACACAGTGAGCCCAGCAGTAACCTCCCAAGCAATAAAGCAGGCACAGCCCCTGAACTAACTGAACAGAGCGACCCCCTCAGGGTTCACCAGCTCACCACAGACTGAGCAGGATCCAGGAGGTATAGCTGGTCCTACTAGCCACTGACACCCATACACTCTCAGGTTTTATTGTCCCAGCAGTGGGTCTGGCCTAAAACAACACAAAACTACTCAGAATTCAGGCAAGCAAAGAGATCACATTACTGTTAAGAAGATATATGGGAAGCTGTTTCTTAATACTGCATTCAAAAAAAGAAGGTGATGCAATACTGATTATTCCATTAAATATTAATTACAATACAGCTGCTTTCAAGCTACAACATATTCCTTTAGATAACTGAATTAAGGGACAGGAGAACTGAATGAGTTTTGCGTGTATTTGGCACTTCTCAATTACATTAAACATTAAACTCAATTACATTAAACTTCAGCTCATGTGTAATTATCTCCAAATATTAATCTTTAGACTTACAGATTCAAGCTTTAAAAAAACAAAACAAAAACTTAGGACTCTCAAATTTGTTTAGATGACTCCCAAGATCCTTCTTACTGTTCAAGGAGCTTCAAGAGTTTATCCAAGACCTTTCATCAAACATTCCTGAAAGAGAGAATGAGGTTACCTTTTCCTCCTACAAATTTTAATTTGCATACAGATACCATCAGTTAGATAGCAGGGTTACATACTTCTCTCCTTTCCCTTCTACTTGAACTTGGTAATCAAACTCCAGTAACAGCAGACAACAACGAGACTGAATTTTATTCTTCAACTTTGAAGGACTGAAACCTCTGCAAGGAAAATGTAAAGCAAAGAGCAGTAAAGTAACTGCACACTTTTCAAAAGTAACCTCCAAACAACCATGCTCTGGAATTAGTTTCTACCATTGCAGAAAGCTCTTCAGACATTTCTTCATGCTGTGACTGATACCCTAGACCACCTCCATCTCAAACTGATATGTTACCTCCAACACCAAAATTGTCAATTCAAGTAAATGAAGAAGGCTGCAGGGAAAGTTTTATCTTTCAAGAGCATTACTCAGTTCCATTAATATTTAATGGCTGGGTCGATCACAGGGTACAGCTCCTCTCTCTGCTAAAACAAAATCCAGGATTTGCTTTTGCTTTCGTATTTAAAAGGAAAAAAGGAGGGAAAAAAAAGGCAAGAAGCTTCTAATATTTGAAAAGATATATATATATATATATATATATATACACATATATATATATATATATGTATATATTTTTTTTTTTCGTTTAACTGTTTGGAGACCACCAAAGTTGCATTAAATTTTATCCTGCTTGGCAGTTGCATATCATTTCTTTATTTTCCCTTGAATTAAGCAGCAATACATGACAAACTTCAAGTATATTTCCCTCTTTTCAGTAAGAGGTACTGTATACATGTATACGAATTGTATTGGATTCAAACTTTCAGCCTCTCTTCTCACACAAGGTCAAAGCTCTACATTGTTGTAATTTTCTTTTTCAGTGTTTTTTCTCCAAGGCAGTCCTCCACTGGGAAATTAATATTCTGCATGAACAATGAACTCCTTGCATGGCCTTTGAACCTAGTGGTTGCTAGGAGGCCTAAAGAAACCCTGGAGTACAGCCTATTTAATAGCACGTATCAAGAGATTATTCAGAAGCAAAAATGTGTGATTTTCTAAATTGTCTGCTTTTTTCCCTCCTTACTTCCATCTCCATTCATCTGTCAAACAATCTTTAGATTTCATATGAATTGCATCTGCATCAATTTTCTATAATTATGGGCAGTTTGTTCCCCGAGTATTGAAAATGTGACTGGCCAGCCACCAATGCTGCTTCAAATCAAGCAAATATCAAACTGCTCCTTACTCAGTTTTACTGAAAAGGCTGCTCAAAATCAGATGTGCTTCACTGCTGTAGCATGAGGTTTGCACTTCCATTATAAACATGGTTCTGCTTAGGGACTGTATTTTCCTCATACAAAACACTATGGCACTGACTGCAGAACCATTACTCAGTATTTCTCTGTGCTGAAAGAAATATATATAGCTTCTCTATTCAATTCAGGCATACTTGAATATTAAGATTTCAAGCTTTTTAGCATCTTACTGAAGGTTGTTTGATTGTATGCATTTCCATATTTCCCCAAGCAGAGTAATTGAGGCAAAACCCCAAGGTTTCTTTCCCACCCTCCACCCCCATTCCAAACAATGAGGCATTTAATTAAAAGATAACCACAACAATGTTAATGGTGATGAGGTTAAATGGTTGGATAAACAGAATGCAGCCCTCTGAAAAGCCCATGTGTTTCAGGATGCTTTCTCCTCTGCAACACTCGGGGTGACAAAGAAAGTATTTGTATTCCTGATACTCACAGTTTTTACACCAGTGGACTTCCTACAAATTTCCTGCAAGGAAGAGAGTTTCCTCCAAATAGTGAGAAGTGCACACAGTAGCTATTCCTCCCAAAACTAATATTTGGAAAGGCAGTGGACAAGGATCCTTTAAAAAAAAATGAATGTGGCAACTATCCACTATGAGAGAACAATTACATTTCCAGATAAAAGCCTAACAAGCTGTTGTTAAGGTTGAAAAAACCAACAACAACAAGAAAAACTCAAAACAACAAAACCAACAAATATTTGCTGATTTTAATTTTCAACATGTTCTCCCTCCAAAAACTTTAACAAATTAGTAAAACTTAACATTTGTTCTTATCTTCAGTTGTTGCAAGTGAAATGACTACCCTCTATAGTCATAAACAAGTATTCTTGGCCTGGAGATTACTCTAAAATATCTATAGCAGATTAAAATTCTGTGCCCCCTCCTACCTCTCAAGGACACGGGTATCTGCCAACAAATGCAGGGTGACATATCTGATTCTGCAGATTGCTGGTGTTTGACTGTCTGGTTGGTTGGTACCAATCTTGCCAACATAAAGCTTTCACAGAGCCAGAGCACTTTGCTGAAGAATTAAAAACAAGCAAGAACCACAGCACTTGGCACAAAATGCTCACGTGAGCTGCTTCTCTCTTAAATATGGCCTTTCATACTGAAAGAAGGGCTTAAAAAGTACTGACTTCAACAGATCTGACACAGGGTATCTTACACTGGGAATACCAGGACATTCACCCAGAACAAGAAAAATCTTTGCAGTATTGTCAGATTCAGCTTTCCAGACACTTTCAAGTCCTGCAGCACCAATGGAACAAGTCAACCACTTCAACACAACCATTCTCCTCTTCAGCTGTCCAAGCATAAATTTTCCTTGTTGTTTCCACTCACTATGTGACTTCCCAGGAACCAGAGCAGAGCACCAATTGCCAAATAACACAATACTCTTACACAGGCAGATTTTTCAATAAAATGCACATTATTTCTCTTGTACTTGGGCATGAAAGAAAAAAATTAGTCACGAGGCACTTTTAAAACATGAAAAACCCATCCTGACTAAAGAGATATGTTTATTAGGGCCAGAGACAGGAAAGTGAGCACAGAACTGAAAACCACAATCTTTGGCTCAACCTTTGCAGCAGAAATGGGGCGGAAGGGGACAGCAGTACAGGGCCGGAGACGTTTTCAGTAATGCATTATAAATACCTTAGTTTTCTCCTTTCAAGGAATCTGCCTACTCAACCTAAATTGTGCCTCAGAGGGAGAAACGTGCCTTTGTGATAAATTGGAATTTGCCATCATAATAATGAAACATTATGTCCTATCATCACAATAAACAGGCAGCAGAACAACAAAGGAGGTTTCCAGGATTTTCTGCCCCTGGCCCCCTCCCCATCAGCATTTTCCCAAGTCGTCTTTTGGGTGTTTATGAAATGCCTTAATTCCAAGGCCATTAAGATGCATTTCTGGATGGAGCAGATTCTACAAATAGTACTGAGGCTTTCCAAAATCTCACCAGCACTCCATCGGAGGCCAAGCCTCTCCCGGATGCCTGCCTTTCCCTGCGCTGTTTTTTGTTTTGTTTGTGCTTTCTCTTTCCCATGCACAAACATGTTGGTGCAGTGTCTATTATTTCCCTACGGCCTTCCTTGAAAAATGAAGCCACTGACAAATGAATATACATGCACGTGTGTGTTCCACCACATACAGAGGTCTGGTCTCCTTCTACACCTCAAAAAACAAATGCAAATGTGTTTACAGTCATTTTCACCAACACATGCCTTGCCATTGCAGAAACATGCAGCTGAAAGCCTGAGAGACTGTAACAAGACAACTGCATTTGCAACCACAAGTAACCCTTTTCCTTTCCAAAATGGAAAAACACGAAAATCTGATGAATTAACTAGAGTTAACTGCATTTTAAGAGGAATGTGTGGGAGAGCAGTAAATATCCAGCACATGCTTTTACGCACAAAAGGCGCAAAGGGCTCCATGCTCTGCACATCCAGTCATTTTTGTCTGCTCTTCCGCAACAGAGATGCAACCGTATCTATCATACATTTTATTTCACTAGACTAACAGATTTTAAACACCATATTGCGAGGACACCGCTGTGAATCTTGCAGAGGTACAAAATGGTGGATGTATGCTATTTTTTTTTCATTATTCCTAACAACTCAGCCTCCCGATCGCAGGCTCCCCTCCGTACCCACCAACACATCCTTCCCAGGCAGACACACATGCCGAAGCAGCCTCGCAATAAAGCTCTCTCGCATACACAAATTATGTTACAAACCTGATGTCATGTAGCCCCGTGATGCCTGGGAAATAAAAGCTGGGGGGAAGTGCTTGTGCAGTCGGTAGTCCTTCTCGCTGCGGGACCTCATGCGGTCTGAGGCCCGGTCGGAGAAGTCGGAGCTAGGCCAGGCCCGCCGCAAGGTCGTACTCCGCGTCTTCTTCATGCTGAGGACGGCCGAGCCTCCTCCTCCCGCCGCAGCACGGGTCAGGGCTGCGCGCTGCCGGCCATCAGCCTAGCGCGGCCACCGCCGGGCCGCAACGTGCGCGCATCGCGCCGCTCCCTCTTCTAGGGCGCCAGCCGCAGGTCCCTTCCTTTTTTTTTTTCCTCTCCCTCGAATGATCCAATTTTACACACGTCCCACAATGCATTACACTTCATTTGCAATCGGTCCGGCTTATAGCTCCCAGATTTGCGTGGAGGAAAGGCACGTTATGTGGCTTCTCAGGCAAAAAAAGGAACGGGGGGGAGGGGGAGCCGGAGGGGGGCTGGGGACGAGAGATGTGCAGCGTGGGAGCTCGGGGGTCCCGAACAATGGCCCGATTCAGCCCGGCCGTGCTTAGCCAACTGTGAGCCCCGACACAAAAGGCCCAAACAAACGAGGAAAATCCCGCGGCCGCCGGCTGCGACCCCGACCGCGGCGCGCCCGGCGCTGGGGAGGAGGCGGCAGCTCCCGGCGCGGCGGGAGGAGAAGGAGGAGGGAGAAGAGAGGAGGGAGGGCCCACAGACGCCTCTCTCGGCCGCGGGACGAGCGGATGCAGCCGCGACCCCCCCGCCCGCCGCCACCGCCGCCTCCTTCCTCCTCAGGCCCGCGGCGCCCGGGCGGCCGGCAGCGGCCCGCGGTCCCCGGCAGCGCCGCGCCTCGCCATGGTCGGCGCCGACTCCCGCCCGTCCGTCCCCGGGGCTGTATCGCCGCCGGCTCCGCGCTAGGGAGGGCCGGCGCGGGGTGGGAGGCCGCCGGCCGCTCCGCCCGCCTGCGCGGCCCGCCCGCCGCCTGCCCTCCGCCTCGCCGCGCCGAGAGCAGCCGCTGCCGGAGCGCCGCCCGGGCTCATGCCACTCCCGCCGCAGCCGCGCTAGTCCCGCCGGGCTCCGCGCTCCCCCGCGCGGCACCGGCTCGCAGGCGCCCGCGTACGAAACCCGTGCGCGGCAGGGACCCGGCCCCCTCCCGCCCCGCCTCCTTTCCGTCCGTCCGTCCGTCCGTCCTTCCTTCCTTCCTTCCTTCCTGGCGGCGGCAGTGACGGCGGAGCGCTGGGCACCCCGCACGGCCGGGCTGCGGGCGGCGGGCAGGGCGGCCGTGCGGGCCGGACCTGGCCATCGGCCCCTTCGGGCAACGCGGGGCGAACGGACGGTCAGGAGCGAGGGAAGGGCGCCGGGACAGAGGTGCATCCCCGGGGCACCCTGCGCAGAGCCTGCGGGGCTCACCCTCGCATTCTCCGCCGCCTTTGCCCATGGGCGCCTGAAGAAGCGGCTCTCCCCAGGAGGGCCCAGTCAGCCACACCGCCACACTGAAACCCAGCACACTCCACAAGGGTGTCCAGGACACCCGGGCTGCCCCCTCACTGGCGGGAAGGGGGTTCCCACCCTCTCACTGTGGCTCACACATCTACTCCCAGGGCACCCTCTTGAGTGGGGCCTGGCCACCCGGGCATTTTATGAACTCCAGTTAACCAAACTGTGCAAAGGAACTCGGTTCCTCCTCTGGAAGGCAGCTCTGAGCACGCCCGGTGTTGTCAGGTGCTGCCACCGTTATCAATGGGCACAACTGCAATGCAGGGATGTGAAAATGTTGCTTTTGCAGCCTAGTTAAATTACTTATATATTTATATTTTTATAATCAATCCTTCTTACAGTGGTTTGTGTTACATTTATAAGAGTGTGGAAAAACAGAGGACTGTAATTTTGTACCTGGCACTTTTCAGTAGAGGTGAACCAGTAAAAGGATGACCATCAGAGAACGAACTCCATAGCAAAGGCAGTGGACCATGAGATATTATCCCTGGGCTGCCTTGCTGCATGGCTGTGGGTGAGTCACTGCAGCAGCCACCTCAGCCCATCTGCCTGCGCTCTGCGGGCAGCACACACACCAAAGAATTACGCAGGGGCTCCGATGCAGCAGTCCCTTTCACATGAATAGAATATACATTAATGAAACTCAGCAAGAAAACTGAAAGCTAAATGCTATGGGGTTCTTTCTCATTCAGCCTCATCTTTTTCCAGCTGAGAAAAGCTATCAGGAAAGACATTTTTCCACTGATACTTTGTATACTGGTAGCAACAGGAAAAGTTAAGATGAGAAAAAAGATGGCCTAGAGCTCCTCTAGTAAAAACATAAGATTTTCCCTCATGAAACTTACTCATCTAGCAATTTACTCATCAACCTACGCAAAGCTTATAATAGAGCATGTTTTCACCCTCAGACCAGAAAAACCATAAGAACTTTTAGAATCATTCCATTTTTCTCCTTGAAGGCTGAGGTTGGGGTAGATTGGTTAGCACTACCTAGACAAGTCAATCCTAAAAAATGTACCTATTTTACCAAATGTAGAAGCTAATTAAATTCTATTTAGAAGCATAAATTCACATTGCACTATCTGAACATTGAATGAATGATGGCTTTGCCTTTCCAGCAGTTAAGAAGTGGCTGGATATAGTTGGCCAGCTAGCTTCAACTTATTGCTGAACTAAACTCAACTTTTCTCCTAGTCTAGACACAGCCCTAGATATCAATCTGTTCCATTAAAAGATGACATGAGACAAGAGACAAATAGGAATCAGCAATGAGGAGGAAAAATGAGGTCAAGAAATAGAAAGAAAGAACAAAGCAGGACACACACACAAACACTCTTGACAACAAACAAGGCCCCAGTGACCTTTACACTGGCTTTTTGTATAATTATTCCTAACTAAAATATTCTAACAAGTATCAAATAAAAAAATATGGGATGGCTCTGCAAGTGTCAGATAAAGCACACATCCCAATTCTTTTCAAGCAATTTGCTGTGCACTAATGAACTGGTGACTGCACAGAAGTCTTTCAAGTGGCTTTAATTGACTTAATTTGTACACTTCCATGAATTGTCACAAGAGTCATACAGTACATATAATTAACACATGGTATTGTCTGCTTAGCAGTTGTAGGAATTAGACTGGTTCACAGTTTTGGGTACAGATAATGACCCATTTTCAATGCGTGGTAATTTTAAATGAATAATAATTTGCTCCTACGACTATGAAAGGAAGAGGGAATGAGAGAAGTAAGCAACTGTAGTGGTTTGACCATCTGGCAAGATCAATTTTCCCTTCCCACATGTGGGGAAATCTGTTTAAAAACAATTTAAAAACATCTCAGTATTGAGACATTGTTCCTGTGGTCACCTAAAGTTCCTTTTATCAAGTCTTCTCACAGTTATCTTGTTTGGTTTCAGCTTAAAGTCTCCTGACATGGTATCTGAAAGAGTACTCCTCTTTGAAAAGAGGAATTCAGAGCAAGTTTCCTCCTGCTCTTGAATTGTTTGAAGTCAAGTGTTGTTACTGGGATGAATCAAATATATAATTAAAGACCAAGTTTAAGTTTTGGCTGTTTTCTTTGGAATAAGAGCTAGAACTGTGAGTGTAATTGATTTTTTTGCTTCAATGGCCAAACTGAAATAAAACTATTTTCTTCATGTGATCTGAAAGCTAAAACTTGAGAGCTTTAAAAAAACAAAACAAAACAAAAGAACAAACAAATCCACAACATTTTATTCTGAGACATTTAAGTTTACTTTTTTTTAATGAAGGAAAATAAATTTCTGGATTCATATGGCTATGTCAGAGCAGAGTAAGGAAAAGATTCTCAGCCATGGAAATTGTCTAATAGAGCTTGCTAGAAGTAAGGAAAAATTCTTCTTCCAGGCATGAATTACACTAATGGGAATCTGAACACTTGGTAGTGATGAGAAAAATTGAGATGGTGGCAAAGCTTGTGGTTTTGGTTTTTTTTATTCATCCATAATTCTTTGGAGGGGGTTTTGTTTTGGGTTTTGATTTTTTGTTGGTTTTCTTGGGGAGAGTTTTTGTTTAATAAGGGAAAGGTTAAACTCAGAAACTTTTTATTGAGAATACGATAAAGCATTCATTTTTATAATTTGGTATTTAAAGTCCAACAGGAACCATCTCTATCTTGCATTACTGGAGGGAGAGGTGATGCTTGGATAAATAGACCATAGAGATCTTGGGAAAAAGGTCTGAACTAAACAAAAAATAGGCATCCTGCCTGCCTCATAACCTAACAATTCCTTATCAGGAATTGGCAATATAATAGCAGCCATTTCAAAAGTATAGATTTAACAGTATGAATTTCAAAAAAGAAGTTTAGTTCCATATCAGACATTACAAAGGATTCTTAGATGTTCCATCACAACCCTTCTTCAGCCCAAGTTCATAAGGAGCCTGAAGTCTTTTGGAGAAACAATTCAAAGTTTTTGCTTCTGAAAATATGTTTTATCTTTTAAAAAGTGAGAAAACAAATCTTACTAAGAATATCTATTGCATGTGATCTTCATAAACATTTACTAGTTGCTGAGCAGGCCTGTTTCCATTTTGTAGATGGAAAACAGAAAAGGACATAACTTGCCCAGAAAAGTGTAGGAAATCAGTGGCAAATGCAGTGTTAAAACTTTGGGATCTCAGCTCCTATTTCAAGGTTCACTTTTCCTTATCTGAAAAATAATTATGTAGCAGAGTACAATATGGTGAGCTGTATCTGTATTTCTCTGCATGTGTATGTGTATGCATGCTTGTACGTATATGGCAATTGCTCTCATGTAATGCGGTATTTCAAGTTTCAGCTGGGACTACTTTTTTTTTCCTTCCTATGATAAACAAGTTTCCATAGGGACAGCAGCAGGCTTCAGTAAGAGGGTGGTCTGGTGTTACTGCCTTAGCTACTTCCTTGGCTTGGGGACTGACTGCATGAGGTTTTTCAAATTAAATAAGCACACAAGCCGAATACTAAAATAAAAAAGGCAAAATAATAGGACATGCAAGGAGGAAATCCCCCTCTTCACTAAGACAAGCTACACCTCTAAAATAATTTTCTCTCAAATATGCATTAAAAGCCTGGGTTCTCCCTTACCCTGTCACTACCTTGCCTGTGGCACACAGCCTGATCTAGCTGCCTCACGGAGGAAATTAGGAGGGCTTCACTTTATTACTGTCAGCTGAGCTGGTGCCTGACAAGCACCCAACACCACAGGAGGAGCTAACACCCCCAAGATGCCAAGTGCCACACAGAGTTTTGTGGCATCACACTGCAGGTCTATGATAGGGGTCCTTTCCCCCTGCCCAGCTTCAGAAACAAACACTACAAATAACATTGATAATACTGGGACACATGGGAGACTTTGCACTAAGAAAGGCCATAGTCACAAACAGGGATCAGAGGGTCCTTCTGTGGCCTATGAAAACAAAACCATCACAACCTGTAACATTTTAAAAGGGGGAGATAGGATGCTGTGAGATTCTGGGAAGGAATTGCAGGGTTTTTGAAAGTAGGAGAGGGAGAGCAGAAATGGCTAAACAAAAAATAAAGTGGGGAAAAAGCCTATAGTACAAACAGTTGGAAAGCAGAGGAGGGGGAGGAAAAATGGAGTGTGAGAAGAGGTGGGAAAAATGAAATTATGAACTTGTGAAAAACCCCAAGCTCATGTATAACATCACAGGCCTTGGTAATCTATAGGTTTATTAGATTTATAGCCTTGCATAATAGAGTTCCTGAGAAAATACATTGCCAGCATCTCTAACATTATAAATCCATGAAGAAGAAAGTTTTCCATGTCATAAACTCACCATTTTCATGTGTGGATTATTTTATCTCTCTGTTAACAAAGGTGAAGAGCTCAGACTCTGAAAGACATGTTTTTAAGCAATCCTTTACGGGTTAAGGCAGTCTGGCAATACACCATAATTGTCTTTGTCTGTAGGAAGCACTACTTTTCTCTTCCAGATATTTGCAATCAGATATACTAGCAAGAACAAACCAGAAACCTCACTCACACCCTTTCACATCAGTCCTTGGACTTCTGACACTAACACTATTAATTTGTAACCTCTCACTAGTACTTGAGTAACATATTTGTTACTCAAATATGCAAGAGAAGCCAAGTAATTGTAATCCATGCTTGTGGTCCAGGTCACAAAAAGAGGCAGCCTTTCTTGATGGATTTATTGGCAAGGGAAAAGTTGGGCTTGCCCAGACAACTCTCTTCTTGAAGAGAGCATTTGAGAAACTCCACCAAAAAGGGAAAGAAAAAAATCCCAAGGGCAAAGGTGTAAGTGAAAAAATTTCCAAATAGAAAAAAAGAAAAATGTTTCAAAGCCTATCACAAGCAAGTCTTCAGTCTTGCTATCAGGTTGTGTTATACCATGGTAGTAATCCTGGCTTACTTACAGCACCTCTTAAACTAGTTTCAGATCATATTTCTCTCAGTGTTATGCTTTGAGAATGTGTGATGACAGGAATGCAGCGCTGCTGCTGCACACGTGCTGTAGTTCACCGATTCATTTTTCTGTGTGCTGCCTTATGTGCTGTGGTATTTATTTTAACTTGCATGACTTTTAAGAAAAACCTGTCTGTGTAATGAGAAGAAAGGCTCCTCTGTTTTCATTTTATTTTTTTCATGCCAGACCTTCTGATTGCATTTGTGCTTCCTCTGCACAGAAGACAATTGATGCAGAAGGTTTCTCAATCTGGATGCCCAAATCTACCTAAAAGCCAGTGTACAAACAGGAACACTTGTAGGATACAGCTTTTGTTTTGATGCATGCTTTTCTTCTCCTATTATCACTGACTCAATGCAAGTTAGATAAAATGAGTGGAAGCTGGGCTTGTAACTCCTCAGTGTACAAAACTAACAAGAGAGGGAGACAAGCCATGAATCCTGCACAAATTTCCTCTCACATATAACAGAATTCTAAAACTTGGAGATGTGGACTTACAGCAATTCAAATCACAAGTCAATTCATTCACCGGCTGTTCTTCCAAAGGATATAGTAGCAAAAGATATGCCAAAAATGTTGGTCTCAGCTTTCTTGTTTTCCACTGGTGTCACATATACCCTGGTATTTAAGTAACACACTGATATATGGGGACCAGCTGTACTGGAAGTTAGAAAAACAGCCTAACCTTCTGCTTTGGGAGCTGAAACAATGGAGAGCAAGAAGTCAACAGCCAGTGTAGGTCCCACCAGCAGTAAAAGCCATCACAAATTATCTTCCTAGAGATTAATTCCCAAATCTTTGTGTCTATCTATTCTCATTCCTCCACAGAGTCTATGTTGCAAAGATGGCACCATGCATGTGCAGGCCTTGGGCTCTTGTGAAACTTCTGAGTGCTACATCAACACAAACAAGGAGATTCTGTGTGTCAGGCAGGTACTTTTTAATGAAAAAATGCACTAAGAAAAAAAGGCCCTTGGTAGTAAGAAGTGGGCAGTGTTTTGCATCTTGCATGGCTTGCATTGTCCTGCAAAGAGGACAATGAACATATTTGATGGGCAGTCCTAAAAGCAGCATACCAAGGAAACTAAATCCCAGCAGCTGCTATAAAACTGCAGAACATTTGCTGAATAACCCGTACTAAGGGCCCTCTCAAAATTCTTGCTTATACAGCTGTGCAATATAGTGACTGTATTTTATAGTTGTATATATATAGCATGTACAAGAGGCAGAGATCTTTAAAATCTTAGAAAAATTTTCAAGAGGCTACTCCACCCTTTGTAAACAACCTCTTGTCATTCAGTTACTTCCATATGTGCACAAAGCTCTGTCTAAATTTAACAGGCTTTCAAAATAGTGGTTTAGTACTGAAAATGTATGGTTTCTACCAATAAGTTTGAAAAAAAATGTAAGCAAGAGATAAACTTACAAATAAAAAAGTACCAATTTCTCACCTCACAGAAAAGTAGTTCAATCACTTCTTAGATATTTATTATAGTCTCAGATTCAGAGGCTGTCTCATTGGCACATACATTTGGGCAGGAAAAAACTCTAGAGAGGAATCAGAAGAACAGACAAAAATTACATGACTCTACACACGCCTGACTCAAAGGCTTCTGGAAAATCAAGGCAAAATCATCAGGCTGCTTGTCCTCTGGACCAGACTGCAGCACTGCAGAGTCAGTTTGTTCCTGTGAAGGTGGTACTCTTTAGTCACTGGTTTTCAGTGGGACCCTGGAGTTTGTCCCTTCTCTTCTGATTCTGCAGTAGCACCCATCAGAAGGATAATTTCACTCCTGGGACACCTACCCTGACTAGCCCTGGTTACCACAGCTTGTTGCCATCCTCCACTTGGCTTTTGAATCTCTGATATTACCCACCTGCATGCAACCAGAGACAATTTCCCATTGCCCTGTTCAGATGAAGGTTTATGCAGGCACTACTTGCACTTGCCTCTGTAGAAGCTGTTCTTAGCACTTCTCCTGAATGCAGAGATTTTTGTATTCTAGTAGAGGAACAAGAAAAAGACATTTTATAGCACTGAGTCTCAAACTTCTCCCACCACCTTGTAAGAAAGTGAAATTCTTCCTCAGGGGTCTAGTGCAACAAAATAATTTTTGTCTTACTAAGTGACGCTCTATACAACAGTAGCAATCTGCTAAAGCAAAAGTATCATCTCCACGGAGCTCTGCTACTTTCTTTTTCTGTAAATCCTTTTATATTACTGTGGGGCTGTCAGTTGGTTTGTTATTAATTGATATTGTTTTAAACAGAAAGAGAGGCTTAAATCTAGGACAGCACAGTTACTTCCCAGATTTCTGCAGGTCAATGCAAGATCTTTGACTCCTCTGTGGAGCTAAGTGGAAGGGAGCAGCATCCAAAGCCTCACCTTAGCAAAATGTTTCTGGCACAACACTGCAGTGTCAAGAACCACCTCTGGTGTGAATTTTGCAACCTATAACTTTCTGGCCAGATCAAGGATAATAACAAGTGAAAAATATAGATGTTATGGAGAAAAAAAACTCTTATGACAAAGGAATATCATTGTGAAAATAAAAATAAAATTGTGAAATTAGGAGAAGTAAATTAATATCAAATTAGAAAATTTAATAAGAAAATTCCTTTGTAATTCTGAAAAGCAGACTCCTCACTTCTACCACAATCTACCACAAAACCATACTTCCATCCTTTAAAGCACATGAATGGCAGTAGCATAGGATAAAATTTCTTTCAAAATGCTTTATGTATTACAATGAACTTTTGTAAGGCACAGAGAACCATTGACATTTAAAATTTCCAGAAACCCAAAAATATCTTTCTCAAAAGAAACAAACATCTTAAGTGAGACCATTTACACAAAAGTAAAATTTCTAGCATTAGAATCCTATTTGAAAGAATCATGTACAAAATTAAGAGCTAGAAACTCTTTAGCCTTCATTAAAACTGATCACTATTGAGCTGAACTCAATACCTACACAACCCAACTGTGGTAAATCTTATTAGTTATGGTGATCATCTCAGAAACTTTAGCAAGGAGTCACCATATTCCCATACACAAAAATTTCAAGTGCTTTGTACCCCCAGCTATTCCAGGAACCAGCAAATACTCAGGGCAAAGGTTTCACAGATTGTTGTACGAAGTAAAAGAAACTCCAAATGCAAGGTGCTCAGCGACTTGCCTTTGATCTTTTTCTTAATGGGGAAGATGTTTAGTAACCTTTCCATCTCTCAGACAGTGTAAAGTAGATCAGACAATCTGCCTTCACAACTGGCAGGGTTCAGATTTGTCAGAGCATGATGCTAGTGTCAAATTGTTTTTGTCTTCCTTCCTCTCTAAAGATGGATCTTAACTATTATCCTAGCTGATGGAATCAAGACAAAATAAACACAGACATCAGGACTGAAACAATGATAGACTATCTGAAAAGGCATTTAAGTGCCCACAGTCATCCAAAGAGTAAAAAGTTATAAAAACAAGTACTTTTTTTAATTGCCCATATCCCCATGTCATTGCTGAGGTACTTAAAAAAACCACAAACCCTATGGATTTCTACCCACCGCACAGTAATTACTGAACTAACAAAGAATTGGAAAAAAGTATTTCCAAAGCCTGATGCTATTACTGAACTGCCAGTGAAAAAATTCTCACTAACACCCCTTAAGTCTATCCTCCTGCGCTCCCTAATCTGAACACAAAAGGTTGGGTTTAAACACCCACCCCCCACCCTGAGATTAAAACCGCCTGCAGTTTTCAGCTTTGGGCCAGCACTGACAATACTCTAAATCCTTGGCTACTGGCTTCGTGAAGACACAGCCTACAGAGAGTCCCCAAAGTTCTTTGAAATGTTAAATACAAAGCAGGAGGAGGTCATAAAGGAAATATTCTTTACAAAAGGAATGGATATCATATGCAGGCTTTTCAAATACATTTCTCAGTTGCTTTGCTTCCAGCCACCATTTTCTCAATCCTGCATTGTCTGAAGCTTTTGAAATAAAATTCAGGAATTAAATAAAGCACACAAATTAATGTTATAAACAGCTACCAATATATGAATTTGTTACCTTTTAGCTCTCATAAATCTCTCCAATGTATATATTGTATCCTAATTCTTCTCTGGAAAAATGAATTATTTACCTAGTAAATGGTCCTACAGCAATTACTAAAAGCCCAGCTATGTAGAAGTAACATATAGGTTTTATTGCATCATCTTCTGTAGCATCTGCCCAATTACTGCAATAGAAGCCAGTGTGGTTCCCTGCTGCCCTGGAAATCCAGCTATCTTTCTGCCAAGAGCCTTCTAGCATGCACAAAAGGAACAGGGACTGAGAAACCTGTTTTATCCCCTCTTATCCCATAAACTAACAAGCCTTTTTCCACTGCAGCTTTTCTCAACAAAACCAGGTAATTATGCAGGATGGGATTTTCAAGGCAGGTAAAAGGAAAAAAAAAAGCAATCAGTTCAGCATACCAGCTTTGCCAAGTACTGTCACCTCAAACTCTGAGGGACTTGCTTGCAGTGTGGGGGAGCAGGCAAACACAATGATGCCCTGCCACTGACACACGGGCCAGCTGTAAGCAATGAGCTTTGTGGTTCCAAACTGTTGGGAGGTGGTTACATTTCCCTGTCCACTTCCATTCTTCTGGAGGCAAACACGATGATACAAGCCTTATTTCTGTGCCCTGTCTCACCCTGAACACTCAGTGTCTCTCCTTTCTCATTTGGTTATCATAAACTCAATGACAAAACGAGTTTTACATTCATTTTGAAGAACTTGTGTTTGGCTTACTTGTCTCATAAGGTCTTGTGAGCCTTATCCATATAGGTTCTGACAAGATGTTCCACTAAACATCCATAAAAACATCCCTGCCCAAATTTACAAATTGTGTACTTGAGGAGAAAAGTAACTGGTTGTCATAGTGACGTTCACAGTCTGAGAAGCCTTTGGACTTCAGTGTCATGAAAGGTACCAGGAGTATAAAACCTCCAACTAGATGAAGTGGTTAATGGAAACAAGTACTCCAGCCAGCAGCAAATGCATGCTTAAATCACTGGTGATCCTGTAGAATCAGGCTGCTGCACTTTGAAATCATTTAAGATGTTTAATTTTGGGTTATCTGCAAATTAGTACAGCCCAGCTCACAGAAACTGCCACTGCTGTGACTTACATGCATGTCTGACAGGCTGCTGTCCTCTGCTTTTGACATCAGTGTAATATTGGGGTACCTTCACAGGAGGGAAAGCCTGCTGACAGAAATATTCCAGCTACAAAATAAAGACTGAAAGGTTACAGAAAGCTCAGGAACATCGCATGCTTTTGGCAAGGTGAGACACAGGAGGATGAAAGACAAAGGAGGGTGAGCAGAATTATTGTTCCTCAATGATTAAACAAGCACAGAAACTATGATTACAGATCACTGACATCTTTTATAACATGCCAAACTAGCACACAGAGAAACATGCCTCAGTAACTCAGTCATACAGGCAGCCAATATTGTCTCTCCACAGTTTGAAAGAAGATGAGGGTCTTCTGAAACAGAGGCCCTGACTCCCTGCTTTAGGCCAGGGAAGTGGCACAAAGCCTTTGAAGCATCTGGAGAGCAGGCACTGCTAGATATAGCCCTGGCAGCCAAAAATGCTCCTTGCATTCAATCCTCACTCTTCATGGCAGGAATCAACTCAAGATACACAGTGATCTCTGCCTGTCTGTTGGACTCCTTACCTCTATAAAACAAGTAAGAACAAACTCCAAGCAGTTGTAACCTGAACCTAGGCTTCAGCAAAGCATACAGCTAAAAAACCATCCCTAAAGAAACCCTAGCAGGAAGGCAATTTATTGTTGAAGGGGATCAGGTCCATAGAACTTCCGAGGAATGAGAAGCAATGATTCAACTGACACAGTTCAGTCTTGCCTTGCCTCACACTGCACGTAATATCAACCACCATCAGTCTGCCTGGTTTATCCAAGAGGAAAAGATAATATTTCAGTATGAAATTAAACTCCTGGTTCTCTATGTGCTCAACTAAAGCAACCAGCCATGCATTATTTGCAAAAGAATGTTGATGACTCAACAGTATTAGGAGTTTTTAAAAATCCCATCTTTCTGATAAGACTTGTCCATTTTAATGATATCTATAACAGAAACATTATAAAAGTAAGATTTTTTTTCATATTTGTATGAAATTGTATTCTTGTTTCTGTGTTACCAGTCATTTCCAACACAAAGACAAAAACAAGAACACTGATCTCTGAGCATGTGACTACAATAACACGTTTCTCTTTTTGTGAGCTGTGGTGTTGAGCAGGCCATTTCAAAAGTGGCAAGATCCTGGTTCAGTGGATGTCTGAGCATATTCCTGTTTATCTTTACCACTTCAGAAAACTGCATTCTCTCTCACTGCTACAACTTTGAAAATCAGTGCAAAGCTTGGTGATTTCAGAATCAATAGATTTTAGTCCAAGAGAAGACAGTTAGAAACACAAATTTCACCATATCCAATTTCTAATAACTGTATTCCACCACCCCAGAACAATCAGGTAAGAAACTGAAACCTTACAACAATGTACAAGACACTTAGGCATACCAGCTGGGAGTAAATTCAGTGGACAAAACAAAAAAAAAAATTCAGACAACATTCTATCTCTGCCTTCTTGATGAAAAAATATGATACTATGCACCTTGGATGGCAGGAAGTGTCCAATCCCTTTTCAAAGCAAAGGCATGGAGTCAGTTATAGAGATATAAACAGCAATGTGAATGTAAATTACAATGCAACGTGAACCTAAGAGATACAAGCAGCAACACCTCCCAAATAGTGGAGGCAAGTTATCAGATACTTAATGCTCCTATTAATTATGTTTACACAAGTTTCAAGATGTTCCTGCACAAGGTAGAGTTTCACATGTACTGAACAGGGGGTTACTCATTCTGGATGAAAATTAAATAACTCCAGCAACAAAACAGTTATTCAGACAAACTGGATAAATCATGTTTATAATTAATATATAACTTCATGTTTTGCTTGGCATTTTTTAAGTCAATTTTTTTCTGGATACCATGATTTTCAGAGTCAGAAATAAAACATAGACACTCAACATTCCCAAGGATGTCTGCAACAAAAGAATTATGTGAAGATGGCAAGCTGAAGTGCCTTCATTTGGATACATTTTTGTATCCAAAGAGCAAGCAACAAAAACAGAGTCACAGAGAGAAACAGATGGCCAGTGAGTTATCACTCCTGATCTGATGACTTATGTGGGCTCAACTTGTTTATTTACTCACATATTTGCAAAAAAGTAACTTTCCTTATGTTAGCAGCAGCAATATTGTATATTATGTATATTATATACACAGTACATACTTCTACCTACACACAACACAAGGGCATCAGGTATTTACCCTCCAATTATGGGCTCTCCCACAACCATGAAGGTCACACCTGACCCTTCCCAGGGCCAGGGAGTTAAATGACTGGCGTCTAACAGCACAGCTCAAGAAAGGGTTAAAAGAGGATCAGTGTTACAGCTGCCCTGCTCACTGGCTTGGAGACAGGACAGAAGTGCTCAGGTCCTCGGGGGCAGGGAAGTGAGTCTGTAATTACTGGCTATACCCTTTACACCATCCAGTCTGTAATTACTGGCTATATCCTTTACACTCCTCAGGAACTGCTGTTTCTCTCTCTTCCGTACTCCCTGTTGATGCAACCCCCATGCTAACCTTGCATGATGCATGACAAAAATACTGTCATATGGTCCTGAAGCAACAGGCACCATTTGTTTGTCATTGAGTCCTGTCAAATGAACCAGCCTCAAAAATACAGATTCTTCTTAGATCATCTCACCCCCTCTTTAGGACTGATCTCATTATCTTCACTTTAATTGTTCTCATTATCTTCTGGGCATAGAAAAATAATGCAGCCTTTCTAGGGACATTAAATCCAATTATGTAAAAACACAGTGTTAGGGAAAAGAGTTAAAATATTTTAGCTGAAAATTTGCTGAAAATCAGGAAAGATCAGTGTGTGACCATTTAACCCCCCTGAAAATCACCAGGAAGTATTTTCTAGCTGCAGTTACAAGAATGCTACTGCCCTCAGCTATGGTTAATTGTAAAGGCAACCACCCCCTAGCCTGCAAAGAGCAGGCAATGGACAAAGAGCTTCTGCACTATTTTCCCACTAGCAGAGTTTCACTGTGTTCTTGTGGTGCAACTAAAGGAAGTAAAGGATTCAAAGCAGTCAGTGTAATTTTATATACTGGTAGAGTCCTGAAAGTAGAGCAAGATATTTTTCAGTAGATTCTTCAAATTGCCAGGATGTAAATGTGATGAGGAATGTGTTTATAGGCACCCTCACAGAGCAGGGTGTAATATTGGTGTAACAGGACATAGGATGGTTGCATTGATCAGCTGGTTAAGGATCGGATCCTCTTCATAGGTATATTACCATGGGGATAGACAGGGGAGTGTCTTTGAATAAACTACTGAGCTCCAAACAGCTCCTGCAACAATTCCCTGCAGTCCTGAGGACTTGAGTGGAACCACAGGTACAGCAGATCCCACAGCAGCAGTCTGGAGACTGAAACCTAAAATAAGGAATCAGGTACAGTGAAAAAAAGCTGAACTCCAAGCAGGATGCTCCCTTCTGACCCACCAACATCTGGTGCAAGACAGCCTGGTGCTGTATCTGGTGCAGCATCTGAGCTCTGTGACAGTGCAGAGAATTCTACTCCCATCATTCCACCCACTCTGTGGTGTAGGAAGTGCTGCACAGACAGACTCATGAACACCATCTGCTTCAGCTGTAGCATTTGACTCCCTTCCTCCAGCATGTAATATTCTGAGATGGTCTAAGCACATTGATACAATCCTACATTTTACATGTCTGTATGTCGAGCCATCAAAAAGCAAAATCAAAATATATTTTTCTTCTCCCATAACACTGCTTCGAGTTATTCTAACTGGATTTGCTTGCAGTGTTTCTTAAAAGAAAAACAAAACCCATGAAACTCTGGGGGATCATGAAACTCTTACTTCAATAAAAATTAATAGGCATAAACACATGCAACACTTACATCTGCACAATAATATAAAGTCTACAGAGGAAACAATTTTTTTTCCCCCCATGGTACCTTTATTTATTCTACAACAAAGAAAGAACACTAAATTTCATACATTAATGCAAACACAACAAAAACTTCCATCCAGATCAGGAAAAAAATCCTTTTTCCAAAATATGTGAAATCACTAACTATCATTTTCCTATTCACTATACTTCAAAATAAAAAGAAAAAAATTTCCAAGTACTTGGGTTGTCATGTCACTGGGGTTTATTAATCACACACAACTGTATCATCTATTAATTATAGAAAAGATATATATTACAGCATTTCTGTAGCTTGGAATGCAAGTAACTGAAATAGCCCCCCAGTGCTCTTGGAGATACAACAGCAAGTTAGACAGAGGCACACAACATGGCACACTCTCTTTTTAAAAGGTGTTCAGTGATTTGCAGTGTCCTTAAGGATCATATTTTAAAATTTATTTTTAACAGAAGCCCAAAGTCCCACAACTGCAAAAGTAACCACTTGGCTCTTACTAGGCTTCAGAATCCCAGGGCAAAAAAACAAGGAGAAAATCAGTTCCCAGCAGCTTCCAACTGTTTCCCCTAAAGGGACACACCCCAGCACACTGCTTGCTCTCCCGAGCATCCCAGGGACCTCACCCAGCACCACGCTGGGACCAGTGTTATAACAAAGTCCTCACATCTTCTACTGCTAACCCCATACCTTAACAAGAGATTAAAAACATGTTCCTCATGCATCTATTGTCTGTGGGCTACATATCAGCTTTCCCTAAACCAACAAGCACTGATAGAAGGACAAGGTAGCTTTTGACATACACAGATTAAAATTATCTCAATCTTTCATTTATCTTTAATGTAAATGTACCTGTACAATGCCTTTAAAAAAATTAAAGGACTTAAATTTTTGCTCAACTTCATGATAAAACTGCTTTGTTCGACATGGGGAAGAAGGGCAGAAGAAAATAAGGAACATACTTTTAACACAGGAGTGGCTTAAGGCGGGAAGAAGAATAAAGACTGCTCACTGAGCTCATCACCACACAAAAACGTTTCACCTGTCAGAGGAGGCCCCACCAGCCCCAGGCTCAAGCTGCCATCAGCTTACATCTGAAAACTGGTTCTGCCCCACCTCAGCCCCCTTCCCAGGGGGCATATTGCATGTCTCTAGACCATCCCAGCAGGCCCACCACGGGCACTTTCTGCTCTGGGCTAGAAAGAAGGAGAAAGCAGAACATGAGATAATGATGCTGATCTGAAATTGTATATGCAAATAAGCAAAAGGGCCAACTGCAAACAAAGGGATTGTTTCTGATTCTCATAAGACAGAAGTTACCAAACTAAGAAAAATACAAAACTGTTACATGAAACACAAAAGGGTTACACAGATTGAGTATTTGCATGTGGACAGGACTGGCTTGTTTGGGATGATTAAAGCAATGCAGATCAAACCTCGATCATGTACTTCTGAGCACCCTCCAAGCCTTGGCAGGCCAGCCAGCCATGGAAAAGCCCAGCCAAGCAAAAAGATGGCAAAAATATGGCACCCACCACCCATGAGCCCCCAAGTGCCTGCCTGCCTCAAGCACCCACAGCATTATGGCACCCCTGGCATGTGCACAGCCTGCCCTGCACGGGCACTGGCTGGCAGCGGCGGGAAGGTGAGCGCTGCTCGGGCAGGGCAACAGCCCACCAACAGGCTGGGTCCCTGTTCCCCCAGGGCAAACCCTGCAAGGGGAACAGCCCACCAACAGGCTGGGTCCGTGTTCCTCCAGGGCAAACCCTGCAAGGGGAACAGCCCACCAACAGGCTGGGTCCCTGTTCCCCCAGGGCAAACCCTGCAAGGGGAACAGCCCACCAACAGGCTGGGTCCCTGTTCCTCCAGGGCAAACTCCCTGCAACTGCGGTAAGATGGGCTTCCCCCCTCGGTACCAGCCCGTGCAGGGCAGGGGAGATCACACCACACACAGTGAAAGGCTCCTTTAGAGGTGTCAGGCCGTGTCTGACACCAGCACAGCTCTGCTGGACTGAGGTGCAGTGAGTGTGGGATGTGCAGCTGTAACTCCCTACCAGGACTAGCTGCCTTTCTGCTAGAAGACAAGACTGGACCTACTACTGTGGCTACAGGATGCACATTAATTTAGCCCAGAATTCTATGTTTTGGTCATTTGAATAGCAGGTGGCATTTGTAACCAGCTCAAATAGCATGATTGTCAGAATAATACATTAAAGAAAGCAGTTATTCACCTTACTAATTGAACATTCTGCACACTGGAGATGTATTAGTGGACCAACTGAATACAGGAGATTAGGGATGAAACACAAATAGCACAATTATTTGGTTTAAACCATTCTAGAAAGTTACTCAACAACAAAAGTACAAGAAGGTAGCATTTGGAAACATTTGGAGAAACACATTCTTAAGCGAAGCTTGAAAGACATCTGAAACAAATACAGCAGAACTCTTCCAGAGACAGAGGTTTATTAAAATGATTTATAGTCTGATAGCAAACCAATGAATGTAGTCTGTCATGCACCTGAAATTACTTTACATTTGTGATTCATTTGCACAAGGACTGCTTTCAACAGCCTGATTTTTTTTTAGATTTTAATCATTAACTCCATTAAAATAGAAGAAACTCCCCAGCAATCCCCACTACCATCTACTCCAATATTTAGTCTACTGAAGAGGCCAGCAGTACACAGCCAGGGAAGAATAAGGTGGGACTTACACCTTCTCATAAGAGTCTCTATCTTGCTCCATTTTCAGCTCAGAGGATTTGCTGTGCCTGCTCTGGCTCCTCTATTGACTAGTCTCTGTGAGGTTTCTCTGCCAAAGGATGGCCCAACCTTTACATCAGCCTGTGTAAGCTTTCTGCACTCACAGCATCACCTGAAGTCCTGTAGGTCCTGCCTCTGGCATGAAGAATTGCCTCCTTTTGCTTTTAAATCCATCTCCCTCCAGTTTTATTTCCCCTCAAATTATTTTAACTGAAGAAGCAGTTCTTCTTCATCTCATCTTCCTCATCTCTTACCATCAAGAATGGTTTCATCCCTGACACGTTTTATGTAAATGCAATGAACTATTGCTTTATTTAAATTTAATTTTTAACCAGGCAAATCAAATGTACTCAAAAAATGGTAGTGATATAAACTACTTTCTAGTGTAGTGCTATGAAACTTGTAATGAACCATCACACACACTTTTTATATCATACAGCTTCCAGAAAAGTTTAGATTATTTTGATATTGAGAGAAGTGATTATGTCATTGTGCAAAATATCATTGCTGTTGAAATCATCAAAATACTTCTGTCTCCAGTCTTGTGGTGGCTGGCAAATTCTTCAGACTTTGGCCCTGATTTTCTGGGAGTTCATCTATACCATCATTGTAGGATGAGAAGTCTGTCTAGGTCTTCCCCAGTTTCCCCGTGGTTGTGCCTGGAAACTTATGAGGAATCATAATGACAGTGATGACTGCAAATCAACTCAGAAAATTAGTTGACATGACATTTGATTTTTTTTTTTTCAAAACGTAAACCTGGTGACAGACTGTCCTTGGATGGGCCATCTCTCTAAATTTTATGAGGACAAACTGTAACAAATGTGACAAAGATACACAAAAAAGTAGTAGTCAGTAATTGAGACCTGTGAGAAGTACTCTTAAGGCAGCAATCTGGGTAATGAAGGAAAAAAAAATGCAGAATTTTCCTGTACTTTAAAAGCTAAGCACCACTTAGTGCCCTCTGCTGCATACAGAGGTAATATGCAAAGCATCACTGAACAATGACATCATCTGGTATTAACACGCTATGTTGCATCTATGACAAATATTTATTTCCTTAATTGCCCTTGTTTTCTAAAAATACTAATAAATTATGCAAATATCTTCAGTACCAGCTTAAAGCAGGTGTTTTTTACATGCTCTCTTCCCATGTAGTATCCTGTGCTCTGCCTGCAAGCAAGCTGTCACCTCATCTCCCACATCTCACACAGTGGGAAATGCACGCTGAGCGAGTAGAGGTGCTGGCTGGGGGGAGTGTACAGCACCCTCAGCGTGAGATTTAATCATGAGATGCTCATGACAGCTGAGCAGCTCAGTGGGACGTGGCCCACACACCGCCCCTGGCACTCCCACGGAACTCAGGGCAGTGGGAAGTGCCCCTCTCCCCCTGCTCTCAGCTAAAGGAAACAAAACAAAGACAAACAAACATAGGGAAAGGTCGAGCCTCCAGTGCAATTTTCAACTTCCAAATAAATGTGCATTAAGAGTCTATAAAAGGTCCTTCATGCACAACATGAAAGAGGTAAATGCAGACCAACTGCAACCCTGAAGAGGATTAATTGTCAGACAGAACTGAGGAGGTCTCCTAATGTGGAACACAAATATTTAATCTGATTCTGAAATCTTATCTCCCGCCTTTAAGAAGATTAATGGAAATTCTTTTGCAGCAGACTATTATTTCTATTATTTCTGATCCATTTCATGAACTAAGAATATTTTCCAGAAGCAAAGTTTGTGCATTTTAATTAGTTTATTAGCATTCTATTCAAAAACAAATCAACAGTTGATCATTATTAAAACCTGTTCAAGGAAGTGGGGACATAAAAAAATGTCATTTGCATGCATTCAAATTGCATTAAACAGGCATGTCACACATGTGCACAGACACAAAAATGTAAGATGTGAAAACATAAGGTATCTAATTTTGCATGAGACATGAAGCATTCAAGAGCTCCACACTAACCAAAACTGGCACAAAGATGTTATGGCAGTAAAGTTGTTCTAAAAACCTTTTTCTAAACTGATAATCCTTGTTCTAGCCTGGTTAAGGGAGATTTCATAGAAGGAGGAAGAATTAATTAGTACATCCTTTTTCTATCTTACACAGACTGAGTACAGGCAGACATTTGTTATCATTGCTGTGCTTGGCTCTGCCCAAGGAATCTATGTAACTGGCCAAGTTTCAGGGTTCTCCTTCATTTTTCCTTTGAATAAACTGACAAGTACAGCCAGCTGACTTCCCTTGTCCAGCCTCCTTCCCCCTGGAGGAAAGCAAGGGAGCTGTCTTTCCCACTTCTCTCATTCCTGCTAAGCCAGCATTGTCCCAGATAGTCCAGTCCTAAGCTTTTGGTGTATTTTTTCCTAGAAATCCAGGGGCTCCAGTAGGGTCTGTCTGAAGCAAGAAGAGCATGGTAGGCACTACAATGGACAAATGGAAAGATCACTGCCATCACTCCTGCTCCTAGAAGTCCCTCTGATGATCCAAAGTGAGACGAGATGCTTGGGGCTCTGCTCTATGGTCACGAGCCACTCCATCCAGCTCGTCCTGCAGCCCTGCTGAATGCTTTGCATCTCTGCTGGGTGACAGGAGCAGAGCAATGGTGATGCCAAACATCTATTTAAATCAGGGCTAAGAAACATCATACATCAGGCAATCCTCAAGAATTTGGCTGTGTTGGCTGGCTGAATTCAGCCTGTTCCGGTTTAAACCGAGCTAACCTGCATTTCATTGCTAAGTAAGGCTTTACCTGGGAGTTGTCAGCAATGAAACCAACCCAGCAGCATACAAACCTACACTTCTCCTTTTTTCTCAGTAGTCAATTAATAGTGAAGCTACCAGGCATCAGCTGAACATTCTCTACACTATTAACCGCAGGGCTTTTACTTGAGATGCCAAATAATTCAAATAACTTTACATTTGTCATGAGCAAAGAGTATGCATGCAGTTGCAGCACCTCACATGACTCGATTTGAGCCTTTAATCTAGAGAGGACCTTGCTCCAAGGGCAACTCAAATCAGTCCTCAAGTAGAACACTGTGTGGGCTTCTGCTTGCTACCTGAGAAGGTAATGTAATGCTCCACTTGTACACATGAATGCCTGCATCTTTCCTGTAGTCAAGGAAACATCTTTATTATGCTTTCATTTCTAAAAAGTCCAAAGGACATTGTTGTTCTAAAGCCTCTTGATAACTCTTTATATTATCTAGAGCAGAAGTACTTCTCTTTCACACTGAACAGTACAAAATCACAAAGACATGGGCACAATGCCTCCTGAACCCATGGGAAACCCCCCCCCACACACACACCAAAATCATCCTTTTCAGCAGGGTTTAATGAGTGCTTCACAACCATTATTTTTGCACATAATAATCACAGTCACGAAGCAAGTCTACCCTACAGCAAAAAGAAAGTATTTAATAAGGATCCTTGCATAATTTCAGGTAAAGCATGTTAGTTTCCAGTTCTCCCTGTACCTTCTTATGAAAATATTCACTCAGTGAGAAGATGTATGAGCCCCTGAGGTGATGCAATAATGCCACAAGTGCATTGCCTTGTGGACAAGGACACCCTTCCCAGCACAATAGCCCAGATTCAAGCATCCCTCCCTTGAATCCCCAGGTATTTTCCCTCATATACCTGTGTAGCTGGTATGAAACAGAAGCCCTGGAGAAAAACACAGTATGTGGTCATGTATTTTGCCATGCTCTCAGCTGTAAAATGGCAACTGTAACATATTCCTCCCTAGAGGACTTTGGTGATCACAGAAGCATGTCACATGCATTCTGGTACAAAGATAGCACAGTCCATATATACACTCCAAAAGAGGTTTTGTCCATCATAACCTGCAGGCAGGAGTGCACCAGAACTTTAGGTTGTACCATAAATTAAATACCTGCCATTTCTTAAACTGAAAGCAGTTGTCCTCAGAGATTTTAACTTTAGGTTTCAGCACATAATTTTCCAAAGTATCTTAAGAAAAACAGAAAGACTGTTAATTACATGTACATCCTGCACTACATGCATACAACCCTAAACATCTGCTTTCTTACATTGTGGAAAGCCATTATCCCAGAACATACTGCCCTGATGGGCCTCATGTTGCTTCTACCATTTTTGCCCCCAAGCGTGCTTTGTGCCAAGTTCACAGACTTTATAAGTTATTCTTTCTTCTTTCCTGATCTTAACCCAAACCACTAATTTTCTGTGCAATATATGCAGTAATATATATGCAAAATACCTATTGGCACCAGCAACCACTACATGACATAAAACTTCAATTAAATTAAAAAAAAAAATCAGATTAGACAGATTATATAGGATGTTGCCCATGGAACTTGATCCTGAACTTCAGCACACATGTTCTCATCTTGAGCAACATGAGATGATGGGGAAAGGCTGTGGTTACTTTGTGAGGACCAGGAGCAAGAGAGAGCTGCCTCCCCAGCACTGAAGGCCTGGAGGGTGCTCCTGGGCAGCTCCCAGCTGGAACTGATGGCTTTATCAACCCTTCAGCAAAGTACCTGAGGTATGCACTGCCTGCTGGGAAGGTCTCCTTAGTCCTGCAACTTCTTAGGCAACCCCAGAACCTTTCTGGCTGCTGCTGCTTTAAAGGCTGTGTGGTCAGACAGAGCACAGATTTTCCAACACAACTAAAGTTTCTCAAGGAACGTAGGCCACAGTGAGAAAATTGTCCTTTTCTAGCTCTCTCTTAGTACAAGCAGAAGTTCCCAAGTCAAAGAAAAGATACCCCCTTAAGCCAAAGGCAAATTATATGCTGCTGCAAACAAAACCAGTTTTAGAGTTCCTTTCTCTCACCTCCTGCTTCCCCTATAAAAGGAAAAGCCCCACATGCTCATAATGCAGTGCATCTGGTGGCCTAAATATGGGTGTTACCAGATTCCCCACTGACATAAAGAGGTCAGAATTTGAGAAGCTGAGAAAATGACTTAAGCTTCCACATGAAAACTTGACCTAGAACAATTAACCTGAGAACAACACCAGAACAATGTCCCAGAAAACTCATTTCCAAGACAAGTTTCTGTTGGGAAAACTTTAGTACTTCAGAACTGCTGAGAGTAAGTTCTCACATTTACACCTGACAAAACAAATTCATCTGGACATGCAATACTCTTAGAACACATGTGAAAAAACAACTGCCTTTTGCAACATCATTTCCTAACCTCTTTACAAAAATTCTAGGTGTAACATGCCACCATATCTAGTACTTTTTGGCATCTGCCTACAGTATAAAGGAACATTTTTTTATGTAGTTGCAAAACCATCAAGCTCCTTTGAGAAACGTCCTTGTCTTCCAGGATGCTTCTCAGCCTGAAATCTAATTACCAAGGACCACTCCTGATCACCTTTGCAAGTTTTGATACACTTAAAAAATGTTTTCCTCAACTGTAGTCAGCATTTTTAATATTTTTTTCCCTCAAATGTGAGAAGCAAAATAAAATACTGTGTTCTGTGTTTAAATAAAATTGCCTACACAGCTACTTTTGATCCACGAGTGCTTGTTCTCCCTCACAATTTTCTCTGCCAACCACCCCCCACAAGACATACTCAGATTATTTGATTGGGCTTTTTCTATTAGCCATCTGCTGTGCCAATGAACACATGAAAAAATTACAAATCAAAGAAAGAGAGGCAGATAAATGGGCTTTCACTGACCTTTTGCCAGGGTGGGGAGGCTGAAAGGACCTGCGAAGGCTGAGCCAAAGGGAACTAAAGCAGGCAGCAGGTTTGCTCCAGTCGGCTGGTGAGCAAGTGAACAAGCAGGGAGAGCTGGTGGCTTGGGAGGGAAGGAGGAGCACAACAGGGCAGATGAGTCATTAGCTACTAAATTAGAGAATAAGCAGCTTGGAGTTGCAAATAACTGTATGCAGTCTGGGAAGTGGAGAGGAAGAGACACTTTCTGTCAAACTGCCCCAGACTGACAAACATCTGCATTTTTCACTCTGCAGGGAGTCTGCCCCTGCCTCCTCTGCCAGCCTTCCCTGTGTGCCAGCAGAAGGCTTCTCCCTAGCAGCTGCAGACCCTGATTTTCATTGGGAACAGCAGGAAAGCACAGAGAGCTGGCATGTGGCACACACACCTGGGAAGGAGCCCTGGAGAGCCGCAACCGCTCCTGGGCATCCCTCATTCCTGCAAACCTTCCATTGTGGGAGGTGCTCTCTGCACCACTAACAAGTCTTTTTATGGTCAAGGTAGTTGCAATGTTCCCAAAATGCTGAGATTGCTGAAGCTGCTTTGATGGCCTAAGAAGGTCTGCAAAAGCCTGAAGCAAGGGAGACGTGATCAGTCTCCACAATAAAATTTTCAAATACTCTGCTGAGGAAAAGTCAACGAAATAAAAAGCAAACCGCAACCTCTGACCCACACCTTTGCTACCTAATTTTCTGTTAGAACACACCTCTACTGACTGTAAAACCTAAAACTTGTAATTATGAAGCTGAATATATTTTTAATATGGTTGGATGGTTACGGGTGAAGTAACTTTTAAAAGCAAAATGACTAGAGACCTTTCACAACCAGAATCTCAGATGTCATTTGAAAAGCAAGAGGATTCAGATTCAAACCCAACAGTTTCAAACCTGATCAAGACTGTGCTGAAGCCAAAACACCACAGACCTTAATTTTCCTGTCCATACTAATATAGGAGAAGAGATAGGGGGTTTTTCAGTGGGGTCAACAAACTCCTCGTTGTACTCAAAACATTTCTGGACTAATATAACCAAAACTTTGTGAGAATAATCAGATATTATTTATATAGAATTATATTTTAATTTATTTTATTTTGTATTATATTTAATTTATAGGTAATATATATATTTTTTACAAAATCTTGCAGGATGTGCTCACAAGATTTCAATGCCATTGCTGCAGATTAATCAGGGTCTAACCCTCAGCCCACATGAAAATAACACCTCCTCACACCCCCTCTGAATAAAATTATTAGTCTTAAAGCATCCCATCCTATTTTGACTGCTTTTTTGTTCACGTTTCCACTCACAAAATAATTCCTAATCCCTCTTTTCGAGCAGGCTGTTTCTGTTTTCTGTAATCATCCTCACAAGGTATGACAAGGGAACAGGTCACAGCATCACTGTGCCCCACTGCTCTCTCCAGTGGCACCCTCTGCCCTGCCTTGTTCCAGTCCTTGCTTAGTGGTGAGCATTAAGCTTTCATGTTAGTGACTAACCTACACTTCTGAGAGTCTGTGGTGCCTTGCCCAGGTTTAGCAAATAATTATGCTTTTAGTGTTTCTGCTTTAGTTGATGGTAAGACTTGAGTTCTTTTCTCCAGCTAGCAGAAACGTGAATACCTATTAAAGTAAAATGCATATTTTCCATTATGATTTCTAGCTTTGCAGTCTTCTACTAGTTAGTTCCACATATTTCTGTTCCTTGGGCTCTTTGTAGCTGGTATTTCTCTTTAGACACCTACAGCTATATAGCACAGGAACACCAAATTTATTTCTATACCCCCCCTCAGATCATTTTTTGATGACAGAAATGTTACAAACAGTCTGGCACACATTCAGTCTACAGCACATCTATTCTGTGAATATCAAGGGAGACTTTGCTTTCCAGTCCAGTCAAACTAACATATTTAAATGGTTAAAGGGAAGGAGGAAAAAAAAAAAAACGAATACTTCTATAACATAATTGCATACTTATAAATAGCATGCTTTCCCTGTGTGTCAGATATCAAATAGCTTAATGACAACTGATAACTGGCTGATTTCTGCAATCTGCCATCAGCTGCTATTTTCAAGAGAACATGAGCTATTCCTAATACTGTAGTTCAACTCCACTTAGTTGTGTAGGAAGCTTACATTTTTCAACCAGATGGCAGGTATATGCTATTTTAACCAAAACCCTGTTTTAAGAACAGCGGTTGGTACAATGACAGTGCTTGACAAGCCAAGAGGAATTAAAAAAAAAAAAAAAAAAGTAGATAACTACATAATGCCATTTAATATTGGCCTTTAAAAAAATATAACATACTTATGAACAGCAACAGATGGGCCAGGCAATCAGGCTGCATGACCTCATTTGCTGGGAAAAACAAGGTGTTTTGTTTAGTTTTTTTAAATTAAACTTCAGCTTTTATTCTCAAAATATAATATACTTTGTAGAACTAGGATGTGATTTTCCTCATGTGTGTATCAAGCCAAAAAACCTCTTCTCCCTGAGTCAAGCAGGGATGAGCTGTTTGGCTGCATTATGGTGTGATTAATCCATGCAACTGCTTTAACACCCAACAGAGGGAAAAAGCCATCTCTAGAATACAGGGTTTGATATGATACAAATAACTTGTTGTTAAACATCTCTATCATTAGAGCAATGTCTACTAATTAGGAAATAAATAATTTACACTGGCATTTCTACAGTAGCAGAAGACATTATCCTGTTCTTTTTCACTGATGTCTCCTAAATAGCAACAGAAACAGTAGCTGTGAAATCCACTTTACATCTCACAGAAGCAAAGTAATTCTGCATTTTTCAGAAGTGCCATAGCCTAAACGTATTTTTTTTTTCCTGCATCCCAGTAACAAACATCAGTGCCTTTTGGGATCTGACCCACTGCAGTCTGATTTTGCTGCCCATAACATAGGACATGGTTTTCCCCTCGGTACTTACATTATGTCTGGAATCCTCTCTTCAAGCACAAATGGAGAATCAAGGGGGGAAGTTGAGTCTGGGTGCCTGAGCAGCACACCAAAACACCCCAGGTGATCCCTGTGGCTTCTCCTCTCTGCTGTGTCAGAGACTTCCCTTGTATTCAAAGCTCATTTCAGTGGGGAAGATCCGATATCCTACCAGTCAAGCGCACTGAGCCTTCAGATCCTTTAAAGCCCTACCAAAGCATTTAGCAGTAGATGTCTCTAGATTTACTGTTGCCTTTTTTTGGATATACGCCTATGCAAGAAGGAAGCAAACTCTCTTTATATTTCACACCAATTTGCACTACTTTTTTTCAGGGTGTTGCTGAAAGAAAAAATTCCCAAGCTAGCTCAGCTCCAAATGGCCAACTACACAACCATTTATTTTCCTTTGGTTATCCTGACTGAGTTATTTTCCCACACGTCCCTGATGTGGTGGATGACTTGTCTGAGCAAGCAAGATAATGCTTTAGGCAGCAGAATAGAAAATGCAAAATTGCATTGAGTCCTACAGGCACCTCCTGGGTTACCTCCTGGGTTGCCTCCTGCCAGTGAGGCTTGGTCTTCTACCCCCAGCTGAAGCTGCAGGAGGTGCCCATCTATCTGAAGGCTTACACTGGGGATCTCAGGCCCTGAGTGAGGTGCTGCAACAGCCTAATGTCCCAGCCCTGTGTCTGAACATAAATAGAGAGAATTATTTCTGCCAGCAGTGGACACCAAGGCTCAGCCCTGCTATTAACTGCAGCGACAGCTACCAGGTTACCAATACAGAGCAGACTATTTCAGCCAAGACAGATGGACCATTTCCTGGGGAGAAAGGAGAAGAGACCAGGACCACCACCATTCCTACTGCATCACTTATATGTGGCTGTGGCAAAAGGTCAAGGAAAACCAGGGACACAAGGGTTTGGACTGGTTTTCTCCTCCTTTATTGGCAGGATGGATTGCCCCATACCTCCCCCTAAAAAAGGAAAAAGCAGGTCCTCATCCCTTGCACCCACCCCTTCATGGCAGGGAGCACCATGTAGAAGTGTCCTAGACTTGTGGGATCATTACTTACACTGCCTCCTAAACAAAGAATCTGAGGGATATCTTCTACAGAGAGAACAGTGCCACATATTTACCTCTGACCGCCATAAGTGCCACGTGGTAACAAACATCAAAATATCAAGGGTTTCCTGGAACTGGCTGCCCAGCAGGGATGTGCTATCCACATCTCTGGAGGAGACTTCCCAGCCTCACCTGACTGGATCAAGCCTTGAACAACCTTGTCTGATCTCATAGCTGGCACTGCTCTGACAAGGAGCTTCTGGAATCCTCTTCTGTTTGACTGCACTCAAACAAACGCATTGCTGACCACTGACTCTTCAGCCAGCAAGTCCTCACAAGCTCAGCACCCTCACAAGGATTTTGGAGCAAATTAACTACAGAAGCACAGCGAGGTACCCTCCTTCAGCCAGGAAGGTCTCCAGACTAGGGTTCTCCTAATGACTAATAGCTCACAGTGAAGAGCTTCTAACACGTACAGGGTTGGGAGTCAAAAAGTGCAGAAATAAACAGTGTCTCAGTTATAAAGAAGGATTTTCTAGATCTTTCCATAAGCTTTTACTTCTAACACTTTGTCCATAAGCTTTTACTGTAGAGTTTACTTTTTTTCTTTTTGGTTTTGCACTGATAAAAAAATCTATATGGAACTATCAAGAATAAAAATATCACTTTTTAATATTTAGAATAACTGAAAATTTGTTGTCACATTAAAATCTTTACTGAAATTTGGAGTGAATTTTACACATGGAACAAGGAAACAACGCTGAGAAGGAACACCCTGACACCTCTTTTCACAGGCTCTTCACTTGAAATTGCAATTACAGTGATCTAAGTAGGAAAACAATTCTGACATTTAAAAAAAGCTGTAATAAAAGAAAACACTGTTTTAAGTTTGCAGGGAGATCTTGAATCACAGGTGTGCCTGATCCATGGGGTGCACCCCAGCTGCTGGCAGGATGGGTCTGCCAGCTGCACCTCACCACCCTCCCCCAGTCCCTGCCCCAGACCGGGCTCAGGAGCTTGGCTGAGACACCAGGGTCACATCCCCACTGCTCAGCACGACATCCCCACTGGGTCATGGGGACCACAGGGTCACATCCCCACTGCTCAGCATGACATCCCCACTGCTCAGCATGACATCCCGATGGGGTCATGGGGACCACAGGGTCACATCCCCACTGCTCAGCAGTGCAGAGTGGCATGACAACTGCTCCCAGGCAGGAGCATGGTCAGGGGCAATTGCAAAGGCAGTTGCAATCTATTCTTGCTGCAAAGACATCCCAAGAGCTTCAGCATCTCACAATGCCAATCAGTCTGGTTCCCTTCCATCTGACTCATGCCCACGCACCAACACAGCTGGCACATGGCTCTGCAGCAAGGGAAGCCACGTTTCTCCCCTGAGGGGAAGCTTGATTCATGCCAAGAGATATTCCAGCCTGGATCTCAGGAGCAGTATCCACCTGTGCTCCCTAACATCAAGGCTTTTTAGCTCATTCCCTGTGCTCAACCCAAGAGCCTCAGCAGTTTGGGCTCACCACACCTGAGCAGCAGAGGCCCCACAAGGGGCAGAAGGGCTCATGGATGGAGTGATGTACTTCAGACATTCAGAGTGCCCAGATCCCATTTAAAGTTTCACAGCGGGAGAGGAAAGGGGAAAAGAGAAGAAGAAAAAACAAAATTAAAAAGATACAATAGATGTGTTCACAGAAGCCTGAAACACAGACAGACAGCAGCCCTGTTATCATTGCTGCAGCTGCTATAAAGACAGCACGTTTTCAGGCTGCAGTCACATTTCCAGTTTCTTCTCAGACCTACCTGGAGGGACTGAATAATTTGCATCTCTCTTTTTCCCATATTATTTGCACATTCCACATATTATTTGCATTTATCGTGAAAGGGTGGAGAATAATAGTGCTTACTGCAAGAAATAAATACATTTAAAAAACAAATCAGTCAGTGCTGCCAGTCAGACAGATGCAAAAGTTGACAAAATACAGCCTTTCATTATTTTTTCATTCCAACCAATGCACAAAATACATGAAATATAAAAGAGTGCCTCACATAGATTTTTTCCAGCTGAATGGAGCTTTGACAGTAAAGAACACTGCATTTTTCACATAATAAAATGTGATTTTCCATCAATTTTACCAGCAATGAAAATGTAACGTACAGCACAATCGCTTGAAAGCCAAGAAGTTGAAGCCAAGGGTGAGGTTAGAAGTTGCAAAACTGGGAGCCTCAAGGGAAGAGAAGTGGTGGATAGACAAGAACTGGTTCTCTGCCATTCACTGAGTTTTCTATAAATGCCACCCCCACCCCCCAAAAGGGCTCCCCCTGTCCTGTTCCTGGTGCTCAGTGGGAGGGGCAGCCAGAGCAAAGCCATCCATCTGGTTCCCATCACAGCAAGGAGTGCCTAGGCTGGCTCCTGCCAAAGCCTGTCATTAGCAATCAGCACCAGAGGGAACATGAGAAAACACAGCACAGCTAAGACAACAAACCTAATACTTTTAATACACTAATCATAACAGCAGTACTCAATTTTGCTCTTTATAGAAATATCACAGGAGTCAGATGGGTCATCCTGGTAGCCTCATTTAATCTGGGAAATTAATGTAACAGGCAACACAAATGTTATTTTCTTATGCCACAGTAGATCCATCAGCACCTATTAGAAGCATCTACAGGAGTGAAAATATGGCAAAGAAGGATAATTTGATTAAGCAGGTGCAAAACCTTGCTACCTATTAAGACACTTTGTCTCCTTTTAGCTACAGCATAATAGACACAGCATTTAAATCCTAATGCTGCCACTGTAGCCCAAGATCTAGTATTTTATGAAAGCTTGGAGGGATGACCATCAAACTGCTCATGTTCTCTTGCCACAGAAGTTCAGCACAACCCTTCCCACCTCCCTTAGCCTTGCCAACCACGCAAAGCAATGCCACAGTTTCCACAAACTGCTTGTCTTGCATATCATCCTTTAAAATCTATTTTATCACTCTTTCATTTCAGATGGCCAGGGGCAAAGAAAAAAAAGCCAAACCTACATCCAAGCAGTCTCTAGCAATACCTCCTACAGCTGCTGCCATGGGAATGAAGATCTACAGGGATTTGAGGACCTTGTACCACTGCGTACTGCACACAAATGAAAGCAGAAGTGCCAGCTGGACTTTGCAGGCACAACTGTCCCCCCACCTTGGCAATATAATCACACACTCCCCTAATTACTGAGTAAGAGTGGCTACTAATTACCCATCCAGAGTAATGAAATCTGACTAGGGTCAAAAGTGATCTGACAGTAGGGAACAGAGAGAGGCAGCAAGTCTAATCTTTTGCTGCTCTCCTAAGGTGCCTCAAACCTTTAACCAGTTCCCTCAGGAGTTTGCTCTCCTCCCCACAGGCTACACAAACTCCTTGTGCAGAGTGCTTCTCCAGGTCTCTGAGAGACACATTTTCCCCATCACTTTGACAAGAACTGCCCCTGCTCCTCTGGCACAATCCTGCCACCCTGGAAGAGCACACAGGAGCAGATGAACACTTTGGGATCTCCAGGAGAGCAACCCGAGATCATCTTTGCATTGCAATGCCTCCCTGGAGCTCCTTGCACCACAGTAACAACTAACACTAACACAGCAGCACCAAAACTGATGGGCTTCTTCATAACCACCTCCCCTTGCTACAGTTTCCTGTACTGCAAGAAGGGGACCAAGATGGGAAATAAAGAAACCTCCTTCAGGAAGAATTGCCAGGTCTCTGCCTAAGGATGGCATGGCTCAAACTCCCTCAGGACTGTCCCAGGCACATCACGGTCACCTGGCTTGCCTCTCTCTATCTCCCTGCTTTTGTTAGGCGTTCCCACGCACATCTAAGAATATTCTGCTGAGTGAATATGAATAACAGCTCTTTCTTCCTCCTTTCAGCAAACTATTTCCTCATTTATTTCTCTCCCTGCTTTGGTATTTAGCTGCAAACGTTAATGACCCATTTAAGAAGAGGAAAGCACCTTCTAGGAATGACTTGCCCCAGGCTATTCCATGGGCTGCTCAGAAGTAAATCCCTAATTTATACCCTCTTTGGTCAGAGGGGAACATTCTCAGGACCAAAGAAAAGCACAGACAGAGAGATGGAAAGGGAGAGGAGATTGTCATGTTCTCTCTTGCACACTTCACTGTTTGTTATTCTAGTGCTTTAAAAAATTAAGATTACTGGGTTATCAGGCCTGAGCCCCAGGCCAAGTCTGCTCTGACTTGCTGCCATGTAATCAATGAGAAACTTTTCAAAATGTCCTCTTTCTTCCCTTTTGTGCATTTATGTCTCAGCCTGCTACACTGAAGCTAAGAAAAGCCTCCAGACATTCAGACAGGCACCAGAGCCACATCCCTGTTGGGAATTTAGCTGACTAGAGACTGGAAAAGTACAAGGCTGTGGCTAATTCCAAGTCCTGCACCTGCAAGATAGCGTGTCCTTGGGCCTAGCTGGGTATGATAACAAGTGGACAGACAGACGTGGGAAATAGAGAATGTAGGCCCAAAGAAATGAGGAAGAGTTGATGGTATAGTTTAACCAATAGATCGCTTGGCTTACAGAATATTCATGAGCTTATTACTTGCTGTATAAGTGTCTGATGCTCTCTTCAATAAACGGAACTTGCTTATCACTCATATTGAGCCCCGAGTTTTCCCTGCACCCGACAAATGGCTCATCCCCGACAAAGGCCTCATTCTGCGACACACCCCAGGATGGGACCACACCTGAGGGTAAGGAGGCAGCTCCACTGCAGGAACCTGGCAGTCCTTACCCCTGACCTGGGGTAAGGATCACATCACACCTCCTGCCCTTCATTCCTGCTCTCTTGGCTTGACATTGCACGCTCACCTGGTAAAAGGCTGCCTGCTGGTTGGACTCCTTCAGGCTCCTTGCTGGACCCTGGTGACCATTCCCCCTCCCAGGAAAAAGATGCACAACCATGGGATACATGCAGGAACAAACCATAGAGCACTGCACATCCAAGAGAGCTGCAGAGCAGGACAAGATGCAGAATGAGGGCAGACAGCTCTGTAAAAACCAGCTTTGAAGGAAGAGATATGGTTGAAATAGAAGTTGATCCCTAAAAAATGGAAAAAGAACAAAGAAGATTGTGGAAAGCAAGCCATCTGCTGTAGACTGGGCAGCTGGGATTGTGAAAGAAACAACCGGGTTACTGCTGATGGATTGATGAATGAGCAGGTCAGTTTTTCTCCTAGACCACCTATGATAAGAAGATGGGAAATGGTGTGTTAAAATCTTCATGAGGTAGAGCTAATAGAAATGTATCTCCCATTTATCCCTAAAAAGTCATGGATCACAAAGGGATTTCCTCCCTTTCACCATTGTTCTCACCTCTGAAGCATTTCCCCTGTCTTTCTGTACTGTAAATCTACACTTTAAAATAGCAGAAGATACTGTGTATAGGTAGCCAGCCTGCTGTTTAGATAAAGTCAAACCTAAACAATATAAAGAAGAAAAAAGCAAAAGGGAAGAGACAGGCAGATGGGGCGAGCTGTGTAGACAGGCATTGGAGCCTGGGTGTTATTGAAACATGCTGAAGCATCATTTGCACAACTTTTAACTCTCTAGTTTTTACAAGTTTAAAAATGCAAATAAAAAATCTGACTGCAAGGCAGAAAGTAGGGAGCTCAAGTTTCAGCTCAGAACTACATTCCCAGTGCTGTTGTACTTAAGTTTATAAAAATAGTGCATCTATACTGAAAAGGCTGATTTGGCATGCCTCTAAACTAAAAAAAAAAAAAAAATTAAATAAAAACTGGTATCATTTGGAGCTGTAGAAAAGGACCAACAGTGGAAAACATGCTTTTCATCAGTTGCTCACGTATCACTTGTTTTTATGTGACTACATATATACCATTTTCACAGAAGTGTTTGCCAAAAATTCAATAAAGTTTCTGAAAGGAAGGAGTATCTCAATACACTCTGGTTACCCTACACTGGCAAAACAATTTTGGACAGACTTTAAATGCATAATGCTTGCTATTATATAGACTATGTACACTACACTCAGCAGAATAGTACCCAAAAACACTCAAAATATATCCAGGAGGATTCATGTTAAAAAAACCCCAATGGTTCCCTTCCTTTTCACTTGCAATTACTGCAAGGCCAAATGGAGCAGGCTGCAAGGAGAGGGCAAGCACCCAGCAACACCGTGCTTGAGAGCACACCAAGCACTCGGGCTCTGCTCTCTGCACCCTCCCCAGAGCCCATCTGAGATCCCCGAGTTTCAAACCACGTCAGGGCAGCTGAGCTGTGATGAACTACCCTCATTAATGCTGAACTTCTTTGTTTTGATGAGGTAAATGAAAAATTATGTTTGTGCCCTAAGTGGACTATAAATCACCAAGGCATTTAGCCTCTTACCTTAGTACTGTCAAACACACTTTGCAATGGCCAAACACAATCCATATGATGAATTTATACAGCTGAAGTCTTCAGACCACCAGTAATTTCTGCCTTAAAACCCTCATAACTAAGAAAAGAGGCAGGACAAGAAGGAAAATAGGGAATAAGTAAGTACCAGTGATCTGAAGTGTCATAGATTTCCCAGAGAATATGACAAGCAGAGGCAGAATAAAATAATCCAGAGCTGAAAAGGCAGAGGAAATACTTTCAACTTTGCATTTCTGCAATCTCACATTGTGCGTCAGCAGAAAGACGAGTGCTTGCAGAAATTGCAAAACATGGGATCTGCGGAGGCTGAGCCACAGACCAGATTTGGAAAGGACTCTGCCTTGGTCCACTGCTGGGGCAGATGTGCACCCATTGACTGTTTCAGCTCAGCTCACCTCCTGTGGGGTTTGTCTGGGGATCAACTAAAGGGACTGCTGCCAAAGATCCCACAAAAATAGAGGGCCACAATGCATTGCCTCCCTTTTCTCAGAACCATAGACTGCTTTGTGTTGGAAGGGACCTTTATAGGTCCAAACCCCAGCCATGCACAGTGACATCTTCAACTGGATCATCCTGCTTAGAGCACCAACCAGCCTGACCTTGAATGTTCCCAGAAATGGGGCACCTACTTCCTCTCTGGGCAACCTGTTCCAGTGCCTCACCACCCTCGTAAAAATTTCCTTGTATCCAGTCTAAATCCCTCTTTTAGTTTAAAACCGTCATCGCTTGTGCTATCAATAAATGCCCTGCTAAAAAGTCTGTCCCCATCTTTCATAGGTTAGATATTAGAAAAAGGGTTTTTCACCCATAGGGTATTGGGAAGTGCTCATAGCACCATGCCTGACAGAGTTCAAGAAACCCTTGAACAATATTCTCCAGCACCTGGTGTGACTCTTGGAAATGGTTCTGCCCAGGGCCAGGAGTTGGACTCAATGATCCCTGCGGATCCCTTCTAACTCAGCTTATTCTGTCATTCTTATAAGCCTCCTTTAGGTACTGCAAGGCTGCTCAAAGATCTCCTCAGAGCCTTCCTTTTCCAGGCTGAACAACCCCAACCTGTCACCACAGAAGCGCTCTAGCTCCCCAATCATTTTTATGGCCGTCCGCTAACTTGTCCACGGCTTTGCTGAGCTGGATGTAGCACTCCAGGTGGAGGTCTCACGGAAACGGAGCAGAGGGGCAGAATCACCTCCCTGTTCCCGTCTGCTGAGAGGATCTTTACCTTTAAAGAGGCCGGATCCGACTGCGGGACCCTCCCCCGGCGCCGCGGCAGGGCCGGGTTCGGCGCTGGTGCCGCCGTGGCCGCGCCTGGAGGGGCCTCTAGCGGCTCTGCCGGCGCTGCCGAGCCGCGCACCGTGCGCGGGCACCCACGGGGCACCTGCACGTCCACGGGGCACCACACACCCACGGGACACCCCGCACATCCACGGGACACGCCGCACACCGCATACCCACGGGACACCGCACACCCACGGGGCACGCCACACACCCGCACACCGCACACCCACGGGGGCACCCCGCACACCCGCACCCCGCACACCCACGGGGCACCCCACACCCCGCACACCCTGGGGCTGCGCTCCCCAGATCCGGCTGCCCGAGCTTGTCAAAGCGCAGCAGCAGCAGAACCAGGCGGAGCTGGCGAGGATGCCGAGCCACCCGCGGCTGTGACCCACCTGCTGCCATCAGCCCCGTGCCCGCCGGACAGCAGCTCTGCTGCTTGCCAAGGGTTTGCCATCCCCAGCTATGGATGGCCCAGCCTCTGACCTCTGGAAGAGGCACCCCGATGGACGGCCAGCATGCTTGGGGTGAGCAAGCTCCAGACAGCCCAGAACACGTTAATCTTATTTTTCTTCCTGTTTCCTGCAATGGAACCTGGATTAGCAGCATTAGCTGGGTCAGTTCATAGAGTATATCAACATTCACCTACCAATTTGGAAAAAGGGGATATCGGGGAGGCTGAATGCTCGGATGACTCCAGGGCTATATTTGCTCTATCACAGATAAACACCCCCTCACGCTGCCACTGTTCCCCCATGGGGATGCACTTAGGCAGGAGTCAAATGCTCATGGAAACATTTGTTGTGACAGACTTTCCCACTAACACCAAGTTCAGCACAATTGCATTAGAGTCACTTTTTAAACTCCATTCAGAAGTGCAATACCAAAGGGAATGCAAGCACAGGCCCCACTGCATTCCACTCACTTCCAAGCCCTGTATTTATGGATAATGTCTCTAAATAAGACTGTTCTGATGGGAAGGGACCTTGGGAAATCTGCAGCTTCCTGCTCAAAGTAGGGTCAACCCTGACTTGTGTGATGCTGCACAGGACTTGGTTTACCTGGGCCTTGAAAACCTCTGAGAACAAAGCTCCTACAGTCTCTTTCAGTGAGTTATCAATGCACAGTTTTCCCCATGGAGATATTCTTACTTTATTATTTTCTCCAAAAATCCCACTCCAGTTTGCAATCCTTGTTCCTTGGAGCTGGCTACATCTTTTCATCAGGTTTCCCATAGATAGGGGCAGGCTGCAGTAAGGTCTCTTGCAAAACCATCTCCTCAGGGCTGAACAAAGCCCTGTCCCTCAGTCTCTTCTTCCAGAGCACATGCTCCAGGCCCCTGGCCATCAGAAGCCCAGCCGTTTGACTGTTTCACACAATGTGCCACTCATATTTTATAGAAAGTAACAAAAATACTTAAAATACATGTCTGAAGCCACAGTCCAAATTTCAATAGTTCTCCACCAAAAATGCAACAAACCTACCAGCTATGCATTTATTTAAAGGAAAGGCAAACAGCAGAGGCCATCTACGTTTAAAATAAATAAAAGCAACCCTCCTTCAAGGCAGCAGAGGGAACCTACTTACCATTTTTCACTTAGCTCTCTGTGAAATACACATGAACATACTTAACTCCTTGAAACCTTAATGCCTTCAAGAGAAGTGCTCCAAATGCTAGCATGCTTTATACCAAAAAAGTCTTCTGATTCACACACCAACAGGAGTATAATGATCATGTGTTGCAGGTAAATTATTTGCAGGAAGGCTGTACTAGAAAATAACACAGTGCAGTCCCAGAGACTGTGCTCAGTGCCTGGCACTTGGGGAACACTACAAGAATGATTAGGAGACCTTTGTATTTGTTGATGGGAAGAGCCATAATTAAATATTCTGAGCTCTGAACACAACTCCCAGGTGAAGAAAGCACAGGAGGCATATCTGGCCAGCCTGGGAGATGACTCTTGCAGCAGTCCTCCTCCTCTGCTACAGCCACAAGCCACATCCTTGGGCAGAGCTGCAAGAAGCGCCAGTCAGAGCAAGTACTGAGCCCAAGCCCAGCTCCTGTACATGTTCAGGGGCCCTGGCAAGTCACTGCTGCATAAGTAGGAAACCCAGCCTCTATGCAAAATGACATTTGTACACACATTTGAGTTGACACTGTCAAGAGCTGCCACCTAAATGCTGGCACAAACACAGCATCCCATCTCAGGGACACCAAACAAAACAGATTCAGCTGCCTTTTTGAAATCCAGAAAGCTGACACCAAAACCATCCAGCCAGGCTGGCTAGGTGGCTATTCCACTCCTCTGCATCACAATCAGGATTTCCAGCCTCCTCCCCAAGTGAGCTGGAAAGATGAGCTGTCACCATGACAGAGCTGCATGGGGATATGATGAAATCACCAGCAAGGCTCCTGTTGACCTCAGGTAAACTTTAGAACACACCATGACAGGCTCCAGAGAAACTTGACAAAGACAAAAATGAATATCACTACTCTTTTGGATGAGAAAAAAAGAAGTTATTTCTTGTTCTTTTCCCGTACATTCTTGGGACATCACTTGGAAGCTTCTCTCCGACTAATGGCTAATCACTTTTTTCCCCCATTGGTTATATTTCAGAGGTAAAACCATCACACTTATTTAGACCAAGGAGGTATCAGAACAGTCAGTGAACAGTGCAGACTCTTTCACAACTACAGTTGATCTGGAAGACACATCTTTATTGTTTCAGCTGCAAGCAGTCGTTATTTTTCGAACTAACCAACACAGGGAAAAAAAAAATCTCCATTACTACTCAGCATGCCAAAGCATACTTGAACTGCTTCAACACGCTACGCTGGAATTAAAACAAAGAGTTATTTCAGGTTTGTTTTAATTCATTACTAATGTGTCGACTGCTTTAGGATCCTTTGCCAAGAGCAGCTACCCTTTGCTGAGAGCTAATGAAGTTAAGATCAAAAGCCCTGAGTCCTGGAGCAGGCCAATGTCAGGGATCAGGTGGAACCACAGGGCTGAGCAGTGCAGTGCACGGTGCCTGGCAGAGATGCGATGTTTAAAGCAAGGAGCAGAAGTGAATTAAAGTTCAGGATGGTTGCTTACTGTACAAGATTGACTTCCCCAGGTTAGCCACTTCCTGCTTGGCTACCCAGGAGGGTGTGTACAGATCAATAGCTGCATCTATCAGCAGCAGGTCATTTCTAAACTGGTGTTAACCACTTCCTCTCTGTCTCTGATTGAGACTCTTGCAGGGGAAGTCAGCTAAGGATCAAGTATGGTTACAAACAGGGAGTGCATGATATGGATATGAATGTTGTGTCCTGGGTCTGCAAGGGTGAGCTGCAGTGCTGGGCAGCAGCAGGGAGCCCTCCTCCCTTCTGATTTCAGAGATCTCTACAGCCCAACATTACACAGGCTGGACAGCAGATACAGCTTGCTGATGCCCTGTCCCCCCTGCAGCTCTGCACTTCTTTGGGGGGGTTGAGAAGAGGCTGTGAGGCACTGATGCCCTGCCAGCACTGGAGGGAACAGCCAGAAAGTATTGAATTCAGTGTCAAGGGCAGGAGCAGCAAAGAGGAATCCCACCCTGTGGCTACCAAAATGCTTTGAGAATGACCCAGTGCACCAGGACAGGGAGACAATCTGAACACAAACACAACAGATCAATGGAGAGACTCCCAGCTGCACAAGCATGTTCACAGTACGAGAGGTGTCACAGCACCCAGCCAGAGCTGGGACCTGGCTACAAAGGGCTGGCAGCCAGGGTGCTAATTCATAATGCATCCGTAAACACCTCTATTTCTCTGGAGCTACATCAAGGTCTGGAAGCAGAAAAAACAGTTACTCCAAACCAAATCTTGGCACAGTGCCTCCACTTGTGATTATTTAAGAGCCAACACATTCCCAGAACAGTTAATAGCTCTGTGCTCTGCTCAGAAAGAAGGGCTCCACAGAAACAAAAGTGGAATGAAGAGAGAGGCAGCAGTGCCACCAAAGTTATAAACTGGTTTGGAAACAGGTCAGGCATCAATGACACACAGCTTCTGCAAGGACCCCCAAAGCACAGACTGGGAGGGTATCATAGGCACAATTCAAAAGGCAGCTATTTCTCCCTGCTATCAGCTCTGAGGCTTCAGATGGAGACTTTGCCCAATCTGGTAAATAACCCTTTAAACAAAAGGCAGGCACATTTGGCCTAGAGTCTGAGAAACAAGCAACAAGAGCAAAAAAAACATTTGGAATCACAATCTATAGCAAAAAACTCAGATGCTTAAGAGGTTACAGACGTGGCAAACACATCCTGAGAATACAGAGACCCGAAGCCAGGTAACTGTTTGAAAAGGAGGGTCAGCAATTGCCCTACTGCACAAAGAAGAACAAAACCTTACTATACACCTAATAATTTTTGAGGGCATCATGAAAACAAGGAGAGTAAAGGCCTAACACAGGATTTGTTGATGGGTTGTGAAATCAGCCTCATCAGAGGTTTTGAAGATAAACATCTAGCCTTCTCAGGGGCAAGGAGATGGATTAGAAGATATTTTTAAGTCACTTCTGGCCCTGAATTTATAAGAGTATTCCATTTTCACTGCTATACCCTTTCTTGTCATTAGGCTTTGATTATTAACTTTAAAACAACAACAAAAAAATCTTGACCTTCACTGACTTCTGTGATGCCAATTCTCATTTTCTTCCTTCTTATCTTATTTAGTCAATAGATTGTACCCTTCTGTATCAAAAACTTCTTGTTTTCATACATATAACGAATATGATGGACACAGATGACACCAGCCCTGCCAGCTTTAAAACAAAATATATTGATTTACTCCATGGCTGAGTCTTGCACAACACCCCCAGACACTAGCTTATCAAAAATAAATAGTGAATTTTGCTGAGCAGCAGAAAGTCAGAGATGATGGGCAGTAGGGGATAATTGAAAGATTTAAAACTAATATGTAATAGTCAGATCTGTTTCCTGTTTCCAGAGGTAAAGGAATTTCCTGTTTCCAGAACTGGCTATTTAAAGAAAATCCTGACAATAGAGGGTTTGGGGTTGGGTCGTTTTCCTAATAATGCCAATGAAAATAAATTAATAGGGTTGGTGTTCCTGAGCTCATTCTTTGGAGAGGAGTGGCTCTCATTTGCAAGCCACACAGTTCACCACACTGCCAGGTGCCTTGGTGATGGAGGATGAAGAGGAGGCTGTGGCACTGGAAGCCTCTGCAAGAGGGCTCTGCCATCAGCCTCTTCTTTCAGTTTATGCCATGAATACTGAAGTCAATCCAGACTGACTGGTAGGAACACAGGAACAGCAAAGGGCCCTACAGCCAGCTAAAAATCTTAGCTGCTGCAATTATTTACTGAAATGTCCAAAGACTTCTTTTCTCCAAACATCAAGCTGGATCCTTTTTGTTCCAGGTGTTTTTACAGTCAGTCAAGGAGGGGAAAATAATTTTTCTTTAAAAATCCTAGATTGTTCACTTGTGGAGTATTACTGTCATGGTGTCATTTTAATGGTTTTCATCTCTGCTCCAGAGCAGTTCAAACAGCTAAAAAAATGGGGTGGAAAAATGTGTACTGAAACTGCTGGAAACTATAGGGGAGCTCTGACCTCCTCACTATAAAAAATGTTTGATATTTGAAGTGCACCTGTGTTGTACACTGTGCATTTTGAAAATGTGAAGGTTTCATAGGTTTTAAGTAGCTAAAATTGCTTTCAATTTTTTTTCCTTATTTATGTTATATTTGCAGGTTTTCAACACTTCAGAAGCAAAATTCTGTCCAGGTTTGGTCTTGAAGAAACAAAAGCTGTGAGCCCCTTTGTATGGTGTTGCATCAGGATTTCACAGTAATTTGTGAAGGAAAATCAAACTGATTGGTTTGCTGGGGTTAGCTGGGCCCAGGACTTTCACACAGGAGGTCGTGAAGGTAGAGGGAAGCTGGTGCTACTTGAGGACAGAGCCAGGCAGTGTGACATCCACCACCCTGCTCAGTTCACACGTGCACAGGCTTGCAGCTAGGCTCCCTTCCATGGTAACAGAGGTAAAAAATATACAACACAGTATTTCTAGGGATGGAAGCAAGGCAGCCTGCGACCATTGTTCTGCTTCCTGCTCTCCAGGGTCCCACTTTATTCCTCCATACATAAAATGACACAGGGCTCAAAGCTGCACACTCCGTGTTTTCATTTTAATCAATGCACAAAAAAAACTAGGACTCTGAAATTGTCTACAAGTAGAGAGCAGAACCTGAGAAGTCCCACCAGTCTTCATAGCACAGGAGTTTCCTGATGCTCCTCTTACTCCTGACTCCACAGGAACACACAGTCTTGCCCACCTGCCAGTTAGGCAAAGCACATTTAAGCAGTCACAAGTTGCAGGGAGAGAAAGGGAGTGGAACAGGACTGCCACTAAGTACCCTTCAACTCCCTTGCATCACTCCTGGATTAAGGGAACTGGAAAGATTTCTTATGGAGAAACATGAGGGATGCCCAAATCCAAACAGAGGAGCAGGTGGCAAAGACAAATGGGTGGAGGAGAGGGGATAAGGCTTTCTCTAGCTACCACTTCACATGATGCAGGGCTACACATACTGCTGGTTTTGCAATGCTTGTTCTGGATGGAGGCAATTAAAAAAAAAAATGTTGCTTCATATATTTGCAACACTGAAATTAAGCATTATTTTGTTATTGGTATTATCTCAGCTGTGAAATATTTGGGGCATTTGAGTCAATGAATAGACAAGGGTCAAAAGGATTGAAAAAACAGATTTCCTGCCATTTTTCACATTGAAACAGATGCTCAATGGAAACTGGCCTTCTCACCCCAGCTGCCAAAACCCAAATTGCCTATTGCAAGAGCCTGGTCTATTTTTCCTGGACAACTTTCCCACCTGTTTCCTGGTAGGTAATGACACCCAAGAGCAGGGAAATGGCAGTATTTAAGGGTCATGGTCATAGCACTTCACGCACGGATCTGTGCAAAATCTGTACTCCAGATCCACTCCCATGGCAGATGCTTTTACCCTGTCACACTCCCAGTTTGGATTCCTGCAGACCCAAAAAAACCCATCCTCACCACAAGCAATCTGCCAGGGATGGCCTTCCTGCTGCTGCCACCAAGGAGGGCTGACATGGAAATCAGCACAATGACACTTTGGCAACATCAGCCTGCTGATCCTGCTCAGAGGTGGCCCCTCAATGTGATGGGCTACAGAAAGACTGCCCCAGGCAGCCCCAAACACAGAAACCCTGGGTTAACATGACACTTTTTAGCATCCTCAACAGCTCAGTGCTTTTTTCTGCTCTGAAATTTCAGAGCAGGCCAGGCATAGCCAAGCTAAGGACACACAGGAAGGTTTACAAAAGATTTTGACAGTGGCATTTGATTTTCTTCCCACAAGTTACAAAATCTACTTGCAGCCAGCAGCTATCATAGAGCTTGCCAGAGTTGTCATGAGCAGAGCATGCAGGAGCTGCAAACATCATTGCATGCATTTCACAGAGACTGTGGTATTTGCCATGATGCCATAGGACTCCCAGGGTGCAACCACAGCAGCATTCCCAGGATCTCAGGCCTTGAAAAGGCATGGAGCTTGGGGAGTGTTCACTCAGCTCCAAACCATTAAAAATGCCAAAAGGCAAATTCTTACCTCCTCGCTCGCTGTTCCCGTAGAGGAATACCAAGATGGCCACACCAAGCCCCCAACAGCATCACCCAGAGCCATGTGAGACATTTCCTGCCAGAGAAGGACCAAAGCTGCCTCCTGAGTGACTGACCTCCAGAAACAGAGCAGACATTGAAACAAGGCTGCAGTATCATCACCATAAGTCAGGGTTAATACAGCACAAGTTGCTACTTAAATAAATTATTCAGTCATGCGAAGCATCAAACCTCCAAGACCTGCAGTCATTCAGAAAGTCTGGAAAAAGGCAAAATCAGCTCAGATTTCAAAAGCAGCAAAGCAAGTGCAAGCTTGACAGCAAGTATTCTGCAGTTCTTGACCTTTGGAAAATATTGGAAAAGGTATTAAGCAGGGGGAAAAAAATTAAAAATTAGTACGTGCCTAGACTGCCTCTACCCTACTGTTTTACAACTTCCCCAACATACCTCTCCCATGAGGTGGAGGTGGCTGGCAGGGATAAGAAAGAAGAGCTCCTGAGGTCAGCAGTAATAACCTAAGTGACATGACTAATATGAGAGCAGAAATCAGGAAGCCTGGCTCACATGCTCACCTTCATCACTGCTAACACCAGTGGGAAGCATTTGCCAAGACTAATCTGGTCTAGACCACAGCAAGGCACAGAGCTGCCACCAGACTCGCTTCACTGCGAGAAATGTATGCAGAGGAACCAGAAATTATGTTTTCTTTTCAATGTCAAAATCATGGACCAGAGCAAGTTGCTCCAGTTCTTGGCATGTAAAGCGTCTCCCACATAACACAAATGAGGACATCAGGTATTAAACTGAGGGCTGGCTGAATGGGAAATTTGAAGTGTGGGATGGTGCAGGGCTTTCCTCCCTCATCATGTACAACTAGTGGCCTGGATCCTGCATATTTCTGGCTTTTTGCACTGTGATTTAATGCTACAGTGACTTCAGTCAGAATTAGTAGGACAGCTTGCACACCAAGAAATATTTAGGCAGTGTTTAAAAACAAGTTATGGGTTTGGGGTTTAGGCATAACTGCAAAAAAAAATCACAGCATGTAGGCTAGGTGCTTGAAAAAGTTAGTGCGAGAACTAACACCATTCCTGAAAAAACTTTGTGATAATCATGAACTGCTTGGTGCATAAATAATCCTCAAAACCTAGGTATCTGCAGATCACATGCAGAATCTAAGTTATTCAGGCCATTCAGATAAAAAAAAGCAATTGCTTATGGCATAAAACCAAATACAGGGTCACTTCCATCTTGTTCTTTTAAAGCTAAACCAATTTCATTATATGTACTTAAACTTTTCATTGCTGTTGAGATACCATTTACATTTAGTAACTTCCATTTCAAATAAAAGCTGTGGCAGTCAATGGAAGAGACAAGAGCTCTATGGAGCAGAAGGAGGAAAAATGGTGGCTTATACACACAGAAAAGATATCATTAGCATCATCTCCATGAAACAGGAGAAACAGCAATGAAACCAGAAAAGAACAAAAAAGCAGAAGGGGAAAAGCAAATAATATGTCAGGTAGGTCACACTACACAGGAAAATGGCTAGGGTGAAACTAGCTCACAGACAGCTGGAATGCTCCAAAAGTCAGACTTTTTCCAGATTGCATCAAAAAAAAAAAATCTATATTTCAGCTACTTAAAAGAGAAATCTGTGTTCTCCATTCTACCTGCAGGTCATAACTTTGTCACTGGAAGATACTGCTATTGGCAGAAACTGGATAAGAGCTATGAAACCAAATATTTCTTTTCCTGTAAATTCAGGGGCACTAAGAACCACTTACACTTTAATATTAATCTCCCCAAAATTTTCATGGAGTAACACATGACTCTGCAGTCAGGTTGTTCCTTAAAAACATTATAAAAATCACATAACTTTGAAGATCAGCTCCAACACTCCTTAAAGTGATTGCTGGCCTCTTTCAGGTGGAGCAGCTTTAGAGTCAGGAGACTGAGGAACAACTAATGACAACAAGTCTTGCATTCTGAAACTGTCTCCTCCTACATTGGTTTCTACAGTGAGACCAGGACACACTGGATACTCTTTAAATCCAAGGCATAAGCCTTTGCCTATAGGCTTGGGAAAATAAGTGTAGTGCTAAGGCACAACACAATTCTTAGTACAATTGCTCCATATTACACTTTTTTCTAAACTACTGGTTTATTTTCAAGGTTTAAACATTTTCCTTTTAAATTGGCAGATTTAAAATAAATATCAATACTGTAGCTATATTAGCTATTGCATGTCTATCTATCTATCTATCTATCTATCTATCTATCTATCTATCTATCTATCTATCTACCTACCTACCTATCTTTTTAATATATACACCTGTTCTCAGAAGGTCAGGACACCGCTGGACAGCCACAGATTGCTGTCAGCCCTCTGGGGCTGGTTTAGCCTGCCTCCAAATTTTAAAGTCTACTCCAGAGCAGATTCCTCCTGGGATAAGTTTGATCCTGTAAAGAGCAGTAACAACATGCTACCCACGCTCACAGAGTGTGCCTCAAGACCCCAGATCTGAAGAGTCACTCACCAGTAATTTGCTAGGGAAAGAGAAATTGGTATTCCCACACCCTTTGACCTTGCTTCCCATACCACCCAGGGAAACAGGGGCACTAATATGCCTTGACCCAGACCCACAGAGCAGCTGCTCAGGGCTGACAGATGCGTATTTCACCACATACCTATGACAACAGTTTACATGGATTAGCTGGTTTGACTCACTTCTCTTTTGAAATATGAATACATCTTAAAATTACCTAGGAAGTGGCACTGCCTGTGTATCCAGGCTCCCTGGTCAGAAGAGAAAAAGGTTCCTTTATTCAGGTTTGAAGCATGGTTTCCCCCTGCAAGTTTTCATTCCTTCTCCCCCTCACCTTTTGAAGTGGCCAGCTGACTAATGCCAGTTGTCTTTGCCATGCTGTAGGTCACAGCCCAACTGGGCAGGCTGGCAGCACTGCCCAGGTAGATATGGGAAGTCCAGGTTTCCCAAACATGGGTGTTCCTCTGCATGGTCAGACAAACTGAGTACAAGTAGTAGGCCAAATAATTATATAGCAAGCTCCTATTTGGGGCTTTACATCCATACACTCCAAACACATTAAAAGAGAAGCAGTGTATTATTACTATTATTGCTGTTTGCTATATGGGGAAACTGAGGCATTAAGAGATGAATTTCCCTATTAGGTTCACCTAGTGGGTTGGAACAAAGCTTGGGAGGGGACCTGTTAGCACAAGTTTGAACCTAAATAGCAAAGAAAACGAAGTTATTATCTGCATTCCATCAGCTGCTGTACCATATGGTTAGATGTGGGCACGAGTCCAAGCAAAGCACCCAAATGACTCCTTGAGCTCTAATGCAACAAACAAAACCCAAAAACTTACATCCATGTATTAACCAGTGTAATCCCTTAAGCTTTGCCTGTGTTTCTGCTGACACTATGTTATGAGGATCTATGCTGAAAATTTAATGAAGGATAAACCCAGCAGATGAGCACTGTCTCTAACACTACATATACCTGATCCCACCTTCCCAAAGCTCTCAGCTTCCAAGAAGATTTTTTTCCCTTTGACTACAGGCTCTTTCCATTCCTGCTAAGATACTACTTTACAGTATACTTTAATAAAGCATTTGTTAAAGAGCTAAGAGCACCTTGGTTCCTGATTACATCTCAAGCACGTGTCAGGAAGATACTGCACATCCTAATTACTCTTTATCTGAATCAGATATTCTGAGATTTAATAATTCAGACTCTGAGACACAAGAATGAGCAAGTCTTCTGTTATTAAATATTGTACAGTTTACCAAATAGAAGAAAAAGGAAATGAAAACCAGATATAAATGACGTTTGTTTCCTTTGAAAACTGCTTTGTTCTGCTGCCCCACTGCTTGAAGCAGATGAACTCATGTACACCAAGAAATGAGGAAAATTAATCAAGAGATGAAGGGCAGGAAAGGGAAGCCTTTACATGGGTGCCCTGTGCTATTGGGCTGGATATGCAGAGATTTTTTGTTATGTTTAAAATTACATTTTCTTGGGCTTCTGCTTTCAAATCTTGAATCAAGCAATCCTGATTACAAGTTCTGCCCTTGAAGACCTGCCAGAGGGCCTTCAAGGAGAAGCAGGGAGAAGACAAAAGGACATACCATGACTGCTCCACTGACTCTGAAATCAGACAAGCATGCCCAAACCAGAGTGGATGCAGCAACACTACTTCTTGTCTCACATCCCAGGGCTTCTGCTGCTCTGTATTTTAAGAGTTTGGGCATTTTACCCAAGAAGCAAGTGGTGACAATGCATCTAGGGATAGAAAAAGCAGGTACATTGACAAAAGGCTGTTTCTCCATGAAAGCCTACTTTTTATGTCCTCCATAAATTTGCAGACACCCTGCAAGTAATTTCTGAAGAGGATGGGGTTTTATTTTGTTTCTTACAAAGGTCAGCATAAGAATTTAACCGCACTGAGAGGCAATGTCACACTAGGGATAAGTTCACCAGAGCTGTTAAAAAATATTTCAGTACCAGGTTAGGATGCTCTTTATTTCCTAGGCTAGACTAAAATGTGGAAGCACCCTTATGTAGAAAGGTGCCCCCCTGCCTTAGACCAGGAGGTCAAGACAAGGAGAACCAAGGGGAACAACAAAATCACAGCAGTTGTGTCAAGGCTGGGCATTGACAGGGGGCTGGACATGCTACAGAAATGGCATCTCCACACCAAGGTACGAAGGTATCCAGTGGAGACAACAACTGGGAGCATTTCAATATAGCAAAAGTAAGGCCCAGCCAACCCAGAAAGACACTGCAGACACACACAAGGGAGCCCTTCCTCACCAGTTTGATGGGCAAGGGTAGCACAGGGAGCAATACCTGGCAGACAGGAGGAAATGAGGCAGGGCCTGGAGGAGCTGAAAGAGCTGTGCCAAGGGCAGTGACAGGAAGGGTCCAGCGCGGGTGAGCCAGTGGCTGCACAGGCTGAGGCCGGGCAAGCAGGGCTCTGGTATTTGTACACGTGTGTGCTCGTGTGCCTGCGTCAGGGCAGCCGGCAGCAAAGAGGTCCCAGTGATGATGGCAATGGGTAATTACAGCCTGCAAAGGTTGGAGCTCGTAAAAACTGAATTAGATTTCCTCGAAAGTTTGCAGCCGCCGGTTTTGCATGTAGTCTGGACGCAAGGGATGAGCGAGAGACTGAACAGCCACTCACTTTGTGTCCAAATGGGATAGGCAGGCAAAAATCATGATGGGATCAAGAAAAGGTGTTTGGGAGGGAGAGGTAAGGAAATGGCTCATACCGCCAGTAAGCTACTGAGAGGAGCATCAAGAGAGGCAATGAAAGGCTGAGTGGGAAGCAATGAACAAGGGAGAGCAGGTGAGCAGTATGGAAAGGGGAGCCAAGACCATGGAGCAGGTACAGCAGGCAAGAGACTGGACTGGTGAGAGCCTACAGGAATCTGCAGAAAAGGGGCAGGGAGAACTAAACCAAGGGCCAGCAAGACATCCAGAGAGGTCAGTGAGGATCAGGAGATAAGGAAGGAGAGTTGAAAGCAAAGCAGTCAAACACAGATGGCAGGTGGTCACAGTGGCCTGGCCAAGAAAGGGTGTTGAGACAGAAAGGATGTGAATATAAATCAAAGTTCAAGGAGAAAAGTTTCCTCATGCATAGCAAAAAGACTGTAGAGAAAACAGAGGAAAAACTCCAGAACTTTTATATATCACGCATATCAGAACCCCAAACAGGCATAACCCACAGGCACAAGTCAGGAGTTTACACAGGTGTTTTACCTTCTGCCTGAGCCTGAAATACTTCAGACCAAACATACACATTTTATAGGGTACAATTAAACTCTGCTCTCCTTCCACCCCTCTGCAGAGGAAAACCAAAGCCTGCCAAGATCCCTTTTACTCCATCATTTCCTTTCTTACTACACCATGAAACTAAACAAGCGCAGTAACAAGATTCAGAGAGATCCGTGTTTATTTCCCTTTGCTGTGTAGGGCGCAGTCCAGCCAGAACGACGACAATTATTTCCTACAATTATTACCACATTTCACACCCTTTCCTCTGGGTTATGAGAAGCAGCACCCCTTCCTTGACAACACCTAGTTTGAGTTTCCTTCCTCACCAGAGACCTGCCAATGGTCTCATCTTTATGGGTTTTTCACTCTGCCCCCTCCCCCTGTATAAAGAAATTGGGTTTTCTTTTCTACCAGAAACAACTCTGTCCTCAATTTCATCAAAAGAAAAGAATTCACTTGGCAGTTGTTAAAATAATTTTTAAAACAATAAAAAAAATCTCATTTACACAATTATTGCCCCATTCAGAAACAAAATCTGGTTCTTTAAACCATCACTAATTTCCGGCACAAGGCCCTGTCTGGCCCATCACAAGTAACACAAGGCTGTCTGTTTTTCTGCCCAGCAAAGGGGACTGTTCTGCATGTTCTCTGCAAGGATGGCTTTGATTTATCTTCCTCATCACTACTTGGTGCTACAACACCATTTCCTTGATGACACCACCAGTTACTTTTAGAGGGGTGGTCATTTTACCCCTGCAAACTTCCATCAAATGCACTAATTTAGACAAAAGGGATTTCCCAATCTCTTGGTGCAATTCTGAACTGGCTTAGTTGCAGATCCTCCAGGGGTGCATAAACATTGAGCCAGAGAGCACCAGCCATTTTTAAGGACTCTCCATCAACATCCCTGTCAAATTCATTTCAAAGGAATGCCATAACAGTAGAAGGACATGCAGCAAGGTCTTCAACTTTATTTTTATTTTGTAGATGAAGATTCTTGAAACAAAAACACTGTTTGTTTTCCCAAGGCCTGAAGAGTCAGTCACAAGGAAAAATATGGTCTGTGTGAGATGTTAAAACAAAATACTTTAAATCAAATAGACACACTTTGCAGGTCACATTTAAATTCCATGCACCTTGTCATCTCTGTTTATAGGAAAAGAAATAATTTCATAGGAGGAAAATGCTTTATCTCAGTTTGACCTAAACACCCTGTGCAATAATGGGGGTGATTTGAGGAGAGTTATACAGAAGTTTGCACCAAGGGGCAAGAAACTTCTTCAAATCACAGTGCAAAATGAATGTTTTGGAACCAAAAATCTCCTTTTTCAGTACAAACATAGTGTGATAGCTAGAAGACACTTGCAGGCACATCTTTGCCAGACACTGCCCATCCACAGGCCCAAACACATCCTGCCTTGGATCTAGCTTCAGCTTCCTGACCCACCTCCTCTTCCTCCTTTCCTGGTAACACTCTTTTAATTATAACTGAGATAAAATAGCTAAATGGCCACTAGCAGGCTAATGAGCACAACACACCTACATGCCTAATTTCAGAAGATTACATCAAGCATTCCTTGTCAAGCTGAAACTGCTCACAGGGCTGTGGGATCAGCGCTTAAACAAAATATGTGTATTTTGCAGGAGAGAAAAAGCAAGAGGAGTAGGGTCCTGTATCACCTTTAAACAAGGTCATGGGAGAAAAACACAGCTATTTCTTAGTTCTCTTTACCTGTCAGGTCCAAAACACAGCCCAGCCTGACAGCAGCACTCAACCACCCTGCATTCTTCACGGGGATAATTACACCCGTAATAGCTGACCCTCTGTTCTGCGCTGCGTCAAAGGGGTTTGCCTTTTGTAACATAAACCCAAGAAATGGCTCAGAGCAACATGAGTTGGGCTTTACCAGTCATCCAGCAAGACACATACCTGCACTTCCACAAGGCTACTAATGAGCTGGACAAAGCCATTACAGAATCACAGAATCAATTAGGTTGGAAAAGACCTCCAAGATCAAGTCCAACCTATGAGGGAAGCAAGAGAGAGGGTGAAACCAGCACGTTTATGTAGGTCAGCGCAAGTGAAGATGCAGGCTGGAGTGCTGCTCTGTAATAAAGTTTACCCACAGCAAAGATAAAGGCCTGATTTTACAACATTCTGCCTCTATCTTAGAAGTGGACAGCAAGTACCATAATGCCAACAGAACACCACAGGGATAAATCCTCCAGAATACACAGCAAAGCAACCTTACACAATGGCAAGGAAGCCCACTGGATTGCACACTAATACATCTTAACTCATCTGGGCTTTTTAGTGGGGAAGAATAGTTTGGAAGGAGAGAAGAACGGGAATCCAAAATGCAGTGATGAAACTCACCTCCTCAAGAAGCCACTCTTGCCTATTCTGTTCACATTTTCATCAATAAATACTCCACATCCAATATCACATTATGCTTACAGATTACTTCTAAATCTTTAAGTCAGAGAATCTTTTTGACATCCTGCTTACACAAAGGCCAAAGCCCTGAAACCCCAGCCACAATGAGGACATACTGCCACCACCACAGCACAATATACACATATACATGTACAAGACCCACAGGATGACTTACGTGGGATTTCCTCTCCAAATGAATCTATAGCTCAGATGTTCTCTTCACTTTTATTATTTCTATTCCATTTCTTTCTTTCCATTCTCTCTTCCCCCTGTTCTCCATAACACTGACACCAGACATAACCCATACAGTGATGATGTCTCTTGGCCACCAATCTGGTTAGCTGGGCCAGCCAGATCATGCAAAGGACTAAGCTCCGATATCAGGATTCACCTCTGAAAGTTTTCATTTTCTTAAGCTTGAAGACCAGATTCCCTTGCATGTAGTTGCAGCATAAATCCTCCTTAATACACAATCTTACTTTGTGTTAGCAAGTATCAGTGCAATAAATGTTCTGTCAACAAACTGTTTGGTGCACTGCCCAGAAGATTGAAGCAGAAGGGAGTGGTTATCCCAAAGCATGCATGGGATTTAAAGATTTCTCCTAGGATTTAGTCCTTCACAAGTTGCTTTGCCACTGTAGGACTTGGTCTGGCTGAGCCACACTAGCAGGTACAAAGATTTTTAGAAAAATATCCAATAATGCCAAAGCCACTGCAGCAAGGAAAAACTACTGCAAAGGAGTAAACATTCCCAAATTTCTTCTTTCTGCTCAGTCTGCCACACCAACATCTGCAAGCCTTCTTCCTAAAGCTGCCATAAGTCTGTCTTGCACACAAGCACAGCAACTAAGAGAGCAGTCCCTAACATGCTCAGCTTCCCCTCTCACTATCCCAACAAATTCCCAACACCCAGCATGGGCTGGACCATGCTCCCCAACCTGTGGAAGTGAGCCCTTCCTCTGTCTCCACCACCCCTGGCATTTTGGATATGCATGGCTCAGATGTTTGTTTGCTCTAGGACTGGCTAAGCAAAGCAATTTTTGGGGACACACCATTACAGGTTGCGTCTGCTCTAGGTAAGTCCCTGCACACTGAAAAGCTCTTGCCTCAGCTCAGTACATCCTGTTCAACCAGTCCTTGAGCAGATTTGGGCAGAGGAAGATTTCCAAGTAACTGCTTCTCAAACCATCACATGAGATGGTGTAAGAAAGGCCTCTCTCATGTGAGCATCCTGCTGCTTGGAAATACATTACCTATAGAGGGCCCAGCTACTTCTGTCCTTTCTACTACCTGTTGCACACAGTGCTATACAACAAGCCAAAACTGGGAAGTCATCCCTACTGGCTCACCCAATCTTAAGGAGTGACACCAATAGAAAAAAAGCCCACTATGGCTGTCTCACACTATGTCATTTGCCATGCTGAATTATTCCAGCAGGAAAATTTTTAAAATAAAAAAAATAAAGGAAAACAGAACAAAAAACCAAAAACAAACAAAAAATTCCTAAGCAACAATCAGAAATGAGCAAAAATCCTAAATGAGGTCCTGTATTCCACAGAAGTTCAGCAAGCATATTTTTAATTGTCAAGTAGTTTCACATCACACAAGTAGCAATAAAGAATTTTTTTCTTTTATTGGAGGTGTTAATGAGCTGTTATTCCTGTCTTGCTCATGCTATTCAACAGACATGACAAAAGAATTCCCTACACTTCTCTAGGTTTGCATATTATTCCAAATGTACTTCATGGTCACGCTATGGAAAATATTCACATGAGTAAACATGAGAGTCATTATAAGTATCCCTATGAAGAGGCATTTCATCTCCTCTGCTGGCATTTGAAGAGACCAAACACCACTAATGTGCTGAACTCAGTTTGTTCCAAGCTCAGCATTTTTAAATAAAACAGTCCATTTTGAAATCAATACTGTAGCAAATGGCTCCTTTTGTAAAGAGCCCCTGACACCAACAACCCTTGGCTTCATGTAGGTCCTCACAACTCTATAATGAGCTCCTGGGAGGTCCCCAGGTTTTTCTTTCAGCACTGGGGGCAAATTCCTTAAACTCACTTTTCTGGTCCTTGAAGCAAATTATCAGATGAAGAAAATGATGCGTCTGTAAGAGCAGAAGGAAGATCGCATAATGGGCGGCATACCAGTGCACTGACCCCCTTCAACCCACCAGGGGAATTCAAGCCAGCACCTCCAGGCTGGCATCTCCTGCTCAGTGCAGCCATGCCCTGCTTCTCATGGAGGAGGAGCCCTGCCTGCTGTGCCTGCTGCCCCCTCTCAGCCCAGCCAGACCCGCACGGCTCTGAGACCCCAGGCAGGTCCTGCCCTGGCCCTGAGACTCAGCGGCCACTGGCACAGCCCAGAGCAGAAAGGAGCATCTGCACACACAGCTCTGCTGGGAGCCACCTGTGGCCACAAAAGCCAGCTCCAAATTAGTCACAGGGAGCCAGGAATGGTCAGGCAGCACACAAAGAAGTTCTTGTGTATGCCAAATTTTTCTTCTGTGAATGTATCCATTTACTTTTGAAGAGAAAAGGTTCAGGTTTGGGGGGAAAAAGGCTGTTCTGTTGTTTGGGTTTTTTATGAGCAATCTTTCATGTAAGATATAGAGAATACAGAAAGTCTAAGACATTATTTATTCACTGTCTTATTATTTTTATTATGTTTATTATTTTATTTTTTTATGATGTTTTCTGAAAATACTGCTCTTTTATTTGTTTCAGACTTACCTCCTAGTATTTTAATTTGATGCTCCCAAATCCTTACATCAGAAAAAAAAAATCCAAACAGAAAAACATCATTGCTCCCAGGACTTTTCTCCCAGCACTTATAATGCAGTTGGTTTCTACAATACAGCTGCTACATGCAAAAATTATTCTCCAAACATCAAGAATACTTGTCCTCACATCTTTTCTAGTTTTCTGGCTTTTTAAAATGAATATTCTACCACCTTCCATTTTATTACCTAGTTCTTAAGCCATCAGTTTGTTGGAAAAAAACTCCTAAACATACATTAAGTTCAAACCAAACTGGCAAAACACCAAGTTTCAAAAAAATCAAAGAGGAAGCTTAAGTTCCTGCCTTTGTTCTATTTATTTCTATTAAATTTATCTTTTTGTTATCAACTTGAGTATATTCTCAAATATTTTCCTATTCTTTAGAGAGAAAATGTCCAAGTACTTTGCTGCCTAAAGAAGGTTGAGCAAAAACCTTTGGTCCAGTTGTCTGGTCAGCGAGAAAAAATACTAGAACTCCTACAATGGAAAAGCTGCAACCTTCAAAGAAAAAAATAAACCTAACCGTAGTTAGAAGGTGATTCACACCCTTGCCTTTAAATATACCTAACAACACGTTCTTGACAGGAAAAAAGACATTTTAGTTGCATTTGTTGTGCATCTGCATTCTCAGTATTGTCCAGTCATCAGCATGAACTCCTGGTCATGAATGCCAGGAGTGTGGGTGCCCAGGCCACCACCACAAACAATAACAGACAACTTGACATCCAACACAAACATGGGATGAGGAAAGACGTTATTTAAATGAGTGGCAAGTGGACTGAAAGGAGGAAATACAAACTGCATCAACGATAATAATTTTAACATAACATCTATTGTTTCCCTTCCTTGTTTACAGTGCACAATAATAAATTTTGCAAATTTCTAAAGAAACAGAATGGTGCTTTTACTTTCAAGATATCAGGAGTTAACAGTGTGAGATAGCTTGTCCAGACACTGCTAGCTAATCAGAAAGACAAAAAAAAAAAAAAGTGCCATCTAATGAAGCCAAAACACAGACTCCTATCTAATAAAGTCAGGCATGCCCTTACCAATGTATTAGTCAGACAGGCAGCTCTGGATTCTACATTTAGAAATGTAGAAAATCTTGTATATATTTGCCTGGGCTTGCAAATGCCACTATATCACATTTCTAGCAATGCTTTGGGCAGTGTATTTTGTATGAGTTACACCATACAAATGAAAGGTATATAATCTGGCTCAGTTGGCAGCAAACTTTGCTTACACATATAAACTTCTCAGTTGCTTAAATGTAAAACAGTAACTAGGAACAGCTGAGCAGAGAATTGCTGGGGTTTTATCCATTGTCCCTTCTACAATTCACTGAAAACAGCCACTTACAGCACCACAAATAGACCTACAGTTTGTGCAAAAGAGAATAGAAAAGTGAGGAAATGGATAATAAGGAAAGAATCAGACAAAGTGCAAAGTCTTCGTTTAATATATTCTTTTTCTCCTGTGCTCCTCTTAGCTTGAAGCATCTCTACTTCTCATTTCACTGAAAATACCTTCTAACTCCTACTATGAGTAGGAAAGTCCCACTGATGGAAGTAAAAGTTGGATCTTTCATGTAAGAAGGGATGGGAAGGTCTGTAATTCCCAAGCCTGCCTCTTCCAGTAACCCCCCACGGTTTAAGCAACAGCTTCTACAAGTACAAGGGTCATCCATCTACTTTGCTTCTTCCTTTAGCAAGGCCCTTTTCAGATCTGCTGTGGTGCAGATGCCCAATGCAGATGACTAGGCACACAGAACACAGCCAATCTCACCAGAAGCAGATTAATAGATCTGCTATTGTATTAGAAATTGCAGCATTTGAGCCAAAATGCTCACAAACCTTGTATGTTTTCTGTGGGTTTACTGATGTCACCATGCAAAAAAATGCATCTAGGGTACTTTTCTTTCTTTTTATTTTTATAAGTCACTTATTCAGACAATGAATTCTGTGCAAGTCGATGAGCCACATTTTCACAGTCCAAAGGGTATCTGTCAGACTGGAGAAACACTAGTTAAAGTATGAATGGTCAAGATTTCCTTCTCCCCTCTGTTCTGAGACCAAATTCAAGGCCTGCAGCCTCCATTAAATGCTTTCTGCCACAGCTGAGGGAAGAATAAAGTAAGGAGATAAGAAGAAATGTTTTCTAAGAGTAGTTTGAGAGTCTAAACTCTGATGAAGAACATGATTTAATGAGCTGATTAAAAAGACTCTGATTGCACAAGGAGCAGGTCAACTTCAGACAGAAAAGTCCCAAAAGAAGTGGGAAAATGAGGTTATGAGAGAAGAAAAAGCACTTAATGATTTGTTTTCCATAACTTCCAGTCAGCAAGTCATTACAACTTCTCAGCATGTAAAATTAAAGAAAGGGCAGGATTACTGGACATTCCAAAAGATCTATCAAGATCACCTAAAGCAGCTATTGCTGGGACTATAAAAAAGTTTAAGTCAGGGATTAAGTGGTTCAAAAAAAAAATCTTTCCCAAGACAAGCATGGTAAGAAAAGCTCCTATAAAAAGCTGCTGGCAACTACAGGTCTGTCAATCACCTTAAGGATCTGTCAAAACAGAAATATATCTGAGGCAGGCTGGGGAAGGAGTTACACTTCTTTTTTTTAGACAAACACATTTCAACTAAAGGCAACAGCTGCCTAATCTCATTCAGAACTGTGCATTCAAAAAGGTATTCCATGTACCTCAAGAAAGCCAGTGTCCAAACAGTGTGGGTGGAAGAGACAGCAAGACAGCACTGGGTGCTCCCAGGTCCCCCATTACGCAGAGCAGCTGGAGGCAGAAAGGCCAGGGGAACCTGTTAGGCAGGAGCCAGGGCTCCAAAAGGACCTGTCCACAGCAAAACATGTGGGAATTGGGGAAATCATCCACCAGAGCTGCTGTTAGCTGCTGCTGTCTTCAGCAGGGCATTACAGGTTAAATGATGGGAGCATTTTACCCCAATGCCATGGCTGCAAGCAGGAGGTCAGAGCAGAGACCCAGGGAGGTCTCTTCCTACAAAAATTACCTTATGATTCCATACGTATTTTTTGAGGACTATAATGCAGAGAAGATAAGGCAGCAGGTCCACAGTAACTTATCCCAAACTCTCTTTTCCTCTCTCCAGATTTGGTTTTCACCTTTGAGATGGCTCATTGCAGGCTCCCATGTCAGAGCAAAAGCTGTGCTGACCCACACCAGCTCAAATCACTGTGGCAGGGCAGATACAGAGGGAAGTTCAGTTCCTGCTAAGTATAAGGAGGGCTACAGTACTGCAGTCAAACATCTGGAAATGGACTTGTGCCTTCCTCAATGAAGTGTGGAAAAACAGAAGGAAAAAAGGCAAGTTAGGGACAGCACTGGCACAGATCAACTCAAGCACTTCCCACATCTACGTAGTACATCTCTGTGGTTGCTTTCTCAACCCCACTTTTCCCACACTGTTTGGCATCATGCCCTGCCTTAACCATCTCATGTTTTTAGGCATCAAAAACATGCCCTTTACAAAACACACAGTCTGACTTCAAAGCACAGTATCACCATATCCATTCCAAGAACCAACTTTTGAAGGCTCAGCCCCAGCTAGCACCAAATGCAGCCTGTGGAATTTCTGGAGCCATCAGGAAAGACGAGATGTCTCCAATGAAGGTGGATTTTGTAGAAGCAGGTAGAGCAGAGCCAACAGAAGAATGATGATGCTGCAAGCAGTGAGCTAAGCAGGTTGTGAAGGGATAGGCTGTTCAGGGCACTTTATCAGACTGGTGTGATCCTGGCACAAAGCCATTGCTAGAGAAGATGACAAGAGCTTACATGCTGGCATGAGCTTTTAAGCAGAGAGATAGCATTGAGAAAAGGTCAGTCGTGGATAAAGGTAAAAGCCACACTTGCTAAGTTCACAGAAAAAGAAATTCAAAAGGCAGGAAGCAAAAAGCCCTGAGGAATTCACTGCAATAGCTCAGTTTGTAAAGGAGAGTTACTGTATTCCAGCACTGCAGTCTGGATAAGGCCAAGCTGGCTTTAATCTAGGAACTCAAGTCTCTTACTGCAGCAGCTCATCACAGGCTCCCTGAGCAGCAAGGGGAGTTAGACACTGCTGAAAGCCATAATTATTGCAGGAGTTGAAGAATGCAAACCACACCTGAGCTGGCTACTTCAAAACTAACTCAGATACACTTACGTTCAGCTGAAACACAGGCAGGAAAAGTCAAGGAGCCCAAGGCTGAAAGAAAGCTTAGTCATCTTGCAGAAGCACTGAGACCTGTGGTTTCAGGAAGGGAAAGGAAAGATACCCCACAAGATATCACTTCTCTTTCCACCTCTACTTTTCCAGGACAAGAGTAGGTCACTTCCACAGATGTACTTCTGAGCATTGCCACAGAGAGAAGAGATCCTACTGACAAACCTTAAAAGGCCTGCACTGACAAACATTCTTCAGTAGAAGATGCAGAGATGCCTTGAGGGAAAAATTTCGTATTTTCTTACCACAATTAGGAAAGAACAAGCCTGCAAGAAGCCATATACAGTACTAAAAGCTACAGGTAACATCACACATGAATCACTATCTTGCAGTTTATTAAAAGAAACATAAACCATGACAAGCTCCAATTCCCTTCTGCGCAATAACCATATTATATGGTATATTGGTCATATATCAAGAGTACAAGACCACAGACTGGGAGAGTATAACAGGTCTCCTCTTACACCTCTTGACCCACTGGGCCCTGCTCTCATTTTCTTAGTTAACAACCAGAGCACATAAAGCAAGGACAGCCCATTTATGCACTATTACACATTTATGGCTCCAGATTCAAGCCAAACACATATCTATGTATCTGCAATTGCAAACTCACCACAGCTCTACTAAAACCTTCAAGACTTACGTGTGCAACTCATTCATGGAGCAGGCTGAGGACTGCCACACAAAGTAATTACTATTGCCCAAGTGGTGAGAAAACAGGTAAAGCAAATCCAGGCAGGTTTTGAGCAAGAATTCTTTGCCTAGCTGCCTATTTCCAGATTACCTCTCATTCACTAATAACCTCATATGTGTGTATTACTATATAAGGTTTGCACTGTGAGAGCACCTAAGGGCTTCAGCCCCAGCTCAGCACTGCAGTGCCCAGCACATCAGTGTGACAGAGCCACCAGGTTCTCTGCCCCAAGACTTGTTCTCTCAAACACAAAGCAAGGAACAGTGCTTGGACCAACCTTTCCAGCCTGCAGTTATCAAATTCCCAGTCATCCCTGCTGCTCCAAAAGTTACCACCACAGGTGTCCTTGCAGAAAAGACAATGAGGAAAAGGTGCCAAGCTCACAGCAGCTGTCACAGATGATAAACTGAATTATTTGAAGGGAAAGTTTGGTAAGTCTGCAGCATACTGGTAGGGGAGCATAAGCTTTAGCTGTGTAGGTACCCACACATTCAGGTGTAAAATGGTGAGGTGGGCGAGGTCAGGAGTTTTCAGCTTGGGGTCCGCAAGTCCCCAAGTGATTTGTACTCTTTTCCAAATGGTGCACAAAGAGATAAAAGTGAAAATCACCACTTACACTTGCGGTATTTTCACTGGAAACTCAGCAATCTGCAAACTAAAGAAAAGTGAAGATATCACACTAGTGGATTGTTACTCACCAGGACAGGAGGCAGCATAAATGACCCAAATGGGTGTGCAAGCTGACAAGCAAAAGTGCTCCCAGCACAAAGAAAGGAAAAATTGAAATAACACATTCCAGTTGTAAAATATTGTCCTAAGTAGCGGGAAAAGTTCTGCCAAAATTATTTCCTTTTAACCCCAGTCACTCATCACAAAAATGAACACTGAAGCCTGCACTCTCTTTTCTTCCATCTCACCAGATGATTGGTGTCTAGTGGTTCCCAACAGACAGGATATGTTTTGGCCTTTCTCTCAACGCAAACACTGAAGAGACTGGAAAGACATCACTGGGATTAATTTAAGTAACCACTGAAACCTGAAGCCCAATGATTATCTGAGCAGAAAAATTGAAAAGACTCATGTGCTGGCACATAGATAAATCTGCTTTCCCCCTTTAAGAACAAATATGTCATTGAATTAGACTAGTTATTGACAGAGAAAAGCAGAACCATGATAGATGTAGTGATTCTGACACTGGAACATTTTACAGCCATCCTGCACTTGAAAGGCAGCCAAGAAGCAAGTCCCTACAGACCTTCCAACAGCTATTTGGCATCAGCTCCACTGAGGAGCTCTGTCTGCACACCTCTAGCAAAGACAAACTAACGATAAAAAAATACCTTGGAAACAAAACCAAAGACCTTGAATTAATAAGAAATCTATAAGTTAAAGGCTACAAGCTGCTGCCATAAATAAAAAATGACAAGATGATAGTCACTAATTCCTACACAAGGAAAGAAATCAGAATGACTGTAGGTCAAGTTGCCTACTTTTTACGACTTTTTATCTAGTGACAGAGTATTAATTAAGACTTCCTCTTCATACTTTTATTGCAGTATTAATACTTCCTCTTCATATTTTCCTGAAGTCACCTACAAAAGCTGGGTAAGCTCTTCTGCTATTTAGTTCTCAGAGTACTGTATACATCAAAATACAAATGCAAAGAATACCAGTTTTGGATTCCCAAGCTGAATTCTCAAAGGGCTCCTGGTTTAGACACACATAACCACTCTGGGATTAACCAGGAAAAGATTCCTCTGGCTAATCTCCTCGCAACAGTCAGGTAAATGCAAGAATATATGACATGCCTATATTCAGAAATGGTGACTCCTCTACCAGACTCAGACTTAACTTACTATAAGCACATGTGGGGATCTGTATCTTGTTGAATCAAGACCACTCAATGGAAAACCTCTGTTCCTACAGCACTTAAAGCACTATACACACCCTCACACACGTCTATATGAAGCAAGCCCAGCTGAAAACTGCCCTAAGCTTCCAGCAGGGAATACTTAAGCACACAATTTCTTCAAGAAACACTGCAAAGCTTCATGGCCCTATGAGCCCAATGTTCTTCCCTCCCCATGTTGCAGACACATCCCAGTCTCCCAAAAGATGGAGATATCATGTAGCTAGACCCCCTAAGAGAAGGCATCAAGTACAATTAAAGTATCCATTTTTCATAGAACCAGAACAGACCTGACACCTATCTACCTTGCTTCCCTACCACAATATGTCGAAGATTATCTCATTTCACCAAAAGGCTGGCTGGCTTCCCTTCTCTTTTGGTCTCCCATTCTTTCCAGATATTCATTTTCATAAAGGAGGATTCCCTACAAGGCTGACATCTGGTCTGAAGATAACTGTTTGTAAAATAAACTTTTTTCTAGAACATCTAAGATTGCACAGCTTTGGAGTTATTTTCCTTCACCCTGTTTTCATCCACTGTTTAGCCCTTGTGACTTTTTCTCTCTGCAGCTTCTCACAAAAATATAATTTTTCCCTCAGCTACCTAGGATTTTTCAATCAGTAACACCAATAAGATATTTCTTTTTATCCAATAGGATAATTGTGATAAACTAGCAATGGCAGTGAAGTTTAGTGTCCTCAAAGCTTTTTCCCTCCCCACTTCAGGGAGTGTGGGTGAATGTGCCCCTTTAAATTCTTTTTTTCTAGGACTAAACCAGGGAGAAAATGCTTTCTCCCTTTTATTTATTTTCAATAACCCCTTCTGCTAATAATGTCTCGTATGTTGGATACTGTATCTGCTTTAAAATAGAGCTTAAAATCCTGGTTTTCAACTTGTTAAACCACCTTGTGAACATGTGACTAACTAGGACATCCCTGTAGCCCAGGTGAGTTGCTGACTTCCCAAAGCTAGACCAGGGCCATTCAGGTGACACCAGGCACCTGTAAACATCTGCTCAGGTTCATCCAGCTGTCCATAACTTTCTCCTCCTTCGAGCCATACAAACACTGAGTAAGGGGCAGTCCACCAGGACCTCCTTCCCGGTGCTGTGAATATTCCACCCTCTGCTTTGAGCTCACAAGATTGCCCACATCAGCCTGGACCACCCCACTGGACAGGGACTACTTGCAAAGCCTTACCAGGAGTAGCAGGCACACCAAGTGGATGGAGATCTTCACATGGGTGCTGAGCTACTCCTGATTTCACCAGCCAGAGCATTTCAACAGCACCCTCAGATTTAGCAATGTGTACATGTTGCCCTGAGCAGAGACTGTGGAGACAAATGAGGCCCTTCAGGGAAACCCAAAGAAAACACTTGGCTTTCTCTTAATGCCAGGTATTGTTATTTCATCTGTCACTGAAAAGGGAACTTGTTTGGGCATAGCCCAAACAGCCATAGCCCATTTAGCCCTGCAATGTGCACAAGCAGGAGAGCAAACATTTAATGCCAGTCTGCCAGACTGGGAGTCAAGGGCATGGTCCAGTTCTACACGCGCTGAAGAGTGGATGGAAGGACTACTGGCACCCAAAAACCACAATATGAATCCTTTGAGTAAAACTCCCCTGAAAGAAAAGCAATTAAAAAAACAGAAACAAAAAAAAAAAAAAAACCTCCCAAAAAATCCAACTCCCACCCCCAACAGTACAAAAAAACCCCACCAAATATACAGAACTTCGCTGCAGCATCACATGGAGCTTACAGGACTTCAGTTACTCCTTTAGAACTGAAGCACAAGAAATTAATAGGCAATGATGAACCTTATTTATGTCAAGTTGATCTCTTTGTAAAGGGACATAAATAATAAACTGTATGTCCTGCTACTGGCACAGTAGCAGGACTCTGTAACCTCATGCACCCAAGGATACTGTTAACACAAGGTAAGTAGACATGATATATTTATTAGGCCATTAAGCCTTTTTCCCAGTGACCTGGAGAAAGGCTGCTGCATCCAGAAATGTATTTCTTCCATATTCTTTGCATATAGAAATATATCCATGGATATTATGACCTTGAGTATATTTCAATGATAATCTGAAAAAGTGAATATTAATTTTTCTTCTTTAGCTAAAAGTTTTACTATACTTGTGATAGGCCTTTTTAAAGAACAAAATAAAAAAATCCATTTTTAAAAAAGTAATACTCATTTTATAGCCCCTCAATAATACCTAAGACTCTGCTGCCAAATCTCAAATACACTGGCAGCACCCAGCTTGTTCTAATGCTAAAAATACATTGCAAGTTTTACAGCTCCAGTGAAAACACAGTCCTTGCAGTTTCACTCCTTCCCAGGAGCCTCTGAACACCCAGTGAGAGAAGACATTGCAGCACATGCAACTGCAAGGCAGCTGATAAGCAGGAGTTATGGAGCTGCAGTTACTGATGAGGATGGACACAGCAATGCAACTGCCCTGCTACCAGTGCAGGGAACAGAGACACCTGCCCAGTCCCAGCACATACCTTTATTCCCCTTCTGCTGGCACCAGAAGGAGCAATCAGCCTGTCTCGTGGCCAGCCCAGTCCTGGAGCCACCGTGGTTTAGGCCACGTAATTGTGAAAGCCATTGGGTCACCATCCAAGAGCCCATTCTGCTCTCTCTGTGGGATCCCCCACACTGGGGCCAGCAATGGGTCCTTCAGCACTCTCATCCCCCTATAAAGATGTGCATGAGCCAGAATATGCACCCTCTGAAGCACTAACAGTTACCAAAAACTGCTTCCAGTAAAGTTTCTGGAATATACCCAAACCAAGCTCTTTGGGTAGAGGCATTTTACACAGTCACAGTATATTATAAAGAACCAAATTTGGAGTTGCTTCCCAGAGCTTAAGTGAATTGGTTTGCACTTCTAAAAGAGCAATCTTTGATAAACCTGCACATCTCTTTATCAATTATCTGATGGTGGAATTCAAGGTTAAGCTAAAAGGCTGCTGTGTTTTACTCCAACTCCTGCTATTTTGGTACCCCATCCTGACCGCACGTGCAAGAACAGCAACCAAGTCTCATATTGCTGGATTAGAACTCTGTCCAGAAAATACCTTACAGAAGTAATTACTCTGTGCATTAATTTAGTGCACAGAATTCTAACTTGCTTTCATAAGAAAACCAAATATAGCTTAATAAGTGTTGATAGTAATATTGCACCATTGCTTTTCTGTTACAGGAAAAAAAAAATGCAACTAGAAAAAGCCCTATTCAGATTCAGGGTAGTTGTTGACTTTTGAATGCATGCTCAAACGCTACTGTGGCTCAGAACAGGACCCCAATTTAAAAAGGAGGCGTGAAGACCTGCTCAAATATCAACATGAAAACACTTTGTTTCATCAAAATAAGAGTGTTTGTACATTCTTTACATTCAGATACTTCTCATCCCAGGTCTCAGGTGAAATCCCAAGTCATAAATAGAGGGATCAAGTACAACAGACAGAAGAAAGCATGTTTACATATTAGGTGAAGGGATTTTATTCTAAGAATGTAATAGCCTTAAAAATCTTTCCAGATCTGGCCCACCCAAGGAGCAGTTTCAATATCGGAAACCAGAGACTGCAATAACATTCCCAGCAGTCAATATCATTAGAAAACAATCAAAATATTTATGTTTTTGTATTTAAAACAAAGAAGAAAAAGTTTGAAGACAGCTTGAATTTTCAGAACCCTGTTAAATTTCTGTTATTGCAGAAAACTATTAAGTTTTCCTTCCATCCTCACATTTCACAGCCTCAGTTTCTTCAGAGGAAACCACCATCTGGTTGCAGTTTTCATTTTCTCTGAACACTTTAGGCTTTCCTTGACTACTAAAAGGAAAGAGAAGTCTGCCTATCATGTTTGCCATAGCCAAAGGAAGGAGTGATGTTGCTTGGGAGGCGGCTTTTGATGCCAGGAGTTTTGGAAGACACTCAGTCCACCTGGGTTGCACCTTTTCTGCCACACTCTCCAAAAGAGTGTCTAAAATGCAGACAAGAATGTGGCAATGCTTTGGCATATCCTGTCAGTGGACAAGCTGTGATTCTCCTGGCCTGCAGAAAGGAGGAGAGATTTATCATCCAAACTCATGGCCTGAGGAAACAGCGCCAGAATTGCTGGGAGAGAGCGCCAACTTTGTTATCACTGCCTTTACAAAAGAGCTGAAACAAAAAGCTGCCAGCCAAGCCCAGGGACAGCAGAGTTTTCAGACACAGACGACCCTTCCTAGCACCTTTCTCTGCACACTTAGTGCACATTTCTCCAGGCTCAGGGGCTGGAGCACCTCTCTCATGGAGACACACTGAGAAGACTCTGGGGAGGCCTTCTAGTGCCTTTCAGTACCTAAAGGAGGCCTGCAAGAGAGCTGGAGAAGACTTTTCACAAGGGCATGTAGGGATGGGACAAGGGAAATGCCTTAAACTGAAAGAGAGAAGGTTTAGCAGAGATACTGGGACAAAATTCTTTACTGTGAGGGTGGTGAGCTGCTGCAACAGGCTGTCAAAAGCAGCTGTGGGTGCCCCATCCCTGGAAGCATTTAAAGCCAGGCTGGATGGAGCTCTGAGCAACCTGGTCTGCTGGAAGGTTCCTGGCCACGGCACGGGGGTTGGAATGAGATTATTGTTAAGGTCCCTTCCAACTTAAGCCATTCTATGAATCAAAACTCATTTAAAGCAAAATTTTAAACTGTGGCAACACGCATAGACAGTCTGTACTTTATCAACTAAAATCATTACAGTTTGATAAGTAAGGTATTTAACAACATGTCTTTTGTTAGCAAATTACAAAGACGGACAACAGGGGAAACACGACTGAGTTTTCATGCCACAAAATGATAAAAATGAGTGTGCAGGACGGAGGTGCTTGTGACTAGCAGCTCCATGGTTATCCATTGCATGGCCCCTGGACACCTCATTCACCTCAGTCTTCTTAAATCCAAAAATGACTATGTAAAAAAGAAGAGTGGGACAGATGGAAAGGTGATTTAGCAACTGGTCTGGTGGCACATGATGCTGGCAGCCCAGGAGCCCCCTTAAGTGCTGGGAATAACACCTGACGAGGGCTTTCTTCAGTGCACACCCACTGTGTGGCTCCCTGGCAAAGACAAGGGCCCTTTGAGGAAGGGAATGAGGAGCATTTAATTAAAGACCAGACCCTCACACACAAATAAAGAGATGGAGAGAGTGAGAGATCTCTTGCTTTGTCAAAGCCCCATCGCCAAGGGCTGCTCCCAGCCACCACAGCTCCCTTACACATTGCTTTTCACACAGAGCGTGCACTTCACTTGCAGGGCTGGGTGACTTATCTGCCACAGGAAAAGATGCTTTGCTACACAATGGTGCTCTTTGTGGAGAGGAAGGAGGTGGGGAGACAGTACTAGCTGGCTATTAACCTTAAAAATCCTTCCCTTGAGTTGCACAATGAATACCACACATCTGTGTATTTGACTTTGCTTGTTCAAGAGAAGCTGCTTTGAGTGAAAAAATGAAATTAAATAGGCCATATCTTTCCTTCCCTTGTGTTTTTTACTTTCACAATACATTTTTGATGACTAGCATTAGCCTTGCAGGCCATCCACAGTTTTCTTTAAAGAGCAGAAAGCAATTCTGACTCTAAGACTTCTTTCCCACAACACAAGCACAAACCACATACTGAGAAATCAGGCACTTTATATGCAGTCCATACTCATTTAGCTCTTGTGTCTGTCTCCCCAGTCTCTGAAAGCTGCTTTTACAGATTACATTAAAGGCCCAACCCAACACTTGTGAGTAGTGAAGTTCTTTACTCAGAGTTGGGAGTAAATTCATAAGCACTTCAGCCTGGCCACAAGCTTAAGTTTACCCTTTATTTTCAGGCTGCAACAACCACCTCACAGATATAAAAAGTACTTAGTCAATCTCTAACTGGCTCTAGGTTGGAGTGGAAGAGAAGGAGAAAAAAATATTGTAGTGTAAATCCACTGAATTTCCCATGGTAGGAATACAATTCCATGTCAGGCATCAAAAGGTATAGTTGAGTGTGTGGTAAAGTCACTGGAGGTTTTATTACTATGAAACCTAATGCTCCCTCACTGAAAAGAAATTTTCATTATATGAAGGAGATAATTGGGAGAAAAAAAATCATGATTTATAAATGCCTACAGATGAATAACATTTAATGTCCAACAGTCTATGCTTCACCATAATCATCCACTAATGACTGCAAAACTTATTGTGAAAATTACCAAACCTAAACTGGTGGGGTGTTAATTTAATTTTTTGATGGCATGAGAGGATATGGCAGGGAGAGAAAAGAAAAGGAGCACTTAGCTTCAACTTCCAGCGTGGCAAAAAAAGCTTCCCCCCTATGCCTGGCCAAGCAGGAACAATGCACAACAGACTGGCCCTGCCAACTTTGCTGAATTACAACTCCTGCTAGTTAGTTTAATTATTGCACGTACATTTCTTAAAAACTCCATCTGAACATCAGCTTCTAATTGGAGAAATTGCTCTGGGCATGGCCAAAGGGTTGTTATACAGTTTGGTCAGCTCTTTTCAAGCAACCTTTACAGAAGGGCATGGCCCTTCTGCGAAGCACATGAAAACCTCTCAAAGATGCCCATTGTCCGTGACACAGAAATCAAGAGCAAGAGATACAGAAGGAAGTCTCATCTGGGAACACAAAAGGAGATGAAGACATGAAAATGAGGTGGAACATCCTGCCACACTGACAGCATCTAGCACAGAAGAGCTGAAAAGTTAAAAAGGAAAAAAAAATACAGCTCTCAGGATGACAAATATTTGTAAGTGCAAATAGAAGGTGTGTCAAAAAAAAGAAATCTTATTAAAATACTAACGCTCATTAAAGACTTAAGTTGCAAAGTCTTGCAAAGTTACAAGAGAGCTCCCGAAGACAATTAATTTCATCACTAGACCTATAGATTTGCATAAAGCTTCCTTGACCCCCTAAATCAACATATTAAGCAAGTGCTGGTTTGGGGATTCTGTTTATTCAAAGACTACTTATGTTTCCCAAAGTTTCCCATCTGCCAACTTAAAAACCTCGATACACCCAACAATTTCCTAATATCCGAATAACTTTGATCACTGCAAAACTGGTAACTGAGCAAGCTTTTATGGTGTAACCATTTAGTTCAAGAAAACTGCCAGAGGAGTAAGTTTAAAAGTCACACATGAATCACTTCATCGGCCGTACCCTTCAGCCCTAAGATGTCAGTGCAATACGCAAATTTCTCATGTGCTTCATATTCCTCCTGTATTTAATTCTCAGGTCTAATTTTATAATTCAAATCTTCTGAGACTGGAATCTCATGTGGATTTTAATCCATTCACTTTGTGGCTCAGGTACACCTGCACTGAGCACAATAGGACTGCCCAGTCCCTGCCAACTACGTGCATACTTTCATGAACTTTTCATTATCAAGTCAGGATTACTTAAAGTGGGGAAGACTATTCATCAGTGAGTCTCTCCTGGTTTACATTTTACAATTCCAGCAGCAGAAAACATGATATGCACACTAGAGATTTAGCATTCCCTCTTCCTCACCAGCTATATTTTCCTCCAGTTATTATTTCCACAGCTACCACAATCCACCAGAGCCAAGACACTTGACCACAATGTAAAAGAAACACCAGCAACATCAGCAGAGGCTTGAAAGCCAGGCTGCAGTTGTGATTTCTGGGTCATGTTAGCACTTAATATGGGGGAAGTGTTGTCCAAGGCTCTCTACTACCCATGCACGGAGGTTGTGCAGCTGAGGAGACCTTTCTGTCCCTTGTGCCATGCTAGACAGCAGCAGGAGGTTGGGATGCTGTCCCCACACCCACCCTGGGGCAGGCAGGGAGTCCAGCTGATCATCCAGCTACTCCATCCCAGCTGGACTCCAGGGGCAGGTGAGGCAGAAATTGCCCCCACCTGACTGCAAAGAGACAACCAGCTGAGAAATGAGACAAGAACCAACCCAACAACTCATCACAGCATTGTCCAGGTATTTCAGTGGCCCTGGGGTGCAGAGAAAGGCCCTCTGGTCCGTTCCCCCCATGCACAACCCCCCACTGCCCAGGCATGGCAACCCCTATTCCTCCCACAGTGTAGGGACTACCAGCTGGATCCAGAGCAAGAGAAAACAACAATGTCACCTTCATCAAAAACACTATGCCACTTTCCCCCCTTGGCCCTACCAGTTATTTATTAACAGGAGTAAAATATTACTATGCTGCAACTCCCAGCAGGCAGGTTTTCCTATCAGCCTAAGATACCAAGCACATTTTTTAAAGCTGAAAAGCTTTGGAACTTTTCCTTTCTGTCTATGTGTTGTTTGCTGCTTTAATGAAACAAAGCAGATAATAAACTGTGAGAGAGTTCTTCAATAAGTCACAGCCACTTACACATTAGCTACCTAATTATGCTGAAAATACAATTACATGCATTTAAGCAGATGCTCATGCCCACAGGCCAAGCCCATTATTTTGACAATTCTTTAACTTTCCAATAAGTGCAAGTTGAATCTACTTAGATACAAGACCTGAGTTATCAGTCTGGGAGTGGGGAAAAAAACGATGGGAAAAAAAATAAAGTCAATCAGTTCCTTCCATCATATTTAGCACAGCTAAGGCACTACACAACCGGCAAGACTCCAACAGGTCCCTGCTCTTCTTTCATAGCCTTAAATGCTGAGAGGCATTTGCTATTTTTAAAGCCAAATGAAAAACTCTGGCTCCAGTCTTTTGTAAATTTGCAGCAAAGATAACCCCCAAAGGAATGCATATTATTTGCACACCAGTGAGCTTACTTATTAACATGAACTTCTAGCAAAAGTTTTGTTTCCATATTTTAAGATAGGCCACAAAGGCCTGTTTACATTCCTGGGTGGCTTTAGTAAAGTCAAGGTCAGAAAGCACCTTTCCACAGCCCTCCTGGGCAGCAGGCTGAGGACTGGCACCCAATGAGCAAGGTCCAGGAACACCCCAGAAATCAAACACTGACCCTGATACTCCATCAGGTGACAGGGCCAGTTCAAAAGCTCTTCATCCTCCATCCAGCTGCAGCCAAAAAGCCCACATGAGCTAAGCTGAGCAGCTAGCACTAACCACTGCCCAGCTCCTTCCCTTCTCCAGGTAGTGGTGGGCCACACAAAACTTTCCTATCACCAGAACAGGATTAACCACCTGCTCTGCAACAGTCTTGTCATCTGAGGTTCAAAGGAAAATTTGCTATTACGAGGAAAAAAAGTCCATCAGCTCATTTTTAACAGGGCAACTTGTCTTGACCTTCCCTCTCAGCCCAGAAAAAAATGGTAATATTCAAGTAAGTCTGATGGGGAAATAGTGAGTGACAGACAAGTGTTTGACAACTCTGCAAGAATCAAGACTGCTAATAACTAGAAATTATATGAGTCAGCATTGCTTGTTCAAAAGGACAAAGGCAGCTAAAAACATACAAAAGCCAGATTAAAAACAGGAAACAGGGAAACCTCGAATATCTATATTCCATTCTTTTCAGGAACCTTACTCAGCTATTTTTTAAAAATAGAAATGCATGGAAGCATCCTGATTTAGGGTCTGAAACTCCCAGCACAGAGAGAGAGCATCTCTAGTTTTCTGACCTGTTCATGGTGCCTGCTGCACAGGACACAGATGGTATAAGTTGTACACAAGGAAAAGACAGTTTGCCTCACCATCACTGCAGCAGACACGGCCAGTAAGTAAGCCAGCAATAAACCAAATTCTCATCATTTTCCTTCTCTCTACAAGAGAAGCTGCATGTTTCAAGCTGTGATGAATGTTGAGTTGACTTAAATCTTAAGAAAAACTTCTGCTCTGCTGTTCTTCGCTATTCTTCAGATAGTGCTCACACTGTAACTTGAGATTTCAACCCATCATGGCATAACAGCCTTGTCGTTTATAACCCCAAAAGCCACCTGCTTGCACCGCAAAAAACCACGTTACTCATCTCCTACTACTACTCCTCGCTGGGAAAGACACCTTCACAGCAACGCTGGGATAGAAGTTTGATACAGCACATAGAGCCGAACATAAAGTAAAATATTCTTTCAGCACACCTGGAAATACTAAACAAAACTTTTAACTCCCGAGCCAAGCAGTCCCGGGAGCACGCTGCGGGCGGAGCCGGCCCGCAGGAGGCCAGCGGGCGTTTCACCCTGCAGGGGTATATTCCAACCCTTCCAGTTTACGCTTTTACCCTCGCCCGCCGAGGGGAACGGGGGAACGCGCTTCTCCTACGGACCGTACAGCCGCGGCGGGAGAGCACCGCTCAGCCGCATCCCGCAATGCCGCCGCTCCCACCCCGGCTCACCCCGTTCGCGCACAGCCACTTTGGGAGCTAAACCAGGGCCCCCTTGCCTCCCCCGCTCCCCGACCCCGCCGGGCCCCCGCGGAGGGTGTCCCGGGGCAGCTCGGGGGCCCGGCCCGGCCCCGTCGGCACCTACCCAGGCACTTGATGTGGAAGCCGCTGGGGGGCTTGAGGGAGCGGCGCGCCCAGCCCTGCCGCAGCACCTCCAGGTGCTCCTCCTTGCCCTGCACCAGCAGCACCTGCTCGTCTATCCAGCCCAGGAAGAAGGTCTCGGCCACCGCCGCCGTGGCCCGCCGGTCCCAGAAGTGCTGCATGTTCTCCCGCTTGAAGTCCGCGAAGATCTCGTAGCCGATGCGGTGGCGGCCCAGCTCCGCCGCCGGCCCCGCACGGGCACCGGCCCCGGCACCGCCGGCACCGTCGCCCCCCGGCCGCCCCCCGGCCGCGGCGTCCAGGACGATGGCCAGGGAGTGCGGGGCGATCTGCAGGCACTTCTCCACCCTGCGCGGCATGGCCGCTCACCGCCTGCCGCCGGGCACGGGCACGGGCATGGGCATAGCTCCCCACGGCCCCGCTCCTCCCGCGGCCGGCTGTCCGCGCTCCGCGCCGCTCCGCCCCCGCCCGGCCCGCTCCGCCCCCGGCACACACCCGGCGCGGTCCGGTGCCGCGGGCGAGGCGGAGACGGCGTCCCGCCGCTCTCGGTCCCGGGAAGTGCGCACGCCGTGCAACCCAGCGCTCCCCTGTCCCAGCACGGGAGCACCATCCCTGGAAAGGAAACGAGCCCGGTCACTGTCCCGGCCGGTAGTTTAGGCTTCCCGGCACCATCCCCTCTCCCCACCTTTGGGAGACCCTCACCCTTCCCTTCCACGAGTGAAGCATTCCCCGGCCACAGCCAGGTTATCCCAGCAAGGCTTATAATTCCTTATGGTTTTGTTTCTTCCCGTGGTTGCACATCTGTGTGTACAGATGTAACACACAGACGTGCAGTAACATACACAGTGAGCAACACTGACCCTGTCATGTCCAAACGCCTCTCTCTTCACTCAGTGTAGTCCTGAGTCACTTTGTGTCTCAGTGGCAGTGAAATATGGAGTAAGTGTAAGGTTCATTCCTTGCTTCTGTAGCTTTTCCCCAGAAATTTAATATTTTGCATCCTCTGCGTTCTGGATCACCAGCTGCCCGTGAGGCTCAAGGGAGAGCTCAGCAAAACTGAGCAAGGTGCAAGCAGAACTGGAGGGGTCCTTGCTGGCAGTGCAAGGCTGGCAGCTGGGTTGTGAATCAAGGTGGTAAGTGGCAGCTGAGCTGCAGGTGCCGGCAGCAAGGTGCTGGTCATGCTTGTGAGAGGGGAGATTTAGGAATTTCACTCCTATCTTCTATGGGGGTGAAAACCCACAGTATAACTGAGTCTCAATTCTGAAAAGTCTCTTGAGTTCCTGAATGGTCTGTAGCTGCTGGACTCCGTGGTGGTGTGTGAGCTGTGGGTGGCCTCAGCAGCAGCTCTCACCTTGCCCCAGGGAGCAGGGCACCGTGGCACTTGGGACACGGGCAGTGAAGCATGAGAAAGCTCCAGAAAGACAAATGACACAAAGAAGAAATCTAGTGTAGAGAAGCAGGGGCAAGAATGCAGGCAGAAGAGAGGTGAGTGAGAGGAGAGAGCAGGCAGCAGCCACTCTGCCAGGCAGCAGTTTGAGAGCTGCTACAGTCACAACACTCCATGCTGTGCACAAACAAAAATGTTTTACCTGTTGCTTCTGAGTTCACTCACATCAACATCCCTTGGCATGTTTGGCCCCCTTAAACTATCACCCATTTGGTTGCAATCTCATTCAAATCCTCTGCCATTTGCCAGCTGGCTTCATCCAATTCCTTCTCAGGGTTTCATTCAGTGCTGTCACTGTATTGTGGAAGGCTAAATTTACCAGTATCCCAAAGAGATTTACAAGGAAACAAATTGTATGAAACCCATGTTTCATACAGAAATCAGAGGTTAAATAAATTATCCAGAAACATTGGGAGTAATTTTGAGCCAGGAGCAGAAAGTATTAATACTCAGTTTGCAAGGCTCTATCTCTATCCCTTCCCAAGTCTCCAGCACAGCAAGATCTCAAGAGGCCCCTCACCACAGCCAGGAATAGTTTTAATGTTGCTGCTGTCAGGATTTCAAAGGAGCTCTTTTATTAAGCTTTGCAAGAGGACCCCCCTGGCACCCTCACTGTCCTCCAAAATGCTTCCCAAAGTTCAACTGAACCACTGGTTGTCTGTTGAAAGACCTAGTCTCAGTGTGTTGAAACTACTGTCATGATCTTGTCATATTTGTATTATTCTTACCTTGTGCCTTCCTCCTCTGTGTTATATCAGCCTTTTATCTCACCCATCATACTTGCATTTCAATTCTCTGGGCAGGGCTCACCTTTGTGTAGCTTTTTTGTGGAGCACATCACATTGACATCTCAACTGCTGAGCAGAGTCACCAGGTAACTTCAGGGCTTGGATGAGTTTTCATTTTTATTCCTACCTGCAGAACAAAGGAGGCAAATTAAGCCCTTTCACTGTTTTTAGGCTTTTGCACCAGTTACATCCTGAATGCCTAGATGTGGAGCCCCACACTTTGCCTACAGCCCCCAAATCCCAAGTGCTAGCCAAATCTGTGATCCCTCAGCTGCCTCTGACATAAACACACGCTCAGTGTGGCTTGCCCATCAGCCTTTGGTCATGGCATCAGTGCAGCTCTCTCCATTAGCTGAGCTCCTTTTCCCTTCAATACTGATTTCTGAAGCAATTGGTGTGGTGAAACGTGCCACACAGTCATGTCCCTCCTGCTTGCACTAGTGTTTGTGGGTGTCACCTCTTACCTCCTGTAGAGGCTGTCCCAAGCCTGCTAGGCCTCTCCCACCCCGCTTTCAACACCTTTTCCTTCACGCCACTCCAGGCTGGAGTGCTCACAGGCTGGACCTCCCTCCTCCCTCCCTCCTTCCCTCCCACCATTCCTCTCCTTTTCAGCATGCTGTTCCTCTCTGCTGCTTGCCCACCTGTAGTGTCACACACAAGTGTGATGACAAGGCAATGAAAGAGGGCGTGCAATAGTTTGTCCAACACTTGTCAGATGAAGCTGTGGCACAAACCAAAATACACAGCGTGCTAGGTGTTAGGTACTGTCCCCACAGAAGCCAGTGCCAGGACTGCTTAAGCAAGTTCTTGAGGGCCTGGTTAAGAAATGCCCAGGGCTAGGGGATAGGCTGTGGACAACAAATATGTCACTGAGTAAACAGTTCATCATTCATCACTCCCCTTTTTTTCCCATCTCCTTATTGAGCAAAACATTTTTTATCCTCAGAATCTGGGGTGCTTGGTTTATATTTGTTTATTTGCATTTTTTGCTTGTGGATTTGGTGTTGAATAGCATCTCTTCCCTTTTCATTCATTCACTTCAAGGGACTTGTTCCAAGATATCAACATCTATAGCCAGACTAAAGCCCATCCGGTATTTCCCATTAGAAATATAAGAGAGAAGACAGCCTACCATCTTCTTATGGCCAAATTATGAAGGCAGGTAAAGTGGAACTCTTAAGTGCCTCTGAAGTGTTTGGAAAGGCAGAGGTTTACATTGATAGCAGGACAAAACCCCTGAAGATTTAGACACATCTTTTTGAAATGCATCAGTGGCGCAGGACGTCTGCAGGAAATGGTGTTGTCCATTCTGGGTGGAGCAGAAAGCCAAACAAACCCGACACAGCTGTGTTCTCTGGCTGGTTGTACTGACCCATAGCTCAGGAGTGGCACATCTGTGTGCTGTAAACATTGCCTCATTAAAAACTTCCTGGGAAAAGGGTATTCCCCCAGAATTCATCCAAGGCCACAGGATGGAGAAGCAAGGCTGAGGTGGAATACATAGTTATTGTGAATCCCTAGATTGTACATAATAAGGCAAGTTACAGAATTTTCACAGCCTACACAGTATGTCAGCAAGTGGTCTGCTTCAGATGCAGTACTCAGGCAGCACATCAGCAAGTGCCTTCCAGAGAGGTTTTGAAAGACTATTTCCTATCAGAAAATTATTTTTAAATCTCTCTAGTCATTTTATACTAGTAGAAATGGTACCTGCTCTCCCACTGTCCATCCAGTGTTGCCACCTGTCAAGACAGTCCTGGATACTTCCCAGCCCAGTGGTCTCACTCCCAGGAAGAAGCTTCTTTTATCATTGTGTGGGCCTTTGTGTGGTTGAAGCATGTTTGGCACAAAACTGCCAGCTACAGGATGGTCTTTTAAGATATTTCTGACAGGATATTTTTCTGAACACACCTGCATATATTCCTATGTGGAAGGCTGACTGAAGCTTGAGACTCACACTGGTGGTGCAGTCGCACAGCTCAGTGCAACTGCTGTTGTCAGAAATGGCATTGACTGCAGCCCTAATGAGACCAGAGCATGCAGACCTCAATAACAGATTTTGTGAAGTGTTACTCCCTCCTCCTGCCCCATTTGAGACTGACATTAGCCTGGCTAGACTTTCCTGGACATGGAGTCAATGTAAGCTGGGTCTGGCTTTGCTGCTGCAGGTGTGCAGGAGAAGGGCCAGCAGCAGGTCTGCTGGTAACACACGGGCTGGATGCTGCTCTTCTTGTCATACTGTGAGAAAAAACAGGATAAATCTTAGAAGAGTGAATGCTGTGAAACAGCAGATCATGAACAGTGGAGACTTGCACCTAAGGAAAGCAAAATGGTGGAAGGGGAATACTAGTAGTTGTTCCTCAAAACTCTTTCCAGAAACGTGACATTCTTTTTAGGTAACTGTAGCCCTACATTCACCTAGTTTGCATCACTTGATGACGCTTATTTGCCACCAATAATTTCTAAAACAATACATGTTAACTTCACCCTTTTGTTTTGGTAACGAGTTTTTGCAATACAGGGAAAATAATACTTCTCACATTTGTGAAGTCCCTTGAGTCCCCAGCTACTAAAAATCAGGAATGGCTGTTTCACTCTCTCTGCTGTGTTAGGGGCCAAGTGCTTCTGTGCTCAGTCCTGTCCTGCCCTCCTCCATCAAAAAGCCCTTCTCAGAAATCCTTGCTCAGTATTCCCAGTGAAGTCAATGGGAGTTTCCTGGTGCAGAGTGATGAGCTGGGTCCAAACTAAACACCCAACTAATAAACAGAGCAGGAAATAGCTGACTGCATGATTTTAAAGCTGTGTGCTTTTACCTGACTCAGACACGCTGGCATCAAGAGGGATCCTGGGGGCAGGATGCGACCCAAGGGAGGAGAGGAGACTCCAGGTTATGGGCAGGCGTGTCTATCTTCTTCTTCAGGAAAATCTTTGGCAACAGTGTTAAACCTTTGCAGCCAGGTGAGTGCTGCTTGCATAGGTGAGCTGGAAGGTAGGCTATTATCTATTGTCTGCTTAACAATAGCCTACACATACTGGGGAAGTTACAACTGACTAGGAGGAAAATCACTTCCCAGCAGGCACTGAAAATAAATCCTCACTTTACTCACAATACAGGGTACAGGTTTCTCACATTGAAACTCAGGTGCCTATGTTTAGACATGTAAATAACACAGCACTAAAACACCTGGATTGGAAATCCTTTTAATTCTGTTTATATATGAATTTGCAAAGAGGGAAACAAGACCTGCAGATGTTTTTGTAGAAAAAAAAAGTTGTACAGTTGACAACAGCAGTGTGGGTTAAAGGGGCCAGAATAGGTTTTCTGCACAGGAAATTCTTGACTCTAAAATAATAGAAGCAAGAGAAGGGTATGTTTATATGTTGACTTTCTAAATTTTTTTTCTAGAGATATTTTTTATGTGCCTTCCAACCTATATTTGTCTCTTACCTGCTGTGGTATTGATGATTGCTTTTGGCCAGATTACAGTCAGACCCTAAGGTGGGGGCTTAGGTGATGTATTTGACCAAGACAGGATTTATTTCAAACTCTGCAATTGTAATCTCCTGAAGCCATAAAGGACTCAATACTTGGAGGAAACATACAATTTTAATTATAGAAATGGCACACCAGTTTGCCTTCAAAAAATATGTGCTTGTCATGTTGCCTTGGAAGAGCTACTGAAACATTGAGGCAGCTCAGGCAATGACATGCAAAAAGAACTAGGGTTTGTTTTTATGATTCCCCTACCAGTGATAGAAAGAGCTCGTGAATGAAATGGCCATTAATTTTCATGAGTGCTTTGGAAGAAAGCAATAAAATCTATTTCTCCATCATTTTTCATATTTCCTTTTACAGCCTGTGGCCTGAGCCAGTCTAGCAAAGGCATATGGTTGATCCCTGGCAGATCTCAGATTGCCAAATTAATGACACCAAAGTCACACCAAGGAGATCAGAAGCTCTTCCCCAGCCTTGGCATTTTAATCTGAAATTTCTCTGCTTGAATGGAATGCTTTCATCCTACAGTCCCTTCCCACGTAGTACAAGGCAAGTCCTGTAGGTGCTGGGGGTAGTGGAAAACTGCACTCAGGAGAACAAAACCCCAGTGAGATACCTACACCCTAAGAGTATGCAAATGTAAATGGCATACATAGGCAAAGTGAGATAAAGGGAAATCCTTCTTCATGTAACATGTGCAGCCAAGAGCTCCAACCCATATTGGCTTGGTTTTCCTGTAGGAAGCTCATCAGACTGTGGGCCAAAAAGGGAGAATGATGATCTGTGACTCCACACTTTCATTTGGGAAGTATATTTTGTGCCTAAGCAAGAAAGCAAGGTAGGCAGAGCTGACCACTTCTAAATGAAGAATTAAATGAACTCTTCTACCTTCCAGAAGAATTTAATCAGGAGCTGCAATTACAATGACCACCTGGGTTAAAAAAGAAATTTAAAACGGTACTCTGCACCACAAGACACCCTGCAGGCAGGCTGATCAGCACACGGGGTGAGAGAACCAGAGCTGGGCATGGCTTTGTGAGCAGCCTTTGCTCTGCCCTGGTGGCAGAGCTGTGGGTGACAAGTAGACATTGGTCTGAACAGCTCTGATGTGAGCTTGAAAAGGGTAGGAATACCACATCTCTAGCTCAAATACAGCTACGAAGAACTGCCTTGTTGGGAACCATACAGTCCATCCCTCAGGCAGAGGTGAGGGACTTTCACTGGTGCCCTCTGGCATGGGGGGGAGCTGGCACAAGGTGCTTGAAGGACAAGTTGGTGCATGATGGCTTCTCTGAGGATCCCATGGTGGCACAAACATGGGGAGGCTTTCCCAGATCACAGGGTGGGAAAGCTCTACAGTCATTCGTCTTACCAATTTTTGGGTGGCAGCTTCTCCTTTCTGACTGGGCAAAGGGAAAGCAACTGGTGTTGCTGGTTTCAGGTAAAAGCTCTTTGAGATTTTGTCCTGCTCTTCAGATAGACAGGCAGACACCCATACTGATACACAGCACAGGGATTCAATATACAAGATACAAGGAGGTTCTACCTGTGCCACAGCATTTTTGCTCTTCCTGCTGGGAAGCAGAGGCCAAAGGATGGGCTTGTTCTCTGTACCTGGCCTGCGACACCTTCCCACTTTCTGTCTACTGATCCACCCACTGTGACCAAGTTCAGAAAATATGACTCAGGCTTACAGCATCCCTCTGGGCCTCCCTAAACCAAGGGCTTGTCTTTCCCACCCACAGAGCTTTGCAGAAAGAGGATTTCTACAATCAGGCATAGGAAAATGCCTGTGGGAAGCAGAACTAACCCCTACCATAGTCTTTGCAGGTAGGGAAAGACTGGAGGCAGCAAAGAATGTTGGATAACATGCCCATCTTGGGTTTTGATTCTCTGTTCTTCTTGCCTCTTCTCCAGCCACCAACCAACAAACCAGCATGTTTTTAACTCATCTATGCCTTTTCTTGATCAGGATACCAATTCAATTTGTGGGGTTTTCTCACTTGATACCAATGCCTCAGGAAAGGGACAAACTATCCTGTTGTATTCATATTGTTGTTATCATATTTCTAGAGTCCCATACCTTCTGGGTAGTTTTCTCACAAGCAGCTCTTCACAGCAGTGTTGCTCCTGCTTCTTCATCAGGGCTCCTCCAAGGCTCTCCCTGACTGGCCAACCCCCTTTTATCTTCATTGGCCACAGCTGCCACCCAATTAAGGACATCACAGCTACAGCCCATTTAGAACAACTAGGATTAGGGCAAGGCCACTTGTACAATACATATATTTTACTAGGACTCCTACTATATTTCCCCCTTTTCTTTTACTTACATATATTCAAATACAATACAGATATTAAGGTACAATACATACATTTCCCCATGACTCAAAGGCTATTTACAACACACACAGCCCCTTGTTCAAAGGCCATATTCTCACAGCTCCTGGCTGTCACAGCTCCTTGACTCAAAGGCCATGTTTCCTCCACAGCTCTCGGCTGTCCTATCTTCTATCACATCAGGGTCACCACTTGTTGTATTCATATTGCTGTTATCATATTTCTCGAGTCCCATACCTTCTGGGTGGTTTTCTCACACACAGCTCTTCACAGCAGTGCTGTTCCTGCTTCTTCAGCAGGGCTCCTCCAAGGCGCTCCCTGACCAGCCAGCCCACCCCCTTTTATCCCAGTTATCTTCATTAGCCACAGCTGCCACCCAATTAAGGACATCGCAGCTGCAGCCCATTTAGAACAACTAGGATTGGGGCAAGGCCACTTATACAATACATATATTTTACTAGGACTCCTACTATAGTATCCCTGAGAAATAAATTTACCATCATGGCTTTTTTTCCTCCTCTTTTTCCTTTACAGAATCTTATTCATTTTCCTCTATTCAACAACCTCAATTCTCTTTTCACTTCAGGCCTTAAGTTGCTTGCTCTTGATGAACTAGGTTCAGTCAAAGCCATGCTTGGTTTACAAATATGAGAGCAACAGGCACGTTACAGCTGCCTACAACACACAACTATTACTTTTTAAAGCAGACCAATACCTGTTACACTCTGCTGAAAAACATTCCCTTTTATTCTTTTAACTGGTGAAGAGTGATGGAACAGCCCAGCAAATGCACAGAGGAGGAGGTAACAGATCCCTCCTCCAACAGGACCTGCCACAGCTCTTCCAGCACTGTTTTGTGCCTGTCGGGCGAGTGCCAAGAACTGGCACACATTCAGGTTACAGTGTCAGCCAGCCACCAGCCAGCTTCTTCACTCCTCCATCATTTTCATTTCACTCAGAGCAAAGGGACAAATGTGAATGCTGATGGGCTAGATGCTCACCTTCAGGTCCCCTTCGGCAACAAGGAATTGGTGAAAGGGGTGGTGGGGTGCATGTAAGAGAATTTATTCCTGGTTTAATAGCCCTTCATTATAACTAAGGCTTTTGCATAAACAGCAATTTGGCTCCCATCTCCTGAACATTGTTCCCTTGTATTAGTCCTTCTGTAATGGCTGTAATTACAGTTGCAAGCTCTGCTTTTGTTTTATGGGAGCCGAGGTAAACCTGCCCAGTATCCCAAGTGTTGATCCTCAAGTACAGCCATGTCTGTGAGACAGTGTCTCCATGCAGCAGATCTAATAATGGGTGAGTCACAGCAAAGACCTGCCAGTTTCCTCACTAGCCTTGCCTGCTCTCAGGACTGATCTCTCTTGCAGGTAATTTTAAGCAGCTACCATGCTATTCTCCTGCCTCTTCTCTTTGCCTTGGCTTGCCAAGATTAGACAGTTTAACCAATGACCCCAGTTGTCATCAATCTTAATATTGAGTGCACCAAGATAATAAGGCACTTCTCTGTGAAGACAGGCATTTATGAACTATTTGTGAAACCATGTTAGCTAAAGAAGACAGACAGCTCTATTTTGTGCCTAATATTGTCTGACAGGTGTGGACACACCCTGGGATGACTTTCTTGTCATCCTGACTAGAAGGTCAAGAGTCTACATTTGACAGAGAATTGCCTTTGGCACTCCAACAAAAAATGAAAACATAGCAGCATCCAGAAAAAAAAAAAAAAAAAAAAAAAAAAAAAAAAAAAAACAACAACAAACCCCTTTGTAAACCAGATGTGCCAGATTTAACATTTCCCAGAGCTTAATTCCTTTTAAATTTCGTAGCTCTTCTTTGAAGATTATCCATGGACAAAACACCAGGCTAAACCAGAAAGTTTAGCTTTTGTTCTTCTATTAGCCATTATCAGCTTACTGTTTTAAACATCCTAGGGATGGTGAGCAGTGTCTTTCTTCTCTCTCCTCTCCCTCCATTTTCATACTTTGCCTAGGGACCTCTGTGCAATACCACCATGCATTTCCCTGCCATTCCCAGAATGCAGCTGAGATCCTCTGTGGAAGAAGAGAGCAGGGGCTGACCTCAATCACCACAGCAGTGCTGTGGTTCTGGGGAGAAATCTCAGTCCCACCAGGATAAGAAGGTTGAGTTCAGAAAGGAAAGTTCACCAAAAGCTCAAGAGCTCAATAGTGGGACCATAAGACATATCAGGTAAAATCTCCTGGGTTATTTCTTTGGCAATGCACATTTCAGCAACTAAATCTGAGCCCACTCCATTGGTAAATGCCAGACCCAGGAGAAAATACAGTTTCCTGCAAAGGTAATAAATATTATACCTATAAATGAATTTTGTCTTGGTTTTGAAATGAGGTTCCCTGCTTGTATAAAAATGGACACATTACTGCTTCATATTTGTGCAGAAGAGAGTTACATGTTAGTAGCCAAGAATCAGATAATTTCTTTGCAAGGAAGAGGTGGGAATGAGTCGTTTTTATCATGGGTTTTATGAGAGAAGCTTTGCCAGGGTATGCTTTAAATTTAGAAAAAAACTCCTAAGGCTTTTCCTTCTCTTTGCCATAGGAAATGCTGCAAGTTACAGACCCCAACAGCCACCTTTTGTACTAGCTGCTTCCACACACTGAAAGGGCACATTCAGAGATGCTGCAGCAACCAGCTGTGGTCAACCCTTACTTGACTTTTTGACCCTTTTTGAGGCCAACCTACTGCTGCTTTCAAAGGCTGGATGGTTTCCAGGAATATCACACCAACCCAGGCAATGGAAGGGGGGAAGGAGAGAGGAAATCTTAGGGTTTCCTTGCTTCCTTTTTAGCTCACACTAACTCATTGTACAAAACACTTGAGCCAGTGTACCTGGAAAGACTCCTGTGGAGAACAGAGCTGGAGATCAACCTGCTCTGACTGGCTGGTGGCTGTGGCAATCCTGCTTCAGCGGGTGCCACTGGATGGTGCTCTACAGAGGGGAGCAGGAACAATTGGGTTTGCTGCTAATCTGAGCCTCAGCAGCCTTTGTTTTCAAACTTGATCTTTTTGACATGCAGAGCAATGTGCACAAAGTCTGTAGCCATCTGTGGGGCTCAGGCAGAGAGCACTGAGTCATGCCCTTCATCCTCAGCTGTGGGTAGACTTGGGGAAACCTGAAAGCACAAAAGGGTACAGCTGACAGCAGAACACCAAGGGGACACCTGGCAGGCACTGAAAACCAAGGATGGAAGAACTTCATTTGAGAATGTCCTGGCAGACCCACTGCTCCACCAGTGCTGGTTTAGGTGGTCCTAGGAGTTGGGCTTCCATTTGTTAACTTCCTCTTCTCCATCACCAAAGGATAAGAAGGGGAGAAGGGAGGTGGCATCCAGGCCAGGGTAAAGAGGGGGTGGCTGGATCAGCCCTCTTCTTGAGGCTTCTTCAGGCTCCAAAGCAGGCAAGAGTACTTCACAGTCAGGGATCATCACTCATTGTCTACAGTTTCTCAGGATTCCTTGCTTAGTCCTCCTTCCATCAATCAGACCTTTCAATCAAACCAATCTTCCTTCCAGCCTTTGCTGGATGGGGTAGAGGAAACTCCAAGAGATCCTGATTGTGGTTTTCAGCAGACAGTCCTTGGTTTTACAGTCCAAGAAGGCAGGTTACTTCCAGTAAACTCATGCAGCACAATTCAAACAGCTTGCATTTGTAGATCTTCTCACATGGATAAAGTAATAAAACATCAAATTAATTTACCTAGAAATAGGACAGCAATCACAAGCCAAAGTTCACCACGTTGATTTGCATTACAGTAACAAACACAAAGTTTAATCATAGCTGTACATCTCTATTTCCCTTCAGAAAACACTATGCCCTCTGCTCATCATGGATAGCTCATAACTGATCATGCATGTTACTAAGGCTGGTTTTCCTCTGGCAATGAAATTCCAGGTAGATCTCATGTGCTCTGCTCAGCAGTGCATGCCTCATCTCATGGAGTAACCGTGGCACAAAGAAATTGTGCCGGTTCCCCCCAGCTGCAAATGGGCACAGCTCCTTTCCAGTCAGTGGAGCAATATCAGGTTGCTCCAGCAAAAAGCATGACCTACTTAGGGAAAAATAACCAGGAATTAGAAAAACATTTATTTTAAACTTAGCTGGTGTACACAGTAGTACACGGCTGAGGAGATAAGAGCATTCCTCTCTCACTACCCAAAAACTCCTTCACTGAATTCATTAATTGTTCTTATCAGCATCCCTTTGTTCCTGGTATAAGAGTACTTGAACTAAAAGTTTCTCAAGTCCAATTCCACTCTAAGTGATGAGTATCTTTGAGGTCATAAATTAATGCAAGCAATTGTTACATTAGCCACATGAAAGTCTTCAGTGGAAGAGCAGTGACCCTAAGAGAGAGGGAGATTTTACTAAAGATAACTTTTGTCTGACCTCTGCAACCTCTTATAAACATCTTGTCTTATAAGGTAATTTTTGTAGTAAGTAGAGAAGAATCAGCATTTTTTCCTGTTAGAAAGAGGCTGGTGCCTGAAAACTGGACTAAAATAACTTTGTTTTGTATCTTCCTAATGTTGGTGCACAGAGAAAGCATTCTATGGAAAACCAAATAGGGAGCATTTTGATATCTTTGAGTACATTTCTATATTCCTTCCTTCTGTAATTATCATATATATTTTTATATTTATCATTACAAGTGTTTGCACAGTCACTTATAGGTTATTTTGAGAAAGCAATCCATTACTGAGCACATATGTCCCAGTCCCAAGCTTCAGGAGATGCTGAGGTGGGATTCCTTGATGTCAGTTACAGAACAGAGGGTGTATATATCTATATATCTGTGTGTGTACCTATGTGCTTATGCCAGGCTTACAGCTGGTGGCTCTGGAGGGACAAAGGACTGGCTGCTGTAAAGCAGGCCCATAGCCATGATTTTGTTTATTTTAGGGCTGGAGCAGGCACTTGGAATGCCCCTGGTTGAGGGTGCAAGACAGCCACCCCATCTCTGCTGCTCGTGAAAACAGGTGCTAAGAAGATTTTTTTATGGCATTGCAAGAAAAATCAGGCTAAGTTCATCCCAAGCTGCAGGCTATTGGAATGTCTTCTGTGTAGGACAGGGAACTGAAATATGAGGGGTTTCATCCTGATTTAGGTATTCATTGTTCTTTTACTGGAATTTATTTATTTCACTGGCATACCTAGGTATGAGTACATATACATGTATGCATATATAAAAGGTACATAATGAGAAGCTACGGGATTCAATATATTTCAGCTAATTAATTTAATTACTTATTGAAATACTTTGGGAAATGAGTAGTTTAAATACTGATTAGCAAAAAAAAAAAAACTCAAGGAAAAAAAATTTACAAGTTCAAGATTTACCCTTATCTACTCTAAAGTATTAAAAACCCCACAGTCATTGCTAAAGAGTACAAAAAAGTTAAACTTTTGTATGCAAAATTATTTATGTGGGGAAAGTGTGTGCATGTTTTAAAGTAAAAATACTGTTGGAGGAGGAACAGTTAGGCTTCTAGAATGATTGACTGAAACTTCAACATACAGACATCAAACAGAAGGCCCCAATGCCCTCTGGAAGCCAGCACCTATTTGCATGAGCAAGCAAGCAGGAAGGCCACTGCCTGAGTGTGAAGGGAACCTTCAAACAATTTTATTGAAAAGCAGTGAGCTTGCTTCTGTAGAGCCCTCTCTGGCCGCAAGGGGAAAGGCAGGGAGTCACACTCGGCATGGATGACATTCTGGGCAGTAGAGAAGATTGCTGACATCCCAAAGTACAGAACAGCTGGGATAAGTTTTGACCAGCTTGCAATAAGTCTCCATCTAGACAAGTCTCCATCTATGTTATCTGAAGGCAGCTCTGTGGATTTCTGCAAGCAGACGGATGTAACCCAGCATGCTAGCCCTTAAATTTAGTAGGATTAAACAGGTTCTAGGTGGCATTTAACAACTCTACTAGGTTTCTTCATCTCTGGGGTTTACTCCAGCAGAAACCTCAAAGCAGATGAAACTACTTTTCCCCTTATCTAGTTCTTTCAGACAGTACCCAAAACCATCCCTGCAGAGAGCTCTAAAGAAACCACTCTCTGAAATTATTTCACACATCATATAAACTTCTTTTCTGGACTTTCTTTAAGCACAAAATTGGGATATACACTTTTTTACTGAAAACACAACTCATTTCACAGCTACTCAACAACCATATTCCTGGTGAGGTAAGGAGTGTTATTAATCATGTACTATTTTACAACCCAGGACACTGGTCAGCAGGAGCTGCCTCAGCAGCCTAATAAGCCAAGTGTCTGTGAGGGCACACCTGATACACTGAAAGCTGAGAGATGCAAAGCACTCTGCATGGGCATCCTGCATCTGAGAGAACTAAACACAGTCACAAGTCCTGCACAGCACCCTATCCTCCACTTCAGTTAACCAGGTAGCATGCCTAATCATTGGAATACAGCAGAGATTGCCCCCTTAGCCCTAGAAGTCTCTTGCCAAAACCATCCCTGGAGGAGGGTTGGGAATGTATTTTGGTGTAAGATACCCATGTTGCTCTCCTTCAGCCAAACTTCTTCCCTGAAAAGACATGAAGGAGCAGGAGCTTGTTGTTGGAAAATGAAGCAGCAGAGAAGGTTTAAGGAAGGAGGTGCCTTTGAGATTTTTTTCCTTCTTACTTTAGACACAGTAACCTCAAACCTGAAGGAGGGTACTAGCAGAATATTCTTACCCCCAAGAGGCTTCCAATCTCCCAGGTGAAGACAGAGAAAGCATGAAAATAAACAATTTGTTCATTAGGATATCAAAAAAGGAAGCTGGCAGAAACTCAAACTCCTCTATAAATCGACAATCTGAGAGTAATTCCTATAAGACACTAAAAATTAATCTAAAATTAAAATCTTCCCTTGAAACTTTCACTTTTCCTTAATTTCCTACAACTAGAGTTTAGTGGTTGGAAGCAATGGAGAAGGAACAGAGTACTTTCTCCACTCCAGACTTTGCTGTAGGCTAGATCAGAGAGGATGGGAAATGTTCTTCCCCTCCCAAGCACTGAGATGGGACAAGTTCTCCCCCTCTCATGCAGCAAGTAGCATAAAGGGGAGGAAACTACAGTGCTAGGGCTAGGTCTTCAGCTCAGTAGCAGTTTGAACATGTTCATCTCAATATTTTTTCCCTGAAAGCTATTTTTAAACTTATATGTAGCTTCTCCTTTCTTTGATACTTAATTAGTTCAAATTAAAATAGACTACCTTTATGTAGTACACATTGAAGTGTGAATGGTGCTTATTAAAATATAGTAAATAATAAAAAGATTGCACTTACCCTGAAATATATGTGAATATCTCCTTAAGACTTCTAAAGGGATTTGGGTAATGAATCACAAACATTCCCCTCAGCATTAGATCTTATGAGTCAGAAAGACAGTCATCATTAATCACTTCTCGAGCATTTTTAACAAGGTGGCTCCTGCTTGCTGCATGTTTTCATTCACATCAGTCATTTACATAGGATAAAAGATGTGCCTAGCACTTTAGAGACAATTAGCACAAAAATATTTGCTTTGTAGTATTTACAGCTATAGTAAGATCATACAAAACAAGAAAGGATTCCCTCTGCAAATGAAAGAACAGGAATTGTGACTATGGCAAAGTAGCAAGCTTTTGCCACGGTGTGGCATATGCCTGCATTCCTGTTTTTTCCATATTATTCTTACTACTCACAATTTTAAGTAGGAACGTATTTACACAATTCCCTTAAGACTTCGACATTATTGTAACCATAAATATTTTATGTAAAATATTTTATGTCATACCCTTTCTCAAAAGGAGAAAAATCACTGTTAGACTGTTTTGGGGGTGGGAGAAGGCACCCGATTCTCCACCAAATACTTACACTACTTGCATCAACATGTCTTTCAAGAAGAAGTAACAGAGGTGCCAGCATTGCTGCAACCTGAGTGATTACTTAAGAGAAAAAAAATCTGGAAAAGAAATACATTTTCCACTCTAAAAAAAAAAACCCCTAAAACAAAAGAGAAAGATAAGATACCTATTCCATGACTGCCACTTAGTTCAGTACATTAGGCAAAGAATAAGGAAGGTTTAATTTGTTCTTCCCTGCACAGTTTGTCAGTCATCTTCTCATCCCCATCTATACATTGGAAAAACCCTCATAATACAGCTACCTCTGCACTCCATGGAAAAACAGCATATCCTCACACATATTTTTTCAGGACTTCACTCATGCTTTCTTTCAAGTATCCCAGCTGTTCTTTTGGACCTCAATGCCACAGATGGATGTATCAGTCCACAAGTGAGATCAGAGTTACAAAAAAACTGTGAAAGCAACGCAGTTAGGGACAGTTTCACAAGTACTCTGTCACAAGCAGTTTATTAGAACTTCACTTTGACAATAAATAAGGTATTTCCCAAGCAATCAAAATGTAATTATTTAGAAAGTTAAACAACGCAAATTTTCACAATGCATTTTTTTATATATACATATTTTACTGTACTTTACACACCAGTTCATCCAGAGCTGTACAACAGTAGGATGTTTATTTTTTAAATTCACACAGCAGGAGCATATCAAGACATGTTTTTAATCTGGAAACTGTGTGTAGAAGTAACCCCAAACCACACCAGCTCCAGGTTGGATAGTCCAACTGGTATGACTGAATCTCTGTTCTTTAAACTAGCTGCTGAATTCAAAATTGGATGTATGGCTTACCTAGGAGAAATAGTGCCTTTTGAGAGTTATGGTTTTAAAGGACTAGTAAGCTGCTCAATTGCAACAGTAAGATGTAGCCATCTGTAATTTACAGTGCTACTGCACAACCTGCTCTGTCTTCAACACAAGTGGCACAGGACAAACTTCTGTAAAAAATGGTAATTTTTTTTTAATAGTAAATACAAATTTTGCACTTTGCACTGGTAACTGTGAAAACATCTTTCAGGTTTGGTCAAATTAATTAGCATTTCTTAAATATTCAAGACATTTAATATGCCTCAATAACACTTTTCAGAGTTTGACATTCAAAATTAACTTCAAAAGAATGCTCCCGTTAAATAAAGCACCAAGATTTCCCCATGTGTTTATTCCCTAAAGAAAGTCTATGAAACACTAGCTTTTTTTTAAACATTAGTTCTGCTAAGAGTTGTAATTTCAAAATAAAATTGAATTTTTATGGTTTGATCAAAGTGAGCTTTACATATTCTGTGCAACATCCCATTTCTTTAGGTGCAGAGGTACAGGTCTCAAAGTTATGCAGCTGCAATTGAGTTGTCATCTGCTTGGCGACCCTGAGGCTTTAAGAAAATAAAGACAGAGAATTTAAATAAACAAAGACAAAACAAGCCACCCAAACAACCTTCCCTCAAAAATCCAAACCCAACCAAAAAACCCACACCCAGGCAAAAAAGATAGACTACTAGGAAACTAAGTCTGCAACACACTGTGTTGTCAATGTAGCTCTACATTGTAGAATCAAGCTTATCCTACTCCTAAAGGTTTCCAACAGTGGCACAAACACACAGGACATCCAAATGAAATTTCAGTTTGGCCCCTGGAGGCCTCAGCTCCTCAACTGCCCTGGTAAATGCCTCCTTCACACACACAGCTTGGACAAGGCCTGGCTGATCAGAGCTGGAAGCATTACTGCAGTATAGAAAGCTGATAAATATTAATGTGTAAAACAGGAATTAGACTGACAGTTTCTTGGAGAAATTTTAAGCGACATCACTAGAGATAGAAGAGAGCAAGGAAGAAGTTCTAAAGAAGAAAAGGCATCCTTACAATAAGGCTTTCTAATGTTCTTACAACTCCAAAGCAAAAGCAAAGAATTCTGAAGCTTGAGAGTCCACAGGAGTTTTATGAACACCACGCTTTTGAGAAAAAATGCCTCTTCTATTTTCTTAGGAGGACACCCTGACTACCAGTCTTGAAGAGCCAGTGAGTGTCAGCACACTCAAAAAGTAAGTTCTGCCTATCTCTTTCGATTAAAACAAAATTCAAATAACACCAGGCCAATTTCCTAGGAACATGATTGCATATTTTTGAATAAGTACATCTCAAATCATATAAACAAGTATTTGGGCTCCTTGCTTGTTAAGAGTCTGAATAAAAAGTGAACAAATATTCTGGAGACAGCAGCAGTGGAATGAGAAAGCACTGTTTTGGGCAAATGGATTTAAATGATTTTTAAAAAGTAAAAAGATCTGTTTTTCATGGCATGATTGAACTGTTTTCAGAGTTATACCACCTATGAAAAAAAAATTCTAGACTGATTCACTGACAGAATGTGCTTTTAGAAGTTATTTATGGATGTGTGGGATGCTACAGTGTCTCTGAACTTAGTCATATGAGTTGCTCAAACACTTTTTTCAGAAGTGCTATGAATCATGGTATTAAAAGTATTTGGTTACTTAGCTTGCTCTACTGTGCTCAAAATAGAGGCAATTTTAAAACTCCTTTTATAGAGTCAGACATGGAACAGAACATCAGGGACATGTCAAGCACATTCAGCTCATTCACCTAGTGGTAACCAAATACATACTGCACTGAAACAGACTTCCTAAAGATTTTGGCTGACAACACCAATGCACAACACAAGATTTTTCAAAGCAAGTGACCCTGTTACAAGCTGGACATTTTAGCCTGCTTAGAGACACTCAGCTTTGAACACAGCTGGGGTGGCTGTCCCCAGAATGTGAGCAGCCCCAAGGGGAGCCTTGAAACACAAGTGACTCCTCCCAGCCTTACCTTTACAAAAATGTGTGTTGGTATGAACCGCCTGAGCAGCTGGTTGGTGAAGCTAGGGAATCGCAGCAGGTTAACGTGCAGAGAAGGTAACTGCTGATAGCCAGCCATCAGGGGATAGAAGTTATACAGCATCTCCTGCTGAGAGCCAGGGAGGATCCGAAGACGGATCTTAACAAAAGAAGAAAAGAAAGCCACAACCACAGGTAAGTCTGTGTTCAAAAGCTCTGCCTATATTCTATTTATGCACTGGTTACCTTCTGAAGCTGGAAAGAATGCAACTAATTTCCAATTCTAGTTGAAGTATTGCTTCTATACCAAAACAACATGTTACCTGTGAATGACATGACAAACAGCTCCTAGACAGGCTTCCATCTAGCCCAAAATTGAATCTGCGTTCATATATTCTTCCAGACAGAATTTACCTTACTTTAAACATCTAAAAACCAATGAGTTTATCCTCTCTGTACATCAGTGTAAGTCTAATGTACTCTTCACTACCAGCAGGATCAGTGGATGTGACAATTCTGTACCTGTTTAAGGCCAGAGAACATGAAGGCATCACTGGGTTCCACAGACACCTCCACATCCTGGACTAAATTGGTTTTATTTTGCAGGTGATACCTCACAGGTAAGGACTCTCGGACTCGACCAAACGATGGCAGATCTTTGGAGAGAAAGTAAGTTATCTCAAACAAAACACATCTTCAAGTTCCACTCAAAAAAAAAAAAAAAAGGTCTATTGCAAAAAGCAGTGAAAGATCAAGGAAAAAAGATACAAGCACTAGGCAGCTAAAGTCCTTCTGACGAGATTTTTTAGAAACATATTAAACAACAGAACACACCTTTATTATAGTTTTTCAGTACTATGTTTCAACATCTAGTTACAAACCTCCCAGCTGCTAACACTGCCCAAGAATACTAACTAGGAAGTCACTTCCATTGCTGCTGACTATTTTCAGCTTACCAAAATCTAATCAGATACTGTCAGGAAGCTCCTTCAAATTGTAACAGGATAGGAGGATAGTGGAAGAATCTCAGTACAAATGAAACCAAGCTCAGGAAAGCATTGAAATGATGTGTGTTTGGTGGGCATTTCAACCTCCCTCTGTTCTTGTGCAGGTGAAGTGCTACAAAAGAAACATTTCACCTGCCAACAAGCATCTCCAGCCCTCCAGTCTGTTTCTTCCTGGGATGCACCCAGAACGTGGGTGGATGGAACAACTGTTGCCATAGGCATCTAGAGAAACCTACTGGGAAGGCAGCATCAGCAGAGCAAACTCCAGTCTCTGGGCTGCCACATAACACACATTGAGTATTATGTCAGCTCCATTGACAGCTTTCAGGAGAACACATTTGTGCAACTACCAACCTCCTCTTCCCCTCAAGGGGAAAGAAGAGCAAGCCTAGAGGGAGTATCTTTCTCTAGCTCCATAACATTCAGTACCACTTTTCTGTATTTTGCTACAGTAAATTTTACAGCTCTGGGTGCTGTAAAAATTTTGTCAGTCTTTGAAATTCTAATTAGGACATGTATGTTGCCAAATCAATATTACCTGCATTAACATGGAGGGGAATGCTCTCTACAATCACATGTGGCAGAGTGATGACTGTGTTAACAACAGGGACACTTTCCACAGGTGAACTTCTGCAGGAAAAAGTCAAATGCAGACCATGTTGAACATTACACTACATAAACTATCAAGTAAGTATACAAATTAAGTAGTAATTAGTAGGTCCAAAGTCTAAACAGTGCTTGTTACAGGAAAATACAGAACTTTTTTGCACTCCTCCTCATTCCCAAAAAAAACCCAAACCCAACATCTTACTATCATTCCTAAAACCAAACCAGCTTACTTCTCTCCTTATCAAGGCCAAGAGATACTTACCTCTTCCAGGAAATTATATAACATCCAGTTGCCACTCCACTAGCATTAGTAACTGGAGGACATCGAAGGCAAAAGCACTCACTGGCACTCTCACCTGTCTGTAAAACAACTATCAGCAAGATTTTGTTTAAAATCAAAGCATAATAACAGCCTAAGCCACCAAGCCTAGAAATGCAATATGACACAAACACAAGCATTCAGCCAGAAAGGCCTTTCAAGTGCTTTTCAAAGTATACCTATATAATGTATAAATCCAATAGATTGGGAAGTATTCTAATACATGAAAGGGTAACATACACAAATACATGTCACTTTACTTCATGGACAGCATTATAATATCTTTAATGTACACATAGAATGAATCATTGCAAATTTAGAGTTCATAAACACACACAAAAAGCAAAATAATGTCAATTCAAATTCTACACTTCTACAGCAGACTCCAAGACATCAGCATAAGATGCCTCTAATGCTTGAAAACTAAAATTAACATGGACACATCCCCTCTCCCTCTGAAATGGATGAGGGCAGGGGAAGAGAAGGAATACAAGAAACATCTACAGGCTTTTCAGTGAAACTGAATTCTCACTTTTCTTCTTTTCTTTGTTTGTCCACTCAAATAAACTAAAAAAAGGAGTGCCTTTACATGTAGAGAGTGATTTTAAAAAAGTAATAAGAAAATAGGTTTTGGTCTTTCAAAATTTATCATTAATATTTTAAAAAACCCCATCAACCAAAAGATGGACAGCTGAACAGTTGATACCTACATGGTTCCCATGTCCTGGCACTTAGCTCTTTCTGAGCATCAGCCAGAAGCCATGAAGCACAAAGTGCCAGAGCTGAAGATGAAATATCATAGTTTGAAGAGTAAAGGATCTGGGAAATAATTGCTTTTTGACAGGCAATCCTTGAATCAACAGATCAAGTAGAGCCTTGCAAGTCCTTCATTACATGAGTGGACAGCTGTCCCACATGGCAGCCACCCAGAATAGCTCATTGCATCCACAGTTTGACAGAAGACATAATTCACATCTCTGATGCCACAAATGCAAAGAAGATGTTTCGTTGGAAGATGTTGGATCAGCTCTACTTTTAAGTACTCCAATTATTTAACTTCAAAGCTAACACCCTGCAGTTTTAATGGCTGAGATCATCAAGATAACTTTTTAAAATGCAAATAATAAGTTACTAAACTGTGGTAATATTGAAAAAAAAGTTGGCTACTACCAGTTGTTCTTTATAACCTACCCTTTCTAGCTTCACATTTTTCAGTTTTGTGATAGTAATCATGGACTTGGATCACTGGCCTTTGGATACTGCCTCTATCATATGGTAAAGTGCATTACAGAAAGTATATATGGCCCAGAAACACTGGAAATATTGAGTATCTTTTGATATGGATATCTAAGAAGTTGCATTTCAGAAGTATTTCAGGTGCTTCCCCTCATGTCTAGTATAATCAGATTTTTTTTACCATCCATCATCCAAGTCTATTTAGTTGACCTAGTGAAGCAGAACTAAATTCTAAAGCATGCTGCAGTCCAAGTTGTATTCTGGCAAGCAACTAGAGTACTAAGCATCTTTCTTCCACTTCCAATTCAATAAACAAACATTATTTAAAGTGTTCCCCTTTATTACTCCCAATTTATGCAAAAAGTATCCTCCTGACAGAGAACATACTCTAAGGAAACTTACCATTCTCCACATAAGATTCCAGTTGATCTACTGGGGTCATGGAAGCTGACAGCTGCAACTTGCTTGTTACAATAGTGAGAGGCCAAGGAGAGGCACTCAAGATGTCTGTCATCAGCAGAAATGGTATATCTGCAAATACTCTGTCCAAGTGCTCCAGCTGTAGAGACACACACAAGCTCTGACTATTTCTAACTAAACAGGGTTTGACTCCAAAGTGCTGTGATTCCAAAACATGAACAACTTTTCCAACACATACCTTTGTGGAGACAAATTTGACAGCAACATCAAAAGGAAATACTGTGTCTATGGTTACAGTTTCATCCTTTAGAAGCAACACAAGAGATGGGAAGAATAGAGGAAAAAAGTTATAGTCAACTTAAGGCCTGGCTATTGATGTCAAAGATTATATTAATATAAAGTTACTTTTAATTGTTATTTTAATCAGTCCTCCCCAAGGAAGAATGTATCTTTAAAGATATTTATGAACAAATATAGAAAACTTTTCCTCTGCTAATCGCTACAGAACTACTCATGCTAAAAAGGGCTACCATACTGCTGACTTAGCATTTATTCTATCTCCTGGAAAGGTTACTAAGATACTCAATTACAGCTTTTAGAATATTTCTTGTATTTCACAAATTTATCTGTATAAAATGCAGACAGTGCATCTTTAAAACCTACCCGGTGACACCTGCAGAGGATTTCTTTCCCCTCAACAACAGTGTTGATTAAGTAAGAAATATAAAACAGAAACATTCTTGCACCAACTGTTCCACAACGGATGTATATTGGTTTTTCCAGCTGCAAAATAAAGGAGGCTGTGTGAGCTATAGCGAAACTACATTAATTAGGGCTAGAGCGGTCCAAAAGTTGTTAATTATCTGACTTAATTATCTGCCCTGACTAGTCCAACAGGGCAACAGTAGAATGGGCACTATTTTGACCAAAATGTATCTCCTAGAATGCACAATCTGGATCAGGCAGCAAATGTTTTTAACCAGACCAGCACAACTCCAGTTGCTTCGCTGGATTTGTTCCAGATGCTTGTCTGTTACTTAAGAATACAAAAAAAGAACCATAACTGTGTAGTACATGACATAACCAACTTCTAACTAACTAGTCACAACTTCAGTTTAGTGCATATTTGGTCCTCTACCATCTTGAACACACTTGCTGCCTATTATCTACTGTCCATTAAGCAGTACATTTCATTAGTAGTTGAAGTTAGCCTCCTTATTTCTTATCTCCCAGCTGTATCATCAAACCCAGAACATACCTTATTCTCCAATTTAGTCCAAAAGATGATCTCATTAAAAGAATACTAAACTACATCTAAACAGTAGGCAAAATATGCCATAAGCATTTAATTTATTGGTTCAGATACCAGAAAGTAAACTGAAGTCTGTCTAAGGGAATCTTTTATCAGGTGGTTCCTATTTTCTTGAGTGTGATAGAGAAGTAAGGTTTTAAGCCCTGACCTTTTCCCCTGGTTGCAAGTCTCCTACAGGGATATCAGGAAGCAGTGCAGGAAAAGAGTCATCACATGCATCTGTTCCATGAAGAGTCACCTGAGTTTTCTGAGTCAGGTTAGCATCTTGCCCTAGGATTAAAAACAGTCTTCATATCCACACAGGCTTACATCACTAAAGCATGAAAACAATAACTAAAACTAAAAAAAAAAAAAAAAAAAAAAAAAAAAAAAAAAAAAAATCTCTAAAAGCAATGCATGAGAAATTAACACGGTTCATTTTGTCAAGAGAATCTTTCAAAAGTACCAGCAGAAGATTAATTTGACAACACCTCAAAATTTTCCAAGTTTTGGAAGCATTTGTACCCTTGCAAGTTTATAGTTACATCTCTTTGGGCTAGGAAAAAAAATCTCAAAAATCAGAAATTATATCCAGATATTGCCTACCATCTATGTAATACAACAGGATTATGTGATCCGAGTTTTTCTTGATATTCTATAATGAAGTAGAAAGGAAGTTTTACTTTTCTGTGATTCTTTTGTTTTCAAGAATGTGGTTTAATGATTTCACATATTTTAAAAATGTTTCTTTCAAGTCAGTGTTGAAAGTACATAAAAAGAAATGTATAGATGTTAAATGACACCATTCTTCAGTCAGAGCTTAACTAGAATAATGGCATTACTGCAATTACATGGCATAATTTTCAAAGCAAAACAAGCCACATCTTGCCAAAGAGTTACTACTGTGGAAAATACATCACCTTCCCTATAAGTGAAATGTCAGATTTCAATTGTTCTTTTAATGCAATCAGCAAACCCACACTGACCTTGCATATCCCATGTTAAAGAGATTAGATCAAGCAAGGAAAAAAAAAACCTAAGAACAAAGACCATCTATTAAACAGTGCTTTAGGAGCCAAGCCCAAACATCCAATTAAACAAGTTTCAAGAATACTCCAGTGACTTTAATGAACCATACAACTCTACAGAAAACTCTATTTCAGAATACACAGAATGTATGGCATCCTATATTCTAGTGACTGAAAAAAATACTTTTGTCTTTCAGGAGAATTGCTACAAAGATGAATACCGAGTATAACATTTGGGCTTCACACACTGAAAACTGTCAGAAATATCTACATAGAGACAGCTAGGACTCAGACATAAAATATATGCATTTTTTTCCTTTGCTTTCTAAGAAATACTGCTTCAGTGCTCCATTGTTCCCCAAATTTCAAGTGGTTTAAAAACCAAACCATGTTGTCCAGGGCAGGGAAAACAAAAAAACCAGAGTGGGTGTGAGAGAAAACCCACAAAGTCTATACTTAGAAAACATTTATCTAGCACTGTCTAGTGCTTTCAGCTCAGCAAGGAAAATATCTCTGTCTGGGAAAAAGAAAACATTAGTTACAAGCAAATAGAATAAAAAGTCAGAAAAGAATATAAAAACTTCCATGTTTTCTTTCAAACTTCTAAAGATTTATACTCTGAAAATACCTATGTAATCACCACAGATAAGCAGTGGTTAAAATAATCAGAACTGAATGAGTCTGTTAACTGCTGCTCTTACCAGTGGTATTTCATCATTCCCAACTTTCACTTTGTTTTGGCTTTTAATTACTGCAAAAAAACAGTTTACTGTATTTCTCTGCACTGCATCCACAAAAAGGAGTCAATTATGAGAGTGTTGAATCAAAAGAAAATAACTCCAAATACCTGGCTTTAAACCTGCTGTAAGCTTGACATCTTTGGCCACTGTCTCCTCATGTGACTGGACTGTCACAATCAAACAATACATTTCATTAGTCAGGGCAGGAGGTTCATGACGGAGCTGAACAGAAATGTTCGGCACTCTAGAAATAATCCTGTAAGAGAAAAGACTCAGTTATTGTATCTTTCTTAAATAACTTGCTTTTAAGCCTAGTTTAAAGGAGGCTAAAACATCCTATTGTATAAAAGTTCCCACAACTGATGGCCTATTAAATTAAGAGATGTGAGACTCCTGAAAAACAACATGATGGGAACAACTCAATAAAAAAAGACCAGTCTGGAACCCGTTACTCACATCGTGCTGGCCTGAATGGTCAAAGTGTCCCAGTGCACCTCATTGTCTGGAAGCTTAGGTCTTCTCTTGAAGGACCGTGCTGCCTGCAGTGCTTCCTGAGAGGAGGAAGCATCTCCCCCTCCTCCTCGCCAGTTCAGAACCACACAGCGGCCAGATTCACTTCCCAGGATCAAATCCACAGATGTGATCTGACAGACACAAATTTAAACACCTATTCGTGAGTCTTCTGATCACTTGCTGTAGGAATGTAGTTTTCCAACACAGACAGACATCATAAATATATGTACCATCAGAAAGCTTCTGACAGCTTGGAGACTGAGGACCTCACCACCCCAGGATTTCATTTAATGAGACAACAGTGGAAAAAGCATCTGTGTTCAGGTGCAAGCAGTGTAATAGGTTGTAACTTCCTACCCTCCCATAGTACTATACCACCACTCACTTTTAAGTACTACTCATATTTTAAAAAAATGATAAAATTTTCTATGTTTTTCTGGCTTTCTTAATGTTTTGCCATTGTCAATAGTTTCACTCAATTTGATACTCAGTTTCAAGAATTCAGACATTCAGAACTGCAGTGACTTTTTAACTGGTGCTAGAACAGGGGTGCATTGTAGATTGAGTTCATTGTATGTAACAGTAAGAAGAGTACAAAACAAAAGAACAAACCTCAATCTTCTTTCCTACATCTTCAGTTTTTGCAACAAATTTAAAAGAGAACTTTCTTGTTTTGCCAGGCACTAAGCACATTGTTCCTTGTGATGACTGTTCTAGAATATCACTTTTCTGATAGGCTTCTTCTACAACACAGTATTGGTTGTAATCCTACAATGGAGAAGTGGGGAAAAAAGTTGATACATTCATTCAGAAGACATCTTTAGAGAGTAATGGCAATGTAGCAAATATTAAAGCTCTGTGTCACTGGATCAAACTGTATGGGTTTTTCTAACTTTTCACAATATCAAAGTTAAACTAGCTAGTAATTACACTGCAATTCTTTGACACAAGATATCCATTATATTAATATAACTTAACGAATCAGAAGAAATAAGAGATTAAAACGATCCTTATGAAACTTTAGCAAGCTTCATAAAAAACCCTAGATTTGACAGATGAACTAACCAGTCTTATTCCATATATCAATGTATCAATATATTTGTCAAAAGCAACAGATAATGTATTAAAAACCCAGACATCTTTCAGCTTAAGTATTAACATAATTTTAGGCAAAACCAATTTTTTTTTAATGCTTAAAACCAATAAAATGTTATTCCATTCTTATTATCAGTTTCTATCACTAAGTCAGATATAGTTAGAACATAGGTACCTGATTATTGAAACTGATGCAGAGCTTAGAAAACCTGATAGGATGAGGACAATCAGCTCTCAGGTACACATCAAACTGCACAGGAACATCAACATGAAAACTAGGAGCAAGAAATTTTGCTTTGCACTGTACTGGAATTAAAAAAGAAAATAAAAAGGAAAAGCAAAAAGAAACAAGAAGTAGATGTTAAACAAACTACAACATTAAATTCCAGAAGCACACTCCTGACATGACTGTGGCAAGAATTGTTCTGTGTACACTCTTACAACTCTGTTTTGCAAGGACAAATCTGGCAACTAACACTGCCACAGAAAGGCATTTTTCAGCACTTGGCCAAAACCTTTGCACAGGAGAGGAGATGCAGATGTCCAGAAAAAAACAGACAGTCCTGTGCATTTGGATGTCATGCATGCTCCCTTTTCAATGGCAAGTATTACTCTGCACACACTCTGCCCTCTTTCCTCAGAATCCTACTTCACAGGACACCTGAATATCAGAAGTCTTTCAAAAAACAGGGAATTCTTTAGTAATCCATATCAGGGATAAGAGACCACCAACTTCTCTCATTATTTATCTTGTTGATTTAGACAAGGAACAGAGCAAGGCTGGAACACTGTTGTTAGTTTTAATATACCCTTCATATTTTCATCCTGATTAGTTACTTTCAAGGTGTAATCCAAATTTATGATCTAGTGTAAATTTGCTTTCTTACTTACCAAATGGTATAAAATCTTGGACTTCTATTGTAAAAATGTTACTGCCTGCCAAGGAAACACGGTCAGCCCACAATTTCTGTGATGCTTTCACAGCAGCAGCATCACAATCGGGTTCAGGATCAGGGCTTTCATTCTGTATGCAGGCAAAGGATTACAAAGAACAACAAAAGAAGGTTACCAGACACTGACCACTCCTAGCATTATTTGAAAGGGGAATAGGAGTTCTGCCACTTACCATCAGAACTTTTATGAGATTTTTTTCTATTCGGGATTTCTGATCTTCTTTAAGAGTAGATGCTAATAAAGAGAACAAAACAAAGATTACAAGACAGAAGCAAGGGTCTCTACTTTTCTCTTAACTTAACAGTAAATATTACACTCAGATTGCATCATTCAAACAACACATTCCAGGGGAAAAAAAATTCTAACATTCGTCTACCATAACAAAGGACATTCCCATTTTAAATGTTTCCTCTTACTTTCACTGGAACCAAGTAAAATATCTTTCTATTAGATAAGCATTTTGCAATTTATTGGAACAAAGCCTCAGAAGAATAATGCTTATGTCTCCTTGTTGTTTATGTTTAAAAACAGAAGAAAGCATAGACAAGTCTGGAACTCCAAAGAGGCCAGCTCAGATAATATTGGAAAAACCAACTACAGTGGGTGACAGGAAGAAACAAGGACTACTTAAAATAAGCATTCTTTTCTTGAAGAAATGTAGTTTTGCATCATTTTCTATTCTTCAATACAAAGCAGCATAGCCTGGCTAGCTCTAAGAAGACTCAAAGCCATTTTTCCCACACCTGCACTAATAGTGGTATTAGCAATTTAGGGCCCCAAAGGATTATTTCTGCATTGTCAAGGAGTAGGCATTACACAGACCAGTCCTTGCATTTTTACTGTGGAGCCACCCTATGTCACATTTTTCCCCTAAAACATCCCACATACATACTTCATCAGCAGAGTTCTAGAAGGAGTCTTGGAGAAGCATATTTGGGATATTAAAGTCCAGAAAAATTGTGTTAGGTTTGTTACTAGGAAAAAATTTTTTTCTCTTTTAGCTGTACTACTGTTCTTTGCCATCCCAAAGCTCAGGAAGTTCCTGTTACATTATTTGAACAGTCTCAAATGAAGCTCTGCATCTCAGATATCCTAACACAGTCTATTTGAATGCAACTCAACTCCCAGTGTAGCACAGAAAGTAGTGAAAATCCAGCACAAGTACACAGTTATTTTGTAGTCAAATAATTTGAAGTACTGTAAGCACTGTGTCTGACAATGATTTGTCACATTTCAAAATATTCAAAGAAGAATACCTCTGCCCAGTAGCTCTAAAGAGTATGTGATATAATCTTTCAGCTGGGCCATCAGATATGAACATTTGAGTGCTGTTGTCAGTATGGAGGTGAGCAGGGTCCACCATCCTTCGCTGCGATAATCACACATAACATAATCCAACAGCCTGCAACACAACAAGGTTGAGAGGAAACAAGTTATGCTCACCAACACTTTTTAGAAGCATGCATTTTTTGGTATCATTAATACAAAATTCATTTTCACTAATACAAATGCTAGATTAAAGCCTACTGTTTATACAAGGCAATGATTTATCAAAACCAGCATGAAGCTATGATAAAGAAACATTTATTCCCTGAATTTTCTATTTCTAAATAGAAATATTTTCACAAGACAACTCATCTGTCCTCACACAAAGAACTAGCAAAACAGCAACTGGACAGAATTGCTTTAGTCCAAGAGAAGAAGAAATTTAATGTTCCTTAAGCCAAGATGTTTCTTTTCTTTCCTATTCCCCTTAAAGTGTGCAAAGGTCCACAACATATGCATCAATCTTTATCAGGCAAAACCACACACCTTAATATGTTCCTAGTACTGACCACTGTTTGCTGTTACTAGCTAAGCAGTAATTTTTTAAACTCTTATCAACTATTCAAGACAAGAATTTCTGCCAACTTCAGAAAAATCTACCTAACAAACAAAAAATGCTTATTCATAGAACAATCAGACTTGACACAAATTGATCTGCTTATCCTAGCCTATCTTCTCTTCCATGTAAACTCCAGTTACCTACTAACAAGCAAATACATCTCTCCTACTTCAAACAAGAGAGACAGACAGCACTCAATCAGTGAGTAAGAAATAGATAATTTGCCCAATATGGCAAATTCCCACAACAGCTCAGAGCAGGAAGTTTTTATGCTGTAATAACTGACTCATATGTTTTAGTTTCTTTAATATAAGTGGGGTTCATAGACTCAATAGGTTGTCCTTCAATCACAACCAGATACAAGGAGCATGTCATACAAGGTTCCAACATTATTCCATAGCAATAAAACATGGGGTCTTAGTGAGAAGGCAGCACATAAAAGAAGCAATCATGAATGATACTCACTTCAAAGCTTTGGCATAATCTTTAGCATAGTGATATTCTTCTCCCATTTGAACCACTGGAAAAAAAAAATCCAGATCACTACTGAAAACCTTTGCAAAATTAAATTTTTAAAATGCATCTGATTATCTATACTTACTCAAATGACTTTTCATTCTTGGACATTTGTACTTCTTGAATTGTGCGACAGCATTACTCAACAAAGTGATTATTAGCTCCTAGTGGATAAAATCATTACCAATATCATTATATATGCAAACATTAGAGTCATGTTAAAACAACAGATTTTTTTTTTTTAAAGAATAAAACTTACTGAGTGAAGAACATTTTTCTCTTTTAGCTGTAGGGATAAAATCCCCATCTTCTCCTTTTCAGGATCAGAAAGATCAAAGCCTGCATAAGACAATGCAAAAATCCATGAAATCAGAATTCTGTCCAGACCCAAAGGGAACAATTTATACCATAAGCAATATCCAATGCAAGCTTCAACTCAAAACACCCTCACATATTCTATTACCTCACATGCAGCTATATCTCCCTCGAAGGGAAATTCTAGAACACAACTATCTTTCCCCATGCTTTTAAGAATCTACCAAAAATCAGCAAATTACAGTCAAACCACTTAGTCTTTATACTGCACATTTTAACATTTAAAGTGTGTATGTTAAGACAAATTAGTCCTTTTCTAATCTGATCTCAAATAAGGATTCAAGCTCCTATTTCCATAGCAGTAGAGAAACATACTCAGTATTCCTTGCCGCCATGGTCTTTGCCCATAGAAGTCAAGCACTCCAGTTTGTGTTTCCAGGGGATCTGGATTGGGATATGGCACAGAGGGCTGGAAATTCAAATACAGCAATTAAAAGGGTTCCTGTTTTGTCTTCTGCCAGATAAGTGTTAGAAAAATATTAAAACAATACCCCCCCATATCCTAGTACCAATGCTCTTGCTCCTCTGCTTCCTGTAAGTCACCAGACACAGTACGTATGTAAATATACCGGAAAAACAAAGTCAGTTCTCAAGTATCCAGAGATGCAAAAATATATTTTAAAAAGTTTTTTAAAACATATCAGAATTATTTGTAAATAAATAAATACTGATGTATTTGTCTTGGGGCAACTTTTTCCATACAATACAAATACATGTAATGTTAACAAGCATCACAAAGACACATATCCTTTCCTAGGATTTCATTTACAGGTATTACAGATTGTTCCACTTCCATTTAAGACTACATTAGGGATTTCACTATGTGGTTAATTACAAAGCATTTTCTCCCTCCCAACTTACATCATGGTTACATAGCATACTTGCTAGTTGTTTCCGTTCCTGTGCATAGTAGGCTGCCTGCTGATAATAGAAACCTGGATTCTGAGTTTGAATTGCTGTCAATCCCAGCTTAATTGCTTCATCAAACAAGTCACCAAAGGCCTGAAACCTGTTAAAAAAACCCAAAACGTTCATAACCAAGATTGTGTATAGAACAGCAATATTAACTAAAAAGTACCCTACAAATAAAAGTTCTGGTTACTCAAGACACATCTAAGTTCTATGGCTGCATTTGTTCATACTCTGTTCATTCAAAGAGAAAAGCAGTCAATGATCAATGCAAAACAGAACAACAGCGTATTTTATGTTCTTGTGCATCTCTTAGAGAACTAAGACTTGGTATCTTGTCTAGACAAGTAAACCTTTTGAAGTTCACTGTTTGTCTAAAACACTACTAAGCAAAAACATACTGTTTAGACATCCAGGCAGCATGCTCAAAAGCCAGTTCTGCACTTCCTATTTTTTTCTTGCATAGGTCAATATGCTTCCTGAACTGTGCAATTGCATCCAGTGGAGTGTTATGTTGAAAACAGAGGCGGCAGATCTAGGTAAAGATAAAAGTAAAATGAAAAACCACTGTTAGGCTGCTAAGGAATAGCACTCAACCCCACCAGTCCCCCAACTAATTCTACATATTTCTGAAGAACAAAAATTGCATTAAAAAAAAAGGAAGTTTATGGTTTACAGGTGTAAACCATAATGTACTACACCTGAAACCATGTGGTTCTCTATTTCATCTAATACTATTTATCATCCCCTTCTTGCCCAAGACATCAACAGAAGAGTGCATAACTCACTGTCAAATATAACAGGGAACTTCAGAGCCTCTAGAAAAATCATTATTTAGAAGCCTGCAGTTCACAAATGGAATTTGATGGAATACAACTCCAAGATTCTTGTAAGTGGTGGGATAGTTCTGCTTTACCTAAAAGTTCTCAAAATACCACGAAAGTATGGAGTGATTCTTAGAGAATTACTTTCTTCCCCAAACAAGCAGTAACTGAACTAAATTGGCCTAAGCTTTGCAAGAAGACAAAAATATTCAAGGAACAAGCAGCCCTGGTGTTCATTCTCCCTGCTCAGAGTGAGAGTTAGAGCCTATTCTTTCAGAAGACTGCATCTCAAATGAACCTAAATCCTTCAAAATAATCCCAAACTTCAGCTAAGAATCTTTATTTGTGTGGAATTCAGAAGTCTCTGCAAGTCTGAGCATAACTGGTGTTCCAATGATAACTCTTTCTAATCCATCTCTGTAAAAGCAATATAAAACTGAACTTTACAACTTTTCCCCATTGAAGGTGCATCAACTTTTCTCTTTTAAGTAACAGTTGTCAAACACTAGAAGTACAGTTATTACCTTGTAATTTATAAATCCTGCCATGGTCTTGATTTCCAGCATGTTTGTTTCATGAGCCCTCAATTCATGCACAAGATTATATGCAGTTCTGTAATTCCTAAGCAGGAATAATTAGAGTTAAATCACACATGATAATAAAGTTCTAGAACAGGACTGCCAACAGTGAAAAACAGCCTTCCAACCAGAGCATTCTTCCCAGTGAAGAACTTGCCCCTTACATACATGTTCAAATAATTTTGCATTCAGGAAAATATTTGTCAGTTTATGGCTTAGCAGCAATTTGGGGTAGAGAGAGTAGGGGAAGGTAACATGAGTCTTACTTGAGAGCATTCTGCGTATCCTGCTTCAGCTCACTGAAGAAGGCTATTTTGAACTGGTGTCTAACAAACAAAAGCTGCAAAACACAACCAGTGCACATCATTCACAAGCATCCAAACAGACCTTGTTACCTACAAAGAGATACAAGTGGTAACTTCAGAAGTTTAGATAATACAGCACTTGACTTGAAACAAGTGACTGTGCAACTGTTTCCTAATAGCTCTGCCTATAGTTCACCATGACCCAGCAGTCATCTTTCAACAGATTTCATCTATTCAAAGCCTGTTGCCCTGGCACAAGGGAGAAGCTTTGGAACACCCCAAAATCTCTATGCCAACAGAGCTGATTGTGGTTTGGAGCTCACCACTTGGATTCCAGCTTCCAAGAGAGCAGAGCTGGTAATCACAACAGAACACAATGTGTCTGAGTAGATTTGAAAAGCAAAAGTTAAAAACTGAAATCAAGTGCAATTCTGAGTACAAAATATCTAAGGGAAACACATCCCACAACTTAAGATGCTACACTCAAATATGCTAAACCACGTAGATAAATGAGAAGTTTTTCTTTTTTTAATCTGAAAACTTAATTTTGCCCTGCAGCTCTTCTAAGGAAGATGTGAGAAAGACAAATGTAAGAACAAAACCAATCAAAATAAAAGTTTACATTGCAGAAAATAGAACCAAATTTACTTACTATACTGAGAGGACATCTCTAAATGGAAGGGAAGAATAAAAACATTTAAATAACAAACACTTATTTTCATGTTTTAACATGCAAAATAGATTGCACAGTATTTCACAAATAGGGTAATGTTACCTGGTGAGTGGTTTTGTTCAAGAACTCCTTATGAGATTTAACTCTTCTTATTTCTGTATAATAGTAAGTCTGTGCATGCTCATAGAAAGCATTTTCCAACCTGCAACAAAGTTGCTCATAAGTGTCACAAAGTTTCTCCCCCAAAGAAATTCTTAAGTTCTTCAAAATAAGTTACTTTTAATCATGTTTATTTTAGTGTTGGCAAAGGATCTTGCGGTATTACTAAACTCCTCTGAGTTACCACACAGGATAACAGTCAGCAGACAAAAACCTTTCACAAAAAGGGTAGTAATAAGTAGAACAAGTAAGTTGAGAGCTTTATATACTAACTTCTCATACAACAAACACCAGTATTTAATTTAAGATAGTCTCAGGATAGGCTGTTCTGATTTTGCAAGGTAATAGAAAGATGAGAGATGCCCTTAAGTCAAAACAAGAAAACCCTGCTGAGGCTCACAGAATACATCTGAAGTGCATCTGTTTGCTGGACTGTGGGGGAAGAAGTGGAAAGGAAAAAACAGCAGTAAATAAAATTTTGAGGGTAGACTAGGTCTCATCATTCTGCCCAAACATCAACAGCTACCTCGGTTGCAGAGGTAACAGTGAAACTTGTCAGGAAGAGAAATAGCTCACGGCAACTCACAGGGGGATAGGACAAAGGACAAGCACACCAAATGCAACATGAGAGGAGGACCTAAGGAGCATATATTGTAAGGAGTAAAATCAACTAGAAAAAGATCAAAATCTAGGAGAGGAATACATGCAAAAGCACTGGCACATGCAGGAAATAAAGGCTGAAGTACCAGTTCTGTTACTATAATCTCAATTTAGCATTGAAAAAAATATGAAAAGCTAGAAGTAATGGTTACTTTGTTTTGATCAATTCCAGGGCAGTTTGTGAGCAGACTGGATACAATAGCAGCATTAATTTATGTTGAGTATTATACTGTTTATATATAAATATGAGGGTGAGAGCAAAGTTAACCTCAGACTGTGACCTGTCTTCTCCCTGAGAATACACGGAAAAATTAGAACTAATTATTGTAAAACATGATTTTGTTAGTTTGAGCCCTTCTTTTTAGAGCTACACAAAAGTGTTTACCTTTCTTCAATCTGCTTTTGAAAGGCCTTCCTAAATTATTTGAAGTTGTAGTCCATGTAAATATCAAAACAGAAGGCACAAGAAATGTAGAAAATGACAAAGACATAATATTTGCAACCAGATAGATGCCACTTTACATAAAGAGAAGGAGAAAACTACATGGCCAGGGCGTGAAAGTGAGGGAAAAACCAAAATCCTGTTAAGAGATAAATCTAAAAACATATTTGTATGGAAAATCATTTCAAACCAGCAGGGCCAAAACCACTGTAGAAGTAGAAAAGGCCACTTGGGATATCTACAAATATTTCTTTAAAAGCAATATCTCTGACTGTCATTACTCAACCTCACATAGAAATGAAATTGTGCAGAATTCATCAGAATAACCTGAAGAATTCCAGCAAACAGGTAAAACATTCACTGCTGGTCTACAATCAGTGCCAACAGCATTCATCTCAACCTATGATCTCTCAAATTCTCCATCAGAATCATGGAATTGTTTAGATTGGAAAAGACCTTTAAGATCATCAAATGTAACTGTCAACCTGTTACCAAGCCACACCACTAAGCCCATCCTACTGTCCCAAAGCACAGTACACATGCCTTTTAAATATACCTTCAATGGTGACTTAATCTCTTCCCTAGGCATCTTATTCCAATGCTTGATAACCCCTTTGGATATTGGGAAAAATTTCTTCACCAATCTAAACCTCCCTTGAAGCAACTTAAGTGATTTCTTCTCATCCTACAGCTTGAAGGAAAGCTCTGGGGAAGAGACCAACCTGTCCACTATAGCTTCCTTTCAGGGAGTTGTAGAGAGCAATAAGGTCTTCCCCAAGCCTTCTTTCCTCCAGGCTACAGACCCCCAGTTCCCTCAGCTGCTCCTTAGAAGGCTTTTGCTCCTGACCTTCACCAGCTCTGTTGCCCTTCATCGGACACACTCTGGCACCTCAATGTCTTTCTTGCACTGAGGTGCCCAGAACTGGACACTGCATGGATTTCCATCCACTATCTCCACTAGCACAGAATGAAGGCCCTCACTAGCACACCAACAGTCCAACACTGGCATGCTGACCCCAGGCTTATTTCCAGTGAAACTGGTTTTATCCCTTTCCCACTTTAAGTCTGGTTTAAAGCCCCCTCAGTAAGCTCTGCTAACTCTTGTGTGCACATCTCTCTTCCCCTGTGAGACAAGTGTTCACCATCTGCTGCCAGCAGGCCAGGTGCCCTGTAAGCCATCCCACATTCTGCAAACAGGGCAAGACAGGGGTTTTACAACACTTACCTTATAATATAGCCAACAAGATGATCAGTGTGGGGAAGCACAAAGAGGGATTTTCCAGAAAGGTCACAAGCATTACACAAAGCTGCAGCTCTCTCTGATGCAATAACATCTTCCCCTAGAGAAGTCAAGGAAAGCACAAGTAAGAGGTACATGGTGCTGCAATGTCAAACCAGTTCTAAAAGCTTAAAGGTCAGGTTATGAACCTTAGGTAGACCAAAAGGTCTAAACAGTTCTGAAAATCCTAATAAAGATAAAACTAAGAGCACATTCTTTCTTATTTCTTTCAGAGTACTATGTGCTTCATCCAGCAGAACACATGCAGAAACTTTCTAGCGGTTTTTAGCAGAAAATTACGAGTCTGATGTAAGTTTTTCATCTCTCACAGAATTAAATATCCCATGTCTTGAGAAATACAATGGCATCCTGGAAAGACAAACACATACAGCAGGTAGAGCAAAAAACAAAACATGGTTTGCCAGACACTAGAAAGCACACAGTAGCTCTACAGAAACGTGAACTTAAAGTGCATCACATTTCACAGTTCCATGTGGCTCCAAGATTTTATTGATTAAAACCAAGTTAAGACAAAAGACCTCAGTAGGTACCAAATACCCTTCCTTCTAGGTTCTCAATGCTTTTACTGCTTTTCCTGATCCCAAGCAATGCTTAAAATGCAACTTGCTTACAAGAAGGCAGGTCAGATGTATTACCATACAAGCCATCTCTGATACTGTGTATCAAAAAATGTATTTGAACTTAAGAGGAAGAAGTTAGGGATAAAAGTATCAAATGTTTAGGGTCAACTGTCCTGAATGCTCTTTTTATCTTACACCTTGCTGCAGTCACAGTGCATTTAATGAATGTAGATGACATCAGATGTGACAAACCAAAGTCAGCCCAGTCCACTGGGCCGTCTGAAAAATGAGAACTCCACAACTGTGCACAGAGTTTTCAAGTACCTGGAGGCAATGGTGTTTTTTTCTGAATCAAAACCACAGCAACTTTGGTATTTCTTCCCTGTAAACTTTGCCTAAAATAAAGACAACATAGCACAGTGTCAAGGTTTCACTTCTTATTTCTGAATAAACAGGAAAAAAAATCAGTCTAGATGGAAGCACTGGAAGAATGCCACAAACATGAAAAAGCCAAACAACACAATATACTCCATCATTCAAAAATGCTGTCTTCCTTCTTTTGGGACAGAATTGTGTTGAGTTTAGCAAGAAAAATTTCAGGGGCTGTTTTTACTGAAGTAAAATAAGTAATGGTTTTACAAATAAACCATTAAAAAGTTCTTTATTTTGAGTTGTATATTAAAAAGCAAAGTTCAAGTTCCTCTTAATTTATGTTTAAGAAAAAAATGTGTACGTTCTAGAATGCAAACAGATTCTGCAATTCACACTTACATTAGTTTGCAGTACATAATGAAGCAAGTGAAAAAATCTACCTGACAATTTCAACTCGAGTAGCACACTCCAACTGTTTTTCCTTCCACTGTGGCTCATCCCAGTCCAGTTCATAGAACACCACCACAAGAGCTGGAACCAAATTCAGGTGTTTGTTCATCCAACCAGTCTTCAGGATTCCTTTTGGAATATACCACTCATAGGATGTCCTCTGAAAATATTGAGAATATTGAAGCAAGCTACAAAACCCCTTTTCAAACATTTATAGCAGGAGAAAGGGCATATCCTCGACATTCCTGCCACTTAATATCTTTGTCATCTTGCCTTTAACATTGTTCCCCTCAAGCTTTTGCTTTCTATTAAGCCATATCGCTCAGTAGCTCAGGCATCAGGGCCTGGTGCCTGAGATATTAGCAGCAAAGAACAACAGATTCCAGGGAGGCTGGAGAAGAGGGTCAAGTTTTGGAGCAAGTCTCACACACTGCCATGTATGAGAATCTAGGCTAGTATGAAATACTAGGCTCAGTTGAAAACAGAGCTCTCAAAACAGTGCAAGGACACACCAGTTTAGAGGCCTTGTTTTTACCAGCATCATGGAATTATGTAGTTTTATAACAGTTAAACTCATTAACGTTGCAAAGCAGAAAGAATAGCAGAGATATTCCTTCTGCTGTGTTTCACTCAGTTAAAGTTAAATGTTTAGTAAAAAATAGCTTTAGAGGTTAGGTTAGGATTTTTTTCAGAATACATTAAGTGTCTAGTTTCTCCAGAGTTAAATTTCGGGTTTTATCAAAGCTCAAACTTTACAAAGCACCTTAATGCTATGTACAGGAGCAGCAAGTACTTTAAAAAGTACTTTTAAAACCACACGGGCTTTCTCTGCTTCTGGCTCATGAGCTAAGGCACCCCTGGGCTTCCTATGCACCCACAGCGCTCCATCACAACGCCCTCGGCTTCCCCTTCGCCCTCACAATTCCCTGCCTTGAAGCTCCCACTCCAGCCTCGGGGGCAGAGGCAGCCGAGGGCCGGCAGAGCGCGGTGCCAGCGGGCGGCAGCCCAGGCGGAGCGGAGCACGGCCCTTCCCCGCCGGGAGCCGCCGAGTCCCGCACCGCCGCTCCCGGAGCCCGCCGGGGCAGCGGGCCGGCACGGAGCCCGCCGGGGCCGGCGCCGCTCGCTACCTTCGTCCGGCACTTGGGGTACTCGTGGTCGCCGGGCAGCACTTTGAAGGAGATGGGGACGCGGTCGGCTCTGCGGTTGGCGCAGAAGGCGTCCCACACGGCGCGGTGCACGGCGTTGTACACCACGTCCAGGCCGGTGAGCGTGACGAACGCCATGGGCCGGCAGCACAGCTCCACCGGGAAGTCCCAGTGAGATGGAGGGGTCATCCTGCGCCCGGGACGGCGGCCTGCGAGGCAGCGGAACGGCGGCGGGAGGGCGGCCCAGGCCGGCCACAAGAGCGCCCCGCTGTCCCGGGCCCGCGCTCCCCGTAGCGCCGCTCACTGCGGCGAGATGGAGCCGGGAAGCGCCAGCTGGGAGCGGCCGCGGGTCACGGGAGGCGGCGCGGGCGGGCCGCCGCCTCAGGAAGCGAGCGCCGGGCAGCGTCGGAAGGGCAGCGCGAGCGGCCAATCGGCGCCTCCGCTGCGCCCCTCGGACCAGTGAGGGGCGCCCGCGCGGGGACGTCACCGCGAAGGGGCCAGTGAGCGGAAGGAGGAAGAGCGGGGGGACGCGCGGCCGGCCAATGGCAGGGCAGGGGGCGGTGCCCGCGGCTGCCCCGCGCTGCCCTCGGGGAAGGCGCGTCCGTGCGAGTCCGGCGGGGCCGCGCCAGGCAGGCCCGCCCAGCCCCGGCGGCAGCGGGGCCGGGCCGGGCCCAGGGAGCGCGGCCGGGAGCTCCGGCCATGGCGGCCAACGAGGACCAGGAGGCGAGTGCCGGGCCCCGCTGCCTGAGGGAGAGCGGAACCGGGGCTGGGAGGGCGGGATAGCCCCGTGCGGGGTGAGGGGGTGGCCGCCGTGGCGGGGGCGGGAAGGGAGCGGCGGCCCTGGAGCGGGGGAGGGAGCTGGGCGGCGGCGGGGCCGGGCACGGCGGGGCGTGGGGAGGTCGTGCTGGGCCTGCGGTCGGTAACCCCTTCTCTCGTAACCCCTGCTCTCTGCTCTGGCCCTGGCTGCAGATGGAGCTGGAAGCGCTGCGCTCCATCTACGAGGGAGACGTGTGCTTCAGGGAGCTCAGCCCCGTGTCCTTCCAGTACAGGGTAAGGCCAAGGTGCACCCTGGAGTTACTTTGCTGCCTTGCTGTTGCCATTCTGGGGGATTCTAAGGCAAAGGGGTATCCGCTGTGCGGTAAAGGATAGATTCACAGGGCGCTCTTTCCAGGCTGTTTGGTACAACAGGGCTTCACACCACAGAGTGTCGTGTACGTGAACCTGCCCCCAGCACGGTTTGTTACGGAGTCACGGAACGGGTGAGGCTGGAAGGGACCACAGTGGTCACCTGGTCCAACCTCCCTGCTCGAGCAGGGCCATCCTAGAGCACGTGGCACAGGATTGTATCCACAATCTACAATGAATACCACTGAAAATCTACAGTGAGGGAGACCCCACAACATTTTTGAACAACCTTTCCATGCTCAGTCACTGCACAATAAAGAAATCCTTACACTCAGGTGAAACTTCCTGTCTGTCACTTTCTGCCCATTGCCTCTTGCCCTATTGCCAGTTATCCCTGAGCCAGGCATCCCACTTGTGTGTCTGTGCCCTGCCTAGCCAGAACTGTCACAGCTTCTGAAGAAGGCCTGCTGTGTAGTATTTACCCTAACAGATCAGAAATGGAAAGATTTATAGAGATGTTTCTATGTAAAATTTGGAGCCTTTGTTAACTGCTTAGTTACAAGATTGCTGTCTCTTGTCCAAAGACTGTTGATTGTGTCTTGTTTACCTGCTAAAGAGAAGATCTACAAAATGCTTTGGATATGTGCACTGGCACAGTCAGTGCTGAGTTCAAGGTACACAACTAGATTCTGACATGAAGTTCTCACCAGCTTTCTCAGATTTAAAAACCTGGAAGTTCTTCTGGGCACAGACTGAGGCAGATCTTTTGATGGCCAGAAGACTTTACTTAGGCACCCACAGGACAGAAGGGAGACTTCTGAAAATGCTATATGCCTGTTTCAGGGAGAAACTATCTAAAGCCACCTTTCTGTGGCTTCTCAAATAACTTTAAAATAATGTCACTAATTGCAATGAGAAACAGCTCAATTAATTAATAGCCCTTGAAATGCCAGCCATGTAAGAGTGGCCTTTCTTCATTGATTGGATCATTGTTAATAAATTTAAATTTCTTTGAAAAGGGAAATAAGACATGCTTACAAGCCTAAGTCATTTTACTTTTCACCAGCTTTGGTTGTTGCTGATTTTTATTAGACAAAAAATAATTGTCAAAAGTTAATAATAAATAAAATAATAAATACTTATGAATAAATAAATAGAATAAAACTTATTGTCATACAAAGGCAATAATACATCTTTCTCATTAAGAGAAAATTGTACTGTGAGAAATCATCATGCAAGTAAGTGCATGAGAAGATAGAAAGAATTTGTATGGCTTTGTAGAATTTGATCTGCACACAGACTGCTTTCCTGAGAGAACCCTGTGAACCTTGCAGCCACTTCTGCTCTTGGTAGCAGTGGGAAATGAACTGTAAATACTGCCTTGAAAAATGTTGCAGATTCTTGATTTAAAGTTTTATTTATTTCACCATTAAACAAGTGGTTTTTAATGTCAGTCCAGTCTGCTGAAACAGATATTGTAAATAAGAAACCAACAATTTTTTGTTTACTTTTTAAATTTTGAAACCATAGCCTTACCTTGACTAGGACTTCTGTTGTGGACACACTTTATTCTACATAATTAGATAAAGGCTGATTTTTCTAATGAGGCAAATAAGGGAAAATTTGGGGTGGTTTTAGAAACCTTACTGTGCTAGTCTTCCAGATCCTTGTGTGAAACAGTTATTTCTGATTGTATGTCAGTAATATGCTGCCTTTTTTGTTTTTAATCCAGACTCATTCTACTGAGTTCTTAAATCTTTTACTAGTCATTCTTTCATATAGGGAAATAAAATATCTGTAGCCATGAGACGTAAATATTGATATACTTACCAGTTATTTTTGCTATCTTAGCTTAGTGGTTTATTACCATCCTTATTTCAGCCCTGTCTTGTGGCTTGTTTTCATATTGCCCTGTGATTAGATGTGTGTGGGGGAGAAAAGGCTTCATATTTTCTGTTCTTATATGTGATAGTATAATATTTGGCTTGAAGATATTACAAAGTAGCTTTTAAACAAAGGAATTTAAAAACCCTAACCATAAAAGGAGATTTGTCAGTTACTGCTCTTTCTTCTAGAATGAAAAAACTGCAGGGTAAATGTTAATATTGGTGTCCAAAACTTAATGCTCTTTCTAGATAATAGCACTATTTTCTAACTGATAACTGTCAAAATAGTAATCTCAAGGAATTTTGATGGTCTAAAAGCAGTAATAGGCTTCTTTATTGGCTTTAATCCTCAGAAAGTAACTGGAAACTGTTGATTTATAAAGTTTTTGGGGTTTTTTTCCTCTTCAGATAGGTGAAAGTGGAGATCCCAAAGCCTTTTTAATAGAAGTTTCTTGGCCAGAAACATATCCACAAACAGCACCAGTCATATCGATGGATGCTTTCTTCAACAACACAATGTGAGTATTTGTGACAGCTTCACTCCCTGGCCTTGTGGTGGGAACTCTTTGTTTGAAAAGCTTTTTATTATCTGTCTAGTTCACAGTTGAGTTTAATGATTTCTTTTAGATCTTCAGCCATTAAGCAAAGCATATTGGATAAGTTAATGGTAGAAGTTGAAGCAAATCTCGGAACTGCAATGACATACACACTTTTTGAATATGCCAAAGACAATAAGGAGGTGTTCATGGAAAATCAACCTGTTAACACTGTGGTAAGTGGATAAATTCTGATTTTAATTTTGTGCTTTTAAAACTGAAAAAGAATATTGATATTATAACCTGAATACTTCAGAGTTCTCTCTAAGCTGAAAATTCCTTCATTGGTTATACATGTTAGTGGCCAAAAGTGACACACAAAGTATGGTGCCACAATGCTCTGTGGTGATAATTGTTGTATTTGATAGTTATTTTGCTGTTACACCAAAATGTTTGCAGCCTGCTGTTATGTCCCACAGGATAACATTAAAATAGAGATTTTGAGCAGAAGCAAAACTAAAGGAAGCTGAAACAGAGATGTGTCTGCTGAGGATTGGATGGGTGGCAATTTACTGCAGCCTTCCTGAGATTGTATAAGTGCACCTCCAGGGTCTTAAAGTAGTCGGGCTGGGTCCATTTGTGGCTTTTGAGTTGTGTAAGCCATGATGGTGCAGCAGATCTGCTTTGAGGAGGTAGGAATGATTTCTATGTTTGAGAAGTCTGAATCCATTCAGACTAAATCACACTCCATGATTAAATTTTAAAAGTGAAAAAGGTGCCCTTTGCAACTGGAAGAGAATAATTCCAGTCCCTAACACATGTTTTTTAAAAGTACAGCCCTGATTATATGTGGATTAAAAGCTGCAGGCTGCTGACAGCATTGCTTCTTTCTGACAGTCAAGGTATTTCAGTATGTCAGGTTTAATAATCACATTACACAGAGATATCCATGAAACTAATATGCAAAATGTTTACAACCACTTTTATCCTTCTCAGACTTCAGTAAGCAATAGTATTTCAATTGGAACTCCTGAAGTGCCACCAAGTAAGAAAAAAGAGAAAAAGGAGCAGTTATCCAAAACCCAGAAACGAAAACTAGCTGATAAAACAGGTTTGTTCACTATACTAATCTTTGCTTTGATCAGTATGAAAATCCAAATTTTATAGTAGGGACACCTGGCTAGAGAAAGTATAACTAGTAATTTGTTCATAAGATGAGCTACTTTAAGTCTGTGGTCTCCATTTTATTTGTTTTAGATGAATTGTTCTTGCTTGAGATGTTAGTTCTGGTCACAGCAACTTTCTATAGAGTTATAATTTAATGACATCTTTTGTTGACTTTCAGCAAAAAATGCCGATGGGCAAATTGTTGATGGGCTCTCATAAATAATTCACATTATTAAAAATGTAATTTCTAAACAAAAGTATTTTATTTGGAACCCAGAGTAAAGCATCTAATTTAGTTTGCATTCTAGAAATAGAAGTGCTTGTGCAGATACTTAATGCTTTCAATGAAATAGAAGGATTTGGATTGAAAGAGTTGATTACTTCAGTTAATTTGCAGATGACTCTTTCATGTTCACCTTCAGTTTCCAGTAATCCTGTTGTAGCAATAAGTTATACCCTGTCATAGCAATTCCTACACATAATCTACCTAACCTAATGTATAATTGGCAAGCTTAATGTCAACTGTATAAAGGAAAAGCTGCATAAAATGTAGTTCTTTGACAGAATTCATCATTGCTGGTCAGCCCAGCTCATATTGGAACTACTTTCTAAACTAAATTTCAGGTGGACTGAGGTGTTTTTTATATAAACTGAATTACTTTGAGTCACATAATCAGAGAATCACACCAAGGTTGGAAGAGACCTTCAAGTTCATCTATCCAACCATCAGCCCATCACCACCATAATCACCCCTAAACCTGTCCCCAGGTGCCACATCCAGGCACCTCTGGCGCACTTCTGGAGACAGTGACTCCAACACTCCCCATGGCCACTTACTCCAATACCTAACTACTCTTTTACTGAAAAATGTTTTTTGGAAATCTAATCTGAACCTCCCTTAGCCATTTCATTTCCTCCTTTCACTTTGAGGTTGGTTGAAGAACACACTGTGTTTAAGACATTAAAATCTGTTTCTGTCCTCATGGCTTCAGAGTGCAGAAATTGAGGGGTTTGGCTATTTAGCATTTTGTGGGTTGATTTTGAGGAAAGGTAAATATTCCCCTTTGCTTGTGTGCTGAAATTAAAACCTTTTTCTGCAGATAACAAAGGAGAGCTTCCACGAGGATGGAACTGGGTTGATGTAATTAAGGTAAAGTGAGTGTATTATATACAGTATTGTGAACATGCTGTGTATGTAAATTGAAAATTATTTGTACTTATATCTGAAGAAAACTGATCTATTTTTTTCTTGCTTTTCTTCCTAACTATGTTTGGATTTGACTATGATGTCTGATTAATTTCTGTATGTGTCCAGCATGTAAGTATTTTCAAGTTCTCTTATTTACTGAGCAATTAAATCTTAATTTTATGAGAGGGCTTTGCTAACGAAATGTGCTGCAAATATTCTGTCTTCATATGACAAGAAGATTTTAAATAAAGTTAGTAGTGCTGCCAGGTTCTGGAGGGCTGTGGGTAAGTAAGGAATAAAAGGGAGCTGTCCCAAGTGGGAGCACCTTGCTCTCTCCTACAAGCCTCATTCTCTGCTGCAACTACTCCAGTGAATAATTCTTTTCTGCTTGCTCCCTCACTATTGATTTTTTCCACTCTCTTGTCTTTGCTGATTCAGTGAAAATCACTGCTTTACAATTTTGAAAGCAAACTATCTTATTTTACACAATTGAGGTAATTTTTGCTGTAAGACCTAACACCAGTTCCAGTTGTTAAGTAAGAGCAAGTAAATGATGAAGGTTGTTTTGGGCAGAGTCCTTCTGAGTTAGAAGTGGCTATTTATAGTGGATGTCTTGGTTTTCAGATAGATTTCATTACAGGTATGCTACTTTTGATAATTATCAGCTTAGCTTTAAAAGGTGAGAAATACTAAGTTAATGTCTATTTTTATACTGTCTAAATTTCTATATGGGAATTCTCTCAGAGATATATGAAGATAAAGTTCTGTTACTTCATCTTTTTTTTTCTTTTTGGAGAGCTAGTGATAAAGCCTTCAAATTAAATAGAAACAGTGCCCTGAGGCTTTTCTGGGGTTTGTTGTTTGTTCTTTTAAAATTCAACTTTCATGATCAGGAAATAAGCTCATTTAGTGTTTAAGCTTAAGAATTAACTTCTGATGCTTTTCAGTCTTTTGATACAGTAGCACAATCAGTCTGTATTGTTAATTAAGTAAATGCATGTTCAGTGTGAGATGGAAATAATGTTCTTGTTTCCTAATAAATGGAATGACAGCCTAAAATTTGAATACTTTCTTTTTGTGTCTCTTTTATAGTTAAGCAAAACTGGTTCTAAAGATGATGAATAAAGGACTTTGGTACAAGGAAACTCCACCTTTTAATACAGTGCAATTCTGGGCCACCATCTCTCTCTTAATAACTTTCATATTTGTTGAAGTAAACATTTTATAAAGCTCGATTTCCTAACTTGTAAATCTAGTCACACAAGCTTGTCTAGAGACCATGTGGTTGTCTTCAGAAAAATCAACCAACAAACTTGCCTTAAATGAAGGTTAGAATGTGACAAAGGATATAGGGAGCCAGTGAGCCAGTGTGGTGAATAGTGCTGAAGTGTTTATTAATTTATATTTAGTCTGTAGTAAAATCCTGTTATAGTGAACCCAATGATACTGTAAACATTTCATGATGTTCTTATTCCAGTTGAAGAAAAAAGCACTATAACAGTGATTGGTGGCTTGATGGCTTAATTCATCAAAATAAATTGTTCCATGGAAATAAGACCTTTGTCATTTGTTTTCTAGTATGAGTTAGAAGGAGGACATACAAATTGTTGCATTGCAGAACAGGCTAGAGTTTGTGGTCTCATTTTCACTAGTAACTGGCTGAAATAGTAACTACTAGTGAAAGCAAGGCCAAATATTCTAGTCTGCTCAAAAATGAATGGTTAAAGCCGGAGTGCAGCTTCTTTATTGTGCACAATATCCATCTGTTGGTCTTTCTCCAGTGTGCATGTTTACAGACAGTGGGATGTCTGAGGAGGGGCAAAAGTGCTTTCTTGCACATGTCTCAATGAGTGTTGGGATTTTGTAGCTGTTTCACTGGAGAAATAGGCATTCTTTGGAGGGATTTCCTGACTAACTGGTGGGACAGGGGAAATCAGTAATCCATCAAACAGTTTGGGAGAAGTTCTTTGTGAGAGCTCTTTTTTTTTTTTTTCCCTAATCTGCTCTCTTGTATAAGAAGGAGAAGTCATTTTTACTGTATGAACTGTCATTGAATACAAGATGCCTTAATGTCTTATATTATTTTTGTTTGTTTTGAGATGAACTTTAATAAATGCCTATTTATCTGCTGTGGTATTTGTTTATTGCTTTAAATTCTGTATTGCCTACTGCACTTTTCAATTTGCAAATTTGAAATTGAAAGGACTCTGTTACAAAGAAAGGCTTATTTTCAAAAAATTGCTGGGAGAATTCTGTCTCCCCTCTTGTGGTATATGTTTACATGATCTTCAGGATGGCTGTGTTTGTTGTTGATAGGAGGATCAGTCACTTACCAGGAGCACAGGACAGTATCCATTGCATTCAGTACACACAGAGCAAGTCCAGTGTCCCTTGGGAAGAATGCGCTCCACTGTGTACAGCATCCATCATTTCAAAAAGGCTGGTTTCTTTTTGAGCTCTACTCTCATGTAGTAAAATGTTGTAAAGTAGAAAAGGGAGGACTTTTTCTGACTGATGCAGCCTTGCCTGTGACATAAACTGGGGGTTCATGGCTGCAGTCTGAGCAGGAGCACCCAGCACAGAGTGCCAGTGCCAGGACAAGTTGCTCTGGCAGTACACAGTGAACCTGTAGCAGGGAAGGACATTTAGTTTTAGTCTCTGCCAGCACCAGGACAGGCAGGACTCTATTCATGAGTTCCCCAAGGGGAATTGACATGTTTTTGCTGGTATCCTTGGTGTATAAATCAAGTTGCTCTGACAGTTTATCTGAATAGATTAGTTATGAGAGGGTGGGAGAAGAACAAATAAGAACCACATCTCTTGCCTTCTATGGTTTTAGTTACTGTGTGTAACCTGGTAACCTTGTGAAATGCATGCTTTTTCAGCTCCTAGTTTGCCTGTAAATCACATGCTCTCATGAAGATACCTGAGAGTCTTCTCTGGTTGTGTTAGTAAATGTGTTTACTTTGAAGTCTAGTTTCACAGGAAATATTTTGTGTTGGAAATTTTTATACTCATTTTTTGCTTCTGTGTAAATTGTGAAAGGTAATTTGTATCATTCAAACCATTTTCTGATATGATGTGATGGCTGGAACAGGATCATTTAAAGAATCTGGATATTTGATGTTATGGAGAGGCCTGAGCAGTGATAAATGAGGGTAAGGAAAAATCTAATGATTATCTGGTAAGGCACAATTGTAAATAAGATCAAGACTCCTGAAGGAATTCTAAACACTTGAAAAATCTCCTGCCACCTTCTTTATTTTTTTACAAAGACCTAGTGGCAGTGGAAAATCAGTGATTACTCAGTAGGATGAGAGTGTCTTGATTGTATGGCTACACCACATATTTAAATCCATGAGTTTTGCAGTAGAGCTTTGTTTGGCCTGGGAAGACAAGTGTCAATACCAGTAACAGTAAAATAAAGGTAGCAAATATCCAGAATTGCTGTGGGTACCATGACCAAAGATGCCCCATTGCTCTCTAACATATCCAATTCCAGGGAGTAATGCAGACTGCCTTTAAGTACATTGAATAGAGGGATGACAGCTGTGATTAGTCAGCAGTGTGTGCCTAGCAGATCCTGCTCACCCCTTGGTCAGCCTGACACAGATACACTGAAATCAAGGCTGATAATTTCTTCAGTCCTGCTCTGACTGGTTGTATGTGAGATGCACAGATAAAGAGTGCCCAACTGATGAGCAATTACATTTTGGTGAGTAAAAGACCAGTAGGAAAAAAGTCAGCATTTCCTCACAGAGGACCTGTGACAAAAGTGCAAATATAAGGATGCTATCCTCCTTGCATCTGAGGCAATACAAATGATTTTGGGTAATACTGTGAAATTTGTGCTGTGAAAATCCTTGAACTGATCTGAACCGGAAATATTTTCCCTTTGGAAATTGTTTCTTCCAACAGTACGGCACCCTAAGCTCTTGCAGTTAACAGCAGAACAAAGTGGGGAGGAGATGCTCATTCAACAGAGAAAATACCAGAAGTGTGAGAATTCTGGGTGGACTGGAGGAGGAAGTGGATGGGGGAAAACATCCCCACAGGCAAAACTAGAAGAGCATAGGGGATAAATTTTCATTGCTGCAGGACAATACAACAAAACAAAAGCTAAATTCTAGCATGAGCTTGGGGTATGGTAAAGGACAAGAGGATTGTAGATTTTCTTTTCGTTGCTCTGGTTTCCTTCACCAAAATGGATTTGGCTTCATCTCAGAATGGGTCTGTTTTGTGGCTGTGAGAAGAATTTGTGTTTGCCTGTTATGTTTCCTGTTATTCTCTTTCTGAGCCCATGTAAGCAGCCTCTGAAAGCCTGGTGTGCTCTCAGAAATAACTTCAAACGTATTGACTAGGCACTGGAAAATCATTAACTATTTGTCCTCTCTTTCCTTCATTCAGAGCAAAGTGAAGAGTGACTCCAAATGTCTTAGTTACACAAGACATGAATATCTACATCCAGCCCTGGTGTCCTGTGTCAGACTGAACATGTTATATAGCTGTCCCCTGCTACTGTGTCTGAGCATTCTTGCCTGTGGTTCCTACAGATGTTGTGTTTGAAGTATTCATGTTAGAAATAGAGCAGAAATTTGAAAACTGCTATTGTGGTTAGCTACCACAAGTTGTGTATGTTGTGAGATGGGTCATAGCAGTGAGGGAAAGCCAGGCTGTAACTCCAGAGCCTCACTGGAGAGGAGTGAGGGTGTGTGGGTGTCCCTGAGGGCAGAGTTGCCTCTGCAGTGTCTCCATTATTGCTGATGGTCAGAAAGGGAAATTAGCCTAGTCTGAGTTTGGAAGATACCCTTCAAGAAGTGATATAGAAGGAAGAAAGAAAGAAAGAAATCTTTTTCTCAAACAATCATCTGCTATAATGTCATTGAAAGACAATAAACACAACCTTGACTGAATTTGCTCTTCAGAGCAGAACTTTAAGTCAAGTATCTCTGTCAGTAATGCATTCTATGATTTCCTGCAGGTAAAACAAATGTGAACAAAGCATTGCTATGTGAAGAGCTGCTGTTCCACTGTAGAGAACCATTTGATCTCTACCTACAGTGAAAATGATGCTTCAATTGACCTTGAAGACACAGATTTTATAATAGCTCAGGGAAGAGCCCATCATTCAAAAGTAGACAGCTTCTGTAGACAGTTAACAAATTTTGCCCAGCATTATCAGAAAAATGATATTTTTTGTGAAGATCAGCACTAGAGTATTACCAGGTTTTAGTTAACTGGTATATTGCATAATTTTGATTTTCCTTTCCCCTCCTCATGCCATATGTCTTTAGCTGATAAAAGTACAGGATGTCATATAGACATTTATTTCCAAAATTAAAATAGTGCTAAAGGAAAGGAAATAATCCTACTCAGAAGTAAGGATGTGCCAAAATTAAAGCTGGGTATGTGATGTTTATATAAAAAAAGAATTCATAGGAATATTTTCTTTCTGTGACTACGTGTTTTCTGGGTTTGTTTGTGGGTTGGTTTTTTCCCCAGTAGAGTTCAAACAGATGGTTAGTGCTTTTCTTCCTAGTGCCCTGTTAGTGCGAAAGCAATACAAAAACTGAATTTTAGTACTCTCCTAAGGCTGAAAAGAGAAAAAAGTTTTCACTTAGTGAAAGCAAGTAGAGTAACAGACCTGTCCCTGGAACAATGTGGACCTTTGAACAGGATGGCCAGGTAATGAGGCAAATAATTTGCTTTAATAAAACTGACGGGATGTGAGTGGTTTAGTCTGCTTCAGAGTCTATCTTCATGTGGTGGATTTGTGACTTATAAATGCTTATGAATAATTGTAGCTTTTATACAGAAAGGTGTATTGGGTGGGGGAGGAAGAAGATAGAAACTACTGAGTGGTGTTTATGCCTCACACCTGGAATGAGTAAACATAATCTGTGTCGTGTTGGATATAATATAATGCACAAGCTACAATGTGTCACTCCTGGTTTATTTTCTCTTTTTCTCTTGTTTTAAACGTATACACTTGAGACCTCTGCTCCAAACTCTGACTGGTAAAAATTGGGCAGAATCTCTTTGTGATCATCACAATAATCTTTGTTTCACAGACACAAGCTCTACTCTGTTAGATGCTCTACTGATGAACACAGAGGAGGCAAGGCAGGTCATTGTCTTGCAAGATCAGGAAATGGGAAAGATATTCTATGAGGAGACACATGCTAAATATGAAAAGCAAATACTCAACTTCTTTGGATATCTGTTTAGGGAGAAAAGATGACAGTAGAAGTGAAGAGTGGAAGAAGGAGGAAGGATCTCGAATTTGTAGCCTTAAGAACATGGGTGGTTAGTCTTCTAAAAATTACAGTTGATAAACATATGTTGTTTCTCTGTATGTTAACATATCTCTTAAGGTATTTTAGAAGATGATAAAGTATTATTTAAAGTATTAATAGTAAACCCTTGATGGGAGGAAAGAATGTCACCAGAAAAAGTTTATGCACAGGAGCAAATCTAGAAATTTTGATTTGAAGCTGTGGGATTCTTGTATATCAAGCAAATGCAATTTCTGTTATGTGAAGAAGTGGAGATAACCCTAAAGCCTCGCTTCCTCTTTTCTGCAAGATTCTGAATACTTTAATACTTTGAGTGTTGTAAGCTCAGAATTTTTTCTGCTGGAAGGAAGGGGAGTGCACAAAATTTGGGTTTAGATGTATGTTTTGCAAATGTAAATCCAGCTCATCAGTATTTAAATCTGTGTCTTGTAAGCAGAATGGTTAAAATGTGATTTACTATGCATGTGAGTATAAATGCAGTCTTGGTGAGGTGCCTCATTACATCATATCACATTGGGTGTCAATGTACAAAGATTAAGAATATCTGTAAGAATATGTGTCTTATTTAAGAAATATTTATCCTCTGACTCATTCAAAGCTTCTGCCATCAAACACAGCAAGATAATCAAAATTGCAGTGATTTCTTTTTAAGTTACAACAATCTGATCTCACTGTGCTTATTTGTGCTAGGGTCAGAGGCAGAAGGAAATGCATTAATGGAAGAATGCTTTCCTCAATTAGACAACTACTGTAAAGAAAGAGGTTATAACTCCAGCTGATGGACCTGAGATGGGGGCTTCTGGGTGGTGCCAGAAATTATCACCATCATGTTTCACTACATCTGGAAATTTTGAGGAAGTATAAGAAATGAGATACCGAAGATTTGTTGTAAGGTTTTCCAGATATTTGTTTTTAATTCTGGAATTCTGTTGAATTTATACTTTTAGGGTACAGTAAGTGGATTATTTGGTTTGGTATGTAAAGAAAGGGCATATTGTAAATCTAGAATGCAAAAGAGGAAGGGACAGTAATACAAAGTCTTGACTGATGCACACCATAAGAAACCTGTTAGGTTTCTGCTGTGTGTAGATTAGGTTTGTATTTGTGTCCTTAAATATGTGGGGTTTTTCCATTGTTTTCAGGTTTTATGGGGAAAAAGCCTGATAATCCCATCATCTCAGGAATATTATGAAAGAAAATCTTATAATTACTTAAAGGTATAATTGGAAGAATTAACCTAACTGACATAATGCAAAAGCAGACACTGTTGTGTTGCATCTCATGGAGTATCAAAAGAGCAGTGCAGACAGATTGTAATCAAGCAGGTGTTACTCAATACTTTTTGGGAACTGGCAAATCATCAAAAGTATAAATGGAGTTCATTCTAACAGAGAACTGGACTCAAACATTTCAGATGAGCAGGATCTGTTTAATGTGTCATCTTCATTCCCAGAAGGAAGCTGAAATAGAGGAAATCAGATTTGACAGCAGGACTTCCCTCTCAAGCAGCTGTGCTGGCTGGGACTGATGGCTGCATTGTCCTCCAGGTGTTTTTCAGTATCTTCCAGAACAGTTTTTTCCATGATTTTACCTGGCACTGAAATGAGACTGACAGGCCTGTAACTTCCAGGGTCCTCCCTCTTGCCCTTCTTGAAAGTCAGGTTAGTGTCACCCAACTTCCAGTCCACAGGGATCTCTCTGGATTCTGAAAAATAAAAAAAATCAAGAAAAAAAAAGAAAAAAATCTCAAAAATCAAGAGAGGTTTTGCAATGACATCAGCCAGCTCTTTGAAGATTCTCAGATAAATCCCATCAGGCCAAATAGATTTTTAGGGATCCAGCTGAAGCAGCAGATCTGCTCGACTTCAGGGTCAACTGGGATGAGCCCTGGTCTTCCATCTCATGGCACTGAAACCCCCTTGGTCCATCATCTGTGTTGAAGACAGGGGCAAAGAACACATTAAACACCTCTGCCTGGTCCCTGTCCCTGTTTTGGGGGTGACCATCCTCATCCTGTAACAGGCCAATGTTATTTTTCACTCCCTATTGCCATTAATATATTTGACAAAAACCTTTTATTGTCCCCGACGGTTCTGCCAACTTTCTCCCTACAGTGGCAAGAGGCATATCTGTATTCCCACATCACCTGACCTTGCTTTCACTGGGCATACACCTTCCCTTTTTTCACCTTTTTTGCAAGAGAGGGTCCCTGTTCTGCCAAAATAGCCTTCTGCCTTGTCTGACTTCTGACATTTGGGAACTTTTGCTCCTGTGCTCTGAGGAGGTGATGTTTAAAAAGTGACCAGCATTGATGTACCCCAGCACCAGCAAAAACATTTTCCTGGGAGATCTTACTTACTAGTTCCCTGAGTAACCTGAAATCTACTCTTCTCATGTCCATTTTGTTGCAAATACTTACAAACTTCAGCCTACCAGGTAAGTGCTGAATTCTCTCTGTTCAGAAGTTGCTCAGTAAAGGAATAAATATACATTTCTTTCCAATCCTTAAAGGAGATTAATTTATTCTTAATTAATCTGAAGATGATTCACTTCTTTAATCAATGGAAATCTAATTGCTAAGTACTTACATTAAAAATACTGAATCTGAGGAGTTTCCTTCAACATTTTATGGTGCAAATGAATTGTATATTTAAATGAGCAGCAGTGCTTTTCTCATTATAGCATGAAGTACAGCACTGGAAGATATTTTCTGAAGGAAAATATTCCCTGAGCCTTTATAGATTATGCTGGTTACACTGTCATCAAATAGATACATAAGATTTTATCCCCATCTTAGAGATGTGTAACTTTCCCAGTTGAGATATATACTTGTTAAAATAGAGGTCATAAGTCTCAAATCCACATCTGCCCATCTGCCAAACTGCAGCAATCTGGTAGGCAAGAGCTGCACCTACCTGAAGTAGTAATGGTGTTCTTTAATAATGTTTTATGATTAGAACAGCTTCTTAACTTTCCATTATGTTCTCACAGCTTGCCTTTTAGTCATGTTCATAACATATTTTTCAGGGATATTTTCAGCAGGGATCTGCACACAGGCAGCAAGCTAAGAGCAAACGGCTGAGCACTTTCCAGAAACCGCATAACATATTTCAAGAGTATGCTCCACTTGCTCTCAGAGAGGAAGCCTCCATTGAGCTTCTGGAGACAGGTGAGACTAGAAACCCAAAATTAGGAGAAGGGCATTTAGCCAGAATGATCAGCAATACATTATTTCCTAAAAGAGGGGGACAAATTAGTTTAGGTAATAAAATAAGGTAGAAGACGTCATCAGTTTTGGCACTCCTCAGAATCTTGTGGTAGGACAAACAATACCTTTAGCGAGAGGGTTACCACTGTCATAAATATGTAAAATAGACATTATTTTGCAATAACCCTAAATGCCTTTTCCAAGTTCAATGTGTTTTTTAATCCACTTAAATGTATGTAACTCTTTTTACAGTCTGCAGGCAACTCTTTAGGCTCTACTAGAGGACCAGAAAGCCTGGAGTTTAGCCAAACAAAATAAAACATGCTGTGAAATGCTATTTAACTGCAGAGAATAAAATGACTACTGCAGAGTAGTCTTAATAGCACAATAATATTTTAACAGCAAAGCCACAGATTTCATGAGCTTCTTGCAAACAGATCTTTTCTGGGTTTAATATTAAGAACAAAGGAAAATCAGATATTTTCTCTGAGGTTCGAAGCGGTTGTACATCAGAGCTAATGAAGTTATTTAGTATTTCTTTCTAAGCACAGAACTATGAGTATTGCAAGCATGTTCATACAAATGTGCTTTGTCCTCAACCCTCCACTGCATGGAGAATTTTGTCCTACTTGCCTACAAACATGTCTGTCTGTACTGTATATGACTTGCATGTAAGCCCCTCACCTCATAAAAGCCTTGTGTTACTTCATGTAAGTGCAAACATATGAAGCAGCATAAGGGGAGAGGAGCTAATTACAATAATTCTGGAAGAAGTTTCTAGGGTATTTTATGCATTGCTTAGAATTCCAATTAAAATTACATATCTTGTGAAGAGCTTCTGATATCAGGTTCTTATTTGTACCTGAAAGTTGGATGGTTTCTTTTTTTAAAAGGAGAAAAATGTTTATAAGAAAGAAATGTCTTTTGTAAGTTCCGCAGCTTCTTTCAGAATGAAAGTTGGAATGTAAAACACATGCCTGCAGCTTAGTTACCAAGGAATCAAAAAATGGTTGGGAGGGACCTTTAAGGGTCATCTAGTTCAACTTGCCTGCAATGACATCTTTAACAGAGCCCCATCCAATCTTACTTCGAATGTTTTCAGGGACTGGACATCCACCACCTCTCTGAGCAATCTGTTCCTGTGTTTCACCAATCCCATGGTAAAAATCTTCTTCCTCATATTCAGTCTGAATCTATGCTCTTTAAGTTTAAAACCATTAGGCCCTGCTAAAATATTTGTTCCCATCTTTGTTAGAAGCCCCCTCTAAGCAGTGACAGGCCAGAATCCAGTCTCCACAGAACTTTCTCTTCTCTAGGCTGAACAACCCCAACCCTTGGTCTTTCTTCAGAGGAGATGTAGTCTAGCCCTCTGAGCATTTTTGTGGCCCCCCCCTAGACTTGCTCCAACAGGTCCATGTCTTTCTTGTGTTGGGGACCTCAGCTGGATGCAGGGTTCCAGGTGGTGTCTCAGGAGAGCAGAGCAGAGGAGCAGAACCCCCTTCCTTGCCCTGCTGCCCATGCTGCTTTGGATGCAGCCCAGGACATGTTTGGCTTTCTGGGCTGCCAGTGCTCATTGCCAGGTCATGTCCAGCCTCTCCTCCACTGAGCAGTCTTTAAATGCAATGTAATTCCATAAGGCATTTAATGAACAGGCTATACAGTTGCTTAAGTTGGACATCAGCCTGAGCAGTATGGTTGTGATCCATTGAAGAACATGAGTTTACCTGACCATTCTCATCCCAAATGTTCTCATACTCAATTGCAGTTTTCTGATGGGAACATGGGGTTGTTTTTTTCCAAAACAACTGTCAGTATGTGATTCACACCAACAACCAAGCTTCTGAATGAAAGAAAAACCAACCCAGAGATGCAAGAACTAACGTTTGATTTATTGGTGCCACTTGTGAGAGCAGAAAAGTACAATTCATTCTAAGCCTCTTCTGTCAGATTGCTGATGTTGGCAACATTTCCATGCATTTTTAAGAGGTAATCAAAATTTAAGTACTATTTTGTAGAGGAGAGATTACTGATTTTATTTTAACATAAGAATTATCACAAGTTGCCATTATCATAACTGATGTATTTGGGATACTTCCATACAGTCTGCACATTGTCCTTGTGGAAAGACTTAGAATTGTCCCCAGGTATATAAATTATAAAATATGCTGTAAGTTTCAGTTATTTCAGCAGATAAATAGGTGGGCATACATATTTTATAGCAAGATAATCATAGATTTAAAAGCATAGTTTTCTTTTTCACTGAAACTAAATTAATTTTAACAAATGAAGAATCTCTGGGGTGTGAGATTTGCCAAATAATGAATATTTTCTGCCAACAAAATGCTATTTAGAAAGGGCATCAACCTTTATGCATTTGCTGTGCTTCAATCCTAGCCAGTAACTAAGTATCATGAAAAAAAGCCCCAAAGCTCACAGGCTGAGACAAGAACAGTTGATTAATTTAAAAATAATGAAATATACTACTAATAATAGTAATAATAAAATAATTGTAATGCAAAAAGAAAGAGTAATAAACCCCAAGAAGGACAAGAGGTGCACAGTCCAGTTGCTCACCACCTGCTGACCAATGCCCAGCTGTCCCTGACCAGCCATCAGTGGCCATTGACCAACCTTCCCCAAATTTATGTCCTGAGCATGACATTCCGTGGTGTGGAATATCCCTCTGGCCAGTTCAGGTCAGCTGTCCTGGCCATGCTCCCTCACAGCTCCTTGTGCACTTCTTCACTGGCAGAGCCTGGGACACTCAAAAGTCCCTGACTTGGGCTGAGCACTGCTTGGCAACAACCAAACATCAGTGTGTGATCAGCATCATTCTCACACTGAATCCAAAACACAGCACTGCGCCAGCTACCAGGAAACAAATTAACTCCATCCCAGCTGAAGCCAGGACAGCTCAAAGTATCAGTCAAGAACAGAAATCCAAGTGAATGTTCTCATGCAAACAAATTGTTTTTAACTAGTTCTTCATTTTAATCAGTGTTAGATGCTGAAAATCAGTTTCTGCCTGGACTGAAACTGCCATCTCTTCTCTGAATTCAAAAGGAGTTGTGTTCTGACATGAACTTCTCAGCACAGATGTGTAAAATTACAGCTTTAACTCTGATCTCTGTTGTAATCCTTGCTCATCCAGTGTATTTATGTGTATTTTAAGAAAAATATGGCAACCTGCAGATTCTTTCATTTTTTGGTGGTTGCCTTTAGCAGTAATTGCTGGTCTCTGGAGTATGCATTACCCACCAGAGGGAGCTGAATCCAAGAGCAGTCTGATTTTCATAGAATCATACAATCATTTAGGTTGGAAAAGACCTGCAAGATCACAGAGTCCAACCATTAACCCAAGTCCATCATTAAGGCATGTCCCTAAGTGCCACAGCTACTTGTCTTTTAGATAACTTCAGGGATGGTGACACAACCTCTTCCCTGGGCAGCCTGTTCCAATTCTTGGCAACCTTTTTGGTGGAGAAATTTTTCCTAAAATCCAATCTGCCATCTTCTGGAGCAACTTTGAATACCCAGGAGGTTGCCAGGTGAAAGTCATCTTTTACACTTCACAGAGCTTTGGATTTGGGCATTTGTCCTCAAGCTAGATTGGGAGCAGATGATGACCAGGTAGGAAATAATTTTGCCTCTCTATGCTGTTACCTCTTTTGGGAACTCTCATTTCAGTGTCAAAGCAGGCAAAGCAAAACCTTGTGATATACATGTTATCATTCTTTGGTTTTTATGTATGCTGTTCTTCATGTAAAGTCAACGGAATTGTACAAAATATGAATAACTGGGAATAAACTACTCATCCCTAAGAAGATTAGGCCAGGTAGAAGCAAGTGTGAATAGGTTCTCTGAGTCTTTAAAATCTCCCAAAATTCTTGACTACAAACAGTGTGCCAGTACTGACACAGGCAATGAAGCAGGAACTCCTTGGGGTGTTTATTTTTGGTAAACAATTGGTCCAGGTGAAAGGGGATTTATTGTTCTAGTTTGTTAAATCATAAGATCAATTTGTATTTAATTAAAAAAAAAAAATCTTCCTTTGACTTAGAGTATGGGAGGAATGCTGGTCCTTGTGGACAAATGAGTAAATGAGTTTATTTCTGCATATTTCCTTCTGCACTCAGAATAAGTCATCCTCAGAGAAATAAGTAGATGTTGAGACATAGAGATTAATGGCTGAGAGGTGGTCAAGAATATCTTCTTATACCATTTCTGAGTTGTAGCTGACCACATAAACAAAAACAGTATTTAGAAAAAGGTGGAGTTGACTTCTTTATACTACAAAAGAAAGGAAAGCTCACATAGGTAATTATGGCTGAGCAATTATGTACAAAGCTCGTCCCTACTGCCTCTCTGCTACTTGCTCAAGTCATTTGTAATTTTCAGTGCCATGGCATCCTCTAACTTCTGCAAAATGGTCAGTCTTTTGGTCATGAGAATTTTGACTGACAGGAGACAGAAACTTCCCTAGGTAATAGTTAAATTTGCTTTCTATGCCACCAATTATGGCTTAACAACCTCCTAGACTTCCTATGGCATTTTTTTTCAGTTTCAAAATTTTGTCTTGCAAAAATGGCAAAAGTCTCATCAAGTAAGCTCAGTTTTAGCTCAGGTTTCTGTTCCTTGACAGCATTTTGTCATGTCCTTCAAAGGAAGGTACAACACAGTTTATATCAAATTGCTGTCAGATGGACTTTGCTTAATGGCTTCCTCAGTTAGAGGTTGCCTTGTATACTGGAGCATGAGGTTTTAATACCTTATTTTTTAAATGTCTAACTTATGAAGGGCTCATTATCCTTTTCTTTTCAGCATTTCAGAGAGGGGGACTTGTTACTGTATTTATTTTGCTTATGAATTTAGTTAATAGTAGGGTAACTTGTCAGGAATTTTAATAGGTATTTTCCAACATTTCAATGGGAATGAATCCGTCAAATGTAGAAAATAAAGAGAGTAAGGTAAAAACTTTAAAAATATTAGCAGGAGATTCTATCATTTCAAAACTAAAACAAACCTTAAATTATGCAGTTTACAATTGTGTCTCTCAGCAGTAGCTATTGGATAAATTACACACACTTTGTATTTTCTTAATTAAAGAAAATAGTATGGGAGAAAATTCCACAACTCTTTTTGAAGATGAGACATGTTATAATTTCTTTTAGAAGTTAACTAGCTTTAAAATGACCCTTCACTTTGCTTTTTTAGGCGTTTTCTTATTACTTTTTATGCTTCTCCTTCTATTTCTGACATCTTTTTACTTCTCTCTCTGCACTTCATTCCTGCTGTCATTTCAATCTCTGTTTCAATTCTCTCTCTTGTTTGGATTTATTTTTCTCGATTTTTCTCTTGCTTTGTATGTGGGTTATACTTTCACATTCTCTATTTTCTTATTTGACTTCCCTTTAGAATTTTATTGGTTCATACTTCATTCTGAGGTCAGGAAAGGGAAAGGAATACATGCCAGCTACAAACTCAGGAAATATACTCAGCTCTGGTTTGTTTTTTTTTTTTATTGTTTTAAGGTTTTGATCTGATGGACTCATGCCAGTTGCTGCATGAAATACTCATTTCTTCAGCAGATACTACTATACACAAGAATTTCTCCATACTTATGTCTGGAAATTCAGTGAAAGATTATATTCTATGTGTTTATAGGCTGGTAGAAAGTATTTCTCACCATTGGGAATTCAGTATTAAAAAGCTCTTCTTCATAACTAAACTGAGTATCAGCCTTCCATCATTATCTTTTTGAGAAGTCAGGTCTGTTAATAATTTCTTTATATTTACTCCATTGCTGTATAATTGATACTTTGTCATTATAGAAACCAAATCCAAATTTATAAGGGATTCCAAGGATAAATTTTGTAGGTTTGAGTTCTCTTGTGTCTTAAGCAACCTTCTATATCTTCCACTAACAAACTGCTACTCAAGTGCTTCTTCCAAACATAATTTGAAAGCCATTCTTTCGTGGTTTGATACACCAGTCTGGCATGCAGCTTTATGTTTGTTGAAATTGTCAAACTGAATTTTCTGAGAACTAGATTTGTGCTAATGCAGTGCAGGACTGTTCCCTCAGTTGGTGTCATATTCCCAGTGTCAGATCAGGGTTCATTATAAATCTTTGCTGTGTAAATATTGTAGTCATGTAAAAAGTGATGGGTTTCTTAAGGGTGGCCACTTCTATAGAATATAATGCTAGGAAAGGATGGTTATAATTACTTTTGCAGCATGTTTGACAGGACTTGAATTATGAGGTATAGGACAAGTGTGTGCCACTCACATTAATTTGGTTTTTCAAATGCCACTGGCAATACTCTGTATCAAAGACAGAAATAACTTGCAAGGTAAATCCAGGAGTTAATTGCTAGGAGTTAAGACAAAGTGTTAGAAAGAAAATGGATGAAAAAGGAAGGAAGCAATACACCATACATGCAAGAGATTGTAAAGGGAATCATCCAAACTGTCTGCTGGTGTTCTTATTCAGTCCTAGTTTTTATCTTCGGAACATCTGAAGTATATAAAACTAGATTTACAGATGGTGATGACACTGAGAGGATAGCAAATCATAATGAATACTGCATCTAGATTCAATGCAGGCAGAAACAGGAGATGGGGCAAAACAGTTTGAAAACAGAAAAATCAAATCACATTAACAATCCTAACTATCATACATAACAACTTAGAGCATTAAAATGTGCAGTTAACTGGAGTATTTAGCAAGGTGATAATTTTTATTCCTGAACTGTCACTGCCAGAGCAGTCCTGCCCTTCCTAGTCATGTCATAGTTGGTATGAAAAGTCCAAATCTGGCTGCATCAGAGCATGTGGGGGTTATTCTGCACCTTGCTCATCTGGTTGATTCTGACAGTATGGACCTGACATTGTCACATACCTCTGGCACTGGGTTGAGCATACACAACATACATCTGGAAACAGTTCATTCTTCCTTGTACATGCACTTAAGCCTCCAGGTTTTATTTAGTAGTGTGATACATTAGTGCTACAGGTTTTTTTCTGTTTTAATTTACTCTTCTTTTGTACAGAAATAGAAAAGCAGCCAGGGTATTCAGTACTACCAAAGGAGATGTGGTGGTTGAATTGATATGTTGGGATTCTGTGGCCGTTGTTCAGGGAGAAGCTGTAACTAATGACTAATTCCCTGTGATCTTTAGCTAATAAATGTTTAGAGACTTTATTCTTGCTTCTTCAGAAAAGGAAGTTGTGTGCAATTTAAAAAAATACTTTGGCAGTGGTCCATGAGGTCTTCGAGGGCATCTTTTGTAAATTTTTCTGGAGTTTTTGAAAATCACACTAGAAGCCTTTCAACAGCTTTAGGTGTCTAATTCTTCCTAAAAGTCTGGACTGTTACCCACAGTATTTTCATCCAGCTATGTTTTTCTGAAGGCAGGAGGTTTCAGCTCTTTTACATCTCCATTCAACTTCCAGATTCTGGTACCTGCATCCTCTCATGCTCCAAGAGCAAATCCTGTATTACTTCATTACTTTCAGAACGGTCTGCAGGGCTGCCTTCACTTTTCCCTGACATAAGTTTGACCCTAAATATTCTTGATAGAGCATGTTTTCTTTTCATATAATCTTAGAGAGTTCAAAACAATTGCTGTTATGAAGTGCCTCCCTCCTGCTATGAACAGCTCTGCTGTTCCTTTCAGAGCAGCAAGTAGAACCTTCAGTGTTGGCACCTTTGTCTACTCTCACACTGTTCAGGGTCGCTGCAATTACTTTATTTGCACCTGCTTCATTAATTGTCTGGGCTGTCATCTCATGGCATTAATCCATGTTGCTGACACTGCTGAGATAATACTCTTGAATGTAAAGACGACAGGCACATGGCCCAGTTACTTTCAGTTCACCTTGGAGGTGAGTGGTTTCATTTCAGTTGCTATTTCTTAAAAAAGGAGAATTGTTTCTTTGGGTTTTATAAATTTCTGAAAGGATCATGCAAATGGAAATTTCAAACTATTACTATTGTTGTTCCATATTCTATTTCAATAATCTCTTTTGCTTTACCATGGTATATTATTTAATTTCCTACTGTTTCACACGAACATCTGTAACAAAGTTGCAATGAAAACCAGCGTGCCATTTGGTTAATGAAATTAATACCAAGTGACCTGAATGTTCTGGAATTAATCAGGTGACAAAGGAGATGGGCTTAAGTTGTGAATAAGTGTATTCATGCTTGTGAGAATACAAGAGATATGAACCAAATTTCATGTGAATTTTTGGTGGAATTTTAAGATAATTTAAATTAAGTTTCAAACATTACAAATGCTCCTTATCAATGAAATGTATTCTAATCCTAAAAATCTCCATATTCTGGAAACCAAGGTATGATTTTCAGTGCTGACTTCACTGGATATTGATATCAAAGATCAATAATTGAATATACATTTTAGATCTTCTTATCAATAATAAGAAATTAATACATGTATTTGATGGCATTAAAATCATAAACCATGGCATGTTTTAAAAAATGTCCTGTGCAGCTTGGCTCAGAAGAAGATACCTGGAAACATTCCTTCTGAACACAGCTGTTGTGGTAAGACAATTGAAGAGAGAAAGTTTTGCTGATTTCTACTTTCTCTATAAGCTAGATTACATCAGGCTTCACACATAGTGATCACCTAGAAAGTGAAATGTTCACCACTGCAAACATTGGTGTACCTGACTTTTGTGTACTCACCAAAAAGGTGGGCAGCAAAATTCAAGTAGACTGTTCAAACTCCCAAGTTAGTCCCAGTAGAACAACCACAGACACATGTTAAATGCAGAATATTCTATTGCTGTACTACAAATGCTTTCTTTTTCAGTTTAACCTCAAATATGTGGGTGTTTCTCTTGACCTTCTTTGTTTAGCTTTTTGTGATGGAGAGCATACCTTTAAAGGGAACTTGGCTGCAAAGATCAATAACCAGGCAAAAAACACAAATGGAATTTGAGAAATTGTGACTACACTAAATTTTCCAGGCAAGTTCAAAATAAACAGATATTTGATGTTTAAACATTGCCTTCCCTTCAGATGAGGAGAGGTAGCTGACAAGACAACACAAAAAGCATGATGTTGCCCTTGAAAACATGACTGAAACCTTTAAAGGTTGGGTTTGCCAAAAAGGACACACAAAAGGTACTACTTTCTGCAATTTGTGCCTGAATTGCCTTGCCTGTTTTCACACTGCAAATGGCTGGATTCAGAGTTACATAGATTAACACAATTCTGAGCATTGCTGAAATCATCTCCTGTGAAAGCATGTTGAACACAAAGCATTAGCCAAGGACTCATCCTTGGAACACTTTGATGTGGAAAGTTTTTTGGGCCATGTCTCAGCCAAATTACAGCAAAAACCAGGATTTTTTTTCTTAATTAGGGAAGCTCAGAACTCCAGCAGTGAACTCCTGATTCCCACTCATTTCAGTGAGGCCAGGATTTCAGCCCTGAGTTACAACTGGATACATTTACATCTGTGCTGGGGAATTGGAAATCACTGTCACAGAATTGTTCAGAGGATTCACAAACCAAGCCACGTCAAACTTTAAAACACAATGGTGACAACTCTGGGGGCAAAACAATTACTTGTCAGAAATTATGAATTTTTGGGGTTTTTTTGCCTCGGAGATGTAGACAGGAATCTCATTGCTGCAGTGGTTACAGTGTTAAACACAGGGAAATCGAAATGCCATGCTGTTCAAATGGAAAAGGTAGAAAGCTTTGAAATTGTGCTGATGAGGGATACAAAACTCTTTGTCTTTACAAACAAGGGATTTGCCTCTCTTCCAGATTCTCTAACACTCATTTTCCAGGTACTAAACACAAATTTACTCAGAAAGTAAGTTTAGGGGGATGTGCATGCTTATGGATTTTTTTTTCTTTACATTTCTATGAAACTTAACTAAATAATACATGTCTTCATATAATTAATTGCACAAAGTAAGCAAGGCATTTTTAAAATACATTTTTCCTAGACTCTGTTGACTTATGACCTTTTGAAAAAGCATGTGAAGAAACAATCAGGCCATTGCATCGTTCTGTGCCAAAGTAAAGAGTACTGGATTCTTGAGGGAGGACTACTGCTTGGCCTCTCTGAGAATAGGTAGGAGTTTGTCTCTGGCACTGACTGCAGCAGCCACAAAGTTTTATATATAGAACAAACCATATGTTCACTCTCCATACAACTAACTGCTAAATACTTTCAATTAGAATGATTGTTTGGTCAACCATCTTCATTTTATTTTCTTGAGTCACAATAATTATTAGCATAAAGGGATAAAAAATTCATCAGATACTTATGGGAGTCTCTAAACAAAGTTCAGATCTGAAAATAAGCAATTCTTTAAGGTGTATTGTGAAACTGAATAGGAACTTTAAGTCTGGTTAAGGTCAGCTTTACTTCTTAGTTACAAAGCTACTGTGGGATCTGAAATGGGAGCTAAGGCCCCTTTTTCCAGAAATAGAGGGAGACAAAAGGAGTCGCTTCCTGGAGATAAAACCCTTTAATAGTAATAAAGACCTCATTGGAGCAGAAAGATGCAACTCATTCTTCCCTGTGCCTGTTGGACTGAGTTGGTTTTCCCTAGTGTTTGTGAAGTCTGTGAGAAATGTTTGGATAAGATCTTTTGGTGCTGTTCCCAGAACATGGTTCATGTGGTATCAAAGAATCCTGATGTTTTGCCAGGGATCTTTTTGTCACTGGGAACTTAGAGGCTGGTCTTGCAAAGAGTTGGCTGATCTGCAATACAAAGAGAACTCCTGAGCAACCTATTCTGGCAGGCCATCTTCAGTCAAAGCCTCCAGGGAGCTGTACCAGCAGGCTCCACCCAACAGGACCATGAGCAAAAGTGACAATTTTAACTTCTGTAACACTGCAGAGCTGAAATTGAAACATCAGTTGTCCAGGCCATGGGTTTACACTGAAATATGAATTACTGGAATAACTAAATGAGGTCATTGTAATCTTTCTTAAAGCCAGACTCTCCTTGTCTTGAAGCAGGGAGATCAAAGAGATGAAGCCCAGACTGATGTGCAATTATTATATTCCTTCAACTGCAAGAATTAGTGACTCAAGCTGCCTGAGAAGTGGGAAGGAGGGATTTTGACTGACCTCACTTAAATACTATTTCAGTAGCATTACTGTTTCTTTAGACATCAGTTTAAACTGGTAGTTCCCAATCTTTTTTTCAATGTGTCATCCATGTTTTCTTCACTGACAAGGCAGTCCTGGATTAATGGGAGGTAAACATCTAGACAATTTTCCTCACTACTTCCATTCACCTCTTGATGTCTGGAATTACAGACATCCTGTTTTGGCTTCATCTCCCACTGCTGTGCACAGTACTTAAGGTGCAGCGTGCCACCATGTATCTACAATACACAAAAGATGAGAAGGAAGCAGATTTTCCAGAAGCCTTACATTTGCAGTGATGACATATTAGGTAAATTGGCATCCTTCCTCTTAGTGAAGACGAAAATGGATAACAATATCCTAATGGATCAAGTTGATACAGTTTCTCTCAGCTCACAAAATATTGTTCTGCTTACTGATGAATATGTTATGTTACAACTGTTAGAACTCTGAGAAGCTGTTTTGTCGAACTATGTCTTCCATTTTTAATTATTATGCCACTTATTTCTGTATTGATTTCACTCCATAGTTATTATTATGATCTGGTCAGGAAGGTCTAAAATAGGTATGTGTTCTGGAGTCATAACCATAGTTAAGGCCACTTTTTAATTGCTTAGTTTACACTGATGATTACATTTCAAATCAGGAAATTTTGATTTTCTTACTAAAGTTCAAGTTCAAATTGTAATAAGAATCTTACAATTTCATTTTTTGTAAGCAGAACTTTTTTTTCCACAACTTTGTGAAGAATATTAATAATCTTTGCTATTTATTGTCACCTGCCTATATCACTGGTGGGCTGTGCTTTGCTTTACTGTGAGCATTTTATCTGAGCTGCTGGAGGTATTCTCAGCCATGTGTTCATTTGACATGATTCACTTTGATTTTTCTCAGCCATCACTGCATTTGGTCAGCAAACAGGTCAGCTGAAGAAGTTATTACAAGTGCATATAGGTACATATATAAAAAATTTATATGTCCATGTGAAAGGACTTATGCCTGGAGGTTTATTTGATGTTAAAGTTCATTGACCACCACCAATGCCACTTAACTAATTATGTAAGTAAATATGCTAAGACTCAGAAAAGGGTACATATTTTTAGTTAGATAGAAATGAGATGGAAAAATGCAGACAAATCTGTAGAAATGTTATTGAGCTTGTGACTGACTTACCACATGATCTGCCTCTCCTTAGGTCAGTGGGTTCATACACCACATGCACCGTGTCTCTAAGTTCAGTGTGCAAGCCTTGTGCCAACTCTGCCTTCTTGAAAACAGCCCATCTATCCTCTTTCTAACATTACTCTCTTGACTTACAATGGCCCCCATCTGGTGCTTTCCTGATACACTGAAGAAGAGTAAATCATACCATGTATCATACCATGAAACAGAGAAACTGGAATGCAAAGTATTACTTTTTCTAAGTTTTGATACACATTTCATGTTGAAAAGTGACTGCTATATTTATAAAAATAGTTTGGATGATGAATAGTTTCATGAAACTACTCAGAAATTATTAGCACAGTAAGGATTACATACTATCTTATCTGAATAAGTTGCTAAAAATTCATACTCTTGTTTTACCAGTTCCCTCCACCAAAAATTAACACTTACCAAAGAAAATACTGTGAAATGTTATTCCAAGGTTTCTTGAATAGGTTGAAACCAAAGCAAAATATCCAGGATTGCTGCTTAAGATACCTGAACATCAGATTTTCTATGACTGCAGAGAATATAATTATTTTGTTAATAATTTATTAAGTAGGTGCAACATGTAGGAAGTGGAGCTGAAAATCCTTGTTAGGAGGTCATTTATTTCAATGGTACTGAAATTTATTATTACTGGGCCTATCTTTCTACTGCAATGGGATAGGGCCTTCATCTATATGAGCCCTATATACATATATTCCTATTTTCAGTCCAGCCAGTAGGTGTTACTTCTGTACGATAGCTAGAATCTTGGCCCTAGGTAGTTGTATTCTGCAGCCACTGCCTGGATTGCCAGGTATCAATAGAAACTTCCTCTCCCTGACCCAAGTTTTGATGCCCCAGGGAAATTGCACCATTCCTCACATGCCTCTAAATGCTCCTCAGCAGTGGATCTGAATTTCATTAGAAAGGGAAGGTCAGCTCACATGGAATTTCTGCTGCTGGGGTAGCAGCATAACCCTCACCACAGTTCAGTTCACTTTTGCCAAGGGAATGCAGAGAACATGGAACAAGTGTCCCCCAGCTGGCCACTGGCAATCCTCAAAATGTACCCCTAGGTAGGGAGGATCTGATGGCTCTGCTCCCTTCCTGTCCTGCTGCCTGAGAGTAAGCACAACATTCTTCAAATGACTTTCTGAGAGAACTTCAAAGGGGAAAGGTTGGAAGAAAGAGAAATACCAAATTAAATTCTTCTGGAGCTTTGCCTGGGCCTTCAGGGATATGTCACTGTCTTACCACAGCTCAGGAACTCCTGATCCAATCCATTTCCCCTGCCAGCAGGATCAGTTACAATTAAACTGATGTCAACATAATTGTCTAGCCTGCCTTGTAGCATCTTTGTCACTGGAGATCTTTACTTTCCAAAGTAATATATTCCAGTGCTTCACTGTCACTACGGTTGGACAGCACATTTTTTTGTTTTGTTTTTTCCCTAGTGTCATATTTAAACTTCCTGTGCTCCATCCAAGGGACATTAATTACTGTCCTTTTCCTCTTGAAAGCAAACTTTCACATCACTGAGGATTCCTGACCTCAGTCCTCTCATTTCTAGGCTCTGTTCTATCATTAGAAGTCATTGTCTTCTATATCTTTTCTCTATCTTGCTTGTTTGAACTCCCACCACCTTTAAGTGTGGTTTCTGAAACTAAATAGCATACAATTACTCAACATCTGAAAACAGAATTCTTATTTATTAATCTCACAAGATTTGGTGGGATTTTGCAGCTTTCTTTTTGCTATGGCACAAAATTAGCAATATGTTGATCTTAATCTCTTCACATCCTGGGGGTTTTTATCATTAATTATTGTACTATATTAAATAATCATTGAAGTGGTATTCCTTAACACTAGTATCAAATTAATATTAGATATGTTTATCTGACAGACATTTAAAATTACTATTTTTTCTTAATTTTAAGTTAAAAAATTACTGAAGAATGAGCCAGATTTGTACTGCTTGACAATTACATGTGACACCAGGAGAACTGGGTTTGGAGTCATGATGGAAAACAGGTAAACTCCTGAATATGTTCCTCTTTTTTCTTACATGAATGGTATACTCCAGAACTATCAAATTCTTCTACCCTGTGACTTGGTCAAAAAGGAAAAATGAGGAAGCTGGCAAATGCTGATAAGGTAACTTCATGAAATGCAAAGAATAAGTTAATAAATTTTGTGCTTCTGCTGATAAGTCAAGGAGTGTAAATGTTTGTAAAAATTACTTCAACTTATCTTCTTAAACAAAATTACTCCCATGTCATTTTCATCCACTCATTTGCCTCCTTTCACTGTGATAAAACCATGGTCAGTCATTTTGCCAGGTTTTTGCTACTTTAAGTAATGACACAAATATATTAATTTCTGCTTATATGTTCTCATCTTCTAAACTGGAAATGAGCAGGAATGTTGGGCTCTCATTGATAAGAAGTTGCATGATTTATTTGAAATTAGGCTTTGTTTTGTGCATCTTTAGTAAGCAGTGCATGCGACTCTGGTTTTAGGTATGACTATTTGTGAATGACTCCCTTCTTTTCCCAGCTGAAGTACATGATGATCATTCCACTCTGTACTCCATCCATTTCCCTCCCCTCTCCATTAAAAACAAATGAGAAGAAACCAATCAAAACCAACCAGAATCCACACACAAAACCCCCAAACCAACAACAACAACAAAAAAAAAAAAAAAAAAAAAAAACCCACAAAAAAAAAAGAAACCCCAAAAAAGCCAAAACCCAAACAAAAGCAACAACAAAAAGAAAAACCCCAAAGACCAAAACCCAAGAGCAACCAAGCAAACAAAAAAAAACCAAACACAAAAAATCCCAGCGCAGTACTGTCTCTCCACTGGCAGCAAATGCAACTATCGTGAGAACCTCATGTTGTCCCTGTCTGGGCTGTTGTCTCCCAGTTGAACCTTGCTGTATTCCTTACTGGAAGGTTACAGTCACAAGTAAATTGCAGTTTTCCCCCAGAAGTATGAAAAAAGTTTACACACCCAAAACTTAACAGATTTTTTATTCATACTGCATATGCATCCAGTCTGCCACCCACAAAAATCTCTGCCTCACTGATACCCATAAAGGGCCAAAATGAAGTTTGGGGTGGCATCTACCTTCCAAAGCCTTCCATTTCCTAGCCTGACTGGTGACCTAAATAAAACTCTTCAGTATTAGGTTTTTACAAGATGTAATTTATACTATGGCTGTCAGGAGTTAAGATAGTAGTTGCCATGGAGCTTTAATCTTTTTTTAGGCTTTAGTCAAAGGAAGCTGGAAATCAGTATGATGCTGGGTAGAACCTTGCTCAATAGAATTTTATTCAAATTGGGGCAGGATTTAATCCTAATTTTTCTGCTGAACATTAGTATCAAAGGTTCTAGAATTCATTCTATTTTCTTCTCTTTTGAGATTCTTAAACCACATTACATTCAACCCAAAAAGTACTTGCGTTGCTTCCCCTCTATTCCTTCAGCTATAAACTGTAACTTTCTTCTAATCTTCACGTGCACAGCTAATCACTGTAGTGAAATTCATTCACCAGTTCTTTCATTTTCAGTGGCAGCATTCTGTATGTGTATGAAAGCAAAGCTTTAGGGAGGATTTTAATTTTTCTATGCACACACTAAGCACTAATCTCTACACTGGAAAACAGGCCTTTGAAACAGAAATTACAGTTCGAATCTGTGTCTATGCTACTTATAACTTCCTTGATGTATGTTTAAGAAAAATCCCCAAAAGCATACAATGCATAAAGTGCATCTCTGAGCAGTACAGAATTGGCCAGTAATGCTCTGCTGGAACACAGCTGCAGCAGAACAGAAATGCAATTCAGTTTAATACTTGCAGTTAAAACATGCACTTAAAACTGAACTTGCCCTATATGAGGTAAATTAAAAGAATGCAGATCTAGATAAAAAAATGAATTTGTTAAAATGAGCTTTTAGAAATCTTACCAAAAAATTAGAAAGGATTCAGATGCAATCTTACCTTGACCTTGAAACTAGGATTCAAAAGCACATGGCAGCTTCACTTAATGAAAAACTTCCCAGAATTTTCACTAAATACAACTGTTTATTGCCCGGCTGTAGTGGCACTGCATAATTCTCAAGCTGTTCCAAAGACTGCAGAGTAATCAGAAAATTGTCACAGGAGAGAATTTCAAACTCCTTTCAACTCTTTCATGGCATGTATTGTAAAAGAGGCAGGAAAGAAAAATACATCTTTTCACTTCTACAGTATGTGTGGGACTTGAACACTTGCACATTAACATCTGTTTCTACCACTGCTAGAAAAATGTCTTGCCTAACTAGCATTGGACAGAAAGACAATTGTGGGTTTGAGTGAAAGCCCTGCTCATCAACTTCAGAGGATCTAATGCAAAGACCTGTGGTATATTTTTCAGTCTGAGGTGTCAATATCAAAGACTTGCAGAGCTCCTGGAAATGACACCTCTTAACAAAAGAAATATATATGCAGATAAGAGGGAGAAAGAAGTCCAAGCCCTTAACTTGCTGGTGTGGCCAAACAGCTCATGTGAATTCAGACAAACCATAGCAGTTTCCTTAAAGCCGAAGTTAGAGACTTTTAAATGAAGAGTCTTCAAAGTTATGAAATGCCATCTTCTTTATAAAGGCCCATTTCAGCTCTAAAAGGAGCCAAAACAAAATCCTTATATAAATTCAGGGAAGAAAGGGGCATTTCCCTTACCTTTATTCTGAACTAGTTTCAAGACCTGTCAGTATCACATTACCATTTCTGGGTATGTAGATTAGTTGAAGCTTGGCAGTGAAATACAGTTAAAACTAGTTTAAATACAGAATATTATCACAGTGCTGCAGATATCAAGATGACCTTACAATTTAGATGACAAGTATTAAATTGCTTGTTTTGCTTTCAAAACAGTATGCTTTCTCTTATGTGCATTTGTGTTTTGCTTTAAAGCTTATTTCATCCAAATTAATCAAACTAGCCCACAGGATAGTGATCAAGAAACATTCTTGCTCCAATAAAATTTCTTTTAAATAGCTTATTGGGGTCATTTTGCTGCTGATAAACTTGCATTACTTCAAAACTGAAAGGCGAAAAGAACAAACTTAGAAGTGCACAATTTTTCAAAAGCTCCAAGAAAACAAGATGTAACTAGGCTGAATTAGGATGCAGCATTGATTTTCAAAAGAGAAAGCAGTAAACTGTGTAGTCACATATACTATTATCAACTTCCAAAGTATGCATTGCCCTGATTACATTTTTTTGTTTTTGCAAGAAGACAGACTTACTTCATGAGACTCAATACATATCTTGAATACTGGTTTAACAGTCTTTACTTTTCATTTTGACTTCACTAGTGAGGTTCATCCCTTTAAGAAATGTAACTCAACATTAAGAAGCAACATAAGAATTCTCTACTTACCTTTCTGATTTCATACTAGCATCTTATGTGCATCTTCAGCAATTTATCATTGATCTTCTATGGGAATGGATAGAAACCCATAAAATTTAGGTTTGGATAAAAAAAGTGGTGAAAGGCTAGATACCAGATAACATCAGTCAGATATTTTCTCATGTATGTCTTAACAAAAAATTAGCTAGAGCATTTAAAAGAAATAATTGCAGAAGGACCCAGTATATTTGAGGCATGCTGCTATTTTGCAATATAAACAGAACTATTGTTACATTTGAGCAATTTCATATATTAGGCCAAGCAAGTGCCATTTCTCAAGCACTATCTTCACTGGAAGCCTTGAGAATTCCTATTCACTACTAGAAGGGTCATTAGAATAAAAGAAAGCATCCCTGCGTTAAAGATATTTATCTGGACCACTTTCAAAATCTAAAATTTCCTCTCTGTATCACCCCAACATACACCTCCTACTTCAGTAATTATTTCAGATGAATTATGTAAGGCTCCCAGATTTCCTCTCTACATTGGAAAGAAGTATTCTTGATTTATCCAGTACAAATTCAAGCAATACTTTTCCAGATAAATCAGTAACATTAATAGTTATAATTTTACTTGTACTTTGTCCTGCAGCTTCAATGCTTACCTAAGCAATGTTTATTTTTTAATACTAGGGAGCATTGTCCATTTTAGGTAAACGTTAAATTTTCATGTAATCCTCAGCCCAAGGCTTCCAATCAATCTTCTCAAAAAGGAAATTTGAGAATCCTTAAGCCATAACAAAAAAGGAGTCAAATGTTCAGAAGACAACTTACTGCCACTTATCTCCAACAGCAGGTCTGATAATTCTCCATCAAAAGCCATGATCCAGCCCCTCAAGACAGTATTTGCAACCTGAGATCAGCCAGTAGGCCTGAAAAGCAAGGTAGGGATAAGGTTTACCCTCTATCCCATCCTACTGATGGTCAGAGCCCTTACCGGAGTTTCCTGCCGGAGCTGTTTGCTTACTGTGGTACAGATCTCCCTACTGGAGCACTGCTCCACTTCATAAACCTACAGTTTTAGAGCAAAAATTCAAACATCTGCCTTTCCACTCCCTTTGTACATGCTAACTACTTGCAAATGCTCCATCCTGCTAAGGAATCAGATCATACCTGAGGAAACAGGCTTAGTATGTTACTTACCTTATGATACTGAGCATGCTGTGCACTGATTTGTGCCACCTGGTCTGACAGCACCGAGGCTTTGTGCCTTGCTCTGCACATTCCCCCCTCAAGCCCACAGCCCTCTAGTGGAGATGCAGGAAGGAGTTCTGATGGCATTCATCCATCCCAGCTCCCTTTTGCTCATGGCCTGCCTTCTGGGCTGCTCTCAACTCAGCACAACTGCTTCTAATTGGCCTTGGCCAGAGCTGGTGTCACTTTTCTCTCTGTTCTGTCAAGGGACACCTTAGCAGCAAGGGACCTCCAGGAACTTAGAGCACTTGCAGCCCACCCTCAGGTAACCCCACAGCCAGCCCTGCAGAGCTGCTGCCTGCCTTGCCAAGCCCACCCCAATTCCAGTCTCAAGAGCACTGCTGAGCAGGAACCCTAGGACTGAGCTTTGGTACCCACTCACCTCTCCATTAGCATCTCCCCTTGCAAAGGAGCAGCAACAGCTGTTCTCATCTTTTTTTTCCACCTCCTTTAAGGCATGGGGGTGAGGAAGTTCACTTTTAACTACCACCCAAGTAGTGTTTAGATACTACCAGCATACTTCAGGACAAAGCTGTTACACCACCTGTCAGAAACCTGCTGGGATTTGTCTATTGGTTCTGTGCCATGCATGCTTATGTTTTGTTAGTTTGTATCTATCAACTTTTTTATTGAAAGCTTCTGCCTTCAGGCTTTTAAGGTAGTTGCCCAAGTGCAAGAATTTTGGTGCTGTGCCTAAACCCAGGTCTGGCCACATGCACACACAAATCCTACTTGAGGAAGAGCAAAGTTTACACCCCAGAGAATACCAGTCATGATTCAGCTCTCAACAGATGGATTATAATGAAGATTCCATAACATTATAATGAAGATTCCATCACATTTCCAGTTCCTGTTCCCTGAAATGTTAATATGCCCTCCTCTCAAGGGATCCTACCACTTCAAGGCTTATAGAGAGATCATCTTTAATGATAAAGACCACATCAGGATGCTTGACAAAACCTATTATGAAAAACTGAGTATACACCATAGTTATATCATACCCAAAAACTGACTCCCAAGTATAGTCACAAAGACAAGAGTTTAATGTTGGCAAAAAAGAAAAGTTTAAGTTAGTGGTATTTTCTTCCTTGCAATAACATACTGTTCATGTGAAAGTCACTGGAGAGGTCTGCTTATAGCTCGGAAGACTTTTACAGTTACAGCTGAATTTAAAACCCCTAACTCCAAACATGTGATGTTAACACAAAAACTGAAAATGTAAAACTTGGGATAAAGAACTCAGTTGTTAAGATGCTAGCAGAGATATGAGGCCTTTCAACCCCTTTACCATAACATGAGAAGTTCTTCAGTATCTTTCCCACCACCATTATTTCAGGATTCACAAGGTTCTTTAAAATACTAAAGCAAATTGGAACCAAGCGTCATCCGCTTGCAATGTCTTCTGTGAAAGGTCTGAAGCCACCCTGTTTCAATTATTTGGTTATTCAGTGCAGAAAGTTAAAGATCACAGAAGGTATAACAGTTTTTAATATTAATATTATAGATTAAAAATTATTGCATAGTCTTATGCATTTCCTAAAACAATGTTCTGTGGAAATGAAACATTTTAATATAAAAGGAGCAACTCTTTAAAACATAAATTGCTTTCACTACCTCGACCTCCTATCTTTTTTTGATTTGTCAGTACATTTGTCCATCGTTTTCTCATTGTCTCCTCTGCACTTGGGGCAATACCACTTCCCCTTCGGTTTGTACGTCAGTCCAACACAGGAAAAGTGGAACCACTCAATAGGGCACTGTTCATTGTCACATCCTATCATTTCGCCGTAAGACACTTGGCTGCATAAGCAGTAAGTTGGTTCATTGGGATCAATTACAAATTCTACAGGTGAAACCTCTCTCTCCTGTTTGGCTTTGGAGCGTTTTTTCTTCTTGGAAGATTTTGATCTTTTCTCTTTCGGCGGCTGGTCGTCGCAGTCGTCGATGCCGTTGGCTATGTGGCACAGGTCGCGGCTCTCGCTGGTGCGCTGCCGACGAGGCCTGCGCGAGGATCTCTCTGGCTGGCACGACTCCATCTTGGCCTTTTCTAGAGGCTTTTCGTTCTCAGACAGCTCTTGGAAACACTGAGAGTGCGTCTCCATTTGACGGGCTCTGTTCTCTACCAGTTCTAGCATCTGAGTAACTATTTGAATTTTTTCATCTCCAAGTTCTTGACTGTTGATTAATGCACGCTGAAGATGCTGCTGCAAGCGTTTCTTCTGAACAGGATCGTTTTCTGACTTGTATTTTTCATAGACATCATCTATTTCTTTTAGCGCTTCTATAAAATAAAAATAATCACAGGAATAATTACACAAGATGAAACATGCTCAAGAAAACAAAAACATTCTCTAACTGATGAGAAATACTACAAATCTTAATTACAGTATACCCTAGATATCATTTAAGTGCATGTGGTCCTCAAATCAGTGTTTAAGGTCACAATATGTTGCAAGAAAATATTCTCATGTTCTAAGAAAGAGCAAGCTTATTTTAGCCATTGGAAAAAGAAAGGATAATACAAGAGAGGGGACACAGTAGTTGTTAAGGCATGGATAATCCAGATCCTCCTTCCATTTGAAACAGGAGGAGTTTCTCCTAAGAGTCCTTACCACAATAATTCTAAAACTCGTCCAGCAAACCAAAGCAATTGCTTATTTTATCACACGAAGAATCCTGAAATTCATAGAATTGTCATATATCATGATATATAACACTCCAGAATTAGTTCATCCAGGTCCTCTGCCCTCCCCTCTTACTCATCTCAAGGTTTGGCATTACATTTTCAAGTAGACACAGTTATAAAAGGAGTATGACAACTGAAGTTACATAATAGCAAATTTACAATCAGAATGAAAATCAACTTACACCCCTCAAAATACTTTCCCTATTGCCAAAACAAATTATTTTAAATCAGGGTTGAACTTTTCAGAATAGGCGACCTTCTCTTTAGTGCATCATAGGGTATTTTTAAGCAACTAGTAAATGAGTAGCTCACAGTTTGATTTCCAAGCTTTCCCTCTTCCAAGTCACGCAAAATAACTGCATGAGTTGCTGTGAATCTTTCACTAAATTTAGTTCTAAGAAGCAAGTTGAATGAACCCGAATATGAGATCAACGTCTTATAAATCAGTCTTAGTCTGTACTCTGCTGTTCTGTATTGCTGGATTTTAAAATTACTTTTTCCAAGGCAAATGTTACACTAGATCGACACATAAAGGACAGAGAAACTCCAAATGGGGAAGGAAATAATTAGAAGAGCTGGCAGTGAAACTTGATGTACAGTGTTAGGTACAGTATTGGTTCAGTCATCACACCACAACAGGTCAGTAAGAACCCAGGATTTTATTTGAACAGGTAAGGGAGTTTATAAATGGTATTAAACTATTTACTTCTAAAGCAGAAGTTATGCAGAACAATCTACCTCCTCCTAAAGACCTGCATTTAAATAATTTGGTTTCATTTTAAAAGAATTTGTCTGCACTGTTGTGAATTGATTCAAGCTTGTTATCTCAACATCATTCCTAGTGATATTTCTTTCCCTGCTGATATCTTGGAACAGTAGCTTAAGCATGAACAACTGCTTTTTGCTACAAATTCTGAAACGTGTATGACAACAGGAGCCAACTGCATTTTGTTCTGTTCCAGATTTTCACTATGGTAATATAAAAATCACTTCTCTGGCCTGTCCAGTAACTCAATTTGTATTTTCTGTATTTTAATATTAGCATTCCAGCCACCATTTAAACCATAAGCTTTATTTCACTACACCTTCAGCTGCATCATTTGCCTCTGGCAGTGACAAGAGAAATAAAATTTTTAAAAACCCTACTCTCAGCTCCTGAGAAGCATGGAGTAGGGTACTTTGTATGCTGCTGAACAAGAACGGCATAACCAGAGTACAATATTGCACAACCACACAATCTCCCACCCAGACTTCTTTTTTTGGAGGCAGAAGTGTAGATACAGATAGATGAGCTAGATTTCCCATATTGGGAATGCCCTATGGAGAACCATTCACAAACAATAGCTGTTCACTCGTTCATACTGTGACACAGAACAACATTCATCCTACATCGGTTATTGCCTGGATGCAGCCTGTGAGGATACGCTGAACTTTACAGGGATCAACAGCCACTAAAGAACGCAAAGAAGTTTTGGACTGACAGAGACGGAAGTTTACCAAACTACTTGTGAATCCCCAAAGATTAGACAAAGCATTCATATACCCTAATAAACAGCTCTGAAACCTCTGTTAAAAAAAAAACAAAACAAAAACCCCACAAAAAACCCCAACCCTAACCAGAGCCAAGTGTTCATTACAGATAATCTGATTAAGTTTGGTGGAGCTAATAAAAGCTAAAACGATTTGTTTTCTAAGCACAAGAGTGACTTTTTCCCTTCTCCACAGACCACCATTACCTTTTAAATTAGCTGAAATAATATAGCATTGCTGTTACATTTTTAGACTTGGGTCTAAAATATTTTTATCCCATTTTTAGGGTTTTGAAGATGTTTTGTTGTTGTTTTAAACCAGTTGAAGGCTTTGATTAAAACTAGCAACAAATTTATTATATGACCCAGTATTGGTGGCTGGATAAACAGTCAGTAATAAACAGTCTAAAGAAAATATTTTATCTATTAAAGTCTGAGGATTGCTGGCTAGTCACCATCGATCAGGAGGTAAAGAGCCAGCCTTGACTAGGAATTCAAAATGCTGCAGGCAAGTCTATGCCATTTAAACTTTAAAATCCCAGGCAACTTACAAAAGCCTGTTCTTATGTGTTTGCTCGGGTAATTAGAAAGATAATTGAAAGAATCCCTTCACAACAGCTGCCTCCTGAGGTGGCCCTTCAGCGTTTGAGAGGCCTTGCCGGTGCCCATGGTCCCTCCTGCCCACGCCGAAGGAGGGAGATGCGGCTCCGGTGCCGACTGCCCGGGATCAAATTCCTGCCGCATGGCAGGGCCGGCTGCAGCTGCCGTGCGCCGCAAACTCCGCGGGGCGCAAGGACTTCCATCGGCACTGAACCTTCCTCCCGCAGGAGCCTTCGGGTGAGGTTCAGGGCAACTTCCCGCTCCGCAGCCTCCCTCCACGACCCAAGGGAACGCTGCCGGCGCTTTATGTATCCCAGCCCCCACCGTGCGTGCGGTCTACCGTGGGACGGGCGCTGGGCCCCGCCGGGACGCCGCCCCCCGGCTCCGCACGGCGGGAGGAGCTGCGGGGAGGCCGATTTCCGGACCGCACCTCCAGCGGCAGCGCCGCCGGTTCGGGCAGCAGGGCAGCCCGGCGGGGCGGAAGCGACCCCAAACGGCGGAGCCGGGGCCTAGCGCCGGGCAGCGCGGCCCCGAGGCGGGGCGGCCTTCCCCGGGACCCGCCGGGAGCCCCGCGCCCCCGCAGGCTCAGCCCCGCGGGGCCCCAGCAGGTCTCACCCCGGCCCCGACTCCTCCGCGCCGGGCGCATGTGCGGCGGGTGGAGGCCGTCCCCTTTCCCCTTTTCCCAGCCGCCCGGTGCCCCGCGGCGGCGCCCACCTTGGCACTGCGTGTCCATCTCCCGCAGCAGCGAGGCGTTGCGCTGGATGTCCAGCGGCAGAGATTCCACGCACTCCAGGTAGTCCTGCACGTAGAGCGAGAGCAGCCGGGCCCGCTCCCCGCCCGGCGCCGCCGGCCCCGCCACCAGCTGTGGCCCCGCCAGCATCATCCCCCCGCGCCAGCAGCACATCCGCCGCCGCCGCCGCCGCCGCGCCGCCCGCACCGGGAGCGGGGTCCTTGCGGCGGCCCCGCTCCCTTCTCCGTCTTCTTCTTCTCCTCCTCCTCCTCCTGCCGCCGCCCCGTTGCCCTGGGGCGGCCGCGCCCGGGGGGCGGTGAGCGCTCGCCGAGCCTGGCCGGGCTGGGCCGGGCGGCTGCGGCCGCCCCTCCGCGGGGTCCCGCGGGTCGCGCGCCCCTTCCCGCGGTGCCGCCGCCGGAGCAAAACCCCTGCTCGGCGCCCCCGCCCCTGCCCGGAGCGCGCATGCGCGAGGCCCTGCCCTTATAAGGCGCGGCCGGTGGCGCTGCCAGGCGTTCACATTCTCCCGCCTTCCCCGGGCGCGCGCTCCCATTGGCCCGGCGCGCGGCGAGGGGCGGGAGCGCGCGCGGGGGGCGGGGCCTCCCATAAAGGCGCCCGCAGGCTCCGGCGCTTCCGTGCCCGGCGGGGCCGCCCCGCGCCGCGATCCCGGTCCTGCCGCAGCGAGAGCCGCCTGATCTGTCTTCAACGGAGAGCAAAGAGGATTCGGGATGAGCTAGTATTTAGGGAAGCTGAGTGACAGTTTTATCCTGAGAAATAATTTCAAGAGTATTTTAAATAAGGCAAACGAACTTTGGCCTTTTCAACGGCACTCGCCGAACAGCAAATCTCGAAAATTTGACAGAGTATCCTGTCTTTCCCGTTGTAGAATTTGTATCAAATCTTGGCCACAACAATTATAGTAGGAAACAAAAGCTAAATTATACTTTTTGACTATATACTAAAATGTCGAGATTTCATCTCCACTTCTCTTTGAGGCCTTTTTCAGGTCTTTACTACATGAATAATAATTGGTAAGCATCGGGAAGAAAATTCATTTTGCTGAGTCTTCAAACACCCCGAGGAGACCTGTATATTTTGCATTGTTTCATTTATACTTTAGGCATCCAAAAAGATATCAGGGGAAAATGCACATGGTAAATGTAGCAAAAAGCAACCAAACAAAAAACCAATCAGAGATTATTAAATTCAGTAATAAAATTGAAAAGAAGCAAATTCAAATCCCAAGACTCTCTTCTGTCTTACATTCCTACCTCTAGTTGAGTAGCCAGCACTAAAAGAATACCCATAGTAATCTTGTAGATAGCATTTCAGGATGGCAAGATCTGGAGTAGTGGTGAAGCTGAAGCACAGGTTGCACAGAGAAGTTTCATAATCTCCATCCTTGGATATTTTTCAAGCCTGGATGAGGCCTTACACAACCTGATCTGGCTGTGAAGCTGACTCTGCTTTGGTGGCCTCCCAAGGATCCCATCTAGACTCCTTTTTCCTGGGATTCTCTCTTTGTGTGGTTTGTGCCAAATAGCTCCATGGCTACTCCTACAAGAAAATTAATATCTCACGTGATGGCAGTCTGCAAGTGTTATTTTCTTAAGACCCTAGTTCACAGAACTATTTAAATATTCCTAACTTCCAAGTCGCACAGCTGTAGGCAGATGTTCTACATGGCAGGGATTTTCATATGTCTATGTCCAAGCTGTTGAGTAATTGTGGCTGCAGCCAGTCAGCTTTGCCCAAGTCAGCAATGTGTTGGCAAGGTCATAAAAATGAATGAAAAAGTTGTAGACAGTACTTTCAAAACATCCTTCACTACACTGATGTCACTCTGGCCAAAAAAACAGGAAGTCTGTAATTCTGAGTGTTCATGTTCTTAAGAGGGCACCTTCATCTTAAAATGAACAGTTTTAATTAACAGTGTAACATCTGTAAAACCAACTGTTTGCTTTTTTTTTTTCCTGCTTTTTTTTTTTGTGTGTGTGTGCACTGTTACAGCTCAGCTTAATGAAGCCTCAGATAATTTTTTGCTACTTGTCTCATTTTTGCACAAATAGATTTAGCAAGTGGCAATAACGTGGTTACCTTGGCTTCCATCGGCACTAACTCACTGAAACTTTCCTGTGTAGTGGTCATTGCTGTCACTTCTGAGTGACTGAAGACTGAATTACTTGATATAATATTAACAGATAACACTTACGCCAGTGAAAAGGACCTGGATTTATATAATTGATACAATGTCCTTGAGAAAGGTGTTGGCTCTTTTGAGGGGTTGTGTTTCTGCTTATAGTCAGTTTGAATAGGTGTAACATTCTGCCATCTCATGAAGAAATAAAGTTAAGAAACAGGAAATTCCCCTAGAGAGCAGAAAAAACAAAGCAAAAATGTTCAATCAAAATTAACAATATTTAAAATTAAATAATAATTATTATTAAATATTAATTTAAACCAAACATTTTGGCATAACTCTTTTTTTCTCACAAGAAACTGTGCATGAACTGTCCATAAAGAAATAGCCAAGAAAATAATTCATAACATTTGTTACAGGTGGTTTCTGTGCTAAAACTTGCTGTTTGTCACTATGGGGGAAACAGTATCTAAGGTACAGCAGAGAATAGCTAATGAGTTCTGAATTTTAGTGTTATCTGCTGCTTTCAAACACTAAAATAAAATTTTTAATTTTGGGGAACCTCAAGAATGCAGCAGTGGCAGTGAACCAGACTTCCCTAGGAAAAAGAAGCCTTAGCTTGCTGCATGTTTGAAGCCTCAGGGGAAAGGAAAGCAAGAAGAGCTGATTGAATTCCCTGCTTTGCTCATGGCTCAAAATGGCTAGGAGCAAGCACAGGAGAATTTTGATGTATTGGGCTCAAGTTTGCAGGTTGATTGATAGCTCTGAGAACCAATTGTGTCCCTTCTTTCACTGTCTGTATGTGAGAATAATCAGGAGATAGGAACAGGCATGGTAGAGCAAAACCTTGCTAATTGTAGAAATGGACAGGCAGAATGATCACATATTTCCACCAACCCTCTCTGCTAAGTGGGAAACTGTCAGCTTGAGGTTGACATACACAGAGATGTGATATTAGGGTGTATTGCATCACATATATCTCAGTAGTTGTCCACCAAGGGTAAGTAATACAGAGAACTCCTATATCCAGTTTATTTAGATTTATTTATATATCTCTAAACTATTCACAGTTTTCAGGAAGAATAGATCCCAACAGGTTTTGTTTCTTTAAAAATTACCAGTATAGGTTTTTAAAGTCCAAACCAAAGTATTCCCCTTCTTTTTGTGAAAGATTTCATTATATTACAGATTTTACTATGATAAAAATATTTCCAGAGATTTAATCCATTATTTTCCCCAATTAAACTTTTGCCTCTCATCTTTCATAATCCTGATTTTAAATTCTCAAACCACCCATGATTCCTATCCTGTTTCACATAATAATACATAAGTTGGTTAGGTTTTTTTTTTTCTTTTGGTTTTGGTTTGGGTTTTTGTTTGTTGTTTGTTTGTTTTACTTTGGTGAGGGTTTTTTGGTTTTGTTGTGTTGGGGTGGGGGTTGGTTTGTTTGTTGGATTCGGTTTGGATTGGTTTGGTTTTGGTTTTATTTGGTTTATTTGGTTTTGTTTGGGATTGTTTTTTTTTTCCCTTGCTTTTTATTGATAACCCAGGAAGCTGTGGAAAAAGAAAAGCAGCATTATTGATGAGGACAAGTCCATAGGGGGCTGTAATTGTGAAAGACCTTCTTAGCATTTAGTAGGAATGCTCAAAGGATGACAACAAGGTCCTTCTTTTAAGCAAAAGAACTGATTTTTGATGATACATATTTCTTGTCACAAATGCTTCTCTGTCTTCCATGGGACGAAAAGCATGAAGAATTATCCGAGATACCATAAAAATAAATAGATTTTAAAAAGTATAAGTACAAACCAGATGGGCTTCTTAAGAGTCAGCTGAAAGAAGCAAAAGGCCATAGCAGAGTGTTGTACAGCTGATATTCTGGGAAGAGGCTATCCTTGCCAGAGGTACTGCTGTGTTTGACCAGGCAAGCTATTCTCAAAAGCTTCTCTAACATCAGGTCATCCAAAAAAGATATATCCCTGTAATGCCAGACATTGCTGTTTGATTTCTTAAAATATTAGGCTTGATTTATCTAGTGGAATACAAATCATATGAATTCACTATTATTACTATTTTTCTCTTTCATTTACACAAGTGTAGAATACTTAAAAATAAGACATGGGCTGACAACAGATAATTTCAATCAGATGATAAACTAAACAGTAGATTTCCTGAAAATACTGGGATGTGCTTTTTTCCCTGTTAGCTTCATCCTCGACTGTACCAAAGAGCTTTCTAGTACCAAGTGACAAATATCCTGCACTTATCAGGAGATGTATGCTCTTCCTTATCCACAACATTTACTCTGTTTTCTGCCAATATGCTCTAATAGAAAATCTCTTCCTGAATCTTAGTAACCAGTTGACTTGTATTAACAAGTTGACAGGAAAGAGGGCAGCCACAATATCCTGCTCAATTTTTCTTTAAGCAGATAGGTTCTACTAATTTCACCATGAGCAGACTGAAAAGGGGACTAAAAGTGCAGACTAAGTATACTCCATGCTTTGTTTTGTAATAACTATTTATTTATTTATTATGGTTCTTCACATTCAGTTTCCATACTCTAATGGCACAGCAAAACGTGTTTTGAGAAATTGGTAGGTCCAAGGCAAGACATGTTAAGAAATTCACTTATATATGACTTCATTGCTTTCATGAGAGCACACTCATACACTGTCACTTTGTTTTGAGTAGAACCACGCTGCTCCTTTTAGAGGCTACCAGCTCTGTTTGGAATACCCTCTGGAAACCAGCAGGGGCTGCACACCACCAGCTTCTCACAGGTGCTGTGGAGCATGCTTGGCTGGCATAGGAAGTGCAGCTCCTCAGAGGAGGGGGACAGTGCTGATCAGCTGAGCACACGTCAAAAACACATTCTTACTTCTTCCTTTTGTGAAGAACATATTTACACAAGTGCACCTTTGTAATCAAGATTATTAAATGAGGGCAGACAGTACACCTGCAGAAAGTTTCAGTAGGTGAAGGTTTAAGACATTCATAATACTCTCCTATTTGCAGATGTTAATTTTTCTTTCCAGTTCAGGAAATAAAGGTGGGAGTCACCCATCTAAATATGTGGAATGAGAGAAAATCTTAGTATAAATAGGTATTGCTCTAAAAATGTCTCTGTTGACTGTAAGGGTAGCCCAGGTCTCTTGTCACAGGAGTCAGTGGAATGAATTCCACTCTGTGTGCAAAAAAGGGGAAATTACATGCCTATGATTACTATTTATGAATTTCAGAGTTCCCTGAAAACTTGGACAGAGTTTTGGCATATTTCATTAAAACTCTGCAACAAACAGGAGGAAGCCTCATTTTATTTCCCTCTTCCCTTGGAGAATTCAAAAAAAGACTGGATGTGGCACTTGCTGCCATGATCTAGTTGAACAGTTAGAACATCGGCTGGACTTGATGATCTTATAGGTCTCTTCCAGTCTTGAACTTCTGTGATTCTGTGTGATTCTGTGATTCCTAGTGTGGATTTTTTTTTCTTCTTTGGAATCTGCTTATCCTAACCTAGTAAAAATTATTAATTTCTAGTGCAACTGAAAAGTCACCACAAACTCCAGAGAGTAATTTCATAGTCATTTCCAAGCTCCAGAGAGTAATTTCATATCTTCAAAATAACCCTATAGCACCAAATCACCCACATTAGGGGTTTTCCAGCAGTGCTTCTGCTAAGCAAATTTTTCAGTGCCATCACTTACTCCCAGTTACCAAAAAGTGGTATTATCCTTTACTACTAGGATATGACAAATGTACAGGGTTTTCTTCACAAGAGCACACAGAGTCTACATTTTCTGTGTTATTCAGTTGTAATTGTGAGAAAAATTAATGGTTAAACAAGATTAATAGATTCCTGCCCCTCAAACATCCTCTTCCCCAAAATAATGAGAAATGTGGCATTTACTCCAGTGTAAAGGAGGCTTTAGGCTGGAAGACTGCTGTCAAAATATAGGCAGCATCTGACTGAACATAGAACTTAGCTGCAGTTAAAATCACAGAATAACAGAACAGGGGAGGCTGGAAGAGACCACAGTGAGTCATCTGGTCCAATTTCCCTGCTTAGGCTGGGTCCCCTAGAGCACATTGCACAGGTTGTGTCCAGACAGCTTTGAACCTCCCTGGAGATGGAGTTTCCACAACTTGTCTGGGCAATCTGTTCCAGTGTTTGGTTACCTGCACTGTAAAGAAGTTCTTCCTTGTATTCAGGTGGAACTTCCTGTATATCCATTTCTGCATGCTGCCTCTTGTCCTATTTCTTGGAACCACCTAGAAGAGCCTGGCTCCATCCTCTTTGACTCTTCCTTTGGATACTTAAAGGCTCTCTCAGCTGTCTTTTCTCTGGAAGATTTGAAATGTAAAATGTAAAACATCAGAGGATTTAGTAAATCCATTGGTTATATCAGTTTTCTTACTAGTGACAAAATATCTTTTGCCCAATGTGATTAATCTCTACATTCATATTGAGAAGAAGTCCTTTTGCAGCCCACCTGGGCTTAACAGTTAATGTTACTTGACCACTAGTGGCCATGAAAACTTTAAAGGGCTGCAGGCTCAGATGCTGGAGCTGAGCAATGCTTTTTTATTTGCAGGAATGTTACTAGAGGAGGAAAATATATAGTTAGTAACCACTGTAACTCAATCTTCCATTACCTTAGGAACAGGCAGTAGTGCTCAGAAATTATCATGCACTATTTTCATGATTAGCCTACAACATATTTGAAACTGTTACCATGTATCAGCATAAAACCTGTTTTCCTAATTCCTCATCTGTGAGTGAGTGTTAATTAATCACAGACTAGAAATTGGTGCATCCTGACAGCAGATTTAATGACAGCATTTTTTAAAAAATGCTTAACCTACCTAATGGCAGTACCTTTGCTGTGGCAGTGGCAACTAACAGAACCATCTAGAAGCCACATACACAAACACAAGTCAATTGTTCTTACCTGAACAAAGAGTGTGGCGTATTATAAGTTAGGCAAAAGTGAAAATCTAGCTGAAAGAAAAACTTTAAAAATACAGATATTGCTTTTATTTTCTCTGTATTTTGCAACTTACAAGCTAGGGGACAGATTTGCCTAGTGAAAGAGAGAGACAGCATCAAAATTCTTTCAATGTGTGCTTTTTTGCCTCAATCTCTGGACCACTAGACCATATCATGTCAGTTTAGTTTAGCCTACAGGCTAGAGAAGTTTGATGTTTGACATATTTTCTCCTACTAACAAATTTGAAGACCAACATTTACCATAACCTACAAGTGAGACCATTTTGTTCACGTGCACAGAACCAGTTCAAGTCATTAGGGTGCTATGGTGCAATTTTAGGGGCAAAAAAGAAAAACAAGCACACATCAGTTACTGCACAAGCTTCAGCTTGTCTCCACAAGCTTGACTGAGGTCTTTAGCCTGTACAGCAGGTGCTTCATACAGCTTTAGATATATCCTTTTAGTAGATGAAACTGGGACACTGAGATTTCATCACAGTTTCTCGGCCAAAAAAACAAGACTTCATAGAGCTGTGCCCCAGTTTAGTTGTTTCTTTCAGGATGGGTTCTTTGATAGTGTTTTAATTTAAAATCTCTCTTTTCCCACATACATATAGGTGATCACATGCAGGATCGCAGGAGAAAAGAAAGGCATTCAAGTAGTTCAAGTGGCTATGACAGCAACCAAAACAACAGCTCAGGCCAGATGGTTTCTTGTGAACCCTTCCAGGGCTCTCATGTGAGGCAGGCAGAGCTGACACCACCCACTCTGCAGAGGTGCTCCCCACTCTGCACACTGGTCTGACATGGCTGGAAAGAGGTCACCATGAGGATATTTCTGGAAGAGGAACAGCAGGTGCAGGAAACTAACAGGGTTTACAAACTGTACTGTGCCTGCACATAGGCCACATGTCTGAGGCTCAGCCAAAGAGAAAGACACTGTTTAGCAGACCTGGCCTCACCACAGGAACTTCAAAAATACCAAGACAGAATGAACCAGAAGGAAGCATTGTCTTTGGACTGCTTGGGATCTTTTAGGGTAAAGTAATAAAGATAATTTGGGTAAGGTAATAAACCATTTATTTTGGGTCTGAGATGCCCAAATTTTATGTCATTTTGGGGATCTCTGCTGTGCTCTTCTGTCACTTTTTATACCCAGACATGACTGTAGTGCAGCAGAGGGCTTTATTCCACAGTGGGGCATGATCATGTGCTATTTGCTTGACATACTAGAGGCAAAAGTGGCACTGCCTATGACATTAATTCAGTTTTTCAGCAGGCAGCAGCATCTTGCAGAGTTAGTCCCTGGGAGTTTAAGCATGAGAACCTAATTAAAGTGGGCAAATAACACTGGCGGCATGCACTCCTTAGCTGAGAAGGTGGAGCAGGGGATGCCGGGGGTAGGTGTGCCCCGCACAGCACAGCCTGGGGAAGTGGCCGCTGTGCTGGAAGAGCGTGGCCCGTGCTGGGTGCTGTGTCCGCGTTTGTGCTCAGCCTGCCACCGAGCCCTCCTGTGCTGGGGCACCACGAACTTCTGCGGGGTGCGCGTACCCCGTCAGGGTACTGCCATCGGGCCTCTTGCTGCCTCCCGGAGCGGGGAAGGAGGGAAAGCACTTACAGGTAAGTGCTCTGCCCGAAGTGCTTCCCCAATAGCATGTGCTCGGGTTGGACAATGGGAAAAATTTCTTCACAGAAAAAGGACTGCCAAGCATTGGAGCAGGCTGCCCGGGAGGTGGTGGAGTCACCGTCCCTAGAGGCGTTTAAGGAAAGACTGGACATGATACTTAGTGCAGTGGTCTGCCTGACAAGGTGGTGTTCGGCCAAAGGCTGGACTCGATGATCTCAAAGGTCTTTTCCAACCTAAATAATTCTGCGGGCCAGGAGGCACCTGAAGCCCAGCGGGTGCGAGCAGCAGCGCGGCGCGGGCCGCTTGTCCTACACGCCACTGTCGGGCAAGCAGCGGTTACCCCCACACGCTTTGCTGCGCCCCGCAAGGCTGAGGGAGGCACCAGCCTGCCCTGGGATGTTTCGTGCAGCCCCCGCCCGGCAAAAGAGGATGGCCTGAGAGTGAGCCCCGTTCTGTTAGCGCGCCTGCCGCGCTACCTGCGTCTCTGTGGCCGTGACGAGAGCCCGCCCCGCGCTCATCCGCTCGGCCCGCAGGCGTCTCGGCGGGAGGTGTGAGGCAGCGGCGGCGGGCGGGGGCGCGGCAGCGCCCGGCACTCTCTGCCTGCGGTCCGGGGACTTTCCCCTAGGCGGGCGCGAGGCCCGTGAGGAACGGCTGTCCTCCGTGCGTAGCCTAGCGAGCAGGTCTTCAGAACATCCCAGCATCGTCCGCTTTCTAGTGACGTTATATAAACCACGGCCGACAGGAGAACTTCTGAGGCAGGGTGAGTGTTTGTTTTTTTTGGATTTTTTTTCTACATTGCGTTTGCCTCCCTGCTGGTCGCCGCAGGCGATGCACAGTGGGCAGGCGGCCTGGCCGCCCCCTGAGGGGCACGGACGGCCGCGGAAGGCGACCGTGGAGGAACGGAGGGGCGCCGGGAACAGGCTATGCAAATAGAGCGCCTCGGCCCCGCCCCGAGCCGGGCGGGCGCGCCAGCCCCGCCGTGTGGCCGCTGCTGAGGCCGCCGCGCTGAGGCCGCCCCAGGGCCCGCAGGCTGCAACCGGGGCCGGCGGCGACAGACCCCGCACGGGTGCGCACCCGGTAGCGGCTAACAGCAGCCAGCGGGCGGCTGGCCGCAGGGACCCTGCCCTGCGTGCTTAGGCTGTGCTAGCAGAGGAAACGGGAGTCACTTTCTGATGGCTGCGATTTCCCGTACTTCCGTAGAAAAAACGGGGTCAGTTTTCCTTTCGGTTGGTTGGTTTGCTTTGTCCCCCCGAGACAACTCTGCATGCCGACAGTGTAAGTGCAGGTGCTCACCCTGGCCCTCGTCAGCAGCGTCCAACAAGTAAAGACCAGCATCCCAGTCACTAGAGACCAGGACAGTAGCTGGAGGACGGACACAGGATTTTAGAACAAACACATCTTGCCACAGCCAGTTCCTTCTATTTCCTTCTTCCTTTAGGGCTAACAAAATGTTAGTAGATTCTCATTTGAAAACTCGACTAATGCTTATTCACTTGTATGTGAATCGGTGTTTAGTTGCTTTCCATGCAGAATGTGAAATAAAAATAACACACTTCAGCTTTCAGTTTCTTTTAAGAGTAGCTACAGACTTGTTCTTTAATGATTCACAACCAAACATCAAAGAGGAATAACATTCAAAATTTTGAAAAAAGTAATTCTAAATCAGGTCTTTTAAAAAAGGCATCTAGCACCTCAGCCTTTTAACACAGTTGCCCTAACAGCCCCTTGAGGTCAGTGAATACTGAGAGCTTTGCTTTACAGACAAGAAACACAGGTTTTCACATCACAGCATGTGCTGCAATTCTGACCCAGAGATCTGGAGGTGACCGAACTAGCAGCAGAGAAAGCTGTAGTACAGAGGGCACGGGATGCAACTCCTGCCTCACGAGCACAGTCCTTACATGTGTCTACTTGAAAACACATCTCACACTTCCCATCATGAATACCACAGCTCCTAAGCACGGCACGAAGCTTGCCCTGCGCTAGAAGCGGACACCAATTCTTGCACTAAGTCACAATTTAGCACACTGCATTCCGAACGCCAGGTGGTGCTCCAGGAATGCCAGGGGGGAACTCCTGAGAAACCTAACTAGGGCGAAGGGCGACCGAGCGCACAGAAGCGCAGGGGTCAGGTGGAGGAGGTTCTCAACCAGCCACCAGGAAGTGCGAGCACCCTGCAGCCTTCTGGTGCTATGGACTGGACAGCCACTGCTGCTCAAAAGCACACAGGGTACAGGATAAATACCACTGTGGTTTAGTCCCAAAGCATACAAAATAACTGAAAGTGGACGTATGTACTACTGAGTTCCCAGAAATTCCTATTCATTCCTCTAGCACTTGATCAATGGATCTGTCAGTCAAGTGTAAGGACACCACTAAATGATGCTAACTACTGTAATAGGACAAGATTAATTCAAAATAGCACTGAAGACATTATGTTTTTACAATTACATGTCATTATCCAATATACCAAAACATGCAGTTTGTGCAGGTATTTCAGGAACATTGAAAATAAAAGGTAATCTCCCACTTTCTTTGCCTCAAACTATTCTGTACAGGGAGTAAAAATGTAGCAAAGGAAGGGCTTGATTAGAATGAATGTTTTACAATACACTTGCTGCCTCCAGCAGACAGCAGCATTTTCATTTTGCTTACCTTGGTGTTACAAAAGTTGAAATTCATAGTCTACAGGTCCCCTCTATCAGTTTTATAGTATTTCAGCTACACACCTAAAGAAACCAACTAATTCTTGTGGGATTACACCTTGAAGTCACTCAATGTAAAGCATTACTGAAGGTGTGCAGTATTATTGAAATGGCTGGAATATTTAGTAGCCAAAACCAAGATACTACAGTGCTTATCACAGAGGTTTTATTGTTTTAGTAGCAGTCAAAATATACTTAGTATAGAAATCGATGTTCATTTGGAAAAAAAAGTACCAAACGAAACTGTAAATGATACTTCACCATATAAATTAATCAGCTTACAGTTTTGGTGGCCGAAATAGCTGTGACTTGACTGCTAATTGCTAATTTGCCAATGTGATATTAAAAGGGCTCTAACCTGATAGCATAATGTTAAATGGGATCCGGATGTCACTTATATTGCAAGTGTTATGAAAACATCCCATAAAAATAGTCAACCAACTACTTTCTCTCCTAGTATGTGCAACAGTGAACATTATGAGCAACAAGCCTGAAACATATAATTCAACTTTTTGATTGAAATTTTTAAACAACTTTCAATTATTCAAGTATTATGGTCCCTATGTACACACTTCTACAAGCCTAGAAAAGATATGGTAGACAATTGAGCACACTACCATCAAATTGTAAGAATTACAAAAATGTCAGGTTTTAAACAGCAAATTGTACCTTAATAGTTTAATTAAAAATAGAAGAGTTAGGTAGACTATTTTGCAAATACAACAGCACACTAGTGTGCTGTATATTAAGGCAATACCTTTAAATGTGCACTTGTCATCTCTAACAAGTTTTATACAATTGCTACCAAGTGAAAGAACTATCATTGTCTTGCAAAACTGAGAAAGAAATACAAAATATCTGGAAGCCTACATTTTCAAAGTACAAAATTAACCTGCAGTCCTTGTGTTGAAATACTATACACAGTACAAACAGTGATTCTCCCCTACAAGATCTCACGAGGATTTCTTAAAGCTGGAGGCAAATTTGAAGGTTTTGACTCTTCATCCAGAAGCACCAAATCTTCAATTTCACTACCTTTGTATTTTCTTTTACATATCTTCACAATAACTTTCTTCTTGAGGAATAATTTCAAAGCTTCTCTTGAAGCCACTGCTTTGGCATTTTCCATACTTTTACCACAGCCAGTACCCAAGTAGACAGACTTGCACCTCAGTTCACAAACTATATTTTCCAGAGAGCTTTTATTTTGAGGCAAGTCTGCAAGTTCCTTCAGGGGAACGAAAGCAACATCTAACGTAGCTTTTACAGACTGAATAGATGAATTTAGAAGTTCTGCATGATTTACATTAGGACTGAAGCCTCCAACAGCAACCAGTTTCCAGGCTACAGCTTTGTAGAGTCTGTTGAAAAAAGGTTGTCTTTCCTTGGCATCTTCGCTGGTTAGCGGTTTGCACAAAGCCTTGGCAGGGCTCTCGCCTGCCTGCGCGCCACTCTTGGAGGCCAGCAGGGAAGCGCCTGCCTGAGCTGCACCCCGGGAGGGCCCCTGCTGAGCTCCGCTGCGGGCGGCCAGCAGCGAGGCGGCCGCCTGGGCGCTGCTCTTGGCAGCCAGCAGCGAGGATCCCGGCTGCGCACCGCTGCGGGCGGCCAGCAGCGAGGCGGCCACCTCCGCGCTGCTCTTGGAGGCCAGCAGCGGGGAGCCCACCTTAGCCGGCCCTTTGGAAGCCAGCAGCAGCGAGGAGCCTACCTGAGTCCCGCTCTTGGGGGCCAGAAGCAGCGAGCTGCTCACCTGAGCGCCGTTCTTGGGCACTGATGCTGGGGCACCCACCTGGGTTTTGGAAGACAGCAATGCAGCACTTGTTTGGGGGGTGCTCTTGGAGGTGGGTGGCACTGCTGCTGCCACTGCTGCTGCCTGTGGGGTGCTCTTGGACGTTGATGGCACTGCTGCTGCCACTGCTGCTGCCTGTGGGGTGCTCTTGGTGGTCACTGGCACTGCTGCTGCCACCCCTGCTGGCTGGGGGGTGCTCTTGGACGTTGGTGGCACCGCTGCTGCCTGTGGGGTGCTCTTGGAGGTCACTGGCACTGCTGCTGCCACTGCTGCTGCCTGCGGGGTGCTCTTGGAGGTTGGTGGTATTGCTGCCTCCACTGCTGCTGCCTGAGGGGCGCTCTTGGCAGCCAGTGGTGCTACACTTACTGAAGTTTTCTTTTCAGGTGATGGCACATTTTCACACTTGCTTTCCTTAGGTGGGCTTGAGCAAGGCTTCTTTCCTGGCTCTTTTTCAGATGCAGGTGGCTTTTTCTCAGCAGTACTTTCAGCATTAGCAGGTTTTCCTTCTGTTTCTATGTCTGAGACTACAACCATTTCTTGATCTGAACTGCAAGTTGACTGGGAAGTTTCTGGATCTTTGCTAGTACCTTTTTCCTGCTTTTTGGGCAAGGTGCTCTCTGTTTCCTTCACTCCTTCTGCCTTGGTTGTTTTCACATCCTTTCCAACACTCTTAGAGTCTCTGCTTTTCTCAACAGCTTGTCTCTTGCATGGCTCCTCTACCCCTTCTGCAAAACAGGTAAAATATGTGATCCTCTTTGATTTCTGCACTATCAAACAGCCATGTAGAGAAAAATAATCTAAAACCTTCTAGCAATATTATCTGTGAATTTAAAGGGTATATATTAGCAATACACTTGAACCATTGTTTCAAGTATTAACCTACAATTTCAGAATTTTGGGTTTTTTTGACAAAATCCGGACAATACTCATGTGAGGTTTCAGATGTTGGTTTGGACCCAAGTATGTATTTCTATTCTTGAAATCCAAACTAAAACTAGCCAACATACATTAAAGAGGCTATCTGATCTAAAAGTAAAGGAAGTGTATTTTGTCTACTAATACCACAAAATATCTTTAGAACATTTGTCTGAGAATTACTTTAAGAAACTCAGTTTCTTACACAGCAACAATGCCTGACTGGCAACAAAGGCAAAGTAACAAGAACATATTTAAGCTGGAGCACAGCAGCCCATATCACAACGCACAAGTTATCAGATTAAACTGCACCAGCTGTAGAAATTCAAAACAACAGCTCTACATCACCAAATGACTATGTACACATTATGTGCATTTTAGAGACATTATATTAGAAAAAGAATAGCACAGAGAGAGGAAACTATTAGCGGGAGTTTAAAAAGTAAATTATTTTGACTACTTTCTAAGCCCGAGGCAAACTGAGAACATTCAGAAACAAGCATTTTCTAGACTCCTATGTATTGTCACAGCTATGATCTGCTAACCATTGCTACTTGATATGCCTCTTTTCTTCACCTTGGCAACCAGTTCGTCTCTCGTGGTGTGGACAGGCGCGTTGGTCACTTGGATGCCTTCGGCCATTTCCAGCGCCCTCTCCATGACCTGCGGCGGGTACCTGGAGGGGCGACAAGAGGAAAGGAGGGAAGGGGCCTCGTCAGGCGGCCGCGCAGCGCCGTCCCCCCGTCCGCCGGCGCGTTCCGCTGAACCCACCGGCATCCCAGGAAGACGTGGTTGGCCCACACCATGGAGAGGGACACCAGGCGCTGCAGCTGGGCGCTGCCCGCCGCCGGCAGCTCCCCCACGTTGCGCAGCAGGAACTCCCGGCGGTACCGCCAGTGGTGCTCAGGCTCGCAGGCCCCGCGCAGCGTCTCTGCCCAGGCCGCCTCTTCCGCCGTCCGCCCCAGGGGCTCGCCCGCCGCCGCCTTCCCCGCCATCGCCGCCGCCGCGGAAACACCCGCCCCGCTGCTTCCGCCCGGCGCGCCGTGAGCTCACATCCGCATGGGCCGGGCCGGAGCGGGCGGGGCGGGAAGGGACGGGAAGGGAAAGGAAGGGAAGGGAAGGGAAGGGAAAGGAAGGGAAGCGAAGCGAAGCGCCCCGGGCCGGTTGGGCCTTGGCGCTCAACCGGAACCGGCCGTGGCCTGTCCCACCCGCACACGTCGGGGTACCGGGGGAAAAGAGGTGCTCTGGGCGCGGCTGCCAGCCCTGCGTTGTGACTGGCGAAAGCGTGAACAAAACTTCTGCTTTACGGGTTGTTTGTGGGGGATCAAGTGGTGTTTTACCTCAGAATCACAGAATCTCTTAGGCTGGAAAAGTCCTCTGAAATCATGGACTCCAGCCTCTGACCGAACACCGCTTTGTCAGCTAGACCACGGCACTAAGTGCCAAGTCCTGTCTGCCTCTAAACACCTCCAGGGATGGTGACTCCACCACCTCCCTGAGCAGCCTGTTCCAATGCTTCACAACATTTCTGTGAAGAAATTCCTCCTAATGTTCAACCTAAACCTCCCCTCGTGCAGCTTAAGACTGTGTCCTTTAGTCTTGTCACTGGTTGCTTGGGGGAAGAGGCCGATCCCCACCTCGGTACAGCCTCCTCTCAGGTAGTTCTAGAGAGACATAAGATCTCCCCTGAGCTTCTGTTCTTCTAACAACCCCTGCTCCCTCAGCCACTCCTAATAATGCTTGTGCTCCAGACCCTTCAGTTTCATTTCACTTCTGTGGCCTTGCTCCACCACCTCAATGGCCTTCCTGAACTGAGTGGCCATAACTGGACACAGCAGTTGAGGTGTGGCTTCACCAGTGCTGAGTACAAAGGGGCAATCCCTTCCCTGCTGGCTGCACTATTTCTGATCCAGGCCGGGATGCCACTAGTCTTCTTGGCCACCTGGGCAAACTGTTGGCTCATGTATTGCTGACTGATGTTCCACCAGCACCCCCAGATCATCTTCCACCAGTGAAAGGAAAAGGACCCTCAGGTCCTTTGCCCTTTTCCTCCTTGGTTTTGTCCATACAATTGGATTTGTTGCCTGGTGTGCAATAGGACAAAATTGCATACTCAAGAGACACAATGACTATTTATTTCAGAATTGCACAAGCCTGGGTGCTCAGTGGTATTCCACAAATCAGGTACACCCCTCCGGACTTTTCGTGCCATTATTGCTACACAGAAGTTTGGAGTTAGTTACTTTCCAAGGGAAGCCCCTCTATTATGCTTGGTTAGTAATTTCCATACAAGTTATGTAACCCCAGCTAACTTCTATCCAATGCTCTGGGGAGGGGTCTTCACCTGGGCAGGGGTATTTTGACCTATAGGCATGAATTCTACTCTTATAAGAAGATAGTTCAGGTATAGGATACATGGACCTTGAGTACTTGGCAAGTTAGAAACGTGTACATAGATGTACATCAATGTCTTAATTTGCTCCATTCTTAAAGCCTGTTAGCTCCTAGATGTCCTTGACTAAGGGATGCTGCCTGTTCTCAATTAGGTCTCCTTTCCTGATGGCTTGCACCAAAGACTTATTCAGACTTAAAATAATCTTGACATATTCCAGGTTTTACAACATTGGCATGTGACAGAAAGTTAGTGGCAAGGGCATGGGTTGTTGTAGCATTTTTGAGGAAGCATTAAATGAGGACTGCTGGCTACAAAGGGTTCAGCTAATTGCTCTTGCATCTCTGTAGGCTGTCTTTAGTTTGCAAAATATTACTCCAGAATTTGATTTAAGACCATTTGAACAATTCTCTGTGAAAAAGGGATAAGCACACTGTGAAAATACCACAAGCTTCAGTCTGAGATAGGGCTTGCTGAATCAGTGCAAAAGAATAAAGAATTCTGAATTCCAAAGGGCTGTCCCTGGAGAGTTGTATTGATTTTTCCTCCTGAATGAAAAGTCTGGGTTTGCTTAAGTTTTCAATTTTTAACACCTACATGTCATCATGAACTGAACTACAGGATAGATTGCATTGAAGGACGGAGTATTTTTCTCCTCAATGACTTAGATGTCTTATTTTGTGGAAATTGTTATGTAGTGGTTTAACTAAGAGTACCTCTACAGAGCAAAAACTGAGGGGTTAAGGAAATGAAGTCAGAAAAAAGAAGTCCAATGCACTTTTGCTCTTTATGCATTGTTAGAATGGAAGTGCTTTTTCTTTGCTTTTCTGGTTAGGCCACGCAATGTTACCTTGTGCATTGGCAGAGAGCAAGGGAATAGTAATGAATGGGATGGGGCTGACAGGAAGAAAAGGGCAGAAAGTTTGTACCCTCTCTGCTGTGGGTGTCTTGGAACAATGGGTTTGTTACTAAACAGTGTCAGAAAGTTTAGAAACTAGTCACCACATCTATTTCGAGGCATTAGTTGTATCAGTCCCATATGTGGTTATCTTGTAATATAATTCCTCAAATACAAGAGAGGCATGGTCTATTACATTAGGGTTTCTGCTGAGGTGAGCTTGTCTCCTAGACCTCTGAGTCTGTGATACCACAATTCTTGACTTCATGGTTCACACAGACCTTGATGGGTGAATGAAATCCTTGGCAAACATAGGTTTGAGTTTGCACCTCAGCCAAGTTCATCCATTCTGCCAGCCTGTTTATGCTCTTCAATGAGCCAGTTTGCTTTCTAATGAAAGGCTGGGACTTGACCCAGGCTTGAGATCCGCCCCTCAGAGAGAGCAGGAATTCAACCAAGCCTGAGTAGCTGCACAGAATTGTCTGTACTCTTGCAGAAGAAGAGCAAGCAGTACAGACAAGGATGTCCTGTCCTCCTCCACAAGCATCTGAGCTGCCAAGTAGACACATTGAGCTGCTCATATACCAGTTAAGGGTGGGAGCTGGGGAGGGTTAGATTCCACAGGATGGTGATAGGAACATTTCATACACTCAGAGGGATCTCCAGAAATCCTCTGGGATTTCATACTCCAGAGAGGGATCTCATATTCTGGTGTTGCTGGGTTAATGACAGCCAAACCACACAGACAGGACTCCACACCTCAGGGCCTTGTGAGTGCTTCCAGTCACCCAGTGTGCATGAGATTATGTGGACTCACATGTGAGTCCTGGGCTCCTGCAGAAGAATTGTTCTAGGGAGTGTTGGAGACTCAGCACATTATCCAGTCTTAGAGTGGCTAAAGGACTGATTAAAAGAACTTACTCTTGCACAGTTTTAGAGGACAAATTAACTGAGAACCATTTCACCTCTTTGCCCGCTGACCTTACGTGTGGACACAAATATTGGTGACATCTGGAGAATAATCAGGAGCAGTTTTGCATGCATGTAGAATGGCTCACAACAGTTTTGGTTGTAGTGAGGAGCTTCTCTAGTCTGGTACCTTTCCGGAGCCCTGTGCTTTAATTTTGGGTTCATTTTCTCTGGTGTTACTGCTGCATCAATGTATTGTTGCTGGTACAAATATGACTTAAAATGAGCCTTTCATCTTCCCTAGCTGCTTTTTTCCAGTCATATTCTTTCTACTTTATTAATGTGTGCTTGAATCACACTGGAAGCAGGATAAATCCTACTCCTGGAGTATGGGATGGTGAGCACAGACAAGCATAGGTGTATACCTGCAGTACTCTGAGCACTAAGAGATATACTGTGTGTCAGGTTGATAAGTATGTGTATTAGAAAAGAGAGAAAATCATTGCTGTTAATTTTGAAAAACAAAACAAGTACGATTTTCATTCTCGCTAGGAAAGGCAATTTTGAGGTTAAACACCTCACTGATGGTGTTAATGCTGTGCATTTAATTTTCAGCATTGGAAGAAAAAGAGATGGTTTTGTTCCCATTAGGGAAGGAACTTCTAAATGCCATGTCGATAGTAGTGTTGTTAGGAGTCATTTGGGGTTTGATAATAGCTGCTTTTGGCAAGATACAACAAAAATCTAAAGGTGAATCATACCAGTGTCTATAAATCACAGTATTGCACCTGCACTTCTTGTATAAGAAGTTTATTTGTGCCTCTATAAACCAGTGAATTATTGTTTCTTCAAAGTCAAGTCCCACTGAAACATAGAGGGCAGTATCTCTCATTGAATTCAATCATGTTCTGTGCAGTTACATTCCCTACTCAACTTAATATGAGAGCTGTGCCCTTAACATCATGCAATGCAAAGGGAGCTCAGAGTTGTTGCCACAGAAAGCCAGTAACAGTGGAATACTACTGGGCTGGTGCAGTGAATCCCCTGAACACCATCTTTGGTTGGTCTCTGCTATATGTAATAAGTAAACTACTGGAGAGCTCTGGTTTGAGCTCATTAGAAATGCAGCTTGAAGAAGGATGGGGCAGAAACGTTTTGTTGTTTCCTGATATCATGTTCTGTGTTCTGCTAGAGCAGATCATCGAAGTTCTCCTACCCAGGCAAGGGACAGCACTTCCACAGAGATGTGTCTGTATGTGCCAAAGTACCCAGTCATTACTGTTCAGTAAACTAATCCTTGGAATAAAAGAAATTATTTGCTAGAAGAGCATTAATTACTATCTAGGCTTGTCAATGGAAACTAGAGTAGATCTGTGTTTTTGTTTCACTACTATTATGCAACTGTTCTTATGCTACCATAAGCACTTCTGGATTACAAAATCATCCACTCTTCTGAGATTGCTCAGCTGAGGAAAATGTATTGTAATTACAGAGTATAAAAACTAAGGGTGGAAAGGAAGGTGAATTCATAACAATTTTCCTTTACACTTACATGCTCTTATTATTAACTTAAACACTATTTTGCATTTAGTAATACATTATACTTTACATATATAACTGCCTACAATAGGGTTGTCAGTTGTTGTTCTTTAAATAAGTTTGTTAAACTTCAACTACAGCTAAAGGTAGCATAACAATTGCTAAATTTTTCTTGCTAAACTATGCCTTAGGTAACATGCCACTTGCCAGAAGTCCACTGCTTGGCATGAAATGTTCCATATTGAGGATGGAAGTTTAGGATGACTTTACTACTAGCAAATATGATCTAAGAAAAAAGGGCTTTTTCTAGGGTAAATTATTGTGGAGAGCTTATATTTGAGGTTCTTAAATGCCTTTATACTCTAGAGCAAACTTGGAATTTGTCAGAAGAAAGCTAAATTGAGGTGTCTGGTCTTCTGACTGCATGGAGCATAATCTACGAGCCTTGAAGAAATGAATTTGCCACGTTCCTGAATTAGGATGTGTCCCTGCCATCCTTACTAGTATTGCAGTCATGTGTTCCCCTGGTGTGGGCCCAAAAGAGACCTCTGTTTGCCACTATGGGCTGGGGTGGGTCTGTGGACTGAGTGAGACTATGGAAATCATCCCCCATGCTCCCCAAAAGCTGCTGTTTTCTCTTTTTCACAGGTTTTTGAGTGTGTCTTATTGGAATGGTGAGGGAACAAGGACCTGACTGAAGGGAAGGAAACAGTAAGTATGGAGGCAAGACTGAAACTGTTGGAAGTGGAAAACCTTAACATGAGAGCAATAGGGACAGGACACTGGGATTAGGTGAGGAAGGAAGGGAAGTCCTCAAGGAGAAACATAGGAGAATGAGTTCAAGGCAATGGAACAAGTACATTAGACAAGGAATCTATATGAGAGAATAGACATGGAGGCTAGTGAGGAAACTAGAAGAATGAGAGCACATTGGTAGAGCTGACAAAATCAAACAGAATCAAATCTTGACTCTGAGAAAAGGGACAAGCTATGATGGGAAGGGGAGCATTGACTGAGGAACCACTGGGATTTGAACAGAGACTTAGAGAAAGGAAAGTTAAAACTCACAAGCACAGAGACATTAGCATTTCAATGACTTTTTTTTTCTTCCATTTCCAATAGTTATATGCTAGGGTAAGTAAAACCAAGAAAATATTCTGACTTTTTAATTTAGAAAAAGATGTTTTCTTGTCTTTTCTGTGTCCTATAAAGGAACAGAAAGAGGTAGAACTACATTTGGTTGCAGAAACCCATCTTGAAAGCCACCTTTAAAGAGTTTTTAGGTAGGAAGCCTCAGGCCTTTGGCAGGCAGCTGTAACCTGGAGTTGGAAAAATCAAGAAAATGGCCTTAGGAATGTTAATGCAAATATTGGCATGAGTTCATTGTAATTCGAGAGGATTCAGGGAAGTCCTAAAAGGGCAAGGAGGTTTTATGTAAAAGAGAATCTATTGTGAGGCTGCAGCATACCTACATTTTATTTGTGTGTGTGCATATCCATGTATACAGCAGGTATGCATGTCTGCATACACACACATATGTAACACAATATACATGTGTGTGAATATATGTTAAAAATCCTGTATTACTGATAATGTGAGTGCCTGTAAATCCAGATATCCCTGATCTTTCAGTTAAGGTATTCATACCTCAGAGGAGAAGCAAAATTACAAATAATGTTTTGCTGGCTTGAGTTACGGATAGGAGCATTACACAAACAGATGCTGTTAAATCATTATACCATGCTGTACCAGTGTGACTTTTGTATGTCCTACATATTTTTCAGACACAAATAACTATTTTAGAAATTATATAAGGAGCTTTCCTGAGAATACAGGCAGCAGTGTCAGATCTAATTTGAATTATAGCTATTTGAAATCATGGTTCTGTTTTTCATTACTGTTATACCAATATCCCTGACAACCTGCAATTTACCTGGTATGAACAGCAGCTCCTGAAAATGTAGAGTTGTTTTGTGTGCTCTGTGCTGTTGTATTTTTGTATATCCTCCCTGTGCATGAGTGATATTTCACATTAATTCCACTGGATGGCACTGAAGGAGACAAGATTGCCTGGAAATATCTCTAGAAGTTGGGTATAATTCCAAAAATTGAGAGTGGCTTACTTTTTCATTCCATTACTGAAACAGACAAATGTGGACCCATTTTCCATCCTGATGTAATAATTTATCAAAATCAGCTCTTAAACACTCCTAGCTGCAGTTCTACATTTTGACAGTAGCAAAATTACAGTGGGGGCAGAGTCAAGGCTTCTGAATCTGAATACCCCTTCTTCCCCAACAAAGGTAAAGGCTGAGAGAAGTGGCTTTGGCCCATTCTGGATTCTTAAGTAAAGATTTACAAAGCATCTGAAAAATTTTGACTCCTGTCCTCCATGGCAATGCTGTTCACTTCTATCCTTATGAGCAAGTGCAAGTATTTTAGTTTTCAAGCTAATTTGAAAAAAAACACTTAGGAAGGCATTCAGGATTAAAAGCTTCCACCTGCTGAGGAAATGTAGTATATTGTTTCAGAGAACCTCCTGAGTTGAAACTCCATCTGCAGTCCCTACACAAGGAGCACTGTTTTTTCCTGGATAAGGAGTTTGCAATTCTGTCTGGAAGGTGCACAATTACACTCTGTCAGTCAGACCTGTAGGAGTCATGGGAGTCATCTTTGACTTCGCTCTTTTTTTGACCTGTTTATCTTGATGGATATGAATTTTATTTCCTTTTCTTCTCCAAAGTATCTTCTTATCTTTGTTCACATCACAGATATGCCTTTTAAGGCTTTTGTTATGTCTCATCCTGCTTATGACAGCTGCTTTTTTTTTTTTTTTTTTTTTTTTCCCAGGCCTGACCTGACCTGTCAAAAAGGTCCCTTGAAACACTATTCTTGCACTTATCTCCCTGGCCTATTTTTGTGGTTCCTTTTTGTACTTACCTCTTTAGTGTATCCCCATAGATTTCCCTCTCTCTGCAAACCCTGTAGCCCTCTGAGAATGCAGTTTGACAATTTTTTTGGCAGCTGTGCTGGCCTAAGACAGTTTTTGCTCCCAGCCATCCCTGCTTGTCTCTTTGATATGCCCGCTGGTTTGCTGGCACAGTTGTTTTGTTCAGCTGTGTGATAAACCAGATTAGGAACCTGATTTGGCTGAAAAATAGCATGGGGGAGGGAGGAGAGGAGCCTTTTACAACCAACTTATTTCTCCAATATGAGGCAGTTGGGCCTGCAGCAGGGACAAGCGGTGAGAGATGCAGGGCTGCGGAGCAGCCATGGCTTGTGCTGGTTTGTGTAGGGCTGTTGCCAGCTGTTGGGCTGTGATTCTGATGTTAAGCCAAGCTCATGGCTGCCTGCTGCCAGCAGGGTGCTGCTGCAGCTCCTTCCTCAGCCCCCAGCATGGGCTGGTTCCTGTCCCTTCCCTGGTGCCAGCACAGGTGCTTATCCCACCCAAGTGAGCCGGCTATGGGAGCTAACCCAGCACAGAAGCACTCACTCCTTCTGAAGCCTTTCCTGGTTATTGTTTCAGGAGCCCATGGAGCCCACCCACTCAGCAGCACCTGGGTACTCTGTCAGCTCAGCTTGGGCCTCAATTGCACCACAGCACTTCACAACTTTGTCTTTTCCTGTCGTTGCCTGTCCTCTCTGTCTCCATATCTACTCCATCTGCTTTTCTCGTTGCTGTGTTAATGATGTCCTTTTGGTCACCCTCAACATATGGAATACACTCCCTGGAGCAATTGCTGCATCTTTCAGATCTCTCAAGATTTTCTATTACCATGACACATACTATAAACTGCCAGCAGATAATGCCCAGTTTAGCTGCTTGTAGGAATTTTGGATTTTGTTACTACACTTAATGTGTCCATGTGTTAACTTGAAACAGGCACAGTCTATCAGTTTATTTGATAAGCTAAAAGAGATTAAATAGAATATATATATATTTGGGGTTTTTAAATTTTTTTTAAGAGAAAAAATTCCCAAAGCTATGTCCTGGAGGAGATGTATTTCCCTAAGGTCATATATAAATATCAAAGGATTATTTTCTGTTGCTTTCACACCTTGGATCATCATTCATGCTTGTGCAAATGGACATAGCATTGCTACTAAGCAGTTTACAGTAACATCTTACAGAATTGTAAATTAGTGCCCCAGAGATATGATAGCAGAGAGTCAGCACTTACATGGGCAGCTGAGCATAGAGATTTAGGAATTTCTTTCCACCTAGCTGTTTCTACTGTTTGGGTCCTTTTTAGACACATGTAGAAGCATATCCTAAAAATATTTCATCCTAGTATCTTGGTGTGCTAAGCATTCTTTTTCCCATTCAGTTATATAGAAGAATAGAAAAACAGCAATGAGCAGAGCAGCATATTGCCTTGGAAGCAATAAAATAAAATTTTCTGTGTTTGCTATTTAAAAAAACAAGGAACACAACAGGGGGCACCTCTGCACCATGCAACAGAGCACAGGACAGCATATATTCATCGAGTTACTTGTGGAATAGGAGACAGCAGCTGTAGACTTGTGTATGAGTGCTGTTGCACCCAAAGTACTTAACCCTGTGGTAGGTGGTGTTAATTAGATTGGACATGGTGCTAATTAGGTCAGATACAACATTGTGGTAACACGCAAATACACAGTGCTGTGAGTCCAGCTCAGACCTGGCTGGAGGATTCTGCACAAACTGCTGCACGAGCCCATATGTGTGCAGCCAGAGAGAGATATTGTTTGCTCATGGCCTCTTGTTCATTACCCCTGTAGGGTTTAGCTTCAGTAACAGATGCATTTGCCACATACAGGTGTCAGATGTGGCTTTGTTCCAGAGTTTACCTCCCTCTTGGTAAAAACAGAAGATGCACTTTTTAGTGTGTTTTTCAGGCTCTGAGTTGTTGCTGTGGAATAATGGGCATCCAACATAGCTGCTTCTTAAAACCTGTTTTACTTTTCATTCTGTTTTACTTCCTAATTAAGGCTGTAAGTACTGAGAGGAGCAGGAAAGAAGGGGATGGTAATTTTTTCAGTCACCAGAAGTTTATAGAAATTATGAATATCTGCTGCAAGGTCATGGAGGCAGACAGCAGTATGACAAAGAGCAAAGCACATTCTCCTCCAGTACATTTATCAGGAGACTTGCCTTCCCCCTTGAGTGAGACAAAGCAATGTTTCAGATTGGAGATACAATCATGACTGCAACATAAATTCTGTGTCTATGTAACTGCATGGCAAATATATCCCCAAAGCACTGACTGCAGAATTGCTGTCTTTGAGTAACTGTTTAATATATGTATAAACATAGCATTCTTTCAAAATTTGAACATTCAAGTTGATGTTTGTAGGAAGGTTAGTGCTTTTTTGTAAGAACAAGGTAAGCTGAAGAAGCATTGTTCAAGAGGCAGTGTTCAGAATGACCTGTGGGATAAAGGATATTACAAAATCTTTCTCCTTTTTTTTGTATTTTTTAAAGGATCTCATGTAGTCGTTCTGGCAACTTCTCTCTGTTGTTTCATTTCCATTTGACAGATAGATGAGACAGAGGTTTGATTAGAATGTCCTGAGCTATCAGTAATAACTAGGAAAGACTAGTGAAAATGTAGGCCCTGTCTGTAAGGAAATGGAATGTGGTTATCTAGTGTATGGAGAAAGCTGAGGTAAGCAACAACTTTTTTGCCTCAGTCTTCACTGACAGGTTCTCCAGCCACAGTGCCCAAGTTACAGAGGGCAGAGACAGGGACTCAAAGAAAGAAGATTGGGTTCTGCTCTAGGAGATCAGGTTTTGAGAACCTGAAGGTGCCCAAGTTCATGGGACCAGATACATCCACAGGTCCTGAGGGAAGTGGCAGAGGAAGTGGCTAAGCCACTGTCCATTGTATTTGAGAAGCTGTGACAGTTTGGTGAAGTTTTTCCTCTGAATGGAAAAGGGGAAGTGTAATCCTCATTTTTAAAAATGGAGAAAAGGAAGATGTAGGGGACTAGGGGCCAGTCAGTCTCACCTTGGTATCTCGCAAGATCACAGAGCAGATCCACCTGCAAACTACCCTATGGCACATGGAAAATAAGGAAATGATTGGTGACAGCCAGCATGACTTCACTAAGGACAAATCTGACAAATTTGTTGGCCTTCTGCAATGGGATAACAGCATTGGTGGAAAAGAGAAGAGCTGACATCATCTATCTGGTCTTGTGCAAAGCATTTGACACTGTCCTGTACAATAGCCCTGTTGGTAAACTGGAGGGATACAGGTTTGATGGATGGACCAGCTGGCAGATAAGGATGTGGCTGGATAGTCTCACTCAAAAGAGTTGTGGTCAATGCCCAATGTCCAGATGGAGTGGTGCTCCTCAGAGGTCTGTATTGGGACAGGCACTGTTTAACACCTTGGCAAGGTGACATAGAGAGGGATGTTGGGGGCACCCTTAGCAAGTTTGCTGACAGCACCAAACTCTGTGGTGCAGTTGACACACTGCAGGGAAGGGATGCACTGGGGGACCTGGGCGGGCTCCAGACATGGGACTCTGCAAACCTCATGGAGTTCAACAAAGCCAAGTGCAACACTGTGTGTGTGTGGGCAATCCCAGGCATGAATACAGGCTGGGCAGGGAAGGGATTGAGAGCAGCCCTGAAGAGAAGGACTTGGGGGCATGGGTGGATGAGAAGATTGACATGAGCCAAAAAATGTGCACTTGCACCCCAAAAAGCCAAAAGTGTCCTGGGCTGCACCAAAAGCTGTGGAGGGATAGAATGTAAGAGAATAGTGCAGAAGGTAATCTCATATGTGAGGAGTTGCAGCTGTACCAATCACCAAAGATTAGGAACAGGCCTGTCCTTAATAGGCCACAGCTGTGTCCAGTAAGAAGACGAGTGCTACAAAAGATTGGGTTAGCTGAGTGAGGAGAGATGCAGTTTGTTGGCTGTGCTGTGAAGAAGGAGTCAGTGCTGTGAAGAGCTGACCATGAGAAATCACTGAGAAGGTGTGGGAGCTTTTGCAATGAGGTGACAATAAAAAGCAGCATGGCTGACAGGGTGAGAGAGGGGATTCTACCTCCACTCTGCTGTCATGAGACACCACTTGGAATGCTACATCCAGCTCTGGGGTCCCCCACATAAGAAGGATGTGGGCCTGTTGGAGTGAGTCCAGAGGAGAGCAGGAGGTTTAGGAGGCTGAAGCACCTCTCCTGTGAGGAAAGATCAAGGGAGCTGGGGTTGTTCAGCCTGGAGAACAGAAGGCTCTGGGGAGACCTGATTATTGCCTTTGAACGCACAGGGGGGCTGTAAGAAAGCTGGGAGAGGCTTTTCACAAGGACATGTAGTGATAGGACAAGGAGGAATGGCTTTGAACTGAAAGGGGTTAGGTTTAGATTGGATATTAGGAAAAAGTTCATTATTATAAGGGTGGTGAGGCACTGGAACAGGTTGCTTTGAGCAGTTGTGGATGCCCCGTCCCTGGAAGCGTTCAGATCAGGTTGGATGAGGCTCTGAGAAATCTGGTCTAGTGAAGGGCATCTCTGTGCATGGCATGAGGGCTGGAACTGGCTGGTCTTCAAGGTCCCTTCCAACCCAAACAGTGCTATAGTCTATGATAATTGACCTGTGGGAAGTCAGCAAGCAACTATGTTGCTTAATATATTTGGACACAATGGATTAAGATATGACACCTGTGAAATGATGGCAATTATGAGAATTCATAGCTTTTTGATATTGGTATGGTTGCTCCTGGCACTTTTTAAATTGTTTAATGTCACAGAGAGTGATGCAGTTCCCTGAAGATTTGAGCAATTGTAAACTTCATAATGTCATCAACGAATTTTTTCTTATTCAAGGTATGGCAGTGATAGTGACCACTTCATAACACAAACATAGATTTTAAAAAATAATATTGCTTAGAAAAAGGCACACACAGAGTAAGTTATCAAAAGTTGGGTATTTTAAATTTTCTAAAATTCTTTTTGATGTTATCTTCAATTAGATTTTTTTTTCCACTGTGCCTGCCAGAAAAATATATGCATGCACAGCTAGATATCTCTGACTTTTAAAGTCATGGCACTTTGCAAAATGCTTTTAAAGAGAGAAACACAAAAGCCAACATTATCCATGAAAACTACGTAAATATTTATAAGCAGTATATGTTTGATTTCTGTTCTTTTCAAAATTTATTTATTTATTTTAAAAATCCATCTGCTGCTACCAGATGATAAATATTTAAATCAAATTTGTGCCTGGGATACAAGGGCACTATTTCTTCCTGAAGGGACATAATAAATTTGATACTGTAGGCCCAGCCTCAGTTCCCCAGCTCAAACAGCATAGCAGGCACTTTGTTGGGGTACATTTATAGGCTTGTATGAAAAAGATTCCTGTCTGGTAGGCTGTAAACAAGTGATCATTTTGCCTAATCTCTTTCAGGAGATTTTCTAGAGGCTGGACTGGAAAATGTCTCCTGGGAAAATACCTCATTTTGCCTGAAAGACTCCAAGCAGTGGTGACTTACCACCTCCTCAGGTAAGTTGTTCATTGTTCCAATGTCTAGTTACCTCCACTGCTAAGAAATCACATCATTTCAATCCTGAATTTGTCAGACTCCAGTTTCCATTCATTATGTCTTCTTATGTTTCTGTCTGCAAGACTGAAAAGCTCATCCTACAATCAAGTACCTTTTCTGTGTATTATCTGGGTACAGTGATCCAGTCACCACTCTTCTCTGACAGATTTAATAGATGTCTTAAACCTTATACCTTAGGTGTTAGTTTTCAACCTCTGGATCATTTTTTCTGCCCTCTGAATTTTTTTTCTAGTGCTTATATATCCAACTTGAATCATGGGCACTGCTTTTTCTGATGCTGTGTGTAGGGCAAGGTCATATCTTAATAGTTACTCCCTTTTTCATACAGAGGAAAATCAGTTATTGTGTATTACAGCTGACATTTGCTGATACGTTGCATGTATCAATAGATTGGTTGATAAAGTGTCTGGAACTGTGGAGGTCTGACACTTGCATTCTCAATGTGTGCTTGTACAGGTGTATGACTTTTAATTCCTGTGGTAGAGAATTATAAAATCACAGAAATGTTTGGGAAGGATATGTGCAAATCATCTAGTCCAGCTCTGTGCTTGATGCAGGCTGTTGCCAACATTCACTTAGGAATGGACCTCCTTGGTAAATCTGAAAATTTTGTCCACAGCTCCTCCAACTCCTTATCTACCACACCTTTTTCTTATTGCACTATCAGACAGGCAAATCTTATTCAGCTCTAACATGAACTCAATCAGGGAACACCGCCATCAGGAAGAAAAATACCTTTTACTTCTCCAGATTTCTTGAGTTTAATTAGGCATTCATCCTGTCTTACATAGGCTATATGACTGTGGATGCTGGGACACAAATGGTAAAAGGGAGATAGGAGCATTCAAGGGGAAGTGCTTATGCAGCACAGCTTTCTAATGTAACCACAATGCTTGCAGTTTGCCAGTACAAAAAAAGTGAGATCATTCTGATTCTCTCCCTCCTCCTTGGCCATTCATTTCCACTTTTTCTGGTAGCCATGGCAAGCTGAACTAGAAGAAAATATACATCACCATAAAAAGTAAGTAATTACTGAGTAGTTTATTGAGTAGCAGTGCCAGTTGGGACAGACTTGTGTGGAGCAGCTCTTTTCAGTGGCAGCTAACTGTTTAGTTGGCTTTGCTGCAATGAGAGATTTCATCTCTGAAGTACAGTTCCATAGCAGTTTATCCTTATCTAAGTCAGAGCTATCGTGGTTGGTCTGGTACTTTTACAGCTGAGCAGGAGGCTGGTCCAGGGAGCTTTGCAGCCAAGAACTAAGCTTGAACTAAACCCCAAAAAATCCTGCTGGTTCTCCACTCATTTCAGGGAGTTCATGTATCTGAAAATGAATTGCTCTTTTATTAAGTTTTAAACTTGTGACCTGACCTGATGGTAGTGTGCTGGTACATGTGGTGGGAAGGGAGAAGGGCTGGATTGGCAATCTCTGTCCTCAGACATGGACAATGTCCATGATTACCTTTTTTGTTTCCTGAAGCGTATTATTGATATGAATTTTTGTGTTCCCAGTAGGTCTTAAGATTATTGTAAAATGATGAAAGAGACCTGTCTTGCATGTAAACATGCAGGGTCAATATTCTGCGGATCATTCTGGACTTGGTGATTATTGAATGACAGCTTGTGTTTGCAGGGTCTGACTCAGTGACTGAGATGGTCTCTTCCATTCTTACATTTTTAGCTGTACCTATGCTAAGAGTACCCTAGTGTTAAAACTGTTAAGAACTACTTTTTCTTAATTTGACATTAGTTAGCCACTTTCTAATTTGTTGCATTTGGTACTATTCCATCTTCACTGCTGTATTAGTTTAACAGCAGAGTGAGAGAGAAAGAAAGAGAGCATTTTTGCTCTGAGTTGTGCTAAAGGTTTTCCCCAAATGCAGCCATTAGAGACCAGCTGCAGACAAAACAGCACAGGCAGTTGATTTTTCAACAATGTTAGATTTTGAGCTCCTGTCTGCAGTAATTAATTAGCTCCATTGCTGAGCTGGCTCCCTGCGGGACTGCGTGATCATTAGTGCCAAAGCCAGGAAGGGAGCATGAACTCCCAAACCCCTGAGAAGCTACTGCAGCAACTCTTGTCATCTATAGAGCATTTCAAGTGACACTGGTAGAAAAGATTCACTTTCTCATCTGTATGAAGGCCTTGCTCAGATTCAGTAAGACTGCTGGCTGGGACCAGGCAAATCTTCCTGGGCAAGATTTTGTCAAAGGCTATCCAAAACCCAAAGGGTTGCTCTCAGCTAATTCATCTTAATTTTGTGGATATGTAGAGAGAATTATAGAAGACTTGAGAGACATCAGGGTACAAATCAATGGTGATGTACAGTACTGGGGCTGCTGTGCCAAAAGCTAGCCCAGAACCAAGTATCTGTCAGCTAAAAGTAAAACTTGGATACAGCAGAGACACAGATTAATCCAAACATGCCAAGATGAAAGTGCTGGCATGAAATTACACAACTTCCTTCAGGTGCAGAAAACCAGCAGACACTGAGATTATTTACAAATCACTTTTATGAATTACTTTTTGTAGGCTTGGGATGCGGTGTAATATAGTTTAATCTCTTCTCTCATTCCCCATGCTTGTTTCAGAAGAGAACAAGAAATTTAATCCAAACAAAGGATTAAGAAATTTCAATAACTGGACTATTGCCATTATTGAAACAATGGACCAGCTCTTTAAATGCTTGTTCTTGATTGAATTGAAGTCAATGACTACATCAGAGGGACCAGAGCTGGAATGCAGAAAAGAGGAAATGAAAAGTCTATAAGTGATACACAATTATTTTACCTATTATGCATTTCTAGCAATGCATTGCGTAAACAAAGCAGCTCTGAGAAAGGATCTCTCCTCACTGGAGAATAAAGTTAGGGAAAACTTTTGAGAGATGGACAGAGGAAAGAGAAATGAGATTTAATATAGATAAATGTAAGGTAATACACCTGGGAAGAAATAATAATCATCCTGTATGCGAAATCAGGAGCTGCTCTTTAGAAAACAGTAATAGAGAGGAAGGCCTGGGAGCAGTGGTTTATAATTAATTATTGCAGACAGGAACTCAAAACCTAACACTGGGGCAAAACCCAAATACATTCTTATTCTGGGCCAGCACCAGAGGCTTGTTTCTACAGTGAGTGCACAGAGATCAGGGAGCTGGCAACAACACAAGCAAAATATTAAACTTATGGCTATGATGTTATTAATTCCATTTATAAGCTACAGACTTGACTGCTGATACCCAAGCTTGTGGTTTTCTATTTGCTGAATACAGTAAAACAATGAAACATGTCTAAGATAAAAATTGCTGATGAGTTTGTAGAAGGGTACCTTTTTTTTTCTTGTTCTCATATTTAAATGCAGAACTGTGGCTTAAAAATTATGAGATTTAGCCTAGACAAGATGGTGGAAGCAAACCCCCATTCCTAAACAAACACATTACATTTGAAAACAGTATAGAGAGAATTAAAACAATGTAACAATTCCATTACTCAGTGAAAGGGAATCTGTTGGCAAGAAGCGAAGGCCAAATGTAGAGCTATGCTATTATTTAGGTGAGAAATGTTGGTCAGTAAATGCATTTAGCAGGTAGAAAAGAAAGCTATTACAAGTAAGTGTGTTCCACCAAAACCAGATGAACGTTGCTGTGCTGAGAACACAGTGTCATGTGAAAGCCTGCCAGACAACCCAGACAGGGTGCCATGAAGAGCTGTCTGATTGCAAGACCTGATGGCTGTGTATTTAGAAGTTCACAACTTGAGGATCACAATGAAACACAAATTGATTCTAGTCCTAGAAAAGGAAAGGAGGAAAACCCTAGCAAGATATGTAGAATATTAAAGATTTACAGGATTATTTCCTCTTATTTGTGCTGTGAGCTAGTATCACAGGGTAATCCTGTCTTTGATTCCTTACAGGCCATGCTAGAAAGATGGCACCTCTCCCCACTATAAGGCAGCCTTGGCGTGGTATAATTTCTTCCCAGGCTGACACCACCAGGCTGTATGCAAGCACAGAAAGAGGAATTCATTATCCCACAGACAACTTTTCCTCCTCCTGGGAAAATAATGGTGGATCATTTCTAGCCCTATATGTAAAAGCTTTTTTTCTTTAATAAGTGTAAAAACAAGTAACTATTTATTAAATATGAAAAAGAAAAAAATCCCAAAAAAATAAATGCTCTCAAAACTGACTTTTCATCTTCTATCTGAGAAGGCATATAAAACTACATAATTAGTGAGGGAAGGATCATTCCCTTTCTCCCCACAGCCTCCAGAGGATAAACTCCAGATAAGCCTTTCGGAGACTGCAGAGCTTGAACTGCAGAGGGTTTTAGTCTGTGAAAGACATTTGGCGCACACAATAATTAGCAGCTCACAGCTGAATTTTGCTAGCTGTCATAGTATTTGTTGCTATCACTGCATGAAAGTACTCCTGTAAGTCTCCTGAGTCTTCCTAAATGTGTGCTGTAGTCTGATTTGTCCACACTGAACTTTTTAATAGAATATTTGGTCAGACTACAACACTTAAAGGCTTACAGCAAATCCCTTTTCCATGGCACAACACCACCTGGACAGAATGAGAAAATAAAAGTTCTTTTCTTGGACAAAGCAGGAACTCCTTTACTCTTTATACTATATCCAGGCCCTTGCAATCCAGGGGGATTCAGTATGCTGGGAGAATCAATGGGGTAGCCTGCTAATCCAAATCCACATCTTTGTATCCCCAAATCAGTGCTCAAGAGTTCTGGCAGAAGACAGACCCTTTCATAAGACTTGCCCTTTGTCGCAGACATTTCTCCACAGAAATCCTTCCTTTCATATTTCTGTGTCTTCGGGAGCCAGAGGCCCCCGAAGAGAAGGTAAACAATTATTATCAGCTGCTGTGGAATGCAATAGGATTCACCTTGATTGGCTCATTTTCTATGTTTATAATTAAGAGCCAATCACCAGTTCAAGCCAGGGGACTGAGTCCTTGGCCACAACTTTGTTGTGGGTTCTTTTCTATCTCTTCTCAGCTTAGCTAGCTGCTCTGCAAACCTCTCTCTATATTCTTTTTAGTATAATTATAATGTATTATATCTTATATTAATAAATTCAGCCTTCTGATCAAGATACAAGATTCACCGTCTCTCTCTCACCAACTGCGACCCACACAGGTCGCGGTAATATCTGGTGACCCCTCGTGTTAGAGCAAAAATTAATCTGATAAGACCAGAGGAGCGAAATTGCTGCACTGGGTAAAAATCCTGTATGTGTGGCATTTGAGGGTTGCTTTGAAGTGACCTCAGAAAGTGGATTCAAGCCAGGAGCTGAAGAACCGAAGATCCTGATTTGGACAGAGTTCACAGCCAAGGCTGACCACAAAGAGAATCTTTCTTCTGGAAAACCATCAGGAAAGATGATGGAAAAGAGCAGCAGACCTGTGGAGCTGGCCAGAGCAAGCTGGACTCTTTCAAAAGGTACTGTTCACTTTTCTATCCCTGATGAACCAGCCCTTCGTAGCTTGTGGCTGTTTGTATGGCAGACCCATGCCTTGCCAGAAGAGATTCAATTCTCCCCTTCAGAGGAGAAAATAATAGCCCTCTGGAAACATTGGTGCAGGGAAGACGGTTTCTTTTTGTCAAAAACAGATATCTATGAATTCTTTCGATGGGCAAAGCTTTTTGGGTTCTTTGCTAATGTCTTATATGCTTTGGATGTTTTTGTCTGGGAGTGCATGGACTCGATTATCCAGTGCGTCTACCTGGAGGGACGCGTGTTGCCTTCCATCTACCCAGCATTTATAAAGCTTTTCCCTGTCTTGAAACGCAGAGCAGCTTGTTTTCAATGGATATCTAACTGTTATGGCCAAGCTCCGTTTCCACCACCCTTGGCAGAAGACCCGGTGGGGGAGGACTTTGGGTTTTTTCCCCCCCCCTGCTTCGCGGCGGGGGGGGCCGAAACTTCGCGGCGCGAAGAAGTTTTTTTTACTCTTGCTCCGGAGCATGCTCAGATGGAGTGTTCTCCTTCCCCCCCTTCTCTCTCTCCGGGGGGATGGGAGGGGCCACTCAAGCCAGCGCCGGCCTCTCAGACTCCGCCTTCAGAAACGGGGGCGGCACCGGTCTCCGAGGTTTCCTCCACGGCCCTGCTAGAGCCGTCACTCCAGGAGATCCCGTCTCCGCCTCTCCAGGAGGTCCCGCCCGCGGTTTCATCGGCCTCCCTGCCCCCGCCAGAGCCTGTGTCGGAGAAGGCCGAAGAGACAGTACTTCCGTCGATTGACCTGTTGCTAAGCAACAGCGACGCTCCGCTGCTGTCTGTTTGCACTGCGACGGCGACTGCGACTGCGCCTCCGCAGAGGACCCCAGAGTCAGCAGCAGAAAACGGAGTTGAGCCCGCGGGACCCTCGGAGCAGCCCGCGGCGGATCCCACGCTCAGCGCGATTCCCTCCCCAGTTTCGGCTCCCTCCCCGATGCTTCCACCGGACGTCCCAGCAGTCGCTCCGGCAGGGGGTCTCTCCTTCCGTGGAGCGGGGGCTGCCCGCCAGCTCACTGTTGTGGCAGTCCAGCTGCCTGTTTTTAAGATCAGCATTCTCGGCGGTTTGGGGGGTGGTTTTTCGGGGATTGTCCCATGGAGGCCGCCGCCTCTCTTGTGCCCTAGCGGCGAGGGGGAGGGGGCTCCCGAAAGTTTTGCCTCTGATTCCCAGCCCGGAGGGGATGGGGATGAAGCCAGGGGGCGGATGAGAGACAAACCCGATGTATTGCAGAGGGAGAGGGCACAGTTGGAGGAGACCATAGCTGGTTTGCTGTGGGAAACAAACATTCCCAGACCCGAGATGAAGATTCTCGGGGCAGCTTCTATTTCCCTGCTGCTGGCATGCCTCAGTGGTTTAGGGGAAAGGAAGCGTCTCACTACCCGTGCTGCCATTGTGCTGGCAGCAAGGCTCAGGCCCGTAGGAATGCAGAGCCTTCCTCATGGGTTTGGCCTGGGATGCTGGGCTCAGGAAATTCCTGGGCCGGGCCCACTGCGAGGCCTCTTGATGTTTTTGGGGATTCTGGTTTGTCCTACCGGTCCGGGTCCCCCTGTGTGAGCCAGTTTTGGGGTTCCTGGTCCAGTATGGGCCAGGGCCCCCAGGGCCTTTCCTTCTCTGGCATTGCTCTGCCCGGCTGCTGCTCTTTTGCTTTTCGATCAAAAAAAAAAAAAAAAAAAAAAAAAAAAAAAAAAAATTAAATAAAAAAGATTGAAAATAGGCGGGCAGCAGCTCTGAAGTGCTGAAGCACTGAAGGGCCAGAAAAGGACATTCTAAAAATTGTTCAAATTGTTTCAAATTATTTAAAATTGTGTTATGCTGTTTCAGGACCAAAAAGGACTCTCAGATGTCCAAAAGAAACAACTTCAGCTGATGGACTGTTCCTGAAACTCAGCTGCATGGACTTGAATTCTCTTTGCATTGTTTCTTGCAATTTTCTTATACTGTAGGATTGTTTTAGTGAATTATTAGTATTCTATATTTTATAGGTGAAGGAATTTCCTGTTCATTCCACATCAGCATTTTTCTTTTATTTTTATACAATTTAGAAAGGTGAGATGTCGCAGACATTTCTCCACAGAAATCCTTCCTTTCATATTTCTGTGTCTTCGGGAGCCAGAGGCCCCCGAAGAGAAGGTAAACAATTATTATCAGCTGCTGTGGAATGCAATAGGATTCACCTTGATTGGCTCATTTTCTATGTTTATAATTAAGAGCCAATCACCAGTTCAAGCCAGGGGACTGAGTCCTTGGCCACAACTTTGTTGTGGGTTCTTTTCTATCTCTTCTCAGCTTAGCTAGCTGCTCTGCAAACCTCTCTCTATATTCTTTTTAGTATAATTATAATGTATTATATCTTATATTAATAAATTCAGCCTTCTGATCAAGATACAAGATTCACCGTCTCTCTCTCACCAACTGCGACCCACACAGGTCGCGGTAATAGCCCTTCGTCTCTGCTTGCTCACAGTTTTTAAGTCCCAGTGGGAAAACTGTAGAGACACTGGGAAAAAAACAGGAAATATATTGTAATTCTTTTAAACTCAATTGAGATTCCCCTCTGTTTTAAGAAAGCAAACACCAAGAACTGTCTGGGTTACCTTGAATCCAGTTGTGATTAAGTGTTTCAGAGTGTTTTTGAGATAGTATTCATTACTGCTGCTTTCCAGACTGCAGTCTCAGATTTGTATAAATTTCTTACCAGTATTTCTAACCTTTAATTACAGTTCAGTTAATGGTAAATACACTTGTGCTGTCTCTTCACATCCAAAACAGCTGTTCAAGTTTTAATCTGTGGGCTGTGCTTTGTTTTCAACAGTTGATGTCTGTCCTGTTACTGCTTTTTATCTTTTTCAGGTGTGCTTGGCTTACCTTCTCTTCTCAGCTCCCATGGTCTCTCCTCACCTCCCCCCAGAAAACCAGCTGCCAGGAGCTATATGCATAACATATATGCACTTAACAGCACTTTCATTGTCTTTCTGTCCAATTGTAAAGGTCATTTTCTCAGCTCCTGAGAAAATGTCACTTTTTTTTTTTTTTGCACAGTGCCATTGGCTCCCTTTCTTCATTGCATGAAATACAAATGACTTCTCTCTACTTTTCAAGCCATGTCCAATCTACATCACCAAGAAGTATCCCTCATTGCCATTATACAAATGATACCAGTATTTTAAGGCAGTCTTGTACATTCACTTTCATGATTTCACCCATGTTGCTGATAATGCATAGCACAAAATCTATGTAATAGCCCTGAACCCTTCTTTCTCTTCTTTTTCAAGCATCGAGTCTCTGCCTTGAGCTTTGTCAGAGTCTGAGCATAGCTACATAACTCTTTTGCTGGAGATGGCTTTTCATAGGGCCCAATTATAACCTCTTCCTGCTCATCTTCTCTCAATAAGGCACTTCAAAGGCAAAGCAGCTTGTTGTTTTTATGTCTGTACAGTGCAAGCTGCAGTGAGGATGGGTTTAGGTTTGGTTTAGGTGTAATTTTAAGAGTGGTATTAACAATAAAAATACAGTATACCAAATTACTTGTCTTGTTTCTAAGTCTGTAAGATACTTGGAGGAAGTAATTCTAACATAGGCTGTTAAATTTGCCATACCAAAGCTGCTTAAGTCTGTGGATTCCAGGTATAAATTTGCCGCAGGGACTAAGAGAGAAAGAGGGGGACTGGAACTGTGCCTTTTCTGACAGATGACTGTTACTGGCTTAGTAGAATTACCAGAATGCACCCTGAGGGGCTGTAGTCACTCTGTTTGATTCACTCAGTGAGAACCATGCTCAGCATGGAGCAATGGGAGCATGGGGTTGTGTTTTACAGGTCCCTTACCAGGATCATAGCCAAATTCACCCACAGTGCTGACTGGACAAACATCTGGCCACATTTCTTTTAGCATGGAACTAGGAGTGGTTCTGTAAAATTCTGTTTTATGGAGAGCTAATATAAAATGGCATTTCCCCCCCTGTTTCTGTTCCTTTTGGAAATTCTGTTGTTCTATTATCTCATGTGTAGGTAGAGTAAAATAAAGAATATAGAGTAAAGAATATTCTATTCTTTTGTATTCTATTGTAAGTTATGCTTTTCAAAAACCAATTAAAAGGGTTAAGACAGGAGCAGAAATTAGAGTAATAGTCAGGGTATGCAATTCAAGATTCTTAGAGACTTAAAATATCACTGAGAAGTGGGTAAAAAGCTAGAGAAATGAGATCTACATGCTTTCAATATTTAGCAGCTAGAAGATCTTATTTTCATTCATTACCACAAAGTGTCTGTTTTACTCAAGAAAAATGAGTCTTGTCAAATAGCTTTCATATCATTCTTTGGCAGGATTACAAGTACATTTGATAAAGATGACTCTATTGACATAATGCACTAGTTTATGTAGGGCATTTGTTTTATTCTGTGTGGCAGCCTACATTAAAGAGATGTATGGGAAGCAAAAAATTTTACAAGTGTTTTTCTATATGGTTGTTTGCCATGTCACAGCTCCCTGCAATATGCCTGGCTCCTTTCTGTGTTTTTACTTTATTGCCTTATAATGCCTCTAGTTTAAAAATGCCCAGTCTTTGCATAATGTCTAGCATCTTGAAGTATTCAGAATACCAAACAATGGGCACAGGAACCAAACCAGTTTGTCAAAGATGTGTCCTGTTCTAGTTACACCTCAAAGCTCTAAGGTAGTCACATATTCTGTATTTTATGAAATAAGTATTATCAGGTTCCTGATTGAATGAATCAGTGATGCAACCATGCAATAAAGCTCATGAACTGCTGAGCCCAGTGCAGGGCATGACTCCATCCTGTGCAGACTGGATAAATATACCTTTAAAAATATCCTGCTATCATTTTCATGCTGTTGGACTAATCACAAGAGAATCTGTGGGCTGAATAGAGAAAGGGTGAAAACTGCGGGGGTCAGGTAGATATGGGAAAAGATATGTCTGATTGTGTCAGGAACCCACGCATTACCGAGGAAACCATGGGCCGCGGCAAATACGTCCAGATATGGACAACACTGGACAAACCAGACCAGTGAAGAGCTTTTTTTTTAGTTTCAGCACATCAGTCTCAAGACATTGTTAGACAATGGAGACAGGATGTTAACAGCTCGCTGATCCACAGGGAATGTCAGAGAAGGTGGGGTATTACAGAATGACATAAAACCATCTCAGTCTAGATTTCAGCCAATCATACATAGAACAACACATATTGACAAGCATTCTATCCAATCTTATAAAACACACATAATGGTAGTTAAAACAAAGACTGGTTCATAAGAGACAAAGAACAGAGCTCTATTCATGCTAACCTTCTAAAGATATACATTAAATAACCTTGTTGCCATCTTTAAGCAAATTCTACAGAGGCCTGTTGTTATTTGTCACGTATGCTCTACTGCTTGGGAAACTTTTCTGCTGTATTTGCAATGCTAACAAAACTTCAGTCTGAGGCCTATACTTTTTTTAACCATTTCCTAAAAACTCTCTGACTTTATGGATTTCAACAAAAACTACTCTCAAAGGCCCCAGTAAGAGTGAGCCCTCAGCAGTGTGAACACATATGCCAGATGAGAAGAGAGAGCTTCAGTTCCTCTGTGGTCTTGAGGAGTCCCTGATGTCATTCACTGATACTAAGTTATACAAAGTTAAATCTCAGTGATGTCAGTACACTTCTCAGTGCAATTCTCATCAGATGTCTTAGTAATTTCTCCATGCAAGCGATGAAAGGTGAAACCATTTTTTCCCTAGCACTGATAATAAAATGTCTCTTTACTTGTCTAGTAGTCTGGCTAATTAAGGTGACAGGCCATGAAGTTTCAGACTATTTATACTTTTAAAAAGTGGAGTATACACCCAGTAATCACCTATAGATAGCTGACTCTGGTATTCAGGAAGACCTGATTCCCAAGCTGCATAGCCTATTTCTCATCTGGGTATTAAGTGTTGATTCTACCAGGTACATGGTGAAAAGGTCTTTGACTTAAGTAATTCAAGTGACATACACACTCTATGAATAAATCACATAGACAAAATCTCTGACTACAGGTAAGGAAGGGTCTCTCCTTTGTCTGAAGAAGTCTCAAAGACTACACATTGTCTTTTTAGTCATGAATGTGTAAAGAGCTGGGGCCCTGAATATTTGGTTGGTGAGTGTAGGTAAAAGCCAGTACAGAAATTACTTTTTGTAAGATCTGTTAATTTGTTAGCAGTCAAAACATTTCATTCTCTTCAAAAGTATATTTTGATTGAGACAATACTATAAGAATAGACATTGTGTATTTAATTTTATTAAACTTAAAATGGGGCTATTTGCTATGAGAGAGACAAAATTAAATACACTTTTTAGTTGCTTGTAATCATCTGATATCTCCTAAAGTAACAAAGTGCAACCTGAATTGTGTTAAAGAACGTTTCTTGGGATTGTGAATATGTCTGTAACAAGTGACTAGTGTTATCAACAGAGCTTTTAAGTGAAGGCTTTACTGTTATAGGCTTGTCTGACTTGGATAACAAACTCTTTTAGTATTTCAGCCCATAAATCCTGAACAGAAAGATATTATTCTCTTGTGTCTCTGACAAACTAAAAGAGAATCTTTGTTTGCAGAGCTCCCCAGAGTTAACACAGTACTAGTTAATGATTTCACCATGGTAATTACTTTCTAGGGTCTGTCAGTCAGGCAGTTTTAATGTATGCAGAATGGGTTGCATCAATTTTGTGCAACATTACTGTTTTACCTGGTTTCATGCTACTTTTCTATCAACCTGCCCATAACAAGTTCTGAATATATGGACCAATTTATCATAGAATCCTAGAATGGTTTGGGTTGCAAGGGACCTTAAATATCATGTAGTTCCAACCCCCCCTGGCATGGACAGTGACACCTACCACTAGGCTAGGTTGCTCGAAACTCATCCAATTTGACCTTGAACGCTTCCAGGAATGAGGCATCTACAGTTGCTCAGCACAACCTGTTCCAGTGTATCACCACCCTCACTGTAAAGATTTTTTTTCCTAGTATCTAATCTAAACCTACTGTCTCTCAGTTTAAAGCCATTCCCCCTTGTCCTATCATTACATGTCCATATAAAAGGTCTCTGGCTTTCCTGTAGGCCTCCTTCAGGTACTGCAAGGCTACAAATAGGTGTCCCCAGAGCCTTCTTTTCTCCAAAAAGGCTGAGCAATCTCAATTCTCTCAGCCTTTCCTTATAGCAGATGTATTCCATTCCTGTAATCATCTTGGCATCTGTCTTCTGGACTCACTCCAACAGGTTTATGTGCTTCCTATGCTGGGGACCCCAGAGCTGGATGCAGCATTCCAGGTGGAGTCTTGGCATCTCACCAGAGCAGAGGAGAGGGTCAGAATCACCTCCCTTGCTCTGCTGGCCATGCTGCTTTTAGTGCAGCCCAAGACATGTTTGGCTTTCTGGGCTATGAGAGTACATTGCCAGCTCATATCCATCTTCTTATCCACCAACATCCACAAGTCCTTGGCAGGGCTGCTCTTGATCCCTTCGTCCTCCAGCCTGTTTTGATATCAGGGATTGCCCCAACCCAAGTGCAGCACCTTGCACTTGGTCTTGTAAACATTATGAGAGTCCCATGGCCCAGCTTCTGGAGCTTGTCCAGGTCCCTCTGGAAAGGGCTCAGCTGTTGCCATTTTCCTTAGCTACACTAGATCACCACTTGGTATAGGTCTAACTCAGCAATTACACATCATGTGCTGTATCTTGCCATGCTCTTGGGTAGGGTTCGTGGTGGACTAAAATGTACATAAAATGATAGCGGTCTATTTTTAAAATAGTGCTTTTATCCACTGTGTACTTGATTTAGTCCAGTCCTAAATTAGCAGTTCATGAGATTTATACCATGGTTGCATCACTGGTTCCTATGAGCTTTATTCAAACAATATAATCTAATAATACTTCTTTTATAAAATAAGGATAAAGCAGGTCTAATCTTGCAGTTTTGAGGTGTAATTACAAAGGGACAGATCCTTGATTAAATTCTGTGGTTCCTATACCTGTTCTTTATGTATTCTGAATAGCATGAGACATTAGAATTTATGCAAAGATTGAACTTTTTCAAAACATGAGTTTATTGAGTATGCTTGCCAATGTTTGTAAAGGACTCTGGCTCTCAGTTGGAGTGCTGACATTGGTTTCAATTAGTGTGTGATGAGTCCCTTTGTCGTTGAAATCATCACATTTAAAGGTATAAATAGGCAAAGCAACTGGCTAATAAAATTTAAAGTGAAAAAATCAGTTTTAATATGTTTGTATGTAGCTCTTAATAGGAGCTAGGTCATGACTTTTTTCAGCACAACAGTTGGAGTCACAGCTTGGAGAAACTTCAGAACATCTGTTATTTCTGTTGAAAAATACAAGTACATTGAGTAACTCGCACCTTTGAAATCCCTTTGTGGGGGTTGAAGACAACTCCTCCCCAACACAAAGATGATTTGCTCTGGATTTGGAAAACATTAGACTAGTTCATCCTTTAGGTGTCTCATAATTCAGACACAAGTGTTCTTTGGAGGGAAGCTTCGAAAAGGTTTTTCCTGTGAGGTTTGTTGATTCCAGAAGGAAGGGCTAAAATGACTTACACATTTCAGTACATAGAAGTTAATTTTACATGCAGGCTTCTTTAGTTTGTAAAATACATGAAGTTGCTGTCTTAAAGAAAACAAAACAGAAGTAATCTAATTACAATTGATCTATAATCCAACACAATTTCTTTTGTACATGCTATATTTTTTGTAATAGATTTTTGGAAATCTGTTTACATCTGTAGCAAGTCCTAGGGACAAGGAAAAAAATCAGTGGCAGCTGAAAGCATTTCTTATCATCAACATATACTTACATGTTACATTCCTGGGTATATACATCACAACATATCACTGAAAAAATTTATTTATTTGTTTTTTAAACCCTATGAATATGTATGCTCTTTGCCAGCACACACCAAGGACGTAATGGTTTACTCACATATTCTACCGACCCTTTAACTAGCATCAGCCAAGAGGCTTGTTTTATGGGCTCATGAAAAGGGTCTGAGTGGCAGCCATTTGAGAATTAAGATTCATGGACAGGTTGATGTGCCCAAAATGCCAAGGAGAGAATATTACTTTTCATTGCAGACATACTAGGCTGTCTAGCAGGCAGTGTCTAGTAAATAAAGGAGGGAACCGAGAGAAGGTGGCAGAAATTTGGAAAGAGGTGTAGAGCATGGAGCCTAGAAAAGTATCTTTGGGTGTGAAAGGATGTGAGAGTAGGAAATAGAAAACCATTATAAGGCTGTGGACTGGAAACAAATAATAACTACAAGTGGGAATAGGGACATCTCTGAAGGTGTTCTGTGGCCTATTCCCATTTTCATCTCCAGACTACGTGTCTGTTTAGGTGCTGTGTCCCATGACATATGGATTTTCTTGCAAGTACTGTATAATGTAACGGTTTTGGCAGATGGAAAGCTGCAATTCTCCTTGGGAAAGCTAATCCATTGGTAGTTGAACAATAACTCCCCAGAAGCTCTGCAACAATTCACCCAGGAGAAGTTTAGTTATAGATTAACCCCAGACAAGGGGATTGATTGGTTAGGCAAACTAAACATCAATTCAGTTTAACTCAGCATAATAGATTTTGTTCTACTTTTCCTAACAGAATAGAAATAGTTAAGGAAAATTGTGATTTGGACACTTTTTTTTCCAGGGAAATGCAAAGCAAAACATTTTGTAGAACCTTCCCGCCTTCCTCTAAATCAAACAATATTCTGTGTAATTTAGATTAGGTTTAGTACAAATGAGAAAAGGACAGATAACTTATGGTTTTCTTTGTTTTTCATGTTGTTTTTTTCCTTTTCTGGCTTGTTTCTTTAGTGTAGCTTAGTAAGTTTTCCTGGTTATTCTATTTTCTTCTGCATGTGCAGTATCTGGTTATCTGTCTCATGCAACAATCCTTGTTTCTCTCTCACATCATCTTAATGTTTTTTTCTTACTATCTTCCCATACCTCCGTGTGATGCCTTGTTAGTTTTCCTCATTTCTCTATTTTTTTTCTCTTCATGTCTCTGCATTTCTCTTTCCTTTTTATCAAATCAACCAAAAGCACTCTCTCATGCATTTTTCTAATGTTATTTAAAACTGCAATTCCAGCCTGATGTGAACTTCTCATTTTCTATCTGAGAATGACATACTGAGTCTTCTCTCACATTATTATAAAGCATGTCCTTCAGTTTCCTTCCCTCTTCACTCAGCACAGCTGTGATTTTAGTTTTCTAGATCAAGACTTCTGGGGGGCTTTTCCTCGGTTATTATTCTTCCGGCTTCAACTTTGCCCCTAGGAGGAAGAACTAGATAGTAGTTTTGCCTCTTAGATGGCATTCCTCTTTACATGAGTAAGGTTATTTCTGTTCTTGATGGTGTTTAGTCATTAACAGACAGTTTGCCTTGCAAATATTTGTCAATAATTTGGTTAAATAGTAACAAAAAGTAAGCTGTGTGATTGCAAATCGAAAATTCCTTCTCCTGCAGTGGTTCAAGTGGTTAGGCCATACATAAAAGGGAATTTGAGGTTACAGAGTAAAATATTTATAAAAGGGCTTTTTAGCATGAGCATGTGTATATGCTGCAAGAACAATCACAAAAAATATTCCTATTAGGAAGTACATATAAAAACTAGAATATAAAAGTAACAAGTTATCTAATTAATACTTTAAAATACATTAAAATAAACTGAAAGAATGCACACATTAAACTTTAGACAGTACAAAGCTTATTTTTCCCCAGAGAAAGAGAAATCATGGCCAGAGTACAAGAGTAGAGATAATTAGAGATTTGTTTCTTTTCTACCTCCCAAGGTAAGGCTTAATCCTACAGTAATCTCTTTATTGAGAGCCAAGTGTTAGTCAAGGAGCCTGCTGCACAGATCTCAAAGTAGCATTTAGTTAGAGGTTTTCAGTATCTGGGAAGCAGCTATCCTATGAATTTCTAGTCTGCATTGTTTTTTATTTTGTCCTTCACTGTAATGCACTGGCATGGATTCATTACAGATTTGCTAGCTTATATCGTGACACAGTGAGACTTCAGTAACCTCCAGAGCCTTGCTGTCCTTTAGCAGGGCAGGGAGTTTGTGCTGGGCACACAATGACTGGCACACTCTGGCAATGAGCATAAACTGATTATCTCAGAACAATTCTGCCTTTGAGCATTTCAGCCTCGTGCTCCCCCATTGTCAAGCTTGCTTTAAGGATAAAAGCCAGAGAAATTTGGGGTTCATTCATGGGGTATATATTAGGCAAATTGGTCTTCTGTCTTTTTAATTTCCAAACTTTGGTTTGCAGCCCTGTTGGCTCTTTTAATTCCCAGGTGAGATGAGAAAGTGAAACATAGCAAAAAAGAGAAATATACATGCTGAAGTTAAGTTTTGGGGTTTTTGTTAAAGGTCCAAAGGTTAGATCTACCAATGGATTTAAGTGGTATTTATGTATGTGATGTTAAATTTTGCACTGAAGGATCAGTAACCCAGAGGTGCTGCTTCTCTGACAATAAAGTTCCAACAGACCATGTGCCATGCCCTTGGGTGTCTCAGGCTTGGTGGTGCTGGAGAGCTCTCTCATCTATAGAGGTCCTGTGGTAATTTTGGGGTCCCCTGATGGAGGAAATGATGAATCTGACTCCATGTTCTTAGAAGGCTAGTTTATTATTTTATGTTACTATATTATATGAAAGAATACTATACTAAAACTGTACTAAAGAATAGAAAAAGGATACAGACAGAAGGCTTAACAAATGAAAAACTCATGACTCTCTCCAGAGCCTTGATGCAGCTGACTGTGGTTGGTCATTAAGTAAAAACAATTCACATGTTGGATAAACAATCTCCAACCACATTGCAAAGCAGCAAAACACAGGAGAAGAAAATGAGGTAATATTGTTTTCCCTTTTCTCTGAGGCTTCTCCGCTTCCCAGGAGAGAAATCCTGGGCAAAGAGGCTTTTTCAGAAAATATGATGGTGACAAGGTCCCAGTGATGTTCAACAATGAGATAACTCCTTCATAACTGGAAATTAATCTTGTCACCATTTTGGACTTAATGAGCTCAGGGTCCGTGTAAAACACAGTAGCTCAGGAACAGTGGTACTTTTTAGTGGAGGAAATATGGAGCAAAGGGTATTCTATAGGCTTGGGAGAACAGCCACAATACTTAATAAACTAATCTGTGGATATCTGATTCATACTTAACTGTGTAATTTTGATACCAGTCTAGAAAGAGAAGTGGGTGGTCTAAAGACAAGTCTCTCTGGAAGGGATGAATGTTCAGAGGATGTGGATATCCAGGTGACCCTATGTGACACATTTGCATTCCTACACAGTGGTCTGAAGGGTCAGGTAGAGAAAGGGTAGAAAAAGTATTTTGCTGCTTGCCGGATTGTCTTGCTTCACATATTTTTTGTTTGTTTTTAAAATGAAGTTTACATAGAAAAATTTTATTTATTGGAGTAGTGAAAGTGGAAGAGTGGCCTGTACCCTCTCCTTGTTTATCCAAGGGCTTAATGATTAGAGCATTAATGCACACAGTAGGTGCACAAAGTCCATTTAATTTACTGCCTGCAGGAATTCCAAATGCAATGCCTTAATCGTGAGACTATAAAATGTTCAAGTATTCTGCTTACTGAATTCCTTTTACTGAAGTTTTGCATGAAATGATTAAATATGCTTTGGATCAGGAAGAGTGAGTGTGTCACTTGCTGGTGAGAGGACTCCCAAAGAAAAGGGAAGGTGAGGGAGCTTGGTTCTTCCAAATAGTTGACATAGGATGGTTGCCAAAAGAAGGACTGAAATCCATGTGCCCCCTCTTGAGCAGATCTAACCACCAGGCTGTAGAGGTTACTTCCTTTGCCTGCAAGAATTAAGAACTGGGCCATTCAATTGTGTACTTTCATCCTGGGTTAAGGAGCAGCTCCTCACTGCTGTTTCTGAACTTGGTAAAATGTGGTGGCAAGAGTACTTTGTGTTCAGTTTTGCAGTATTTAAGACAAAAATCTCATGTTTTATTGGGGAGGGAAGTGGTTTTGTTTGCTGTTGGGAGGGCTAGTATGGTAACTACTATCCACAAGAACACACCTGTTCACTGGAAACTTCTCCAGTGTAAATGACATTCAATGACATAGTCAAAAGTGAGTACATGTCATGTGTGTAAGCATACACAAACAGCTGGGACACTCATTTGAAATCTAAGGGACAGAGGTCAAAATCAGTTTGAATAGAGTCTCTTGTATCTCAGCTGAACAACTAAAACTATTTATTCTTCTGGAATTAACAGGTCTATCTGATTTTATTCCTGTAGGGTTTTAAAGCATAAGGATCTATCTCAAAGCAAAAAACCTTGTGTTTCTGAAACCACTGCAAATCTTTGCAGTGACAGAAAGCAGTCTGTTTCCTGCCTTCTTCCATGTAAAATGCAACCTAAAAATTCCTTAATGTCTTCTGTACGCATTACAGAAGTCTGCCCTCTTTTCACAATAGGGATGGAAAATTGTTGTGGGGTTGGCTCACTGCAGAGGTATAACCTTAATTAGCAGGAAGGAAGCTCAATGGAGCCTGAGACTAGTTAGCTCTCAGCTGTGCCTGGGGGTTTGAGGAGCCTGTGGAGGCAGCCGAGGAGGTGGGCAGGAAAGACTATGACAGAAGAAAACCCATGTAGTGTAGTTAGTGATAGTGCTTGGCTGCAAGAAAATCACAGTCCACGTGAACTGAGAGGAAACAGGGAGTTGGAGGAACCAAACTGAGAGCTGGAATTTTATGGTTTGTGCTTTGAGTAAGGAAAGGCTGGGCTCAAATGGGAGGTCTGCAGAGAACTGTGCCATGAGAGGGGCAGACCTACTTGATCTGCAGTGGTGTTTGGCAAGGGATGTGAGAGTTGAGAAGCCTCTGCTCCCCTGTGAGAAGTGTTACTGCAAGGCCTTAGTGGGCATCCAGAAGGAGGCTCATTTTTTTTTGGTGATGCTTGCACTTAAATTCTGACTGAGGCTCCAGTTTGCACAGTCCAGCAAGGTTTTTATGGCAGCACTGGTGTGGAAAGTTGTTGTTTGCACGTAGAGATTAGATTGAACAAAGGGAAAAGTTGAGTGGTTTCTTGGAGAGAGGTTGATACCTTTGATCACTTGCCCCACAAATAACATTAAGCTTTTTTCCTTCCTGAAAAAAAAGATGTAGCAAGGTCCTTGCATGCCTATGGCAGGGCAGAGGATGCTACATAGCTTTGGTATTCATGCTTCTAAGACAGTTCTTTTTTGCTTTTTTCTTGGCATTCATAAGCAGTGTCCTCTCTGTCCCCACTCAGGTATGTGGAATGAGTGCTTATGGATTTCTTTCTAAGGCCTGAGATAGAGGCTTTTGAAACTCTGCTTTCCAGAAAAGATACAAGAAGCAGAGTTGACAGACTGGTCAAGACCACTGGGAACTTTTGACTTTTTTGCTTCATAGGCCTAACTGCACCTGGAACTCATGACTTAAAAGATCTGTTGGTATATTCCCCGTGTACCTCACCAGAAAGTGCAAATAAGGGAGCTGGGCTTTTTTTTGTCCACACACTTCTAACTAGCTTCAACTCTCAAAAAGAGACAAAAATTATGTAAGGCTTTCTCTTCTAAGCTAGTGAGTTGCTTCTATAGTGGCATTGTGAGGAAGTCTGTTGGTTACCTGGGGCCCTTCTGTAGCTGTAGAGTTTATTGCCCATGACACTGTGTGTCTTTCATCATACTTTTGTGGTGTAAGGGCTGAACCTTGTCACAAGACTCTTGCATGGGATTGGTCTAAATTTAGGCAATGTAGGTAATTGCAGAAACAACTGTTTTGAGCTTTCATCAGGTGGAACTTTGCCAGATTGTAATGGTTCCATTTAGAAGTAACTTAAAAAGGAGGCATTTAATTTACTTAGAGAAGATCTATTCCACTCTTGTCCAGAACAATTATCTCTTCTGCAAAAACAAAATGGTCTCCTTTATAACTAGGATACATATTTTGTCTTACCCTATAAAGTTATTCAGCTGCTTTTCCCCTACTAATTTATAGATGTAAATTTTCTTCTTTCTTCACTCTCAATGCTTTTAAGTGGCATATATTAGAAAAGGTGCTTGATTTGTCTTACAGAACATAGTTGAACAAAGAATCATTGCTGTTTGTCTTCTAACCATTTGTCTTCTACCATGGCAGATACCGAAATATTAGCTTCTGCTAATTTGCAGAACTGACATATTCTAATAAGGAATCCTAATAAAACTGGCTCATTACTTCTATTCCTTTTAAACATTAAATTTAAATTACATGCTGGAAACAATTGTATTAGAAACACTTTTATAATTAAGAAGTTATTAAGAGTTACTAAAATCCTCCTTATGCATACTTATGTTATCTTATACTTTTATCCATGTTTCTTAAGGCTCTAATTGCACTAGAAATAGTATCTCACAATGCATCTCTCCATAATTCCCACTGGTATGCTGAAAGATAGTATTAAGAGCATCATTAGGAGCATAGTCTCTTTATGTTCCCATAAGCTTTCCATTAATTTGCATTTAGCTGTCTAAACTACAGCAAAGTTAATATTTACAGCAAGTTAATAGAAATGTGAAGCACACTTATTCCTCCTGGTTATTAATACTCCTGTCTGGGCACAGATGTGTTTTCATAGCATGTGTTTGGTTGCTAGATATATGCTGATGACAAGTGCACCCAGAATGGGCACAGTCAATTCCTAAGAGCATTCTGTTCTAAAAGCTTGACTGTACACCAAGCTGTGAAGCCCTTCTATGCTGCCAAATGCCCCTGTAGAATGGTGTTGGGAGCAGTAGCAAGCAAGTAGCAAGTGCATGGATTGAAGAGCAACAGTGTTGGTTGAGCCCCTGGGATGTGTACAGCTCTGTTTTGGAAGGCATGCATGTCCTGTGGGTCTAGCAGTGGGCCTGAGGTTACAGCCCAGCCCTGGAGAAGAGAGGTGTTTGTTAAAGCAATTAAATTAGGCTTTCTGCATGCTTGGGCATGCATTGCTGTGTTTGGTGATCAAAAACTGGAAGCACAGATTTGAATGAAATTGCAGGATTCCATAAGCTGGTACTCCAGGCATGAATCTTCTCTGCCTGTACTGCTAGGCTGCTGCTTTTATTTGCTGGTAAGGAAAGGAGCAATGCTGTAATCTTTCCAGATGTGATGAAACAAATATTTTGCTAGAATAAAACATATTTGCATCTATTTGCTACAGTCTGAAGAAATGTGTTTTCTTCCATCAGATGGCAAGGCAGTAAATTTCATCAATTCAACTTGTTTCTCACTGCCAGCAACCTTCTGTGCCTTACAGATCTGTTTTTGCTGAGACCATTTCTAATGTTCAAAAGTTGGAAGCAGTTTTAATCTTCTTGTTTAAAAGCTGTCAGAAAGCTGACAAGAGTGAATGTTTTCTTTAAGTAGCCCCAGGCTTCCCATCTGATTGTGGGCTGTGCTCCTGGTAGGGGGACCCAGCTTAAGACCAGAGAAAGTTGAGGCAAATATTGTTACTTAGCACAATATCTACTTTTATTGTACACTGGATGGAGCCCCAGTGAACTTTGGCAGTAATATTAAATGTGGCTTTTTCATCAGGCCCTTGGGGAAACTCTTACAGAAGATTTTAATCCTTTCTTTTTGAAAGTTCTGAGGCTCAGGCAGTAACACTTTGTATGTTGTCATAGCATGTCTCAAAGCACTGCTGCATTTGTGTGAAGGATCACTGACAAGTCGTATCCTGAAAGGGAAAACAAACTCAATTGCTTTTGATTGTGCCAACTGCAATGAGGTATTTGTTTAAGTGAAATGTTTTAGCATAAATAGCTATGCATACAGAAACTAATTCAAGTTTTGAGAGTTCTACCTAAAATTTCTGTTTGCTTCCATAACAGCTGTAAAGATGAAATAAATGGAATAGTCTGACAGGAGCCATATGCCCCTTCTCATGTTTGGGCTATAACCATCAGCTTATGGCACACTATTGCGCTAGCAATAAAATGTAAACTACATAATAAAGGTGTTCAGATGTTGGTCTCTCAGATGCTGAAGAAGTCAAGCTGCATTTAACTGAAAGTCTGTGAAAACACTCAGGTTAGGTCATGACATAAGAGAAATTGTAATGTAGGAGAAGTAAGTGTAATGTTAATATCAGTTGTAACTTTCTCTGAGGTAACCATTTGGTTTTGTTTATGAATACACATAAACTGTAGCTGGAAATAACCTCCTAACTGTCTCTTATTTAAGTGGAGAGGAAACTTATTTGTGGGCAAACCACCTGGAATGGTTGTTCATCACTTTACTACTGATTGATCATTGTTATGCAGAAATATGCCTTTACACTTTGCTTATTCAAATATGTAGCAACAGAGGACATTGTGTATGTGAATGATGTTTTTACGTGATTTGTTTAAAAGAACAAGCTCTACTTGAGAAGAAGTAAATCTGGCAAGTCAGAGCTAGTTCATGGTACAGTAAATTAATCCAGCCTTCTTGAAAATGAATACCTGGATACGATAACATTAGCATAAACCCCAAACACTACAGTTATAATAAGCTCAAAGATGTTACCTTTACAACACTAACTTTTTGTTTTTTAACTTCTAACATAATTTAGATGACTGTCCGATCTGACTTTTAGGAATTTAGGTAACGGCAAGTATAACAAATTCTAACTTCCACTGCCATATATGTAGGCAGAATAGGGTTCTACTACAGCTTTACAGAAGCAAGAAGAAATAGAGGCTTAGCAGGAGGTGGTTTAATTTTGCTTCACTTGCATTTAGTTCTTCAGCTTTATGTTTCTCATTTTACCTGGCTTCTGAGTTATGCCTTACATTGTAGCATAAGGAAGGCTTATACAATTCTCAGAGCTTGTTACTAAGTAATCTTTTAGAGACATGGATTTTCTTAATTGATTTTTTTTTCACAATCCTGTTAGGATAATAAAATGGAGGCAGATATTCTTTACCTGAAGGCATATCAACCTAGTGGCATTTGCCTTCAGATTAGGAATATAAAGTAATAGGAGATTGATTAAAGCAAAATCTTGTATACTTGCAAATGTTGCCACTGTCATGTCCTTCTAAGTTCTGGTTTGTGTTGATATTGACCTTGGGTGCTTCAGTGGTACCTGAGTCATATTATTACTAGTAATCAATACCTACATAGGAGCATCTGGGACCAATTATGATGTATTCTAAAGGGACAATCAGGACTGCCTGGAATAGAATAAATATTACCATTATTACTTTGTGGGAAGGTAGGAAGCACACAGTGCTTAGCCTTCTATATCTAGTTGAGATGTTGCTGCTGTAATAGGAGATCCTGAGGTTGGTTTTTTTTTTCTTTTTTTTCCTTTTTTTCCCCCTACCTGGAGGTCTTGTTTACAGAGAGTGATGTTTGATAACAGGGTTACAGTTGAAGTTGACACCAAAAGGTGTAATTTCATTCAGAATTGCTTATTTTGGCACAAAAATAAAATAAAAATAACTAATGCAATTTAAAAAAATCTTTAGGATTCAAAGATAGGGTAACAATGACTGTGATTATGGGGCTTGAGATTCATAGCTCACTTGTTATTTACTCTCTAGGATGCTAGTGGGATCCCAGAGCTATGTATTATTGGAATTTATGGGCAAATGGCAATGTAGCAACATGCTGAGTTGTTGAAAATGTACATACTTGCAGTGTTTTGATGGAAGACTCTGTGGAAATTAGGAAATTTCCTAATTTGGTTTGGTTTCTTTGATGCTCACAGATTCCTTGTGAGGTTATGCAAAATAATTTTGTAGTTCCTGCTAGAAAGTACAGAATGTCTAGGTATGTTGGAATGTAAGAGTTTAGTATTTTTAATCATCTGTGTGTGAAAATAAACACAGGCAGCATGAGGGGAAAATGAGTTGTCCTTGGAGGTGTGTTCACCAGAGATTCTAGAAATCCAATCCTATTATGCAGCATGTTCTTTTTGAGACTTAGGAGCAATAAAGCAATGTATTTTTCTACAAAGTAAAGGTATATCCCCTTTTTGGGTTGAATCCTATTGAATCATGTTCTTGAAATTTGTGCACAACAGAGTTTTGATTTATTAATAGGCATTGGATACCTATCTGAGCTGCCAGTGCTTGGTCAGAGATGAGTGAAAAAGATATAAAAAACAAAAAACATACCCCTTGTTTTTCCTTTTTATGTTTGCCTCACCTGGAATCTTGAAAAAAAATCTGGCATCAATAGGTGATCAAAAAAACGAGACCATTGTATTTTCCTTAACAGACATATCATGTATGTCTGTTAAGGAAAATATTGGAGCTGCTATGTACTTTTCATCTATTCACTCTCACAGTTACAACGGGGCACTGTTTAGATCCATCTTGGTTTATACCCCAGATAACTTAATTTGCTAGGGTTAAGTAGTGAATTATATGCTGCCTAAATTACTGATACTTGCTGTCCTTGTGTAGGTTTGATTTTTATTCATTACTGGATTGTACTTGTGGCATGTTCTTACTCTTTCCTGATTTATAATGGATCTTTTTATTGAATTATTGAGCAAAACTTTTAAATAAAACATCAAAGAATTCTCTTCTACTATCAATTCTCCTATAGTCATTAGATGTATCTACCCTTAGGACTGTTTTCCTCACCAGAATACTGACACTGCTAGACTTATTGCCAAATGTACTGTGCACTAAAATGTTCATCCAATAAAGCCTTTTTTTTTTGAAAGTGAAACGATTTGCCTTATAAATATGCATAATTAGTTTGCTTGTTGTACACATATTTTCCACAGTTATTGTTTTGTTCTTTCTGGCCACCTTAAATGTGGAATAGTTTTTATAGGTGAAGGAAAACAGTACTTGCAGAAAATGTAGTTAAATTGCTTCTTAAAAGTGTGTCTGTTATCAGAATTAAGAAAAAGGCTGGAGTTTGTCTTCCAGCCATTGGTCATCTTCCATGTTCTGTGTGTTACATACTGCTTTCCTTGGTCTGTAGAGACACTGAATCCAGACTGTGAATTGTGATGATTTATTAGTGGTCCAGTTTGTGGGGAGGTCCAGACTTAAGCTCAGGACTTCTCATTGCCAATTGTATAAACTCTCCTAGTTCATGCTTTATTTGTATATTTACCTAGATATATTTTTATATATTTTCCCCATGGATCAAGACTGATGTGGCTTTATGGTTCAGATTTCTATTAGACAATAACTTTAGGCTATCTTTGAGTTTCTTGTCACTTCGATAGAAGCAGTAAGTCTTTTTTGCCTGGAGGGGGATTAGTGTTTACTTTGCACAAAACAAAACAAAGAGAAGGCACAAAGCACTGTTCAGAACACCAAGAAATAGTTTGTAGTGTAAGTTATATGCTTCAAGGATAGATGAGGCTAGTAGAAACAGCATTCAGTTTCTGAAAGTAAAGCAGATGCCTAGATACACCAAAAAAAGAAAAGAAAAAAAAGAAGGAAATGTGTAACAGCTTTGCTTTTTTTTTTTTTATAAATGAAATACTAGAAGGAATATGCTTGTTTATATATAAATATTTCATTTCTATGGGCATTATTTAAATATATATTTCTGTCATCTGCCTATTTTTGTGAAAACTTGAATAGTCTTGATAGGATATCGGAACTAGAAAACCCTCCTATTGTGTCTTACTGTCTGTTTTAGTCCCTCAAATGGAAATAAGCAGAAAAACTTATTTAGGTGCTGATTTTAAAAGAGGAGGAAGGGACCATCTTTCACTGTTCACTAACACTTCTACAGGCAAGAGTTTTTTGTAGTGTTGGCCTGAGAAGGTTTTTTGTAGTTAAATATAATTTCAGTAAGTGCTTGGACAATTGATGAGCAAGCCATTAAATACAAAGACACAACCTGTAGACTTAGGAAGCCCCTGAGCTGCATTTATGTGAAAGCTGGAAAAGGTACTGAGGGTATGATACAGCATTATGTCCTTACCCTGTTGTTCTGCCAGTCCCTGACAGAAATAGGATGCTGGCTAAGCAGTGCTTTGGTGTATGGCTGTAATGTGTGCTCCTAGTGCTCCTTCTTGGATTTGGCCACACCTGCATGTGTCTGGGTAACAGAAGACTTTTCTTAATACTTGGGGCTGTCAGTATGTTTTCAGTTGAAACGCTTTGAGCTCTTGGTTCTCCAACCCACACCCTTGGCCACCATTTAAAACCAAAGTAAAACAAGGTAGTCAAAGGCAGTTCAGGATGTATGAAGATACAAACTGCATTATGAGTCCTGTGACAACCCCCTTCCTTAACTGCTTATCATACCAAATTCTAACACCAGTGTTTCTTTGCTTTATGATCTAAATTATTTTATTTTGTGCCTCCAGGGCCCTAGATATGTCTCTATAAATCAGGTTTTTATCTGTTTCAGATACTCATGGCATTGCAGAGTCTGAAGTTTTCTGTATTAATTGTCTAATGCTTCACATGCATAGCATTTCAAAGATGTTTTTTATGCTTCAGTTTGCAGCATTTCTGTGAGGCACATTCCCAAAGACAGTTTCTTGTCCCAGTTTGCCCAGCTGACTGTAAATCTTCCTTTACTGATGAAATGTTAGGCTGCTCTCAGCAGCCCTTAGCTTTCTATCAGTTATTGCTTCTTCCCTGAGCAGTTGGGAACTCCCAAATTATGCATTTGTCGCTTCTGTTTCATTTGCAAGAGTCATTCATTTCTGCCTTTAATTCCTGTTCCAACTGGCAGTGGGGATTGTGGCAGTCCCAGGCTGTGCTGCAGTACCCGACACTGTAGATCCATCTATTGAAACTTGAGTATCTTCAATCACACTCAAAGATCTTTTCCTGTTGCTGGTTGTTTAGGTCACTTAGCAGGCTCTATCAGTGTGTTTTCAGTCCTGCTGTTCTCTGATAAAAAGCTAAATCATACAAAAGACAAAGGAGACATTTGTTTTTGTTATCTCTTTGCCATGGGAACATGAAAACTTTTCCATGGCCCGCTTCTGGTCTTGCACAAAACATGTAGCTTTGTAGTCAGCAGTGTGTCTGTAACAACCATTGCCTGTTACATTGGGAGTTCAGGGCTGTGTCCAGCACAATTGCTGTACTCTGATAAAAGCTGTTCCCTCCTCTGACTAGTTTCATTGCAGCTGCTCTCCTCAGCCCTGTGAGGATTGCTGGCTTTGCAGCTTGGGCTGCCCCACATCAGCTGGAAGTAAAACCATGTTTTCCTGTACAAGCCCAATAAGTTTATTTGCTGTACTTTGTGGTACACAATGTGACCATATCGAAGCTAAATGTTCTGTGTGGTACCTGGGAGATCATTTGAGCACATTAAGGTTTTCTGTGCTCTAGAAAATAATCAAAGAGATGTGACTGCTCTTTTATTAAGGGGGGAAAAGTGCCACAGCTACATGCTGACACATCTTTTCTTCACATATGCACTATGCATCACATGGGCACAGTATTTAGGAACTAAGCTCCAGATCTTTAATCAGATGTTCCCAGGCTATATCTTTTCCCAGCCCTTTCCTCACCCCACCTAATTTCTAGCTTTTCACAACTTGGACATAGCTTAATTCTGATTCAGAAATCTCAGAAAGGCTGGCATTTATGGAGATGAAATAAGAGCTCAACAGGGAGCTCAGTGGACATTTCTACAAGCAGGACCGCTTGCAGAGGTGAGAAACAAGGGCTTTTCTGTCATGGTGCATGGAGGGATACTGGCAGGGAGTAGAGGAAGGGTAATGATTGTCAGTCCCCATCTTCCATGCATCTGCTAGGAGCTGGGGAAGGGCTTTATCTTATCAACATCATCAGAGGATGTATGTGTGCTGCAAGAAATGTGAATATTAGACCAGAATTTAAAATTACAGCAAATCAAAAACTGAATATGATTCAATGATGACAACAACCAAAAAATGCTACTTCCTTTAAGGGATTGCAACAAGAGGAAGGTTTGTAAGAGAGCAGACTGTGCCCATCCTTCTGACAGTGTGCATCCTCTGATTCTCAGCGTTGCTTATAAAGGGAGGACCAAATGTGAGAACATGAACATGGCCTTCGGAAATACAATCCATAATCCAGTGCTTCATTAGAACAGGTTTATTAGGAATGCTGTGTTTATTCTGTCAGCTGAGATTTTTTTTTTAAAGGAAAGGTAAGTAACTGTCTATTAGTTGTCATTTGCTTCATTTTGTCTTGTAAGACAGAGATGGACAAAAGTGACTTTTACTGATTGTTTGAATTTGTATGGAAGCTAGATGTGATTTAATTTACCTTTTTGGGGAAACTCCCCTGGTTGAAAGCATTTCAGCAGCCTGCTGTCAGTGGTGTTCCTGTGGGTTACAGTCTGTATAGCTGGACATATAGGTCAGATAGTGAAATTCACTTGCACTTTTGGAGGGCTATAATGCACCATTTTTCCATTTACCACAATAGCAGAAAATTCTGTGATCATTGTCCTGTGGAGAAGTGATAATTAGATAAAGAGAAGCATGATAATATGCTGTAGTATAAAGGGGTTTTAAATGAGTACAGATGTATTGCTCCTAACCACTGAACCTGTACTTTATGAAAATCGTCACACACTTGATACAAGGAGCACTTTTCTCATCTCATGCCATCTGTGCATCTGGCAGAATATTACTGGAAACTCATTTGTACATTCACTGGAGAATGTATCCTTCCCATTAAGAAAAAAAAAAAAAAACAAACCAAATGATTTTTAGATCATATCTTACAGCGAAAGATACTAGATTTCAAGCAGACCACTGTTAAGATGATTCACTTTTTTCCATTTTATTTCTAGGGCTAGAGTCTTGTTGCCAAAATGTAGATGCCAAAATGCAGATGCCAAAATGCCGATATACCAACAAGATGGTGTTGTTCACAATATTTTCAACTTCAGGGAAGATTTAAACAAAATTTCTGTCCTAAAGTTAGGTTTAAATTTCAGACTCGGAGATTTTTACACTGGAGCATGGAGACAACAGCAATCTATCCTCACCATGTTTTTATATTCTTTTCCTGCTGGGCTGGATAAAGTTTTGGCTTGTCCTTGCATACTACTGCTGTTCCTGTATGAGTGAATGTAGCTTTGCAGGTGTATACCAAGCTCAGTAACATGTCTTTGTACAGTCCTTTAACTCATGCAGCTACTTCCTTTTTGTGCATGGAATTTTGTACAAATAATACAAAAACTTGAGTATATTTCAAAATAGTCACTTTCTCAGTATCTCTTCCAGGGTACCATATAAGTTAAAAGCAGACTCTTGTGATAGGCCAAAGAATAAAAAGCAATGCCTGCTCAAGTGAAGACAGGTTATCTTCATATTGGGGAATACCAATTTTAATCATCTTCATAATTGTATTCCTGCAGTTGGAACCTGAGCTCCTTCACTGACTTTCATTGAGGATGGAGCATTCTCTGTTTAAATGTTTGAGTTCCTGGATGGAAGGAACCTTCACCTCTATGCAAACGTGTTTGGAAAGTGTCTAATACTATGCAGCAGATGCTTAGTACCTTTCCAAGATACAGTCATCGTCAGTTAGTAAAAGTAGAAATAACTATCCCGTAACCATTGCAGAGGTGTGATATTAGAAGGCTCCAGGATTTCTCTCTCTCTGGGTTGATATGAAATGTGCGCAGACATTGTCTCAATCTCCCCAGCAGCATTCATTGGAACTCCTGCACTCTTGCTTGTCTCAGCTATATCAAGTTTTGCAGCACATGGGGCATTACATGGGCTGGTGGATTCTGTGCATCACCCCTTTCACCTCTGTGGGCAGTGTTTGACTGTGGGATCTCAGCACCTCAGGATGGAGGTGCAGAGAGGCCGAGACCACCCTTGGGGGGCTCGGGAATCCTGGAATGTTGCCAGAAGTGTCTGGTGGCTGGACTTTGATCCTACACAGGAGATGAGACCTGTATGAAGGCTGGGAGGATTCCACTGGGTGAATGGTGAAGGGATAAGTTAGTTAAAGTGTAAAACACAGGGTTTAGGATTTTGGTACAGGGGGGTCTAAAGAAGTAAGATGGAGGAATTGGGGCGTGTCCTGTCCTTCTTCTTCTTCTTCTTGGCCTCCATCTTCTGTGGTGGTGGTGGCACTTTGGGATTGGTCATTACTAAAAGTGCACCGGTTAATAAGGGTAGAAGGTATTGGAGTAAAATGATAAATATTGTACACGTAACTTAGGGTATAAAGATAAGTGACCGCCCCGGGGGCTCGCAGTGTGCCCATGGCTGACTTGCTGTGCAGACCTCTGTCGGGCTGAAAGAAAATCTTTTAGATAAACAATTAATAAACACCAAGACCAAGACAAGATCAGAAGTCTCTCCTCGTCCTTTGAAGCGTCGGCTCTCCAAGGCCATCCCTGGGCCTTTCCAGGCCACCAGAACAGCAACACAGAAAACCTTACATTTGACTGAGGGTGCTGCTGGGTGGCTGCAGTTGGTGAAGGCAGGAAAATGCTATCCTGCCTTCCCTCCTTCCGTGTGTCCATTCTTTCCACCAGAGCAGCCATGGGCACCTTGGTTTGACTCCCTCCTCTCTGCCCTGCTGAAGGAACCTGAAGAGATGGTGATGTTTCAGCTTTTCTTGATGAAAAGTAGGGAAAGTGAAGGGAGTAGAGAGAAGGGGGTGAGGATGAATGTGGCAGAGGACAACAGTGAAGTGTATATTTGAGCTTTAATACTGAAAATGTTAGTACTTTAATTTGTTAATGACACGATGTCGTGAACTCTTTGAACAATAGGTTTGCTTAGATAGATTTCATTACTGAGGGGATACTTAAATTCTAATGAAATCCTGTGAGGGAAGAAAGGGAAGAAAAGCTGGTTTGGGGTTTTGTGTGTGTAGGTTTTTTTTTGTTTGGTTACATTTTTTGGTGTTCTTTTTAATTGAAAAGATATTGTAGTGTGAGAGAGAACAATTGCTTCCGAGGAAGGATCTTCCTTTTTTGCATTTCCTAGCTCTCTGAACCTTAAAAGGTAAAGGGCAAAACCTATTTAATGCACTAGAATCTAAGGAACAATCATATTTCAAACAACCATAAATTTGTTTGGGTTTTTTCCTCCCTTTCCCTCAAATCTCAATATGGCAAATGAGCAAAATGCCCTAGGTGCCCCACACTTCCTTGACTTACAGTTTGTGTTACATTCTGGCTAGATTGCTGTTACAAGGTGTGTGCAATCTTCTAATTTATGGTTAGCAAGTCTCTATCACCTTTGCAGTCCCAACTTGTGCAGTAACAATTCCTATGTAGGTTCAACTGGCAACTATAAGTAATTTCTCATAAGTTTACTGATAATAAGAAACATATCTTAAAGAATGAGAGAGAGCTTATTATAATAATTGTCTGCAGATGTGAAATGAAAAGCATTATATAAATATATATCTGTAACACTCTATTAAACCAGAATCTCCCAATGAGGGATCCATGGTGATAAATAAGCCCATACATTTCACAGCTCAGAAATTAGTTTCTTAGACTTCCATCATTCAAGGAAATCACATTCCAATCACTGCTCAACTGACATGAGTTTTCATACTTATAGTAATCTCCTGTATTGACATTATATCAAAAATAATTCCCTGAAGAAAAAGGCTAATTTTCTAACCCAGTCAACCCTCACTTTGAAGTCTGCATTGGGATGGTGATGGAAAAGTTTTGCAAAGGTTGAAGTACTGAGCCTTAAAGCATCCTTTATTCTTCCAGTGTAATGATGGCAAATCTACCCTCTCTCATTTCAATGCTTTGAATAAGTCCCTAAAGCAGAAATCGGCAGTTTCATGTTGCTGTGCTTGACTCTTTCAGTGCCTTTCCCTTCTAGATTTTGTGCAACTACCATTAGTTCTACATGACATCCTATTTCAAGCTTTTGATTGATCTTACAGAAGTGAAACTGTTAGCAAGGTCTTTCAATCACAGAAGTACATTTTTTTTGCATGCCTAACAGGCTCTTGCTAAAGTTGCTTAGTGAATTACAACCAATGTTTGAAGAGGGAAGGTATGTGGGCTTGGGAAGTCCCTGCAATACGGAAAAGCAGGGAATATGCCCTTTTGACATAAGGACAGTGATGGCTGTAGCCTTTTCCCACTTGAGAGGGTTCTGCAGTCCCTTCGTGGCTCTCCTGAAGGTGCTAAATCCTCACTTTCTCCTGCTGTGCTCAGCCCAGCCCTGCCTGGCTGTGTCTGTGCTGGCCCTGGCAGTGTGGAACCATCTGCAGGGGCTGCACTGCTGGGTTGTCCTCACTGCCTACACTGGGGGGGTGGATCAGAAGAGGTGTTGTGGCCTTTGTCTCTGCTGGACTGTTCCTTTCTGCTCCAAATTCTCCACAAAATATTCAGTTGTTTGGGTTTGTGACTTTGCTCTAGCAGTGTCCCGCCATTCACTGAGTGGCAGTGTCTTCAGATGTAATGCAGAAACAAATAATGTGGTCTTATAAATCATCACCTTTAAATATTGAGTTCAGTTTTTAGTGAAAGTGTAATGACACCGTGAGCTCACTCTGTGTGTTTAAAGTTACTCTCTTTTTCCTTTTCAAGATGGAAATTGTCATTATCTTCATAACTGGCATACCCCTCTCTGTATTGCCCCTTACCTGCTTTCACAGTGGTTTCCAAGTGCCCATAATTAAAGGCTGCTGTTGTGGATTGCACTAGGGTTCAAGAAGAAGTATAACAAGTGCCACTCATACATTGGAGTGGGCAATACTAGTGGACATTGTGTTGCTTTCACTGAACTTCTCACATTACTACATTTACCTTTCCAGCTCTGTGTGAGGCTATGTCTAACCTAGTACTGTAATTCCAATGAGGGACACAGAGGAACTCAAGCAGAAGAACCACCATACTAACTTTAGGAATAAATAAATAAAATTTAGATTGCTCCACATCATTGGGAGGTCAAAAGGTACCTGCTGTCACTCTCTTGTGAAGTTTATGACTCTCAAGATTTGGAAATATGCAGATAGATACTCGGGGAGAAGTTGACTTCTGTACTGTGATGCTCTCTGAAGCACCCTGAAACCTTAAGCTCTACCAATACAAACAATAATTTTTGTCATATCTCACTTAGATGCAGACTAGAGGAAGTCAGTATGGATAGCAGTAAGGGTTGTGTTTCTGTGGTTTCACTGAAGAGCACATTGGCTGTGCAAACCCAAAAGATGCTCCAGCTTCACTGAGAAATGGATTCCTAGTTGGGTAGGGAAATGTTAACTCTTATGACTTCCAGCTCAAGCAATAAGTTGAAAACCAAAAGACTGCCCAGCTGAATGAATTAAGTCACTCATAGTAAGATGCTGAAGACACTTCCTCGCCAGCTTCTGACAGCAGCTGTTTTACTGGCTGTAACTGAGATTTTGCCATAGAAAATCTATACACTAGCTCTTATTTCCATATTTTGTACATATGTCTGTAAGAGGGGAATCTAAAATTGAATGATCTGGGAATGATTCATGAAAATACCCAATATTTAAATGAGCAACAAGAGCAAATTAGGGAACTCCAGGACTATCTTCAAATACACAAAACAAGAGCAGTGTCTGGGCAATGGTACTGGGGACAATCGTACTTCAGATGAACACACTTTTTGGACCACTAGAGGAGAATAAACAAGCCCACAACATGAACATGCTTTACAAAGGAACTGAAAGTGTAGGAAAGAGCCAGTCTCATAATTCTGCTTTTGGGGGCTTAAATTGCCTAATCAGATTACAAAGTGGTAAACTTAGTATTTCTTTTCACTTACACTGACCATTAAACATTGAGATAATTGTGTGGGCTCCAGACCTGTGTAAAGACAACAATTCTCTAGTTCCCTTTGCAGGGAATAAAGTATTAGTGTATCTGTCCCTGGCTGTGGAGGTTCCCAGCAGGATTAGTGTAGCTTTTAAAGAGAATATGTATCACTTGCAGTGAGATTCAGAATCCTTGTGTTCAGCCTGAAATCATTTTATGGGGAGTAAAAATTTAATGCACTTAACTACATAAGATGATATGCAAACTGACCACTCTGATTCTGCTTTAGTCTAGTCAAAATCAATTTGCAAAAGGATGCTTGAAGCTAGTTTGAATGAATGATGTGATCTCTAGTACTTGAAAAGTATTACTGAACCTGTATGAACCTGATCATGACCTGTGCTGCATTCTTCAAAGGCATTATTTTACCTGCATAGGCCTCTGTAGGCTGGTATCCCTGTACGTTACATACCTCAGACTTTAAAGTCTATGCAGAAAAAGGAATGGGGAATAAATGCTCTAAACACAGTCAAAACTCCCTCTAAATCCATCCTCACCTTCCTTACCTGAAAGCATACTGGTCAGTGATAGCTGTACCTGCTCTTCCTTTTCTTCTTGACAAGCCTGTGTTGCCCATGTCCAGTGCTTGCTGCAGAGGCTGGCAAGGGGAGCAGGGGCAGAGTTGTCCTGGAGCAGCTCTCTTGTGCATGGGCCCCCTGCCACGGGCTGCAGAGGTTCCTGGCAGGCACCTTCCCTGCCTGCTCGCCTGGGAGCCGTCTTTCAGTGGCCATCTCCACTGAAACCCCCCCGAGATGATCTGTTGTTTCGGGTTGTGCAGATGCTGGCAGATGTTGTCACAGCAGTGTAACAGTAAATCCTGGACTTATGTTTCCAATTGCTCTGAGCCATGGGACAGAAACTGATGGGGGCCCAGTTCTAGCCCTTTAGGCTTTGCAGTAACTCTGACATGTGTAGGAACAAGTCCACCAAATACAAGTATTCTGAGAATGACATATTTTTAGATGTAGAAAAAGAAGTAACAGTGGGGAGGAAAAGTGTGAAAGAAGTACAAGGGAGATAAGACTAAGGCAGTGACTGACCTAAGAATGTACATAGTCCAGGTGTGGGTTTTTGTAAGATCAGTAAATTCCAAGTAAAGGCATTTCAGTCCTTGTTACAATCCTAGTCCCAAGTCACGTGTTACCTTCTCCTCCCCTCCAAAAGAACAAGAATTGCATATAATCCAGAATAGTGTAAGGAAGCTTTTCTTGCTCAAAGTTAGTGCATTGTTAATAGTAAATTGCAAAACTTAATTGGCAGATCCTACTAATGCAGCAGTTCCAGTGCTTCTGATGGCTATAATTTAAAGGCTGGTATACTGTGCCTGTTGTAGTCAACATTTGCAAAATGGATGGACTTCACAGACTGGATGCTGTTCTCAGACTATATTGATTGTTGGAATTAAGAGCCGAGAAGAAAATATTAAATGTTCACAGTCAAGAGAAGCACAACAGGTTTCCATAACAGTTTTTCAGTAACCGTGATTTTAAAGTCAGATAAACATGTAGTCCCTGAAGGAGCAGAATCACTCCTAAATCATGGTTATCTTGAAAATTATTTAAATGGTGTTATGGGGGTTCTCATTGAAAGTCACAAGGATTTCCAGAACTAGCATTCCTCCTCTGAACAGAGAAAGGGCACAGAAACAACACTGCCAAATATGAAAATATTCAATCTGCAGAATGTGTTGTAGTGTGTTCATTAAGTTCATTTAATTCCTCCCCCATTTTATGTATCTGCTCCCCCCCATTTTGTGTAAAATGGTTCTGCCCTCCTCAGTTTTCCCGCCACAGCCCTGCCAGTTCTATTGTCAATCTGTTAGGTTATATAATTCCTCCTCCCCTTTTTCCCTTATATGTATGCTTTTTCTCCTCCCTGGGGCAAGTCAATCAATCACCCCCCCACTCCACCTAGCATTCCAGAAGCTTCTCCTCTTTGGGTGTTGTGGTTGGCTGTGGTCCCGGGGCCCCTCCCATACCTGGTACCTATTGGGCTCTCCACTATGTCATTTGTATTAAGTTCATCCCCTCTTCTCCCCCTATTGGTCTTCTGTAAACCCCTCCCGCGTCCACCCCTTCCCTTTATAACCCCTAAGCATCCTTTGTTCTTGGTCATTGGCTGGGACATCGTGGGCTTTGCAATAAACCAAGTTTAGCCCCCCGGCGAGTGTCCAGCTCTTTCCTTCTCGTCGTTAGCAGTGATCCAGTCCGCAGCCAGCACAGCCCGAGGCCTTACGACGCCGAGGGGCGCTGGCAGACCATGCAGCGAGGTGTCGGCCTTAACCTCAGCGAGCCGGACTCTGACCTTCTCTGCTCTAGAAGGCCAAATACATGTCTCTGCAAGAATGAATCAATGCAGGATTTATCTGTCTGATTTTTCTTTTGCCCTGTGGATGGCCAAAGTTACAGGCTAGCTTGCACCACTTTGTTCCCGGTATTGTCGGTTATATCATTGGTGATTTCTGGTCTTGTGCATAGTAATTTTTTTGATCAAATATAAGCTGTCGAACTAATGGGTTGGTACAAAAGAAAGGGAGATAGCTCATCTTTCTGGAGGCTTTTTGTTGGTTCTTCACAGCTTGTGACAGGAAATAAACAAGGGTTTGAATTTAAAACTCCCTATAAAAATGAGGAAGAAGAGATCATCTCACAGTGGCAGTTCTTAATGATACCCATGATAATGGTTCAGGATTTTGGAAAACTTCAAAATCAGTGTTATGTTTTCCCATCACATAACCCATTTTGAGCAACTGAGAATTAAAATATACAGATAAATAAATTATCACATCTAGGAAATGAAATAAAGACTGGAAAACGTCTCTGGGTCATACTCTTGTAGATGTGTTCATGCTGCTCAGCTCCTTCCCAGACAGGCTGTGCTGTTACATGTGGGAAGGGAAACAGCAAATAGATGTTCTCCTTCTGACCCTGTAGACAAGCACAAGGTTAGCTGATATGAGAGCAGGAAAAAGCAGGGTTTCCTAATGGGGTAATGGCATAATGGTATCTTGCTTTGATCAGGAAGGTGTGCTAGGCATTCCTGGCCCTGGGAGCATTGAGTGCCAAATGTTATTAGATGCTAAGTGAATACTCTGTGTGCCATCTGGGACAGGTTCTTTAGGAAAGGGGACACTGAGCTGGTGTAAGCTGCTACCGTGGTGTCGCTGAAGTCCTGGGGCAGGTAAAGTTTACACTGGCTGAGGATCTGCCCGGGTTCATTATGGTGGAGGGCATGTCTAGGGTTTCATTTTCTATGGTACTTTCACCATACCCGTCTCCTTTTCCCTTTAAGAGTCCGTCAAAACAAAGCCCATTTTAAAAGAAATGAATGTAGAAAATGTGAAACATAAGGATCTTTTACAAAGTGTCTTTTACAGTGCTGGGTACATAAAACAGGGCAGTGGAAGATAAGCCATTATGTATGTTGAGGAAGCCTAAGAATAAAGATTATAGGCAAACAGTCTACCTTTCTTTACAAGGCTTGATTTACATCCCTGAAATCTCAAATTTAGCTATTACAATGAAGTCCTGTTGCACACAGAGCTGCCTTTTTATCACCACTTAAAATCTAATTAATCCGTATTGAAGCACAAAGATTTCTGTTGTGTTTTAGGGTGAGGGGTCATAGAGCCCTCTTTGTTCATCCTCAGGCTTGTAATCATCAGGCATTGGGATATAATTTTACCAAGCAAATTGGAAGGTAACAGATTAAATCCTTATCGGAAAGCCTAACTCATGGTTTAGTGAAGTCCTTCGTCCTTTATGTGAAACTTTATATTCATGAAGAACAAAAACGTGTTTCAGAGCTTGCAAAGGGTTAATAGCAAGGGCTTATATTTGGGGCAGCAGAGCCCTAAAATCATCACAGCTTCCGCCATCACTCAAGGTAGCAGTTGGTACAGAACTGCTGGGGAGACCTTTCTCCTCAAGCTTTCAGGACTCTGCTCTTACAATGGCCTTAGTCTATCAACCAGTGATGCAATTAAGTGGCATATTGGTCTCTCTCTTGGGATGGGTCCTGTCCTGTCTCACCACCTATCTACCCCAGTGGAAAAACCTTAACTTGGAACTAAATGAACTGGAGATCTGGACTATGGGACTTTGGCAAGCTTGTGTTGTCCAGGAAGAAGGTGGAATGCAATGCAAGGACTTCGATTCTTTCCTAGCTTTGCCTCCAGAGCTCAGGATTTCTAGGATTTTGATGTTTTTTTCCAATGGATCAGGGCTTTTGGGCCTTCTACTCTCAGGATTTGGGTTGGACTGTTTGAAAATTGGTGAAAGACAACAGGAACAAAAGAAACGGTTGTTGCTGTTTGGAGGAATGCTCTTCTGGATATCGGGGATTACAGCTATTGTCCCAGTTTCCTGGGTTGCCCATGCCACAGTCCAGGAATTTTGGGATGAGAATATACCAGATATTGTTCCCAGGTGGGATTTCGGGGAAGCATTGTTTGTTGGCTGGCTTGCTGGATTTTGTCTTATATTAGGAGGATCCCTACTTAATTGCACAATCTGTTCTACTGAAGTCCATCCATCTTCAGTCCATTATGCAGTAGCAGAACAGCAGGATCAGTGTCAATGCTTGGAAACTGAAACAAGGCCTTAAAATGGGAAGTTTTAAGCAGTACAGCAATACTGCCCTATCTTTTCCAAACCCTTGTGCAAGCCAGAATCTTGTTCTGGTAGTAATTCAAAGGACTCTTTATTATGCAGCTGATTTCCTAAATTTCTCTCTGTTTTCTCCATAAACTGATATCAGAAGGTGGTGTGTTTTCTCACCTGTGGAGCTGCTTAAAACTGTTTCGCAGCAAAATGCTGACGTGTTCACAGACTGCATGGAAAAGGTGCTTTTGCTTTCTTAACTGCAGTGTAAAACCCTGAAAATGAGTATGCATGTTCTCTTACAGCTTGGATTTTAACCAAAATGTGCTTCCTTTTTTATGTAACCAGTGAAATAAGCCACAAAGTTTGACTCCCTGTTGCAATTTTCCACTTGACTGATGCAGTGACATATGAACTTAGAGGAGATGTCTGATCCTAAACAGTCTGAATACCTGCATTGCATCAAATGGTTTTTCTGTGTATTTGGAAATAGTAGGTTTCTGAAATTGTAGCAAGCTTTGCAACTGTCTTTTTGTGCATGGGGTGTGATGGTGTGGGTGCTTAGACCCAGCAAGCTGTGTTCTTCCAGTCTGCCACATTAAACTGCCCATACAAGTTATTCTAAGTGTTTCTGGCACCTGCATACTTTTGCACCAAAAATAGGCTGAGAAATGCTGCTTTAAAAACCAGTGTAGCTAACTTCCTCTGACACAGGTCTTGAGTCATTATGCATCCTATCTGAGGTCCCTTAAGTTCCATTCACTCATGTTTGGAACATGTTGCTGTATATTTGACATTAAACATGTGACATTTAACTGGCCACAAAGCAGACAGTATCATTTGCTCTAAGTGGAAGTGCATCAATGTGATGATAGAACTTGAAAACAAACTGAGATGCCAAAATGAGCAAAATTGCTGTAATGTTTTAGCTGATTGATGGAAAACCAAGTATATGCTTTTCTTAAAAAAAAAAAAATCCAACAAAAAACTAATGAAAAGTGAGCCCAGCTGTGGCCACACCATTCTGCTACTGCTTTACCACACCATGTCCCAGTCCCCCAAACACTGCACGTGGAACCAGGCAAAGCAAAGCAGGAGGGAGGGAGAAGTACTTCATAGAGCATTGTTTTAACTTGTGCTTATTTATGACAGAGTATGACAAGGAACTCAGCTGAACAGTGCCTGCAAAAGCCAATGGTTTTGGGCTTCTGTAATTGCAAAAAATGAACTTGGCAAGCAGGCACAGGCTACTGTTAGCTGGATTTCTGTTATCTGTGCTAGGAAGGATTTTAACTGATACCTGTAACTACTTACAAGGCTGGAAAAATCTCAATTTAGGCATAAATGCACCAGAGCTTAGGAGCATGGGACTCTGGGAAATGATGTAGGAACACAGTGTAAAGACTTTGATTCTTTCCTAGAATTCAAGATTTCCATGGTTTTATTAGCTACATAAAATGGACTAGGACTTCTGAGCCTTGTGATCTCCAGTCCTGGTTTGGACTGTCTAAAGATGGAGGATACAGTGCAGAAGATAAAAAAGCTGTTACTACTTGGAAGAATACTCCAGGTGAAGTCTGGAGACCTTGTCCCTTGCTTACACTGTAATCCAGGGGATTTGGAATAGTGGCATCCCAGAGATTCTGCCCAGATAAGAATTAGGGGATGCCCAGATAGGAATTTGTGGATTTATTCTAATTCTAGGGGTATCTCTACTCCTCTTCACAATCTGTTTATCACCTGACTGTCACTTACGAGAGCAGTATCCAATGGCAGATGTACAAGATGCCCATCAGCATCTGGAAACTGGAAATGGAAGACTTAAAAAAGGGCGGGGTAGGTTTTCCAACATCTTGCTTGCAGTAGAGACAAAGACTTGCTGAACAGACAGGTTACTGTTCACAAGAGCAGGGGTGGGATTCTTTCTTACTGAGTAGTTCCTTTAATCACTACTTACTTCCACTTTTAATGACATGAATTGATGAGCTATGGCAATTTAAGCCACCACTGTATTTCTCCCAAGTCTGATAAATGGCAGATTTTGTTTCTGTGGTATGACTTGGAGGAGTGAGTATAAAATTTTTAATCTCTAGGCCTGAATGGAGAGTTGACCATATTTTAAATGGCAGAACTCCTACTGGGGCTGCTTTATGTATTTTTTACAAAAGAATATTACTTGAAGTCTGAAAGAGTTTGTATCACCAGTTCACCATGCACTACACAAACCTAATGCAGTTCAAGCTTAAATGAAGTTTGCTGGGCCTGTATCATTTACCATACACTAAATGTTCTCAGACATTATGTAATGTAATGCAAGATTCTCCATTGTGAGAGAGAGAGAATATGACCACCTCTATCCCTGCCCAATCTCTCTCTCTAAGGAAAGCCAGTATTTCTGGGCAATAATGAGCTGTTGTCTGGAGGAGACTCAACCATGTTCATTGCAGGTGCAGTTTTTACTTCATGAATGTAAAGAACTAACTTCAAGTATATGAATTAGTTTCCATATAACTTATCCTTACAGCTGTCAGTGATTGATGTGAATTTCTATAAATTGCCATGATTTTACACTGACAAAACTGTAGCAGCTATCTGTTTCTGCAAGACAATATAGAGAGAGAGAAGAGCAATAAAAGAATTAAATAAAACACTAGTCTGGAAAAAAGCTTTGTTAAAAAATGTATTTTCCAATCACTGAAACACATGAAAAGTGCAGAGACAAGTTAATCTATGTAATGTACTTGCATACTCTTACAGACAAAATTAGAACAGAAACACATTCAGAATATAACCTGATTAAATATTTAGTTCAGTCCTGAGCATTTGATATTTAATACAGTATAAACATAGCAATAGTAAAAAGAAAAATAATCTTAAAATTATTTGTGTTATATTACAATTTCTGCTAAACTTTGCTCATTTGGCTAAATATTCTTGTACCAGTAATATTTACTTTTTGATATATTCAATGTACTGACATTGGTACCTGGAAATAGAACTAATTACATTTGTTATTGGGTAAATTTCACTCCAAGAGTAATATTTATCACTTTACACTGATGGGACTTTATTTGTGTGTAATATTTTAGCTTATTCTATTGAGTGTTTCAAGTGTGACACACTGAATTAGTAAAAAACCCCAAACTCCAAACCCAGAATTGTTAGAAGCTGCCTGTAAAAATGTTCAACTTTACAAATCTGGAAAATGAAGAGCATGAATATGTCTGTCTCTCATTTTAAAGGAGTTTTGTAAGCCAAAGCCAGCAATACTCAGGTTTTGACTTCACCATATGCTTACAAATCAGACAATAATATTTTTTTTGGAAAATTATTCAACATTTGAGAAAAACCAGCTAACTGGGCAAGAATTTAGACACTTCTAAGTATTTTTCACAATAGCATCCTTAATGACAAATACTTTTATGGCCAGAACTGAACTATATTAAACAGAACATAAATAAGACTGTAAATAAATAAAAAGAAAAATCATAAAGTAGACCTCTAAATATCATTCTACAAACACTTTATATAATCAAATTGAGAAGTTGAAACTGTCAACCTTCATTTCACCTCTACATTAAATAATTCCAGATTTTTTTAATTGACCTTTCAAACATGAATGTTATCTCAAACCAAAGACACAAAAAACAAATGGGGCATTCATAAAGGATGTTGAATCAGTCATCTTGCTCAAAATAGCATGTTTGGCTTTATATTTCAGTGAACTGATGCATTTGTGCATAAGAAAACCCTTGGGTGTTACACAGCCCTGTCATTACAGAATTGTCACTTTGAATCTAAGACAGCTGCTACCATATTGTGGTTATATTGTTTCCATTTGCTCAGCAAGTAATTATGACATTTCTGAAAGATGAAGTTCATGCAATGTGGCTTGTTGCTTGGGGAAGAAAACTGTAGCCAGTGAATGAAATACATCTGAGTGCAACATACTAAGTAGAAAATGAAATATTTCTGTTCTCTGCAATATCCACCTACTTACACAATACCCACAGAAGATGAGCCCAACTGCTTTACCAAGACAGGACTGCTTCAACACCTACATCCAATGTTCTGAACTTCTCACAGAAGGCATCCAAGTTGCCTTCTGATGAAGCAGCCTGCTAGGAAGGAGCATGTAAGACATTTGAAATAGGCTGTTCACATCTATTCATTAAACATGTGCACCCCCAACTGCATACAGGGTCAATTCTATATTTTAAAAATTGTTATATATTGTACAAAAATTTGTGCAGCCTTTTAGTAAGGAGCTTTTTCAGAAAATGGTTTACCTTACCAACAGGACTTCTGTTATCTGAGTTAGCATGTGAGATTTTTTTTTCTGGTATAAATACTTTCATGCTGCATCTCCAGATCTGCAAACCTAGCACACTCCTTCATTATTCCTAGCTGGCAATTATACGGCCCCCTAGGACAAATGATTAACAGAGAAAAACTCTCTGTTTTAAGAGCACAGTGGGTATAACTATTCCAATTTCAATGGTGGTGTTATGAATTTGATTCATCCTGTTCAGAAAGTAGCTGCCCCTTTTGGTAGTCTCAAAGTTAAGTTTTAGGGTTACTTGTCTGCCTTGCCTTTCTCACTCCCGCAGATACAAGAAACCTTTTAGTGCAGGTTAAAGTACTGTACATTCACAAAACTAAACTCTGAACTCTCTATCTCCCTACAAAGTATTAAAAAAACAAAACCAGAAAAAATTATTTTCAGAAACAAAATTACATCGTGGATGATGAATCTAAGCAGCAGCTGTTGTGAGGCAGCCTGGATGTTTTGGAAAGGAGCTTACGCTTGTGGTTAACTTTAAACTATAAAAGTTACACTCTTGTACAAAAGTATTGCATGGCAGAACAGCCATTTTCACAGTCTGCTCACATGAAAATAGTGAAAAGATAAACAATTGTCTGTTGAACATAATTTTTCTCAACACAGTGCAGTTCAACAGGATACACGCTTGTCTTTGTTCCTTTGTTCCACCTTTACAAAATAAAAACACAGATGCGATACACACAAACTGTACAAAATCAGCGTCAGCATACCAAAATTAATCTACTTTGGTTTTCTGTTTGTTGGGGTTTTTTGCCATTTTTTTAAGCTTACAACAATTCAGTTCACTCTATTTTACAAATAAACATATCAATAGTGAATGTAAAATACAAGATCTTTGAAAGCAGATCACTGGAACTACAAAGCTCATCTGAAAAGAGATGAACAAATGGAAAAAACACTTCAATGAAACGGCATAATTATACATCATCAGCTGGAAGGGCCGGTATACTGATCTTTGCTCTTGTGAAGTATGCTATCTTCTCCCTGAAATTAGAAAAGAAAACAAGAGATTTTTTTTTTACCATTTGTGGCATGACTTCAATGTTATCTGCTGTAGAGTTGCTAATATAAGAGCATAATTCTTTAAAACACAGGTTTGGAAAATACACAGAAAATTTATTTACAACAAATGTAGCATTCTGACACAATTACCTTCTTACGCAGATTTATGTAAAAAGCAGTTCCAGTTTCGAAAGAGAAAAAATACCAGTATTTCATTAATAACTGCAATGATAAGACTGAAATATTGTTCCAGTCACTGAACTTCCAATGATGATATTTTCAGTGGGGGGATTAGAAGGCAAAATAAATCATTTTATCCTGACATGGGAAAAGGCCAAGCGGGGAATAGTCAAGTCTGGGCAAGACTCAGAAGCAGAATTGTCAACCCATCCTCCAGTTGCTTCCCCTGTGCTGTTACCTTTTCTGTCACCTATGAACTGAGACATTACTGAAGCATAACAAGTTTATACAGGGTTGCCTAGCCGCAGACTAGAAAGCAGAAGAGAAGTATTGGGGGCTTAAAAATTAAAGCTCAGAAGAGTCATTCTTCTTGAGAGCTTTAAAAATGTCTCTCTGTGATTAGTCTGAGGCCACAGCACTGTAACAAGTCTAACTAGCAGGGCATGCACAATTCAGCCTCCAGGGGTAAGTATTTATCCAGAAGACTAAACCATGTTTTCTACTGGAGTTTCCATGAAAAACAGTAGCTCAGAGCAAAATCAACCTAAACTGACTTTCTCTTCTTAGTTGTGTGGTGACTAGAAAATAAAGCCTTTTGATATCCTTCTTGCAAGGGAATGGGGTTTTAGGCACTATTACACATTCCTGTAGATTTAGGCAGCAGTCTGTGATGATGCTTAAATGACCAGCACTGACCAAAACCCTTTCTCAAGATATGCACAAAAAGTGAAATCTTCAGGATGCTCTGAATTTCAAGCTGCAGATAAATTACTCAGCTGTAATACATCTTAGCTGAGGAACCCCTTTCCTTTCTCTCTTGCTTTGATTCTGTATCACTTACAGCTATGGTTTGCAATACATGCTGCCTCACAGGCCCTTACTTGCTTATGGATTTCTCCAACTGCTCACAAAAGGTTAAAAAAAGGGAAAGAAGTCTCAGCAGCTGACTTAAATTTCCTATAAAGGAATCCAAAATTCAAACTCGAAATTGTGTGGTAACTAACAAAACAAACCAAATTAACTTGTAGTACTGTTTCTATGTGCAAGAGCAAGCACTGCATTTTTCAATCAATAGATGTATATTTCTCTTTATATTTAAGTGCGGCCTCCAGGCTGCAAGTCCTGCCACTTACTGGCCAGTCTTTTAGGAATTTAGACCAGTGAGGATTAAGGTTTAAGATAAATAGTGCTCATTCTGTCTTATGCTAAGCAAGAACACTTCATTAATTGCTTCAAGTAATTGTTTGCTTCACAACCAAAATGAGAAGGGAAACAAAACAGAGGAGGGATTCAAGATCTTTCTTAAATACTAAGTCTTAAGCAAGGCATGGGTAGTGGTTAATGAGTTTCCTGATGAACTGTATCCTGTTCTACTTCTCATTGAGTGGCCACTTGTTTCAGGCCCTTGCCATCACTGGAAGAGCTCCCATGACAAAGCCCACAGTCAGCCTGATGTGGGTGAGGTGAGCTACAGCAAGAGCCACACATGTGCCTGCCTACAGCAGATGTCACACAGGGTGTGACACTCCATGCCTGCCTACAGCAGATGTCACACAGGTTGTGACACTCCACTCAGCTTCCTCACCACCTCTGAACTGCCACATGAGCAGGTCACCGAGGCCTGGCCCTCTGAAACTCCAACTTAGAAGCCATGTTAGAAACCTGTGATGTTTCCGGCAAGTCAAAGCCATGTGGATTTTTTACTAATACTACAGAGCATGTCTGGTTATACCTAGAAACAGTTCATGTTACTTCACTACATTAAAAAGGGCATGAAAAGCAGAACAGGCCATACCTGAATGACTGCACCTGCAGTGGCACTTTCTGGCTCTGCTCCCGTAGCCGGCACACATCCTTAGAAGCCTTCCTCATCAATTTCTCAGCACTTAAACCTTGTTTCTGCTCTTCTTTTGACTGTTCAGCCTGTATCAAGAAAAACAACTGTATTTTGCTGATAATGAACAACTATTCATTTCAAAGTGAGAGATACTTCTGTGTTGAGCAAAACACTTGGCAGTGTCAGGTTTACAGTTGGGCTCAATGATATTAAAGGTCTTTTCCAGTCTAAATGAATCTATGATGATCTCTATATAAAAGGTCAGCAAGATAAAAGACTGACATCACAAGCCTAAGCCATGGCTGTGAAATAAACCAATGGGGCTTTTCCTAAAAAAATAAATAGAGCAAATTCTGTGGCTCTATTCACATATTCTGTGGCTCTATTCTAATCACAGGTGGCTACTAGGTTTTGTAAATTCTGATATTTCTTAGAGCTGTAGTTAGACAATACCTAACATTGTACGAGCACAAGTTGTCTATCCAAGCATCTTTTTAGAACTGCAAGCCACTGATTCTCTTCCCATATAAAATACTTCTATTTCCTGACAAAAGCTCTCAGAAAAGTTGCCTATACCTACTCTAAAGTGACTGACAGAAAAAATAGGGAAGGCGTGCTCTCAAAACACATTTTCAGGTTTTGTTGACCATGTTAGCAAGGAACATGAACTTTTATGACTTTATTCATGACATAGTACCTACTTTGCATGAGACTCACTTCTTTCATTTGCATTGTAGAGACTTAAAAGCCAAGGCAAGTGAACAGAACACCAGTGGTAACAAGAGATCAAAGGTCCTTTGTGAGCACTGCTGAGCAGCTACATACCCCACAGTAAGTGACCGAATTTCTGTACCTCAGTATTGCCAGCTCTATTACTTATGTCTTTACTAAGCATCAACAGGACAACTACAGCTATGCCATCCACCACTTTAGCAACAAGACTGCTATTAATAGCTGTGCTTTGGCCTTAAAACTGTAACAAGGGTTTCTGGATATCAATATATAAAAATCAATATATATTCAGAATATCCAATAATTTGAACAGTAACTCTTTTAAGGTGGGCAGTCACTTGAAATTCTTAGATAAATGACCCCCACTCCTACACAGGTGAGTTCTGTAACAAATACATTTTTGCCCACATAACATGTGGGGTGCATGGCGTGGGCAGTGCTTTTCTAGACTGCAGAGGCTGTCAGACAAATGTTATTTATTGTATTTTGAATTTTGTCAGCCATTAAAATTCAATAGAAGCAGTTCACTGCTTCTATTCTTAAACAGCTATAAAGTTGTAGAGACTTTAATTTTTGATTCTTTAGAGACTTGAAAATGCTGTTCATTACCTCAAATTAAAATACATTTGCAAGGCTGAAACAGCAATCTTCAAAGCAAGTTTGTGACTTAGAAGTTCACATCCCAGTTCTGAATTCAACCCAGTAGACTCCTAAACAACAAAACCAACTAATTCAAAAGAGCTAGTCCATACTATCAGTTTCATACTGGGTAGTTATAAGAAAGCTGCTCACAGCAGGATAGTGGTACCCTCTGTCTGTTGAAACGCACTCTGGTTTTGACATGAAAGTGTTTTACATGAAAGAGAACCACCCTTTCAAAAAACTCACTCAAAATCCAGTCAGCTTATACTGCTGTTAACTTCTTCAGTCCCCAACTCCAAAATAGCTGTGATTTTAAAATGAAATTAATCTATAAGTATTGTTTTCTTTATTAGTTAGTGAACATAAATTTGCAATCTACAACTGGTAATGTCTTAATTAATTTCACGTATGTCACTGGTCATATGTTTTACCAGCTCCCCTAATTAATATTTACCATCAAAGCACTAAACATACAATATTTCAAAATTTTCTAATTTATCCTTCCCTAACTATACATGAGATTCTTGTGATTACTGCATTTCATGTTTAAGAGCATAGATGACTTGTTTTCATACTTTCTATTACCATGTATCCTTTTTTCATTTTTGAATCCATTTATTTTTTAAGTATGCTCTATGAGAAACCAGAATTTCATCCCAATGTCTCTAGTAATATGCATATGAGAAGGTATGTACATGACAAGGTTTATATTTACATTATGTTTTTGAGTGCTTTATATAAAATACAGAAAATCACACTAATACAAAGGCCAGACATTCAATAAGTCCTAAAATCTGGCACACTTTGTGGTGATGTACCCCCCCCACCCTGGCAATAGTATAATCTCAGATTCTTTAAGTGACCTGAAACCACTCATTCACGACACTTATGTACCAAATGTGTCAGATAGGAATCTCTCTATCTGGGCTTAGCTTAAGCTTAAGTTAGTTTAAGATGACAAAGAAGAACCACTATCAAAATAAGAGCTGAAATGCTATTGCCTGTCTTGTTCTTCTGTGGGTTTTGTATAGAATAAACTGAATCCAAAGAAAAACTAGCTGTGCTAAACAACAAATCACTGGACAAGGACATACATATTGGTATTAATGACATAGTTACATATTCCCTCAACATAAATTATGTACTAAAAAGAAATAAAGAAGATATTTACAGGAATCTTTTTTAGATATTAACAACAACAGTACTTTAGAGGACACTAGGTGTCTGAAAACTTACTTGTATGAGGATTTAAGACTCAAACTTTGAAACCCTGTATGATTTCTCACAAATATCCAATCTAAACAAGACAAAATGCTTCTGGTACACAGAATTATCTCTGTTCTCTGATCTGCAGGTATTAGTGGGCATTACATACTTGCTGCACTTAGGGAGGTGTGGAAGGAATGAGAGGGAAGGTATGGAGTCTGTGGATCTGGCTTCAAGCAGAGTAACTAACTGCGTGCTAGCAAGCAGCCGCTGATTTTTAACATCCCCCACATCAGTGGTTTCATTTTTCACTTGAGACTCTCTCAATTTCTCTGGTGTTTCCAGCTGCTGCATTAGTCTGTGCCATTATAATGCCTGCAGGATCTAAGAAATAATCTATGACAATGTTCTCTAGGCTGCTGTATTTTGCTAACCCAAGGGGAAACACTGACAACACAGTACAGCGCTCTCAGGGTTGTTTTGCTCCACAGGGGAAGGCTGCAGTGATTTTAAGGGTAGAAATATTTCTAGAAACTTTGTAAGCACTCTTCAAAGAGGTGGAGTGACTGTGATCATTGTTCTGACTTTTACCTTGGGAAGGAGGACTTAAATGCTGTGCTACTGCCCGCATATATTTTAGGAATGTATATTATTACCCTTATTGTTCACCAGTGTGTGTAATGGTGTTGATCACAGACAGCAGCCATACAAAATGTGACAAACCTACCTCCTGCCTTGGAAGAGCCAGCTGAAATAAAGCAGAAATCCAAAGGATTCATAATATGAAATGTTGCAGAGGCATACTCTGTTATAGAGGGAAAGTTTTAGAATGGGAGTAGTTTTAAATAAAACACTCAGAAAATATAATTTCTGTCCTGCATCCAGTATTAGATATAAACTATTAAATTCCACATAAACTTAGCTATGCTCCTTTTCTATAAGTTACTATTTTTATGAGTTAAAACTTGGATCAAATGAATATAATGGTAAAAATCAATACAGTTACACTAAGTTTAAACACTGCACTATCTTCCCCCATTTTGCCCAGTGTTTTTCAGAATACTCGTCAATGTTCACCCTAAACTCTGCTAGTGTTATATTGTCATTTTAGTACTCCACTAACTATAACCAACAATAGATGCCAAAAAGTGGGACCAGAAGACACAACAGGACATAAATGTAGAATTGGGAGAGCATGCAGGGGAGAAGTTTTATTTCCTAAGGTATCAGTCAAGGACTTCTTGAAATATGTGGTGCCATTACAATTTTTCTACTATGAATTTAGCCAATCCATAAATTAATAATTCTTTGAACCTATGCAAACTTGCAGCACTCAATGTTTTATTGAAAACATTTTTACAGTTTCTGAATGTCATGCTATGTTTGCTTGCATTTAACCTGCCACCTGTTCAATTTTCTACTTCTTGGTGAATACAAGACCATGATTAATTGCTCTTTTCCACCTCACTCATGGTTGTGTGGACTTCAGTTGTAGCTACTTAGCTGTTCCTTAAACAGAAAATGTTTCCTCCCTTGACCATCCTTGTTGACTCTCTGCAATTTTGTCATGCACTTTGAAAAGGGAAACCGAAAATAAACTATGTTTATGGTACAGGCATAATAATATTTAGACCTTAAGGCAATGATATGTTTTATTCCAAGTATTTTTCTTAGCAATTCCTGTCTTATTTGCTTTTTGACATCTGCTGATCCTGTGATGTTTTTGTTTACATTTTGTTTCTCATATGTGGAGTACCTCATTCCTAACATTTCCTAACAAAGAGCTCAGCTTTGTAAATGTAAATATTAGGATCATCCTTTCCTCTTCTCCACAAGGCTATTTACTGACATTTAGCTTTAAAAAACAACAAAACAAACAACTATTGCTTACATATGAGGAGGGCCTCTGCACCTTGTTAAAACTTTCCATTTTTACAACTCAGAATAACCTGGTGTATCAAAGCACTAGTCTATCAACCATAAAGAGCTAAGGAGCACAGATCCCTCCTGGCTGTCACTCACAACCTCCCCTCACTGAAAACTGATGTACACTGATGGACTTGGATGGGAAGGGGGAAGGTGCCTACTCCAACCTCCTGCTCACAGTAGATGATGCCAGAACTGAGTAGTCAGGGTCTTGACCAGTTAGGTTTAGAATACCTCCAACTGTGCAGATTGTGTGGGTTTGTTTTACATTTTTTCCTTGGTTAGGTTTTTAACTCCTCCAACAACCTCTCCAGGGCCCTATTCCAGTCAATGACCTCCATAATGATTTAAAAAACCAAACAACCTCCCAAAAAACATAATAAGAGCCCCACAACATCTAACTAATTAATGTATCTTGTTGGAATTTTCCATATTCCAACTTCTCATTGTTGCATCTCATTCTTCTATCCTATTTCTTGTCTTTTAATCATGTGGGGGCATCTCACCTTATGGCAATGCATATATATTTGTACTGTTTGACAGACCATCACATAGAGAACAGAACCTGGCTTTCCTTTGCCAAAACCACAGGAAGTATGTCCTGCATGAAGAAATAAGCCACTGCCTTTTCCCCATGCCCTTACCACTCTAAGGAGTGGTAATTGCTCCTTCTACCTGTTACAAGCATCTTTTGGCTACAAGTTCTGTGCAGACTGCAAAGCAACTGATGCTGAGGGACAGAAAGCACATGCAAATCTGTAAAAGCATGGCTGGGATGTGAGAATTCTAAACTAAGTTTTAAGTAAATGCTATTTACTACACCAACCATAATTCTTACTTCAAATAACAGAGGGCACGAGGAAAATGTTACCTCAAATTCTACATTTAATATAGTATTAATCAATAAAGAAACAGTTTACACTACGTAATTCAGAGATGTAATTAGTCAAATGTGAGCTTCTGTAAAAACCTTTTAACATCGTTGAGCAAATTCTTTAACAAATTTATATCAAAGGTAGGGGCATACTTACACATATGTGAATGCTGCTCATACCTGTTTTTCAGCTTGTTTCAAGAGTTTCTGGAAACGTTCATCCTCTAGCACACACAGAGGAAGGTCTGCCTCTCCTCTGCCTTTCATCTCCTCAAGCTTTTGTTTCAGGTCCCTCAAGGCCTGGAGCTCGTCGTTCAGACGGTTCTGCCTCGTGCGCGACACCTGCAGGTCCAGCTCCAAGTCCAGGGAAGTGCGCACGGGGCACTCCTGCGCAGCTCTCCGCAGCACGGGCTGGCAAACGGGCTGAGCCATTGGGAGACAGGACAGTAACAATTAATACAACAAAAATAGAGAGGCTGGTGGAGAGCTTCACATACTGCAGTCAGAAAAGCTCAAATATTCTGGAGGGGGAAGGGGGAGTTTTACCAGTCTTTTTTTCTGAAGTAAAAAAATTCACCTATCCTGGATTTTTTCTTTAGTTGCTAGCTAAAAATAAATGCTCCAATTAAGTGCACAATGATGTACTTAAGGTTAAAAACAAAAAAAACCATTCTGATCCCTGGGATGACACTGCTTGGAGACACAACACCACACAGAATTCCCCACAGATGTCAACTACATTATTTATTTTTGTAAGTATTTGCTTTTTCAAGGCCTAACTGAACACATAATGTTTTAAACTCTGTAAACATGCACTTCTTCAGCTTATTTCACATTATTTACTGTCCTTTCACAGTGATTTTCTGCATGAGTAAGTCAGACAGGAGAATCCACCTCAGACTATTCAGTATCCCAGACTTTCCTTTCTTATGCACAATGTATCCTGCTTCCTGGTAACAAGGCTTCCAAAGGGCTATTTTTCTAGTTACAATTAAGATTAAAATATAACTCTCTAAATTTATGTAAGAATGAGTTTCATGCAAGAGACTCTTACTCTCTTGTCCTTCAATCCTTTTGCTACTTGAATACTTTGGTGAAGTGTCAATTCCCTTTAAAAGGACATCTAAATCCTTGAAATCTTCACCAAAATTTGCTCAAGATGTATATTGCTGGTGTTGACTTTTGTGCAGCACAGGCCACTTTGTGTCATATTCTTTAACACAGATCCCTTTTGACAATACGTTCAACAAGAAATGCCATGATGCTGAGCATCAGTGTCTCGCTGCTGGCTTCAGTCATGACCAAAACAACACAGGCTTTGTTGGAGGGGAGCTGACATTGGACTGAGACCAATATGTTGATATTTCAACATGAAACTACAGGACAGAATCGTGGTACTTGTGTTGCTTTTGCTGAAATACTTGAAATAAAGGGTATCCTTTATGTCATTTGGTATTCCCAGTGTCCCCATAGTTCACTGCAAACCACGTGCAGGTAACAGCACATACCCGTTTAACTCTCAGGCTCCGTCGTTCTGTGGCATTTCTCACAAACAGAGACTTCTTGGCCAGCGTGGAGCTGTCGCTGTCGCTGCGATTCAGCTGCCAAAATGTACAGAACAAACAGACATAAAGCACCTCCAAATATGAGAGGTGCAAATACACCTGCACTGGTAGAACCAGTCAGGGAACCTCAGCCTTTACATACATGTAAGGTCATATTCTTACTATAAAGTTAACAAGTTTGCAACTAGAATAAGCATTTACTCTAAAATTTTAATCCTATACCAGGACAACCATTGATCTTACCGAATGAATAGTGAGTCTCTTTAGGAATTCAAGGAAGGTAACCATGGTTATTACGTACTGATAAATCATTGTCTGGCTGCAGATACAAACTATGGATGTTGCTTACCTGGGGCAGGCTTTTAACAAATTTACTACAGGGAAGGTAAATTACTGTAGACATGCACCCGTCCAACAAGCAGTATTTTTGTATTGTTATTAATTGCAACAAACAAAGTGTGCCTACAGCTTCCTTCAGAAGCACTGTCTGCTTCTTAAAATCATGTGCCACAGCTCAGCAGTAGCTTCTTCACAACTTTAGCATTATTTCATACACATCAGTGCAGAATGATTGTTAGGTGCATCAGCATCAGTAGGTGGTCAGAAGCATCCCTCTTAAGAATATGTATTTCAACTCTTCAGGAGAGGACAAGAAAAGAAATCCTCCTGCTAACATTTCAGTAAGAAAAGACAGGGCCCTAAAGTGTGCTTACACAGGGCTGACTGGGAGCTGGGGTCAGAAATACAAAGTACTCCTCTTGAGAGACAAATCTGTCTTTTCACCATGAACCATTACTGGGAACTCACTCCTTGATACAGAGAACCAGCCATCGTCACTGATGTTCTTTAGGCACTTTTCAAGGGACATTTTCCAAAGCACCAACACTTTAGTTCTGTCCATTAGGCCTCAAAGATCTCTGTTTTCTGTAATATCAGAGGTGCTCTCTTAAAGCCAGGCTATCTCTTCTGATTGGAGAGCAGCTGGCACTTCACCAGAGTGTATCCAACAGGCGCTTTCCTCTCCTACAGCACCATAATGCAAGTAAGGCTGGATATGCCTGTGGTACAAGCTGGGGACTGGGACTGGGGACACCCCAGCTCTTCAGCCTTCTTTGTGAACTTGGATGCAGCTACAGTGCCCACTCTGGAGCCCCCAGCAGTGGGCAACAACTGTTTCTGACACTGCCAAAGACAGATCTGCAGACATGTTCTTTTCACAGGGTATTTTGCTTCCAGGCAATATCATACACAATGAGAAACAGAATGGTTTATTCCAAGTTAGTTTTTTTTTTTTTTTTTAATTCTGGCTCTTGGTAGCAGATATGTAGCAATGTTCAAAGCTACAAAAGCCCAATACTTTTCCAGATGCAGAAATTTCCAAAGTTTGCACTACCTAAACTACTAAAACTACTGGTTTTACTTCCTGTTGAAGACCTACATAGGCAGCAGGCTAAGGTGAAGTTTTTTTGCTAATACTACCAATTTCCATTTAGGAATTAAATTCCAGCACACGAACTAAGACGAAGGCTAGTTTCTGAATTCAGCCAATAATGTATCCAAATTGTGTAAAGACTATTAGAAAACAATCTGCTATATTTCATTCTGGAGGGTATATGGAATAGTTATTTAAGTACGTAGGTATTGACTAAATATTTTGGGTTTTTGCCAGTGAGAATCACAGAGAAGTGATAACATTAACATTCCCAAATGGTTAAGGCAAATGCCTCTAACTGAACTGGGGAATTAAAGCATAGGTATTACTTTTTTTAAAAAAACATACTTGTATGAATAACCTGTAGAAACTAAAGATCAAAATAACTGCCTTTTCTATGGTATCTGTGATTAAAATCTATAGAGCTGGTAGTTCATGCTTATATCTTGTAACACATTATTTTCATAGTTTAGCAGCAGCAAGACTCACAATTTAAATCTTTTTTTTCTTTTTCCATGCTACCATAGATCTAGAGAGACTGGAGAACTTAGCTGCCAAAGCCATGTTTAAAACCCAGCCCCGAGGCAGCGCTTGCACATCTTTCAAAGATGCAATTACAACAGGATTTGGGCTGCCTAGGTTTAAAACCAGCTGAGATACAAAGCGAGATTTAAAATTGATGACTGAGCTCTTTCCACACTGTTACCCTTAAATGGTTGCATTATTAAAATATGGTAATGCAATGGCATTTTACAGTGAATTCTATTTCATGTTGTAACAAATTGTTTTGCTGCGAGAGTGCTGGAGTTGCTGACGTGCAGGGAAACACTTTTTGCAGAGAGCCAGCACAGGCATCTGTGTTATTTCTCTCCAATAGGATGTATTTTTGCCCTAGCAGAGGTGTTTTGCAAGAGTATGCAACTCTGCTGAAAGTCAATTCTACTATACATCAGCTCAGATAGGGAAGGACTCTAGAGAAAGAGGCTGTGCCTCTTGCAGGGAAAAGCAGTACATGACTCGGTGTCATTAATGCTTCATTCCCAAGAAGTTAAATGACTCTTTGGTTAATGGCTCTTCATCCCAAGTGTCTCTGCTCCTACCCTGCAGATGTATTGGTTCCGCTGGCCTGGAGAGAAGGTTTGGGAGCGCACTATCATGCTGTTCCTGACAAAGGGACGCTGTCTGCAGCTCCAGCTGGCTCTGTCCTTGGGTCGGACTGCTGAGTTCTCGTTAACCAATTCCTCAGTGTTAGTCTCTTTATCAACCTGTGAACAGGAATTTAATGGATAAGACTTACTATAACCAGATACATGCCCCCACATAGTTTCTGTGCCTTCAGACTTCACAAGCATTCTCATTACCTTGTGGTGGATGGAAAAAGACCAGCGGCAAAAAGCACTGTGCATTTACAGAGAAGCTATTCTAAGTAAAGAAATACAAAATTCCCAAGAGGCGTAAGAGTGTGTGGAGAGGCTTTGAAGGTACTCTTTGTAGCCAGTAAAGCTGAAGCTTTTGCAGAAAGGCCTTTGCTGCTTTGCTGCTTGGCAGAAGGTTTGAGGCAAACACAGTGCAAGTAATGTTTTTCTTTGCCATTTGCAGACATGATGATTATTGCACATTTATATTTACTTTGTCTGGTATTTGCAGAAGAGCAAAGTTCTGCCATGCCAGAGATGGTGCCTGTGCACACTGAAAGGGGGCAGCTGGGAAAGTTACACTGCCCAGGTCCTTCCAGACATACTGCCATACATCCCCAGGCCTCAGCAGCAGGACTGCTGTATGCACTCTCTAGAGCTTCACCGGCCTTGTGAACTCAGGGAAAAGACACTGCTGGCTGCTGTCCCTCAGCACAGCCTGCTGCCCACTAGAGTTGTCCCACATGTGCCAGAGGGAACCTCAAGTGGCTCCATCCCAGTGGGTGGCACAGCCTGTGCTTACTTCCATGCTGCAATCATCCTGGCTCCTGGGCTAGACCAAGCTCTACAGCAGTTGGGACATCCAGTGTTACTGATGAGCAATGGGGTTTTTTCTTCAGCTTGGGTCATTTAATGAGGCTCATGGTTTCCACAGTGCAGGAGATAAATACAGTGACCTAAATAGCACAACAGCAACCCTGAGAGCATGTGGCCTACAGAGATCTGTGCTGTGTCTGGCTCTGCAGTGGGGACTGCTGTCTTTCACTCTTTGTCTGGGTCCACCCAGGCCAGGCTTAGCAAAGCACTTGTGTGCATGGCTGACCTTCACATGTCGTCCGTGCCATCTCCCCTTGCCCAGTTAGGGCTTTGATCTATATTTACTTGCTACCCAGCAGACTGTCAGTCCTTTTAATACCACAGCCTTAGCTCATTTGGCATCTTGCCACATTAATTGGAAGTTAATTACAATTTTCAGCAAGTCCACTGAGATGTTAAACTTTTGTATTGTCACAAAGTTGAAGGAACGAGATGTCATTCTTCATCTTTTTACTGAAGTTATTTTATAGAACTTGTGAGTTTAAAATATGCAACAATGTTTTTACTAAGATGCAGAAAGATTCTAAAAATTTTATTTCTGAGAGTGTTCTACCACATCAAGGATATGTTTACTAAACTTTTAGTAAAAGTGCTTTCAAGAAAGTGGAATATAATTTCAAAAACAACAGTTACCAAGAACTGTGTGGATACAATAGTACCCTCAATTGTTCAAAAGTATACACAGTTTTAATACACATTTTGGAATTTTCTGTTCATTAATCTTTTGTCCTTTTTTCTGCTAAGACAGTTCTTGTATTTCACGCCCAAAAATTAGGGGAAAAAATAAGGAAATCCCTGCATTGGCTTTAAGATCTTGACCCTTGTCATGTGTTTTTTCCTGTTGAGCAGACAAATCAGAAAAAAAGAAAAGGAAACAATGAAACAGATGTGCAGAAATATTTTAAATATGCACAAGCTGAAGCTACTGAACTACTCTTGTATTTTGAATGTCCTCCATACGCAAAAAAAAAAAGTGAAGGTAGAGAGTCTTGGTTAATTGTCTTGGACTTACAAGTCCTGCTTAGCATGTCTGTCCAATGTCCTCTTCATAGTTCACAAGTGACCACACCAATTTTGTTACATGTACATACATACAAGTGCTACAGCAAAGGCCTCATCAAATTGTAAATGCATAGATGCAGCAGACTTCTATATTAATTGCTCAGAAATAGATTTTAGACATAGTAAGATACTGCAGGAATATGAATTTTAAGATATTCACCAGTGTTAGAATTACAGCAGCTTGCTGGCTTTCTTGGGCCTCATCACCGTTCTCTCTGTTCTTGTCTTCATTCATTTCTGGTCCATCCATGAGTAACCCCAGGTCATCATTACAGTCACCTTCTACTTCCAGCTTAATGCCATCTTCCTCTTCATCCACAATTTCATCAGAGGCCTCTGCAAGCATCTCTAGCCTGTATGGACAGAAGTAGCCCAGGCTTATTATGAAAAACTGAAAAACTCACCAGAGGAAGATACCAGAAAGCCCAGACCTGCACTAATGTGTAAGGCATGCATTTTCCTGACAAGGAAAACAACTATCAGCCAAATGCTTCCACCAAGTTCATGTGAAGGCACATTTCATTGCTGCCCTAAGCAAAACCCAGCGCTACTACAGTTCACCTTCAAGGTTGTTATGACAGCACTGCACTCTATTCAATGGCTGTAACATTGATAACGTTGAAGGACTTTTGCTATAAGTTCATAAAATAAAAAGCTACTCCCCCCTTTCCCCCAGTAAAGCATGTATTTTCTTCTACACTGCAGCTAAGAAATTGAACAATAACAGAACTCAAATAGCAATTTAGCAAGAAATCTGTTTCTTGGGAAAGCTCACATTTTCTTCAAAAACAAGCTCATCAATGGAAGCACACCCACACTGACTTTGTCAGACAGCAGCTTTCTTTTCAGACCTAAAGCTTGCCTGTTACAGTTAATGCAACTATAATATTTGATATTTTGCTGCACTCCCAGTGGCTTCACAACCCAGGTGGTTTCACAGGAAGATGAACATGGAATGGAGGAGCATTGGCAGTAGGACTTCATAGAGCAGCCAAGAGACTGTAAACCTACAAGAATGTGAATAAATGACCATACAAGAGAACAAGACTTTACTCCAATTCCAGTGGTGGTGAGGCACTGGAACAGTGTGTCCAGAGAAGCCACAGATGTCCTGTCCTTGGAAATTTTAAACACTGGAGTGGATGGGGTGTTGACCATCCTGATCTAGTGGAAGGTGTCCCTGCCCATGGCAGCAGCATTAGACTGGATGATCTTTAAAGATCCCTTCCAACCCATACCATTCTATGAATCTATGGTCTCCAAAAGTACAGCCCTTTTGTTTGTCTAAGAAGAGGAAGAATGAGCTGAATCATTCAGGCCTGAACAGTGAGGGGGGAAAAGTGTCTTTACCAGTCTTCTTCAGAGGCCCTTTGCTCTTGTTCCTTTTCCTCATCTTCAGCCAGCTCTTGTTCTACTGCTTCCAGCTCAGCAGATGTCCTCTCCAGCAGAGCTGACACAGCATCCTGCTCACAAGGAAAAAAGATAAACCAGAGTTGAATGATATATAACAGGTAGGAAAATGACAACTCTTGCAAGAGCTGCATCACCCTACTGCTCCCTGATGTCAGCAGACACAATGACCCCCAGATCACGAGGGTAAGGGGTTTGAATTGTCAGTATATAGCACATTGAATAATCACTTTTACACAGAGTAAATCTCAATGAAAAACATTTGGTTTTAAAATGACAATGCAATCAAATATACTTCTGTCATCCTTCAATGTATTTTCTCATCTTCCCTATTGTACTGTTCTTAGGTGAAAAAGGGTGCTTTTCAAAGTTACATTTTCTATGCAGTTCCCTTAAGAAGGAATTAAAGCGGAAAAGCTTATTTAACCAGAAGAGTTGTATGTTTTGCATAAACAGCATGTTCAATTCAATGGCTTTGAGTATGCAGATTCAACAGTTAATAAATTGCAATTTTTAATGTATGCATATGAAAATAAATTACACACTTAAGGAAGCTATTCAATAACATTCTTTCTAAAAAGAATCACAGCTGAAGGCCCTTCTCACACAAAGTGACTCTAGACAAAAGTGCCTGCAAAACAGGGCCTTGGACCTTCAGGATGGCAGTTCCCACATTCAAATAACTACAATGCAATGGCACAATTGGAGTCTCTGGCTTTTTTCTTGCTATCACAGTAATAGCCAGCTCATCACTCACCAAGTCCAGTGAGTCCAGTGACTGTGATTGCTTGCTTAACAGAAGCATGTATTCGTCATTTTGTTCCTTGGGTTTTTTGCCAGGACTCTGCTTGCAAGGCAACAGGTTGTACCACAGAGTACAGGTCTCATCAGAAAGTGATAAATCTGCCAGGCTGATCTGAGTCCCAGCCTGTACAAAATAAGAAAAGGAAAAAAAAATATTTAAATTTGTTCTGTTTTCTACAAAACATTCTACTGTACTCATCATGCAAAACAGGCAGCACAAATTTGACATGAACCTTAATTCCCTTTCTAACTGTACAGTTTTTGATTTCCCTCTACTTCCAGTTAAAACTGACAAATAGAAATACATGGAAATGTCCTTCATATTGTCTATTCTGCCATCTCTTATTTCAGTCTGCAGAAATGTCTCCCCACACCATACCACAGTACTGCACACACCTGCTCTAGTGCATTCAGCAATGAAAACCTGTGCAGCACCAGCTTGAGGGACAGCAAGTGTCACATGATTTTTCAACTGTCCCACCACAAAAATCATGCATATGGCAAATAATGGATGACCTTGCTTGCTCAAACCAGGGAAGAAGGAGATGAAAAGCCAGTAAAAGAGATTAAGAAACCCTTTCATTTGGACAAACACTGGCATCCACTGAGTTGGTACTCTGGGAAAACTTCTGAAGTACTCATGTTTGGGCTGTGCCTTGGAGATTAAAATCCTTTGTTCTTTGGCAAAGCATATTATCTTCACAGCTGCTGGGCTGCACACATAGCTCTTGCCAAGACTCTGGTCATGTTGTCCAGGGCATTCTGCTGGGGATGATACTCCCAACTCTTTCATTTGATCTTTGGAATAAGTCTTGTCTTCACTGGGGTTTTTTGTTATTGTTGAGTCCTTTCTTCACCTCTGTATCCTGCCTAAGGTTCCATTTTTGTTCTGTTGCCCTTCCCTTTCCTAAGGGGAAAACTCTTACATACTGAAAAAGGCCAACACATTCCCCAGGAATTAAGTTAACTTCTGAAAAGTGAAGCTGTTTCACAATAGTCAGAGCCAATGAACCCCAGCAGACTGCAGCATCTCTTCAGTGTGTGGTAACTGCACAAATCTCACTGTGCTACTAAAATCCCTCTCGTGGTGAAAAACTAGACTTGAGTTGTACCAGACCATGCAAAAGCAATTTGAAAGTAAATGAAGCATCACTGATTCAGTGATGACTACGATTAACAACAACATTCAAAGTGACAGCTTCCAATGGGCTGATATATGAATGTCATGCTTTTTTATTTCAACAGATCATGAAGACCAAAAAGGTGTCCATCATATAATCTGAAATAACATCCAAAATGTAATTTAGTTTGTTCTTTGTGACAAATGGTGATAATGAGGGTTTGCTCTCATTATTTTTTACTGTGGCTCTTCTTCTGTTTTTACTTTAAAACCTAGCATTGAAGTTTATAGGGGTTTTATGTATAAAATGGCAAAGATGGAATATCAATCTGTAATTAAAGGGTTAAAGTAGTGTTAGAATTATCAAAACACCTTCCATCCAGGATTAGATTCTGTACCAGGAGTTTCATAGAAAGGCAGTATTCTAGGTACTGTAGCAACAACTAAGTTATGCTTCGGACTTTGTCTCCAAGTGCTGTGGAATTTTAGCAGCCTTGCCCATCAAAATAAGAGGGCACACTATAAACAAATGCATGCCAAAAAAGTACCAGAAATAAAACCACATACCAAGCATTCTTCCCGACGAGTCCTACTGACAGCACACACATCTACTCTCAGTGTCTTCTGTAGCAGTGCCACTTGAGAAATGGCCACTCTGAATATCTCGTTGAATAAAATGGTTTCCATGGCAGGATGGACTTTAGTGCGGAACAGACAGCTGATATCAGTGGAGGATGGAAGGACTGCCACTCTGATATACCTGCCAGAAACAAAACAACATCTTTACCTCTGCCACTTGCTGGTGATGCAGGGGAGAAGTTCAGTCCATCAACTTAAGGACTGCATAGCAACAAGACGGAACAGTGGAATGGAAAAGAGGTGACAAAGATGAGTGGGGAAACATTTCTCAAGAAGGAATTTCTGTGCCTGGTAAGGTAGTAGTAGCAAGAGTGGAAGCAGTTTCAGACTCTATCCAAGGTTAGTTACTGTAAACAATGAAGATCATGTCACAAGTGGCAGGAAACATGCCTTTAATGTTAATTTAAAAAAATGAGAAGAACTGGGGTGGATGTAAAAATTAAATTCTTAGAATAATGCAAGCAGCACTGAAAAGCAGTGATGTCTTTTAATCTTTTAAGGAAGCAAATCAAACAAGATTTCCAAAGAAAGCAGGAAAATAAGGAAAGCAAGGAACAAAATAGCTAGGGCCATAGCTGCTTAAGATCAATTCATAACATATTAAGTGAAACTTGGAAGAATGCATCTTGCAAGCCTAAATGGAAACACAGAGAGTAACTTGAAATTGTTACAAGGCTGCATTCATTTCATACAACCAATAGGAATTCCATGAAGCCAATAGGAATGGATATTATGTGGATAAAAGTTGTACTAGCTAACTTGAAGGTGTCACTTTAGCAGCAGCTTGACAGAGTAAAGACATTTTTAATGCAATTTGTATGTGCTATTTACCTATTGCACAGTTTCTCATACACACAAATGAGCATAGTTTAACATCTTTTCTGTGCCTATCTATTAGTCCATTTCTGGTACTGGCTTTAAATGTAAATGGCATTCACTGGACAATAGAATGCAATGAAGCTGGCTAAAGCAAGAAGAAAGAGTAGGTCAATGTAAATAATCGTGGAAATTTTTCTCTCAAAATTTATAGCACTACTGTTATATTTTCTGACTCCATGCAGAGTTTCATTAATTTTATTAAAAACTTAATTTTACATTAGTTAAATCAAAAGAAATTAGGTCTGTGAGAAACATGATTTTTTTACTTGCATTTGGGCATAATCTTTATTTCCCAGTTATGCCAAACTTTTCGTAATAAGGAGCAAAATCTAGGTTGTTTGGTTCACATGTACAGCCTGGATAGCAGGTATGCAGCATTTTGACATGCCAGTCCTGAGGTGAAGTGGTAGCATATTGTAACTCCAGTAATGCTGCTGCTGTATTCTTGTAATTGTAGGTGAGCAATTGGCAGTCTACTGAAAACACCCATTTTAATAGACTAAGCAATTAAAAACATTTATAAAAGATGTAGGAATAGAAGATAAAGTGAATCAAAAGTATGTTTAAAAGGTAGTCCATTAGAACTTTCTTTTAATAACTGTTTGCCAATTTATTGGCATCAGGCCAAATGAGGAGTAAACAAAGAAGTGAAAGAAATTGTTCTCTCACTTTGTTGTATACAAGTGGTTACTTTCATTTTCATTTATTAACTTAAAGAGTCAATCGATGAATCAGGTTTTACTGTGACAAACCTATGACTTCTCAACTGATGAAGAAGTGACCCTGACACAGTAACCCTTCAAATGTGCTCTACCTGGGCTAAAAGTGAGCAGTTTTTACAGTAGCAGTAACACCTCATGTCAAATCTATTCTTCCATGTGTAAACGCTCACCAAAGTACTAATTTATCCAACTGATGTTCTAGGAAATGCAGCTATAATGTAGCATCTTTTTTCAGACCCAATTTTTATTATTGTATGTATCTGTACAGATTATACATACATGCACATGTAAGTGCAAGTGGCAGAAAAATGCTATTTGCAAGGTCCTGCCTTTACCCTGCCCCTTCTTCCTCCTTGTTTTGTGCAGCTTTAATTTCATCAAATCTCGTTTAGCAGCAGCAGGTTAGGACTTCTTGACAATCAATTACAACTTCACACTTTAATTCCTGAAAAGAGGCCTGCTCTGGCCTAGCTTTATGTTACTGAACATCTTTTTGCCATCCTACATTATCTACTTTTCCTCTCACCTGTGTCAATTTATTCTTCTCTAGATTTTTTGTTTTCTTTTTTGTTTTCAAAATGTTAGTGGACTTGGAAAGTCAGCAGAGGAAAGACTAGTTCAAAGAAGGAAGGATAGTAGTAGAACAACCATTTGTTATTAACAAAAACAAACAGAAAAATCCAGCAAGCACCCAGGCCTCTATCCTTAATGCATCCTTTCCATATCCAGTGGCTTCCTATTTATCTGCCTATCAAGTTTAAGCCAATGGGATACAAAGGGAAAAGAACCAGCAAGAAAACTAAAATTTTCAAGGATTGATTATATCCTACTCCAATCTTATTAAGCTTTTCAACAATTTAAGGTAATCTTACAGTCTGTCAAAAAGCCTCTCAAGTACAAGTGTCCCCAAGGCAACCTGTACTTATTTATTCAGATGAGAATTTTGGATTAGAAACTCAGTGATAACATATTCATTTTCTCTACATATGATTCAAACTGCAATTTACTTTTAGACTTTGTTGGTCCAATTTGAATCAAGAACTAATTCTTAGCAGACCCCCAAGCTCTAGTAGTTAGGGATGGTGTATTTCAATGTGACTGTGTTTGTCCACTTGCAATTTATTAAATTACCACTATCCTTTAAAAGCTCACTTAAAAGACAAATACTTCTTTAAATACCATTTTACATCAAAAAGATACATAAATGTAAAAAGACAACACTGAGCTGAAAAGATGCCAAAGTATCAAATGAGTGGTTTTAGTAACTATGGCATAGCTGTTTCGCACTCACAAAGCTGGAATGTTTAGAAGCAGTAGATAAAACACTATTTTAAAATCCTTTTTTTATTCCAGTTTAGTGGAATGTGCAAATTTCTTGATAACATCTTATTCTTGCAGCATTGCTGTAATAGGCAAATACTAAATACTACATATTACATAAATACTATAATGCTAAATACTACAACAGTTTGAGAAGTTCTGTACATACTTCAGTGCTCTAAAGCCATAAATCAACCAATTACTTTAGAGATTTTTTAGAATTTATTATTACACTCTTATATCTCAACTCTATGTCAGTGATTGTTTGACTTACACCTTAGAGCCAAGGGGGACAGGAAATGCTGGAAGGTTTCTAAGCCGCACTATGATTATCACAAAACTTGAATTGCTGTGGTCATATCTGTTAAAAAAGGACAACACAAGGGAAGTTTACTATTCACACTTCTGGATCAACAGAAATATTCCCCTTGCTGGTCACTCACCTGAGTCCTATTTGTACCTGAGCAGTCTCTAGAGTTGTTGCATCATCTTCACTATATACAGTGTCCTCAGTTTCATTTGGTCTAGGAAAACCAGGCAAATACTCAAATTTTGGAAAATTATAGTTAGCTTTCAGCAATTATTAACACATGCATATACAGAACATATATCCATCCTCCTAAACATGCCGACTTAATTACAGCATGCACTCCAAATAAGAATTTCAGAGCCTGCACAACAGCAGTGCTTGTTTTAGGGGCAGTTGCTGCTGGAATAGTTTGACAACTGCAGCAATGATTCAGAAAGGCCTGAGGCTGATTACTGAAGATTACAGACCATACCATATAAACTAGTATGAAAAATCTTATAGAAGTTGTCTGGTCAAAAAATAACAGCAAGTATGTTTCTTATATCCTGATCACTGCAGTGAACATTAAGCCTCAACCTGGATTATTTTAATTCTAACATTACAACAAAGTTTGTTCATGTCTTTTCTATAACCCCTTTTTAAAAATAAAAACATTCAAAAAAATTGCTATACAATCTTAAAAATCCTTAATAAAACAAGAAGTAAAAACAGTAACTCTGAGTATTGACAATAGAGTCACATGGCAAAACCTGCATAGTTTAAATCATAGCATAGTTTCTCTTGGGAGCACTTCTAGCAAGGAAAAAACCCCAAGATTATAAAGAAGTATATTAATGCTATTCAACCAAGTTATACAAGCACAAAAAATAACCCTCAGATCAAACTTCATTGTTTGGCAAATACACCTTTCTTTCCACCTAAAAATACAAATTATTTCTAAAAAAGGCAGGGCTGGTTACCATCTTCTGCAGGTACTGTGTAACTGATCATAGATATATTTAAATTTTTGGTGGGAAAACTTGCATGATTTCTCAAACCTACTGTTTCACAGAAGCTTCATATACACCACTATCTCCAGCTACAGACTCATCAGACACAGCAGCAGACACACAAGCTGTTTTCTCCTCAAGCAGATGACCAGCTGTTCTTCTTGGTAAATCACCACCTACAAAAAGGAAAAAGAATGAAAACTAGTCCAAGAGATGAATAGTCAGAAAGAGAGATGAGCATAGCTTAGGAAGTTGTCACGTTGAAAGCAGTGACCCTTAGTGGAGTATCACAGTAGTTTTGTTCCATATCATTAAACATTCTGAGACTGTACAGCTCTTGCTACATATTCTGGCTACAGATATAACCAGACTGATGAACTTGAAAATGTACTATTACTTCTTTCCAGAGACACAGACTCCTATGATCACCCTTATGCATTGAGCTAGTTATTATCCTTCATTATCAGCCCTCACTTTCCTGATCTTTAAACCAGTATTTGCCCTGTTCACATTCAGCACTGTGGTAACACTGCAGCTACATGCCAAGTGCTTGCCTACTGTTTATTAAATATTCAAAAGTCAGACAGACATCCTCTCCCCAGTGATATAACTGCTGGAAATAAAATCCTCTCTGGTTTACTATCATCAAAAACTTTCTCTGCTACAGGCTTTCAATGACTACTTAGCTTTAATCTTCAACTTGCATTGATATGTGAGTGTCATGCCATGAAGCCACATTCTGCAGCACAGCAGCAAGCTGAGGGCCTGTGCAGTCCTTTTATCTGCCAGGGGTGAGGATATTGGTATGCATTATCATCCCCATCTGAATCATGACTTTACATCCTGTTAAGATGTTAAAATTTAAGGCTCTAGATTAGATGATTGATTGCTGCATTTGTGCTTTTATTTATGGCAGTAGGAATACTATTTCCTTGATGGTGAAGTGCTCTTTCCCTTCCCCTCTCACCATGTGAGGGGTGAAGGTGATGACATGATTTATTGATTACCCTTAGGAATTACCACTTGAATTGACTTTGACAATGACAGAGACTGACTGTGGAAGAACTACAAGATATTCCAACTTGGTTTCTGACAGCAGGGACATGTGCAGAGGAGCAAATATCTCTATGGTTCACCTGTACAGAAAAGTCAGACAGGCAGAGAAACAGATGAACACTGCATCTAGAGAGCCAGTGCAGATTACATGAAAAGGAGCTGTACTACCTTCGAGTCTTTATCAATGCCCAAGTTAAGATTCAGCAGTATTCAGATTTGTAGTCCTGTAAAAACCCAAGTGTGTGGGCTGAAATTTTCAATGCAGGTTTAGTGCCTCTGGCTGAGTTTGTTCAAACCTTCCCATTCAGCATCACAGCAGTTTCAAGGATGAAACTGGAGTAGAAACACTGAACAAACCCCAGATCTGTGTCTTACTGTTAGTTACTGAAGTCTCACCATGAGGCCCATTTTACTGTGGAAACCAGAGTTACTGAAGTGCAATTAGTTAATACCTGGCTATACAAAATTCAAATACTTGTTTTGGCAGCCTTAATACAAGTTTAAAGATGAACTGTTATTATGCATATGGTGCTACATGGGGAAGTATCAGTATGAAGAATCACAGAATCAATTTACATTTTAAAACCATAACTACTTTTATAGACTTAAAAGGCAAGCAGACAATATCCAGAATAAGAAATCCTCAAAAAGTGAAAAAATGTTAGAGAATCACACAGTGTCTTTAAAAATAATGATCTATAGAAATAATTTTTAAAAAATCTGATTTTTTAGCCCAAAATGTTCCCAAATTCCAAACCATTTTGAATTCAGTTCTCCAACTATGTGAGCTGCAGACAGATTGCAAAGACAGACTGAAAATTGTTGTTAATTTGGAAAGGATATGCTGCTGAAATACAGGCAGGAAAATTAATTATTGTTTCAATCTTTTATAATATGGCTCTAAAGTAAAATAACTACTGTGCTACACTATCCTGAAAAGACAAAGGACAAAAAGACCCCCTCCCCTCAGATTTTCTTTCCATGCTTTTTCAATTTTGCATTTTACACCTTCAGACCATTAGGACATCAATCAATTTCTTGTTTTCTCTCTGCACAGCGAAACAGAGTGGGGCCTCCCAGCTTGTACTAAGCACACCATACCTTTCTCTTCTGGTGCCACATTGCTCTGGCCAACTTTGAAATGACCACAGTACTGCAGTAAGCTAATCTAATTAGACAACAGATGTTATAACAGTTCCTTGAGAAAATTAAAAAAATAAAAGCAAATTTCTCATTAAAATATATAACTGTATGAACGTGACAAGGTACTTTTATTAAAAATTTAAAAACTCCAAGCACAAGGGTTCAAACTTGGTAATAAATCTGGACAATGCTCAAGAGCTAGGCCATGGTTATTCTTTAAAACACCAAACTCCTTAGTTAGCTGCTTCCCTACCAGCTCAGAAATACAATTGGAAATGCCAGGTACTGACCAGGTTTCAAATAGGGCTGCCAGTGCTCAGCACTACTGGAAATCTGTCTCACTCAGTTCTTCCTTGAGAAAACAGAGTGTAACATAAACATGAATGGTTTGCAACATACTTGAAGACAATGACACAGAATGACACCAGAAAAGAATAAATGTGCAGAGAGAGCACAACATACTGTCAGCCTGAACAAAAGGCAGCAAAGCAAGCACTCCAAGACTGAGCACGAGCCATCTTGACAGCTGGGATTTTTGAAATTCTGCCTCTGCCAAAGGTTTTGACAATATAAGATGATTAAGTATGCTGTATGGCTTTTGCTACAGACCAGAAGTGGAATTCATCACACCTAATTAACTAGTAACTAAGGATACCTTGATAACTCACAGTCATTCATCCCTTCTTCCTTAAAGGGAAGTATGCTTTAGGACAAGATGTCTCATTCTTTTGGAAGTTACCCACAGATTGCAAGGGGATCCTAGACTCACTTAGGAACTCTGTTCTAAATTGGATAAAAAGCTAAAATCTGTGAAATTCATGTTAAAAATAGGGAAACTCTCACTGTAATGCAGTCACCTGTCTTTCTCAATTCAAAATGAAATGTAGATCTTTCAGTGACAGCAGGCTCAAATAATTAGATACACATAACACATAATTTACAGTCTAGAAGTCTCTTTTACTGAGGATGTCAGTTTCTAACTTACTCTTCAATGAGAAAAAAAGTATCTGATTTCAAGTTACCAAAAAACCAGCAGAGGGTGTTTGCTCTATATCCATACATCCTGATAGAACTTAGGAACAGCATGCATCCTCCCTGCTTTCAAAAGCCAGCTTCAGGTTTTTGTGTTACTGTTTTCATGACAGATTGCAATACGTGAACTTGCCTTCTAAAATAGCTATTGAAAAATATGGACAGAATCAGGGTGATTGCAGCTCTCTGCAGCCAAAACTAGAAGTTAGGTAACATCCCTCAGAAACATGCAAGTGCATGCTGATCAAGATACTCTTCAGTTACACAACATACCTGCTCATTTCAAGTGCCAGCTGTTAATTTTCATGTTGCACATACATTTGACATTAGAATTTTTTTTAATTACCTGAACTTCCTTCGTGTAGAGAAGGCAGAGGCTGCCTAACGTTTAGACTTTTATCATCTGTAGGAGTCTGAGATCCTGCTCTGGCTTCAGAGTCCAGTAATATTTGGTTCTCACAGAAGCTAATGCCTGCAAAATCACCTGAAAGGTCAGAGTCTTCAAAGTCCGTAGTGAGGTGATGCAGAGGGGAGTTTTGAGCTGACACTGAAAATGCAGCTTCTAAAACCAAAGGGGAGCCTGGGGGGGACAAGGAGGAGAGAGAGGATCTGGAAGACAGTGATGTCACAGATTTGGGAGGTTCAGTCAATTTGGGATGATCTGCAGCTGAAGGAGAGTCACTGTAACCAAGTCTCCCATGGGAACTGACCACTTCATTTTCATGAATAGTAGTGATAGGCCCTGAAGGAATGTAACCAGTTTTTTCTTGCAACATGAAATCAAGTTTGTACTGATAGTCCAAATCTGTAATTTGCTCGCCTTGGTTATAGTAGAGATCCGTGGAGCTGAGCGAGTTTAGCGAGCCTCTACTTGATGTGTTCAGAGATCCCCGGCTGGATGCGAGGGATCCCAAACTGCTCCCTGAAGACACAGATAACGTGCTGGCTGAGAGGCTGCAAACAAAGCACAAACACATGCTGATGTTACTGAACTAAACCAGCACAAAGCAGAACAAAGAGAGGGAAGCTTGACTGAATCTGCCTTGTAACAGATCACAACCAAAGGCTGCTTGGGGCATTATGGTTTTTAAGCACCTATACCTGGCTTAGCTCAGTGTGCCCAACCTGCACACTACCAGGGCAATTTACTCTGCCTTTGGCCACCTGCCTAAACCCCTTTTCTTCTGGAGAAGGCTGCAGATTTGACAAGCTGGCCTGGCAGTAACAGCAGCCTTCTCAGCTGTTATATCCCACTGGAAACCTGCTCCACTCTGATGTGGGTGCTTGTATGGTCAATGTGACAGCACAGGGATCCCCAAGATGGAGCTTATGACAGCAGAGGAGCATTGCCACCTCTAGAGCAAGTCGTGCAGCCCACCCTACGCCCAAGCGCCTGTGAAGATGCCAGATATACAATTTAGAGCAGAACTGCTTCCCATCTGCGTGACAACACACACTCCATGTTCACAGTAAATCCAACTATATAAATTATGGGAAAGGCTGGAACATGCAGTCTTGTCCTGTTAATAACAGCAGATAGGGAGTCCTGCTGGGCCAGAGAAACTGAGTGCCACTGCCTTGGTTCTGGAGGACTGCTGGGAAAAAATGTCAGGAAAAGTAATTCAAGCAGGCCCTTCTAAACACTTAAAATATATTTACTGAACGATAACAGAACTATCAACTTAGAAAATTTCCCGAAATTCTAAAAGTACTCCAGGTTTGCATGGTGACAAAACACTTTAAGCTATTACATTTGCATTTTTTCTACTTTAATATATTTTGCTGAGCTTCCAGCTAAGAGATAAGCCTAAGAATGAAGTTGAGACATCCAGATCTACTACAAAACAGGTTTTACATCATGCAGTACAGTCTCACCTCCTAAGTTGTGAATACAAATAGGTAGTTAACTTTGTAGTTTCTTCAAGTTTCTGTACCAGCTCTTTTCTTCTGTCCTCCAATTTTAATCTGCAAAAATATGTACATATTAGTTTAGGAAAGCATTACAGAATAGGCTAGAACATTTTATAGATAAAAAAGAAACAAAGTGAAGATTCCTCATTTTTTTTTATCAGGTTGCCAGTGACTAAAATCCAAAATAGTGTGTTAGCTCTCAGTCTGATCATAAAACCCCAACTGCTTCAGCAGAGTGACTTTACCTGCAGAATACCAAGAACTGTAACAAACCTGCTGAGTGTACAAGCAAGCACAGGGTTGGGACATTCACACTGTACCAAGGGGAACATGCACCCAATAAAAAAGTAACAAATGAGCACTGGGAAAATAGCTGCAACTTCAGGATAATACGATCTGCACTCATGCAGTTTTTAAAAGCCACACTGCAGACTCCCTCCTAACTTAATATAGTTCCAGGGAAAAAAAATAAAACAAACAAAACCAACCAACAAAACCAGGAAAACCAAAAGAACACCAATACCAGTAATACCAGTATTATTTTTGATAACTTGAAGTTTAAAATCAAAGCACTCCCTTTAATTTCAGAATCTTTATATAGAGATAAAGCACAGCAAATCAAAGCATCATTCAGTGAAAGGTTCTGAGATTATAGACCATATTTAGGAGTCCTTGATCGAGATTTCTACATTCCCAACAGCTTTGTCAGCACCTCAGAGCCACACAGCATTGTAATGCTCATCATCAAGTTCACCTTTATGAGAAGGCAGGATTTATTGCCTCCTGCTTTATCTAGAACAGCTCTAAAGCCACAAAATGGGGAACTCTCCTATTCCTCTTGGATAGGAGAAATGATTCACTAACGTTTAGAGTGATTTCCCTTCCTCTTTTAATTCCTTTTTATCACTCCATTTACACTAAATAAATTGCTTGCTTTCAGTGGTTTCAGCTAAAATCCTCCTGTAGTTGTGGATTACTATCTTCTCCTCTAGGCCTTGCTCAGTCAACTGATACATCGCAAGCTCTCCAGCTACTAATCTGAGAAACAAGAAACATCAACCATTGCTTTCTTACACAAAATGAATCAACTGAATTAGATACTCAAGAGTGCTCAGAATTCACTCCCTTTGAACATCAGATACCAGCAAAGTACATTAAGTCCCTGATTCAGCAAAGCATGAAAAGCACTTGCTTACACCCATGCTTATTCAGCGAGCAAATGTGGGTTATGCAAAGGTGAATAAGTTACCCTGAGGTCAGCCAGGGTGTGACTTCCACTCCACTGCCCACGCCACAGTGCTCTCACACTGCAGTGATGTGCTCATCTGCCAATACCTGCTAAGGCTGTTAAAAGCATACACAGTATTTCATTCTGTGGAAGACATGCACACAGGTTTCCACACCAGGAATTATGTTCATCTATAGTATCAGACACTCTTTCCAATAATTTTACTATTTATCCATGCTTTCTGTCTAATTGTAAAGCCTAATCTATCCTGCTTTTCCCAATCAAGAGTGCTCTTCACTAGCTCTTCTGTGGCTTTTCAGTAGTAAGCTATGATTTTTTCCTCAAGGAAGAGGCATAGAAATTGCTCTGTGTTCAACTACTAATGGCAGAAGATGGGAAAAAAAATAAAAGCTTAGGAATTGCTCTGAATGAAGTCCTCAAAAAAAGCCACCTTGAGAGAGACATTATAGCAACTGAATTCGTACTACTGAATTAAAAGGTTTCATTGGTTTTTGTCTCAAAAGCACAATTAATTGTTTTCTGTTACCATCTTAAGGAGGTTGATAAACATAATTTATCCCTTATAATTTAGCACCTGAAAAAAATTCTTTCCTGGAAGTAATTTGATCTACTAGTAATTAAATACAATTGTTAAGACCTGCAGGCTAATGTCAGAAAGATGCTAGTCACAAATCTCAAACACAAGCCAAGTGATGAATCACTTGTGGAAGTTTGAGGAAATGCAGGAAGTTTATGATCTCACAACAAATTTATGCAGTTTATGATCTCACAACAAATTGAGATTCAGATAAAGTTTTTTCATCCTACATCCGGCAAAATGGAAAAAAACCCCAACAACCCAGCTCCAAAACTTTCAGACAATGAACCTTCCTTCTTTATAGCACAAGCAGGAACTACAGTATCCACAAACCCATGTGTAAACACCTAAACAACCATTGTGGAATCTGTTCTGACACGGCCTCTCTCTGTCTCTCTTGTTTGCACCACTTCTATTTAAATCAATCTGTTCCTCCTTGCAGGAGGGACTTCAGTGTTAGTGAGACATCTTTCTCTTTTGATCATATACTGTAACATTGCTGAGAGGTGCAGTGAATATTTAAAGAAAATACATATAAAAGGTAAAGTGCACATAGCTAACCTTTCAATGCAGACTTAGGTGGGCATGTTTGTGACAGGAACAAGAGCAGGTGCCCGTTTTGCAGGCAACAGCACAATCAATCAAGTACTTAAATCATGGACCTGTTCAAATGGCTGTGCTTACTTGGGAGATGCTGCCAAGGATTAAAGCAATAATGGAACTCAGAGGCAAGAAAGTAGCAAGTAGTTCTCAACATTTTCACAATCCAGTTATTTCTACACAGTTGCTTTAAGGCTTCTTAAAGCAGCCAGAGTATGCCCTGTCTCTGCCTTTTTGAAGTTGATATGTTATGATCTACACTCTCCTTCTGTAAATTGAATCCATGTACATCTACTAGTGGCAATTTCAGCATCCTGCACCAAAATAACCCAGGGCTATGCTATAATGTTTTTGTTTTAAGTCAGAGCACGTCTCCTGTTTCTTTTCCCCTTAGAAATAAAAACCCCCAAATCACTAAACCAAATGAAGGAACCCTCATTGCATTAAGCTCTGGCATAATCCACAGCTTCTTATGCTGCTGCTTCATTATTATTACCTGTGAAGACACTGCAAACTGAAGGCATTAATGGAACCTCATAGAAGAAAATGGTAATGCAACAATAGCACAATATTTTGAAGATGGCATGGCTCCTCCACTGAGAACGGAGAGGAGAATCTCCCTCATCTCCATGAAACAAAATCCTGCTGATCAATCTGGTACAATTAAATGTATTCTTTTAAAATTAACATTTTAGACAAAGTTTCATCATCTGAATCCTTCTGAAAAAGAAGATTCACTTTATGTTTATAGTAGACAAATCAGAAATAATCCTCAAAATAGCCTCATGTGAAAGAATTTATGTGCTCTGAAGTCACCAAAGGAGACAGATTTAATATAAACAGTTGAAGCCAGAAATTCACTGGAGACTCACTGGAATAACAAAAAAGCAACCCAGAAGCCGCTCTAAGTGCTACCTCAATCAACAGAGCTCAACATACTGTACATTAACTTCATGAAATAAAGCCCAAACACTCCAAATTTTCAGGATTAAAAATCAAAGGAAAAAAGTTTGAGGAAAAGAGAGGGGGGAAAAGGAAGCTCTAACAACTCATTCTGTCACTACACATGGAAAATTCATTTCTTCTTGACAATGGGGGACAATTTTACTTGCCCTTGGTACTCCAAGTTTGGCACCTGACATGTATGGGAAAGCAGGTGCAGAACTTACTTTGCACTAAAGCAAATCCCAAGCACAAAATTCAGACACCAGCTACCTATTTATAGCTTGAGTCAAGATTTAGCTATACAACAGCATATTATCAAAACCTTAGATTCAATTTACCTTAGACAGGCAGCTTCTCCTGTGAAAATATAGTTCCCCTCTTCTAAAACATATTTGCATTATTAACATACTGCAATTTAAACTATAATAAAGTGTAAAAATGTTTTAAAAATATTGCATAAAACACACATTTGTCCTTCCTAAGCAAAAAACTTCCTTGTTACTCAGCTAGAATTTAGGACTCAGCTTCTAATCCTATAACAGGAATTTGGCCATACAGCACACTGGAGCAACAGCAGGTGTTTCCTAGTAGAGGGAAGTAAGAAAGCCACACAATGCTGATTGTATTACTTCAGTAAGGTATACTACACTGATACACACAATGACATTTTGTGTTTATTGCATTTTATGTGGGCTAGAGGTGCCCTAAATTTATTTCCACTTAGAGCTGATGAAAAGTCCATCTGTGACAGTCAGCTTTGATTTTCTCAAAGTCTGAATACAGCTAAAAACAATTTACTGTGAGAGTAGCTACCCTTACTAGTTAGGTAGCACCAAGTTAGGAAAGTTTTGCAGCAATTATCCTTCTCATCTGAACTTTTGGGGATTTTCCACCTTTTTGTTGCATTTTTGTGCATAATAAAACTCACAATGAAAGGCTTCAGATGTTGCAACAATCAAGATAATCTTTGTAACCTGAGTTCAAACAGTTTACAGCTATTATCAGAAACGAGTGAATGATGTATTGCCTTCCCGCTGGTGTGTTGACATTCCTCAGTTATTTAACATCTGTCACAGGCATTTTCATGCTGCTAACAAATGCAGAGCAACTGATACTGCAGAGCAGATACAGGGTGTTCACATTCTCTCACAGTACTGAAGACTTCTTTGTTTCTCTGCCCATTGGGCTAATAACAAATTTAATTAAGACCTACATAGAACAGTCACTGAAGGAAAACAGCCCATCAAGGCATAGTTCAGGGTGTGCAATGAGTACAAAGGTTAGATTGCAGAAAGCAGCATTTAATATTAGCAAAAAGCAACCACTTACCTTTCAGCAAGTGCTTGGCTGGGTGTGCTTTTCACAGACACCAGCTCTTCCTCAAGCCTCTTCCTTTCTGCTTCTAGCTGCTCTAGCTCATCTTGAGTCCGTTTGCGTGGTGTAACAAACTGAAGCTCCTTTAAAAGCTCTTCTTTTTCATTGATTAACATCAGTTTTTCCTTTTCCACATCCAGTGCTCCAGGCCAGGCTTCACTATCTAGCTTAGAGAGTTCAATCTTCAAATTAGCCATGCTAAAATAAAACAAAGCAGATTTACTTGAGTCCAGCACAGCACACAAAGCCCAGGAAAGAGAGAAGCAATACAATATTTTGAAACCTATCAGGATATAACAACATTTTATACCTCAAGGCCCTACTTTATGTTTTGTTTCACAAGAACACAGACTATGCCAGCGAATCAGGCCACATGCATATGCATTAAAAATTAGTTGCTCCTATTCCAGTTCAAGTAGAAGTCACAATGTTATTAAAAGCTTTATTGAAAGCAATCTGTCTGCTAACATAGCAGTGGCACCATGCTTTACTCATTCACGAGTATGATGGATTTCTCCTACGTTGTGGGAGGCTGAGGGCTCCTCAGAAAAGACACGGCCATGGTGAAAGAATGTGCACCACAGCAAGGTGCTCACTGCAGCAAATCTTAAAACAAAAGCATTGCTCTGTATGAAATTAAAGGAAAAGGCAATACAACAGTAGCTACCTAAAGAGAAAAGACATGAACTCAACAGTTTGAGTTTGTGCCACTGCTGTTCCCATTGCAGTAGGGGGGGATCAAGACCACCAAAGCTCCTGAAGCCCTCAGTCCATTTCCAGAAAGGCCTGGAAGAACACACTGCTCATGATAGCTAATTTGCATAGAAACTGAGAAATGTAACTGCAGGGCAGGGCAAGCCTGGCTATAAACAGGTACCCCCACAGGCACCCCAGGCCCTTGGACACCCCATCAGATGGACTGATGCTAGGGCCAGGGCTGGTGATGTTTGTTTGTTTCCTTGCTCTCTTTCTTCTTTTCTCCCCTTTTCCAATTTCATCCTACCCCCTACTAAAAATCCATCACCACTTGTTTATAATAGGAGGTCAGGGACTGACATCCCAATTTCCAGGCCATTTGTATAATTTACTAATACAAGTTCCTAAGTTTTTGCTGACTCTTTGACTTTTGTCATTCCTTTTCCACCATGGGCATCTATGAATCTTGGGTGCTCTTTTCCCCTTAAGGGTGGGATGCCACAACAAGCCAAAAAGGAATATTAGCCAGATCTTCACTACATCAGGAGAGGATTGTCAGCATGCTGTGTCAGATCCTTTTGAATAACCATTGCAACTGAATTCAGCATAGTCATGAACACTCCACCTCTTCAAGACATTCTGATGGCTAAGCAATGTCAAATCTGCAATGTACAAAATTATCTGATAATTTTCAAGTAGAGATATTCACTTACAAGATCCTCTCTTCATCTTAGCTATTTTACCACAAAATAATTGAGAATTCGCACCTTTAGTATTTCAGAGAAGATGGTCAACACTTATTAAATGACAGTGATGGTTACACTGGCCACAATACTTGGAGAAGGGGTATAATTAGGCACTGAACTTCATGTGCAAACTGGTATGTATCTTCATTATTCCAAGTTACATACATTGAAATTTCAACCCACATTCTTGGCTAAGTAATTTGTGAGAAAGAAAGATCCTGTGCTGCAGTACTCCACACTCTGAGCACTATGCTGTTTCTCCTTTTTTTCTCTTTTCCCCCACACCCCAAGATAGAAGTGGCAAACTGACTTCCTTCAAGGAAGCTTTTTGTTCCTACAAAAGATGCAATGCTGGGACTTCCTGGTATCAAGACACAGGCAGAACATAGGGTGATCAGGTTTTGGATCAATGATGCCTGGGAAACAAAGCCACCTATCTCCATGTAAGTGACCAACTGACAATTAACGTTATGTACATGATGATTCTGAGCCAAAATCATACATGTTCAATATTGAACAAGCACAATAGCCTTGGTGTTCTCTGATGAATGCGCTGATTATACAATGAGGTTTTATGATCCATGATGAGCATATAGAGAATTACTGTCATTACTGGTAAGGACGGTAGCTACTACCCTTTAGGAGGAAGTATACATTTGAAATTAGGCAAAAAACCAGTCATGCAGACTCCTGCCTTTAAAACTTAAAAACAACTAAGCTGTTACTTGGTACTTTTAACTTGCAGATTTATTTTTGTAGTTTTTTAATGATCATGCCACAGTTTTCCAACTAAAATAATATTTAAACCTCAGATGAAATGTCATTCTAGGCACAGTTTTCATCTGGGGAAGAACACAATTTTTTAACTTTGTTGCTTTGTTTAGTTCTTCATAGTTTAAAAAACTCCAAAATTTTAGGCTTGGAATAGTACTTAGATTTCTATTTCCCTTAAATTACAAAGAACCTCCACAAAAAAGCAATAAGGCTTCTGAATAGCTGACAAATAATTTGCCGACAAGTATTAGAAAATAACACCACACAAGAGTACTATCCCAGTGGTAAATCTTGCCCAGTATTATGCAGCACTTCTGGTGCACCAGAAGATGTCATTCGAACCCTGAATGTTCTGCTTCCTGATGCCCATTTTTCAGTGCTGTGGCAATTCATCAAGATGGCACCACTTCCACGGGCAAGCACCACAGAACTTTATTTGAAAGGCATTCCACATTCATCAGCGGAGCAGCTCCTGACTTCTTTTCTCCTCAAATTAAACTAATGAAAAAAAAAGCCAACCCATAGTGATAACAAGTTTTCAAATTATCCAAAGTCCCAAAGGAAAAAAGAAATAATTAAGCCTGCTAAATCTGTACTGGAAGTCTGAAGCAACTGTAAAAATGATGAGCCTTCAGTGGTACAGTAAAGTGAAATTATGATCCTGAAAAAGGATATAATAGACATAAATAACCTGGTGACTGCTTTCCTCAGAAAGCCAGCTCACTCTATTCCCTTAATCCTGGAACAGCCAGGAATTTGTCAGCGTTTTAATTTTGTTTCACAACACATCCCGTTTAGCAGTAAGGAACAGCCGCAGCGTTCCCGAGCGCTGCAGTCCCCGGCAGGGTGCGCAGCGGTGCCGCCCGCTGGATGTCGCTGCGAGCCCGGCCTTGGAGCCGCGGGCACCGGCAGCTTCCCGGGCAGCGGGCGCCTCCCGGCCCCGCACGCTCCCACCGCCCCCGTTACCTTCGCTTGGCCTCTTCGTACTGCAGACTGAGTCTGACCTTCTCTGCTAAATTCGATCTATTTCTTGCTCCGATCTGTTGAGGGAACAAAACCAACACCAAACAAAAAAAGTAGCCTCGTTGCCGTGCAAAGGTTTTAAACGAACCAACTAAACCCAGACAGATGCTAGAAAAATTATAAGTTAAAGAAAAATAAAACTACCACCCTGCCCCTGCAGCCAGCCCCACACTTGCTGTTAAATGCCTAGTTCTCATCTACTCAGCTGTACAAAACACTGCTGTTTTCTTCTGAGCCACTTCATACATTTTTAGCTACTGTACCATCAAGTGCCGATATTCCATCACTGTAAAGCCAGACCTTTTATTTTTCAAAGAATTTTCTCTTTCACTTTTCAAAGAATTTACTTTCTTACTTTTCAAAGAATTCTTGCAGTGACTGCACTGAAAATTCTGATCTACTATGAATTCTGTTGAACTCAGAGTTTAGAACTATGTCAGTGCATTTCAAAGTTAGACTTTAATAAATTTGTTACAAAACATAGACAAGCTCTTTGTCTGAAAAACCTTGTACACTCTCTCTCTTACAACCTTAGCTTGCAGAATGTCAAAGAAGGTATCAAAAATAAACAGCCTTCTGTGTATATAAAATATAGTATCAGTGAAAAAAGGTTTTACGATATCACTGAACACTAATCACTAAGTAGCTCCATGAACAGTTTTTCAGCCGTGTGAAACGAAATTGTGCATTTAAATTCTGATATCTTTTTCCTGAAAATTAAAAAAAAAATTCATCTTCACATTTAATAGGTCTGTAAAGTGAAACATATCCTATAGATAAATAAAAAAATATCCTATGCACCTCTCCTGATCTTCACTGTACTGCTACTATTTGACTAAATGAGATTTTCATAAATGCTTTGTGACAGATGTATAAAGTTTATCTGAATCTTGATTTAAAATTCAAGGGCAAAAAACCAGAAAAGTAATTCTAGCATGAGTGATTCTAAGTAATTCTGTGAAACAAGTACCCATATATATGCTATCTGCAGCAGCAAACAGCCATTTGGTTCCAATTCCATTAACAGTAGCATTCTTCTTCAACTTCTCTTTACACTGGACAAAATGAAAAAAGCTCACCTCACCAGAAATGTCAGTCTGAGACCCTGTATCCAGAGTTTGTCTATGAAAACACAGCTGTGAGTTTACAGAGCTGGAACTCAAGTCTGGTTCAGATGTTTCAGTGGTTTGATTAACATTGAATTTTTCCCTCAGCTTTGCAAGGCTCTGTCCAGGAATCAGAGAAAGAAAGTGGCATTAAAGTTCCTTTGCACTTTACCATGTTTATACCAGTTTATCTCCAAAAGATATTTACATAAAAGACTCCATGATAAAAATTCTGGGTTTATTTCAAATTAAGCAACCCATCCTTTTAATCAAGCCATTCATAGGTGACACTAAGGATGACCAACACCTGTGAAAATGTAAAAGCTACTCATTTGGGTTTGTGTCTGTTTTAGGACTTTGTGTTTTTTAATTTGTCAAGCAATTATGAGTTTTGCTGAAAAGAAAAAAAAAACTAAAAAGGAAATTTGCTTTCAAGTATGGAAATAGGAAAATTTATTTTAGGAAAACTTTCATTGATTTACAAAATGGTCAGGCATCTCAGAATATATCAATTTTGTCCACTTAATATTCTAAATTTTACTTTAGAGGTAACATATGCATTGTACCTTAATTCAAGTTCCAAAAAAATCTATATTCTCTGACACAGAGCAGTTTTTGAACTAGGAATGTCACAGGCTTCAGTTTCTGCATCTGAAACTTAATTTTAATACTAGTTTGGCCCAAAAAGTTTTGAGAATCCCTTAAAAGTATAAAATGTGAAGTATTTATCATCAGGGAAGTGAGTCATGTTAAAACAAATCCACACAAAACTTCCATTAATCAACCAATACCTTCATTAAATCTTGTTTTTCTCTCTCGCCTGAAGTGATCGCCTTTCGGATGGACTTCAGCTCCTTCAGGATGGCTTTGGCCTCACTAAGCTCATATCCACTCTGGCCTCCAGACATTTTTTGGTCAATTCTGTGGAAAGACAGAATATTAACAGCAGATAGAGAAAATCATGCTAATGTCTCTGCTGTTCTACTTCAGGCAGAAGCTGAGTTAGAGAACAGAAGGGAAGGAGGTGAGATACTGTTTCTTTCAACAGCCATGGAAAGAAAAAATGACATTGAAATCTCCATTCAAATACAATTTAATCCTTGGCAAAAATGTCAGGGAGCAGAGTTATTGCTGACAATATTGTCAAAATTCCCATTCCAACCATAACTCTCTGCAGCATAAAGCAGCTTTTGGATACACCTTTCATACTAATAACTGTTTGTGCTCCTTACAGAAGCAGAATTTATTTCAAGTAGTCTCCTTCCACCCAAACCCACAATGGGACACAGGCAGACAGGCTGGCTTCTTGGTACTAATCAGCCTTTCTGAGCAGAAACATAGCCAGCACCATTCTTGTCTCGGCTTCCCTCTAGTTCACTCTAATCCTGGGCATTAACTGTCTGGAACAGCTGTTCTGCTCAGCCAGTCACCAGGCTCTCTTTATTCACAAAATCTCTGGATAATTAATACCATATGTCATAGATTGGACAATTCCTGAACTTAAATTCCTGAACTACGAATGATTTTTGAAACTGAAACCTGAAAGTAATAAAAGGCAATCCTAAACTTAGAGATAAAAAGATGATTCATTTTAGTATTTCCATATTTCCTTCAAGAACTACAGTTTGTAAACACATTTCTCTGGTTTCTAGTTTAACAGAGTATTTCATAGCATCATGAAAATGACTGCAGCTGTGCTTCAAAAATTAAAACCAACCAACAGCCATCTTGATAAAAGTCAAGCATTTACTAGAGAATACACTCCTGTATAATACAATTGGTTTTCTGTTTTTTATCATCATCCATCATCTTTGCTGGAAGTTAACAGCCTTGTCAGTGAGGAGTGAACAAACCAGAAATGGTCATGAGCATCCCCAGCAAGAACAGCAACTTGCACACAACACCTGTAACTGTATTCTATTTTTCTTAAAGTTTTAGCCACAAAAATATCCAAGTTCTAAAGTAGTCTGTAAAGCTGTAAGCATGTCTGTTCTCCTTTCCTACATTCCAGTTTTTGAGAAAACTAAACTGCATTTGTGTAAGGAAATTACCTCTGTGACTTGGCAATCATTCCTATTCAAGGACATATTTATTTTAGCTTGAAAGTTCCTCGAGCTCTTTCATAGGCAGGCACTTACTGTCTGACAACTCTCAATTTTTGGTAACTTACCAGGTTGCTAAGGTCAAATAGATACAGGATACACCAACAATTGGGATCATGAATGAACGGTTGGGTAATACAACACATGCTGTCTAGTAATATGACATGCCACATTCAAATTGCTACTGCTTTCTTCTGTATATAATTAAGATAGACAAGAAGGATCTCTGATATATAAGATATTCCATCATCCTGTTTTAAATTAATGGGATTAGTACTGTTTGAAAGTGGCTGACTGAATTTTAAAAACAAACGTCCATTGTGTTTCTGTGGAATGCTGTTGACAGTTTCTGAAACATGCTTTGGATTCCTATCAAAATGGCTTGTGAGCAAGCTGCTTTAAAACAATTCTTCATTGTTGAATTAATATAATAAAACCAGCATGATTGGCTAACCTTTAATCCTGGGACAGCAGCAAGAGTTTTTATTACCTTAAGCTTTAGAATCAATATGTCTTTCTTCTTTTAAATTTTACTATAAATGAGATCTGATTCATGGTTAAATTCAATCAACTACCCTTGCTGGTGTGTATATATTTAAGTAACAGACAAATCTTACATTTCTGTTTTAGTCAAAATGAAGGAGGATAGAGACTTAACTGGCATCTTCCTAATGTGCTCAGGATTGCTTCTGCTACTGGAACCAGTGTACTAAGGGCAAGCAGCTCAGCATTTAACTGTGGAAATGTATCCTTAATGTATGGGTACAATGTGGAAAACAGCTAGCATAAATAAATTCCTCTTCACTTTACTCAAGAAAACACACTTGTTAGCAAGGTTTCCTGTGCAGCAAGTCCTTTATGGTGACAGTTCCAGTAATATTTAGCATTTTAGGGCCTATGTTGTAAGTCAGGAGCAGCAGAGAGTTCTTAGACTGAAAAAATTAATTCCCTAGTAATCTAACTGGTTAAATACCCAGAAAGCTCACCCAGTTCAGCATCAGCCCTTTGGACACCAGGCATCCCAGCAACTGGAACAAAGAAAGGCACGTCTCTAATCCTCAAATTGTGACTAATTTCCAGCCCTGCAGAGTTGTGTACCATTTGTACCTCCAAGAGCAGCACCTTTCTCTTTCTTTTGAGCTCATAGGTGGGGAAAGAGGAAAGAAAGACCTAAGTATCTCTTCAAAAATTAAAAAAAAAATTAAATCTGACACAGAAAGCAGCTAATTTTGTCCTTGGGTCCCCTGACCACTGCCCTTTTTTCTGAGTCTTTGTAACATAAGCTACCCTATTAAAAAAAAAAAAAAAAAAAAAAGAGGGGAGACAAATTTCTTATGTTAAAACTTGCACAAAAAGGCTGCCATTTCCATAGATTTCCCATTCCCAAACAGAGATATTAGATTCTCCTTTTTCTCCACAATAATTTTCTCAGATAAAACAGATTCAATTCAGTGCCAAAGAAAAGAAACCTGGTGACTGAATTAAGTCAGTTCCTACTATTTTCATTTACTCACTGTTGCAGTGTTTCAAAGCCCTGCTCCTTGTACAGCAGCTCTTGCTTCATCTGAGAGAGTTCTCTCTTCAGCTTCTTAACCTTGTGTGTTAAATCAAAGCAAGAGTTAGAAAATTCCTCTTGTTAAACGATGTAACACATGGCTTTAAACAATTAAAGTATGCACTACATCACATGAGAGAAGAAGAGTAAATTGCTCTACTGACACACATTAAAAAAAAAGGATCTTATCTCTTCCTGATGTCTATGGGCAACATGCTTTAGTATTAAAGGGACACAAGCAGATTAAATCACATTCCTTATTTGTATTGATACCACACTGTGTTATTAAACCTGAGAGAACTTTAACAAGTAATTTACTTCTCACTTGTTAAGCATGCATTCCAACTGTCCTACAGGGACATGCCTGTTTACTTTTAGTTTTATTATATTTTCACTTTATAATTCCTGGAAGCTGTTCAGTCATTTGCACTGTAAAAGACAAAATGGACTCTTTTTTTCCCTAGGAACCATCCATTCTTTTAAAGCTTTACAGATACTGGATCTCTAAATATATAATTCACACTTATTTAATCCAAAGACAAAAATCACTACAGAATGAGAATCACAAATATAGGTGTCTATTTAATAAAAATGTCTTGGGAAAAATATTCCCTACTCTCCTTAAATCTGCATGGTCAATTGCTTCTTAACCTTAATACTGCTATTTGAGATGTCAGCTGAAATATTTATGAATCAAGATTAAATTAAAGATTAATCAAGATTAATATTTACAAAATATTTATGAATCAAGATTAAATTAAAAAATCCTCCATATTATTTTCAATGTCGTATTTCCCAAATGTATGAAACAAAGTTTTAGGAACCACCTAAAAATGAATGTACTTAAACACAAATTAATCATCAACACACCCATAGAGACAAATGCCTACTTCAAGTGTGGAGTCCAAGATTTTGGCATTTATACACCTACAGCTGGCTCGTTTGCACTCTACATACTAGCCAGATATTGTTAGGCTTTCTAATTTTCCAGTCATTAAGGTGAAAAAAGGAAAAGCTAAAAGTCCACTTCTGTCATCTACCTCTGTAACATTCTTGCTTGTTTTTATAAGCTACTAAGATGCTCAAATCTTGAAAAATGTATTATACTAATATCATGAACTTAGACCACTTTAACTGAAATTAATTTCAAAATATGCCTCCAAGACATTTTGTATCCATATCCCCTTAGACTTCCTACTTGCTGATATTCTTCAAATAAAAATAATTTAAAAGAATTTTAAAAAAAGTATAATTCCCAGTATGCCAGGTAACTAAAAGTGCTCAGCATCAGCAGCTTCTGCAGTTCAACAAGAGACTTAAAATGCTTTACATTTCTAAAATAACTGGTGATTTACTCAGTCTTTGTAGGGGGTTGTGAATGATACTTAGACATTCCAGCTTGCAGTTTCTGGCTAATGTATTTTCTATGACAGAAATAAAATGCTTTTAATCTCCATTTTCTTCAAAGCGAAATCTGTTCTCTGGATGAGGGGTTGTGTTCAGGCTTTTGGAAACTCTCATGCTATCATCACTAGTTGCTTTACTTGACAGAAAACAGTTTTTATTTTGACCATACTGAATAGTTAGCATGACAAATAGACAATTTCTTCAATATACATTCAGTGCTGCTTGGCTATTTTCTCCTTGACTAGTATGAAAACTCCCAGGAATAATTTCTCAAGTGTTCTGATCAAGGTTAAGGAAAATGAACAGATATCACCTCTGTGTTCCAGCTAAAGTGATGTGTAAAATATGAAACAAGTCTGAATTTTTCTGAAAAATACAGAATAGCTAAACCTTTCCCTTTCAAAATCAGAAACATGTATTTATATTAATAACAGAAAGCACACATTTGATTTCAACTCAGAGGATTGCATCTCTCATAAACTCTTACATTTTTGCTCAAGATCATCTTCTGAGTGTCCTCTGCTGCACTTCATCATCATTTCATTATCAGGAAATGTGAGTTGGGTGCATTATCCTAGAAGGATGTGACCTACATCGTAATATAGCCTCTGTGTTTACTGCATCAGCCCTGCATTAAACTATTCTTAGGCTCCTTGTCTTCTCCTTCAAAACTTTCGTGTAATTCCTGCTTTTTCACAACTCTTCACTTGTTCTAACATTCACCCTCTTCCTATTGCTTCTGCACATCATCCTCAGTGACCTGACAGATCTCTCTTTCCTACTCCCAACCACATCTTCAAGCAGGCTCCCATGCTAACCCCTTTCCATTCCCAGCACTCAAGTCCTACAGGAACAACACGGCCACCTTCCCCAGCCACTCCACCCCTTGTTATTTTATAAAGGTGCATTTCCTACTCCCTTGCTGCATGTGCATAAAACTTACTGTGATCACATATGCTTTGTGCTGTTTGAGTTATCTTGCTGATTGCTAATTAAGACCCCAAATGGCCCCACTCAAGAAGTCTACTGCAGGATGTGATCCCTCAGTCTTAGTCTGGTGAGAAAAATATTTCTTCTCCTTCTTTTTTCATTTTACAGGTGTCTGATTTCTGTTATATTCTCTCCATGACCTATTGCACAACAGGCAGTTCATGTATCCAGAAGGCTCCACACATGTTTATTACACACAAGGAAAAGGCCAAAGGCCAATTCAGAACTTCCTCCAATGCTGTTTCCCCCTCCAGCCACCATTAACCTGATGATCCCAGTAAGCTTCAGATACTGTCAGGCAAAGAAATAGGTTTAGTACAACTGATCTAACAAAGTGCAAAATCTAAGTAGCTGGCTGGCAGCTTACTAATGACTTTTTTTCTTATTAAGTCCATGCATGCATATACTGCAAAATGCCCAAAGCTGGCATATTAGCAAGCATCTTCCAACATTCAAATAAGGGTAAACTGCGGAAACAGCCATACCTCTCTTGCCATCTTCCATGACAACCACTTTCCAGCCCTAGCATCACAGGGTTCCACTTTTTCTTATCTCAGTTCTCATATCCAGTGGCTTTGGATGACCACACACTTTATGCTGATACAGATACTCTTGGACTGCACCCTTCTAAACTCTGCAGACAAGATTCAGGTCACCTATTTTAGGCACATATGCAGGACTATGCAATGCCAATAAATCAGGAACCAGCAGGGTATTAGGCTTCTTGACTCCAAGAAACAGTGAAGAGAGGAAAGCACTTCCAAAAAGTGATAAACATATCTGACTCACCTTGGTTAGCAATCTGTAGATCTGCAGTCAATGCTACGGGGAAAAAGTGAGCACAGAACCATGCCTGAATTTTGCCCTCTTGAAAAGCAGATGAGTATACTTAAATTTTGTCATGTTTAGTTCTTCAACCACACTGTCCATTTCCTAAATATACTGGTGCTTGCCTTGCCAAAGGAAGCATCTGTTACTGCTCCACTCATTTTAGAAAGAAGCTATTGCCTTGTTTCTTCTTCCTTGTTCCTGATAAGGTCCTTACTGCCTTTGATTCCCCCTACTAAGCTTACAAAATTTTTCTTTCCACCTCCAGCATTTGAATAAGTTCCCTTACTGATCACCATCCCTTTGCCTTAATGGATAAGGGACTACAAATTGAGATTGGTAAGGATAAACAGGTGTAGTCAGGAGGGCAACATCCAGACACGAGTTTTAGAGAGCACTCCATCACACATCATTCCTACTAGGTTTTAAAAGTTTAACGAGCACAGTTCCTTTCAGACATAAATTGTTTAGATTCCTAATCACAACTCTTACTGCAGGTGAAGGAGGATGTTACTCTCTGGGGCTTCTATGAGTGCTGCTCTGTGCACAAACCAGGACAAGGCAAAGGAAGAGCTGAGTAAATGCTGTCACTTGCGCTGCTTCTGCTCCCCTGGAGTCTGTACTTCAGCCCACATGGAAGAACTGTGCTGTGAGGTGCTATCTTTTTAACATGCAGACTTTAATGTATTTTTTTTCATTACTAATTACAGAAAGTTTAGGCTATCCATAAAGCATTATATGCCACAGCTGAAATAAATGAAATCCCCATAGATATTTTAAAAGTCTTGCACACCAGTTCTTCCCTATTAAAGAAAATTCACTAGGGACTAACCTGTGAATGAAAGTTCTTTCTATGGAGTTTGTTACTGACTGTACTGAACACAGCTGACCAAAGCATGGATTTGTGCTCATTAATTTCAAAATCTAAACACAGACTTTCATCCTTGATCTGAACTGCTCCATTTTGACATAACAGAGGGGTTTCGCACCATTATTGACAAGTATTTTTCAAACCAACAGAAACTTCTGAGGCAGTTCAAGCAGCTAATGATGCATTTCTCACAGAAGAAAGATTGTGTAAAAACAGTCATCTAGCTGCAGCTCACCTTAGCCTACTCTTTCCTATTTTTACTCTTCCTTTAGAAAACAAAGGCATACAATTGAAGATAATTATCATATTTATTTAAACCTACATCTAATTAGAATATCTGTCAAAGTTTCCCAAAAAAGTGTTATCTGACAGTACCAGAGACAGCTTTAAAATTTAATTTTAAACCTCTGAATGGTATCTAATTAGAATATTAGGAGGATTCAGTACCAGGGTACAAGACACATCTGCTAGTTCAAGCTATGCTTATTCTATAATCATAAACTTGGCAGACAGAATCCAAATGAAGATGAATTAAGGACTCTCACCCTTAATCTTGTAGTGGAGATTTCAGCCTTCAGAATGTCAGGGTCATACTTTGTGCTTGATGAAGAGCCTGAAAACACTTTTAAAAAAAAAGTTAAAAAGACAAATATTTAAGTACTTTTAGATCACTAATTAGTCCCTTCCTTGATGAATCCACATTGATCAAAACCATACAATGTGCTCAAAAACATATAATGCTTTAAAAGTTAGCCTTTTATAGAGCAGTCAGCATTGCAGCATGGCAATAACTATTGAATAATCAAGATTTTCCCCTTTTTCCCTCCACCACTATATGGTATCTCTTCTCCTTTACTTATCCCAGTATCCTTAAGTAGAACTCATTCTCCCTGACATCCTATTTCTTGGTGCCTGTTCCCATTCTTCTAGCTGAGCAACCTTCACTTTCTTCCTGAAAGTTGTAATTTCTAAGGAAATCTCAGGAAAGCAGAAGATTTATTCAGAAGTCTCAGAGATCTGGCACTCAGTTCTCCCACAGATGTACCTGCTCCTTTCATACACTACTGCTAACAGAGGTGTTTGGCCAATAACAGGCCTCTGATATTGCTTTTCCAGATGTTGATTCCCTGCCCAGGAAAACAGCCTGTATACTCCACCTGGTCACAGCACACAGGTCACAAAATTACTGTCTGCTCTTCCTATAAATAATCAACACATTCCCTTCTTGGTCTATTGCAGCCACCTGTCAACACTGAAGGGCCATTTCAGCAGGCAGCCAAGAAGACAAGAGATCCTCCTCACCTTGAACGTAGATTTGGCAAAATTTTGTCTCAACAAACTGCATGACAAAATACATTTCAGAGCCAACTGCTCTAAATCATGGCTCAAAGGAATTCAATTGCATCAGAGAGAAGAGGATTCATTCTCTTCAGCAGAATATATTTATCTTAAATAAATTAATAAATAAATAATGTAGGGATGCTCACTCTAAAAAGGCCAGAGTACAAGGCGCTCCTAGCAAACCTTGAAAACTTATCCTAAAGTGAAACAGGATCCCCTGGAAGGCAGAGATCAAAGGAGTTACATTGTATTCTCTCCTGTACTTACAGCTTGTACGAGAGCTTGATTTTTCTTTGTAGGCACCATTCAGCCGTACATACTCATCTAGTGCAAGTGCCAGTCTCTGCTCCTTCACCTGGTACAGCTCCTTCTGGGTACTGAGAGCATCCTGGGCTATTGTCAGGTAATCTTTTAACATCCTCTCTTGTTCTTGCCGCCATTGTTTCCTGGGATCTTCTATTTGTGTTGTTTCTTTATAGGAGAAAAATAAATTACTTAAAGAGACCTCTGCTGAAACCCACTGACTAAAATTGCTTCTTTGCTGTAACTCACAGCTAGAGCAGTCTAAATCATAGTTTGCCTTTGGTTACTAAGCAGATGCTTCACTTCCTCTGCCGCCACAGTGTGTGTAAGAAACAGAATTCAAGGGATCAGTTGCAAAATTAGAAATTAGAGTAAAATAGGCAAATGCTTCTGCAGACCATTCCCATGTTGTCAACCTTGAATTAGCAACATCCTAAAACTCAAAAAGAAAATATCTTTTGCATCAGAGTATTTGGAAATAATAGGATCAACAAATTCTTTCAATGACATCTTAAACAATGCATTTCTGAACAAAAACTAAAAGCAATCTTAGCTGTTACATTTTTTCAACTCCCTTCCTCCCTACTTCATTATTTTTTACAGCCATATGTTATTCACGTTTTTAGTGGTTATCTTTCTCCTTTTGCTCTATGAAAACAATTTTATCTTTCCCCCTGTAACTGAACTAATAGATCATTAACTCTCCAGCTCACCTCACCTAACTCTAACCCTGTGCCTGCTAGACATCTGATCCAACACACAACTGTCTTTTATGGCAACAGACAGACAGGGCTGCCCTCAGAGGGCACTTCCTGTCTCTCAAAGACAGGTGTCCAAGATATGTGGACCAAACTGCTTTTTTGAGGTGCCTCCTCCTGTTCACTGACTACTCAGGTAATAAAAATGAGTAGGCTGGAATTTACAGGCCTTTAATTTTTAATTTTTTTAGGGGCGTCAGGTAACATTTTCAGTCCAGCAGCCACACACAACACAGACTTGCATAGGATACATAGACAAGAGGACCAGACACAACAGAGATGTGACATAAGACAATCTAACTGAAGAATTTAAGATTTTATTTCTAATGCAAACCTACAAAGAAGATTATATATGGTTGAATGCTCAAACTTCTTAATATTTCCTGACTTAGGTCAGCACTTTTTGAAGCTGTACGATGAATATTCTTCCTTTAAAGCTGTACTAAGTACAAAAATATTCTCATAGCCATGAAAAGTTTGAAACCTAAATGCAAATGTGCACCACTCTTCCTAAGTTACATACTGTAAATCTGCATAGATCTACAGAGATAAAAAATAACATTCAGTACCAAAATATTTAAGTGCAAAGTATTCACTTCAGAATTTTTCTGCAAAAGCAGGAGGTACATTTATTCTCTGGGTTAGATTTCTGTCACTTTAATCTTCTGAATTGCTTTACTGTGGGAATCAATGCAGGGGGGAAAAATGGGAACAAGTGGCTGAAGATGTGGAGAGAAAAAAGAACTGCAGTCGAACCAACGTGATTGCTCTAAACTGTAGCTGAAGTGCACTCTTGGGAGAAGGCACTTTTTCAACTCCATGTAAGAAAACATATTTTGTAACAGCAAAACCTGATAAGGACAGGATCTGGTTAATAACAATTTCTAATAGTGACTAACTACCAGTTTTTCAAAAGCATTTTCTCTTGTTAATAACAATAACAGAAAGACATACAAAGAAAAAGCAGCATCTCATAAAACAAACCCTGTAGAATCCTAAACTGACAATCTCTATGGAACTACTGATGCATGTAAAAACAATTAAATACATAGACACCCTCCCTCACCATTTACAAACATTTCTACTCGGCAAAGGCATTTCTTGGATGTGCACAGTGAATGCATAGAGAGAATAACCCACATAAACCCAAGTGTGGTGCATAAAAGATTAAAGCAGAAAGGCTTTATACACAGTTGGTTTTCCAATAATCCCAACAGGAACACTCTCTCAAAAAAACCTAACTATAGCTACAGACACACATACACCTACATCTGTGTTTATAGCCACCTGCTCTTTTACACAAAGATATTGGGCACACAAAGAAGCAAATCAATACCTTTTCTCTCCTAAATGGTCAACACATGTTCCTATCTGTGCCCACTTATTGTTGTTGTGCTTTAACACACTGCACATTCACAGTTATTTACACAAGATAAGAAGTGCTGGTTTCCAGAGTTGTCCTTTTTTATGAAGCAGGTTGAAGAGCATGAAGCAGAATTCTCATGGGTCAATGATCAAATAGGATAAATGCAGTTATGGTGGTTTTTTAGATGAATGTAATGATGTGATTGTGTTTTAAGAGTGCAACCAGCAGACACCAAATAATCTTACAAGATTGGAAGGTCTCATCTTCGAGCATGTTGTAGGTAATTGCTTTGTAGGTTTTAAGTGAGGATTGCTCAACATGCAGCCCAAAGACCAAATGTAGCCTGCAGAGTTCTAAAATGTGGCCTACAGATGCCCTGTCCTTGTGACTGCAAGAGAAGGACAAAGCTGATCAACAGCAGATTATTTTCTATTGCTGACAAATACAATCAAACATTTCCTTTTTGCATCTCCAAGCTGCAAGTACAAAACAATATTATGATTATATGAGCTACTATCTTTTATACTGATAGTCATAAATGAGTTAAAGGTGACCCTGCATTAAAAAAAAAAAAAAAAAACTGCACACTAACTTCAGCATTCACCAACGTTTGGGCATTTCCATGTGTAGGTACATTGGCTGGTCAAATTACTCTCAGTCAATTCTAACTGCATGCATTTATTCTGGAACAAATGCTCTGCTGTGAAAATACATTACCATGGAAAAAACAAAGCAGTATGGAATGATTATCCTAGAATTGTTACTCAACTTTTACCAGAGAAGACTCTGAAGAATTTTACTCTGCACTTTCCTTAAATAGCATGAAGTAGAAAACCCAAAAACGCATGCCTCTTGTCTGGCAAGTTGTTCATATATATATATATATGGAAAAACTTGTGCCTGTATAACAGCACCTTATGTTTGTTATCTATACTTCTCAGTTATCTCTATTTTTATGAGTAAGCTTACTCCAAGGAGCAAAACAACCCCAAAGACAGAACTATGGATGATATTTCTGTTTCTGTAGCACTACATTTTGAAATGTAGCACTGAAAAGTATTTTCATTTGAGCACATACACCTTCCAAGAGCCGATAATTTTTTTTTAAGCAGCGCTCTTTCAAAAACAAATATTTATACTTCTCAGAATAAAGCCTCAGAAAAGATAAGGATTTTTTTTCCATGGACAAGAATTTTTCAAGCACCTGCTGCTAAGGTCAAACTTGTACACACAAGAATATTATTGGGATAGTTACATGCAATTCATTGATGGAAAAGTTTTCTGAACATTTGAAAATTAGTTGTGAAGCCTTTCATGCTTAAACCAGAGTGAGATTTAAACCACAAGGAACATCCAAACTTTTTCCTCTCCTTATTATTCAACAGCTAATGTAAAGTAAAGTAGGGAGATCTCATTTCTTTTCTAAGGCATATAAATGTTCCCACTGGGGACTGCAACAGGACCCTGTCTGCAGCGGATACGAATAAAGCAGCAGATTGCCAGCTGGGCAGATGGGGAGATGTGATTTCTGCTCCTCAGGTGAGGAGTAAGCATTGGTAATTAACACTAGACAGAGCTCTAGAGCTGCATCTGAAAATGTTCTAGAAAATGCAAACTGAACTTCAATAATCAACAGTGGAAAATGAACAAACCACCTCCTCTTGGCAGGGCCTCTCCAACATTTACTGCATAAACTTAGGTATGAACTAAAGGAATCTACTTCAAATGATTTTTCAACAAATAGGCTTCATCAGGCTCTGTGAAGGTACAGCTTAGATTAAAAACCAATTGTGTATATCAACTTCCTCTATCCAATCACAATGCAAAAATTATGATGCATAGTAACAGAATGAAGAGGATGGCAGTGTGTGTAATACTCAGGCTACTTATTCCTAATTTGACCTGGATGTAGCATCAAGTAAGCAAAGGTTCTTGCAAAGCAAAATTATTCAATTCTATTAAGATAGTTTAATTTAAAACAAATTAATTAAACTTGAAACAAATTACTGCAAGTGCATAGCTAATAAATTTATTTTAAAACCCCAATAAAGAAGCAGTTTATTTCCTCCTATTTTTACAGATCTGAGTGACTACCCACACTGGGGGAAATTCTGTGCTCTCACCCAGGGAACCACACAAATGGCAGGATGGCATGCTCCACCCAAGGACATTCCTGTCACTGAAATGATCACAGCCCTGTAACATAGAAGAGGAAGCTGTGCTGGCTTTAATCACACTGCTATTCATGAAATGCACTCTTCCTGGCTCACTGCCAGCACAGTTTGATACACTAAAACTCAGGAAAAAAATAAATCTGGCCAGAACAATAATTCAAAATCAAAATGTCAGGGCTGACTTTATGTCTTGGAAGTTTTGATTGTTCTTTTGGCAAAAGCATGCTTCAAGGGCAGCAGTGTTATGCATGTCTTTGTAATTGTACATAGGATATATATTATACATTGGATACAGGTGAGATTCAGGCATGCCAATTTTTTTAAAATTAGGTATTTTCACATGTTATGTTCCTGTCTGCTGGGAGGAAGTTCTGCCAAATTTTTACAGTCTACTTCAACAGAAGGAAACTATTACTTTATCAGCAGTAGATCTTATTTCCCTAAAATAAATGGAATTACAATCCCACTAGAAAATCCCACTGGGAAAGGAATGGCTCCCTGACACCCCACTGCTGGACATAAGAGAATTGGACATTTTACTACAGGATTAACAATATGTGGAAGCAATAGTTTTCCAACAACTCCCCTTGCCAAACAAAATAATAGCATCCACTGGCTCTAGAACAGCCCACATGTAGGTTGTGTTCAGTCAGAGACAGTTGCAGGCAACACAGTTAGAGAACAATACTTTCAAGAGGCCCCTCTAAAAAAACAAGCCAAATATGCTAGATTGCTCCTTGAGGAGGACACATACACACCAAAAGGAGACAAAACAATTACATACTTTTCATTCTGAAGAGAGAAGTCTGTTTAAACATATGCCCATATTATTTCAGTTTGTAACTGTTGCAGAATCACCATCTCAGAGGAGAGGCTGTCCCAAGGGAAATTAGCTGACCTGGCAAGAAATGAGGACCAGAGACCTAAGATCTGTAGGGATGAGAACTTTTAGGTGAGCTGTGACATGGTCCAGTGAACCAGTACAAAGTAGGAAGAACAATCCAGCTGGGGAAAGATCTCTTTTCTGGCAACAGTAACCTACTTACAGATCTAGTAATCCATTGCATTCTTAAGTGTGGATCTACTCATCAATACTGCATACCTTCTCCCTCTATATATATGCTAACTTACAGCAATATTCCCAAACCTAGAAACTTGGACTACCAGACAGGAAGCAGTGGCTGAGCCCTGACAAGGGTAGCTGTGACTGCTGCAGAACTACTGCTCCATGCCATGGTTGAGCTCAATACTCTGTGTCAAGGTGGCAATTTCTCTGCCTGAAACAATAAGTGATGAAAAGATAACTCCACTACACCAGAGTTATCTGACATCTCTGGTTATCTTGCATAATAATTACAGGATTACCCCTTCCAGCCAAACAAACCCCACCTTCAAGGGAGTTGAAGACCTCAAACCCCTAAACCCAACAGCTGACTACATTCAGGATCCCTCACCACTGGAACTGCTCCTGAGCCTAGCTGCTGAAGAAAGTGTACAAGCTAAATACAGATTTGTTTTTCAACAGTCCTCAATAACTTTGCTTTGGCAGGATTACATCCTATTCCATGGAGGTGGTTTGAGAAGGAGATACCTTCAAAGCATCCTGCTGCATGCTGAGGGCAAGCTCTTGGTTAAGGGCTGCAGGCAAACCAAACTAGGGCCAGGCACAGCAAAGGAAAATCAAGATTTTAATGGTAACTTGCACAAAAATGTCTCAAGATGGCACAACAAAACCAAGAACAACCCTCTGACATATAATATCAGAAGAGGAAAAATCTTGTTAGATACCAGTTACCACAGGATAGTACAAATTAGCTAAGTGGTGGTTGACGAAAGCAATTTTATCAACAGCATTACACAATCACTATGGATATGTTTATTCTACAAGTATATCCCACATTACTTGATACACAAACTGGCTTTCAATCCTCCAGTACTTCTGCTAGGTTCAGGGAGAATAACCAAGTGTTACTAGACTGTCTTAAGAAATGTACTTTATTGTTTACATGGTAAATGCTTTCTGAATTTTTTTTCCTTCTTCCTTTCTTTTCTCCCTGTTTTTTAAAATACTTGCAATTCAAACTCAAACAACAATAAAAGCAATTTGTACTCAAAAATTTGTGGAAGGTTTCACAAGTAAATATTGCGTCATTTCATACTGACATTTTTGTTCAATAGGTACATAAAAATAAAGAATTGCACATTACAGAGACAGCAGTTTCAGTAAGACCATGCAAGCAAAAAAGATGACATATTAAAAATGATCTAACACATTGCTGGATACTCAAAGAAAATCACATTCTATCACACAATTAAATGGAATATGGGTTCTAAAGAGAGACATGGATGAAAACTGCATTATTTAGAGGATGTTCAAAACTGACCTCTCTACAGCTTGTTTCCTACCATCAAACTTTCATACAAAAAGTGACCTCTCTCTTCCAGACACTTTCTTCACTTTTCCATTAAATAATTTTGTGCTTGAATTTGGGCAATGAGATAAAATGAGAACTTTTTCCAGCTATACTCTCCAAGTATGAGCAGATTTCCAAAAAAGATTAATTCAAATATTTTTACTATTAGTTTCTTCCAGATATGGGATAGAATATGCTTCTGTGTTTCAGAGTGAAATGCAGTAGTAACTCTGAGGATTTTGGTCTATATTATCAGGCAAGCAGATAATGTTCTGCTGCTAAGGCTAGCAGAACAAAGACATAAGAAAAAGATGCAAGTATGATCTTTACATAAGTGCCAGCAGGTGAAATCATGTTTTATCCAGAGCCTTCACTACTTGAGCCCTCCTTCTGCAGCCAGCATGCACCAGATTACTCTAATCCATTCCTACAGCCAGAACACAGAGAAAATACCTACAAAAAACATTCAGGGTAACCCATATTGCACTTGGGTTTCTGCCACGTGCATTTGCTGACAGCAGAGTCCTCACAAGTATTGCATGCCACCACTTGCTTAGAAGATGGTGGTAGGTCATGGGAACAAACCGGGAACATTTGTGATGATTCTGCATTTGACTCACTCAAGGTATTGGTAATTACAGACTCCTGGTGGGATTTTCAGATTCTTCCTTTTCTGAAAATCAATCCAGCCTACTTTCATAGATGCAGATGTACCAGACTCCCAGGCTGGAGCAGTCTGTCCACAAAAGACCCTGTCTTAGATAAACCAGTTGCACAAGCATAAAGTAGCATGAAAACCTTTAAGATTACAACAAGAAATAGAACTCTTATAGTTAAAACATTGTGCTGCAAGTGTGAAACAGTGTAAATAGCTAGCCTTTTCTCTCCTTTTTTTTTTTTTTTAGCATCACTGACTCAATTTTTTTCTTTTCTTTGTGGATGAAACAGTGATAGAAGGATGTTTCTGGGGAAGATACATTTATACTTCCAAAAGGGACAGTTGAAATTAAGTAGGGAGAAGCTGCAAAAGCAGAGAAGGTAGTTGTCCAACTCCATTTTGAAGAAAAGTGCTGGATAGAGTTCAGGGAGAAGAATCATCATATTAAACACAGACTGGCAAAAAGAAAGTGATGTGTGGTCTGAAACTGTACAGAGCTAGGAAAAACTACTATTATTATCTTTTAAACGCCGTCATTCATTGCCATTCTGCCACCTTTGCCACTAAACACTTCTACGAGCAGAGTATTTGTTTTATGAGTTAACTAGATTAATGCAATGAAGAAAACAACCATTTGCCCTGTTATTCCTGAGACTTATCTGGAAGATAAGAATTGAAAGTAAGTGGGGTAAGTTATTTAGGAACAAATAGGCTGCTGAAGGCAAGGCAGAACTTGTCACAGTACGGGATCCTCTCAGACCTCGCATGTCAAACCAGAAGTTTCCTTTTCTTTCTGCCATTACCCCACAACTGTTCATCTAAACATACCATAGACCGATCCAGATCAGAAAACCTGAGCAGCTGGGGCAAGGGAAAGGAGGTGGAAAACAACTCACACCTCAGGAAACAGAGGCCTTCCCTGTTGTCCATGTTTACTGCATATCCTCATGTGGACACAATGTAGGGACAGGAACTGGATCAAGCAATGGCAGCTACTTCAGCTGCCACCACCACCTGAGAAGTGCACCTGGAAGTCACAGCCTCAGAGTTAAAACTGTTTTCTGGCACAGAACAGATGAAAATTCCAGGGTGTAATTTCAAATGCCTTTAACCATTGCTACTGTGAAAAGTATCTATCCTCCATCTCTTCCACCTGACTGTTCATTCATATCCCCAGGTCACCTTCCTTTTCTTGCTTGCATAAATAGAGGTGTGGAAAGGAGAACAAATAGCAACTTTTTTTTCCTCCCCCATACCAGATTAGTTTCAACTTGAATCAGCTCCCTGATCTGATTCACTGTCTGGCCATGCAAATGTTCATGGCAGTATAAGCAAAAACATTGCAGAGACAGAACAAAAGGCCAGATGTAGCAATAGAGCAGGAACAATACTTTCACAGATTATATCAACTTAAAGGTGTTTGCAAATCCAAGCCCTAAGAACATAAATGTTTACATCTCAGACACTTAATGCTTGATATGGAAAACCCCACAGAAGAATTGGAAAAAGATTGAAAGTGATGACTTCACCTGCAAATACACGAAATAAAGTGGAGTAATACGTTATGTATTATTTTTTGCATGGCCTTGAATTCCTAACCACGTTGTTTAGCAAAATTAGTAAATGTTAGCAAATTAGCTGAAGTAGATGAACACATGAGAACAGGTATGCAATAATGACTACAAGAGTCAACAGCATAAGTCATAAAATCTTTGGGCTCTCTCAAACCACAGTAATCAGGATCTTGTGCAAAACAAACTCTTCAGGCCCTGCCCACCAAATAATATCCTTTCAGTCATCCTCTAACAAAGGGTGCTACTGAAGCACAGGGTAAGCATTTAAGTTCTTACAGTATTAGCTACCCAGATTGTATGCATGTTCTGCCTTGCCAGATGGCCTGTAATCTGGTCTCCCTTGAAGCTGAAAGCATCGCATTAAAACTCCTAATTGGGGTGATATATTCATAAAGTAATGACCTCAGTCAGTGCTTCTCAAAGTGGGATCATGAGAAAGCTCTAAGGCTATTGAAAAACCCAAACTGTATTTGGGGGCGAAAAAAAATTAAATATAGAAAATATAGAAAATGTGAGAATAAAATAAAACTAAATTATCCTTAAACATATTGACACCAAAATAATCTGAGGGATTGTTCTGCATTTGCAGACTGCTCACAGACAAATCTTAACTCTCTGCAGAAGAGAAGAGGAGGTTTTTCTCAGGTTTATGTGAGAGAAGGGAAGGAAAAAGATCAAGACAAATAATTGCACAGATGAGGAAAATATTTTGAAAAAAAATAACATGTATATTGATTTACATAATTTTTTGAAAAATTACTTTATAAAAATTCAGTACAAGTTTCAGAACTTTGCAAGGTGCAATTGCTTTCTATAAATTATTGGGGAGTTTTGTCAATATCCACTGCAGCAAGTACCTATCTGATCATTAATGGAAACTCCACCCTTACATTTTCAACCTCAAATTTTTACAGAAAAGGAGGGAACAACCATGAGTAGCAATAGCAACCTACTCCTCCCTAGCTCTGTGGGCTGCTTGAGAAATATAATAAATTTGCAGTCATCATAGTAAAACTGGTCCAAGTCCTGTGGACAACCTGAAACTTCACAGCTGGATCAAATGTAGCTTTGTAGAGAGGCACACAGTAGGAACAACACTAGAAAAACAAATGAGAAAAAGGACAGATATGAGAGAAGTTGTTCAGAATAATTAATTATGGGATGCAAAAGTAGAGACTCAGTGGGCCTTCCATCAAATATTTTGCTGAAATAAATTCAGCCAGACAGCAGCAAACATGAAGCATCATTAGTCCCCTCTCCCAACCTAACATATGGGAGCAGATTTCTTCCCAAGGTGCTATCCCTCAAGCTGCTATTTATGAGTCCTGAAATTCTAGTTTATCCAAACTGTTTTCAGGCATCTATCTATTTGTTTTTCCTCCTAGCAGCAGGTACAGTTTTTCTCCCTCATTTGGCTTCTTTGTCCAGTAGCATAGACAATTAACAAAACCACTTTCAAAAGAGTAAAAGAGTCTTCCTTGTTCTAACACAGCCACTGTCCTGACAGGGAATTTTAACAGTTCAAATCCAAAAAGCATACTCAGCACATCTGACTTGTTACAAAACCAATAAAGCACTAAGCAGACACAAAACCTGTTTTCTAGAAAGGCTTTTCTCCACTCATTTTAAGTGACCTCCATACCAGAGATTTCAATAGCATCAAAACGTTGCATGTACCCTAGTCAGATGAAGTAGTAGTTATAATCTCCATTTCTGGTGCATCAAACAAATCACCTACTTGTAAGATTCTTAGGCAGCTAACCACCCAGCAGCTGGAGAGTACTCTCACCAAAACACTGTGCAAAATACAGTGCACATAACTAAAATACACCACTTAAAAAATAAGTTTCACTGAAGTTGCTACAAAGGAATACATACATTAATTTAAGAGGAATCAAGAACACTACTGAACAAACAAGGGATGGAAACTGCCTTTAAGTATATCAAAATTTCAAACCATGAATAGCTGCTAATACTCAGGAATTCACTTTCAATTCACAGGTATAACATTTAAGAGTAAAGAAAGCAGTTAAATTCTTAATAAAACAGGCAACAAAGCTACAAGAGGTTTTTAGAACTGATTAAAAATTTTGAACAAGCATGAAATAAAAAGAGCACAATCAGAGTACAGTGATCTGAAAGCACTCTCAAAACACCCAGAAATGCAATTTGGCTCTCAAAATTTTACTGGTGTATATAATTTTGGCCAAAGTAGAAGTCAGAGACAATTTTATGCTGATAATCGCATTTAGATTCAGAAGAAAACCCTTTACTTTCTTCACCTTTTGAATTCAATCAAGGATGCTTGTATGTTTAAAAGTTCAGGAGTGTCTAACACTGTATGTAAGATCAGAGGACTCTCATTGCAAAGCAAGGCTTTGTAATTAAGATCACAAATGAGGTTATTGGGTGGGATACAGTTCAATATTAGGTGTCTATCTGCAGGTGCTTAACAAGTACAGCTGATACCTAATGTCCCATTCTAGTTATCAGAGTTCTAGTCCAACCCAACCAAAGGAGGTTAAATTATCTCATCTGCAAAGCAGACAGCCAACCAGTCAGCATACATCACATTTTACATTATACCAACTGTACTGACTAGAGATCTTGTGACTGCAAAAGTGGCTTAGACAAGGCAGGGTGGATTCACTTGCCCCTACATTTGAGATGCCACTTTGAGATGCCAGATTCAGAAGGCCACTGGTCTCTTACTGTCCATGCCACATCTACTGACCCTGTGCAGTTGCCTCTGCTAACTTCAAGGTTCTGAAATGGCTGTAGATACCTGCTAATTTTTAGGTTAGTATAGGTACTGCTAGCACAGATGCACGTACCTAGATTCAGGAGTTGATCTCAAATAGAACCTTTGCTATTGTGCTGTTAAAGACTATTTCTTGGAAAATAGAAAAACACATCAATATGGAGTAATAAATGTATAAAGAGAAAATAGAAATGCTTTCAGGAATATATTCATTTAGCAGGCCTGAATAGCATTGTATTTCATATTTTGCTAGTTTTACATGGTTAAGACATATTCCCTATGCAATTGGAAATATATGTAGAAATAGACGTCGCCATTTGATACCGGCAGATTTTCCTGTAAACATTTAAAAACCAATAATGTTATACCAAAGGGCAAATTTTCCCCAGCATTTTGATTCTAATCAAGAATTCTGAGTCTAATCAAGATGAGCTGTCTTTTATAACCAACATGGCAAACCAAAAGTACTTACGGTTTATGTGGTCAATGTAGTAGACACCAATCTGAGGGTCACACGCGGCTTCCCATCCCCATGGCAATTCATCCCCAACACAATCCGCAAATGACAAGGGCTTTGTCAACCTACAACAAGGAAACAATTCAGTGATATAGCTTTTCTCCCTTCCACGTATCTGTTTTTCATATTAATTCCTATTATGACAGAAGCTGAAGAAACATAGCAAGGAGAAAGAAGAGCAAGTTGATTTTTTTCCTCTTAAAGCAGAACATATTATTGCAAACATTTTTCAGTACAGGAACTCAAGTGAGAAATCCACTGCAACATCCTTCACATTTGACAGTCTAAAATTAAACAACAACCAACAGCTTTAAAAAGAAGAAATTATCTATATTCCTATTTGTCCCCAGGAAAACTGGACCCTTCAACTTCAAGTCGGTGAATAGAGTACAAGATTTCATCATCACTGTTTCTAATGACCACAGAAAGCCACCTAGGATGCAGTTAGCAGCACTTATCAATCCCTGCACATGAATAAAACAAGCAGCAGTGTGCACAGAGTAGACACTACAAGTAACATTTAACAGGCCTTAGATATTCATATGTTGCTTTTGCAGGCAGACTATTACAGTTTTTCACTTTAATAATAGAGCATTTATTTGTTATAAGAACTAGAGTGATAAATATAATACATGGGCTCTTTTCCAACTGAGGCTGAGCAAAGCTTTACATGATCATCTTTTGGTCCTTTTAAAAAAAATTAGTATTGAGTTTCCTATTGATAAATCCACAGATAAATGCCACCTCTAACATAGTGATATATTTAATAGAAAGAACAGGAAATTTAAGGTTTTATTGTTGCCATAGTGACAATAAGATTAAGTAGATATCTAGAGTTTCAAAAAAAAAATCCCCAGAGTGGCATGATGAAGAGAAATTTGTGGGACACACAAGTAGCACTCCTTTGCTCACTGCTGATTAAGCTTCATCACCTAAGACTATTTTTTCATTTCACTATTAAAATTCTACACAAATAAAAAGCTAATTCATATGTTTCAGGATTTTTTCTTTATTAATTCCTGACCAAAAGAAACAGGTTTATTGACACTTTTGTGAGAAAAGCAAAAGAAAAGAATAGTACATTTTTGTCTTTTACAAACTGAGTTGGATTTTGTGTACAAAACAGCAGATAGAAAGTACCTTACAAAAATCTTTAATTCTTTATGCAGCTGTAAAAAACAATTTTAAGCACAAATTTGATTTAGAAATAATTGCCCCACTATAATCTTTATTATCATCATCATCAATGAATATGACCTACCAATTCTCTAAGTTGAACAGCATTTCTTCAAGCTAGGGTTGCAGAAATCACAAACAACAAGGCTCTCAGGATTCAAAACATTTTGAATATTGATTCTTTTTCAATTTATGTTTTTTAAATTGCAAACATGAATCCACTTCCTCATATTTCTCCAAAGTTTACCTCATAATCCAGTGAAAGTCACTAACACTTTATTGAGGTTCTGAACAAATTTGCAAGTATAACACAAATTTGCTGATTTATTGCCACTTATAAACTGCTATGTTAACCACTAAACACACCAAAAACTGTTATAAAATACAGATAAAATTACCAATGTGGAATTGCATTTGGAGCACCAGGACACAAAAATACAGATTATAAGCAGCACAAGCAGGCTGTCAACTTGCCAGTGATTTTAAGGGCCAGAGAAGGTCTGTAGCAAGTCAAGCCTATGCATTGTATCCTCTCACACTGCTGACCTGCATCTTTAAATCCAGACACTGGCACAGCCCTGAGTGGGGCTGCAACAAGGACTCTCCAGAAACCCCAGCTCTGACCTGCCACCTTGCTCCTCCTCTCTGGGCAGCAGAGGCTGTGCTGCCACGGCCAGGATCCAGCTGTGCAGCTCAGCAGGCCAACAGCTGGCCTAGTGCTGCCATACCAAACGCACCTGCCCAAATGCTGCCCACTTATAAACACCAGCACCACTTCAAAGATTACTGCTCTGTTGTAAATAGTAATAGCTAGAGAGAAAGGGATGGCTCTTAGGGAAGCAGGAGAAGCCTTTCAACTCCAGGGTAAATACAAGCACAATTTCAGGCAGGCAGCATGCAGCAGGCTGAACACAGGGCATCCATGTCAAAGAGTTCCCAGGCCACTAATGCTCAGAGGAAGCATCAATCACATAAAAGCAACAGTGCTTTGGTGAATCTGGTTAGTCCTGTGAACAAAATGTGCCAGCTTCAAGGGCACACCTATCTGTGAAGAAAGTCCTGTCTCAAATTTGATTACAAGTGTAGATGTTCGTGAAACAAACTGAAGAACAAAGTTCAGTGTCATCCTTACCTCAACATCACAACACTAACTCAAAACTCAATTCAGGTAGTTCTAGTAGGAAATATATTTGAAATGCCATATAGCAACATAGAAATCACAGTATGGACTCAAACTCATATGAACAAAGCCAGATAGTTTTTAATAAACATTCAACACATTCACCAAATTTACACACCAGAGCTAGCAACAGTCACGATGTGATTTTTAGATCACCTCTACGCAGGGATATAAGCCCAGTACAACCCTGACTTTTCATCTGCACTGTACACTAATTTTATTTTTAATCAAATACTCACTTCTTCCTATAAATAGCACATTCTCTAGGTTAGACTGCATTTGACTCTGATCATGCAAATGTTCTGTCCAGGTGTTCTCACCTGTCTGAAACCAGATATGATAGGAATGAATAACAGCCATTCTCTCATCCCAGACACTCCATAAATTAAAGAGACACTAAAACACTCTGGAAAAGTACTTGAGTGACCCACAATGGACCTTAAACAAAATGAGAAGAGAGAGACAGATGTCCAAAAAGACAGGCAGTACAGGACAATTTGTTTTATGAATCCTGCTCTGCTGGATCATGCTTGAACATCGCATCCTTAAGATCTGAACTATGTCAGAACTGCTCCAGAGTAGATTTTTAAAACATGAGAAGGTTTGTCCATAATAAGATCACAATTACCTAAGAGGGTAACATTCCCATGACTCCCTTTTTTGTTCCAGAGTCTTTTAATAGCACATAATTTTTGAGCCTGATGCATCATTTTACAACTGAACAGCAATCAGCACAAGGTGATCGATACCTGATTGCTTATGGCCCTCACAACACAACATAACCACTATTTACTTTCCAAATACGTATGACAAATGGATAAAATTAACACAACAGGAAGCAAGGGAAAATTTGCAAGACAAAAGTTGAGAGCAGAGAGTTACAAGATGAAATTGGACAGGAAATAATATCTAGGAACAAGCACTGAAGGAATCTTGTCTGTGTGAAGATCATTATCTGTGACACAGAGTAACCTATGATAGATGGACTGCCATTACATTCATTAAATGTCATCCAAGAAAAATGAGGTTTATTGCACCATAATAGAGGATTAAATGCTGCATGTCTTGGGAACTGATATTCTAAGGGTAGTCCATAATATTTAGTTTCAGTTTGTAGCCAGACATTTAGATGCTCCTAAAAGAATGCCAATACTCTAAAGATTGCTTTAAAGTCCATATTTAGTATCCAATGAAGTTCAATTAGTTAATAAAAGGCTTGGATTTCTTTAATGCATATCATTAAGCTTAAGTATTCTCACCTAGGGGTGCCTTTTTATTTTTTTAACCTTAGTGAACAAGAGGCAGGTGTGCATAAGGAGAAGTGGCTATTTTAAAGAAAACCAGGAAGCATTCTGCATTTCCATTATGTAAACAATCCATGATTATGTTAATCACTTTACAGAGGCTTGGGGAGACTTAGGAGACAAATGCAGTTTACAAACTGAAGACCTCTATTATCATATCAAATCCATATTTTTCTTTAAAGTTTTCAAAATACAGAGTTAGCTAGCTAAGCTCTTAAATGCAGATTCTGCAATAATCTATGTGTTGCCATTAATAGATGTTCTTGCTTCTACAGCCATACCTGTAAGAATAAGTCAGTATATGCAGCTAAAGTTAATAATGAATCACAGAACCACAGCATATTCTGAGTTGGAAGGGACTCAACAAGGATCATCGATTCAACTCTTAAGGGAATGGCCCACACAGGGATGGAACCCAAAACCTTGGTGTTATGAGCACCATGCTCTAAAAAAAATGAGGGTGAAGACACTGGAAAATGGAACCATAACTGCAGACTGATGAACTGTCAGTGCAGAAATACTGCTTCATTTGGACAACTTTCTTATTTGATGTAAATCACATTTTGAAGTCCCCAGAACTAGAAATACATAGAAGACAGGCTTCTTTCCAAGACTGAGGTCCACAAAAATGAGGCATTTATTACATATAGCAGTAAAACTGCTATATGTAATAGCAAAACATCACATATAGCAGTAAAATATAAAGCCCATTTCTGTGACCTGAGAATATCAAAAGGCATGTTCTTAAAAATGTGTATGCACATATATGTATATACACACATACACACTACTTTGAACAAACTGTTCTATGCAAGAGAAATGCTGGACTCTGCTGCATTCCTTCTCTGACTCCTTTTTTCTCCAAAATCCATTCAGGATTAAATAAACTGTAATAATGAAACATAAGTTATACATATTATGATTAGAACTCTATCAATAGAAAAAAGAAGAAGAAGGTTACAGTAGGCAGATCTTAGAAAATGGCAGTGGGGGGCAGTGGGAAGGAGACACACACATGAGAAATAAGCCTACCCTGCTCAAACCTGAAATTATTTTACCTCAGTTAGAAAGGAAGAAAACACAGGTTTGTAAGAGGTACACAAATACCTGAGAATTATTAACAGGTTCATCTTAATGCTTTTCAAAATTACTTCCAAGAACATCTTCTTTGCTGTGTGGTACTTGGCCCACAGTCAAGAGTCAAGTTTGTAGTTTGGAATTCAGTTGTAACTAGGGTCAATGCTCAACTTCTATAGCAACTTCAATGTGCATTTGAGAACTTTCTCCAAATACCGAAAATGATCTCATGTGCTTTGTTGCATAGCAAGATCCCGTGTGACACTTACACAAAATGTTGTATGGATTAAATTTCATTAATTTCTCATATATAGTGATGCATATTACACATTAATTCTTTTACAGTGCAGCATTTGTTAGCACTTTTTCTTGACACAAATTTTTCTGAAAAATATACCTCTTCTCCAAACTCCAACGAAATGAGAAGACAAAACATAAGCCGCTATTCAGATGTGCAGAAATGGGCAATCTATTAAAATGTAAGAGAAGAAATCCAGTGATGGAAGGATTGCATGCACAGTTGTCTGGAATCCATACACCCTTACAGAAGGGTGTACAGATAGTTTATCCACAGTAATACTCACCAATACAACAGTTTACAACAAGTTTCCTTCAAGCACTTTCAGTTAGCACAATTACACAGAATAGTAACATAAAATCAGTATAAATTGGTTTTTTTATTTTGCAAAAGGATAACTGAAAGTATTTAATTCTTATTTTGATCCATAGCTTTAGAGAAGCCAATGTAAAATTTTAATCAATGAAAGGAATGTACAAACAGAAGTAGAAAAATGTTCTCAATTCTTCATCAAACCTCCTGAATTTAGTGCTCAAGTTGAATCTCAAAATCAATTCAATTTTTACCTAACTTTTTAATGCTATAGGGCATTACTACTTTGAAGGATGTATAAACATGCATTCTAATCCCATACTAAATATGCTTACAAACATGGATTTTACTCATTTCAGGCACTCAAGACAAATTTCTTATATAAAACTCGGGGGTGCAATTAATCCCATGAACTTCAAAAAGCCAGTTACCAAACCCGAATTACTCCTTTAGGTTCCTTAGAGAGGTAGATTCAGTACATCTACTTCATACCTGAAGGCTTCCCTCTTTCCCTAGTGAGTACAGGATTCTGAATGCAAGAATCCTTAGTGTGTGCAAGGGTAACTAAATTGAAGTGGGATGAATTCTTTTGCAGGCAGCAGAGTGCACACAGAATGGCAAGAGAGACCCAGCAGCTGCTCCACATTGCAGGTCAGAGTTAAAGAGAGGCATTGCTGCTCACTATGGCTGAGGTCACTAACAGTGTGAAAATTACATTGCATAGGGAACACAATTTTCTCTTCCACAAACTACAGTGGCTGAAGCTGTAACCAAATGCATTTACTTTGTATTAATTATATTGCTATCTCTTTCCTAACTTTAAAAAGTGGTAATTAGGCTGTTTACCTGTCAAAAGGGGCAGAATTGGCCCCTTTTGCCATATTCTTTGTTAATTCAATTCTATAAGTTATGAACTAGCAAATCCCACACAAAATCTCTCTCTTAAAAAAGCTCATTCGTGAGACAGGACTTCTGCTGCTAAATGTTTCACCCTGTTCTTAACACAGTAGTGCCTCCCATTCAGATATCAGGCCAAGACATTATGTACAAACTTTAAATTGTTTAGGTACCCTTTTAATAAGGATATTATTAAGATATACTGCCACTTTACTACAGGTATTGTTTTGAAAGAGTAACTAAGTGGACATCAATACCAGCTAGAACAGATCAAACAAGGAGCAGCATGGTCGCAATCCCAGCTTGAAATAGTGGTGTAAAATAAACAAATATGGTAAGGTCATGCATGTTTACCTTGTTCACAAGATGTGTGCAACCAAATGTCAACAAATGCCTGTGCTCAAAAGACAGCAAACATGCATGTTACCTTTTCTATGCCAAAACAGAATCACTAATAGCTCAAACAAAATGTAATCCATCCCTTAACAATGAGATATTCTCAATAACATTAAACGTAATAGCACTAAATGTATGCCTGTAGACACTAGCATGTGCACCACTAATGTCTTTGTACAACACACACATGCACATAATGGTATTGGTTTATAGTCAAATGTTCACAGCTACACTCCTGGCTAGAATGGATATGTAACAGGCAACAGTACTGCACCTTCACATTCTGCACCTGGATACTCAAAACCTAATTGCAGAGACTGAACTCACAGCAGTTAGACACTTCATGGAGACAAAGATCTATTAACTCCTGCAGCAAGTGTTTCCTGGATACATTGCATGAATTTTCACTTGTTTTCCAGATTTCAGATTATTTTGCTCCTGGTAATACAAAGAGAGGTAAAACACTCAAATTTGTATAAGAATGGAAACTTGAAATAAGCACTGATTCTGGTTTTCTAAAAAAATATACTGGTATAGTACCACTTTTAATAGCTCACAATTTCTATCCTGTAATTCTTTTAAGTCCTTGAATACTTACAACAGACAGCAGACCTTAAAGAAATGTATTTTTTGGTTTTGCAGAGTTTCCTTGGTAAAGAAAAATGTACAAACGTGCAGATGGAGAATTATGCTAAGAGACATACATTATTTCTCTACCTCACAGCAACCCAGAACAGAGTGACATTATTTGAGTACATACTACTCAGATAACAGGCTCTCACAACTATTTAACAAGCTCAAAAACTTGGTTTCCAGCACTGAACTCCTACTGACAGTGATTTACTATAACTCCCATTTATAAGTGAGCTGTGGGTTCACACAGATATACCACATTCAATGATATTTCAGAGAATATCTAAGAAGTGTATTTGAAATATATCTAAGTGTATTTGAAAAATACACTTTCCATTAAAAGACTCTTGTCTAGCTAGCCAGCAAACCAGGTAAACACAATACTATATTCAGGAAGCACACAAGGTCCAAGTAGAAACTAAAATCTAATCTTTTTCTGTCCTCATAGGTTTTGGGATTTTAAAAAACCTTTTAGAGTACTGAATAAGTGGTTTCTTCTCTGTAATTTAGGCAGAGTACTCAAGGTGTTTTTGAAATGCTTTGCTGAAAGGGCAGTGTGCTGAAGAGTGTCTCAGTTTCCAGTCAGCCTTCCAGAGAGACAGCTGCACTACCACTACCATGTGAAGTGGCAATATCAGCCCATCATCAGTTCTGATTGCTGCCTTCCTGCAGACCAACTCAGTCTCCTATGCTGTGGCACAGCACAAACTGTTCAACATATTCAGCAAGTCCTGCTTAGATATAACAAGTCAGCACCTCACCAATGCTGGGGCTTGGAGACAAGCACTAACTACAGTAGCAAACTGTACTCATTCCTCACATGTTTTCCAGCTCTTTTTGATTTAGTTAAACATTAAACTGCCAGGACAAGGATGAAAACAAGCCAACAAAAACTTTGCTGCAACCACACTACAACAAAAAGTCTTAAATTCACTATATTTATACATAACTTACTAAACTTGCACAATATGGAAAACCCCAGGAATCTTGACAAAAGTTCTTAGTTTCCAGTATCTATTATGAACTTCACCAGTTTAAGCCAATACAGCTACGATTTTTACTACAAAAATTGTATTGTACATAGAGAACAAGTTCTTTGAAACAAAAATATAACTGCAAAGTTTTTGAGTCCACTTATTGTAACAGAAACACAAGTATTCAAAAGTAAAACCTGATAGCAAAAATAGCTGAACCACAAACCCACTACAGGAAGAATGATAGAGCTTCAGACAAGCAAAGGACATATTCAAAGTGAAAGAAAGTAGGTTTTGGTCAGATATTAGGAAAAAACTCTTTATTGCGAGGACAGTGAGACATTGGAACAGGTTGCTCAGGGAAATAGTGGATGCCTCATACTTAAAAGTGTTCAAGGCCAGGCTGTACAGAAGTCTGAGCAAGCGGGTTTAATGAAAAATGTCCCAATCCATGGCAGGGGAGTTGGAACTGGATGATCTTTAAGGTCCCAAAGGTCTGTTTTCCAAGAAAACACCTTCCTACTTCACTTAGTTTTGCAAGTGTACTGTAAAAACATCAGAAATTAAGTGCTTGCAATATATTAACAAAAATTAATACTCTTTTTATTTCTTTATTTTAAAAGACTTGTTCTCAATGTTCAAAAGTTCTACGCATCCCCAAACTCCCTAGGCTTTATGCAATACAGAAAAGCTATTAATGAAAATTTTCAGGTCATCCGAAGACCTTGCCTGCTTCCTCCACAGAAAAGAACCCACACAAAATGGGCAACTGATGTCCTTCTCTCACACACACACTCAAAAGGAAGGAAGCAGAGAACACACAAGTTAAGCTCTCAATCCAGCAGGCAGCAGACAGAGGGAGGCGAGTGCAGAGGGAGTGCTCTGCCTCCCAGCTCCATGAGATGCTGTGTGCATGTTAATGACTGCCATAAAAATGTGCTACCAGCAAGCAAGCCGAGCAGAACTGCCTCCTCCCAGCTACAAAGAGGTGGCATTAGCTCAATGTCAGCTCCCTCTGTCCCCTCACAGGTGCTTCTGTGAAAAGGCACATGAACTGAATAGCTGAGACCCAGAAAGGGAAAAATGCATTTGGGAAGGAAGGGACCCACACCCACTGGTTGCAGGACCAGGTCAAACTGCCTGCTGGCTTGGTTTTTTGTTTCCTTTTCCTTTTGATTATGATAAACTATTTTGGCTTTCCACTTCACAATTACCATCAATGAAGAAAAACCCCACGCTGAACTCAACTACACATTTTACCACATCATTTCATCATTGAAGGTAGTAAAAGTGAAAAGGAGAACCAATATTTTCCAGCTCAGCATACCAGCTATTTGTTTCTGTAGGGCAAAGCTTCCAACCAAATCGCTATTTGTAATTCATTTATCTGTTTAACATTGCCAAGTTCAATGCAAAGATGACATTTAGAAAGGTTAGGAGGGAAAGGGGATCACAGAGAAATGGAAATGGGTAATACCATGAATGCTTTCTGCAGCATTTTTCTTTGACACAGCAGTTGGTCCTGCACTGGCATGTAAGCACTATAATATTAGACACCTGGAATGTGAGGAATGTCTGATAACCATAGCCTAGCACATGGATAATTCCACAGCCATAAACCATTGATATGACCTTTGCCATTCCCCTGGAAAGCTCAAATGCAGTGACATTATGAAAAGGCTATTATGTGCAGTGTTCCTATAGGTTATTTATATATATATGACTGTACGCTGTTGTTAGAGGGAAAATGTTATCATCAATTGACAGCACTGTTAAGAAACTTAGCTATTAGTTTTAATTTAATTACATAAATGCTATCCTGTTTTCCGAGCAATTTTAAGTGTTCCCGATCCTCCAATCTCTGGGTGCAAACTTGACTTCAAAATGTTTTCCTCTACTGTCTTGTACCACTCTGCTCTTCATTTAACACATTTACTATCAAATATTCTTCCTACAATAGGAAGATGTACTCTTAAGAATACTCAAGGTAAGAAAAGGAAAAATAAAAGGCAAACCAAGACCAAACAAACCCCAACAAATCCAGTCAAGAATTGGTTCATGAAATTCAAAAAATGGCACAAACTGCAGGAATTTCCACATGCAAATAGGAGCAACCAATTCTTACTGTTTGAAAGAAGTATAGTACAACCAACTACAGGTAGAAAATTTCTATAGACTAGAATACTTTATTAGGAATTAATCAAAACAGATAGCCTTATGATAGAGGATTAAAACATTCTGTTAATTTTAATGATTTGTCATCTTGGCTGTCAGGCACAAAGTACCAAAAACAGTTTTCATGGCATATTGTTAGAGTTAAATTTAGGACATTTTTGTATCGTGATAATTAAATATGAGAAATAGAAATGTATTTAAAAAAAAAAACATAGTCAAACCCCAGAAAATTATCATATTTAATATCAGCATTAGAAGATCTTCCCAATCTCTAACTTTTCTCCCTCTTCCTTTCTGTAATTTCATATACACACTAGTCCAAATCCCCTCACTACTCACCTCATCCACCACAGAAAATTATTTTGAAAAAAAAATTCTGTTCTGTGAACTCCACTTCTCCTGTAAACAAACCCTTGCATTGTAAGTGACCTTTGGATTTATAAAGAGGATATTTAAAGACTCTCCTCACCTAACTCTGCTCCCACTGAAGTCAGCAGGAGCGTTACCAATTTCAGTAGCAGGAAACCTAAATCTAATACTTTCAAAAAGTATTATCCATCTGAACATCTCAGATAACCTCACAGACATGTAACTTCAAGTCTGTGAAGCCCTTCAGCCAAGAACCATTCCAGAGGCAGGGAAAAGGGAACTTAAGTTAATATGTCCAATGTCTCTGCAGGTAGGTTACAGACCCACAAACTGCACCCAACAGGAGAGAGCACCCCACTCTGTTATTCTCAATACTGAGTTCTTCATATCTTGATTCCAGCATCTCATCCAACCACTTGTAACAATTTTGAAGGCATACTTCATTAAACATTCTGTGTTTTGCAGTACAATGCAGCTCCTGTTGCAAAAACATTGAGCTAGATCAGAGCTCAAATCTCTGGTGGATCTCTGGTAACTGTTTCCAGATGCTATGGGAGAAATCTTTAAAAATGTGTCAACAATTTTTTGTTCATGGAAAATGAACAAACACAGCATTGACTTTATAAAACTGCAAGCAACATAATACCAAGGAGGAAAAGGACAATATATTTGCATTTTAATATTAGTAAGAGATCATTAAAAAAGTCTGCCAACCCTTGGTGCAAATGGTTCAAAAAGATCCCTCAATCTCAGCTGTTTTCACAGATAAGAGACTCTAGAAAAAACATTCTTGAGAGCAGAGTGATGGAAGTCAGAGGCTAACATATATTAGTAAAACTGCACAAAACTGAACTAACGAGCAAGGGCTGTAACATACCTTTGCTTCATACAAATCTAATGTTGAACTCAAAAGTGCAAGATAATGAAGTCAGGGTACTGTAAGATTACAGCAATGTAAAATTGTAATTATAAGATAATTTCAGATACATGTTCTGGCCTACATTTAATCCCTCCCACTAATAATTTTAATACAAAGAACTCTAGATTGTAATGCTTTTTTTTTAATTGCCTTTCTTTGTATACTCCGAGATACTCAGAAAACCGTGTTACACTAAACAAAATCAATGCAGAGTTCCTTCAGCTTCTCTACCGCTTTTACATTTCTTTATTCACAATATTAATTGACTTCAAGATGTATATCAAATTTATTCCCAGGGGCATCAGGGTTTGAAGAATGGGAAATATGTAACAATTATCCAACAGGAAATGCCTAAATTTGCTGTGACTTCCTTCGCACACACCCACTCCCAGAAACTGCCTGGAAAAAACCACCCCAAAACCTTTCACGGAGGCAGCAAATTTTCTAGCATTTCCTAGCAGAAACACAAACACAATTTACTGAAGCATGGCCTTCTATTGGAAGGAAAGGGAAAAAAAATCAGTTTCTGCTTCTCACATCACATGGACTAAACCCCTTTCAGGTCAGCTATCCTTTTTGGTTGCCTTTCCCTGAACACTTACAAGCTTTTCCTCTACCTCCAGCCTATCATTGCTTGTCACACATCCCTCTTTACCAAGTGTGGTTGGCACAAAGTTGTTTAGAGCAGGGGAAATACTTTCAAGGCAGTAATTTGCAATGATTGCTGAGGAATTATCTGAGACACTGTAAAAGGGAGCCTGGAGTTTCCAGATGAGTTAATACTCTACTTACTGACTCAAACAGAGCTGCCTACCTTTCCCAAACATGAAAATGCACTCCCTTCAGCTTTATTAGCAGTTTGCATTACTGACTTTAAAAGATTATTTTAAACCAGGTTAAATTATTACTTCTGAGAATACAGTACATATTAAAACCTCATCCCTATTTGTGGTTGCTAACAGCACAGAGTAAATTAGCACTTCTTCAAATAAGCATACAAACATCAAAACAATATTCAAAAATGTGAGTAGGTAACAGCCATGTTTTATGAGTCCTCTCTTTCAAAGTAAAAGCATATGTGAGAAGGGGAAAGAAGATGAGAATAACACAATGAGGCTATTCTGCACATTTTCAAATTCAATTTCTTAAGCTAACATTTAAAATGAAAAAAGGAGTAGGTTTTTTACAAAAATCTGTGAAGAGATTTTGTACCACCGTACTAGACTAAGAGACATCAATTATTTTTGCCAACACCACTGAGGAAGTCATTCAACTTCTCATGGGTGGCTCTGAATCAGCTGAACATTTAGCAGAAGTCAAAATACCAAACACCTTATGTACTAGTTATGAGGAAACAAATATAAAACAAATAAGAAAACACCACCACACAATTTATATAAAATTGTTGTGTGATTACCTTTAAATATTGCATTCAGCTCTGGTAGCCCCTGCACTTCTGCACCATGACAACATGTTCAAAGGAAAACTACAGATCAACACATAAAGGAAAGTGGGCAGTGGCAATCAGGGTATAGAATGTAACATAACTGAACAGGTTAGTATCATTCATCTTGGTAGTTGCTTACAGAGTGCAAATACCAAACACATGAAAGGCACAGGCAGCATTTACTCTGTTTCTCATGCTACAAGAAACACATGCAGGAAGTACAGAAGAGTAGGCTCAAAACAAAGTTCTGCACAATGCACAATCATAGCTGGACCTCATTGCCACTGCATTTTGTTGAGTTCAAAATCAAAACTGCTTTCAAAAACAGATCTGACAAAAATTACAAAGAACAGTTTCACAGTGACAGTAAATATGATATTCCAGACACAACCATTTTCCTACTGGAGTTTGGTCTTGTGCTTCAAGACACATACTTCAAACTGAAACTTATTAGAAAGTATTCTCAAAACTGTCTTACTACAGAGAATATTGTGAGTATCATAACTCATAACCAAAAACATCCTTGAAGTCTCTTCAGTGTATTCTTAATTATTATTTAGTTGAACCCATTTATAATGAATCGCTACAGTTTTGCCTAGCTTTTTTTTTTTGCTTGTGTTGAATTATAGTCACAAAGGATTTTTTTTTACAAGTATTTCTTCAAGTTGACATTTCTTAAGACTTACATGAATCCCATTTCTGGCAAATAATACACGGTCAAAATTGAATTTTACTAACAATGGAAAGCTAACTCAATCAAGAGACTAACAAGTTTGAGTTACATCTTGAATAAGAAAGAAGTCATAGCTAGTCTCAACTTTTGACTAAAAACACAGTCCCAAATCTCTTAATCTGTCCTAGTTTTGCAACAGCAGCCTGCACATTATGATTGACTTTCTTCAGACTGGTGGCCAACAGATTGTATTGTACCTGCAAGCCAGTAAAAAGTGGACTATTGGAGGGACCTGTCCTGTTTGACACCTGTATTAATGATTTGGAAAAGGTATCAGACTTGCATATAACGCCATGCTGGGTGATAGTCAAGACATGAACATCATTCAGAGGGAGTTGGGCTACAGGAACAGCCCAACAGGAACCTTCAGAGACTCAGAATCAACAAATGCAAAGTCCTGCATCCAGGAAGCAAATGCCCCTTAGGGCAGTAGAGGCTGGGACTGTCTGGGGAGCAACTCTGAGCCCTGGTGAGCAGTGAGCTGTCAGTAAACCAGTGCCCTGGATACAGAGAAGGCCAACAGCCTACCCTATCAGCAAGAGTGTGGCCAATAGATCAAGGAAAGTTATTATCTCCTCTATTCTGCACTCACTAGGCAGCATCTCAATTACTGCACCCACTTCTGATCTTCTAAGGCAAGAAAAACATGAACAAACCTAACTGGTGCAAGCCCAAGGGAAAGCCACCAGGATGCCTGGGAGATGAAGCACCCAAGCACTAAGCTGAAGGGAAGAGACAGATACTGAGGGGTGCTCAGCCTGGAGAAGAGGCAGCTTCAGAGGGATGCAGCAGCAGGCTGCCCCTACCTACAAGGAAGTTTCTGAGATGACTGTCAGGCTCTTTGCAAGAGTTAACGCAGTAGAAGGATGAGAGAAAACAGACATGGGTTGAAACAAGTGTAAGTTGGATATAATGAAAAAAATTCAACATGAGGATAGGCATGGTAGGAAAACTAAATGGAGTAGTTGTATGAGAGCAACTCTGATCTCACAGCTGACCATGTGTTTTGCACATAATTTTTAAATCTTTGCTATTGCCATGCTTCCAAACCATATGCACACATATGAACAGCTGTGTACCACTCCTGCCTTGCTTTTGTTTCTTGGAGCTTAAAACTTCATCATTGTGTAACTTGAATAGAGAAAAATGATTTTTGCACCATCCTAATGCCACACCAAATACTGCAGTTCCATAACAATTTAAGTTGACCTAACCTGGCTGTCAGAGTTCAGCTTTTCCTCCGTACTACATGTTCATACCTCTTCTCTGGCATTCTTATGACTCCATAGTACATCACTTCAAAGAAAAAAAGCTAGGAGGAAAAACTGAATTTCAGTTTTTTAAAAAATCAGTTTAGCTGCCTAACCAGCTCACTACCAGTAAAAATGCCAATACAAGAAAAAGGGTGGAACCATTTGCAGTCCAAATTCAGACTGGTGTGAATTGGTCATGAAACGACAGAGTTCCTAAAAGACACTGAAATCCTGGTTCTTGATGGGATCAAAGGCAGTGCTGCAACATACATGATTTCACCTCCTCCTCCTCCTTATGATTTACCTATTTGAACAAGACAGACAGGACCAAGCAAGCAAAATTGAGAAATGTTTACCTGCTTTGTAAAGTTTTAATGTGGGGAAAGTTAGGAGGCTGATTTTGGTAGGTTGGGGGTTTTTTTGACTAACAATGAATCTGAACTGGTTGCTGTTGGATTATGAAATGCAAATGCTTGAGCAGTTAGGAAAATTTCTATTTATTCTAATACCTTGATCTACTGGCTACTTGAATTTCAAATTAGAATAATGTAAATCAGTTAATTGCCCAGTCCTGTGAAAGATCCAAAACTTCACAGAACAAACCAAGGAAATATCTACATTCAAGTCAAAGGCAGCCTTGCCTTGGACAAGGCTAGAAGCAATCTTTGTATGTGATTAATACTTTTGTCATGCTTGCCAAAAGAAAACCAAAAAAATATTTCATCCATCTCTGAGAGCCTTTACCTTAGGCATTTTGACCTTTTTTAAAGTTAATGAGGCGCTCATAAGGAGAGAGTTAAAAAATAATTGCCAGTGACACAAAAAACTACAATGCTGTCTCAAATATTGAGCAGAGGCACTTTCATATAAAAACAACACCTAAGCATAAACAATTGATTTAACAGTAATCTCCCACACTGTATGCATCTTTTGTACTGTAAGAGGCAAGCTGCCATATAAGCAATGCTTCAATAAATTCAGCTGAACTAGGAAGCTGCAATTTTACAGACTTCTAGAATTTCTTAGACACAGTATTTTTAAATGAATACTTCATAAAAATCACTTTCAGTATTTTGTTAGATGTAAAGTTTTTATATAGTTTGAGTAATGAAAAAACCACAGGATTAGCTCATACAGTGGAAATATGGTCACTCCTTGCCAAGATAACCATTACATCTCCATTTTCCATTTATTATTCTTTTAAACTGAATAGAGAAGATTGCTCTTAAGAGATAGTCCAGATACAAATCTCTACTATCCAATTACTTATGTACTCTCTTTCAATTTCTCAATGGAAGGCTCTTACTATCTCTCATAAATCAACCTACATCAGTTGCTTTTGTGAAAAATCGTTAACATAAATATTAATGCTTTGAGCTACTATTTTTCCTGCAATTCTACATATATCCTTAGGTTCCTTTAGGAAATTACTTCATGTATCATTCAAGTTTTTAAAATAAAATGTATCTTCTTGGAGGCTAGGCTTCTGACTCTCATCCTATAAACATCAGTCATCTAAAACAATTTCCAGAAGTAGTGGAAAGTTTAAAAGTTGGCACACTGTAATTAAGTAGGAGTCAAACTTCTCATCTGTTGAAAATACCATTGGGTGTCTGCATGCATTTTAATGCTTTTCAAAATGCTATGTACAGAAAACAAATACAAGGAAAATTGTATTCAGTCAGAATGTGCATGAGCATGGAGTTTGACTAACAAGAGGACAGATTTCCAAGCTCGTGACAGTCCATGCAATTCTTTTTTAGTTTATCTGCAGGCACTCAGCATGGCTAAAGTTCTAATTTAGAAAGTATGTGGTTAGGGAAGGTTAGGGAAGAAAGAAAGGGCCATGATTATTCACAGTCCAGTAAAAATCTGTTTTCTGAGTTTTAGACTCCAGGAATTCCCCAGTAAATTTAAGAGAAGTTGGAATTTCCTGATCTGGCAGATATTACCTAAGGTAGGGAAGTGCAATTCTCAAAAGAGCTTTCAAAGGTGGACTTGGAGTTTTGCTGCATAGAATAATGATGGATTTAAATCAGCCATAAAAAGAGAGGTCTGATCTTCTGTCAAGTTCTTGAAAAGGTAGAAGTTAATTATCAGTACTATATGCTTGCTTAAAGAAAACCCATACTTTTAAATTTGGTTCAAAATATTTTTAACCCACTTATGAGTTGATCAAACCACGCTTTGAGTTTTCAGTATAACAAGCACCTCTTTCTGTGCCATACTATGAAGAACCAAATTTTTGTAGGTAAAAGCAATAAGGAAGCAATGCAGGGTTTGTAATAAAATAAAGCATTTGCATTCCTTCTTAAATGCAATCTGCATAGCTCTTCACTGACATTTTCAGTACATGGTAATTCATTCTCTCCCAACCCAACTTCATCAGTTTTTTACTCTGAAGAAATAGTGGGAAAACTCTGCTCTTTACTAGAAATCCAAGTAAAAGTCCAAGTCCTTTTTTGCTGACTTCACTGCTTCATGCCACCGACACAAAAAGGATTTCATTTTGCCCAACACATTTTCTCTCCATCATACTGCTTTCTCTATATTAAAGTCATTGTACTTCAATCATTTGCATTTGCAATAAACAGATTGTAACAAGGTCTCTGGTTTGGTTTTCATAAGCTTACATAAATAGCAACAAGAACTAGAGACCTCTACCAAATGGTACCAGAGCAGTCTCCAGGTACCAGGGGAGAAATAGAACTGATTATTTTTTAACATTTCAGTATTTCAGTAATTATCAGCATTTCTGCATCTACACTACAAGACATTCTGTCTCAGAGTCATTGTTGTTTTCACTAGTCCATTCATACCAGTACACATCTTTCATTTGGAATCCTAATAAATACAAAAAACGCCCACCCAAACCCAAAGCACCACACGTAACTTCTGATAATGAAATCAATATTCTTGGACAAGAATCTGCAGAAGAAATGTATGGCCTTGTGCAAGAGAGACAAATAGAATTTGCAAAGTAACTAGCCTTATCTCCTTGTTTTTCCATGCCTGGATTATTCTTCCTGTTGACCCTCTGAAGCCAGCTGCTGAGAGATACACAAGGAAGCAGCAGTGCTTGGTGACCCTCACTGGCAGCCAAAGAATTAGTCTGGTTGATGGAGCATGGCAATCCACTGTGCCAGCTGAAAAAATCTGGCTCTGGCATTTTTTGATTCTTTCGCTGGGCTTTGGGAAGACAAAATCTCTTCCTTTCACAGACCTGACTAGGAAGCTTAATTGATGTCCAAAGGGCTTTTACTGTACCGACATTTCCTATGCTTAAGGTATAAGCAAACTCCTTTATAAATGGCCCAAATACTTATGAATGGCTGAGTGTGCTGCAGAATGGGTAACTGCAGGGACAGGAGGGACACAGGCAAGAAGATGCATGTGGTGTGCTGCTCCTGTGATACACACGCTAGGCAGAAGGGTGGCACAGAGTCCATCTCTCAGAAGAGCAAAGTGGCACAGAGTATTTTTTGTAGAGCATAATTTGCAGTCACTAGGGGCAGAATGAGGTAGAGAGGGGTCAGGGAAATCGCTCAGCTGAGGTTAGGGGAGATGTTTGTAGCCTGCAAACTCCCCATTAAGACAATACAAAGACCTAAAAACCCCAGCCCTGACCTTTATGTCTTTGTTTCCTTCTGTTTTGCTGTTGTGGTCCAAAAAGCAGAACTAACAAGAACCATACAGCACAAACCATGCTCCTTCTGGCAGCCACCACCAATCTTAGTAGTGTTGTTAAGCTGCCAACAAGCTAAAATGTATTGAAGATTTCAGAGTATTGAAAAACATTCTCCAGCTGCCATTACCCTAACCTACCTTTATTCCATACTATTCACACAGACCAAGTGATATATTCAAACAGGCTAAGACCCACTCTCTTCATCACACTCCTATCTGCTGCTTATTCACTCCAGCTATTTTTTGAATGTAAAGAGAAAAGATCAAAAATTAGGAACAGAGGGCACTCAGGACATGGCAGCTGAAGCTGGGAACTGCAGCTAATAAAATTCTGAGAGGAATTTACATAGATCACAGACAGTGCTCGATTGGCTAAATGCTTCTAGTGAGAGGCACATCTCTCAATGCTATCTAGGGGACAATGATTACATTTCACAGGAATTTCAACAGTATTGTTTCTCTTTATTTATTTGTCTGCTTTTCCCCCCTCAAGTTTTTCAAATGGATCCATTTTCAAAACTGGAAACTGGATTTTCCTGTTGCCTTAGGTTATGGCAGCTCAGGAAACAGACCTAGGATGCTGAGGTACCTCTTCCATCTCATTGACTCAGGGAAGGTGGCTTTTCAATAGCACCAAGCCATTCAGAGTCAAGAAAGGGACTGGAATCTGACTTTTTCACAGTCCTGACCACTACACTGGCTAACAAGCAATAAAATATTACCACTTTTTTTTACACTCCCAAAAGAGCCTCTGACACAAATTTTTCATCAAAAATGAAGAAATGGAACTTTTTAAATAGACTTATCAATGCTGTAACTTTTGGGGGGGGGAAAAAGTATGTTTGTTTAAATATTTTAACTAACTTCAACTGTCAGTTTGCCTTCAGACATTAATTTTTCCTTTTTCTCCTGCCTGAATTATTAGTGATAGTTGAATGAAATATCCACATAGCACACTACTGCTTTATTGAGACTCAATAAAGTAATAAAGCAGTTTTGCTTTTGTACACCACTGTTATGGACATCACTTGGAGCTATCCCTATAACAAATGTATCTCCTATAAACTGAACAGTTTCCAGTCCATCAGCAGCTATTAGTATAATAATTATTTATTACATAATTTATTACTTCCATTGAAAGAATGATGCAAAATAAGAAGCAGCTATCATTTGCTAAAGAAGATTTTCTGTACATCTTATCTTGAAATGACATTTTTTAAAACAAAAAATTAATTAGACAGAATTACTATTCTTCCTAAAATTGCAAGAATCTAAGAAACAAAGCTGACAATGTAGTACAAAAAAGATTAGAAAATGCTAGGATCATCAAGAACCCCAGGTAATTTAAAGGCAACTTCAAGATAGCCCTCAATCAAACCAAATATGTAGCCAGCAGACCAATTCTTTCAAGTATTCATCCACAGGTAGTAATTTAAAAAACAATCACAGTGGTGAATAAAAGCTGTTATGATCTATGAAGTACAGCAAGGTGCCATTCAGGAGAGTTGTTTTCAATCATCCATCTTTCAAAGTGCCTTCTGGAACAAACTTTAAAAGGCTGTCTCTTCCAAAGTCACATTTGAAGGAAAAAAAATTATAACAAGATGTTTCTAGTACATTTAGAAGTAACTTTTACATTGCACTGCAAATGATGTAGCCCACACAGAGGTATCTTTAATAAGCCAATCATTAGGTGTAATATATAATTTCCTCACCAAATTCCAAAATTCAAATTATTACAGGTACATGGTAACTCCAGGGTGTTAGAGATCTACACTGATATCAAACAGAGCAGAGTTGGTTTTTAAAATGACAAAGAAATTTAATTTCTATATTTTTGCTTGTAGAATTGATAGCTACAGCAAATTGAAGTTTTAAATCTTCTTAGACACTACTGAAGTGAACAGTGATTGAGTTACCTCCATTACACTGCTAAACAGCACTTCAAAGTTCCAACCACCCTCCTAATTCCCATTCCAATCGAGACATTTTAGACTCCGTGTCCCACAGCTACTTGATCATGTAATTTGTCCTCTACAGGCACGGGTGTTTGGGATTAAGGACTTAATGTTGGGTAGGGTAGAAACACTTTGCTTGCATTTAAACAGATTACATCAACACTTCACCTTGCTAAAACTAGTATCTTTTTCCAAAATAGTCAATAGATGTCTAATTAATCAGATGATCTAACACTAATGAAGCCGCATTTACCCATGTGTGCCTGGTAAAAAATGAAGGGAAGGCACATCTGGAGGTCGCCTGGTCCAACATACTCCCCAGTGCAGGACAATTCTGAAACCAGACCAGGGTGCTCTGAGTCATGCCCACAAGCATTCAGGGCAACCTACTCTAGTGTTTGCCCACAAATCCCAGGCTACACTGCCAATTTTTTTTTTTTCTGATGCAGTAAACAATTGCAATTCCATTTGCAAAATTTTTTAAAGCACTTCTGAGATGCAGATTAGATTATATATTGGCCCATCAGTTTCAATACAATGAACAGTATTAATTCTATTTCCATGTTAAAACTGTGGTTTCTATTGAAAAAAATTTCATCAGTTGCCTGCTGTTTCTTAAACATTTGTATGGAAGACCAAAGTCAGTACTCATGTGGTACACATTTCATACCTAATTTTTCCTTTGTCTCCACAATGTGCAGGGACTGTGTTCAGGTGATCAAACTTTTCAAAATAATAATAACGTTTTATAAAAAAAGGTAAATTGGCTTTTCACTGGTGCAGAAGTACTATAAACTTTTGTTGTGCTATGATGTTTAATGGGATCTTTATCATCTTTTCTTGCTGCTTTTAAACCCTTCTACTCTGATGCACAACAAATTTCCACAAACGGATCTGCAGTATGACTGAAGGTGGGCATCAAACAGAAGCAATACATAGAAAGGGAAATACCTTCAGCCTTTAGTAGCACAAAATTTTATTCATGAAGTGAAATTTGCTGAAGAACTACTCCCAGCTCTCAATGCTGCCTTCTGGATCAGCTGGTCCAAAAGAGATCTATGACCTGTTATGGTCAGGATTACAGTTCAGGTGACCATGGGACTAGATATCCAGGGTATGTGCTCATACTTCTGTTAGATGCAACCATTCTTAAGTTGGGACCCTTTAAACTTCTTGCACATCAAAATTTTTTACAAGTATCCAATCATATAATGTGTAAAGTTCAGTATTAAGTGATTATGTAATCAAAGTCCTCATCAGGACATCACCACCATCAAAGCCACATGACACCTTTCATGATACCTGAATGTTACTGTGTTCATCATCAATGCAGCATCAGCTTTAAATATTTCTACAACTCCTAAACAGTATCTTAAACAGATATTTACCACATCTAAGTAAAAAGAGGGCACTTAGACAAAATTCTAATACTGGCCATTATAAAAAATTCAAATACAGTATTACAAAATAGCTATTTATGAGAGTTTATTCTCCAGAGATCTGTTAGAAAACTATTACCTTAAGCAGTGACCTACTATCTCAGTAAGTTCTGCCACAAGAAGGGTTCTTTAAATACTGTCATGCCTTGACATCAGACACCTGCAGTGAAAGTGTTTCAAGAATTTCAGGCAGCTGGATGAAGCTGCTTAACTAACTAGGACACCAGCCAAATTCAGAATAAAATAAAAAATTATTAAATTGATTACATGATTAATCATAAGTGTTGATTATGGGAACATTACTTCAGGGCATTTTTTGAGTTTGTTTTGTTGTTGTTGCTGTTTCTTTTTTAAAATACTCTTCATATATTTTTAAAAATACTAGGCACCACAACTTTGGCCAGAGAGAGGACACATTACAATTTTTCATCAAAACCTGGCTGAAGAAGGGAAAAAAGAAAAAAAAACCCAAAAAATAACAACAAAAAACCCCACAACAAACAAACAACCCAACAAAAACTACAAACAATCAAAAAATCCCACCAAACCCATGAAATATCAAATCCAGGAGGTTCTAAAGATTTTGCATTAAAAATCCCTAACTGTTCTACATTTGTCCTCCAAGCTCACTTTCTTGCCAAAATCTTGCCTGGAAAAATAAAGTTTTGATGTCTTTCATGTATGAGCCAACAGGCCAGCCAGGTCCTGAATGCAAATCAGCAACCTGCTACAGCACAGAAGCCTGTGGCTCATTTGACATCACTCTAAGTCATGCTAGCAAGTGAGCCAGAACAACCACATAAGCAAACAAGAACAAAAGCAAGAATGAAAAACCAAAATCCATACCACCAAAGTAATTTCTTTTACTATCAGCAATTTATTCATCTTCTAGACCATAGCATCATTAATTTAGCTAACAGCTGCTTAACCACAACCCCTTAGCAAACTTCAAACTTCAGTTTACTTTCTCTCCAAGAGTAGATATAAAATGAGGGCCTAAGGATTATCAATAACAGACACAAAAAAAAAAAAAAAAAAACCAAAAAAAAAACAAAACAAAACCCCAAAAACCAGAAAAGAATATGCAGAGTTCAGAAACTTGAACAGAATATCTGTTTGCTGTGTAGTACTAAATAATCCTGCATAGTCAGCCTTACTTGCTGCAGTAGTAAACCACTGACCAGGCTAGCCTGACTAAAAGGCTTATGGTATTTGTATACTTTCCTGCATCCCATAATATCTCTAGTCATTTAAACACTATTTCAGGAATGTCCTGTAGAGGCTTCAGATGATTACTCACATCCATGACATTCTACTACTCATTAGAATGACTGTAAATGTGTTAGCAGTTCATTTCAAACATTGCAACATGACAGAAAGAGGTCATGTCAATTCCCTGTCAGATTGCTGTCTTGAATTGCATTCTCTTATCTATGCTCATTTACTCCTCAGTGTTTAAGCCAAATATATTTTAAATATTTGATACTTCCATTCCAAATGAGCCTTCCTCACACTGTAGCCCAATAAAGCACCACCTCAGCCTGCCTCTTCTGCATGAAACATAGCTGTGAACTGCAAAATAATGTGGGAAATATGAAAAACTTTAACAAAACTCCTACTAGCCAGCATCATTACGACTTGAAAATATAGAAGACATTGATTTTAGGGGTTTCTCCACATGTCTACATTTCAAACCAATTAACTAACTAATTCATAAATTAAAGGGAACACTCTAACTTACTTCAGACGGCTGAAACTGGTGAAATTCAAGTCAGAGATCACATCATCTGAGGACTATCCCGTTTTCTTAATCTTACTCCAACCCTATGGACATTCCAATGCCAGTTTGTCAGTTTGTCAATGTTCATTCTCGAATGCAATACTAAATAGTTTTGTGCCTTAAACTCATACCACAACTTATTTTATAAAGCTTTCTGAAAGAAGCCCATAGCATTCCAAACGAGAACTCATTTCCACTGTACAATTCCATCCAACCAAAAAGGGGGGCTACATGCAAGTCTTTGCACTTCACACTTAAAGTCTCAAGGAACAAAAGACCCAAAATACCATTTGAGTCAGATCCTGCACACAAAATTTTCCATTACTGGGAAGGTAACTAAAATAAATCTCAGAAAAAATGCATTCATAAATAACATTTTCAAGGTCATAATTTAGAATTTATTACAAAGTACTGTACAAGATGAGGACACATTAAGACAGCACTAACAGAATGAACTGAAAAAGACCTGATTTTTCTTTTCTGTAACATGTGACTGCACTGAATATACATTGTATAGGTCTTGAGAATAGGGGGAACAGATTTAGATGGACAGTGAGTTTAGGTACACATGGGAATACATTCCCAAGAGTGCATAAAACCATTATCAAGTCTCATAGAGCCCTAAGGCAGACCCTGACTTCTGCCACAGTTTTAACAATAAATTAAGAACACGAGTTATGTGTTAATACATTTCCACTGAGAAAATGCTTCCTATATGAAATTTGAGCTCCTAAACTTCTGAAGCCTCCTGAGTTTCTCACGAAAGAGTATTTTTGCCATCCCTCTTCAAAAAGAATTAAAAAATAAAAGTAGATTATTTCATGCTCTACCAAGAAACAATGTATACAGAGATACCTCAAGCTGGGTATTCACAGTGCAAACCAGGACAGACAAAATGTCTTAAAATTTAAATCATGTCCCAAGTAACAACATACATATGACAACAGAAGTACCCTTGAGTGGTGGATAATCTATGAAACAAAAATGTGACTTATCTCACAAGGAAACTTGGCATCACTAGCATCTCTTATGAACCCACCAAAGGCTAAATCTAAGTCAAAAGAAGTTTCATAAGCAGTAGTGACCACAGACTATTTCATAGAAGCAAAGTTCATTAGATATCACTAGATGTCCTACTTTTCCTATTGCCTTCCCAAAACTAAGAACAACATCCAAATATTCCCTATGTAGTTCACCTCCCAGCTGTTTCAGCCTTCCTGCACTATAAATCTTTCTCCACTGACAACTGGCCTCTGGCTGCATGCTTTGTGGAACAGAAGCCAAAACCAGCAACCCCTTGGTCAGGCTCTGCAAGAGTCAGGCAACAGTCAGAATGGTTCAGGAACATGAATCAAACCACAGGATGACACTGGAATCACTTGCTAAATAACAGCATTTTAAAAATACAGTTATTTGGCTAATAACAGCATTTCAAAAGTCAACCACATAAATCTGAATCACATCTCTGATGCAAACTGGTTTTTAACTGGTTTTCTAAGAGGAATTAAGAGTTTTCAAAGAGACATTTTGTTAAACATTGGTGAAGAGACAAAAAGTTTTAACTCTACATAGACATTTTTTGCATAATCAAGAAAATGTGCATTAAGAATGAAGGGACTAGGTTTTGAATAAGAGTACTGATTGTAGATCAGATCATCATGGCCTCTCACGAGACAGACATTTCTGGGCTACACCGCAGTTTAACCATTGACAGTACTAGACAAAGGAAGAAAACCATCCCATTGTTTCTCTATCAAGAATAAATAAATGTCTTTCCCTGACAATTTTCTGCACTCCATCACAGACAGCAAGTAAAGTTAAGATGCCCACATTTTTAGCCAAAGTGGGTCATATCTCCTCTTTTGGAAGCACTACAGGAACAATACAGCAAATAGCCTGCCCAGAAGTGTCCTAGTGAGTGACAGGCAGAAGAGACCAGAATTGTTCCTCTACAGTGTGATCCCAACAAAACACTGCCATGCAGCCATACGACAGGGGACACCTGTGCTTTGGTCAAACCCCTCCTGACAAGATGCTACTGAGACATACGCCTGCCACTTAGCTAAAAGGCAGGCGACATTCATCATGCATTGGGCATGTTCTCTGCCATATGCCATGATGTGCTTGTACACAATTTGCAGACTATCAAAAGTTCATCTGCCATATGATTAAAACCAGCCCCATTCCCAGGCAGACATTCCCAGCTCTATGAGGGAGGTAAGCTCAAAGGGCCAGGCATTGAATCAGAATAAGACTTCTTCACCAGTCAGATCTGTAAGCCTTAAAATAAGCTTATCCAGACAAAACTACAGGTTTAAAAGTATTTTAAAATGAAACAATAGGTGTGTAAAGTACTATTCCTTCATTAACAAGGAGAAAGCTGCTTATATAAAAACTGTGTTCTCACAAAGTTTAGTTAAAATACACATTCTCCTAAATCTTGCCCCCTGTACCAAAAGGCAAAAAAATAGGTATTTCTAGATATTGAAAGCATTATTACCAAAAAAATCAGCATATTATAGAAGGCATTCCAGTAGGTTGTGCTTTTTTGCTTATCAAATAAAGATTGAAGTTTTATTTCATGAATTGAGAAAAATAGCACAGACATCAAAGCCAGTCCAACTTGAAATACTGTATTGCACACAGCAAGAGTATACAGAAGTTCAAGTTTGCTGTCCCAAGATAATGTGTCTTTACATACCCACACAATTACTTTGAATACAATATGTATTCAGAGTTGATGAGATAAAGTTGCCTTTCTTCAAGTACAAACAGTATCCAAGTTCAAAGGACAGCATCTGATCTTGTTCTATAAGATGCAAATGATTGTTTCAGTGAACAGAATAAACTGACAGACTGCCTCTAGCCCACAAGTCCTAACCAACAAAAAAAAGAAATCCAAAAGTAAATTAGCTTTTAAAAAGTACAGTTAAACAAAGGGGGGAAGGAATCTCTACCCCAAGAAGTTCTTTTAAAAACAAGAGTCAGAGATTGAACTTCATCAGGTAGGAACTTCACCATCATTAACAGTTTTGCACAGAAAAAGTCAATGGGAAGAGCAACAGTCCTCATCAATACTCAATATGTACTGTTTAAAAGACCCAAAACCTACATCTGCAATGCAAATCCCTTAAAATTACTGAAAAAACCCAAAAGGAAAACCATAACTAATATATAACTCCCCTGTTCAGCCACTAGCTGCTCCTTCCAAATGAAGGACAAGTCAAGCTGTCCACACAGATGATGACCTCAAATGCATGAAGACAAATGGCTCCATTTTGCTTCACACAATAAGACATTAAAATCTTGAATTACACCATCATTCTGGTGAGACACTTTGCACCAGAGCATAAAACACATCTTATGAATAATTAGGAACAAAATGCATCAAAGTCAAAGAATTTCTTATCTTTTTCATTAACAGCAGAAATTAGCTATTCATAAGCATACTGTCAACAGCAGCACATTCCCAAAAAACAACTTCCAATTCTGCAATGACACAATGACAAAATTTCTCTTCAACACAAGCTTCACAGCAACAAACTTTTAAAAGGTCAGTAAAAAATTCTGCAATATCATAAAGCTTTCTTGGTTACAGAAAACATATTCAGAATCAGGACACCTGTGACAGTTTTACTACTGACTCACCCAGCAAAGGTGAACACAAAGACATGCACAAGAAAACAATGGAGACACCCCACAACAGAAATGGACACCTAAGACAATAGTTCCATGGCAACTAGGATTGATCTTCATCCTGATTCCTACAGCACCATTCTCCCCTTTTGTTCCCAGCTCTGGACTTGCCTCCTGGCTCACACTAGCATCAGTACCCAGTCAGCGACACAACACGCCGATTCTGCGGGAAAACAGCCCTAAAACAATGGGGTTCATTTTAGCCAAATCATCTCCTGGGCTCAGTTTTGGTGGCAGAAGGAGGACACGTAAGCAGAACCATGCCAGTTTGGACTCAGTAGGCTGCATTATCTTCCTGGAATACTTTTCTGCTCTCCTTCCAGGTAGCTTAAATCCATAAGAACTTAAACACATAGCATAACAGTTGTGAAATCTTAGAATCATTTCTATTCATGCCTTTCTGAAAGTGTATCACCATAGAAATACTACTGTATGTAAATTTTTGTTTGTCCATTTTCAATCTTTTCATTACTTCCAAGAGTATGAGTCCAGTTTTCAGTCACCTGTGTGATGAATAAATTGTTAAATCACAGATACCTATAATACTTTTTTAGGCTAAAAAGGAGGTAGCAAAAAACCAAAATAAAACACTTTTCACAAAATTCAACTTATCTATTGATGTTACAAACATTAGTAAGTGGAAGTAGAGAAATCCTCTTATCTTATTAGAATAACCTTAGTATCACATTCAAAGCACAGAATTTTAGCCAAACAGTTGACAACGGGCTATTTAACTGGAAAAAAATCAAGACCTCTTAATGCAATCTGTACAGATGTCTAAAGTTATAAATAATTTTTAGTATTTGATCTATATATTGACTCTCGCTATTTTCCTTAACCTGTACAATTTCTCATCAAGTCTTATGCTGTGCATGACAACTACTTAACATTATTTTGTAAGTCAAGGTAGGTTTTGATTGAAATAGTTCTAATAGGCAAGTACTACAGACACAGGTCTGGATAAACCATAGCCCACAGCACTTGTCCCACTTCACATACCAGGTCACAGTTCTTGGCTGTGATCAGCAGCACATACTTTGCACACATAAGCAAATAGTCCACAGCATTTCCTGACTTGTTAATTTCACATGCCCCGAGATGAAAGACACAGTGCAGCTCTATCACTTCCAGAGAAATAAAGAATAAAAGCCTTATCTCAGAGTTACCACAGCCATTTTCACTAATGCTAAAATCAACAACACACAGCCCCATGCAAATGACAGACTGGTTAAAAAACTCACACAATCACTTTGTATTTTAACACTGTGTGATGCTATCACAGTTATGGTAGCATTGCAATACTAGAATTCTGCTTTACACTGGATAAACAAATGAAGATGTCAGAACTTCAGACACAGCTAGTCTCTCATTGCATGTTCAGTACTTGCATCATGGGTTTTATTCTGAATAAATATAGATCAATTAAGTAAAAGCAGTCCTCAACTTGTCACTGAAATCAGAATGAGATACTACAGAGTTTCACAGGGAGCATGCACATTCCTAAGCAGACAAGGAGGCAAGAAATAAATTAGGTGGAATTAGGATAAAAACCAGCAAATTATTCTACAGGATGAAACAGAGAAGAAAAAGATATCTCGGGAAAAAAATTGTTGGCCTATCTCACTACAGGATTATTTCAAGCTGTATATCTTGGAGTGCCATCAAAGGATTCTCTACTAATTTTTCAAAAGAGCAAGTTGAACATTGCTTATTAAGACTCAAATGTCATTAAGTATGTTGAAACAATCATTTAGCAGCTCCACACCATCAAAAACATGAAAGCCTCATTCCCTCCTCAGTTACTAGCAAACAAGGGAAGGGAAGATAGAAAGGGAATGAGAAATGATGTGAGAAACCAGTGATGGTTAAATTCAGTCTTAGCAAGCAGCAGCCTAAATAAAGGCCATTATCAGGTAGTTGCTGCAGTGGTAAATAATCAATGTTGAGGTCAGCACTTAAAACAGAATTAAGATCAATCCCTTTCAAGCTGTAATAACTAACACATTATTTTATTCATCTGTCACAGCACAACTCTCTTACATGCATGAAAGAATCAATCCAAATGTATTTTCAAGTCTCTGATGATGCCTCTCACCATGTTATTTCATTTCTTCTTGCTTCTTATTTGCTACCTTTAATGAGCACAGTTTCTGCTGTGACTGAAAGTCTTTTACCATGCATCCCTGAGCTACAGCAATGTCCAGGAAAGAGACAGGATGAAAGTTCCCCTGCTTAAGTAACTTCAGTATCTTCAGTCCTCACAGTCTCTGCTGTCCACAAGACAAGAGAAAGCAAGTTCCAGTGAAAAGGTAAGGAATAAACTGCCCTTCTTTTCTATGGAAAAAGGGCAAATTACATTTAATTGCTGAAACCTAGTAAATTTTCTAATTCAGACAAATCTAGCAGAAGTTACAAAATCCCATGCTAAAATTTGTAGTGTTTTCACCTCCCCAAAAGATGAGAGCAGCAATGGAAACTGCCTTCCCTACTCACAAAGCAAACTCTTTCACAATCTCTTAACTTGTAAAGTTCTCTGGTTTTCTGACATCCAATGCTTCTCAAGCACTTCCTTAGCTATACAGTTAGCAAGTACTCTTGAAACATTTTAGCAGAAGTATACTATAAACTATTTCAAATATACAAATGTATTTTTAAAAGGTTTTAGACCTCAATTGAAAGTGAAGTGAGAACAGAAAGGATAATTTTCTTTTCATAGCATGCATTCGTTACCACTGACAGGAGTGGGACAGGAGTGCAGATAAAGATTTAAATGAAGATCACTTGCAGCTTCAGAATTTGTGATGCGGAACTCATTATAGGCGAGCAATAAAAAACCCCATCTGTTTTGAGTCAATGGTGATCAGCAGTGTGCATTGGACTATTATGTAGAAACCAAGATATGAGAAGCCCTGAATTCATAGTAAGAAAACCAAGGATTATCCAACTGCTGAAAAATTCAGATTACTGAGATTCCATTTCATTCCTCCTTGGTGTGTTACTCTGTTGGTTCCACTAAGGAATATAATAAACACGAGGCCTACTTAAAATGCATTGAATGATGGAAAAATAGAAGAATATTCCTTTTCAAATTCCTGTCCCACCCAAGCCCCTATTAATTAACAGGGAAAAAACCTCAAAGCAATACTTTACAATTACTCAGTATTCCAAGAACTTGAAAGAGTTTCAAGGGAACTTCAAAAAACAGCATTCCTCTAACCCTTTCTCCCCTTTTCATCTGCTTCATCCTCTTCTGTCCATAGCTACCTTTTAATATTTTCATCAAGTAGTAGGAGGATAAAATTTATACTTGGTCTGTTTCCCTGCTTACAATAAGCCAGTTCCAGAAGAACTGTCATGACCAGCAAGTTCTCAGCTTGCCATAGCTTGAGGGAGTCATGAACAGAGAAATCACATCTATATATTTAGTGACTGAAAATGTTGCTACAAGTCTCACATTCTTGCCTTTATGTCTCTCTGTCTATCTGAATTATAGATCTTAAAGTTCAAGTGGCCCTCTCTTTTGGGACACTAGCCTTTAAAACAAATCAGCACAGTACAGTAAGTAGTTGGAGAGAAAAATCACTGCTGAACATTGCAAAACATTAAAAACCCCAAGCTTCCACAACATCCCAAAACACAAGCTAAGTCACTGCTGCCCTTGAAAGTGTGAGATTCTCTAACATTAGTGGGATTATTCAAATACATAAAGTGGGCAAAACTGAGTCCCAAGCTTGAAGCTGATGTCAGGTTTTTTCCACAGTTGTACACAAGGCTATAATTGTATTAACAGACTTGCACCACCTAAGCAGTAACAAAGACATGTTGCAGAAAAGAACACGGGGAAAAAATATTAAAAAGCACAACAACCACAAACACAAATTTCCAAGAAGCTTTCAAATGCAGCATTTTCAACTGTCCTTTTATTTCTAGATGTGAATATTTTAAACCAGTAACAAAGTTCCCAACTGTGCTCAAATACACCTGGCAATTTACAAACATATGGCTAATGTCTCACAGCACTAGTCTTCAGTATTTGTATCTTCTAAATCAAAGAGGATAAAAATTATTTTAGAACATCAAGCACAACTTTTCTATGTAATCGTCCAGGGAATGCAGTGTAACATCAGCAGAAGGAATATTATCAGTAAAAACTTATCTATTTTACACTTGCCTTACCAATGAAACATTTTGGAAGACCGTGTACTATAATATTCCACAGGTACACCATGAAAACTTTATGATCTCTATGAGAGAAAATAGTTGGGGGAAAAAAAGTCCCAAAGTATCACCAGACAAGGCAACATGTTTTCAGTCATTCTTTATAACCTATTACCTTCATTCTGACAATTCATTATGAGTTTTAGAAACAACATTAATCCAGTTTTTATTGTATTGACAAACTTGGAAAATCACTTTTCAACTTTTCTGACAGCAAGCCCACATAATGTCCTGTGTGGTTTCCAAATGTATAGTCTCTGAATACATGGAAGATAAAACTGAATCTAAAGCAAAATCACCACAAGACTTTCACCAATTTCTTATTAGTTTTTCCAAAACAGGTCACCAATATAAATACAAACTGCAAACAAAGATACTGTAAATACAAATACCGCAACTTGCACATCAAATGGGCTTGTCAGTCTCTCTTCTGTGCAAGCAATTCAGCTTCACAGCTGAGCCATGTACACTAAAGCATGGATTCTCTTAAGTACCTAGGGCAAAATCCCTTTTTGTTTGTTTTGCATGACTGACGCAGGTTAACAATTATTTCAAACGCTACTCCTCTGAAAAGGTCTTTATAATCTGTAATGAGAACAAGTCTCAGGACTTGGCTTCCCTTTCACCTGTAAGGCATTAATGAAACAATATTTATCCTATCCCTATAGGATGGCAAACACACAAGTGTTATGTCACTGTCTACTCTGTTAATCAGAGTGAAGACTCAAATTTTACCATAAAATATGAATAGTCTTGAACTTTTCAGGACTACAGAATGTATTAAATTAAATTAGTAGTACACTCATTGAGGCAGTATTAGAACAAGTACATTCCATATCACATTTTGCTTTGCCTCAATCATACTATCTTTTACTCCGCTTTGAAAACACATATTTAAGGTCTAAAACTGAACAAAACTTCATCTCCTCTATTTCCAGAGACAGTAAAGACAGAAATTTTATACTGCCTGCATTAAAAAAAAAAATCACCCAAGAATGCCAGGTGTAATAAATAACATTGTCCTGTATACCTTATCACCTCATAATATTTACAAGGTAATTAACATGTTGTGAAGTATAGAGGAATTTAAGCATGAAGTTCGCCACTACTGGAATTTGCTGTTAGAGCAAGTAAGACTGATCAGTAGGCCTTACACAGCACATGATGCTCGTCAAAACTTCCCTCTGCAACTTGCAGCCAGCAAGCTTGGCCACAACCACCTTATCCAAGTTCACCTGAGAAACATAAACCAAGGCCTTCATTTATAATTCAGTGCTGCTTGTTTCATAAGTTTATAATGTCTTTTAGAAGTCTGCTTGGTTTTGGTTTTTTAAAAAATAAGACTGCACTGTTTCCAACTGCAACACCGTATTTCATAATACGCACAAAGTTTTGGCTTTGGGGAGTCATTACTTTTCAGCAGCACTTCGGACAACAGATACGTTTCTGAGGTATCTCGTAACACTGAAAGATACCTGTGATGCAGCTACTACAAACAGTCATTGAAGCCGGCGCACAGAGCCAGCATCCGTGTCCAGCCGGCAGAGCTGTCCGGGCACTGCGGGCCGAGCAGCCTCGGCGCAGGGTGCTTCACTCGCCGAAGCATTTCCACAGGAGTGTTACGGAGCTCAGCCCCGGGCGGGGCAGCACACACGGCGGGCTCCGGCCGGCGGGGGCTGAGCGGGTTTGGCTCGCTGAGGCCTAGCGAGCACACGAGGCCTCCGGCAGCCCCGCACACGGCTCCGGGCGGGCCGGGGCAGCGGGGGCACACGGCAGGGCCCCGCGCCCGGGATGCTCCGCCGGCCAGGACGGGGGAGGCGGCCCCGCTCCGCAGCGCCCGGGGGAGAGCAGAGGGAGGGCGAGGAGCCAGCGCCTCCGCTCTGGGAGGGACTCGCAAACTTTGGTACCTGTCGGGAACTCCCCAAATGCCAGCAACCCCCGGCCGCTCCCAGAAGAACTCCACAGGCTTTTCCCTCCCCGCCCCAACACCAACTCACGCCACAGGCTTAGAAACAAGTCTGTAGCCGTGCCTGTGGGCAGGAGAGCACGGTGTGCCCGGCTGCAAGCAGGGACTCTCTTGTCCCCCGCTCCCCGTCCCTAGAGGGGACCCTCCGGCGCGCCCCCCGCCCGTCCCTCCCGGCGGGGCCGTTCCGAGCCCACCGCCCGCCCGGGCCTCGCCGCTCCGTGCCCGCGCTCCACCTGTCCCGCGGGTCGATCCAGCTGGTCTGCTTGGTGTTGTGGTCGATGTAGAACACTTTGCCGTCGTAATCCCTCGCCTCCTCCCAGCCATCGGGTAAGGGAAGCTGCCCATTCCCCGCTTTCCTAGGCATGGTCGATCGGCGGGGATAGCTGCTCCATAGGGACAGAAAGAAAGACGGGAAGCGGGAAAAGCCCCGGGCCGGGGAAGGGGCCGGGAGCAGGGGCTCGCGGGAGCCCAGGGAAGCCCTCTGCCGGGTCTCAGTCCACCATGTCCGGCTGCCGCCTCGCCCCGCCGCGGTGGCGGGTCAGGGCTGCCGGCGGAGTCCAGCTGCCGTCTGGGCGCGGGGAGCCCGGCTGAGCCCCGGGCGGCCGCGGCCGTCGCTCATTAGCATGAGATTAGCATCCATCTCATCTGCATGCACATTCCTCCCGCTGCATTCCTCAGGGTTAACCCTGGCCGCGCTGCCCGCCGGGCTGGGCCGGGCAGGCCCCGGCCGCAGATCCGGCGCGGAAGCGGCCGGCGGGGCAGCGCGTAGGGCCGGCCGGCGGGCAGGAGCGGGGGAAAGGCTGCGAGAGGGGCCCGCCTGCTTCCATCGAGCTGTGCGCGGGGGCTCGGCGGGCGTGGGGGCAGGAGACGGCCCCCCGCGGGGGACGGGCGGTGCCGGGCGCTCCGGCCGCGTCCCCGCAGCCTGGCGGGCCGGGAGCCCCGCGGTCACCGCCGCCCCGCGGGGGACAGCAGCGCCCGGCATGACGGACACCGGCGCGCCCCGGTCTTTGTCTGCGAGCTTGTGCGGCCCTGCACCGGGCGGCGCAGGGGACGCTGTCGCGGGGCATGTCCTGGCCCTCGGCAGCTTTGCCGCTGCCTCTCTCCATGCCCTGCGTCGGGGCGGTGTCGGGTTCCCTCTGCCCTGTTCAGGTCCCGCCAGCTTCCCTTCACATCCTTGTGAACTCTCGCTAAAGTCCAGTAAGGTTCAAGGGTTCCTAAAAAGGACCTTGTTATTTAAAATACTTGAGTTCTAAATTTAAATACAAATGGGAACCCCTCTTTAACCATGGAAGTACCTAAACTTAGTGTCTTTAGCTTTGTTTTTGTGTGTTTCTTGGTTTGGGGTTTTTTAACAGAATCATCAGTGAAGAATACGTACGCCATGGGTGCCCCGGACTGTTGTGGCCTGAAAAGCAAGCAGCTAAATCGCATTAAGTATAGACACCAGGTGTGAGTTACTGAGTGTTTATCTCTCATTTGCCACAGGAGAAGAGTACCCCAGGCTGGTTACCATGGTTCAGCTGATAGAAGGTAACTTAATGAGCTCTATTAATTTGCATGTGTATCTGATTCCCAAGATCTGGCACCAGAAGTAGAGCATCAATGGGGGAATGTGACTCTTTAGTTTAGCAGCTAGAACTCCTAGGTAACTCAAGTCCCTGTTTCCTAGAATGTTTTATTTCTTTTCATTTAAGTTACCGGTTTTAAGTGACAAGATTTTCCTGGGATAGGAAGTCTCAAACCCAGTGCTGGTTTTGTGGTGTTTTTTTTTGTTTGTTTGTTTGGGGCTTTTTGTTTGGGTTTTTTTTTTTGTTTTGTTGTTGGGGTTTATTTTTGGTTTTGGGGCGTTTTGTTTTGGTTTTGGGTTTTTTTAATGTCTGTTTATCTTCTCCATTATAGCTTTCTAGTACTCAGGTCTATAAATTATTCTTCTAGGGCAATTTACACTTATTAAGTACTGGACTTGTTCTGTGCATAACAAGTTTTTGGATTCCACTTCAGAGGCCACATATCTGATAAGCATTGAAGTAACTCATTTACAGCTATCTAAGTCCTACTGTTGGGTCTGCTGCTAAATAGAAAAATGTACCAGCAAGATATTATTTTAATTTAGCTAATTGCCTGTCTGGTACAGATAAGATCTGCATTTTATTATTTTATTCTGCAATCTTGTCTCCAAATGACCCATATGCCTCCCTCCTCCAGACTTTTTGAAGATTTTGATGTCTAAGGTAATGTGCAGTGAAACTGTACATTAACTGTACTTCATACATGAAATAAGGTCCTGGTAGTAAACAGTGGAGAAAAACTGATCTGTGCTAACTTCTGGATATCCATAAGAGTTGAGCTGCTTAGGGAATGCAGCAGGATCATTGGCTGTTAAAGAGACAGATGCATTTCTTTTCATTGACAATATTGTTTCAATGAGCTTTTTGATTTTTGAGGGCCAGTTTTCTTGTCTATCAGTAAAAACATTTACCAAGCATTTAGTTTGTGTCCTTTTAAACATACTCAATTTTATAATTTGTTTATAAGTGTTGCCCTATAGTGAGAAGTTACATGTGGCAGTTGTGGGACAGGATAAACTGAATTTCCTTTTCTGTTTTAATCTGCATTATCAATAAGACATTTCAATATGTAAGTTGATAAAAATCTATGGAGGATATACATTTCTTTCTGAAACCAACTGCTAGTTACTGATCTTTGGCATTTCCCAGGAGCTTTTATAACAATATAGCCTTTTTCATCTTGAAAAAGCAGGCCTGTTATACAGCAGCACTCCGGTACTCCTAGTTCCTAAATAATTCACACAGAAGAAAGAATAAAATTAGAAAATCTGTTATACCAAGACAAAACTGGAACATCATTTGTGTCAATACTTCCTCAGAAGGCAGTCATGGCACCTGAGGGAATATTCAGCTCCTACTCTCTGTCACCACCAAGGCAGGTGGACCCACATCTTTGATTTTTGGTCAGATGAGATCCACATGGGTGTGGATCTGAGTTACAACCATCTTTACCAATGTAATACTTCTCATAAGACATCAAGATTTTAATTCTCCTAAATAAATGGAAATTGTAGTTCTTAGATTTTGGAAGTGAACACACTGAAGTCATTGCATAGTTGTCTAATTTTTAAATATGCTTGTGTGTCTGTATACAGATCTGCTTAGCTGAAGTATAAACTGCTGCGTGGTGTTAGGCTCACCCCTTCCTCCCTCTAATTTCCATTGTTTGAGTACTTCATTGTGTTTCCCTCCATTGTTAGAGTCTACAGTCCAGAATGCTGGTTTAGGGCTACTTAGGCATGACAGTGCTTGACATCAGATGGACAAAAAGTAGGTGTTGTTTGTGTAAACAGACCTTTAATATTGCCAGTGAGAACATATGGCTTTTTGAAGGTATTTTTTCAAGTGTACCTCCTGCATTTCAACTGATAACCTGCCTAGCATGTTGTGCTGACATTGTCAGCTGACAGCATACCACAGATTGTTTGGCTTAATTACATAAGACAGCATAGTTCAAAAGATGTAAGCATGCTTTATTCAAAACACAGAAGGGCTCATATGAATGAGGTGTCCAAAAGCACAAAACAATCTAGCTATGGCATGATTTAAGTATCAGAAAATATGATGGATAACAAGAGGAAATCAATGTGAAAGAGCTAATCATTCCTGTATTTTGCTTTGCATATGCATGTTTAAATGGCCTGAAGAAATTCCCATGGTAAGTAGTGCATAGTTAAAGAATGGAGCTAAAGGGAATTAGAGTCATAACTAGAAGAAAAAATGTTTTGTGTTGACTAGAAGAAAAAAAGGCTTTGTGAAAATTCAGAATACAAGTATGGAAATGTATCCAAAGGAAGTCTTCAAAGGCCTGTACTTGTATCCTCTCACATAACAAGAAACATACCCACTCCAGTCATTGCTAATGTAGTTAATGTCCTGATACTCCCTGCTTGCTGCTTCTTTCATAATAAGGCTGTCCCTGGAACTGACTGTGATCAAATAAACCTGTGTTTGTACCTTGTCCTTCCCTAATAGGAGACTCCCCTAATTTGATGATCCACTGGAGTGTCATCCCTGGTGAAATGTACAGCTGTTACAGCTCTGACTTCGACTATCCACAAATGGCTCTGAAGCAGGAGCTGCAGCAGTTTCCCTGAAAATTTCCATAGCTCAGCTTTCACTGCTTACACACAGATTTTGAGTATAGAATGAATTGTGAAGTATGGCAACAGAATTAATTTCTAGAAGCATCTGACAAAAATATTTAAATATATATATTGGTTACTTTGGGGTTTTTTTGAACAATTAAACCACCAAATATGTTCCATGAGTCTGACTTCTGTCACATGTAGCAACTGTAGAACTCTAAAAAGTGATCCATATTTTCAGCATTATAAATATTTATTTAATAATGGTAAATTTTATCTGACAGCTATGGTTCCAAAGAAGAAAGCACACACCAAAAATTCTCTCATATACAGTGAGATTTTTACTTTTAAAAAGTGTTTAAAAAGTCCTGCAAAGAAAAACTGTGTACATGCATGAGGGAGGAAAGGAGGAGGAGTGCTGCTTTTACTGTTGTCAGCTTCTGATGCATGTATACATCTGACAGTAAAAGATCTTTGAATAATACTGTTTCTGGTTGAATTTATGATGAAGCTCTGCAGAATCGATGGAGCCAGATAATGTTTATGCTTATCCAGCTTTTCTTGTTATTCCAAAGCCTGCTCTATCCACTTACATCCATTTGAACAGCTTGCTGCTTAGACAGTTCTTCAGAGATTTCCCAGCGTATCAGTGAAAAAAGACTATGCCAGGTTCTGCTTCAAATTAATATACTAGCCCTTTTTTTCCCAGAATTTTGGCCTCTTTTTTTTTTTTTTTTTTTTTTTTTTTTTTTTTTTTTTTGCTTTCAGGCATGCACAGGAGAAAATACTGAGCAATCACAAGTTTTCAGTCATAATATGAATCTGAAAGTAAGCACAGAGAATGATTTTAATTTGGTGTTAGTCTGATTAAAAGTTTAGAGTAGAAAATTAGAAGTTTAGAATGGAAATGATACGAGCTTTGCCTCAAAGTTAGCTGTGAAAATGTGAGCAACGTTTTCATGGTAAAATCTTCTCAAACTCACCTCAAGCCACTCACTAAACTGATTTAACATTCCATTCTGTTAAGTCTGATTCATACTGCTGAAATTTCTGTGGACAAAGAGAAAAGAAGATGGAGAATTTTGGTTGTTCCAAAATCCCTGGAACTGATGAGGTTCAAATTATTGTCTGATGCATATTCCCAAAAGATTCTTGATGCAGTTTTGGTATTAAACCTCCCATAGTAACAGTCTCACTGTATCTTTTGTGTATTTCTGATACTTGTACACACATTTAGGTTTCCTACATTTCGTCATGTCTGTGGAATTACTCTGTATATTCAGTGCTGCCTAATGGCTTTGGAAAACCACAAAGCATGTCTGGTTAGCCAGGAAGGATCCCAAGAGCCTGGTCTTCTCTTTTGGCCACATGTAAGAAAGAAGCTGGCCAGCAATAGAGGATTACTGCTGATTGGCATGAAGGGAAGAATGAAGGAACTTCTCAGTAACAGCTCCTTTGGCAGTGAACAGCATTAATTTCTTGAAGTATTTAAGATGTTTTATGAAGTAGTATGCAAGGGCACAGGTTTACAGAGCTAATGCTTTTAACAGTTCCTCTCTACTATTGCAAGGAGGTAAGTGTTCTCACCTCAGCCAGAGGAAAGCACTTAGTGTGCATTTTCTGTGTTGTATCTAAGGGGGGAAACAGATGAAATGTGAAATTGTGCGAGGTACTCCAGTTCCTTAATCATCCTTGTGTGGTGCTTTGCTGGACTCTTGCACAGGACAGCCCATCATGGTACACAGCATGCCAGATGTGGCCAGTGCTGAGTAGAGGACAAGAGTCACCTTCCTTGGTCACCTTGTATCACCAAGGATCACCTTGACATGGAGTGTTTACTGGTGCATGAGGTCCTCAGGTACAGGACCTTGCTTCTTTTTTTGTTTTGCTGAACTTCATGATATTCCCGTTTGCTCATTTCTCCACATCTTTAAGGGGTTTTAAGATTTTAAAGACTGCCTTTTAAATCAAACATACCAAACCAAAGAATCTGCTGAACTGCAAACTGGCTTCTTGAACTGTAGGCCAGAGGTGCCTGGCAAGCCAGCGACTGGATGTTTGGAATGAGTGGTGCTTTGCTTTTAGTCTCTCTAGACAATCAGAACAAGTGATTAACTGTCTCAGGATTGTGGTCTCTGCAGCTGTCAGTGGTACTGTGGACATCATCACTCGTAAAAGACCTTGGTTCTTTTACAGAAGCATTAATACATGACTGTACAATTCAATATGCCATGTTCAGTAATTGAAACAAATTGAAGTGTGAGTGTGTTAATATAAAGAAGAAAAATGGTGTTTTCAAATACTGATACAGAAATTCTCTGATCACTTAACATGGATGCATTTTTTCCCAAACATAATTGGGAAAGAAGAGCAATACTCTTATGCAGCAGCGTGCTTTCTGCTCCAGGAACACAGAAACAATAAGTTTGGGCTTTCTTTTAGATTGCATAATTAGGTCTTCCATCCCAAGGAAATAAAGTGGAGCATATCTTCAAAATGCAGAACGAGGTACAACTTCCATCTACTTAAACCAGGATTCATGGTGATTTTGATCTATCACTGATGGTCACTGTGCCCCCAGTATGTACTGTCATACCTATACCAAGCTTGCTGCTCCCTTCTCTGGAGACCCCCACACCCCCACTTCTTGGAAGAGTCTTGTACGTGGCTGTAGTCCCTCTCTCCCTGTTGCTGTCACAGGCGGCAAAGGAGCATGCTGCCAACAGTGACATCTGCTGTTCGAGTCAGTGCCTGGGGCTGGCATTTAAGCCATTCCACTCGGCCAGAAAAACAGAGTCCAAGTCAAACCAGGAGTTCTTAGCCTGGGTCCTGCTCGGGAAGGGCGCTGAGTGGAGGGGAATATGCTGCACATCCTGCAGTGGCCTCAGAACAGCACCAATAGCCCCTCTAGAGCTGGAAGAAGACTCGGTGGTTCCATGGATTTCAAGAAGCATTTGGACAACACTCCCAGATGCATAAGGTGATTCTTGGGGTTGTCCTGTGCGGGGCCAGCAGCTGGAGTCAATGATCCTTGTGAGTACTTTCCAACTCAGCTTATTCTATGACTCTAAGAAGCAGCAACTGGAGATTGAGGGCTGTAGACACCCTTCCCTTTGGTCTGCCTTCTACCCTGTTTTCAGGGAAGGAGCTGTTCTCAAGCTACCTGTGACATTGCTAATCACAGGTGCCAAGATGCTGTTAAGAGAAAACAAAGATCTGTCCAATGAAAACCAGATTTTAAAAATTTTAGATGGTTTTCATAGATCATGGGCAATCTAACACAAGATTGTTTTGTTTTATTTTGGGTAGAAGAGGCAAGGAAATACCCTGAGGCAAGAAAGGAGAAGATAATGTGTTGTTTATGAAAAGAGATTTTCTTGAATGAAGTAAATCCTTAAATCATGTTTCAGAAAACAAAAGATAGAATAAAAATCTCAAAAGCACATATATGCACATTTTGTGTCCATAATACCACATGAAAGAGTAATGCTTTTATATATTTATCTTTAGGACCTCTTTTTTGATGTATCAGCATAAATGAAGAAAAACTGAAAATAGGTAAAACTTTCCCACTGTAGTGAACTTGCAGTGATGTTCCTGCCTGTAATCCCATAAGGCAAGAAAGAAAAGATAATGATACACTGCCTTTTAATGTAGCAGAGTTTACAGTAACACATTCACAGTATTCCACATCTGTGCAATATACTTCTCTAGCAGTCTCATTTTAATAATATATTCTAATCCATTAAACTCGCTCTGGTGAGCTTGCAGTGAACCATGACATTTCCAAATCAAAGTAAAATAAAAAAAAACAAACAGACTGAAGAGCTAAAATTCTTTTTCATAACCTTTTACTTATTTACAGAGGATTCATATGTTTAAAGATACAAAACCATAATGACAGAATAATTATGAGGTTTTGTCACGTCATGTTTTTTTGAAACCATGTCAAACACTGAACTGAAGGACCTGCAGAAAACTAAGAAATAGCAAAAGTGAATAAAACCAAAGCCAAGCTATGATGGATGAAGGACAAAGGGTAATGAGTCCATCAAAACTTTGTTTTGTCTGCTGCAGTACCTGACAGTTGATACTTCTGCAGCACCCAGCAAAGTCCTGCTAGTCCAGTGATCTCAGTTCTTAACCTGATCCCATATTCCTGATGGCATCCAGCCTGGGTGCAGCGCAGTGTCACTTCCAGGATATGACAGGGCATCTTCACCTCTGGAAAGCCTTGCTTTTCCTGGCCAACACTGGGATATAATCCACTTGGATTGTTATTTGGATGATTTCTGAAATCTGAGATTATCGCAATGTGTCGTTAGGCTATTATTATTTTTAATGAGTACCTCTATAAGCAAATTGTTTTGGGACAAGTCACAGGAGCAGACTTTCTTGAAAGCAGCCATGTAACCAGTAGGAGGAAAACTACATTGCTAAACCAAGCAAGGGTAATGGAATACCAAACCAAATAGGAGGGTTGCCTTCAAATAATTTCAAGAAACCCAAAGAGCTGAGTGTTAGTAACTGTTGAATTTTTAATTGAAACAAATCAAGCAGGGGATTTTTACATCCTAAAACCTCCATAGATTTAAATTTATATGTACCAGAATTAAGCAGAGCTATACCATTTCCATCACAGAATTCTGCACTCTTGTATTTTATCAAATGTGTTTAAATCTCATCCTGAAAAAGTGGAAATGAATATTTCTATTTTGCAAGTGTACATAATATGATCAAATAATTTTTTTCATCTCTTCTTTGATAAATTTTCCCTGTAAAGCCCACTTCCCAATCACTTAATAATTTTAATTTTTCTCTTCTCTCCACTCCAGATAAAGGAGCTCTTTTCTCTTTGAAATGTCAGAAATAGAACTAACACCCCATCAGTAGTTGCACTAATACCAGATACAGAGATAGGAAGCATCTATCCCCCTCTGCAACAGTTTCCATTTTATTTTGCCATAGACTGGAATAATTCCTTCTGTTACACCACGTCATTGGGATGAGCTTGTGTCTGAAAATTGCTGCTGTGACTGAAGCTCCTCCGCTAAGACAGATTCCCAGGACAAAGGGCACCCTCCTCTACTGATAACCTGCACAAGTAACACAATTTCTTTTCCTATTGAATCCTTATTGTTTTCTTTTGACGTCATATTCCAAAGTTCAGCCCATTCCAGTGCCATCTCCCACTTTTTCATAATTTATTGTCAGGTGGTATTTTATTTGCATCATTTATTAATATTTAATGTGCCTTTTGCCCAGCTGCAAGACAGAAGTATTTCTTGGCCATGTCTGGTTTTTTTTTTCTCTACATTATGTCTTATTATCTTGTTGCTATCCATGAATGGAACAAAATCTCTTGTGATACCACAATGTGAAAAACTAAACTACACAAAGTCAAACTACAGGACTCAAAGTAGGCCTCTGTTTTTGAGCTCTGATGCCATCAGAATTATTCTGAGGAAGCTGACATACATTTTCAAGTTTTCCAAGCAAGGATTTGTATATACCTTTATTTTATTTGAAACCATTTTGATTTAATTCATGTAGTATTAAAAATATTTTTAAGAGATTCTTATTCTTTTTTCACAAATTTTAGTATAATCTTAATACCATCCATTAATCTTAAAATCCATAAACTTTCTCTAGAATGGCCCTGCAATTTTCTGTGATATTTTAAAAATAAGGGCTAATAGTTATAGCGATAACAACAAAAATATCATCAAGACCTTACTTCAGCCCTACTGATCTTGCTTTATGTCACTGACAATTTATTTTACAATATGTGAAATGTGTAATTTTTGACTAACCACAAAATAATTTGAACTTTTTATTAGGTAGTCTGGAATTGTTTTGTAAAGATATAATAATTTTTGGTTTATAAAGTAAGTTTGCAACCCAAGAAAACAGAATCAAAAAACCCTGGGCTTAGAGAAATTCAGTAATCTTAAGTTTGTTTTGCTGAGGGCCCTTTTAACATTTTGACAAATCTGGACAATTTTCATTTCCCATCTATTCCTAGATAGGCCTTCCTGTCCTCAGCCCTGAACCCTGCCTCCTTTCCAGAAAATTGCAGTCACCTTTCCTTCAGGGACAGCTTGACAAATTGAGGCAAGATAAAGATTTGGCATCCCTGCTCTGAGTCCCCATCTGCCTGGAAGAGCTATGGTAAGAGCACAGAAATGGACATAACCCTTTACTGCAGCATATCATTTTCTGGACATTTTTCTGCCATATGAAGTTGTGATTTATGGCTCAAATTAATGAACACACACTCCCACCTTCCCCAGGGGTTTTTGGGTGTTTTGGAGCCACAGGTCTGTGGCATTGGGAAGCTGCAGACCCTTGATTTCAGTAGGAGCAACACCTGGACCTCTCCTTCCTGCTGAGAGCACTGGGAACAGCAGGAGGATTTTTGTCTCCTGGGCTGAAGAAAGTGACCCCAGCAGCCAGGCTGCACTGCTTCACTGAATGGGCCTGGCTGGCTGCATCCTTATCCTCCCACAATCAGCAGAGCTTTAGGTAGGGAGGATTTTGTCACACTTCTTCTCTTTCAGCAAAGCAGGCTAATAGGACTTTTATGGCTCAAGGTTTCTGATTTTCTACAGTCACAGGCAGACATTACAACAGGGAATAGGATTATTGTGATCTACTTTCAAATTTCTTTTCAAACCACTAGTCCAGGTACTTGAGAAATACTGCTCACTATCTGATACTACTACTACTACTACTATTACTACTACTACTACTACTACTACTACTACTACTACTACTATCATCATCATCATCATCATCATCATCATCATCATCATTTGGAAGGCTCTAAAAGAAAGTATATGTCAAAAATGTAGGAAGGGGATGCATCAGAACCAGTTCTGTTACTACATTAATTATTGCACTCAAATCAACATATTATTATTATTTTGCCCAAGTTTATATTATTACATCCAGAGGGGAAACAAGTGTCACAAGCAGGTGAGCAAAAGGTTTCTCCTAGCAGGATCAAACTGTGAAGAGCTAGAGATCTACAGTGTTTCCAAAGGTTTGAGGCACTTTCAAAATTCAGTCTTTCTAACTGCCTACACAGAAGAGTTTTCAAATCTGTTTGCATGCTTAAAATTTAATCTAAAAAGATGAGATTTTTTTTTTGTGCTGTGATCACATGGGGATAACAGAACACATACATGCAAATACAGTACAGCATTTGGAAGTGCTGAGCCTTGTGAATCAGCAGAAGCTTGGAAACTTAGCAAAAGATGATTTTAAGTTAAATGGCAAAAATAATGGTAAGTGTATAAATGTATAATTTGACAATACATTAGGTTTTGCTATTCTCTGCTAAGAATGATACCTTTAATCTCTTGCTGCATTCAAACATTTATTTGACAAGCATAAGTACAAATTTTTTCATAAATATTACAAAAATTGTGTCTTAAATAAAAATATTGTTGCCATGGGACAAAACTTTAGATGATATATGCAGAAGTTACAGTAGCATCCAGGAGTTCATATTTTGTAGCCATATACATTAGGGAAAACCTGTATTAACTGTTAGCATTTTTTTTTTCCTCAGCAAAATGCGTTCAAAATATTTACTAATTAAAACCTTTATATCTTTTAGACAGCAAAAGTGCTTTTTCCAACCTGCAACAGCTATGTAACTTATTTTATTAGTGGTTTGGTAATAAAGTCAGATAAACCTTTGATTTAATAATTAGCATTTATAGAGTGCTTTCTCTTCAGAGCACTTCGCGAACATTAACTAATTAATTCTTGCAACTGACTCTCCTGTAATTTGGAGAAGCCAGTATGTTCATAGACATTTGCCTATGGTAAGGGGAAGAAAGAATTATTTCAGACATGTTATGACTTAAGACATAAAAATTAAGTTATTCACTTAAGTTCATGAAGATGGAAACATTGTCAGAGTAGGAACTGAAATTAAATTATTGTGGTTTAATCTGGCAGGCAGCTGAACACCACACAGCTGTTTGCTCACTGTCCCCCTGACACTGGAATAGGGAAGAGAACTTGGGGGGGGGGGGGGGGGGGGAAGCTAAAATTAATGGGTTGAGATAAAGACAATTTAATAAAACAGAAAAGAAAGGAATAATGGTGATTGTGATGATGATGATGATTATGGTCATAATTATTATAGAAAGAGAATTGGAATATACAAATCAAGTGGTGCACAATGCAATTGCTCACCACCCACTGATAGATGTTCCCAAGCAGTGACCCCTGGCCACCTTTCCCCCTGGTTTATATACTGAGCACTCTGGAACTCGCATACCTGTCCCTCTAGGATTGAGGTTGGTTTTCCTCATGTCCTCTCTGAATTCATGCAGATAAAGCCATGGCGTGACCCATGGTGTGTAGTCACTCTGTCCTCTCTCTTGAGCAGAGTCCTTGTAGCTGAGATACTGGTCTGTAGTGGTGGGAGTAGAATATATGAATAGCTGGAATTCACAGGACAGGTTTTTGGGCAGTTTCTCCACAGCTGAGGCATAGGTCCATAATGAGGCAGGGGTACTTTCTTCATAGTGCCAGAGCTGGACAGCCAATTCACCCACTATTTGTCCCTCTCTGTCTCTCTGTGTCATTACTGACAATGAGTTGGCATACGATGGTGTTGGGCTTGATAAGCCCAACTTCCACACGTACCTTTCTCCATTTGTCTGGGGGATGTACAACAGCTTTCTTGAAGAGATACCTTTCCCTAGGGCCTGACAGGTGTCAGCTCCAGAAGCTGAACACTTGTGTCCCTTTTCCTACTGCATTATCAATGCCTTCTTCCCTAGAAAAGGATCCAAGCTATTTGGCTTTCCTACCTTCTAATTTCAGGGTTATCTCCACAGCAAAGCTGTGAGGTGACAAGTACTCACCTGGATGATGGCTGAAATCTTTTCACATATCTCACATCTGACTTGGGGATAGGTTGCCCTCTCCTTTATGAGTCCTGCATCTTCTTTCTCATGTTCTCCTGATGGTCCTGCTCTGAAGTAGTCTGCTTGTCACTTCTTCCCTTAGTAAGGGAAAAATTTCTTCCTTTTCTAGATAAGTTGACTTTTGCTTCCAACATTTCTACTTGTCTGTTGGGCAACTGATTATGGCAAAGGTTGGTTCAATAGTTCAGCTTCAGTGCTTGTCGTGGAGGTTGGAGTAGCTGTGTCAGTCACTGGGGTTGGAGTAGCTACATGCCTGTGTCTACTCAAGCCTGTCAGGAGGCTTGGAGTAGCTGTAGTGCAGGTTGCAGGTGTGGAGTAGCTGTAGTGCATGTTGCAGGTGTTGGAGTAGCTGTAGTGCAGGTTGCAGGTGTTGGAGTAGCTGTGGTGCATGTTGCAGGTGTTGGAGTAGCTGTAGTGCAGGTTGCAGGTGTTGGAGTAGCTGTGGTGCATGTTGCAGGTGTTGGAGTAGCTGTAGTGCAGGTTGCAGGTGTTGGAGTAGCTGCAATACCTGTTGTTTTCTCATCAGATGCAAACATTTTCTTTTCCCCTTGCATGTGCTGAGTAGTCTTGAGCAGGGCTTGGTTGGGCCAGTCCCCAGCATGTTGCAGTGATTTGTGTCTCTCTGGAATGGTCAGGGTGATGGCATAATTTTCCCAAATATTTTACTAATTATTCAGTATTCTCCACTGATTCAGAAATGAAGTTCTGAAACATTGGAGGTTTGCACTGTCCGAGGTACTGGCTCTTACTATCCCCCATACCCTGCCATGACTATCCAGCCTTGGGGGAGATCTCTGAGTGGTATTCTTAAACAGTTGTTTCAACATGCCCTGAAACATATTCAGGAGTAGGAGACGTATCAACAGGAATATGCTGGTTTGAACATCCTGAGGATATAAAAATTTTTCAAGAGCTGTTTTAACTAGCTTGGAGGAGAATGGGAAGGTGAAGGAGAAAGGGAAGGTGGAGGAGCAAAGGAAAGTATCCTCCCTTGTGTTCCCCACAGATTAGCACTCTGAGTTGAAGAGGTAAAGAGTGTAATTATTAATAATTAATAGTTCTGAGATGGCTCCCAAAGTACTGAGATGATGGTAATGCTGAGTAAAAATACTAGATTAGTTTCATGGCCAGTAATTTTATCCTATCATAAGCCAGTCTTACAAAGTACAACACAATTAAACCCTTAATCCAGGCCCCAGAGGTGATAAACAGCATGACAGGGAACATACACAGCAAATAAAGTGTTACATAAGACAACCCTGAGAACAAGTGCAACAGCTCTTATAGGAATTAAGTCAACATGGTGACCAGCAACGATAAATCAATTTCATAAATGCTTATAGCAAATTTGCTTTAACATTTAACATTTATTATTGTAAGAGTGGAATATTGTTTGTTCCCTTTCTTTCCTATGGATTTATTGATTTGGGGCCTACAATAATGCAGTTTTCCTGTTTATTGCATCCCATCTAGCCACTATGTTTTACTGCATTTTACCCATATTATAGGTATGTAGGTCTTTGTATGTTGAAAGTGTTATTAGGAGAGCACAAGCTGCAAGAAGGCTGTGTCATGGCCTTGATGGTATCAGAGGGTAATGAGGAGTCATTTGCAGGTTTTTGACTCAGCAAGGCAAGTAAGGTCTCTTGGTTCACAGGCTTTAGGAAATTTCCTGAAATTAAGATAGTATTTTTACAGAAAATAAAGGCCATTAATAAAATTTCAAAATTAATGGCTTCTTTTCAGTGAAATGTAGAATTCCATCATGTATGAAGGTCCAGTTTTTTATCATTTTTTGGTTTTGCTAAATGTTTTGACAAACTAATTAATATTAATATTAGTTTGTCAGATTTTGTAAGTGTATTATTTTTTGTGTGATTAAATCTTAAACTAGAAATTAATTGTATTACTGCTGTGCATCAATTTCTCTTTGATTGAAAACAAACATTTGAAAAAGCCTAGAAACTTCATGATGTTTTTAATAGCTCAACCAAGTTTTCATATATCATGTATCTTCTTTGAGCAAGAAAAACAGAGTGAAACAGCAACAGAGAGATATCAGCTAGTGCACACTTCATCATTATATTCAGATAAACAATACAATTAAATAATGTAGGAGGTTTGTGAAGATTAGAGCATTAGGGGCTGAGAACCCCTTGGTGATCGGCTATTTGTTAAGTATTGAAGAGTAACTTTTTGTGATTCTGTTTCTGTACGCTGAGCCTGTCAAGTGGAGACTACTAGAAAACAGAGCAGTGCTGTGTTTTGCAATTGTTGTGCCAAGCACTATTTCTCTATGGAAATGAACAGATTTTTTTTTAATTTGCTACTTTATTGTATTTATAATTAGCCGTCTGGAAAAAAAAGTTCCCTTTTAGCATCTGCAGTGACGCATTGATTCTTTCATTACAGCAAATATACATGACCCCCGGTGTTCAACTGTAAACAATAATAGTTACTGGCTTCATTAGGAAGCTAGCAGATGGCTTGTAAGTTCTCATGGTAGCATTTATCCATTTGAGGCTTGCAGCGTGCAAATGTTTGTCTTTTAAACAGGATAAAACAATGTAAAAGGGAATCTGTGCTTTGTTTTTATTAGTAGCAATTCATTTGTTTTGCAGATTTGAATAAGTATCTGAGTGCACTGTCAATATTTCCTGGCTGCAGGTAAAATACTCTCTGGGCCTTACCTCTGCCTCTGTGCCATTTTCTGTACCAGAAGAAATGAGGCTAAATACCACTTCCAGAGCTTTGACAGAGATGTATTTTTCTTAGCAGAACTCATGCTATAAACCCAACCCTGTATCCTTTCTCCTTTCTTTTTTCCTTGCCCTTCCCCTTCCCTGTGGTGCCCTCTGGGGTACTGGTACTGCCCCCAGTTTACCCTACACAGGCTGGGGATCTGGCCATGACAGTCATTACTGCCCTTTTGTTATTCCAAAGCATTTACAGAGCCAAATTTTTGTTCACAGCTTTGGAATACCTGATGAATAACAGCTCATTTACTGTCATCACCAGTCTGGTGCCTGGAGTGTGATGAACTTCAGGGTGCTTCCCAGATAGGCTGCAGGCAGTTGCAATGATTGTCAAACATAACTGCCACATTTATTATCTCAATAGCCAGAGCTATCTGAAGACCAGTTAATATTCAATAAAATTTAGTAGAGCACAGTAGCACTTTTAAAGCAGAGCAGTGTGTGAGCATTTGATGGCTTTTCCTGTAGCGCAAATACAGCTCAGACTCTCATTACTCTTCTCACATACTCAGTTTTGTTGGGAATCAAGCTCCATTATCAAGATGCAGAAGCAGGAGTCTCATATTAAATATGCTGTTAAATACCTTCAGTTGTTTTTGAAAGCACAGATATGTGGTGGTGCAAACTCCCTCAAAGAGCTGCACCACTGCATTACAACTGGATCTGCAGATGGAGAAGCCAATAATTACTTCATAGTTTGTGTTCATTCAGTATTGGCTGCTCATAGTTTCTTCACATAAGCATTTGGCAGTTGGTTTTTACAGTATGAAGGTAAAAATCAGCCATTTGTTTCAGAAAGGACCATCAAAAATTAGAAACTTTTTGTAGGAAAAATCTTATTTTGAGGGTTTAAATGAACCTGACTGCCTGGGTGTCATGTTTCCTTTTTGTACAATAAAGGCATGAGTATCAAGAAGGGAATTTTGAGTAAGCAATGGTGTAAAATTCTTTAGGGTTTCATATTGTATTTTCATGTTTTATATACAGTTTTAAAATTACTTTTGTTTGGAGGGACATCTGTACCCTCAAAGAGATATTGGAATTTTGCTTTCAGAGCATGTATCTTCACTTTTTATTGTCTTTGTTTTATTAAAAATAGTATTTGCATAAAAAACTTACTTTCTTCTAAGCACATCTGCTCTTGCTTCTACCTCACCTAAAGATCTAACCCTTTGCATGTGATATCTACAATGAAGAATAAGCAGCAGGAGCTGATGAGCTTTCAAGAAATAAAGATCCTATTTTCATGCAAATGTACTAGTAATTAAAATCGTTGGGAGAAAAGAAAAAGGCAACTCAATATGTAATACATTCAAATTTAATTTGAAGTATAATAGTTTTAAACTTTTCCATAAGAACACCCAGATTCTTTAAGTGGTTTCATTTTGAGAACAGTAATAATTGTCATTCAGATTAATGGGTTAGATTTTCTTCTCAAAAGACACCTTTAAAAAAAGTTTTGGGGTAATAGTAAGAAGTTTTAAAGGTTGTGGGGTTTTTCCCTGTGGTTTGAAATAAAGTTAAATTCCTAAGTGAACTGAACTGCCATTCAAGCCTGTGGGTGAAGTATGGCTGTACTTAAACATTCAGCCTAAGGCCTACTACGAGCCCAACATGACTTCCACTACAGAAAGTATGTCAAGCTGTACCTTCAGCATTTACTGTTGTCATTAACCATCTCACTTTCCTGAAGGAAGCAGTTTATTGAAAAACAAAAACTGTTTTTATTAAGTTTTACCATTCCTTTCAACCACTTCAAATCTTACAGATTCAAGGAGAAGATACTTTGTTGTAGTAAGGCATTCCATTATTCTATCCTTTTAAAATTACTGCAGGAGTTCAGAGAGAATCAACTTATACCTCAGTGAGACTTAACTTACACTATTTCTCTTCTCTTCTGAAATGCGAGATCTTGAGCATTCTTTATTCTCATGACACATGAGCAAAATTCCTAATAAAATAAAAGCATTGCCTAAACGTGGGATCCAGTCCATTCATCTTTGAAGCTCTAAGGCTGCAAGGTTCAAATGCATAAACAACTTCTGCCATTTTATCTTATGATATTCAAATTCCTTACTTTGTATATGGAACTAGTCACAGCTCCCAAGTGATATGTGCGTCTTTACTGATTAGAAATAAGTTTACTTCTGATGGTTTGGAAAGGCTGAGCATTTTACACATATATATTATTGTGCATATATATATATTATATATATATAAAGCTACATAATTTAGATCTCATAAAATAAAGAAGTGAGGTATTGATGATTTATTGATTAATGCTTACATTTGGATGATGTGGATCAGGAGCTAGTAAATAATGTAAGATCACCATATAGACCATAGCTGATGACCATTTACTTACAAATGAGCTACCAGTAAGTACACATAATATATTAATTATTTTTAATATAATAAAATAAAGCAAGGAACTCACAGTAAGTCCTTTTTTTTTTATAATACCGTGATGAGATTGCTTCCATTTCTGCTTCTACTCTCATTTCATTTTCACAGCTTCACTCAGTACATTCCTATTAAATATATTATTGTATTTCTTCCAACTTAGTAGAAATACTTATAAAAAATTTCTGGATGTCTTGAAAGCTTCATAAAGCAAACAATTAAATGGAAAATTGTCCAGAACAGGATCCCAAGAAATTATTCTCAAATGCATTGGGCCTATTTGTATTCATCATTGTACTCACCAAGAGTAGGGATAATGCCCCTGATGCCAGTTGTGCTAACTGCAGATTGCTCTATTTTACATATTCTACCAAAAAAGGTTATTAGTATTAAAAATGAGCATTCAAAAGTTATAAGCTGAAAATATTATGAAGTGTTAGGAGATTGCTTTAAGCAGGTATAATTTGCATATTAATGTGTGGATACAAAATCTGGAAACCTACCAAAGGTGGATATCTGAAAGTCTTTGAGGAAAAACTCCTTATGAAAATATTAGATATTAAGTATAGATCTAAGATTCATCAGAACATTTGACAGCACCTTTATATTACCATCACCCAGTAAGATGATGAAAATATCTAAAATATGTTAAGAGTTAAGCAAGAACAGCCACAGGCTAATTCAAAAGAATCATAAAAGAATACTATGAGCATTGTCCATATCCACTTAGATAGGTTTAACAACACAGAGGAACTAAAAAATGCCAACACAAAATGGGTCAGCATGGCAGAGATTAGTTCATGCCCTTGCTGTGAGAAGGATTCAGATGGGACAAGGAAAATGTTTATTTTCTTCTCAGTACCCTGATCTCCAGCAAAAACACCTGTCAGGAAGGATCCCTCACAATCACTGCTTTCAATCCCATTTTCTCCATAGGTATCTGACATCAGTAGTAAAATACTGCTTTATGTAGTGAAGGTTAGAACTCACTGTGAAAAAAAGATCTATTCTATTCTATTCTATTCTATTCTATTCTATTCTATTCTATTCTATTAATTTTCTTATGCTGCATTTAATATCTTGGTATTTGAATTCTTTCAATAATGAGGTATGGTATCATTTAACCTCTGGCCTAAAAATACTGAGGAAATATGTATGCATAATTTTGGTTTGTGTCATTGAGGAAGGGTCGGTTTTATAGTGTAGTTGGTCTTGCAGATGAAGCAGAAGGTAGTGATCAGGTGTGATTGTCTTTTTTCTCTGCAAGAATTGATTCTATTTTTGTTTCTTTCTCCTATGTCTCTCCCTCCAGAATTTTGTCTGTCATACAGGTAGAGGTTATTTTGATAGAGGCTGGCAATGAAGCATCTCTTTCAAGCCATAACCTCACATTCTTCATCCTCTAGATTTCAGTTAGTTTGGCCTGAGGCTGCAGAATACAGGGATCTAAGATCTTCAGATTGCAAATCCATGAAAAAGCAGTGTGAGGAGTGCAGAATGGGTTTTATGTGACCAGAATTGACTCTGAGTTTCAGAAGATGAGAAACAGGCTAGAACATCTGGAAAGATGCAGGTTTCACTCTGCTTTGCTCCTCTAGTTAACAGAAGTTAGAATAACAAAGCAAGATCATTATTTAGTGGAGTTCAACAAATAGATCTACCAGAGAGCAAACATTAGTCCCAGATGCAAAGATGTAAAGATCCACAAACCATCCATAATTATGGACTGAGTTGGCCACTTAGTTGACCACACTGCTTTTTGTGTTTAGTATAAACTTACTGCCTCTGTGAACTCCTCAAGCAGCATCACTTATTTCTTTGCTTCAGCTTCAGGCAAATGTTTATTTAGGAGCTGTTAAAAGAATAAGCTCTCTTGATTCTAATGAGTATGGCTATATGTACACTTTTATGTACATTTACACTTGCTGTTGCCTTATCTTCACAAAATCACAGAATTGTTTGGGTTGGAAGGGACCTCTGGAGACCATCTGGTCTGAGCCCTCTGCCAAGGCAGGGTCACCTGGAGCAGGTTACACAGGAACACATCGAGGTGGGTTGAACCTCTCCAGAGAAGGAGACTCCTCAACCTCCATGGGCAGTGCTCTACTACCCTCAATGTAATGAAGTTCTTCCCCATGGTGAGGTGGAACTTCATGTATTTTAGTTTATGACCATCTTGTCTAACTCATTCTTCTTCTGCATGTGGAAACTGAAAAGGCAGGTGGGAGACTCCATGTCTCCCATGTGACTTACGGAAATCCAGGATTTGGTAGCAATAGCTCTGCTGTCACTCACTGTTCTTGAGTACAAACTTTGAGGCTGAGGGGAGAATTCACACTGCAGCACTCAAAGTGCAAGTATATATACACCAGTGAAGAGTTTAGCATATATTGGACTGGTTAGAGAGTATAGCAACAAAGAGCATCACTTAGTGCTTAATACGTACACTTTTGAAGTACAGTGCACTAAATCTCTCTTTGTTCCCAGAAATATCACAGCGTTCTTCCAACAAGGGCTGTCCTCTACCTCCGTTATTCTTTCTGATTTTTGGCAGTAACTGGAAAATTCTCAGAGTAAAATTCATTTTGCAATTCCATCAGTCACTGATGTGCCTGCTGGCATAATTACCAGTCACTGCATAGACAAACAAGTAAAATGATGGAAAGAAGTGTTAATCTTTGTCTTCCTGAAACAGATTCAAAACAATATTCTAGTTTTCAATTCTTGCCATGCTCCTTTGTACTGTGAGTCTGGATTTAGCATTCTCCATCTTCTGTATATAGTTTTTGTCCTTTCTAGCTGCTGCCAGACATTGAATGATTAATGGTATTTTACATTTTTACCAAATAGTTTGAACAGAATTTAATGAAATAATTTATCTAATTACCTGATGTTGTAAGCTTTTTATTGAACACCACAAGGTCTTTTACATGCTCAACCCATAATTTCGGGCATAATCTCCATTATTTTATTAATATTCTTACTTTTAGCATACTTACTTTTAATATACTTACTTTTATACATTATAAATCTTCACTTTTATAGCATATATATATATACACCTTTTTTCCCCCACTGAATTTGAGCTATGTTGTCCTTGTTTCTGTTCATGGTCAGCTGTTACCTGTATTCCTCACACATGAAATTGCACACCTTGAAGCTCTGTCAGTTATTCTGTTCTTTAGTGTGATGCAGATGTGGATCTAATGCTAAGCTCTCTGCATTTGTCATCTTCCTTTCACATTTATGGCCATTCCTTGACTTGGAAAGCAAGCCAGTTTGTTGTCCAGTTGAGAATTACTTCCTTACCTTCTTACCCTGTTCATTAATAATGTATTTGGTACTGAATTAAAAGCTTCCTTAGAATCCAAGTGAATAATATATGCTTCTTTACTTTTGTCTGCTTTTGTTGTCATTTTCCCAAAGAAACAAAGCTAGTTTGTTATGCATGATTTCCATTTTGTTAATCTTCACACCAAACTATTAAATATTCTATTTGTGTGGAAGATCTGGGCAGTTTACCAAAATAGAAATGTTCCTCTTGTATTTTTAGATACCTGTCATACTGCCATAAGCAATGTTTAACATTTTACAGACAGTACATAAAGCAATGTGTTTGGTACTGTACCCAATGCAAAAATACGTTTTCACATAACAGAAATGAACTGCAACCTAATAGAGAACAAAGTAGTTTCCATCAAGAAATACTTTAAAATGTCCTGAAACATATATTTTGTGCACAAAAATCTGCCATTCAAGTTTTTACATCAGTTACAGTTTCAAAGAGTACCCTGGGGTGCGACTGTTACAATGTGAAAACAGCAAAAGAAATATGAGTCTGCAAAAATGTCACAAACACATGAAATTAAAAAAAGTACCCATTAAATTTGATGGAAGAATTACTGTTCCAACCTATTAGGCTGTTATATATTTAAAACTGAAATTCCTTTTAAAAGTCTTGCTACTGAAACCCCAATGAATTCCATAGTGATTCATGTTGGAAAGAAGTCTGATTTGAGACTTTTGCCATATCCTGTTTTTTCCTTCACTGAAAATTTTGTGGACATGTTAAAGGTAATGTAGAGCTTTATTTGCAACAAATTTTTTTCCTTGCATAGTTTGTATTTCTGGTCTTTGTGATTTATTAGTGGATACAGATTTTAAAAATGACAAAAATAAAGATGAAAATGTAAGCATCTTCATTGTTGCCTTCCTGAAATCTGAAAGCAAAGCCTGAGTTTGTGACTCTCCATGCAGAGATAGTTGTGTTCTATGTGCAAATTATGGTTTCATAAATGTGACCACTACAGCCAGCTGCACAAGTTGGTAGAGCCTTAGAGGGCTGGTTCTCTGGCCATTCATGTGACTTAATGCTTTCACCACACTGACTGATACATCCTAACATTGCTTCTGGAGGATTTCTGGCCCCTGGGCACTTCCATCATGACAATTGATCTCTTGGATTCTGCAAGCCCAAAGCCCCTTGAACCATTACCAGATGGAGTTGTAACTGGGGGCCATATAGGGAAGTAACAAAGCTGGCATCTCCCTCTATGTAATCTTGGACCAGCAGATGTCCCTTCTGGCATATTCTCTTTCGCTCCCTTCAAAGAGGAGACACAGTTTGTATTCTATGTTTAGGGGCTTCACGGTCTCTGGGACTGCAGCAGTTCTTCACAACGAACTTTTGTCTCACTAATTATTAATTTTATGGTATCACCAGCACACACTGGCATCTCATTATTGGCTCTCCTTTCAAAAGCATTTATAAATATAGTGGAAAACATATCTCATACAGACCACTGTGAAACTCCACTTTTGACCTCTTTTACAATGAATACTGACCATATACTCTGATGCTCTCACTTTTATCTTTTAATAAACTACTTATCCATGCAGGAAGCCTCCCTTTTTAAGCTGCTATTGTTTAGACAGATGCAGGGTCCTTTAGGCTGCCCTCTACTCCCAGGGGTTTCTAGTTCTTACTTTGTCCCCACATCCCTGTCAGGATTGTATTGAAACAAGCCTTAATCATAACCTAGCAACAGCTCAGGTTCAAAGAGTGGACCTGGAAGTGGTTTATGGCTGGGCGTGATGATCTTAAAGGCCTTTTCTTACCTAAATGATTCTATGATTCTCTGAATCTATAAAGAGCAATACAGATATTGCTTCTGAGATAATACATGCATGTCATAACTTGTGATAGGTCCTTTTTTTTCCCAGATATTTTCTTCCATGTTGAATCAAGAAGCACACTCTTTTCAACCACCTTTTGTGACCTTTGTCAAAGGCTAACACTGAGCTTAGGCTGAAGCCTACTGGCATGCTTAAGGTCCCTTGAATAATGTTCTACCTTGGAATCTCCTGGACATGTGTCCTGCACTTCCTTGGAGTCCCTTTTCTACCCTCAGCCTCATCACCCTCTATAAGCTTTCTAGTTTTTCAAACTTTAAACCTAGACCTTAGGACTTGCCCGAACCTGAGGCTGTACTCATGTTACTTTCAAATCCTATGGGCTAAAAGGATCATGCCTTAAAAGAAGAGATACAAATGTAGTGTTAAACCTGCTAATATTTTAATAATCTAATCGTACAATTTACCCCATTAATGCAGAAAAAATACAATAGCAATACAGCTCAAATTGTTCCTATAAACTTTGTTTTTCCTACTTTCTCTGAGGCTGTACTCACCTTCTGGATGTGCCAATGGGTCCTAAGATTAACAACTTCCATCTTCCTTAAAAAGATTGCTTCAGAAATGGATGTGTCATTGACCTCCTGAGTCCTTTGATGGAAAGACTTCAGTGTTCAGAGTAGGAGTCTCTTTCCCCTTGATTTGGGATCTGCTTGGGTTTTCTTAACAGCAGTCTGCATTCTTCTCATTGGATAATCAGATGGTTCTCAAGCCTGAAATTTTCCCCACAGCTCCTTTCAATGTAAAAAGCCACTGTTACAATGGGATAGTTATGCTTTTGCCATATAAAGTACACACAGACTGTGATCAACCCAGGTAGGCAATACTCTCTTGACCACTAGGTGATTGTCACACACACACACACGCAAGAAAACCCCAAATTAAAATCAGCCTATGTCAAGACAGGCCCAGACAGCTCCTGAAACCCAGCACTATCTGATCGTATCAGTGTCTGGCCTTTTACTTGTATTGACAAAATCCTATTTACTGAGCTACATCTGAAAGCACTGAAAATAACAACACAGGGAACAGTTTCTCATTGCCTTTGCTTTTCTGTGCCTTTTCCTTTATTTGAGAACACTATTCACACTCTTTGAAGTAATTGTTCCTTAGTCTTGCCCCAAGTCTATGCCAGACCATGCTGAACTTGCTTAGGATGCCCTCACATAATGTGCTCCCTATAAACCAGCATCCCAAGGCATGTCTTGATGGTCTTTTTTTTCTATCTTCAGTCTTACCACCCTTGCAGACATTTGGGTTTAGAAAACCCTAATTCTAACCTGAACTCATGTATTTTGAAAATCAAAGTATGCTGTGTCAATGTCATCATTCCTATAAAATCCACATTCTTTTTAACTCCTTTGAAGAACTATCGGTATTGTAAAGCAGTGTGTTCCTCAACAGAATGCTAACTCTTACCAAATAAATCAGATCTATCCAGGTGTCTCCTGATTCTGTTTCTTATCAAGGTTTCTTGTAATTTGTCCTGTACTCATCAGACTTAGATTCCTACTATTTCCAGATTTTCCCTGGAACCTTTTTAAAAGATCGATTTCACATCTTCTGCCTTCCAGAAGTAAAGCAATTTTAAGCAATAGGTTAAGCCCTGCAGTGAGTAATTCAGCTCTTTTGTCCCTGAGTTCCTTTAGAAATTTGGAGTGTATACTATATATTCCTGGTGATTTTCACTTTATCTGTTTATTACATAATCTCTTCAATTTCAGACTGCTCTTCAGATGAGTTCCCTGCCAAGAAGGGTTCTGATTTTGGAATCTTCCCAGTTCTTTCCACAGCGACCACCAATGCAAAGGGTTCATTTAGCTTCTCTGCAACGACCTTGACTTCTCTGAGTACTCTTTTATGCTGTGAAAACAAACTAGCCTTACAGATTCTGGCAAACCTCCTGCTCCTGATGTGTTTGTGGTGAAAAGGATTATTAGTTTTGATTCCTTTGTTAGGTATTCTTCAGATGCTTTTTGGTCTGCCTTATTATGTTTTCACATTTAACCTTGCAGAGTTTGTAACTCTTTCTTCTTTGTAATTTGAACATGACTTCAGCATTTTCAAAGACAGATTTTTGCTTCTAACAGCCTTACTTACCCTGCTGGTTAGTAACACCAACTTCCTTTGCCCTTTCTGAGGTCTTTCTTTAGAGAAAGTGTGTACTTCAACTACAGTATCTTTAAATAGGTTCCTTGGTGCCTGTACAAAGTTGAGACTCTGAGCTGCCCTTCTCTTCATTTGGCAAACTTCCTTATTCTCACTTTGTTACTCTTTATTGAATTACAACAGAACTGTAGGGAAGAAGTGCCTGGGTGTAAGCCCCTATCTGTTCCTTGACCATGATCTAGTCTAGAAGTTTTTCAAGGAGATTCCTGACAGGGTTCCTTTCCTTAGAGCTGGGTCTGTAAAGAACAAAGAAATAAAAATGTGGGGGAATATTTGCTGGTCTAGGACTTCCTGTGTGCTTATTTGCTCTTGCTTTTTTCCCCTAGTCCTATGGATATTTAATTCACGCAACCACCCTGTGCTTCCCTCCCTCGGTTTTAGTGGACAGTTGTCCCCATTTGTATTTTTGTGGCGCTCTTACTGGTGTCACATCTGGAGTGACAGTTGTAATGAAAGTGATGCTGTGCACAGTCAGGCTGTAGATATGCCTTGAGCTTCCCTGCTAAAGCACCAGGGACAGCCCCTCATGGTAGGTGTTCAGTGACCCAGATGTATCACGGGTCTGGCACACCCAGGGCCAGCGGAACCAAAGGGACGGCTCAGTATTGGGGCCTCTGTGCAGAAGTGATGGTGAGATTGCAGAGCATGAATGTGAGACTGAGCAGAAGGCAGGGGTAGGGTTCCCCTCATCAGCCTCATATAAGGCACTATCAGCCTTGGGTAACTCAGCTGCTAGCTTAGAAGATCCATTGCTCAGGGTGATGACCTGCTTGTCTGGATGCACCATACCTTTGGGTATAGGGAACTGACTGCCTGGTCTAGGAAATCTCTACCATATCTGTACCATGGCTAAGAAAATTCAATTACAGCATTAAAAAACCGACAACTTTTGAAAATAATGAGATGTAAAAATAGTAACAGGTAGGGGTTCTTCTTACTTCCTTTCCATGCCACTTTTTAAGACTTTTGTTCTAAGGTTTTTTTAACACTCATATTTCTCTGCAAACCAATTCAGAAACCTTTTGAAGACCTTAGGAAAAGATGAAAATACTTCAGCCAAAAAGTGAAATTCAAAAGTTAGAACTTTGTGCCATGGCACTTTCCAAGTAAAAGTGAGAAACCAGTGAGAAAATTGAAAGCTTGAGTCCTGCCTACCATTTTAATTTAAAAAATATTGTCAAGTGTGAAAATAAACATGTAGGATGAACCTATTTTGACATATTCTAAATTTGGGATCAAAGAGATAAGCTTGTCACAGTGGGCTCCCACAGAATTTGGGGAGATAAAATTCCTGAGGCTTTGATCAGCTTTGACTGATCCTGAGCTGTCATTCAGTTGTTTATATCCCAGGAATATATAGTCATCGTTACAGTGTGTTCCTCCTTTAGTATGCACAGATCTCTGCTCTGCAGAAAGGAAAGGATTTTACGCTCTTTTATAAGATCACAAATAAAGATTAAGATCTTGCATAGCATAAATACTGGGTTTTATTTATTTGTTCTCTAGCAGTGAGGCACCACTCGTACATGGGTGGGATTTCTCCTGTCTGTGCACTTGCTATATCCCACTTCCTGTGCTATCCATTTTGAGCTGTAGCTATCTTATTTTTGTTCTGTTCATTAGTATTTGCCAGCGGGTGGTCATGAGTACAACAGAAATTCTGGGCAAGCAGCTGGTACTTCTGACAAGGTTTTCTTGGTCCTACTGCTGTAGAATTATCAGGAGAATAGAGCAGAAAAACATTTTTAGAAAGCTGTGTTTGATGCCAAGTATAAACAAAGACTACCTCTATCAAGAAACCTTTCTTTCCTAGGTACCTGATGCACTAAAACTAGCTAGGTATAAATGGTTTTATGAATGCTTTTTCAGCTTCAGGCTTTGAGAATAAAAGCATTAGCTCTTACAGACCATAGTACTTCTCATATAATCCACAGCTCATTTCAGCAGCTATCACCTTTCATCTGTCAGCTCAGAAAAATTGACAAACTCAATCCAATGACTGTTATTGACTGCAAAAGCTTCTGTTTTCGTGGTAATTATCTTAGTTCATGCCACAAGTCTGAATTTAAGTGCATAATTCAAATTCTTTTGAAGTTATATGAGCATTAGCTGTTTCATTCCTCTGTGTTATGCTTGACAAATTTGGGTCCTATTTAACATTTCTAATTATTTTTTTTTATCTTCAAATAAATTATTCTTGTCAATCTATTCCATTAAAACATAGTTTTGGAGCAAGATTTTACTCATGGAAGCATATTGTTGTCTTTGCATAAGCAGAATTTATGAGTTCAGCTCCTTCCCACAAGAGATTAAAATTTCTTTGTTTGCTTTTTGATTTTAGAGGCTTTCAAATTCACTTAGTTCACATTTAAAAAGTAGTTAAAATTCAGTTTTTATCTACAAAATCTAGAAAAAATGTGGGGGCTTTGTAAATGATTACTCATATTTTCACACTAATATTTTTTGGCTCAACCTTTTGGAAAACCATGAACTCTCAGAAGAATGGGAATAAAATAATCAGAAGTAGTAATTATGAAAGCAACATGGAAGTAAGTGTTTTAATAAACAAATAGTATAATAGTAACTATGGGGATGTAGGAAATTAATGTTGATAAATTGCACTTTAAAGTTTCTCTGGAGGTTCACTTCTTCATGAAATTGAGGCCAATATTATTTTACAAAAATTGATGACTTTCTAAATTTGGACTCAGAATACTATCAGAGAGACTGCTCTGTCATTAAAAGACGGACAAAGACTGCTTTCTAACTATGAAAAATCTATAAAAATACCCTTCCAGACATGCTAAACAGTAGCCATACCATAAGGTGAACATTATTTGTATTAAAAAAATGAATTTTCAATTTATCTTGATCTTGAAATGCAGGCTTGTAAAAGTGTTCAAACACTCCAGAAAATGAATGCTGTAGATGACATGGTGAAAAGGTCAGCTTGGACTAGGACAGATCAAAAGACTCTTAAAAATAGGTATTTATGTTAATATTATATGTATAGTATGCAATGGTCAACTTGAAGCTAGTGATAACAAACATTTTTTTATATTCAAATAACATTTTGAAAAGACAGGATGACTCAATATTTTTTTTTACATTGCCTCTGTAGTTGACATATGACTGTAACTGTAAATGCTTGGGTATCAATATTGTTCACTTGACTGATAAGAAGTTAAACAATATAAAGGGCAATAACCTGAAGTGGGGTTAGATCTCCAGACAACATTTTGCAGCTAATTTCTTCAAACAGGAAATACCACAGACTATACAAATCTGAGACTCCAGCATTCTACTGGCTGCCCACTGAAATGTGTAAACCTTGTGTGGAATACACTAATGGAATATAACATCTGTGAATATAGTTTCTGCGCATGTTTAAAGCAATTTGTTTTATATCTTGAATCGTGAGAGTTTGATTCCCTCATGTTAGTGTTGAGTCTCTTTAATACTATCTTACCTTGCTATTCTTATTATTCATGTAACAGCATAATTTTTTTAAAGTTCTGTTTAAGTCTGGCCTCTAAGATGCCTTTCAAACCCGAGTTTACCGGCTAATTATGTGTGAAGAAAATACTTTTTATCATTGTTAAGTGTAACAGATTTTTTTGTTTCATAGTGTCCTTTATTATAAAAAAGGTAAATAAAGATAAATATTTTACCTACTCATAAATATTATATATGTCTGCTATGGCAGTATGTCCTCATATCTCCATTTTCCCTCTAACATGGAAGCATTTTATTGCCTTTGCTGCCTTCCATTGTAGTGTGTCACCTTCTGTTGTATTCTTTCAAATCCTGGTAACAAGAATACTGAACACAGTATTAAAGACGCACTGATGGAAATGTCTCATCTTGCCGTGTTTCAGAAGAGCACAAAATGCAAAAATATTTGGTTTTAATAACGTACAGAGAATATGAATTTCACCATATGTTTTGGCCAACAAATGTAATTCTTGGGATTCTTCTCAGGATTGGGTTTATGTGCAATTGTCCACTAGAGTGCAGGCTGAGACCAACAAACTCATTTTGTTCCTGTCATAAACTGACTTTGAACCCAGGTGTCTTAATGTACATCGTTAGTACATTAAAGCACTGCACCTTCTAGCTTCAGCTGTGAGTATATATACTGCTATCAAATTTGATGGATATAGCTTGTGAAGCTTAGTGACCTAGGGTGGTGATAATAAAGTATTCTGGAACCTGGATAACATTTTGTTCTGTCACTATGGTTTTCTTGCTCTGGTGACATCAACTAATTTGTACTGCTTTGTAGGAGATTTCTGTATCCAGCTTTTTAGCCAGAGTCTCCATTTCCTTGCACTGCTCTTACTCATCTCTGTCAGAGTGAATCTTTCAGAGACAAAATATTGCTCAATATTGATCCCAGTGTGCTAATTTCAGGTTCTTGTATTGCAAATCAGCTGAAGTGCTGTTCAAAACACTGAAGAATTTTCTAACACAAAATGCACAAAGAAATTGATCCATAGAATATCTTCCTACAAGAATCCTGTGTTTCCTAATCCTTTAAAAGACCACTAAAGTCAATTTAACAGACACTGCATAAAAACCATTTTTATTCTAAAAAGTTGTCACGACAGGAGTAGCCAGTCTTCACAAAGATCATAAAATTCTTAGGATTTCTGGCCTGTTTCTTATTTTTGCCTGTTTAGGACATTCATCTTCTGCAGAAAAGGGCTTACCCCAGAGGACATTTATACCAGCAGAGTGATTTGGAGTTCTCCTTCTTACTGTCCCTATAGAGCCTATTGAAGTTTTTGTAGAACTAATAGGGAGTTTTTTAGTTTACTTTTCTGTAAAGGAAGAATATCGCAAATCAGTTCCCTTTTGCTTCCTCAGTTCTGAAAAAAATAAAGCACATCTGTTATTTAATTTTTTTATCTCCCTAGGCTGCTGCGAAGGCTGGCTTCAAAAGACAGTTTTTCTTCAATACTTTGAACCCTAAAAACATTCTGTTGTATTCTGAAAAATAAGAATTGGATAAATCTTAACTAATGTCTGTCTTCCCTTTCCACAGTCTATAGCCCATCCACTTTTGAATTCCTTAATGATCCCTACTTCAAAAATCACATCCTGCTCTTTGCCTTCTTTACCTAATCATCTCTTTTGTAGCTCAGAGCTGCTGTGCCTCCATGCTAAAACTCCTCATGTACTATATGCTGTCTTTGCCATCTGAGTCAATGTCTTCCTAATGTGAATATGTTTTTATTTAGAATGGTTTTAAAGTTACAACAGCATAAAAAGTATGGATACAAACTGAAAGATAAAAAAATAATCTTAGTAGTAGCGAGTGCTCAGCTTGGGCTATTTCAGTCTGAACAAATCATGTTTGTCTGATGTAGATAACTAAAAGCAGAATCTTATAATAGGGAAGTACCAGGAAATATTGAAAAGGAATCATGCTGTCAACTCTACTTATGAAATAAATTAGGTTTACTAATGGTTATATTTCCCCTCATATCTACAGTGGGAGCATAGAGTTCCTGTTCTTCCAAGTTAGGATGTCAAATGTATTTCCTGACAGCTCCAGCTCACTTTTCATTATTGATAAGTTAGAGCAGTGTGGCTGTTAGCTGCTCTTTTGTAATTAGTTCAATGAGGCTAGGAAACAGCCAGAATGCAGAAGAGATGAAAAGTATTCACATACAACATGATACTGGCACCTGAGCTCCCTCTGCCCTGATGCCAAGCTAACACAGGATGTTACAAAATGAAGGCATTGTGCCTTGTGTCTCACTGTTCTTCTGGCGTTATGTCCTAGGGACAGAGCAGTTATCCTCCCACTAAGGAAGGAAAATGTGTTTGAAGCTAATTTGGGGAATTTGGTGTATTGGCAATTTGAAAGGCAAGTAAGTAGGTTGAAGAGATTTCATCATGCTGAGGTGAGACACAGGACAAGCCCAGAGTGAGTGCAACAGTTCATTTTATTTTTTTTAACTTAGTTAAATTAGCCAGTGTATGTGAGAATGCCGAGATACTGTCTTGCCCCCCACCCTCAATCCACAGGTTAGCTGAAGGGGTAATTCATCTCTCATCACAGAATGGGTTTAGCACATTGCTTAAAACCTTCCATGCTAAATACCATATAAAGATGTAAGAAAATGATTCTGTATAGCAGCTCTTACATGAAGGTTAACACGGTGTAATAATTAAATATATAAAGATACAGTCAAGATAAATTACAGGAAATTATAAATAAAAATAGGAAAATTCTCCATACCCAAAATCTGAAGCTTATCATAAACATAAAGAAGGTTAGACAGAAGTTCCACTGAATAAAAAAAACAAGTATAAGTGGAATTTGTATCGGGAGAAGAAAAAATTACTAACAGCAAACTAGTTTGCCCAAATATGAACGGATACGTGTATTCAATATAACTTGTATGGAAGAGTAAAAATTTCTGTCTTTAGAATGTATCTGATGTAAAGATTACAGATAATGTTATTTTGGAGTTTTTGCAAGTTGATACGCTGCAAGAGATTTGAGGACTCATGGATTTAGTATGAAAAGCTACTACATCATCACAGGAAAATCTTGCCAAATCAGAAGGGACAGAAATAGAAAATAACCTTCTTAGATATTAAAAATAGCCTTGAAAAATAAGGGGAAGGTAACAGAAGAAAAAGAAGTCTATGAAGTATGTAGGCAGCTGCTGAGTCTAGAAGCAGCACGCCAAGGAAGTGAAATTTTATACTGAAAGCCAAAAATTTATTTCTTGCTTCCAACTAGGGAGTATCTGTGATTATGACTAGTATGGGTGGGCAAAGAAGGTAATTCATGTTTTGGAAGGAATCACTAGGATTGCCAGAAGACTTGCAGTCTGAGACTTTGTGTCTCAGTTTACTTTCCAAAGCACAGCTTAGCAAGATTATCTGTGATTTCCAGTTGTGGATGGAGATAGGAAAAAAGATCATGTGCAATATCTTCCGTTTTTCTAGCACCTGTGTTCTGCGGTCCTGGTTTTAGCTGGAATGACGTTACATTTTTTCTTAGTAGCTGGTACAGTGTTGTGTTTTGAATTTGGTATGAAATTGTATGAGATTGCCTTAAAAGGGGAATTTGGATGTGAATAAGAGCGAGTATGAATGGAAAAGGAGTTTCAAAATTAGAGGACTGGTCAGAGACAGATACAGACATCAGGAAAAAACAAACAGAGAAAACATCAGCAAATAACACACAGCATAGAGAAAGAGCAAATCTAGCTGGAGAATATACTGATACCTAAGAAAAAATTAGGTGATCAAGGTACTGCAAAGTCAATATTTACCTATAACTAGAGCCGTAAGTATGAATAAAACAAGAAAACAGTTAAAATTCAGAAGTCACTGTATGTCCATAAAATTTTTATGTGACATGAAAAAATGTGTAGTTTTAAAAATTGATCAGAAGACTGTTTAAAGAGTATAATTTATATACTCATTTCTGACCCCAAAGAGAATAAAGTGCAAAAGTTCTGGATTTAGGGAATTTTGCAGGATTTTCTCTGAAATACTGAGAATGTGATACTCAAAATAGTATCTCACTTGGACAGAAAGAGAACTTAAATCTAACACTAGATTCTAGTTTTCAAGGAACAGATGCTATGGAAAGGTAACCTAATAAACAAGCCATCAAAATCTAAGAATAGAGAAGAGTAATGATTTCCTATTAGGACATGAAAAGCATAAAAATACCTTAATATTGGCTTGACTGATTCTGACAGAGACCATGCACAAGAATTTCTGGCATTTACTGCTTATAAATCTGTAAAAAAGGTAGGCATCTAAACACAGATTTCAATGTCCTGAATTTTGGCACCTGAGTTTGAAAATACTGGATTTGCAACAGGCTTCCATTGGCACCATAATTACCATGATATCATCCTATTAGGTTATTACCTATTAAAGGCTGGTAATAAGTTGCATTTCTTACCATCTTTATGAATAGTAGTTCCAAAATTGCATAGTATAAAGAATTATATGCTAAAGGTAAAAATCCTATAGTAATTCTGACATACTTATGCTCCCTACAGAAAATGCTACAATATAAAAATCTAACACTTTATTGCAGTCTATTAATGGGCTGGTTTGCTAACAAGCTTCTGCAGCTAACCCTGTTTAGGTCTTCCAGCAAGGGGGTTCCAAAATAGGACTTTGTTCACAGTGCTAAGCCTGACATTGCAACAAATGTTATTTGAGCAGTGAGGAAGCCATAACTTCATATTCTTTATTAGATTATGTATAGAAATTCAGAACTGCAGCATATACCAGCAGCTGCATTTGTATTTAATGTGCTCCTCAGACTGTAAGCAAGTATGGATGGAAAAATTTAACTCAGGTAGAAATTCCTATTTGGAAAAATATTTACAAGATGAGTCTTGCCTAAAAAATAATGTTCTCTAGCTATGAAAATTATTTTCTCCAAGAGCAATTTCTTCTCTGTAAGACAAAGATATAAAGACATACTGTCATATTTATTTGTCTTTGTCTTCAAACATAGTAATTAGTTCCTGAAAAATTCATTCTATTAGAAAAAAAGACAACAGCTCATTAGCTATTTCTTTTTACTTTTCCCTTAAGTTTTGAGATTGATTTCAGGGTGGACTACCAAATTGCATGCTCCATATTCTGCCAAATAGCAAACATTGCTCTCTGAGCAACAACTTATACATATGGTACTTTTGGGGAGAGATCTTGCTTGCCAGCAAAGTTAAAAGAGTCTGCTGGCAAGCAACAAGAAAGTGGGAGGGGGGTCTGTAAACTGGGGGTTCCCCTAACTCAACTAAGTTTGCTTTTATAAAATTGACAAAAGGTAGATGTGAATGTTTCATAAGAAGTAAGCTAAAAATATAAGCAACTTGACAGATGGTTACATATTTAGCATGTCTTTGAAACTTGTACCACTTTTTGTTAATAAGAGCATCTAAATTATTTGTAAATAGCTCAGATTGTTTATTGACATCTATCCAGCAAAGTCCTAATAGTCCACACTTGGGATCCTGTTAGGAAATGAGACACAAACAAAAATAACTAATGAAAGATTACCTGAGATACTTGAAACTTTTTAACATATATCCTCCTTCTATGGAACAAGAGAGGAACGTGCAAGGACAGGAGTAGAGTTCAGACATAAATTTAAAAGAAATTTGGCCTATTTGAATGCATGTCTGTCTTAACAGGGGTTTTGAGTTAGAGCCCTCTAGTTCTGTCACAGAGATCTGAATGCTTCTGAGGCAGATGACAGGTGTAAATAAACTTCTGGATCTCAGAGTTAATGGAGAGGAGGGTTCAGACAGCTGATCCAGGGTAGCTGCTGCTTTTGCAAAGCAGGCAACAGCTGGAGAAGTCCTATGGAACCTGCCAGGCAGCATGATTTTGCCCCACACCTGTAGTAAGTCAAGCTACCTACCCTCAGCACAACCCTGTGTTTAGAACACAGGATCCTGGCCTAAATCTTGCCTAGTCCAGGTGTACCCTTCTTCCCACGTGTGCTTAAAGAAAGAGGCTGTTATGTCAGATACAATAGCACATTGTCAGAAGAACAAGTCACAACCTGGCCACAAGAGTTTTCAGTATAACTCTTTGAAAAAACCTAGGGGAAATAAAAATGTAGCAAGGTTTCCAGAAGATGTGCCACATTACAGGAGTCTACTAACTAAAATTCCACCAGAAGTTTTCCTCCTCAGGCCATATCGTAAGTAGTAGTAATAGTTAGTAAGTGTTATGGGTTTATCCTCAAAATCCTAATTATGAAAAATAATTAATTTGGTGTGGATAATTGTAGTACTGCAATTTTAATTCATACTTCAAGAGTGCAGAAACAGACACAGACAGTAGAGAACTTTTTGAACTGAATTATGCTATTTTTTTTCCCTCCAGATTAATTGCATGCTCTTTAACTGTCTTGGTGATCAACCATCATCATGTCTTTCATTTCACCTTCAGGCTCATGCTTTCCTGAATGATGCTACTTTCATTAAATTTGCTTTCTTTTTCTTGCATTTAAATAGTTCCTTTTCATTCATTAGCAAACCATATATGAACATTTGTTGTCCATATGAAATTATGCCAGTAGAAGTCTTGCAAACTAAAATTGCTATGTTTTCCCACTCTTAGGGCTGGAAAACTTGTCAGTTGAAGTATAACAGGTTGCTTTTGCCAAGTTTTCTGGTTAAAACTGAATAGGAATATCTGTGAAATTAAATAACATTTTGATATTTGATAGTTTGTCAGTTGTCTAAAAAAAGCTAACTGATACAGCAATCTTAATATGAAAACATATTAGCAATATGCTCCTCTGTGTTGATCAGTGCTGATTTGGCATAGCTTCAAGAATAACTATGAGCATGGCAGGATCCTTGGCTTAGCCATCTTCTTGCACTCATGTTGGTGTGGTAGGGTAACTAATTGTGCAACTTCTGTGCACCTAGTCAGTAAGGGGGAACTATAAAGACAGCTCCTGAGATGCTGCGTACTCAGTTTCCCAAAAATGTCCTGTTTTCCAACCTTGTCACAGACATCTTTTGTGAAAAATCCTTTCCTTAGGATTTTTCACTCTTCTGGGAAGCTGAGGCCCCAGAGAAAGAATGTAAACAATGGTTATCTGCTGCTGTGGAATGCAACAGGTGCACCTGTGATTGGCCCATGTTGCATGTGTACAATTAAGGGCCAATCAGAGACCAAGCTCTCTCTGGGAGAATCAGAGAGAGCTCCTTTGTTGATTCATTCCTTTTCTATTCTTAGCATAGCAAGCTTCTGAACTTTTCTCTCTATTCCTTTTAGTATAGTCTTAATGTAACTTATATCATAAAATAATAAATCTAGCCTTCTGATGATAGAGTCAAGATTCTCGTCTATCTCTTCACCCCTGAAAGACCCTTGCAAGCCCGGCAACACAACCTGAAGCATCCTCCCAGATGAAGAGGAGATTTTTGATCGGGCTGCAGGAAACCGTTCTCTCAGCCCTGTCAGTTGGCCGCATTCAGATCAGTGGTGCAGCTCACATGCAGTGCAAGCCCACGGCTGGCACACACAAACCCCTCTTGGGGATGCTCTCCAAGGCAAGTGCTTTCCTTCTGTCCATCACGGAGTTCGCTGCCCCTGTCACTGCCTCCAGTGGGAACCGAATGGGTCACGTTCGGCCGCGTTTGGGCACTCTTCACTTGATGCCTCCAGCCCCGTGGAGCAAACATGTGTACCTTGCTCCCACTGAGTGCTTCCATAAAGGCATGCCCTAGAGGCAGCCAGCCAGCCAGCCAAGGTAGGCAGCTTCTCACACAAGGAACAGAACACACAATATCAACATTTAATATTTATTATTGTACCTCTTATTTTGCACTGCAATGGAATATACATATGTGAAAAACGCCAATCACTTGTTTTTAAAATTCTAAAAGTTTAATAGTAATAAAATGGTTATAAAAATAGCCATGTAATTAGAGTAGTAATAATTTGGACAATTTGGATTAGGACAGTATGAGACAATAGAAACAAAGAGTTACAGACAGTCCAGGTACCTTTTCCTGGGCAACATAAGCCCGCAAAAGGACACACGTTAACAGAGGATTAACCCTTAAAAACAATAGCCTGTTGCATATTCATACATCTCACACATGATGCATAAATTCCATTCAAACACAGGATTCTGTCTGATCATCATCAACTTCTTCCTCTTCATCCTAATGGCATCTTCATGGCTGAGTGAGGTGGGAAGAAGTTTGTTTCTTCTGATAAGAGAGCAATAAATTCTTTTACTCTGAAAGATTTAGGTGTCCTCTGGCTGCTATCTCACTGCCAGTCATTTCTTTAAAAAAAGTACCTTACATAGCACGGTTTCTATTTTAACATTATGTTATAACCTAAAACTATATTTAACACACAACTTAAGAGAATTAATCCAGCATAACTTTCTAACATAACACATGTAATATTAATTTTAATATTTGCGAAAAGCCAATCATAAAATACACATTTTTCACATATATATATAAATATATATGTTCAGCTACCTGTGCATCCTGGGAGACTTCTACGATCTGGCAGCAGCTGGAGGTATATAAACCATAATAAATAAACCATAACTCAATTTTCACATCAATTTTATATCCAGAGAACAAATAAAAACTCAGATTTTTCGACGTTTTAATATGTGAATGTCAAGCTTAAATAAACAACATTTACCTCAACAGCGTGAGCAGGGCGAAACCCGCACGCTTATGTCAAAGCATAACATTAGAAGCAACATCTGTCAGAAAGCTGAGCAGACATTCGAGTGACTGGTTTACAGTGTCGCGGAGGCTCGTGGCAGCGGGATCAGCTCCGGGGCGCATCCGCAGCCGGGCTCCGGCCGGGCCGCTCGGGGCGCGGCTCGGCACCCCCGGCCCGCCCCCGGCCCCGCCTGCCCGCGCTGAGGCGCCAAGCGGCGAAAGCGGCGAACGCAGCGTGGCCGCGGCACCGTGAGCGGCACCATGAGCGGCACCCTGAGCGGCGCCCAGCCAGGCCCCCAGCGGAACGGGTACGCGAGTGCGGGGCCCGCGGGAGGCCTCGCCAGCTCCTCCCGCCCGCCGGCCCGGGCTCCCTCCCACACCGCCACTGCGCTCCCCTCGCACGCCGGCTGGCTAAACTTCTCCTGGGAGGGCCGGGCCGCGGGGGAAGCCCTGGTGGCGGGAGGTGCGGCCACCTCAGCCTCTGAGGGCGGGAGGGAGGGAAACTGGAATCCTCCGGGGCGGGAGGGAAGGAGGGAAGCTGGAATGCTCCGGGGCGGGAGGGAAGGAGGGAAGCTGGAATGCTCCGGGGCGGGAGGGAAGGAGGGAAGCTGGAATCCTCCGGGGCGGGAGGGAAGGAGGGAAGCTGGAATCCTCCGGGGCGGGAGGGAGGGAGGGAAGCTGGAATCCTCCGGGGCGGGAGGGAGGGAGGGAGGGAGGGAGGGAAGGAAGCAGGAATCCTCCGGGGCGGGAGGGAGGGAGGGAGGGAGGGAAGGAAGCAGGAATCCTCCGGGGCGGGAGGGAGGGAAGCTGGAATCCTCCGGGGCGGGAGGGAAGGAGGGAAGCTGGAATCCTCCGGGGCGGGAGGGAGGGAGGGAGGGAAGGAGGGAAGGAAGCAGGAATCCTCCGAGGCAGGACGAGAAGGGTCCGCGCAGCCGGGAGCTCCCCGGGCGGCGCCGTGCCGGGGCAGGTCCTTCCCGGTGGGGAGGCGTTTCCTGGAGCCCCTGAAGGCTCTGTGGTGAGGGCATGGCCTGTTTGACGTGGGTTTCGTAATCCCTGGGATGGGAAGAAGAGCAGGCAGGGTGTCTTGTGTTCATTATTTCCGGAAATGAGGACCGGCGTGAGTAATAGGCAATTAATTAAAGTCAGAAGTGACTCTGTAGAAGTGAAGTACGTTCAGTGAAGGGAAGTGTTCCTGTACTGCTTAATTGAGGCTCAGTATTCAAACACAGTGTTTATCTTTACAGGTTTGATGGGTTATCTCCCAAGAAAATTGTGAATACAACTAATTTGCAGTGAACTGAGTACTGTTTTTCTGTAAGAAAGATTGAGTTTTCTCTTTGAAAACCTTCCTTCCCAGTACGGAATATGTAATGACCCTATCTCAGTACCTATATGATGGGAAAAATGAGAAGCCCCAAGTAAAGGAAATCCCACATTCATTTAATCTAGTAATGATAAAAAAATATGAGATTTAAATAAGAAGCTTGTATTAAAGGTCATCAAGACCCAGTATCCTGTTTGACTTTTGGGGAGGAAGAGCTTATTTGAGGATGTTTATTTCTTACTTTTAATACACGCTTCACTTTTTACCTGTGATTTCAATGCCAAGGTATTGATAGTTGGTCTTCAGTAGTATACATGATACTGGGGAATAATGCTGCTCGAATAGAGTTGTAATACAATGCACATGACATCAAAGATAAGGAAGCAGAGGAAAAACTTAATAAAAGAGTGAGATTGATCTGATACCCCCCACTCCTCCCGCTGTACTATATTGTTGTATAGCTGTCATAATTGTCGTATGAAAAAATTTGAGATTACAAATTCTGTTGTAGGATTCTCAAAATAAATTTTTGTTATGCTAGACCATTTTTAAGTAGCTGAATGACATTTGTTCCTTTTTCAGACAGTGTCACAGCTTACTTGAAGCCTAGATGGATGAAAAAGAAGTGAAAAGGGAGGCAGTGTTCTCTAGTTATAGAATCTTTTTCTCTATTTTCCCTTGAAATAACATTTACAAAATTTTCTATAGACTACTAATTATTCTAAAATTTAGGTTTTTCTTTCTCCCCATTGTTCTTAGCAATATTCTTCATAGCTTTCAGTTTCTGTTATTTTTATTCAGAAGTTCTTATGGATTATCCTAAGGGTAAGCCTTGATTGCATGTTTTACAGCTAGCTATAGTATTTTCTAGAGTAGCTTTCATTCATGCAATTCTAGAGCTTGCAAATGAGCATAAAGAAGATTATCAGCTGCCCCAAATCCATAAACTAATTTTCATGTATGTGCTTGACTGCTAGCCAAGGCCTTGGCTTCTGCTCAATCAGAAATTAAGTGGTTTATACCCATTTCACACTCTTGAGTTCTTGTGCACTGAGTAAGGGAATTGTCTTGCCAGATATGGTGATGTTAAGTAGAAGTAATTGAGTAAGGGCTTTGGGGGGGTTTTATTTCTCTTTGATGTAAGCCTTCTGCTTATTTTTTAGCTATGCTCTTCTCCCTGTGAAGTTGGTGCTCTGAGGGACCTCCACTTACATACAGTTCTGTATTTGTAAATACTAGCTTTTGTTATGTTTTGAAGAAGTAGAGTTGCTAGGGAATAATTTAACAAAAGGAGATCTCACAGCCTCTTAGTTCAGAGTACTGCTATCTTTCTGGGGCCCTTTTCCCAGAATGGTTTATTCAGTGTAGTTCTGCATTGTGTTTTATCCCTCTCCAAAGACATCTTTGTGAATGTCACTTAGCCAGAAGTGATCATTGAGAGTCCAGTTGTGGTTTAGATGTTGTAAATCCCTTTTTTGGAGATATTTTAAATAATCATATAGCTGAAACATTTTCTTGATGTTTTAGTTAACCTGGCAAAGTTCAGTTTGGCACAGAGTGGTGTGAGGGTATGTGTTTAATCTCTTCTTGCTCTGAGCACTTTTTCTTCTTGGTAGGATATAGCCCCAGCCCTTTAGTTACAGTGAATCAAGTCAGTTTGGGCATTTTTAGAATCACATACTTGATTTGTGTGTTTGCTTTGACAATTGACAGTTCTGGGCACTGTTTGCAATGTTGTCAAAGTGTGAGAGAGGTGTGTGGGTTACATCAAGAGTGTGTGTTCTTCCCTCCTTCTTTGAGATGGTGGCCTTAAAGGTGATCCTCATTCATTCCAAGAACAAGCCAAAATTGCTAACTTGTAATGTGCCACATACAGACTATTCAAAACTAGCAATTTGTCTTTGGTAAATAGCACATTGTAGGTTTCTAAAGTACAGTTTTATCATTGTTTTCACTCAAAGACTGTAACCTCTTTTATGACAAGCTAACTGCAAGCCTCTAATACATGGTTTTAGTTATAAAAATAATGATTAACTAAACACTTGCCTGCTAATGTTTGTCTTCTGAAAGTGCTGGTACTAGTGTTGCTAGGAGATGTCTTGCTGCTTGCAGTTACCTGTGTGATGAATTTTTCTGCATGGCTGTACATCACAAGATGGGCATCTTGGTCTTAACCTGTAGTTTTTGGTAAGAGAAGCTCAAAAAGAAAAGTACTGTGCCCCTTGTATTTTGATAGGCTAAATCATTATATTTGGGATGTTCCATTGGTTTGGTTTTCAAGTTGTAGCAATGATAGGTGAGAAAGTTTGGGGGAAATTTCTTTCAATTTGATCTTCTGTTTGAAATTTTCAAAGCTTAAATGTATGTGTGGAGAGGGAGATATCTGCCTTTCTTCTCTTTGAGCTGAAAAGCACAGAAATTCCCCTGTTGTGTCTTACACTGTCTGAGCAGGCTTTCACCCATAAGTAGGCAAGAGAAAAATCCTTCCTCCTTCCCCCAAATCTACCCTTCAGGGCAGGAAAAGAAGCAACCTTTTGTGGCACTTCTGTGTATTATTTCTAAAGGAAAATTCTTGAACCCATCTCCTGTCAGTTTTCAGAAGGCTTCATAAGACAAAATCACAAGAGAAAATTAGCAAGGAACTGTTGGAATGGCCTCAGATCTTTGGTGGTAAATGTTGTAACAAGAGGTAAACTTAGGGTGATAACAGATATTAATGCCTGCAGAGGAAGTTACCAAATAGGAAGCTACTGAGCACTTGTAGGCAGAAGTACAAAATAACTTAGATTAGAGGTTGGCAGTTATCACAGTCATCATAAAAAAGATTATGTTGTTTGGGTGAGAAGAATGGCAGCACATGATATACCCGAAGCTTAGAAATACACAAGGTGTTATCTATAAAGGATAAATTGCTCTGTCTTTGAATTGCTCAGTGCTCTGAATATCTCAGCCTTCTTATCTAAAAATGTAATTTGCAACCTTGCTTGATGCCTTTTCCTTGAAAGGAAATGTTGCATGTATAAGTTCTTGGAAAGCACTTGAAACTGATGGTTTTACTATCAAAATATTAGTGAATGTGTGGTCTTAGCCACATTCTGATCCTGGTTACTTTAAACTTGAGCACATTAAAATAGTACAATTTGTAGTAACTCTAGGTCTGTGGTGTTTGCTGATGGCTGTTTTTTTTTTTTGTCGATTATTGTTTCAGCAGTGAAGCATCCTGCAAAAAAAGAGAGGATTATTTGGAATGGCCTGAATATTTTATGGCAGTAGCTTTTCTGTCAGCACAAAGAAGTAAGGATCCAAACTCTCAGGTAAGAAGGTAACATATAATAATAAGATAACCTAATCTATCCTAATCTATATTGCCTATCACATCAGATGTACACATAGTGGTTTCAGGAATTTCTTAATAAAAGTTATTTCAGTGTATAGCTATTCAGTTTTTAACATAGTCAGCACCTTCCCATACAAAAATTCTCTTATTGGGCCTGACCTCATATGTATAATTCTGTGTACATTTGTAGCTTGGAGTTTTATAAATCATCTTTTCATCTGGAAGTTAAAATACTACATGCATTTTGTCTCCTTTTTCCAGTAAATATAGTCACTTTTAGAAGAGGATAAAACTGCTGGAAGTTCTAGGTTGTAATTTTTTAAGACACAGCATTTTACAAGTTTCTTTTCCTCACCTGTAAGAGTATTTGTTTCTTACTGGGTTGACTGGAATTTTCTTCTAGTTTGTTCCTCCCTCAGGATCCCCTGTTCCCTATGCTTCACTGTCTGTTTCCATTTTTCACATGTTTCATGTGCCTCTGTTCAATATTGTTCAATATTGATTTCAGGTGATTGATACAGCTCCTGAAACATGCTGTTTGTTCTGCAGGATCCAGTCTTCCTGTTAGTCATCATCCTTTGTGTGAAAAAAATCAGGAAGCAAATCACAGAAAAATTATCTGTTCACTTCCTTCTGTCCATTACAGCACTTAGCTCTCTGAAGGTTATTCACTTGGGGCTAAAGTTTTGTTACCCAAGGGCTGGTTGAGAAACACCTTGTGTGAATTAAAATTAGTACTGTTGCAACAATTTCAACAAAAAATATGGGTAGAAAACATAAAAATGGGACACATCATCATTCTTTAAGAAGAGTCTCTTTGTAGACTTAGGTTGCAGCAATAAAGGGTGAGAGTTTGGAATTTTAGTGCATGTTTGCAACAAGCCACAAAGTCTTGTGAGGCCTGCACAAGCCAACACTTATATTTCTGTTACATCTTTCAGAACCTGTTCCTCCTACTGCTGCTGGAAAGCCAGTTTGGGGAGCTGAACTTGTGTGTTTACTAGGGTTCATTCAGTGCTGTTTCTGCTCCCTGAACTAGGTTATTTCTTAAGCAGACAGTGCTGGCAGGCTGGGATGGGAGCAGCATGAGCAGAGGGGTAGCAGAGTTATATCTGCCCTGACTTATTTCAAAGCCCCACCAGTTAGGTACAATTGTAGCCCTGCTTACTACATGGTGTGACTAAGTGAAGCTTGTAGCTCTTAAAAGAAAATCATAGGACTGACTATTCATGTCTCATCTTCATTGTTGACATACTGTTTTCATGCTTTTAGTACTATGTAAATCTGATTTGATTTAGGTTGGTGCCTGCATTGTAAATTCGGAAAACAAGATTGTTGGAATTGGATACAATGGGATGCCTAATGGTTGCAGCGATGATGTACTACCCTGGACGAGAACAGGAGCAAATACACTAGACACAAAATATCCTTATGGTAAGGCTTCTTGTGGTTGGCAGGTTAGACTTGTGGTGTCTGTATCTATGAAAGTTCAGCTGGTAAAGTATCAATCAGTTTTCTTCCACTCACTTGATATTGATAATGTGTCCATATGTGGTACACCAGGATAAAGAATCAGTCTTTTTGAAGGACTGACTTCTTGGTGAAATAGGTTCATAAATATTATAAATAGCCATTTTGGTTTGGGTAGTGAAAGCCTGTAAACACGAAGCAGCTCATTAGCAAACAGTTGCAGTGCATGCAGATAATTGCTGATTCTGTGTGTTTGTCTGCACAGAAATTACAGCGTGTGTATATGTAAAACAAGTAATTGGGTCTAAAATACAGGTATTAAAATTATAAACTCCAGTAGTTGTGGGAAATTTCCATTTCAGGTGTTGATGGCATAGGTTGTATACACTATGAAGAAGCTGAACATTTGTCTTGAAATCTGTGTGCCATGGGTCTACCCTTCTATGGGTGAGGTGACTTTCATTCTTTATTTCAGCTTCTGATGTGATTCCCATTTACTAAGTGGACGAAAGGAGCAAAGAGCAAGGATGGTTTCATGGTAAATGTGGTCGAGTGCTACTTTGGATCTTGCATTTGTCTTTGCAGCAGGCATAGTTTGGCCTTCTGTAAGTTACTTTAAGGGCCCTCTCAGCAGGGCTGGCTCTTCTGGATCCGGTGTGGGGAAGAGACCTTGGTTAGGACTGATAGGAGACCATACAGTCCCCATGCTTCCCTGAGTCCCCCTTCATCTTTCTGTACCCTCTCCAGCTCCTGCTGCACGTCTGTGTGTGACACCAACGCAGCAGAAGCCACAGGCACAGGAAAAACAGGAGCTTCTTCAACCTTTGCTGCATCTCAGCCTGCCCTGAGCTCAGGCAGGGCAGAGAAACACAAAAGAGAGAATCAGAGCCTTGGGAAATTTTCTTTCTCTCTGTGTGGGTGGGGGAAAGTCAGCACAAGAATTCACATTTTGGAGAGAAATACTGACTCTCTTCCAGTGACCAGTATTTATCTCTGCCTACTATTTCTGTTTCTTACTTGTAACTTTAACAATTGGTGTGATAGAGAAATTAAACTTGCATGAGTTTTGACATAGTCTGAGCTCACTCAGAGCTCTTTCTAAAAATCATTTACTGGTTTTCTATACCATTGAAGTGAAAGATGATATGCAGTAGCTCAGCACATAATTCATCAGTTTGATATTTTTGACTTCTTAAAACCTCAGTACTTTGTCCTTGTTCACTTCACCAATTTATTATAAAACCTCTAATGGTAACTCTCAAGACCATTTATATTATTTTTTGTAACGGGTGTATTCCCAATATAGAGCCAAATTTGAAGTCTGCTCTGAGCCACTGGTTTTACATAGAGTGCTGTGACCATAATGGTACAACTTAATATGACTGTTCTTTGTTTATAGGGTGAGAAAACAAGTGTTAGCCCATTGATTAAATATAAAGCACTGAAAACAGAATATTGATTTTTGTTGAATTTTTATGCAGCTGTAAGTTCTCAGTTCTGAGCTAAAATCAGCGTGGGTGGTCTCTGGCATTGGAGCACGTTCCAGGCACTCAAATCTGAGCTGATCAGTTTAAACTAAAAGTACTGTGAGGAATCTTTGTACAATACGATGTGAGAAATGTTTTCTTTTTGTTAACTCTGACTGCAGAAGATGAGGAGCATGTGATGTTTAAAAACGAGCTAACTAACAACAGCTTGGAGTGCTGAGTTGATTTCCAGGAGTTGGTTTAACTGCTGCCCTTCCCCCCATTATCTTAGTCTTCACCTCATTAAAAAAATCACAACTTTGTAACACAAAGTGTCGGCTGTGATGAATAAACAACCTATTTTGTAATTCACAGATCATTTAAACTCTAGCAATTTCTTATTAATCTTGATAGCACAGTTGACAGACCAGACAAATATATATAAAAAAAAAAGTCTTCTGCTTAAAAAAATTCTTGGTAGATGCAGAGACACATAGAATTGCTGCTAAAATCTCATTAAACTGTCATTTTTCCTTTCTCCTTTTGCTAATCATCACAGCATTTGTGTAAATTGAACTTTTTATCCTTGCATCTTCCTGACTGGCTTGTTGAGAGACAGTGCAATCTGTGAGCTCCATTCGCTAACCACAGGACTGATGGCACTTTCATCACTGCAGTGTAGCTTATTAGGTGAAGCTGTGGTAATTGTGCATGTACCACCACACTAAGTTGGAAGATGTCTTCTGGAGCTACTTCATGCATCTGCAGTGCTACAGAAAAGGTCTGGGGTTGGATCTGAGTGCTGACCACCTGGTCCTGGGCACTCCGGTGGGTTAGCCATACACGCTGAGCTCACTTCCCGTGTTTTGCACCACTCTTAGTAGCTTTCTCCAGAACGAAGCTTCACTATTGCTCTTCCAGTGGTGTTCCGGAGGGCAGGGTTGGAAAAAGACTGCAAAGAAGACAGTCATCAGGTACAGCTTATAGTGCAAAGCCTGCTGAGATGGTGTGCTTAACCCTCCTCCTTCCCTCAGGCATACTGGCAGATATGCAACACATACTGTTTCATGCTCTGAAAATCCCTCTCTGGTGGGCTGCATAAAAGTCTTCTCACTTCTTTATGCACTTTGAACTGAGACATACAAAATAACTGTGTGTGCCACGGGACTCTGGAGCTGGAGGAAGAGGCCTGAGGGCAGTGTGTTGCTGATGGAGCCCCAAGATGAGCATGAGCCAGTGTGTGCCAGTTGGCCTCGGGGCCAGGGGTCAGTCCCTGGCCCTGTGTGTTTAGCAGCATAGACATAGTAGAGGATTGGACCCAGAAGCAATCTTTGCAGAAGGGTGTTAGGTGATCCTGTAATAAATTTATTGAGCTCCAGAAGAACTGATCGATGCACTGACCTTACAGCTCTGATCAGCTACAGCTACTGTTTAACGCTAAAAATCTTCCAATTTCCACCCTAAATTTATCTGTTGTTAGGTTTTAGGTTGTTCCATGTGCCAGCAATGTTTCTTAGCTTTTCTTGTGGTTAACCCTTCCTCCTTCCCTGTGCACTTACTGGTAACTGTTACCTTTTGACCTTCAGTTGTGAGGTTAAACAAGTCCTGTCGCTCTTGAATTTTCCTGTATCTTGAAACTTGGTTTGAAATTGGCCTTGGTTACCTTGGCCTTGGTTACCTATGTCTGCTGCAATATACTGCATGTGTCTGTCTCACAGCCTCAGGCATGGCTTCTGCTCAGCTCACTGTTAGGGACAGTGTTGTGCTTGATTAGGAAATCCAGGTGTAACCTGAGGTACTACTGAGAGAAGGCATCAAATTGTGGTAGCTAGTGTTCACCTTTCCTTAGAGGATGCAAACATTTGCAGGGCATTTGGATATTACGGGAACAGTAATGTGGATCACGTGTGTTCGTACTGTGCATCCTTATGAGACTCTTGAAGTGGATGGAGGCTCTTCCTTCTTCTGGTTGTGGTGAATATTTGAACAGTATGGCCTTGGTATATCAGAAAGCACAGAGAGTTCTGCAGAGTGCCATTTTTCACTGCACAAAATCAAGATGTCATCGTTATGTTGGAACTGGCTCCAGGCTGCCAGTCAGTAACAGCAGCAGGGATGTGTCTGTGCCCATGAGAGAAATGGAAGGCCAGTTTTACTAAGATTAAAAGCTCTTCCTGAAGCATTGTGTTCAGTACTATGTGCAGAAGCTTCTTAGTAATTAGGCAAAATTCTCATTTTCAGAGTCAAAAGTGTGCCCTCTGTTTCTGTTAGATGAATCTGAGGATTTGTTGATGCTCAGTTTCCTCTCACCAATCATTTTAAATGCTACATTTTTGTCCTATTAATGCAAATCTTCCCACTAAATCTAGTTGCAGTGCTCCTGTTATGCCCTCTGTCTCCACTATAATCTAAGAACATCCATTTGACAACCAGTCTCTAATTAAGGGTTTTAAATTAAAATGACTGGCAAATTTAGAAACCTCTGAGCAATACAGAAAATAGTGAATAAGTATGCTTACAAATATTTATACAGGTTCAAATATGATAAAATATGTGCTGTGGCAAAAATTATGCTCTAATTGAACGGTACCTGCTGTGTAAAATGAAACAAACTGTTATCAACATTTCCTTGTGTTAGGATTATGAGCTTTTTGTCAATTTTTCAGAGAAATGAACACTCAACAATATTCAGACAAATGTTAGTTTTGTAGAAGCTGTTATTTTGACAGCACAAAATTTGCTCAGGCACTCTGAGGAAGTGTGGTGCTCTCTCCAATTGGCAGTGCAAAGATGAGGCTTCAGCTGGGAAGGGGATCTATAGGAAATGGTCTCCTCTTACAGCCACTCACTCTCATCCTGCATGGATTTTTGTCCAGTTCTGGTGTCATACATCAAACCTGTAGAAAGTTTGGATATTTAGAAACAATAGTTCCTCTCTTCTACTTGCCTGCTAAGAAACACTTCTGTGTTCTGCTAGGAGTAGAACCAGCTTGGAGCAGTGAAATAGGGTGGGTTAGCTAGTGCTGCTCACATTTTGAGAGGTGTTTCTCTGGTCTGACCCAGCAAGTTCTGTGATGTTCATAAATGGCTGAGTGGTTCCCAGCTTCACTTTCCAGTTCTTGTGGAAGAAAGCTGTGAGGCTGGGGTTCTGTTTTTCTTACTGCAGTCTGAAGAGGCTAGGCCTCCCAACAAATCTGCTGCTGTTATCCTTGCCTCTGTGCCCTGACCACAGCACTTCAGCACAGAGGGGGAGAGAGAGAGAACAGCAGGAGGGGCTGAGGGCAGTGCCAGCCCAGCGTCAGTGTCCTGCCTGCCCTTAATGAAGTGACCAGCAACCATCCCTATGCTTTCAAAAAGGCTGAGAAAAATAGATGTCATTCTACAAATTCCAGATCCATCAACCACTGCTTCCAGTGGTTGTCACTCCAGACTCCATTCCTTAAATTAATGTTTTGATACCTTCTGGGATTCTTGCTGTGTCCAGTGTCAGAGTTCCAGCAAGTAAGGATAACAAAATTCTTACTCTGGCTCAATTAGTAATTAATAGCACTAAAAAGTCATTCTCCTTAGCCCTTCCTCTGATTGCTTCTTTAAAAGGTCTTTAAAATTATGGTGGTCCTTAGCATGCTCTTTGTCAAGCATGTAAGCCTTTAAACACTGTTAAGCACCTTGACTAGTCTTGTGGTTCTCATGAAATTGCTAGTCAGAACACGTTTAGGGTGTGGGAAGACTCTGCAACCCACTGGGAACATGCTCATGTTCAGTGTTCAATCCTGAAAAGGTACCATTTATAGGGTAAGCAGGGGTCTCTTATTTACAGGGGAGCTTAAAGATGAGTGCTACCTCAGCTATGCAACACAAACCAGCATGCAGTAAGAGACAGAAACACTAGCAATTAATACTACCAGTAATGAAGCAGTCATTCTTTGGCTTTTTTCCTTTTTTCCCCTCTCATGAACTTAGTAGCAGGTGGTAGGAATGTCAGAGCACACACTTAACTTCTCGTTGCATGGTTATTTCTTCAGCTAATGAAGCCTTTTGAGAATACTTTTCAAGCTACTTCTCCAGAATGGAAACCACTGTTGTGGACTTGATATTATGTTGGCTACATGTGAATATTCTTTTTTTAAAACCAAAGTTCTTGAGCTCCTCATAGGGTATTGTAAAAATTCTTAGTTTTACTAGTCTGCCTAAAGATAACTATTTTCAGAGTTCTGAAAACTGTGCACCTGTAAAAGGCCATTTTAAGTTAGCTTCTTACTGTCTCAGAGAGAACAATTTAAACTACTAGCAGTAGCTCTTAACAGCTTAGAAAACTTCATAACACCCCAAATATAAACTAGTTAGTCATTAACAAGAAGGATTTTAGACTTTTGGATTTGTTTTCTGTCTCTCAAAAAAGCTGGGGCAGTCTGTATGAAGAATCTGGGGGTCATAGACCTGTCTTACCTGGTCAATGCCTATTTGTCAGAGAGAGGTGAATATGAGTAAGAGGGAATTAAAAGTGGTGGGACAAAGCCTAAAAATACTTGTCTGATGCCAGCACCTTCTTAAGAACCATCTGGCATAATAAACCTTTATAAGTAGCACATGTCTAGGGAGATGTATAAAACAAATTACAATGTGTAATGATAGCTTACCTGAATATACTTTCAAATCACAGCCACTGAGACAAAATGGTTTGGTATTTAATAGCCCAGTAGACCAAAAAAGTAATACTGGATGGAAGGTTATTACCTCTGGAGTCAGTGCAAGGTGCTGGTCCTATACAAGTTTCTGCAATAAGTTCAGTAAGAAATACTTGGTTAGGCACATGAAAAATGTACCTAATTTTCTATCTGAAAAGAAAACTTGCTGGGTTTGTTGTAGACTTAAGTACTTTTTGTCTTGGAATGATTTGTCTGTTTCTTATTGCTGTCTCTGTGTCTTCTGTCCACGTGGGATAGTTGTAATTTTTCTTAACTTCAGATTGTGTGAAGATGGTCAGGAGGCAAAATTTATGGTTTTCCCTTGCTCCAACTGATTATCTTCTCTAAGTTATTCTTGGCCTGATCTTGTTTTTGCTTGGGAAGAGGTTTGTTTTTGAAAGTTTTTAGAAGTCTGCCAAAAGAACCTTTTTCTCTCATTAGTGCAGGAAGGAAACTTGTTGCAGTACTAATAATGAAACTTGTCTGGTTTTACAGCTGAAGATTTCTGAGTTTTAGTGAAGGAAAAATATTTACTAAAGCCATTAGTTTTGTTTCTTTTTTAGTTTTGGAAGCCTTTGAAAACATATTTGTTTCTGGATGCCTTCTATATTTTAAACTGCTGCCTAGAACACAAATATATTGTTCAAAGAAACTTAAAAGTGATGTTTCTGTCCTGTTGACATAACCGCTACTTCCAGTTGTGGAAATTATGTCAGTCTTTTACTCAGTCCTCTGTAGCCACAGAAAAATAATTCTCTGACTATTTATTGTAAAGGCTTTATAAGATTGGTGCAACTTAGTAATGCACTTGAAGTTCAACTTATTTTCTGGATTTTCTAAATGTATTGGTTCGTTTACCTGCCTCTCTCATACACTTAATGGTATATATTTAAAATACAGGGTGACCCAATAATAGTTGCAATAGAAACAGTAAAAATGAAAGATGCCTTAATGTGATGGTTCTTGGATATTGGCTGGTTTTTTTCTTTTTCAATTTCCTGGGTTTTGTGTTGGTTTCTGGCTTTACTGGTTATGAGAAGGTATGTGGACAGCATAACATGGGCGTGGTGGAAGCCAATACTGAGCTTTCTTTTGCGAGTGTTTAGTCCTTTGTGACTTGCTTGCATGGGAAAGTTTGTGTGCTGGAAGTTAGGCTGTAAATTTGTAGTGCATTAGCTGTTGTATAGAAAATTCCATGTAGACATTTAGCCCATATGGAAAACATTTCCATTCAGCAATGATTCCTGCGTGTTGAAGGTACTGTGCTCAGTTATTTGTGTGGTGAGATCATTCACACAGAGGTCAGCAATATAGCACCAAGTTTACGATGAAGTTGTGCTGTGCAGCTTGGTCTGTTTTAATTTTCACATGGGCACAAGGGAGAAGAAAACGACTTTTTGAAAAAATCTGTTCTTCAAAACAAGCAGTGGAAAACCTCTTAAAGTTGTCTGCACATGCAGGTCTCTAAATGATCTCAAACCCACACCGCACTTCAGCATCTGTTTAAGAAGTCAGGGCAGCAGGCAGATTCTTAGTAGGTACGTGTATAAATTATGGAACTTGCTGTTATTCCTAGGAGTAAACAGGAAGTTCTTGCAGACATCCTTATGTTTTTTTCAGAGCTTGATTATGGACAACACAGAAACTGTGTTCTTCTCAGCTGTGTTGGTAACACATTAGATAACCTGCTCTGTACTCATTATAAACACTGGTGCTGTCTGTCCTGAAAGAGCTGCTGTGTTATGGTGGAGCAAGGCAGGATGCTCCATTGCTGCCTGGCCTCTCTCAAATCCATGGAGAAATACAGGACTTTGTTTTCCTGCTTATGAAGTCTGGCACCTTTTAATGAGCAGTAAAGTCACTCTAATATTGAAGCTGGATGTTTTATGGCCAAGTGTGTCCTGTGTATTCTGTGGCTGGGAGAATCCTGCAGCAGTGCTGAGCCTTTCTAAGGCCCAGAGGACGGAGCTCGGTTTTACTTGGCCGTTCTGCTGCCTTTAAGAGCGCACAGAGCACTCCTACAACCATAAGACTGTTCCTATCTGTGCATGTAAACACATAAATGAGCTGTTTTATACTGGCAGTTAGATACTCCAGAGAGTTGTGAAGCTGTGAGATATTGCTTCACTAAGGGTGGTTGCAATGGCTTGGCCCACAGCCTACGGCTTTGTTGTCTGCAATAGGTGTCAGCAAATGGCAGTGCTAATGCACTTAATGATATCATTACTAATCAGCAGCCTGGTCAGAACAATTGACCTTCATTGATCTTGGTATTTCTGCTTTTATTTCTTTCTCTGCCCTTTATGATAAGCTGTGCAAGCTATTTGCCTTTGAATATAATGCAAGCAATTATATTGTAACACTTTTAGTTTGACCAATTTATTTAATGATCAGCATTATGAATTGTTTCTTCCCTTGTTTAATCAGTGTGCCATGCCGAATTGAATGCCATCATGAACAAAAACTCAGCTGATGTGAAAGGCTGCAGCATGTATGTTGCCTTATTTCCATGTAATGAATGTGCAAAGCTCATCATCCAGGCAGGTAAGCAGTAGTGCCAGCTTGCTTTTTCAGGGTTGCAATGCTGCCTGCTCATTGGCATCTTCTAATAGATGTATTTGATGTTAAATTGCTGATGTTAGATCTAAATTAATTGCACTGTCAACCTCATAAGATGCTACTTGTGGGTGTTTTTTGCATCTGAATGGTGCCAAATTTTTCCAGTGCTAATTGCATCTACTGTGATTCTAAACGTGCTTCTAATTTAGGCTTGTAACTTCTTAGACCAGGAGCTGCCAAAGAACAACACAGGCTTTGCATATAATTACTGTCAATTTTACTGTGCTCTGGCACATTGAATAGAGTAGGGCAGAAAGAAATAAACTTCTGCATGACAAAAGGTCTGTTGGGAGTATATACATGAAATTTTAATTTGAATGTGATGCATAGTAGATATTTGAAGATTTTAAAATATCTTTGCTCATAAATGTCATAAGATTTCTATGATCCTATTTTAATTATGTCTTTCATTACAATTATTATAAATCTGTGCCACTGCAGCTAGTGTGCTGGCCTAAATGTGTCTCCTTTTTTGAGATTAGGCAGTATCTGCAGCAGGCTTCAGTTCTGTAAAAATCTCTGCTTAAAGTAGCATGTATTTTGCTCACTGAGTAAAGTCATGCCAGTCCCAGCATGGGTTGCTGTTCTAGGGAGTGTCTCTTACTACTAATGGCCACAGGAAGAAAGCAGCAAACAGAAGGCTTCTTTATTTTGGTTCAGTATGGTTTGAAATCAAGATGGGTGAAGAGTGAAGGAAGATGGTATTCTGCATTTGTGCTTCATACAATTCTCTTACTTAAAGAATCAAAATCAAATGGTCTTCAAGGTAGATTGGCTGCTTGTTCTCAATGTAGTCACTCATGCTTTTCCTTTTGCCCTTAGGTCAGCACTAAATTGGAGTGTATTGGTATTCAGATTGTCTGGCAAACACAGGAAGGTGTTGATCAGCTATGAAACGCTCGTGAATTCTCTTTTGAAGCCTTTATATTTCTCCCCTGCCTAAGTGATTTAGGCAAGATCATTCAGCAATTTTACACAGCATACATTTGTCAGTAGAGGTGTACCAAGTAGTTGGAGAGCATGTGGATGAATGCTGCCTCTTCTGATTTTGTGCACCAGATGTCACTATTTTTTTTTGTGTAATTCTAACATTTTTTCTATGTGACTGCTTTAGGCATAAAGGAAGTTATTTTCATGTCTGACAAGTATCATGACACTACAGAAATGACAGCTGCACGGCGGATGTTTGATTTGGCAGGTATTATATACAGGTGAGAGAATTAACTTTATTTTTACTCTGGAATGAAAAAATGGGGATGTGAAAGATACCAACTTTAGGGCAAATGTTTTTCTTCTTTTAGTCATGGAGCATTTTATTCCTCTGTAGTGTTTGTAGATGGCTTGCTCTGTAGAAGAACTGTTGCACCATTCTTTTGTTTTGTGTGTGGTTAGAGTTCAGTTCTGAAACTGAAGCAAGGAGAAAATGAGAAAATGGTCCATGACTCATTTTGTTCCTGGAATGGGAGTGATACTGCCAAGGGGGTGGTTATTTATTACATTGTACTTGGGAGAGTCTTCCTTGACCCTGCTTTGGGCAGGAGGTAGGGCTAAATGATCCCCTGAAGTCACATGGAACCCGAATTTTCCTGTCATCATATGAGTTGGACTGAAACAACCAACTGATTTTTTGTTGTTGTTTTTGTGGATTACTCCATCCTTATTGAAACTTCAGTATCTTGTTGCTGTCAGTTTGGGAAGGTGTCAAACAGGCTGCCCATAAATAATTCTTGGTACTTACAGCTGTTCTTCTTCTTTGGTCAGCTTTTAGGTGAGAAAAGGATAAAACTTGGAATATTTGCCTTAAAGTAATGATAACCTGAAAAATGTTTCAAGAGTGGGGTTTTTAAAGACACTGTCAGAGATACCTAAAGACAATCTGTTCAACAGCAAGTTTGATGGGAGTAGCATGCTGTAGGTGAGGCTAATTATGTAGTCAGGGAGGCTCTGCAACTCTAAAAAGTTTTACAGTATTAATATAAAGACTTTGAAAAATTTGCAAACATAACAATTCTGACAGATAAAATTTTAGGATGAAAGATACCTACTGGGCTAAGAAACATCCATGGAAAAACACAGCAGTACTTGAAATTCAGTTTTAGTCCTTCGGTGTATTTCCTGTCTACTAAGACTATTTGACTAAGAAGCATAAATCATTCTCTTGCAAGTCAAATCTTGTAACTTCTCCAGGGTGAGAGATGTTTCTTGCATTTCAGATTGCTATTCAGAACAAAGCCTTCAGAGTTTCTGTGGTCAGCAGCATGTGCTTTCCTGCGTGGACTGTTACTTATCCTTGTATCGATTGCTGAGGGTGTAGGTGGTACTTAATGAATTTCTTGAACTGAACTGCAGAGCTTAATTAGGCACTAAATCCACACTATTTGCATAATCTTTTGTTTACTGGTAGACTGGAAAATATATGCTCAGTCCCTGTATACCTTCCTTGCTAATTGCTGCAGCAGATGCTGTAATGATAATAAAAGGAAACATTTTGCGGCAGTATTAATTTTAGAGTTCTAAAGTTACAATTTTTAAATTATTCCCTCTTAACTAGTTTGGGTTTTACCCAGTATGGCATAATGTGATCTATTTCCCTTCCACAAAACATACTCTGTTAAGCTTGAAAGTGTTTTTCTAAAACTTGGCAGGAAAAATTTGATCAAAATATCAATATTATCAAAATGTATTCCAAATATCTTTTTATATGCATATATATATATATATACAGAAGATTTAAATATTTTTTTCTGGATGCTATATCTGTACCTAGATCTTTAAATATATATTAAAATATTTGAAATATTAATATATATGAACAAAAATCACTGGCAACATTATGCCACCACCTGCAGCTAAGTTGGTAAAAGTCCTTTGACTCCTGGGTAATTTATAGATTCCAATAGCTGAAGAATGTACAGGGTAACCCACCCCATGTGTCTTTTTGTCTTAGTCTTTCTTGTACAGGTTTCTCTCAGTGTGGTGCACTATAATTGGCTCCCATAGAGAAGAAAACTACAAGAATCCAAGGATGTGTTTTTTTGGAATTTTTTTATTCCTTCAAAAATTTAGCTGGAACTAAAGCAAGCAAAATGTTTTAACTACTCACTAACTAATCTATGTATTTTTCTTTTTTTATTTAGGGAATTCAAGCCAAAGTGTAACAAGATCGTCATCGACTTTGATTCGATTAACAGCAGACCAAGTCAAAAGCTTCTGTGAATTATGTCTCATTAAGTCTTTAGAAGAGTATGATTATCCTTTTCTAAAAAGCTGCTAATGCCTTTCATCTTGAAGTTACTTGCAACTTTTTAATGGTTTCTGTAGCTAAAGTAGACTTATAAGAAATCCAAGGCATAAAATGTCCCGCTCACTTCATCTTGTCATGTGGAATCTAAATCTACTTAAAATGTTTTATGCCTTTATCAAAACTGCTTAAAAAATGGAGACACGTAGGTGAAACAATATAAATAAAGCTAACTGTTTTGATTCTTCCTGTATTCATCACCACATGCTCTGGTGGGCTGTCAGCATAGATTCAGCCTCAGTTTAACAGCAGTACTTGTAACCAGTGGTACGTGGAATATGCTGATAGATGTTGATCTCTGTTGGATATGTGGATCTTCACAGCTGATCCTAATAAAGAACAAAAAATGTTATCCGTGCAAATGCTAATCTTCCAACTAGCATAACACTAATATTTAAAAGGTTTTACAGCTTTAGGAATGTGTGCCATTTTGCTTGTTACCCAACAAATGAAATCCTGATTTTTCTTTTAATTGCTATCTGACATTGCCATACTTGCGGAGGGTTGAGAGAGGAAGCTGTTCTGAGAATTGTCCATGCCTGAGTGAGCTTTACCGGTGATTTCAAATCCTTGGTTTCCCCAAGACTCCAGAATTGAAGGGGCTTGAGGGAATAAATAATTTGGTGCTTTACCTCTGGGACTTTTACACTGAATTTGTTTTCATGTGTAAAAGAAAATAATTTTATTGGTCTAAGCTGTTCCTAGATAATCCAACATAGCTCAGTCTTAAATTCTACCTGTAAGGTAACTGAATCATTTTTGTCCTTTGAGAGAAATTGGAGATATTCAACCCATATCCATATCTATGCCAAAAGATGTAATTGCGGTGTTAGCTTGTTTCCCAGTGCTGACATAGTACCCCCATTTTCATAAATGTTGCCTAAAATAATATCCTTTTTAATTTTATCTGGAGATCTGGGAATAGATTTGAGTTCATTTTCTCTAATTTGATTTTTAAAAATTAAGTATGCCTAATGGCTTTGTTTAGATAACATTGGTGGTTGTTTGGTTTGTTGTTTTTGGTTTTTTTCTTTTTAATGTGGTTATACTTCAATGAGCTTTTATTTTCTCTACAAAAGCTTTGTTTCATATTTTGGGACATTATGTAATTTGGCTTCATACCAGTATTATTAAAGTCTTATTAAAATCCACTACACTGAAGTAGACTCATTATTATAATATTAAGTCATGCACTTGGCTCCAGAGCGCTGCTGTTTTTGCAATCATATGGAAAGCATATTTTGTGCATTTGTGATTTGTGATATTACATAAAATATAATGTTCATGAACCATTTGACTACTAAAGGGATCACTGTAATGTATTATGTGTCCATTTATAAGATAATTTCTGATTTTCTTTTTCCTACAGCTGTTTTCCATGTCAAAATTGGTCTGTGGCTTAGTGCCAGAAGAGGAAATTTTCACATATTTGGCGGGGGGGGGGGGGGGGGGGAGCATGAAACCTGAAAAATTACTTTAATAAAATGTCACTAAGCCAGTTAATGCATATTGTTTTCTTTGGTCTGAATTAGTAAGTAAAAGCATTTTGACTTATACATGTCTGACAATAGGACAGAGGGGAGAGAAGAAGCAGAATTTTGGGGTTTTGCTGCAAAATTGCTATTCTCTTCATATATAATTGATAATTTAAGTTCAGATTTTAAATGTATATGCCTTGTGACTTGAGTTACTGTACGTGTTTCTTGTTAGGCCTTGGATACTGTGAATATGTAATGTGCGTAAAAACTTGAAAGTTATTTTGAACCAATGTCCAGATGTTTTTAGGGAAGTACTGTTATAAACTGTTTTTCCCCCCAGGACTTCCCTGTTTGTGTAACAAAAAAGTATTGGAGAAAAGGGTAGGATTTTAGAGTTCTCCTGATCAGGTGTTGGTCTGACAGAGGCGCAAGTACAGGATATCAGAGTAATGGTCAGTTGACTCAGGCCACTGACTGGACTCTTAATTCCCAGGGCAACTTTGTGGAAAGGGAAGAAGCATACGTACAACTCTTGAGACAGTGTGCTTAGTTTGAGGGTAATGTTTTAGAGAAAATCTTAAAGAGGTTTTGATCCTTACTTTGTGCATGTCCAGAACTCTATATATGTCTGTTTTTCTTTGTTTTGTTTTAATGGTTCAGGAGATTGTGCTTTGACTTCCAAATAAAGAGCACTTGGAAGAGGAAACAAAGAAAACAGCTAAATATAATAAAGTATATTTCTGCTGCTGAAGCTCAAGTTTGAGATGAATAGAACCATTTGGAGTGGAAGAATTTCTAGAGGGTATTTAGTCTTACCTCTTGCTGAAAGCACCATTGACTTACAGGTTAGCTCCAGTTGCTCAGGCCTTGTCCAGGTGAGTGTCTACAAGAACAGAGATTCTGCAGCCTTTGTGGTCAGCCATTCCAATTCTTGATGCTCACTGATTCTGCTCTTCTGTGACATAGGCACTGCAACAGGATCCACTCAGTGGATGCAGGATCCAGGTGGATCCTGTTCTTTCAAGCTGCCTTCCATCCACTGGGCACTCAGCCAGCTGGGAGCTGTTCTGTTCCCGGTGCAGGACTTCATCAAGTTTCCATCAGCTGGTCCCTCCAGCCACTGCTCCAGCTGGACTTGGAACTGTTGGCCCTTGGAGCCTGATGGTTCACCCACGTGAAACTGCACAGCTCCTTCTGTGGCTGCCAGCACCGCTCCTACAGCAGCCACCCCCAGCCTGCTGGGAAGGGGAGCTGCCTGCAGGCTCAGGCCTTGGTAGGGATTGCTTGAAAAACCTGGTGCAGCCGCCTGAAAGGAGACTCTGGGGAGCACTTTGGTAGTTACCTTGGTACCATTAACTAGAAGAAGTCACATTCAATAAAATGCTGAGATCCTATCCAGTTCAAAATAATGCTATCTTAACTATTAAATCTAAATCCTGCCAGCATCTAGATTTTCCTTATAAATATTAGACCATTCCCTTGTCAGAAAACTCAAGGAACTGGCAGTCTTATTTACATAAATTTCATTTAAGAAAGGGTGGTTTCATAGCCTGGCATACTGAGTAGAAGCACAATCTGCATCTTTGGAGCTTTCATCACTGACTGCATTTTATTGCTTTGTATATTAGGAATATTTTCACAAAGATTACAAAAAGTGCTGTGACCAGTATAGTTGCTCTGATTTCTCAAATAGCCTGTGATAACTGGCAATATCTCAGCCTGAAAGCTCCATGTACATAACTGCAGAAGCTGCAGTAGTTCATCAGCTAACAAAACGAGACTTGCAGGGATTTTAAGCTGTTGACAACAAGCAAAATGAATTAAAATTCTGACTTGCCACCCTTGGCTTTTCTCTCTGAAGGTGGGTCACAGGAGCCTTCCTGCAAGCGAACGAGGTGGGGCCAGCACAGAGGCCTCACCTGATGCCCTGAAGCAGCAATTGCAGGGGGCTGGGGCTCATTCTCACCTGGTGCCTGGGATAAGCTTATGAGCTGCAGCTGGAGCTGTGGGGAGCAGGTGGGCTTTAGGGAGCCAGGAAATGGCTGTGGAGCAGCATGAGACTCATAAAGGAGCAGGCAGCAGTGCTCTAGCTATCCAACAGGGTTGGTTTAGGTTGCTGCTGCACTGGGAGCACTTAAGAATGAAGTACAGAAGTGACCACAGCTGAAAGGCCATTTATTTGCAGCTGTTTCTTCTCAGTTGCAAGTAAGAAAAGGATTTATATAATAGAGGGCTGAAACTGTGAGGTACCAACTCTTTCTCTCTTCAGTGGTGATGGCTCAAAGGGTTTGTACCACTATAGCTTCTTTTAGCAGATTTATCTCCCTTCCCTTTAAAATTCAGGTTTATCTAATGTAAAACTCTCTCTGATTTGAGAACAGAGGGGTAAAACTTGTTTCAAGTGCTTAGTCTGCATCTACTACATGGTTTTAGCCTTGGGAACTACTGTAAGGTACAGTGCAAAAGCATGGACAGAGCTGACTGTCTAAGAAAACCTACATGAAACTTTTAAATCCATATTCCATTTCTTTTACACTTAATGCACCTGTTTACTTTCTTTGGTTAGAAGGAAATGGGGGAGTGGGGTAGAAAAGAAGGGAAAAAATTTAAAAATTCATGAACTGTCTCTGTCTCATTCAAAAATATCACTGCCTTCCTGGCATTTACAGCTCAGTTAAACAGCAGTGAAAGCTTTAATGAAGCATGTGCTTAATCAAGCTATGGAAGATTGCGGCATTTGATTTTTTTTTTTTCCCTGCTGGAGTAAGAGCTTTATCGCAGCAGCTTGCTTCCTAACACTGCTCATCTTCAGGAGCCGTGGATTTTTGTCTGGATGCTTCAAAGACAGTGCTGTGGCTGAGCTTTGAACCCCTTCCCTGCTGAGGAAGCGTCCCAGGGGAAGGGGCCTTGGGCAGCTCCATGCCTGGGAGGCAGCACCAGATAATTGTGGTGGGAGGGCTGCTGCCTGTCACTCTGAATAACAGCGAGAAGGGCACGTCCTGCTCTGAACTGTGCAGTGCAAGGGCAGTGCCTAAAATTGAGATAGATATGTGAGACAGGGTACATGAATTACCATCGTTTGTTTTGTGCATCTACCTGTTGGTTTTTTTTTTTTTCTTTTTTGGAGGAATTAAGGCGTAGGGGTTGGAATGGGAAACTACTTCTTCTGTCTTGTATGCTTTAAGATTTGTGCTGGAAAATCTTGCCTCTGCCAAGGCACTCCCCCTGCTAAATAGGAGGCAAAAGACAGAAAATCAAGCTCAATGTGCTGGATTTTTAGTTGTTGACATTATATACTGTGCCCTTAAAAACCCTGCCCTAAGGAGAGTGAGCATAATGTGCTTCAGCAGCAAAATATGCATAATAAAGAAGAAATTGCTAACGGTGTCCTGGGATTTCTTACTCAGTTCTGTACCTCCCCACTCCTTTATTGTTTCAAGCTAATGTGTACGTCAGTTCTGCCAGGCAAATATTCAGGAAGGCTCCCCACATAAAGGAGAGGAAAGGAAATATATTCAAATCACTGCTTCAGAGGCATAAGTTGTGTCTTGGTTTGCCAGACCTGGGTACATTCTTTAGCTGGCTGTGTAACTCTGCTGTTGCTGCTTGTTGACTCGTGCAGAAGTCTTTTATGTGGCATATCTGTTGTGAGAGGGTTTTCTTTCCTCCACTGTTCAATCAACTCTGACTGCTAATCAGAATGTTGCTGGGTAAACAGGAGTGATTAAAATTAAAATTTTAATTTTGTGTTGTAAACAATATGGCACTTTAATATTTTTCCTGTTATTAAAGATACTACTAATAATGCATCTAGTGTTTTTGTGGTACGGTTTTCATATTTATTTCTTGAAGCTCTGACAAGTTTTGCTTAAGAGCTTCACATTCAGATGCCAGGATTTGTTTTCCATATATTCTCTTTTTTCAAGGGTGACTGGCTGTACTTAATTATATTGGATCTGGTTTGTTTTGTTTTGTTTTTAATCTTATGGAGAAGAAATGTTTCTTTGACAACTGGAGACATCACACTGCAACAAACAGCCATATCGTGCATGCTTTAGTCTATGTGAATCTACTTGTTACTGTAACGTTGCTTATCCAGCTTCCAGAGGAGAAAAACCAGGCCCTAATTAGGTGTGGAAACACTGTAAAAGAGTGTTGGTCGGTTCTTGGAGACTTGCCCTGAGGGGAAGGACAGGGAGACTAGAAAATCCTGGACAGCAAAATACATTTGTGATGGGCTGTTGAAGTGTGGGGATGAAAAGAAGCGTGCGGTCGCACAAGAGGTCTGTCACCTGTCAGACTCTGCAAGGCCAAAGGAAGCTTGTCTGAAAGCAGGGTAGGGGGAAAGAACCTCCCTGCGATTTGGTGAAAAATAAATGGAGTAACACAGAGGGTGGAAAGTCTGAGTATGTCAGACAACCATGTTCTAAACCGAAGGAGTTTTTGAAGTGGCCAGGGAATATATTTGCCACAAATCCCTGCTTCTCTTGTGCTAACTGGAATCATCTTCTTCTGAACTGGACAGGCTTCATAAGTGCTCCTAGTGTGCCTGGAGGTCTCACCAAGAGATCACTGCAGAGCATGTGTGTGGTTGGTTGTGGGAGTGCACTGCAATCTCTATGTAGGCTGGCTGCAGCTGGACTACAGCCTCTGCTCCAGGGAGTCCCATGGACAGTGGCTGCAGGGACTGCAAGGGAGGATGAATCTGTCCCACTGAGAGCCACACCTCTACCCTGAAAATAAAACTGAGCAGTAGATTCCACAGCGCAGTGGCCCCTGGTGACTTCCAGGGTATGCTTTGACTACTGCTTCCTCCCCTCCCTGTCCTCTTACAACTTCTCATTGTCTCTTCCTGCAGACCCCATCATCTCTTCAAGAGCCTCTTTCTCTTCAGGGATTTCTACAGACATGTGAGCAAGAGGGAATTGTGGCAGAAGTGGCATTGCCATGGGTCAGCACGGCAGGGTCAGCCCCTGGCAGGGCTCTAGGTCTCTGCTCCTTTCGTTGCCCTTCCATGAAATATGGGGTCTGGCAGCACTGCAACTGCCTCTGCAGGGTCATGTGCAGAGAAGAGTGGGAGCCATGGTGAGCACTTCCATCTGAGGGACACTTCCCTCTTCTTGGGCAATGCCATGGTTCAGGTAGGATGGCATATAGAAACAGGATGTCCCTACTGCTCTTCCCCTCATTGCTCATGCTGGCCCATCTTCCTGTTGGCAATGCTCCTGCATGAGCACAGGTGAGCCAGGTCACCCCCCAGCAGGATACATCTGCCTGAGCCTGGGCCTTGGCATCCTGGGCACCCTAGGAGTGACAAGCCTAGAGAGGTCCCTGATCATAGAACCATAGAATCACTAAGGTTGGAAAAGGTCCTTAAGATGATGAAGCCCAACCATTGGCCTAGAACTACCACCACTATGTTCACCATTAAACCATGTGCTCAAGTGCCATATCCACGCACTGTTTGAACACTTCTAGGAATGGTGACTCCACCACTTCCATGGGCAGCCTGTTCCAATGATTTACAACCCTTTCTGTAATTTCCCCTAATATGTAGTTTTCCTGGCACAGCTTGTCCTGTCACCTATGACCTGGGAGAAGAGACAAAACACTACCTGGCTACAATCTCCTTTCAGGTTGTTGGGAAGACCCAGAAGTTCTCCCCTGAGCCTCCTTTTCTCCACACTAAACACCCCCAGATCCCTCAGCTGCTTCTCATAAAACCTGAGCTCCAGACCCTTCACCTGCTACACTGTCCTCTGGACACACTCCAGCACCTCAATGTCTTTCTAGCAGTGAGGGGCCCAAAGCTGAAGACAGAGCTTGAGATGTGGCCACACCAGTGCCAAGTACAGAAGGACAATCACTGCCCTGGTCCTGCTGGCCATGCCACTCCTGATACAAGCTAGGATGCCACCAGCCTTCTTGGCCACCTGTGCACACTGCTGGCTCATGTTCAAACAGATGTCATCCAGTATCTCCAGGTCCTTTTCCACCAGGAAAAATGTCAGGGATGGTTCTTGCTGTGTGGCATAATAAACTGGTACTTTCATACATTTGTGTTGAACAAAAATCTCAATAGGCTGATCCCACTGTTCACTTCTGGCCAGATCCTTTTCTGTTGATCATAGCTTAGAGTGCAAGAAAAGCTGCACCTATGCTTTGCTGTGAGCTAGGTAGCTTGTATAAGTGTGTTTGCATATTCCCCTTGCAGCTAAGATGAATATAGTACTGCACATTTCCTGTTCATGACAGAAAAAATATGTGCTTAACTATCCTTTAAGTCAGCAGGGCTAAAGCTGATGATGTACTTACATACCTTCCTGACCCAAGGTCTATAAAGAGATGGAGCCTGATGTCCCTATTGGCATTCAAATATCTCCTTTCTGACAAAGTCTGAGAAAACAGAGCTTTGCAGCTCAGTAATAAATATTCCAATTTGAGATTCTGCCCTCAAGTGAGGCTACACATTACATGGATTGATTTTAAATGCACTTTTAGCTCAGACTGAAGTAACTAAGGTATTCTTTCACATATCCCCAGAAGGGTTGGGAATGGACTGGAGAAGAGAGCTGTTTCAGGTCACAGTTTTCTCTAATGGGTAACTCCCTATGAAGTCAAAATACCTGTGTGGAATTGGAGCTTCACTTTTGTTTTATTTCAATGGCTTTTTAAGGTTAAGGCAAAACTACCAGTATCAGGCATGCAGAGCTGACTGACTTCACTTCAGGCAGAGGAGGAATATCGAGTAAGATGAATGAGGTTTCTGAAAATTTGGCATTCAAGGGAGAGCAGGTCATGCGTTTGCACACCCAAATGTGTTTTCTCTCTAAAGAAAAATCTCCAAAAGAGACAGAGGGCAGATTCTGATAACATCTGCAGGGTTTTTTTTTCTGTCTCTTCTTGGTTTTCTTTTCTTTTTTATCCCACAGACATCTTTTGGTTCCGGTACTTAAAACTCTCTGGCAGTAATACTTAGGAACTTCCTCACCCATGTAGTTTTTTCTGACTACAGCAAAAGAGTCATTCCAGTGTGCATGCCTATACACATGTAGCAGACACCTCTGGTCCCTGCTCTCCTCTGCTGTGCTGCCCAGGAATGCCTGCAGATTGGGCAGTAACATTCAGATGTGAGCAGTGAGCACTGCAAAAAGCATGTCAGCCTACATTGGGTTGTCTGTTCTGATTTGAAAAAATCTGTTGAAGGATGCAGCAGGGGAGACAGGCTGTGGAGAGGAACTTAGGAGGCCAACATCTAAAAAGGGAAGCTCTCAAAAGAGCCAGGAGTTGTGTTTAAGGAAGGCAGATTGATCTCCTTGATGTCAGGCAATGAGACTTGACAGATGAGCAAAGTTTAAAAAAAAAGTTTATCTCTAACCCAGAGATAATGTTGGCAGTAGAGTGAACAGAAATTGTACGCTTGGAGCCTTGTCCCTGTGTGTTGCAGGGCATGCATACCTTGACTTTCAGTTTCAGGAGGAGGCTGCAAAATCGCAGGACAGTGCCTGCCCCGGGGCCGAGCAGCAGGCACCCTGTGCTGCCCCAGCCTGGGCTCTGCAGTGAACCTCCTGTGGCAGAGGGGAGAGAGCTCTTGCTCTGCTGCTGCTGAGGGTTAACAGCATTGTCTCCCCAGCTGCTGCATGCCGCTGGGCAGCAGCCTGCAAGCTGCAAGGAGGCTTGTTGTGGTTGCCTTCAGCATGCTGCCTGAGCCTGGCGTAAACAAAATCAAAATTAGTGAGGACTCTGAGGGGTCAGGGACACTTAGCTGCTCATGGAGAAGTTTGATTCTGTTTGCAAAGTGTAACTAAGGACTGACTTGTGTGATGCTGGGTGAGATGTTTTTAGGGCTTGGAAAAACACATTGAGACATTCCTGGTGCTCCTGTCTGCCATGCTCTGACCACACCAGGACTGTGCCTCTGTGGTTAGTGTTCCCTGGTGGGACCCCTCTCTGCTTCCAACCCTGCCTTTGACTGGCCAAGTTTCTTGATCTCATTGTGTACGTGTTTCCCTCTCCTTTCCTTTGAGATATTGGAAAGAGGGATCACAGAAAATGGTGAAGGCTTTATAGTTATGACTCTCTTCCTGCATCTGTATGGGTCACACACAGTCCCACATCAAAATACTGCAAGGTCTTGCCTGTGAGTAACATCAGGGTTCCTTGGATAAATGGAGACTACAGCTGTACTCTGCCATTTGCTTCTAGACATTTCTTTTCTGAGCTAAATTGAAATCCCAGGGTCATAGTCTGATCAAGCTTAACTGAAAAATGTTTTTTGTATAGTTACAAAATGAGAAAACTTGTTCATCCAAAACCTGTTATAAGAAATGGCTTTAAACAAAAGATAACATAGTCTTCAAAAGATTTTTTCAAAGACCCAGGTATCAAAATCCTCATCAGACAGTGAAGAAGCTCAGTCTTCTGTAGTTGTTCAGGCATATTGCATTAAATAGCTGTACCTACTGATGAAACAAATACATTTTGAAACTTGCTGTTTCCTTTTATATTTCTGATAGATTTTTATTGTAACAATAATTCTTTGTTACCAGTATTTTACTGAAAGAAATACCTTACCAAGATTTCATGGAGACATCTAACCTTTAAATTTCTGAATTAACAAGTTTTAAAATTTAGCTTAAAAAATACAAATTAAATAATTTTTTTCCTCTGTCACCTTTTAAATTCCTGAGTTTTGTTCTCATTGAGTAGCAGATAATATTGGGAAGACTGAATACATTTAAATATGTGGGGATATTTTTGCCAAGAGGGCTTGGGAGAAAGAGGGACTGAGTGGGTTATTTGTGTGGGTGATGAGTTGATTAGATAAAGTTTATGGAGTTACTCAAAAGCATAATCAAAGAGTAGAGCAGCTGATTTTTTCTCTTCCTTATTCCATATCCTTTCATCATATGCTTGCAACATCACATACAATTGGTATCCATGGAAATTATATCATATCAGGAGCAGCTGATGAACTCTTGAGAAATAAATATCCCATTTTCATGCAAATATTCTAAATAGCAAAGAGGTGAGAAAGAAAAATGATTGATAAATAGAATTCTTTCTGTCTTAGAATATATTTCAGTATTTTCCTTGAGGCAGCAGTAGATTTTTGAAATTGTGTTCTTACCGAACACAAACTTTCATAGACCAGTGTGTGAGTATGCCAGGTATCAGGGAGAAAGCAAAATATAAAATAATGCACATTGATTTTGTGTGGAAGTATTCTAGATACTCCTTGTGTAATTTAACTTTATTGTCAGAACACAATCCAATAACTAGAAGGAGCGGGCAGCTTCCATTTAAAAGCTAGATTGTGAGACAGATTAATTGCTTGCTAGGAGCTGGATGTTTGTGATGAGTCACAGGAAAGCTGGGTCTAACATGCTCCCTCAATAAAGCACTACAATTCTACCTCTCTTTCTGCTTTTAAATGAGAGCAGTATAGTATTCAAAAAACTGCTCTTTCTCTTGTAATTTTATTCCAAACTGTAGAATTTACCTGCACTGATGTGAACATTTGCTTTTTGTTCTACTGCCAGCAGATTTTGATGCAGGCTCCTGAAGTGGGATGGTTCCAGTCTGTGTATCTGCAGCCAAGGGTGAAGATTAATTTCTTAAATTTGGCCTAATGAATCGTATTTCTGTTGAAAACTATGGATGGGAGCTTCAGTGAAGAGGATGTTATTATGATATTATCATCATCATAATGTTATCATCACAATCTGATGTTATCAGAGAGATGGCAATAGTAGGAAACTTCCCATAAAGAAATTCAATTTCCTCACAAAGAATCCCTCTAATACTCCTAGGGTACCACGGTGGGTTGACATTGCTGGATGCCAGGTGCCCACCAAAGCTATTCTGTCACTCCCCTTCCCAGCTGGACAGGGGAGTGAAAACAGAACAAAAAGCTCATGGGTTGAGATAAGGACAGGGACAGATCACTTGCCTGGAGCAGTCACTATCATGAGCAGAAGAGGGAAAATCAGTAGGATGATGAGAAAGAAAAATCTTAAAACCAACTTCCCTCACCCCTCCCTTCTCTTCAGGCTTTATTCTCAAGTATCCACCTCCTCCCTGCCTGTGGTGCAGGGACACAGGGAATGGGGCTGTGATCAGTTCACCACACCCTGTCTCTGTCCCTCCTTCCCCCTGAGGGGAAAGACTGCTCACACTCTTCCCTGCTCCAGCATGGGCTCCCTCCCACACAGACAGGCTCCATGAACTTCTCCCCTGTGAGTCCTTCCCACGGGCTGCAGCTCTTCACAGCTGCTCCAGTGGGGTCTGCTCTGTGGGATGCAGTATGGCTCCAGTGTGAGTCCTCCATGGGGTCATGAGTCCTGGCAGCAAACCTGCTCCAGCATGGGCTCCTCTCTCCGTGAGTGCACTGGGCCTGCCAGCATCCTGCTCCAGCATGGCCTTCCTGTAGCATTACAGGCTCCTTTGGCTGTTCCCCTGCTCCACCATGGATATCCATGGCCTGCAGGGGCACAGCTGCCTCACCATGGTCTTTTCCATGGACTGCAGGGCAATCTCAGTTCTGGTACCTGCAGCACCTCCTCTCCCTCCTGCACTGACCTTGGTGTGTGCAGAGCTGTTGCTTTCTCATCTCCCTTTTCTCTCTGGCTTCAATTTGTCATTTTGGGTTTTCCCCCCCTCTTCTCAGTTCTGTTATCCCAGAGGCACTACCACCATCGCTGATAGGCTCAGTCTTGGCAGTGGAAGGTCCATCTTGGGGCTGCCTGGCATTGGTTCCATTGGACATAGTGAAGCTGGCAGCTTCTCACAGAAGCCAACTCTGTAGCCCTCCTCCCACTACAAAAGCCTTGTCATACAAACCCAATACAGACACATGCATAAAGCACCCTTCCTGAATTTTTTTTAATTTTATTTTAGTGATCAAGATCCTCAAATCCCTTTCTCTGCCACTTTCAAAGAATGCTTATAAAGACAAAAACACACACATCAATTGTGTGAGCTAGCTCTCCTCTTACATATCTCCTCTAAGGCCTTTGAAGCAAGAACTTAATAAAAATGTGGTAGTCACAGACATCAACTCCCTCTGAATTAAAAAAAAAATGTATAGAGCTAATTTCTTGCTTTGTGCATAACTCTGTACTTACCTCTGTATTGTGGTCATTAGAACTTCTGAGTTACTAAGATGGGAATCACGAGGAACCATGAGACCATTGCTGAAAACAAAGGTAGGAAGGGATTGATGCCAGGGTCTAGAGCTGAGGGGCTCTTGATGCATTTGGTAGGCATGGCCTTCATTAGGGGAGTTATCTGGACCATCAAAACTATCAGCAACTTAATCAAATACACTTCTGGTACATTTAGGTGGACACTTCAATGGGGATCAGCCTTGTATCAGCTAACATACACACTCCCCCCACCAGTTTGATGAAGAAACATATAACAGCATAATACTGGGATTATGTTCCTGTAAACTCAGGCAGTCATTATTTGGCTTCTATCCTGCATCACCATTGATTGTCTCAAGATTTCAGTTTGATGTGATCTATTTAAGATGCAACTTAGTCACCTGAAGGTAAATGCCAAAAATATTCACAGCCAATCCTTAGTAGGAAAAGGGGACAGGGAGGGAAAGGGGGTCATTAAGTTTCACTGACTTTCCCCCCTTTTTCTTAGGTTGTGGACAAATCAAAGTCAAACACTTCTAACCAAAGTGGTACATGAGACTAGTGTCCAAAGTGTGATAGAGCGATCGTTTCTTTCATCAGTGTGTCTGCAGAAGGCATAACATTCAGCTGTGTTAAACTTCCAGCATGAATGACGAGTTAGTTGGGCTGATTGGGTCTTGCTCCAGGCAATTACACAAGTAATTGCCCTCAAGTCTGCCTTGACTCACTGCAAGCCTCCATTACCACTCTTCTCTACCCTGATAAAAGAGAGAAGAAAATTACTGCATCTGGGAAAAAACATCTGAAATACTGGAAGTTTCTGTGAGGGAGAAATATAGGAAAAGGTTATTAAGCAGTGTAAGAGTTAACCAACAGAACACAATAGATGAGTTTGCAATGAGATTCAGTGGATAAAAAAGCAAGTGTGACTTTTGGACTATGTCATGGAGAAGAAAGAATCTCACAGAACTGTTCTGCAAGGTATTCTGCACACTGGTAGGTGCTAAGGTCCTGTCTGGGGCAGTTTCTGCTTTAGGTAATACACAGAGGATGTAAAGATAATTAGAAACTTATCCCCAGGGATGAGGGGAGAACTCAAAATGGGTAACCCCTTTAAATGATGCCTGAATGGCACTACATGTTCTCAAATATTTGAAGTTATAGAGAGGGACTATTTGCCTAAGAAGCCTGTAACAAGGGACTGTTAGGGGACTAAGTATGGTGAAATGAAAGAAGGAGGAAAATTAAATACGTGGAGGAATTTTATTCTGAGAGTGTCACTGCAAACCTGTAACAGCGACGCAGCTTTGGGGGCCAAACCATTGTTGCACAAAAATCTCTAGCTTGATTTGTATTCCAAACCAACAGATACTTGAAGGTTTGAGGGTTTTTTCTTTCTTTATTCCTTTTCCTGCTGCTGCTTAGTGGAGTGTTGTACATGCCTATATGCTATATATCAGACATGGGCTGATAAAACAGAAAATGCTGGCATGAGTGTTTGCTTAGGAGAGATTTTTCTTTGCATCATATTTACTTGTCCCTGCTATGGAACATGCTACGACAGTTTCCACTGCAATCCACATCTTCAGGTATCTGCAATTTATTGCAATAAAACTTCTAGCCTGAAATTCCCCTCCTGCTGTTTGGTCCCAGTGCAGAGCAGTTGTACATTTAAAACACTTATTCTAAATGCTTTATAAACTAGATTACCAGCAGGATAACTGCTGATGTTTCCACCTGAAAGTATTTTCCCTGTAGAAGGGTTTGACAGTGTGGTGGTCTCGTGGTAGGAAGGGACAACAATAAAACATTGGGATGCCAAATGTCACTTGTGTGACACAGGTCAAAAATACTGAGTATTTATTAAAAACAGCTGAATTGCCCCAATTGCTTTGATATTATAGTGATTGCTGAGTCTACCAAGTAAGTAATTAATTTCGAGTATGTATTTACCTCTTGTGGCTATCAGCCACCTTGCTAACTGGTTGGCACTATTAGGCTAAAGCAGAAGACTTTAAACAGAGATTAACGAGCAGGTTAACATTTGGCACATAAATAATCTGCATTCTTTAAAAGGCTGTGTGGGTATTTAAAGAAGAAAATACTGTAGCATGCCCTTCTAGGCCTTCCTCACTATTCTTTTGTGTACCAAGATCACCAGGACCTCTCTGTGACCAGTGTCTGTAGTTGTAGCAAATCTCCCCATTGTTTTTAAGAACTGCTATGATGGCTTTCTATTGCTTCCAGAGAATAGCCATGCTATTGTTGGGCAATACTCAGCATACCCCAACAAGGAAATTTTTCTTCTCTTAGGGACGTAGGAAAGTTGATATTTAGGTAATTTGTGGGTTCCTCCTCTAGAGCTCCAGCTGTGAAGAGAGAAGGTTCAGCACGGCAGACAGAAGCAACGAAGGACATATGTGCATGTGCTGTGTTTGGGGTTTAGTCCCTTACCTGTAAATTGAAATAGACCAAATCTATTCACTTGTGTTAAGAGCTGTTTTGGCCTGCCTTACCCTCCTTTTAATTGTCAATCTCTTACAAACTGGTGCTTACGTGTAAAGGGTCTCTGGCATCATTCTCAAATATGGCACTGATTAAAAAAGACCCAAAAGTAAAAGAACCTCTGCTTCCCGAACTCTGGGAATGGATGTTCTCTTTTCTTTACTCCACCCCTCACGTGCTTGCAGATTAACAGTGCGAAAATCAAAGGGAAAGAAACCAAGGACTCAGTATTATCCACCTTGCCTTTGACTTCACACTCTGTCACAACCTTAATGTAATTTAAGATGTCTAAGAGGTATTCATGGATATGTTGTCTGGGACTCTGAATCCTACAGAGCCTTTTAAAAATATATGAATTTGTAATACAAAACAGGTAGTTGTGTGAGTCAGCTAAAGCCATGCTTACTTTATATTGGATAAGTGGCAGTGAATGCAGTATAGCTTGCAATATCCAAGGGGGATATGTACCCACCTGTGATTAACCTTCCTTGGCCATTAAATGTCACAGTTGGTGCATACACATGGAGCAGAAAGAATACATATTTGTCAGTAAAAAGGTGACTGAATGAAAGAAATCATGAAATGACATTTTTCAGTAGTTTTGTCATAACTGGAGCATGGAGGAAAATTGCTTTCTGTAAATCTTGGCCCAACAGAACAAAACACATTTCTTTCCAGTTGGGAAGCCATACTCATAGACATAATGAAAGCATTGTGAGCTCTGACTTTTGCAAACTCTGATAGAAACCAATCTGCAATCTTGACAGATATGATCTTTTGCAGGATGCACTGTTCATTTACAGCAGCTAGAGACCTCAATTAATTTATGAATGAGGACAGCAGGCTGTGAACTCTCCAGCTCAGCCTAGGTGGAGATGTCCCTGTCTGAATTTATGTTCTGGTAATTTAAAAAGATTTACACAAAGCTTTTCTTTCATTTTGAAAGTAGATTAAAATTCTAATGGAAATCATTTGTATGCATTTGTTGAATTGAATAATATTTATTGCTGTATGAAAAGGGGAGCAAAATAAGAAAGAAATGCTGAAAAACCTTGCTATCAATAAAGTTAGTGAGGCAGGAATAAATTAGTAGAGAGGCAGAAGGAGCCCAAAGCAGAAAGTAATACTTAGTAGCGCCTGTAGAAACCCCAGTGTTTTATAAAAACATAATGAAAGCAATTTGCACCTGTATCTGAACAAATAGATAATAGGATGCTATCCTACCCAGTGTGCATGGTTTCATAGTTCTTCAATTCATCTAGATAGACAGCATGAAGAAAGTACAGCTTCATCACAGACATACTGATTGCGGCTTGTAAAATGCACTGTCACTGCTAGGGTTGTGATTTTTTGAGCAGGATGTGATGGTCACACAACATATTCATTTATTCCAGGAAAAATTTTTTGAAAGCTCCTACATGAATTCACAGCAGAAATCCAATTGCAGGAGAAGATATTATTAAGACTTCTGCTTCTGAGGCCCACTACCTCATAACTCCTGCTTCTGAGGCCATATTTGTTCCAATATGACCATATTGGATAAGATGAAGTTTTGGGATTTTCTTTTGAAGGAATGTTTTACAAGCACCACACAGGGACATGTGCCAACACAACTTGACGGTATACAGGAGGAGGAATAAACTAGAAGTATGCCTGATCAAGAATTACTGTGATTTTACTTGGCATTTATTTTCTCTGAGCTGTGATCAATAGAGTCAACCCATGGGAGTTTTGCATGAAAAGGAGCATGTAAATATCTGAGCTGTTTCTGAAAAGACTTCTTGGTGAAAGAAATGTACTTTCATTAGCTGAAATGGTAAAGAGATTGCAGGTTCTTCTTAAGCTAGTGACAGTGCTCACAGATGCAAAAGTATTCTCCCTGAATGACTCAGAGCTGAGATCCTGTTTCCACATCTGAATGCAGAAGTCAAGGCAAACTGCTGGCATTGCATTATGACAATAATGTAGATAAGCTAAAGTAAATTTTGGCATGGACTGCAATGAGCTCAGCTAGCATGCTGTACAGCCATGTGCATCAGAATAAAGGAAGAGGTGTCAAAGGGAAAGTAGTGCTGAGGAAGGGGCCAGTTCTTGGTGGGATGGGCTGTGTGAGCAAGAACATGCTGATAAACCAGTAAGATTTGAAAACACATTCTGTATGATCTCAAGTTAGTTTAAATAATGCATATATTATCCTGACATGCTCAAACATATCTGGGAAAAACAATATCAACTAATAAAATATTTTTTCTTTTGGCATTCCTTGTGCCAAATCCATGAATTTAATTCCAACAGTTTCAAAATAAAGTGACTTTTGATGATAAATATCTGGATATAAATGAAGAACAAATGCAGGATGATATAGACATCCTAAAATTATGAGGGTTAGTTGTGAAAGTATTGGTGTGTTTTAAAGGCTGGCCAAATTAAACTTAGAACCAAATTATGATGTCTTTATTCACATTAAATAGTATTTTGTTTTATCTGTAATTCCATTGATGATTTGTTAATTTCTAGTAAGTATTTTATCCATGAAAACCAGAGTTCACAGAGCATAAAAGAATAGAAATCTCATTAAAATCAATAATATTTTCATTAATTCACAAAAGACATCAGCCAAAAAGATTAGGTGTTATCCTTTGAAGTGTATCCATATTTTGATCAACTTTTAAAAAAGGTAAAAATTTGGCTCGTTTTTCCACGTATTTGAGCATGTAGGCCAGGTTTTTTAGAAGAGAAAATTGGCTCAGCCAAACTATTTTACATAATTTCTTTTCTGGGCTATCTGGTGGCAAAAACATGCATAAATTACGATACCTTTATTGTACGACCATCAGGAATGTAAATCTTTTCCTTGTACCTTTTATCTTAACTTATGGTTCACTGAACTATCCAGGGTGCAGGGAAAGGTGGGGGTGGGGCAGTAAATTAATACACTGCATTTTCCTTCCACACACATTCTTCACTGCCTTCCGGGATTTCATTTGACAAAGGCCCTGCTAATGGAAATGCAAATTTCCTACCTGTCAGAGTAGTTTTGATTCTGCTGTTTGTCATAGCAACACATTCCTCAAAAGCATGGCTATTTTGACTTCCAAGAAGCCAGGGGAATTAAGTTTGCACCTACCAGGCCTCTGCTTGTCCTAGCAATCAGTAAAGAACCTTTTTATGTAAATTTGAATGAGAAATATTAGCCTGTTCCGTTCTCTGCTATAAATAAAAAAACTATATAGATTGAAAGTCTTACTAATCTTTGATTTATTGTAGCCAGTCACCCATTTCCAGTTTAGTAGTTTTGTTACACTTTCATAGAGAGCAACTTCTTTCATTTTCTAGCAAGATATTAGTGATTCTGATTTTGATAATATTCCATCTAGTCTAACCTTATCTTTTGAGGGTGGGTTGTAGAAAACTACAGAACAGTGGAGAGATCCTTGGGCTAGACGATTAAGCATATTACAAAATGTCTTTTGTCTTTACTGTTCCACTCGAAATAGCTCAGACAGCCTTGCCAAATTTTAGTAGTATAATTATGGAACATACTTTTAAGAGTACAAATAGAGAAATGAGTCTCTGTGCTGTCACATTTGTGTAAGAACTAACTGGGAAAAAAAAGCTTCCTATCCTCAGTAAGAGAAAACCTTTTCCTTCGCTTTTTGAGAATTTGCACTTTTATTACTATCTAAATCTCAGTGGCCACAAAGGGTTGTGTTTAAGGTGAACACTAAATGAAATCCTCATGCTTTTCAAGCAGTCTGTCAAATTCACAGTGACTTGGGAGATCCAGGAATTTGTGTGCCATATGTTAGTCCAGATGAATAATACCAACAGTATATTTTTACATAGCTAACATTCATGTTTGACAGGCTTCCCTTGTGTACTTTCTAGCCTAAGCAATACGTTCTCTAACTCTTCTCCCCCTGAAACCAATTCCTTTGAGGAATCACACTTCTTTTTTCAGTCCTGACCTCTATTTTCTTTTTTAATTTTGTCCAGTTCTTTTCTTTCCTGGAGGGCTCTACTTATTCCTGTGAAATTGTAGCATTTCATCACCTCCATTGTCCTTGAGTCTTTCTTCTCTTCCGGATGCACTCATCCTTCACTAGTGCTCTTTAAAAAGCATCTCTCACCATTTGCGCTTTGTCTCAAAGAGGAAGGAAGGCCCTTTCCCTCTCTGCCCAGTTTGACTGTTGGATGTAAGAAGAACTGTGGAAACTCATGGCTAGAGCTAATACCTCACCCCAGGTACTATACAACTGCAGAAGAGTAACTTCCACAGTTCACACTCTCTGTGTTAAACCAAGGTCCTGTAGCGTGATTTAAAAAATGAAATGCCATGGTGTCACTCCTGCCTGAACAGCCAGGTATTTCTTGTAGGCATTATCTAGGTTCTAGTTCCAAACTGTATTTTGGTGATTGAAGAATAAAGTAAATGAGCTAAATGCCTGACAGGTATGGATGGATCCTCTTGCTTGCACAGGTGTTGCAGTACAACAGACAGCAAAAGGAAACTTCTCACATGATGATGATCTTCACACACATAAATCCTCCCCTCTGCACAGATTGGAGGAGATCAGCAGCAGCCAGGGCTGCTCATTGTGAAGGCAAAGCGTGGTTCCAAAATGCTCCTTTCTGCAAAGAGACCATTCCACTGAAATGGATGATGCTTTCCAAGGCTGGAGTTGCAACAAAGTATTTACTTAGCTGTAGAGATCATAATGTTCCACAGTTTGTTTGAATTATTAAAATGCAATATTGCACAAAAATCATTATTGCAGAGCTTCGAAACACTTACTGACAATGTGGTCTTGGCAAAGTAAGTATGAGTCTTTTTAATGTATAGTTGTTGCAACAGAGAAAAAGGAAACCTGTGTTTCATACTAAGCTGTGCTTTCCAGAGATAGAAGGCATCAACTCTAATATTGATTCCATGCAGATTTTTGTTGCTTTATATTTTAAAAATACCCCTCCTCCCCATCCTCTCTCAGCAGATCAGATGTCACTTCACTTTGCTTTTCTTGAAATAACACTGGAAGCAGATCGTTTACAGCTTCGGGCTTCTGCACCATCAGCATTACAAGAGAACAGTATAGACAGGAACAGAAGTCAAATGGCCTCCCAGGAGCTCCAACCCATTAAAACAATTGCTAAGGGCACAAGAGTACAATAAACATCTGTGGTTTGTCTCACCAGCACAGCACATGCCTTTAAGTTTGCCTCTGCATGGAAAAGGGCTTGAGTGGTCTGATTGGACCCAGATGTGAACTTGCAGAGTTCAAGGCTTTCCAGGGCTTGAATTTTGGTTCCAGGCTGAGGCTAGGAGTCCTTGTAAAGATATGTTCCAGATCAATGCTTCCTCAGATTTGACAGCCCTTTAACAGTACTTTCTATTATTGGCTCTGTTCTGCTCTTTGCAAGCATTCTGATTTACCTTTTCTGCAAGCATTCTGACAAACCTAATTTGAACTAAATACCTTCACTTCAGTGTAGAAAGTAAGCACATTCCTAAGGTTCCCAGGGCAGGCTGCTGTCCTCAGTCAGTCACTGGTTTTAGGTAAGTTGATATAAAAATATATATCTTGCCACATAATTGTCAACTTGCTGCTACAGAACATGGGCAGAGGAAAGGAATGGGAAGGTTAATAAAATAGGGAAGATCAGTGTCTGCCTCTTCTGAAGTTGCACACTTGGTGCTGCAGTTCTGCCATGCAGAAACAGTGTATTTTCCTCACCAAAGACTGGAGATGATATTTGCAGGTACTGGAAATGAAATAGTGAATCACACCCACCAGAGTCTGTGTGGAGGGAGCAAAGCAAATGAATATTATCTTTCACTCTGCAAAGTTTTTATAGGAAATGTTCAATCATAGAGCTGATTCCTGAAAAACTGTCATGCAAAGAAAACTAGAAATAAAGAAAGAGAGCTCAGGACTGCTATAGGATGCCCAGTGCAGAAAGGAGATGAGTCTGGTTCCTAACTTTGCAATGAGGGGTGAGGGGGTCTTGTCAGCATTGCTGGGACAAGTTTTGGGAGATGTAACCAGGGAGGATAATCACAGCACTCTGGCAGGTGGGAAGGCATTGCAATAGAAAAGATGACCTGCACAAAGTGAGTTACTGCCAGATGGCTCCCAGCTGGGGGACTTAAGGAGACTGTGATCTGGTTTAATCAAATGCCTGGCACCTTCTCTCTCTGCAGTGTCCAGAAAGACAGCCCTCACTGCCAGTGACAGAAAGAATCAGGACTGATGACACTGCCTTTTACAAACACAGTCTGGGCAGTGCATGTAATTCTTTTTGTTGGCTTCTTCCTCTCAGTAGCATTACCTTGAATACAAGGAAATTAAGGAGAAAAATTGCTATGAGCTTTGTAGGCGCTTTATCGCTTTAATCTCCTCTCCTCTCTGCTTCTATTTCCCTGTCCCTTGTCATCCATCTTTGCAGAGACAGTGACCAAGTTAAGCTAAACAGCCTTTTAGCTTTGTTTGCAATTGATTTGATTTCTGCTTTCAGAAACGGTTTGAAATTTTCTAAGTGTGTTATCTTCACTAGGACTAAATTTTCAATAAAAATTCTGGAAATGCTAGAACAAGGATTCAACACATCTACTGTATTTAAGGAGAGAAAAATACCTATCATTTTCATAGGGTGGAAAACTGGACTACATGATTTCTGTGATTCTCTTTAGCAGGACATAAGGGAAAGGCAGAAAAGACTGCATAGAGCACTTGCCCTTATAGAAACTTGAGATGGTGGTTGTTAAGGTTTGGTGTTGCAAGAGGCTCTAAAGTAACTGGCTGAGCCTTCTGGATAGTTAGTTCAAAGCCTGCAAGGGCTGTTTGTGTTAAATTGTATTGATTGTCTTGTGTATAATTTAATAATGTTGAAGTCTGCTTTCTTTCCTTGCAGCTATAGACTGCATCTGTCCTTGTTGGAGTGTTCCCATGGCAATCGTGGGTTGGAATTGTATTAGTTTGATTTATTCAATAAATAAGTAGAAAAATAAAACAAGATAATTACCCAACAATGAATAGCTACCATATGAACACAGTGAAAACTACACCGAAGGCCACTGGCAACAGACAACATTTCTAGTTTAAAAGCAACGCAGAGATTCCCACCGTAATTGTGTTTTGGCCTTCATTGGCCCTTTCTCCATTAGGTGTCAGGCTCTGTAGCTTACCCAAGTTTCACTGTGTACCAAATGTTTCTCCTATCATGTCTATACCATTGTCATTTTTTCCTAAGCAGTGGCAGCAGCTTTTATGTGCTCTTAAAACTCAGTCTGTATAGTAGACATATTTGCAGGGAAGATAGTTCCCTCTTTCCTCCCCAGGGAAGTGGTACAAAAATCTGTGCTAACAAGCATCTATGCTTCAGCTGAGATTTGCTGTCCTAACAGTCCATTACAGGAACATGCAGGCAGGCCTCCAAATCACTCAGGAAGTCAGCACTGCAGTGGGATGTGGGGATCTGGCTGGACTCTTGATAACATTGGGGCAGACACAGACATGAAACAAGGCACCCTTTGCACGGGGTATTGCTCTGAAGATTCTAATATGGAAGAACAAGGCAGGTTACCTAAGAGACCAGGAAGATTTTGGTGGCTGCTCATAAGGAAATCACTTAAAATAGAGAAGCATAGGTCACTTTTATGATGTGGTTTGAGTAAACTTTCAAATCTTTGTTGAGAGATGTGAGGAACCTGGTCTCCTGCTACAGTGGCACAGATTTTGGTGCAGCACTCAATGGAAGAGGTGTAAATGCAGCAGTGCATTCAACACTGACAATACAATTTGACTTGGGCTTTCCCAAATAGTTGCTCCAAGTTCTGGAAGCTGCTGACAGCTAACCACTGCCAGTGCCTCTAACCACAGTGGAAAACTATAGGATTTTTGCCATGATTCCTTGTATGTTTGGGACAGGGGTGTAGAGCAGGAATGGCTGTTTCTGAACAGTCAGTTCAGGGCTGTCTGCTGACTGCTAGATGCATGTGTTTCAGTCAAGAACCACTGAAAATACTATATTTCATAAAACCTAACAGGACAAGAAAACTATTTTTTCTGAATGTTCAATGTGCTGCTGATCAGTATGTGTTATACAAGATGCATCCAGGGTGTTCAGTCATCATACTAAGCTAGACTTTTAATCAGAAGGAGACACTGTTATCTATTTGAAGATCTCCTCTTTGTCCAGAGGATCTCACATAAGTAGAAAAACTTCCTAAGAGCATCTGCTGACTGGCTGAAGACATGTCTCACTAAGAAAACTTCTAAACTGATATTTGAAAACTGGCTTGAATGCTCATTGAAAGGCACTATAATATAAGCTAACATTTGAGGCTCTCGAAGGGACCTGTGGATCCTGTTTCAAACCTAATTTCCATGAGAATTACATCAGCATTCAAGTCTCCCATTGCTGTTGGTGGAAATGTTTTTGGAATCAGTGCTAAAATATCAGAGCCTTTGTGGAGATACTGTCTTTATGAGATGATTCCATGACTACAGCCTGTTCCCACAACTGGGCCTGTAGAAACTGGGAGACCTGAGATCTGTTTCTTGACTCTGCTCTTGGCCTGCTGTGCCTGTAACTCTTATCATCTCTCTGTAAAAGAGGGATAAAGCTTGGCTTCTTTTTGTACAATGTTATGAGCACTTCAAAGTGCAATGTTTCAAAAGAATGAAGTTTTATTAGGAACTTCTGCTGTTCTCACTTCCTCCTTGCCCCTGTGGTATGAAGTACTACAAGAGCTGTGGCCTTGGAGGGTGCCTAGGCAGTCTCAGGATCCTCTCACTGCTGTTTCTGCCTAGTGGGAGCACAGAGCAGTGGGCTGCTGATTGCAAATTTCACCCCAGGAAACTTTCCACCTAGGCCTAGGGTAATACCCCAGACAGATGCTGCTCCAGAGTTATTACAGCCTGAATTAGAAGTTTGTGAGGGGGAAGAGTGAACGGTTTCACCTTGGTTTTCCCCAGAAGAGTAGTGAGAGAGTATGTCCTAAAATAAATGAGAAGAAAGCTCTTAGATGGTGCTTCTTAGCCTGAGGAAGTAATAAGTGCTCTTTCTGGGCATGCAGATTATCAAGATACCATTAACAAGATTTATTTGCTGCTCCTGTGAGCATGCAGTGCATGTAGGTCTTCTCAGGCATTTGCAAAGCACTTAAGGGAACAGCTTGGTGGTCTGAAGACTGGAAAAAAGGACCTTGTCCCTCTGTTATTTCCATGGAGGTTTGAGGTTGCTTGGAAATGACAAACAGAAGTTTGTAACTCTGGTTATAGCCAGAGTTATGGAGATCAGTGACTTCTAGTCTTCAACCTGTGCCTATTCTTTTAACTTCTGGAGACATATTAGGGAGAGAAGGCAGCGTCTGGGGGCAGGTGGAGAAGAGGTCCTGTTTGATACATGTCTGCTTGCAAGATCAGGGCCTCCATCCTTCTCCTCTGCTCTAACCCTTGCGACATTGCCTCCTGTGTTCTACACTGAGATACAGAGTGTTTCTTCCCCTACTCCTTGACTTGCCACTGATGGTCTGTTTAATCAATGGCATCTCCTTTAGTACTTCTTTTTGGGTTTTTTCCCACTTTGCTTTCCCTCTCCTATTTAGGCTGTATGTGTCACCAGCTCTAGGACATCCTCTGCTTTTCCACCTGACCCATGGCTCAGTACTTATGCCATAGTGTCGCAGACATTTCTCCACAGAAATCCTTTCTTTCAGATTTCTGCGTCTTTGGGAGGCCAGAGGCCCCCGAAGAGAAGGTAAACAATTATTATCAGCTGCTGGGGAATGCAACAGGAACACCTTGATTGGCTCATTTTCTATGTTTATAATTAAGAGCCAATCACCAGTGCAAGCTAGGGGACTGAGTCCTTGAACACAACTTTGTTGTAGATTCTTTTCTATCTATTCTTAGCTTAGCTAGCAGCTCTGCAAACCTCTCTCTATATTCTATTTAGTATAGTAATAATGTATTATATATCATATATTAATAAATCAAGCCTTCTGATCAAGATACAAGATTCACCGTCTCTCTATCACCAGCCGCGCCCACTCAGGTGCGGTAATACCATAGCATGATCTTAAGTAATGATTTTAGCTTTTTCCAGACAAGCCCTGAAGCAAATTCACAGAGCAAGGTCTTTTGAAGTCCCAAGCCTGCAATGTGGTGCAGAGAAACTGCTCCCCCTGGGCACCAGTGTTATGAGTCACTCTAGTCAGGGAGCCAAGCTGGGTGGCTTTTCCCCTTATGTGCAAGAGTCCTCTGGTCTGGAAGACAGAGCAAAGCCAATGTTATACTGCTCAAGCCATCCCCTCTACAGCCTCGGCCTCTCCTGCTGCCTAAAAGGATCCCCTGCACAAGCAGTTTCATGGTGGGGGTATTGAGTTGGGATATATATGACCATTAACCACTGTACTGTTCATGTTAACTGATAAATAATGGAAGGTTTTGACTCTAATATGAAATTTACTTAGGGTTTTTTTTTTTTTTTTTTAGCTACCAACCTTGCAACTCTATCCATGAATTTCAGTGGATAGCTTGTCATATCCTAATTGGTCTTACAAATTTTGTACAGTACAAATGTTTTGGCAATGGAACTGTTTTGATCAAAGGTTGTATAAATCCCATTAGTCACAGCAGCTGAACCTGTATGAACCCTTTGATGGGGCTTGTACCAACTGAATTCCTACAGCACCATTACAGCTTGTACCTCCTGTGTATAGATACGCTTTTAATTGAGCTCCTCTGGCTGCATGTGCTGGTGGGCTAAGGCAGGATGTGATCTGATGCAATGTGTGGGCTGCAGGAACCAGGCTCAGCAGCCTTTCTTAACTATGGGTTGCCAGCTCCACATCTCCCTTTCTTTGTCACCTAGCATCACATCCATAGCATTTTGGCTCAATATTTCTTGTCTGCTCTAAGAAATTAAACACGGCTCTGGAAGAATTGGTGCTTCTTTACTGAACTCCAGTGATTTATGTACATGCCAACAGGGAATGGGGAAATACAATTCCTCCTGCTTCCAGATTTGCACGTGAGCCATTTTGAGGGCACTATTTTATTTCCTGGATTGCTGAACTCATTTGGCCTTGTGCCTTGCAGCACCACATGAGGTATGTCTTAATAGGCCTGAAAGGTATGGCATGCTGTGACTTGATTTTATTTACATTTATGTTTATACCATGTTTACTTTAAAATGACTGAACTTCTGCAGTTGCAGTTCCAGGGTGGTAAAGTTCACTGAAAGGACAGTTAAGTTTCTATCATCTAAATCTGGAAGACCTTATTTAAAATCATGGCCACTGTTTGCCATTTCTTACTTTGCTTTCATTCAGTGAAACTGTACTGGTCTTTTATCTGGTTCCTACTAGCTTCTTTCTTTCTTTCTTTCTTTCTTTCTTTCTTTCTTTCTTTCTTTCTTTCTTTCTTTCTTTCTTTCTTTCTTTCTTTCTTTCTTTCTTTCTTTCTTTCTTTCTTTCTTTCTTTCTTTCTTTCTTTCTTTCTTTCTTTCTTTCTTTCTTTCTTTCTTTCTTTCCTTTCTTTCTTTCTTTCTTTCTTTCTTTCTTTCTTTCTTTCTTTCTTTCTTTCTTTCTTTCTTTCTTTCTTTCTTTCTTTCTTTCTTTCTTTCTTTCTTTCTTTCTTTCTTTCTTTCTTTCTTTCTTTCTTTCTTTCTTTCTTTCTTTCTTTCTTTCTTTCTTTCTTTCTTTCTTTCTTTCTTTCTTTCTTTCTTTCTTTCTTTCTTTCTTTTCTTTCTTTCTTCTTTCTTTCTTTCTTTTTCTCTTTTCTTTTCTTTTCTTTTCTTTTCTTTTCTTTTCTTTTCTTTTCTTTTCTTTTCTTTTCTTTTCTTTTCTTTTCTTTTCTTTTCTTTTCTTTTTTCTTTTTTTTTACTAGCCCTGACTCTATTTGGATTTCCAATGACAGAAGTGATAGCTATAATTTATTAATAATATGAAGAAATGTAATTCTGACAAAATATTGAACTTTGAAGTGTATTTTCTTTCATTTAACAGAAACTCCTCAAGCTCATGGCTGACTGTCTCAGTTCCCTGTGTCTCTAACATCAGCACTCCATCTCAAAAGGACACCTTGACTAGCCAGGAAATGGAGTTCTAAGACACTACAGGTGTAATGAGATAAGTCAGCTTCTGGCTTATTGTGTAGTGCTGGTCAGGCATTTTCTGTCAAAATGTTTTTATTTTCTCTAGTCAGGAGTCACTGATTTGACAACTGTTAGTGGAAATGTACCTATCAGTTTTGGCAGGCGAGTCTTCTCACGCAGGAGAATGAATCTCTGGAGCGGGGCAGACGTCTATCTGCAGAGCATCCCACTTCCTCTAGTTCAGCTGGCAGCTCTCCCTGGGTCCTTGGAGATTACTTCCAGTGCTCTGACAGGCTGGAGACTTAAACTTCTCTCTCTAATGCTCTGATAAGGAGAGCTCCAGAATGCTACTGCTAGTATGAAGTATGGCTAACTCAAACTTGAGTTAGTTCTGTGTTTAACTGAATAATTAAATGGTTTTGGGCCACAGAGGGAGCAGGTGACTGAAACTCTTATGGAACAGCTGCTTAAACTGGTTCTGGTCAGTGAGATCCAGCTTCTGTCTCTTTTTCACAGCAAGCCTGACTGCACATTCCTATCCTCTTCTTAGGCGCAGAGTCATGCTTGAAGGCATACCAGAGAGATAAGATCCACAGAGAATGAATCTCTAGGAAGTGGGGTTTTGGGTCCTCAGAGTGGCTCCTAATAGGTTCAGATGTATGTAAGAGCTGGCACAAGCAATGGAAGACTTTGGCTGGGAAGAGGTGGGTGAAAGGGATATGACTATCCTTTCGGACAGGAGTGGGCAATTACAATGGCTTAGTTAAAGCTTCTTTAGAGCCCTACCTGGGAGTTATACAGATGTTTTCATGCAGTCTCAGGGAATGTATACATATATCACAGTTGCCAGTAACCAGTTGTTAGCGTGTGAGCTGGAAACATGTAACACAGGTTCCATTCCTGGCTGCAAACTAATATGTACCAGCAGCAAGCTCTCGTTAAGGAAAAAAGGACTACTTCTGGATGGCTTGCAAACACAGAGATCACTAGGTTTCATCAGGTGTGGAATCAGGAGGTCCGCTTTCAATGTGCCTACTGCTTAGCTTGCTTGTGTTCTGCAGCCCTTTTGCTCTCTCTCACTGCTGGTCCATTGCTCTGTCAAGCTAAGCTAAAAAAGTCTTGTAAGACCAGGAGACTTGCAAACATGACAAACGGCTTTGCAAACCTTTTCCCCAAAGGTTTCAGTCCCAGGAGCAGGCGTGCAGCTTGACCTTGCCTGGAGCCAGTAGAGCACATTGAGAAGGACTGTGCCTAACACCTTATTTGCAGAATGCCCTACCCCCCACGCGCAGCATGTGCTGTCCCTCACCAGCTGCAAACCACTGTGTTAGGGACATCTGGTATCAGCTGTGGTCTGTGCTTCCCAGCTCACAATGAATTCACTGGGATTACTGGCTGGCAGATGCTTCTATTATAAAAATTTCCTTTTTTAAAGTTAGGTGAGATTTTTAATAAGTATAGTCTACATATGAAGCTCATAGCCTCTCTGCTTCCAGGTACAGGGTGCAAGTGTATGCTGAGCTGCTGTGGAAGGTAGCAGGTATTTTGAGTTGTTCCTTGCTAATTATTGCTTCAGTAAACAACAGCTGTTCAAATGCAGCTCAGCTTCTTGCTTTGAAAAGATTACAGTGCCCAAACTGCAGTCTGGTATTATTGAAAAAAGAAAAAAAAGTTATAATCATTTCACTCCCCTACTGCTACAGATTTTATGGGCCTTGTAGTGTGCTGTTATGTCAGGCATATTAATTGCTAGTGAGTCGATGTTAAGCAAATGAAACAGCTTTGTACAGCGTTTGGACACTTGGTTATAGACAGTTTAACAGCAGTCTTCTGGAGAGACTGTGCATTAGTCTTAGATTATTTTTCAGCACTGGAGGAATGGCTCTTTCAAAGTAACTATAAAATGAACCATTGCTGCCATGCAATAGCAGTAATAAGCTGTTAAGGTACATTGTAAAGCATGAGGTCAGAGGCAGTATGTTCTTCCAGCCACCCAAGAAGTGTAATAGCAACTAATTAGTGCAGCTCCTTCAGAGGCTACTGCTACTGAGAGGAAAGAAAGGCAGAAAAGTGCAAGGGGGGGCCTCACTGTTCTATCTGCCCTTTAGAGGAAGGAGTTGTTGGTATTAACTTAGCAGAGGGTGAAGGCCTGACCCAGCACAGCACTGTGTCAGCGATGTGCTCTTGGCAGTGAAAAGAAAAATAGCCCTGTTCTCTACTCCATGCAGTTCCTGCCCTTCTGCTTCCTTCCTGAGGAGCAGGATTTATAGGGGCATCTGTCTTGATTTATTGAGGGGCAAAAATTACAAATTAACTTTCCAGGCATGTGCACACACATGATTTGCTGCACAATGCCAGACTGATCCCTTCCCCTCTGTCCTCCTGGCCGGGTGGCTCTTGCCCACAGCCACTGGCTGTGCTACCCGCCCAGCACTGGTGTGAAGCTGGGGCAGCGCCCACAGCCACTGCTGGCCACCAGTGACCATGGTCTGAGAAACAAGCTGGGCTTTGTTTGAAGCAATTTTTCTGTGCACTGGTACATTTCACTGGCTGCCGATGAAAGCCATCTGAAAACACCTTTTGCGCAGTTAAAAACAAAGGAAAAAAACCCTCATGTATTTTACCACATGCATATATGAGCAGTCAAGCTGGCACCCTTTGGTTGCCCTTGAGAAGGAGCAAGGTGGTCTGAGCCCGCTGCTGTCATGGGGTCACCTGCCGAGGGCAGGGCTCTGCTTTGGGCCCGCAGTCGGGCCTCGCCGTCGGGCTGTGAGAAGGAGCAGGGCCTGGGCAAGCGCCAGGCAGCACCACGGGCAGCACCCGCTGTGGTGCTGCCCTTGTGGAGCCCCTGCCACGGCCCGGAGCCCGCGGGAAAGGCACATTCAGGGAGACCGGAGAGGGGGCACGAGGTGGCACTGGCCCCGCAGGACGTGCCAGGCTGCCTGCCCCGCTCGGGTCAGTCGGGTTCCATGCTGCGGGTTGGCACGAGGTCTGCTGCTAGGGGACACGGCATCTTAAGGCAGTATGTATGTACTTATGTGTGTACGTACGTATATATAAATTTATTTATTAATTTATTTAGATTGCTGCAACCCCGCCTCAAGGAGGCGCACCCCCGGCGCGCCGCGGGCCCCACCGAGCCGATAAAATGGCGGCTAAGAGCCCCCCGCCCCGCCCCGGCCCTCAACGGCCCGGCGCCGGCAGCTGCCGGCCCTCCCCTGCCCGCCAGGGGGCGTGCGAGCCACGGCCGGCCCTCGGTGCCGCGTCCCGGTGGAAGGGACAGCCCGGCCGGGGCAGCGAAGCGCGTCCCGGTGGAAGGGACAGCCCGGCCAATGGAGCGAGGGGAGCGGTCCCCGCCGGGCCCGGCCCGCGCTGCCGTTTTGGGGCGCTGAGGGACGGTGCGCTGATGGCGAAGGGGTCAGGTGGTTGTGGGAGCGGGTGTTGTCCCGGGCGGACGCCGTGCCGGCTGCCATGCCGTGCCGGGGCGGGGAGCGGCTCGCTTGCGGCTGGGAGCGCACGTCAGTGCCTTCCCTTGGGTCTGAGCTGCGCTGTGAGGCGTCAGGAGCGGAGGGAGCAGTTTGCTGTTCCCGGTGAGGCAGCTCCCGGTTAAGGACCCAGCGCTTCCCAGCGCACCGGAGCTGGTGGAGCGTGAAACACCTGGGAAGGGAGTGTCGGTCACTGAGGGCAAGGCGCGCTCAGGGCAGAGTGCGGTCAGAGCTGGCGCAGACAAGGTTTTAAACTTTTAAAATTTTTGTTTGTTTGATTTTTTTATTTAACCTAAACACTTGCCTCTGGATGCCTTGAAAACATAAACATACGGATATATTAGCTCTGGCTATGTTATTAGAGAGTGAGGAAGTTTGTTTTAGTTAGTTTTAATAATCAGCTGCTGTAGAAGGTAATAGAACAACACATCTCTGCTGAGTAAACCGAGGGATGTTTTTAAAATGCCTCAGCCTTGCACTCGCTGCTTAAAGAGTTGAAACTTTTAGGGTTATGTTTGTTGGCTTCGGTCTGTGACAACTTAATTGGGATATTTCAGGATTGTTAAAGGGGAGGTGATAAGGAGAAGACAAACCCAAACCCTTTGGCCTGGAATTTACCACAGTTATTAGGGTTTTACCTTGACGTCTCCTGTGCAGCTAAATGAATGGTGCCATAATCTAGTGTAAACTCACATCACCTGCATCCATTACATGTACTTCCAATAGCTCCTATTTTGCCAAAAGCTTTTGGAAACTGCTCCTATAGTCAGTTACCAGAATTGCCTTCCCACCCACTTTCTCTTCTTTTCTGTCTGTTTGGAAGCACTTTGCTACAACTTTGTTTTTAATTTTTTTTTTTTTTTGTGTGAGGGCATTTAGACACTATTTTCATGTCACCCTTTTGTGCCATTTTTTCTTTCTTTCTTTCTTTTTTTTTTTAATTGTTCCAAGACTCAGATTTATGTGTGATGTCTCCTTGTGCTCTCTCCAGGGTTTTCATGCATCAGGACTGCATGCAAGAGTAGTACTGCTGGCACCATATGCAGAGATAACATTGCCTTCCTATTTCCCTTGTTTAACAAGGCCAGTAATCTCATTAAGCTTCTCCACCCCTAAAAGCTCTTCACTGCCACCACGATTGTACTGGAATCTCACAATGAGTTATTTATCCATTATGCACTCCTCATTCTTTCCAGTCAGTGCTTTCGTGAAGGCGGCCATGTACCTTTCATAGCAAGATTTGCATTTCTTATTTTGAGATATTTTACTTTTGGAGTTGCCAGTATTGAAATGCATTTTGTTTGAATGGGCTCACTTCAGCAAGTGATCCATATTGTTCTGTGTGACTGCTCTGTCCTAGCCATTATTTGCCACTCCATTAATTTTTGTCATCTGCAGATATTGGCGTGACTGATTTTTTTTTTAAATATGTGCTTCCCCATCATTGTGTAAGTTGGTGACTAATACTGGTTCTGGTATTATGGGCTTGTACACCTACACCCTCCCCAGCTCATTTTTCCATAGTGGTTTTTATCTGCAAACAATTGGTGAACTTTTTAATATTTATTTTTATAGCATTTGTAACATGCCTATATAGAGTTACTTTCAGATTTGCATTAATAACTGATTCCTCAATTATCTTTCTTTATGCTGTTTTAATTTTATTTATTATTGCTGTAACTTTAATTGGTTCATTAGATAGCCATTCTTGTCATTTCAGTTTAAAAATGATTCCTGGGCTTGAAATTTGGAAATATTTTATTGCATTGGGATAACAATTTTCCTTTGTGCCTCTGTAATGCATGGCACTCACCCTGCTGTCTCAGACTGCTTAAGTGTGATTGAGTAACTAGAGCCAGTTGAAGCATGTTGTCGCCTTCCAGCCTTGTTCTTAGTTTCTGAATTTCTTCCTTTTCCTCCTGAATCCCAAAAGGCTTTATTAAGACAGCTTTGTGGGAACCATTAACTCTAAGCTGCATAATCATGTTACTATAGCATTGACTTGTTTAATAGTAGGGAAAAATTGTATGCATGTCTAGAAACTTATATTCCTCAATGATGGAAATTTAACTTAGTAAATGAAAAGGTTTACTCAATTTACCTACAAAGTTATAGTAATTAACAGCAAAAGAGTCTACCAGCAATAAAGCAGGTTCTGTGACAACATGTCACTTTAATGAGCTGCCATCATATTATGCTTGTTCTTCACCTTTTAAATTGCATATAAGTCTCTCATGTACTTAAAGAAAGGGATGGTGTTACTGCTTAGCTTGCTTTGTTTAGAAGTGGGGACCCATATTTAGCATATTTATCTTTACTTATTGATGCATTTTATGTCATGCTTGCACTGCTCAGAATTGCATACATTTGTGATACTAGAAATCAGGCCAAGAATTTTTTCAAAAAGACATGCATACAAAGAATATTGCAGTTGATAATCCTCATGCCCCTCTGTGTGGTACTGTGTGACTTCATTCTCACTGCTGTGTTTCAGACCACCTAAGGGCAGCTCACCTCTCTTTTGCTCTCCCTACCCTGTTGTCCCCAGCACATCTGGTTATGAAAGCAGGGCAGATTGTGCCATAGCACCAGAGAGCATGTTCTTGTCCCTCACAGTGCCACCTGCAATTGCCAGTATTCTATTTTGTGATTAGGAGATGGCATAACAAACCTTTCCACCATCTCTTCCCCCTGAAAGGCTAAGACACTTTTAGTGGTCCCTAACAAATACTCAGGTTTCTGGGACAGGGAAAAGAAAAGCTGCATTTTTTTCAGCTTTTCGTGGTGCACCTAATTAAGACTTGGCATCCTTATTTATGTTACTTCTGCTAAAAAATGGGCTGGGGGGGATGAGCAGGGATTTACCTATTATTTGTATTTTGACTTTTTGAATAGATCTAGCCTAGGTACTCACACAGTTAAATTTGCCTTGTGTGGTCAGTCTGCCACAAAGCTAAAAACTTCAGAGGTAAAAAATGAAGTCTTAAGCTCTGTCAGCATGACAGCTATAGACCATGTGTTCCTTTTTTTCCCGGGGAAAGAATTGGCACATACTCATCAATTAACTGGTTTACATTCTGTTTTTTATCACTTTTAGTTTGTCTTTTTTGTTTGGTATGACTGAGCCCCAGCAACTTGTGTGTGTAAAGATCAATTTAATTTTATAAGGCTTGTATCTTATTCTTTAATCCTTAGGATTGATTGGTTGTAGATGAGAAGCTGATTAGTTTGGTGGGTGTGGATGTGGCTTTGCAGTTAGGGGTATGATATCACTTGTCTGTGCTGTTCAGTTTATGCTGTGGGATGATGCTCTGTGCTTTGGCTTATTTTTAACCCTGGCAGCTTCTAATAAGTGTCAAATAAGCTGCTTCTAATAAGCTGCTTAGAAGCTGTTTCTAATAAGTGCCTCTGCTTTGCCATCCCCAAAGAATTATGCATGAGTTTCTTCCTCTTTTTCTTAAAGGTTCTCAAGCTGCCCATATGTAAAGCCATAGCCTGCCCTTCTGGACATAGCAGTATATCAAGGTATCAACACTTTCAGAAGCTTTTCCCGTCCTTTTTATCCCTGAAATCAGAATTCAAGCATTTTGTCATCTGATTCTCTGCAAATGCAGCCTATTCTCCCATAGACAATTTTAACTGTTATTTTATGTAGTGTTTTTTCTTTTACAGCCTTTCAGCCATCACTTTAGAAATGCCTCAGAAGAGTGGCAGTGGTAACTGGCATTTTTTTCCCCCCTTGTCAAATGCAAATCTCTCACTTCCCAAGTGTGAACATACAAAGATCTCTTACTGCCTTTTTTTTTTTAATAACAAAATTAGGCCATAGTTAGCAAAGCAGTGACCTGATTAGTGCTGGATTAACATGTTACCAACTCAAGGTTGTCACTACAAAGTGAGTGTGGTGAAGTCTGCCTGTTCCAACCAAAATGAAAACAGTCTCTTGACGGAGATCCATGCTGAAGTCAGCAGTTTCTGCAAAGGGGGCCTAAATGCAGGTTGAAGGATCTCTTCTGTGTATAAATGTAACTACCAGTGCCAATCTAATTCTTTATAATCAAATACTTTTTGTCATATTTTTACTCAGGAGGATAAGAGAAAAAACAGTTCTAAGTGATTTTTTTTTTTTTTTGTTCTTTGGCTCTCCTTATCTATGAAAGATTTGGCTTTGTGGAGATATATTTAATGTTTCTCTAAAGTAGGCCCCCTGAGAGATCCCATGGAGTAATTCACTTTGCTGAGTTAGCAGATGAAGCCATTGGAGAGAGTCAAAAAAAGGTACAGCCAACTGTGAAGCAAATGAATCGATAGGAGTGCAAGGGGATCACTTTGTTTCTTCAATAAGAGAAAAGCGTCAGCACAGGTGCAGTACCTGACATACAGATTAAAAAAACCCAAATATAAACACACACACACGCACACGTTGGGTTGGCTTTTATTGGAAAGCCTAGATGCAATCTATAGTTATCAATTTGTGGAAAATTCAGGACACATATAAAGTTAAGAAGGCAAATTAAAAGAACAATACAAATCAGACGAAATATACATCTCAAAATATCAGGATAGCATTTTCACTGGCATTGTCTAAAATACTTAGAATCTCCTTTCTTTTTTTCTTATTTTTGTAATATGCTTCTTTAATTATGCATATTTTTTCTTTAAAAAGATCTTTTGTGTCTATATTCCCCAAGGTCACTATTTCCTGCAGGAACATGTCCAGATCACAAGTCTTTTTTAGCAAGAAATAGGCTCATTATACCTACTAACAAGGCCACTAATTGGCTTGATTTGACTGTATCTAAAATGATCACCAACAGATACTATAATTTGTTGTTTATTGGTGCCAGAACAAAGGAGAAGGGACTGGTATGCGCCAAGTAGAAGATATATTTCAATGTTGACATGTTATACAAGCTTTTCATATTCAAACAGAACAGAAACATTGGACATAATTTAGAATATGAGCCTATTTCAACAGAGAGCACTTACAGCATGCTAAATACAGTGCTGTGGAAGAGCCACCCAACAGAACTGCAAACACCTAGCATTTTACATCTTTGAAAAAGAATACGTAGCTCAATGACACACCTCTGGGGTCTGAAATACCATCCTCTCTAAATTTAGGGCCCTCAAGCTTCAAGGGTAAAAGTACTAACAACTAATCTGTGCTTTAATTCTAATAGATGATTAGCATTCATTATATGTGTAATTAGTTCTGTATGCTCTACCAAATACACACATACAGTAATAGCACTGATACTGTAGATTCGGTAGCAACTGGGCTGGGAGAAATTCAAATCTGTTTATCAAACAATCCTAATGTGCAATTTAGAGTATGTAATACCATAGACTCTCAGAATACAAAGCAGTTAGAAAACTATTTTTATTACATCCACTTGAACCATTCATAGTCAAGACACGTTCACTTACTATGTTCTGTCATTATAATACATGGATAGAAATACCGTGTATATTTCAATGAACATCAAAACCCCCAATTTTGTCTCATCTTAAAAATATTTATTTTTGTGGCTGAATTTAGTGTTCATGAGACTAAAGCTCCAAGAATGGTTTCAGCCAAGATGTAGAACAGATGCCATAGATGCCACCACAGGCTTCCTATAAGGAACCAGCTGCACACTTGAGTTCTTCCTGCAGCAAATATACTGGGCCTTGGAGCAGAGCATGCCAAATCTATGCAGTGGTGTGGAGATGCAGACTAGGCACTAGAAGTGGACCTTCCTCTCCATCCCCTGGTTGTGTTGACAGTAATGAGATTTGATCTGCCAGCTGAAGGCCAGGAGATGAACCTACTGAACAGCCTGCCTGCCTAAAGAGCAATTCTGTAGCATCAGGTCAGAGGTACGCTTCTTCTATCTGGAGTTATTAACACCTAAAAGAGCTGTATTGTACAGAAGACAAAGTTGACATAACTGGATGAAACTACATCATTTCTTCTTCTTCTTCTACATACAATTTGCCGAGCACCTGAGACACTATTCCTCCATTGTGAAACAAAGCTTCTAAAAAACCAACAGAAACCCCACCTGGTATGAATAAATGTCCATTTATTACATTAGGGCTGGAAAAAGACAAGGAAACCCCAACCTATTAAAGTCTTCCATCATACTAAATGAGACTTATTTGGTTACTGTGCCTTCTAACAATGACTGATGAAGTGGCACTGGCCTGGGTGACAGGAGAGGGAGGGGAGGGAGCTGTGGTCTGATTCAGCCAGCCACTTTGTGGAGTGTCCCATCCTATCAGCAGAGTGATAGATGCACAGCTTTAAACCTAATACAAAAATATTAACACTTTTGGACATTAGTCATCACTGTTATATCTCTACAATATAATCCTTTATACTGTACAGCTATAACATAAAAGGTGCAATTCCTTTTTCTTTAAAAAAAATCACACACAGCACATGTTTTTATCATTTTATTTTTAAGTATAAACTTTTTTAAACACTTTACATAAATTAACTCCTCTGAGACTAATATTTGATGTACAGTAAATTGTAATTCATATAAAAATCCATAAACAACTTGTCTCACATAATTTACAAAAAAATCAGGGTTTCCTTTGCTTATATGCAACAAGGATTCTACTTGCCGTTTTCCCCCCAAGGCAAACCATGTTAGCATTGTAAAATCCATTATTAAATTCCCATGGTAGCATAAGTCACTTGTGCCAATGTCCTTTTAGAAAGCAGCACAGTTTAATGCAGTTGGGTTGTCTATAAACAGTAATTTTTGCCCCATGTTTTAAAATTAACAGATATATACCACATCCTATGCAGTGAGAGAGAGAAAAAGAGAGAGAGAAAGAGAGAGACTACTTCTCGTAAGCAAAGGTCAACAATTCAGTACTATTTGGAAACACTGTATGGGTCTGTATCTTAATTAAATACAGTGCCTCAAAGAAACAGCCTGTTGCAAAACCTGTAGGCCTTTTTATTTTCTTTTTTTCTTCTTTTTTTTTTAATACTTTTCAGTCCAACTTGAGTGCAGCGATATGCATATGTAAACATATTCTTTAAAGCAGATCACCTTTAAGGTCATTGAGAAAAAAAAAAAGTTTTGTCATTAGCAGTATCATTCTTCTGGAAGGCGCTCTTTTCGTTACAGAGTCTGGATTGTGCTACAGAAAAAATCTGAGCAAAGATGTAAGCTTAGGCTCAAGTAGTAATGCAGCAAAACAGTTTAGTCTCCTTTTTAGAAGACACTGGTACACAGTCTCTTTGGCAGCCTGAGCTAAGCCAGTGTGTTACCTCTTTCCTATCTCACTTTGTCTGAGGAACTGTATATTGTTAGCGCTGTCTGCTAATTCTGGATATTGCTCCACAGAGAGTACATAGTACCCATCGTATCCTTGTACCTTTCCAGCACTTAGCAGCTGCCTCTTTTCTCCTTCTGTCCACAACCTGGCGCCTTCCTCTCCATCTCTTACTCTCTGTTGTTCTCTGGCCCAGGCACTGGAAAGAGCTCTTTGCCTGGCTTGCTCCAGTATCCGGGCCTTTTCCTCATCGAGTGTCATGCCATAGCGGACGTGAAGCGCTAGAGCACCGTATTGCATTTCAACATCAGCAAACCTACGAGTCCTGCCGTTCACCACAGTGGTGGACTGGGAAACAGTGACATTGATGCCGTTCTCCAGGGCCTTGCGCCCACTCGTCAGCCTCAGTGTCCCAAGGTCACTCTCAGGGGAGGTGGTCTTGATAAAATAGTGCGTGTCCTTTCCCTCCACAGTGAAATGCAAGTTTTCTAGGTAGTAAGCGTTGTTCAAAACAGCTGCCACTTTTATGCAGTCCTCATTAGCAATGTTGAGCACGTTTGTTTGCACTTTGCCTTGATTGACAGCGAGCATCACCCCTTTGCCAATCAGAGACTTCACCGTGGCAAACCACAGCCACGACTTTTCTCCGCTGGATTTCCGTCTGCTGACCTGCACTTCTGCCATCTTTCCCAGGGAAAGGAAAGCCTTTGCTTGTCTCGCCACTTGTTGTTGCACTCCAGAAATTGGCTGTAAACAAGAACAGACAGAAGTTTTACCAGCCATCTGTAGCCTCCTAAATGCCAAACAGCCAGGATTTCTTGGTGTGCTGCCCGTGGACAACAACAGGATATGCCACAACTGACAGTGCCAAGGAGTTAATTAGATCTGCATACTGCTTGTTCTGCTGAGTTACAAGACTATTTTGCTAATGCTCACTGCTTTTACTCTTTGTCTCCCTGAGAACCTGCACAAAAATCAGCTTTAACTTCAGAGGCTACTTACTGGGCTGCACAGGACAGACCTGCAATGCCAATACATAACCACAAGAATCACAGAATGGTTTGGGTTGGAAGAAGACCTTGAAAATCATCTAGTTCCAACCCCCTGCTGTGGGACACCTTCAACTAGACTGGGTTGCTCAAAGACCCATCCAACCTGGCCTTGAACACCTTCAGTGACAGGGCATCCACAATTTCTCTGGGCAGCTTGTTTCAGGGCCTCACCACCCTCACAGTAAATAATTTTGTCCTAATATGTAATCTAAACCTACTCTCTTTCAATTTGAACCCGTTTTCCCTAGTCCTGTCACCACCTGCTCTTGTAAATAGTCTTACCCCATCTTTCCTGTAAATTCCCTGAGGTACTGGACGGCTGCAGCTAAGTTACCTGAAAGCCTTCTCTTTTCCAGGCTGAACAATCCCAATTCCTTTCCTCATAAGAGAGGTACTGGGAGGCCCTCCTCTGGACTTCATTGAACAGGTTTATGTCCTTCCAGTGCTGGGGGCCCCGAGGCCAGATGCTGTGTTTCAGCTGAGGTCTCACAAAAGCAGAGTAGAGGGGCAGAATCCTTCCTTTCCCTTGCCCTGCTGATTGGATGTGGCCCAGGACAGGACTGACCTGCTAGGCTGCCAGTGCACATTGCCAGCCCATGTCATGTTACACAGGTAAGAGCTCTCACTACAGTGTCATCTTACTATGTTGGCATCTCTTCCTCTGAGCTTGTTCAGTTATGATTCCTGTCTACCATGAGTCCAGTCAAACTGAGGAGATTTTGGCAGGTTATGAAGCTATGCTTTAGAACTGGAACAAACCTTTCTTTACACTGAGTCAGAAGATAAGAGTCTCTCAAGCAGCTGCAGCCTGAGACCAAACTGTAGGGAGGCTCTCATAATCCCTCAAGCTGCTGAAGAAATTAGGGAAATCAAACTGTAATGACAGTCTTTACAGTAAAAGAGAGGGAAGCTAATGGTATGGACCAGTGAGGTGGAATACTGGGGGCTGATACCCTTTCTTGCAAGTACTTGCAGAAACTGATAAAAGGGGATGTGTGAAAAGACTGTGGCCAGTTGGGCTGCGTGACCTTCCATTTCACTTCAAGTATCAGCTTCCTGCCTAAAAGAGCTTTTCCCCAAGAGCTTTAGGTGGGTGCAACCCTGAATATAGCAGCATTTTCTTCATAGCTAGCAAAGACAAGGGGCCATGTATGAAAAGAACCAACAAGCCAGTCTAATGGAAAAGCTAGGATAGACAATGTCATGGAAGAGCTGTGTGTAGCCTGCTATGCCAGATGCACTCTTGGTGAAGAGAGGGACCTGTGAGCATAACTGCAGTGCTTAGCCTGGACAGCTGAAAGAGTAGGAACAGCTAGCAGGAATGGTTAGCTAGTGCACCTAGACAGCAGGACAGTTCAAATCACAGGTCGGCTGTGGTTGGGATGAGACCTCAAAACTTACTGGTCTAACCCTGGGCCTTAGCAGCAACAAGCTGTGAATGAGCTGTACTGATAGAGGTGGGGAGCAAACAGCTGCCCTGGCAGTTGCCTCAGCAGGAAACAAAGATTTAAATAGCTTTGGCTGCACTTTTGAAAATGAGTACTTGGTTTTTGATGATGATCCAGTTTATCTTCCAATTGACCCCTTCTCCTTTCAGTAAAATACTGCTTAAACCATTTGATTCACTGCTGATAAATGAGTCAAAAGCCTGCTTTGTTTTCCTAAATTTCTGGATGGGAGACCAACTGGAGTCATTAAGATTCATACAGCCTTAATTCAGCCTTGCTGCTGATCAAAGCTTGGCAAAAAGTTTGCAAAGGTTTTTCTGTTTTGCACAAGGGTAGCTTTCTGGAGTGGATAACTCCTGAGGGAATTATGAATTAACTTGGACTCTCCATTCTTCTTGAATGTGGCAGATTTTGGTCTGCATTTGCTAATGAGTATGAATTTCAGCTGTTGTAAATCCTACATGAAAGCTATTGGGCACAAAATATATTGTAGACAACAATCATCAGTGAGAGCAGCAAGATGCTATAGCAACTTCATAATGATGTTTTTTTTTTTTTATCCTCAGAGCTCAGTAAAGCTCACTCACTCCAGAATGTTTCAAAATACCAAGTGGTTTGTGTGTTTACTTCTGCCTCCTTCTGCACTTGTTTGTTCACCTGTGAATATCAGAGTTGCAGCTTCTTCCTACATGAGATATTTGAATCTTTGTTTTCCTACCACACCCTTCTTGCTCTGTCACATCATATGCTCCTGGCATTCCTCATGTTATTGAGCTCTTTCTCAAAGATTTTTGACAACTAGCTGTCTGCCCTCATCTCTTTGACCAGACTGGTTCTATTCCTGGTATGAGTTTGCTGGTGTTAGTGGATGATTTCATTCTTTAGCCTTTGAGACCTATCTTTGAGACCTAAACAACTTCTGATCATTCTTCACAGCCATGCCTGATGACAGGTCTCTTATCTCCCAATACAACTGGAATGCTTGCCATGCTCCTCCTTCACTTTGTTGTTCATGGAAGACACTAGTCTCATCCTGGGCTCTAAAGCCTCTCCCTATTACTCAATTCCTTGCTGTTAAAAAAGAATGAACTAATGAACTAACAAACTAACTTACTAACTAACTTCCTGAATGCAAAGTTAGCTTCTATATGTTCCCTTCTGCTGGGCCACCATGCTAAGGACATTTGATCTACATTAGGTTGTAGGATTTTTAAAGTTTGTATCATCTTTAATTTTTGTAGCATTCTCTATCATGATTCTTGTAAAAAGGGATCTTTTCTTTCACTGTTTAGAATGGGATCACCCATTTTAATGTCTCTTAATGCTTCTTTCTAAAGCAAAAACCATAGGATTTTTGAGGGCATAGGTATCTGGTCTTTGAGTAAGCCTAATTTGTAAATACAATTTTCTTAAATGGCAGACTTAGATTTTAGTTCCACATCCATTTCTTTCATTATTTAAAATCGCAGCAGGTTTTCAGGATGAAAGTTCATTTTTTTTGCTTTCAAAGAACTTCATAAGCACCTGAGTTTTATGTGATATAGTAGAATTTATCTCAGGTAATTTCAGTTTCAGTATTTTATCTTTACATATAACACATGATGTCCATAACACATGGTTAATATTAAAAAGAAGCAAAATTATAGTGGTGCCTGGTATGGGTATGTTATATCACCTCTTCTTCTTCTGTTTATTTCACCATCTCTTTTTTGCTACAGTATTCATTTACTGTCTTCAGGCAGAATGTTAGTAAAAATATAATTTCTGTAGTTTCTGCTATGAAAATTAGACATCTTTAGAGCATCTTAAACTTTTCATTGATTATTGTCTTTTAAAATTTTTATAATTGCTAAAAGCAATCAAAAGCTTATACAAAATAGTACCTAACTTAGCAAATCTATAATAAACCCTCCACTTGTAATTTCTTAAACTAGATAAAGTTACTAAGTTTGGATTGAACTTAGCAAAAAACCCTGGCTGTCAGAATTATCCATGCCTTATAAGATCTGAATGGAAGGGAACATTCTATCTTGTTCAATTTGTATGTTTAGTTTTGTTTCTTACTGGTATGTCTTCCCATTGCTGGCTCTTCACAAGTTCGTAAGAAGGTTCTGTTAAATCAAATTTTGGAACAGGGAAACCAGGGATGGCATTGTGCAGATGGAAGCCAAATGTCACCAGCCAGCTGTTAACATCTGAAAGGGAATAATTATAAGAAAAAAACCAGAGAAAAATATTAGAATAGTTCTGTATTTTGCAACCACACAATTTTTACATATAATAGCTTTTGGCATAGTTGATTTCTTTTTGTATGGAAACAGCAAACCTTTACAGGAAACTTTCAGTTCTAAACTTAAAAGAAGATGTCTATTCTATATAAGAGTTGCACTAGGCTCAGTTGAAAGGTATTGCAGAGTTCAGCAATCAGGTTCTGATGGTCTTGGTGACTTCCAGAACAATTATGGCAGCACAATTAAGGGGAGATTTCCTTGTCATACAGCCTAAACCAACTGGAATTTCACAGTCAGGTTAAACATGCTTTATGTCATACCCTCATCATCAATACTTTTAAACAAAGCCAAATAAAAGTACTGCAGAGCACATCCTGTCCTTTTGGTGTGTGTAATGACTTCAAACTACTCCTGAAATATCACCTATATGGCCAATTACCTTTAAATGATTTGGCAGATATTTTTTGTTGATTCAAGAGAAATCTGCTCTTCTTCAAGATGCTGTGCGATCGATGAAATGAAAAGCTAATGAAATGCATCAGTAAGCAGACAGGATACCAAATTACCATTAGATCACATTATTTATGATACATTTTATGTTCTGTTAAAAATAAATTAGGGGTGCCAACAATCAGTTAACAATTGTTTGACAAAGAGTGCTCTGCCTTGTTTCTGTTTTTTTACACTATCTTCCACAAAAACTAAGCTTAGAGATTGGCAGAGTGCTCCTTACCAAGCCTAATAATTTTTATTTAAGAATACTCACAATATGTGGGATAAGGAAGCAGATTTTTCCAAAAATTAAATAAATAAAAAATATTTATCTTAAAATAATTTTTAACATTTTGAAATAAATGCTATGCCTCATGAGGTGCTGCATCTAAAACTGCCAGTCAGCCAAATCACCAATTGTAATAATAACCTTATATAAGCAGTGTCTGCTTGTGCATTTCAGACATCAAAGATGTTAAGAAAAGAACCCAAACTGTATTTTGAGGGCAATTTCTGAACTAAGTGCATGATTTTCAGTGGCACAAAGAATCTGATTCCAACTGCATTCCCTACAGCACATGCTGCTAAAAGAGGACAGATTCAGAGGTCTGTTTTTATTCTTACTCCCAGGCAGCCTGCTAGCAACCCATTTAATAGCTGCTGTTTGTTAAATGAATGCAAACCGACTTGATTCCCAGGATGCTCTTCTAAGTGGTAGTCTCACAGCTCCTAAGTAAGTGGGGCTGAGCCCTTCCTGTAGACTGGCAATGTCTGTGTAAATTGGATTATTTACACTTAATTCAAATACAAAAAAATCAAATGTATCGGAGCCATACATTTTTCCCAAAATTTTGGTGTCATGTAGTCAGATTTTTCGTGTGTAGAATAATGGAAAACACTACACATCACTAACTCTAGAACAACAGAAAGCATACAGGTTCTCTAAGAATTGAGAGATGAAAGTAAGCACGTTAGCACCTTTTTTGCCAAAACAGAAGTTGAATTCTTTTTCTATACTATCTTACTCCTCCTTCTGTGCACCTGGCTGGGTACACATTACTTTGTGCTAGCCCTGGGGCTTATTGAGCAATTGACATTAGCAGTCTTGCAAAAGTCTACACTGGAAAATATCAACCAGCTTCCAGTGAATATTTTCTGCGATGCTGGTGTGTTAAACTGATCACAGGAGGACCCCTTCTGCCTACAGTCTTATTCCCTCTAAACTGGATGCCTGTAGATACAGCTGCAATCAAGTAACCTTCTCTTACCTGTGATATAATCCTTCACATCATGTATTTTACTGGCTGGGTTGTTATTTCTAAACATGTACAAATTAAAAGGAGCTGGATCCTTCCCAATTCTCTTCCAGATTTCAATATCAGGTGTTGTCCACCGGCCTGCCAGTATGTCATAATCTCTTTCTCCAAAGTGGACTAGTTTGGTCAGTGGGTCGTATAAGCCTCCGTGGAATCCAATTACCAGCTGGAAGTCAAGGTTAGAGTCAAAATAGATCTCTCCATAGGCAGTGTATTGAATTTGTTTAAGCATGAGACCATTGCTACTGAAAACAGCCAGTGGTGTCCCTGTATTGTCTGATGCAATGTAAAACTCATCTCCACTGCTAATTTCCATGGCAAAAAGATGTCCTTGCAGATCATAGTACAGAGATGTGATTTCAGAACTTGAGTGGTTATAGACATGAGTTATCCTGGTTGGGTAGGTAAGGTCTGCGTAGAAGAACTGGAGATGCTGCCCAAGGCTAGTTTTAGTGGAAACGCGTCGTCCGAGTCCATCATAGCGGTAAATCACTGTCCACCCGCTGCCTTTGCTATAAACTCGAGTAAGAAGGCCCTTGGAACTGTATTCAAAGATTTCGGTGCCCCTCTGACGCAGAAACCCGTCCTCATCTAGCCTGTACTGTACATCTCCCAGCCGGGTTATTCTGTCCCGCAGGTCGTACCGCAGCGGTGTCAGACGGGCGCTGCTGCTGGGGTTCAGCAAGTGCAGGTTGCCGTTCAGGTCATAGTTGTATCGCCACATTATTTTTTCATTCAGATAAACTGTCTGGAGCTGACCATCTACATCATATTCGTAAGCATATTTGGTGGTGTTGGCAAATGGCCCAATCTTAATTTCTCTTTTCGTCACTCGTCCCATGTTATCATACTGAATTGTAATCCAATACATTAATGACCGAAATATTTCATACTGTATTTCCTTGATGCGCCCATGTGCATCGAAATGTTTTGTGTATGTCATTACGGCTGTTGAAATGATCTGGTTAATATCGTAATATATAACTCCAAATTTTCCAAACTGTTCAACTTTGCCAGAGATATCGTCAAACTGGTAGAGATCAATAGGCAATGGGGTTTCATTGATGACACCTTGCATGCTAGTCACTCTGAAGCTATTGTCATAGCTGTAGTCAAATCGGGCGTTCACCATTCCGTCTTCACTAAAGCGGAAAATCTGTCTGTCAATCAACGGGCCAATTTGTCTGTACCTAATGGTGCAGATAAAACCATCGCTTTGGAGGTTTACTGTTTTCAGGACTCCTGCTGTCTCATCATAAGTAAAACTAACTCTTGTACTATCATATAAAATTTCTGAGAGCTTCGTCTGCCGTCTGTACTTGAATAACACTCTCCGGCTTGTCCCCAGGAAAGCAGTTTGAAGGAGCTGCCCTTCCTCGTTGTAGTCCATGATAACAGAAGCATTGCTTTCCGGGGGGTTGTATATGTTCCGGTAATAGCCGATGGAGCGGATAGTCTGCATGGTATGACGAGCAACACTGGGCATGGTGACAGCAGAGAGCCGATCCAACAAATCATATTCGAAGATATACTGCCGTTGGCTATGGAGCAGAAGAACCATTGACTGAAAATTAAGAACAGATTTTTATCATGTGACAAATGGTGCAGTATCTCCCCTCCCGCCACATACTGATACTATTTCTTCACAAAAATGTGACATTCCCACTTGAGAAAATTATCTCCTCTTTAATTGAGTTATCATTGACCTTACATGTTGTTAACATCTCCCTGCCTAATTTACTTGTATGCCTAATTGTAAAGGGTTCTGTAATTAGTAGTTCCACATTCATAATTTGCTACTTGTTATGACTGTATCACTCTTTTATCAAGCATTCACAGCTAAACAGCAGATTGTCAATGGATTCAGATAAGTCATGTTTAATATGGGAAGAAGTAAAACTGTCTTAGAGCCATTAACTCACGAGGAGAACAACATATGGGAGATACAATTTCTCTCTTACAATTAGATATGATTTTGAAGAATTTGACTAGCCTGAGAACTCTGAATACTGTGTTCTTGTTCTGTAAGCTTTTGAGACATAGGCAAAACAATTGTTTGATTATTCATATTGAAAGGAGCTACTTGAATTATTCTGACATTTTCCCAGTGTGTGGCTATTATGTATCACAGGTCTTGATTAAAGCAAGTCTGTGGTAACTAGGAAACAGTATTTGCTGAGCAACACCTTCAACAGAAATATATTTAAACCCCTAAAACACATGGATTCTCTTTCTGCATATCTCACAAGGGTGATTTTCACAGGTATTTCTAGAAGGCATGCTATGATTCAGCAATTGTTACATATGTATTGATTCCTAAGCTTTTGCCTATTCCTTATTTTGATGCTACAACATATAGCAAGTACAAATTGACAGCTGTAACTATTTAGAAAAAAAGAGCTTTTCTTGGTAGTGAAAAAAGCCCACAACAGCAAAGCATTTGCAAACAAATTATTTTCAGTTGAACTGAATTGCAGATAGTCCCTGTACCTTATTTTAAGTGTTAAGATAAAAGGTAAATGCAGATGCTTCTTGTTAGTCAGTGGCCTAAATAATTTAAAAACACATCAATTCCTAGCAATTACCTACAGCATGATTACATATCTGTGGAATGAAACATTCCCCTTGGAATCACATGTTGATACTTAGAATAATTGCAATGTGCTTCTACTACCTATTTTTTGCTTTGTATGCAGCAGTGAGGTGCTGCTGAATTTCAGCACATTCCAAGCATTTTTAAAAAACTGAGCGTTCTTTACCTTTTCCAAGTATGTGTAACTCCAGGTTTTCCCATCAGCAAACACTCTAGACACTATCCTGCCCTGTCCATCATACTCTATTTTCTCACTAGTCGTGCCTCTCTGTATGCTGCCTATTTGCCCTGTGGATGCATAGGTGACATTGACAGCCATCAGCTTGCTGCTCGGGAGCCACAGGGTGGGGTGCCCTGACGTGTCGTAGGCAATCCTCAGCAGGAATTTACGGTGGTCATCGTAGATCTTCTCTGTCTTTGTGGTTCGATCAAAGTCAACTGAAAGGAGGTTTCTGCCATTAACCTTTTTAAAGCAAACAAAACGACACAATAAATCATGCTGTTCAAACCCCAGCCACCTGTTATTTCCACAAAGCTAGCTATTCTTTAAAAACCATTTACAGTGATTGATTTGCTGTATGTGTAAAGTATTTTAGCAACTTCTTGATATAACTGTAAGGCACTATAATAGCATCTGCCTTAGAAGGTCTGGTTATATGAAGAGAGGGCTCGGAATTTGTTGCAATGTTTTCTTTCTTGATGCTTAGTCAACTGTTAAGGAAATACTGAAAGCTGTGTACTGAAAACTTTGGTAATAAATGGGGTCATTTCAATACAAACTAGTTCTTTTGTAAGCAGTCTGAAATATATCTAGAAAATTATTGTCAAAATATATTCCCAGCAACTGCTTTTCCAATTCATAACAATCAAGCTAAGAAAGAACTGAATCTCAGTCCTTCACAGCAAGTATTTTTCAAAATAGCAAATGCAAGATTAAGATCTTCAAAAGCATGTTAGGTCTTCAAATTAAGGTTAAACAGTTTTTAGAACATAGGCATTCCCCTACAGGATCAAGTGGAAATTTAACTCAGTATACTACCCACTGCTGCAATGTATTTATAAGGCTGAACTCCTTAGTAGAGGATTATATCTTTCTCCTAGTTAACTGACTAATTAAAGCTGACTACCTAAAGCCATAAATGACTGGAAGACTACTGAACCATGGAAAACAGTTGAAAATGCTTTGAAGTTTGTAAGTATTTTGATTTGAAAATAAAGCCTCAGCTTTATTAAGGCTTTATTAAATAAAGCCGTAGATACATTTATGTTGAAAACTTGTTATTCATATATATGTAAACTACAAGTGATGGATAGTGATTTCTGTGTAATACTTTTACACTGAAATCCACCCCCACCTCCCTTTAGTGTTCAAAATACGTAAACTCTCAATTTCATTGAATTGGCTCTCATTTCTGAATTTATGAAAGGAAACTGTCCGGTTTTCCTTTCCTATATCAGTATCTTTGCACTTCTCCATTCCTCTCAGCACTGAATTGTGCTTTAGTGTTCTCAAACAGCCCTCAAGGATTTCTTTGTTCATCTGTAAACCATTCTGCTGTGTCTTTTTAAAGTTGTTCCATGTGGGGTGAAAAACTGATAACTGAGATTTTTTTTCAACACTGTATTTTGTGAACATGTGGGAAGTAGGGTAGAAATGGACAGAGAGCGATGTGTATTTTTAAAAAAATTCTGTTTGAAGTACCTCATACATACATTACAAAGGGTAAACAAAGATGGCTAAATAACATTCAGAAGAGAACAAGAGAATAGATAGGGATGTACCAAAGAAATGACTGGAAGATTTTTGGATTTTTCAGGCTGAAATTTCAAAACTCCTCATGCCATGGATGTTGGTACTTAAACATTGAGGCTAATAAGCTTCAGAGAGATCAATATAAATTAGATCCTTTATTATTGGTGCAAAAAGTACTAAAGTGCTGGTGATAGGTCATAGGTAAATAGGAAAAAAGTTCCTCCAAATGCTCTCTTTTGCTTATTCTGTCTCTCTATTTATGTACAATACCTTTCTCTTTGTTTATATGAAATCACTGGCATGAGAAGAATCTGCACTATCAATTTAGGAGAAAAAATAATCACACTTTCATGTAAATCTCCTAAGTAAAGAACACTAAATCTAGCAGGTGCACAATAGCTTTTTAACCTATTTAATGAACCATCAAAAGTTATTGAAATATAATCTGAAAAATTAATGCTACAAGACAGATTCTAGAAGTAATTTAAAGTTAAGTGTGAAGTGCTTCCATTCAACTCCTTTTTTGTAATTTTTTAAACTTATTTTCAAGGAGTTTTTCTTTAAATTTTCTGATGTCTAGCATTAGCTCATTTACCTAAAGTAATTTTTAAATTTCCTTTGTCTCTGTCTTTTTTCCCCCCCAGTGTCTGCCTGCACTCATCTCTGCATGTCCCAGCCTGTTTTGCTTCTCTGATTTTTTTCCTTCCCTTTCTCTCCCCCTCCCCTTCCTTATTTTACATTTAATTATGATTTTTATAAATTTTCTTGTCCACCTCTCAGGATTAGACGCTGAAGTTAAAATGGACTCTTCTGATTTCTGAACTGGCAAAGAAAGAAGGGTGGTTTTATGGTTAAGGTGGATGTCCAAGCAATTGTGGTTAATTTCTTGGCTAAGCAAATCCTTCCTGTATAAATTGCAACAAAGTACTTAATCCACTGTCTGACTGCCCTAGCTGCTAACTGGGATGATAACATTCCTTGCCTTTTCACTTCCCATCTGTCAGGTCTGTGTAAGGGCAGGATATGAGGGGAAGGAAAGGAAATAGTTCTTCTTCCAGCCAGTTTCCTGCTTTCTCATGTTGCTGACAGAGCTCTTGCATTCAGGAATGTGAGCTTTTGGTGAAATTTTGGCTGTTCTTGCCTAATCCCACAACAGAGATGGCAATTAGAGTAACAGTGAGTTTTGATGAAATAGCTTGTTTCATTGGGAAGTGTAGGGATGGAATAACACAGCTAAAGCAGTGCCTTTCTCTAAAGTGTTTCTTAATAACATCTCTGCTAGAAAAATACTTTTAAGGGAAAGTTGAATGTTTTTATTGGGTCCAAGATAACCACACTCCAGATACATTTAAAACCTCTGGATTTCATTATGATAAAAACTGTACTTGAGGAAATTTCCAGTGAAGAAACAATGACACAAAACTGAGTCTTCTGACAGTCTTTACCTACTGTCCTGATATGTTTCAGTAATTTATGTCTCCATCTATTCTCCTCTACTTTAATTCCTGTTTATCTTTCCAGTGAGAAGTATGAAATCTGTCTTTGATTCCTCTGTTAGAGGAATATATTGCTGTGACTTCCAGAGAGATTCAAGAGGTCATGTGAAAACTGGGGACCTCTGCATAGCCTGGGGTATGTCAGGTCTCAAGAGGAGACTCCTCTTGTGAGCTCCTTTGTCTGTGCTACCTGTCTGCTCTGGGTGCATCCCTTGAGACAGAGTTCATGCCAGCTCCTTTATCTGAGACCCTCAGTCCAAGGCCCTAAAAAGGCTCTTTCATGCAGAGGACTGGCAGCACCTTTGCCCACAGCCAGCTTACAGACCAAACATACAGCTCCAGAGAAGAACTAGCTTATTGAACAATTACAAACCAAGTCAGAGCAAAAGCAAAATTGACTGAAGACTGTTGAGGAAGGGCAACATAATTCCTTATTAATTTCTTTAGAAAGATTACTAGTACTGGGTAGAACTAATATTAACTGACAGTGTACTTTTTACCATTAGATACTGCATATGTATAACACAGTGAGTGTCACAGAGATGGGTACCTTTACTGGCAATACATTTTGTCACTGTTTCTTGTCTACATTTGTCTTCTTTGCAGAAAAATGTTGATGACATAACTGTCCGTACATAGAAATGATGAGCTCCATAAATTATTCCTGTTCTTCTTTCTCTTGTTTTCTTTTTCTGCTTTCCTACATCCCCCCCATCCATCCCCAACTGACATTTTGGTAATATCTTTCCATGTAAATAAATTTCACAAAACATTCTAAATTTTTTTTCATTGCTGACCACTTTCTTTCCTTTTTTTTTTTTTTTTTTTTTGAGGCATTTGTCTCTTATTAGCTCATTCTCCACATGCCCTACTTCTCCCCTTTCTATGTAATGAGTATTATTTTATCCTAATCTGTAATCTTTCATTTTCCCTCCCATCTTGTTAAATCCATCCCTTGTGTTTGCTTTATTTTTTTTGGGGGGGGTTTAATTCTTCTAAGTTAAAGTTGCCCATGACAACTTTACTTCTCTGTTTAACTGTTACCACCACTGCACTTGAATGCCAAAACTTAGTGTCACTTCTGAGAACTGTGCTTGTGGTGATTTGTATCACTGCCAAACCTCTCTTGGGCTTCTTTCACAAATGACTTGGCAGGTGTATTATACCACTGTGGTATAAAATGACATATGAACCAGAACCAGAACCACAAGGATGAGCTTCAGAATTATGGCTTCCTTTTCCTCTTCCTTATCAATGTAAGATAGCTGCCACAGGTAGTTACTAATATATTGTTCTTAAGCAGCTGCTGCTGTGCATAATTTTTCTTCCTTCTTGGAAAAAACCCCATTCCTGTTATACAGAAAGTAGTAGAGAGGAATATAACCTGCATAACGACATTTCCTCCCTTCTTATCCCAATGGAAGATACAAAATATTTTAAGACTTCAAATGGCAAGAAGTCAAGTGGTCTGAAATTACTTTCATTTGATACACTGCCTAGGCTTTATTTTAAAGAACTGAGTTCATTTCTAATAGTAAGTCAAACATTTGATCTTGAAATGGTCTCCTGGCAACACAATTTTAAATGCTTAATCTGTGTTGTCTTTACCAAATGGCTGTCATAAATCATAGTTTGTTTCCTACTTGTATTTCACTCACTATATAGGAAGAAGGAATGCCAACAAAGTGGTAAAGACATATGTTAGAGGAATATGCCATCCTCATGCACATACAGTTAAACCCTTTCTACCATAAGTCTTTTTTAAAATAATTTTTTAAATTAAAATTGTCTTACTACAATTTAAATTTAAAATTAAAAAAAAAACAAACCCAGGGATCATGCTAACTTATGGTAGAGTAATTTAAAACAGGATTCTGAATCAGTTACATGAATTCAGTACCAGAAAGAAAAAGCAGTGAAGGAAAGCAGAAAATTATTCTTTTTAGCCATTCCAAGCTAAACCAAACAGTTTTAATTCCACAGAGTGCTGATTTTAGCTGGAGTATTTCTTTACAGAGGCTACTACAAGGCTATATTTTTATTTGTGCTGAACACAGGGTTGATAACCTAGAAATGTTTTCATTTTTGCTGGGCAGGGATTCCACAGAGCCAAGGCCTTTTCTGCTTTGGGTACTGCCAGACTGCAGAGCAGACTGGGGCTGTGTGGGGGACTGCAGCAGACACAGCCAGGACAGGTGACCCCAATTGCTCAGTATGTGCAGGGGGGATGTTTCGAGTGATGGCTTTGTCCTCCCAAGTCACTGTTACATGTGATGGGGCCCTGCTCTCCTGGGGATGGCTGAACACCTGCCTGCCCATGGGCAGCAGTGAATTCATTCTTTCTTTGGCTTTGTTTGTGTGTGTGGCTTTTGCTTTCCCTATTAAACTATCTTTATTTCAACTCACAAGTTCTCTGGGTTTTACTGTTCCAATTGTCCCCGATGCTGCTGGTGGGGGACTGAGTGAGCAGCTGTGTGGGGCTTGGCTACTGCCTGGCGTTAAACCATGACACACAGAAAACAGCAATTAATAAATAAAATAGCCAATAAATGAAGTAATAAAACCAAGTACTTCCCAATCTACGGTCAGCTTGTCTACAGTGAATATTCTGTGGGTGCTGGATGGCAATGCCTACAGGAATGTGTTTACATTTCCTCATTCCTTAATGACAATGCAGTGGATACTGCTCATGCTTGTGTGCTTACCCTAAGCTTTCGGCCAAAGACGTTGACTTTTCCTTGGGCTTGCTCTTTCCGGAACCGCCACTCCACCAGGTTCTGCCCGTTCTCCCCGGGCAGGGTCATGTTTCTCTTTGCCATGGTTGGGTTGGCAGTGCCAGCCAAGACATGTGGCTCTGTCTGGTAGTGTGAGTCCAGGCCACTGGCGTACAGGATTCTCAGTGAGCCATCATAACCAATCTGGTAGCTATTTCTTAACTGATCTGAAAAGGCCAAAAGGAGAATTACAGATTACCTACATGGGTTAAGACTCTGCCTTTGTACTGGACACTTTTGCAATAGGTGCATCTTGACTGCACGTAACTGACCCAATGGTAATAAAGAGACAGGGTGAGATTGTTAAGAATAAGTATATCCCAGAGGAGCAAAAAAAATGCCTTTAGGACCTATCATCGAAGTTTCTTAAACACTTAAGAAAGTCTCATCCTGATAGTATGTTCTTTGGACTGGCACAAAACACATTCTCTGCTGTTTCATTAGGCATTTTTGGCCTAATCCTAAGCATACTATGACTATTCACTTTTGCAAGTATGTGGTGGCTGGGTTATTACAAGTTGCTTTTAAGCTAAAATATCACTTCATACTATTTCTGTACCTATTTCCCTTTCAATCCATCTCTTCTTTCCAAGATTCCTTTTTAATATAAAGTAAGTATTCTACTTCCCATAGCTGCTTACAAAATCGATTTGGTTAGAAAACTTAATGCTACTTTTGTTGCAATACTACTGCTTTTCCTGAACAGTTGTTTCTGTATAGGTGTAAAACTGTGTGTGTATTAACCCTTCCTTCCAGACACGATGCCCCTAAAGTTTCACACCTATTTGGAGCTGCTTGTACCAGAAGAAAACAATTTTCAGGCCAGTGAGAAATCTTTTGTTTACAGTACCTTGAACCATAGTATAGAAAGAATCGATTGATGATAAGTTGGAAGTGATGCTGACATCTTCCTCTCTGCTGGATGACTCAATGTCCACTGTAATGGCCCTTTCCATTTCCCCATGAAGGTTAGTGACGACTCCAGTTGGGAATGTAACATTTGTTAGACGGCCCTCGCTATCATAGCTAAAAAAAAATAAAGGTCCAGAAATGATATATAGCAGGAACAAATTGTTTTCACTTACAACTAAAATGAACAAAAACACCAGCTACTCATATTGTTAAGGCACTTTCGCTTTTTTTTGTGTGCATGGGATAGGCATAGCAAAGACTTCAAACATGCTTTGAAGTACTCCAAAGCCTGCTTAACATACAGCAGCCTCAATGGTGATAGCAAGAGCAAACAGATGGATCTTCAGCTCTGCATATTACTCTTTGAAGTGTGACCAGATCCTGCTGCACATCTAATTCATCATTTCAAAGGAAGCATATTTATTGGTACTAAATTCTGTAGCATTCTGTACTTACTCCCTCTTACTGGAGTAGATTTTGCTGTTACTGTAGGAATCCTCAAAATTTTTGAAATAAGGGTATCTTAATAGGAGTGTCTATTCAATGAGTATGCAGAACACCTGTACTCCTGAGTGCTTAATGTCCCTTGTATTACTATGAGCAGAGTCTGGGGTAATATTTAATCTACTTAAGCTGCTTGTAGCTGGAAACCAGAACAGCTAGCATCTCGAACTGTTAACTACTTGTGAACTGATTGAGAATTGTGACACAAACCATGAGATTTTTTTTTCTGTGTCTACTGACATTTATTTAAACCAACAGCTATATATCCATTTAACATGAATAGGTAGATAGAATTTCTGTAATTGAAGTCGATCTTGGTACATGACCAGAGACCATGCTTACAAATCCAAATCCAAACATGCATTTTGGTCACAGTATAGGGAGAAGTAAAGCACTGTGTGAGCTTCTGGTCATAAAGCTTGTCTTTAAGATTAGCTCTTCCAGTGGTAGAGTCGTGATTTGTCAGCCTAGGTGTTCAGCTGAAGCTCCTTGTTTTGAAGGATAGCCTGCCCATAGCTGCAACAGAGAGAAAAAAGCATCCGAAGGAGGATTTCATGCCCACTTATGACCTGTTTGCTCTCAGTTTTCCATCCCTCTCCTGTGACCATGTAGGGGGAAGCTGAACAATGCCTTAGTCTCTTAAAGTAACTGGAACATGACCCTGCAGGTCCTCACAGTGTGCTAGACATTTCATGCTGATATTTATCATCAAAATTGCTCCTACTGGAACAGAAAAGCAAAACCAAAAAAAGCCCCCCAAAAGCCCCAAGCATATCACTGAGGCCACAGAAACTCTTTTTCTTAAACTGAGAGAATTAATCCTAACAGCTGTAACCCACAACACTACCTTTCTCTGAACAGCATGAGTACTGCACAGCATTGCTGTAACTGAAAGGATTAACTTAAGAAAAGCTTTCTTCCAGTTTGCTTACTCTGTAGATTTGACAGCTTTTTGCATACACTCATTTCCATCCTTTTAGCACAGTTGATTTCCTTTGTTTATGTAAGACTTTCACTTAGCAACAGGCAAGAGAAAAGAATGTTTAAAAATCAGAAACCATACTGCAAGCCAGGGAAGTCAAGTGAGAAAACTTATTTTTTGAAGTTAAGTACGTTTCAAGATAATGGGGTTTCTTCCAGTGTGTTTCTGTCCCTAATTGTGGTTCTTTTTCACATACTGGACTTGGCAAGCTGAGATATTCCATTTATGCAGGAGACCAAAACAAACATACTTAAGTTCCTTGTGCATGAATGTGACTGCTAGCCTATTCATGACCTTCAGTCTCATGCCTCAGTTCCAAGAACTTATTTTATTTTCATGCACAACTTCCCTTTCCAACTCCCTGGGGAACATATATTGTCCAATTAGTGTCCTTTTCTATTTTCTGCTTTATGTTTGAAAATGATTCCAAATTACTTTGTTGGGAATTACTTCTATCCTTTGATTACAGTAGTCCGGTACTGCTCTTTATTTCATACAATGCTTACTAAAGCCACAGATGGTGAGATTTCCCTGGAAGAACTTTTTGCCCTTTTTATCACAGTATCTGTGAGAAACTAATTACCATATTACTCAGTATACCACCTGAGCTGGGAAATGCTACACATCAGTAGTATTCAGCACAGTGTGTGGCTTTAGTGCAGTATGCAGCACTGAACTGTGCTATCCTTCTTTTATGCATTCTTGCTTCCACATTATTATTTTTTGACTGTGCCTGTAGTTCTTGAACTGGTCTCATATTCCACAAATATGGGAAGGCACATCATGAGCCTGAGATAAGCAGTTAATATTACAGTGGGGGAGAGTTCAAAGACCAGGAAGAAATCATGTTACACATTAATGTTCTTAAAAACACGACTTAAAAGCTGAAAGAATCTTAAAAGCCATGATTGCTTGGTTCAGGCATCCTAGTGCAAGAAGAAAATGTGACTGAGATGTGAAAGGTAAGAATAGGATTTCTCACACTTTCATAGCCAGGAACAAAAAGAAAAAGGGGAAATAGGCCTTTCTACAATTCATTACATATTCCATTTGGTGACAGATTGCTATGTGTGTCCTTCATTTTGTTCACTGTACATCGAATACTAAACTTACTTTATACTTGCTATCTTCTTGCCCACAATCAAAGCCTTATCAATGCACAGCATAGTAACATCACTCACACCTCTGGGCATTCTGAGGCCATTTTTCTTATTACATTCAAATATCCTTGCATTCTGCTGCCAAGGTGAATTTATTCATCCAAGATTGTCAGTTTTAGACTGAGCGATTTCTTTTTATCTGCCTAGTGTTCTAATATTGAAATTGCCCTAGAAGGAATGAGATCTAAGTCTAGAGGGTGAGTGCCTATATTTGGTATTTCACAACCTCTTTGATCTTTTCATCCAAACACAAGCTCAGGCACATGTGTTACCATGGAGCCCTCTGATCTTTCTCCTTTGCCAGGCTCCACAGCAAAGCCGTTCCACCAACCTCTTCAATTCCTGAAGAGTGAGTCTCACATAAACTTTTCAAGAATCTAAACCAGAAACTTGCTCCTTGGACGTGACCTTGAGGGCATTAATCCGCTCAGCTCACTTCTGTTGGCATTAACGCAACAATCTTCATATTTGGTCAATAACTCTGAAGGCAGCAGTGGGGGCAGATGCCACCACTGCTAGCTGAAGCTCCCCTTAGATCAAATCCTTTTTCTTCCTTAGGATGAGCTGCCACTGCCAGATAGTTTTCCACTTCAGCAGTGAGAATTTCTCAGAGATAATGATTATCAGCTTCCCAGATTCTCGACCTTTTGCTCTTCACCTGCTGGAAGTCTCTTTTCCATTGCTCATCTCCTTCAGTTTTAATTACATGCCTTCCCAGACCATTTTCTGTTCTAGGCTATGTAGGACACTTCACTTTGCAGTAATAACTTCCTGGTAAGCCTTGCCACAGATGGAAATGTCCTACTTTCTTTATTTTTGACTTGTTTCTCAAGTGTATTTTATCTTACTCTGTAGCACATTTAGCTCAACCCCAACATGCAGAGCTTTATTAATGTTTTATATCAGAAGTTATTTCAGTGTAGAACAGGGAGCTGTAGAAATAAAGTGTATAGTAAAGGCTGAACCTAAAGCCAATTGCTAATTTATGACTGATAGTGTTTTTCTCCAGACTTCTGCAGCACGATCCCTCAACAAAATAAATTCTGTGATTTTTTTTTCTGTTGTAAACATGTCAGGTTGAAGAGCAAGGCACACCAGTTCCAGCACATTTCAGATAACAAGACATGCAGTCCAAATGCATATTAAGTATTTAAGACTGGTTACAGATTATACTATTAGTTGGGATACTGCAATAGAGAAATGAAGCATGAATACATTTCATAATATAGACATGTATAATTTTGACAGTCGAAAAGTACTGTTATACGTTCACTCAACTCACATTAGGTATTTTCTCTGCATCTCAGATTACCAAGAGTGGCTAAAAAATTTATGGAACATTACCCTACTTATTTCAAACTATTAATGGGAAGCCTTTTATACCTGAGTGCTGCTTCTTGGCAGGTGAGAACAGAAGATTCAAGGTTGACATTCAGGAGTGCAATGTGTTGTTTTTTTAGGTGCATACCATGCTGACAACATGCTGAAAAATCTGTCCTAACCTGGCAATGAAATGTCTCCCTTGGCTTGTCAAGGCCATTTAAGCTGCATTTACATAGAAGAGTGTTGTCTTTAACATGACAGAATTTTGGTTTCCAAATACATTCTTTCACTTGTATTCAGCCTCCGTAGCACACTGCAGGTTTAGTCCCTCCCAAATGAAAGCGAATTCAAAGTTGGAAAATGATGGTAAAGAAATGCCACTCTAGTAGCTCCTTCTCTCAAGCAGTACCCAAAATGGTTATTTTGCCAATCAAAAGGAAAGAAGCCCACAGTTAATATGTCATCACTTTCATTAGCATTTCTTCACCTGTAGGGAGCTTTCCTGTCCCCTACTGGTTTAAAATTGGGCATGGTAAGTTACTGGAAGCTCTAGTTTTGGCCACCTTTAACCATTACGTGGGTTGTAGAAAGAAAGAAACTTTCAACTTGAATGTAATGAATTTTGCTTTTTTTTCCTTTACTCAATTTGTACATTGCTTTCCTCTTTTGATATGCATTTTTGCTTTTGATATGTCTGAAGAGAGACTGAATGAGCCTAAGAATGAAAAAGGTGAAAATAATCTGAAGATGCATGAACAGAAATGATTGCTCTTTTTGTTTTTTTTTTTTTGCATTTCTTATTTAGTCTGATTGAAAGAGACACTTCAGTGGATCCATAACTACTCATATATAACCTGCACATATTCCTTTATTTCCACAAAATACATTTGTATTTGTATCTTAAAAGGTTTAGCATCTTGCTTGTGAATTCACACTACAATTATATTGGGAAACCTGAAATATTAAACTATGACTTCCCTTGGAGATATAACAATTACAAAAAACCCCAAAAAACCCAAACAATAAAGAATACGTGGTAAGTCTTCCTAATATTTTGTTTTGCTTAACAAGAAGAAAGCAAATGACAATTTGATATATATTAGTAGTCTGTAAATTATGACAAGTGGAGTTTTAAAATTTTATTTTATTGTTATCTAAGAAGTGATAGCATTTTCCTTTTTTTCTTATCTGGAATATTATTAACATGAGAAAAAATGCAGCCAGGAGGGTCAGCCCTGTCCTGGAGTACAGCAGGCACAGCATGCCCAGCCAGGCAAGGGAGGGATTTTCCTGCTCTGCTCTGCACTGGAGCAGCGTCACCTCGAGTGCTGGAGCAGTTTGGGTGCCACAATGTAAGAATGAGATAAAGAGAGCATCCAAGGGAGGGCCAGAGGGTGGAGAAGGGCCTTGAGGGGAAGCTGCATGAGAAGCAGCTGAGGTCACTTGGTCTGTTCATCCTGGAGAAGGGGAGGCTGAGGGGAGACCTCACTGTGGGCTTCAACATCTTTGTGAGGGAAAGTGCAGGGTCAGGGACCAATCTCTTCTCTGTGGTGACCATGATGGGGACCCAAGGGAATGGCATGAAGCTGTGTCAGAGGAGGTTTATGTTGGATATGGTTTATATTGGAAAAGGTTCTTCATCTAGAAGATGGTCAGGCCCTAGATGGTCAGGCCCATCTAGAAGTGGTCACAGCACCAAGCCTGACAGAATTAAGGAATTATTTGCACAACACTCTCAGACACATGGTGTGACTCTTGGGGCTGTTCTGTGCAGGGCCAGGCCTGGGAGCTAGACATTGATGATCCTTGTGAGTCCCTTCCAACTCAGAATATTATATGATTTTATGAAAAAAATCAACATTCTTTCCAATTTTACAGAATTCGAAATATATGAAAATAATATTTTCCTTTCTTTTCCTTTTCTTTCCTGCGTTATTCCTTTCCCCTCTCCCTTTCACCTGTCCCTTTTTATTTTCCTTTTCCCTTCTGTTGTGCCTAGCTCTGAGAAAAAAGTGGATAAACAGGAATTACAGAAAATTGGAATGATTCTAGGAAAAAGTTAAATTTAACTACAGCCAGATTCCCAATTCTGGACAGAAATTTATATGCCTACTTGTTTTTTAATGGAATTTGGGCAAAAAATGCAAACTCACAAAACCAAAGAAGTTACAAGGTCATTAAAACTATTAGTATCAGCTACATTTATCTGTCCCCCTGTCCAGCCAATTGTCAGATAACTCAGGCTTTTCCTGGGCCTTCATCTGATGGCTTTTCCATAGGGAAAGGGTCTTCACTCTGTTTTCATCTGGGGAAGTGTGGTGGTTTGACCAGAAAGAAGGGGGAATTCTGGGATGTTCTGGTCAAACCAATGGGTGCTTGGATTTTGATATTGGCACCTGGGGTAGCCAGTGGGTTTTAGGACACACCTCCGAGAACACCCAGGGGTTAAAAGCAGAGCTTCGGCCCCGGGAGGCTCTCATGGGACTTCGAGGGACCGAGGTCGGAGCTCTCCCCCGTCCAGCCGCTGCCGCTGGGCGGGGGAGGGGCAGCCATGCGGTAGGCCTGGGCCTGGACAGACATGGGGGTGAGGAGGCCTTGGAGGATGGAAGGGTGGAGGAAGAGCCCCAAGAGACATCGGACAGCCTTCCCCGCCCCCCCCCCGGAGACAGAGAGAGAGAGAGAGTGCAGCCTGTGTCGTTACCTTGAAATTCAGTAAATATGTGCTGGCAGCAGGCAGCCCAGCTGAGGAGATGGGGGGGGGGTGCAGCCAGGAGTCCAGCCGCCTGGAGGAGTTTTTAACCCCTTTTGGACAATGAAAACCCTACAGAACATTAACCCTTCCTAGAACGTGTGATAAGAGTGGAGGAGGACGAAGGAAATGAACCAGTGATGGGGGTCTGGACCAGAGAGAGAGAGAGTGAGAGATGTTGAAAGAAGGGAGAAGATGGAGTGGCATTTTATGCTGGACTCTTTTGTGTAGCCATGGACAGAGCTATGTTTCCGTGAGATACAGAGACTGAGTCCAGGGGGAGAAATGTCCCAGTGCCAGAGAAGATTCAGTGTGGGTACCCCTCGGCCCCAGGGGGTATATAAAATATGGGGGGGACGGATGTCCCAAAGGTGAGAAGGTGAGATACTGTGTTTTTCTGGAACTGGACAAAGCATCCTTAAAAAAAGACAACCCTGGAAGCAGCCCTGATCCCTGTTCGGTGGTGAGAGCACTGGAACAAGGACGGAAGAGGCCACCACGACACACAGAAGGACTCCCTCTCCTCTTGAGGAGCTGAAAGTCTGAGCAATCTGAAGGGTGGTGTTGGACCTAGAATTGGTGATTTTGGAGGGTGTATTGTATTGGGAATTTAGGGGGGAGGAGGAGGAGAGTGTTTTTGTGAGGTTTTCATTTTCCTTGTTTTTTTTTTTTTTTCCCTTTTCTTTTGTGTGTAGTTTAGTAATTGTTTGTGTGTAGCTTAGTTAATAAAATTTTCTTTATGTTTAAGTTTGGAGCCTGCTTTGCTCATTCCTGGTCACATCTCACAGCAGACACCGGGGAGAAGGTGTACTCATGGGGGCTCTGGCTTTGCCAGGCCCAAACCATAACAGGAAGTCTTATAAAACTGTTTGCACGGGTGGTTAAATAATTCAGGTAATGGTCTTTTATCTTAGCAACGTGGTCAGGACGAATTTTTTAGTCCAGGTTTAATGAAGAGATTTCCTCAGCTGGAAAGTGATTGGCAATTTCTCTTTTCACCTTCTTCTGTTATAACTGCAGCTCTTGAGGCTTTTTATTTGTTGTGTCTATTTTGTCATAATGTTAAAAGGACAGTTTTCAGTCTTTTTTTGTAAACCGACATTCAGCACACCAGACGTGAACAATTCACTTAAATAGGCCTTTCCTGACAGCCATAACTCATCTGCAAAACAACAGGCACACTCTGAACGAGAATCACTGCGGGAAATGTGTCTGTTGGAAAGGGAGCTCAAAGGAATGAATCAACACCTTTTCCCATGATAGCTCATTCACTTCCATACAGAGAAGGTTTTGATGCTCATTTTCCACTTCAATGCACGACCAGACAAACAAGCTTCAGTTCAGTGCTTGTGCCGTGTAAGATTGACCACTTTCACAGCCCAATCCAAAATGACTTCCAGGTATTTGGCACCAGGTATTCTAGGGGAGTGGTGCTTTGTGGAGAAAGAAGCAATACATGAATTTACCATGCTGGGGATGCTTTCCTTTTTGCCAGAATACTGCTAAACTTCTCACTCACTGCTGTATGGTACAGCAGTCCTCCATGCTGCCCTGACTGCTGCCATGTATATTCTCATAAGGAGCCACAAAACTAAGGAGTCTCTCACAACTCATATCTGGCATGCACCCTGCATGCACACAAACTCACACAAATGAGCAGCATTAATGAAGCCACAGCTTTCTGAAGAGCAGGAAGAATAGCTCTGGAGTGTGTGCCTGGGGAAGGGGTGCACTGAGAGCAGTGGGGTGCAGGCAGTGTGGCTTACATGAGAGGCACTGGCAGGGATGAAGCAGCTTCCCCGGGCTGGGGGTGTGCCTCAGCAGCTCACACTCTTTTGAACTGAGTGCAGCCAATTCAGGAGCAATTCAAGGGGGCTCGTTCTTATGAAGATGAGACTAAATACAGCAGCTAGGCTGTTAACTACAAGACCTCAACACTCATCTCTCACTTTTCAACTTCCCTGTAATGGGAATTCACTGTCCCTGAGCCCCGTGGGATGCACAGAGGAAGGATTCTGAGTTTGCTAGGGTGTGCCAGCGGGCAGCTTCCCTAACCTCAGGGCTCCTCAGGGCTGCTGCCTTGTCTGTGCGTCACCTCCCCCGCTTTTTAGCTCATCTATTAGTGCACAAATAAACTGTGTGCCTTGTGGATATAAATACCAGAGTATGGCCTTTCAACTAAGAGAAATGTTGGTGTATATATACTTTGTGTGACATATTGTTCCTTGCTGTAAGGTCTGCTTACACTGTCAGAGCTGAGTGTACAGGCCTTTAGTGAAAAAAGGACATAAGGCTGGTCTGATTGGCCAAACATTTTGTTCACAGAATAAGCTGTAATGCTGCTTTTCCCCCGTAATTCTTATTTGGTGGTAGGGTGGGGGTTTAATTTAATCTAATTTTTATTTTGAAAGGTAACAACTCAACAAAGCTGTTTTTACAGGGTCACAAAAAGTGGACAAATCAACTTATTAAATTACATTATGTTTGAAAAGCAAATTTAGCAATGGGAAAATGAAATTAGATGGGTGTATTTTCTTTTTTTTTTAGGGCAGTGGAATACCAAGATAGTAAACAATAATTTTTAGATTCAGGTTCTGGGGTTAATTTAGAGTAACAACCTTATTCCTTGGAAGTACAAATCACATGCAATTAATGCAGGCTTCAGAAGTGAGAACTTTTCCTTCTTGGGGGTGTCTTATTGAGAGGAGGAGAAACAAATATGCTGTAAGAGAGAAATATCTGTATTGCATGCTGCATTGTGCCAGGCAATGTGGATACAGAGGCACTTATGCAAGGACTGGCCATCTCAAAAATATTCCCAAAAAGACAGTTTGAAAGCAATTAAGAATGAAGAGAATATGTTTTTTGTTGCTTGAGTACATATAGTATGGGAAGATTAAAGACACTGCACTTGTATGTCACAGTTTGCAATCAAGGGCTCATGTGATTCCATAAAAGCCAATGCAAGAACATGATAACTGGCTAAAAAAAAGTGCTTGAATGAATATGGTTAATTATTTTATAGCCACTATATTTTACATTGATGAAGAAGCAGCAGCAGTAAAAGCAGAAGGTACCAAAGGTTGTTGATAGTAAAATGATAAAAATACCTAAAAAGCACTATGATACCAAGGACATTCAGACAGTGTTGTTTAGTAGTGATTAAAAAATTCCAGATTACAATTTTGTACGAAGTTCTGGTATTTCTAAGAAAGCAGAATCAAATTAGAATGAAAGCCCCAAAACTGAAAGTAACAAGAACCCTAGGCATTTTTAGATACTCATAGTACTGAAGTATAAATAGGATAGAAAAATGAACACAAATAGAAACACAAATATTACGGGAGAATAACCCCTCACAAATGTTACTTGAAATGGTACAGAAATAGTAATTATGAAAATTTCGAACCTCTTAATATACAGTAGAAGTGCAAGTGAGCTGACACTACTATTAGGGTATAATTTTAATCTGATCAAATCAAATGCTTGCATTTCAGCATAAGTTCCATAGACTTTTCCATAGCCAAATTTCACTATTTCCAAGTCAGACTCCACAGGCAATGTATTAAGATGAAGCAAAAGAAAAACTGCAAAACACTCTATTCTCTGTTGCCAACTGTTGACAGTTACAGATGATGTGCCTGGTACTTGGGGAAACTAAACAAGTCCAAGCCAGAGGCAATATCTGACTCTGTATCACAGTTTTTGGGAAACCACAGCACTGAATGCATTGCTAATAAAAGCATAATATGCAAACTCTGCAGCGTACAGTGAAAAGAGATTTTTGCTTGCGATTCTCTAGAGTCCATAAATTACTGTAAGGATTTCACATTCTGCATGATTTCACCACCTTTCCAAAATAGCTGGAAAGCTTGTTAATTTAACTGTGGGAGCAAAGTAAACTTGTAAGAACTCTGCTTGCTAATGTCACTCTTTTTGCTTCCTGTTGCCTTGAAGACAAGGATTGAGTTGGGAGGGAGAGGAGGGGAAGGAGAAGACAAATGAGCTCAGGGCATAAAGTGTCAGGGGAGACATTGGATGGACTGTCAAGAGATACAACAGGAGACTGCAAAGAAATTCACTGCTGGGAAGGAAAAAGCAGGACGGGCACGGTGCCGGCGCTCCCATGGCGCACAGACTGCAGCCCTGTGTCCAGCAGGGACCCTCCCTGCCACAGCAGCCTCTGCCAGCTCCTCACACAAGCCAAGGGGCACAGAGCAGCCACAGGCTGGCACGGCTGGGCCACTGCACAGGGGCACCTGCAAGGCTTCTTGGGCGTTTGCTTCTGGATTTCAAAACCTAGGTCAAGAGAAAATGCTCTTTTTGTATTTCTGTAAGCACCTGGCTTAGCTTTCTGTATGTAAAGTCACAATGGAAACTGCTGCATAGAAATAATGCCATATAGGCTGGCTAGGAAGTGTCACTTCAAAATGCTAATATGCAGATAATTAGTTTAACTTTTAAGATTTAGCTGTTTAAATGTTCACATTATGCATACATAATATGCAGTTACAGTTAATAGTTTCCAGCTCAGATATCTCAGAATTGTGTAAGAGAATTTGATTAGGCTGATTACTTTTATACCTTGTTTGATACTATAATTTAATTATAAAACCTAATCTGGGCAACTTTTAGCCTGATATGGCTCCGTTGGTTTTCTTTTAGTATGCATGCATTTTCAATCATTTCTGTAAATGCTCTCTTAACATCATTTTTATTCAGCAAGTTTTTGGACCTCTGAAAACAGGTAACAGTTACTATGAATTTGAGCAACAGTGCTCTTTGAAAAAAGTACACATTCCTGAAATTTAAGGTGTCAGTTTTGATCAGTACACTATAACCCTTAGCAAAACAGAAATTTACAAGTCCATTTTGCCATAAAGATATTAAAAATCCCCCAAGTCTGTAAACAAAGAAAACAGATTATATTATATCCTAAGTAATTCAAGCTAGTAGTTACAAATTCACTGTAAAAACAAAAAAGAATGTAAAAAAACATTTATTGTGTGTCAGTCCTTCCCTTCTTCAGGGAAAGAAGAGACTAAAAAATAAACTATAGATTAATTAGTGTCCAGGCTAAAATTAAAAAAAAAAGTAATTTTTTTCTGGATCTGATATTAGTGTGATTTAAACTGTGGAAAAAAGCCATGAAAAGAAACAAGACCAAATGTTTTAGTATGTGCCAGAGCAGTGACTGCCAATTTTTGGGATGCAATGTTTTTGCAAATATTTTCCCTTTGTTCTGAAAAGGAAAAAAGAAAGACTGAATCATTTTCATAAACCTGCTTTCAAACCACTGAGAACCCAGCTGAAATAAGTTATTTGGATCCATGCTCCACTTATACAACCAGACTTGCACAGAAGAATAGTTAACCAAGCTATTCCTGAGTTGCTCCCAAGGCTGAACTTTTTATTCCTAAATGCACTATATTTTTCCTTCAGCCACTTAAACAGATTTGTGACAACTGAAAGGTGAAAAAACCCAGCTATACTCCAAATTAGTTGATAAAAGGCATTTCTGGTCCATTGGACATTCAAACAGCTGAACATTTTTAGCTGTGAGTGGGAAGAAAGTCTGGATTCACCATGGAATAGAAATTCTAACCTTTTCTCAAAATATTTTGAAAATTTGAGTAACACAGTAAATAAAATACATAAATTAACTGTGATATTAAAAGAAAATGCATTCAGCAATGAAGCTGAAATATTGTGCTATGAAGCCAGAATGATTTATTTTCAGAATTTCTTCTTCCTCACTCGATGTTTGAGGGATACCTTTCCATTTTAACAAGGCTTCGTTTTTTTCAACAGAAAACATTTCACGTGGAAATGTTTTAGCCCATACTACCCACAAACATGAATATGCAGAAGCTGAGAGAGAGACACCCTTGTACATCATGTCACCCCCACACAAACAACTCTTCTGTGATAATTCATGGGCTTCATCTGTTTTGGCAATAGTAGCAGAAACCTCTCAAAGTCCATCATTGTCAGATTTAATGTTACAAATCATGAGCGCCAACAAGTCACAATTATACTTGATCTTATAATAAAAAATGGCAAAAGACCTGTGTTCACAATTATTTTTTCCTTCAAAAGAGAAATATACAGACATAGATTTGGTGCATGGGGATTTTACGTTCAAAAGAAGCAAGCAGCTATGATGACTGATGGATGTTTTTAAGAATGCTGTTTTGGCAAGAAAAGTAACACAGTGCCTTCCTCCTGTCCCTTATTCCCTGTGGCTTTACGTAATCAGTACAATTTTTTATTTTTGGTTTTAACTTGTACAGAGCATCACAGAAAACATTACTGGAAGGGACCTTGAGAGGTCATGCAGTCCAACCTCTACCCCAGGGCAGGATCTGTTCTTCCTGCACTGGTCCTGAAAGATGTCTGATCTGTTTTTAAAGACAGTCTGTGAAGGGCAAGGGGTCACTATCATTGTTGTCTGCTCCAGGGCTCCAAAATCTTCACCGTGAAGTTCCTCCAAATGTCTGATCTGAATCTTCCTTGTTGCAATTAAACAGATTACTGCTTCACCATGGCTACAGGGAGGTGATAAATATCTTTGCTTCTGCAAAAGCCTCATACACTTGCAAATTTGGGAGAGTGAAATTGCCTAGCTTTCTCTATAATTACTTCAGCTTGGGAATTCTAACGAGACATTGGTTGGAGGTAATTGTTTAGGAAGTGCATAAGCAGCAGCTTGCAAATAATCCTAATAGTTACTGAGGGGAATAGCCTGCCCTTTGGGCTCTCTGTAAGTCAGCTGGACATAACTTAACTGAGACCAGAAAGTCTGCATGAAAGCAGATCAGGTGTGAAAGATGGCTATTTGCAGAGTCAGGAAATAGCTGTGTGCTTCATGACACACCGCACCCTAAATTCTCCCCGTGACGAAAACGACAGACCCATCACCCACTGAATAGTGAATATAATATCCAGTCTTTTTGTGATCAGGCAGACACCATTAAGATACATTCAGAAGCCACCAGCTACTGCAGTACACCACAGCAGGCTACACAGAAACTACAGCCAACATAGTGAGAAATTACTGCCCTGATTAAAACTCTAGCTCCTCAATTAGCCAGTATGAATGTCAGCATGATTAAAAGTGCCTGCTGTACCCAGCAGATGCCTTCATTTCTGTACAGGACTTCACTGTCCCCCAAACTGACTGCCTTGCCCAACTTGCCTATGAGAAACAAGTGGCTGTGTCTGTCACAGTTCAACACTGACTTTACTCTCTGTGGAAATGGATGGCTACTCCCAGCCCACCTAATGCTGTGCTTTAGTCTCTCAGCATACAGGACAGGGCTAACTCCATAGAACACTTGCCCTGCCAATCAAACACTTTCTCATTCCTTTGCGTACCCTTGCTGTGCTTCTGTGTCCTCTTGGCAGGACCTAAAAAGATCCCCAGCGGATGCACCAAAGCACAATTAAATATTACAGATGTGTACTAATGCTTTGGGAAGGTGCCCGCTACCAAAGCCCTGCCAATTTACAGATTATTGTAAGAATACCTTAAAACTGGCAGCAGTACCATCCCACCTGCTGTCTTTGTCAGGGATCAGCATTCCTAGCCCTGTCTCCACTTCAGGACACAATATGCAGTGAAGCAGCACCTGCTGCTCTTGTGTCTCTGATGGGCATCTGTAAAGGCTGGAGAGTAGATACAGGTGCTCAGAGTCCTTCTGCACACTGCCTCAGCCAAATGTACACTGACAGAAATATGAAGTTATCTCAGAACACAGATGTTTGGCTTTGCTGCCACTGCCTGACACTGGCACTTTATTTTCTTTATCATGTGTGTTGAATTGAAAGCTTTTTTTAAAGCCCTGACCTTGGCAGCAGTTGCTACTGCATTTCATCATAAAGATACGAGAAAAGAAGAGGGGTAAATAAAAAGAAGAGGGACTTACTGAATTTTCATGATGCCCTTTGTAATCCTGAATAGTTCAACTAGAGGCCTCTTAACAGTTTTACTTATCACACTAACACTACATCTTCTACTCCTTCATCCATACCTTCTTACCCAACCTCATCATGTCTTTCCTGTGAGTTAAAAGTACACATATTTTTCCAACTGGCAGAGACAACTGAAAAAAATCTGTGTTCATTTTACATTGACCTTTTCTGAAATAATGGTTTCTGTTTTAAGCTGCATTTTTGTTATGTTTGCTTAGTGTATTCAGTTGGCAGCTCAGATGATTTGGAGATGAAGTTGCTGATAAAGCCTGTATGTGAATTCTCTGGTTCCACTAGTTTATCTATAAATTGTCACAATCTTCCTTAGTCAATAGAATTGAGGATTCTGTAAAACGCTTTGCTAATCTGTCTGCTATGAACAGGCATTGATGACTTAATGAGTGTAACACAGGCTAAAGCAATTCACTGAAAAGATTTTTCCTGAGGTTGGTAAAATTACAAGTCCTACTGTTCCAGTAATACCTCTTGCTGTTGTGCTAGCACCTGTACATGACACAGTGCTGGTGGCTTCTGCGTTTTCAGTTTATTCCTACAGGAATGACAGTTCCCCCATGGCACACATTTCTTTTCTCAGCTTCCTCCAACTGGGTTCACCTGTGTGAAAGCCTGCTGTGCTGTCCAGGAGATCCTTCCTGCGTACCCTCCAGTCAATGAAACACAACCTTTTACAACCCACCCAGATGTTATTCTTGGGCAAAAGAACATGCAGAAATGCTTTTGCTTAAAAAAAAAATTGAGCAGCAAAGACAAATTTCTTGTCAGTATTTGCAGCAGAAGAATGTCAATCTAATGAGCAAGTGGGATGAAAATCTAGTTTTTGATGCAAATCTACAAACCCATGGTTGTCTGAGTTACAAATTTCTTGACAAGAGTGAAATGTTGTCTCACTATTATTTCAATATATAAAACTGAAGTTCAAAATAATGAATTCAAAATTATTCAGCCCCAATGTTCAGAAGAAGTCAGACAAGTAAGACAGAGGAAGACAGCATGGGAAATTAAAAGTATCTTTCCGTGCTTTTTGCTATCAAGGGTCAACTTTACAGTTACTTCACCCAGAAACATTTCAAATGGTCCTTAGAACTCAATAAAACTATAAGGCATCTGACTTTTTTTAATGTACTTACTCAAAAAAAGTGGTCCATCCAGTCTCATCGCTTTTAGTTGCCAGAAGTCCACTGTTGCCATGGTAGGTAAATAAGACCAGCTCCTGCCCTTGTGCAGTCATGCTTTTCAAACACCCATTGGTGCCTATGGTCAGCCAGATGACCTGGTTATCAGGAGAGACCACTCTTACTGGCATTCGGTTGGGATCCCGCCTGATCCGAAGGGTATTCCCGTTGCTGTCCGTCACGGCAGTAATATCATTGTCGTTGCTGTAGCTGAAGTTGTACAGGTAGTCCCCGGTGACTAAACTCACAGTGTACTGGTGGGTACCATTGACATCAAAAATATACAGCTCTTGGTCGGTTGGGGAAGCAACTTCATAGAAGTTCATTGAATTCATTAAGGGTTTGTTCTTTGACACAGCCCGTATCCTAATGTTTCCCAGGTCAGCAATATACAGGGTGCCATCTGGAGACACAGCTAAGGAGGAAGGGGCGTTGAGTTTGGCATCTTTAGCATAGCCATCTCCATTTTGGTAGCAGTCACAGTTAACATCATTTTTGCAATCACACTCCGAGGGTATTCCAGCAACTAAAGAGATCTCTCCGTCGGTTGTGACCTGCCTTATCCTGTTTATCTTTTTCTCGTCAGTTTCGGTGATGTAGAGCACGCCGCTGTAGGACACGGCGATGGCGGTGGCCGACTCCAGCGTGGTCTGGACGGCGTGTTTGCCCACCGCGTACTCCACGCCCGGCACCTGGCAGTGCATCGGCCGCCCCGCGGCAATGCGCACCTGGCGGTTCTCCGTGATCTGCAGAACCACGTTGTTATCCAACACGTAAATGGAGTTATCCATTGGGTTGATAGCTAAATCTGTAGGCCACTCCAGACGAACCTAAACAAATAGAAGTGTTTTGTTAAACAGCTTACCAGTGCAGATTAAATGAATTAATTAACCTTCAGTTTTAGATACCGATGTAAGGATATTTTCTATCTGCTGTAAGCAATCACAACTGAAGAACTTGCATGAATACATTCAGCAAACTAAAGTTTTCAGGAAGGCAAGGGGAACAATATTCAGGCATCCAATTTACTGAGAAGAAAGCCAGTTGCATTGCAACTATAATACAGGCTGAGTTTCCCCTCCAATAAATACTTTATACATTTGTGATGCAATACTTTTCTGCATCACAAATGTATAAAGAACTACAGAGACAGATATTGATGTCTAAATACTTGCCAACAGTATTTATCTTTATTCTTGTAGTAGCAAAAATAACGTACTACTTTCCAGACTATGAAACACTGTACTCCATTTTTGGAACATACTACTACTGACACGTCCCTTCATACCTACACAAGTTTTTAATAAAAATAGAAAAATACAGGGGGTTTGTGTAAATCCTTTCATTCACTCTAGTAGGCTAAGGATGTCAGCAATTCAGAAAACATCAACATGCCAAGATAGTTCTAACAGATATGCTATTCTCCCAGTATTTACTACCAGGCTTACTGTTTCCTGCTGATAGTTTTGCTGTTCTAAACCAAACTGAACTTTATGGGCAGAAAAATTGAATACAGCACTGTTTATAGCTTAGAGAATACAGTGCAATTCACACCTGTGGTTGCTTTCTCCCCCAAACCTGCTGTTAAATATCCATCACACTCCACCCACTTTTATTTTAAGGGGCTCAAAAGCTGCATCTCAGTTTCTATCACCAGCTCAGCTTTGCAAATTAGCAGCAACTGAAAAGTACCTGGCTGATGTGCATGCTGGTATCACAGGTCAGAGGTCGTGCTGAGGTAAGGTCATTGGAGCCAAGCAATGTCGATATTATTCCATTCTGATCCACTTTTCTGATCATGGTCCCATCAACAAAGTAGATTAACCCATTCTTGTCTATTGCTATTCCTTCAGTGAAGCAAATAAAAATTAGGGGTTTTTTTGTTGTACTAGCAGTGAACATATTATCCACAACTAAGGGTATAGGTAGCATGCATTCAGTAGAAATTGTAGGCAGAAAATCTGGTCTCAGGGAGTAGGTAGTAATACAGCTTGTTAATGTATTTTGCATGACAAACCAGTATTCAGCATGAAAGCTACTACTGCTGATTGCATTTGCTGTTCAATTGCTTTTGTGTGCTGGAAGGGTCCAGATTTTAAGTTAACTTTAAACATTGAATAAATGGAACCAAAAGCAATGATCATTTTAGATATTCACTGCTGCCTGCCAAACACATAATCTAAATGCTCTTATTGAGTGTTTAAAAATGCTCAATAACCACTCAAGCCAAATACTTCCTAAAAAATCAACCCTAATTGATTTCAAAAAAATCAGTCCCCTGTAGCTCTTTTCCTCTATACACTTTCTACTTGTAAAAAAATTGCTCAAATTCCCAATTTTTGAGCCAACTACTGAATTCAGTAATTAAACACAATCATGCCCCCAGCTCTGAACTTCTGTATTATTCTGAATGTTACAGAGGGAGAGCTCTTTTTACCTTTAGGGCTCATAAGAGTTGCCTCCACCGCCTTGCCTCCATCACCACACCTTGCCTCATCGAAGGGCAGGCACTGCTCCCCCGTTCCTCCTATGACCTCAACATTTTTGGTCAGGTCTTTCGCACCCGTGAGCGACTTGGGCCGGTAAATCCTGCGTGTGTTTGTGTCAGAAACGTACAAATCTCCTGTCACGGGGTCAGTTGCCAGGTAGTATCTGTGAGCTGGGTTGTTGCTGCAAAATGGAATAACATATTGCATGTGCTGTAGTTAATTGCAGTTAACAGTGGATTAAGGAGAAAACAGTTTAGTTCCTACAAGTGTGCAGTAAGGCAGACAGAGTTAAAGTCAATGGTGATGCTCCATGCACAGGTAGCACAGGTCATGGCCACAAAATGGTTTTAGCCCACATTTCTCATCTGTGTCAGACAGCCCCATCTAGATTAATCCTCTAAGGAAATATGGTCCATTTTGTCTTTAATGCTCTCAGGGTAGTTCAGGCTCTCTCATTAGAGACTGCAAATGTGTCTCTAATAGGCCAAATCAAAATACTGGAGATTAAAACCATCTGAGAGTTCTGGGAACCTTGATGTAGTTCCAAATTTTGCAGCAGGAGCCCAGGCCTCACTTACACTTTGTTGGTATTATCCTATCTGTTTTATTATAATTTATACAAGGCTGCTAGGGTTCATGGTTTATGTAATTCATGAACAGATAAGACAGAGTTTGAATGATGAGTTCACAGGAAAGAGATAAGACATCATTCATAAGCATTTGTTTAATCCACTGCTTTCAAATGCGTGATGTGCATGATTTAACACATTAGGAAATGTCATCTCTTCCACTAGAGACCAAGCAGAGCTTTTCCATTCTTCTTAAGTCAGAGTCATATTTCAAATAACTGTACACATTGGCAGAAAACCGCTAACTATGCCAGCACAGTCTTTATTACAGTGAAAATATATATTCCTAACCATTTTCCCAGAACCGTACATTTTGCCTCTCCTCTGGTGCCACATAATTGAGAATTACTGTCTTTTCTTCCCTGCTGCTGAAAAAAACAGCCCTGGAGATTACCTTTTGTGTTGATATATTATGATGTAGAAACTTAACCCACTGCAGTTGGGATTCCTGACCTAATTTATGGCATGAAGAGCAGAAATAAGGTCATGTAAATACATGAGGTAACTTCAGATGCTACCCTCATGGATTGAAACAGTGTCAGAACAGTCACTTCTGATGTTTGCAAAAGTGCTGCTTAAACAGATCTACCAGTCTGGTGGTAGCCAAACATCTGTTCACAGAATGCTACACTTCACGTTTGGTAAATACGTAACTGTGCTAATGTAACACATTTTTATGTACTGCCACTTGGAAAATGCAACAGAGACCAACAGGAACAACTTGTGAACAAATTATGTCTTTTAGCAGGGACAGATTTTTATAGCCATCCAATTACAAAACAGAAAAAATTGTGTTGCATAAATAGGATTTTATTTGGTTTTAAGACTTTAACATGTTGGTTCAGAATGAATGAAACCAAGTGAAACAGACTAATGAAATCAAATACACAGTGATTAGCGCCTCTTTAAAAGCTCTGCTATTGCACTGAGTGTTGTACAGCATGTCTGAAAACAATCAAATGCAGGCTTACTTTAAATTTCTGTCTGTTACAAATCTATTATTGCCAATGTGCTAAATAGTTGGAAGGTATTTTCAAAACCTTAATTTATGCAGTGATCATTTAATATGATCACTATGTAGTGTACGAATTATTTATACCTTCATGGACTGCAAATTAAATTATACCCATTTACATGATTACTTTGGTCTTTAAGAAACTTTGCAAACACTTCAAATACAAACACATTGCAAGATGTGAAATGTGCAATTAAATTTTATTTCATTGTAATTTAAAATAAAGTTCTTTCTTACACTACTGAAATCCAAGTACCTCTCTTCAACCCATCTAACATTGCCTCAATCATATTTTTCAGCCATTGGAATAAGAAGTCATCAAATCAAAAAGTAAGTAATTTATGCCTAACACCATTTATTTCCAAAAAGAAATTTTAAAGCTCTTTTCTTCATTAATATGAAGATGTACATTCTCATTAATTCCAACAAAAAAGAAATCAGGTGATGAGTTCTCACGGTAAATACAGTATCCTCATCAAACCAAAAGAAATTGCCTGATAATTTAAATGTATTTTCTCATATTCTTAAAGAGTGGAAGTGCACAGGATATTACTACTGAATCAACAGAAACTCTCCAACTTGCCATATGTAGATGTCTCATGTCTCCTTTCTGAGCTGATACAACAGGCTTAACCTCAGCATTTCTTTTCAGGTGAAGGTTGCACAGCCAAGGAGGATAGAAACCCCCAATAATTGATGGGAGAAAGGCAAAATTTGAGGAACTGAATAACTGTCAAGTGAAAACTACATTTGTTTTGTAGCCAGAAAATATCCATGAGCACTATGCAGATCACAAAAATAGTACAGGGATAAGCAGCCAGCAGCTGGAAAGCAGCAGAATTTATGCAATTTCATTGTACCCTGAAATGAAATTAAGCTTCTGCCTTCTACCAATAACAACAAATGCAAAGAAATTAAATCCCCAGCCCGTGACTTATTGACTCATTCAGTATTGCCTAATCACTTTCAGCAGCCTGCAAAACATGGAGTTACATACCCACACTGGCTCCTGTAAAAACAAATGCCTAAAAATTAACTTGGTCTGTCTATGCTGAATAATAGTAAGTGCTTTGAATTGAAAGTATGCACACACACATATACAGAGCTGTAACTATCCATTTCTCTTTGCTTTTATCTTGATTAGGCCAATTATTTGTTTCTTCAGCTGTCAGATCACCTGGACTATTCTCCATATATAGTTTTTTTGAAAATACTCCTCCTGTTTCAGTCCCTGTTTCTCTTGCCTTCAGTATGTGCCCTCTAAACCATATATCCCCTCAAAGCTGTTTTTATGTTTTGTTAGACTTTTTTTTCTGCCTCTCTATAGATTTGGGATTGTGCCATAGCCTACAAAAGACCTCCCTGTCTTCAAAGTCCTTCTAAAAATGACTTCTTCCATGAATGTCTATCAGCATTAATCACCCACAGGCAGCAGTGTGTATAAAGACATCATTTCAGCTTTGAGATTGAAAAAATGCGAGGTCACTGGTACATGAGAGGTGAAATTTGATCTGCATTCTCTCTCTATAAAAGAGAGCACAGGCTTCTTGAGCTAGGAGACACATCACACTGTGCTGAAGCACTGTGTTTATAGGCCAGGAAAGGTGAATGCTTGAATAGACAAGAGATCTGAACTAGCATTTAGCCTCATTCAGTAGTTTTACTTGGGGAATGCATTTTTTAGTGCATTTTCTTCTAATACCTAGCAATTATCTTTTGCAAAGTGGTCTGTTGAGGGCTTTTTTCCAAACTGCAGTTTAAGTAGAAATCTCCTCAGGAGTCTGAAAGGCTTGCCAGTGAAAGTGGACATTTTCTCCCTTCTCCTCTTACAGGCCAGACAGATGTGCTTCCCTCTGCAGCATTTCACAGGACTTTGCATGAATTCACGGAGCCAAAAGAAGGTATTTGGTCTCACAGTGAGTCCTTAGCTGGAGAGCCCATGGCAAGAGGATTTGGTGAATCCTAAAAGTTTACACATCTTAAATAAAAGGCAGCTAAATTAACAGGATAAAAAGCTGCCAGGGGATATTAAGCATCAAGATCCCACTCTTGGCTTAGGAAGTCTCTCATCAGCAAATCTCTAAGGCTGAGAGTGGACACTGGGAAAACGTTGTATGATGCGAGAGGAAACTCAGGCTCACAATAAATCATGTTGTGCTGCACAGTGGGCTCCACACCTCCTGCCTACTGGCTCCCCAACTGCTCCTGCAGAGCCAGTTCTCCACAGTCTCCTCTGTCTCCTCCTGCCCCAGGAGGAACCCCCACGTCACAGCTGCTATATGGGCCCATGCTGTTACTCTAATTTGTTTGGTATGACTGCAATTTTGCTACCTGGAGATTCTGCATGTTTAGGCATGAATAAAACAGAAAAGCTTCAGTATTCTCCCTCACCAGCTTCTCTTAGATGCAGGGATCCAGTTTCTGAAACACTGCAGTTGAGGCTGCGACCACAGTTCTGCCAGAGGCAGGAAAGGGTGGCGCTAATAAATCACAGCAAAACAAAGTTCAATATGCATCCACTCTTTAATCCCTTTCTGTACATTCTACATGCCCATTTTAAAGTATTTATTATTCCACATTCTATATTTTTGCCAAGACAATGTCCTATCTAGCTGCAATCACAACTTTGTGATACCACAAGGGATATAATTCTTTTAAGAGTGGTGGAACACATACAGACTAATTGTAATAGTGAAACTTAAACCCACCAAACAGAAGAAACTGCCTTCGAGTCACCCTGGGGGAAAAAAAACCCCACAAAACCAATTCTGATCATTAGCACTGATGCAGACGCCTTAGTTTGTCATGGAAGTTTTTGCCTAACATATCTGAAACATTTTTGTAAACATAAAACCCTTCCTCACACAGAAGTATGTCAAAGAAAAGTGAATTTAAAGAACATGGACAACAGAGATATGACTCTGGGATTTGTTTAAAAACAAGGAAGGAAAATGATTGGCAGCAAAAAGGAGAGAAAGCTACCAGTGAACCTGCTAAGCTTAGTAGTTCTGCCACAAATGTTTGCAGGGTTTCATGTCTTCAACAAGATTTTAGCATGACTGTTTTTTTCTTCCTTATCTGCACCAGCTGCTGTGGAAAGCAATTCTAAGCATCCACCTACTCTTCTGTTCTTGCCATTATTGTAGTGATGCCAGGATGGATGAATGCTGTACTACAATCCTCTGATTACTGTTGTTACTGTGACCAATTTTGTGAGTCTAGGTGTATTTTAAAATCTTAACTCCTGGAGTTGTGTTACTGCTATTTCAACTTCCATTATTAAAAGAAACTCACCTTTAAAGAAACAAATCTGTTAAATGAGAGCCTGAAAAGATTCAACATCAAAAGGCTAATGAAATGAATTCCCTTGATACTTTTATATGCCATTCTCATCATATTTGGTGTATCTGATTAATGAGTGAGTTTTGATTGGATCAGCAAAAGAGCTGCCAGCAAGGAGTGAGCAGAGATGAGGGAACAGCACAGGAGGGCACACACAAGCATAACAAGAAGCCTGACTGTGGACAGAGAGTGATGAGAAAAGAGGAACTCATCAGAAAGGACGATACAGCCTGACAGTTGACATAACTAAAACATATGAACTCATTATTTTTGAAATATACTCCTCTTTTCTAGTAATACATCTCAGAAATGACTTGCCCATTATAAGCATTCATTTGTTAAAAAAGAAAGAAGAACAGTTAGAAAAATATAAATCTTCTTTAAGGAATGCTTACCTATGTCTAAAATCTTTATTTCTTGGTGGGAGCAAGTAAAAAAGAACAGAAAAACATTATTAGACAAACATTTAGAAAGGATGTTAAAAGACGAGAGAGAAGAAGGCAACATTTACATCTGTCATTAGTGAAGTGTTGAATGATTGTCCATTGTCCACTTACATTGACCACATATGTTAACTCTTAAAATCTGCTGAATTATTACTTTGGTTAGATTAAATTCTCACATTTAGATAAGCATAGTTAAAATATTTTATGAGGGTAAAATATTTTCATCTCAGCTTTAAATACTTCAAAAATCTTTTGACTCAACTTCTGTTTTGTTCCCAAAAGCATTTGCAAACTCAAACTTACACAATTGCAGAAACTTATTCAATACTTTAATTTGCCACAGTAACTCATACCTCCCAAAGTCCAGGATGAGAAAAAGACATACCTTAGCTCCAGAACACTAGTTACATTTCCAGATGGGAATATCCGCCGGACGTAGTTGAAATCCCCTACGTACAGACTGCCATCTATCCCACAAGCCAAGGCAACCGGAGCCAGCAATTTGTTACCATCAGCTTGACCATTGCAGCTTGGACAGGAGATGCTGCGCCGTCTCCCGTTGCCCATAATGCTACTAACAACTGGGGGCTGCTGAGATATAAATTGATTTTCACCATTTCCTTTGTAGAGGATTCCTGCCAGATAATACAGGAAAAAACCAAATCAAAACCCAATAACGTTCATAAAAACTCTGAATGTATACACATAAAATGGTGCAAAAGTATTGTAAATATTCTTTTAGCTAGTTAGTAAAAGTTCAATGAATTTTTATTGTTTCACCGCCATATTTTCCTCATAACAGATAGCAACTTTATTAAAACATCTATAGTTATATTTAGGTTATAAACATGCAAACATTAGATTATCTTGTCCACAAAATTTAGCAGAAACGCTAAATATTGTAGCTCTTAAAACCCCAAAATAATTTCAGTTGTTATTTTTAAATGTTAATGATTTTTATAGTTATAATTCAGAATAAAAATTGTCATGCTGGAGGAAATGTTAAGTATATTAATGGCAGGAAGGTCTGTGTTCCTACATCTTTACGGTTTTGAAATAGTACAGAAAGGACTGAAATTCTCAAGTGCTTTATAAAAAATGAAAAAGAATATATTTGCAAATTGTATTCCTAAAGTCCTAGTATAACTAATTATGAGTATCATGTTGAATGTAATCTGAAGTGGACTACTGTTGCAAATTGTAACTATTAATTAAAGAGCCACTTCAAAAAGTTGTCGATTGCCTCAATTTTACATTGTAAATGATTCTTTACTCAGTTCACAACAAAAGTGTTCCTCTGGCAACAAAGTCTGCCTCAATACCATATCTGCAGTTATAGGCAGTTATTAAAAATGTCAAAACAACAAAAAAAATGGTGCCAAGCCAACCTGCCTCTAAAACTTAATTCTGCTTTGAAGCATGAAAGAAACAATAATTTTGTGAAGACAAAGCGATATGGCAGCAGTATTTTTCTTCCTTATAGCCTACGTAGGAAATCTGAGAGGAAAAATGGATCCTTTATGTTAAATCTTCAGTCTTGTGGGGAAAAAAAAATGTATGTTAAAGTGTTGCCAGGACCCTCATTGTTCAGTCTCACGATGAATCCATTAAGGTGTCCTCTACAAATGGTCAGCTATTACGGTTCTACTCATAAGTCACCATGTGTCCTTCCGTGGTATAATCCATGTAAACCACACGTCACTTTGTACTGTACAGAGATCTGGGTTTTACTGATTGCATGCCCAGAGTTTCATGCAATTTGGAGCTGAGGGATGCAGTTATCTTTTAAGAAGTTTAGAAGAAATTTAAGGTGTATTTCTATTTCCCTCCTCACTCCTAAAGTGCACGATTTGAACTGAAAGGTAGGAGGAAAAAAATACCTTGCTTTCCTCTTTAAACGTTTCAGGTGTCTTCACTGCTTTTAATGTTATAAAATGCAAGAGATTATAAATGTAAAACCAATATGATAAAATTGGAAACATGATAAAATTGGAAAAAATGAAAATGGTTTATGGAAACCTAATGGCAAGTAATCCAAATAAGTAATCTAAATCAAAAGAGGAAGAATGTGTTTTTCATGAATAGTTAAAGCCAGAATGCATTAACAGTATACGAAATCCCCTCTCCTATGATTACATCATTTATGACAATCATGACACTATAATTTTGCCTGAAATAGCTGAGTTCTACAATTTTCATCAGCGGAATTCTAGAAGTCAGCACAGTGCACTATTGCACTTGATTTATTCTGTCATTACCTTGAAAAATTGGTCCTTCACATTTCTCCTCTATTATCACAGAGCAAAAGATGTACATTAGACTATTTACTGCAGTAGTTTGGATTTCCGTGCAAACACTGTCTGCACTCTCTCCTGAATAGATTTATGCATCTCATCCACCTTGTCATTACAACTCTCCACTTGGTTTATTCAATTAGACACATGACACTTTGAAAAGTCATTACTTGTCAAATGTACTCTTCAACATAATTTAAAGCCATCATCAATTTACCCAGTGAACAGAATCAGTCTTACATATATATTTATAATTATAGCTCTTTATAATTTTAGATGGATTACTTTACAATAATTTGCACAGTTGTTTTGTTGGTTTTTTATTTTTAATTTTAAATTAGGTACAATGACACCTTTTCCCTTGATTTGGTGACCTTGTTTCCTTACCAGTCAGAGGTGATGCTTTAGGTTTCAACTACTGCATTACACATAATAAGCTTGTGTACTATGGGGAGACCTTCATGGGACATCAAGTACTGCAGAACTGACAATCTTCTTGATAATTACTCTGGGTTCCTCTCTTGCATGAAAACCAAATGCTACCAACTACTACTTTAAGCTATAGGACTGTTTACTTCACCTTTCCTACACGCTTCCAGCCAAGTTTTTCCAAATTTCTTCCTGTTCAGTGTTGAGCTGAGGTTTCCTTAGCATGGCACCCCGCAAACAGTTGCTGAGCAGATTGCTTGACCAATACACTTTGCAAAGTTACTGTGCAAAAGCAAATTGCAGCTGGAGAGAGGAGCAAGCAACAGCTCTGCGGACAGCAAGTTCTGCAGAAGGAGAGGGAGGAGGTGCTGCAGGTACCAGAACTGAGATTCCCCTGCAGCCCGTGGGAGAAGAGCACAGTGAGGCAGCTGTGCCCCTGCAGAACATGGGCACCTGTGGTGGAGCACATATTCACTTGGAGGGCCCATGCCAGAGCAAGGGGATGCCCAAAGGAGGCTGTGACCCTGTGGGAAGCTCATGCTGGAGCAGGCTCTTGGCAGGACCTCTGGACACATGGAGAGAGGAGCCTGTGCTGGAGCAGGTTTGCTGCCAGGACTGGAGCTATCTGTTCCGGAAATACTGCACCCCACAGGGCAGACCCCACTGGAGCAGCTGTGAAGAACTGCAGCCCGTGGGAAGGACTCACAGGGGAGAAGTTCATGGAGCCTGTGTGGGAGGGAGCCCATGCTGGAGCAGAGAAGAGTGTGAGCAGTCTTTCCCCTCAGGGGGAAGGAGGGACAGAGACAGGGTGTGGTGAACTGATCACAGTCCCATTCCCTGTGTCCCTGCACCATAGGCAGGGAGGAGGTAAAGAATTCAGGAGTGAAGTTAAGCCTGGAAAGAAGGGAGGATTGGGCAAGTTGTTTTTAAGACTGGCTTTCTTTGTCAGTACACTACTGTGATTTGACTGGTAATAAATTATATTAATTTTCCCAAGTCAATTCTGTTTTGCCCATGACAGTGACTGCTGAGAGATCTGTCTCTGTCCTCATCTCAACCCATGAGCTTTCCATTCTGTTTTCTCTCCCCTGTGCAGCTGGGGAGTGACTGGGTGGCTTTGGTGTCCAGCCAGAGTTAACCCACCACAGCATATCCAACACAGACTGATGAATTTATTCATGCATATGTACTTTTCGGATGCAGAAGCATGACATTCAGTGTAAATAATAGAAACAAGGAATATCCTGAGGTGGAAGGGACCCACAGGATTCTTGACTCCAACTCCTGGCCTTGCACAGGATAAACCCCAAGAATCACACTGTGTGCCTGAGAACATTGTCCTAACACTTACTGCCAACCCTGAATGGCTTGGTGTGACCACTTCCCTGGGGAGCGAGGAAGTACAAAGCATTTACCATTTGCAAAATGTTCTATAATTTCTTTTTAAAAAATAATAGCACAAATAGCAAAAAGTTTGAATGAGAGACTTGAAGTGCAGGACAGCAGAGCAGTAAAACTAGCAAGAAGAAAATGAACTCCTTACCATTCTGAACATCCAGTACATGATGCTTATCCAATGTCCAACCACCCATGTTGGAGGCATCCAGCTCATAACCCTGCAGAATGGCAGTGCGCTTTTCCCAGAGAGTCAGATCCAAGCAAGACTCGTACTCGTAACCTACAGACACTGAAAAACAGCACACGGCCTCATTCAGTACAGGATCTCATTCTGAAGAGGAGTTTAAAGAATGGCATTTCCTTAAACTACACATATTCTTTTGCTCTCCTAGGACACATGAAAATTCCTATGGCTTCTTAGACATGTTGAAGATACTAACCAGAATCTTAGGTTATTAAAATATTTTAGTTATTAAGAGTAAGTGAACTAAGACAGAGGAAATCCATTTTGTGATGTAAGTCATACTGCTATTGTACTTTACCTAAAGTACACACAGTGTGCAGACTAAACACCATTATTATTAGGCTGAGAGCTACTTCACGTGAAGGAAAAAAAGTTTAAAAATGTCACTTTTCATGTGAATGAAAAATGGTTTCTTTTTCCTTCTGAAAGAATTTTTTTTCTCATAATTCAATGTTTAGATTAGTTTTTTCAATATAATTAGTATTTTTCAATATGTTTTAATACCCACCGATGTAATTTTATTCTGCCAAACGTTTTCTTAACGGATACAAGCATTTGAGGTGTGCTTCCCTATGTTCAAGGCAACACTAGAAGTACAAAAATCCTCTGTAACACATACCAACAGCTTCAGATAATCCGTAGACCCTCTGATTGTATGCATCAGTTTTATCCCAAATGAAGGTGTATGCTAGATTTGGGGATGCAGGGAACCATTTTTGGAAAAGTCTTCCCACCACTGCCACCATAAGATGAACCTTCATTAAATTAAATGGTATAACAGATTGGGTCATAGTAATCTTCAGTACAGATTTATATCCTGCAGCCCTGGAGCTCAAGTATGATAACTTCAGGTCAGTCCCTGGTATTGTTGTTTCTTCATGAAGTACCTATGCATCATTAAAAGAAAAATACAGTATTTCAATTAGTTGGAAATTAAACAAAACAATGCAGCTATCATAAAAGGCTGCCTAACATATTACATGACAATCCATTAGGAAATATCATGTATTTGGCCTTCATGGTTAAAAAACCCATAAATAAATAACAATGTTTCACACTTTTCCTAAAAAGTCAAGTTTAAATTCTTCATTATGCTGAAGCTGCTTAGTTGGTACTTTCTGCTCAAGCATTTCAAAATTATCTCTTTTTTTTTTTTTTTAATGAGGGGCAAAGGAGGCATGAGAAAGCATTCCCAACTGATTTTTCCTGAAGAGGCAAAAAAGCATCTTTCAACTAAGTGAAAATTGCTCTGTATGGTGCTGCCACCCATGTCCCAACTAAGAAAGGCATGTCTAATAAAGGCAGTAGAGCCTCTAAGGAGAGCAAAGCTTGAGATTTGGGTTGGGATGTCTAATTTCTCCTGTAGGAGCAGGAAGAAGTCCCAGGTATTTTATTATTTGCATTACCAGTGGATTGTAAATACTTTAAACTAGACCATTCTTCCATTTATTTTGAAGACAGATAAGTAGGCTGCCTCAGGGGAAGTTTTCCCATATTTTCTGATCAATATTCACTACTCAGATATCAGCTTATCACTTTCACATTTCTGAGAGGTGGAATGAGTCAATTTTATTTTTAAAAGGTTCCTCCCCTCCTCTACCTTGTCATTGCCTCTGAGCTGAGAAGCTTTTGTGGGTGATGGATGGATGTGAAATGTTTCTGTGTAATGTGGATAAAAGCAGCCTATATTGTTCTATGCCTCAGTCAGAACATAAACACTGCAGCCAGCACTTGCAGTGAATAGCTACCAGATATCCTGGTTTATTCAAACAAAAAAAAGAAGAAGAAAAATGTATCCAGACACACTTAAAGGTAATGTTTCATTGGTGAAGAGTTCAAAGGATGCTGAAGCACAAGCCCAGAACCTTAGTGGTGTTACAGGAACACTCTTGGGAAGTAAATTAAGAAAGGTTTATTTTACTTTTCTGTCTCCCGCTCCTGAAGTCTGAAGAACAAACATGATTTAGTATTAGTGGGAAGCAGACTTCAGGAGAAGCACTGTCACAAGTACTAAGCTTAAGACTTCAGTGGGATCAAAACCTGGCTACTACACAAGTGCTGCCAGCTCTCTGTGCCACAGAAATCCTTGGACACTGCTTCTAAAAAACCGACTGTGTTGAATAGGGTGAAGTAATGCGGTTGATGTTCAAGGAAGGCAACACATGCTATACTATCCTCTACATTAGCATTTTTGTTGGATCTACAGAAAGGTTTATACAGTATTAATTATATCTACTTCCTTCCCAGTAACAAAATTTCAGAAATACTATTTTGACTCATTGTCTGGCATTATAGTTATTTATATCTGATACATGCAGACATAAAACTGTTGTTCTTCAGATAGACTGTAACAGAACTTTAGGAAATAAAGTATGAATTGAAAGGTACAAGACAAATGAATTACGCTTTTTAAATTCTTAATTCTTACTCTTTGAATATTTCTTTGCTCCCCACCAAGAACCTGGCTGAAAAGAAAGTAGTCACCTTGAAGGAGGTGAGTGTGGCCTCATTTCTCTTTGTAAATCTAGTCTATTTTCCCTCAGCTCAATATACAGACTGTCTAATCCAGAGAACAGGCAAATCTTTCCTACATGAACAAAAGCACCTCTCTCTAGAGACGTAAGTGATTGTGAGCACATTCCTTTTCTGAGACTTTGAAGGAAAAGCACAAACCACCCAGGAACAAAAGACAAATTCCTCCTCAAGACACCAGCAGGACTCTCATATACTGCACATTAAAGCTAGTCTAACAGATGGAGGTCTCTGTAAGCAAGAGGAGAAAAAGAAATAATATGCTTGTAATAGGACACAATTCAATGGACTTCAGTGGTCTCCTGTTATGACCATGGCTTCTTTTACAACTGCAACTGTGGAAGAGCAGTGTTAAACACATAGGTGGTCTTCCAGAGCTCTTGGCTGAGATAGCAGGCAATGAAGAGGACACCTTGAAGTTTCAATTTTCAAGAAATTCCACTGTGTATTTGGATTACTATCAAATTAGAAACTAGGACACTCATGCAGTTCTCAGCGAGGTTTAAAAGAAAACCTAAACCCCTATTATTAGTTTCTGCAGAAGCCTCAAATGCCTGCTGGAAATCTGACTTACATCTTCCTTTTTTCCATAAAATATCCCCTGTAGTAACTTATTTTCTTGAGAAGTTTAGAAATGTATAGGTAAGGTTATGAAACTCAATCTATCTCCCAGAATCAAGCATTACAAACACTCTTAAACAGTTTCATGTTCATCCAAAAAGGTAAATCATCAGGCACAGCAGAGAGCTCCTATGGGAGCCATGACAACACATCAATTGTAAAGCAATCGGGAAAGTCACCGGGAATAAAAGTCACATCAGGAATCACCAACACAACCAAGCTGTCTGTGCTTCACCTTCTCCACACTGAGAAAGGCTGATACCCTAAGGGGACTGACTTATTGCCCAACCACCAAATTCTAATGGCTGACATTTTACTTGTGCATGATCAAGCTACTCCTAAGGACAGCAGTGAAATATTTAACTTAGGGGACTGAGATAAGGGTCACCTCGATTTTCACAGCATTTGCTGTCCTCAGAGTTCGAGCTGGTCACATAAATTGTGCAAGGCTCCTCATCTCTCATGGCCAGCAGGACTAAAGCTGTCCAGGCTCTAGAATGCTTTCCTGCTCCAAAATATGATATGATTCAGCTGACATGCTCTGATGGTATTCAGAACACTGAATAAGTAATTCTGTTAGGGGGAGAAATGCCTGCTGTGTTGCTGTGATTTTTTTTTTTTTGGCAAATCGAACAATTTCAAAAGAGGATTTGAGGACAAATTTCATAAGTGAGTGCAAACTTTAGTCCTAGTGTCAGAAAAAGGTTGTTTGCTGAGAAATAACAGCTGAGCTGCTGCATTAAAATGTAACATGATCTAGGTTTGAGAGGGGTAAAGATGGCATTTTTAGATACTAGCAACTGCTGCTATTACATAAAGGCTGAGATTAGGGAGTACCAAAATTATACTTTAAGTAGAAGCTGAAACTGCTCATTTCAAGACAGAAAACTGTTTTCCTTTAAAAAAAAAAACCTTTCCTTACAATTGAGGCTCTTAAATTACCAGTTAAAACAAGGAAAAATAAAAAGGGTAAAAATACTTGTTTTTTCTAGACTTAATACATGGTTTAGGTGCCATAGAGAAGAGGGGTAGGAAAAAGCCACATACATATAGAAATATAAAATTGTGTCTAACAGAATAAAGAAAAAGGTATGTACAAAGTCTCAAACAGAAAGCAAAAGAGAAGAAAACCATAAAATGTGCTGGAAAAGAAAGAAATGTATAAATGGAGATATTTAGTTCTGTAAATAATCTCAATTTTTTTTCTCAAATTTGAAGTATGAACTTGAAATTCTGAAGATTTTAGGTAAGTGAAACTAGGGTGCAGTATCCATAGAATACTAATATTTTTAGATATCCTATTATGTTGTTAGTTTAAATGTTAAAATAGGTTAATTTTTTTGCTGAAAACCTAGCCACTCTGAAACTACCAGTAATTATTTTTATTAAGTCATTGAAGCTCATGTTTTATCCTGAATTCCTCTGGGTAAATAAATTTTGCCAACTTCTGCCCCATTACTGCCAGTAGTGAGAAAGAGTCTGAGGAGAAGAACCTTGAATACATAATTTGAAGGAAAACATCCAGTTTTCATTCTCTCATACACATGAAGTGATGGAAACAAGAGGCTCAGGACCTGCAGAAGGCATCTTACAAGCACATATAACACCAGATAATGGAGGTTTAGGAGAGGGGAAACCCTCAAATACTCAGTTTCAGAAGTGCTCACTGTGAGTCACACGGGCTTCTGCCAGACCACATGGCAATATATGGAAAACAGATATTTCAGGAAATTATTAGGAAAAAGAGAGTAACAATATTACCTAATACATAAAAGCAGCTCCAGCTTAACCTGAACTCCCTCATCTGTATGCAAGTTTATTGCCTCATTCCACACCAATTAATCTCAGCTACTTAAGTCTAGGCAAAGCATGGTAACTTGCAATTAATAGTAGATAAAATCATGCGTGAGTAGTCCAAATTTAGTTAACATGCTATTATCAGCCCTCTTGAGTAATGATCTGTTGGGTCTGTGATCACCTCTTTACCCACTGTGTTTGTTCTTTCCCCTTGCTCGCCCTTTCTTTTTTTTCCAGTTTTCTTTCATACTGCTCCTTTGGCACAGACTTTAATTCCCCCTCTGATCAATTTGAGATTCATAAGCCACTAAGTACACTCTTGGAAACATTATCTCCAAGGGATGATGAAGCACTTCAAGGGATGATGATTACAGCAGCTCATCATTTGCTCCTGCAGTACGTGATGGTGAGTGCTGTCACAGCACACGAACAGGGTGGCTAAACAATGACTTCAAGAACATGGGGAACATCTTATTTCTCTGTGCTTTCCTCCAGGCCCACACACTTTAAACTGGTATTGCCCCTTTTTATATGAAAATATCAGCAGCAGTTTCTCTGGAGCTGAACATACAGTTTTGAATAGTATCTGGTTCTGCCCATCTTTTATGAGAGGAGTATTTTTTTTGGGCAACAGATTGTTGAGCATTATGCATTTCTGAGGGGAACCTGACCCGAAGGGGTACACGCCAGTCACAGTTGTGCAGCTCCCACTTGCTGAAGGAGAAAATTATGTGTGGGATAAGCAAAGAATAGAGAAGGAAGCACTGCTTAATGTTTTCTTACATAGTATTGAATTGGATTTTTGCATACATAACATTTTCCCTCATCATAAATCACCCAGCAGCCCCAACGGCTTAGGATCCATCGAGAATATCTTTCCTTCCAGCTGGTTTCCTAGGGAGACAACTTGACCCAACAGTCCTGCCTATCAGACCTCCCACCTCACAAATTTTGAACCTGGTAGACAATTTCAACCACAATTTAAGTAACAGTAGAAATCTCTAAAGATAATTATGTTCCTTTATGCTTGTAAAAAAAAAGAGGGCTCCAGTAGGGAGGAAGCAGTCAATTTGGGACTCCCATGAGAAAGAAGAAAAGGCTGAATGCAGCCTGTGGGGAAGGACTGGATGTGACAGACAGATGGAATTACAGCAGTGGGTGGGAATTAGTAGGAACCCAGACCTCATTAGTCCCACTGCTCAAGAAATAACTTGTTTATCTAGACACTACAAGGGTTTTTTTAAAATGTGCATTTTCTGACATTCTTCTATCATAACTTTTTTCTTGATTTATGTCTAGCTAAGCCATCTTCCATAATTTCAGGAACTGAATCTATCATCTATTGCCAAAACAAGTAAATCAAAACAAGCAAATCAGAGCTGTTTTTCAGTGGACTCTGTTTTGAAAATACTTTCTTTTAATTGACTTGCAGCTATCAAAGGCACAGAAATGATAGTGAGGATAAAAGCAACAATTTCCTAGCACAGTCTAGATTTGTATGAGTGTTTAGTTGTAATTTTCTTCCATCTTTCCTTTAAACTTGCTCCTACCATGAATTGCTTAATGATTTAGCTCTTTTCTTAAGAGCACTGCGTGAAAACATTTGAATACATTTTCTGTGTTTCTCTTGAAGAGGCAAGGACATTTCTTAGTGAATGCAAAAAAGAGTGCTGTATGTAATTATGACATTGGGGAAGTAGGGGCAAGAGAAAGAGAGAGAGGCAAAGAGGGAGGCAGAAGGAGGACTGTTTCACTAGGAAAAGTTTGAAAATCAACACTAAGACATATATTACTTCTTAAAATACAACTGAAATGCTTTAAGAGCCAAGAAACTATTCATTGTATAGTGATTATTATTTGAGATGGAGGAATCTAATACAACTATCCTGAAAAAATTTTCAAAACCTCCCATTTCATCTGTAGTTTTTCTGATTTAAATCAAGGTTTGCATATCAAGTCTTACTTTCAGTATTACAAGTTCTGAAGAAGGTGATTAGACCACAAGCTCACTGGCTTGTTCTCAGTGTTGCAGAGAGTTCTTTTACTTCATGAAAACCCGTGTGTCATGCTATTTATTAGGACTAAACAGATAATTCAAACTGTGTGTGTCTTTGGGACACAGTGGGAAAACACCTTTTGTTTTCAGTCTCTGAGGTGACTTCTAACAAGAGGGTAATCCTAAAAGCCCAATGTACCATAGTGTACCCTGATTATGGGCCAGTACTTGAACGCTAAACACATTCTGTAAATTAAGTGATGGAAACAAATGTTCTAATGTACACACAGCTTTCTTACTTTCCATTTTCAGATGAAATTTTAAAAACCATCAGACAGAATAAATAAATTGGTCTGAAAATAATCATATGTTGCATATTCCTAGCACTTACTCAGAAGTACTTATTTTTCTACAGCAGTGCATGGTTTTCATTCTGGTTGCTGAACACTAGCCTGACGTAAGATTGTGTTTATTTGAAGCACACCTTACCTGTGTCTCTGGGATGATGGGACTATCTTCAGGAGAAATTCTAAAGAAAGTGGATAAAGGCGATGACACGATAACAGGGTTTGGCCTTACAAATCCACTTAGGTCACAACTGGGAATGTCATTCTCTTCCTTCTTCATGACAAGGGTGTCCATGACATAAAAGACATTCCAGGGAATCCATACTGTGTGATACTGTGTCAGGAACGGGGATCGCTCAAACACCAGTGTCAGAGAGGCACCACCATTCGCTACCAAGTCAAACCTAGGGAAAAACCCCAAGAGGGCCAGCTAGTCAGCAAATTCCCAAAGCCATCCACAGCCTCTATTCTACTGATTGATTCTTCATTCCATTGTACTGCTCTGAATGCAGAATGGCTCTACTGGGAACAATGGAGAAATCAATTAAATTATATTACATTATACTGCACAGAGAGAACAGAGAATTTGGGACGCTGCGTTTAAATTAAGCAAGTCCTTCTACTTCTAAAGTATACAATAATCAGCACGTTTTACATTTTAAGAATGTGCAAAGTACAACTTTAGTCAATCAGTTTCCTAATGTCTTTTTTCCCCGTTATTTTATTAACTCAGTTTTACAAGCAGCTCTTCAGTAACACCTTTGCTGTCTTTATGACTTTTAAGTGCTTCAAAAGGAACTTACATTCCATCCTGGCGAGTGATTGTATATCCGTAGTCTGGATAGTGTAGGAAGGAAACATTGACTCCAATGAGTGGTGTTCCATCAGCAGTTAATACTTGGCCTCTTATGACAGATGCAAGACTATGAAAAAGATGCAGGATCAAATTCCAAGTTTTGGGGGTTTTGTTCTTTTTGCATGAATAAAAGCTAGTGAGTGAACACACACATCCACCCTCACGCACCTCCCCCCCATGCTATCAACTATCATTTAGAAAACATTCCTCAGATTCTAACCCTTTTACAAGTTCACATAATTTACACTATATAAACAAATGCCTTAGAATCTGCAGATAATAATTTTGTTTCAGTATTGTTGATTTTACTTTGGTTTATTTTGTCTGTACTGTGTTACTAAGAGCAGAAATTAACTGAAGAATTTTAAGAGCTTAGAAACTCTATATGTTCCCACTATAAGTAATATTTCTGGCAGACTTTTAAAGAAAAATGTACTTTTCAATTAGTATCAAAGCAATCTGTAAAACTGCAGGGACTACGAAATACAAAATTTAAAAGAGCAATAAGGAACATTGGTGCAACAACTTTTAATCAACTGCTGTGCCCAAACACATTAATGCTGTTAAATTACTGCAAACGCAGTAGTTCTAGTGTAAATCATCTTCTTTCACTCAGTGAGATCCCAGACACCTGCTTCCTGTTACTGACTTATTTTCAGGTCATTACTGCTTCACAGAGCACCAGTCAAATAGTTTATGCAATTATACTGTCGTGCACTTAACAGTTCTATTACATTAATTCATAATTTATATTATTTAGTGAGCTCAGTTTAAAAAGTGCAGCTTTGCTTTTCCTTCTGAAGTGTTTTCATTGCTTTGATATATTTCCAACTGTGCTAGCCCAAATCAACTGGTTAAATAAAGATTTATTTAATCATTAATGAAGTGCCCTGTTAGAATACAGATACTAAGCATGGCAAGTACCTTCTGTAACCTAGTGGCACTGGTAAATTGAATTTTGCAGGAAATGAGACAAAACAAGCAGTTTGATATATTAAGCGAAAAGGTCTTTGCTCAAAATCCACATCAGAAATTCGCAGTCATAGCAGATCTCCTCATATGAACCCCACTCTCCAGTTTGTTCTGTGCTCATGAGTACAGGACGAGTCAGGCTCACCTCTTGTTGAAAGGGCTCTCCCCAGGTATGACGTGGGTGCTGTCTGCTCCGATGAGGAAACTGATGCGGTCATAGAACGCTTTGGCAGCTTGCTGAGATGGAGACTGCTGGCTTTGGCTGATGATATCCTGGGGATCAGGCAGGCCACGACAATAAGGCTGGTTTTGGCAAGAACTCTGCAAACAGCAGTCAGGATCCATACAGTCAACTAGCCCATCTGTTGGCAGAAAGTCACACAAATGAACAAACTCTTCCTCCTGCCCCTGTGCATTGGAATGAGCCAGCCAGCAGGGAGATGAAAAAAATTATGTAGTATGAAAGAATACTCATAATTAAGATTTTAATGAATTCATTTTCAATTAAAGAAAGAGAGTTTGTTTCCACTGAGTTCTTAAACTCCCATGAAAATCCATGCAAGCTGAATATACTCGGAGTACTCAGTATCATGTAAAAACAAACCTAATCAATACTTTTCTAAAAACATGCTGAACAAACCAGAAAATGAAGGCACTAAGGCTCGGCATACACTGTTAACTTATAAATATTATACATTTTAAGTGGGTCTAATTAGCTTTTATGTGAGGTTATTTGACTTGCTAGAGAAAAGAAACAAGTAACTCCCACTCTGCTGTTTTCCTCAAGTTTTTTAGTAATATCTATGCTGCAAGTAGCTTTAAATATTTTACAACATGTATCAAGGTGGATTCCTTTATACCTTGGCTGAAAGATTTTGTTGCTAGGGGCAAGGCAATTTCCACAGAAATTTTTACATGAAAATGTATGAGAAAACAAAATCTGTATTTAACATTTAGATTCTATTCTGAATAAACGGATGGGAAATGCTGGCCAGTATAAATAAGATTTAAACACATGGGTGCTTTTATGGTTATGTCCTGAAATATTCCCATATGTGGAACATTAGATCTGTCACATCCCTGGAAATCTAATTTGATCAAAGATTAAAATCAAGATCAAATTGATAACTACTAATTTGCTGTAAGTAAAGTCATAAGGAAAACGAGCCTGGAAATGTCAGCTACAGAAAATTTCTAGATGAATGTGATCTGGTATCGCACAGCTGATAATTGTTTCCCCAAAAGAACAGCAAGACTGAAATAGCTCAAACATTTTATTATTTCATTTAGATTAGAAAGGGAGCTTGCTTGCTGCACTGAACTGAAAAATATACCAATGCAGCACTCGAAAGAAACCCATGACTGCTTGTCTCACAAAAGAATCTGCCTTTAGAGTAAAACTTCTTTCTAAAGGGAAAAATAGCATCCATTTTTGTTCAATCATATGTTGAAAGACTGTAAGTAAACAGAGATCTTCTAAAGGTATTCTTCTAAGTATTGCTGTGCTACGTGGATCAGTTAGAGGACTGGCAAAATAGTAAAGGAGTGGGATTTCTGTTCTTTTGCACATCTAAAATTCTTATTTAACTTGCCTGACTTTGAAATCAGTTCAGGGAAAATAAAAGGGCTGAAAAAAGTATCATTAAGTGTATCAAAGTTTGAACATTTTTAAGAGACAAGAAAGAACATTGATTTTTCCTGTGATGAGGATATGCCAGAGGGTCACATTGCCATTCAGCTAGACACATACAGGCTGGAAAAATGGGCTGCCAGGAATCACATGAAGTTTCCACAATGAGAAGTGCAAAGTCTTGCATCTGGAGAGGAACAACCTCCTGCACCGTAACAGAGCTTTGTGGAGAAGACCTTGGAAGTCCTGACGGACACAAAATTAACATGAGCCAGCAACACGCCCTTACAGCAAGGAGGGTGACAACACCATCCTGGGCTGCTTTAGAAGCACACAGCTCTGTGTGCAGGCTGGGCTTTCTGGTACAAGAGACATGGACATCCTAGAGAAAGCTCAGTGAAGGGCCATGAAAACTGTTAAGGGCTTGACACATCTCTCCTACAAGGAAAGGCTGAGAGAGTTGAGACTGCAGAGCCTGGAGAAGAGAAAACTTGGGAGGGTTCTCATCAATGCATACAGATACCTGATGGGAGGGTGTAAAAAAGGATCCTTCCAGTGGTGCCCAGCAAGAGGAAAAAGGCAATGGACAGAGACTGAAGACCAGAAAAATGTTTTTTATTGTGAAGGTGGCTGGATACTGCAACAAGTTGCTCAGGGAAGCTGTGAAGCCTTCATCCTTAGAGATATTCAAAACCCAGCTGGGTACATACCTGAACAACCTGCTCTAGCTAATCTAGCCCTGAGCAGGGGGTGGGACTGGATGGTTTCTACAGGCCTTTCCAAGCTCAAATAGGCTGTGACTCTTGTGATTTTCTAGTATCATTCTTGTAAAATATGAAACCCTTTCCTAGCTGAAGTACTGGCGTCCCTCATTGGTTTTTACTCCAGAAGCCTGGATCAGTGTCAAAGCTGGGGGTACTGATGGTTAAAAGAATATTTTTGGGGTTTTATTTATCTGAATGGTCCCCCATGCAATAACTGGTCCATTCGTCTTTGTTAGTTTATAAAAAGCAAATGTACATCTGGAGTATAGTCTGTAGGTCATAAAACTGCATGAGATTGACACCTTCTGAACTAATCAGCTGGAAATGCATTTTTACAAGCCTCTCCACTAACATCAATCAGAGAAAGAATCTCATTTTCACCAGCCAAGATACAGGGATATGCTGTTTGTTATTTTCCTGTGGAGTTTATCAGTAACTTGCCCAGGCGAGTGACGGATGGTTATGAATCTGACTCCTTATAACTTGAGAAAACATTTTTCATTCTTTCTCTGTACTTATGTGGCTAGAGCTATCTAGTACCAGTAAGTCAAGTGCTCTATTGCACTGTGTGAAGTACAGTAAAATTTCCTTTCTGAAATGGCTCTGCAAAATTATTGATGAATTTTGTTTAGCCTGAAAAATATGAGACTTAGTTCAACAGTGCCTTGTCAGTTATATCACTCAAATATGACAGTGAAATTATAAAGAAAATAGTAACTCCTACAGGCAGCTCGACAGTCATTATCAGTCTCAGAAGGCTATTTATATTTTCCTGTTCTAGATGTAAGTGGTTCTGTGTATGGAAGATGTAATGACTACTTTATTGTTTTCTTCCTCAAAAGCTGACGTCTTGCTAATGTAAAAATCTTGACTAATGTTACTTTTCCCTTTGTTGTAAAATGCACTGAATTGCAGTGGAGCATGGACTGGTGATAAAATTGTTTATTTAGACAGACTGATAAAACTATCAAAACTCTGCTCTCGTGAGACCCCACCTGGAGTTCTGAATCCAGCTGTGGGGCAGCCAGTGTAAGAAGGACAAGGAGCTGTTACAGTGAGTCCAGAGGAGGCCAGGAAGATCACTGGGGGCTGGAGCACCTTTCCTATGATGACAGGCTGAATGACTTGGGGCTGTTCAGCCTAAAGAGGAGAAAGCTCCAAGGAGACCTTGTAGCATCCCCCAGGTACCAGAAGGGGGCCTGCAAGACCTGGAGAGGGACCTTTGGCAAGGGCAGATGGTGATGGGACAAGGAGGAATGGCTTTAGATACAAGGAAGAAATTGTTTACTGTGAGGGAGGTGAGGCACTGGAACAGGTTGCCCAGAGAAGCTGTGGACTCACCATCCCTGGGAGTATTTAACACCAGGTTGGATGGTGTTTTGAGCAATGTGGTGTAGTGGAAGGTGTCCCTGTCCATGGCAGGGGGGATTGGAACTAGATGGTCTTTAAAGTCACTTTCAACCCAACCTTTCTCTTCTCCACGCTCTCTTTATGTGATTAAATGAGAGGAATCAAGACAGAGGATCCCCACAATGTGTGTCTGAAAAATAAGATGTATCAGTGGGACTGCTTGCTTTTGAATGGAATAAAACTGCTGGAAGGAAGAAAAGTAGAGGGACAAAGTAAGTCCTGGGCAAAAGATCTGCCAGTGTCAAGGGGAGATGGTAGTCAAGGACCTACATAAATCCTATTCTTGGTTGTTGTTGATTATAGTTGATTAAGTATTTAGGCAACAAAAATCTCCATAGAGTGAAATTCAGTGCCTACATAGGAAGAATATAGTTTTGGAATTATGATGCTGGCCATTCCACCAGGACAGTTTTGGTGACTGCCAAACCAAGGCAAGAGACAGGAAAGGAAAGAAAACTGTATAACCAAATCTCAGTTATCCTTACATACCTCAGTTTGGCAACAGGCTACATTGAATGGACTCAACCATAGACATCAAAATGACTGCTTGTAGGAACAGCTGGTCAGAAAAGCCAGAAAAGTACAAACAGTCCTTGATTTATTCCAGAACAGTGTGCAAGCACTGGAATTCAGCTTTGCACAATTCAAATATGAATTGTGGGGCTCCAAGTGAGTTCTCATTCCAGAAAGAAATCTTGGAGGCACTGTGGATAAGTCCCATGATATATGAACCCAGCATTCACCAGCTACCACAGATGCAATCAAAAAGCTGAAGAATAATGGGAAGTGTCAGAGCACAAGCCAGAGAATCTGAGCATGCCACAGTATCACTCCTAGTTCAAGTAGATACTTCCTGAGATTTCCTTAGCTTGGGTTTTCTTTGCACTTAGCAACTCTTCTGATATTGAAAACGTTCTGTGGCAGTAATTCCTCACTTTAATTTGCAGCCTGTTAGCATACAAACGAAAATGCAAGTTCACATTGACCCTATCACAATGTTTTGCTAAGCAACAGCTATTAGCCACTATCAGAGAGGAGGCCCTGGTTTAGACAACCTTTAGGCTGAATTTGTACTATCCTGTGACATTTCCAGAAACAGGCTGTCCTAGACTATGCAAGTGATTTAAAAAATACAGTAGTGCTAAGTATGCTTTGCTTCATTACAGTATTTATTTTAATTTCAGCAAAGAAAGAATATTAACGTTCCCTTAAATCTTGTTTGTGGAAACCTGTAACTACTCTAAATAATTGGATAGGAGCTAATAAAAAGCAAACTTAACTAAGGAGTCTCTTCAATAAGGACCCATCTAAACAGCCACTCTTCCTGTTTCTTATTCTTTCTACAGTGATAGCAAAGCATGGCCCACTTTGTTCAAGTATAATAGTGCCACCTTTTTTCCCCAAGAAGACAGGCGTATTCCACCCACAGACAGCTCTGACTTCCCCCTCCTCACAAAGTCATTAGGAGTTTAATTCAGGCTAAGATCTGCTTGATGCACACTTTCCTTGTGGGATGCTAAAATGTAAAGAAGAATCCAGTCAAACACAGGGGAAAATAAAGAGTGAGCCTTAATGAGAACAGAAATTATTTCCAAGACTCTGAAAAACCTGTATTAAAAGGAAGATAAGCAATAATCATCCCACCATATGTCAATAATATCTAGAAGGGAAAATACTCAGGTATGCCTTGATGCCATTAGGATGTCCTATGGAGAATATTCCCACTGGGATCCTTAGGATGCTCATGTTCACAGAATTTGAATAATCAGTCCCAGAAAGAGCAAAGAATCAAAGGAACAGCAGACACTTTTATAAATGAACTGTGCTGATATTAATATATGAAATATATTCTACCCAGTGTAGGATAAAGCATAAACACTAACCACAGCATATCAAACAGACAACAACTGAGATAACTTTAATTATGTAACCACCGAGCCTAGTGAGATGTAGATCACACTACCCGCAGCCACACTATAAATTCAGCACAAGGGCTCAGATAACCTAATCTCCCATGATAAACAAATACAGCAGAAGAATACTTGTGCCATTCCCTGTAACTGTCTGAAATTTTAATGGCTTGCTGGGAGATTAGTGGGTTGATTGCAGGAAAGGGAAGTAATACTTCTTCTCTTTCCAGGTAGCTTACAAATGAGACTTTCTTTCCCTAGTTTTGTTAGGGATACTTCCATTTTTAATTTGATTTGTTAAATTTTAACCCTTCTTCTCAGCCACAGTTAAAGACTGAAGTGAATACACATTGTATTGAAGCATATAAATTAAGATAAATGCCATTGACAAATAGCATTATACAGGCCAACCACAGCAAAACAAGAGCCTGGAAACCCCCTTCCTCATGCATAACTGCATAATGATGTCCATAAAGGCAATATGAATAAAGGAAATGAGAGAGAGAAAAAGGCAACAAACTATCAGCATTAGCTATTTTTTCCTCAAAATCATTCTTCTGTCTTTAACTCATCCTGTTAGATTGTTCTGCTCCAATTCCTTGTTCCTTTTCCCCCAAAAAGCTATTATTGTTTTCAGTCTGAAGGAGCAACTTCTTTTTTCTTGCTCCATTTACAGGCATTCCTGTTCACCTTGTTCTTCTTCCTCCTACCGCTCCATTACCCGCTCCTGGCTCTTGCTGCCCTAGTCACATCCTTATATGATCGTTAACATTTACTGAATCTGTTTTAGTCTACTATTGGACTTTTAATATATTTTCCCTTTTTCTCCCCCTACATAATCTCTTGTTTTCTCCAGGTTGTTTATACTTCCACCTAGTTTCTTCTCCTCCTCGCTTAAGTTTGCAGGTTTCTCGTTTTTCCTTATCTTGTTAAGTCCTTGGCCCACCTGAACCTAATTTCCCAAACAAGCACATTTCTGCTGGAACCTGGGTCAGACTGTTTAGGCCCCTAAGTATGGAAAACTGCCTCAAAATATGTAATACATAATGGAGAAGGATGACAAGCCAAATGATGTGCACAGTAATAAACAGCAGCACAGTTTTAACCGTGTTACTTATTTTCCTCAGGAAGTAAATGCTGCTGTTATTTATAGTTAGTGATGTGTAAGATCCCAGCTGCAGTAGGGACAGGAGAGCAAAGAGTCAATCAGCAATTGCAGAGACATACACAGTTGAAAACAGAAAGACAAAGTCCCAGATGACTTTATCATCATCCAGAAGCCCTAATGGAGTTTTTATCTCTTCTCTGAATCTGAAGGTGTTAAGCAAAAAGAATTGATGAGAGAAGGGGAAGAAAGACAAATAATAAAAGCATTATGTTAATCTAATATTGGAGTGCATTCACATTAAATCTTGTTTTTGTGGGTTTTTTTACGTGATTCTGGAATCATGCTAAGTCACAGCCCCTCCAGCTTCCCTAGACTACAACAATAATCACAGATTGATTCCTTAGGCTAGCAATCCTGCCTGCATCTCGCTGCAGATTGTTACCTGTCACCTGAATGACAGACTATGGAAAAGTAAGCCAAAAAGAAAAAAAGGAAGAAAGACTTCTGGGAGCATCCTGTCAGTTATATGAACATTCAAAAGCTATAGAGAGGTAAGATCTCTGTAGGCTGGGTAACCAATTCTTTCCAGCAATTGCATCATAGTTCAAAGTGAACCACCAATTTGGCCTGTTCTCTTGGGATAATTTCCTTGTGAGGTCACTGAAATTCTGAACTCCTTCCTTTTTTTCCCCTCTCCAACAGTTCACTGAGTTGAAACTATGTTTTTTTCCAGTATAAAAGAACACTGCAGGGAAACAAAGGTGACACCTATTTTTCCCTAAGTACACATCTGACCTGTCACACACAGCTCGTTAGGCCTTGCTGATATGCCATAAAGAAGCACTGAAGACCATGGCATATCCTTACAGACATAAGAGCGAGTCAAATGCATGTATGGTTTTCATGGCAGCATTTTTTCACCTGACTAAAAAATCCCTGTTCCTCAACATGTTCTCCCCAGAGCTAAAGATCCACTTGGTGTCTCTTACCTCCTTCATTGTCTTTACTGTCAGTGCAGAGAGTTTCCATGGCTACATCACAGCCTGCTCCCCTCCATCCTGGCTGGCAGACACAATGCCAGCCATTTTGGTCCAGTGTGCATCTCCCATTGCTGTTGCACAAACCAGGGCAGCCCTCTGTTGAAACAGACAAAGAAAAAGCACAAGTGATTTAAATATGCAACAATATAAAAAGAAAAGAAAATACAAACAAGGGACACTTACTGGGAACAGGCCTTAAGAACAGCACAAATACTGTAATTGCACATGGAGCAGAACAGCAACATTACCTGGGGAACATAATTCTTAACAAAGTGGCATCTTTGATTGGCCTGACACTTGAGACACCACTTACCTGTACAGGCAGGAAATAAATGCACCAATCCTCTAAATACCTGCAGGCCAGACAAAATTAAGTTTGATTTTTAAATTTTTTTTTCAAAGTAAAAAGAGATGAGTGCATAGTGCAAACACAGCTGTGTAAAATGATACATTTTTCTGTGCTCATAGAATAGATCATTATTTGCTCTATGCAGTATTGATTAATTACTGGCACCAATGATTAATCTCCCTGTTACTATGAACAAATCCCTCCAAATTCTTAAGCAGGAAAATGGGTATGATTTAGACAAGTAATAAAAGAGAAGGTTAACTTTATCTGGTCTCAGAGTTGCCGTGTATTCATGTGAAATTACAGTCTGTTAAATAATTGCACAAAGTATAGGCCACTTTTAATGACTATACTTTATGCCAAAAATACATTCCTTTTCACAGAATAAGCAAAGCCCAGGAATAGTGAAGCAGCTTAGCATCTATTCTAACAAACATTAGGATTCAGGCTGCATACGGATGGGACAGGACCAACAGGATTTCCAACTCAATGTAATAGCTGTGCGTATTTGATTACTTAGGACGGACAAAATGAAATACCATAAGGACCACAATAAACATTGATAGACTGAACAAAAACACGGTAGTGACGTGCTTCAAGACAGATAGCAGAGAGTGATTTTTTGTGACAATCTCCCTAAGGCTTTTGTGCTGTTACCTTTATATCCTATCTTGTCTGCTTTTATGGCCAAGGAGGGAAAATTTGGGAAACAATTAACATAATTTAATATATCCAAAATCGATAATTGTTTTCAGTCTAACATTGCATTAAAAAAAACAGTATCTGTCACTTCCTAGTGATGAAATCTGGCATGCAGCCAACATGATCTGTATGAGAATGACAACGCTATAAATATGTAGATTTCAGTGCTCCTTATCTATGACTGTGATAAGACACTGACAGAAGCAAGTACAGATATGGCACTAACTCTCTTATGAGAAGCAGCTACAAATCAGATATTTCTGGAAACAACAATTCTCCGTAAACTTGCATCCAAAAACCCTAAGTAACTGGGTAAACAATTCTTCACATTTTAGAACACCTATCTCTGTCAACTAACCTACTGATCTATTTTGTTTAAGCTTAGAGTGGTTTTTCAGAAGCAAGTTGCTTTTTTCTTCTAAAGAATTTTGAATTTACTGACTCCTTTCAACCTTGTAGCTCCAAATTACAAAGATACAGAAAAAAGTTATAAAGGGCGCTTAACTCTTGTCAAATCACTCTTAGAAGGCAGAGAATCAGGAAAACCTCTTGTGAGGAAGGATGGGTATGCTACAGTTATGGATGTTGTGCCATCATGCCAGGCTGAAATTAGTCTTGCTACTTTTATTCCTTCAGACTGCAGCTGCTAATAGTATTTGTTAATGTACTGAGATCTATTTCTTCATAGCATTTCTTCTATTTGACTTACAAAAGACTTACATATATAATTGCAATACTGACAAAGCAATTTAGGAGTCAACTGGGTACACTCAAGACTTATTGTGTGAAAGCCTGGATATTGCCATCAATATTGCCATATTCTAATGAAAAAACACAAGGAATAGGGGAAGATACTCAGGGAAAGAGGGGTAGGAATATTTTAAACATTTTTCTAAATCAATTTTTTACCATAACTGAAGATAAAAGAATCTTTGCTGTTTCATGGTAGGTTTTTGCATCCTTGAACCTCTTAATAGAAAATGTTGCATAGACGACAAAAGATTTTTCTAGATTCATACAAGATACAAGTCATAATTTCCTGTAGATTTTCTACATTCAGATAATCAAAAGCTTAAAAGTCTCAGGAAATCTATTGATATATCAGTATATAAACACACACATCTCTATATTTGATCTGTTCTTTAGAACTAATGACACTTGTTCTGTGACAAAAGTATCACTTGGCTTTGTTTCCTTGATATTTAGGGTTTTGTAGGCAGAGGTTCAATGACAAAACTAACAAAAAAAAAGGTACAAACAGCAAATGAATACTATCTTCAGTTATTGGTTCAGATTAAATCTAATACATGTATACAGTTTGTTCATAAATGTATAATTACTGATAAAGTGTTACCATACAACAAAAGCAAATTTTTGAGATGAGTTGAAAGCCATATGAGTTATATATATAATCCATGGAATGTATGTAAGAGAAGATTCTTTGGCCCAGACTACTATGTTTTTAGCTATGTATTAATATTAAAAAAAAAAAACCAAGATAAAGTAGTAGATAAAGGCATGTCAAAGAGCAAATATACAGTACCTTTCACTATCTTATCCAAATAGTGAGCTTGAGAATTAAAAAGAAAAAAAAAAAAAAACAGACAGACATTTCAGAAGTGTCACATGAAACAAGAATTGTTCAGAATTCACATGCAAATCAAGCAGGTGCACCTGACATGAGAGGCCTTACATTACAAAATGAAAATGTATTTCAAGGCTTTTAAAAATGCAAGAAATTCTCTTTTCAGCAAGCATCGTCATGAATCAATGAAACTGTTTTAGAAAGTAGGCCTGCAGAAGCAAAAGGGAAGCTACATTTCTGAGACTACATTTTCTTCTGACTTGTCTTGCCATGCTTTGATTTTTTTTATATAACAAAAATATAATCAAAACTACCTTAAAAATTCGATTTTCAACACAACACAAGAGCAACTCCTTAGCATGTGAGCTTTAAAACACCAACCACACAGAAGATTTTTGATTTGCAGGTCACTCATAACTCTGACAGCATAACCAGTACACTATCTTATTTCTCAATGGATTAACAGGATTCTTAGGAGGGTTTTTTTTTCTTCTGCTTCAATTCAGTCACAGTTATTATTCTAAGCACACAAACCAAGTATGTAAAACAAGCTGAATTGTAAATAAGGGGTGGAAGAGGGCATAGTGAGGTTAGTAGTGTGATGATCCATTTCATTTTGAAAAGCAGGTGAAAATTAAACAGGCTTTAGATGTATAAAAATAAATAACACGGTATATATAAGAATAGCAAGACTTCTTTTTGTAAGTTATGACACTTAAGATTTCACAAAAGATTTGAGGAGGCAGATGGATGAATGACATACAGAGCATAAGAAGGATTTCAAGCAGCAGGGCCTACTTTTAATACATGAGACATAGCACAGATGGGTAACATATTCCCTCCTTCCTTCCAGGAAACAGACATCAACTGCAGTTGTGTGAAAGGGGTTAATGTCATACAGCAAAGCCACCAGGTCCACTGCAGGCTACCAAAGCCAGCCAGCCATGCCCAAGGAGATGGGAGACTGCAGACCACGGCAGTGGGAACAGCCAAGCTGAGCCAGGAATGTTGGACTCCATCCTCTGCTTCTGCTGGGGACAAGGTCTCTCAACACAGCCCCCCCCAGCCTCTTTCCTTTAAAACTTGACTTTCCTAAATCCCTGATGGATGATGGCCCCTGTCTGGCAAGTTCTCTGTCATTGCTAGGATCCCTTTGGGTGGGTAACAAAGGCCTTTCCTGCAGTTTGGATGAAGAGAAAAAAGCTGCTCTGGACTCCAAGGAGGGAGGTGATATATATCAGGAGGCACTGCTACAACTAAGAGGAGAAAATTTTCTAGTTCCTTTTTCTTGAAGAAAGTGTCAGGTGTCCACTGCTCAGCTTTTTTCTGCTTTTCCCCTATAACAGTGAGATTAATGCCAGACAAATTAAGATGAAAACATCAATTACAGAACATTTAGAGCAGCAGCAACAAACTAGGTAGCTTTTCACATTAATCACAAACAAAAAGAAATATGATACAGCTACATTTCAGGGTGGATCAAATTCTTCTCTTACTCATCCAGTATAATTCCCCTTGCTTCTACACAGCTTAAAACATGGTTTAGTATGTGTGGAGGAATAATCAAGCTCTATTTCATAAAATGAAAGCAATCAAGTCTGTCTGGGGAATTCATCTATCCACCAGTAAAACATTAAATGCCTCTTCAAGTATAAGGATAGGTAACAGAACACTACAAAAACCTCCTAGGTAACTGAAAACAGTCCCTGTAATCCCAAGTCCCCCACATTATTTATTTTCAGAATCCAATCTTCATTAAAAAACCCCAAACAAACAAACAAACAAAAACAAAGCAACAACAAAAACCCCAAACCACCCCCCCCCCAACCCCAAGAGAGATTAGGAAAATGTTCTTTTCAGATTTTCTTTTTTATCCAGCAGTCTTATAAGAAGTCAGCTCCAAACCACAAAACTGTAATTCTCAGAAAACAAGTTCTACCTTCCAGCATCCTTTTACTCATGGTCAGCTGACATTAAGGACAATGTTAGAAAGTGTTTTGGTTAATATGCAGCATTATAGAAAAACCACAAAGCAGAAAATGAATGACAAAAACTGTATAACTTTGCAGTGAAGTTTAACTAGCCATGCTGTCTTCCTTATCTTCACGGCACCGCAACTGAAAGAGGAATGAACCTGCGTGGAAATACAAAGTACAAGCCTTTTCCCCCCTTTGTATAGAGAATTCTAGGTGGGATTTGGAGCACTTCAGTAGGATGGAGCATCTCAGCAGGCGCTCCTTGCAAGATATTTACACATCTGGCACATAAAGGTTATATAAAATTAAAAAGTCTAATTACAGACCAGACAATATACCTACAAGAGTTTTCTTGCAGAGTTTAAGACTGTGCAATTTAAATCTTGCTATAATCTCCAGGAGTAGAAGGACTTCCCATAATTCCAAGTGGAAAAAAGAAAAACAAAAATGAAGACAAGATTTGTACATTTTCTAGGCTACTCAAAGCCCAAGAAGATCTAAGTGGCATTCAAAATTCATACAAAATAAAGCAGAAATAATGCCATTAATCTGTGTGGGTCTTTATATAAATATGTGGCAGATAAATGATTTTACTAAGAAACAGTAACAGTCAGGCAAATTCACACTTAAGACAGCATATTTCTTAACTGGTCAGAATCCTGACTTTAAAAAAAAATTATTTGATGTCTCCCATTAATTTCCTATCAGAGATGTAAGCCAGTGTCTTCCTTACTCATATACTGCTTCCTCCAGTTATGACAGAATAGCCTAAGAATAAAAGTACATATTAAATCTATTTATTCCAATCAGCTCCCGTTTAAATCAGCATGAGTCACATACCCATTGATTTGATGTTCCTTAATTGGTCCTTATAGCACTGCTTTATTCTGATTATTCTGTCATTTGGCACAAATGGTGACATGCTTCTAAATGGTGTACAGTGAATTTACATCTCTGTTAGTTTAATTCATTACTCTCCATCAGATATCTTCACCCATCATAATCTTTGTAATCTGTACACTAGACTGTAACATGCCCTGTGTTTTTGTAATGTATATAGAGGCCTGTTACAGTGTCAATTCAATAGCTTGAGAGTCATGAATTACTTTGCCCTTGCCTCATTTCCACTAATACAATCACCTCTCTCCCTTCCTTACTGCATTACCACCTCTTCCTGTAAAAGGAAACAGAAGGAGAAGATAGAAAGAGAAAAGAGAACCAAAGAGGGGGGGAAGAACAGAACCAAAGTAGGGAAGAAAAGAGAGATGACGAAGAAATAATTTCAGTATTGGCAACAACAAAGAACGCTGTTCTGCTCCTCTCAGAGCAAGCTCTGCTTCGCTTCCTCTCCTCATCCCCCACAGCTCCTTACTGCACTTCCCATTCCCTGGGGAATGACTGCAGAAGGATCTCTGCTGCTCACACAAATTCCGTGCTCTCTACAGGAACATGTGAAGGACATTCCTTGCATCAGGCATGTTTACATTCCTACATAACCTTGCACCAAGTGTCACACAGTGAGACAGCAGGTTTTTCTTGGAATGAAAACTGACTGTAAGCAAACTACACTATGTTGTTACCATACTGTTTCCCTTAAGCTTTCCACACATTTATCTGTTTAAAGGTAGAAAGTTTTAATATCTTCACTTATTTTTAATAATCGTTTGTATTTGTATAAACTTTGTTTACAATCCATATGCCAAAAACCCTTGAACACATCAGAAGAATATTATGATAGTAGCCATGCCGAGCATCCAAAATTTAGGCAGTGATGGATTTATGGCTACCTGTGCAAGTTTTATACATTTTTTATCTTGTGAATGTGCAGAGCTCACAGTCCTCATTCAGCACTCATTCTCTCACAAACAACAAACAGTGCCCTAACAGGCACACTAGGCTGACCTAAACAAAGAAGCAACAGTTCTCTTTCAGAGTTTCCTATTACCTTCCTCCTTAAGTCACAATTATTTAGCACACTATCTTCATACTACTGTTGTGAAGAGAACTGGTGTTCTTACCTCATTTTACCAGTAACTAAAGCATAGAAACATCAGAGTGAGAAATCTCCATTCACTTCACTACAAGCACCTCTGATGTGATTTTCTGCAGTACTTAGAATTATATAGTATTTCATACAGGAACCAACATTTTAAGCAAATCACACATGTGCAAATCTTGCTCCCAGAAAGTGAAGAACAGTCAGAGAGAACTTCTTTACAGTCTATACTTGTGAGCAACTAACAGTAAATACATGTTAGAATCAAGAGTGGAATCCAAGTCTTCAAAATCATCCTTACCCAGTTCATCCTGTGCATGAGTTTCTTATGAACATTACACCCTGTGCAGCCAAGTAGTGGCAGGGGATGAGGCACACACTTTACCCGGGGTTTCACAGGTACTTGCCAGCAGAAGAAAAAACTTACTGAAAGCTTTCGAGAAAATGTAGTTTTAAACAAGTTTTGGTGCTTGTTTTGGGGAATTGGTACAAAACTCAGGGCTGACAGTTCTGTCTGGCTTTTCTAATTTACTCAATACTCAGTCCACAGTGGTTTGCTTCTCCTGACATGGCTACCAGATCACCCTCATTTCCTCGCATTTCCACCCAGCCATAGTTAAACTATTTTGACATTTAAACCAACATTTTGAACATAAAACCCCAAAACAGCCTTGTATTATTTAAACCCAGCATTTCTTATCCTAGGGAATACCATACTGATTCCTTTAGGCAACTGCTTTCACTCCCAAAGAACAACTAAAAAAAGCATGCATCCATATGCAAATTCAGAGCCGCTCCATGCCTCTACCAAAAACTTACAGAAGTCCAGAATTCACAAAATTTTAAAGCCACTCTTGTAGCCTGTCTTTAGAAAGGTTTACTCATGTCAAATTCAGCATCTTCTACTGTGCTTTCTGCCTGGCAAACTGGTTCCTAACTTGGATTTGTGCAGCTGATTATTCTTAAGGATAGAAGCCAGCATTTGTTGAATTGCACCTCATTTTTCTGCATAGTGCTATTTGTTAAAGTAATTTAAAATTCTTGTCCTGTCTTCCAAAGTGCTTGGGGGCAGCAGGCTTTGGTATCATTTGCAAATGCAATTCCTCCTATTCATCACTGAACAGTACTGAAAGCACATGTTCTTCCACTGTAAGCAGCTCATAGTCATCATCCATTCTCTGAGTTTGTAAGAACCTTGTCTTAGACAGACCATATGTTCAGAGCATTGCTGCCAATAGAGGAGGATTACAAACACTCTCTCCTTTTGATACTTTTTTGCTCCTAAATTTCCCTTTGCCCTTCTTGTAAAGGAGACCACATGGATAGAATTACAGTTTCACACAATTTCACTTTTTTCCTCCTTACAACGGCCAAAACACTGTTGTCACCCCAAACTCCTATCTTGTTAATCATTTATGCATTTTAAACATTTGCAGAGAGGTCTGACATCACTGCAATTTATCCCTTGCCCAAATTGCAACTGTTCTTTGCAGCAATCATTTATGAGATTTGTATACAAAGGCACATAAGCCCCTTATCCTTCACATTTTTTGTTCTGGACATCATCTCAATTTTACTCTAAAGTAAGATTTCTAACCATTATTACTGGAAAGCTACATATGTATTAGAATAAAAGGTTCAGTTATTTTTAGGATGTAGTAGACATAGGAAATTTGGGACTATTGGTAAGATCATGAGCAGTGCTGTTTCCTACTTAATATTAGTTTAGGTGGAAGAGGATTTAGAAGAAAGATTATATACCATTAAGGGGTTAAAACTATCACACACGTACAGGCTGGAAAAGTTAATTTGAATCAACAAACTTGTGAAGACCTGCCTCAGATACAGGTAAAAACCTGACACATTAAGAACTGCATAAAAGATAAATTTAGCTTGAAACCACATTAGGGCATGGATCAGGATGGGAAGCATTACAGTTTCCATCTTTCTCCCTGACTGAAAGTATTTAGAGAATGTGGTCTGACCAGCATGCAACAATAGAATGTACAAAAAAGCACTTACTCTCTGGCCACTTCAGCTCAAATAAGATTCACAACAGGCTTTAAAATTCTTCACCTCTCAGAGGATTCTGCTGCTTTCTGAAAATGTGCCTAACTTGAACTTCACATTTGGTCCTCATTTAAATGCAAATTAACCAATTAGCAATTTAAAGTATGCTAACAGTTAATTTGTATTTGAGATACTTGGTCTTGAAATGTGTTAAGGCCTGACCAAACTCTCACTTTTTTCATAGCTCCAAAAATGCATGCTCCATCTTAAATTCACCTGGTAATTGAGTTTTTTTATGGTTACCACATGTACAGATATTTGGAATATTCAAAGCTTGGTCTGGCAATTTAATAACATGCCCTTTAGGCACACGAAATACAAACCCCAATTTTTTTCTGAATTTCATGAAATCTTGTTAAACTGTGATTATCAGTCCTCTGGATGCCAAGAAAGTAATCATGTCTTCTTGCAGGCTTTTTGCATTGAGGGGCTAGGTATAAATATTGCTGTAAACTCCCAGCTGCAAAGCAGTCAGGTGTTTTGAAAGTAGGGTGTCACTCACAATACTATGGTGAACTAATTGAGACTGGATATAATTAGTTTTGAATACTTGATTGATTTTATCTGATAAAAACTGTTTGTCAAAGGTCATGCCTACATTCAGACACAATCTTATTTTTAAGATGAAACTTGTATTCAGGCATGATTCCATGAACCCATAACTGAAAAAACCCACAAATTTTGGAATTTTGATAATTACGGAATATATCCGTACAGAAGTAATTACTACAATTTGAGGGACAGAAAATTTTAAAAGAATCATAAAATTTATGAAAAATTCCTGTGCATGCAATAAGGTACAATAAATATGGGAAGCATTAAACAGCTCTGCAATGTGAATATCGTCAGGAATTAAACTTCAAGAAAAGTGAGCCATGCTTGGCAATTAGCATCAGCACTGAAATGACAGTGGCCATCACAGTACTGGTTTTCTGTGCTGCTAATGTGCAAATGTAGAGAAGATAGACCAAGCCCTCAAACTGGTTCATGACTTACTCTGTCGAGCACATGTGTCAAAAATGTATAGTGTAATGATATACAGCCATATCAAGTTTTCTATAAGCATCTCATTTAATTAACTGAAGGAACACATTTATCTTGCTCTCTGATCTTTATACAGAGATAAAGTGTCATTTCCCTGCAATCATATTTGAAATCTGTAGTATAAGGAGCCCCAAGCTAAACACGTGCTGAAGGGAACAGGTGCAGGCCATCTAACTTACTGGAGGAGATTCTGTCTCAGCATTCCTCAACACTTGCTGTACTTTGGTGCTTATGCTCATCTGATTGTGGCCACATGGAAAACCAGCACACTGATGCTTTCATGCTTGTCCCCAGACAGAAAACCATTTTAATCAGTCACCAGTACAGTCTGTGCTAATGGAAACACACTTAAAGGGAAGCGCTCTAGACTTCTTTTTTTCATAATTCTGAATATCAAACCCAGATGATATTCCAAATTTTCTGGCTAAAATAAATGAAACTAGAAATTCCTTGCTGAGGAAAATTTTTTTTTTTTGTTTGACTGATTTGAATGTCATGCTACTTTTTTTCTTGCAAAGAAAAAGGTTAAAATAAATAATTTGCCTTTTTTTTTTCCTCAACTAAATTTTAGGGGAAATTCTTAGAAAATAAACCAATTAGATCCCAGTTCTCACTGGAATATAAACATAGGCTGTACACTTCTCAGTGAACCACCACTGGCTTTGATTTTCAGTTCTGCACACCAGGTAAAGCAGTCTCATGTGGCACTCAAAAGTAGCATGGAAGTACCATGATGCTAACTTTAGCCCTCCTGAGGGATTAATATGAATGCTTAATGTCATTAATCCACATTTGCTCATTTATGTTTAGCGATATGCTTTCCATGCATACATATACAAATATTAATTTTGGATTGAAAGATAATCGTTCAACATGATAACAATTAAACAGCTGTAACCTGTCTTGTGTTAAGTAATGGAGCTGCAGGCAAGCTAAAAACAGATGGTCTTACCCACCCATGCTTAATGTTAAAGACTTAAAAAAGAGGTGTTGACAATTCTGAACAAGAAGGCATAGTTTTAATGCAAATTGGCAAATTTGCAATTTAGATTATGATAAAGCTAATTTAGTCTATAGAAAAAATTAGGCTGCATTGTAAAAGTGAGTTGTTTCACAGCACATCAATATAACAGGTTCCCCACCAACATAATTATTTACTAATTTCATTCAGCTAAGTGAGTTTAATGGAAAAGCAGCTGGAAAAGTATTCATATGTATGGGCTTCCTATGAAAGTTACCTTATATACTTATGGTACATGACAGTATATCACAAAAAATAATAGACTTTCTGAAATAATATCTGTTCCAATCTCATGAAACAACTACTCAGACAGGAGAGGGTCACTGAACTCATTGCAAGCCAGGACAGAAAGGAAACAAAAACATACTTTAGCACAACTCAGTTATGAAAACTTAATTACAGGGCAGATTTTCATCCAGGCTATCACCTAGGCACCAGCTGTGCATCTGCTGTCTTGTATCCCATTGAGATGCAGGTTGAGCTTCAAAATATAATACATGGATGTTCACCTCAGACCCATGAATGTCACTTGCAGACCAAATAAACAATTGACACCTGAGTTTCAGTAGCTCTGCAGTGAACTGTTGATTTAACCTGTTCTCATACAGGGGATACAGGAAATTGTGAAAATTACATGAAACATTTCAGCAGTGCCTGTTGTGACAGGACAAGGTGTAATGGTTTTAAAGTAAAAGAGGGCAGATTCAAACTAGACTTAAAGTTTTATTCAGTTGGATGGTGGAACACTGGACCAAGTTGCCCAGAGAGATGGAGAATGCCCTAGAAACATTCAAGGCCAGGCTGCATGAGGCTCTCAGCACATGAGGCTCTGAGCAGATCTATTTGAAGATGATGCTGCTTACTGCAGGGGGGCTGACCTCTAAAGGTCCCTTTCAATCCAAATTATTCCATGATCCTATGAGTTTATGACTACAGTTCTCCAGAGGGAAGAGATTATAAGCAACTTAGGTGCCTTAAACTGTTTAGTGCTTGAAACATACATTGCCTATATTTAGTTCAAACCTCTAAGATGATAAACAATAGCACCAGTGTTTGAGTTTTGCTAATTCCTATTAGATTCATTCATCAAAATGCTGAGCAAGTACTTATCTCTGAACATCTTTGATATAAATATGTGGAAGGATGCATTCAGAGCAAAGGCAGTGGCTCACAAGCGCTGACAGCAGGTGAGGTATGGAAGTTGCACCACCCTGTGCCAAAGGCCCATAATGGAACAGTGGGTATCAGCAACAGACAGCAGGTTCACTGCATCAGTCCAAACAATCTTGTCCACCTCACTATACTCATTGCTTCAAACAAATAGACCTCCCCTCCTCCCTGCTTTATTTAGTCTACTCTGTTCTCTATCACAAATGAAAGTATATAAAATACATATGTATATTATTTCTCCAATCCAGTCCTGTCATCTTCAGCCTTAGGGAAACCTTGAGGTTCAACCCAGATAGGCAGATGTCTAAATTTTTTTTCTGAACAAAAAAAAGCATACCTTTGCAATCACCTACAATTTTTCTTCCCAACATCCCGAAGTATTGAAATAAATTTAAAAAAATCAATGAAATAGGTATCAGGCAGTTTAAAGTAATTAGCATTTCCTAATTCCATTTAAATATTTTGAGGTATATGTAAAAATCAGCATAACTCAAGAAGCAATCTAAGATTTAAATGATATTAGAGAGAAATACAACTAAGGACTAACTTGCTTTAATAAGGAGACAGGTTTTTTCCTTCATGCTATGTTTTAACACATATCAACTTACAATGCAAACAGTGGGCTAACTGAAAATGAGACTGGACAGACAGTTATCATTTAAGAATACATAAAAATTGTCAGCTGAGGTACAAAACATTTTTTTACCATTTTGAATGGCATTCATGCTTTACAAAAATACCATAAATTCTTTCATCAAATGAGTTATGGATTGAGATGATTCAGTATATATTTCAGTTTGTGCCTCTGTGAGTAATGCATACACATCTGCCCCATTTTGAACATCCAGAGGTCTGGAGGGCTACTCCTTTCATAAAAAGTGAATAAAGTGAATTGCCCTTAAGATTTACAGTTTCTTTGCAATATTCCTTTCTCAAAGAAGCTGTTAATTTTGGCTGCTGCACTTCATAGGGCTTCCAGCTAATAGCTGCAACAAAGAAACACATTTGCATTTCTAAAATACTTCACAGTACCTCAGCTAAACGGTTAATGACTTTTAGAAATAAGAAGGGTACAATTGCTTATTTTTAGACATATAAAGGGGGAGTGAGTAGGCTTCTTTCATACACATAACACAAATTATGCAAATATTCTGCTACTAAGTAGAGAGTTGTAGGTAGCATAAAATGCCTGGATTACATATGGAGGGTGACAATAAAAAATTGGTTTGCATAGTCCCTTGTGCTTTGAAATTCATTGCTCAGAAAGAGCTACTACCTACTGTAGGGTAGATGAGAGAAAAGCAAATTGACTCTTCATCTGCCAAGCGAAGGAGGCAGCAATTTTTCCCCCATGAAGCTGAAATACTGCTGGAAATGAGCAATAAAATGACCTGGATTCTCTGTAACATGGAAAGAAACAGGTCTAAAAAAATAAATCTAACAGCAGGCTAAAGCCTGTACCTTGTTACTTGCCTTGGAGGCTGTAAGGGCAGTATAAACAAATCAAACTATCTTTACAGCAGCAGCCAGAAAGTAAACACCCATTTAAAGAATAAACAGGTGGAAAGACAAACCTGCTTGCCCAGTGCTGAGGAAAAATTTGTTTGTGCTTAATATGTTGGAAAAATTGTTCAAGAGCAGTTCATCCGTGTATAACTGCAACCCTTGAAATGCTGCCAAGGTCAGTGAGACCAACAGCAGAGTGATCTGCTGAGTAATTGCTCGTTGGCAAGTTAAGGCAGTCAGGGGAAAGGCTTTATCCGACTTCTAAATATTTACTTTCTTTTATTGTTCAGAAAGCAGTTCTCTCCCCACCTCTCCACTCTTTGTCAGCATGTTTTCTGGAAGCTCCTCAAAAACATTAACCCTATTGATTCTCCCTCTGCTTCTGCAGATGCATCTTGATTACCTCTCCCTCATATGTTCGAGCAATTTCATTAGTAAATAACAAAAACTCCAACCCAACCAACCAACCTTTACAAATCAATTGTGATTGCTGTAAAAAATAATTCTGAAGTCAATCTTATTACTTTCACACCTGACTCCCTTCTGAAAAAGAAAACCTTGCCTCATCTTCTGGGCACAGTGACGTGGGTATTAATTAACACAGCTGTAATAGGCCCTCATTTTCCCTGCCCTCAGAGCTCTTATTTACCACTGCTTCTCTTTTGCAGCACCACCACCTGCCCCTCTGCCAGGGCTGTAAAATACCTGGGAGCACAGCTTGTGTTTTGCTATTTTCTAGATACTCATTATAGTATTTTTTAGATACTCATGTCCCTGTTATGGCTTAGCTGTGCTAACACATTCAGAGTTAGAGCCTTTCCAAAAGTTCCATGGAAGTTAAAATTCTCCAGGCTCTTTTTCGCTTGTGGCAAAAGCAAATCATGCTACATTCACATCCACTGCAGTTAGACTTATGTCCTATCCTGTTGCTTCAGCTACATCACCTCTTTTAACCATCTCTTCTCCGTCTATCCAAACACAGGACCATGTGAGATTTTTTACTTATTGGACTTTTTTTGATTATTCAGATTATCCATGATTTCCTCATCACTCAGTTATGCTTGCCTTTGTCTGACCTGTGGCTACTTCTTTTGTTGCCAATTCAATCCACCTCAAAGTGGCTTAGCCATGATGCTTCTCATACTTGGGCGATGTGCCCCATGAATACTGCAGTCACAGGGTTAGTCCTGGCATGGCCTCTAATGAGCTTCACGCAATGCTCTCCACTCACCAAAGTGCAAATTAGTCATCTCTTATATGCAGAGCATTGCCAGTTCCTCTGCCTGGGCTTCCTACCTGTTGTCATGCAGAAGTTTTTCTATGTGGCTCTGCCAAGATAAAAAATTGTTTGGATAGGACCCCACTCCACTGTTACAGACCTGCAGCATCTTACACAAAGGGGCATTAGTGCAGAAGGGAATTTCTTAGCACTACAGCTCCATGTTTTCTTAGTGCTCCTATTTATATGCATGATTTCTCATGCTAGCTCACTGTCAAAGCCTGTGTAGTGGAGAAGGATATCCTGCTCTATACAGGACATATAGACTCTAAATGACTGGGTACAAAAAGCTCCATTGAGAATGGTATAGTAACTTCCAAAGGTTTTCAGGCACTAGAACTAACTTGGTTACAGAAACTGTAATAAGGGTGGCTTCTTCCCAATCAGCTGTATTAAACTGCTGTTACATTACTGACACGTAAGAAATTTGACAGTATTCTAAAATAGAACATTATGTTGACAAGAAGATAATTTTGGGCAGTTAGGTATTTTTTACATGGCTGAAGAGACATTTTTATGTAGGCAAGTCACTTTTTAGTGCTTCTTCTCTTTAAAAGAGAAAAAAAGAAAGAAAAACAACAGGGAACTTCATTTTTAAAAGACATAAAAATAGAATCACATAAAAATAGAAAAGCACAAATCAAGTAGTATATTTACCATTCAAAATAAAAGTAACCTCCCCCTCAGTGAAAGGCAGTTAAAGGGAAAAGATTGAAGAGGAAATTCTTCCACCTTCTCTTCATGGCAAGCTAGCTATGAAGAACTTGATCAGCCATTATATAACCATTTCCTTTCTTAAAATATCAATTCATTTTCACAGACTGACACATGCAAACACTCTCTTTGAAGAAACACTTTCAAAGCGATACACTTGTGATGGAGAGGCGGCCAGCAGCGCCGGCCGGTTGCGCTTTGCAGCGCGGGCAGGGTAAAGCGCAGGCAGCCTACCAATGGTGCAGTGCTCTCCGTTCCATCCCTGGCTGCACTCGCACTTGCCGTCCTTGCAGGTGCCGTGCTCGGCGCAGCGCGGGTGGCAGGCGCGCTGGCTGCAGGCCGCGCCCGTCCAGCCCTCCTCGCAGCGACACGCGGCGCCCACGCACACGCCGTGCGCGCCGCAGTCCGCCGAACACAGCTCTGCGGGGACAGGGAGAACAAGAAAGGCATGGCAAGAATAAGAAAGGCAAAACCTTTGAAAGCTAAATCAAAGGAATTTACTGCGAAAGACATTTTCACTTGCGATTCAACAGAATAGAGAGCACAGTTTTATCTCTTTGCTAATGCTCTTTTGGTTAGCTGGCAGACTTAAGTGATGTTTAAATGTTCACAGATCTTTTGCTAGCTTGCGGTAATTTTGAAGCATGTTTCTTTGTGGTCACGTTTGTCTTAAGAGTAACCTTTTGTATCTTAGATTATATGGCACTCATACCTACCAGAAGTTACACTGTACTCACAGTGACAAAATGACAAAATGTAAGGTATACCTTGATCATTGTCTGTGGTGAATCTACTATGACGAAGTTCAAATTAGCAAGGTTTCCCCTCCATACTCTTCTCCCTGCTTTCTTTCAAAGTTGAAATGTGCCATTACTGACACAGTTTTCGTTATAAAGAATCAGCCTTAGTGAAACAAATTAGCACTATGCTGACACACTGACACATCTGTAAAGTATAAAAGATCATTTTACTCTTTCACTTTCAGTAAATTTGTATCAGTGACAGCTATGAACAGTCTGGTTTCAATAATAATTTGTTAAAAAAATAAATCAATATATAGCAATCTAACTTGTCATTTACATATAGTAACAGGATCTTGTATCTGATAGAATAATTGAAAAATATGTTAACAGCCAAAGGTAGTCAGAGGCCAAACAACACATATTAAGTCTCAGCTAACATAAGATGATAATTTACACTGCCAGATTTTGTATTTACCATTTTGGTTCATTTAGTCAGACTCCAGCAAACTTTACTTCTGCTTAGCAGAAAACAGAAAAACAAAGTGATACAATACAGCCTGAGGGACTTTTTAGTTCCTTGGCATGCAGCTGGCTGTAGCCATGTATGGTTCACAGAAATACTATATTTAAGTTATTTTTTTCTTGCAAAAGACAGCAAGTAGTTCAACAATAAAAGATCAAATCATTTTTAATAGCAAAAGAAACTTGCATTCAGTGCAAGAAAGGTTTCCAGTTTCCTCATCAACAGTGTTTTTCTCTCTGCTGTCTCAAAGTGCTGCAGAACTTAAAACATAGTATCAAGGAGCTGTGACATTTCCTGTAAGAAACAGCCCAAAACCTTTATGGAGAAAGACAGCTGTAATTTCCCCCTCCTTTCCCTCCCACCAACTATATAGCATTTTATATCTACTTTGAATTAAATTTTTGATTAAAAGATGCAAGATGGTTTGATTAACTTGAGTCACAAAACGTCACTGCAGCTCCAAGAAAGAAAGGTTTATTTCTCTTCAATCTAATCAATTTTTCATTAGGGTGAAGGTGTTTATCAGCTTTTAGCACACCAGCTTTGAGCAAGGTGCGTCAATCTTTGTAATGAATTTATTAATTAGAGTTAATTTAATTGAAGTGGAATTGAAGGGCTAATTAACGGACAAACTGCTGATGAAGATAGAGGAAAGCTCTGCTGATTTAAAACCTATAAAACCCTCTGATGGAAGTAACTCATTCTTTTCTTCATCTAACAGCTTAACAACATGTTTATGGGTAAGATTTACTTTTTTTAGTGTACTGCTTTGAAGGTCATTTTGCACTGCTTCAGCAAATAATCTCTGCATGTTCTTACAAACATTCTTTTTTGAGTCTGACACACTTGAGATATTTGAGATCAGAAACATTTTATGTTATTTTAAAAACAAATCATTCCATGAAACATAAGTCAAAGATGAAGCGTAACTGGCCATCAAAAAAAGCGCAGAGGACGTGTCAGTAAATAGGGCATCCATGTTTTGCCTGAGAACTAGACAGGGTCTAACACAAATAGCCATTTTTAGTGCTAGAAACAGAAAGGGATTTTTTCTTCTAAACAAAATTCACAGAAGACAACATTTTCTTCTCTTTGTCACTTTTTTTTTGAATGTTTGGAACTCAATCACTCCTGTATGCATAAACCATTATGAAGTACCACAGATCCTGGTCAGGAAGTACATTTGTTTCAAAAAGATGGTTGCTCATGAAAAAGTTATATTTATTCATAAGCTGGCATAAACTCAGCTAGCCCATGTGTTCAGTTTTCATTAACAAAACGTCTGAGTTCTTAGATGAACTGGTTTAGACAAATACATGTCTCACAGTTAGACATGATTTCTTTTTTGATATGTGGCTACCAAACAAGATTCTAAAAACTCGTCTTTGTCAAAAAGCTGCTGTCATACTTTATAAATATTTAGATTTTGCTCTCTGTGCTGGTACCTCTAGTTTTCTCCTTTTGTTTCTAAGCTCTGACTATGGTTTTAATAAGCTCAGTTCCATATTTCAAGAAATTCCTCTGCTTCTTCACTCGTACCAATTCCTTCCACCCTGGCAGCCTGCATTCTGCCTTGAAAGCTGTTTAAGACTCATTCTTGCATTCCCTTTGCCTTCAAACTTGAATGCTCTCTGTTTTTCAGGAAAATTACCTCAAATTAGCTGGAGAGATTCTTAAAATGCGAATGCCCCTGTTTTCACTAGTGTAGTTTTAAGTTTCTAAGTAGATCTGTTAGGAAATATCCATATCATGCAAAGAACATTCTGAGCTTGCTTGTGAAATACCTGAAGTTGCCAGACGAAGGCAGTTAAAAGATACAAACAAATACATTGATTTTCAAATCTTTCAAACACACCAATTATTTTGAACCTTTGAATCAATTTACAGTTCATGCTGAAGTCAACTCCAAGAGATCAATCAGCTCAGGTCAGGTCCTAACCCAGTAATGTCATTAAAATGCTGCTATTCAAGACATCAACATTTTATAAAATGCCAGTGCTTTTAACTCTTACCATTGGAGCAATCTGGACCTGTCCAGTTGGGGTCGCAGGTGCAGCTCCCGCTCTCCTGCAGGTAGGTGCCATGCCCAGAGCACTGGTCAGAGCACATTGTCTTCAGGATCTCACAGTTGCTGCCCCCCCAGCCCGGGTTGCAGTGGCACTCGCCGTGGATGCACACACCGTGGCTGGAGCAGCCTGGGTCCAAGCAATCCGCTGCAGGGAGAGGACAAAGAGCAGCTTAAACCTGTCAATCCTAACAACAGTAATTAACCCAGAGGTGCTAAGGGCACTTCTGGGCTTCATTCACATTTAAAGACCTTAGGAAACAGGCAGCATTGCACCCATCTGGAAAGTAAACAGTATGCTGAAGCTGAGAAGTTCACCTTTCTTTCATGGCAATGAATGAAGAAAAGACAGAGTGGACTATGATCTCTTTGTGCCAGCCTCCCTTCTCTGGCTACAAGGTAAATCACACTTTGTCCTCACTTCTTACATAGCTGCAATTTTCCTTGCAAGAACACTTCCCTTTCACACCACTTTCTGATCCTGTAAATTTTGTGCATGCACATAAATGACATCAAGACAATTACAGGTTACCACTGAATCAATGGAGAATCTTTCAAGGTTTGATAATTTTTCTGACTTACAGCAAGACTGGCTTTGGGACTTGGGTAAGTGATCTTGATTCTGCCTAATCATAACGGAGTAAGTGTTGGATTCTCTGCAGCACTATTCCCTGGTACTACTGACCCAATCCACTACCACATAGTTGTGACAGCTATACAGGACCCCCAGATTGTTTCAGAAATGAATGAGTTGCATACTGTCTATCTGTCTTAATTCACTTGTGCTTTAGATGATGAGATTTAATTCAGCAATTTGACTCAATAAAATGTTACACTTGTAGGGTCAATGGCCTGAAAATTTAATTCCAGAGACTTAATTGCATTACTTTGTATGTGGCAATCAATAAAATCAATTTGATTGGGGAAGAAAATAGCAGTTTTTAGTCCCTAAAAAAATAGAATGGAAAATGAACTGCATTTTGCAGCACACCAGAATGAATATTATTATGCATATCTCTGTAATATAAGAATAATGCATCATTTTCCCCCCTGATGCATTTGAATCAGCACTTTCCACAATATGGTCAGTGGAAAAGACTACTAACAAATGCAATAAATTAGTGACTACTCTATACTTGAAAACTTCAATAAGAACTCCTACATATGTGTTTCATGTGCTTTCTTCTTAGCTGATTTCAGCCAGATGAAACCCAAATATACTGGTAAGTAAAAATATTATATGCATGTTACTTTGAATTTTCCCACTGCTTACTTGAGAATAAATAACGTACAATAACTCTGTAGAATTCAGCGATACTAGTGATTCCAAACTTGATTTGTAGTATTGTAAAATGATTTTTGAAGAAACAGAGTTAGTGCATAAGACCTACATCCAGAGCAAAATTTATAGAGCCAGATGTGCCAGCTGTTAACCTGACCAAAAACAGCTGGTGCTAGCAAAAATATTTACTCATTTACCTTCTTCACAGTTTTCTCCTTTGTACCCAGAGTTGCAGGCACAAGAGCCCATGATGCAAATGCCCCGTCCCCCACACTGGGGATCGATGCACTGACTCGTAGGCACGTCGCACTCGGTGCCCTTCCAGCCACTGTAGCACAGGCAGCGCCCTTTGGAGTACTGCCCATTGCCACTGCACAGCACCGGGCAGGCTGCTGCGGAACACAACACAGCACAACTATCAGAATAAAGATTTCACCAAAGCTTTATAAAGAAGAACATCTGAGATGTTGCTTTTCTGATGTATTTCTCTTCATGCTCACTTAAACTGACTTGAGAAAAGCATTGGGCTGATTTACCTCTTGAACAATCGGGGCCCAGAAACCCGGGAAAACAATGGCAGGACCCAGAAACACATTCACCGTTACCATGGCAATTTCGGGGGCATTCCACCACAGACTCTGGAAGGAAAAAGAGAAGAATAATTCACAGGTACCCACTGCATGAAGTAGCTATCATTTGAGCCACTACTAACTGACAGTTTGTTCTCACTCTGAGAAGTGTTTACATTTGTTTTGTTTGGAGAGCATAAACAGCTGTGATTTCCTACTGCTGATGCCCCCACTATCTTATACTCCAAAAAAAAGGCTAAAATTATAAGTGTAAAACTACATGAGGTCCATACTTAAAATCTAGTCCTGTACCATTTCATAAATACTTCAAAACAGCATCCTCCTTTCAAGCACTGTTTCACTAGAAGTACTTATGCCTTTGACTAAGAAATTAAAACCCTTATGCCTTAGATCAAGGAATTAAACTATGGACTCTGTGTTTTATTCTGAGTAGCAAAAGAAACACATAAATGGAAAACCTGCAAAAAAAATAGATCATTTAACTATGAAAACCTTTCTATGAATTCCTAAAAGCCTGACCCCAAGCTAGTGTTTGGTAAGAGCTTTAAAGATTATGCTTACCTATAATTATGGTATTAAAAGACACCTGCTCTGCATTTTTCCCATCATTATAAAAGGCCAGGTGCCAGATGCCAGAATCCAAATACTGGATAAAACCTGCCTCGTGGAGGCTGACGGACCTCGCCTGCCGTCCTGCTCGCTCCGACTCCAGCAGGTTGCGTTGCTCCCTCGCAATCAGCCGGCTGCCATCCAGGAGCTCCACAAAGTCATACTGCAACGAAGCACAGAACAGAGCTTGACAGGGCCATGGCACCACCCTGACAACATGTTGTATTTAGACCAAGTTTCCTTCTGGAGCAGGGAAGGAGGAGCTGAAACCAACCCTTTCTTCTTTCTTTGCTCCTTGGTAAGCATTCACATAAAATTACCAACTAGTTCTCATGCTTATCAGGAAGACTTTTTCAGTAGAAAGTGGCCAATGAACCCATTTCATACACTGGGGGAAGAAAATAGCAGTTGAAATGAGTCTGCAGTCATGACTGGCACCATAATTACAGATGAGAGCTAACTTTCAAACTGTATTACATACATATGGGCTAATAATAATAATAATAATATCCGATACCAATAATCTACTTTTCTTAATTTAATTCCAGATGAAGGATTAACTGCTCAATCCCCCTTTTGTATAGTCTGGAATTTCTGAGGAAGGAGAGCAAGAGCTTTACTTCTCATCACAGAAGGTCAAAACAGGAGAAGGAAAGCAGAAAACATTGCAACTACCAAAGATGACAAACTGAACAAGCCCCATGGTATCCCAGGTCAATGGACAGCACATACTGAATTTTAACAGCTAACATGGGGCTTGGAAAAATGTAGTAGCATCTGAGCTGATAAAACAAGTAAACTCACAACACAAGTTTTTATGCATGTTATGCACCTTAATTAGGTCTAAGGCACCTGGAGGGCTAAAACTGCTCCAGGCCCTACACTGGTTTTACACTACCTGGAGTCTGTTCTCAGGGCTTGAAAGTTGTCTTCTGCATGTTGAACATGTAAAGATCAATACATATAGAGCAAAATAAAAAGAGCATTCTTGCTTATGGCAGAGGGTCTCTACTTTTACAGCTAAGACTGTTCAAAGTTTCAGTTCTACTGTGACACACGTTTATCGTATGAAGTGAACTGTAGCACATAAACCTTCAATCTTTCCACATGTTGAAGATCTCTCTCAAATGAAATTACATCCAGGGCCTTTTAGAGTGAAGGCCAGCATGTGAGCCACTGATTCACCTGAGCTGGGATAAGATCAGTTCCTAGGACCAGAGGATCAGTGATTTTTGACCCTGACTTGTGACCTTCAGACACTGCTCCTCAGACAAAAGAGAATATGATAGCTTTTATCCCGGAACAAGGGCTTAAGTACTTATGCTCTCTTTTTGAAATTGCAGGCCAAAATTCACTGGTATTGTAAGATTGCTCCTCCCCAGTATTCAGACTCATTGTCCCACCAGCCAGGATGCGAAGGAAATGCATGGTTAATACGACTCTATCAACACCTGAGACGCTGTTCCAGCGATGTCTGGAGGAGCACACAGCACACAGTGTGATGAGGATGCGCAGGAGCCGTGCCTCGGCAGCTCTGTATGCACTGCACCGCACGGAAACCAATGCGATCACTTTGGGAGAGCAATTATTCAAAACCACTCAACACTCTCATTTGTCAGAGTATTAAATATTTATCTTATTTTGTAGAGAGAGAGAAACAATTTTGGCTTTTTTTCACTCCTGCCTCTCCAGCGGTTTTAGTATTTTTAAAAAGGGAAGGCTCAGGGAGCTCTGAGTTTTAACAGGTCACTCATAGACATTAGTTGTGACTTTGTAATTTGTATATGGCAAGAGACCACTTTTGTAGAAGGATAATTTCAGATTAAAACTGTATTTTTGATACAGGAAGAAGTGGCTACACCAATTTATTGGCCACTAATGGCAGAGAAACACAGTACAATTCACAATTTTGTATTTGTAATGTAATAAGGACATATGCTGTTATCAGAACACCATTTTAGACTACACTTAAAAAGCCATACAGAAGGGAAATCACTGTTCATTTTGTCCCCCAGCAAAAAAAAAAAAAAAAAAAAAAAAAAAAATTGATCTTAACTAACCCTTTTAAAGGCTGCTTTTTTATATTTGAGACATGGCAACAAAAACAGACCGGAAAACCAATTATCTTCATAAGCAAAACCATACCAATTTTATTTTCCTTCTATGAGGATAAATTTATTTCGTTTACATTGAGTCTAAATGTGATGATTTGCCTTACCACTCCATACAGTTTTGCTTTAAACCAAAGTCTCTTTTTTATTCCTAAAAGTCTCTTTAAATAAACATATTGATTCTCTGGCTGCAATGGAACTGACATTTTTAGAAAGTGTCACAAAGACTTTCAGGCTTGCATTGATTGAGTTTTGAATGGACAGCCACCGTCAATTATTTCTGGTTGATTTATTCATGATTCCCCAGAAAGAGAGCTATGCATCTCAGATCAGTCTGTGACACACAAATAGTAGCTGTGCTTGAGACTAATTTTGACACCTAAAGAGAATAAAGCAAAACAACCAAAAATTCTGTCCTGAATACGATGCATCAAACCATTTCCTACATGCTACATCTCTATTATTTTGGATTATGGGACAGCACAAGAGTTAAATTTTCTCCATTCTATTACTGTTTAATTAATAGAATTTTCAGCGTTTTATAGAAATAGTTTATATACAATTCATCTTATTACAAGACAAGGGCGTAAAGACTTCTTGAAATCTGTTCCAAGCTTATTTCTATCATACTTTTGTTATGTCCCCTGCAATAGAAGGATAATTGGCACCAGAGGTTGTACAGTTAGGGACAGATATTGACTACAGTGTCCTCTTACTCGCTGTAAGGTTTTAACTAGGTACAAAAATGAGGTGGATAAACCAGCAAAGGATACAGGAGAGAAGTGGAGAACAAGGTGGCAAATGTAAAAGTCAAGTTTTGCATTACAGTAAAAGTTGACAGTGGAGAGAAGACAGACATTGGTAGAAACCAAAGCTGTAAGGAGAGAGAGCTAAAGAAAATTGTGCAGATACATGTAGGGTATCACAGGCATATGAGCAAAGACTTTGGAGGAGGACAGGTGATAAGGCAACTTTACAAATGCTGGCAGAGTGCAGGAAGTAATAAGTTCTCTATTATTTAACGTAAGATCTGAAAATTCAAATACTGACGTTTGAGAAACAAGCAGCAGTTGCTCATTTGCATAAAAGTTTGTTATTAGCACTTGTCATTCTGTGACTAGAAGATAAGGGCAGATAGCATTCAAGAGACACAGACATGAAGTGATATATCTGAGTGAGATCCTACTTTTCAAAGTCCTCATGAAACAACCCTAGCGTTACACATCCTAAGATGGGCTCTGAGCCAACTTTTGTCATTATAGGATGTGCTCTTTGAGCTATGGTAGACAGATTATGGAAATAAGAGCTCAATAATTAAAAAAGAAAAAAAGAAAAAAGCAGACATAATTAAGGCATTGAATGAAACCATCACAGTTTAACACTTCTTATGTTCTAGGCTGTTCTGGTCTCTACACCTTGAAAAAGCTGCATTAAAACAGGACAACTTTCAGAAAAGGATAAACAAAGGACTGCAAAAGCTTTCATAAAAAGAATGCCAAAACAGCCTGGAACAAATACAACTCAACGATAACACTTGAGATCCCTTAATCAAGGGTGGCATGAAGAAGAAATTAATGAGAAATTCTGCTCTGCCTCTTCCAAAACACTTTCAACAGTATGTCAAACAAAAGCTACTGTCTCAAAACACACTGAGGAGTACAGTGTGAGATGAGTAGTTAAGCCCTGCTGCAAATGACACAGATGCTAAAACCTTCCATGGATTCAAAGGTGACTATGCAAATTCACAGGAAAAAAGAATCTATCAAAGATTTGTAGACAAATCAAAGACAGCATCTTTGACTCAGCAAAGTCCTTCAGCCCTAAAACTCTGGAGGCCAAAAGGATATTGTGGGAAGAATAACTACAATACTATCATGCTGCTTTACTGATCTCTGTGTCTGCTCACGGCCCCCATCACAGAGAGAAGGCCAGATGGGCCTTGACCAAACTCAGCATGGATATTCATGTGTTTGTCTGCCATGTTCCTGTGACACTTGGAGCCACATGAGTGAGCTGCCTTGTCTAATGGGCAGGATGGAAGTGAAGGATGGAAGTGGAATGCAAGGATGCAGTGAAGCCAAACATCAGCTGTTAGTCTGTCCCTGTTACCTATGCCTAGCTTGCAGTTAGGAACTTTTGTTGGTACAAGCCATAAGAGTTAGGGGAAATACAAAAACAAGAAATGGACTTATCCTTGTATTCCCCTTTAGTGGTCTATTTCATTAGATGTCTTTTTGCCAAAATACCTTATTTTGTTTACATAAGCTACTCCAGTTAAACATGTATTTTACCAGGATGAGTTGTGTCTTCATCAAAGCCCTGTGTTAGGACTTGGTTGGAGAAAGGCCTAAACTGTCAAGATGTATTTTATTCCATTTTTTTTCCTCCACATGAAGGAGCATGGTCTCAAATAAAACCCCAACTGCTTACTGAAACTGCATTTTCAGGAGATTACATACATACTTTATCTCAGACACTTAAACTGGACATCATTGGGTTCAAGGCCATATAAACATGGGAAGCTCTAGCAGCCTTGTAAGTTCAGTAGGGCACTGATAAGTAAGCATGCCTAATTTTTCAGTGTATCAAATGTCAGTCAATGGTTTGTAAAAAATACTCTAATTATATACCAGGCAAAAAGAGGACAAGAGAGCTTGACCTATATCCTGGGAACAGTATATCCAAAATGTTAAGCAGGACTCACATATGATACTTCTGTTGTATCGTACTTAAACATTAGTAAGAACCTGGAGTCTATGTAACACAGAGGACAGGAAAAAGATTTAGTAGTCTCTGTGTTTCTGGATAAAGGGCACTCCTATTTCAATCTTTTGACAGGCTAAGGAATCAAGTAAAGATCATTTTTCTAATAGTCATAATTACTTGCATAACTTCTCATATAAATGCATAGTCTAGAAGTCTAGATCAGCTTCTTCAGTTTTATTCATTCCTGCCACACATGTATTCCCCTAACCCCTGCTACTGTCATCGAGATGGCATTTGTATTCCAAACCCCTACTTCAAATGGCTGATAACTTTTTGAATCAATTTTCTTTATGCTAGAATTTCATGTGGTTGTTGTCAGCCTGAGGGTGGGTGTTCATACATGAAGGTCTGAAGAAAATCCATTTAATCATTATTATGAAGATCAAATTTTTAAGTAAACATGAGTGCATTTTCTGCATTCAGTAAAGTGTTTGTACTTTAATGGAAACTAAACTACAAAATAAAGTTAATGTAACATTCCATGACTTTACCTGCCGTGCTAACCCTTCCTCTGTTGATTTTGTCTGTTAAGTAGGTATAATAATTATTAATATATAATATATATACATATATATGTCTATATTGTACATATTTTAAAAGTTATACCTGAATTAAAAAAAAAAGCAAAAAAATTAAATAGTGCAGTAGCATGAACATAAATTTTTTTTAAAAATGGGACTGAATTAAAATATATGAATTTTGCACCTATGGATTTGCTGCTACACCTATGGATTTGCTGCTATGTATCAGACACAATCAGTCAAGCTTTAATACATTAATACCATTTGGTTGCTATACTTAGATTTGTGTCCATGGCAAACCCATACACTCAAAAGTCACTAAGATATTTCTCTGAATGTGGTAGAAGAAAATGAACTAAAATACCTATTCAGGTGGAAAAATGGATCTGAGCCAGCAGTTGGATAAATACTGTGTTGGAAGAAATCTAATCTTGGAGGGTCTTAAATCTTTAAAATAATATGAATACAATTAATACTAAAGTACCATCTGAGGCACTGATTCTCTGTTTGTCCTGCCAATCCAGAAGACGGTTCACTCTTTTATACTTTAACTGTCCTATCACTATGGATAAAAAGTGGGTTTTTGTTACTAGGAAATGTGACCATATGCTATAAGAGGTGTCATTAGAAATCTTCTGATGGGTGGAAGAGAATAAATCCTCTGGCACACTTAATAGCAAAGTTTCAAGACAGTAGAGGCCTAGTGAAGACTGCCACTTTTATAACCCCAGTTCACTGTATCTTTGTAGATATATATTATGTATTTTTTCTTTTATGTTTTTACTTAGAGAGACACCAAGCTGTAAATACTGTAGTATTTGCTTGTCTTCTTGTTTGGAAATTTGGTTAATGTGCTCTTTGCAGGAACTGTCAACCACACCTTATGCATGGCCAAAAGATTCTATATTAGTTTGCTTAGGTTTTAAAGAGATATCAATTTACCAAAGAATAAAATAAAGTACCTATAAATTCTGCATGAAACAACTCCATATCTGAAGAATCGTTGCTTAGGCAATAGAACAGCTCATAAATAAGAATACCATGTACCCACCATTCTAGATCCCAACACAGAGTATTACCAATGTTCTGGTCATCACACGAGATCAACAAAGTATAAACAGTGAAAATGAAAATCAGCAAAATAGAAAAGAATGTAATCCTGAGAGAGAAAAAAGATACAAAAGATACAAGATCATGGTTTTCAATAATGTGCTACTTTTAATGCAAGCAGTTCTTACCTGAGTGTGTGAAGGTGGTAAGCCTTTTCGACCATATACTCCAATCAATGCATCTTTCTGAAGGGATACATTGAATTTTAGAAATTGTGGCTGATCAATGAAGAGTTGTGATCTCCAAAAAATCCCAGGGGGCACTTCTTGTATCGCTCTTCGGCCGATATCAAGTTCTCCAGAATCTATAGTGTTGTTTTCTTGTGCAAATCCTCCTAATTTTCCTGATGGTTTAGAATAATATGGAGATCAAAAATTAGTGGTTTTTTCTAGCTTTCAATCATCCTTCATATATATCTTCAAATACTGAGAATTACCTCAGGAAGAATTCTACCTGACAACCTTTTTGTATCGAAGATCCCAGGAATTCAATGATTTGGAAATAAAAAGGCAAAGATACCACAAATGCCTACATACAAAAAATGCTGTAGCATCCCTAAGGAGGAGCATAATGGAAGCAGTTTAGAATCTACATTAAACTATACTTTTTTCACTAGCATTTTAACAGAGGTTTCTCAGAATAAAGTCTCACATTAAAAATAAAAAGGAAAATGCAGCATACAGATTTAAAGAATAATAGATACATAAACACAGGTAGTCAAGAGAACTAATATAAACATTTCTACATTAAATATCAGAGCATTTATTCAATACTACCAAATACTACAGCTCTGGTTACCTATTTTTGGTTTTGCATAAGCAAGCAATGCTGTATTTAAGCAGCTGGCACATGAAGGTGAGGCTTGAGTGAAACAATACGAAGAAAAATGGAACTGTCATTATAGTCTTGGAGTTTGCTGTGTTTTTACCAATTCATATTCCTTTTATCAGCTAGTCTATTATAAAGATTGAACTAAATCCATCTGAATGTGATAAGCATGTTCATGTGATGCTCACTTGTTTGCATACAAGTGTTCTGAAGAACTGACAATTCAGCCTTGTCTTTTACGTTCAAATCCTACATTATTCATCATTTGATGGAAGAAACTGACACAACCTTTTTGCAAACATTTAGACTGCAAAAAAACTAGATTAAAATCTGAAATGCCAGGTGAGGTCACAGATTGATCCTCGGCACTTATTGTGCATCCAAGATGAACTGAGACTGCTGTTGAATTAAACAGGTTCAGAAGCACTGCTGAGAGGCCTTGAGTGGAACTTGTATCATCATCAGAGCTGTGTCACAGCAGCATTGCAGTCACTGAAAATGTCTCACAGGATTATCACACTGATCAGAGTGCTCTTGAGAAAAGACAGTGAAATATCTGATCTTAAAGACCCCAGTTTTTAAACAATTTTCAGGATGAGTTTAATGTTTTCTGAATTTGGATGTAACCTTTCATAATATTCATGTGTTATTCTAGAAGATGGATCTGTATTTCCTATTTCTGCTTATTTAAGCATTTGCTTTCTACTTCTTTCTTCAAATTAAAGCATATTGTGTTGAACAAATTCACACACTGATGACAGGTAATCACTAAACAATAAACACTTGTTTGCAATATTGATCTGCAACTTCCCCTATTTCTACACTTCAAATGAAAAATAACTGCCTTGTACTACTGAAAAGATGAGCTAGACAGCTTGAATAAGTGCTGTTTATCAAATACATGAACCAGCTTCCCAGGAATGCCTGTTTCTGGGGTTCAACACTCAGCAGATAGTACACTAATGGACTCCTATGTTCTTCACTGAAAAAAGATGGTTTTACTTTGTAGCCATGTGCCCCTTTAGCACCCCAACACCTCTCTCAAAGCTGTCAGCAGCTGATTGTCACCCTAAGGTTAGGGGATTAATTATTCTTTGTTCCCTGTTGTATCTCAATGAGCATAAGAAAGATCTTCATAGTGTCATCGTTTCCTTTCCATTTTCTAAATAGTAACAGTTCCTACATGCAGCTTTAAACCAAAACATGGAATGTCATGTTCATACACATTTACTATTAAGGTGGTTGAAATGTCTCAAATCCAAATCAGAGGATCAGGACATTACCAGGGGACTAGAGAAGGGTGGTACTGAAAGTTGTTCAGCGGTCAAAATATCTGAATCAAGGTTTCATTGATTCTTCCTTACAGTTTTCAGTAACCAGAGTGATAGCACAGGGGCCTCGCTGCTCACATTTCACATCCAGTCATCAAGCTTTCCCTTCTGCCTAACTGGTGCCTCTTTGGTGGTTTAAAATGTGTACTCTCTGGTCTGTCTGTTGTTCAGTATTGATGCATGCTGATAGATGACCACGTACCATATTCTGCAGAAGACACCATTTTAAGTGGGTGGAATTAACCCTGTTCTCTTGAATTGTATTTAGGGACATATGGAAGGAAAAATGTATTTGATATCCTTGTTATTTCCTTTTATCTTTGAGGCAGTGTATAACAGGTTTTAGTTTGGTAAAAAAATTAAAAATTATCAAGGGAAAAAAACCCAGTAAGTGTTTATAAAATATTTTCAAAAACATAAAATATTTATAAAATATTTTCAAAAACATAAAATATATTTTATAAAATAAAGTATATTGGTTATTGAATGCAGAAGATAATGGGATGAAAAGCTGTCACTGCAGCATCAATATTCATAATTATAAAGTAGTTTTTTTCTCTTCATTCAAAATAAGTAAGAAGAAAACGGGAAGCGATAATGATTATCTAAGTACAAGAAAAAGTCAGGAAGGTAAAGGAAATGAGAAGAAAATGTCCTACTGGAGAAGTTTCACAGGCTTACAAAAATGACAAAAGCAGGGAACTGAGCTATAACTTTTCTATGATTTGGAGCTGTGATAACTTGAAAAATTTTCTAGATGTCAACTGCCAGCAGAGGCTTCCTTCTTCTCAGTGGTAAGGAGGTCAGATGTACCTTGTGAATGGAAAAATGGATTTTTGTGTAATGAAGCAAACACTGCATTCATCAACCATTTAAATCAAGTTTTCTATTCAAAACCTATTGATTTTGAAGCCTCTGTTAGCCAAAAGTGCACAAGCTCTTAAATGTTTGGAGAATCTTAAAGGGCAACATGGAAAAAGGTCGATAAAAAATAATCCCTTTATGTGGTTTGTATTTTAAAAGCTCTTACAACAAAATTAGAAAGCTTTTTTTTCCTGCTTTATATATTGGTTGGATGATTCAGACTCAACATTATATGCCAGAGACTTTGAGAAAACAAATGTACATATTATACCTGACCTATTAAATTTCAGAGAGAAATAAAAAGAAAAAAAAAAGGGAGAAGAAAACATCAACCTCTATAGAGAAAAACCCAAGATATTCCATAGTGAGGTCATCATGCCACACAAAACTCCTTGATAATGGAGTGTAAGCCTTGTAAGCATAGCTAAGTGAGAAGCTTCAAAAATATGCTTATTATTCCTGAAAGGCCTCTTCTGGAGCAAAAACTTCAGGAAAAGTGATTACGATGGAACACGCACATGCAATCTTTTGTCCAGAATTACTGAGAGCTTGCTGAAAGTCCCAAGGACTGACTCTTGTATCACGTCCCCCTTATGAAACAGTATGTCCTGACACCTTGGGGCCCTGGCTTTGTTGTGGCTATTTGTTCAACACGAGGTCCCTAAGGCAGGATGGTCCAAGCCAGCCTCAGCACCCTCCTGCTGCCTCTGGGGACCCCACAGCAACAATAAAAATATTATCAGGTGTTCTGGAGTAAATAGAGGTTCTGCTTCTCTAGATATGAGAGCTTTCCTATCCTCATCAAGTATTACATATAATTCCTGTGAGGAATTTTGGTTGACAGTTAGCTCTCCTAGTAAGATCAGCATTACTGCTCAGGATCCTTAGGCCCCTTCACATGCTAGGTAGGCGAAACTGTTTGTTCTTGTTCATCTTTTTAAAATTACTATTCCTTACAAATGCTCTGTACTTGCATTAAATATAGAGTCTTGGACGAAAACCGTTACAGTGTGATGATGTTAGTAAGACACAAAGGAAGGAAATGTTCCAAAAGAAGGAAAAAAAAATGGTGCCCATTTCACTTACCACTGTCTCCAGCAGGAACGGTTACAGGATGTGTTGGCACAGTATCAGAATTCACTTTTCCATTCTCAAATGTATCATTTTCAGTCTGCTGCAACTGCCAGTTGAGGCCAAACAGATGCATTGCTGGTGGTAGAGGATACAGGTTATTTGATGCTTTTAACCACAATGACAAATTGCACAAGCAACGACTTTACATGCCTCGTAGTGGCATAGCAACTCATACATTAAAAAAATTAAATTACATGAACAAGCATTTGCAGACTAATAGTTCAGCAAAGGCACAAAGCAATTACTACCACTGTCCTTTAATGATACAGTGCTTTCAGTGAAGGCAGTTGACAGAAAGCTCACCAGCCTCATTTTGAGTCTTTTACCGGTCCCAAATCAATGTTCAAAAGGATAGGCAGTAATTATGTTCTTTTCTCTTTTTTTCATTTTTGATCCTTCAGAAGAGACAAATCATTTAAGTGAACTTTTAAATGACCTACTAAAAGAAATGATTTTCCCAGCAGATGGATCTGTCCTGGTTAGCCAGAAAGGGAAAAGAAAGAGTAAATACAGGAGGAGAGGGAGGAGGGTGCTGTGGGTGCTGCAGGGCTAACCTAAGACACAAGCACTTCATGCTGTCAACAACACCCTGCACAACCTCCCATTACGTGCCCATTCCTCACACTAGCCCACAAAATGAGGCCAAGGCCATGAGCAGAGCCAGGGACACTGGGGCACTTTGCTCTGATAATGGTAAGGCATAAATTAGGTTTCTGAATTACTTAATTCCCCACAACCACGTTCATTTGAAAGTTGATACCATGTTAAAGAGTTTAGCTGAGTTAATTATGAAACAGAGTTAACCTTCCATGGTGTTACAGGGAACTTAAGGAACCTTGATCATCAGGGATTAAGGAATGAACCCAGCATCTAAACTTTTAGAACAAAAATATGGGAAAAAACCCCCTATCTTAGTGCTATACTGAGATACTCTCATACAATTTCATGCTGTCTGTGGATTATTTTTTTCTGGTCCAATTCTCTATAATGCCACCAAAATGCATTTTATTGTAATTATTCTACTTTGTGCTTGGGCTAATGTAGTTTTGCTCATTCCATGACAACAGTTATCTGCAAAGCAGTTAAAATAGTCTTTCAGTGCTACTAGGCAATAAAAATACACTGGGAAAAAAAATCCATACTCATGTATTTTAACTATTAGTGCAAAATATAAGGAAAATAATTCACTGCACTTTATTGCTTCTGCTACTTCTCTCTCTCTGAAGTAAGATTACTACTATAGTCAATGTCACTAATTTTTTCATTCCCTCTATGCAAATGACAAAAAATTCTTCATCCCATTTGGTTTCATCTCTAGTCTATAAATCTCTCTGTATTGACCATGCCAACCCTTATTTAAGATGAACAGGCATAAATGGAAGTTTAGTTAGCCAGGCAACAAAACCTGCCAAATTAAGAGGTTGTCTGCCAGGTCTTTGCCTTAAAGCCTCTCCCTTAATCTGAACAAAACAAAAAACCAGAATGCAACTAAAGACCTGTTACTGAATACTTCAAAGACTGAAATCTTCACTACAGATGACATATTCTCTTTGTTCCAAGTCTCTGACTCTACTGTTACAATTCTTTCCCAGACTTTAAATTGCCTGTCAAAGCCTGATAATGTAGAATGTTCCTTGACCCTAAAAACATATTTCTTTTATCCCCTCTCAACTCTTGTTAAACCATAAATCTGACCACCACTATCTCTGGCACATCACTAGAATTAGCCATCATTATTTTGACCCTACCTCAGCTGAAATTGTTATTTATGTATTAATCACCTGATGAGTGTATCTGTTTTAATATATTTCAATAAAATCCCTAGGGTCAAACTCCACAATTTGTTATACTTGTTCATTTCACTGGCAGCAATGAAAGACAGCAAATAGCTAAATATTTCATGATTTAAACCCAGTACATTCCTTGTTTTCAAGTCCAGAGATCTAAATCACCTCTCTTAACTTTGCTGTCTTCTTATCCCTTTTATTAGTTCTTCTGGAGAAAAGAAAGCGATATTCATTTTGTAACTCTAGAAACATGGGAGTTTAGAACATCATTAACATCGCTGGTGCTATGTACATGCCCTGTGCCTCTCCATGCACTGGGAGATCAGAAGGAGAAGCTCCAACATGACGTTTTAGCCATTCCCTTGTAATTCAAAACAGCTGGAATTTGAAGTCTTCAAAGGCAAGGACTGTGGGATCAATATTGACTACGTCAATATAACCACAATTACTACAGTGTAAGTGACAGCTACCTTTTCTTTGTCTTTGTACTGATGTGAGTCTCACTGCAGATTACTGTCAAAGACTGAGAGTGTTAGCTGTATCCCTCAAATATACTATTCCTCTCTCAGCTTTGACAATGAACTAGAAACAAGTACAAGACACAATGTTTAATGAAAATGAACAGACAGATAAATGCAGCTGTTTCACAGATCAGGAATGCAGGAATATTTTTTAAGGAGACAAAAACTGCTGCTAGACAATTCCAGTGATAAAACTTAGTGTGTGTACTAATACACTAAGTAATTCAACCACCAATCTCTCTGAGTTAGTGCTATGGAATTTAGAAAATTGTCCTTTTATAACAAACATGAAAGAAACAGGCTTATTGCTAAAGCATCAAATTACAAGGCAGAATTTCTTTAGAGATTATGAACTCTAGGAACATGGTTAAATTGATCGATGAAGACAAACTCGGGCACTATTGTGCCAACCAAAATTTGTCTTCTCACAGCTGGCCATCAATGTAAAAGCAAACTTTATATCCTTAAAAATTTATGAATTTTATAAGAAAACTGAGGCATCTGATAAAAATTTTTGATGCTATTATGAATCTGTTTAGCAGCACCTGGGACTGATACCTCAGTGGGATGTCTGGGACCCTCAAGTCAAATGGTATGGACTAGTTCTGAATTTCCAAAGGGAGAATGATGCAATCATTCATGTTTGCTGATTTGTTGGATAGTAAGAAGGGTCTGCAGAGGGATCTGGGTAGGCTGGATCAGTGGGACAAAGCCAGTTGTAGGAGGTTCAAGAAGGCCAAGTGCTGAGTCCTGCACTTTTGTCACAACAACCCCATGCAGTGCTACAGGCTGGGGGAGGAGTAGCTATAAAAATGACCAGCAGAAAAGGACCCTGAAGTGCTCGTTGACAGCAGTGGCCAGGTGGCCAATGGCATCCTGGCCTGTATTAGAAATAGTGTGGCCAGCAGAAACAGGGCTGGGATTTGTCCTGCATATTTGGCCACACATCAGGTGCTGTGTCCAGCTCTTTTCACAACAGGAAAGACACCGAGGTACTGAAGCACATCCAGGGAAAGGCAATGAAGCTGGTAAAGGGTCTGGAGCACAAGTTTTATGAGGAGCAGCTGATGAAGTTGGGGTCACTTAGCCCAGAGAAATGAGGTTCAGGGAGACCCTCACAATCCCTACAACTACCTGAAAGCAGGTTGTAGTAAGGTGAGTCTCAATCCTTCTTCCATCTAACAAGCAACAGGGCAAGAGGAAATGGCCTCAAATTATGCCAGGGGAGGTTAAGATTAGATATTAAGAGAAAATGTTTTCATGGCAAGGATTGTAAAACATTGGAACAGACTGCCCAGGGATGTAGTGAAGACACCATCTCTGGAAGGATCACCATCTCAAAAAACCAGTGGCTATGGCTCTTCAGCACATGGTTTAATGGTGAACATGGTGGTGGTGCTAGGTTGATGATTTGATGATTTTAAAGGTATTTTCCATCTTTAACTATTCAACTTATGATTAGTTACCTTTTTGTAAACTCAAAAAAACCCCCCACTTAATTTTAATTAAATTTATTAATTTTAACCTAAATTAAATTTATGAAAAAACCTACTATCTTTAACCTGGAATTCTAGGATCTATCTGTTCTGCTGTCTCAGTCCCTACATCTGTTCTGCAAAGTAATCTCTAGCTATGAAGAGTTCTTCACTTGGTGAAGCTCTGCTAGCATTTACCTTTGGACTGAGTTGTTTAAGGCGACATTTGTACTGCTACTGGACAAATTATCTGCATGGCCAGCCTTTAGAGAGGGGTGATAGTCTAAATGGTGAGGAGTGCATTCCCTCTAATGGAGCGGAAAGAAGAGGCATCAGAGACGAGAAAACTCTCTTGGATCTGGGCTGCTTTGGCATGAACATAGTAGCAGTGTCTATGTGCATGTGTGGTGCTGGCCAATACAACTAAATTCACCAGAAAAAATCCCAAACATAAAAGCACTAACCAAATTAACAGTCTTGCTCTTATCCTCCTCTTTCCCCCTCCCCTGCCACTGGACTGGCATATTCAAATATTCAGAACTCAGATTAAAGGAGTGCATTTGTACCAACAGCAGCCTTACTGCTAACATAAAAATGCTATCATTTGTTGTAGACAATTGGGTAATCTTGCCATCTGTCACCACACAGTTCACTGAAGAGTTTCCGAACCATCTTAAAACTGCTTTTTCAAGCTTGGCTGATCTTGCGATCACGGAAGCCTAGTTATTTTGGTTTGTAATCAGTCTACAAAGCCTTCCATGTCCACTCAATAATTAAAACAGCAACTAAGAAAACATTTCACAGCAAACACTTGAAAAAAACCCCATCACTAGTTTACACTGTGTAAAACATTTTGCAATAATCTTCAAGAAGAAGTTCCCATTTGTTGTGCATGCTCCTTTCTCAAGCTAGTAATTCGGTGCTTTAAGCATTGCCTTTACAAGGAACTCGTTCTTCAGAAATACACTGTATTATCACTTCAAAATACTCTCCAAGACTTGCATCCAAAAAGAAACCAGTCCTTTATTAGTAGGTGGTGTAAGATGGATAATTTATGTAACTAAGTAGCAGAACTAGAACTGTGAGGGCTGACAACTACCCTGCATTCAACTGCATACCTGCTGCATTTGCAGCCTTGCTGCATCTCAAAGTTCTCTTCTGCCAAAATTATGAGAGGCACAAAAAAGAATTGTAACAGAACACCAATTAATGTACCTGTTCTACCATTTAGCAAGAACTGGACTTGTCTGCATTTTTTCCCTCTTCTCCTACACTTTAATGCTATGAGGATAAGACAGCTAGTTCATGAAGGAAATAGACAGGTATTAGCATTATCCAGTATCCAGTGTAGCTTGAAACAGAACACAAAGTTTAGATCAGATGTGCAAATACACACAATTCTGATGTCTATGACTATCAGAATTTTTATTTCTTTGTAGAAAAGGGTAGCAATATACAGTAAAAGCCAAAGAAACTTATGTATTGTTCTCATCAAAATTCAAGGTTGTCTCTATCATAACTCACCAGGATCAACTGCAACTTTTTCTTAAGTACTGTAAGTAACAAATATGCTCACATGAAACACAAAGGGCATAGCAAACACCCTATGAGCTGTGCAGGTGAAAGAATCACAAATGCAGATCATAAGGATGGACAAACAAAACTATACACGTACAAGCAGAGCCTTTATTCACAGAAGCAGTCCTGCAGTAATGGAAGTAGTACTGTAATGGAAATAGTACTCTGAAGTATCAGTGAGAAGTGCCAGCAATTCAAGACCTTTCCTTCCAAATATGGCAACTTGTTTTTTGCAGGAAAGAATTGTAAAGGTATTTTCACACAGGGCATTTCAGAAGAACAAGAATTCACAGGTAAGAGGATTCTTTTAAGTAGCAAGAAGAAACAGAGTTGCCTAAATTGGGAAATGGACTTACACTGCTCCTCCAGCTTTTCTTAGAATAGCAACAGATGAAAAATTAACACTAGACAGCAGAAAAAAAAACCACTGGCTGTCTCTAAAGAGCAAGCATCTCCCCAAAACCTCTGGAGATAAGGCCTATGGCATATGTTCTATGAACATAAAGAACTCAACACCGTAGGGGAAGTTGGCAAGAGGAACTGAATGATATTGGCGACCCTCCTTCCCTTCTCCCATGTGTTTTACAAGGTATGGTAATCAAGTCTTAATATTCACGAAGCTGTGCTTGAAGATGAGTTCCTTGCTAAGTTACTGAACTCATGTTCCAGGACTGCCACTGCTACATATTTCTGGGTGCTGATATTTTGAAACCATGATTTTAAAAATTGCTTCCTGAGAATTAATTGAAAAATCTTTACGCACGCTTAAACATAAGGAAAAGTGAACATAATTTATATTTAAAGCAATGCAAAGAAGATTATAATTTAAACTAAGCAAATTGCAATTATTGCTCAATCTTGTTGAAGGATTATCTTCTAGTTCATCTCCCTGTTGGCAATACATTTTAAAATGAAATATTTGAACATTGAAGTGGTTTTAAAAATCATCTTCCATATATTTTTCTTGCAGACATAATTAGAATCTAAATCTATTTTATTCTGAAGGACCTGAAGTGGACCAGAAGATGTGCAAATGAACTGTCAGTGATTTGCATTCTTTTGGTTTTTTCTCAGATAATAGGATACCTTGAATGTTGCTGCAGATCAAATAGTGAATTAAAAATAGTTAATTAAAATCTTAAATAAAGTGAATTAAAATTTACAAAGACAAGTTCTTTATTTATTACTCTTTTTCTCAAATCGATAAAATCCCTGTAATTTCTAAATTTAAAATAACTTTAAAGTACATGCTTTTGAGCACCTTCAAAAGATTAGTCACCAGCAGCATCACATGAAAGTTGCTGAACATATACACTGAATGTAAAACATTTTAGTAGAGTGCTATGTGAAAAACCCAGTAATACCTATCAAGACCAATACAGTAACTGAAAAACTAGTTTTCCCTTTTATCCTGAACAGTTGAATAGGTCCATTGATTTTACTGTTTCATCTGCAAAAAAAAAATCCAACCTGTCTAGTCTATTCCTCATTTTCTCCTGGAATCTTTTAACAATGAATTTGAAAAACATTTTAAAAATTGCCTAGAAAAAATACCAGCAACAAAGGTATATCAGCTATCGACTGGGGAGAAATTTACTCTCTTTGACTGCTAATCAAAGATGATTACATTGGAACTTTAAAAGTATTGTTGCATTTAAACTGTTAAGAAAGATGTGTGGTAGTCTTGGCGTAAATAGTTTTACTATATTTACCCCAAGATGGAACATTTATTCCTCTGAAAACTTGTATGGCTAAATGTCTCATTTCAGTTGTCAAGCCAGGGACTTTTATGTAACAATGGTCTGATTCTGTCAACTGCATTATACAAGGCACATTCAAAGCTTAAGGGAGAATCCAGATTTCTTAAAACAGAAACAAAGATAATCTTTCAGCAGCCTCTTACTTAAATAAGATATATCTATTATGTCCTGTTTCAGATGTGCCCATTTATTCTGACAAACAGCAAACCTACTCCATTTTGTAGTAGTTTTCACTATACCTAAATAGTCTTTAGTATTATCTGGGCTTTCTCCTCAAAATATTTTTTTTTCTTCCAGGTAATGCTGTTCAGTCTAAAAAGATGGTAAAAAATCATTACAAGTACAGAAATGATGGGAAGTGCATACTGGATTGTGGACTCTTTGTTCATACAAGGGCAGGAAAATCATCCTGTAAATTTTGGGTTTCTATCCAATAGTCATGATCAATTATTTTAAATATGGTGAGGGAGAAGAAAATTTCCCTGATTTACACATGTCAAGGCCAGATTAAGACTACAGGCTAATAACTTATCTGTATTCCTTCAGGGATTTCTTTATATTATTGCTTCTCATTTTGTAACTATTTTTCTTCCTTAAACTTGTTTTTTAGAAAAAAGCTGAAGCTCATGGTTTTTTTACCTATTTTAATTTCTTTTCACAATTCCACCAGAGGTCTTGCTTTGCCCTTTAGATCACACCCCCACAGTGTCAAGAAGAGCAATGACAATGTAATATCTATAATTAATTGGAAACACCTTTCTTAGGTAAGAGCATTGACGAAGTGATCCAACCATTCCTACAGTTCAAAAGCCTTATTTATTACAGAGAAACCAACCACCCCAAACCCAAACCCAACAAAACTACCACAAACCTCTTGAGGGATATAATTAAGTGGCACTATATGATCCTGCATAGTCTATTTGCATGTTGATGGCACAAAGAAATGCAGTCTGATGAATAGATTCATAAACCAAAGGAAAAAGAAACAGGGGCAAATTAATGCAATGTTCAAAGGACACACTGAGCTGGGAGTTTATACTATATGGTGAAACACTTGTGTTGCATATTTCCATCTCATGACTGGCTAAAAAAGATCAAAGCTTTTTTTATTCCATATTAAGAATGACAGAATATTACAGCAAACATGCAATAAGGATAAATGTAATAAGCTTTAATAAAAGATGATAATAAGGCTTGATAAGAACTTTTGGAATGTCACCAAATCTGAAATGTAAGATGAAAGCATCTGCATGTAGAGATTGTAGTATGTTATTTGGAACCCCATGGAGCTAAACTGTGATTAGAACTCCATATTTTTCCATAAATTAGCTTTTGTTTTGAATTTCCTGCTGAGATCATATGCAAGTTGATTGAACGTGCAAGTCAATATATAGGTTTTCTAATCCTTTGCTGTTTTTCAGGCTTCATGATATCACAATTACAGCAGTGCACTTGTAGATCAAAGGTACATGATTGAGGCCAAAAGAAAATAACCTATAACCTCTTTACAAAACTTCTTCACGGTGATTTAGACCTCTCCATGGTAATTATCACTCACCTACCTGAACAGTGCAATTATGTAGATGCATAAGCCAACCACTACATGCAGATCAACTTGCAAGCTCACAGAATTTCCTCCTCTATCCATATTAAAAAACAGAATGGACATGCTGAGTTCCCCTTCAAGGGGGCCAACTCTACCTTACTCCAACACCTCCAGTGTAAACTTGTAAACCATTAGCTATCTGCATAAACAAATAATCTTATGCAAACCTTTGGTTCAAAACCCCAGGGCTTACAACAGCTCAGTGATTGCAGTCATCCTCTTATTGAAACATCACCACCACTCTAGGGATTGGCTATTAAATAGGGAATCCTTTATTATACTGTCATTAATATATTTTATGTGCATTGGAATAACACACCATGTTCCTCCACTAAGCTGAAATGTGTTTTTTATTAAACTATTCCTGTAAGCAAAGTTATATTGTAGGTACAGGAAAAATACTATCAACAGAAAAAAACAATTTACCATACATGATTGATGAAAGGAAACTGTGACATAAAGACAAACTTACTGTTAGTTGTTTGTGAAGCTAGTGAATTGCTTGCAAGTCAGTTTGTAAACCACTTTGTAGTTTGTATCAATTATCTAAGCCTTGGAAAAAACAAGTTAGGATTACAGCATCACATTGATTTTTTTTCCCCTTTAAAGGTAAATTAGCCACAATACTGCACAGTAAAATCTTACAGGTGATATTAAGAATAGCCAGTCTTAGCTCTAAAGTAATGGTCATTTATAAAATTGATAGAGAAAACCAACTACTTCTTTTAATGTGTGACACTAGATCAGTAAAAAGGATGTGTTTTAAAATTATCCTCTAATTTTGCCTACAGCTGAAGTGAAATAACAGGAAGGATTCTTTCTCTCCTTTTCAAATGTGGATACCTCAATTTCGTTACATCTACTTGAGAATACTAACAGGAGGCAGTAAAGAAGTTGCTGGAGAAATAATTAAAAACCTGGGAAATCATTTGAAAACATAAGTAACTTTTACTCAACAGCAAAATTGCCTGAATAAAAAGGGCTGTGAGACTTGGCTTTTCAAAGATGAAAGAGAAGGTAAAACAACAGATAAGCCTGGACATTCCACAAAAAAGATAAGTTTAAAGATAATTTTATTGTACCCAGTTACTGTGTTACACCTCAGGAAATCAGTGGTTAGCAGTAGGCTAACTCTATGCAGCTGGATATTGTTTTAGTTTTCAACAAGTATTATTGAAAAAAAAACCACTATTTTTCCTGTACATAATAAGGGTAACTTAAAAGTATTTTTAAATTAAAAAACCTACAAGAAACATTCCTACTTCTATACTTGGAGGTTTCTGGAACTAAGAAATTTTCCAAATAACTGATATTCATTTATATACCTAACCCCCCACCTTACTGCTTCTGTAGAACAAGTAAAAGACACACATTTGTGTTATCCTATTTTATCAAATATTGCCAAAACCACTCTGGTTTTGTTTTATTTGTTTTATTATTGAGGAAAAATAAGCTTCTGAAATGCAAATGTCCATGTCATCTAAAAAGTTGTAGCACATTTCTTTTTACTGGATTATAAAACTACAAATGCTGCTAAAGGTGACAATTCCTAAGGGAGAGTGGGCTTGGGGTATTTTTTTGTGAATGAAATTGTCTGAAATAGCATCAATTTCCTGTCTACTTCAGAGGACATCTAACTTTCATCCATAATTAATCCCTGCAGTGGGCTAATTACACTCATATAAAACTCATGTGTTCTTGTGATCTCAGCCATAAATGTAATATCAAATGGTATTGCTTGAAGCAAGGTTGGACACATGGACTCAACCTTTTCCTTCTACAGTGCTTGTGTATGGAGAGGTTTAACATGTCATCGGACATGACTTTTTTTAAAGCATTCAAAGAGAGAACAAGCAGTTCTTTTCAAAGAAAAAAACCAAGAAAATACTGCAGTTTACAGAAAAGATGCAATATACACAAAATGACCAGCTTTAACACATGTACTGTAATTCAAATATCACAGCAGATAGCACATGTCTAAGAGCTAGCTTCTTTGTTCACAGGCATGAGTTATAAATTAATTGAAACTACCAGCAAAGAAGAGAAGATTAATCCTATGCCCACAACAAGTCAAGTAATCACCCAAGCAAATATCTGCTTTGCAAAATCTCTTAAACATAAGCATTAATTTGAAGTATTACACACATTTGCCGACTACTAAAATGAACTACATGTTTACCTGGACTGATAAAATACAAAGAATACCTCTTAAACTACTCTAAGCTTGCTCTTTATCAAAAGCCAGTGCATTTTAACTGAATATCATATTAGTCTAAAAAACTGCTAATATTTGGGAATCTGTCAGAAGACTATAGGAGAAGTGCAGGGGGACACACATCTCTACAAAACTTGCTTGCAAGAGACTTCAGTTTTCCTGAAAGCAGCATCCAGATTTTGAGAAAACATCATATGGCTTTACAATATGATGTGTGGGACTTACAGGCAATGACATGTCATCATCATGTATTCTTGCAGATTATTACTACACCTCTTATATTGCTGGAATTACTGAGTTTCAATTTTCTCCACTGGGCAAAAGTGCAAGGGTGACAGGACTATTGCCAAAAAGCTTGTGATAAATCTTAATTAGAATACAAGCCTTTGGAGCAGAGGAGTGCCTTGACAGATTAAGTTTTTTAATCCCTTGAAATCTTGTCAAGTCTCTTTTAACCTCCTGATTGTCAATTACATGTTCCTACATTCTTTCGTGTGAGGATTATCTTTCTCAATGAACGTTTCATTCTCAGTGCCACGAAAATAATAGCAAGTGACATCCACAACACCAACCAAGAATTCCCTGCACTCCTGAAACAGTAATATTATGCTTTGCACTTAATGTGGAACACAGCAATGAGATCTTTGCTTAAAAAACATCAGCCAAAGGCATTATCTACAACAGTATTCTTGCAAGAGACAAGAAAGTATATTTCATGTTTATCCTTCACGACAGATGTTTGCCATGTTTAGATTTTGTACTATTTCAAAAAAGATGTTAAAAACACTTTCAGCCCAATAAGGCGGTAAAGAACAACAACTTCATTTTTGGACTAGTCATTCTATCTCTGCCTCCCAGTCTTGAAAGAAAGAATGTGGTGAACATAAGAAATTCCATTATTATTTACAAAATATTTCCACTCTAAGGAAGCCAAAGGAGCTCATCACCAATGCTGTAAACATTATAATGAAGCTCATACAGATATTTAAAATTCATAGCTTTGGGATACCAAGAAAAATAATTTGATGACATGTTAGACAGAGCTGAAAACCTCTGTAATGCACAAAGTTAAGGAAGTACTAGCTGTAATATTAAGCCTCATTCTAAAGCAAAAAGCCAGTGTGGAAAGTCACATTTGTATCTGAATACTGCCCTTTACCAAGCACATGTCAGGACTGAGTGAAAAGAGTTGCCTGAACCAGTATTAATTATTAGTTATGAGTAAGCCAAGGGCTACATTTATCAATTATCTGGCTTTTGTAATTTTATCTTTAAAGATTTTTAAGTACTGAAATAGAAGCTGGAGGTTGGTATTTCAGACATCAGGGACTATTCTAAGGTCCATTCACCTTTAGTAATTTCAGGAGGTGGTTCTCTAGCTGCTAAACTATTGCGCTGGGTAACTGACCTCACACTGAAGGCCCAGTTGAAGCAGGAGAGAGCAACATGTGGCACTGATGTCTAAAACAACAGGCATGCAGATTTTGTCAGGCACAGAGCAGAGGCACATGTGCTGGGAAGGCAGAGCACTCCACAAGGCCCTGCCATCAGAGGCAGCCAGCTCCTGGCTGCCCCTGACACTCACAGCTGAGACAGATCTGGAAACATCCATTCTGGACAGAAGAGAGACATCACTATGTACCTAATCCAAAGATTCTTAATTTGACAGGCTGCCACTTCCAAATCCCACCAAGCTTTAATTTTGAACAAAAGATGACCAATGAACATTGCTGCTGCCTCCAAATGCACCAAATGCACATGAAACCTTTCCTAAAAGCCCCATGGATTGTTAAAATTAGTAGTCAGTCTACACTTTGAAACAAGTGATGTACTTTCTACAGTGCTGGAGACACTGGCTGTCTTCACAAATCCAGATAAAGTGAGCACAGAGTGAGCAAGAGCATGAGAACATCAATGTGGTTCTGCCAAGCGGTGCAATCAGACAATGCCAAAGAGCTGTGCTTGGATAGCTGGCAAGCTTTCTCAGAAAGGTTACATAAGAGAAGTTTCCCTGCTGTAATTTTTGCATGGTAATTTGAATAGATTGTGATAGGTAGATTTGGTCAACAGTAAAATCTCAGAGCACTTCCTTCAAATGATTACAGCAGATCAAAAGGAAAATACATTTTTTTATTTTTAAGAATCAGATATATAAATATATTTGTTTACCTCATGGCTTTATTTTGTTGGAAAAACAAACTGGCTGAGAGCATAAACCTAGCTAACTGTAAAAATCTGCCACATATCTGTAGACAGGGAACATATTTTCAACCCACACACCTCAGTGATGCTCCAGACATAGCTAAGGTCCCAGCAAAACTGAGTGATGCAGACAGAAATGGGAAGAGAAGGAAGTAAGCCAAAAGTTGTTGATGAAACTCTCGGTGTCAATAGCATTACAATACTCAAAATTAAATTTATGTCAAAAAGAAAAACAGTTTCTATAAAGGCATAATGAGACGTAATTAATGACAATTAAACAATATTCTCCCTCATGCCTGTTCATTACAATACCTATGCTGGGTATTGCAATAAAAATTCCATTTAAATGGCATTATTAATTAAGTTGTTTTCCTTATTCCTGGCAGTAACTGAGCCTTACAAACAGCAGAAAAATGTTAACTTGGCATTGCAATCAAAAAGAAATATTATATTGTACTTTATTGATAAAGTAAAATAGATTCTTAGGTATATTTAGTCATTGCTTTAGTCACAAAATTCAGTTTTGTGATTGTCAAGGCTACAAATCAATTAGTTATGGAGAGTGGTTCTGCCCTACTATGACTTCTGCCACTGAATCCAACAGAAAGGGCAGCTGGTCCCCCACAATCTGGGAAGATCTGTGAGTGCCAGCAGCTGTCATACTAAATCCTGACTAATAATGGGGAACCACTGACAACAAACTCAGAAATAGCACTGAGGACAGAGGATGTTAGCCCTAGTCTACAGAAACAGACAATTAAATGATTTTTAACAATTACTTAAAACTCACCTCAGATAGTCACACACTATCTTTTTTACACTTTGCATCCTTCTAATGCGTCGGTCTCCTCTAATAAGGAAACTTGATTGCAATTTTTCCTGGACACTTCCTTCTCTTTCTACCTAAAAACCTCTTGAGCTGCTCTGTTCTTATTCTCATGAAGTTTTTGAGATGACTCTGAAGACAGCTGTCCATTATTTGAAATATACTGGCACATAATGTTCAGCTTATTTTTAATATTTGGGATGATGATAAAACAGTAACATTTTTAGATAGACAAAAAGCACGAGTGCTTATTATAATAATTGCAAACCAAGCACAATGTAGCTATTTTTATACAGTGCAGAAAATACTAATTATCTGTAATTATCAAACATGGCTTTCTAGTCTGGTATTTTTTCCATTCACATTTCATTTGAAGCTTTCATCATGATCTTATGGTTATCTGTGTTGTAGCAGAACCCAGGTTTTTCTACTGTTTCCCATAGAATGAAGTACCAAGTAAAATACATGTTTTCCCATAAGATATTTCATCTGTTAAGTCTAAATATTGGCTTTCTTTTCTGTCCAAACTGAATTTGCTTAAGTAGGAAAAAAATACTGATAGATAAAGAAAGTGGTCAAGTGATGAAGGCAATAGTGACAAAAATAATTATTTGGCCTTTTAAATGAAATGAAGTTACTTTTTGTTTGTTTTTGGTTTTCTTTTCTTCCAACAGAAGAGACACCCTTCTGTAATCACCAACATGTAAATACTTGCTTTATCACAATGAATAGCTGACTGGTGTATATTCTTGTTCTGACCACTGATAGCTGATATAAGGCTAACAAAATGATCAACCCCAAGTTACACAAAGAGTGAAGTGCTCAATGACTTCAAAGTATGACAGGCTGCCGTGAAGCAGTCAGGACAGGAAAGGCCTGACTAAGTAGCTCACATCCTACTGTGCATTCAAATGATATTCTATGTTCATGGAAACTTACTTAGCAGACATAAGACAAAACTCATGACAGATGCCTGCAATTTTTCAGTGTACAGCTCTTCATGCTTAGTTGACTGAATCTGGCATTGTGCAGTTCCAGCACTGACTGAGGAACTGAATTGCTCCCCTCTTCATTTCCATGTACAGTGAAAATGGCAGTAATTTCTTATATTGATTTACAAAATGTCAAGACAGTGCCATTGGTAACGAAGAATCAATTGCTAGAGTGACTCTTGGGGAAGAAAGAGGGGTTCTGCGGTTCCCAAATTCTCATTAATTTCATCCATTAATTGCTGAATCCACACTCCAGCAGAAATAATTAGTACAGTACAAATAGTTTGTTAATACAGCTGGTCAGAGTCTGTGACATGCAACAACATATTGGAAACAACTTCTGACTGGTTAGTTCCCTATAATTACACAGTGGATTTTTCTGTTAGGAAAAATCACATCCAAGAACAACTAAGCTCCTTCACTTAGTAAAATCTAAGCGGAGAGGGAAAATCCCAAAACGTGGAATTGAAGGATGGTGGTTACATATGAAATTTTGACCTGGTGCTTATTTTTGACCTAGGAGGTGCTCTTCAGAACTTTCCTTTTATTCATTCATTCACTGCAAGTGATGGATGCTGAAAGAGGTCGTAAGCCATGGGGAGACAAAGGAAACAAAGTCCTGTGTTGTCTCCACATAGTAAAACTGAACTCTTTCTGGTTTCACATGGACACTCTGTACCAAGCTGGTTAAAGCTGTTAATGTCTATATAGAAAGAGGTCAAACAAACGCCATTTCATTCTTCTTACTCTTTAATGGCTTATATTTAATACTGCTCTTCCCAGTCAGTCCTCCAAACAGGGGAAGAAGAATCTAAAATCTTCATGTTGGAAAAAAAAGGTTGCTTTTTTCCTTGGTTGCAAATCTGATTACAGACAGAAGTTAAGCAAATGAGCAGCTTAAAGAAATTCTAGTGTAAACTTGATCCCAAAATAAGGCAGTTTAAATTCTTTACTCCCCATTTTGTAATCCATTATTTCTGGGAGCTTTTCCTTGAATTCCTGACTTTAAACTAGAGCTATTTCTAATTCCTGTCTTCTATATGTTAATACACTATCTTTTGGTTCAGCACTTGCGTGTTTTTGTTCCTTTATTTCTTTCTCAACCATTTAACAGTAGATAAAGCCTCAAAGCAAAGGACCCACATTTTCCACAACTCCCTCCTATTTTCTCTTAGCAGGTCTAATTGACAGGAATAGAAAGTTTAAGTATCTTGTACACTGCAGAATGGTTGAGAGAGACCACGTGGGCTAGAAATGCAAGAATTCATGGGAAGACTTTCCTTTAGACTGAAATAACATTTTCAATTCCTTGTGATCCCCAAGACTGCATTAAGTGGCTTTAGAGTGTAGTGTCTGCTCTGGTCTCTACCCACGCTGACACTCTCTGCTCTCACCTCATCTTTGCAGACTTTGTAAACGTAGGAGTCTTTCCTGTCAGAGTGATGGAAGAAGTGCAAGACATACCAGACTCTTGATGCAGCTCCTTCCTCTGGCTGGGCTAATTGACGGAGCAGTAATTGACTGAGCAGCTCTGCAAAGGCAGACATGAAGTCTAGCAAACTGTCTCTTCTGCCTTATGTTGCCTGAGCAGAGGCAGCAAGATCTCAAGTCACTTTCTCTACCCCATACTCACTGTAACTAAAATAAGCCTGGGCATGACACATTCATCTCTGCACTTCTGAGAAGGGCTGGGTTACACCACCACTCACGGCAAGAGTGGTCTATTAGTCCTTCTGTCTGCAGCTGCCACAGGCACACCACAGACATCAGCCACACCTTATCAACGTGTACCGGCATATTCTGCTGCAATCATGCTGCAAAACAGGTGATTTCCCAGCTCGACAGTGATACTTCATATTGAATTCATTCTTTCATGCAAATACTACAAGGTGGTAGCATTTTCAAACTTGTGGCAACATATCTCTGTGAAGTACAAGACATGTCTCAAACGGGCTATACAAATGTGACATGCCACTTCAGCTGCTGTAAACTTCAGCAGATGCCAGAACACTATATTGGAGGCAATCACAGGGTGCTAGGGGTCACACAACACTGCAATCCCTCTCTTCTCTTAATATTACAGCCAATTTCCTACTCAGTCATTTCCCTTTCACACCTATGTTATGAAACATGTCTCCTCTGAAGACATGTTTCATAGACTCCTAAAAGGAAGGAGGGTGGTGCAGCCTGAAGAAGAGAAGGCTCTGGGGAGACCTTACAGCAGCCTTCTATTACCCAAAGGGGACCTGAAAGGGACTTCTCACAAAGACAGGAGAAAGGGGAATGGCTTTCACTGAAATAGGACAGGTTTAGATTAGATATTAAGAATAAATTCTTTGCTGTGAGGTGGTCAGACAATGCAACAGGTTGCCCAGAGAAGCTGTGGATGCCCCATCCCTGGATGTATTCAAGGTCAGGCTGGATGGTGCTTTGAGCAACCTGATCTAGCACAACATGTCCCCGTCCATGGCAGGGGGTTTGAAACAAAATGAGCTTAAATATCTGTTCCAACCCAAACCATTCTATGAAACAGTCAACTAAGATGAAGGAGTGCTTCCATCTTATATTAATGATTTCTACTCATTTATACTTGGCTGGCCTATTAAACGGGGAATATTTCTGATATTACATCTGCAGAGACGGGAAAACCACATATATGAATGAGTGCAATCCATTCGTCATTTTATGGACACAAAGTTCTCCAGAGAGCATCTCTGAGTGCTGAATTTTACATTCAGATTGCTGAGTTAGCTGAAATATGTGTAATATCACCAGTAGGCATTGAGCTCCTTATTGACTGTGGGCAGAGGAAGGCTGTTGTGCATTATTTCAGCTAGGATGTGAGCTGGCGTGCGCCCACAAAATGAAATGTTGTACAGCTATCTTTTCTTTACAGGGTATGTGAATAAATGATGTGTGGAGCTTTCAGCCCTTGCTCACTGGAAAGCTCCGTCCTCTTTCCCGAACACAGGAATAGAGGTGCATTAGACATGCTTGTATTTCTTAGTGCGCCTGTGGGAGAAATAATCCCGTAGAGCTGTCTTCCCATGCCCCTCAGATTCATAAGTAATCTGGCTCTTTGGGGCTGGCAAAGTGTAGAGCTCAGCTCACAATCAGTCTCCAGTGTTTTACTATATGTATGGCTGTTTTTCCCGGCTCCTCACAGTGATACTTCATGCCGAATTCTTTCTTGCATATTTATGCATTTATTTAGCAGCAGATGTTTACTTCTGATGATTTATGAGGCAATATTACAGAGACTGAGCACAATTAATGTGTTTTATAAGTGGGATTATTTCAATCCTACTTAAAAAAAGATTCTGTGTCAAAACTTAACTCTAAACCACACCTTTAAACTTCTTGCACATTCACACAAAATAGCCACAAATCCAATGACTGAAGGAAGCTGAAGAGCAGTGGCAAGCCCTACATTTGCATGTACATCCTTTGCTCTTTGGGGCTGGCAGCTGAGGTGGAAAGGGTGCTCAGGGGCTCAGCTTTGCTGGGTCAGAGGGGAATTTCTCCAGCTACTCAGCAACCCAGTTTCTTGCTTTGTTCACAGGAGATTCAACTCAGTAAGAACTACTTCAAAGGCTCTATGGAGCTTATGCTCTGTCTTGCATTGAAATGCAACAAGGTTGTTTGAACAACGACATGAAGATTTAAGGATCTTAAGGCCTTCTAGGCTCTATTATAAATTACCACTGATTTTAAAAAGAGGGAAGGAAAGAGAGATTGACTCTCTTCTTTCTGTTTTCTCTCCTCCACTCCTCAAGATGCTAAACTTGTGTCCAACAAGTAACAAAAACCAGATCAATATATTTCCGTAACTGTGATGACCTAAACTTCTAATTAACAAGTCAGTTAAAAGAAAGTCTTTGAAGACCATTTATGGTCTCAAGAGATTAAAAATCTGTAATCTGGACAACTATGCAAAGGAAGTTATGAGTGCAAAATGATCCTGTTCTGTTCCGTTATTAAAGTCAAGGACATTTTCTCATAGCCAACCATTGCTCCCACTAACTGAGTAAAACTCAAATTCCATACTATTTATAGTGAACATTTATGAAAATAATTAAGGAGATGAAGAAATGAAGGAAATCTTCTAAAATAAAATTTGGAAAACAGATTTTAACAAACAAATAGTGAAAAGTGACATTAATTAAAAATAAACAACCCACAAGAGAGGAAGAAGTCTAAATCTTCACTGTATGTTGCCTTTTGGACAATTATTTTCCCTATTTCACAATCAAATATCTGTATTAGACTTTTGCTCCAGCTCTATACACAAACATACATGAATGTAATGATGAAATAGGTGATAGTTAGCATTCCTAAAGATTGTATTAGCAATATTTCATCAAAATGAGAGGAAAAGAGTTCCAAAGATATGCTGAAAGTTATATTCATATCATGGAATTTTTACAGCCTATATTTTACACATACTTTTATAAGTACTTGACCCCACATAATTTAATTGTAGTTCAAGTAATTCTTTGAAGTTAATTCACTGACCATCAAGCTACAGGATGCTTGCAAAATATTCAAATTTTCTAATTTCTCAAAACAATTGCGACTTTTCATTAAGTCCTTGTGGCTTTTAGTGTTACCAAAGACTTGGCTAGTTAAAGGTTAGTATGTGACAGTCCATGTACAATCCATCAGACACCACTGTTCATAGTGACAATTATAAAAAATGGGACTCACCTATGAAGTAGGACAGCAGTATTGCCAGCAGCACTGAGACCCCTACAGCACAGAGTGCAGTACATTTCCAGCTACAGTACTTCGAAGACTTCTTGAATTTAAAAGCACTTCTGGACAGGGTGTTCCTAGGTAGTGGCCGAGTAGGAGGGGAATAAACAGAGCCTGATGCCATTGTGTACCCTGGCGTGGCAGTGCTGAACAGCGGTGTGGTCCCTGTTCCTGTTTTGAATAGGAAATGCCTGTGAAAGAAAGAGCATATGGTAAAGTATAAAAGTATATCAAGCTGGAGCACAGGCAATCATAACTCTTTTGTTTGATGTCGCCCATTTTTCAAATAGCTAACAACTTCCAGTCTACAAAGGGTCATAGAAGCAATAACTTGTCATGACACTTACATGTAAAAAGACACTTTCCCTTTAAGTGAAGACCAAAGCCCCCCACACATTAATAATACACTGGCATCCAGACAGGAAACAGAACTACCCAAAATACAGTGTAGCAGGGAGGAAGTCTCTCATAGTTTATCCGACAAGTAGGGACAGGCTTTCTGCTGCTGTTTATTTGTGTTGGCTTCTGCAACAGACTACAGGGAACTCCATTAAAAAGTCAATAATGAGCAATGTGACTGCAGTCCACATTACTTATCACAGCTTTCCTACGTTAAGTAAAAAGAAAACAGCAATCTCTGAGTTACAAATTTCTGGCAACTTCTTGAAAAATAGTCAGTTAAAATTTTTTTGGGGGTCTGTCCTAAGTATTCAGCTCACTAGTTCACATCTACTTGCACATATTCCTACCATAAAAAAATCTGATTATGGATACAAGGAGGTAGTTACAGCCTAGCAGAAACAGTCTAAAGAAATATATCTACTAAGTGTTCAAGAAGACCAAAACCCAGCAACAGATGTGAAAAGCAAAGTCAAAGTTAAGCACTCTGTGAGTTACCAGTTTATTTTTTCAATTAAAATTTCCAAAGGAAATATTACTCCCTGACCTTCTATATGGTAGAATCCAGTTCATGCAATCAAAATTACTTTGAAAGAGTCTCTAAACATGGCACATTCTACCTGGAGTTTTTCTCCAGATGCTCATGCACAACTCTATGAACAACAAAACCTCATTCAAAGCAAGGTCTTTGCACCAGAGGTTTCCCACCAAGTTGTTATGTTGGCAACCCTGTAGCATATGGCATGCCCTTACCTAATTAAACCCAGCAAAATGAATACATTATACGTAAAAATTGTAAGAAAGCATTCTGTGGAGACTTTGAACTTACTAACACACAGCTAAACAGAACCAGAAAGGGGTTTGGGTTTTGTCATAGCTAAGAGACACCCATGAATTGCTGATGCCCAGGTCCTCCTGAAGGTAAGTGCATGCTGTATTTGCCTCCTGCCTGTCACTTATACAGCACTGCTCAGAGGACCCAGCACTAACTGAGCCAGCTGCGCAGGGGAAAAGCCCTTCTAGTTAAACCACGTGGCACTGAGCTGCTTCTTAGATGATGGGACTTTGATTCTCTGGGACACATGCTTGGATTCTTGCATAGTAATGGAAAAATTTACACTGTTAGAGACAGTAGAAATTAGTTTGCCCCAATGCAGCCTGAGAAAAATACCAGCAGTTAATAAACAAGATTTGTTGTTTACAGATGATTTTGCTATGGGAGGTTAACGGATTAATTACAACACCTTGGCATAGGCCCTCTACTTGAAAATATTTGCATTACAAACATGATTCCATGAAATATTTTACATAGGTTACTTCATTCTGAATAATATTCAACTTGATGGCAGCAACAGAAGCTAATGCACTAGATCTGTACAACAGCCATGCCCCAATTTTTTTTAGCTTCTGAGCTCAGAGTATAATCAGCAATCTCAAAAGACAAAGTTCTGGTTGTTTAAATCCTGTCTAAGAAGGTACTTCATTAAAACCTGTGACATTTTTCAACGTAGCAAAGACCAAAATAATAACTAGCCCTATGTAAAAATATTTACAACAGCATTACTTGGATTGTACAGATTCAGAGAATCATGTAAATTCATCAAGTCCTGATAAGTGTCTTATCCACTTGACCTTTATTGTTCTTTCCTTTCTGGCTACATATGGTAAATGCTATGTCCAGGTATATTTCACAAACAGATCCCAAAAAAACCCCAACAAATGCAAAGGCAGCTGTTTCCCATTCCATGTGCAATGTGCATTGTTTTGGGGGACAGAAGAAAAGCCATACAATAGATATAACAATACTCCTATATATGAGCTTCCTGTTAAAAATAAGAAGCTGCCTGACCACCCTGCAATTTTCACACTCTCCTTCTTCAGTTGTAACGGTCAACAGACTAAAAATGGGAACTGGCATTATATGAGCACTTGATGAGCACTCTAATATACTTTAAGTTTTAAGAAAATAGCATAATAAAACAGTCTGCCACTGATATTTTCCTTTTTTATTTTCTCTGAGAAAGTGAGAATTGATGCTGGCTCTGGTAGACCACAGACTTCTAGAGACTGTAATCCATATTCTCAAAGCCTTTGAGGAGTTAATCCTATAGATAAACTCCAGAGATGACAGCGATGGTGTGAACTGTCATAACTCTGACAGTCCACCTCAGGCATCAAGGTAATGAAAGAAAATTGTAACTTTTATATGTGAATCTTAGAAAAATGTAGGCTGGAATTGACCCTTAAGATCATTGAGTCCAACTGTTAACTCAGCACTGCCAAGTCCACCTCTAAACCATGTCCCCAAATGCCACATCAACACATTTTTTAAATACCTGCAGGGATTATGACTCAACCACTTCCCTGGGCAGATTGTTCTGACGTGTGACAACCCTTTCAAAGAAGAAGCTTTTCCTAATATCCAATCTAAACCTCCCCTAGTGCAACTTGAAGCCATTTCTTCTTGTCCTATGGCTTGTGAGAAGAAAACAACCCCCACCTGCCTACAATCTCCTTCCAGGTGGTTATAGAGAGTGGTAAACCCCACCCCCCACAAGCCTGCTTTTCTCCAGGCTAAACAACCCCTGCTCCCTCAGCCACTCCTCATAAGGCTGGTGCTCCAGACCCTTCCCCAGCTTCCCTGCCCTTCTCTAGACCTGCTCCAGCACCTCCATGTCCTTCCTGAACCAGGGGCCCAGAACTGCACAAAGCACTTGAGGTGTGGCCCCACTTGTGCCAAGTACAGAGGGAAGAGCCTCTCCTGATCTTGCTGCCACGCTATTTTTGAGACAGGCCAGGAAGCTACCTGGCCTTCTTGGCCACCTGGGCACACTGCTGGATCGTGTTCACCTGGCAGTCAACCAGCACTTCCAGGGTTTTTCTGCAAGACAGCTTTCCAGCCACTCTTCCCCCAGCTGGTAGCACTGCAGGAGGTTTTTGTGACCCAAGTGCAGGACCCAGCATTTGGCCTTATTTAACCTTTTACAGCAGGCCTTGCTCCATCAATCCAGCTTGTCCAGATCATTCTGTGGAACCTTCCACACTCCAGCAGATCAACAGTCCCATCCAGCCTGGTGTGTCTGAACTTGCTGAGGGAGCACTTAATCTCTCCATTAATAAATCATTGATAAAGATTGTTGATAACAGACAAAGCATCATCAGCTGGGCAAGGGAGGTGATTACCCTGCTCTGCTCTGCACTGCTGGGGCGTCACCTTGAATACTGTGTGCAGTTTTGGGCACCGCGATATAAGAAGGTTAAAAAGTTATTAAAGAGTGTCCAAAGAAGGGCCATGAGGATGGTGAAGGGCTTTGAGGGGAAGCCATATGAGGAGCAGCTGAGGTCACTTGGTCTGTTCAGTCTGGAAAAGGGGAGACTGAGGGGAGACCTCATTGCAGTCTCCAATTTCCTTGTGAAGTGGAGAGGCAGACACTGATCTCTGTGGTGATCAGTGACAGGAGCCAAGGGAACGGCCTAAAGCTGTGTCAGGAGAGGTTCAGGTTGGATATTAGAAGAAGGTTCTTCACCTAGAAGGTGGTTGGACACAGGAACAGGCTCCCCAGGGAAGAGGTCACAGCACCAAACCTGAGAGAGTCCAGCAAGTGTTTGGACAACATTTTTGGGCACATGGTGTGACTCTTGGGGATGGTCCTGTGCAGGGCTGGGAATTGAACTTGATGATCTTGGTGGGTCCCTTCCAACACAGCTTCCTCTGTGATACTGGGAAATTAAAGAGGACTGCTGCCAATACTGAGCCATTGGGAACACCACTTGTGACTGGCCACCAGATGGATGGAACTGCGTTCACCACCCTCTGGACCAGGCCATTCAGCCACTTTCTACCCCTGAAGAGTGCACATGTCCATGGCATGATCAGCCAGTTACTCCAGGAGCGTGCTGTGGGAATTCAGGAATGTGCTGTCTTAGCAGCATACAGCACAGCTCCTCACTTTAAGCTATTCTCCTTTACTTTAAATCCCATGAATACAATGCCAGAGTGGTTGCACGGTCTGGCTGAACGCTGAGGGGAAAATAATGACAGAAAAGTCAGTTTGGCATCTTCATGTGGGTTAAGAAAATTTGTTTGGATATCTCTATTTCTAATGAGTGGAGTTATTAACAAAGTTGTCAGAGACTCTCCTGCTACATTAACTCCGAGTGATAAGTATTTAAAGTGTAATGCTATCAGACTTGCACATCTTGTCTGCCTCACTGAGCCATGCCAAACTGTTCCTATGAGACTCTTGGAAGGATATGGCATCTGACAACAAATCCAGGCTGCTTCCAGATAATGCAGAAATTCTTATGCTCTTGAAATATAATCCATCCACAAATGATTTAAATTATCTATATATCTATCTACCTTGCCTTTTCAAACTATGGAGCTCAAATAGCTAATTTCTAAAGCCTAAACTGTTTGCACTACTTGACCAGGCACTGACTTACAGGAAATTACACTATATCTCATCTCATAGGGAGCTTATAGCATCTGCAATAGTCTATCTTCCCTTCAAAATTGATCACATAACATGCATTTGCTACATCTTCACATAAGCAGCACTTTAAATATTTTATTAAGCTACAGAGTACAAAACTCCAGTGAATCATGCTAATATTTTACAAGACAAGCCAGTTCTGTATTATTAAATAATTCAACTTTTAAAGCAAATAATATTTGACTTTTACATTTATTCAATATATATTTCTGCCAACTTATTCAACAGATGTTGCTATTAAAAAGTCAGCTGATCTTAACATTTTAAGTGGGAAGTATTCAGTACCTAAAAAATCTAATCTACAAAACACAAAGTTATATCATAAACTAATCTTTGGATGCAAAGATAGCTGGGAAGTACCCTTATTTCACAAATGGGAGGCATTTTACTTAAGCTTTTGTCCCTACAATAAAAGATGGAAATACAGCATCAAAAATCTCAAAGGTGTCAGCTCAGAAAATAGAAGCATGTGAATAGAAGTAAAGTAATAATGTTTTTAATTTTACTCAGTACTCTTTGAGCACCAAGTGCTGATGTGCACTGGCTGACATGCAGATGGTTTCTCCCTTCTCATACTGGTGAGGAGACAGGGCTCAGAGCAAATCAGATATTTTTTGTGCTGCCACTTCCTTTGCGAAAATAAACCTCTACTAAACTCAGTAAATATAAAAACAGAAGGGGTAAAAAAGTGATAAAAACCGTCCATGAGTTTGGCAGAAAGATTAAGTTAACTGAAACTGTGTCTATATAGAAATGGAGATAGACTATCAAAATATTCAAGGACAGTAAGACTCAGCCCAGAAGCCCAAGTACTTTTGATATAAGACAGCCAGGTGTCCAGCAACAGAAATGTGATTTAGAGTAACTTTCTTCATGAAAGGATCTATGACAAGAACTTTTGACCGCAATTTAGAAGAAAATGGATACTATGCATCAATGAGTGCAATATTATATAAACACATCTGGAAAGCCCTGGACTCCAGATTGCCAGAAGCTGAGATATTATATAAATAAACTATCACCAAGCAAAAAAGGAATATTACACATTACTTCTTAAATAGACTGGTCTCAACTGGAATAGAGTTATTGCATAATTTTAACATTTCTGATGTAATTTTTTACATTAGATACATGACTTTTTTAGCTTATGCTGAAATTGCTTCACCTTGCTAAAGAACAATTTCTCTTATTTTGGGCATCATATATATAGAATGCTTCGCAATACCTGGAAGATGTAAAAAAGCCTACCTTACCATTTCAAAAAACTTTTTGGCAGCATTTTGGTTCTGTTTTAAATTAATTCTTATAGTGCAACACTGCCAATAGAGCGCTGAATCACATGGCAAGTATGTCACACCATATTAAAAGTCACACAGGACTTTACCAAAACTCATACTAAATATGGAATTGTGAATAAGGCCCAGCAAAATTACACTGAACTTTTCACAGTACATCAGAATATGCATCATATTTTATCACCCTGCCAGTGAGATTGAATGGCAGCTACTGTTACTTTGTGCAACATTATTATTTAGTTGTTGTCTGCTATCACAGAATAAAGGCCAATATTGCTAGGCCTTATGCATAGAAGAATGAAACACTCCTCATCTTAAGAGCTATAATACCACTGATCCAGAATAAATCTGTATTTAAAATATATGTGTTTAAAACCCCTAAATCAATTAATCCTAAATCTTTGGATCTTGTGTAACAGCATCTGAAAAATATGGAGGAGAATAAATCTAATTATCCGGTCATGTTTCTGAATAGAGAGATTCCATTGTGATCAGTAAAAAATGTCCTAGTGCTATAGGTTTTCTTGCAGTCCTATCTCCTACACTGTCCTAAATGCAATGTCTGGTCAGTTCCATGATGATCCAATTAGTGAAAAATGGCTTTACAGATCATTATAGCCCATTGCTATAAGACAAGTGAGGAAGAACAGCTTCAACACTCAGAAGACTGCACTACAAAAGGAATCCAATATTAGAAATTATTTCTGTACCTCTGATGGAGGTGTCTGTCTAAAAAGCAGTGTAAGAGGTAGGATTCCTGAAAGCATATGCAGAACAATGAGAAAGTTAGTTTATTCCAAAAATGGTGGAGAAAGAGATAACTTATCAGACAGTGAACAGTTACAAAAGCTGTGTAAAACTGTAGCCAAATAAGCAGAAACAGGAATTACTGTAGTAGGGTAGACCATCAAGAACAACACCCTGTCTGAAAGTGGCCAGTACAAAGGGAGGGAATGAATGCCTTCCAGTCTGTTTATTCACTAACAGCTTGCTCTTTCTCTAAGCAGCCCAAAACTCATGCTCTCACTGATGTCTTGTGGCATTTTGTTCTGCAGGCTAAACATGCACTATATCAAAATGTATTTCCTTCTATCAATTTCAATTTAAATTCAACTGATTATTTCCTTGTTTTTCTATAATGAGTATGTACTGTTTGCCCCGCAGTACACAAAGACAAGTTTTTATAATACTACTCTTTGGCTCACTTCATTTTTTAGGGTAAAACACAAAAAGCATTCATAACTAATTGCCTAAAGCAAAAAAAAAAAAAATTAGGCTTTTTATGGGTCAGGCAAAGGCAACTGTGGAGATGAGGAAAGCTATTTTCAGATACCTGTTGTTTCAGTGCAGAATAAATCAGAACTGACACTTGGATGTTGACAGAATAGAAAGTGACTTGAAGAGAGGTGAAGGAGAAAAGAAAAACTATCCCTAACATTTTTTGCATTTTTTTTCTTTTACCTCTAGGTATCAAAATATCCACATATAGTTAGATATATCTGGGACACTCTAAATCTTTCTTTCATGTAAGCAAAAAGTCCACTAATCTGTTTTTTCTGACTCATCTGTCGCCCTTGCAATTTGAGAAAAACTCTGGACACAATAGCAATCACCAGCAGAGAAGACCACTGTCGACTCAAAAGATCACTGTACTTTACTGGACTCTTCCAGCTAAGGCAACAGCATTCTTTTTTTCTGTAATCACCAATTAAATATTTCATTAAATGAGCACACCAATTTTCACATTGTGGAGCACAGGTTAATCCTCCCCCCAAACCAACTCAAATCTGCCAGTATCCATCTCTATTAAAAATTATCTATTTCCCTCTAAGGTGTGTTGAATCTTTGGAAATTATTACATGAATTAACACATTTTTAAGCAAGCCTAGGGAAAATGTCTTATGCATTCTGTTAAGGTCCTCAATCTATTAGCCTGGATTCACTCTGAGGCACAAGAGGTAACAGACCTTAGACACTTAGGATTAGAAACACATCAATTTCATTCTCCTAAGGCTCCAGAGGTGGAAAAAACTTCTATCAAATCCACTTTGAGTGAATGCAAGTTGAGAGAAATGTAAATTTTAGTGAATTTATGTTTCAGTGGCATACTTCTGTATCAGGACTCCTCTGCTTAGAATTCAATAGTACTCCTAATGACCTGGGTTTGACTTTTAATATAAAGGTACTGTTGAATTCCTAGGAATAAAAACTGTTAGCTATTCTGTATTGTAATGAACAAAACTGTGATGACTGCTCACCTGAACTAAAATTATACCACCAGATTTTTTCCCCCAGATGGTCCCAGTTCATAATGCACCTATCTGGAGTTAGAAGTAAACAATAATTCTGCTTTTCAATAACATAGTAGAACTTTCTACAAAAGGTTGGCAGCACCATGAGGCCAATGTAAGCAAATAAGACATAAGGGTAGCCAAAATTTTATTTTTCTGATGTTTCAAATGGGAAGAATAGATTTTCAGACAGAACACACTTCTAAGGTTTGGGAGCTCTGCCTCAAACAGATCATCACTGACACATGCAGAGATAGTGCACATCTATCTCTGTGCAAAGACCCTAGAAGTTTATTTGTCATTTCCATACAAAGAGATCAATTAATCTTCGAGTTAAAGAAAGGAGGGATAAATCCAGCTGCAGCTATTATAGTTTGCTCCTACTTCTCTCATTAAGGATTTTTTTTCTCTCCCTGACTTTCTTGAATGCAAACCAGCTGAATTTTTCCCTCCTGGGAGTGGGTTATCATGCTTTTCTGTTTGTTCAAAAAAACCTTATGACATACATTGCCCATCAAAATGAGGAGAAAGCCATTAAATGTGCAAAAGACAGTGGTCCAAGATCACGATCTATCACAGTACTGCACCTACTGACTGGTGTGCCCTCTCTCTGCTGACAGACCCTATTCATGCTGGATTCAACTGGGTTCCCTGAGAGAGACCATGACCCTCACCTGCCACCTGACATTAGAGACCTCTGTCTGATTTTCTAATGGATAGATCACATCAATAAATACAATTCCTTGCACTGAGTTGAGGAAACAGATAGAAAGAAAAGATTAATCTCTGCTGACTAACATTATAGGAAAGATGTAAAAGATAACAGAAATTCCTGGCTAGGTTTCATGTGAACTCTGGTTCATTGATGCATGAGAAAAGCTTTCCCAGCAGGCTCTAGCAGGAATTGGATTTTTGTTTCTCTGTGAACACTTAATGCCTGTCTTCATCTTCTTTGAACATTCTTCTGAGATGAAACCTTGTAGCTGGTGGTGTTTGCCCTTAGCACAGGCTTATGACTGACTTCCACAGAACCATATGGCTGCATTTAACATAACTCCAAGCCAGCACAGAAACTGTGTTATGCTGTGAATTTGTCTTAGTTTATTTTCTGGGCAGAACTGCAATAGAAGAAATTTCTTAGGAAGAAATAGAAGCGAATTTCCGCTTCCTTGGAGTCATTATTAATGCTATCACAATCCTGGAAAAAGCTTCAAGATCACAGCAGATGAAATGATGATCAAAGTTTGGGGGAAAGAAAGGAAGAGTAGATTGCTATTATCCCAGCTATTACCCATATGTAAAAACAGAGGAAACATCTGTGCGAAGTGGAGATAAGCCCCTTCTACCAAATTATTCAAATGTTTCAGAAAAGCACTTTACATATGGCAACACTTGCTTGAATTTGGCTTGGTTTACACCAAGAACCTGCCTTCTCTGCAAACTGAGCACTGACATCTGAGAAAGAACAAAAGTCCTACTAGGGTTAAAGTGTCTTCCTTACTGCTTGTGTGCTCTTTCACATCTGCCTCCTGCAGGCCACAGCTCCACTGCTGGCTGCTGGAGAGAGAATGGAGAAGTCAGGCATAGCAACTTGCAGCCGAAGCTTCAAAGAACAATTCTAATCTGCTGGGAAAATCACCAGGACATGATTTGAAGGACTGAATACTGACAAAAACCCCAAACTTCCTCTCCTTCAGTGCATTAGAGTCCATCTTCCTTTCCATCACCCCTACGTTCTTGGTGGTACAAGAAAGAATGCAGTGCTACAGGATGGAAAGGGCACCTGTTTTCCTCTTATTTGTTTCTCCAAATTCAGATTTGGGCTGCTAATTCTGGACCCCAGAGAAGGAGTAGTTAATTTCTGCACATTTAGGATCAAAATAATCAGAATAATTAGATGGCTCTGCCAAGCCTGCTCCTTTGTGCTCCTCTGCTATGCTGCACTCTGTGAAGATGAACAAGGGCAACAAACAAAGCCAAGCCACACTTTGCAGAAATGAGCAAGAGAGTCCAACACAAAGAAAGTCTTGTGCTGGGTGAACAAGGAAAGAAACCTGGCTCAGTTGTAGCTACTCATACTGCTCACTGCAGGACTGTCCCACTACTTACTTTCCAGATAAGAGTAAAACGCGATCTGTGTATTGCTGGAAAAATATCAAGTAGTTCTGTTGCCTTACAGGCTTCCTCTGGGTCTCTCAGGACTAGTACTCACACAGACCTATGGTACAGTGAGTGACTCGGCTCTCGATATTGTTGATGTTCAATTCTGAAGAAGGCAGCACTTGGGAGTGAACTTGGCAGCCCTTTACTGCACTTATACTGAATTCAGTATTTCTGATGCAATATTCCTGCTATTACAGTTCTCCTCTCTCCAAAGGAAGGGAGAGCAGAGGAAAGCATCTGAATTTTGCAGTGAGGACCTGAAATGTTTATGTGAGCAGTAAGGATTTGTATTACACTTCCTTATCTTCTCCGCTCTTCTGGAATCATATCGCTAACAAGACAGTCAGGAAAAGTTGTCTCTGAGATGAGGCACTCTAACCTTAGCCAATTCCTATCTTAAATAATGAATAAATTACACTTTCCAAGCAGAAAATCAAAGGAATGTAGAGCAAAGCTACTCCTCCAATCTTTTTACTACTCTTGCTGTCTTCATAAAGTTGGAAGAGAACAATTGCTCTAAATGTCTCAAAAGGCACACAGAGAGTATTTAAAAAAGAAATATAGTTTAAGAAGGCATTATTTACCCAAGGATTAATTCAGAAGTTGGAACAAAGGTTGAAATTTTGTCTGGACTGACTGAGCATAGTCTCTCATATGCAACATGCCACCTTTCACAAAACTGAGAGACCACCATTCACAGATTCACAAAGGCAGAGGATTACACCTTTTGCCCAGAGGAGGGTGATGCTTTATATTTTATGGTACTCATTTTCACACACAACTTTTTGCAGATGGTCTTCTCTTCATGCAATCAGCATTATCAGAGATATTGAATGCAGGCACTATACAGTCATCCAGGTCTTTGTTTTGCTGTGACATTTGGTATGGTTTCCTCACCTGTTTGAATGTGACAGAAAGAATCTCCAGAATCTGTTAAAATCCCCTTCTGGTTCAACTTGACCTGCACTTACTGGGATGGCAAGCTCAGCTACAGCCAAGAAACTGCAGAAAGAAGTTAGCTTTTAACTTCTCAAGGTTTTTGTGCTAGCTTTATGATTTTTTCTTTTTTTACTGAAGTGTTAACTTGTGATTTTATTTAAGAAAGTTTGAAGAAACTTTGGAAATCATATTGAAAGCTTTCTCATCTGCATAGGCCATCACAGATAGAAAATATATGGTTTGACTATTTCTGGCCTCTGTCACTAGTAGAGCATATGCCAGCAGCCAAGGTTTCTCCCCATGCTGAGTCAGTCCCATAGGTGATGAGGTGCATACAATTCATTTCACAAATAATCACAAGCAGTAAAATACAAGAAATTATCTCCATTTTCATCGTAGACACTCAGCCTCTAGTCCTCTAGCATTTCATCTGTCTCCCACCTTGCCTAACCAACCAGTCTAAGTTCCTTCTTATGGACTACTCCATCTACCCATTTGGACGCCCATTCCTACCCCTTCTGTACTCAGCCTCTTTCAATTTTCTCCTCTACCATATTAAGTTTAATAGAGCATGCCCTAAACTCAGCTCTCCTGAACTTTCTCCCAAACGAACGACAAAAACCCTGAATCAATCTCCTCACAAAGAATTCCTACTTAAATACAACAGAAGTTTTCTAACATTACAAAAGTATGAAATTTTCAGAAAATCTGGGGACAATAGAAAACAGAGAATACAGAATATAGAAAAAATACAGAAATAGAAAACACCAGCATGCTTTATCTATAAGTAATTTAAATACAGTCATTTGCTAATAGTGAATCTTATATATTTTCAGATTTTGACACCCAGGTAACTTAGGGAAGAGGACTACCAAGTTAGGTAAAAGGAAAACAGACTTCTTACTTCAAACTAAGCTGATTTGTCAACAGGTACACTAACATATATTTGTACATCTGAGAAAATAATAAAGCCAACAATACATACCACTAAAATACACTGAGATTTCCAGCTGTCCTATGACAATTAATGCACACTGAATACGTCTCCTGAAGCAATAAACAACTATTCTTTAGGTCTAGGCCTATGAAACATTAGAATTTCTATGTAAAATGTATATTTCTATAGTAATTCTTAACACCAAAGGTGTCAAATTGATTACATAAATATTCTCTCCATAAGCCATACAAATTAAGAAATAGTATATCAGAATGCATGACATGAAAACAAAGAAACAAATATATAATGATTCTAGCTGTGACACAGTATGTTAGTGACATTGATAAACTGAATCTTCATGCTGATAGCATGTTGTAGTCTCAAATCTATTATGCTTTGGAACTGATGTATTATTATCTCTGGACAACTTTCACACCAGGAGATGATCCCTGCTAGCATAATTTTAAAAATGAAGGGATTACAAACAAGATAAATTTCATTGTATTGTTACCTGAATTAGTCTCAACTAACAGAAATTTCATATAACATACACCATTTGCTAAAATACTTAATTTGTTGATCCTATTACAAACATATAAAGCATAAACCAGGCACAGTTCTATTAACTCTACTACAGCATTTATGCATCTGAACCAGTATTGTATGGTAATTGTTCTACAGGGAACAATAATATTTGGCTTTGTTCTGTTTTAATACACTATGCTTACAAATTTTACTTTGAAGACAATATATTGGGATCTTCTGGTAAATATCTGCAATATCTTTGAGTTTGCTGATAATGATTGACTAATTGAATTTAACATACAATTCTCTTCCTGCTGTTGATTTTAATTCGTGGCTAGGTGAAAGCTTAAGAGTTTTTGGGAGAAGCAGATCGATGTACTGTGTCAATATATATTACAGATTAATTAGTAGGCAACTGCAGATCTCCTCATTTAATCAAATAGCACATTGTCCCTTTTATGAAGTTAGGAGTTACCATTAACAAAACAGAATTTGGACATAAAAATTTGATTTTTAGTGGAGTATGAACAAATTAACAGAGAAAGGTAAATTTATGATTAACAATTCAAAAGTGGTACTGCTTTGTCAGGGTTTTTTTTCTCTGTGTGTGTGGAACAGAAATGAATTATACTGATTTGGCATGAGAATGCCAAGAAATAGTTCAAAAATTAGACACAGATTATCGACAAAGTTAAGTAGATATGGAACAATTATAAAATAGAAATTTTACTTAAACAAATTGAAATATTAATTTATGTGGAATTCTCTACTTAAAGTTACATCTTTATCAGCAGTTTCAATCTCAAACTAGCTGGCAAAAATATTAGAGATTAGGTATGTAACTCCTGCTAACTTCTTTGATTGGTTATTCTTTATCCTATAATATATGTTATAATATTTCTAAAAGACATATTTGCCAAGTAGTAAATACATTACAAAGGAAGGATCGGACCTGGTAAATGTGTAATCATGCAAAGAGTTTGCAACAGCCTGCAGAATTGTGCCATCGAGAATTAATACAATGTCAATTGCATTCTTAATGTCTTAAGTCAAAGCAAGCAAGATTTGACAGTCAAAGCTTAAGGTTTTGTATCTGCTATGAGTCAGTATGACAAATTATTCAGACTAATTTTTTAAAAATCAGACATAAGGATGAGTATGTTTGTTCCAGATGTTTTCCTGTTGCAATAACTTTTTAAAAAAATCACACTTTGTCTTCTGTGTCAACCGTTAGCATCATGCAAACACTGAAGAGTCACATACCCATAACTGCTATCGTGATATGTTGGAGAAAACACATCCATCTCTATAAGGTTGTCATGACCATTTGCAAGGACTGCTTGACTTTCTAATTCTCTATACATAAAGATACAAAAAAATGAAATTAGAGGTGCAATTTCAAATTAAAGAAAGGGATGATCCCACAAAAAAGAATATACTAATTCTGCCACATAACTTTGTGCAAAACTGACTGTGGGATTTATCTGCCTTCCATGCTGTCCTCTGAACTACATACTGGATTGTAACCTGAAGACACAGTGTTATAAGGCTAGCTTTAGGTGGTCATTACCCTTTGGTGATCCCTTATTTATGTGCAAGTCCTTGAATAAAATTCCCGACTGCTGCCTGTGGCAAGGCAGGCTTAAGGACTGAGCAGTGCATAGTGGGGGATGTTGTTTACTTGGTGACACTGGACCAGAGATGAAGTAATAAAACTGAACTGAGACTATTAAAAGACAGTCTCTTGCTGGCTATCTGGCACAGCCAGCCAGCAAGAAAAATATGCAGAGAGCTGGCTACCAGAGTGAATGGGGATCTCATGTTTTGCAAATGACAATGCACAGCAGCAGGAGAGGCAAAAGAAGCATCAGAGTCTCTGGTTCTCTCAGGGAATAGTAAGGAAATGAGGAGGAGAAATTAAGTAAGTCACTATGATTTTTTTTAGAACTGCCTATTTCTTTTGTCCTATCTAAAATGGGGAATGATTTATATGGGGAAAAAATACTTGGGTCCATTCTTACTTCAATAACTGCGTACCTTTTAAAACAGGGATGATAAACTCAAGGGACACTGCAAATGATACAAAATTCTGGACTACTGGTGCTTGCCTAAGAGCCAGGGGACAAAATACACAGCATGATCAAATTCCAAATACTTATAGTGACAGCAAGGGATATTTGAGCAGGAAAGATGCCAGAGGGATCAAGCAAAAATCTAAAGTAAGACACTACTGACATCAAAGAAAGCTTATAAGCATATGGGCTTGGTGTTTTAGGACTCAAACAGATGCTCAGTGAGAACCTGACAGTAAGAGAATGTCAGAAGAAAACAGAACTTTTTTGACTTTAGTATTTGAAAACAATATTTAATTTCTAATGTCTGTATATAATGAACCCATATTATGGCATGTCAATTTTTCAAATGCACTCATGCTGTCAGCAATCTAAGCAGAGTCCTGTTTCTTCAACTTGCAGATCAGCAATGTGAGCACAGTGCTTAACAGGGTCTTCAGAAGAGCAGGACTTGAACTCCATCCCCAGTTTCTGCCTTTATTTTGTACCATGCACCTTCTCAATAGAAGTAACATCTCTAATCAAGTCCATGTGTGAAAACCTGGCAGACGTACAGATCAGAACAATTTGAATTTGATTAAACCAGGCACTGTTTTAATGCGTGGAGTGTGTAAAATAGGTGGTTTGAGCAGACTTTAACCTCCAGCAACACTGTGCTTTTGTGGACAATCAATCAGCCTCTACACAAATTGATTTAAAACTTCCCTGAAAACTATCAACACCTGTTCCATACCTTAATCAATATTGAAGGCAATTGGGCCACTGGCAGTCCACCTCAATAATGACACATGTGCATGTTCATCACACTTTTAGAGTTTCTAAAGTCTTTACATTCTAAAATGAACTTTGAATCAAGTTTACAGAACAGTTTTGAAGTAACACATTCCAGAAAATATTTTGTCTATATGATTTCAGAGGTATTCCAGTACTTTAATTAGGTTCCTCAAAATACTAAAATATTTTCTCATCATCAAGTATTTCTTCAACCAATTCCTTCTTTTTTTCTTGGTAAAATAAGTATCTAAGTAGTTGAATACAGTAATGTTCCTAAGACTCTACTGTTAATACTCAGTTGTAAGAGAAGACTCAGCAGTATCTGTAAACTATGAAAAACATGTTAGTTTCTTGGCTAGTTTCTATAAAAAATTCACAGTCCATCATACAAAATGCAACCATCTTTCAAATGAGGTACTTTTTACAGAAAATACAGCAAGAAAAAGCAAAGGTCTTTGATTCACTGGCGTGTTAGCACAGATTCTGAATAAAGTTATATAATGTTCTCAGAGATTTATTCCTTGATTGGAATATGTAAATTACCTCTTACCAATAAATTGATCTTTTACATTCAATGATTGAAATTAATGAAATACTTCCTAGGAAATGCACCAAGAGATGCTACCAGCTTATTTTTATTTACAAATGTATGAGTTCTAACATAGTTTTCCTCTGTGCATCTCTAACATTCATAATTGACCGTGCATTAGAAAAATTCTGCACATTCAAATATTTAACAGAGAGAGCACTTAAAGAAGTGATTTACTATGTATTTTTAAATGTCAGTAATTTAGATCCTACTAGAACTTAAAGTCATGAGAAGGTTACTACTGATACTGGTAATCAAGAAATCATTACTAAAACTAGTAGCTGAATGAAAACTTAAAGCTCAGTGATAATAAAACCCCACTAATATTTAATTACTAAATGATCTTTTATCATAGTCAGACATCTGACATGCAGTCATATATTTACATGACTCTGGCTGTCCAATCAGTAATTCAAAGAAGAAAATGGAAAGATTTTGATTTCTTCAGAAGTTCATATTATTCTCTATTGCTGGCTCCTCCAGCAGATCTGTTTGCTCTACAAATGAACCTAACTTACATATGGCTAGGTTACAGTCAAATAGTAAAGATTATTAAATGTTCAATGAAAGGTCTTACAGTCTGCAGGAAACCTACAGGAAATATTCTTCTATTGTCTTGGGTCTTTTTGTTAATGTAGATTCTACTGAGCACAAATAGAGGGAAGACAATTTCTGCCTCTGCTCGGTAATCTCATTGTTATTTAAAGACAGGATCAAAGAAACATTCACATAATTCATTTAAGTTGCAGTTTTAGGTCCTCATAAACATTTAAGGAAAGAGTCTTTTTATATTTAAAAAAATGTGAATTGGAGTTTCTGTTGGACATCACTGATCTGTAACCTCACAGTTTTTAGCCTCACAGTCTGTAACCTCACATCTTTTTAGCCAGTAACACCAACGTTTCACACACATCCATTAGCTCTTGTTGATGTACTTTGCACAGAGCCAAATTGCCATATATCCTATTAAAAACACAACAGAATCCAATATTATGGAATATATACCTTTTGAAATCACTTTCACTACTACTGCAGAGCAATAGGGACTAAAACCTCCCCCAAGCTTTACAAATACATCCCTCTCTCCTACATGCCCATACACAAAGCCAGCCACAATTCACTGCCCAGCTTTACATGGCAGCAAACTGCATGTCATTTTTATGTCACCCATCATCAGTAGGAGCCTATAGAGCTAGAAAGACAGTTGTGTATACAGGCTGACATTCACATTCTCTACCTCTAAATGGCTGTCATCTAAGTAAAAATAAAAAAAAAAAAAAAAAAAAAAAAAAAAAAAAAAAAAGAGAGAAGGAAAAAAAGCCCCAACAATAAACATAAACTAAAATATTGCCAAAGAGGGGATAAACTTTTTTTAGTCCAAGAAAAGGGTGAAGGAGGAGAGCTATCACAAAGTTGTTAATACAGTGGATACTGAGCCTGAAAATCACACTCAGGAGGGAACCTTAACCAAAAGGGGAAAAATCAATGACAAATAAGATGGGTTCTACACCTCTACACCAGAGTTCCAACCAAGTAAGACTACTAGAAAAAACCAAAGTAGTAGGGCTCTGCCAGTTCTTACATGAAATTTTTACATTTTACCTCATTCACAAGTGTTCAAAATTTGAACACTCAAAATACCCTTAGCTTTTAATCAGAAATGTTTAAAAGATGAAAAGACTTTACTATGCAAAAAAATGCTTATGGTTTAATGGAGGTGGCATTCTCATTCAAGTAGTCCTACACCTTTATAAAGACAATAAAAACACATATGACAATGGAAGCAAACATCAAAGACCTTACCCATTCTACTTAAGATTAACTACTATGAGGAAAACATCAAACATCTCCTTCCCCACTATAAACTTATTTGTTCTATAAGAAAATTTTTTCTTAAAGCACTAAACTGTTTGAATATGATGATGAAATCTCTTCAGTGGAATGCTGTTTCACAGTGCTTATGTCTCAAACGGCACAGGAGAGTCCAAGAAAACTAAGAGAAGGAATAGCCATTGCCTGAAACATCTATGGCAACCAAAACTACTTAAAAGAGAATCTTAAGATCAGGTATGCTTTAAATTGGTCAAAATTATCTTTACTTTGCTATGAAACATAATATAAAGGGATTCAAAGCATAATCTGAAGGGATTTTCACAAACACTTTCAAGAACTACTGTCAACTTTAATATAGTAATAAACGCTCTGTTTAATAACTAAGTTGAAATATTATGGCTTTCCTTAATAAAAAAATCAGTGCTGATTGAGTGTTACATGAATACCAATTAATCACTGTAGGTAAATTCAGCTCTGTGCCAGTAAGTCCTATCAAAATTTTTATAGATTCTTCTGCATCTAAAAAAGCTAGTGTCACTCTTCATATTAGCTGCTTCTTTCCTAGAGGCAGTTATCAATGACAAATTTATCATTACACTGAAACTCAGTTCTTTCGTCTCACCAAATCTTAGTATCTTTTAAAACACTTAGCTTCGCATAAGTATTTCTTTCAAGGTACCAAGTACAAGAGTTAAAAACTATTACAAAATGTTATTTGACATTTGATCTGTATGACAGTACATATTTGACACATTTCTGGCAAGCAAGGCAAGAAATTTCTTCAAACAGGCAAAAGTCACAGGCTATGAACAGGAAGGGAAACGCCTGTCTGGAAAAATTAATATACTCTAATTACTCTGGAATAGGATTGTAAGGGAGAAGAGTGTCACTGAGGATTTGAGAGAGAGGACATATTTTTCAGGACTGAAAATTTTCCAGTTTTGCTCGCTGAATGAGGGGAAGTATCTGCAGGTCAACTTCCATTAAGGTAAATGTTTTCTCTAGCAGTGCCACAGACTGTAGTAGTACCTAAGTAATTACCTGCTTTCCAGAGGTGCATTACTGCCAAGCACCCAGCTGTCCTGCAGCTGGACTGACTCAGGTGTGGTTTGCAGCTCGGCGGGCAAAGCAGCCGGCGGGGCCGGACTCTGATTCCTCCTATTTGTCAGTGAGTTTCTGTTAAGTGAGGTGATGGATGGGTGATGCTGTGCTGAATGCTGCTTGTGAGAAGGTGGCAAAGGCTGCAGGGTCGACTGGCCTTGGTTATTTGGAGGTTGCTCTAAGAAGAAAGAAAATTAAAGTTCGTTATACATCTTGGCATTTGCACAACCAAAGCAGAATGAGAAATTCAATATAATCCTATAATCTAATATATTTGCATATTATTCTATTAGCAGACATTCAGTGACATTCTGTAATAGCAAGTTTACCCTTGATACACCAAGTTCTAATTAATACACAACAGATGGTAAAATTGCTTTTGGTTTTAATTTGTTTCAGTTTTTTTTTTTAATCTGGTTTTATTAACACCTACAGAAAATAGCATCTGACAGATCCCCTAATGCGCCTTTAGACTTCAGCTTTTTTTAACAAACCAACCCTGAAATTAAATGGGTAATTTCAGTAGAACACAAAGGTTTTCAAAATGCATATAATCCCTATAATTATTTAATGGAGATTTTAAGCTTTATTTAACTGCAATAAATTATTACAAGCTAGTTGCTAAACAGCAGTAGACTACTCTAGTTTAGTGCATTTCAAATAAGGCAGATCTGCACTATGATCTGCTAATAGATGCTAAGTATTCTTTAGCAGAAGGTCACTCTGTGAAGCAGATGTTGCTTCATGGATATTTAACAGACTGATTCACATCTGATTACAACGTCAGAAGACTCATATACTTAATGACCGTCACATCCATTAGAACACACACAGAACAGATTTTCCAATTTCACACCATGCAATATAAATACAGCTTGGAGGAAATCACAGGTGATAAGAGAGTCAGGCCATTGAAACAAAAAGAAATATTTTCTGACTTAACCAAAGCACACAACACCCATAAAGCTTAAACTCAAAATCTCAAAACAGCAAAACCTGCAATTAAATATTTCTATCAATGTTAGGTTTTAGCAATCTGTTCCATAAAATCACTGGCAAATAAGTCATAAATATAGGACAAACACTTTACAACACAATGCACAAAAAACCAACTAACACATAACATTTATGTAATTAAAACTGCAATCTATTTCTTAACACTAATGTAGCAGAACATACTTCATAATATAAATGCAAGTGTTAAGCAGAGCAGAAGACACAGGACATGCACTTCTCTCACAGTGCAAAAGCTTTCAGGTAGTTTTTTAATTAGTTGTTTGATTTCCATAAGCAATTCCCTTTTGAAACCGGTTATAATTGCAAATTGTTACAAACTCAATAATAAAACCCTGGTACAGAGAACACAGGAAAAGTATTTCTGTTGAAACAGATGTTTCCAACAACTTACAGGTGACTGCTACAAAATTAACTTAACTGTGAGCAATTTCTGAGGTTGTGAACACAAGACAACATGAAAACGTTAAGAAATAGACTTAAACAGAAAAACCAAGTCTTTGGAATAATTTCCTTTCTGAGAACCACATTCTTCTTTCCAGGGATTTTGTGTGGTCAACACGACTTTTGTCACAAACAACAGCAACGCTGAATCTCTCATTAAAAGAACAACAGCATTTATACTCCTAGTGAGGTTTTCAACACCAAATCCCTAATGCATTAATGCAAAATTCCAGTCCAGGTAGGATACAGCCGATAAACTTTATCTTCACCAACACTGACACAAAGGCTGTCACTCCATGTGATTACAATCACTGTCAAGGGCTTTAAGCCACCTTTCAACAAGCCAACTGAAGAAACTTAACAGACCAACACTAGAGCAAAGAATTTTCCCCGTATCTCTTAAAATTTTATCTGATTTAGATAACAAGCTGGTGCTATTTATCAGCTGGTGCAAAATTAACTGTGGCTTTATATTTTGTAATACATAGGCGCATGTGTGTATAAAAAATTATATATGTGCACGTGTCTAAGTATTTACACACATGTATATGCAAATACATACAAATAAATTATTAATTACAATAATTAATTACAAAAATTACAGAAAAATGGCAGGTGGAATGAAGTAATTCACATGAGTTTATTTTAATTGGATAGATAAATTAATTTAAATAGTTCTTAGGATCAGACTTTTCTTTTTTATTCCCCTTTTTGACTCTCCTACCAGCCTAGCCTTATTGGACAGTTTTGCCATGATCAGTGCAAAACTCTCTTACACTGCAGCTCCTATCAGCTGAAATGTTATCCTGACATCCCTCTTGTTCATTAATTTCTCTTCTCATTTACAGTCTCTGCTGCAAATCAATCTTTCAGTCTATCATTTTAAGTACTAAAGGTCTTGCAGCATTCTCTGCTAAAGACAAAGTAGAGGATTGATCATCATTGTTCTCTTGCACAAAGGAGGGTGTGAGCGCCAGGCTTTGTCTCAGGTAGATGTCACACCTTCCCACACACTCTACCCCATGAGGAAGATGGAGAGTGAAGGTTCTGTAAAGAGAATTTATATACTCCACAAATAAATGCACAGATTTAATAATTACTCTCAAAAAACGCTGGAAGAATGAAATTGGATTACTCAGACCACAGGCCAGCTACACAGGCCACTATTTGGGATTTAGATTATTTCCCTATAAATTTACTGTGAACCAAAAGACTCTTCTGCTAAATAACATACAAACTTTACTAACTGAAGATACAGAGGAACATAGAAGTTAAGAGAGGCTAGGAAGGAGCTAGAAGGCCATCCAAGTGTGATTTTGCAAAGATCACTTGTCTTCCAATCCCATTTTCTCTCCACAGAACGTTGACAAGTGACATTTTCTCGTGTCTGAGGGTGGCTTCAGTTGCAAAGGAACGTACAGCTTCCTCAAAATCAAAAATGCCTGAAAAATCTGGAATGATTTATTTCTTTTCTAATTGTGCAAAAGCTACAGGTAGAGCTGCACTTAACAAGGTTAGATTTTCCATAAATCAACAGAGTTAAAATCTATACTCCTCTAAATTTACTCTGTCCTACGCTGTCATTCTGAGTGAGAGATCACTGAGGACTGCTTTTTGGATCTTTTCTCCAACCTGCCAGATTTCCCCAATACACAGTCCTTTGATTGCTGCACAATTTCTAACAAAAACCTAATATTGCACCACTGATTTGTGAAGAAGAATCAGCACAATAGTCATGTTTTGAATGCCAGTCTTAAGCTGGAGCCAGATTTCCTTTACTCCTCTAAGGAGTTAAGAGTTAAAAGAACAGCTTTCAGTATTCCCGAGGCTTTCACACAAAGCTATCAGTCTTATGGAGTAAGAACCTCTCAACATCCCTGTGACACTGAAAATATTCCCACAGCAAATGCAGGGAAACTGAGGCACATATGTTAAGTGATTCACACTGCTGTCCTGAGAAATCAGCATTACTGTCAGAATAGTTCCAGTTTTCTTGCTTTTCCTACTTAACAAGTTTATAAGTAGAGTGGGATGACACGATATGTACTTCATAAAATCTGCAGCACTGGACACTACTCGCTGTAATAACAGCCCTCCGTGTGCTGCAATATCAAGTGTCAAGACCCTGTAACTTCTCTTTCTTCCTATCAACCACTGGAATCCTAGAGGGAAATATATCTTCCCTTGCTTATTGAAAAGACAGCCCTGGGACTTGGCCAGCTCCCTTACAACAACCCACTTATTAGAAGAAAAAGCATTCAAATTTGATAAAGTACAATTGGGTTGAAATGCTTAAAAACTATTCCAGAGAGGAACAGTTGCTTTGCTTTAAATTGGATTTTAAAAGCTATCTTAATTGATTTAATCTATATGGGAATGTCTAATTTACTCTAAAATTAAGCAGATATGGGTAGGTACAGGCAGGTTTAGGTCTAAAGATGTAAAGTTTTAATTATAACACTCCTGTTTGGTTTAGACCTTAATGACTGTAGAGAAATTCCATTCATCTTAAAGAGAGGATTTCTGCAGCAAGAAGCAAACGTAAACTGGCCCAGCAAGCAGTCTGTCAAAGTTCTTCAGGTGCAACAAACAAACCCCACACTTTTAAGGCATTTGTTGAGTAAGTCAAGATCAGATAATTATGTGTGTGCACATATGCACAGAACTCCAAAAAGTCACAAGAAATTGGGTAGAAAGCTGTCTTACTACAGTTACATGATTTTTTTCAAAACATATTTAAATTATTATTTTCCCTGGGGAATCACAGTGAAGCAAAGCAGCCATTTCAATTGCAGAGGTAAATTATATGCAGTTCTGTAGCCTTTCACAAAACCTTTTCGTCTTTTATTTTTCAAAAATTAAATACATTTAATTAATTTTATCATTTAATTGTTACAAAATTTTAACAGCAGAAGAAGGAGAGACTTTTATGATACCTAAAGCCATGTGGGGGAAAGGGGCTAATTCAGAGGCAGAAAAGCAGACCAAGCATCCATGACAAAAAGTAATTAGTTTCATATTTTGTGTCTTTCTATAACAGATAGATCATTGAGACCTGTCATCTAAGAAAAAGAGAGGTGATTTCCATTTGATAAGGATTAGGCTTTTAAACAGAGTATAACTAATGTGAACTTACATTCCCATGACAAACACAAAAGCAAAGTCTTCCATTATGATATAAACATTTCAAATATGAACAAAATGTTATTCAATATCTATGTCTATGAGAGTCAACTCTTTCTGGTCAGGCTGCTCCTCTTCTATTCTCTCTTTACAAAAGTCTCTGCCACAGTAAAGGAAATATCCTGAACACATACTGGATGTAAGAATCTGGAGCAGACAATGTTTTGGAAAATGCATGAAATGTTCAGAAAACTTAAAAAGAATACAACCTTTTGTTTGTAGCCACTGGTCCCTGATCTGCTAGCCCTTGATTGCTAGCAGTAAAAATAATTTCTATAAGACCTGGTTTGATTTCCTCAATAAAACCCTTCAATGGACTTGAAATTTTACCTAACTGACATATGGTCACATCTCCAAAAGCACTGTAAGCAGTAGTGGGATTTACCTTAGAAGTCCTTGCAAATTGAAAAGAGCAGATATTATGGCTTAATTATTCCTAAAGCTCCCAAAGGAGCTCTTTTTTAGGTTCCTGCTTATGGAGGGGCAAGACAGGCTACCTGCACCGCTACGGCCACGGCTTCAGGGATCCTGTGGGCAACTAAAACCAATCACTCCACAAGTCTTTGGTCTGGGAGCACCTTCCATGAGAAGCCATATATAAATAATGAAACCATAAAGAAGGTTATGCGTTGAGAAAAAAAAAAAAAAGAGTATTTAAGTGCTCATTTGCAATTAGGCAGATCTGTCTTTTGAATGAACCACTGTTTCAGTTCAGTTTTTCCTGCCAGGGTGTGCAAGGCTCAAAGCTTCCTTTCTGATCATTTACTACAAGCTATTGGGGTAATTTAAAATAAGTTGCTCTATGTGCTTATTCTGTGGTTAATCCCAAGTATTTGCTTAGTCTCATTCACATCCAAATTTGCTCTGCTCTGCCAAATGCTTTAAGGATCCAAGCCACACACTCAACCCAAGGACTGTGGTGACAGACTGCCGACCACCAGAGGAGAGCCCTTTCACTCTGATTTGCTGTCAGCTTGCCCATCCTTTTCTGCTTGGTTTACACCTAATGGACATAGAGATGGAAACAGAATTAACCCCCAGCCGCTGCTGCTGACTTCCTCTGTGCTCAATGCATGGTGACAAGCATAAGGAGAAGTGACAAGGACACTTTGATCTAGATATGCACCGTGTGTGTGTGTATACTATTACAATATAAAAGGGGCAAAAGTCAAACAAGTAGCTTGATCAAAGTGGGCCAGTGTTTGTCTCCTCATCAGTACAATGCCTGTAGGGTCTGAAAACCTGTCAAGCTATCTGGGACTGAGAAACTATCAGTGAATTTAATGCAGGATAAGCTCTGAAAGATTGCATTGCCTTGCCCATGATTCTAAATTTGGGAGAAATAATAAAGAAAACCTTAATTTTACTATTTTCCTTTAGACTGCAACATGACTTTACTTTTTAAAGAGAAATAAATACTTCTGCCTATTACAGAGACCTGAGGAGGCCACTGGGGTGAGAGAAGGATGAGAATCTTGTTTGATGATCAGAAGGCTGGATTTATTGATATATGCTATATAATACATTATTACTATACTAATAGGAATAAAGAGAGAAGTTGCAGAGGCTGCTAAGCTAAGAAAAGAATAGAAAAGAATCCCTAACAAAGTTCTGTGTCCAGGGACTCTGTCCCCAGCTTGCTCCTGTGATTGGCCCTCAATTATAAACATGGAACATGAACCAATCACAGGTGCATCCTATTACATTCCACAGCAGCTGATAACAATTGTTTACATTCTTCTTCTGGGGCCCTCAGCTTCCCAGAAGATGGACAAATCTGAAAGAAAGGATTTCTCTGAAAAAATGTCTGCGACATCTGTCCTGAAAGGGAAGAAAGACTTACTTGACTGTGGAGAAACTCAAAATGATCCCATGGCTCTCATGTGGTACGAGTGGAAAGAAGTAGCTGGAACTCCCTGGAGGGCAGTAGGAGTCCCCAACATGCAACAGTGGTGTTTAAACCACAAAGTACATGTTGATCACTTCCCACATGCTATAAGGATACTGTTCTTTACCACTTAAATACACACAGGAAGGCAAAGAAACAAGTCATGCAAAATATCTGCAAGCTTTAGGAACTGAAGAAAAAATACTTTTACCAATGTCTTTCAGCTGTGTTATCTACAGGAGCATAATTCTTCCAGTTAAAGGTACACTTGTAACTTTGTCTATTTCATATCCACTGAGCATAATATTTTCCCTCAACATCTTCATATGGATAATACTTGTGCATTCTCAGCTGTTTTATAATTCAGCTCTCCCTAATGTTTTATAACCTTGCTCTAGAAACAGAAAGCGCCAGTTACTAATCTATTCCCAAAAACTTTGTAAAGAATATTAACTGAGCTTTAAACTTACTTGAAAGGCACATTTTTTTGACCCTGGTATTTTTAGAATAAACAAGCTGAAAAGCTGTACCCTATATGATATGTGACCCTATGAAGATAGATAACATAACTTTCTATTTTATGACATTTACTTTGAAAATCTGATTAAGATAGATGTCTCCAGTTTGTTATTCTTCAATGTCATGTTGTCATAGTTCGCATCAGCAAGATGCTTTAAAGCCTTTCGATTAATATTGTATGCCAGAACTGAAATTACATCCTTTGTCATTTAGTTCTTAATGGTGCAAGTGATATCTATCAAGTAATGTTTTATGAAGCATGTGTGATTTTTATTACAGGCTGTTTTCACAAACCTTCTTCAGGTCTCATAAAGACTGTTCATGGTTCACAACAAATATGCCTTGCATTTAAAATCATGCCAATTCTCAATGGAAAATAAACCTTGGATTTTTCAGCAGGGTTTATCAACAGAACAAAACTCTTACTTAATTAAAATCTGTATATAATCACCTTAATTAGCAAAGCAAAAACACTACTGTAAGCCCCTCCACTTTGCATGAGAACTCTAGAGTAAAAAACACCTCTGAACAACAAAAAATGTACTAATGTTTTAGTTTCATAAGTAAAGGGTTATGTTTGCCAAATCTTCTAAATGCCCTGAAATAAATTTAAAATAAAGATGGCACACAGGTAGAACTGCAGACGCAACATTCCCCTGTAATCCAAGTACAACAAGGATCCTTATTTGCAGCATCCATATTTGTAGAACAAGATGCATATAGTCAAATTTCTTCAATTTACTGGAAACCAGATAGTTATGGGCAGCTGAGAAGGAATATTAAGGCTGGCTATTGTCAACCTGCCATTTAAGAAAAAATTTGCAAAGTCAATAAAACTTAGGCCTTAGATGACACATGAGCAAAATGTATTTTCCTAGTATGTTTTTGTCCAAAGACTTTTCTCTTGTTACCTAACAAAGTAAGGCAAATACACTGCAGGAAGAAATCCTGCCCATTGAAAAGAAAGTGGGCATTTCTTCCACAGGTGGTGGTGGAAGGAAAAATGGCAGGATTTACTTCTGAAAGGTTTATTAAATGTTGTTTCCACTCTTCTGTTGTTCACTGTGGGAACGGAACCAGCTCACTTTTAAAGCATTTTTTTCCATTAGCTGGAATCGATTCTCAAAGCATTCCAACATAAACACCTCCAGCCTGCAACCACTGCATTAACCCCTTCAATACATATGTATCACACAGTCAATATTATGGCAGGCAAAATCTGTTTAATTTAACTACCATAAAAAGATAATGTCTTCTTATCTGGTACCTATATAAGGGCTCAGCTAACAAAAAGTAACTAACAAAAGCATGTGGGGTGAAAGAGCTCAGATTTGGAGAACAAATAGCACCTGGATCAGGGAAAACCACTGATGTTTCCATGCTTAAGGCAGTCATTTAAAGTAACAAAGTAAACTGGACTTTGCTGGTTTTCAACTGAACTGTGGAAGCTTAATCACCTTATGAAAGTTGAACCTGAGATATATATTTCAGCTTCAGTGAAAAAGCACTAGAGAAACTAGTTCAGGAAACAATCTTCCTAATAGTGGCCTATTTATCCCCAGAGGGATTTAAGAAGAAAGATGAAAGAAGAAAAAAATACAGAAACACTGCTAAAGTAAATTGAAATTTAACCTGCTGGGGTAACATACTTAGTATTTTGCTTTACAAGAACATGAAATAAAACAGAGGGTATAAAACCCAGGATGGCAGCTATGCACACAGGAAGAAAGAGAAGCAATAGTGTACTTCCAATCCTGCCGTTGTATTACACAAATGCCATCTCCTTCCACCCCAGCCTAACCCACACAGTAGTTAGCAGGGATACTAATAGACATTTATTTATATTCTCTTTTTAGGATCCGAGGTCTGTAAAACCTAACAAAATCCTCCACTGGTAAAATGTCATTGACTTATTTCCAACAATTTAACTGGATATCAAACTGGGAAAAGTTGGTATCACACTGTGAGAAATGAGAAAAGCTTGCTCACCTGAGACAAAAAAATGACACTCAGCTTGTATTATCCAGAGATTCTAAATATAATAATGCAGCCTTCAGTGGTGTGCTCCTGGCCTGGCTTCTCCACAGTGGGGTTCAGATGTTTTGCATGACTGTGGGCTTGGGGTTTTTTTCCCCCACTGGAGTATAGCAGTCTCCTAGACAAATAGTCTGTGATAGGGGGATCACCAAGACCACAGGCTTCACTTAAGTAATGTTTTTTCCCTGATCAGAGCAGATCTGTTTTCATCTTCATAAATTAAATCATCTTTCATTCTTATTTAGAGTCTGAAGTGAGAAAGTTATGCAATTATTGTTAGCTTCATACAATCTTCTTTGCTGCTAACTCATGGAAATCAGTGGAGAAATGTGCTTGCAGTTAACAAATAGAAGACTAACTCGTTAATCACAGAATTGAGGTTTCCATTGAAAGAAAACAAAACATGAAACAAAACTGGAGAAGTCCAGCTGAAAGACTTTGTACAAGGAGAAAAATTCAGCTTCCCAAAATGGTGACAGGGGACTAGAATGAATTTGAAAAACGTTGAAGTAGCCAAAACCTGGCTGTAAAACACAGATGAAATGATTCAGAGTATGCCATTTCCCACTTTGCTCACCCTGCACCTTATGTTTATACCAAATACAGATAGACACTTCATTTTGACTGCAAAAATTGTGATTTATAAATAAATGTCAAAAAGCAGAACTATGCTTCAGCTGTAAGCTGAGTCCTACAATCACTCAGTCAGTGTGTTAATATATGTACTCATCTCTTACCCCATGATTAGCTGGAGTAAAATGCAGTTCCCATTGCAAAGTCTGATGTATGCCTTCTTAATAGATTTCTTAGCATTTTCAAGCGTTAGATAAGTTTGGTTCCTATCCAAAATCATTAATCCAGAGTGAGCTATGTGTATGTTTTCCTTTGTCTTCTGATTTTATTTCCTACCACTTCCAAGAAAAACAATTTGCCAAAGCTATTTATTTTAGAAGCACAGTTACTACTGTACAGGTTAAGAAAACCTAAACTCTTAAAACTTTTAACCTGAAAAAATACACTCACAAGTCATGATTATGCAATATTTACAGATGACACAACCAGTGCTGCAAAAGCCTGCCTTTCTGCCCAATAAATAAAACAGCATCTAAAGGTTCTTTCACTATTAAACCTGACTTTTACTGACATATGGCTGACATTCATGAAGAAGAAGCAACCCCCTAGTCTTCCTCATATTCAAAAGCCAGAGGAAAAAATCTGCATTAAATAGGTCAACTGAAGTTTTTGTCATGGACTTGCAATAGTTAATGCCATCCCTTGAACATTTTGCAAATTTACAAATCCAACAGCAGTTTGAAAGGCTGCTAAAATTAGTTCATTAAAAGCAATTAAATTCTTTACCAATTTCTGCATGCTCAACCCTTGTCTGTACACACAAGGCCACACTAATAAAATCTGTGAAAGATAAGCTAGGAATGGGAACACACAATATAAGACTTCTAAGCAAAACCAGGTGAGTTTGTTTCATCAGATTTGAAAGAACTCAGATAAGAGGGATTCGTGTTTTGCTTTGGAGGAAATGAAAACAGAACAGGGGCAGTGACATGAAAAGAAATCCATGGGGGGAAAACGGTAGAATTGCACAGAAAAGGGGTTGAATGAATAATACACAGAAGAGACCTCACAAAAGTGAAGAGATGAGAGAAAAGTTCTGAGAAAAATTAGAAAGCATATACAGTTTCATTAGAAAAATCATAATAATCAAAATTTTATGGAAAACCTATAAGTGAGATGCTTACTCTGGCTTGACTTTAAAAAAGGAATTTAATCCTGGCCTCTAGAGTCAAAGCAAAAATTCTTACAGACTGCAGCTTGGGCCTTAGAGCAAGAGGGAAATAAAGCAGTAAATCACTAGGTGAATTCTTGTCTCCAAATCATTTAATTGATTGGTTTTCAAGCATAAGAAATAAGCAGATTATGAAAGACAGGAAAAGAATAGGGAACCAAGCTTCCAAAATAGCTTTTAAGTACTTTTTCTCTTAACTGTGTCAAGGAAGAGAAATGCATAATAGGGGGAGGCCTCCACAAGAGCAAACTAAAGAACTATTGTTCTCTAATGACTTTAAATAAGCTTTTTAGGCTTACATGTGAATTAGAATTTTCCTCTTCCTCCTTATGAAAAAAAAACCCAACAAAACCACTCTTGATTTTAGTATGATATTATTCTATTCTAATGACAATCAAACCTAGTTAGGTATCAATCAAAAGAACAAATCCATTGCAAAAGATTTCTTAAAAGGTATTCTGGGTTTCCAGTACAGCTGCTTCCTTTTTCAGTAGCAAGATTGAGTCATTAACCCTCAAATCAAACCTCAACTTTGAATTTCTAAGAGTTGAAACAAAAACTACCTGTCAACCTCACTGCCTCAGTTCGTGTAACTTATCAACAAAACTCTCCCCTACCTAGCACAGTATTTTAAGCAAACCTATAAATTCAGAGGTATAAGTGGACATGGAGAGTGATTTAATTAGAGACTTTTATGTGTTCAGTATGTATTTTGCAAGTGCTGTGAAGGACAGCAGTATGCTGAAAAGGTTAAGCATAAGTTTACTGCATTAATGAAAATTAAAATACAGTTTACTGCAATTAATGATAATAAACAGTTTTGTTCTATATGAAATAAAAAGCTAGGGGTGAAAGTTCATAATTTTAAAATTTATAAAACATAAAATGAGAAAATCTTCTTACACTTAAATTCTATATATATTTTCACAAATGACTAGGTTTTGCCTTTCCTGGATGTATCTTCATTATGTCTTAGTTGTGTTACTGCTACAAAGCTACAAAGTTTCCGGCAGATGATCTTTCACATCAGTTTCAAGGTAAACTTTATAGCTTCTTGCCCAAACCAAGCTCCTTAAAAAAACATGGCTGATTCATGTCATAGTAAGCTCTTCCACTTAATAACACTGCTGTAGTTCTCAGACAGACACTGACAGAACCAGTAAAAGGTAGAGAAATCACAGCCCAATACTACCCCCTTCGATTTAAATAGCCAACTAGATAGTATACACAAAAAGACCCCAGAAGAGCAGAGCTAAATATTTTTTTTAAATAAGTTTTAGAAACAATTGCAAATACACACAAATAAGCGCAAAGCATATCACCACCATGGTGCAGTGAAACGTGATGAAATCTCCTGCATTTCATCAGTAAATGCAAACTGAAATCATTCCATGATGCTTCTGACTTCTGAGTAACTTTAGCATCAAAAGAAATGTTGCTGCTTCTTCTGGGATAGGCAAAGACTAAAAAAATTATTCATTACAATTTTATGCTCTTCTGGTAGCAATGAAGATTCCACATACTATTTAGTTCTTAAAAAAAAAATTATCTGAAACCTCCTAATAGTAACCTGATTTCTACATATGCAGAATTTGTGTTTCAAATTACTTAATGTAGAGGAAGTGTGTAAACTCCATTTAAACCTAACAGCTGTCACTTCACCCATAACAAATTTGGCAAAAGCAATTGTAGGTACGCTGGGAGAGCACTTGTGAAGACAGCTTGCTCACCATGTAACACTGCTGATTTATGAAGCAAGCCATGCCCCAGTCAAGTGGGACAAGATTTTACACAGGCACAGAGCCAGCAGAGATCTGAATGACTGGACTCCCTGAAAGCCTGCTGCCTTCCACTTGTGGGGAAAAACCCCTCTATTTCTAGCATAATCACACCCTCTCCACCTAAACATGTTTCCCAGGTCCATTTTCTGCCTAAACTATCATATAGGAAAATACCTTTCTTTTTGTCTTCTGCTGAAACTGCAACACTGGTGACAAGGAACCCGTGTGTGGGGGTGGTACATGATTGCAAGGGAAACAGATGGTCTCAAGCTGAGAAGTCTGGTATTTAACATGCTTTTATAACTACCACCGGGGGCTAAAACCAAACATTTGAGGAGGGAGAATTGTTTCATGGTAAGCTCGCAGCAGAGCACGTCAGGAAATCTCTTTTTTTACTCCTGGCATAGCCAGTGGTGTGATCACAAGCAAGCAAGAGTCCCTACGTCCAGCGGTCTTGCTGCTGAAATCAATTATGTACCAACAGCTCTTTGCTGCTCCTGAAATGGGAGATGTTCTATGTGTAAATGTCCTCTGCTCTCAGAACAAATTTACAATGAGAAGTGCACAGACAAATGTGTTTGCAGAGAGGTGGAGGGAGGGTAGGCTTTGTGTTCTGCTGAGCCACTGCAGCCACATCAGGGAATGGGAGGGGATACTCAGAACACCGGATTTTTTTCTGATATAGCTCAAATTTCCACCACCTGTGGGTAGGAAAGCATATGTAAACCCATCGCACCTGCTCCCTACAGAACTCCCTGCAGCTCAGTTTCCTGGCTCCACAGAGGTATTAGTGTGAAAATTTCATCTGCACATCCTTACCCAAGGTGCAAGGTTTCACAGGTTACATGTGGCATTACAGGAGAATCTCCTGTCTTCCACAAAGATAAACCACCAATCTCACAAACAAGGTAATATTTTTTCATGAAAAGCTACTGGGTCACTTTATAGTCTCAGGTGAGTTGAATCTATTAGAGAGATTCACACTTTAGAAATACAACTCTAAAGAAAATAAATACAAACAAACAGGAAGACTTTGAGGTACATTAGCTGCAAAAATTATCTCAGAAGCAAATGCCTTTAAGAAGCTGCAAACATGTACAATTAGAAGCGTTTTTGAAAGCTGAAAGCCTAAATAGCTGTCAGCAACTTCAGCAGCAAGTGTAAGTTATTTACAGCAGCAAGCAGACAGATTATCAAGATAACAGAAGCACTGATTAATTGTGTAGCCTAAACTGGCAATGAAAACAGGGTAGAGCCCTGCATGTGTGAATATTTATTTTTAAATAGGTATGTTTCAGTTCCAAGATTTCCTCTTTTAGTTTTTATCATTTAATAATAATCATTGAACCAAACTGCTCTTTTAAAATTTTTTTCACATGTTTAGGAGTAAAAACCTGACATCGTAGATAGCCTCTTCAAGACTTTTCAAATCTCTCAGTACCACTGAAATACTGAACCAAAACTAAGAGCTATTTTCAGTTGCTAGAACAATTACATAATAAGATGCTTGCATGGCAATATTCTTCCATAACATCACAAGCTTCATGCATAGATTTCAAAATATTTTATAGTGCTCAGTAAAATTTGGGTGAAGACCTATTGAATTTTTTTAAGTATAGACTTCTTCATGGCACATTACATGTATTATACGCTCTTCTTTAGAGACAAATGGAAAATCTCAAGAGTTTTCATGTTCAGTGGTTTATATTCAGAACCTCTTCTAGCTGTACAGAACTTCTGAAAAGGACAAAGACTAATTTATCTTCAAAATACCTACTGTATACTGGTTTGGACTGTGTGGAGTCCTACAGGACAAGACACAAGAAGTGCTGAAGGACAAGGTGAATCAAGTCAGTTTGTGAAATGACTTGAAGTGAAGCTGGCTTTAGATATTGCTGAACTAGAGAAGTTCTTTATCTCTGTAGTCCTTTATCTCTGTACCGACTCCTGGATGGTGGCAAGCTCTCTGTGATGGTGGCTACAGCAATGGAAGCAGCCAACTGACAGTGCTGTGATACACCCACCCCTCTGGGCTGCTGAATTATGGCAACACGTTGCTGCTCAGGTAGAGAATGCGATTGTAAAGTACCTCACAAGATGCTCACGTACCCAAGAGTTGGGGCACTGAAGAACACTGAAAGAATGAACAGGTGACCCAACTGCTAGAATTGAAGTGGCTCAGATGGAGCTGGACTGGGAACATAGAGGTGGGCTACTTTTATAGCTTGATGGGCTAATGACACATCACAACATTTAGGAAGGAATGCAAGACATGGATGGGCTTGCGGCTGAAGGGAATTGATGCCATTGCACAGGTTATCCAAGAATGTCAAATATGCCCCATAATCAAACCAGTAAAGCAGATAAAGCCTTTTTGGTATAGAGAGTGAAGGCAGAAATAATATGGGAAAGCCTGGCTGATTATATCACATTACCATGCACCTTTTTAACCATGTGCTTACAATGGTGGAAGCGACACTGGATGGTTGGAAAAATACTGTGTAGCCCATGCCACTGGTTGGAATACTACCCTGGGCCTTGAAAAGCAGACTTTATGGTCACACGTAGCACCCTGGAAGAACTGAATCAGAACACAGGACTCATTTCCAAAACAATCTCATAGACACATGGCATTGAGGGAGAATATCACATCCCTATCATGCACCTGGGAAAACTGAATGATGATTTATTTGGCATGTTATGGGAATTGCTGTATCTGGAATCCCTTGTTGCTAGCCAAGCTAGGAGCAAGAGGAGGAGTTCACAGCCATGTTAAACCCTATAAACTGGCCCAAAAGGTCCAGGGGTAAAGAGTCAAATGTATATACCTTTAAACTATTGTAACCCATGATCTGAGTTGTGTTTTAAAGGAACTACTATAGTATTAGCTAACTAAACCAATGAAGGAGAAGGCTCAAAAAAGCAGTTGCAATGCAGCAGTGACCACACCTGAGCTGTCTTTGGTGCCCAACACCCCCATGCAGCACATCCCCTCTCCTGTCCCGAGTGACCACTAGAACAGATGGAGCACCAAGTCATGGACTAAAGGAACTCAGTGGACAGTTGTAGATATTTATGGACTTTTTACCAGACACTTCTCAGGGGTGATCCACAGACCAAAGCAGTGGTATATTTATATTGTATCAAAGGTCCTACACCTGGGCTATCTCAGGCACACCTACAGGCTGGGTTGAGACAAGCCCTGTTGAGAAAGACTTGGGGTGATAATTGATGAAAAACTCAACAAGACCTGGCATTGTGTGCTTGCAGTCCGGAAAGCCAAGCAAACTTTGGGCTGCACCAAAAGTAGTGTGGCCAGCAGGTCAAAGGAGGAGATTCTTTCCCCCTACTCTGTTCTGGTGAGATTCCACTTGGAGTGCTGTGTTATGTGCTCCTAACATAAGAAGGATGTAGAACTGTTGGAGCAAGTCCAGAGGAGGGCTGATAAGAGGAGCACTGAAGACAGGATGAGAAAGCTGGGGTAGTTCAGCCTGGAGAAGAGAAGGTTGTTTGGAGACCTCATAGCACCCTTCCAGTATCTGAGGCCTAAAGGGAAACCAGAGAAGGCCCCTTCATCAGGAACTGTAGTGGCAGAACTAGGAGTAATGGGTACAAATAAAAAGAGGAGAAATTTAGGTTAGATAATAGGAAGAATTTTTTTTATTTTGAGGGTGAGACAGCAAAACAGGTTGCTGTGGGAGGCTGTGGATGCCCCAACCCTGGCAGTGCTCGATGCCAATTTGGATAAGGCCTTGAGCAACCTGGTCTAGTGGGAAGTGTCTCTGCCCAAAGCAGGGGGAATTGGGACTAGATGATCTTTAAGGTCCATTACAAGCTCTTATCATTCTATGGTTTTATGATTATATGATAATTAATGGGCATCATGGTTAATGAGGATGGATTGAAATTTCTGAGAGCTGGACATGACTTAAATGGAAAAAGAAGCTGCAAGTCTGTTGGTGTTGGCTGGGATAGAGATAGTTTTCCTCACAGTATGGGACTAGGCTTTGGATTTGTGCTGGAAACGGTATTTATAAATCTGTGATATTTTAATTATTACTTAGTGTTTACAGAGGCAAGGCCTTTTCTGCTCCTCTCTAAATCCTGCCAGTGAGGAGGCTGGGAGTGCACAAGAATCTGGGAGGGGACACAGCTAGGACAGCTGATCCAAACTGGTCAAAAGGATATTCTATAAAATAAGGTGTCATGCTCAGCATATAAACTAGAGGCAAGGTTGGCTGGGAAGGCACTGCTCAGGGACAGGCAGCACTTGGTTGGGGATGAGCAAAATTATTTTCATTTGTATCACTTGTCTTTCATGGGCTTTACTTATCTTTATCTTTGTTATTTTCCTTTTTATTACGATTTAGTTTTTCTTACTATATTTTATGTCAACTGGTTGTCTCAACCCACAAGTTTCCTCCATTTTCCTGTTACAAATTCTCTTTTCCCCATCCTGCTGGGACAGGGGAGTAAACACGTGGCTGTGTGATGTTTAGTTGCTGGCTGGGGTTAAACCATGACATGCAGCTGCCAGCCAGACCTCAATATGCTCGAAGTCTAGATACAAGAAACTTACACCCTTATCCCATGAATCACAATGGATATACTTTCTGTAGAACCCAACTGGCTGAGGTTGCTGCCATGCAAAGTCTAGCCTTGGCCAGCAGACAACCACATGGATGAACATGTCCTGGTTTTGACTAGCTCTGACAATACCCTGGGGGGTGAGTCAGACTAGTAGGAAAGTATGTAAAATGAAGGCACTTGCAATGCCCCTGGGCCCATGCCTCATTCAAGCTCAGAGACCTGATATAAATCTTGTTCATTGTTTCCAGTAGGAGCTTTGTAGCTTCTTTAAGCAAACGCCATTTGATTATTATTTATCATGTCTCCAAAACATTAAATTGCAGAAAAAACATCACATCTGCCAGAGGCATGACTCTTCCTTTATGACTATTTATATTCAATCCTCACCCAAATGTAGGCCATGGGGGCACTACTGAATCTTTGTCACACTGTGAGAATATAGATGAAAACCATTTGGGCCATCAAAGTAAATGACTCATATACTGAAGTGAGAGATTATGCTACTTCTGTTTAGGAAATCCCAAGAAAGAAATGATGGCTGATGTGCTGCTGCTCATGCCAGTGTTGTTTTCCGTAACAGTTACATGTACAGCTAATCTCAATTCAGTTTTCATAGTCCCAGCTGGTCAATTCATAAGGTACAACAGGATGTGTGAACTCCTCTGACATGATAAACCCTCCGGATACTCCAAATTGCATTGTACTTGGTACAGATCTTTGCTGAACATAGGCAAAGATGCCACATTTACTCCCTCTACAGTTAGTGCTCAGTAGTTTGATTAATGGTGAAGGCTTTTGCTAATTCTAGTAGTCTTAAATAGCTTTCTAACAGTTTCTTCTTACTGATAAAAACATGGTAATTCTGGTTACTGGTCCTTAAGCTGTAAAAGCCAACCCTAGTTGGTTTGTGCGTCTTCTACCTCAGCAACAACTTTCACTAAACAAAGATGCACTTTGAGTTTTCCAGTTTGTGCACACAGAACAAAAGAGAATAGCAAACTAGCTTCTATGCAGATGAGTTTATTCCCATTTAAAGTATTCTCACTGTCCATCAATTAGGTATTTCATTAAAGCCTGAGTTTAACCATATCCACCATTCCTCTAATACATTTACTTACCTTTTTTGGTGGAAACAGCGAAACTCACACACAAGAATCATTGCTGAGCAAATAAAATCTTACTTGAAAAGTAAATATCCAGAAAGAACATTCAAGAAAGGTATTTACTAGGTTCAATCTCACTACTACTACTACAGTAATAAGGTCCCTCTTCACTCCCAATTCATTTTACATTCACATAAGAATACAGTGAGGAGCACAGCTCTAGGAAAGACATCTGCTCTTACAGAATGAAGAACAAATCATATTGTGTTTGATACTTGCAGCACTGTTACAGCTCTTGGAATATGAATATTTTACATCATACTCTAGGTATTTGTGCATATACAAACTTACTGTTAATAAAAATAGAAATACATGTCAGAAATGCATTTTGTTACTTTATGAACGTCTTTTATACTGTGACATGTCCCTACTGTTTAGCAGCACACAAGTGAGAAGTTACTGTGTCTGGTGCTGCCTGTGACAACTTACATCTCCCTAGGGATAAGGGTGCTAAGCTTTCTCCAAGCCATTTATTCTTGGCACCAAAACTGAGCAACTACAGCTATGTCTCACACTTTGTCTTTTAAGGATGTGGCATGTTTATTACTTCCAAGAGAAAAATGACTCCTTACATTCTTACAGTGATGTTTTAAAATCATTGGGTTCAGACTAAACACAAAGTGCAGTCTATAAAAGACAAAGTTAAATTTGTATACAGCTCCTATCTCTATGGTGTATGACCACAAAAGCCCCAGGCAGAAAAGTATTCCTTTCTTGTTCTTGCTCTTAGCAGTGCAGAGCAAGAACTTTCCATGGAAATTTCAATTAACAGTTTGGTAAAGTTTCCACAAAGATTTTTCTTCTGTATTAACAGCTACTGAGTCCTGACCTAGGAATTATTATTTAAAATTCAATTGCAAGTATACAGTGCAATGGCAAGTTGCAATCTCCAAAACTACAAGAGGAGCTAATGAAAGCTTGCTTGAGACTTTTACCTTGTAAAATCATAGACTTAACCCCACATCTGATATGTAAACGCAAAAAAATCACAGCAGCGTAGAAAAAGACCTCAAAACAACCACACGCACAAGAGCAATTAAGAAATTGGTCTTCAGCTGCAAAACAAAACATGTAACACTGAATGCATAAAGCTGTCCAGTCAAATATATTCATTGTATCAAATGAAGGATATAATTCCAAGTACTTTCCATAAATCTGAAAAGCAATGTCACAGAAAATAAACAGCCAATAAAATATGAACAATTTTGAAAACAATAACTCAAGCTATTAGTTCAGAGATACAAAATTGGTGTCATTAATCAGTTCAAAATTATCTATTAATGGACAGAAATTACACTCTTGTAAGGTCTTTCCTTTGCAAGGTAGTTATTTCTGTAGAGCCAGTGTATCTGCTTTCTATACACTGAGTAAGGAAACTACAGAAGAAAATATCTATAATTAAAAAAAATTAAAGGGCCATGCAGATGTGAAGGATTCTAATAATGAGAAAACTACTATTTCTTTTTTCCCCCCACAGTTCTTTATGTGATTCATTGTAAATCTTAATATACTCCTGGTAATTCACATTGTTCTGTTGCACAGAATTTTATTGCTCCATACACATAATAATGACATACTGAATATAGATACGGTTGAGAAATATGATAGAGAACCTACTGGACTGATAAACCAATAATATAATCACAAGTAAAATACTCATAAGTTTCTAAAATATGACAGGAGATGAAAAAAAAAAGTTACTTTCCTTGTGCCTTAACAAAAGCAATTTAAATTGCCCCCCTTCCTTAAAACAAAAAGGGCCCCTATGCAACAAAGTCCCTTAAAAACGCAAACATCTGAGAAAGGAAAAAAAAAAAGCACAATGGCAAATATGCAGACAGAAGCACTCAGACAAGTTGAAGATATTTCTACTAGCATACAAGGGAATAATAAAATACTGAAGAAAGAATGGTGAAAGATGTTTAAAACAAAATTGAGTAAAAAGAGGGAAGCACAAAGGCAGCCAAGAGGAAGCACCTGGAGCAGGTGGGGAGGCAGCACAGGGCCCTCAGACACTGCTGGAAAACCAGCTGGGGTGCTGGAAGGTAACTTTCGAATTAATGGCTGGATAAAGTGCAACTGAGCTCTCTCTGAGGACATGCAATCCTTCAGGGGTGGAAAACACCCTCAGATGTGATCTCACTTGTGTGGGATGAGAGAGCCACTAAGGCAGTGGTGCGTGTCCAGACAGGTTATTTCTTTTGTGTAAAAAATTCCATACTGTAGGAAAAATGCTGCATGTTTTTTCCAGCATTTTAAAACTCTTTTATCCTTTGTCCAACAGTTAATCATTCATCTCACATGCAGACACAACTGTGCCACTGTCACTGCAATCACATCCTGATGCCACTCTAATATTATGTCCCTCCACTTGTGCAAAAAGCATTTTTATACACAGCACTTTTGCTGTAGTCCTGCTTGCCGACTGCCTTTCACCTCTTGAACAAAAATACTTTCTCTAATGGGATGAAGTGTACATGAAACACTGCAGAGAACACCCTTTCTGTACTGCTTTCAGTAGATCATTTATATCATTAATTTCTTAAAAAAAATTTGAAATTCCAGAGTTGACATTTGACTGTTAAATATATGAATTTTAAAATATAACCTAATAATATTAACAACATTTGGGGGAATAAGAGCCTTCTTTATAGAACAGATTTTTTTTTCTGCACCAATTGTTAGCTTCAGCTATTAAAATCTAGCCATTTGCACAATATTGTGCATTAACAGCAGGCCTACAAAACTGTACAAAGTGGAAGTAAAAAAGATTGAGAAAAGCACAAATCCAGATGTTAACTTCCACAGAGTGAGTGTAAAGAGCCTCTTCATATCAAACACACACATTAAAGACTCCAATATTTCAGGTCAAGTGGGAGCATCTCACCAAGAAGTCTGAAACCAACTACCCTCTATAGCAAAAATGGTCACATTTGTGGAAATTAGTGCCATTACCAGCACCAACATCTCAGTAATTTCCGCTTTTAATCCTCTTGTAAGGCTATTAAGATATGGAGGAATATCTCAGTTCCCAGGGGCAGATAAGTAGCCTAGCACCCAAAAGGTTAAGATTATCCTGCTCTGTTAAAAGCATATAAGATTGATACTTTTCTGTATCTTCTGGCCTGTCTGCAGCTGAAAACTCTCCCAACAGCCAAAGCAGCCATCAAGAGAAAAGACTGTGTGGCTTTTTTTAACAATTTTCATCTCTTCTAATAGTTTTCCTGCCACAAGAGGGTAAGAAGGATCAGAAGCAGGCAGGATGTCAGTTTTCATCCCCAATTATAAAGGAACTACACTTTTAAGTACTCATGTTTGTGTTTTTGCTGATCCTTCTACAGATGTCTAGACTATTCTCAGAACAGAAGGGTTAAAGAAAATTCTAGATTACAACTGTTTTAATATGGATTAGGAGCAAAATTGTCTCTTTTTTGTTTCAAAAAACATACACGTTGCATAGCATTGCATTCCTTTAATGTGAAGACACTAATATTAAAAAAGAAATATGACATGGTTACTTTAATTATGTAGAACTGTAATTGGCATTTATTGCATCGGGCTTCAGAGGGATAGGAGCATGGGGTGGAAGCTGATTTTTTCATTAAATAGCTGCCCCAAGGCAGATACATTCTGAACAAAGCACCTTTTCATGAGATCTACCTGTCCCATGGAGAGAACAACAAAGGGAACGAGGAAGGGACGTAGGAAGCCTGAACAAGGAGAAAATGATATTAAAAGAGTCCATTAAAAAAAGAGAAAAAGGGATAAAAGACAAAGTACTAACTAGGATGGAGTGGCATGGTATGGTCTAATAAAGGTTAAATGACTTAATAAGAAAAAGATGCTTTCAAAGAAGAAGGGCAAAAAGAGGGAAAGGAAGAAATTAAAAGAGCACACTTAAAGGATAAGAAGGATTAAAACTAAGATAGAACAAGAGGAAAAAACCCAATACCCAATCTCTCCAAAGAATAAAAAGGCAAAAAAAATATCATATCCATGGCATACAGATCACTTCAGGCAGTTAAAGGCTCGGGCCTGTTTGCATCTGTTTAGTTGTATATTGGACTATATGGCGTTCCTCAGCACTTTTTGACTGCTTAAGGAGCATTGAACAGATGAGTCATGAAGGATGAAGTTAAGGGCAGAGGAGTCCAGGACAACCTCTGCTTTCCCATCTACACTCATTTCTTTCCTGCTTTGCCTCAAGGTGGCTACCAGCAGTTTGGGTCTGAAAGAGCCTAAAAAGAACATTTCCTTGCCTTTTTTTCAAAGATGATGCATGGTATTAGAAAAAAATGTCCCCATATCAGTTGCATATGCTGCTAGCGGAATGGGGGAGTCATGCCTGCTCCTCAGTAAGCCATCTGAACAACTTCAGAAATTGATACGGGGTACAGATGAGCAGCCCCATTATTTGTATGTTTAGTTTTCCACTGATATTCCACAGCAGCAATGGAAATCTTTATTCCTATGGTGGCAAACAACAAATACACCAAGAAAAGGGGATCTAGTTTTCTAATGTATCCTGTGGATTCAAATCAGAGGCTTTGCTGCATCACCCCTTGGCTTGGCTCCTATCTCACAGTCACTATTAACAGACAGCTATGGCAAGGGGCAATGCAAACAGCACACCATTTTAGCACTGTTAACCCTCAAAGGAACAGAGCTTTGCACTTGGAGGCAGAAATCATGGCAAAGGAGCTGGCTGGTGCTAACATCAGCAGACAGCAAGTTTTTGAGTGGTAGAAATAGTCCATCTGCAACTACTTTTTTCCTTTACTATTCAACATCTCCAAAAGAACCAAACAGCACTGATGCAACTGCGAAAGAGCACTGCATCTAGAGGTTCCTGTACTTGATACCTCTCGAGAGGATTTCCCAAAGGCTGCCTCCAAATGCCACTGAATTGTTCAAGTCTTTGTAACCACAGCAATATGCTTTCCACATTTCTTTAAATTTGTTTCAGCTCTGTTGTAATCTTGTTAGTGCAGTAACAGGAAATAGAAACATATGCATATATTAACTGCAACTGAATTCTGCCAGGATATAAGACATTATTTGCACTTGTGCAAGTTGAGAATCACTAATCATCATCACTAAGATGAAAGGTTAGTGCATTGTTTATAGACTATTTAGTATTCACATTTGATTATTTCAGGATTAGTGTCAGAAAAATTATATACTACCAACCATACATAGCCCCCCCTTGAACAATCCTTTAATCATTCTCTGCATTTTCTTTCTGCCTTCAAATTTCTTGAACTTTTTGTAGAAGCAGTATTCTATCCATCACTCAAAAATACATAAATACACGGTAGTTTAAGATTCCAGGTGCAAAATATATAGTCACACTCTCTTCCTAAGATATGACAGAACAGATTAAATCGGGGGCAGCACACCATACAAGAACACCAACACTGCTAAAGCATGCATGAAGGAAGGAAGCTTCCCCAACTTCCTTAACACAAAACTGGTACTACAGAACACTTCCCTTTTAGACATAGGTGGTTTAAATGGCCAAGTATAAACATTTCATTCTTTACTAGTTTGAATTTTAACTCTTTCTCAAGGAATTCTATATACACAAAGGGGGAAAAAATATCTGGTCTGTTGTGGCCATGATCATAGAAAGTTACTATATGACAATGAAGCAAAGTTGCACCCAAAGCTCAAGACTGTTTCAAAAGAACTTTCAGATAAATTTATTTAACAAATGTTGATCTGAGTATTACTAACAATAAAGCAACTAGATGAATCTGGGCAGCCTGTACTGTTTTGATTGTTATTCTGCTGGTCTTTCTGTACAAAACCAGCCATTTTAAATGTCTAGCTAACTGTATAAATCTCTGTAATAGGGCAAGGAAGTATTTCCCTTTCAGGCTCAAAACTGGCTGATTCCTCCACCCTGCCTAGGAAAGTCCCTCAGGGCCTCCAGTCCAGAAGGCTTCCAAGGCAGTTTATTCTGGAGGGCTTTCTAGAAGCTAGAAAGGAGTTGTAAAAATATCTAATCTATCCTCCATCTCTGCCTTCCTGTTTACTGGCTTAGGTAAATAATAGTAGCTAGAATTCACTACAATAAGGATAGACATCCTTTTAAATGGGAGACCATATTAAAATAAGAAATAATTCAACTTCAGTGAGGAAGACATCCATACATGATGCTGTGGTGCATTCTGATGCCAATTATTTTGAGTTATTCACATAAAACTATAAACAAACAAAAAATATTCCATATTACACACCACTGATTAAAGGCCTTGAGGCAATAGAACAAGGACATCTGAACAAAAATACTGCAGTGAATTTTGAAATTTTGAAAACCATACATTACAAGGCATAAGTAACCTTTATACCGTAGTGCTTCAAAAATGCACAAAAAAGACTTGAAAAAGACCTATTATTTTTGAATTATCCACGTAAATACACCACAAATGCTGAATATCTGAAGGCACATTAAGAGCTAAAGTACTTGGAAACTGAAAATTGTAAGGTATCAATTGTCGCAGACATTTCTCCACAGAAATCCTTTCTTCCAGATTTCTGCGTCTTCAGGAGGCCAGAGGCCCCCGAAGAGAAGGTAAACAATTATTATCAGCTGCTGGGGAATGCAACAGGAACACCTTGATTGGCTCATGTTCTATGTTTATAATTAAGGGCCAATCACCAGTGCAAGCCAGGGGACTGAGTCCTTGGCCACAGCTTTGTTGTGAATTTCTTTTCTATCTATTCTTAGCTTAGCTAGCAGCTCTGCAAAACCTCTCTCTATATTCTATTTAGTATAGTAATAATGTATTATATATCATATATTAATAAATATGCCTTCTGATCAAGAAACAAGATTCACCGTCTCTCTCTCACCAGCTGCGGCCCACTCAGGCGCGGAAATAATCAATTATTGCTTCTATGGGTGAACACTTTTTTTCCTGAGCATTACTAGATATTCCAATGTCAACAATAAAACAGTGAAGTGCTTCTTTCTAATTTTTCAGTAGCAATAAAAATAAACAGGTCTTTGACATATATCAGACATAAAAAACAACTCCTTTACTAATATACTGCTGCTTTAAGAAACCATATCTTAGCTTTTCCCCATCCAGAGTGCCTGCTGGCAAATCAGCAGCATGTCGGAAAGGGCTGAAGAACATGAAGATACATATGTGTGAATTCCATGAAGTCTGTCGCTCCCTCTATGTTATATATTTTTGGCCAGTAAAACAATGTGAGTACTTGGCTCCAAAACCCCATGTTGTGCATCTCACCCCAGTAGCAATTACAGGAAGAGTCCAGCTGTAAAAACCTGATGGAGACGCTGTGCAGATTCAAAGACTCAAAAGCGCAATTCATTAGAAGTGCTTCACTTGCTTTCTGAAGCAATTTCGAAGCTGGTGTACACAGAGATGGGGGTGCAAGGTCACCCCTAGGCTCGCCTTTTCACCACTCTGCAGAGGACAAGCTACCAGAAAGTAACCCAGAGACTCAAGAAATACCACAGATAGTATTTTAAAGCTTTCCTGAACACAATCTAGGATGCTGCTGAGGAGAAAGAAGGAAGCATTCAGCATAAAACCCCTTGTGGTTTCTCTACGTTTAAGAATGAACAGAAAAACAAGTCCCCTCACACCAACTGCTAGTGACAAAGTCATGGGAAAGCTTTACTCTTCCTTGAGCCTTTCTGAATGAACTACAAGACTCAACCAGCAGCAGCTGATATTTTGTACTCAGTGATAAGTCAGCCTCCTGTACATTCAGATATATGCTTTATTACAAATAAATTCCACTGTATGTTGTTTGAATAGCTACTGCAGTGTTAAATTGAAGCTTCAAGAAATGCATACAAAATAATATTTAAGAGACCATTTCATGTAAAGTCTGCAAGTTATGGGAATAATGGGATAAGTTTACTGCTGATTAATGCAAAACAGAGTATCTTTCAACACAAAGATGAGTTGGATTGATGGCAAAATTTACAGCAACTGACTTCCTTTTAATTTGCAAGTATTCTGCGATTACAGTATTTCCAAATTGAGGACTTTGTTTTGTTTGGTTTTTTTAATGATAACAAAGCATCCTGTTACATAAACAAAACTGTTCTTTGACATTGCATCTTGCTACTAACTGTTATGGGATTTATCTTCAAGAGAAGAATAGCAAAAAGAGGCAAATTAATTATGTTTTCTGTAACTGTAGCAGGGATACTGGTGTAAACACACAGAATTCCCATGGAGAGAATATTTTTAGTCTTTTGTAATAAATGATCAGCAACTTAGCAGGCAGAAACATCCTTACTTTTTTCTTTCCCCTCCCTCCCTGGCTCAGAGACCATCTCTCGTACCTATGAATTCTAACGATTAAAATAATGCTACCAATTACTTTGCTGCATTCCAGGATGCATAGTCAAGTATGTAATGCAATAAACTATGCCTGAATGGTCTGTTTACCCCAAAGCAAGTTACAAGGAAAACTCTTTCGCCTTAAAGGACTTGTCTCTTTGGAGCATACAGGCTGGCAAAAAGCCAAGGGAAGCTGGTGCTTAAGCAACCAAGACTGAGCAGTGCCTGTGTGCACTGCAATCTCAGCCAACCGCAGTAAATGTTATTGGAGTTTTTGTGCTGTAAAATTGCTGCTTTCATGCCCACTGCATCTGACAATAGGAATCCTTGGCTTGCATGAGAAAGGAAGGCTGATGTGCCTTCTAGTTAGATCTCTGCATCCTTAAAAAGCAGGGTTACTACTCCTGTGTACTCCTAATGGGTTAGTGACAAATAAATTCATGTCAGTGCTATGTCAGACACAGAAAGATACTAAATGGAGAAATTCTTTGTATATGAGAGAGAAGAGCAGAAGACTCATGCTTTAAGCACAGTCCTTAGGCTATTAAAACTATTGATAATATTTAAAAAGATAAAGCATGTTAAAGGTGACAAATGTTTAGCCTTTCACTTTTCAAAGCAACTTTTGAGATAATGGTTTTCACAATCATCAATGCACACTATTTTTTTTGTTTAGTGACACAAGCACAAAATCCTTACCATTCCTCCTATGAAAGACTGCAACAAGCATCTGCCAGCTGAATTTCATAAGAGTCCTGTTCACTTTCAGCAAGCAGCATGTTTAAAGCACAGAAACATGATCCTCCAACTTACAGCTACTAAGAACAGAGTTCAACTGGAAACCAAAAGGCGATGAGAAGACAAATCAGAATTTTAAAAAATTCTGTCAAATGATCCGGGTTTTTTGCTGCAGGAACTTTTTAACACAATAGAATAAAACGTATATTGCAGTTGCATCACAATTACCAGATTTCTGTATTTACCTCCACTAGCAACTTCCATTTAATCCAACAGCAATTCCACAAAAGCACAGAATCAGGCTGTAGCAATCATTGGAACTATAGAATGAACTAGATACAAAAAAAAAACAAAAACAAGATTTTATTAAAAACTCACAATCTTCAACTCATTCTATGTTTCTGGAAGAACTTTTGTATTCACAAATCCATCAAGGATTAGTGAGCATTAGAGCTCATAAGAAAGGGTTGTAAAACTGTAAATTCAGACTGTTGCCACCATATGATGAACACATGGGAACATGTGTAAGATCTTGAGTCCTCCCTTTCTCAAAATGGCTTTTAAAAAACGATTTTGCATTGCAGTATAGAGTTAAAAATACTAGACCTTTCCCCAAAATAAAAAAATGAAAAATCAAAATTAAAAAGAGCTTAATGTGATGATGTGACACACTTGCATCTGCTCCTGCTGTTATACAAGTTATTTGCTGTGCACTCATGTAATATTTGTTCTTCTGGAAGAAAGCATGAACAGTACCTGGGTGAAGTCCTCAGATTTGTAATTTATAATGGAAAATAAACCCCCTGTATGTAACTGTTTCCTTGTCCTCTTACCTTCTGTATTACAGATTAATTTCTACAATAAACTTCTTCTAGCCTACTCTCTGCACAAGAGCAGTACATCCTTGCTCCTGATTGCAACTTCAGGATTCTTCCATTAAACTGTGACAATTTAAATTCAAGCTCCTTATCTTGCAATTAGGAAATGTCTGCTCTGTAATCAAGCAGTCAAAGGAAACGATGTGTGTGCAAGCACTGGCAAGAGGGAAGGATGCATTTTTGACTCTTATGTTCATCCATCGCACCAGGTACACGTTAGTTCACTTAAGTGAGCTGACATTTGGGTGCAGCGTGCTTCCTTCAGTAAAACTGCTTTTATGTCTCACTGTATTTCAGAATGAATTTATCTTATCTTCACAGATTTTCTTAAACTGCCTGATTTTTTGTAATATGATTTTTGATGGGGAAGGAGGAGTGGAGAAAATGTCTCCATATCAGATCATATCCGCACTACGATGCACAGTTGGCAGGTTGTCCCATCTGGCATGCATTCGAGTATAAGATGGATAATTTGTCACTCTGAATCCTTTGATTTGTGAAAAGGCCAAAATCATCTCTGCAAAGATATTTTGCGGCTAATGATACAGGAGGTGTGGGGGAGACTGTTCTTTGAAGGCTACGAAGGCCACAATCTGAGGAGAAATAATTGGGTCTTGGCTCTTCTATTAATTAACATAGTAAGAGATTGAAAACTACAAAAATCTCTTAGGAGCAAAACATGACTTACAACAATCAGATATGAGAAGTAATTGCCCACCACTTTGCAAAATTTGATTTTGGAGGGGTGAGGGTGAGACTGGGGAACTGTAATTTGCTCTTGGCAAACCGACTGAATGCTTAATTAAACAGAACAAATGTACATTTTTGTACATTAAGGGAACAATGTTGACAGAATTTTGGCTTAAAAACCAATGAAAGGATAAAAAGATGGATTCATGAAATTGAAATCAAATATCAAAAAGAGATAAAAAATAAACTGGCTAGCATTCAAGACACAATTTTCAAGTTTTTAAGGCAACTACATTTGCCCCAAGCAAGAGGAACAGATAAATCTGTTGATCTGTAGTTCCTGAAAGACATTTGCCTTCCTGCAATGTCTGACTTTGGACCATAAGAGATTTACGTGCTTCTGTAGCTACCAAGGAAGGCTGCAAGCACTGCTACACACTGGCTGAAACAAAACTGTCTCTGGCCTGAGAAAAAAAGTCAGCATGTATTTTTATAACATGAACTTATTCTGTATTTACAGAAAGCTTGTCAAGTAATTCTATTCAGCATCGCGGGCATTGAGAATTTATGGGTATCAAACATTTTTGCTTACAAAATATTTACATGAATATATACATGCCCAGAAGACATTGGCAGTTTTCACTGAGAACTGGGAATCTTATTTTGTAATTTTGCAGGATGTAAAATGGTCTAGCACGTGGGAAGGGAAAGTGGCTGTTTTGCAAATGATTTATTGTAGAAGGTCTGGACAATTTCAGAGTGAGGTCTGGGCTACAGGACAAATCATTTTCTGTTCCATTTAAACAGGCAATGCATTTCAACATGCAGGCTGCCAACCTAACAGGCATAGCCATAGCTTAGTAAGAAAATCTCTGTCATAAAGTACAAGCTCACATATACCTGATCTGAAATACACACAAGTACTACTAGAAAAGCTCCAGGAGGTTATCTCAGTCCACCTTCTCCTAATTGAATGTAGATTTGTTCTCAGCAGTATGAGTTATATTTTTGTTTGTTTTAATATCATGTTACAAAGTGACAGAGCTTCTGTCACTTCCTTGGGACAGACTGATATCTTAATGTAGTTCACTGTTAAACAGTTTTTCCTAACCATGTGCCTAATCTTTCCTTTCCTTATTTTCATCCTGTTACTTTTAATTGCATCCCCACACCACATGCAACATGTTCCATTCTATCTTTGGTTATTAGCTTCTCTTTGCCAGCAATTAATTACTGCTTAGGCCACATATTAAGCCACAGCTAAATCTCCTACCTATTCCCCTATAGTAATACCTCTAACCTCATAATTGTTTTCATGCACATATATCTGAACAGCAAAATAAAGAGCAATAAGAGAACTTGATAGGAACTTTCAGCCAGATGTCTGAATTCTAAACTTATATTCCATTGATGCTATGCCTAGGAATCCCTCTTTGCTGATATATTTATATACCCAGCTCAACCAGTACTCCTGAGTCAGACCATGCTGCAGATTAGTGCCTAATTAAAATTCTCTATGACCATTTCTCCTTAGATTTTTCCTGAATACACTGCACTTCAGACCAGCTTGTATTTTTCAGTTCTAATTTCGCTTTATTAGTTTCTGGCTATACAATTAATGATCTTTCCTTGCCCTCTTCTATTAACATTTTGTCTCTAGTTGGCACTCAGAACACTTGCTATTTCGTATCATTGGGAAATCTTTAGTGCCATTTTTACTCCATCATCCATATAACTAATAAGGATGTTAAATAAAATCGAGATTATAGGATATCCTCACAATGTTCTTCAATACAACTTCTCCTGGTCTGAACTATTAATCCTAATTTATTATCAGGGAGTATTTCAAACCAAACAGGTCTGAGTTAATTTTTCCAGTAACTTGTCTTAGGGCCAGTGTCAGACCTGAGGACAAATTGTGTGTACTGGTACAACAATGACAAAATTTAATTTATCATGAATTATGAGATAAGAGATAAAAATCTCATTAAACAATGTGTAAGACAACCATGAAAATAAGGCATGCGGATACCATCAGAGATTCCATATGACTGACAGTTCTGAGAATGATGAAAAGGAAAAGAAGTAAATATATGTACTCCACTGAAAAAAACCTAAAGAGCTTTAAAGCATTTAATCTCATGACCTCAATTTTGTTTCCTTGTGTCCTAGAACACCCCCCCCCACCCCCTTCCCTCTCCTTTTGTTCCCCAATAACCTGAACCACTAAAATGCAGTTCATTAGAGCATGGTTCTGGTAACACCAATGTTGTGGGTTCAATCCTTGTGTGGGGCCATCCACTTAAAAGCTGGGCTTGATGATCCTTGTGGGTCTCCTCCTACTAAGAATATTCTAGGAAATGAAAAGAACTCCTCCTTCTGTGAAATCACATGGCTGGTGACAGCCTGGCTGCCAGGTTCTAGCTCACCAGTACATGCAATTTCCTTTGTGAAGTAACTGTGGCAAAGCAGAGATGGAATAAGGACTGGGAAGTGTTTAGTAGGCACTAAAGCAGGACTACCAAAAAGCCACACAAGGTACTTCCACATTGGCTAAGACTCGATTTGACATGGGCCTCTTCAATATTCACAGGTTATTTCCAACATTCTCACAAGCCAGCTGGGTATGAAGGGAAAAATCCCATTTTCCTCTTCCCACCCTGACAGGAGCTGCAAGGGAAGACAAGATGCCTTAGAAGTCACAGGCATCTTCCACTAACTTATAGCACAAATCCCTGTGCACACTTCCAATCACACTTCCATTTCATTTTGCTCTTGATGAAAGAAGAAGGTGGAAGTGAGGCAGATTGTTTAGTTATGCTGCTTATACACGAATTGTGGTATCTATGCAGAAAACAGGAGATGGAGGGAAAATCTGAAGAGTAAAAAACCCCTAACAAACACCTAATAAAAGTCACATCTATGCTCTGTATTTGTGTTATATCTGGTCTTTACTAGTGCCAGCCTTGAGCACTGGGCACCTATTCCCTCAGGTACCTGTAACAAAAGGAAAAGGTTCTGATGTTGGCTTCTTGACATTGTGGGGTAATAAAAACAATAATTTCTGTACAGCAGATACTTTTGTATAAGCTCTTCCTTCAAGTTCTAATGCATCATCACAAAATAAAGTCCTCAATTTATAGGAGAATTATGCCACAGCACATTTGGGGTCTGTAGAGTGACATGTCCTACAATGAGACCTCTGAATGCAGAGTGTTCAAATACCTTTTCCTTCAACCAGCTTCATTACATTATTTTTTCTCTTTCACAAGTTTGAATTCAGAGTTGTGCTCTAGATTTCCAAATTTGTAGGAAGGCATAGCCATTTTAAACTGAAAAGCCCATCAATCTGCAATTCCCATGTGGCTGGAGTAAAATCTTTTTTATTTTACATTACCTGGCGGATCCTTGATCAAGGACAACTGAAAACCAATTTATGTTATACTGAATTTCTTTGAGATCTTCCCACCACACAAACTATCATCACAAAGTGTTATTAAGAAACACGAGAATCTTGATGTTCAAATGCACTATACAATTGCTGCTGTGAAATACATACTTCTCTATTTTGCATTTTCTGCTTCTCCCACAATATTTCCAATTTAGGGGTAAAAATTCTCAAATCTGAGTTTCTAATTCAGATTCTTCAATTTCATTGTCAGTAGTAAGCATTAAATATTAACTATATCTTGTCTTCATACTCTCTGCTTAAACTAAGAATTTAGCACTTTGTTTTTTATTGTATTAAACTCTCTGTTAAAAGATGAGCTGCTACTAATTTCAATAAATTCCGCTCCAAATTCTGACTTATCTGTAACTTTTCACGGAAAAAGATTAAGAAACTTATCAAGATGCCTAAATACAGATACTACATGACTTCTATTTAATAAGCAGACTTAGTGACATAAGGAAGCCCTCCAACTCAATCACATTTAAGAATCCTTTTCTCTCAGCTTCCAGTTCACTCTACTCTCCCTCTCACCTTAACAACTGTTTCATTTCCCTGCATATGTATTCAGATGTCCCTGTTCATTATAAACCATTTTGCTGCTCTTTCTAAAAACAATAAATGTAATAAATAAATTGTTCTGATAGCAGTGGGCAGTCGGACTGACTGCTGGAACAGTTCATATACTGAGCTGCATGCTGAAGAAGAGGAACAAGTAGAATTAGAGATGCTGTCTAAAACAAGAGTTGTCTGGTAGTCCTAAAATTTATCTCCTCCTGAATTTCACTACTTACTGACACACTGTTCTTAGAGAAATTAAATGATTCCTATTAAACTGTCCACAACAGTCCTCACTTGATCTGAATTTTTAAAGCTACTAGTATTATCTCCATGAGACCTTAGCTTCTATGGTGAGCATCTGATAACTCATTGTACTAATTCTTTTTGCTCTTTTAGCTAATTCCAGAAAAGGATGCTAATTCCCATTGGTTAACAAAACAAGCTAATCAAACCCAGCATCATAGAGTAATATAGTTCTACACACACATTCAGATACTCTAAATTTTAAGTGAGCCAATCAAATAAAATACATTGATCAAATGAACTCATTCTAAAGGAAAACAATCAAATGTTTGAACAGACTAAGATGATGCTAATGCAACTTACTATTCAAATAAAGTCAATATAACTGAAAGCAGTTCAATAATATAATTGTTTTAAGTCAGCACCTTTTTTATCCCTAAATGCTTCAGCAGTGATCCCCCATCCTCTGCCAACATAAACACTGGACAAAGTCATCTGGAATGTGGCACTGGACTTACTTTAAACCCATTAAGATTAGATAGCATTGAAAGCTTATATGAAGATGCAAAAGAAAAGACAACTAGTGAAAAAAACCCCTTCTTTCTGTGAAAGTGCTACACATGCTTCATTACTGACCATTTTAGCTAAAGAAAATGCAATAATCAAATAATAGCATTCTAAAGGCCACAGTTAAATGATATTGACTAGATAGCATAGAACTGGAGAGATCCACATACTACAGTGCAATATTACACAACCATGCATATTGCCGAGTAGAAGAAAGTTGTAGCTCATTTAGTATATTCTGCTTTTCCCTGTTTTACAATGAACACACTTCCCCCCCACCAACAGGCCATCAGCATATCTTATGAGAAACCAACCATAAGCAAATCGGGTAGATAATCCAAGCAATATTCATTTATGTGCTGAGTGAAAGGTATCTTTCTTCCAGTAACACAGTAAACAGTAACAGTAAAGCCTCATTCTGCAGGTGGCTGTAGAAATGGAAGTCCACTGCCTGAACACCTATGATCTTCTTACCCAGCAGAAAAGCAACAAGCCTGACTTAAATTATGGCAGTCCCTATACATACAGTCTCCGTGGTTAGCAAGCTGAAGCACTTCTGAAAACAAGTCTAATCTTGTGGAGAGAAAGATCACTTGACAGCAGGAACTGCAAACAGTTCTACCACACATATACACTGAAGGGGTGAATATCAGACATCTGCAGGTAGAGGAGAACAGTGGGAAGAGAGAGGGAAAAGGAAAAAGAACACATAATTGCAGAGTGCACTGGGTTTCCTCCTGCTTAGCAAAAGTCTTACAAAGAACAACTGTCTCAACAAATACCACGGTGCTAACTCCGGTCCTACTTGTCAACAAAACCCCTCTGATGTTGCTCTGCTAAAAGGCTGAGACTTGACAGAGGATCAGATGAAATTAATTTAGCTTGTCTGGGATGGAACAGGTTAAGGAACATTGCTGAAGGTTGGTAAACTCACGGGCAAGCAACTGTTCAAAATTTCAGAAGCAGCAAAAGGACCAAAATCTAGAGGAATGATGAACACTTACTAGCTTCCTAAGAGATGCCAGCAAATCATCAATTATTCAAAATTTTTAGCAGTTTTGTCTTGCTATTGCATTTTTCATTTATAAAAGAAGGGTTGGAGGGTATAGTAATCTAAATATATTGACTTATTGAACTAAATCAGGCTACCTTTTGGATAATGCATATATTTTCTAACAGATTTCATATTCCTAGAGATAAAAGAAAGCATAGCATACCCTGATTATGACAATGCATGACCATTTTTTTGAGTTCTTCACAGATTAAATATTGAGCAAGTTGAACATGCAAAGACAAAGTTATCATCAATTTTAAAGAACTTAATCCAAATGTGTCAAATTCACATACACGAGTGCTCTCAGCAGACTGGCCTTTTAGACATAACACCGAAACTCCACTCAAAGCTAAGAAGAGAAGCTCAAATTTAGTGCCATGCTTGGCAAAATCATTCTGTCCAATCAGCTGATGTGCAATCTGCAGAAAAATATTTCTCCATGCCCCCTCTAGTGGTTCATCTGTAGGTGAGATTTTAACAATCAAAACACAGGAATGGTTCTTAGAATTTGAAGTGGCTTGTTCCAAGCTTTGCTGATCTACCTGAGAAGGGCTGTGAAATAAAAAAAATATTCTTCCAGAGTGCCTACGCCTATACCAAGAAAATCTGTTCACTCATGCAACAGAAATGGAAACCTGTGGCTAATGTATTTTTTCATATCAAAAGGAAAAAAATAAAAAATAAAGAAAAGGAAAAAAAAAAAGAAAAAAAGAAAAAAAGAAAAACAGAAGAAAGAAGAAAGAAGAAAAAGAAAAAAAAAGAAAAAAGAAGATGAAGGAAAAAGAAAAAAAGTGGTTTCTTTGGGCACAATGTTTAAGCAGGCATTGGTGTTTAAAGCATGTCGCTCCTTTTGCTTACTTATACTGGTTGGAAGGAAGAGAAATGTGGAAACATACATCTCAGAAGCCACCACTGCCTCATGTCACCTCTTCAGAGCTCTCTTTAGAGCTTTTTTCCACAGTTTTGAGTAAAAAAGTACTATCCAGTAAAAAAAATCCTGCTCTCCTTCCCTTAGGAAATGAAAGGAATGGCTGGAACCTGCTGAACTTGATGAGGTAGTAAAAGACAACTTTTACATTATTCTGAAGCTAAATATCATGACAGTTTAACCAACTTCAGTCTACCCTTTAAAATGTACAACTAAAGGTTAGTCACTTGCTAAAAACTACATTACATCATAAATCATTAATAGCTACTGCTTCACATAAGCATTGCCTGTTAAACAACTTCGACAAGATTTTCTATATTAGCTCTTATTTTCTACTCTTGCTCATCTTACAGTAAAATAGGACAATTTGTGGCATTTAAGGAAAAACCAGTTTAAAATACAGAGTCATTCTGATATATTTAAGTTTTGTTAGACAATTTCTTAAGAAGATGGAAAATAAAAGGGTATTTAAACTATGGACAAAGTGTCCTCTTCTTACCATGACCTGGGACAGATACTGGATTACCACTGGTCTGCACTAGATATGAGCCGGCAGTATAGTCCTCATCTGTATCAGAGTCCTGAACTGGCTGGCTGGCATTATTACTTAATAACCACCTCTGGTTGTCATGGAGATTGGGTGATGGAGGAGGGGAGTGTAAATGTTCAGTAACTGATGGACTAGATGAGGAGGATGGCATGGGAGGACCTATAAAAAAATAAAAAGCATTTAAAATATGGGTCAAAATACCATATGAAAAACAAATAATTAATTTCTTGTATCAGCAAAAGGTGAATATTCTACTTCAAACAAGAAAAAAAGATGGACGAAGAAAATATGACAACTGCCTGAAATAAACTGGTTTAAGTGTTTTAGAAACCATAACAAAATGCCATGACTTGATATTTCAATGAACAGTGTTTATCCTACAGAATTGCTTCTTTCAGTTGGACACTCCTGTCTAAAATCTACTAGTGAAATAGAGTAATACAAATAAAGCAGGCACAGAGACAGAGAAACAGGACCAGTTTTCCAAGCTCACACATACAGGGAAACTTACTGCTGTAAATTTTTACCACAGGAGTTACTCTGACAGAACTTTTAGTTACCAGCAGTGTTTCTCAGACATATATGCTATTTAAAACCGGTCAAAATGTTTCACCTGTCAAACTTGTGTCCATGTGCACAAGTTGTCTTAAAAAATGCATACACAATGACTACATCCCATTCCTGCATCTTGAAAATATCTTAGTCATCATGGAGGACGACAGATTTAAATAAAGCCTTAGGATATCATTACAATGCATTTAGTCCTTTAATGAAACAATAATTAGACCAGAATGCAAGAGACAAAGAATTACCTAATCCACCCAGTGAATACAAAGATTCTTTATAGTCTTTAGTGAGCACAGATCTTACTCAGAGTAAGATTGCTGGACTACTTTAGAAATAAGTGTTGTTGCCTGTAGGTGGGGAATGTGCCAGAAAATGAAGCTTTATTACATAATTTATGATAAAACCAAAATTAGATTAATCTGCATGGTTACAATTCACAACTATAAATCTAAATTTAAATTAGAGGAAAAGGGGCTTTTTTCATCATATAATGATTTGGTTTTATGGCACTTAGTAGTATAGTTATGCTGCAGAAGTGCTGTGCTTCTCAATGTTAATAAATCATACTGGCACCAGCAGCCTGAATTACTTTCCCTCCACCTCCCTTGTACACTGCTAGAATCGCGCTAATTATTATTTTTTTTCTTTCACATTCAGTTTATACCATCATATAGTATCTTAAACATGTCTAATATATGTTAAGTCCTTACCAATTGGCTTCCTTGAGAAGAAACCTATGACAGCCTCACCACAAACTATTTACTTAATACTTCCACATATAATTCAGCCCTTCTTGTAGTGAACAGCACATATCATTATAATTTAAGACGGAGGCTTGGTCCTGGAAGGAAAGTGAGCACTTGCTATTAGTCAAGTAACTCCTGTGTAAAATCCAAGGTTTACAATAAGGGAAATAAAAAGTATGGAGAAATGACATTGTACAGAGCTCAACTTGTGAATTTAGAAGTAGAGAATGGGCATATTTTGTAGTTCGAGATAAAATGCCAACAGGTTTTCTTGCTACACCTTGACTTTTTACATTGCTTGCTTTGGTAACCTGAATTTGTGGTTATTTCTTGATGGAATATTTAATGCATTATTTATGATATACTTAAACTGATTTAAGTAGTAGTTATATTTCATTTTTTGAATAGTTCCAGTAATAAAAGTAGGGGGTTTTGTAATATTTATTTTTTATCTTGGAATAAACCTCCTTTACTTGCTTTGGACCTCTCTTAGAGGAGAGCTACAGTAATATGTCCCAGATGTATATGTACTGTTTGAAGCAAGTCAACATTTCAGTAGTATCCTTGGACTTGTATATAACACTTCTCAATATGCTTCCTTTCTCCTTCTCAATTTACACTCATTACCTTTCAGGCATAACAGAGCCCTGATTGCACAAAGCATAATCAAATACAAAATATCATGCTGCCTGAAAATGTGTCGTGTCCAAGGTTCCTTAATTGTTTTGTAAACTTCCTCATTTATTCAAATCTATTAATTGTCTCAGTGTGACATGGCTAGCTGACTGCACTGATGAGTAGCCATCCAGAGCATTCACCACTTGGGTGCCCTGGTTTACTGAATTTCTCAGTTCAGAACACACCACGCGTCAGGTGTGGGGTGGAAGTGCAAGGTTATTGGTAAAGCTGCCACCACTACACTCAGCAGGGACACATCTCTGCCACTGCAAAAATCAGTTGATTAGGGCTGTGAGACCACCAGGAAGTTATGCAACTTTTTATAAATAAACCCAATTCCAGCAGGCAGGTCTTACAATTGTTGAATCATTTAGGTTGGAAAAGAATTTTAAGATCATTGAGTCCAACCTTAAACTCAGCATTGCCATGTCCACCACTAAACCATGTCCCTAAATGCCACCTCTACATGTCTGTAAAACACCTCCAGGAATAGAGACTCAACCACTTCCCTGGGCAGCCTGTTCCAAGTTGTGATCGCCCTTTCAGGAAAGAATTTTTTCCTAGTATTCAAGCTAAACTTTCCTGACACACTGCTAGCTCATGTTTAGCTGGCAGTCAACCAGCATCTCCTTTTCTGCCAGACAGCTTTCTAGCCAGTCTTCTCCGAGCCTGTAGCATTGCATGGAGTTGTGACCCAAGTGCAAGATCCAGAACTTGGCTTTGTTGAACATCAGACAATTGGCCTCAGCCCATTGATCCAGCCTGTCCAGATCCCTCTGTGAAACCTTCTACCCCCCAGCAGACCAAAATTCCTGCCCAATTTGGAGTCATCTGTGAGCTGAACAAGGGCATACTTGATCTCCTCCAGATCACTGATAAAAAATGTGAACAGGACTAGCCCAGAGGAACTCTAGCCAGACTGAGACTAGCCCCAGTACTGAGCCCAGAGGAACTGTACTGAGTAGCCACCAGCTGGTTGCAATTCCATCCACCACCACCTCTCTGGGCCTGCCCATCCAGTTTTTAACCCAGCAAAGAGGACACCCAGCCACACCATGGGAAGCCAGGCTCTCCACAAGAATGTTGTGGGAGACAGTGTCAAGAACTTAAAGTCTTGGTAGACAACATCCACAGCCTTTCCCTTATCCACTAAGGGGGTCAGTTTGTCACAGGAGACTGGGTTGGTCAGGAAGAACATGCCTTTTGTAAACCCCTGCTGGCTGGGCCTGATCTCCTGTTTGTCCTGTACATGTTGCATGATGGCACTGGAGATGATCTGCTCCATGACCTTGCCCAGCACTGAGGTCAGGCTGACAGCTCTGGACTTCCCTGGAATCTCCTTCTGGCTCTCCCTGTAGGTAAGTGCCACATTATCCAACTTCCAGTCACTGGGACATTCACACTGCTGCTGGTAAATGACTGGAAGTGGCTTGCTGAGCTCTTCTGCCAGCTCCCGCAGTACCCCTGGGTTGAGCCCCATAGATTTGTGGGTGTCTAAGTTGCATAGCAGGCCATTGACTACTTCTTCTTGGATTACAGGTGTTTGTTCTGCTGCCTGTTCCTGTCTTCCAGCTCAAAGGGCTGGGGATCTTGAAGCCAACTGGTCTTACTATTAAAGACTGAGGCAAAGAAGTCATTAAATTACCTCAGATTGTTCCTCATCCTTCCTCACTGCATTTTCCTCCTTCACCCAATAAAGGATGGCTGTTCTCCCCAGCCCTCCTTTTGTTGCTTTCTTGTCACAAAGTTACATGGCCTGCAGAGAAAAGGGAGCCAGCTATACTATGAGCCAACTTTTCACAAGAACCCTTGGCCAACCAGCTGGGACACCTATTTCTGTACAACTTCATCCAGAACCAGCAGATTTTTGCAGTGAGCTCCTCTTTGATTCCAAGTGCAAACAGAGATAGCTATCTATACTGCCATTTATAGAATAAGCTACACATTAAGGAAAAAAATACTTAACACACTTCCTAGAGGAATCGTAAATGATGTGCATGTTCCTTTCCAATTATTTTTTTATATGGAATGAAAGGCATTTAAAAATATTTGGCAATATCACCTCTTGAAGTTTGTACAAACTCATTTGTAAATCATAAAAATAATTAAGTATAACAAAAGCCAATTAGATTGATTATAACACTTTTCCCCTATAGCTTAGAAGCATACAACCCTAAGAGTATTTCATTCTAAGAAAACTCAAAAAATACTACTTCTGATTTTCTCCCCATTCTGCTTTTTTTGGTATCCACCTAGCAAAACATTTGGTTCTTCTGCTTTGACTTTCTTGCCTGTATTTTAAAAAAGCAAAAGTTCTTGTTTTTAATATGTGAACTTGATTCAACAGTAAGATATTTTTTCACAGGCAAATATACTGGACTTAAGAGTACTTAAATCTCATGTTTTAGGTCAGTTATGAGGAAAAAGACCCTTTAATTTGTTGGCATTTTCATAATTGAAAACATATGACTTTAAATGACCTTTCTGTACTTCAAAAAAATTATCTTATGTGAAGATGCAAAACACAGCCAAACTCCAGCAAGAACAGATTCAATATAGCAATATGTGAAGAGATGAATACATTTGCTAAGGATATGAGTCCTCAAAGAAAGTAAAATACAATGAAAATAGGTTGTAAGAAGAACATTAAAAAAGAAATACACCTGAGCTAATAATGGATACATTAAATACATATGTACAAAGTAATTACATTAAAAAATCTGCAGTGTTTTCTGCCATGATGAGCACTGATTTAAAACGTGGCACAAATGACAAGCTGGAAGCAGAATTGATGTCACATATTGAAAAGTTCAGTGGAACAAGTATGATAAGTGCAACCCATAAAAAGATAGCAAATAAATAATGGGGAAGACTGCAATAATGGACTGGTAGTAATGTACAGAAATTTCTATTTTAAGTACATTAAGGCTCAACTAAGTCTAAAGCCGAGCGTCTGTCAATTGGTGCTACCCAACTTCCCCAGTTTACAGTTATGGACAAGTTGCCTTCCCTTAAAAAAAAAAAAAAAAAGGAAGAAGCTATTCACAGCCTTTAAGCTTATTTACATGGTATTACAAAGAATGAACCCAACAACTGCTCAGCTTTCATCCTCTATGGGTCACCAGCTGCAAGAGAAACACTTTGCTTCAACAACACCGAGTGCCTGGATGAACTGTATCTCCATTAGATGTATTTTGGAGAAAGCAGTGCTAGACGCTTTTAGAAAATGGCATTTAAGAGAAAAGTAGGATGGCAGAGAAGCAGTAGTAATGACCAACTGCTGTTGCAGGGTGGGTGAGCTGAAATAGATGACCCAGAGTCTCTGAGGAGCCTTAAAACACGTGCACTTATGAAATCTTCCTGCTAGATTCAAACTCTTAAAGCAGAGAGACTTTGCTGGCAATGACACTAAGAAGAAAGAAAAAAACGTTGTTTATTTTCTATTCTTATTATAAATTAGATTTTTCTGACTATAATTCATGAAGCAATGAAAACTTTCTTGAGATGAAATATGATCTTAAAAATGTGTAGTTTTCATTGCTTCATGAATTTCTTTAATGCTGAACTGTTGATCATATATCTAGACTGTCCCTAAAATCCTGGCATTATCAACTTACTTCCATAAGATGCATGGCAAGTTACATACTTTGAAAAGGTAATTTCACTATAAAAATTTGAAGGGCCATTATTTCCACCTCAATCAGGTTGCATAAATCCTATACTCAACTTATGTACAACTTCTGATGGCTGCTTAAAGAATACAGCAGTAGACAGCTCTGTTTAGGCTGTTTAGCTATGGCAGAACAGTGCAGTTTTCCATTCACAGTGTTGGCAGTCCCCTTGTCACCGAGACTGCAGAAAAAAAAATTCCTCTATCTTCATCTCAAGCACACAGAAGGAGAGGCTTATTTTGAAGTGGTAAAGAGATTCTTACTGACTTCAATGTCAGTAAGAAAATTGTATTAAATTACAATTTGCAAAGTAGATATCTCTCTACTGAAATTAATGGGATTTTTGCTGGTGAGTTAATGGAAATGAAGATTTCATGTTATATTAACTGGCCCTACTATGTCATATAAACCCAAACCCAGATCCCATACTGTGGATCACTAGGAATAGCTATATACCTCTGTTTTGTACTCTGCTGCTCACAACATGACAAGGCAGATTGCTGTTTGGGTTTTTTGGTTGTTTTTGCTTTGTTTTCAGGTTGTTTTTTTTTTTTTTTAAGAAAACAGTTTAAGGATCTTGTAAAACTTGGATGAGACAGACAGCGGTTTTTGAAGGTCAGAAGTAACATGTCTTCTGGCTAAATTAATTAGAAACCAAAACACTTTCAAACATGAAGGACACTTACAAGCCTTCTGAATCAAGCTGAGATGACTCTTTGCAATCTGTTCTAAGACTTCCCAGTGTGCTGAAAGCTGTACACACTCTTGTTAAAAAGGGCACCTATACCCTCCTAATAAGTTTACTGATCACATCCCAAAATTTCAATTTCTAGTGCATCACACGTAGATTCACCCAAAAAAGCTCCTAAAAACCCCCAAGCCCCTGCACCTGGTATGTAGAACCCTTAACAACTGCATTTTGGTCCTTTTCATCTCTGCATATAAAACAGTAAGTCAGTAACAAGTGAGTTTTAATTTTAAACTAATTTTTCATTATGGACTTCCTGTATGCTCTCCAACCTGTATGACTTGGCATTGGCATTTATCTCTCTGCTGGATCCTGCAGCCTTCTGCAGCCAACCTGCAGTGACAGTTATCTCTTAATTAATACTCTACATGCAAATGGAACTACCAAAAAGTGCTGTTATATAGCACACAAAGAACAATTATTTATAACCAACACAGTTCTCTTTATCTCTTTATACCAGAGCTGACCACTGCAGTAGCTATTGTGAAGACCTCCCAAGGAAATACATGCATAGACAGTCTTCCAAATATATACACACATATAACTAAGACTGTATTAATCCATCTAGAGTGAAAAACAGTGCAGTGAGAAGAAATTACATGCCAAGAACTCTTTTTAAAATAAATACTTTCAAATGCATGGAAAGGATTCTTGTGATCTGTTGTGGATTTTCCATTTGTGTTTTGCTTTATTTGTTAGCACAATGGATAATGACCCTTCTACCCATGAATGAAGAGGTATACTTTTGAAGTTTCAAATCCTTCTGAGTGCTGATGAACTGTGCCTTCATGTCAGATGCAAACTTTAAACACAAATTACATCTATTTTTCCTATATTTCTTCAAAAAGTTAGCACTTCTAAACAAAACAGATGCGTTATATTGACATGTATTCTAACTCACAAAAGTTGTAACTACTTCTATAGGCTGTGAAAGCTAAAACTGTACAAAACCATAATCAAAGGACATTGATTTGAAAAAAAAAATTAATCCATTAGAAAGCCAGACAAATAATGGCCTGAAATATTGTAATTTTTTTCCCTCTTGGAAATATAATAAGCAGAATCTGTAATATAAAACTGGCAATTATCTTCCAAAAAAGAGAAAGAGTTCTTAAGAAAAATGGTTATGCCTTAGAACTGACACGCATTTCTGAAGCAAACACTTTATGTTTTGAAGCATTTTGGTTGTTTCAAAAAGTTAACAGCTGCTGCTCAGCAGATTGTTAAATGAAAAGGAGTGCCCTGTTCTCACAGGGGTCAGACTGCATGACCACAACAGCTCCATCTTCAGTCCTGAGTTCAGGCAGTGCTCATTTTTGCTTTAAATGGGAGTTTTGTCTGTAAAGAAATTGCAGAATCTGAGCCTTAACTGGCAGAGAATCCTAACCAAAATGCACAGCTCTTTCTTCTTACTACAGAAAAATAATTTTTTTACTATTATTATTTTCAAAAGGAATCACCTTATAAATTCAGAGCCAGGTGTAGAGCAAGGGTCCACTCACCTATGCACAAAGTCCATAAGCTGAACCAAAACCTCAAGCATCCCTAGCATCCAGAGTTTATTTTTTTTTTTAGGAGCTACTCTGCTCAGCTCAATTGAATCTTCCAGTTTATTTCCCCCAATATTAATTAAAAGTGCACATGAAAAATACTGGAAGGGAACAGAGGGCTATTCCCAGAAAAGTGAAAATCTTCATTCTACTAAGAAAATGATTTTAAGTGATAGGTCTCTGTATTTTTAGAAAAACATTCATCTCTTTTGGGGGGTTGGGGGCGCAGCTTTGGACAGAAGCAAGCTGAAATCAATGCCAGATTGCAAAATATTCCGATTAACTCCTCTCTTCACTAGAGACGTAGAAGTTCTCACATGAAAATGTCACTTCTCCATTTAGAGCATCTGCTGGGATTCAGACTCCTCTGCCTTGTGGTGGGAGGGAGTCTCATACAGCTCAGCAGGACAAGGAGACACCAGCTCAGCCACCGACCCGGCTGTACAAGTGGCACACTCGCAGTTTTGGCCCGGCCTAACGCCACTCGCAGCCGACTTGCAGGCAGCCAGCACTCAGTAGCTGGAGCATCAGAGCCAGAAAGTCTCCAGGGGCCTGCAGCACTTGGACTGTGCATGGAGGGAAGCTCCTGGGGTGCCCATCTGGCTCCAGTGTAACTTGGCCACAGACCTGGCCCTTGGCTACCACAGCAGCTGGCGCCTGCTCAAGCACAGGCAGAGGTGCAGGGGTGCTCCACACACAGGCACACACACACAGCTCTGCACCTGAGCACTGCAAAAGGCACCCTGCATGACCAATCACTTCTGCCTCAGCCAGAGCCCTCCATGGCTGTGCACGTCTACCTGGGCCTACTGCTTCACTGACCACTGCATGGGGCAGGGAGAGGGCAGGAGAGATCTCCCAGGTAGGGGGAATGTGCAGCCAGTCGTTCTCTCCACTCGCTACTCATCGATTCACACGCAGACCAAACTAAGCATTACACAGTGCTGTGAGAAAGAAACCAGCCCTTCCCAAATGCCTGCCAGGATTTTCATGTTCAAAAAATCCATACTATAAACACACCACAGACACAAGCTAAAACCAGGAAAAAATCCCACCAGGGTTTTTTCTTTTTCCTGCACTTCCAGAAATGGAACAAAGGATCAAAAATGGAGCAGCTGGCAGATAGTATAATCAATGTAGGAAGGATAGCCACTCTGAGTCTGTCTTACATTCACTCAGCAATGATGCTAAAGTGTTTACCAAGTTTCCACTCTCAATCCTGACCTTTGTAAAAGACTGTAATTTTTCTGGATGCTGATACTCTTCCAGATGATAATTCATAAAGAGTAATCACCTATACAAGTAACCTTTGAAGAAATGCTTCTTTGTTCTTCCTATCCATGACTTTTTATTATTAGAGGTGAAATGGATTGAGCCATGTCACATCTGTTTTATCATTCTTCCAACATAACTCAGTGGTAGTCGATGCACTTTGTATTTTCACAGTTGCTTTGGGCTAAATTAGGAGGAGCAGAAAATGTCTTTTTTGAACAGGACAGGAAATGCATCTTGAAGAACACCAGACAAAGTGAAGGTTTTTTGCAAGGGAGTGGGAGAGAGGCTGCTTAATGAGGAAGTAAACCTTCTGAGAATGATTCACAAATCATTCAGTTTTAGAATCAGGTAGTTTCCCACCCTCATTCCTCCCACCCCTGTAAGAAGCAGTTTAAAGAAGAGTGTCATTAAATACTAATTAGCTAAATTTGGTTTTCTTAATTCTTCTGGGTCCTACATGAGAAAAGCAGTCTAAGCAATGACAGGGATACCAGTTTTGCTTACTTTTGCTACCAGTGTGGCCACTGCCTTACAGCCTGCCATAAAAGGAACATCATCTTCAAAAAAAAACATCCAGAGAACTTTTTAATGACATCAAATTGCTTATGCTTGCAGACCACAGAATAAGACTCGTTTTCTCAGAAGGAAACATAGCAATTTAAAGAGATTTTGATAGATGTGAACAAAGAGCAACAAACTGCTGAAAAAGACTTCTATCAACGTTACTTACAAAAATAATCCTATTTTTTATTATTCACAAGACTTACACAATATTCTGATTTGGAAGGAACCCACAAGGATCACCAAGCCCATCTCAAGTAAATGGGGATCAAACCCATGACCCTGGTCTTATCAGCACCATGCTCTAACCAATTAGTTCTTTTAGTGTGGCTATTTACATCCCTGTGAGCTGCATTTTTTGGATTGTAGCTATTTCAAAAGACTAGAGCTGTAGCATTGCAAAAGAAGAGGAGGAGAAGGAAGGATACAATGACTGCTGCCACCTTCAGCAGCTTCTGATTGCCAGCTGCCTCACAGAGCAGCACATACTCCCCCAGGAGCTATGGGTGCCTCCCAGGGACCAGCACAATGCTGAGCACCATCAGCATGAGCAGCACTGCTGCCAGAGCCTTCCATGTGCACTAAAACATCATGCTGCTGCTCCCTGCCTTCTCCCAATAAACTGAGGCAAACCCGTGAAATTTCCCATACCACTAAAGAATTGCCCCATGCCTACAAAAGCACGCCTTTAGCAATGAGAAGGGAGAGAGCAGTCCTGCCAATGAAACATCAAACTTACCTAACCAGTGGTGAAACCTGGAAGGGCCTGAAGCTAACACCACTGAAATAGCTATTCTTGTTAGCGCCACCAAAATAGGTAATCTTGGTAGTTCCTTGTTGCTTCATTATCAAAAGCCCTTCCCTTCTTGCAGCACTTTCAAGTTCTATTTCTTGTTCAGGCTTTTTTCTGCTGCATTAAATGTGACTCCCTAACAAAGGAATTTTGGGGAGGGGAGGAATTAGAGAATTACCAGAAAATTATTGACTGTTGTGTCACACAGCACCGCTCTCACAAGCAACGGGACATTTACTGGACATCGATGTCTCATTACATCTAGTATGTAATTTATTTCTCTGCTGGAAAAGAACTTATCAGTTTTGCCCATGTGGAGAAAATGCTTCTACTTTAGAAACAAATAGACCACCACAGGCAAGAAGCTGGAAAGCTTAAATGAAAACCCACTGCATGATCACTGAAGTCAGCTCGCTACCAAAGCTGCTAAGGGAGCAGTGTTGAAATGGGCCAGGGGTGGCATTTTGGGGCCAGATTTTTGACAAAGCCTCATTGAGGAATTATTTAGAAAACTGAGAAGAATAAAATCTGTAAGGTACTGAGAACTGAGAGAAAGCTGGACTCTGTGTTTAGGTGTCTCTGGAAACTCAGCATTAAACAAAAACCCCAAGTCCCTTATTTTTGCCTGAAGATATAAGCAATAATGTATTAGCTGATGAGAAAATTTTGTGAAGCACTACAGAGTTGCATATTTTTAGTCATTCTTCCACTGTAAGAAATTACTGCTATCTAAAATAGAATATATTTTGACTAGTATATAAGCCTTTTGTTTGACAGCTTTTAATTTTTTACCATTTTATCTGCATTTACACTTGACAGGACTGGATAAGTACACTAGCAATATGTACAATTTATAATCATAAATTTCAAATAGGGTTAGTTATCCATTAAAGTTCAAAAGAATACAGACTTAGCAATTCTTAAATAAATATACAAACCCCTCCCATTAGCTTAGATAGGTCAGAAAATGCTGAAGGGAGTTGAAAAAACACCTTTGGCCTCAGACTAAACACAGAAAATTTCAGTCAAAGAATGCTTTTTATAAAGTTATGAGCTAATGAACAAAAGGGCATTCTAATAAAGTTTCATGAAATATTAGCTATGAAAACCACCAGTAATATCATAATCTTTATTTCTTTGCCAACTCGACCACTTCAGCATAATAAAAACCATAGCAAAGTAAACCACACGAGTTACTGTGAAGAAGTTTTATCTCAAAGAAAATAGAAAAGGACCAAAAGATTGGGGAGAAATGCCAAAATAGAGAAAATGCTTGTTTATGCTTGAGTGGAGCCAAGGGTAACAAACCCTCTTTACCAAGCTGTTTCCAGAATCCTTAGGCCTTGGTCCAGGGACAAGGGACACGCCAGCTGGGCCATCCATATCTGCCAGCAGGCAGAGGTTATCCATCTCTTTGAATGGGGATGAAAGGAAATTGCTGTCTGAGTGTTTTGCAAACTCTGAAACAACTGCTCTTCAGCTAAACAGTAGGAATGCCAGTAGAAAATATCCAAGTCTCTGAGGTCCTGAAAAAAATATTAATGTTGACGTACTCTACTTTCAAGATGCCCCCCTCATTACCAGTAAAAGCTGACAGATAAAAACCAGTTATTGCACAGAAAGCATTTAGAACAACTGGTCTGGAAGCCCTGTCCTGTAAAACTAAAATTCCCATATACATTATGGCACGTGCTTTCCAAGACCAGCCACGCCTTCCCGCCAATGTTCACGAATCTCTACTGCCAAAACATTACCAAAGTACTTACTGATAAGAAAAGACATGAACAAATTTCTTACTTGACTAGTTTTTTTCCCCTCTGAACAAGACACTTTTAAATAGGTTCTTGGCCAAGATTACATTTGTATTCACACAATGTCTCTTTGATGAAAAGATGTAATGCAACCTATTATGAGAGAAGCTCCTAAAAAACTCAGCTAATGGCTTGACTTTGTATGCATTCATATCAACACAAAATAACTAATTTTATACAATGTTTGATAATGCAGCACCATGTAAGGAAGAGATTACGCAGGAACGCTTAAAAGATGCTCATTCTGAAAGGATCAGACCTTATAAAATGCAATTTATAAGCATGAAGAAGAAACACAGAACTGAAATCAGGTTTACCCACATTTCATTAATTTTGTGCTTTGGCATGTTAATGCCTAATGCACATGCAGTTTTCTACATTCAACATGCAGTTGGTTACTACATATAACTTAAATTAGCCTCCACACTTGAAATGTCATGATTTCTACATGAAGAGATAAAGGAACAGTCTTAGTTCTCTTGCTCAGATATCTGAGATGCCCTTTTTTTCTGTGATTTGTTTGTATTTGTTATTTATCTTTGAGATATGGTAGCGGTCCTAATATTCATTCTTTACATGTTTTCTGACGCAGTTACCATTGATTATATATTTCTAAGCAGTTACAGCTGGCAAAGTCAATTCTTGGTCAGAATCTTCAGATGCACAAGCAGAAAACAAATCACAGGATACTTCAAAGTCAGATCCTATGACTAGAGGAGGCTGTTAATCAATGCAGTTTAATACAAAGCCCTCTGCCTCACTGATATTAAGATTATGTGTGCTGAGGTGAGCAGGCAGTGATATTAAGAACCATACACAAATTTCTTGTGAATAAAAATGATTCATCAGCCCATAATATTTATCAGCCTATACAAACTCTCAGGAATCCAACTTTCACTGCAAGTGTCTTTTTGGATCTATTTACTTCAGAAGACGTGGTATGAACGATAGCATAATAAGTTTTACTATGTTTCAGGCATAAGTGACTCATACATCATTCCATTTGAAAGAAAAAATCCCTAACATGCAGTACAATATGTTACTGCAGCTGCTCCATGGGAATAACAACATACCCATTTGGAGGGAAAATACATTTATGAAAATGCCTGATTAGCAGAAAACAATTCATCCTAAACAATAATACCCAACTGCTTTTTTGATGTTTTTATGGTCACAGTCTCTTTTCATGGAATCTACTGGATTAAATGCATTCAGCTCTTCCCCTCCCATGCCTGGCTCAAAATAGTCTTCATTGATGTTATCCATAAAAACCAAACGAAAAAATTCAACTCACATGACAGCCTTTGAAGGAGGGGCTGTCATGTGAGTTGAATGTAAAGTTACTGCACAGAGTGCATCAAATTATCTTCTTACTTCAGGCATCTCCTACCAGGATCCCAGTTTGAGGGCAGAAATGCATATTCTCTCTCCTGTTTGCTTTGCAAAATACTGTGTTTTTATCTTGCATGCCTCCAATCCCCTGCAAAAGTTATGAACTGAATGCTGCAAATCCAGCAGGAAACAAACCTCTGAGAACTGCACAACACATGTGAAGCCAGGGCAGTGAACCTGCACCTGTGACCTCCTAGGGACAACGCTTCCCAATATCTTGGCCTTCCCTTTTACAACTCAGGAAATCTCTACCTTTTTCCCTCCTACCTTTCCTTAGTCTTTTATTTACTTAATGAACACTCTTTATTTTCCCTCACATCACAATAAAAAAGTTTCAGAAACCTTTTCTTTTACAAATTCATTAATTCATTTCACTAAAATTCCACTAAAAAATTATGAACACGTTGGCATGTTAATTGTAGCACCAGTCAATGAATTATGCCATTTAATGTAAAGCATTGGCATACTAAATTAAATGTAGAAATTATTTACAGCACTTTGGGACATGTATATGGGATAACACAAGGACACAGGTAATAGCGGTAATGTCATTGCTTACTTTTCATGAAAGCAAACTCAAGAGATGTTTAAAAAACAATGGGCTAAGTAGAGACAGTTGGGCAATTCTTATGGACCGTCCCACAACCACACACCAATACAAACTGCAGACTCTTCAACACCAGAAGACATCCAGAACTACCTCTGCTCCCACCTGCTGCTCAAGAGACATCTCAGATGGTATCCCCAACTTTGGGGCCATGTCAGGGTGACAAACCAGCAGAGACAGCAGCTAACCAGAGAAAAGACACTTGAATGTTTTGCTTGATTCGGGCCAGAGGATTAAGTCTGGGTCTCCTACCTTCAGGTGAGTGCCCCAGCTAATAGCCTGCAGCTAATACCAGAGCAACTTGTTATCCCTCTTTTTTTTTATTAAAATCTCTGAAGAACTGTGTTTAGTTCCTCATCAAGATGAATGCCAAGCCTGCTAAATTTTTCATGACACTGAATTCTTGTTCTCCTGCCAGCCCTAGTTATGTGTGAACATTTCAGACTCCCTCAGGAATTTATTTTACTACAGAGTCCTGAAATACTTAAGTCTATTAAGACATAAAGTAAACAGGCAACAAGGAGGAATCTGCTAGTTGTTCCTCCAGTCTACATTTTAAGTAGACAGTGCCCACACCAGTGAAGTTCAGAAATTAGTGTCACCAGTGAAATGATGGTACATTTGGCAACACACGCATCAAGCCATGTCAGCTACCACAGTGAGGTTCAGCTCCACACCACAGCAGGAGCAGCACTGTCTGCAGGCTGCAAAGATCCAGCCAAATAGGGTAGATCCCAAAAAGCTGGATTTACTAAACACACACACAATGGCTGTTCTGCATGTGCATTACCTTTGGGTTTGTGCCCAACGCAGTCCCTGCCTGCTCCCTTGCTGCCAGGAAAGAGGACAGCTGGGAGTAGACTATGGCTGAAAGATAATTCACGCTTCTTGGCCTTGGTTACCCTCCTCACCAAAAGCCTTTCTGGAGCAGAAAGCGTGCTGGCTGTGAGCTAGGCTGGCTTGCTGCTGTGTGTTGGACAAGTGGGAGCTTGAGGAAAGGAGGCCAATCATCAAAAGACTTCAGCCAAGCCTTGAAGGGCAGCAGACACCTGACTGAACTAACCACAGGGCTGCAAATCTTCCTGTCACATAGGCTATGAGCTGTGCCTCCCTAAACTCCCTGAGAGAACACTCAGAAAAAACTCTCTAAATAAATTATCTGGATTTTAAGTCACCTACTGAAATCATTTTATGGTCACTCCCAGTTTATCTGTGCATTCTGTAGCTGCTCTCTCCATAGGAGGTCTGAAAATAGACCAAGCTTTGTTGTTTATCTTGAGGACTCTTACTCGCTACCAAGAGTAAACTCCAAGAGCACTTCCATCCACAATGCTTCATTATTATTGCTATAGTCACTGGGATTATATACTTAGAAAGGAAGTACAAACGGCCAATTTGTGGCCAGAAAATATCAAGCCTGATATCAGATCTAGAGATCAACACTGTTGTCTTAGAGAAACTCTGTGCAGGTGTAAAACAGGTGTATGGATTACACAGTCTTATGTTGGATATGCTATGTAGAAAGAAGGCAATGTTAGTACTAAATCAGCTGTCATGATTTGCTGATATGCACAAATCAACAGCTCATGCCTGTCCCTGGCATATCCTCAGAAATCTCCCAAACACCACACCATCTTCTATATAATGCCTCTTATCATCCATACTTTCACTTTTCTATTTTTTTCTTTAAAAAGTACTTTGTGTCTTCTTCTATATCTATTTTGTTTGAAGCAAACTTTAAAATCCTCTTGTTAAACAGTTTCTCTTCTACACTTTTAAAAATTATTTTTATATAGATTTTAGTCCTTAGGAGACCAATGCTCAAGATCCCTGTAATGAACTAGATTTAACATGGCTGTAATACATCTCTGTAATCCTGGCAGGTGATGCTGCCTAAAAGCACAACCTAAGATGAAAGGCCTCAAAGCTTTTTGTCATTCGGGCTTGTGAGGGATTTTTTCCCTCAATACAAAATCTGACAGCAGGGTCTTGCCAATGTCCCAGCAAACTGGAGTGCTGATATCCAACTTGTTCCTTGTCCTGCTTCTGATACTACCAAAATACATTGCCAAAGAGGTCTTTCAGGAGGCAAAACCAAAATGATTTCCCTAGACATTAGGAATACAGTAGGGAGAGATGTGGGGAAGTCTCCTTGAAACCTGTAATTCTACAAAGTGCATGTACTTATCATTAAAGAAGTAGAGTTGGACTAGAACTTGGCAGTTCTTTTACATGCTATTTCCCTGTACCAGTGAAGAATTATGACGGTACTTCAGTTTTCTGGTCTGTACACAGTAATTTTCCAAAGGGAGAGAACAGGAACAAAATCACCATCATGCAGTAAGTCCCACATAAACAGTTCTCAGTTCTACAGGTAAACTTTCATTTAACCTTTGTCTGCCAAACTGCTTAAATTAAATGCACATCATGTTAGTTCCATGTATTACTTGTAATTCATTTTACCTCATTACTTAGTGATTTTTGCCCTGTTTTTCTCTCTCTTCACTTCACCTAATTTCACCTTGACAAACTGAAAACATGCCAATACAAAAACTGTTTTTTCCTATAATTGGCCAAATCTTTATGCATAACTGGAAACATGCTGTAATCCCAGTTACAACAGTACTCTTTTCTCATTCCTCCAAAGCGAGCACAATGGCAGTATCAGCCTGAGTGGTGTGTCTGCGATGAATCAGATCTCATGCCCCTGAATGCTCATGGCAGAAGAAAAAGGGAATCAGTCATTTCTCCCACTGAGGACTGACAGGATATGAAACACAGAGGAGAGTGAAGTTAGAGCATCAGAGCTGCCAGTTTTTCCATCACATGGGACCCTATAAAGGCCCACAAAGCCCATTTCTGTAAGATAAAAACACAGAACAATCCCTTGCTGTGCCTCCATGGACTGAGTGGGACAGAGCTGCCCTCAGCAGAGCTCTGCAGTGAAATCATGGCTACGCTTCCGCAGACACCTGAGAAGCTTTACCGCTCTTTGCTTTCCAGAAGCAAAAGGACCTGCTGTCAAGGATTTCACCTGCAATACTCTTCTGCCTTGCAGAGTGAGAACTCCACTTAAGGGTGCTAAGAGCTCAGCAACTTGATATATTCAAAATTTAAGCCCTATGTGACTAAAATCCATTTCCAAATCCCTAAAATCTGAATATATAATACAAACACTTTAACAGCTTTGTCCAAAGAAATGTTAGATTGTGACCTCAAAAGTATCCTTCAGTGGTGTTTTTTATTCAGTTTTGAATGGGAGCTGTGTAATGAGGAATGTCAAATAAATATTCCCCCAAAATGAAATATGACAAAAGCTTCATTCAGAAACCACACATGGTGCTGTCACACATTTATTACCCACAAGCTAAAATTTGTCTAATGTAATTTAAGATTGATAATTACTGATAGAGGACGTGTGTTTTCAATAAAAAGAAATTGCCAAATTAAAATTACTTCCTTTCCAGAGGACCATGGTTTGAAATAACATCTCAGATTTATATAACTGAAATAACTCTATAAATTTCCAGGATTAAAAAATTTTTTTTTGGCAAACGAAATCTTGCCCTTCCTTCAACCATTTGCATCATTCTCTCAAACACAAGTAAGGGAAATGAAAATGCACAAAATCAAATAAAGAAAAACGTAATAGTATGTTACTTGCAAATAAGAGCAGAAGATTTGCATTTTTTAAATCCAGCTTTTAACGACTGAATTTGTTTTAATTTATTATTAAAATTATTATTATTAGTGGGAACAAGGAACTCTGTTATGGTGGGTGTCACAGAAGTATGGGGAAAAAAACCCCAAATTTTCCTGTGAATGAAGTAAGAAATAGCTGGCACTAGACAGCATTCACCTGAGAGTGCAAACTGAAAAGGGAGAATAAGCGAATTACTAATGAACATCCCTCTCCACAGTGCCGTGCTACTCGAGGTCTCCAATGTGGCGAGCGTGCTGCCAAATCCTAATACAGGTCCCTGAGAAGCTCCAGGGGAATGGCAACCTGCAAACCTGACATCCACATGCTACTGAAGTTAATAGAAACTATAATAGCAAAAAGACTAAGTGGGCCCTAAGTGGGGTCTAAGAAGAATCAAATTCCAGTTTTCATTAAGTGAAGCCTTACAAAATTAACCCAATTCTTTGAATAGCTCAAACAAACATGTGAAACCAGTGATCCAGTCAATCAATTTTAAAAAAAAGCTTTTAACAAGTGCTTTACCAAAGGCTTTTAAAGGAACTAAGCACCCATGGCAAAACAGAGGTCTCTGCACAGCAACGTGACTGGTTAAGAGACATAGCCAGAAATTAGGGGTAAATGGTCAAACATGCATAGTGAAAGAAGCCTACCAGGGGAACACCACAGGGATCTGCTCCCCTTCCCGTACTTGTAATTGACCTGGAAAGATAGCTGAGCACTGAAGCAACCAAGTTTGCAGATGATACCAATTTATTCATGGCAGTAAGGATGAGGGCAAATGGTGAAGAATCACAGGACCTTATGAAATTGAGTGACTAGACAATGGAATGGTAAATTAAATTCAGTGTGGATAAGTGTAGAGTGATGCACATGGGAAAATATAACCTTAACTTCACATGTACAGTGATGGGCTCTGAGCTGAACATTATCGCTCAGGAGTGAGACCTTGAGGTTACAATAAATAGTGCCATCAAAATGTCAGCTGAGTGCTCAGCTGCCAAAAGAAAGCAGCCCAAATATTAGGTATTGTTAGGAGCTGAACAGGAAGCAAAGCAGAGAACACAATTATGCCACTTTGTAATGTCACTCAGTTCATACACCGTCTCTTCTTCCAGTGATATGGTTCAGGGACATGCTTCATCACTGAGTATTTTGTGTTTACTCTTAAAAGGATTAGAGCAAAACAGAAAGCATCTTAAAACATATGAGTGAACTGTAATTAGGGGTACAAAGACAGCAGTTTCAACACTGATTACATTTCAGACACGAGTTCTCTGAGACTGTATCCAAAACTCAAGGAGAGAGGGTCTTCCACATACTTGCAGATAAACTACTCAAAAAACGAGGTTGACGAATTACACACGTACAACCAATGAGCTCTGTTATAAGGCATTGCTATGCATCAAAAGCTTACCTACTGCTAAGTGCCCAGGCTTTACCCAGTACTTGAAGTCCCTGGGAAAGGACAAGTTTGAACATTTACCTTCACTCCAGCAGCATACAGCCAACTAAAATTCATTTTGCCATGTCATCTTGAAGCAACAAGGTTTTAAGCCTTAAGGGTTGGTACAAGTGCCCACAAAAGGGTAAGTAAAAACAATTTAAACTAAAAATCTTCAAAGTCTTGTGTTATTCCCTGCTCTCTTTTCCTCATTTTCTTCTCTATCAGATAGCCTGCTCAAGATGCCACTGGAACCAGTCTTTTGGTGCTTAACAACAGAAAATCACTTTTACCTACTGAGGTTCTGTAACAGGGAACAACTAAATTAAATCTAGGCCTTCAGATTTCTAATCTCTACACATCTCTACTACATCATCTTCGTCTTGCTTTTATGAGAAAGGGCGTGTCTGTGTGCTAATGGTCTGGTATTACTTGTATCTTTGTCTAATTTCATGAGCCATGAGAACATTCTGAATTTTATTTGGATTGTTACACATCAGACAAGTTCTGTCTATCAGTAGTGGCTACCTATAGCATATCCTCTACTTACTTGCATAAAATACTGTCTATTTACTTCACATATTCCCACTCTTGTGTATAGGAGAAATATACTCTCACACCACAATCTATACCCAACTTTTACAGTAGCTTTGCCTGTCATGTAATAGAATAAATACAGAAAGGGAGAGAATACATTGGAAGAAAAAGCAGCATTGCGATAACTAGTTATTAACCTAATTTTAAACTCACAAATGTATCAAATATGAACATGAGTATTTTTTAACAAGAAGTAAAACTATGTGGAGTATTTAACTAGCATAAACTATTAGCTAAGAGTTGCTGCAGATGGACTAGTAACACATTTCAAACAGACCAAGATAAAAATTATTTGTTGCCTTTGTTTTAGCCCTACATTTCATAAAAAATCCCTTATGAATTATTTCTATTCAAATGCTATAGTGTTACACTATGAAATAAAGTTGGTCTTTTTTATTCTTTTCCTACAGCTGTAATTTTCTACTGTTGAAGTAATTGAAGTTTCTTTCTTTTTCGAAGGCACTTTTCAATTTGTGCTGCCCAAGCATGTTTTAAAGACACATCATGAAGGACACTCAGCAGGATGAGCTCTGGAAATACAAGTTACCTCAAATAACAAAAAAGCTTCTACAGGAATAAACAGTATGATTTTAATTAAAGCAGAATGAAGAACACGAAGTAAATATTAGCTGGTAGCAATGCACTAAAAATTTCAGTCACCACAAATAAATGAGAGTCAATCCAACCCCTCACAGAAATGCCTTCAGCATTCTTAAGACAAGGCACAGAATTGGTGATGCTGTGACAGGATGCAGACTGAACTCAAGGCAGTTCAAGGCAGATCACCTCACTAACTCAAGCTCCATGTCCATCTATCAGGTGAGATGACATTTCGGCAAGACTGCACTTAGTTTAGTTAACCAAAGAAAACCAAAATCAACCACCAACAACCAGGCAACTACCCCTGTATCCCTCTCTCTTCTGCTGCCCACAACAAATTCAGTGACAATCTGTCTCCTGAAGTGACAGAAGAAACATTAATTAATCACAGAATCCCCTGGATCGCTAGGTAAATCATTCTGTTGAGCCGATGTTGTTTTCAAAGGGCAGGGCTAAGTTGCTGCAGCTACAGCTGCTGCCTTTGAGCACTGGCAGCTACAGATCAGCGGCAGAACAGGTGAGGTGCAAAACAGCAGCCAGCCCTTCAAAAGTCCTAAAGCACCCTGAAACTTTAATTCTGTTACGCACTTAGAAAACACTGAATAGATGAAGTTTTCAGAAAGCCATTCTAACAGAATTCCTCATTACAGCTCTAATTACAAGCTATCTTTATAATGTGCACCTGACAACACAGTGAAAAGCACTTTGCTTTAAAGGTCAAAAACCAAAAGAACAATTTGCTATTTATAGTAACAGGTGAACTTTTCTTATTTGGCTGCTTACGCAGCCAACCCTTGAGTTGAATGTAATTAGGGAGGGGATATTCAATTTACAGTATCCACAAGTAATGATAATTACACTGGCTCAAAAAAGCTGTTGGTAAGCATAAGAAACCCTCGTAATTACATCCCGTTTCCAAAATTACTTGAGCACCGTGAACTTGACGCATTTCAGCAAATGAAGGCCAAGGCACATAAAGGAGAGCTACGGCGCTTTAAAAGCTGCACTGTTTAACATAATGAGCCGCCCGACCGGAGGGAGATCGCGGAACGCGCTCCGTAACTCACCCCGACAGCCCACGCCATCTCCTTCCTGCTCACAAATATCCATTAAGAAAAACATGAGCCGGCTCCCTCACTGCCTCCTTGCCATCCTCCGCCAGCATCGCGCAGCTCGCCCGGCAGAGTGGCCCGGGATCCCGCCCCTGGAAGCGTGCCGGGCTCCGGGAGCCGGGCCGGGGCTCCGGCTGCCGATCCCAACACGCTCGGGAGAGCGCCGGAGCTGCGAGCGGGGAAACGCCGCCGTGCCCCCCCGGCAGCCCCCGCCCGCCGCAGAGCAGCTCGGTCAGCAGCCCGCCAGGACAAGGTGAAAAATAAACAAATAACCACGTTCACGGCAGCTGCGGCGATCGCTCTCCGGAAAATTATTCAGGCATTATGAGGGAGACGGTATTAAACGCTGCCACTTGCAGCTTCACGGCTCTCTGCATATTCGCATCAGCCTGGGATGAGCACTTAAGGAGTATCATCAGAGAGCTTGCCCAGCTGAGCATCTTCCATTATATTTTTGTCTTAAAAGGAGATAGCAGGAACCTCTCTGCCTGACAGGCAAAAGGCTTGTCATAATTCATTAATAACACAGCCTTGCTCAGGTTTCCTTCAATGAAATCAGGCAGGCATCCTATGAAGAAAATGCTGAGTGAACAACAGCTTCTCCAGACACAATGCAATAAACTTGCCAGCACTTGGCACCATTTGGTGTCTGAGACAAGGATGACCAACGCTATTCGACAAGACCTGTCAGAGTCCCTTAAGGCTTCTAGTGAAGAAACTCAAAAACCCAAACAGTAATTCCTCAGCAGGATGCAATTCACTGCTTGGAAGCAAAAACTTCACGTTTCAGCTGCAGAGATAAACGTATCAGGTCTGCTTTTGCTACACTCAGGGTAAAGCTGGCAATTTACTCTGAGGAACTGTTTGCATCCAAAGGGAAAAAAGCAAGAAGAGGTGTGGTAAAAAGCAACAACTACAATATCAGATAACTGAAAAAATTAACAAGACTATCACAAGTCTTCCATCACCTAGAAAATACAGCTGAAGTTATCTGTAAGGAATGGAAACAAGCTCAGGCCAACTGTCAAGATAAAGTCATTAGGATAGCATCCAAGCAGGGAGGACAGAAAATTACTTACTTTTTACTTTTTTTCCTTTGTCTAGTATGCATCCATTCATACAGTACCTGTTACATTTAATTGAGTCTCATGTACTTCCTCCTAAGCGATCAGTTCCATCATTAAAAAAAGAAAAGCACTCTTACTTGTATTTGATCTACTAGCTTTCCCTACACTCACACTGCTTCCTATGACAAAATAATCCAGTAATACAGTAAGTACGTGCCATCCCAGCATACAGCATTTGCTATGATCCAAGTTTTAAACAACCTACAGCATAAAAGGTAGTACTACAGATTTTATATTTACTACGACAGGGTTTCCAGGTTGGCATGTGATTTTTAAAACATGCTTTATCATCATGCATCAGAAGCAGTCCAAACATACATAAATTAATTTTGCACAAATAGAAAAAGCAAATAATGTACTGATGATGGTTAATTAATGATTTTAGAATATCTGCATCACAAAATCATCTTTTTTGCAATAAAGTGGGCTAAGGTAATTTGCAAACAGCACAATATTATTGCTTCCCTAAGCTCCTTTGTGTTTTACTTAGGCTTTATAATTTATTTTGAGCGCAATATCTGTCATTAAAACTGTGGCTTATAAACATTATTAGAAACAGCTCTATTAGCATGTCTAGAGATTGCTGTATTTGAGCAGAATGCAGCTGATTGAACAGAAATCAATAAAGGTATTTAATGATTTCATGAGAAAAATAAGTGACCCTCACACCCCTAATGGATTAATGTCACTTATGTGCAGCACATTGCATAATGCTGACACAGAGCTACTCAAAGCAGTGTCACTTTTCATATGAGTGCCTTAAAACCTTATCAAAGGGAAATTGTGTTTTAATGCTATTTCAGATGTCATTTTTGAGGGGATTTTTACAATCTCATTTCATAAAGCAGAAAGCATGATCTGAATTGTTACAAGTAGCTTTTGTCATTGGCACATGTACTAGGTCACCCTCCAAAGTTAGCTGGTGAATGAAATCCTGAACAACCTGTTTATTGTCAGCTTTCATCTCTCAATACACCTTTGCCTATATATATCTGAATCTCCCACTCAGTACCAAGAGCATGCTTTGCCAGGGAAGGGGAACTTCTCCTCATGGTCAGTACTACAGCACGAGCTAGACGGGATGCACAGCTCCCCAACACGCTTCTAGGGAATCCAGATGGAGGAGGGAGGTAATCTAAATGACAGAGTAAATGCCATTACATAAATGTTTGCCTCCCAGCCATTTAGACAACCTCTCAGATCCCTTAAGAACATGCATGTCTGTCTGTCCACCTTCAATACACTGCTTTTTTATCCCATTTTACATCTATTCACTAAAAAGCATCTGTGGGCTGCAACTGAGCACAATTGAGCAAACCATTTCATGGTCTCACTCCTTTATTTTCACTTTAACAGACTGAAGACGAAAATATGCAGTATTTACTTGTGTTTCTTCAGTGACATGAAAGCTCCTTTTTGAGAAAGAAACAAGTCAAATTCAACATGTCACCATGCACTAAGCAGGCTTTGCCATGACGAGGCTGCCTTTACAATTCCTTTATAGTAAACCCAAACATAACTAGGGGGAGCTGATGCTCGATTTTCTTCTTCTATTTGCCATATTATCTCTCATAATTTTTGTGCAACATGAAGAAGTGAAAATAACTAAAAAAAACCAAACCTTTTTCCTAAAGCTAATACAGTCCCAGCTTTCATACACAGTTTTCACCTGAAGAAATGGGAAAAAACTCTGTTCAGATAAAACAGGGAAGCAAATGCAAAAGGTTTTTCTGACTGTCTTGAACATTTCCTTATTTCTCCCCAAAGGATATAAAAACTACTCCAGTAAATGTAGCATCATAATTGGCTATAATTGACTCCATTCTTCAATTTTTAAGGCAATCTATAAAATATGGATCTTTTTGTCAACTGGGAGACAATTTTGTGACACCACACTGTTTATCTCATTAGAGTGATCTCAGCTTCACTTGATATCATTTGTAACCACTCAGACTACCTTATTTTGGCTGTAATCCTGCACCTCTCTACATTTAATGCACTGCACACTACGTAGCTCCAACACCAAACACTTTGAGTGCTACCAAAGAGAATTAATTGCTGCAAGATCATTGTCATAGGGGATAAGAGTCGCAATGATACAGCAGCAGGTGAAGCACAAGCAAGCAAGCTGTTCCAATCCATCAGTGTACTTCATGCTATTCTGTCATTAGTCCATCTCACAACTTAGTGCACATGAATCAGAGGGTATGGGGGACAAAAGAAAAATGCAAAGCAAAACTGCTTTGCTGCTGTTTTTCTATGACACCTGCTGTTTTACTGAATTTGCAGCATTTTAAGGTAAACTTCTAGCACACTGTCTGTATGGACTCTTATGACATCATGGGAGTTTTGCATCAGACTCTTAGGTCACAACAGTATGATGACCAGTGAATGGAAATGACTGCATCTGGCCATTTCTAACAGCTGAAATACCATGAACACCTCACAAAGATATTGGCTTCAAACACAATCTTTGAATGTAGAATTGACTTATCTTTTTTTTCCCCCTACATCTTCCAATAATTATTTTTATTTATATCTCCCTCTATATGCTGCAACACTTCAACTGAAAACTAAGTAAAAGGATGATAAAATCTAAAACCTAAAAAAAAAATTCAAATACAAATAGCCACAAAACTGCAGCAAATGATTGATAGAAACATTGATGTAATCCCATCCATAGCAACACTTTAATTATGAGCATCTTGGCAGTGAGCCTGCTCTATGTGTTGATTTTCCCCAGCAGAGAATGCCATACAATCCATCTTTGTGTTATGTGCTATATGACTACATGGAGAGGCCAATCAAAGGGGAACAAGGAACAGAGAAGTTGTAGTAAATTACTGGGGTGATACAGGAGTAAGTACATTGACCATGAATAATTCTTCTCCTGAGGATTAGCAAGCCTAAGAAAAAGGAGCAGTAGGGAAGAAATACCAGGAGGGTGCTACCCACAACAGAATAGCATATTCCTCAATTACACTGCTCACAGCATACAACATGAATATACCTCTTCAACAAATGACATGAATTACTGGTACTCAGTTTAAACATTCCTCTCTCAAACGCCTCTTTCCAGGATCTCAATGGTGTGGAGGAGCAGAGAAGCACCTTGGAAAGGAAAGCAGGTCCCGCTAGAGCAGGGACACAGGGCTCAGGGGCCATGGCCACATGACACACTGTAAAGCAAAGACTGCCAGAAGCAGCAGGTCTGCTGGGTGGAGCAGCCACTGCCAAGAACCCAGTGGCCTTGGGATTTGTGTTTTAAGGGTTTCACTCCTGAACAACACTACAACACAGCTAAGGCAGGCACATCAGAGGGGATGCACAACATCATGGTGAGCTGCAGAGTTCACTCCAGTAAACTAGAGGGCAAGGAAGCAATAGTGACAACTGGCAGGGGCCTTAACAGGAGAAGGCAGCAGTGCAGGTTTAGGAGGTTATAAAATAAATGGTGAAATCTGACTGTGACTGCTTCTCAATATACCTCAGGTAACTTTCAGACAAAAAAAAATACAGTAGAATTGTAATTTATAATTAAACTTACTTCCAATGTCTACATTGGAAAGTTTGTTAAAAAAACCCAACAAAAATGAACACAACATGTATCAATCTATACACAACTGTAATCTACAGTGCTTATTTATAAAAATAAAAAATTTAAAAGTCCTTAAATTTCACGCCTATTTTTTGAAGCAACATTTAGGACAATGTCTCTGAAGCAGCAGCTTAAGGTTATACTATCCACTCTTTATTTTAAAGAAATGCTCTGGTAATTTTTAAGTGTGTGAACAAAGGTTTTGTGAAATCTTCTTAGGCTGTTACATGTGGTAAGAAAACCATCAATCATTTCTGCAGCCTGGTGTCCACATTCACAACTTAACTCAAAGACTGGTTTTAGTTTCTATTAAGGTATGAATATTTTATACTTGTAACCACATAAATCAATAAGAATACTCATACATGTACATACACATATCATACCATGTGTTTCTTTGAAGAGCAAACAACACAGAAATTTGAAATAATGGCGCTCTAAAAATAAGATCCCTAAAGCTTACAGAAATTCTAGAAGATATACTGAAATCAAACACAAGCGCTGTTTCACTCAAAGTTGGGATTTTTTGGCAGTTGTGTGACTATTTCCATCTCCAGGACACTGCGGCTGCATCGTACCATGAAAGCACACTGGCTTTTATTAATACCAAATGTATGGGCATGTTCTACCTACTGTGGATCACCTGTCTGAGAAATTGCTTTTAAACACAAGTGTTAGAATCTGTGCAACTCTGCTGAGCTCTTCCTCATTAAAATTTACTTTAAACATGGAAGAAAGGGATTTGTGTGTGGGTACAACTTAATGTTCAAATCAATATGTTATAAAAATCTATTAAATCACTACTCTGAAACTGAATTAGTTATATAAGTTCTTGAGAGCCCAGGTATTTTAGCTCTGAATTCAGGTCTCATATTTCAACTCAAGAGGTAGTCTGGATTTCTAAATAACAATGTACTAGGAAATGTCTGTACCTGATAAAAACTCCTTTTGTGCATCAGCTCAAAAAATATTGTTTGATCATCTCTTTACTGTACATCCTCTCATAATAAACACAACATCTTCCAAAATACCTGTGTGACTTTACTGATCAAATGATTACCTGAATAGAACACCCAGCTGATTACATTGAATATTCAGTTACCTTATTTACCCTTCAACAGCTAGACAACACAAGAGAAACCCAGAGGAACTCCTGGTCAAGACATTATTCAAAACTAGACTAATATAAACAGTTACATTAGCCCTTAGTAAGTTTACCTTGATATTTTCACAAAAAGGTGATTTGCAAAATTGTCAGGCAAAAAAAAAAAAGATAATTGATATATCACTGCATCATGCTAGGGTTTGTGGGAGTGAGGGAAAATGGGAGTCTGCTCTCAGGCAGATAGAAATCCATAGCTTGTACAGTGCTCTTGATGCAGGTGTTTTAGTGGCACTTTTTATTTGTGAAAAAGAACTTTTAAATACAAGAGTGACTGCGCTTTGTAAATAAGGTTGCATTTGAAAATGCTCAATGGCATCTCTGACACACATATAAGTTTTGCAACTAACAAAATAATTCTTGAGTTCCATTCCAACTGCAAATCAAACAACTACATTTTTTTAATGAACCAAGAACTGAATTAATGATTACAGAGCACGTGAAAGTTCTTAATGACTACTAAATCTGACATTAAAGTTTACTCCCATTTAATCTTTCACTATTTCTGGTGCATTACTTTAGATTAAAGCACACAAATCTGGCTGAAAATATTTTTGCCCTATGATCTGTACTATAACTTTTTCCCCCTAATTAAAAACCTAAATAAAAAGCGCCCCAAAATGAGATGACTACATATCAAATCTCAAAGAAAAGAGGTTGATTTGCCACTTGAGAATTCTTAGCTATCAGAGAAGGCAGCAAACATCATCTAGTTCAAAATAGTTATTTTGGTCAGTCTCCCACTGAGCAGAGTTGGGAAGCTGAGACAAAAAGTCTTCTGGAGGACATGAAGAAACACTAAGCCTGGAAGAACGCTACTGACAATATTTGCTGAAGTTGCACACACAATTGTCCAGTTATCAACCACATACCTGGGTAAAAGGGGCAGTTCAGCCAGAAACAAGGCGCCACTCCAGAGAACTGGAGTGAAATTTGGGAACATTTTATTGCAAAAAAAACCCGGCCCCAAACAAGGAAAAACCCCCACAAAACCAGAAAGCCCTATGCACTAGCTCCTGTTTTATTCATTGCTGTACTGAAGTCCAATAGTCTCTTTGTCACAAGTCCCAAAGACCCAAGGGAGGGGAAGATGTTTCACTTTCTCTTTGCTGAAGCAGCCAGGAAGGCTTAAAGCTGGGGAGGGTTTCCTGAGTCACTATCACCCACAGCAGCATCTATTACTCTGCCTGAGCTGGTTTTGATTAAAAGGTTGAGAAGCAAGCAGGAGACAACAGGAGTAGCTGACAAATGAACACTGATTCAAAACTAACCTGCAAGACACTTCTCAAACCATGTTAATTTAGTCTGACAGGGAACATGGAGCTTCTTATTAGGAATGCACGATGAACACACAGCCATGGGCTGCACCTATTTCAGCCAGGCATCAAGAAACGACACTTTCCTGTGGAACTTCTGCTTTACAAGATTAATATTTTAGAATAGAAATACACATTACATTTTCTTTGGCAGAATACAGCTCAGATTCTCAATCAAAAACCAGTATTTTGTACCACAACTGTGAAGCTTTTCATATTTACATGCTCTTGAATTAAATATTAAAATGGAGGCGAATGTTCTCAATATGCAACAATTGCCTGAACTACCTTTGATCATTTCTACATTACACAGGGCTGCAGCACAAATGTTAAAAAAATGCTGTTGGAAGGAGCCTGTGTATTCCTACAATTCCTCACGATGCCAAATGTGCAAGCAGTACTTTGCATCTTGGGATCAATTGAAGTACCTCACTGCAGTACTGAGCACAGGCTCCTAAGCCTGGCTTCTGATTACCCCAGGCACTGCAGTGAGCTCATGTGGATGCACCGCTTTGGACTGGGGCAGTAGCTTGGGTACCTCTACACCAAATTATTAGAGAAATAATTGGATGTACTCAGAGAAGCAATGTGTGGAGAAGCAGCATCAAGACAGACATGTATCAATGTTTATACATTAAACTCAACTAAAATTAATTAAAATAATGATTCTACAGTAAGACAGAAATAAAATTAATTAAAAAATTCAAACCAGAATAGCAGAATTATGTAGTGTAGTGCAATTATCACAATAAATAAGCATGTAATTTCTTCTAAGAATTGATAATATTAGAGACTTGGACCTTGTTTAGACACCAGCCCCTAAAGGAGAGGGTATCAAAGCTTTGTGTGAACTGAAATTGTGTTCCAGCTAACCAGTGAACATGAAAGGATCAGCTCATCTCCATTATAAAACAAGTACTTAGATTGAGGGTCTCATGCCAATTATGGAAGCCTGCTAAAAATACGTCTGATTAAATAATAAGCTCTCCCTTCTCCCCTTCACAATCAGAGAAGGATAAAATGTTTCTGCTCTCTCCAAGACATTCCATCTTACTGCATTTAAATTAAAATACAAATCTGAAACACAAACCTCTTGTTTGAAAAAAACATGTCTGTGATGTGTTGGGCAGAAAAGATATTTACAGACTACCAACTATTATAGTGGGACTGTGCTCAGAAAAAAAAAAATTTGTGTCTGGCCCTGCACATTCCTACACTACTTGATCATACTGTCAAATTGGCAAAATGTTGAAGGAAATACAGATATCCATTAAAACACCAAAAGAAAACAAACTGAAATAGTATAGTACTTAAGTACTGTGCTTGCTATTTCTAAATTTAAATTATACTTCTGGAAGTTGGCATATTTAATAAAATTACCTTTTTTTTTTTTCTTCACTAATATCATAAATGGAGCATTGTTTTTTTAAGCCACACATTCCTTTGCCAGATACCTATCCACTCGAGCAAGCAGAGGAAGCACGAGCCTTTCAGCAAGCCTGGTTTACCATATGACCAGACAAGATGACAAAGCTTGAAAAAAATAGATTACTTTCTTTTTCTTCAGCAGGCTAAAAGGCCTTCCTGGTTCTGCTCATTCATCTCCTTTAGTCCAGCAAGCCAGAACAGAACAGTTTACTTTCAAGGTCTCATTAGTTTGGATTTACCATCCTAGGTATAGTCAGAAAATATTTTATGTTGGTTTCTGTTGAATGGACTGTAAATGTCTAAAACACAAGTTCTTCAAGGCTTTAACAAATTATTCTTTTAAAAAGTGCAGCTGAAAAGAAAAAATAGCTTTCTAAACTACAAAAGTCAGGCATAAATCTAGGAAAAAGAATGGAAATAAAAAGCCTCAAAAGCAGCACTGCCTTAATCATAAGCAGAACAAACCTTCCTCTATTCTTCAGACAGATCTGAGATCCTGTTTTATATATAAACACATTCCATATTCCACTCAGCTCTTCAACTTCAAATAAAATTTCTTAACACAATAATCAGAATAATGAACACTGGATAATCAGAAGAAAACTATATTGCTCTCAGAAATCATTAGTGTAATTTCTGTTTTCATATGGGAGCCTCCCTGCTTCACCTTTGCTTATGTGCTCAAAGACCTGATCATGTATGCTCACACAGATTATCTCCTTCTAACAAGGTAATTGGAGCTTTGTTCACAAGACTGGGGAACCGTGCATTCTAACTTGGAAAGAGGAAAAAGGAATCCTGGGAGATGTGGGTGTGAGCACAAAGAAAATGAAAAAAATACAGTGAACAAAAATATAAAAGGAAAAAAAAAAGATATAATATTCTAAATCTGAGTCAATCCCAAATCTTATTCCATGCGCCCAGACCTTGGGGAACTCGTAGGGAACTCCATTTAGTTCAGTGGGTTACACAGTCTGTAGCCATTTGCAGATGTACTGACTGTTATTTCTTTTCCTTCTCTTTGTCAAGGCATTTGGAAAAAAATAAAATAAAAATTTCAACACAAACCAAAAACCCTCCTGTCTTTCCCTTTCCCAAACCCACCACCCCTGTCTGTTTTAAAGCTCAGCACTTTGAGTTCTCCACTTCCTTCCTCAAGCCAGTTGCCAAAGACCTGGATTTGCAAGGACTAGCAAACCATTTCCAGCACTAGGGAAAATTTCTAAACACTGCTCTTGTGAGAAGGTATAGTGATTTTTTGGAATTTTTTATTCTGAAAGTAGTGGTAATTATTCAGCATTTAAATATCTTCTTTTGGTCTGTAACCCTTCATTCTGACAGGATTTGCTTTGCTGTGAAGTTTCCTTTACTTTCTCTGGTGAATAAATGCAGCCTAAAGACTGAAGAATAATTTTAATTCACAGAAATTGTATGCATGAGAAAAATGCTGTTGAACAGCACTATTTCACTGCTATTGAAATCCCAGAAGCAATAAGGTGTGTAGACAGGGGCTCTGTTCAACTATAGAAGCAGAGATGCAGGTCTAGAAGGACCGGCTTCCTTTCTGCCTTTTTAATGCCACATAGTTACCACAAAACTCCTACCAAAACACATGTGAAGATGTGTGTAGCCAGGTTGTTAAAACTGAAAACAAAGGTTCAGATTATCTTGATCAGCTTTGCCTACAGCCTTATATGGAAAAGACACATCTATGTCTTGTTAAACTGAAGAACAAATTCCTCTGTTACATAGTCAACGAAACAGCTGGGTATTAAAGCATGAAGCCTATAATTTCAGGAAAAAATAACACACTTTACATTTTCTTACCTGTAAATAATTATTTTTAATATTGACCAATATTCTGAAAGTGGGAAAACAAAAAGTTTCAGCCATGTCTCAGCGTGCAGCTCAGGTGCACAGCAATCCTGGTGGATGCTGCTACGCTGAGATTGTTCCCTGAAGCCTCAAGAAGCCACTAGCCTGCTGCCACACCATAAGCTTGTCAGACAATGCCAATACTGGATAAAATAAGATGACTGTTACTGTAGGCTCAGTAGACCTAAACAAACACTGATGGGTACTACTAAAAGCTTGAATATGAAATTGCAGTATAGCCTTTCTTCAGAGAGCAGCTTTAGCAGAAATGCCTTTTCCTCTTTTCCCTCTTTCTCTTCTTTCAGTAAAACAGAATTTAGATAAATAATCTGATGCATTATATTAAAACGTATAGGAAAAGCTTTTGTTTTTAAACACATACATTTTGGTATACAAGAAGAAATGATAGTGTTATCCCCCTACTTGCAATTCTCCCCCAAAGTATCAAAATGATTCCCTATATGGATGCAAACACACGCTGACATAAAGTTAGTTTCAACCTTTGAAACTCAGTGTACTGTGACCTCTCTAAGCACTCATCTAAGTATTACGAAAGGAGACTCTCTAACTGACAAATATATGAAACAAATGGATAAGAATCATCCTTTTCACCTCAGCATTCAGTTGTGGTTTCTGAAGGTAACAAGCAAGCATGCACCTCTCATGTAAAATCATCTTGTTACAGGTAATCTGCAACAGCCAGGAAAGAAGGGACTGTTTTTGCTTTGTTACAGTCCAAAACAAAGAGGAGAGAAGTGATGCTAAATCTATGTTGCCTGATTTAGAACAGACATTTTACCTTAGCTGCGTTTACTGTAATTTTATATTACTGCACTTAGAACACCTATAAATCAGAATTAAAAAAAAACAGAACAAAGTGAAGGGAAAAAGCCATTTATCAAGTTTCAGTTATGCAACAATATTAAATATGCCTTTTTTAAAAGTATGGACCCATTTCTATGCCAGTCAACTCAACATCACATATTCTGAAACATTAGTGTGTAAATCTGCAGTGTTAGTGTGTATTTTCAAGTGCCCCTACATTAAAAGAATGGCATTGCAATACTCCTGTCCTGGGTTTTTGTAAAAAAACCCCTCTTACCAGAAGGGATTTAAAAGTCCTAAATGCTATCCTCGAGAGCTCCTTATCTTTGGAGGAGTCACTTCACTCACAAAGCTTTCTCGAGGTGCTACAAAGCTGTGCACTCCAAAGCATCCTCAGTCATCAGTCTGAAATATCTCAGAAATGCTCCTATTTGCCTATTCAAAATATATAGATTCAAAATGTAATCCAGCCAACATTAAAAGTTATTTTATATTGTTTAAACAAAGTATTTAAAAATTATATTCGAGAAATGTTTCTAAGGAACTACAGTGAATTTTTTTTTTTTTTTTTATTGCTAATCATGAAAATTTTAAGGATTTCTATTTTGTCCTGATTTGGAATGGAAGTATTCCTCCTGAAACAATAAAGCTATCTTTTCTTTAGCGCTATTCAGAATAGTTATGCAGATTATTTCTGTTGCCTGATAACCATGTAACACACTTCAAACTGTAATGAAGAAAAGGAAAATGAATTGTAGCATAGGCTGCTCAGAAGTATATACCTCAGGCACACAGTTACATCTCAGTGCTTATACACCTGGTAGGACCGTGACTCAGGCAAGAGCCAAAATAATTGCAGATGCTTACAATGGGAATTTCTGCACTTCAGTGTGAAAAAGCCCTACCTTACACGCATGAGAACTCACAGAGGTCCAAGTTTTCACCAGCAAAACTGCAAGAGCTTCCTGAGTTCTGCCACTGAATATCTTAGCATTATCTCTATCTTACTCTTACTGAATATATTGCATCTCCAGGCCCTTCGCTACCCACAAATGAGACTGACCAGAATCCCTTGAGGCTCTCAAGCCGTAAGAAAGCTCCGAGTGCTTGAGGCCATCGGCAGATGTATTGCCCTGGATGCATCTGAGTGGGGTGAAGAGGTCATTGCCTCCAGCTGCTCAATGCCCAGGGAGGCGGCGGAGGGGGGCGGGGAACAACTCCACTAAACATCCCTACACCGCACTCATTTCCCAACCCTCAATGTCAAAGTCCCAGGCTGAAAAGGCTTTGTTATTGGAAATGCATGAAGGGCCGTTTGGACAGTGCGGGTTAGGGAGCAGCTACCTGGGCACTCGGCTGGCACACACAGAGGAAGGCTCGGACAAGCAGCTGGCAGCAGAAAGCTCTAATGTGGCTCTGCCGCTGCCAGCAGCGCTTGTCTGACTGCAGCCCTCACTGCCAATGACACAGCTCAGCACAATTCCCTGCTCATTCCAATCACCACCAGGAGAGGAAACACGACCCTTTTTAATTATTCAAAGAAATCCTTTTCCACCTAATGAAAGCTGTGACACTTAAGACAATGCTAAATGCGAAATCTGTAGGACCTTAAAATGACAGTAAGACAGAGCACTAAGTCCCTGCCACGCTACAGAGAGCACTGTCAGTGACAGGAGAGGAGCTGAGGGCTGGGGCTGCTTGCCTAAGCCTTGGCAGAATGGAAAACCATGCAGTACACCCAAAGTCAGAAGTCACCTGCAAATGAGTCAGCAAAGTAACCTAGATCTGAATACTGCCCATGCCAACCCAAAATCAGAAATATCATCTTTTATTTTTTCAATTTTGCAAGAATGTAAAAATTAATATATGGCTAATCTTCACCAGAATTAAAAAGAATATTTAGAAACTGGTAAGTACCAAAGTTTGTCAACAAGTATTAACAGTATTAAAACAAACAAAAGAATTTCACATGCAGTGATAATTTTTCTACATTTTATTTCTTAAATATGAGACACAAAATCTTCGCAGACAGGCTGCAATTATGACCAAGTATCTGTCAAGATCAGAGGCACATAACAATGTTACTATTTAATGTCTGCAGTAATTTTTAGTGTGACACCATCTAAAAACACCATCTGACTTTTTGTTACTTTGTTCATGGTATTATGCACACCCCATGGTGTAGAGGCACTACAAAATACCATAAATTCTGTTTCTGTAATGATTGGATACATACAACAGAACAGGAAAGTGAAAAAAAGGCTGAAAAAAAAGGGGAAGACAATAAAATTAAGACACAGATGTGAGAACTCAATTATGCATTCCAACAGGACAAAAGCTTCCAAATTTCCTTACAAATTGAATAGGGAGATGAAATAATATTACAAAGACTGTTATATAAACGTAAAGATTATATAAGAGCAGCAGATACCCATATTATACGAGGCATTTTCTAAACTTACTTGTACTTGAAAATAAGGGTACATTTAGTCACCATTTCCCATACAGTAATATAATTTTTTCTCAGCAATTACGTAAAATATAGCAGCTGGGATTTTAGCAACTGAAATAATACTTTTTTTCCTGAGAATTATCAGACAAAAAATTCAGTGTACTGTTAGAAGGCTCCCACACTCTCTATGGGCTGTAAACTACAGCGGCTAAGGAGTTTTGACAAAACAGATCCATTATTATTTAATTCCCAGAAAATGCAATTTGGAAGATGAAAAGAGGACAAAGAAAGAATAGGAAAATCTACAAAGGCTTGGTAAATATCTTGGAATTACTTTATAGACATTTTCTACTTGAAAACCAGATGCAGTTTCAAATATTTTGTGAAGTAAATATGAAAATGGTTGCAAAGATGTGCTTTCAAAAGAAAACACCTTTACAAAACAGTCATCCCTCTAGGCAGCAGCTCCTCTCAACACCTCCAATAATCCTACAGCTCTTGTTCAATTGCCCTTCTCACCTCTGAGCAGGAAGGAAATTGTGAAGTTGAGCGGCACTGTTATGGGACACTACCTGCTGTGCCATCGGCAGACTTGCACAAATAATGAGAGCTGCCTGCAGCCACGCTGCCCTGCCAAGGTGCCACCGAGTTGTGCTGGTGACACCTCCCGCCAGCGGCTGCGCGGCTGAGAAAGGGGCAGCCGGGAGAAGCTCCCGGACTGCCGCCCTCAGCCCTTGCTCAGAGCATGTTCTGCTGTGCTGGTTGGAGTAATGATGGTCCCCAAGGCCTTGCTGACTCTGGGAACGCCACTCGTTTCTACCTCAGTGCCCCTGAACGCGCAGTAGCAACACGGGGAGTGAAAATGTCTTCACGTAGAGGGAAACAAGTTTTTCTTTCATTACCCCCCGTATGAATTGCAGCAGCATCCAAAGCACTGCATTTATTTGCCTCATCTAAACACAGTCAAACATACAGAATCCACTGCCAAAGGTCAAGTTATGATTCTTAGTTTTAATGAGCATGAAGTTGCTGAGCCCTCTAGAGTAGGATTCCTTCAAAGGAGCCGTTCAAGTCTGCTGTGCCCAGAACACAGGACCTAATTCACTCCTCGCCTTAAGTTTAAGCATATTTTGAAGTCCTGTTATTTTAATTTCACCCACCTGCCACCAAATTAGAGAATGTAATGACTTGAGCACTACAGAGGATCTAGACAACAACTCTGGAAATAAATTTTCAGCATTGGTAAAGGTTCTGGTAAAACTCCTGTAGAAGTTTTGTATTATGTCCAGCATCAACATTCACAACACAAGAGAGGGAAGAAAAAAAGCAGAATAACGCACAAGATTTTATGATAACAACTGCTGATGCTTGTTTTCTTTATTTTCTGGCCTCAACTTTTTATTTTCTTCAAAATAGCTGACATCTGAAACTGTCTTTTAGAATATCAGATATAAAATTTTCTCTCTGGTTCCTTTGACAAGAATATTTCTCTATTCAACTTATTTTAGCTTACTCAGAGAAATCATCTCATCTACTTGCATTTTACTGGGAATTTCTGAGATAAGCTACTCACTGAACTTATAGAAAGCAGAGCATAGGTCATCAGAATAAATTAATTAGAATAAAAAATAATTTTTAAAAAGATGCCAAACAACCAATCATGCACAAGAAAATGTCCTCTTTTGAACACATAAATAGTAAAATTTTGGCCAAACTAGAGAAACCATAAGATAAGAAAGTTAATGCCAATAGCAATGTTATGGAGATTTTTAAATGCAGTTGCTTACTAGTTGCGTTACCTCGTAGTTGCTATGCATCAAGATAGCAGTTTGAAGCACAGAGATGTCAGATGGAAATATAATCAAAATTTTGCACTCGTAGCTTAGCAGAGAGGTTCAGCATCCATATTGAGTATAACACCACAAAGTGAAACATAGAATTTCAATTGTACAGGATAAAAGGAATGCTGGGAAAGACTTGAAGCAGGGAGTGAATACTAGACCTTGGACAGAATATTAGTGAAATACAAATGTTTACATCAACATACAGAAGTGAGCAGCCAGCAATCCTCTTAACAAAATCAAAGAAACAAAAGCATGAGAAACCTTTATTAATTTGGAGTCAGCATCAAAAGATGCCATGGCTGCATACGGAGCTCTGCATACATGTTCTCTAAAATTTTTTATAAGCTTCCTAAAACAAAAGTAGAAAAGTCCACTAATACATAGAAGAATAGATTATGACAAGCCAGATGTTCCAATGCACAGTAACATAGAAAAACAGAGCAGAGCTTGACCCTCAAGAGCCAAATAATACAGAAAACTTCATCTGAATATTTCACCCTATGGGGACAACTTAAAAAAAATCTTCAGTACGTATAGATCTTGCTGGACAAATTTAGCTCCTTTTGGCAGTCAAGTTCCAAGACCTGTACTTTTATTTCTCCATTTGGGTCAGAAAGTACTCTTTGGGACATACTGAAGTTTAGTACTTTTAAAACACACAGTGACCCAGATGGCAGAAGAGCCATGCACTTACTGGCAACAGTCAAGGCTGCAATGATGCTCAAAACCAAGAGCAGAATGTGAAGAGTACAGGAACCTGCATGCAGTAGATGCACAGATCAGTACAAAATCAGGTATAAATTTCAAGAGATTGAAATCCTTAACTCAGAAAAGAAAACTGCTAAAGGGAAATATCTCATTATGTACCTGTATTAAACCATATTAATGATGCAGAATAAAAGCTAACAACAACACCTTCCCCAACAAACCTCCCAAATGAAACCAAAGAGTTAAACAAACAAAAAAAAATCCAAAGAGAAACACCAGAAACAAAACTCACAGGATTCAGGTACCACAAAGGTTTGTCATACTAGGCAAACAGAACTTCAAAGAGCTCACACCAATTTTCCTGCAAAAGTGAAAAATTTAAACTAACAGGGATTTTTCTACATCTGACTCAGTAAAAAAGATTGAGCTTCCCATTGCTATTTCACAGAGGTGTAAGAACAAGAGGATGTGGTGATAAGGTACCCTGTCCCTTCTGAGAAACATGACAGGTGCAGAAAAAAAATAGAGTATATATAAATATTTAATGAGATGACCAAGTCTTGTATGCCACAAGAATTCTAGTGATTTGTACTGATCCTTTGTTGCTTTTCAGTGCTTGTAGGTCTCAGGACAAAACAGCCTTTATGTTTCTGATTAACTCTGAAAAGGGAAAGAAAAGCTCCAAGAAGATAACCCTTGGGGCACCAGTGACTGAGAAAGTGTCAAGAGCAGAAAGAACACGCAGACACAAGGTTCTCCTCCTGACAGCAGTGTGGAAGGGGATGGAGGAAGACTCCACCAGGGAGAAAATGAAAGGGGCAACAACCCAAGATAAAAATAATTTTGGGGCAAATCAACACATTGTCCCTCAACAGCTGCAGCAGTGTGATGGGCTTCCAGTGAGCTCCACCATACTCTGCAGAGTTCAGTAACATTAGTTGATTTGGAGTTGATAAGAATAGATGGAAACAGATGAAGGACACCATGGAATTGTGTAACACTACAGTAATGTTGTCATCATATTGCAGAAGTCCCATACCTTCTCAGTGATTTCTCATGGTCAGCTCTTCACAGCACTGACTCCTCCTTCACAACACAGCCAACAAACTGCATCTCTCCTCGCTCAGCTAACCCAATCTTTTGTGACACTCGTCTTCTTATTGGACACAGCTGTGGCCTATTAAGGGCAGGCCTGTTCCTAATCTCTGATTATTACAGCTGCAGCTCCTCAGGTGTGAGACTGTCTTCTGCACTATCTTTATTTTCTTACATTCTATCCCTCCCCATAGTAACAGGAGTGATGAAAAGAGCCATGGACCATGCACATTCTTAAGAATTAATAAAACGATGACAACCAGTCATGGGAACTAAGGCAAAGAAGTGAGGAAGAGTGACACCAAGATGAACTAGGGTGGCTTCACTGGGCAGTGTAGACATGACCCCCTTTTTCTTTGAGAAGACGTGAATTTGAAAACATGGCAGCTTAAAATATTAAACCTTATTTCCTTAGTGATTAATCTGAAGGACTGGGGAAGTAAAAACAGATCACAAAACTGTATTTTGTAATAATGTATGGATGGAAGTCAATGTAGATCATCATAAAAATGATAGCCTCATGTTATTATAAACAACTAATTATAAAACATGCAAGGCTCAGAAGACCCAAATAAACGAAGCACTTAAGGATTACATAGTGTTTTCCTGAAATAAGATACTATCCTTGAGCACAGAAAACAAAATATTGACATATATTTCATTAAATAGGTGATGCCACTGTGCAGTTGCTATATATACGAGATGTTTGTTTAAAAACAATTAGAAAAACCTAAAACCATTCAAAACCAGACAACATCTGGAAAATACATGTAGCTAGAATGAGACAGAGTATTTAAAATACCACTTTTTCATACACAGGTCTCCCAGAAAGCAGAAACACTTCAAGAAATTTTCAACTCTTACAGCACTGATATGAGAGGTTAAGGTTAGTGGGAGAAAATGAATATGACACTCAATGGAGCACACAGAAAAGCATGGATGGACTGAGTCCCTCTCTGATCAAGAGCTGAGGATGAAGTGCAAGACAAACCAGACACCAGCAAGCAAACCAGGGAAGCTGGTCAGAAACTTTTGATACCATCATAAAAACGCAAAAGGAAACAAACTATTCCTGTTAGTGAATCGCTCGGCTCCATAAAATTTTCTCATGGAGCGGGGGAGATTCTTTAGGGAATTCTAAGCAAGGAGACACAGAAAGATAAAACTTTCCAAGCCACACATACACTGAAGCAGACACCAGAGTATGTGGGCTAAATAACAAAGTCAACTAGAGCTAAAATTCAGAAGTGAATCATCTACCCACCTCAATGCAGCAGCTGTGCCAGATGCCCACGCAGGAGGCTCTCCCTGTCTCTGTACATTGAGGTACTCCTTCAGAAATAGGAGAAATCTTATTGTAAGCTGTCCTTCCAAGGCCCATGTCCCACCAGTCTATGATACTTCCTGATGTTGGTGTATAGATTTTTACTCGGTGTATATTCTGTATGACTGAGTTCGGTAGTTCTTGCATGACAGAGATCCTTGATCATCAGAGTGCATTGTGAGGATGTGTATATTAGGGACCATAATAATCTTCACAAGTCATTACAAATAAAGAATTTCTCTTTCCAGAACTGCTTCTGCTCAGACAATATTACAAACAAAAAAAACTGGCTAGCCTCAGTTAATCTTATCCAAACAAATTTTATTCCTGGTCAGTGCAACTGCAAGCAAACACAGCCCAACTTCTGCCTGTCTACCCAGACAGACAGAGCCTCCTCCTGAGCGGGGCTTCCCAAGCCCCGCTGTTCCAAACAAGGCAGGTGGCAGAGCCATCCTACTGCAGTGGCCTCCTCCATGTGCCTTTGCCCCACTGCCTCTCCTGTGCAGCACAGCCACAAATGGCACAGCAGAGGCTCCCCTTGGAGCAGCTCACTCCACACCCCGAGTCATCCAAATCAACGCTGTGCCACCAGAGAGAGGCATTTTAATTCTAGCTGTTAAATGCAGCAATTTGAATCAGCATCTGTTTTCAAACAGTTACAATAAATTTGGATCCTCAGTCTGGAATAAATTTGTAGTGTTGCCAATTTGACTAAAGTCAGTAAACTTTAGCTACAAAAGATGTATTTGTAGAACTGGGATACCCTTTAGATGGTGAAATACGAGAGAGGGGCAGCCAGGAACATGACCCATAAATTTAACTCTCTTTAGTATTTTTGAATATTACAACTAAAATTATTATTTTTATAATTTAGAAGTGAAGTGAAAAGCATTCTATAAGCTAAAGAAATGTGCTTAAGTGGGATTGCCCTTTATGGGAAGGGCAATCAAACCCATTCCTACTTGCAGTTTCTACTTCCAAATCAGCCAACCAACAGTTTGGCTGAAGAGAAAATAGGAACAATTCAAGTTTTACTCATAAAATAAAATCAAAATATATTACAGAGGCATGTGATCGAGTCATCCATCCCTCTTTTTCACAGATCCCTTGTTTTATATTACAAGCTCTTCACAACTGGGCTGTGCCTCTACATGGTTGGAAAGTGCTTAGTACAAAGATATTCTAAAGATGTGTGGAGACTTGTGTGACTACTAAAATATTAATATTTCATACTTAATTTTAATATTTAATATTAACAATATCAAAAGCAGCAGCAAATATCTCTGTGGGGCTGTCATAGGTGTAATCTTGGCAAGGGAGGGAATGCTCAGAAAGATGAAAGACTGGATTTTCAGACACTTATGCCTGTAGATCCATCCAACCTGCATGGAGGAGAGTCCTCTTGGCACACTACCTGCTGTAAATGGCAGCTGCCACTTACTATAGTTCACACTACAAAATGCAGGCTTGACAAAGTCTGCACTGGCACGAGACAACTCAAAAAAACTAAACAGGACAATAATGCCTACACTCAACTGCACACACCATATGCTCTAGTGAAAGGGTTCTTATAAGTTTCAGGTATGCACTTCCTTTCTTACCATTACGTTCAAACCTTCCCACTTGTAACCAAATTTTTTTAATTGAATTATGGTAAGGAAGTTGATCTACCCAAAGAGAGAGGGTCACCATGTGTTCAGCTGCTCCTGGTTCACAGTTCAGGATATGGTGGAGATCATACTGCACTTCAATCTATGGCACAGCTTCCATATTCAACTGAATTTCACACAGAGGCTACAGCTCTAAGCTAGAGGCAGAAAATTACCCCCTTCCTTCCTCTTCTTGCTTTCATAAGTGATATTTCTCAGTGCTGTGTCCAGTCTACTATTAAAAAAATTTAGAACTTAGACAGTTTACTCTAGAGAAGTACTATTCTTACTTTGTTCTCCAACCTACACATTTTTTCAATATATACTGTAATTTCCTCCCTTACTTCTATTATTACTGGATATATATCACTTCAAAAATTTTTTTTCCTTTTCTGCTAATTGCATCTCTCTGTACTTGCCAGTTTCTCCACACTACCTATATCACCTGCAACATATGGAACTTCTTGCAAGAATCCCGCATAACAAAATCGTCCTCACACTTACGCTGAAACACAAGACATTAAAATGAAGATCAACAATTATAATGATGAGTTCATAAAGCTATCCTTAATCTCAAACATATTTAAAAATAATCATGTTCACCATGAACACAAAATGCACTAAAATTATAAGCTTGACTTAAAATAAATTGTACTGAATTCTTGACTTAATTTTATACCAGAAGACAACACTTACTGCATGAAGAAGAGTGCACTGGCATCCTTACTAAATGTAGGATACAATTTCCTTGTAAACAAATGCAACCCACCATTACAGAACTCATTATTCTCACATCCTATACTGAACAGCAACCTTTATAAAAATGTTTCCCAATAGTCCCTAAGGGTTCCCCAAATGTCACTTCATAAGCATAATTAGAGAAATAGTACAAAACACCTAAAAGTCGGACACTGAAAAATACAAGAAGAATTAAAATTTCCTGTAGTGAAGAAAACTGGTTGGGATATAAGACAATCTAAACCCAAATTTGGTATTTGGAATACATGACTAAGCAAACAGACAAGAGTGGAAAGCTGCACAAAAGATGGAAAGATGTTCACTGAATTAAGAAAAAGTGAGGAAAAGCCTGAATTAAATGCTTGTTCTTTTATTCTTGTCTTTTTCTTTGTTTGTGGTCCACTAAAACAGTTAATTTTAACTTATTCCAAGTTCCTTGGCTGAAAAGCATCACTCACTAATTTCCCTTACAACTTGATAACAGAATGAAGAGTTTTCAATGCCTCAGTATTCTATAATCAATACACTGTCCTTTTTATCAAAACAAAACAATGGCACATTTAGAGAGCAGTATATTCAATTCTGGTTTTGGTGTTACACACAAAACACCCTGAAAATTAAGATAATAAAAAGCCAAAATTATAAGCAGAAATTGAAAATAAGCATATTTGTTTTAGGCACATATTCCTAGGTTTATTACTAAAGATTGTGACTATGGCAAAAATAACATTTTTAACATCACAAATGAGGAATATTACTCCCATTTCCAAAAGAAATGCCTCCCCCAATGCTTTCTCCAAACATTCAAATCCCAGCTTAATAAAAAAAAATGGCATCCCTCATTTCTTCACAATTGATATCCAAAGGTTTGCTGTTCTAACAGGATACAGGCACTTTGAAATCTCACAATTATGTATTCATGTGCTAGACTTTTTTTTGGCAGATGTAAGGAATATAATAAATACATTTATAATTCTAAAATTAAAGCCTTTGCTTTTGAACCATGAAAATAGCATAATGGCAGATATTAATGCCACTGGAGACATCACAAAACTACGATAAAGGTGAAATCTTATTCCCTTGGTATGTAATCTCCACAGTCATTTGTAACCATTTTCAGTAGCAACAAGATAGTAACTAATTTTTCAGTTATGTTTGCAATCTTATTTACACAGTGAAGCTACAGGTGATTTCTTACAAAGAAAAGCATTTAAAGAGCAGCTCCAACAGCATGTAATTGATGTTTCAATCCAACTTACAAATATTGTACACTTCAAATAGCTTGAACACACGAAATTCAATATATATCAGAGCAAAATTTTGCACAAGGTGCTTCCAAGAACAAGTACACTGAACAACACAACTTACACTGCACACAGTAAGTGTTCATTCACATGCAGCCAACTAATTCAAAGGCCCGAAGAACCTATGTTTGAAAGTGACTTTTCATTTCCAAAATGACTCAGAGAAAAGAAATAAAGAGTTATTTAACATTAATAATTGAAGTTGTATTGAATTTACCAGACTAGAAGGAACATTTTTTAAAAAATATATTAGGAAGTTTTACTAAGAATGTCCCTCAGGCATTTTTTGCTTTTCTTCATTTGACTGCTAGGTGGTAGTCTGATGCATTCATATCTCTCAGAGAAACATTTATAAGGAAATGACATTAGCTTTCAGTTGAAAGTGAAGATATAGCTGGAATTTCTTACTTAACATTATTGAGTGTCACAACCATTCAGAAGTGAGATCTTTCCTATCACAGATCATTTAAAATAATACAATAGCATGATGACTCCTAAAAAAAGTCTCAATTTGTTTTGTATACCACTGAGGAAAATAGTCAAGTAGGTATTTGATAGCAGGTATTTAGCATAAGAAGTCTTCTAATATGCATATGTAGAAGGTCTGGCATAACATTTACATCAGACATTCTCAACAGCCTGTATATATTTAGCAATATGACATGAGATCATCATCATCAGCAGCCTGAATTTGACATTTAGGAAGACATTAATAGCAACACTCGGAGCACGACAAAATTGGGCAACAATAACAGAAAAGTAAAATGATGCCGTTATAATTAGGTTTCCCAAAATGAGCCCATCTTTCAGTCATACCCTTCTGTCACTGCACCTACAAGCCCTTCCTAAAGGAGTACTAAATTTGTTTACTGTTAAACATGCTACAATTAGGCAGTTAATAGCAACAAGACTAGAGTTCCCCATATTACTCAGCTTACTTGACCTGGGTACTAAAACATTTTAGTCCTGCAAAAAGGTCTTCACCAAACACTCCAGGATGACACCCACTGACATGTATTTTCCCTCTGTGGATTTATGTCACAATGGTGTGCTTTACAAGATTTAACTTCATCAAGTACTGAACTCAGTAAGATGAACATCTAACATGCTTGAAACACAAAATAATTTCAGAATATGTAATAATGAAGGTTACATGTCAAAATGAGCCTCACAAGGCTGCACACTGCTGAGCACCTGTGGGGCCCAAGATTCACACTCTTCCCCACCATTTGGGGCCACAGCAGCACTTGGTGTACAACAAAACATGGAGTGCCCATGGAGGCACTAGTGCTGGACAACATTTCCTACTGACAACAGGGAATATTCAAAGCCTTTTAGGGCACTCACACTCAGACTTGAGGTGGTTATGGACACTGCCTGGGTAATCCCAAGTGCTGGCAGGAAAATTTAAGATTTTCCTGATAGAGAAAGGCCTTAGAGAAATGTTTGTCTGGCGAGGTTTTCCACCTTCTGTACAATATGGCCACTCTGAGCCTATGAAAGCTTCTGAACCTCCCTCCCTCCTTTTTTTTTTTTTTCTTTTAAATGTGGCTGGACAACACACCCAGTGATCCATTCCATAGCTGCCATTTCAAGGAGACAGTGCATTCCTCTCTAAATGGAGGGCAATGTTTTCTGCTGCAAAGCTGCTGGGAGCCAGCAGTGAAACCACCTACAGCACAGTAAAATATTATGACAGGGAATTTGTGAGATTCTTCCTCAGATAACATTAGGTTTGGTTACAAAAAATGGCACCAGAAATTATCATGTAGAAATCTAAAGGGGCATTGGCACTTGCTAAATGCTTCATGTAGTGGATGTGGGAGAATTTCTGAAACTCTGCTTTGCCAGTAAGTCCCTGTACGCCAGCAAAAGGGTCTGGGAAGAGTTTGTGGATTTGGCAACCTTCACTCCATGAAATGGCAACCAGCAATTTTCATGTTCAAAGTTCGCCTGGAATGAAGCCTCAGAAACGAAAGCACACTTGTTTGATTTACCTGGTTTGCTAATCTACTCTCAGCAAAGATTAAGTAAAAGGCGGGCTACTGTGAACCTGCAGTTTATCTGGAATATCTACTCTCTTTACAAATATCTCCTGTTTTACTAAGAACTAACTTTTACATGTAAAGTTGCCTTCTTCATCCCACTAAAAGCAAGAGTTAATATCTATGTTCTACTGAGAAACAGTGGATGATTCACTACAAACCAACAGTCAAGTAAAAACAAGTTAAATAAAAAATAAAGTATTTTAAAACTACACTTTTTTCTTGTTTCCTAATTCCTACCCTCAGCCAAATCAAGTTACATTTTAAGTTCAATTTTTGACAGCACTTTATATTAAAATTGGGAAACAAAGTGTATTGTGGAAAATATAAAATTTTATCTGCTGATAGCAATCTTAGATTTATCATGAACAGCCATCTCTCCACGCACTAAAACTGGTGTTTATCTCCTATTAAATTCTGCAAAACAGTTTATCATATTCTTTACCCCGATATGAATCTCAGCAAAGCTTATGAAATGCAAATATTGCACAAAGATACTCTTTCTGTTTGCAGAAGAGGGATCCACAACAGCTATCTCAATGCCTTTCTTAATATCATTAATAATACACTCTCAAAACAAAAATTAGTTTGTGTGCTGCTATATCACACTTCTCCTTAACCGTCAGTAAAACTAATTAAATAGTTGAAGCTAAATGATACCTTAAGAGATTTGCTTCTTTGGGCATTGTCTGGTTTGGAACAACCTGGACTTGCAGATTCATACACTTGCACAAAACTCAAGCAAGTTTGAGACCCAGCACCAGCACAGGCTCAGTGCCCACAGGCCGTGTGCCGTCCCTACCCCCAGGGCTACAAGTGCACATCAAAAGCACATCCCTGTGACACGGGTAACATCAAGCCTTTTTGCAGGGATTTGCTGCTGGAAAAGGCTGTACAGCCTCACACCACATCTAACACTCTCACTCTTAACAAAACCACAGAACAAACCTGATCTCACAAGCCAGGTTTCCAATCAGCTAGCAAGAGCCTGCTGTAAAGCAATTAAAATGCAGAATGAAGTTACAGAAGTACTGTTTATGAGATAAACCTTATTTCAAACAGCCATGGTAGGTTTGATCTGATGTTCTCCACTATTAATCTCCTCTTTTAAGTATCCATTTGATTGGCAAATAGCAAAGCTGCATTGCCATAAATGAACACATCAGGAGCACATGTAATCCTTCTACCCAGCCTTTTCTCTCTGGCACACTACAGGATTACATGGGATCTCCTCCCTGAATTCTGGCATCTCTCCATCTTCTTTGCAAACTCATGCAAAATGAAGCATGAAGAGAAAGCTGGAATGACTCAACATAAACCTTTTTGCTTACTAAAAACAAACTTAAAAAAGCAGCAATGAATTTTTTATTGCTTCATTGTCCAGTTTTGCCCATCATTCCCCTGTTTTGTTCAAGAGATTATAAAATCACCAAGCACAGAAGCTGTGGGCCCAACAGCAGAGAGATTAATACACTGAGAGAACAGCATTTTGTGCTTGGTTTGTTGTTTTGTGGGGTGGGTTTTTTTGTTTTTTTTTTTTGTTTTTGTTGTTTTTGTTTTGTTTTTTTTTTTTTTTTTTAAGATAAAGTTCAGGGCTTTAAATTCTTATTCTTTCAAAATACTTCCTCATCATCTGTACCTTGTCAGTAACCAGCAGTGGCTACTGTATGACACCCACATGGCATCTAGCTCTGCCAAAGTGATTGCAGACTGCTCTTTTCCATAGGAGTGTGTGCTACAGAGAACTGACAAACATTCAGCTCTGTGAAAATCTAAAAGCTCAGTTCACTCTGCTCTGCAGACTAGCTATTGAAGGAGCTGTGTTATTTAACACTGCTTGCCTGCACGCACCTTGTGCAGCTGTTTGAGAGGTGTTTTTAAGGAGTGCACAGTCTCTGAGAAAAGGAGAGCAATGAGATCGAGCAGCAGAGCTTTGGGGAGAGGACCAAGCGCAGCCCAGATTGTACTGCAGCATGTTTGTCAGGCAGGACTATGCTCTGTGCTGCCAGGGCACAGTTGCAGCAAGACACTGAGAGCAAACTCATAGGGAGTCTGAGATAGAATCCTTTCATTTTTCTGTGGAGAAAGCCACTACAGCTGCTCAGGATTACAGAGTATTGTAGGGATTTTTTCTTCAGAGCAATTGCATGAATGTGCACAGTAAGCATACTGAGGCTTGCATAAGAGCAGGACCAGTTCACTCTCATATCCAACTGGGTATCCTAAAAAGTAAGTAAGTGGCAAATACACTGCAAGTCAGCCCCGAAATCTTCACTTTTACGGATACTGCAATATCAATTAACATGTTTAACTAATACATCTTTGCCCTACATACATCCCAAGTGCAAGGAAGACACCTTGAAGAACAGGAGACCTAGGTGAAGCACGGAATCAGATACATCTCTGCAGAAAGTCAAACCAGTGTGCGACCACCAATACTGCAGCTGAATGCTAAAAAAGATGCATAATGGGATGCAGGTTTTTAAAACATCACAGGTCTTCAACATCAGCACTACAAAGGCTGAAGTAATAGTTTAAAGCTGAGCTATTCACATTGTCTGCCACTAAAAAGGGGTCACCCCACTTTACCTTCCTTCTGCTCTAGCAAGCCATTCCCAACTCCCCCTCTCCACCCTTTATTACCCATCTATCTGCATGGGGAACTGATTTGACTTGCTAACCCGACAGAAAACTATGCCATAAAGTCCCCACCATCACCTGCCCGGCCCCTCTTTCTGCTTCCTTCTATATTAAGTTTTTTTGCAGCACTGAACTGTTGTCTCAAGACTGGCTACAGTCTTAGAGAATGACTCTACCCCAAGATTTAGGGTCACAGTGGCAGGAACAACTTTGCTTTTATCCTCTCCTGTCCCTGAGTAAATCATTGAAAATCCTGTCTATTACACTCATATTGGCAACTTCTGTGTAATGGAATGGCTTTGAATCCTTGACAAAATCTTGTTCCACTTGCAAAAACTGTGCCACTTCAAATTTGGATTAGTGCTGAACTTGTCTGTTCTAGTACCAGACCCTGTAGTTTGCTTTCCTTACACTGCCAATGTAAGTGGAGTCTTTGCTGAAATTTGACATAAGCAGAAACCTTAATTCCTACCTAATGTTATCAACTAGCAGGACAGGACAGTGCCTGGTAAGTCTAAAGCCTTGGGCAGCCCACATGTCTGCAGAGCATGACAAGCTAGAAAAGCAGTTAAAGCAAGTAAATACTCATCTAGAAACTAAAAGAACACCACCTTAAAACAATATCCTCAAAGATACTGAATCATGAGGTATTTGTTCAGATCTCTGCAACACTGCAGTTATTTTGAGAACAAGCAAAGTTCACCTGGTTATCTTCATGTTATAGCACATCAAACTTCATTTGGAAACAAGCCCCATTATTTTATTTTATGCCAGTTAGTCTATTACTCTAAGTCAGGTTTTGAAGCAAAAAAGGAAGTAATAACAGAATTGGAATACCAAAATTGTAACTGCTCAGATACATACCAATCATTTATGATTATTGCTCTTCACAGATACAGACTTACTGCAAGAAATCCTCTCTTTTGTCTGAGGAAGGCAAAGCTAGCCAGTTACAATGCTAACATGCAGTTCTCATAATTAGTCACAACGTCCACAGTATCTCTTCAGATATTGTCACGGGCAATTCAAAAGCATTTTGAAGTCAAAAAGTATTATTAATTGAAATATTTCAAGGTTCATAGCTATCCTGTAAGAATGAAAATTTAATCTTAGAATAAGTTACTTAGTAATTATCTGAAATTTGAAAATTATTTGATCCTTCCTCTCACATCAACTTGAAAGCGCAATGGATAAAAATGCAAGTTCCAGTGTGAAGTGCCAAGGTCCTGGCTCCCTAAGATAGCAAGTAAGCTACCTTTCATTTCCTAAATCAACGTTTTCCAACCTTGTTGTCCACACCAATACTGACTCTGGATTAGGAAAGGCCAGGTCTGAGCAAAAGAGCAGTAATGGTAAAAGGAGATGCACCAAACATCCCATCAGCAGCTACTGCAGATTAAGTTGTGAGGGACTTCTTTAAAGTTAATCCTGCAACCAGTCCTGCTCTTGCTGAAGCCAGCATGTACAACTCTCACATGGCAGCCTAAACGTGGCTTGTTCTCTCTGTCTGCTGACATGCACTGCACCCAAGCCAGGGTCTGTGGGAATTTCTGCAGTCCCATAAATTAGTCTGTTTTCTACTACAGCATTGAACTCAACTGCAGTTTGAGGGGGTTTTCTGAAAATGAATTGAGCCTGATCCTCAAGTTTTCACTGAGATTGAACTAAATTAACAAAAAAAGTGATTACCAACTAAGAAAGAAAGAAATGGACAGGCAGGCTAGAGATGAGACACTGATGCTCACATTAAGGTGTCTCACATCTTTCTCCCTTTAAACTAGCACAGATTGCTTCAAAAATATGTCTAGTTCAAAAATGTGTTTCTAGATTTTTTTTTTTTTAGTGTATATTTCTAGTTTCAACCAGAACTAAGTGGTTCAGTGCAGTCACAGACAAGCCAAAGCCAAAAGCCCTGCTGGCTCCAGCCAGATGGCAAAGAAGCACCAAAAAGGAACCACCAAATCTGCAGTGAGGAACAAAAAAACACAGCTCACCTACCAAACAAACAAAAAAGTCCATGGGAAAAAATATGGAATTATCAAATCAGAGCACATATGAACAGGAAGGGATAGGAAAATGAGGAAGATTTCAGACAAGGTATGTGGGAAAAAGCACCCTGCCATGAGGCCATTTCAGGTGAGTTTCCGGCAAGAAGCAGGCTGGGTTGCACCTCTCCTCTTGAGGGGTTATCCCTCCACACTGGTAAGAATGGACAGCATAGGTAACAAAATGCAGTCAGGGAGTAAAGCACAGCTCAGAAATACACAATCAGCTGCCCCTTAGTGAAAAGTCACCCTGCCCAGTAAGACACCAGAAAGGAGAGAATACAAAAGTAAATGGTACCCCAGAGGCGGGGAAAAGTGGTGTAAGGTGTTTGCTCTTCCTGCTGTGTGGTATCTGGAAACTACTTGGTTCAACATGAAGAAAACACAGAAGTTATTTTGATCGTTGTTATACAGATGGTGTTTTTGTATTAAATTAATGAATACATAGCACATTATCACATTCAATGTAAGCCACATGCAGAGAAGAGGTTTTAACTTCCAGATATATTGCTATTTTCTTCTCATTTTAGACATGTTGTAACAATTTTCACACAAATACAGGCCAGCCCACTGTGCTACAAATAATTATACAATCTCTACAACAGCACCTTGTTCCAGCTATTTGGATTTGTCTAGGAGTTTTTTTGAAACAATGATTTACAAAAATCAAACACAGACAAATCCTGCCAGAAAATGTTTTCATAATAGAGGCAACCAATGCCTACACCAAACATATCTGAATCAGAGTCTGTCAGCAATGCCTCTCTCAGCTATGCCAGCCACCCCAAGAAACTGCATGCCCAACACAAAGCAACAAATGTCCATGGATCACCATGAGATAAATTTTTTAACCCAGATACTGCACCTTATTAGCACAGCAATACAAACTTCAGCTTTCCTCTTCCTCATCCTCCATGTGCTACAACCCTACATCTTACCCCAGGAAGCCAGCTGAATCAGAATTAAACCAGGATTTAGCTCAGGGGAGGCTGAAAAGCCTCAGGGACAAAACTTAGTTTGAACTGCCAATATAGTGGAGATAAGACTTTCAGGGTTGTGTATAACTGGGATAGGGCATGCAGGAGAAAATGTAACATGCCCGGTTGTTCTCTGCAAGCACCTGTTTTAAGTCACTGGAGAACCCCTCCAGCAAACTCAAAACATGTAAAGAGCACAGGGTAATAGCTCTTTGGTTGGACACTCTCTGCCTGTGGCTTCTGTCAGTATTTCCTTAGTGCATCCAATTAGGTTTTTTCTTGGTTAAAAATGCTATCGTGGAGTTCCCAGGGAAAATAATAATGTGAAACAGCTGACAACATATTTACGCCTGAGAGATTATTATTTGTTATATAAACTGTAAGAAATTGATAAACATGCATATTATGGTAGACCAGTTTTCATAACAGAAATAGAGGAAAAAAACCTTAATGATATTTCTAAACAAACATTTATGCCAGTAAACGTTCTACCACAGATATAACTGTATCAGCAGCAAAACTCAGTTAAAACAACAGAAGCCAAAATAATTTCCCTAAAATAACAGATGCTTCTACCACTGTGAACAGGGTGCAGGGTTTGCCAATACACCTACACCACTTCTGCAAATATTTTGGAAAAAGCAAGCCTATAACTTGTGCTCCTGTCACAGCATTGGTGTACCACAAGTGAGACCGAGCAACTTACGGGTTTTTTTCATTGTATTCTTAACATGTTTTCTGCAATAGTTCTAACCTTGTAACTTCTTATAAGAATGATCCACTGTTTCACTATGAAAATCTATCTGCAGTAGCCAGTGAGAAGGTTTTACAGGATGAAATGGTGCCAGAGTTTTAACACGTTCTCTGCATTTATGTTTGTAATCTAAATTCTGTTATTCCACATACTAGCAAACACATAATTTTGCAGTATTGATGCAAATTTACACAGGCTACTGAACCACAGATTCTTCAACAACTTTAAACATGGTTTTATGATATATTCAAGAATCCAAGAAGAAAACTATTGTCTACTCAAAATATTCATTTGACTAGTGTGACTTTCTGATTAGCTAATTTTTTATACCTATTCATGCAGGAATTTTGGCATTACACAAAGCCCTTTAGAAATGACGAAAGAAAAACTTTTTTTTCTGGTCCTTGGAGACCTACACATTTAAATTGTTCATTACTAATGAACATAAATTTATTACCCATTTTCCATTCCTATTATCAGAGATTATTTGTTTTATTGGCTACAGATGTGAGTTTTAACACCTTAACATGTAAGCTTTAACATCAGCCATAGGCAAGCAGGAAAGATACTATTCAAATGACACTTAAATTTTAGTAGGAAATACAGGAGGTATATTCCCAATCAAGCATATCCCGTTATACTTGTATTTCTAAGCATTTTGGGATTAAACTGTTCAATATTGTCTAAGGGATAGCAAGACTAAGGTTTTCAATGTATTTATTGTCATAACTATTGTACCTATTTATGATTTGAAATGCAACCACACTTGTAATCTACTGCCCTCCAATACAACTAGCTGGTAGTCAGTTGCCTAATAGTTTTGATAGTAAGTTATTATTCACACATTACAATGCAAGTAACAACTTGAAACACCCTTTTCCCTTATGTGAATGAAAGAGTTTAGGAGTTTTAAATACTCCCATTACCTTGCTTCCCGCAAACCTGCTTTCCAGATCCTTTCTTCAAGAGTGTTTCATGACAGCAAAAAAACCACAACCCTACATTTGTGTGTTTGTAACCAGTAACAAAGTGTGGACGCCAAAATAGGATAGCTCTGAAGAACACTAACAAATCTCTCAGTAAATGACTTTTTCCTCTTTCTCAAGGCTTTCATAGAATGAAAAGGATAAAAGTTCTCAAATCCTGGCCATCTAAAAGATACCTGCATTTAACATCAATATAACACCTAAAATAAATAAAGAAACATTTTGTTACTTTATGATTTTAAGAGTTCCCAACCTGAGGAGGGCCAAGAAAGGTATTACACATTTGACAAACACTAGATATCTGTTCCAGGGAACTCTACTCAAGTACACAGCACTTCAAACTTTACATTTGCTTGTAATAAAGATATTGAAAAAACCCAAACCTGATTGCTAGTTTCAAATGCGCTACCTCTTTAAAGCCTGATTTGCTCTTGGGGGCATGTAAAGACCTGCTAGTGCTACAGCTGCCACATAGCAGGGAATTTGTCTACAAAAGCAATGTGTCTAGCTGTAATCTCCTTCTGAATCATGAAGGTGCTGATTTTATTGCATTTATTATATTAAGTTATTATAGCATTCCTGTGCTGCATCTGTCATTTCTACTACGCACTTTGTTTCTCAGGCATTCATAACTTAGTGGTTTTAATTCACAGCTGTCTGAAATTTGGTGCATTAGTCAGCTTGTATACAAATTTCCTCTGAAGAGGTGGGGGAAACTAAAAGCTTTGGATTTCCTCCTTGCGAGTCCAAGGTATTTTATAAATATTGATAACATTTCAATTTATTAATAATATTTTATTGCAATAGTCCACGCCTTGGTCTAACAGCCTAGAGCAGTGGTTTCCCGTCCAAACTGTACCAGGACTGTGCTGGCCCTGTGCCTTCTTAGATAGCTCTGTGCTGCCATGTGAACCTAGGGACACCGAGGGCTATCTGTGCAGACATGTGAATGCAACAGGGATGCCTCTCAAGGAGACAGCAGATCTTGAAATGATCTGGAAATAATTCTGGGAGGCAATAATCCCTATTCTGTCATAGAATCTAGAAACTCCAGAGATTCAAACTTCAGATCCCACCTGTAACCTACAACAGGTTTCTTAATTTAACTCAGGTTGCACAGGGAACTTTAGCTGCCACTTAATACACAATTATTATGACAAGTCTTATTACATATATTAAATAACTTGTAGCATACCCCCAAAGTATGAACACATATAATATGTTCTAAAAATGTCTATCACATCTTGTATCCAACAACGAGTTCATTAAGCTCACTGGAACTCTAGGGGTAGCCTGAATAACCCAAGAACCCTTATTTTATGAGCCATGTCTTGGTGTGGGTTTTGTCAAGATTACATGCAAGTTTTCTGTTAGCAGATACTCAATAGCAGATATTGAAATGTAGGTATCTGGTAACTAACAGTAACATCTTTCATTGTCTCCTTTTTGGAATAACTCAGGAAAGTACAATAATAAAATATAAGGAAAATAAATATATGCAATTGTCATACATACATTGTCAATTCAAATATATAAATTGATTTGATCCTGGTTTGCTTATATGACAGATGTGTAATTACACTGATTCCATCAACACTGCATATTCTATCAACACTAAAAACTCTAAAATTTTCTATACATTTTGTTACAGATTAAGCTTATGTTCTTCAACAAGATTATACTGTTTCCCTGCACTGGTACATAAACTTATGCTGAGCATAAAGGAAAGAAGCAAGTTTAACCATGTGGAAGACCACAGCAACCTAATAAAATCTGCTTTACTCACTACGCCACAGATACTTGCAAAACTCAGGTATTTCAGATAAAAGTATAAATATTATTGTTAATTTGCATATCTATATTTAATATGCTACTGTTACATTTTCTCAAATGACCAGACCAGTAAAATAACCCTTCTTCCACTAAGTCTGTGAAACTTCTACCACAGAAGTCTCTTCTGAAAACACCAGCCTGCCGGACAGCAGGCACGTTAACTGCGCAAGTGCACACACATCTGCCTCAATGAAAGACCCTGGGTCACCCAAAGCATGACACTGTCACAGTGACACTGAATTGCCCGTTACCTGTTTGTCTGGGACAAGTAAACAAATACCTTCTTTCTGCTCCATTTTAATCCTGCTGAGGTGGAGAAGAGCTCTCCAGAATCATGATAGGCAAAGGCAAAGGTAGAAGGTCTGTCTGTAGAATTCAAATTAGCACTTGAATGAAAGGGAAAGTCTCAGATTAAGGATTAACAGATCAGCTGGCAGAGGCAGAGTCTACCACTTTACAAAAATCTGCCTTCTATGCATCAGTGCTAATAATTTTCTTTAAAAAAACAACAGTAGCTTTTTAAAAAGAAGATGTACTTCCATCCAAAGTATAAGCTAGCTAGGTCATTCCTCTGCCACAGAAAGATATTCAGTGAGAGTTACAATTGACTTACAACAGAGATGAGTGCTTTTCTTCAGGCTCTTCATATGGGTAGGCAAAATGGACTACTTCTACGCTTTTCAACCAAATCAAAATTGGATTGTAGCAATAGAAATATCATGATACAAAGGTTTATTATTCTTAGAATGTTGAGTGCATACAGGAAGAAATTACTTCTGTGAAATAAAAACCGATATTGCATACATTTACATCCAGCAGAAAACACATCAAAACATGTCTAGTTACTTAGTTATCTCACTTTACGTATGACCACCAACATGAGTTACAGTATTTTTACTTGTCTCAAAAAATATGGAAATGTACATGAAAATGAGGCAAAATGGACATTTTTCAAGCTGATTTCATTGATAAAAGAGCAACAAATCTGGCAAGAACAGGTACATGCAAGGTAGTTATGCATGTAGCCTCTCAACTCAGCTGAGTGCTGAAGGGGAACTGACATTTCATATTCTTGTGTGGTTTTCTCTTTTTTTTTATAAGCAATTAAAAAACCCTCATTATCCTAAATTCAGAGCTATACGACAAAAAACCCTGGAAGCAAAAGCCTCATTTAAATGTTCTTAGCACAGGAAGCGAATCTGTGGAATAAAAAATTAGTAAAATGGAGATATCTACTATCTCTTAAGAAGAGAGTCTCCAGGTTTGTCAGGATCACTTTTCAAAGGGTTCCTACCTGCTCTGGCCTGGCAGGACCATACAGAAATCACCACAGAAAAAGAACAAAGAAATCCAGACCTAACTAGAATGGCAGTGTGAAAAATATTCTGAGACAAATATGGGTGAATTTGCTGTTAAGTTTGCGATGTTATGCTCAAAGTGGTTTCTGTCAAATACCAATTTGTTTAGAGACACAGGGTGTGTCCTTTGCTTTACCCTTTCCCTCTCTTCCCTACCATGAGCCTCAGGCTCAATGCTTCTATCTGCACTAACTCAAGGAGCAGTTTAGTGCAAGCTTGAGGGTAAACACTGGTAAAAAAATCATCAATAATTGGGAAGTGATAGTATTGTTCCTGCCTTAGTTTTTGGCTAACAGCCAGCGTTCTCCCAGATAACAGCCCCACAACTCAAGGAAGGGTATGAACCACAGACTGCTCACAGGAGATGGAATGAAAGAGGTCCCCAGGCTGCTGGTGAAGCACTTGTGCACATCAGTGATACTTGAGCTGTAACAGGAAATGGACCTCGGCTTGTTCCCTTTACTGTACACAAGGACTACACATCTATCTCTCCTCTACAATGTAATTTTTCTCTCTACAGTGAAAAAGAAAGGGACTTGGCTGGTTTCTTCTTTCCCTTTCATTGCCCTCTTCCACCATGTTGCAAAATTTGGGAAACCCAAGAAAGGAGGGAACATCCCATGGCAATAGGTGCTAGCCTGCAGCACACCACTCTGAGCTGCAGGCAGCTCTCAGCTGGCAAGCAGAACTGATACTTTCCAATACTTCTCAAGTTTTACTGCTTTGCTGGGTTTACCATCATGGCCTGTTCCATTTCAATGCTCACGTAGGATGTTAAAGAGGTTCTGTGTTACAGTCACAAACACAAGCAGAACATCAGCCAGCTGAATGTAGGGGACTCCTTCTCTTGGCCAAAATTCAAACTATACACACGCATGCATATGCTGTTCCAGACTAACACAGCTCAGTCTAAAAATGATGTTTACAAATGTTATAATTTCTATACAGAGTATACCAAATAAACCTACTTTCATGAAGTGATGGTAGTTCAGTTTGCTATAGAACTCAGCATATTTTTGTATTTCTTAGTAAAAATCCCCATGTACCCCATTGCATACTGACCACATTTGGCTTAAGAGCACATGGAAACTCCACACACTTAAAAAGTACACATAAAAAAAGACAGAGAAAAATAATTAAATAACTGATTCTAGCAGAAACTCTGCTGTAAATTGGAAAGTGAAATCCAGGACTCAAAATGAACAATGTTACCCGTTATTTTATGAGGTACAGTTGCATTACAGAATGCAACAAAAACAAAAGCAAACAACACACAAGCAGAACGAAGAATGTTCAGCTCTGCCTGGTGTCACCAAAATCGCTGCAAGCAAAACCAACTGCCGCAAAGGCAAAAACATAACTTTGATGTAGGCTTTATTTTTATTCCTCTTTTTTCACCTCAAGTAACTGGTTCTGCTGCCATGGCTCTGATCAGCAGTAAATTAGGATTAGGTGGAAAGGACTAGGATGAGGGGGTAATGTACAAGCTGGAGGGCAGAAATGAGAAAAGAGAATTGATAAATAATACACAGGTCTCTTGTGTGAAAAGCTGGCAGAACTGCTGAGGAATAACTCGAAATACCATCCAAATGCCACTGACAGGAAAATCATCAGGGGAGAAGGGTTTACATCCAGAGAGGAACTCACTGACTGAAAAGTCTGTTTAAGATTCTTTGACCTCAGGGGAAAAATAGGGTGGTAAACACTGGGTTCTCATACAAATGAGGAGCAGCAGGGTTTGCAGAATAAGACTGTCTGGAATGCTCTGAAGACACCCATTCAGTGTTATAAACTTTACTGTATTCTTTGCAGAAAGGACAGCTGTTGAAAAGAAACTCTCCTGGAAAATAAAATACGTGCTCAGCTCCATAAACCAAAATTGTCAAGGAGGGGCAAAAGAAAAGGAAGACGGGGTCGGAAAAGTTCTTTGAGGTACTTCCAGTCCAGAGAAAAGGCTTTAATATTGTCAGTACTTTCAGCATACTTGCCAAGGGTCAGTGAGACCTTCTTCAGCCCAAGATGCAGCACCTTACCGCTTGTCTCTTGCTTGCCAGGACAGATCCTAAGATTCAGCATCATTACAAGACGATGGATAGGCCTAACTGTGTGGCAACCTTCTTGAAGTCATCTGACAGAAAAGACAGTTTGACAGAATTACATTTTCAAACTCTGAGTGATGTGTCTGCCTTCAAAAGGCTTGTCTTCTGGTTGGGCATATGGAAACACACACACATACATTCTGCTTTATTGCAGAACATGATTGACAAGTACAAGGAGAGAGCTGAGGAGGAAGCAAGAATAATTAAACAGAAAGAAAAATGTAGGAAAATTCTTTAGACTACAGAGGCAAAGGGCATTTTATCATATAGGCAACTAGATCAACTGTGAGAAACTAGGGGAACTTGGCATGAGTGAAAGGGAAGATTGTCTCTCCATCTGGATGATGATGCCTCATGCTGAGAACACACTCTGACTCTACAATCCTGTACTAAAGACCACACCAAAACATTGCTGGCAACCCTAAAATCTTAACTGCCCCAAGGAACCTATCTCAGAGAAATACTGCAAACCCACGGGTAATGTATAAAACTACACATATAAAACTGGTGAGGCAACAGCTATGAAATGCCTTCCAGCTCCAAAGACAAAAGTGATAATGGGAAGAAGAATCCTGCTCTCTTCATAGGAGATCACCTATGTGTTGAAGAAAATGAGCTCACAGGTTGCAAAGTGGAAGTTAAAATCATCTACCTTCAAAATGGCAACATATAATCAAAGCTTAGGAACCAAAGGTGTAACAGCCACTCAACACAGTACCACAAAACAAGTAATACTTGTATTTCAAATTTCAAGCACTTGTATTTCTATGAACTGTGCTGACATATTTTTCACAGCCTCCAGGATGTTACCATTACAAAATCTGCCTTGATTTTGTAATGGTAACATCCTGCAGCTCGTGTTTTTGGTCCTTAATTCATCTTACTGCATCTAGATAGATACATTATCCAAGTCTACAAGGTCTTGAACAATCTTTCAGGTGGTTCTTCCACGTGACTGCTGCATTACGTTTTTCTTTCTTCTCATCTTATAAATCATTCCCTCTAGTATCCAATAATTTTTAATGCTCTGCTGTGAGTCTCAGTCAATTAACCTGTACCTTCAGGTGGTCAAATCTGGATCCAGTTTTCCTGTTATTGTCTTTCCTTGTATTTTGTGCATTTGTTTTAAATTCCCTTAACAATTATGCCAATCCCTAGACAGGGAGCACTATAAAAAGAAATACCACTAATTTCTTTTAAAGGCCAAAAATTGAAAATTACCCTGTTTATTTGAAATCAATATAGTTTTACACAAATGAAAGAAATCTTTCTTGAATGAGAAAAGACCGGTAAAAAAGCAAGAGGAGAAGATGGATATTTGAGATTATTTTGATTAAATATTTATATTAACATGTAATAGCTAGAACTATGCTTTTAAGACACCAATACTGACTACCATTACAAAACACAAGTGAGACAGAAATTGAACCATTAATTATATATTTTCGAAACTATTTGTTTCCAGCTTAGCCACAGGCCTCCCAAGGTTTGAGTATCTTTATAAAAACATTAATACCCACACATTCAAACAAAAAATGTCCCTGCTGCTAAGGCTGGAAGTTGGCTTGTTTGTCCTCATAGTAACTAAAAAACAGTCTAAAAAGCAGGAGAATAATGAATAAAAACCAGTGATTATTAATTAAATCCTTAAAGGCAGGTTTATAATAATTAACATAAAGGTCATCTTATTAGTCAACTTAGAGATATTTCTCCATCTCCCAAGCCAAAAGATAAACTCCTCAGTAGTAAAATTTGCCATTATTAGAAAGCTAATTTCATTGTTCAGCCTCTAATTCGTTACCTGTAATTAAGAAAAATCAGATTTCAAAGCAACAAGAGAGGACTGTGATAAAGCTATTTGAAGTACACTCTGGCAGGGATAAAGCCAGCAGAGAGGTGGCTGTCATAAAATAGCCAAATGGCTTTTTCCACCTCCATCAAGGTCACTTTACTGACGATGTGCTCAATAAGATGATAATGCATTTAACCACTTTCCTTGCATCTGACTTCGACCTTACTGCAAATCCAAATGGCCTTGTTTAACTACCCTGGCCTTTCAACATTTCCCTGAACAAAGATAATTAAGGAGATATACTGCCCCCTACTATCACAGGAATTGAAAGACAAATAAACTTTTAAGAGCACAGCCAGGTGTCTATTGCATTAATGTACAGTGTTTAAGCAAGGGGTAAAATGAAATAATGGTTAAATAATTATAAAAGGTTAACAAAGTTAACTTTGCTACGTAAGGTAATTCTGTTCTATTTAAAAGAAAGAACATAAGAGGCTTTCCAGGCTACTTTTTACAACTCCCTGGAGAACAGTCTTTTCTTTAATGCAGTTTCTGACTTAGGAGGAAAAATGTTCTGCAAAAATTAACAACTCTGAAATTTCTGCAGCTTTGAAACTGGTTATATTTCATACAAGGCTACAATAATTTTTTATGAAAAAGCAGATCTATATGATTAAACCAAAAGCTGCTCTAAAAAACCATTTCCATTCCTTTTTTTTTTTTTCTTCCTTTGTGTGTGGTCAGCAACTATAATAGAGGTGAAAATTAAAGCAGTTTAAAAATTAGTTTGGGAGTTATGACAATTTGAAATCTTAAGGTAGTGCTTTTTAATGATTTTTACAATTATGAAAAACAAACAAATAATATCATTCTGTAATAGCAGTTGCTATTTTTTAAAATTTTGATTAATATATACTCTTACATTCCAAACAGCTCTCCAAGACACTAATTCTTCTTGATACCAGAAAAAAAAAAAGCCCCATGTCAATAGCTCTTGGACTAATAACAACTGAAACAGAATGAAAAGAACAAAAAAGCTGGTAAAGTAGTTGGATGTTAGTTATGCAGAGATGCAAGAGGTCTTATTTTAGATTAATTTTTTTTTCTTATAAATCTGTTTTTCTTTTAATCATCTTAGAAATATTGCTGTACAGGTCTGAATCCCCTTCAAAAGCAAGAAAGGGGCAAAACAGCAAGTTGTATCAGAAAGATAAAAACAAATGACTCAATGTTGATGTGATACTAGATATGTTAACTTACTGCTACTGCCAAAATTGCTGTTCCTTGCCACAGAAAATTAAGCATGCAGAAACCCTGTCACATGTCTTTAATCAGTTTAATCATAATGCAGTTCTTCAGAAATTACAGCAAATCCACCTCTGCCATTTTGTAAGGCCACCATTACTTTGAGCTGTAGATACAGTTTCTGCAAATTTCAACATGGTCACATATTTGGTTTCATCTTTTCTGTAACTCTTCTTAATGCAGACTCAACTCCTGAATTCTGAATACACCAGAAGTTAAACCTCCTGTAAAGGTACTTTCATGTAGGAAATGCAAAAATCAGTGATTACAGTATCAAAACCATGAAGTTCGCAATGATTCATATACCAAAACTATGCAAAGTGTTTTCTCCTGTAAATAACAAGCCATAAATAAGCCATTCACTGAGCTAGAATGATTTACTGTTCCCAGATATGAGAAGGCTACCTTTTTCTTACATCTAAAAGACTTGCTTCAAAAACAATCTACTTTACAGCAGTTTACACAAAACAATTATTTCCTTTCAAGTTTGGATAAATGGTGGCCTTAGTCAGTTTCAAAAGAAGACTGCATACCTTGCTGTTACCTTGAGTGAGTACTGAAGTATAATTGCACTCTGAATTCCTTAATCTTAGACAAAGAAGATGAATGACTATTTTCTACTCATTCAGAGTATTTCAGCCACCTACCTATTTTGTTCAGAGCTTTAATGTGAGTGACACTTCTTAAAGGAACACAAGAGTCATTTTTTCCACTTGTTCCTAACATTTAAAAAGGTTAACTTAACTGGAAAACTACACAAACTTTTCTTTAGTACAGTTGCTTTATTTCATCCTGATCTCTTGTTTAGTATAAAAATCTTCAAACCTAAAAGATATATACATCTTCAAACTATTAGTGAGGTCACCAGCTCACAGCATCACACTCCATACATTACTGAACAAACAAAAGCCCTCTTGCTATTCTGAAATGCATAAAATCAGTAGCTACTTCTGGAAAAAGTCCTTCAAACCCACACAGAGTGTAGCCTATAGACATATTTAGAATGAATATAGCCAACAATAAGATCTTTGAACACATACAGAAAAGATATGAAGCTAATGTTTTTTCTTATTTTGGACAACAATACAGTGAAGTCCTATTTTCTCATATCATCACTCAAATGACTTGTTCAATTCTATGTTGAACAAAGGGTACATATTAAGCAAGACCTTTTACATTTCCTTGTTTAGTTCAACAAGTGAATTGGGAAGCCATATAAGTTACAGGAAGAGAAGTTATAAAGTATTATCTCATAATTGCTTATCAGACCATTCTGGTAATTTGAAAAGTCATATTAAATCTTCACAGATGCATGCCCTAACTGCAAGAATACAGCTCAAGATCAGTTCCCTAAGTTGGGTTCATTTGCATCATACACTGATATTTACAGCTATTTCTATATCTCTCAAGCCAAAGGATAAACTCTTCAGTACTAAAATTTGCCATTATTATAAAATTTAATTTCAATGTTCAATCTCTAACTTCTATCTTTAATTTTAAAAAATCAGACTTCAAAGCTGATGAGTGTATGGCAGCATTCTTTGTGTGGACCTGTAGAATGAACACACATCTGACATGATATTTTATTTTTTATTGCATCAATTATCAATTTTTCCTAGGCAGATATCACTTTGGCTGCTTTTCTTCAAATGAAAAAACGAAATACCTTCTGCTGCGTGGAACATGTAACTCCTTGTGTCAGAAAGCTTAGAAAGTAAAACTGACAAGACAAAGCCATCTAAATGTAAAATGTTTTTTTAAAGGTTCTATTGCTGTAGGTTTCTTGCTAAATTGTTACACACCCTTTTATAACTCCTTGAAAGGAAAATACCCTTACACTGTGAAACTCTCCACACAGGATTGCAGAACGATTAATCAAAAAATTTTGTAACATCTCATTTGTAGCTACTGAGCTGCTTGACAGTTTTGAACCCCAATTTGATGGATGAAAAAAGGTAAGCTAGTTTTTTTCTGTTCTTGTTTGAGCACTTTCCTCGGTTTTACACAAATATTTCCACCAGAACTTACTGAGGATGCATGAAAAGATTTACCTTTTGAATGAAGGAAAAGTGCACTCCAGCAGCTGCGTGCACACCATCTAGAAGTTCATAGGAATAAACTCAGCCTATATAGTGCCATTACACAAATTACAAATTCTTATCTTAATGATATGCTATACTTAACATCAGGCAATTAGATCCTTGTGTCTATTAAGAAATTTTTACACTTTCCAACGAATAGGGAACTCTTGCCATCTTCAGTAACTTTTCTACACATTTTCAGTGAATTTAGTCTGTGGATTAGAGATCTTAGGGGAGAGAAGGTACTTCCCTTCCCCTGCCTCCATTGTTCTCTACCTTCAAAGCTTCTAACAAACAGCTCCAGAGCAGCTCAGTCTTTGTCTGGGAGTTTGGTAGTTCACATCCTAAGTTTCTTTTCCCATCGCTAAAACATTAGAAAAGCAAGGTTTTTGAAGCTTTCCACAGTATCAGCCAGAAAACAGACACAAAGTTAACAAAGGATAGCTATCACCACGAAGTGTCAGGTTTGTTTACTGGAGTAGATTAGAATTTCCCCAAATCTTCAAAGTTCCGACTGTGTTGTTTAATAAACTGTTAAAAAATGGCAAACGGGCTAAGTAAGGTGAACACAAGCAAAGATAGTTTAAAATAAAAAAAAAACTCCACAGACAGATGGGTAGTCCAAATTCAGATTCTGTGGATGAACAGGAAAACTAAAACGTAGTGTGCACAAAAACTGCAATGGTATGTTCATGCACTGAAATACAGACATTATTATTTTAAGTAAATTTAATTGCTGACATACCTTTCTCAGTTTTTTTTCCTCAATCCTTCCTTAATTCTACTCTAGCAATTAACATAGGTCTCCGGATGGCTCACTTGAAATATTTAAAGCTGAAGAACAAAAGGTTTATTTTAAAAATGAAAACCTTGGCTTGTACAACTCCAGACATGAATCTGCTTTCAATTACTGAAAGTATTTCCACTTCAGTGAAAAAGGATCAAATCTTCAACTACACCATCTTTAGGCAATGAATTTGATTATATTAAGCTTTAAGAATACAGAATGACTTTGTGACACAGCTGTATATTCCATGCGTATCGTGGATTAGGTATACAAAAAAGAAGGAGCTGGCACTTTAAATGAGAAGCAGACAGAAATGTGTCTGCTCACAGCAGCACCGTACTCCCATACCAAAGCTCTGCTTTAGGGCTGGGTTTTTTTTTTTTCAGGTGCCCACATAAATGTCAAAGATTTCACTAAGCTTTAAATGAAGGATTTTACAATCCTTTAGAAATGAATCTGGGCTGATTCTTCCCCCATACTTTTATTTGCATAATTTGCACTGTTGTAAAGTTACGCTTTTCTTTCCAGACTTTGAGCGAGCACAACCTCTCCCACATCCCCCCCCCCCCCCCCCAGGGCAGCAGGTATCGCATCCCCTAGGAAGCACGATAATCACCGGCACTTTACACTTTTCCCATTATGCGAGCATAACAGAGTCGGGCGAGGGAGCTCGAAGGCTTCACTCCGCAGCGAGATGCGATACCTCAAATGCGAATTATGCAAAAACTTCTCATTTCTTACATCTCCGATTCCGCGAATCTCTCCTACCGCATCCCAGCCAGACGCCGGCTCGGGCTCTTTCAGCAGCACGGCCAGACACAGGACGCGAGCGGCTCCCTCGCGGCTCGGCCACGCTCGGCTGGCAGGGCGAGCAGTGCGGGCCGCCCGCGGCTCCTCGCAGCGCTGCCCGAGCCGCGCAATGAGGCGGCACCGGCACCGCCCCCAGCCCGGCCCCGCCCGCGCCCCGCCCCGCGCCCACCTCGGGCGGCCCGCGCGCGCCGCTCCGCCGCCGGCCCCGTCTGCGCCCAGCGCCGCCAGCCCGGCCCCACACAGCCCGCGGCGGCGGCCGGGCCCGGCCCCGCATAACCCTTTCGGGGCCGCGGCGGCGGCTTCGCGGAGCGGCCGTGAGCGCCTACGGCCCGGAGCTCCGGGGACGGGCACAAGGAGCCTTCCCGGAGAGCGCGGGGCCGCTGCCGCCGCGCTGTTCGTACGCCTCGCGGGCAGCGCGGGGCCGCGGGCATCCACCGCAAAGCGGGGCTTTCCCGACACACAAAATAAACTCCCTGCCGCTCAAGGTAGTTGGGATATCAGCGTCAAGTACCTGCCTGCTCCCTCCCGCGCGAGCCGCCGCCGCAGCCGGGAGGCACCGAGGGAGAGCGGCTCCGGTCGGGGCTGGCGGGAGGCACCGGCGGAGAGCGGCTCCGGTCCGGGTTGGCGGGAGGCACCGGCGGAGAGCGGCTCCGGTCGGGGCTGGCGGGAGGCACCGGCGGAGAGCGGCTCCGGTCGGGGCTGGCGGACCGCGGGCTCCCGTCTGGCCGCGGCCGGTGCCCGAGGAGCAGCGCGGCTGAGCAGACGGAGCGGGCCGGGAGCAGAGCGCAGCTGTGAGCGCGCAGATGTGACACCGGCCCCCTCATCACGCACCACCTGGGCTTTAATTGAAACACAAACACCTCCCCCTCCATTTACCACCGTAGGAGACAGTTTTTCTTTGCGTCTGTAGAGGCATGAATATAATACACTCTGCTTACTTCAAAACACTCGGCAATCTAAGATCAAGTCCTCTGCTAATGAAGCCTTTGGAGTTCCAGCTTGATCTGGATGTATCATAGCTGTCAGATAAAGCTATCGAATAATAGATACAAAATACGGTATTTACAGAACTCTTCATTAATTTCTGAAATACTGCAGAGAGCACTTAGAACTAGATACCTACAGAATATGCAAAAAATAATTCAGAATAGAAAAGCCTATTTTTGGCTGGTAATCAAACTGAAGTTGATACCTCTGTCTTTAGTAAAAGAACTATTTATTCTCTCTTATTTTATTTTGTTTTTTAAATTTAACTACCTCCTTTTGGAACATGGAACTGTTTTAAAATGTCTGTGGGAATGATATCTCCAACTTTATTCTTAACATCACTACACAAAGACTCTTCTGAGCTGGCTTAGAAAATGCAGGGGTACATAGGAATGTCTAGAAAACTTCTATTATGGTTTTCTTTTCACCTTGGACCTTTGCTTATAACAACTAACTTAACTCTCTCTCACCCTATTACAAGATCCATTGCTGACTCAGGCCAAGTTATCACAGCAGCTGCCCAGAAGCCACATTTTGCCAAAAATCAGATCAAGACATTGTTAATGATTATACAATACTTCCAGGGAAAATACCACCATTCCAGAATATGTTTTCAACGCTGTTCTGTAGAAGGCTGCAATACAACCACATATTTCAGATGTATTATTCATAAGAAATGTAATACTATCCAAAAAGCTCACACAATTCCTATAGAAACAAAGACTATACAGATTGAAATAGTAGAATTCTGTGAAACAGGGGACAATAATGGTCTAAGTAGCCAGGTCCTGATGAGGGCAGTCATGGCTGGCAGTAGGGAAAAATCTTGACCTGGAGCTCTTCAAGTCACGTATGCAACAGACTATGCGTGCTTTGACTGAGCACAAGGGAGAAACTTTAATACAGTCGCCATTGACAAACTCCGCTCAGGTTTGCGGGCAGTTCAATAAAAATGGGAGGCTTTTTGCAGTTCAAATTCTGGACAGACTCCTATCTGTGATAGCTACAAGACCAGCCAAGAAAAAGCTAGGAGATGAAATCATGAACTGATACAGTCAGTTTAAGCAAGCAAGTTTCTAGCGATTCCACAGCAACATTCATATTATCAGGATCACTTCCAAGGGGTCTAGTTGGAATGTATGGGGTATTAGATCACACAAATACACTTTTCCAAACTGCTTGAATGGAGTACTATGGATAAGCACTTTCTGCCATTGAAAAACCTACTAAGTAAGTAATTACTTCAGGAATAGATCCTTTCAGATATAAAAGGAGGAGGAAGGGGAATTGGATGCTTAGAGTCAGCTTGTGCAGAGCTTTCAAGTACATTTGAATTTCTGCCCTCAGAGAGCACCAGTAATTTCACTCCCTCTATACAAGACTGCCATGGACCTGTGAAGGAAGCAGGATATTGATTCCCCCAAGAGTCAGATACTATGGAAGAAATGACATCTTTAGATAATCCCTATTTTCAAAGGAAAATTATCCACACTATATGTTCTGTACTTCTTTTCTACAAATATGTATCACTCTACATTCAGTAAATGAAGACTGCACCCTATTGAAAAACAGGATCTGGATGTCACTGCAGTGCATCCCCTTTCTCCATTTTCAGCTGGCTGCAATGGAATTTTCCTTTGCTATGATGCCCCCTCTATTGAGATTCCACTGTCCCATTAATGCCAACACAAATGATTTATGAAATCTATTAGGTGAAACACTAAAGACATCTCAAACATAAATGTTTGCTTAGGAAAATATTTCTATGGAATAGACAAATGGGGGTTGAAGCAAACTCCAGCAGAGATATCACACTTTATGCCAACACAGCTCATGGCCAAACAGTAGAAAGAAAGATCAAACAAAACCCTGGGGGTAGCTAGAGGGGCTGGGGGCAAGAACAGCATATGTGTTTCATTCATACAAAAAGGGAGAAGCACTTTAAAAAAAAAGTTGATCAGAAGGATTATTGCAGTAAATTATGCAGAGCATTAACCATTGAACCCATCCTTAGTATTTCTTTATTAATAACTCATTATAGTCCTTTTTCTTAATGTGGAATAAATTAGAGCCATGTTAATCCATGCAGCTATCTGCAGGTACATTTATCACTACAGCAGCCACTTTTACTCTCCTTTCTGGAAGCTGCATTTCATGGGCAACAAACACTCATCCCCTGCTGAACTCAAGTCATGGTGGCCTTTTCAGGTCACCAGCAGGGTCACCTAAAAACTTACCTTTTTTTTTGAAGAACTGAAAGGTACCTCACAGCTGGCCTTGACATATGTGAAAGAATTTCTCTTTCACTCTCACACTCTCTCTGTCATATTGCCACAATTTAGATCAGTGAAAACAAGTGAGCTGGGGGCCTTGCTGGTTTAAAAGGGTGAGGAACTGCCAACAGGATGTTCTTTGTGGGAACTTAAAACTTTTGGAACTGATTCCTCTTGCCTGATCCAGAAGAGCTCAAATTTTATGGCCTTCATAGCATGTTGCATAGTTCATATTTTTCCAGAGTGCCTGAAAACAGGAGAATTGTGGATGTGGTTAGTTTATGGAGGCAGGGCTGTGCTTCAGCTTTTAAACTGGCTGGTTTGCATTTGTCTGAGGAGGGAGGACTGTTGCAGCTTAGTCACAATGATTAATTTTTATATTTGCATTTGAATTTGGTCAGATATTCAGGAATTTAAAGGTAGTAACAAACATATATACACTCTCTGATAAAGGTAGGTATTATCACAGAGAACTGACACATTCCATCACTCATAGCTGACACCTGGAAAGGACTCAGGAGCTTCCACTGGAGGTGACTCTGGGTAGTCATTAGATCAGAGTGGCCCAGGTACAAGTAGCTGCACTCCTTGCAGCACACAACACTTCAGTCCTCACTGTTACCTCCTCTGAGTGCCTTTGTGTCAAAGGAGAAAGCCTTATTGTGTCTGTTTTTCACAAGGCAAATGAAGGCACAAAGGTGACTTGTCAATACCACAAAAGTAGTACCACGAGGGAGGGAAAACACGATGCCTCAGATAGTCTTCTGGGGCCTACCCTAATCACTGAGCCTTTCTTCTTCTCATCAAAATAATAATTTCAGCAATTTATCAACATTCATGATGATCAGTGACTTTTATTAAAAGGGAACAAACACCTTTTTAGCCAAATACTCATTCACCTATTTGAATAGTAGTAGCCTAAGTGCCCTGTTAAGATATCCTATCATAAATACTTAATTAGTGTTACAACCACTTCTACTGAGATGTTAGGTGTACTTTAAAGAGATAGGGTTGTCTGCATTACAAATAAGTAAAAATGGAGTATCCACCTAGAAGCCAGAATTGCACATCATCAGTGTATCACTTTGGAAACCTGTTTTTCTTACAACCCTACAAAAAGACAGGGTATTAAGTTATGAAATTTAAACAATGCCTAATAGAAAGATTTTTGTCAGATAAGGTATAATTTATAACAGCAACATATATTCTCATGTCTGTTTTACAAAACAGACTTGATCAAGCAGAATAGTTATAATATAGCTTTCCACTTCTGGCTGGAAATGTATTTTCTAAAAAAAGGGGCAAGTTCATGTCTAGAAATTAGTCTTAGGAATACTATCTGATATCAACAGGATTAGCAGTATAATGTGTTCCCATGAGAAAGCACATGTGCCCAAATGTATTTAATGGAGAACATCTTGTAGTTTTTAAGCATTTAAATAGTATGCTACACTGACTAGTTTTTTCTCACAAGTGAGGATTAAGATGGGCCATTTTTCATGCAGTAATGATGCTGATTTAAATTAGAACAGACTAAGACCATAATGAGCTCACAGATTTAGTGTTCAAATCTGAAAACAATAAACTTTTTTCCTTTTTATGTTCAAATCTGAAAACAATAAACTTTTTCCCTTTTCACTTACATAGATAAATCACAACTCTGTTTTTTTAACCCTTTCCAAGACTGCATTAAGAATTTTACAGTTTCAGATCATTATTTCCCTAAAAATACAAGTGGAAATTGTAAGCAGGTAGAAGTACCTGGGGTAGGGCAAGAGTTATAGCAAAAATACAGTTCTTTCAAAAAAGGGATTGAACTATGACACATTTCTTGAATATAAGCAGGCAACATGTGTGGTTTTCTTCCTAAGAAGCAAGCCAAAACTACCCAGTGTACATTGGTACTGTGATTTTTGAGTGCTGTAGATTCATATATTGAAGTAAATAATGTTCCTCCATTCCTTGTCAAATTTCCCAGCAAGCTCAATGCTGTGCGAGGCCAAGTATGAAATGCACAATATTTCTATATATCAGCACCTAGATTTTTGCTCCCTAACAGTAGACTGCCCTGATTAGAATCATCCCACTCTACACTAATTGGACATATATAAAGGTATGGCAAAATACAGATTTACAGATGAAATACCTCAATCTCCAAACTCTGAAACATGAAAGACAAAAATATTAACCATGATGCTTTTTATAGTATTTATAGTTCTTATAGTACTTATATAGTACTTATATAGTACTTCTATAGTTCTTAGGTATTTTTTTACCAAAGTGCTAATACCTACAGTACCCGCCAGCCAGCAGAGAAAAAGGGAACATATGCTTTGAATGATTAACACAGCTCTTGGAAACACAAAGCACACATGCTTTCCTTATCTTATAGTACAGCTAAGTGAGGAGGAGGAGGAGAAGGACATTTTCATGGAAGTTCTGGGGGATTAGATGATGTATCAATGAGCCCTTTGAAAGAAATATGAAAGAAACCCCCTCCCCCCCCCAAAAAAGTTAATACTGTTGTTTTTTTCAGAAAAATTGCTATATGACTAACAGTAATGAGATGAAGTGATAAAAAATAATGCTCTAATGTTTTCATGTCATTTTACCTAATTCTTGAACAAAAGGCAGTAGTAGTTTAGGGAAAAGTTTAAACCCTTCACTAAAGAAAGGAAAATCCAGTTGTAATCTGAACCTTGTATCTCTCTTTTAATTGAACTCTCTACAAATCTGAAACCTGTTTGTATTTGCAAGACTCACTTCAAGACATCATCAGGACCCTGAAAAATCCTAAACTACACAGTTGCATCCCTTCCTCCCTCGATTTATCCTACTGTTTTGCCATTTTTCTCAGTAACCTCTATCAGCAGCTGCTACTCCGTGCTCTCCTCTGTAAAAGGCAAAGAAGCTGCTGCTTCCACAGCTAATGCTCTGAACTGGAGACTGAGTGTCTAATCTTCATAATGGGCAGCTTCCAACTGACTAAGTTTTGGTTTACATTTAATACTTGGGTCCACAGCTCTAAATCCCTCTGGATTACTGGATTATTTTGTTAATTAAAAATTTACACCTTTTTCAGAAAGAAAAAGAGGAAAATACTTAATGCAAATGAAAATGACATAAAAATGTAACTGGCAGAAAAAATAGATTAATTTGGTATGTAAACTCATGAGATATAGGATGTCTCTTAACAAAAAAGGTATGTATAGGCTGTTTGAAACAATCCAGTCAGAGTAAAATAGTTTTGTATAGAGGTCTGTCAAAAAGAATTGGCTTTTGTGAACAAACTACCCTATTGTGAATCTCTTACAACTGGTAAAGACCACCATCAGGGCAATCCTATCAGTATAAGAAAATAAGTTTTAAGAAAAACCACTCTATTCTTAATGATAAATCTAGAATTTTAGACCTCTAGAAAATTTTAACGTGCATCCTAATCGTAGTAAGAAAAAGAAAAAAAAAGAAAAAAGGAATCAGAAAAGTTCAAGGTACTTCTTTGATACTATATCTTTAAAAAGATATTTTAAAAACAGTGGCACACACACACAAAAAATCAATATCTGTGTGATTCTTACAAAAAAATATTTCACGTATTTCTTGGAATAAGCATTGTACTGGTCGTGACACAATCTGTGTGACTGGGACTGCGGCTTCAGCTGCTGCCGTCCATCTTCTATTTTGTCTTTGTGTTACGGGAAAGATGACTGAAAACTTGCTATGTCATTTAGCCATTGCTAAAATTATGCCATTTAGAAATTTCTTTTTTGCTCAGTAGAAAGTAACCATTTATTTTCTCCTTAATTCCAGTTTCTCCTTGCTCCCTCTACATCATAACTCTTTGGAGAAAAAAACCTAACCACCAGAGCAAATTTTCTTTTTACACAGTTGCTGCTTTGGCAAGATCAGAAAAAAGTGTCATCCTTTGGGTAAGTCTGTCAAACAGATTTCTTACATACAGTTTGAGAACGTTCATCTAAAAGTACTCTATCTGCACTTTGGTGTGCTTATATGACATTTATTGCCTTGGAAAGGTGGCATAAAAATTATTTCACACTCCTCTGACACCTGGTGTGAGCCATACCCCTGCAAGTGGTCTATATACAAAATGGTTATACAAATCATAAATGTAAAATAAAATCAATACTTTCCAAAATATCAAACTGGTTTTATATATATAAGAAAAACATTTTGGGATGCTGTTAAGTAGACACCTTATTACATTTCCTCAGAGGAAAAAAAAAGAGGTTTTCAAAAGGCATAAGAATAGGGTTTGTATGCATTTTGAGTCCACTCAGAATTATGTACATAAAAAAACCTTCCTGTGGTAAACATTCTGGCAGAGGATGAATGCCTGGTGATGGGTGGGTTGTTAGGCACAAGACTAAGTGCTGCAGGGCATCTAGAATTGCATTTATGGCACACCTTGATGTGATTTGTTGGATACTGATTGTCCTGGAGAGAAGGTGATAATTTTCTACATTCTACCCAACACATCTAATATTTGCCAACATCCCAAACTGCTAGTGAAATGATTTTTTCCTGTATGAGCAGGTGTTGCATATTCAGAAACATGGTGTAGACACTTCTAAGAATTTAGAGTTATCATTTACTTAAAAGGGAAGAAGGGAGAAGAAAATATTTTTACTTAATAGTTTGTGCTCATACACAGAGGATGAGGCTGTACCACAGGTCTTACAAGAATCACTTGGGCTTGACTTTCTTCAGGGAAGGCTAACCATTGCACAGGTTTCCAGAACATAGTATATTGCATAGAAATTATCACATGCAATATTCCCAAAAGTCTTCTCACTTTCTTCCTCATACTCTATTTATTTGCTTGGCATGCCTCTGCATAGATGTCAGACTGCCATGGATCCATGTGTGTTCAACAGCTTCAGAAATCACAGTTTGGCTCTGTCAGTCAGTTACTATTTTCACAGCAGCCAACTTTATCACTATCATTTCCTAATTCCATCATCTAAATGATTTTGTTAACTGCATTTCACTAAAGACCTTCCCACAAGCACTGCCAGATTTGCAAGCTTTGGTGTTATCTGCCAAGAGAAGGAACTCAAAGTCCAGCTGAATTATCTCATACTAGAGCCCTTAAAACATGAACAAGTGGTAGAATATTCAGCCTAAAAAGTATTTCTCAAAGAAAATCAAGAAATTAAATATAGTATGTATGTACAGAGGGCATACAAAAGCTAATGGCATGGCACAAGTTTTTGAGTCCTGAATAATCAGTGCAAGTCACAGGAAAGACCCATCCCCCCCTTCCCTACCCACCATATGCTGACTTAAGAGCAAAGCATGCAAAGTGTAACCCTGAATGAAAATCTACATGGAAGACAGAAGCTGTATTTAGCATTGATAATGCCAATGTGACTGAATCAATTTTGAGGCCAAAAATCTGAGAAGGTCAGAATCCAGCCTGCTAGAGAAAGATTCAAAGATAAGGACAGTGTTCATTAAAAATGCAACTTGTATTGCAAAAGTCCTGAAGATAATTGAATTTATAAAACCTATCCTGAGTATTGGTAACTGAGCAGATACAGCATAACCAATGTTTCAGTGTCCACGTTTCTTTCTACAGCAGCGTTTCCTGAAGTATTTTCCCACATGCACTCAACCTGACTTTGCTTCTCCCTGCTACCTACTATACTGCAAGAAGCATTTTAAGCCTTTTCTCAAGAATCTGGATGTTTCCTTACTTTGGGATTACTCTTCCTTCCTTCCTTCCTTCCTTCCTTCCTTCCTTCCTTCCTTCCTTCCTTCCTTCCTTCCTTCCTTCCTTCCTTCCTTCCTTCCTTCCTTCCTTCCTTCCTTCCTTCCTTCCTTCCTTCCTTCCTTCCTTCCTTCCTTCCGACACTTCCTTCCTTCCGACACTTCCTTCCTTCCGACACTTCCTTCCTTCCTTCCGACACTTCCTTCCTTCCTTCCTTCCTTCCGACACTTCCTTCCGACACTTCCTTCCGACACTTCCTTCCTTCCTTCCGACACTTCCTTCCTTCCTTCCTTCCTTCCTTCCGACACTTCCTTCCTTCCTTCCGACACTTCCGACACTTCCTTCCGACACTTCCTTCCGACACTTCCTTCCGACACTTCCTTCCGACACTTCCTTCCTTCCTTCCGACACTTCCTTCCTTCCTTCCGACACTTCCTTCCTTCCTTCCTTCCTTCCTTCCTTCCTTCCTTCCTTCCTTCCGACACTTCCTTCCTTCCTTCCTTCCTTCCTTCCTTCCTTCCGACACTTCCTTCCTTCCTTCCTTCCTTCCTTCCTTCCTTCCTTCCTTCCTTCCTTCCTTCCTTCCTTCCTTCCTTCCGACACTTCCTTCCGACACTTCCTTCCGACACTTCCGACACTTCCTTCCTTCCGACACTTCCTTCCTTCCGACACTTCCTTCCTTCCGACACTTCCTTCCTTCCTTCCTTCCTTCCTTCCTTCCTTCCTTCCTTCCGACACTTCCTTCCTTCCGACACTTCCTTCCTTCCTTCCTTCCGACACTTCCTTCCTTCCGACACTTCCTTCCGACACTTCCTTCCTTCCGACACTTCCTTCCTTCCTTCCAACACTTCCTTCCTTCCGACACTTCCTTCCTTCCTTCCGACACTTCCTTCCTTCCTTCCTTCCTTCCTTCCTTCCTTCCTTCCTTCCTTCCTTCCTTCCTTCCTTCCGACACTTCCTTCCTTCCTTCCTTCCTTCCTTCCTTCCTTCCTTCCTTCCTTCCTTCCTTCCTTCCTTCCTTCCGACACTTCCTTCCTTCCTTCCTTCCTTCCTTCCTTCCTTCCTTCCTTCCTTCCTTCCGACACTTCCTTCCGACACTTCCTTCCGACACTTCCTTCCGACACTTCCTTCCGACACTTCCTTCCTTCCTTCCTTCCGACACTTCCTTCCGACACTTCCTTCCTTCCGACACTTCCTTCCTTCCTTCCTTCCGACACTTCCTTCCTTCCTTCCTTCCGACACTTCCTTCCTTCCTTCCTTCCGACACTTCCTTCCTTCCTTCCTTCCTTCCGACACTTCCTTCCTTCCTTCCGACACTTCCTTCCTTCCTTCCTTCCGACACTTCCTTCCTTCCTTCCTTCCTTCCGACACTTCCTTCCTTCCGACACTTCCTTCCTTCCTTCCGACACTTCCTTCCGACACTTCCTTCCGACACTTCCTTCCTTCCGACACTTCCTTCCTTCCGACACTTCCTTCCTTCCTTCCTTCCTTCCTTCCTTCCTTCCTTCCTTCCTTCCTTCCTTCCTTCCTTCCTTCCTTCCTTCCTTCCTTCCTTCCTTCCTTCCTTCCTTCCTTCCTTCCTTCCTTCCTTCCTTCCTGTTTCCTGGGGATGCTTGTGCTTCCTGAGAGTTGAAATTTCGACCTCACTGCATTTGCCTAGTATTTGGCTGGTAGGGTTAAAAGAATAGAAAAGTATGGAGAACATCTTGTTCTTAAAATTGGATGGAAAATCTAGCAAAAAATGTTAATTTTATTACAAGAAAGATCTCTAGTCCACACTTCTCTAGTCTCAATTCACTTTCTGTAGATATGCTGTTCTCACATCTCTGTGTCCACCACCCAGAGACCCAAATACCTTTTTCTACAACAGGGGTGATGCATACATACACAGTTCAGTCATTTATCTAGGCAAAGGCAGTGATTGCTGAAAAATGAACTCCAGGAATTGCTGCCATCAGTTCATCCCTCCTTTGAATTGTCCTTCCCCATCTTGTCCACCTACCCTGGTGATAACTTTGTGGGGATGATACAGAAAGTCTCCAGTAGAGCTCTGTGCTGAAGGGCAGAGCACTGATACTGCGACTCACTTTGAGACAAGCCCTCAAATGTGGTATACTGGAACCTTGGTGTTGGCAATCCTTCCTTCTACTTATGTGGCCTCCCAGAAATTCTTCTGAAATTTCCCAGGAGTCAGTGCTTCCTGCAGCTGGACCACAGGCACTGGAAAAAATACTCCAAGGGCTATGTTGAGGCACAGTGGAACTTGCTGTGATTGTAGGGGAAGTGCAAAGTGGACTTATTCCAGAAAGAATTCAATTGGTTGTGGTTTTCAGTTCTCAGGACTGACCCAAGTATACTTGGAAAGGGATTTGTTGCTATCCATGTCACACAGGACTGCTAGATGGAGAGTGCTTAGGCAGGTACTACATGATTTCAATACCTCATCTAAAACTATTATACTCTAAAGCCTGGCACAAGAATTTATCAACTGAAGTCCATCAGTATTCTTTGCCTTTTTTTTTGTGAACACTCATACTAACATCCAGCACAAGGGTCACATTGCTGTTTAAAACCCTCCTGCACTAAAGTAAACACACCTGACACTGATAGATTTCCTGAACTACCCTGAGGCAGAAGCTGTTTCACAAATGGAAGAAAAAAAAAAGATTGTCAAAGAAAAAACTGCTTGAGAGAGAGAATTTGGCTTCAGGTTTTCTAAATCTTATCATCTATATTTCAATCTGGAAAATTCTCCAATTAATAGAGATATTTTCATTATTGTAATAGATTTTTTTTCCCCTGAAGCATTCAGAAATTGATAAAGTTGGACCTTTTGCTTTGCTGCAAATTTTTGCATGCTGATTAAACAAGTTAAAAACATGTCCCACTACAGAGGAAGAAGGAGTAATGTTAGGAAGAGAGTATTTTAAAAGGTAACAAAACTATCCAAGAAAATCTATCATATGAAATAGTGTCTGAAAATCTGAAACACTTAGTGATGAATGTGTAACTCCCCCTAATGGATGCATATTTGAATTTATCTTAAAAGAAAATGTCAATAACTGTAAATCCTATTGCTAGAAATAATACCACTGTTACATCACATTCACCTTTCTGGCTTTTTAAGGAATCTCTTAAGGTGTGTATTTGTGACTTAGAATAAATATTAAACTACTATTAGTGTAATTTTGTTTTCTTAGTGAGTTTTATTACATCAAGTCTTAAATATATGTGCCTTTCAGCATATTTCTAAGGTACACACTCAGTAGCCATTAGAATTCCCTTAAATTTTCTTCTATCAGTCATTTCAACTTCTGTTTTAGCTAAATGTTTTCCTGTTTCTTAAAAAGTCAGCAAATTGCTATAAAAATGACAGTGACAGGCCACAGTGGTTTGGATTCTATGGTATAAAGAAACACTTCATATATGCACAGCTGCTGGTAATGAATGCAGCATGTCTGAGGCCTAATCTTGGACAATTTCCTACATTTCTGACTGCAGTCTCCTTGGCAAAATTTCTGAGACTGTATTATCTATATATCCTAGTCTTTCAGCCAAAACTTTTCAATACTAGAGTTCGGCATGGTGCACTGCATTACAGTAGTCTGTCCTCTCAGAGTTAACAACTTTTTAGGAGTCTTTGCCCTAAGTCTCTTCTAACAACAATTTTTTTTTTCTTTTTTAAAAAGCATTGTATTCTACTCTACCACCCTGTTAAGATATGGCAGACAGATTAAATTTCTACATAATACAATTCCTGCTCGTGAAAGATGCCAGAGTGACAGCATCAGACACTAAAATTACATTTGTCCACCACCCAGCTACAGTAACAGCAGCAGCAGGGTTGTTTTCAGAAATCTCAAATTTAAGCTACTGAAACATGGAGGGTAAGGGAATAGCTCTAGAGGTCACTCTGCCAAGACTTCTGATAAGCCTGGATGTTGCTATAATTGGTCTGTGATACTGTGACCAAGTGGTGTACATAGGGCTGAGATTAAAGGCTGGATTCTACACAGGTCAGACTGGCTGAAGAAGGCAGTGAAATGGGCTCCTCACAGTGGGGACAGACTCTACATCTTGCTCCACTCCCAAAACCAGTCAGAATCTAAACACAGGTTTCCTCCTAATGCAGCCCAAATGCAAAGAAAAATGCAGCAGTCTGAAATGAAGCTAGGTTTTTATTGTGTTTTTATTGTGTGCTTGAAAGGAAGTTTAATAAATCTGGTGTTGTTCTTTTTCAGCTTTTCAGTGTAAATGGAACTTATATATTTTCTGTTTTTCTTTGCAGGAAGTAGTTCTTAGCAAAATATGCTCTTAAATAGGATTTACCCAGCTGTCAAATTCTACTGTGTAATGCCAACAGAGTGAGATTCAAAATGATGGATGAACATATTGTTAAAATAATTACATTTTAAGGCAAAGAGAGACACGTTCTTGTATAGCAAAAAGGACAAAAATAAGCTGACAGGCAAAAAGATAGATAAAATATGTTTACCTGAACCATTGATCATCATTCAGAAATATTTCTAACATCATGTAAGAACACAAAAGTTAAAAATTAAGTACTCAGAAGCAAAGATCTGCATTACAAACCGAGAAATATAGAGAAGATATCCGGGAGATCTCTAACTATAACTGAATTAGGATATGCTACAAATTAATGCCTGGCACAATAACAAGAAAAAAAAAAGAGGGACAATATTTTGCTGCCCAGGAATTTTGCTGATTTTATTTTTAAAAGGGAGATAAATTAAACAATTAATCTTACTTTGATTAAGTAATTATTGTCTAATTTTACCTGGGATTATTTAATGTAATCTAAAAACGTAACTATTAACAATCTTGTAACAGGATAATTCCACCCCCTCAAATAACCAATCCACCAAATAAAAAAGATCAAAAGCTGAAAAGTACCCCACAACAAATAGACTCTGTGAGCTAATACATTTAACTAAGAGTCAGTCTAACTATGGTTATGTGTTGAAACATGGATTTTCACACCTGTCTCATATGGACAGTCAAACTGCCAGGGCCAGCCATGACAGAGATTTCCTTTCGTCCCCTTACAGAAAGTATTACTGAGATTTGTTCTGTATGTTTGACAGAGAGTAAATTACATAGATAGAGGAGATCCTCTGAAGATTTGTGATCCTTGTGAAAGAGGTTAATGTGAGAGAGAACATCAGAGTTTACGATATATAAAAAAATACAAATACCGGCAGTCATTGTTTTAAGACAATAGCACAGTTTTGATTGTTGGATTTTCTTGAAAAACATCTTTTCTATTACTTCTGGAATCCAGTTCACAGTTCAACTCCAGTATACAACCCTACAGATGCTGTGTTCATGCCTCAAAATATGTTCAATTATGCAGTTGATTATTTAAAGTCACCACTCCACTGTTCAGCACTTGTTTTCCATTGTGGTGTTCACCAGTTTTCCATTGTGGGAAACATAAAAGAGCAAATGAATATTTTTTTCTGTGAATTTTGCTAAAAAGAAAAAAAAAAAAAAAAAAGAAAAAGAAAAAAAAAAAAGGAACATCTATGTCTTCCACTTCTCCAGACCCTAATACTCATGCCTTCTAAAGTACAAAAGAAAAAGTATGGACATATGTAACTGAGATGCTTTAATGCTACTAAGCATTGCAAAAAAGCATAGATGTCTTTAGACAAAATTAATACAATCTCCTATACAAAGACTACATAAACCAGAGGTTTAAGCCATGTAAATGGTAACACACAGAGTGCTGCACTAAAATGACAGCTTTCACAAATCCATATACCTCGCTCTCTTTAAATATTTTCACAGTCACAACTGTAGACAAATACCAAATTTGGTCCCTCCAGATCAAACTGGAGGAAGTCTGGTGAAGAGACACTTGGATGTTTAAATATTGGAGAACTTGCCACATGAAGAGAAGTTTGAAGAAAGGATTTGGGCAACACAGGGAAGAGAAGACTCATAGTGACCTAATAAAGGTCTCCCAGTACCAAAAAAGAGTTTAGTGAGAGGATGGAGGTGCTCTCTTCAAAAGGGTGCATGGTGAAAGAACAAGAGTCTGTGGGTCCAAGCTGCTTCAGGGGACATTCTGTCTGGATGTTAAAAAAAAAGAAAAAAAGGTAAGAGGTGGGATCAGGATCTTCCTTGATGAAAATAATTTCAAATAATCTTTGTTTGAGACACGGCTCTGCATCCTGAATCATGTTTCTCATCCACAAATTACCATTTCTTCATTAAGTATCATGCTAAACAAAATACCATATGTGCAGAATAAAATAAAGAAGATAAAGAGTCATACTGCTCTCAATATTTTTCATTTTCTTACCTACACACTTTCTTTCATACTTTCATGTGGTGCTAAAGTGATCTGAGAAACAAAAACTGGTTTGGAAGGGTTTGGGGTTTTTAAAAGATATGTTGCATTAACAAAGCTACAGTATGTGTGTCTAGAATTGCAAAATAAAGCAAAATAAATCTAGTTGTGAACCAGTAGCCTATGTGCAGATAAACTTACAGGATATCCTAGTTCACCTACACCTCTTTCCTTTTGTTGTGCTAAATTGCCAGGGAAAAGTTTAATTTTAATGAGGCATATGGACTGTAATAATGTCAGTCTTCATTTTATTTTTTCTATGTAAAAGAGTAACAGTACTCTTCTTTGATGGGTTTAACCTACCTTTTCTATGAGAAATATGGGAAATGGGAAAAAAGACCATATAGAGTGAAGTAAGTAGAGAGCTAATGCCAAAGCATGGTTGACTGATAAAAACAGCTAAGTGACAGGCAGCATAAATTATCTCAGCTCTACTAGTTTCCAAGCACATATAGGTGCACAGCATTTGGAAAGAATTCTTACTTGACAGTACTGAGAAAGCCCATAGCCAGATTTTTAGCTGCAAACACTACTGCTCTTTCAACATTTCATTTAGCTACAAATAGACACCTAAATGTATATATAGACACAGAAAAACGCCTATTTATTTCCAGAGCCCTGGAGAACCCTTACATAACCAAGTAAAAATGGAACTCTGCTTGCTTTGAGACTGTTGCCATTCCTTTCCTCAGTGAATTACATCATCCCTTTCTGTTGTGGGAAATCTCTTGCTGCAGATCAGTACTAGCAGAAAAGTCCCTTCCCAGGAAAAAATGTGCGGGATAGGGCCATGCAAGCTCACAGCAAGGGCAGAACCACTTCTGGGGGTACAGTGGCTCAGGCCACAGGCAGAGGTAGGTGAATATGGGATCCAGAGCAAATAGCAAAATGATGCAGTTATGCTGGATATGGTACAGGAGCTGACTGCCTAACCCAGAGGATGAGCTCAGATTTCACTTTTCCTTCCTAAAATGAGAAGAAAAGGAGAATCCAAGTTCACCCAAAGCCTGGTGCCGGAACCAACTGGCAGGGTCTTACAAGTGTGAACCCCTTACACCAATGATATTAACAGTTGTATAAATAATGTCTGTACATCTCTATAACACTTTTGCAGAAAATGAAATATATGAAACAGTAATATTTAAATTAAAAAACATAAGAGGAGAGGTTATATTTGCAGCACTGTATTAATGAATTTGTTTCTTATAGACTGGAGACAGAAATTTATCACTCACTGAATCATATTATGTATTACTAATTTTGAAGTTACTGATTATATTTCCATTAATTTTGAATTACAGATTTAAGATAAATGAAAACATTTTATTTTCAAAAACACAGAGCTAGAGCATTGAATTTTCTAACATAAAACCTGTCATAGTGTCAAAACTTAGGGAAAAGGCAAGAATGCTGTCTGGTGAAATACAGGTAATTATTGTGGCTTGACAAAACTAGCAGAGAAGAAATAATTTTAACATTATTTCTTCAGTAGTTCATTATTTCTCCAGAGAGTAAGTGACTATTATCTTTTAGGTACAGGACTTGGTGCACATTCCAGCATGCTTCACAAAGCCACAAGTAGAATTATTTGAACAGAGCTTACACTAGAACAAGTTTATTTTTAATTTGATACACTATTTGTTCTCAGTTGTAAAGTGACCTTCTTATTTTAGCATAATATTGACCAGTAATTTCTAAACCTAAGGCTGAAATTTCAGATACCTCAAAGTACAATTACCACCATGTCCTCCCTCCTTACTCAAACTTGTAATGAGTAATGAAGGAAACAAAGCAACTTTTAATAATCTCAGAAATTCTATGGCTGCTTTTATATGACACAGCATTGGCTCATAATTCATCAGTGTATATGGGATGACTAACATACATCTGTCTCACCTCTCAAATGTGTGTTCAAGTATCTGCCAGGACAGGGAAGAAATAACCTGGAAAACTACAGACTTAAGTATTAAAAGCTAAGTATTAAAGGCTTTCTGGATAGGAAGTTAAGACCATAATTTCCAGTGATTTTATTTTCTTCACCTTCCCTAATAAAAGGTTTGTTTCTGTATAGCCTGGTCAGAAAGATACTTTATTCCAGACAAAGCTTGTGAGCTAGACAAAACTGAAGTCAGCTAATCTTTCCATGGCTTGAAAATCATGCAAGTGCATCCAGAAAAAACAAGGTAACAGAATGAGCTGCTGTTCCTGGGATCTCTCCTGACACCATCAGATTTACCCAAAGCAGATCAACTCCAGCACATTTCAATGAACCAAGCTTGTGAAGTCCCATGCATTGCTCACACATGTGGGAACATCTGGATTGTCTGACAGCAAGCCCTCTCAGCTGGGAGCCTACCTGGACATCAGCAGTGCAAAGAAAGCTTGTGAGAAGAAAGGTGTCTTCTTGAAATGGCTGAACCACGGTTAAACAGACACAAAAGAGAATTAGTAAAGGAAAGGAATGACATTCTCAAGCAGGGATAACTAGCATCAACCTAATAGCCCTGTTCCCTCCTGTTTATTTACTCTTTCCTGCTTGATCCAAGCACCAGACCAAAATGGTTCTCTCTAACTTGAGACCCAGTTTGTGAAGGCTGGGAAAATAAAGATGGAACAAATAAGTGAACAGATAGTGAATCCCTGCTATGCCTTGAGCATTTCTCTTGGAAAGGGAGATCAAATAAGAAGGCACCAATGTACAACAAGCTTGGTGTACAAGAGGAGGGAGCAAAGGGGTCTTGGGAACATTATCAGGATCCAAAATCAATTTACATGTATATTTTGACTGGTTAATTATTTATGGAAAGTCCTATTTGCACTTTTAAATTTTGGTTTTGAATTAATTTTCTCCTTTCTCTGCTTCACAACTAATTTTGTCATGTAAATACAAAATGCAATGAGAAAGTACCTGCAAGCACAAATTAGATTAGGTAAAACTAAATTACACACTCCAAGTCTTCAGTAAACCTTAAGCATTTTTGTATTACAGTTATGCCAGTCTAAAGCTGCCAAAACGGGAGGTGTCTGCCTCCCTCCCATCCCTTTTGTGAGATCAGCCTGTACAGCTGCAGGATGAGTTGGTTCAGCTGGCTGGTGATGTAAAGTAATTTCTTTCGGGTTAGGATACAGTTCCATTAAAGTTGACATTAAAATATTTAGTGCTGCTGCAGTTACGTCCATCTCCAAACCTGCCTCCTGTGTTTTGTCAACCGTGCTGTTTGTCTGACTCTGCAGGGAGCAAGTTCAAGCCACACAAATCTTTGGGAAACTATCCAAAGAATTTGGGGGTAGAGGGGCTGGGGAGAGGATCAGGGAATAATACTCTGCTGGCTCAATTGCCTCAGCTAGATCATTAAGAATTTGGATGAAAGCCTGTCCCAGTACAAAGAAGTAACAGCCAGTGGATAGCAAGGCTCAGGATCAAGGCAGCCCCAGCAGAGCCTACACTGCCATCAACCATCACTCTTGCACCATCCAGGGAACTGACAACCTCTGTGTCTGTGCAATTAACTGCTAAGTCTGCAAAAGAAATGGCCCCTGCCTTTGTTTGGAGTCAAGTGGGAAGGGATCATCCCCTTTCAATGCATATGGATATTGGATTGGATACTGTGGGGGAAAAATTGTTACATCAATAGATCAAGAAGGTATCAATACGCAGTTCAGCTTTTTTTTTTTAAATCTTTTGAATCGGAGATTTTGTATGTTTTATTGAAAGAAAGGGTATGGAAAAGAAACATTAAACAGCTCATAGTTGGAAAAAACCAGTGGCCTTAAGAATTTTTTTCTAATGAGGTCTAATTAATTTATTTGACTGGAATAATTTGGTAATTATTCAGATTATGATTTATTAACCCTTATCTGGCAAAGGAGTAAAATTCCATAAATCATTCCAAAAAACCAAAATCCAGCAGTGAATCAAAAGATATATTAAACTGAACTAAAACAATCCCGAGACAGCTGGATCATGAAAAATTGTTCAACTCAGAGAACATTTAAAGGTTAGAGCTCTATTACAGGTAAAAGAAAGATCATAGAGAGAGAAAAAAAGATTAATATAGTGAGTACCTGGTGCTTCTTTTATTCATTTCATTTTTATTGTAAGGCCACCATTTTGCAGATGGTCTGAAGTATCACATTCCTTACCACCTCAAAAGGTTCTATATCAATTATTCTAACTATGGCTGTAAAAGAACAGCCTACAGACAGCTGCTGGAAATAAAAGACATTATAGAAAAAGTTTCCTAGTACCTTTCTTCATGAAGATTTTTAAATAAAGAATTCAATTGTAGCATGACATAAACCTGGCAGGTTCATAGTCTTGCATGCTACAAATGGAAGCCAGACTCACTGGCTTGCAGATCCCACTGCAAGTACAGAGAACACTGGCCACGGAGCTACCACTAGTTAAATTTCTGGTTTAACTTCATTTTAGGAAAAAATATAATGATTAAAATTTCTGGCAGTTGGAAATCTTTCATAAAACCACAGAGATGGTTTCAGTGGTTAATTAGTCTGCATGCTAAAAAGCCACTGAATGTAAATTGTTCACGTTAACATTTACATGAATGATTTCTACATCATTTAGTCACTTATCTTGCCAGAAAAAAAGTCAGTCTTGTAAAATTATAAATAGTCAGTATTTATAGAGCATAGGGAACAGCACTGTCTTACTTCATTTCTTTAAAAGTTTGCCCATGTTAGACAACTGCATAGAAGTCAACATTAACAACTGCAAGAGCCTTTGAGACAGCTCTTTTAATATCCTTAATGGAACTTTACTATAAATTGGCATTAATGTTTGCAGTCTTAACTCATCTGCTTTATGTCTACCTATTGTTTTACTACATATTTTTGCACTCCTGAATGAAGTTATCTGTCTAGAGCACTTGAAAACATCCACTACTAATAGCTGCAATTTAATATTTCCATGGGAAAAGTAAATATTTTATCATATGATCTAACAGCCTCTTTGCCGCCTTTTCCATCATCTAACTACATAAGATAAATACTTATTGAAAACCTCAGCATTTTCTGCCTTGCTCTGGGGAATTCTTCTGGTTTTGTCTAGATTTGGTTAACATTATTGGGATTTATTCAATTTCATTTTAACAGCTACAACAAGAAGCCAAACATCTGCCCCATTAAAGGAGAGAGGAGGAAAAAAAAAAAGCCACCAAACTTTGTGGTCATGGCTTTCTCCCTAATTTTTCCTTCTGCTTTTTCAGTGTTCTGAATTTCTTAGCTGATACATACTAATTATCATCAAATTATGCTTTCCTTCAGCTGTTTTTCAATACATATCCTCTCAAACTTATTTATTTAACAGGGCTTTTTGTTTCCTGTCTAAGGCAGTTTTCAACACAAACTTGAAAGAATCATTTCAATTTTGGATTTGATATTATTTTGAGCTTCAAATGTGTGTCTTTAATTTACCAAGAGAGATTTTACATTACAATTTTTCATACAGAGAATATTTGCTGGTTTTCATTTTCATCTATGTAGGAGTCATAAATTAATCTGTTCACTCATCTTAGACAACACTAACTGTGATCTTTTTCTTCATTTTTTAGCCATCAATATACATTTAATAAATAATTTAATGCACCAATAGTTTAGATATCTGATTTTTCTAATGTCTGAGTCATTTTAGTACTGTCAGCATAAGCCAAACAGAACATTTAATCTCCATGTATTTTTTCTTCCTACTGGATGTTATAGGCAGGTTCTTAGAGTGTCATATTGTCCCCTGGTGTTTTATGTGATAGATACTTGATCAAGTTCAACACTGAGCACAATTTCAGAACCAGTTCCAAATACTTCAATTAATGCTATCATGTTCTATTAGGTAATGACAAAAGGGTTGAAAAACCCAGCTTGGCCATACAATGCTCTCTTTCCATGGAAACATTTTATATGTTATTTAAAGTGTGCAAACTGAAGTAAAATGACAAGAAAAAATGAAGTTTGTTCAGCGAATCAGTAATTAAACCAATATCATAAATAAATTGTCACGTAACTTACTACAAACATTGGCACTACACACTCTGCACTGTGTGTTACTTGACATACTTTATAATCAGATTGTAGTTCCTATAAGACACACATAAACTATGAAGTATAGATATTGTTGTAATAATGTTCCTACTAAAATGCTATTTGTATTCTTAGCATATTCATTTTTCTTCTTAATAGTTTATTGCCTTTTTTTCTTCCACCTTTATTTGATGTTACTGAAGTGGTTTTATTTATAGACATTCCTATTTGCAATTTTGGAAATGTTTGTAATTCGTCTTTTATGTATAATGTAGGTGAATTATATTTGTGATTTCTCTTGTAAGTACATTAGTTTCTATACCTGATACTCAAAAAGTAATGGCCTCAAAATAAATTTTCCCTTTATCTTCAGACACACCTGAATGTTATTAGGTCCATCAGCATATATGGCCTTATTTTTTCTTCCTGAAACTGTTAACAGCTCATGTTCAAGTAAGGCATGGCTTTGTTATATAGCCCTTCTACAACTACTGTGTCTAAATATATTTATTTGTATTTATCTATTAGTGAAATAAAGATAATTATAACACAATAAATCAAATATAGAATGCAAGATCGTACTGCATTTCAAAGATCTGGCAAGTGAGTGAAGAGATGAGCAATTCTCCCCACAAATTGTTAGCAATAGTCATTTGACATCAATGATTTACTACTGTGGAGAAAAAAAACCCCAACTTTTTTTCTTTTACCTCTCGTTTCCTACCTCAAAAAAATACAAAATGTACATGTTAACATATTTCAGACAGATAGAATCTTAGCATTCCTCACTGGCATCAAACAGACTCCTGCCAAAAGGATGAGACAACCATGCAGTTAAATGTGCCATCAGGCTTGAAAATCTCTGTGGTCAGCAGACTTTGTTGTAGAAAAAGGCTGACCTTTACTATCTTATTATATTTTATTTTTAAAGAAGGGTTAATTTGGAGATCTGTTAACTCACACAAAATTAGATTTAATGAGGTCTTTCATGCTTCTGGATGAGATGCTGATTTACGGGTTGCCACCAGTAGGTGCTGAACAGAACAGAGTAACTTGTTAACTTGGACAATGTCAAACTGATTTAAATTGAATGAAATGACATGAAAGAAATTAGTTGAAAGGCTCCAGATTGTTTTATAATGCTTTTTCACAATGTGTTATTCTCTCATAATGATTTTAATGACTGAAAGAATATTATAGACATTAGTTACATGAGTGCTAATTTAATAATGTTATATCACATGATAAAAAGGGTAAGAGTGTTTTTCATTCTATCTGAGTATTAAGTGGCTGGGTTTTATTAAATTCCTATATGGAAAATAAATCTCATTTTTTGGTAAAATCAGTGGGACATTAGTAATAATAGTATATAACCAATGTGCAAGTAACTATGGTAATGAAAATATAATAAGAATCTGAAACTCATATCTAAATTCTTGGATTTTTTGATTACTCTTTGCTTTCAAAACCGCAGCAGGTTTAACAACAAATGTGCTCAAAAAAACCCTTAAGTTACTTTTGAGAATGTGCTACTGTTTTGTAAAATGGGGACACGCCTTCCTTCCATTTATTATATAAACACCTTTCAAACTATACACATCTAAGGATGGATGTCTTCATACAGATGCTGAAATACCTGACCTGGCAAGTATGCAAGTACCTCCGAGCTGCAAAACATCAAAGCATGTTAGCACTGTGCTGTACCCCTTGACAAGGTCTATTAGTCTGGGTGAAGCTCCTGGCTAATGCAGGCAGACTTCTGCACCCAAAGTGGCATGACTGCAGAGTGTTACTGTGGAACACACAGATCCATCAGTCAGGCCTTGCACAAGCTGCTGTGCCTTGGAAAATGTGCTCTGTCTTTGCACAACTTTCTCTGAAACACTGCTGCCTCAGCTCCCTTTACTTTTACAAATTATATAGGGAAGAAGACACAAATCCGACTCAAGGAAATGTTTCATTTTAGACAGAAAAATAGCAAAATAACCTGCACTGGAATAGGAATATTTCATTTCAGGTATGCGGAAATAGGGCAAACTGGACCAAAAAAAGGCTGGGAACATGCAGGCTTGTCCTCACCCACACTCCACAGATCATAGAAAAAAGCTGTTACTGTTCTCTTTCCTTTGCTTCTTCCTTGCTTTTCTTTGTCTTTTTGCATTAAGTCTGACTTAGGTAGCTCCATTTCACAAAGTCACCTTTAACCTTCTGATTACTCACCTGCTTGCTTTGTCTATGACATATTAACAGAGCAAATCCATGGCCAAAGACAGATATAATGGGCTTATTGAGGAGGAAGTCACATAAATGCTTTCACATCAACTTGCTGCATGAAAAGTATGATGAGCTCTTTTAAAGAGGAACAGTTTGCTAAGTTTAGGCCTGGAATTTGAGCCTTACAATATTTGGAAAGTAATAATTGGTACCAAGTTACCAAAGAGCAATCCTTTTCAGTCTCAAAAGTAAGTCTGGCTAATTAAATTGTGCCCTAGTTCACACATCCTCAGCCCTGATGGACTAGAGGTCTATCCCACATTAAAAAAAGAAAAAAGCCCAGAATTATCAACCAGTAAGAGATCTAACCAATATAGATCTCCACTGGAAATCTGTACCTTTAAGGAACTACAAGTACTTCAACTACAAACAATTTGACAGGATTCACAAAAGATTAACTAGCGGCAGATAGGTCTGTGAAATTACATGATAAAAACTTGTAGCAGGGTCTGCTCCCCTACAAATTCATTAGCTTGTTAAACAGTTTAAATATTAAACTTCAAGTACAATAACATGAATGTACAAAAAGCCAATTAGTCAGGACACTAACTGGAGGGAGGATAAAGATATTATTTTATATAATATATAAGGATCTTCTGTTCCTGATAGTTGAACATAATGATTTAAAAGAAAATCTAGGAGTTCTTTTTATATCAAATCATATTTCACTTAATAAAGATGGTATTCACACAGATTAGGAAAATTACATTTTAAATGTAATTATATACAACTTGATTTTATATTTACAACAACCTGTATTTAAACTGCTGTGGAGGAATCTGCTATTTGGATCATGATTAAGGACTTCAGAGATGTCTCTCTTGGTACTTTATACAGTCTTGCAATGACCACTTCGGATATTTCAGGAGTTATAGGCAGGTATGTCTGAGGGTATCTTAAGTACAATTTGTAGTTCCCTCAGTTACATCCAGCCATAAATATAAATAGGATAATCAGCCTCATGGTAGACCAGAGTCTTTGGTGACTAATACTGGTGGAACCAGTGAATAAGCAGGTACAAACACTGGCTCTTACTGAGTGAGGCTTTCCAAGCAAGGCAGGTCAGGCCCAAGGGACAAAGCAGGGGAAGAGGACATAATGATTCAGGCCTGCAGGCTGCCAGCTGTTGAAAAAAACAACTGCAGCGCTTTCTGTAGGCAGGCAAATTGCATTCTGACTACACTTGCTGATTTCTGGGAATGTAATTTTCTAGACTGTTAGGGCAAAATACTACAACTCTGCTATAAGCTGCAAGCTGCACTTCCTGCAGCCTTGCTGTCAAAATATATTCCTGTATTTTGTAATAATAGCTCAGAGACAAGTCACGGAAAGAACTAATGGAAAAATGTAAAATTTGTTCATGTCACCAGTTTAGAAGCATCTGAAGGATACACTCCATGAACCACATGCACAATAGCTATACAAATGCTTTGAGATAAAACAGCAGCTCTTTTTAAAGTCTCATTCTTAAGGATATTCATCCTTTTAAGAATGAGAAACTCATAACTGGGAAAGGGCAAGGGAGACAAAGCATATTTCAGATACACAGTGTCTCACCTTAAGACATCAGATGCATCAATGTGCTACTCAATTTTAGAACAAGTTAACATCTAGTGAATATGAATTCAGCTGACATGAATTCATACAGAATGAAGAAACCTGAGATAAATGTAACTCTAAGAACATACATATGTAACTGAGATAAATGTAACTCTAATAACATACTAAAGAATCTTTACTTCCACCTTCCAAAGTTTGGTATATGCTCGTGGCTAGAGACCAGATGATTTTTTTGAACTATCATGATATAAAAGTCACTTTTAGAGGAAGTATGTGCAGTTTTCAGCCTTTTAAATTATTTTTTTTCCTTTTTTTATTCACAGAGCCTTTAAGAATTTTTCTGTGAAGATGAAGATTCCTATACAGCAAATTTAATCTTGCCAGGCTCAATTTTCTTGGTTAGCTTTGCCAGCTCTCTTAAAAGTCATCTGTGGCCAGTAATTGAAAACCGCAGACTGCCGAGTGGAATCAGCAGTCCTGAGGGGTACATTGTAGAAGCAGCTGAACTACGTGAGAAAGCCTTGGCTGGTTTTATTACAACTTGAGTTTCAGAAAAGAGAATTGTAAAACCAGAGCTAAAACAGACCTTACCTAGGGTGAGGGAGTGTTAAGGAGGAACCCTGCCTAATGTAGTCTTATTACAGCACACTGATGAGCAGCACACAGGAGGTGGTGAACCGGCTTTGGAAAGAATTTACACGGTCACTACATGCCTGAACTTTCATGAACTTTCAGTCTGGTTCATATATAAGGTTGCTCCATGGTAAACTTCACTTCCTCAGCAAACTCCCCAGACAACATATTTAAATTTCACTAGTAGGTAGGAAGGAAAAGAGACAGTAAAAGAGAGGAAGGAATCTGATGGTAACTAACATGCAAACTAAGCTGTGACAAAAAATGTCATTTATTTTTTGCTCCCATATTCATCTCTGTGCAACAACATGAACAAGTACCTTGAACAAAAAAGTCAAACATTGGGAACATAATAACCCATTGTATATCTGCCCATATTGACAGCTGAGGGCTCTAAAAAGACAGGAGACATGAATTGCAAAATAGAGGAATCATTAATTTCTTTAAACAGACACACAATACGTGCATGTGTACATATATTTTATCCTGCACCTTCTCATGAATGCCAGCTATTCTTATTCAGAAAGTGCACAACGTTATTTTCAGGGGAATATGGACAGTAATTCTCTGGACTCTCCAAAAAGGCTGTTACCTATCCTGTCTACTCAAGATGCTTACTAGGAAAAACCAGTACAGGCATGTGTCTCTGTGCAAGGTGGAGTTCAGGCATTTGAAAGAAAACATAAACTAGTCTATTGCTAGATGACAACAAATTATGGAAAATGCACAGGGGGGAGGAAAACAGCTAATTTTATCCCTATCAAATGTTGCTACTTGTGACAGTTTCTTGAATAACACAATTTTTTGGGCAACTTACAGTTGCCTTGATCTCATTGTACTCTCATTGCCAATACTACTCTAAAACGATACCTCAAAATCATTTAGCTTCAGAATGTCTTATCAAAATAATCTTTCATGAGTACTTACAAGAACCTCCTCTACCCCCAGTATTTACAAAACTTTGACACAAAAATTGGAGACACCTCTCAGAGAAAAGAGCTACTAGATTTTGTACATGATAAGGTGATGTTTCTGAACCTATTAAATATACTGCAGACCATAATGCTCTCCTTTCAGGGTAATAAATCAACTTGTCCTAGAACACTAACAAATGAACAAGGAACCAGAGTACCACCTTGTGAAATAACAGACCCCACTGTGAAAACAGCAGACTCACTTCTCTTTGGCTAATAGATTATGTTAAACAGTTTCCAAAAATATGGTCTTGTGCAGGCTGAGTGCACTAGTATGTTGTCAAAACATCAATTTGATGCTTCCAGAAAAGTATATTACGAGTCTTACCTGTGTGCCAATTAAATACTAATGTGATAGAGCTGTCCAACATCTGCATCCAACACTACACACTGAGCTCAATCTACAAATCTAAGCCTCTTAGATGAGTCACTGAATGCTTTACAGAGAAGCTGGTACTTCACACAGCTGTACACAACTGACATAAATATCTATTAGTTTAAGAGAAACACTTTCCTAAGACTTTTAAAATGAAATACCATGAGTTTGAACTGCACATTATTCCCACACTGATGTGCGTGAGACACTTCACATACTCCTTCCTACTCTGAATTTAATATTCCCTTGAAGTAGAAATACATTCCTGAACCTTGGACTTTGAAAACATTGCAACCATTGTCTTTTATGTAAAAAATGCAAAACATGGAATTTGTCATTGATACACCTGCATGCTAGAGAACATGTTCCACAGAAGCCTTTTAGAAGCATTCTCAGATCCAGTTGGGGCTCTCAACAATTGTCTGATTTGGAATATGGAAAGATTTCTTCCTCTCCCATATGCAAAATATTCCAGGATGAGGAACTCATCCTACTCCCATGCCTTTCTCAATATTTTGGGAAACTGCTTTTAAACTGTAGTGATTCTCCTTTAAATGCTGATTGAGAGCTCTGCAGTTGGAAATGGTGTCTCTTCTGGTGTGAGACAGAGTGGGGTTGCTGGAGACAGTGATAATGCAAATACGGGATGGAGTTTGTTATCATGCCTTTCTAAAAAAAATCCAAGTTGACTTTAGAGTTTTAAACCAAAGAAAAAAGGCTTGAAGGATTTCAGTGCCTGATGCTCAATCTCTCTATCAGATCACAGAGCTGGTTTTATGGCTTTTACTCTCAAATTTACTAATTGACATTTTCTGTTGTAATAATGATTTCAGTTTGTGGCCACACATGTTCAAGTCCTGGACTTTCCCTGGGTAAGGATTTTTCTACTCAATATAAATGCTTTCAAAATAGATGATAACAAACTAGATGTTATAGTGACTAAAAGATGTGTTATGCCCAAAGGAGTAAGACTCAGCAAATACAAATATGAAGTGTAATTAAGTGACCAAACCAAACACCAATATGACCATCCTGTGGCTCAAATACAGATCCACCAATAGTGGGCTTCAAGGCCACTCTGAAAAAGAAATATCAGATGTTTCAGAGAAAACTGTATAGAAGGTTTTAGCATTACAGAAAGCCACAGTCCAGGCAAAGACTGACCCTGCATCAATAACTTAGACTTGAAGGCTCCTGGCCTTGTTGAAGTCTGTGTTCCAATTTGAAAATTGTAATGTATGAATAAGAGACCTCCATGGGCTGAAATCAAAAGTATTTTTCATTACAGAGGCTTCAGTTATTGAACACAAGTAATATGTACAACATTAAATCTGTGTAGTTGTAAAATCTGATTGCAGTGTCTAACAGAAAACACACTGATCTTGTCCTACGGGAAAAGTAATAAAATACAATGATGTTGAACATCTATAAATGACCTTTCCATTCATAAAAAGCTAGGGGTCTCAAAGGAGTCTTGCAATAAACTTGCATATGAGTTTATCTATTATCCATCATGGGGAAAAAAACCCCAAAGTAAAACCCTTCAAGCTTGGAGAACATTTTACTAATCTATTCCACGTCCAGTGGAGCAGAAGCCTGCATGGTCTAGCTGTAATATTTTGCTCGACCAGAACAGGAGGCTGCCCGTCATGGGTCACATATATTGCTTATCAACAGAGGGATGTTGGTTCACATATTCATATATATCACAAGTCAAAATCTCCAGGCCAGTGATACTTTTCACCTCCAAAATTGCATCTTGAATTTTATGCCAATTTAACAGGCAAAAATGAAACAACATGTAAGGCCAGTGAGTATGCAATAATGAAGTTCTTAATTTTACAGTGCCAAAAAAAATCTAGAAACAGGAAATGAGCATATTAAATTTCTTTGTAAGCAGAAAAATCAACATTTTTTTTAAATAAGGAAAACCATTTCAGCCAACTTTTCAAGTAATTGGTGATTTTATCATCCTGTAGATTTACGAATGTAACATGCTGTTTTTCTCATCTTTGCTATTTCATCTTCAAGCCCAGGAGAAACATTTTCACCAATTAAAAAAAAAGAGAAATTCATTAAAATTTGTGGTGTCTACATCATGACACCTATGCAGCAATTTGTCTGCAATCTATGCTAGAGGTAAGCATGCACTTAGGGAGCACATGTAGTTATCTGAGAACGTCCTCATCTGGAATGTAATTGTAACAGAAGATATTCCAAAAAACGTATTTTAAACACCAAGGAGAAATTTTGCTTTTGAATCTGAATTACTACATGACTGTAGGTAATTCTTATGTCTAATTCTCTGTGAGATCAAAAAGAATCTTGCATGATGATAGGTGGATAGCACGAAAAATGATCTACAGCACAAATACTGGAACAGACTCCTAATGGCCCAAAAGAACCTTTCGGTTGTATTTCATTTTGACTTTGATGGTATTATGATGTGAACAGCAGCCAAACTAATTAAAACATCCCTTTGGTACAAACAAGGATTTTGGCTAAAGAAAAAAAAGTCCAAATAATAGATGTATATTTTCATTCTATGTTCAAGACCATTTGTGATTTTTGTAACAAATCACTGAATATAATTACTTGTCACCAAATTCAGAGGAATCAGGATGCCAGATTTCATAACTACAACAACTATTCACACATAGATTACATTTTCAAATGGTCAGCTTTAGAGCATTTCTTACACACTATTTTCCAGTAAAAAAACATTGTTAAGTAAACTTTTTATTTTTCTGGCACTAGAAATAAGCAAATTACCCGATTAAAACCAACTGTAAAAAGAGCTGCATAGAACAGAAACATTTTACTGGCATTAAGAAAACATGTTGAATATCAAAAAGCTTCAACTCTCTATCAAGTTATTCATTTTAACAGATATTTAAAATCCAGATGTATTAAGATGGGCAGTTTAAAGAATCACTTACATGAAGAAACTGCAAAGAAAGCAATAGTCTTGTTAGCTAGCCTGAGTATTTGCAGACATTAGCACATGAACACAGACTCTATTAACCATATCCAGATGAAGTTTTGGCAAACAGACAAGCAGAATTTATGCATTCTAATATTTCTATAAATTCAACGCAGTAAAAAACACCCATACAAGGACCCAAACAGGCCTAGTTTTCATGCTTAAGACCACAATCCAAATTGATTGTTGAATAAAGCTCAGAAATTATTTTGTCTTAACATCTCTAGTCATCTAGTGTCATTAAACTCATCCATTTAACAAGGAAAACTTATGTTTTGAGAAGTGCACCAGGGGTGTGCTTCACTTTTGGACACACACAGACTGAATCATAAAGAAGTGAATGAGAGGATCTTTCTTGTACCACTTACATGGCACAGGAATGGTTCTTAGTGAGGATTTGATTATGAGAGTGTTTACAAAATATACCTCTGACTTCTAAGAAATGGGTTGACTACCACACTGGATATCTTTGGACAGTCTCTGTCAGCCTTCTGTATTAAAACTGTTCTTTCTTATCTAAAAAAATTTTAGTCACGTATGGCAGACTCCTCCATATTCATATCAAATCTGTGTCACTGCCAGAAGTACTGACACTCCAGGAGTCTCAAAAGTTCCTTGTTAAATGAGATACCTGGGTTCAAATAATTTTGGAAAGAGAGGGGTTTAATATACACATGTATTAGATATATGTATCTGTGTGTCAGTAACCTGTGGTCATTTTTGAGGGACGATAACAGACAAAATCAGAAAGGGCACTTCTTTCTCATTCTGCAAGGAAGTGTTGTATGTGTTGTGTTCCAAGTGGATGCTTGGAAACTCAGATCCAAAGAGAAAGCTGTTTATTATAAATGTAAATGTTCTGGTGTCACCTTACAGCCCTGGGCACAAGTTCCTTCCTGGATATTACTTCTGCAGCACCTTCTTGGCTACATGAGTGATGCTGATGGCTCAGTCTTTTGTGAATATCAGCATGAGACATCTGCACAGGCAGTATATTGATACACTGTTAGGAAGTGCAGGCACCTAACCTGAGGCTTTGAATTCCACCCAGTGACAGAGGATCCACAAGTCAGATGCAGGACTGAAACTGGATCTCACTTTTGTCCAAACTCAAATGTAACACATATTTAATCATTAGATATAATTTGAAAAAGCAAAAGTAAATTTACACTTCTGAAGATACTTGTTACCTGCTGAAGTTATCATGTGCTATGGAAATCCAGCCTCTTGCTCAGCTTGCAGACAGATTTAACAAAAAAACCCCATAACATACAAAATACAATGCCAGATCTGAAACCTTATAGAAAACAGCTTTAAAGCTAGAATCAATAGAAGTCCCTTTAGGTGGTTAGTACTGCAATTGTAATACTGGTTGGAAAACCTGCAAATGCACCCACCTTCAACAGCTGTGCTGCCTTTCACATTCCATATGTAATATTCTTTGAAGGCACAGGAGGTGTTTATGCAGTTTGTATAGGTAACAATCATTGGAGGCAAAATTCTCTTGCTCCTTTCACCAGTGCAGAAGCCTAAAGAAAAGCCTTGCAAAGCCTGCCCTTGCTCAGCAGCTGTAAGAGGAGGGCTGTGTGGCAAAGGTCTGCATGGGATTTTGCACCTTCCTGGGGAATTCGGAGCAGAGCCCAGCAGAGGGGGCAGAGAGGAGCCTTTCTGAGGCAAGCCAGAGGCACTAACACATGAAACATGAAGCATTTCTCTACTTGAAATGTACAATGGCACAACTATTACTGTACACAAGGTGTGTGGCAAATCTGCAGACCATGACCTGCTCCCTGGGGAAGAATCCTCTCCCTTACCTTCATCTTGATTCTTACAGACCATCTTTGCATGAGTGGCCATGAATTTCAATCTAAAATTTTCCTGAGTAAGCTTTTAAGGGGTTAATTTTAAATATGGATCTTTTCTGTAGAGAGTTCAATTCCACATTTTCCCCTACTAGGACGCTGAGTATATGCCAAGCATTTATCCATTTGTTTCACAAGTGTCATATCAGGAATAAATCGATGTGTTAAGAATTGCCTGATAATGTTGTTGTGGGATTAATCTTACAGAATAGATCATCAGCACGACTACCTTTGGCATTCTCTGTGCACAATGTTCCATTTTAAGCATGAAATGCCTTCTAATGCCAAAGTGGAAGAGCCATGTATTGAGTGATCTGCCACCATTCAATATTTAATCCTGCAATTGAAGCCACTAAAGGGATACAGAAAAGTAACAAGATGAATGAATTGTGACCTTAAAGTTGCAAAAAGACAACCCAAACAATTTATCTTTCTGGCCTGTGGTGCATCTGTGGCCAATATTCCTATCGCTTCTCTACAGTTTGGGAATCTGTAGATTGATCAATGCCACATTAGCAAAGCACCTGAGAAGACAGCTTAGCAATTCAGACAATCCCCGGCATATGCTTTAGGAATATTCTGTGTCAATTTGGCTAGCTGAAAGTAAAGACTTCTTAATAAAAAATCAATTCCATTTTCAAAAACACATTTCTAAACAACAGTGGCAAGGTGACTAGAAATAAAGGTTTTGCTAATCAACAAAATGAAAATAAAACACTCTGAAAATCTGGTCAGCCCAAAAACCCCATCAGATTGATGCACTTTTAAGACTGAGTAAGAGATTATTTTACAATTTATTTTTCAAAATAAATGCATTTGTTTCCTTGCAAAAGAAAAAAATCAATGTAAGTACATAGTGATACCAAGATTGATGGAGCTGAGGGCCATTAAGACCTCAGAGATCACCCAAATCTTTTGCTTATGCTTTCTGTCAAAACCAAAGAATTTTTGAAGGTATGTGCTAAGGTTGATGTGGTAGTGCTAGCTAAACTCCTAAACTAGCTAACAGCCCATGACAACATGGTGGGAGACACACAGAAAACAATTAACAATGAATATCACTGATTTACCTGCTAAGAGTAAATCTCCCAAATCATGAGAGAAAATCCAGCCATGCTTGACTTTCAGGATAATTTTCTGTGCATTAATTTCATGGAATCTAACTGAACTTGGTAAATTAGCAACCCTGCTTAGGGACAATGCTTTTCTTGACTGTGACTATTGCTATTTATTTGTAAGGTGTCAGTAGTATTTATTAGCATGTGTAAGGCACAAATTCCAACCAGTCTTATCAAGGAAACATTCCAAGATCTGTTAACATATAATAGTCACAAAAAGCCTGGTGTTTGGACTTTACTACAGGTATTCCATCCACTCTGTCTTTGTAGATTAACTGAAATAATTTCTAAAAATTCACAAAAAAAACCTTAATTATTGCTTCTAAATCTGTCATTTTACAATTCTGATTTTTCTCTCATACTAATTCCTGTGCATTGAACTAATTACATTATATTTACATTACTAATTACATTTTTTTATCTGACTAAAACTCATGTGGTCCAGAGGTGGCTGTGCTTGAGTGATTAAGATGAAAACTTTCTTTCTTTTTCATAAGTGTATTTCATTTCTGCCCAGTTACAGATCAATGGATCAGAAATGAACAGAATTAAGCCTGCCTAAATCAAAACAGAATGTTATTAAAAATGACAAAGCAACTTCCCTGGCTTACAGTATTGGGTTACTGCAACATAAGTAAGAAGGGACCAAATTGTATTATTCAGTGTATATTGATCACTCTCACATGAAAAATGAGACTGGTATATGTAGACATACACAGGCATAACATACTAGTTAATTAATTCCAATTCTTAATGAGTGTACATGTGCTTCATTATTCATATTAATAATCAGTAGGTGATTCAGGAGAAAAAAAATGTTTCTTAAAGAAATGTATATTCTAGTTCTATAATTTTTTTCCATAATTATCACTTCTCTAAGGGGCTCAGTTAAGCAACATCAAGATAGGAACATGATCTAATGTCTAGTAAATTAATGAAAAGTCTTCTACTGAATAAGGTGAGATTGATTTACAACACTTACAAAATATATACTTTGTTTTAAAGCAGCAAAGCTACTGAAGCAAAGAGTAACTTCAAAATAAAGCACTGCCCTTTTTTATGGTGGCTTGTTCCCCTTCCAAAACATTCAGGAGAAAACATTCACTATTTCCATCCTTTTCTTTGTCTGTCCAAGAATTACGTGGGCAAGCTAATCTGTGATCAGCCAGCAGTTTCTCTTACCATTTACTCCCTACTGTACATGCACAGTTTTCCATTTTAATAGGTATTAAAATTATTTATTTAATTCAAATATGAAAAAATTAGTAACTGCTGCTTTCTTTATGAGAGTCAAATCAAACACTTGCCTCAAGTTAAAAATTGCTTGAAGTTCACAAATGATTGAGTTTAACTGTGTTACCAAGTTTCTATTTGGTTTTGGAGATAGGTAGTATGAGACACATGCTTGCAGGAGGAATCTCCTCTAAGTGATATTTGTGCTAACAGTGTCAGAAATCTATTTTAAAAATGCTGGTTTGTAAATTTCATTCACAAAGAAAAAAGGGTTGTTAAGTTTGGAACACAACTAACAAATTAATTAATGAGTAATGATCTCTTTTGACATTTTTTTATATTTGTTTGGGTGTTTGTAAAGCCAATTCTAATTTTGGTAATTGTGGAAACCCAAAGTAATCTAATATGAGTTTGAAAAAAAGAGATTAAATTAATTTGGTTTGAAGATGCATATTTAAACTCTTTATTAATTGTTCTTCATTAATTTCAATGCTGGATTTGTCACCTTTACAAAGAATAAATCTCTTATAGCTGTCAATGCTATAAATTGTTCCTGGATCTAAATCGGATCTGTTCTTTCTGCTGAATTCTGTCTCAGCTGCATCAGTGCAACACCACTGAGAACATCTTTGGGAAAGCAATGAAGAGAGGAGTTAAATATTTACTTAGAGCTACCTAATGTTGTTAATTTATAAGCAAGACCAGAACAGACCAATACACAATTCAGTAATCCAAAGCTATGTTAACTTTGCAAGACCAAAGGCTTTATAAATCAGCACTGCCACTACTATTGTGAACTGTAAGCACACATAAAGCTCCCAGCAGCTGAGCCAGAAACAGCAATTTCCACAGAGCCCCTTCTCTCACTGGAGCTACACCCCAAACCCCCAGCAGGACACCTAAGCCTGTTCAGAGGAACCCAGAACACCTCTCAGTGCAGGACTTGGTCACTTGCTTGATCTAAAGAAAGGGATGTCTCATTCTTTACATGAGGAACCAGTTCTGTTCAGTGTTGATACTTACCAGGTCTGGTTTACTATTTTTCAGATATGAAAAGCTTTCACAATGCTCTCAGCCTCCATGGAGCCTGAATGCTGCTGAACAGATGAAAAACAATTCACGCTATCAGATCCTCATTCTCAAGTCAGCATAAAGTCTGCAAGTGCCCCATAATCATTATCTCAGCTTCTTTTAGTAATGAAGCATTGGTGATTTCACAGAAATAAAAGCAGTATTGTAGCATGTGAAAACCTGCACAGCATTGTCCCCAAACTTAGGGATGCAGAGTAAGAGAGTGCACCACTGGAGTTGGAAAAATCACTCATATCAGGATAACTTCTAGCATTTTATTCTAGCATTTACTTCTAGCATATAACCTCATTCTATTATATCATATAACTTTATTATATTTACTTCTAGCACATAATTTCTAACATTTTATTCTACCACATATTTTCAGGTATACAGATATTCTCTGACAGATTTTCACAAACCTATAAAGCCCATTTCTTTTGCTTCTTCTATAGGAGAATTTTTACCTTGCTTCCCAATACCTATTGGTGCCTCCATGATGTTTAAGTGGAGTCCTCATAGAAGAGAAGAGAGGAGGCACTGAACATTATAAAAGTTTCTAGCTGGTAATTATTTTTTTTAAACATATAAAGAATTACATTAAACTCTATTTAAAGGTAGGCTTTCATACCTCTAGTTTTGGGGGGGTTTTATGTTACATATCTAAAGAAATATGTTAGGTTTTTTTAAAAAACAAATAACTATACTGGTTTTGTATCTGACCAATAAATATTGCAAAGATCCAAATTCACTATTGCACTACTAGAGCTTATGAGAGTAGTACTATTGAAAATAGTAATAACAAATACTCTGTAATTCTGTGTTTTAAGTCTTAAATATGGAACAGAAGATATGGAGTGATATTTAAATGGATATAGATCTATATGCATGTATAAGATTGCATTATGCTGTGATTTTCCAGAAGTGGAAAGGAGGGATTAAAGAAGCAAGTATCAAAATGCAATAACTCTAGGCATTTTTTTACTGTATTTATTCAGGGAACCAGAAGACAGAGTTTTGTTTCTCTTAGCCAAGAAATGCTGAAGAAGTATTATGGTTTCTTCATCATGTTTTTCTAGATTTGTGGAGCAGTTGGCCTCTAGGAGATTAAAAAACTTAGCAAAAACCTATACTAACATATTACAAAGGCAAAAGTAATGGACAAGAATATGGTTTCATGAACTTGAAGGGAAAAAACTGATAAATGCATACACTACAAGCTGAGATAGACATTAAAAAAGACTGATATTGGCAGTAGATTGAAAAAACATCGCTGGCTTACAATGTGTATAAATGGGAAAATATAATGTCATTATACTCTTAATTATCATTATTTTGAGGAGGGCATGATGTTAACAAGCTCAAAATGTGTTTCAGCCCAGATGTAAAAAGCAGAACTTTTTTACCTGGTTACGACAGAAAAACCAACAATAAATTCTCAGAGGATTCCTTAGAGAATAAAAAGGGGGTGGGGGGGAGGAAAAAAAAAAGAAATTTAAAAGCTTTGCCTTTCTTTAAAAATGTGTTCCTGTTAACTTCTATTATTTACACATCTCAGGGCCTCAACAGCATCACAAAGATAAAGCCCAAAGGAAATGTGGCAGTTAATAAATTATTAAGCCATTCTCCTTTAAAACATCAGCAGTGGGCAGTGCAGAGGCCTGGCATGCCATGGCAGATGCAAAGGGATCTGCAAATCTGGAAGAGTTATCGGGGCTGGGGAACAGCTGCCTCTGCAGATCCCAGGGCCCACCTGGGATCCACTTACTACAGCCTGTCATTCTCCCCAGGTTTAATGCTTATGCAGCCAATGAAACATTAGATGAAGCTAAAGGAGGCATCCCCAAAGAATCTGACTTATGCTTTGGGAAATGACCTTTAAACAGTCACCTTCTGATAGAAAATTAACTACAGCTCCCTGCATCTAGAGAAATGCCTTGATGTGTGTGGTTTGTTCCTAATGACACACATGCACTGTGCTGGCACTCTTTCTGCTGAACTAACATATGCATGTATTTATTTGTTTGTGCTTCCCTTGCATTCCATATTTTCACACTCCAGCACATCAGATATTAGTTGCTAAGGTGACTAATTTAAAATTATAGCAGTCAGTGATTATTCAGTGAAAACTGAAAGCCTAGAAACTTATTTGGGTTGTCGGCTTGTTTTAAAAATCAAACTTTCATTGCCTGTGGAAGCATTTCCTTAACTTTTGTTAGCAGAACAACTAAATCCATTATCTTATTTTATTAAAAGAACAATAGCCTACGTTTGATGGCTACTATCACGAGGAACGTGATAAACAACAATTATTCCTTTTAGAATCTTAACAAAGAAATTTTTATTAGGACTGTACCAAAGTAAAAACTATGTGGATGATATGGAATGGAGGATATGTTTCTGAAATGACATTGGAAGAAAGAGGAAAAAAAAAAGGCAGACAAGATAGAAACATACTTTAAATCAGAACAAGTGAAAATCAAATAACATTATATTTGCAACAGACCTGACTCTTGCCTATTGCCTAATATTGTGTGATGGGAAAAAAAACCTGATTATAATACTGGCATTTCAGAAAGAACTCTCAAAGCTAAAAACTTGAAAAGTCATTGGCCATACCACAGCCACAACCTCCCTCTCCACCCCAAATTGTTCTTTCTTAGCTTGGACATGATGCACAGGGTTCCAAATTTCAATTGCTTAGCAATGACAACCAGAGCAGAAAGAAGCATGTCACATGTTGAAGGTGCCAGCAGCACATGCACCTGTACAGGTGAAGTTCCATGTCCACCCCAAAGCATCCTCTGGTAAGAAATGGCTACAAAACCATTTCCAACAATGTTCATTTTCTTAGATTTTAAAGGTTGTAGAAAACATATTGATTGGAAATATTGCTCTAATAACTTTGTACACAGTCATAATGCTCTCTATCGGTCTCCCATTTTTTAATGAACACTGCAACAATTCTATTCTATCACTCATAAAACTACATTTAATTCTATTTGGAGGGTTGTCAACATTCCAAATAGCATATGAAAGACATCAGTCCACACCTTCAAACCACTACAAGTTTTAAGATTTCAAACTAATGGCTTTCTTTGAAGTAATCCTAGCTGGAATTACAGTACACATGAATTTTTGTTCATTTTTTGCTATTTTCAGTCTTTGGAAAAATTATGCTTCAATAATATTTTTGGTGCAAAAGATACACGTTCCCTTCAGTATCAGCATTACCTTTAACCCTTTCATTGCTCCACAGCTTTCCCATTTTTTTTTTTTTTTGTTTTTTTTTGGGTTTTTTTGTCAGTGGTGGTTGCTGTAGGGAGAAGGGTCGTGGTTGATTTCTTTGTTTTTGTTGTACTTTGTTAAAAACAGATTTATTCAGCTCCTCTAGTGTAATTTCTGAACATCACATTTTCCCAACCAATCTGTGGAGGAACTTTTTGTCCACATAAGAAAAATAGGACAGCTTACACAAGGAAAATAAAACAAAACAAAACAAAACAAAAAAGTGTATTTCCTCCAAACTGACTTAAGATCCTGGTAGTCCAGACACACAACTAGAATCAGGTGCAATGGTTTTTTTTAATGCTTCCTCTACAGTCAAAGACAAACAGAGTTAGAAACATTTCACCTAAAATCAACCTTGGCATCTACATCGGCCCCAAAAGACTTGATCCACATTCTAGAGTTCCTTTCCATTGCTCATGAATGCATAGATTACATTCAGACAAATCCTTATTGAGCTAATTTTGCCAAATAAGATTGCCATTTGGACATGGAGAACTTTTGCTTGTGAAGTAGGTCTGGATGTGAAAGCAAAGAAATCACTGATTTTCTTTTTTGAAGTAACACAAAGCAATATAGCAACAGCAATCAGGAAGAAAACCCCAAACCAGCTGACATAAATCTAATGACCAAAAAATCTTTAGTCTATTTTTTGTGGTAGGGATGGAGAATATAAAGTTCACAGTTCATTATATACTCACAGAAAAGACAAAAATGAATGAAAAAAAAAAAAAGAAAAAAAGAAAAAGGTGTGTGTGTGGGATCCTTTAACAAGGTCTGCTGAAGAAGACAGAATTGACAGAGAACTCATGCAGGGACATGAACCCCACCTATACCAATCCTTTAAATCAAACAGAATACATTCATCTGCTTCAATGCATTTGGAAACATTAGTTAAGCACATGAGACAAAAACATCTATCAGAGGTGCAGTGCTAATATAGACAAGATCTCAGGGACCTGGAAAACAGCACAACTCAGGGATGCTGTGAGAGAATGAGATGGTTTTTAAAAAGAGTGGGAAACAGCAATGAAAAAAACTGCAAGTGGTTTCAAACACACATCAGCTTTACTGATATCTTAAACCTTAAAACCAAAGAGAACACAGACTACACTCACACCAACATGTTCCTCAAGAGAAAGAATGAAGGAGACAGAGAAAACAGAGTTACTTTTATTTTCAAGGCAGTTTCACTATTGCTTTAATAACACTATTTCTTAAGGCAATCAAGAAATGCACAAGATCTATTTGTCTATTTATTTATAACAATATCTGGAAACAGATCTAATTTCTCAATATACTCTATTTTCTCAATATACCTTTTCCAGCCTCAAAAATTGACAAGTAAAGAGCAGTTTATGCTTTCAATAGGCAAAATTATTTGTTATAGAATTGTTTTTTTCCCACATTTTACTGACAATTTTTGAGATATACTTTCTGCTCCAGAGGCTGAATACCAAGTACATATTGTGTGCTACATTTGTAGCAGCTTTAAGTGATGTTGGAAAAAAAAATGTATTCACTTAACTGCTGAACCTTATATTTTGAGTTCTTAACTGGGGTTTTGTCATGTCCCTTTACACACAGTAGACCTAAATTGTAAAGCATTGGCCCTGAGGAGCTCAGCTATTCCCCCGACCTGCACCTCACTCCTAGTTTGATCTTGTCTGCTCTGTGTTATATATCATGGTATTCTGGGCCAAAATAGACTCATTATCCACCTGAAAAGCAAAAAAACCCCAGCACACATCTAAATCTCAAACTGATATTTGCATGTCCTTGCTATTTCGACAGGAGCTATGCAGATTCATTTCAAGGATATAATTATAGTTTGAGAATTTCCAGAAACTCCCAGCAGATTTGACATATCCCCCATTCATGGAACTGAAACAGGCTGGGAAAACAAGAGCCACTTTAAGCCTCTGACCACTTGCAAACTTTTCTTCCAATTTACATCTGCCTCAACAGCTATACTGTACACTTACAACCAAAACAGTAATTCTCACTCTATGTGTTGTCATCTTAAATGACCTCACTGTCCAATTTCCAGTCCAATTATTGTCTACCTACTAGCTACCAAAACCAGCCTGCTGCTGAGGAGCTGTAGCAATGTACCTCAAAACCTTGCAGTGATTTTTTCTGATTTTTTTTTTCTTATTGGTGATAAGTGGATAGATCTCAACTGAAATAGATCACTCCCCATTTTTCAGCGAGCACATTTCATCTAAGAATCAGATACTAAAATCTTCACATTTATCTTCACATGTGCCTTCCACCTGTCCATGTACTACTTGACAAGCAATCCTTAACTCCTTGGCTGAAAAAGACAATACTTTTAGCCTCATAAATACTTGCTTTCCCTATAACAAATACCTGGCCAAATTAGTAAACCAGTATTTACATTTCTGCTGCATGTCTGAAGAAGGGCCATACCATCACCTGCTTTGTAGAAATGCTGATGAATTTTGAAACCTTAAAAAGTTTAGAAACACTTCAAAATGCACAGATGAAAGGTACGAAATAGAAAAGGTATGTTTGTCAACATGGAAATTTGGGAAGAGGATTTATAAGCAATCTAAAAGATGAAACTCATGAAACATGCCAGCTCTTCTACAAGGCTGATTACAGTACCAAAACAAGGGGAGAGGAATGGCAATGCAAGGCCAAAGTAAAGTAGAGGATCACACCATTTCTAGGCTGTTCACTTGCTGTAAGACTGTTACAGGATCCTGTCCATCAAAGGTAGGCATCAGCCAAGGCATCACAGCACCATAAGGTGTTCCAGCACTATTTTCCTGTACAGGGGATACAAAAGCAATGGCAGAGGAACCTTTCTGAGGTAATCAGTCTCCCACTGAAATCATGAGTCCTGACAGGTTTGATATAAGCAGAGTCTGAGTGCTCATGCCAAAAGAGACCAGGGGGAAATGAAGGCATTTCCTCACTTTGAAATTTTTGTAAGCTTTCCAGGAGGCATGTGAATACTATAGAGTTATTATAATGTCTTTTCAGGGCAAATATTCTTTGCATAATAATCTGAAAGAATCAAAGCATACAGATTCTTTATGCTGGAAGAAGAGCTTAGGCACAATTACAATATGGTACATAGAATTTCAGGTACATCTTTTACAATTATATTGATTATATTGAATAACAAAGTGCAAGTAATTCCTAATGGATGACAAGGAGATAGATTGTGGCCTCTGTACCTAATTCTGACCTTCAGAATTACCTTGGACATATTTTTAAGGATATCACAGCTATGATCCAGCTACTGAATCTATGTCTTATGTAAGTTAATCTTTTATACATGAGTAACAAATATACCATCATATAATATTGCTGATTAATTGCATGTGAAGTTATTATTCCAATTCTTCATTAGAAAGAGAATTGTCAGCTGTCTCATCTTACAAAAATGCCTGCGTTTCTTCCTTTTCTCAAGGACTGTGCATACCTAAAACTTCTCCTACCTGAGTTTTGAATCCATTCACATCTTCAAGCACAAGTATCAGCCCCCATTTTGTCAAAGGTTCAAACCACCTGGGCAGCATTTCTAATTAATTCTCTCTCTCCCTTTATTTATGCTCTCTTTTCTCAGCACTCATCTCACTGCTCCTGCCCCAGTATAGTATTTCTGAATGGTAGTTGGCTTGAAAAAGCACTGGAAAGAGATTATATTGGAGTAGCATAGTATAGGTAGCAATTCCTACTCTAGCACTTTCTCTGTCTTCACATTTCTTTGTGTTTTCCCCTACAAGGAAGGAAGTGGGAGGAAAGCTACTGATGCTCATTTGTTAGGTTGCAAATGCACTGAGCAGCATTTGCATATTTGCCAGCAGAATCTTGTAAAAAAAAAAAAGATTGGTCTGGGATTATTTTTTTCTCATGTCAATATAGAAGTTTGGGCTGGAATCTAAAATACAGCACTTGGACGCCAAGCAACCTGGCAAATTCTCATACCAGCAGGTGTTTGAGAAAATAAATAAATTATCAAAACAATTCTCAACAGTCCAGCTTGCAAAAGTGTTAAAAATAACAGATATGCATTGTTATTAAACACTATTTTAAGAGCAGCTAACCAAGACAGATGAAATATGCTAGACACCTTAGTTCTGTCAGCTTTCAAAATGTGACTTTTTTTTTTTTACCCATTGTTTATAGAAACCTGTAGGGATAACACTCACAGGAACGAACAAGACAGTGAGAAGGATTATCCATTCTTAATAAAACACTAACCTGGTCTGAAAACCACTGGGAGACAGATTTCACAGTCCTCCCAAGACATCTCAAACAGCGCTTAGCTACCCTAATGCCCAAGCAACATCTCTCTTGCAACAATTAACACATTATTTCTTGACCTGCTGACAGAATGACCCACATTGTTGTTCCCAGCTCCTTACCATCAGCCTTGTAGGTTTTAGGAAAAGCACAAGATCTTTCCACCAATTTTCTTTCTTTAGAAAGAGTCCAGCAGTTAGGCCATTGTTTCTTCAGAGAAAACACTCTGCACTTTTGATTTAAGCTTATTCTGTAACTTTTCCAACATCTTGGGTCCAAAGCTTTATTGGTTTGTGAATCCCAGTGGCACTATAGGTGAGGCCTTACAAGTGCTGAGAGATGCAGAGGGAATTGCTTTATGATTATTTCATATGACACTCAGGCTTGCATCCCAACAGATTTCTTTTTTCTTTCACTTCAAAAAATTATTACTGTGTGGATTCCTGTCTATGAACAATCCCTTGCAGTAGTACTTAGTCTCTTTTCTACAGAACATCTGCCAGTCAAGTGGTTCTCCCATCCTGAAGGTATGACTTAATTACTGCTACTTTAGAATTGAATTACAGTTTATTAACTGCAGCTCATGCTCACAAGCCCAGTATATGAAGACTGTAATCCTAATCCCTTCCAGCCAAGTGTTTGTGGCTCCTCCTTGCCTGGCACTGCCAGCAGAAGTTAATAAAACTACTCCAAACATTCAAAGACCTCCATGAAAATACTGACCAGGAGTGGAACCCACATCTCCACAAAACGTCAGCCCCTGGTTGTTTAGCTGGTTCACCTTCCTCTGCATACAGAGCAGTCCGTAATTTTGTTGTTCCTAACAAAATTCTGTTTTTCTTTGCAGTATAACACAACATGCAATGGAAGTGAAAGGCAATGTATATTCTAAAATTGCCAAATTTATCACTCCATTTGTTAAGACACAAAACACTCAATCATGTGTTACATAAAAGGCTGTTCTCCCTAGTGCATCTGAAAATCCTCACCATTCAATCCTTTAGGTTGCAAAAGACCTTTCAGATCATAAGAGTCCAATCACAACGCTATGGCTGCTTCTGCTTTTACTAAGTGGAATACTTACCTTGATTGAAACCTTATATGAAGACGAACTTATGAGAAGTTTGGTTTGCCTCCAAGGCTGGAATTTCAAAAAAGTTCATTATGTTAATAAAGGTGCGAGTGATAATGGCACACTAATCAAAATCAGTAAATAGGCAAAGGCTGAAACATTCTTTCACATAATGGAAGCAGGTAACTTCTGTTTTCACTGTTTGGTGACATTAATGCAGTAATACTGAGTAACTGCTGACAATTAGCCAGAAGATGGAGCAGAGGTCTTGTAAGAAAATCACTCCCTGATGGCAAAATATTGAAAATTCAATTACACTCTGTTTATTACAGGCCTACATTAGGAACTGCATTCATAATAAAGACCTTGATAATATACAAATTAATCACAGCACAGGGGAGTGCTTTGCTAACTTTTTTACTCCTAGATGCATTCTTCAATATTGAGTTTTTAATATATCCAGACACATCAAAATGCTTTCTATAAAGCTTTTCAATTAAAATTCCTTAAATACAGTAGTATGATATGCGAATAATGTTCTAAAAGACTAGATAATTCTATTACAGGTCTTTGAATAAAACAAGGTGTAGATCCTAATTTTTAAATATCCTTCAGGAATTCTCCAGATCTTAGAATTCCTATTTGTGTTTCTATGAAGTACGTTCTCATGCAAACATCATGAAAGTCACATAGGCTAGAGAACTAAATAGTTTCTGCATATATTCACATTTACATATGAGAATACTTCATTTCCACATGAAAAAAAGCCAGCAACTCGAAAGCAAGCATATCCAATTTCTGCAGATCAGTTTGAAGTGATTGAATAATCTAGTTCCTACTATACAAGTTATAGCAATTATACAAAATGCTCCCAAGAAGAGTAGGTAGTTATAAATTCATGCTATGACAATGTGTATTGGATACTGCTGAATAATTTAGTTTCTGAATGAATATAGTCAGCACTTTGTTTAGACTTTTAATAGTCCATTGCCTACTTTAAAGACTTCTAGCTGCAAGTTCTTCAGCATAAAGGCTTTAAACTGATGTATTTCAAATCTATCTATATGCTTACTGATTTTAATTGCATATTTCCAGGGAAAGCAGTAAGACCTAAAGTGGAATAAAACAGTCCATTGTCTTCACATTTAATTTAGCCATATATGTTACTTAGAAAATGCAAACTCTAGGAAAAAAGTACTAAGCACAGTATTCCACAGGTTAGCTGTCTCCAATTTTGTTTGAGGGAGATTCCTATGGAAACCTGGTGTCAGAGTTTCACCATCAGCTACTGCAGATGTGAAACTAGCTCCTGCCTGGCTAGGTTCTGTGTTACAGAAACTCTCTTTGGATCCAAACATTCCAAATCTCACTTGCAAAATCCATCTACTTTAGGGAAGAAGTCTCATGATTGCTGAAAAGGATTCCCTGAATCTGCAAAGCACAGTAACTTGCAGTGCTGCTCCAGCCACTGACATTCAAGGTAAGCCCAAAAGACTGGATCAGACCGGATCTTGGTTCTGAAGAATATGCCCCAAATACAACACACAATTGCCCAAGAGGTAATTGATGATATCTCTGGTATTTAAAATTTTCTGGAACCAGAACCCTGCAGTCTTGCCCAGCTAAGCTTAGACAATCCTTGACAATTATGAAAAAAAAAACAAAAACAAAACAACACAGAAAGAAGAAATTATTAATCTGGTGTTCTCTTCTGTGACCAATGAATCTCTCATTCTGCCCAGAAACCCCTTCAACAGCCACACCTAAGTCATCATTTAACTACCGTGAAAATGCAGAACCCATGGAAATAGAGTTTATATGATAAGATCTCCTTTGAGCCAGACTCCTTCCTAGCAAAGATGAAATGAATCAATGTCACATCCTTTTAGCTTAAAAGTGTGTTGTTTTTTGAGACTTCTTCTCTGAAGTAAGGCATAAAAATGAGATGCAGAGCACTTTGTGGGATAGTCTGACAAAGTACAAAAACTGGAAGAAAGACTTGTGCTCATCCCAACATCACTCCCCTTGTATCTGCAAGTTTCTCAGCCTGCCTAGTGCATTTGATGTGAACAGTCACAACCAGGGAAAAAACCAAAATCTCCACACATTCATGGCATCCAGCCACCAAGCTGCACCTTCCTCCATTAAATCATTCTGATCCATATTATCAGTCTGTTCAGGTGGTACCTGGAAAGGCAGTACACAAACTCAAGCCAAATCTGTAGATGTTAGGAGTGAAGTCTTGAAAGCTGCAATACATATGCAAGCATGATTTCACATCTCCAGCTGTCCATATTCACAGGACTGCACTTTTTTCCTCTCCCAGTCTGCTGATTGGTGATGGCTCCAAGCAAGTTCTATAATTTAGAACAGTATGAGTTGATGTGTTACAGCTTTCATGAGATCCTAGTTGATGCAGCATGCTTCACATGAATTCTGGCAACGTCAGCCAATCTGCATAAGGATTTGGTCCCTCCTCAAGCCCATTTCCACAACTGACATTTGTAATGCTTGGCTGTCTGGAAAATCCTTTTATTCCTGTGTCCCCTGTCACATGCCATGCAGTGAAATTGCAAATGGAATACTTCTTGCAGAAGTGAGCCTTGCCAGCTAAAAAGCTGTGCACCAGAGGAGTCTGAAGAATGGAAGCACTAAAATGAGAAGGGCTAATAAGAAATGTATGGATTTATTGACTCTTTTCAAATGTAGACACCTGACAGGATAAAGTCATCCTACATTTCAGAAAGAGGAAATACTATCAACACAAGCACTTTCTCTTGAATTCTGCTGTGTCATCCTCACAGCTGCAAAACAAATGAGGCCACTTCTGGTTACAACCAGCTCTGAGGAGCTCCTGGGGAAGTACTGCAGAGAAAATATAGCACAGCATGTCTGGTATGGTGTCAGAGCAGAGAGCAGAGAAAGGCAATGCTCTGACCAGACAGGGCTGCTACCTGCACCTGGTTAACCCCTGGCTTTGCTCTCCACACTTTCAGCTATCAAATTTAGGGCAGACATTTCCTTACTCTACAACAGACCAACTCATCTGGGGGAGAGAACAAACATGGGCTGCAGTGATACACATGTCCAGCACACATAATGGCAGGTGTTCTAGTGCCAGCAGCTGCTTCAGCTGTGCCAATGCTACATGGCTGGTAGGAGGCTGGTAGAATTGGACCTTCTGTCACCACGGAATTTAGAGGCTTTTCCTTTTCCTTAATCCACTGCAGGAAAGGAGTATATCTCCATCCAATGTCCCTGCAAGGTTGAGTGTGCTTCCTCCTGCTACGCACCTCTGACTCCAAAAGTGCAAGCATCTGCCTCCATGTCCAACAATCAGTGGCTGACTGTAATGTGGCACATTCATTTTGTGCAAGAATGGAATCTGGCTGGTCTACCTGATAACAACCTGTTGCCATGATTTTGGTGGAATGGGAGAAGAGTGGAGGAAAGGCCATTGCTTCATTTAGATGTGATGAGACTGGTTCAGATAGTTACATGGAGTTGATTTCACTCCTCTCCCTTATGCTTTGTGCGTCCTACGGGAAAATATCAAGCACACTGAGCGAGGCAGTATGAGCAGCTCTCCAAAACAGGAGATGGAGACACTTGTGCCTGTTTTCCAAAAAAAGAAAATTAATCTGAATCAATAAAATTTGAATCCTCAGGTTGAAGAGCCCTGAATAAGAGATAAGAGAAAATGTAAAAATGGTATTGTAGAGGAGTGTGAAAAATATCTAAGAACTTGATCTAAGAGTACTGATATAATAAAAAAATCAAAATAATTAATTCAGGAAGTACATAGCAATTTAGCCAAAGCCTGTACCAAAATACCATCTCAGCTGTCTGTAGTCTGCTGTAATGGGAGGTGCAGGTAACTGAAGAAAAGGCAGTAACACAACCTCTGCTTTTTTACTCCAGTACAAGTAGATAAAGAACACATTTCCAGTAATAGCAATTAGCAATACACTTTAACAACATACAAAAATATTCGCATTTATTCAGAATGTGCATACCCAAGCATCTTAAAATTCTTATAATTTGTGTGTCTCATCTGAAATTACAAGAAATTGTCTAGGTTTTTGCACCCAACTGGGTATTTTTAATTGTATAAAATTTAGAGAGATTATTTGCAGGATTCAAAGCACTTTTAAATTTATACAAGGTAGGGCTACTGCAAATGTATTTTGATTTTATATGTATTTATGCACACACACACACACATATATATATCAAAAATATTCCCAACTGTTTCAAGTCTAACAAGTTAAAAAGGCAGAGTTAATAAATTTGATGGAAAATAAGCAGTATGATGCTCATTTTTAAGTAGGAAAACAAAACCAGAAAAATTAAGCATGTGCAAATGCAGATACAGCAAATTAGTGACCAAATCAAGATTTCATTGAAGTGTCTCTTACTTCAAAGCAAATGCTTTGAAGGCTTCCCACATGTAAAGTTCAGAAGAAATTGATAAGCAGAATGAAAGACACTGGAACTGGAGTTTAGCTGAGCTAAGAGTTGTGCTTTAGTAATTACAAGTGATCAGCACACAGAGTCCAAGGGGTCTAACTGGAACTCACAGCAGAATACTCAGCACCAATTCAGGACTAAATTTAATGGACATAATGAGCCATTATCATCACATCCAGGAGCATGGTACATTTTCTTTGATTATTTCCACAGACTATCCAAAACTCAAGTCCACTTAGCTTGTGAAGTCTGATGAGAGCACAGCCTGAGGTAATACAGACACAAAAACAACTCATAAAAGATTAGGTCAGCTTGATTTAACAAGGAAAAATAAAGTAGAACCACACTGGAAAAAAAGACTGTGGGTTTTTGGGAGGGGAAGGATTTGGCTTATTTTGTTGTTTGGGGTTTTTTTTATTTTTTGTTTGTTTCTTAAGGCAAAACAGCATAATCACACGTTTGGATAAAAACATATTACACTGTTTGGCCTTTTTACAGGTTCTGGGAAAAACCACCACAGCTCCATAAAAGCAGAATCAGACAGCATGATAGAAACACATTCAGAAAGCCTTTTTTTTTTTTTTTTTTTTTTAAATATGACTGGGAAATGCTTGTTCCCGTACCTTAAAACATACAAAACTCTACTTTAAAATCAAAAAGAAAACTGGATTTTCAAATAATCAAAACTAAATGGTTACTTCAAATTCATATTATAAATTCTGGGGTAACCAGAATCAGTAGGGAAACTGTTCCCCATGAGAGATTTTCTCTTGTATTTACCAAACATAGATACTTTTATCATTGAAACAACAGAGAAATCCCTCAGTTCAATTAACTCTCCAGCTTCAACAAAAGTACATTGCAGTAGAATCTTTTTTAAAGGAATAATTTATCAGAATTCTCTTTAATGCTTTTTTATAACATTGAAATAACTCAGAAAAGAGGATGAAAAATTCAATTGTGTAGAGCTGATCAGAGGAACAAAAATCTATTCTGAATGAAGGTAAGCTGATTAACTCTTTTTATAAAAATCAATGCATTTGATACTGCAAACAACAAAGAATTTGTAAGAAAACTAGAAATGAACTTATTTTAAAAGCAAATTGCTAACTAAAAGTACACAGACTCTGTTACCATATTTTCAATATTGTTATAGTACTTTAAATGTGTTCCCTAAATCCCAGAAGTGCAAAGAGGACTCTGTGGATAAGGAAAATGTTGTTAATGTTTCCAAAGTGGACACCAGCATTTTCTGGGTAAGTTCCATTAATAGTTTTTTATGCTATGCTACATTTGGGGAAAAGGTAAGAACTCTAACTTCTATTTTCAAAAATGGATCTGAGCATTTGTAACAACTGAAAATGAATTCTGAAATTCACCTAAGCCACACTTGACAAATACTGCCTTGTATCATGGGGACTCCAACATTATTCCAGTTTGGGGACTCCAACATTATTCCAGTTTAAGTAATGTTGAAAAATAGCTAAGTTCCAAGTTACTAATCTTTATGAAATCCTAGTAGCAGGAAACAGACAAAAGAATTATTTTTACCTAGCTGTATCTTTTATGTCATGGGGATTGTTGCATAGGAATAAAAACAGGCACATTAACTCTCTCTTTACTGATTTCTACTCATAGCCTAATGGCCAGCAGATCCCAAAACATCCTAATAAATTGCATTTTGGGATAATACAGAAATACTCACGTGACACTGAAGAGCCTTCAGTCTCAGAAACTCTTACAAACTGTATTCCAGAGGGTTACTACCACTGTGTAAACAAAATCAAAGTCTGCTGATGAACTATCAGATCCTGAAACCTTTAAAACACATTTTCATGTGTATAGGAACTGCCAGTAACCAGCATGGCTATTTGATACCTTGGAGCTTTTCCTTTGAAACTAAAAATCTTATGGTTACAGGTTCTTTCCACTCCACAGTATTGTCCTGCTGTATTTTCATAGCAAAAACCTCAATTTTCAGTAAAATGTAGAAAGCAAAGGAGAAATGGGTTAGAACCACAAAAACGTGAGCCCATTTGTCTGTCCATCCATTTCTTCTTTGCAACTTCTACACACCACAGGACAGATAGAAATTCAGCAAATGCCCTGGCTGAATTCTAGGGCAGGGACTTCTGGTAAGATCCCCAATCTTTTGCAGCTGCAGAAGGAATCAATGAAAGACAGCTGAAGCACAAGACAGCTAATCTAATGAGCAAAGGCAAGCCTGGAACAACGGACTTTTACACTCAGCCCACTTCTATATCAAGACTTCCTGTGAATTCAGTCAACATTTTCGATATTAATTTGATTTTTTTCTGGGAAAGATTTTCAATAGCACTTCAGTGATTTAGAAGCACAAGTCCTATTACAACTCGCAAGGATGTGAGCTCTCAATTTCCGGGGTGATTTTAAAAAAATCTCATTCTACCTGTAAAATGGAAAAACAATCATTGTTTTCTGCCCTCTAACTACACTGATACAAGGGCTAAAAGAATATTCAGCACTGCCCCTGCGTGAACTCCTCACTTTTGCAAGACTCTAGAGGCTAATATACCCTTATCATGATTTCAGGTCAAAAGATTGAGTCTAATGGACCAATGGAAGGAATTAATTTCAGAGCTCAGGACCTTTAATTGAGAACAGATGGTGCCTAGTCCCTATAAATTTAAAGTCTGGGGCCTGTTAACAAAAGCATCTAATCTCATCTCAATTGCCATAAGCAGCCAGGATCCAGCAATATTGAGTTTACAAAACAATATAACAATCTCCTAGAACTTTACAGAAAGCAAACAAGCAGCAAGGACAGTTAATGAATAAGACGTCATCTGCGCTCTGCAGCTAAAGTAGTTAAGGGAAGGAGCAGCAGAATTCCCCACTGAGTGCAGCTTTTAAGCAATTTGAAATAAATCTCCTTCCAGAGCATGCAGCAATCACGCAATGAAGAACTTAGCAGCTTGAACAATCCTAGTTACATCTACATGGAAGGAGACTGGACACTATCTATTTAACCAAGGCCATATTCTTTCGAAGTCATTTTGACCCAGGTATCTTGTAAACCTTGAATATTACAAAGAAATTCAAAGATTATAAAATAGCTTGATAAATTCAATATTCATCTTCAACAGCAGGAAGAAAAGAATTCTGAAACCTTCTCAAAGAACTAAATTTTCCCTCAAAGTATCACAGACTTCTCACTTTTGCTGTTTTTCTTCAAACTGCACAAGTGACCAACATAGTTCAGTGAAACTCACTGCAAAAAGAAACTCAAGTTTTGTAGAGAAATAAAACAACCTAAATTCTTTAGACTGCCTGCCACAGGTGCAGACTGAGACTCCATAGCATTAGTCATCAGCACTTATCCAAAGCAATTTATTTGTAACTTTAAAGTAGTTTATAGAAATATTACATTAATAAAACCCCAGTGACTGGGGGGGAGGGAGGAAAATCAATCTCTCCAGCATACAGTAGTTCAGTGGCAGATGTGAAATACCAGAATAACTTTCCCTTGCCCATGCTCATGACTGCACATGTATTCACTGTGAAAATGCTTCAAAGTTTCTAGGTCATTTGAAGAAGAAACAACTGGTCCTCAGCCCTGTATGTTTACTCTAAGAAGACTATGTGTATGACAAAAACCTGTGTAAGAAAAGGTGCTGCAAGGATGACCGTGTATGCATAAATATGGCTATATACACACATTTATGAATCTATTTCACCACAAGGACAAAAAGCAGCCATTAAATAGTCAACTAGAAAAAACAGCCTGTGGTCTGTCTCTACTTTGCTGTGGCTGACAATCCAGAACCTGGGTTTCCCAGGTCAGTAGCTTCTTTTTCTATTGTGAATACTGAACTAGAGATGGAACTGCTCACATTTTGTCTCAGATGTACCTAGCCAGCAGCCACAGTACCCCAGGCAGGGATCGGGCAGCAGCAGAATGGATCTGGCATAGCAGCTGCAGAGAATCATCAAACTCTCAGAAAACTATTATCTATTATTGATGTTATTACACCAACTATGAGATAGTCACGCCTACTAAACATTTGCATATTTGTAATTTAATCCATAATTAATTTACATTGTTCATTCTTCCTAACTAGATGCTGTGGGTTCATAATTGTAAAATCTAAAACAAAAAGAACAAAGAACAAAAACCAGAGTAAGGTAATGATAAGAACTTTGCAAATTTCCATGTTCGATACAGAAATCTGGACTAAACCACAGAAGTATCAAAGGCATTTCCACTGAAATATTTTTAAGTTGTAGTGCAAAAAAACCCCAACAATTATTATTCCTGATTTCAGTGATCTAAAACCACATTTCTTCTCTACAACATAGAGGTGAAAACCATAGATAGCTAAACACCTGACACAATTTAGGAAGGGTATAGTGAATGAAGGGGAGAGTGTGGAATAAAAATGAAAGCCACAGCTTCTTAATAAGCATTTCTTTCCTGAGATTTCAGACTTCATCCTCTTCTTACCTTAAATGAAGGAAAAAAAAAACCTTAAATTTTGCCAACAGATCAGGCAGCATATTATTGAGACCCAGAACAGTTCTGGCTAGAAATTTAATTTTATGCTGAATCCTCATCTGTATCAAAGAAAAAAACCTTTATCCAAAAAAACACCAAAGTAAGTCTTTACATGGCTTTAATAGGAGTTAAAGAACTATCTATTCCAAAAGGTTTTGAAGCTTTTTGTAAAAAAAAAAATCTTGACAAATTTTCTCCAGCTGTTATTTGACCAGCATACAAATGCTGTTACCTATAATTATTATTGATACTCTTACAATTGCACAGCTTATATTTACTTTAAAGTTGAAATCATTATTAGATTATTTCTCAATATGACATAATTATACAAGGAAATGCAATGAAAATCTTATTTCACATGAAAATTAGATTAAGCATAAAAAACACCTTTAAAACAACTGAATATGAATAATCCTATTTTTTATATAGGATCACTACTATTTAGACTTTATCTCTGCCATTCAGTTAGTATTAGCTGATGAATACATAAATATCTGTGAGTGTATATACACCCCGACCCTGGTTTTGACATACCTATACAGGAAACTAGGGAAGCAGTAGCTGAGGATCTTGCTTTCTAATGATAACCAGATAATCTCACAGCTTTGACAGATTTTTTTTCCTTCTTTTTATTTCAGTAATAATTATGTCAATAAGCCTGATTCAGCAAATTTGCTGCTCTCTAATTCATTAATTAAAACAATTTACTGCTACCACTGTGATTTTTCAAGGACATCAAAACCACATTCCAAATCAAAACATCAGATCATCAGTTCACAGATGTGCAAAGCATACATTACTCTTATGGCACCCCCACATATAAAGCCTTGCACATCCAGAAGAGCACATATGGTTTAGACGAAATGAACAGCAATATTTTTATATCAAAATTAAAATGAGAAGAAAAAAGTCTATGAAAAGTTAACCATTTCCAGTTAGAAGAGAAAAACAATATTAGTATTATATTAAATTGCAGAGCAACATTTTTATGGCCCTAATTTTATCAACATGCTTCCTGCTGACTAATTTTTGGGTTGAATAAGACACTTGACTCACAAAAAACAAAACCAGAAAGGAACTTAAGAATTTATATTGTGCTGCACCCACTTTGTGATGGACTGATAGCAACTACAGCAGCACTTAAAAATTGTCTTGGAAAATACACTAGATGATTAAATATCCACATGGTCCCCAGCAATCTATTTCTCTGAGTTACTTTAGGAATGCCATTGTCTGAGCTAACTTCAGCTTTTTGCTATTTGCGCTGCTTGCTTCTGGTCCTTTTTGCCATTTGTGGCCTCTGTAACAGCGGCAGTATCTAGACAGGACACACTGGGGGCAACAGGCTGAGCTCTCTCCCAATCTCTTCTAGTGTCTTCTATTTCAAACCTCTGGTTATGCTGGTTAACCTTGTTCTAGCCCTCCAACTGGCTGGCACTGGCCTCAGAATGTAGCCCCAAACCAGTCATGGAGACACCACTTCTGTCCTAGCACTGCACTGAATGCAGCAGCCAGATGATTTCAGTAGTACTCTGTATGTACACAAAGACACATAAATTTGTGGAAGAAACCCTCACATACCATAGCAAAAGCCACTGCCCAATGACCACTGTGACTCTGAGGTCTACCCAGGAGGAAACAGAAATGTTTCCTGGACATGCAGGATGGGGAAGCCAAAGCTCAGTGATGGTTAAGAAGCCCTTGCTCTGCAGAGGAAGTGGGAGCTGTAAAGCACCACTTCTGCAAGCTGAGCATACACAAATCCAGGGGCCCAGACCTGCAGCACCCACTGGTGCTGGCAGAGATGACCAATGCCATTGAAAGGCCACTGTCTGATTCCTTGAAATGTAATGGCAATGGGGGAAAGTTCCTGCTGACTCTTTAGGAAACAAAGATCATGTTATCTTCAAGATGGGCACGGAACATATGAGGAAGCAGAGGCAGCAGCCCCACCCCGGTCTCCCAGGGAAGATGACAGAACAAATACTGCTGGAGTTATCCTTCATATGCTGGGATAGGCTTCCAGGAAAAGAAAGTGAATGGTAACAGCTAACATGTATTTACCAAAAACCAATCGTATCCAAACAACCTGACTGCTTTCTACAAACAGCTAGGTGTCTCAGCAGGTAAAGGGAAAGCAGCAGATACTGTTATCCTTGGCTTTAGCAAGGTTTTCAGAGTGAGCTCCCATAGTGCCCTGCCAGCCAAGCTGCAGAGAGATGGACTGAATGGGTGAGCTGCAAAGAGCATTTTGTGGAAAACTGGTTGTATGAAGAGGCTGAAAGAGTAGTGTTCTGTAGTGCAAAGAGCAAATCTTGGTCAACATTAATGGCATTCATCAGGAGCCAATATTGGAATGATGTTTTTATTTATGTACTTAACATCTTGAGAATGAGTAAGATGGAATGTGCCCTTACCAAGTTCGTGGATGACACCAAGCTGGAAAGATTGATCAGCACACTGCAGGGCAGGATTACCTTTTGAAGGGATCTCAATAGGCTGTAAGAAGTGGCTGAAAAAAACCTCATGAACTCCAAAGGCAGAGTATCCACAGTAACAGTACTAGCTGGGAGCCCACTGGAAATCACCTTTGTAGTGAAGGAGCTGGGCAGTCAATGCAGACAAGTTCAGCAGTGTGCCCTTTCAACAATAAGCCTAACCACATACTGGGCTGTATTCAGAAGAATGGAGGCAGCATACCCTGGAAAGTGATTAGTCCCTTTTATTCAGCATTTGAAGGCCACATCTAGATGACAATATTCTGTTTGGGGCTTGCCAGTACAACACTGATAAACTGGAATGAATTCAGTGAAGACTGCCCATGGTGACTGGAGTGCTGAAGCATACAAATTGAGGAGAGGCTCAGTGAGCCTGAAAGGCAAAATCCAACTTTGGTCTTCCATTACCCAAATCAATGGTCCCAACTGCAGCAAGGGAAGCTCTGATTCGATATAACAGGGAAAAAATTCACAACTAAATTAGTTAAGTACCAGAACAGCTGCCCTGAGATGATGTAGAATGTCTCTTCTTGCTTGTTATAAAGCATAAACTTTTAACAGATTTTTTCCTAGGATGCTTGCCATCTAACTGATTAGAAAGGTTTCTCCTCCTTTCTCTTTGCCCCTTTCTAAAGTTGTTCTGTTTGTTCTTACCTTCCAGAACCGTACCATCATCAATGATTTCTCATGCATGAATCATAAAAAGCTCAGAACCTGCAGACACTCTATACATGCAGGAAAAAATTTATTTATCTAAGCAACCTCTAATCCTTTCTTTAAGAGTATAAATATTAGCTCTGTGATCAGTTACTCAGGTAGCAAATGCTGAAAAAGAAAAACAGTCAGAAGAAAAGATATCAGCAATATAGTCTTCTTTCATTACTACATAATAAATCAACTCCCTCTTTTTCTTTTTTTTAGTATTCATGTTTCAACTCTACTTTTTTACTGATTCTGTCTCAATTTAATTTGTATGTCCAGATCTCCCCAGAGTCTTCCTGAAACTTCTTCGTAAGCTCTTCCTCTGAAATTTGACCTTCCTTCCTTCCTTTTTTTGCATGGTGTTTTTTCCCTTAAAATTCAGATTTTTGGAGAAATCCTGAGATATGACAGTTGGTCTTTAAACATCACTTTCACCATTCCTTAACATTAGAAAGATTCATAGACTTAAGAACCAGGAGCGAATTGTGAGATTTTCTGCTTTGATTTGTTTTTCCTTGCAGATCCCAATTCTAATTTCATTGGTGTCAGTGTTGCTAAATCTACAGTTCCTGCACATCAGAAAATTTATCCAAGTGTTGCCAAAGAGCCTCACCCCCTGGCCTGACAGTCTACACCAAACTCCACCATAATTAAGATGGTCCTTTGGAACCTAAGGCCTTTCCTTAACAGCAAGTTCAGTGACACTCAAATCTATGAAACGCAGGAGATCACACAAAATTACTGCAAAAAGATCAGCCCAGCTGTTGCCTCTTTGGCTACCACTAGCCAAAGGAATTATGAACCTGATTTTCACTTGCATTAACAATTAGATTGTTAACTGAAATATATCCACAGGACTACTGTGATAATAGAATATGAAAACTGGCATAACTATAGAAAACTTATAATTTTTTAGAAAACCAGAAATTACTTTTGTTTATGGATTTCTGCTACATGTCTCCGTAACCAAAGAAAAATTTGTACGCCTGCTAAATATTAAATATTATTTCAGAGCTGACTTCTGTCAAAAATAAAACAGATTGATTTCCTGGTCATGAAATTTTTTGGCAGCAAAGCAAGATTTAAGGCATATTGGCAAGCTTAATGAGGAGCAGACAATTGCTACATGGAAATCTGTGGGAAAAAGTGAAGAAATTGTAATTGGTGGTATAGCAGTAAGATGAAGATTAACTCACCAGCTATGTGGCTGGTTTTGATCAGTAGGCTCAGCATTTGGCTAGCAGGTGCAGCTACTATTCAATAGGGTCCATTTAAATCAAGTTTTGTGCCTTAGCATAAAGAAAGATGTTAAATGGGTGAAAGCATGTGACACTACTTCCTGAATTATGTGCACTATTTAATAATGCAGAGTTCAATTATATGCTATAGATGAACTGGGTTAGAGACAACAGATTAAAATGTCTTGGCAAGTATCTTATCAATGTATTTCTTGAGTTTCAGAGATCTGAATGCCAGTAAATTCATCATTCTGGAAGGACAAGACAGTATTAGATTCACAAGAATGCTATCTTCAGAAACTGTCTGGAGTTGGAGAGGAAGCAAGTAGGTGCCCATGCAGTTAATAAAGTGATATTTTCTCCTTATAGGAGCCCTCAGCAATAAACAATCTAACAGCAATATCTACTTTTCTGTATCCATGAAAAATTGGTCTAAGTTTCAAACCATTTATCTAACCAGTTTAGAATGACTGCCTGAGGCCATGAACTTGACTCCCTCTTTCCCTTTATTCTTAATATTTAGCTATATCCTGATCTCCTCTGGTTTTCTAATAAACACCAATCAGTGCAAAACTTTCACTAAACAAACACACAAAAAAAGGCCCGCCTTCTAATGCCATCAGAGCTACTTTCTGTGTGCCCAGGTAGTTTTTGTGGCAGTCAGCTATGCGGCATGCATGTCTCTGGAGTGCCCCACCCTTTTTCAGAAGCACCATCACTACTGCTTCCAAAGGAGCAGAAGGTGACATGGACTTGACCAAAGACTTTGGTCTGATATGAGTGACTTTCCAGTCAGAATCAATGCCTGACTTTCAGGCCAGCACACAAAAAGCACAAATAAAACCAGTTATATAATTTTACAGGGAGGAATAAACAAATAAATTTAAAACAAAACAAAAAAAAAGGTGCTGCATTTCTAGAATTAACTTTCGTGTTTTGCTTATTAACCTTCTGATGTCTCATTAAGTCAGGGATTGCAGTTTAATGGGTTTAAAAAATAATTTAAATATTGAAGTGGATTCTAAGATACCTTAAAAATATATTGACCCTTTAAGCAAATGGGCCATTTGAAGCCTAACTACAACTTCTAGCTCATACTCTCCTGGAATATTTATCCAGTTTAAAAGACAAGCTTTAGTAATCTTAGAACAGCTTAACAACATAAAATTACTGGCAAGCTTGTAAGAGACAGCCAGCTTGTATTTCAAAGCAACAGCTCCTAGAACAATTACCAACATAAATTTCTTGATGCAGCATTTATGAAATAACTTGCAATGAGAATAGAGAAGAAAAACTGAAAAAGCATGTGCATGCTCAGTGTGCTCCAACTGATACATCACCCTGTACGTGACGCTGGTTGGTTGCCCAGATTAACAGATGCAGGCCCTCCTTCCGGCAGGCTGACATGACAAATCTCTCAGAATATGATGCCAAGAGTCATACATGGAACTCCAATGAAGTCAAATATTTCTTTTCAGAATTATTTACTGAGAAATATCCTAAAACAACCTTTGATGTGAGACTACATCTATTAATCCTATGTTTGATATGTGTTCTGTTTTGGTTTTTTTTTTAAGGTCTGCTGGCAGTCACAATATGTTCTTAGTATATTTAAAACTTTCCAACTTGATAATGTGCAATGTTATTTGTTTAAACAAACCTCTAAACCTCCCAAGATTATTTAAAACTTTAAGTCACTTTTGTAGGATTTCAGAAACATACTATTAAGACTTTGACAAATAAAAGGTTAGTATTTTCAACAAACTATTTCTTCTTGCTTATTGTAATTATGCAGCAGAATTACAAGTTTTGCCTTCCTGAGGGATATGCAATCTACAACTATTTCAGAAGAGCAAGTACATTATAGTTGCAAGGAAAGAAAGGAAATGCTATTTTGATGCTGAGCTTCTCCTCCTGCCTAATTGGCAAGAAAGAAAACCCCAAGTACGTTCAGCAAATTGCTAATCCTGAGATCATAAACCCGTATTATGAGTCAAAGTTCTCATCATTTTGACAAGTCCCATTAACTCCAATAAGGCCTGATGATGGCAATGGACTATTTAAACAGTGAGTAGTTTCAATGGGTGAACAGTGGGATTGCTGAAACACTGAGGTCTTTAGGTGAGGGAAGTACAATCTGGTGGTGTTGTGCTTTGCTTATCATCACCAGTTGCTCCTTTTCTACCTTAGAGGCAAACATGCTGCATAGAAATGCATTTACTTGTAAAATAAATTAAACAAAATGCAGTCAGGAATCTTTCCCACACAGCAGAGGGGGATGCAGTATAGAGGACTTGTAACTCTCGCTTTGGTTTCAATGCCTTATCAAATTTGTCAGATTTCAACAGGATACTGGCACAGCTGTTAACTTTAGGCCATAAATTAACAAAACTTGCACCTGCAGTTCAGCCCTTTGATTAGAGCACCTGTGCCTGCCAGGGCAATACCGTTTCCCTGGCTTTAAATTGTATTTTCTATTCTATTGTGAACATTAAATGTACTGAGTTCCAATGACGTGTATAAAGCAATTTCTCAGCCAAGTCTTCCATGTTCAGTGGAAACAAAAATTCAGAGAAAAAATACCAAAGAAGATTAAGCTTTTCACCCTTTTAACATCTCCACTGAAACGGCGACCCATGACATGGTCCAAGTTATAGATGTTTCATAACCCTAGGGAACTCTCAAGCCATCAAAATTTCATTAGCTTCACAGCAGTCCCAGTACATTCTTAAATTGGACCGCTGGCCTCCCTATTAATAAATAAATCAACTGTTATCCTTTTTAGTGGCTAAACTTTTCGCTGAAGTTGTATCAAACACCAGACATTCCTTCCATAATTTTAATCACTGCAGAATAATGCATTTTTTAACACATTCACAGTCTTCTCACACATGTAAAAACAAAACACTCTTAACTTTCAGCTGATGGAGGATGTTTTGGCACATTGTAATCAGATAATTTCCTTTTCAAAAAACTGTAAGTATAAAATATATTAAAAAGTATACCAAACCTATGGTAGCTCTGAAGCAGTCACTTCTTTTGTAATGCAAAGATATGACTTCCTATGGAAATAGGATGTGCATGCACGTGCACATAAAAATATATTTTCAAGATCAATCAGCAAGAATTTTACAAGAGGGTCAAGAGAATTTGTTTCACCACAGACCTTTCCAAATCACAGAACTGCTCAACAACTTATTCTAGATTGCTCTGCAGCTGAAATACCAAGCTTTATCACACAGAAACTCCACTGCCAAAAGGTGGTAGGCAAGTACTTCTGTCTTCCTCTTTCAGAACCTGCCTCAGACTCAAAACAAATTCTCCAAGCATGACACAAGACACCTATGAACACTGAGAGCTGCTCAGGTACCATGTAGCATTATATCCAACACAAAAGGAGGGTCCCATTTGAGACAGTGGTTTTGCACAGGTATCTTCATGTAGAAACAGCCACCAGCAGAAAAATAAGTATGAATAACAGCAAATTATAGCTTTGGTTTTGCTTTCTCAAGCTGAAGTTAAAATAATAAACAAGAAGGACTAAACTTCACTACTTGTAGTTTAAAATAAAAGTGCATTAAGTTTTTAAGCATTTCCATACATACATACCTACATAGCTGTTTCGCACCGTGTGTTACAGTCATTGCTGGAGGATAGCAATAAAATTGCTCTAATTTTTGTACAGCTGAGCAGACAGGTTTAATAAATTAATAAAAAGACACGTAGACATGCAGGCAATAGCCATCACTAATTTTCATTGTTACTCATTTTTCTTTATTCCTCTTTTGGGTTTTTCACATAGAATGTCATGAAATTAATAGAAGAATTAATTGTTTTAATTCTAGCAAAGCTGAAAATCTTCTGCAAATAAAAGTTAAGACTGGTACAGTTAGCATTTAACAACACATTAGATTCTGTTCATAACCTCAAGAGGAGGTAAAAAAAACTCTGAAAAGCTTTAAAAATGAATCAGTCAATTGTATTAACCTATTTCCATTTAAACTCTAAGACTTAACATACAATGGTCATACCCCACATCCTACAAAGCTGCTAAGATTTTTGTTGCAGATTTTAATTGCACAGTAATCCAGTCCCCCAGGCACATCAAAGCCACATGTCCCTCTTCACCACAATTCCAATTGCTCTCATCAGCTAAGAAGTTTAAAGCACCATCAAATTTCTTTTTCAATCCCATAAGCCCTGTTAATAAGCTATTCTTTGAGTTCACTCATCCATTCCAAGATTCTGCAACTTCTCCAAGATGTCTTGAAGAACAGTTTACAATGAAACTTTTGAATGCAAGCTAGCATGGGGAAAAACTTTATCGCCACTTAGCTGTACCCCAGAGGGTAACAGGTGACATGGCCTGAGATAATACAGAACTAATCTTTTTTTGTGATTGAACTCTTTCAAAATTACAGCTAAAGCATCATACCCAAAGGTTGTGTTAGTTAGGACTGATACTGAATATTGACTTTTACGGGAAGAGGAGAGGAAAAAAAAACCAGAGAAGGTAAAAAAAAAAAAAAGAAGGCAAATAACTCAAGGCCATTCCCTTAATGATTTAAAATTACCGAGTGTCAGCCAAAACAGCAAATAAACATTCATTTATACATGGGCATATGCACAAGAACTTACCATTTTCACTGTCGGACTTGTTCTCGTGTTCGGTATCAGTCAGAGTGAGGGCTGAGTTGGAACGGCTCGACAGACAGGAACTGCGCCCTGATTTGACCCCCCTGCCCCAAAGTCTCATGGCATGCTCTGGAGACATCACTCCTTCATTTTCAGTATCAGCATCTGACCCTGCACTGATAGAGTAACCTCTGTGGGGGAGCCCCATTTCCGCACAAAATGCCAGTCCTCGACGAGCTGCTGGTTCACAAACTCCTAACTGCCTTAGGGTAAAATTCTGTCCTGATTAGGGGAAAAAAAGATAACAAAAGATGAGAAATTTTTAATTATTTTATTTTAAAGAATTTTAAAGTAAAAAAAAAAAACTCTTCATGTGTACAATTGTCTTAGACATCACATAAGGTGTTTTGTCAAAACTCCACCTGTATTACAATCAAGTGGATTCTTTTGTCTCCAGCTCTTCTCAGCAGTATTTCATCAACTGCTTAAATGAATCAAAAGTGATCCTGGCTAGCAAATAAACAAAATAGAACCTCCTAACTAAGAAAAACCAATTCAGTACATGAAAGGATTTTTTAAAAAATTTAAACTTTCCCTTTTTTCAAAGAAAAAAAAAATTTCCAAGCATAAAAGCACTTAATAAGGCTTTTGTCAGAATTTTTACTTGGTTGGTTTTGGGGAGAGTGTTTTGTTTGTCCTTGTTAGAGGCCAAAGCAAGAGGCTATTTTCCTCATAGAAACATCACCTAATGTGGTAATGGGAAAGATAAACAGGAACAAAATTCACCTAGTTTTTATTTGATTTCTCTGCCCTACTTTAATATACAATTACAAACAGAAATACAACCACCTGTTACCTGCAAGTATTACAGTAAAATTGTTCTTTTTCATGTCACTGTATTTTGAGAAGCATTTTACACTTTGACTGCTGAAGCAGAGTCTGTGCATTTTAACAGACTTCTAGCCAGTTTTGGGGCAGAGCAGGAGACATAAGTGAATCCCAATGATTGTCTTAATAAATTAGGTGCAATAAACTTGTGACACTTAAATAACTTAGAGTGTCTAAATTATGCGATACTCAAAAATGACTGCCTTTTTAATGGCTGTGTCTTCATCCCACTTTTATGTCTGTAGATTTAAGACATTTTATGATATATAGACATTTGGCAAGCTCCTTTGCATACCTATATCTATGATACCTTTCCAACCTAGCCCACAATTACTTCGCAGCTCTGAGAATAAATTAGGACACACATTCAATTTTTGAATCTGACAGGCATCCTAATTTCTCTGTAATTAGTCATTTCACATAAAAACACACTAGCAAGATAATTAAAGCTTATAATATGTCAAGAACAGAATTCTCTACATGAGAAAGAAATAGAATTGCAAAAGTATGAATACAGAAGTGCAAATAATTCCTGAAATATTAACAGTTAATGCACTGGTCATTGACTTTTTTTAAGTAATCTGGTTAATTATTTTATTCCTGCACACACCTGAAGCTGTTGCAGTAAGTTTGTTCACAGTCAGAACCATAAATGAATTCTGACAATGACTTTCATAAATTATGAAAATCAATTACTACAATTAGGTACAAATCAAACTACTTATTATGCAGCTGTGAATAGACATTTGAATGAAAATAAAGCTGGGAAGGTAAATATAAAGGAGCAAGCATATTTATGACTATGTCTGAACAGTGTCAAGGGTATAAGAAAGGGGATTATCATGCACACTGATAGTATCTTGTAACTTTTTAAAGCTGTCATGCCATGTGACTTCCTGGGTTTTATTGAGAGCTGAAACTAATCAGCAAAGGAAACAGGCCAAACAAACCGCCCAGTGGTAATAGGGTCAGAGCTGAAAGTAGTTAAGTGTCTAAAATGCTCATTATTTTGCATTTCTGTAGATATATACTAAGGGTGACACTTTAGAACACTGGTTTATTGGTACATTAGTATGTGAATCCACATTTTCAAAAAGTTGCCTAAAATGAGATACAAATACAGAAGAAGCCTCTGTGCCCATGTGTATGTATACAAGTGTCTCTACACACACATGGGGTAGATAAGGAGTAAACACAGTTGCACATGCAGCACCTTATTTATTCTAAAAAGAGCATTTTGAGAAGCGAAATGGAAAGGAAAGAGATATTCTGACCAAAGACAAGGTTACTGGAGTCAGTAACACAACTGCTGCTGACCTCAATGGGACAAGGTGTTCCAGCTGTGGTCCCCAGAGGCTCATGGTGCTGAGGTGAAGGCAAGGAAGGAGGCAGACAGACACAGCCACTGCCCCCTGAGCCACAGGCAGGGCAGCTGCAGCAGCAGGAGAGCAGCACACCCTGCAGCTCCCCCCGCAGCCTGCTGCACACAGCCCCTGCTCCCCCTCTGCAAAAAACCCCCTGCACTCAGGCACAGCAATTTGGAAAGGCTCTTATACACACACTTCTTTCCTTGTCATAAGCACCTAAGTGAAACCACCTGAGGCATTCTAGAACATCTTCAGGAGCTTCACAGGAGACTTGGTCTCAAGCATAACATACCATCTACCATCTAGTAATGGATTTTTAACTTGAAGTTTACAATGTCCTATCTCTATGTGAAATCCTTTCCCCTCTCTTGTGAATGGGAAAAACCTCACAAAATGACATTGCACAACCAAAATAGAAAAAGGGGAAGGTTTGAATACTGCCCTCTCATCCCATTCAATATATTAGAGCTTTTCACTACACTCAGAAGTTTTACAACATAGCCCAGAAATGTTCTAACAGCTTTAGAATCATCAGGCTACATAATCTTCTGACCTAAAGCCTTCCTAAGAGCTTCACTAAGAGGATTGTAGTCCATGTAAGTTGCCTACACAAATGAAAAAATAAAACAAAACAGACCCCAAACAACCCATGAAACCCAAACTGAGAAGTTGACGTGGAGAAATGAAATGTTTATCTCTGTAGAAATTCAAAAATTCAAATCCCAAAGGAAATCATACACATGTAATAGAAAAATTTTATATCGCCTTAAGGTTTCTGAACAATGAAAACAGGAAATCTTCCAGGATCCAGGGCAAGCTGAATACAGCTGGGATGCAGACCTAGTGGGTAGCAGACTAGCTGGGAGCTTTCACCTGATAATGGACAACACTATGAAATCAAATTAAAAGCTGAAAAACAGGTTGTATGAGCTCAGTGAGAAAAAAGAGCATGAAGGGAGGATGTTCTTCTTGTGTTCAGAGTTTCTAATTCATCTTTCCAGAATGATTTCCATGTGAGGGATTTACTCAATGGTTTCTTACACTTTAACATTTGCAATTTCTCCCACTGACAGTAAGTGCCTCAAGAGTTCATAATGACTTAAAAACAGCTTGGCCATTGTAACGAACCAATTCCTGAGAAAAAAATGGAGGTACAGCACGAACAGGTACCATAATGCTTCATGGGTTTTTTCTCCTTTCCATTACAAAATGTATGAAGTAAAAATCAGAAAGAAAATTAGACTCAACATTTCATGGAGACTTGTTCTGGAGACACTCTGAGTGTTTTAGACTATTTGGGATGATATGTCATGAACTTAAGTTTTAAAAACTGACAATAATGTTGTTTTACTAGCACTCAACTATTAGATGCTGCATTTCTCCTGGCTAGGAATATCAATTTATGGGTATTGTAAGGATTGCTGACATCCTCTGTTTGTGCTGACAAGAGCAAAACTAATTAATAAGTAATTAATTAATAACTCTAAAAGACTTCCTAAAGCTTGTGCAGCAACATGCCAACCTGTTATGTTGCAACTTTCTGTGTATCAATGATCCATGCAGGATTGGTGCAGCTCCTTAACTCGATCACTTACACAAAAAAGCATTCCAACATACTTTCAATACATATAAGTCTATATATAGAATTATTATTCCTAAAAGATAATGTGCTTATATATATTTCTCTGCCAGAATCACGTTACATAATCTAGAAATGTGCCTTTTTTTTTTTTTAGTTTAATCAAATGCTACTATAAGAATTTTTAACATATGCAGAAATGGTGTAGTTCTGTATAAAGCTGTAAGTTAAAAGCTGGAATTAAATGGAAAGTTGCTGCACTTGTGCTACATTTGTTTCCCCATCCTATTTTGGGGAAGTCCTTCAAAGACCTCCATAATAACTTAAATGTCAATTTGGAAATGTTATCTGTGGAAATGGGTTTTTGAAGAGGACTACTAAACAAAAGAAAAGGTCCCATGGTTCTTCAGTTGTCAGTGTCTGCTTTAAGTTGGATCTATACTAAATATAAACACAGAGATATTATCTTAAAAACCATGAAAAGGAAAAATAATCAAACAGAAGGAATGAATAAAAGTTGCCAAAATAAAATTTGTCAGCATCTCCAGCCATCAGCACTGTCCTTACTAATTCATTAACTACTGATAAATTGACAAGTCAGGTTTTAGCAACAATAGACCATAGAAAAAAATACTGAAAAGCCTCCAAAACACCTGCCTAGTTAGCATAAAAATACACCAAACTCCCCTAGCTTTTAAAGACAGGAACTATAATGTGTCTTTGCTGACTTTGGTTTTGTCCTATCAGTTTGGACACAGTACCAAAAAGGCAGAGGTCCCAAACATCAAAGTTCACACTTTAAATTCTGTTCAGTTTGGCTCTTGATAATGTTTCGCACCATATCTGCCTCTCTGCATCATTCATTACTCGTCAGTCCCCTTTCTAATCTATCCTTCGTTTGTATTTTACCTTTTTCAACTTCCTAGAACACATTTGAGGCATTCAAAAATCAAGCACATTTTCCCTATAATCACTATGTGAAAATGCATGTCAAAAACACTTATACCAAACTCGGTAAAACTGTGAAACATCTAAAGCTGTACAGATGCAAAACAATGATCATGGTCCTTAGGAGAACCAAACTTCTCCCTTACATGTCCTTGACTTGCTACTCTAATCCTAATTTTTCTTTTAAACTAAAAGTAGTTTCATTTATTTAGAAAGCAAATGAGGAAAAAGATTTTTCTCTAGTTTTTCTATCTGTAGATTACTGCATAGAAATACATACTCAATAATGAACATTTATTATATAAGCTTATTGTATAAATAGCACTGCTATCAAAGTCTTCCTGCAAGGACCATACTGTTTTCTGTGACTCTGATATGGGGAAAGTACTTACTTCCTTTTTATTTCATATTTAGACACTACGCAGGGGATATATTTCTCCTGTGAAGCTCATTATGCAGAGATCACACTTAGAATAAGGTCACTTGTAAGGAAATGACTTGAGAGAAAGAATGTGGAAATAAATGTATAGGATAACAAATTTGCTGAAAACAAAAAAGATAAAGATTTTTTTAAAAAATAGCAAACCAGATACCTTAGATGCTCTAGAAAACTCTGACAAGGGGTGTGCAAACACTGTCTCCAGAAGTCAGAATGTTAGGTGGGTAGAATACAATTGCACAAAAGACAGAATGACTAACAGATGTGATACATCCATTCTGTCACACAAACTTCACAATATATTTACTAAAAGGGAGCTTTCAAAGCTGTACATGCAGAATTCTGTCCACCAGGATGCAAGAAACTGCAGTGAGCACTGACAAGTACTGAGCTTTCCCTGTGCTAACATTTTCTTTCTGATTTGCTATAGTATTTTGTTGTTATTACTTTAGCCTGATTTTTGCTTTTGTGCAAATTATCTGCGAAATTTAAACCATCCTAATCCACTGTATCACATTTTCCCATTTTCCTCCTGTTCTTAATTCCTGTGTTTTTCTTTTCACTCATCTCAACCATCTTCCTTGTCACCTTTTAATCTTTTTCTTGACCTTTCTGCTCTATTCACTTTGCCATCTTAACCACTTTTTCTTGTCATTATCTGATTTAGAGTGGAGCTGTAAGATTCATATGAAAGACAGTTGCTTCTCTAATATATCCAGTAAACTATATAATAACAAAGAGCATTGAAATACATAAAATCTCATCAAATGTGCATATAATTTTCAAATGCTCATTATTCTCAACAAATATTAATCACAGTTCTCACATTCCTTATGGCCTTTTAAAAGCATTTGGGGACACAAGTCATGGTCTTGGTGACTTCTGCAAATGTTAGTGCCAGATACTGCGAATTCCCTGAGCTCTACTTCTTGTGTTACTCTTGATAGAAGAGCTTTATGCAAGACTCAAACTCCAAGTCAATTATTGAGGTAAAAATTCACACACATATATTTGGATATTTGCAGGAAATACAGTATTTCAAACTTGATACATGTTTTTGTTACTACAGAATCACAAGAAAACATTAATTGAAAAGATAGCCTAGGAAAGTTTTTATTTTCAGATGTAGGGAAGAATTAATGTGTATGAAACACAGTCATCCTCTTGTCACTGGTGTACCAAATGAAGGCTCAAACACAAAGACTGTCCTGTGCAATATGGGAAACTCATAATTTTATTCCTTGTTAGCTCGAAGTGCTGGGGGATCTACAGTCCTAATCCTCAGACTAGAATATAAGACGCCTTTCTTAAAGCAGTATAAGGATAAAGGGCTGTTCATCAAGCCCATCTGAAGTTACCACAGAGTAAGATTAGAGCCAGCTGAAGATAATTTTACAACTGCACAATTCAAAGCTGCGAAGCAAACGTTCCACTAAATGAACTAATAATTTAAACATTATGGTTCCAAATTTGGTGATTTTATATTAAAATCTGATTTTATGACTATGATTATACAACATAAAAACTAAATTAAGAGAATCCAACACAGCTGTTCCAATCATGGGCTGCCAGAGGTGAAAAAATAGGATTTGTGGATTTAGAAAAGAAATACAACTCCATGAATAGCAAAGAACACAACATTTTGATCACAAGCAGAATGACAGCATAGACAGTTCAGGCATCTCTCTTAATCTTTGGATCCTGGGATCAACATTCAAGCAGCCATTTATTACAAAATAAGAATTACAAAAAGCCTAAATTTGATAGATGTGAAGAAAATATGACCCAAGGGTAAGCAATGTAGAGATGATGGATATCCAGTCTGCAAGGAGCCTGCAAAGACAGATCTGACAGGTATGAACTGCCACATTAGGGCCAGTGCAGTGCTAATGACATGACATACAGCCTGAAATGGGAAAGGAAGGTGAGGAAGAGGGAGGCAGCATGAAGCATGCTCACAAACTGGAGCTCAGGTTTACTGCTATTCCTGCATACAGGGGGGTGAGAAACTCTACTGTTATTTATGCCTTTCCATGAGGGAAAAGCATATTTGCCACCACAAGAGACCAGATGGACAGGACCCAGAGGGATATGTCTCTCAGCATGGTAGAAAACTCAATTAGTTCTACAGGCTAGGAACTGGTACAAAGTAAAAAAGTAAAACCCCAATGTGCCTATTTGAAGCCACCCATACATTTCAGTTTGTGGAACTTCATACAGAAGTAGTCCACATGCATGGGAATAGACTCTTTGATGCATGGACAGAAAGAAGTGCTCACACCACTGCTGTAGCTAAATGGAAGCAATAACCCAGAATACTGACCCAGAAGTTTTCACAGAAATGAAAACCTCTCATTCCCTCTATCTCTCACGCTTCCTGTCACAATCCTCCAAAAGGCTTTCCACTCTGTGAACCCCCATAATAATGTAGTGTAGCAATGTTTTAATTTAGATGTTCTAGCAAAATGTCCATTATGCTGAAGACATGAAAAGATTTACCACTCAGCAATATTTATGGCACTAAAAAAAAAAGGTAGAAAAACAAAGCTTGGAGCAAATGTGCTCCCTTGGCTCTGCCATTTCCTCTTTTGGCTTTAATAAGCTCAGTAACACCGAATACTGGCTCTCAAGCCTGTAAGTTGACACTTTACAAACTAATTTCAAAAAGCATCAAGGAACTTTCTGAGAAATTACCCCCATTTTACATCTCTGCTTCACTTTATGCATTTATTTGCCATCTCATGGAATAAGCAATCACTCACAGCTTGGCCTCCAGCCCTGACTCTCAGCCCTAAGCACTAAATCAACAGAGAGGAGAGACAGGACTCTCCAGCTTCTTTCATTCCTCTCCTCATCCCATCTCTAACTGTACACTGCTCTAGCTTTATCCTCTCTGCAGATGTTAACATACTGAAGTCATCTTTTATAGCCATGCATGGGATCCATTCATCTCCCCAGTCCACCGTTTAGTTTTTATTATGAACAGCAGCAGCACATACATCTCCGTATATGAGCTATGGAAAGATATAAAAGCACTTACAGACCCTCTACATTATCTTCCTTTCCATGAGGCTGAAAATCCTTGTGAAGGCCTCTTGGTCACCTTACAAATCCTTAATCATTATGATCAAGAACTTAATTCTCCTCTTTTGCAATTGGACTAGTTGCAGACAAGGTTTCTGCTCTATGGACTTGCAGTGTCTGTGTGTAACTACCTGAACAAGCAGCGTGCTGCCAGTAACCAAGGCTGATTCCTCCCAGGAGAATCACAATTACCCTTTGTCTCTAGATGGCCATGACCCACAAGTGGCCAATTTCACCTCGATGAATACCTTAGAGCATGTGTGCATATCACTGAGCGTGAACTAAATATACTCCTAATCAAATAAAAGTGAAATGTTTTCCTTCATACCACTTTGCAGCTAATAGAATAACTTTAAAAGTCAACATATCCTTATCACCTGGAACCTGAAAACCAATTAACTTCTTATTGTTGCTTTAAGAAGTTACTAGTATAACAATGAGAGATTATAACACTACTTAGCACTTACGGTGCTTTTCATCTTCAAAGCGTTTGGCAAACATAGACTAATTAATCTTCCCCAAATGCCTGTGAGGTAGGTAGGTATTCCTGTATGACACAAGGTAAAAAAGAAAAAAAACACCTCTGGCAGAAGGTTCTGCGCTTAGCTCAAGGCCACAAATTTATCCAGAACATACTGGCACCGTATGCTGCTTACAGAAGTTACCCACTGAAATCAGGCAGACACTGCAGGTGGCCATGTTTCAGCATAGCAAAAAAGGATCTGTCATGATGACAATCAGGACACATCTTGCACTGCAGCCAGGAAGCATAAAACACTAATTCTAATACCTGCCTTGGATTTTGAGAGACAGCGCTTGCCGTGTCACTGAATGGTAATTTATTTGCTCATTGGGAGATCACAAAGTCCCTAATATATTATTTCATGCCTTCATATAAATACCTAGCAAAGAAGACTGATGCAGTTCTACTGAGAAGCACTTGCCTACCCAATAGGCAAAATTTGCTCATCAATAAAGCCCAGGTAGTGGAAAGCCAAAACGTTCTTAGGTATCTATCCTTCCACTGCTTCAGACAGGTAAAAGTACTCCGGCCTCAGGTTTAAAAACACGCCCATTTAGATCTTTCATCCTACAGCTGACATTTACAGTGACTAAAAAGATTAAAGATTGTACTATCCAAATAACTCATTTTGGGCGGCGAGTATTTAAAGCAATAGACTTTGGAGTCATATTAGGATAGGAGTTGCAATTAAGGTACCAGTTTCTAAGGTCTTAAAAATGTATCCTTGACAGTATTTAATAACTTACATAATAAAATAAAATTGTCAAAGCATGTATATCACTCTTTCAGGTCCCTCTTTTCCTGAATGGTGATATTTTTCTAGCACCTAAATCTAATTTTCATGGAATAGCAGTTGAACAATAGCTGATATATAGCCACACACTAACATACTGCACATGGCTCTACTTTTTAGCACCCAGGAATGACTGTCCAGCATACTGTGAAGGAAAAGAATTCTTTTTCTTTACTTATTTGGTACATTTGTCCTCTCTTCCAGCAACTTCAAGAAGGTATTTAGGGCATTTAATCTAATTTAGGCACTTAAGTATTCCAGAATAGTAAAGTTATAAAACTATGCAAAGGAATGGTTTCTCCAGCAAAACTGAAAGGGATAGAATGCAATTAAATAGATCTTGAGACTTGGTTGACAGTGAACTGTTCTGACTGATAAATATAATGAAGTCATTCTCACTGCCATCTAAGAAGACCAAACAACTTTACCCGCAGTCTAAATCATATTTGACTCAAACTTCCAAAAAAGTAAAAATTTAACAAAACCTGCACTATCCCCCAGGTCTTCTAATAGAAAAAGGTGCCTTACAATTCAGTTTTCCAGTTTACACAGTTTGCAAACAGTGCTGTGAGGATTTTGTAAGAAAAGATGAACATGCACAAACCTGCACTAAATTCTGCCACCCGTGCTTGTGGGTCAGCTTCTGTTCCTGTGCAAAATCTCACTGACATGGTACATGGACCCCTCTGTAGGACCACTACACTGTTCTGCAACTACAAAAGTCTTCGAAATGGAACCATGACTACCTGATCAGTATTTCATAGCCTCCTCTTCCCTTTAACATGTATCCAATGGTAAATAAAACACAGGTTTTGCATGCCTGCATTTCCTTACTAAATTAATACAAAGTTTTTCAGTTATTGTGAGTCCAGGTTTGATTCATGATCTTTTTTCAATTATATTAATATTACTAAAGTATTACTTCAATTTTTTTTCCAAATGCAATTTTAAAAGTACTGCTTACTTTCTGTATTTCCACCATCCTTCCCACCCACACTGTAGTCATGCCACACTTTCAGATATTTTTCCATAGCAGTCTCCTATGTACTATCACTTTATATCACTTATAGGAAGTGGTATACAATTTCTAAACACAGGAACTTTTTTCTGTACAACAAAAAAATTCAACTTCATACTGTCAGTTTTAATTGAGCAAGAGACTTGGGCATAATGCAATACACAATCGTAGAACCAGTCATAGAATGGTTTTGCTTGGAAGGGACCTTAAAAATCATCTGGTTTCAACCCCTCACCAATGGCTCCAGTCTAACTACAAGCATTTAGGTTACTGAATTCAATTAGAGAAGTACATTTAAATCAAGTAGAAAAGCACATTTAAATCAGGCTGCTCTGTATAGCAAGATACTTTGAAGTATATGAAAACAGGTGTCATCTCCTTCTCTAACACATATCACACCTTTAAAGTAAAGTCTTTCATGGAGTTTCAGCCATTGTCAAGCATGAAATTAGGTATCTTCTCAAAATAATACAAAATTGAGTGTCTTTTTTGAAACTAAGTAAAAAAGGCTCACGGCCTTCACTTACATGGCTCTCCTCTGAGGTTTATAAACAAAGAGAAAATAAATAACTAATTTAAAAGTTCTCAAAATAGTAGGCTAAATAATCCTCATCTAAAATTTTTAAAACAAAACCAGTTTTGCAACAGGTGAAGGGGCTGAAGAAAAAGAAGAGACTGCACTAGGTCTTATTTCTCATGGATGTTAGCTGAAAGCATAATGCCCAGATGTAGTTCCAATTGCCTAAAACAGCTTACTTGCTCTTCTAGTTCTGTCAGTTGCTTTTCAAAAGTAACAAGATAGTCCCCAGTTATATAATAATTTCATGTTTAAATACTTTACAATATGTTTTAGATGTTGAGAATCATAATGACAACTATTTGAGAATCATAATGACAATCATATATTTTTGGGCTTATATTTCTATTTATGTAATTAATCTAAAGCAACAGAAATTCAACTCATGAGGAAAAATATCATTAGACTGGAAGAGACAATTGGAGAATCTCCTCTCCACAAGAAAAGATCTCATGGAATAAAGATACCATAAATAAAGCACACCTGTCTCCAATAGCAGTATCCCTTTCTGAATTCCTACCACTGGATTTTGGGAAAGAGGAAGAACAAAAAACATGTACTGAAACAACTGAGGAAGAAGAGACAGCAAAGTTCTGATTGCCTAGCAGAAAGCTTTCCAGGGATTTACCCTAAAATATCAGGCATAAAAAAACATACTGACATTCTAAATGCGAGTCAGCAGTGCCCAGCATGGCCAGGAGGGCCAGCCCTGTCCTTCACCAGGCCCAGCATGGCCAGGAGGGCCAGCCCTGTCCTTCACCAGGCCCAGCATGGCCAGGAGGGCCAGCCCTGTCCTTCACCAGGCCCAGCATGGCCAGGAGGGCCATCCCTGTCTTTCAGCAGCCCCAGCATGGCCAGGAGGGCCATCCCTGTCTTTCAGCAGCCCCAGCATGGCCAGGAGAGCCAGCCCTGTCCTTCACCAGGCCCAGCATGGCCAGGAGGGCCATCCCTGTCTTTCAGCAGCCCCAGCATGGCCAGGAGAGCCAGCCCTGTCCTTCACCAGGCCCAGCATGGCCAGGAGGGCCAGCCCTGTCCTTCACCAGGCCCAGCATGGCCAGGAGGGCCAGCCCTGCCCTTCAGCAGCCCCAGCATGGCCAGGAGGGCCAGCCCTGCCCTTCAGCAGCCCCAGCATGGCCAGCCAGGCAAGGGAGGGATTGTCCTGCTCTGCTCTGCACTGGGGCAGCCTCACCTCCAGGGCTGGGAGCAGTTTGGGTGCCACAATGTCAGAAAGATGTGAAATGTTGGACAGCATCCAGAGGAGGGCAGTGAGGATGTTGGAGGGCCTTGAGGGGAAGCCATGTGAGGAGCAGCTGAGGGCACTTGGTCTGTTCAGCTGGAGAAGGGGAAGCTGAGGGGAGACTTCAGTGCACGCCACAGTCTCCTTGTGAGGGAAGAGGGGCAGGCACTGGTGTCTTCTCTGTGGTGACCAGTGACAGGACACAAGGGAATGGCCTGAAGCTGTGCCAGGAGTGGTTTAAGCTGGGTATTAGGGAAAGGTTCTTTACCCACAGGGTGTTTGGGCACTGGAACAGGCTTCCCAGGGAAGTGGTCACAGCACCAAAGCTGACAGAGCTCCAGAGTGTTTGGACAAGACTCTCAAGCACACAGTGTGACTCCTGGGGTGTGCTCCACAAGGCCAGGAGTTGAACTCAGTAAATCCTGTTAGGTATCTTCCAACTCAGAAGAGTCTATTATTTTATGATTTTAATTCCTCCACATTTGAGAGACTTGCATAACTGCTCCAGTAACTTTCCAGCTGACACTGAAAATTTCATATTATTGTTTTACACAATAAGGGCAAAAAGTGAAACACCGGTCATGATTAATTTTTAAAATTCATTCCTAATTAAAGGTATTTATTAAAGGTTGCCATTTTTATTTACAGAATAATTTCCTGTTGAATTAGGAGGCTGTCAATTACACTGTCAACAAAGCCACAAATCTCATACTATTTCTAGGCAGAGAGGAAAAAATAACAGGAAAGTATCTTTTATATATTATTTATAAACATTTGAAATGACCTTGAAGACCTTTTGCACAAAATACTCCCAATGCCAGAAGCTGTAAATTCTCAGTAAAAGATGAGGAACACACTACCTGAAACAAGCCCTTTATTACCTGACCCTATCAAACCTGCAGGTAGTCCCCAAAGGGGCCAAACTGCTCTGCAGTGCAGGAAGACACTAAGCCATACAAAAATAATTGAAAGGACAATGAGGGAAATTAAATGGGCGCAGAAGACAGCGCTGAGACCACTGGAAGGTGAAGAGGGTATTATCCATCCTAGACTGCCATTTTAGGCCTACAGATGTGGAATTTATTGCATATTGGATAAGAATCATTAGCTAAATACTGTGTGCTTTTCTGAAGAAAGTGAAAGGGAATAAAAATGAAGCCCCAGTGTACCATCATATGTGACATGCCAGAGCACATAACTTCTTCCAGTTTGTTATTGCTATTTAAAAAGGAATAATATTCTAGTCAGGCAATAGTTTATTAATTCATTAACTAAATGGTGCCGGTTCTGACATAATTTCATACCTAGTACAAGACAGTGTCTACAGTACAGATCATAAAAAACTTCCTCTTGATTTTACCTCCTAAAGGTAATGATGTCAAGGTGACTAATGACTTAAAAACTAGAAAACAGTGTTAACCTGAATTTTCAACACATCACAGAAGAAAAAAATAAACAGCAGAAAGTAGAGTAGCAGCAAGCCTCAGTTACATGTGCATAAGGGAAATATTTTTATTTCCCTTGCAAACATTACTAGGCAAAGAAGTCAACACCATCTGCCCAGTTCTAATTTTAATGTAAAGTTATTCTAAATTGAACAGAGAAAATACATCAATGGAAAAAATGATTTAGATATTCTAAAATTAAAACTAAGGACTGTCTCACCAGGAGTGAGATTTCTAAATCTACTTTTGTTTCCACATAAAATACGAGATAGCCTTAAACAGAAAACTGAGTCACAGATTCACACAGCTCTCGGCCTAGCTTTATCCTTTTAGATAGCTGGGCTGAAGTACTCTACACATTTCATAGCATTTTTTTTCCTCTTTACATTAAGTAGCTCAGTTGTGTAACTGTAGAAGCATCAATTCCAGACACTACAGTTTTGAATCCAAAAGTTCAGCATATGTGCTGAACCCTAATTGGAGCCGAGATTAATCACACAGAATCCCTGGGATCTAAAGGGGCCTCTTGGGATCATCTTGTTCAAACCCTGTGCTCAAGCACAGTCAGCTACAGTAAGGTGCAAGAGAACCATATTCAGTCAAGTTTTGAGCATCCTGATGGATATTTAGACTTCTCATGTCACTCCAGTCCTGAACTGAAAAGCTCAACAGTGAGCTTTAGCAACCTATTACCATCTGGTTATATATCAGAGATAACCACTAAAAAAATCATCCAACACACCCAAATGCACAAATTGTGAACTAATTTACCTTTACTACTCACTGAGCAGTGTTCTTTTACTGCCCTTGTAAGCTAAAAGTAAAAGCACTGAGCTAATGAATTATTTTTATGCTCATCCAGACATACCATGTTTCCCCATATCTTGGAATAGTCTTCTTGGAACACTTGTATTTTTTTTTTTTAATTTTTAAACTATTTACATTTTCAGATTTTTGGGCAACTTATTAATGAGTCAAATAACTGGGGGTCTATTTTTAAATTGTAAGGCCTGAATGCTTCACACTTGACTCTGCAATATAATCACTGACCCACTGCCCAACATAGGCCATTTCCTTCCTGTGCATCACCTATTATTTATTCCAAAGATGGTGCACAATGCTTCCCCATCTTTGTAAAACATTTAGGGAGCTACGAGGGAAGTGTACTACGTGTGTGGAGTATTACCAAAACTGATGGAACTGGTGAAATAACATTCTCTTCCTGCAGCAAGAATGCCTTGGAACTAATGAATGATACACTCTGAATTCAAACATCTCGCCTACCTTGTCTGGTATACTCATCTGCTTCTCTGTGGACCAAATCTTTTACCCGGTTTCCATACAGCAACCTAGAGGAATCATGATCAAAAGCTTTCAAGGTTTCACTGGAGCTGTAAGACTTCTGAGTAGGCACTCTGCACTCCTCATTTTCTGCAGAAGAGTTCGTATAGCGCCGCTCCTTGTCCCGTCTGCTCTTTGTCAGGGAGCAATAAGGCCTACGTTCCTTCACATCCATACTTCATTCCTTCTCTGCGCACATCAGTCCAGCTTATTGGCAAGTCTTCTCTACATTCAGCTTACATTCACCTATAATAAAATTAGAAAGACAACCACTGATGTGTTACAATGATCTCTAACGGCTGTAATTGATCCCTAACTGTCTGGAACAGAAAGAAGGAAAGAAAAAAAGATCTGCTCAGCAGTGGGTCAGAAGCACTTCTATAAGACTTGCCAGAGCTCCATGCACGAGCTACCCCGATCTAAAACATTAGCAAAAAAATTCCTGTGAAAAACATCAACACATTATTACTCATTTTTATACAACAGATTAAAAGATCAAAAGCAGAGAGTGACTGGAGCAGAGAACCGACTGGAAAAACAGTAGCTTTTCAGCTTTAGGAATGTGTTAGCTGTCTAAGGTCTATCTGCAGGTAAGCTTTTTTTGTCTTTGTCTGAGAAGCCTGCATGCTTAAATGGCAAATCTGGTTTTCTTCTGCTTGTTGGAAACTTGTGGTATTAATGTTTGGGGTTTTATACTTTTTTGCAGACTTTTAGACTTCTAGAATTTCTGCTGCAATTGCTATTCCCAGAAAATTATTCTCAGAGAACATGTACACATAATTCCACAGCAAGCTACACAAATAACACAGGTTATATACAGGAAGGTTTATCCAAGCCAGTATATTCTATGCAAGCTGTGCTAGAAGGCAAGAAAATATTTGATTTGCAAATGACAGTCATAAATAGTTTTTTTTCCCCCTCAAGTTTTTAAATATTACAGTAAGAATCATATTTATATTACTATTTATTTTGCTTTAATATTTAATTCATGTGTTTTCAAAACAAAACTTCTCAGTTTTCAAAACAAGACATCTCAGATTAATTTCTTGGGTCTTGCAACCTCAACCAAAATATCTACATTTCTGACAGAAAGAAAGACTGGATATTCTGTTTTTGTTTTATCAAGAGAGTGCTAAAATAAAGTTAAGAATATAATTTTTGTCTTTAAGCAGCTGAGAAAGCCTATGCATATCACACAGCAATACATAACACAAATCAGCAGCAAACTCCATTTGCACTCTTTTCAGCAAAAATAAGGTTGCTTTACAACTCTTCATTTATTTAAACACTTAATATCAAACTAATTAGTTGTCACTCCTTAAAATATTTTCAGAGAGTATCAAATTTACTACAGAGCCATAACTCAAGTTTGTGAACAAGAGCCAGTCCTTTATAATTTTGTTTTGCAATTTTCCAAAAAGGTTTTTGCATTTCTTTGCTTATCTGAAGCTCAGTTTAGACTCAAGAATAGAGTTCCAAAGACTTCCATTTAAGGAAACAATCTACTTTTATATTTTCAAATTTTAAGTGGCTAACTGATATTTTCACATGATTAAAAAAAAAAGTTTTACAACACAACAGTTTACTAAATTGATGACTGTTTAGTTGTTTGCATGCCCACATAGCACATCTTTCTAGCTTATATGAAACACTCAGATTTTAAAACATTTGATTTACTAATAAATGAAAGTACTTTCCAGGAAAATCAGTTTACTAGAAATATTATAAACTCTGTGTTTTATTAATATGAAATTGAGCTGTGATGTTTAAAAATCATTATTAACAAATACACATGGGAATTCCTTTGCAGTGCAAAGCCTATCTCCCCTTTCATCTAAGCATGTCAAGACTTTAAAGGGCCACTAATTCCTAGTGTCTCTAAACTGTATCATGGGAAAACTGACATACTATTCATCATCATGACTGTTCACATCAAAGAAGAAATAATTTTTATTTTTATCCAAGTTTCCAAAATCCTTTATAATGTTAAAAAAACCAACAAAAAACCCCAAAACAATAACAAAAAAACACAATAAAAGCCAAACCAACAACCAAAACTCTTATTTCCACAATACATTATTACTATAGCAAGTTAAAATTCTTCAAGATTTAATCTATGGTGTAGCATGAAGAAATACTGATCTGCTTCCCAGAGAAGTCAATGAATTCAATAAAATTTCAAAAAGCAGTTCTCTGGGTTATCTATTGCTTTTCCAGGCAAAGAATGAAAAGGTTAAAAAAATACAAGCTGTTTAACAGCACCACTTTATGGAGACACTTCAGCAGTGATTATCCTGCCAGAATAATGAGGACTACTGGATTATTTGTGAGCATTTTTGAAAAAAAAAAACCAAAAACCATGAACAAAACAAGCAACGAAACAAACAATAAAACAAACTTTTCAGGTTTTAAGAACATGGTCTTTTTGAATCTAGCATTATACAAATCACCTGTTTACTTTCAGTAGCCTTTAACTTTAAAAATTAATAGTATCTCTCAGCAAGTCTTAGGAAACAACATCCTCAGGCTTGTGTCTGAATTTATTTCATCAGTGAATTAATACACATATCTAATAGAAGACAGAATAAAAGCTATCTTAAAGAACTGTCTACAAATAAATGTTCTTTACTGTGATCAGACAACAAGCAGAAAGGGAGAGCACAAACATATTTGCAGAACACAGCAACAAATATCAGAATTAATGTTTAAGTAGGGTAAGTCAGCAGTGACAAGCCAAACAAAAGGAGACCTGCAGACAGCTTTACTACATCTTTACTTGAATCATTGATACATTATGAATCACCTCTTCCTCTTCCCTGCAAAATACTTCTCAATGAGAAGAAATGAGAGAAATATTTTCAATTATTGAGAAAATTATTTTAATAAAAAACCAAACTGTCATTTACTGCATCTACTCAGCCCCTTTCTCTGAAAGATCACTACTAAAATACTAACAAGATTTCCCATTCACATCTTCACAGATTCAAATGAGCCACTGCAGCACAGATTTGATCATATTTCCTTTTTTCTTCTTTTCTGTTTCCTACAACATTAAAGCTGCATCTCGGGGTCTTGGCAGGGATAGACAAATGCACAGCAACTAATTTACAAAACCAGATTAAAATCTTAAACCAAGGGGAATACATTTATTTTGAGATGTATTATGAAACATTTGCTTTCATCTGCAAAGAATTTTTACCCATATGTCAATAGTTATGGTCTATCAGGTTGCTTCACCCCAACTACATGAAGTCATTTACACAGAGCAATATTTACAAAGCTACTGAACTACTAACACACTCAAAAGGATGTCAGTTCAGCTCTGCTATACACTGTTGCACGTGTTATATTGCAATGCTAACCCAAAACAGCCTGCATGGACTGCAGAAAATAAAAAAAAAAAAATTCACTGGTGCATGCCACTACTTCAAGTTTCTGTGCAATACTTTTGAAAGTATAAAAACAGGATGCTCATCTGTGTCACTGAGCATTGGGATCTCCCATGACCTCTGCAGTGCTGGGGGCTCCTGGCTGAATTCCACAGGAGGGTGTTCACTGATCACCAGGCTCACATGTCAGCTCTCATACAGTCACGCTCAGCCCACTTCTCTATCAGCTCAGCTGATTGCACAGTCAGAATCTACTTTCTCAGTCTCACTCCAAATTTTAAAAACAGCTTGAAATCATAAAGAGAAGATGCCCATTTTAAAAATAATACCTACATATTTATTTCAACTTATTTTAGAATGAGAGAAGAAGCAGAGAAGCAGTTCTTGTTGTTATCAGGTCATTGGGATCAAAGAGCTCATTCCCTTATGAGTCAGGCTACTTTGTAGACCTCTGCCCTCATCAACACTTTTAGCACAATATTTAATTACCAAGTCCGATAAGTTATTAGCAATTAATAATTAAAACAAATAAACAATCAAAATCCCTTCTTTTACTCTAAGTGCTGTAGAGACACCAAGTGCAAACACTAAAACTGAGCACAAGGCATGTTCACACATGAGCGTCTAAGCTTCAATGACTGCAGCTTCAATGACTGATGTCTCACACAGACAAAGTTGACTACTGGTGTAGTTTACACTGCATTTAAAATTTACCAGGACAGCCTTTCATCAGTTTCTCTTAGTCATCTACAGCAACATGAAATAAAATTGACATAGTGAAAAACAAAAACAAAACAAAACAAAACAAAAAAAACCCAAAAATAAAACAAAAAAAAACCAAAAACCAAATCACAGTTACTTAGCTTTTTTCAATAAAAAACACTTGGTACTTAATGCAACACAGAAAAGCAATATTTTAATTGGTAAGATGCAAAAAAGGCATTAAGATCATGCTACAGAGTTATCCAAAACACGCAGGTACAACTTTAGCATGCCTGCAGGCATTTAAAATGTTTCAGAAAATGACTGCATTTCATTCAACACCTTGAACTCCGAGTTCCTCAAAGGGTTGTTGCAGTTTGGCAGCAGAATGGCAATCGCGCCCAAGTTACACAGTGCTCCCTCCTCATCTCTCACTTGGAGAAACTTCTCCCAGCATTAAACATGATTCATCAATGTACCTAAGAATTCTAAATATACCTCAGTATTTTATGTCCTTTGATATCTAAGAATCTACAGAAGCATGGAAGTGTAAACAGGTAAGAAATAAAATATGTTTGTTACTGATCTGACAAGATAATTGTACAGAAAAGATTATGTCACTGCTTAGGTTCATTTATGGATATACTATAGTCCCTTTCAACATCTACATCCATTTTAGACATTTCTAAACATACAAAGCAAAACTGAAATTAATTCCAAGAATAATAAGAGTCAATAATATATACAGAGCTGGAATAGAAAATATTCAAAGAAAGGAAAGATAAAACTTGTACATTTCTCTGTTACAGGAGAACAGTAAGAGAGTTTGAAATACAAGGAAGCACAAACTCTCCTCCTCAGTCTCAAAGAGAAGCAGCAGCAAGAAAAAGCAGCATGATTTCCCTTCTTCCCTCCCCAAGGCCAGCAAAACTGAGATAGGGAAGGAACTTACATATTACATATCACAAACTTCCCTCCCAACATCTCAATCTAAAAACTTAGACATTCCAAAGAATCATAGTATTCCTAGCTGCAGAAACCTACATTATTAGTGAATTATTGTTATTTTTGTTATTAATTACCATTATTACAAATGAAGAGTCATTGATCCTTCCACAGTGACTCCTACATGAAAGCACAGCCTGAACACTTGCTGAGATGGGGACCAAATCTGCTTTCATGGTTCTACATAAACACAAGCAGTACAGGAACCCTAAGATTTCTGGGAGAAGCAGCAGGCTTGAGCTTCTGTCTGGAATAAGAGCAGAGGATTTTACAGGCTGCAAGCTAAGACAGTGCCTATTCTCAGCATTGACAACAGTTGCTGAAAATAGCATCTAAGTAGTGCTGTTCAACAGATACGTGTCTGCAAGTGCCATTACTTTCATTAAATAATAATTTCCTTTGTACCTGCAATTGTTGACCAGGTGAAATGACTGTAAATACTGCATTAGTTACAAATTGCAGTAGGTATAGTATTTCACAGCCTTTTAACAGCAGAAGAACAAAGCAAAATTCAACTGATACATGTTAACAGGTAGATTAAAAAGCTTAGGTACAATATGCAAAAATTAAGAAAATCTTCTGTCTACAAAAAAAACCCTTCACAATTCGCACAACTAATCACCCATAAAACCTATTACAAACAAATACTAAGAAAAACTCAAAAAGCATAAAAGAGTGATGAAATTTCCACTTCAATGGCTGATAAAGTGAGATATGTCAGAAATCAACTGAGCTGGAAAAATGACACTTTGAAGAGGTGCTTAAGATGATCTGTAGCCATGGTGTGCCATTATTCAAACTGATGACTCTTAATACATGGACATTTCAGGTCATCATACCTAGAAACTCACTTAATATAAAAGGTCTGTCTTCCAGCATAGAAACTAGAGAGAATGTATCCCAAGTCAGCCTTCCTAAGGGGGAGTGAAAAACAGATGGCCTGTCAGACAGTTCACAAACTACAATTTAAAAGAAGCCTCCTGAAGTCACTCTCTAACCCTACATTTTAGAATCAAATTAAAAACAAACAAAAATTCCCAACAAAAAAACATAACAAAAACACGCATGCAAAAAAAGAGTAGTAAGACAAGCAAAAATTATTTTGTATTTTTCTGCATCAGAGGAACAGAACACTCATATCTACTACCACAACAGGATGTAATGTTAATGTAAGTTACTTTACACAGTCTATCTAAAAATCTTAACTACATTAGAGACAGAATAAATAACAAATAAAGGTACTCTGTACTCATTACAGAAGTTTCTTGCAATAAGAGTCAGGAAAATCAACAAGATAAAAAGAGTTCTGCAGCATCCTGGTTAGTCACAGACATTGAGGATTATATAACAATATTGGTGCCATTACTTAAAATTTAAATCCTTGAGAGTTGAGGGAAAGAGAGAAAGAATACCTCACACTTTCCCTCATATGGGCAGAAAGACATAATGTAATTATGGGAGTCAAGGAGGCACATCTCAGGATTGCATTTTCCTGGGAGGGATGAGGACATACAGCAGCATTTGACATGGAGCTACAGCTATTTCTGCATGCCAGGAGCCCGTCCACAGCCAGGTTACAAACCTTAAGACAAAACTGAAAATCACCCCAAGCTGGCCACACGGATGCAGCCTGGGGCTGTGCTGGTTATTAAGTCACCAAGCAGAAAAGCCGGAGCTTGCAAGGAGAGAGGGCTGAGACACTGCACCAACTGGAACAGACTCTTCAGAGGAACTCAGGCCAGGGTGACACTGACAGGTCCTGCTCCTCCTTTGGAGGAACTGTCATGAACCCTGATCTTGAGGACAAGCATCTACCTCCAATTTGGGGAATTTGTATAAAAAGTGTTTTATCTCAAGGGCTGAAAGAGCTATGTGAGAAAGGGAAAATGAGGACCAAAAGACTCTAATAATACAGTGTGCTCCTTTAGTAAAAAGGAGGGTGAGCACATGTGATGAAAAGACAGAGGGAAAGGAAGTTAAGTGAGCAGAAATGCCGCAGTATAAAGAAAAAGTGAATAACAAAACAAGCTCAAGACACAAAGAGGAGAGAGAAGCACCCAGTAGTCCTCATTAGGGCACGACTGGGGAAGACAAGTGACACAGCAAACCTAGCAAGAGAAAACAGTTTAAGAGAAAAAACAAGTGGAGGAAGAGAACAAAGAAAACTTCAGAAGGGAAGAACTTTGTGACTCGTTTACTTCAGCACAAAGTATTAAACTCGTAGAGTCAGCACTGGGCAATTCATTACTCAGCAGCAACTAAAAAGGCCCAAGTACTTCCCTCTACTCCTTTAAACTTGAAATTCATCCTTTATGTCATCATCTCCATCCCTTCTCATCTTTTACACTCTTCTTCCATCACTGTGTTTTTACTCAAGCTATCTTAATGGTTTCCTAATATATGCAAGCATAATTCCTTCTTGAATCATGTCTCCCAAATCTACTTTTGCACCTGCTCAGAGCTCTTCCACAGAGTCCTCTTTTGTTGTGGAACGAATATACAGAAACCTAGAGATTTTGTAAAACTAAAAGAAGAGGGACAGAGAATCTGACACAAGAACAACATATAACAAACCATGAACATCAGCAAAGGTGCTGCAGTCCCTGTGTCCCCAAGCAGGGAGCACAGAACATTTCTGTATTTGGAGAACAAAGCTATCAGTATGTCAGCTTCACCATCTGAAGAGGCTGTCGATCATTCAAGTCCCCCTTCAACAACTCAGAGTTAATTTCAAAAAATTTGACAGTAGTGAGGTTTCAAAAACAATACATCTCTCAAGTCACTATAAGGGAAATGAAGTATATTACAGGTGACATGCAAGAGCTGGGCACACAGTCACAAGGCTGAGCTGAAAATATTACTGTGAAGGTGTCTGGAAATGAAAGGAGAAGCTGAGAAAACTGTAACAAGGATGTCATTGCAGACACATGGGAGAGGGAAGAAAGAAAATAGCCAAGTGTAGGTGCTGAAGCTATTGCTTTGGTTGCATGACATAGGATACACAGGCAGCATCAGTCTTGGTTTCCAAATACAGCTTCTCATAGTGAAACTGAAATGCTACATAAACAGGAGTCATTCACAAGATTTTCCTTTCCCTTATGATCTGACAGGTAACCAGATTTTTCAGTTCCAGTGTCATCATAATGAGGATACTGTTGCAGCCTGGTAACCTGGAGAATTATTTAGTGACTCATCTCTATAAAGAATGACTAGTAAGATTTTTAAGGCATACTGACAACTGTTTTAATGCTCAAGAACTCTGTTTTATTCAAAGTTATCCCCTTGCCCTGCTGGTTGACCTTCTCAAACAGCAACAAATCAAAACCACAGAGATACAAACAAGAAAATTCCAAAACATAATGAAAAATCCCCACAGAAATGAGTACTCTATATTCATACTGTCACAACATTCACTCCTAATAAAGCAATGTAAAATATTATTTACAAATGCCACCATAAGATGTAGTAAAGTACTGCTTCACTTAGATTATGTTCACATTACCAATCCCTACTACTGTATTTAACTATCCTATCTATTCAGATGGTATCAGCTGTCATGTGTTCTCTATACTCCCCAGGTTCCTGCTTCCCCCTCTGCACAAGCTGTGTCCTCTTGTCACAACCTCTAATTGTCTCTTCTTCAGCACAATCCAACATCAGCAGACAGTAAAGGCTGGAGGTTGTTTGCCCTGCTGGATCACTTCCTTTCTGCAATCCCTGTTCTAACTCCTTCAAAGCATCCCTTTGATTGCATCAGATTTTTAGCCTTACCTTAAAGGTCATACAAAAACTTTTTGTCCTGTAATTACCCCATTCCACTCTTACCTCCCAGGTTTTGTCTCCAGTTTCAACAGAACTAAGACTCTGACTAGGGCAAACAAAAGGATAACGCAGTTTTAAAATAAATTCTTTGGCTAACTATGTAAGACACAACATTTCCCACAGTAATTAGCAATTGTGTTCAAAGGAGCACATTGCTCTCTGGAAGTGCCCACACAGCCTCCTCTGGCATGACCCTACCTGGCTACCAACCAAGACCCTCCCTTCTAACTACTTAAAGAACAATTAACCCTTAATAATTCAAAGCCTTCTTCAGGAAGCTGGGGAAGTAGGACAAAGGCTGCCCTCCTCCTTCCCTGGTGTGTTACCTACAGTAGGACACCTGGCTGTCCTTCCAATGCTGCCAAATTTCAACCATGGACATGAAGCTGACGTGCTGCTGGAGAGCCCAGGGACAGCACCTGCACTCACATGTCAGAGAACCAAGTCCCAACTTTAAAATATGTTTCACTGCCAAATGATTCCAGTTTTGCAAAACAAGCACAGGCTTCTGCAGGGAGTATTGAGCACTTTCATATTATGCTTCTTTAAATTCTTTAAATTACCACTTCAGATAATACTCAGAATATCTTGGTACAAGCATTGATTAAAAGTCCTATTAATTAACGTAACAATCCACTTCAGCAACAGATCTGAAGGTGACCGTTAAAGAATGGGCTATTTCTATCATTAACAACATAAATGAAAATTTGGTCTCCAAACACATGCACAAATTAACTGTAACTGAATAATGAAAATATTTCCCAATTATCAACTAAGTCCTTTTAGATCCAATAGGAGTTTGTAGGGCAGTTCCACAGGTCAGTCACACCAGAACTAAACAATATGTAGTTGTATTTCTTATCAAGTAAGTTTAGCAAGCAGAGGTGCAAGACAAAGCCAGGAATACTGGAGGCTTCCACTCATTTACAGGACACAGAAGATACAAGCAGAAGAAGGAAGAGAATCTTTCCTATGGTGACAGTCAAGATGCCTCAGACAAGTCGATATGGGTGGATGAGCAGGTAGTTTAATTTCTATCCTGTTTCAAATATTTATAATTCCTTTTTAATATGAAACACAAAGTGGATCATCCATCTTTCCATGGCCTTACACTTAATATGAAATGACTTGTGATTTTCTTATTCTGTATTAAAGGGCAAAAACATCAGTTCCAGTATAGGCACTTCCAAGCATTAACTTTTTGCTGTATTGTCTAGATACTGGAGATAGTTTTCTGGAAACAGAAAGAGAGCATGAGATGCATGACAAGATAGGGTCTAGAAACTTTCTTGATTGATACAAATGCAGCAGAGGGGCTCATGTCACTCCAAAAGTGAAGAACTCTAGTGAAATTCAAGGTGAAGTTCTTTAACTACATTAACTCTGTTCAGAAGCATTTAGAAAACTTTTACAAAAAAAAAAAAAAAAGGATCCTGAGGGGTGGTCCAGGACTGAAGAAATGCAGGTATTAGAAAAGAAGGAAACACCTTACACCTGCACCTGAACTTAGTGGCAGCAAAATCTTGTCTCTGTATTTGCACTCTCATGTGCAACATGCTTAAAATGGCAGTACTGAGAGATCTGGTCTGTACTGAAAAATTCTGGCAGCACAGTTGAATTTACTAGAAGTCATAGCTTAAGCTAGCAAAATCTATTGTGCAGATGCAGCAATGCTGACAGAAGAGTGCACTTTTAAAACCACTGATGTAGATAAGCTCTGAGACTGGAGCCGTTCTGATTAATATCATAGGCTCTTAACGCACCCAGGTGAAAGGATGAGCACACCCAGCAGGGTGAATGAAGGGGTTCAGACTGCTCAGCTATCATTTCTGGACATACTCATCTTCTGGGGAGGGCTCATTCAGCTGGGAACAATGAATGTGCTCCTCCACACCTTCGATTCATACCCAGGCTGCCTGCTAGTGCTGCACAGAGCTGCTGGGTAGGATTAGTAACATAATTTTTGTGTTGAAGTTAATTGAGGCTTCCAAGAAGCAGGCTTCAGAAAGAAAAAGATTTAACAGAGGTTTTTTGCTGGTACTGGGAGAGTTTATCTTTCATATGGGAGAACAGGAGAAATAAAGGAAATCTTAATATTCCTGTTAGTCAGTTGGGGCCTCCAAATAACTGGATAGAAGTATATGTAATCAAAGAATTCTTACATACAATCAGCAAGCAGTGCAAACAAAACCCAGAAAAAAAGACTACAGCTGTAACTGAGAAAGACAGACTTGTACAGAGAGTTTGAAATATACTGATGGAGACTAGAGCAAAGAAGGTAAAAGAGAGATTGGAAAGTTAAGAGATATTTTATAGCTCTGTGGAATGATTAGGTATCTGGATACCTATCAGATTTTATGCCATTTGCAGCTCTTACTTAATGTTTAGAAAGCTTAATTGAACATTACAAAGTTGGTGAAATGTGTATGTGCACATACATGCACATATAAAAATAGATGTTTAATATATATGAATAAAAACCACCAATGAAAGACATGCTATGGGAAAGTATTAGTAGTAGTAGTCTTCTCCTAAATCTAAAGTAACAAAGCCCACTGTGTAGCTAACCTAGTTCAAGACAGCTTGGGAAATGTACATATCTAATCTAACTCCCCCATGCTTTCAGCAACCTTACATTCAAACCACCAAGGTGCTGATAAATTCTCTTCATGAACTTATGCTAAAAGTGACCAAATCAAGAGCACCAGGGAGCATTGGAGGGACAAGGCAGGAATGTTCTTATACCTAAGTAAGTTAAGTTTTTCAGCAGTTACTCTTCTGTCTCTCCTGAAGAATAACAGGAGATCCTCACCATCAAAAAAAAAACCACGCGTAGAAGTTTTTAAATATAGGTTACAAAGCCTATAAATGTGCAAAATACCATAGATGAGAAAAATTCTATGCTGGTTTTGGACTTTGAAGCTAGACAAACATAAAATTAATTGCCTCCAAATTCCTTTTATCTATTTAATCAACCAAAATAAAAATTTTTATGGGAACAAAACCAGCATCACTAAAAAGAGTGAAATGTTGATAATTATGTATTGCTTTGTGTTTCCTTACCTGTTATTCCCTCAGGGCTATGTTCCTCATGTTCCTCCATACCTAAGGGATAGAAGCTTTTGGCAAAGGTGCCAGATTTATCAGGGGCTGCTGCCTGAGAAATACTGTCTATCAGCAAGTCAAAACACTGCTGTGACTCTGCATCTTCCATGTCCTGTTTAAAGTATTTTTTTACTTTCACAAAAACATGGCATGATCAGCAAAACCACTACAGGCTGGTATATGACTCTGATTTAAGAGCACTGACTGTGCTGCAGAATTGTTAAATTAGAGATTGTGCCACAGTGACTCTAACAGCTACAATATAAGGAACTAATGAGGCAGCACCTTACCTCACCAGGATATCAGTCCCTAATGCTTGCACAGACCAGCTCAGCCCGTGCCATGCTTGGGACAGGACACAATGCAGTTTCCTTAGAAAGCAGTCTGTCAGTCTCAATTTCTGAATTCAATTGAATTTCTGAATGCCTTATCCATAAATCATGAAGCACTTTCGCTTCGTGAAACAAGACATAGTTCAGAGTCACAAAGCTAACATTTGCCAGAATCCTGGTGATAAAATTCTAGAATCTGGGTCTTCACGCAACCAGAGGGAAAAAAAAAGGCTTGGGAGTCTTTTGAGAGAGTCTATGTTCTCCCTATGGACTGAAGAAGAGACAAACTGGATCTGGCAGATGCTTACAAGAAATTCAGTTTAAAATTTATTTAAAATAAAAGAAAAAAATAAACAAGAAAAGCTGTTCTTTTTAATAAGCAAAATGAGGAACAATAGCTACTATAATAGCCATCCCTTCCCTTCTCTCCCCCTTGCAGATGCTCTCATTCAAACACTCATCCAACCCTGGATCCTGATGCACTGCAGCCTAATGGGCCTGAGCACCCCTGGGACAATCCCACCCCTCCCCTGCTGTGCTGGGCCTGGTGACACACAGGATGGTTCCGAGGCTGGGGGAGCAACAAGGAAGGATCTGATAGAGTTTGGAGAAAACAGGTAGTACAGCATTAGCTTATTGCTTGTATCTTCTTTGCTTTAGCATTAAAAAAAAGACCTCCTCAGCCAGATTTTATTAAGTTTCTGACCTGCAGCTATGACTTCAATCAGTCTGTTTTGAGTGCATTTGGTAGTGTTGACCGACACAGTTCTCTCAGACAGAAAATACAAGACAGATGCTCATGATTTCAGAAAGCTTTAATCTAATTTTATTTCTATATATGAAGTAGAATAATAAATAGGATTCTAGTCAATGCTGGTGAAAGGCCAGAGGCTTTGCACTGACTGGACAGCACAGAGTCTCAAGAGCTGTCTGGGCTTGTCTTCACCTGTCTGGTTTTAGCAGGTGCCAGGTGGTGGAGCAATTATTGCCTGGCCTGACCCCTAAAACACAGAGGGAACGTCAGACACCCTGTAGTAGTCACTGGGTAACAGCAAGAACCCTTTGTGTCACCTGAGGCTGGGGAAGGCTTTGAAGCAAACCTCAAAACCCAGGCTGGGGCCTGATGCAAATAAAGCAGGGTACAATAAAGCATATAAAAGCAGCCCTAAGAGGACCAACATCAAGTGAGATGCCAGACCCACTGTGAGCACCGTGCTCTGTGCAGTGGAAGGCACAGAATGCCAGTGACTTCAGGCAAATACCTCCCCACCTGCCAGTTTATTTCCACCCTCACAACCCAGAGGAACAATTAACACCAAAAATGGCAGGCACTCAGAAGTTCTGTTTAACACTCTTAAGTGTATTATTACAGATATTTAAATGTTTTCATACATTCTGTGGAGTGTAACAATGTTGAAATAATAACTGGACCACTAGAAAAGTCTCAGTTCATTATCTAGGGCACATTATCTACGAAGATTCAGAATGTATCTACAAAGCACACTTTCCTATCCATGAGAAACAGTTTTTAAAAGCAAAGAGAACTGTAAACACCTCGGAAGATTTTAAAAAACTTGGTTTCCTGAGAGGTGTGAACATTAATTTCCAGTCCCTTTGCACTGCTTTTCCCCTATTTTTTCCATATGCAGAACCTTTGTCTTTAGAAGCTCACAGTAGAGAGTAACAGTGATAATGGATGCAGCCACACCAGCTCTTATTTGGGCAATAGCATCTGACTGATGAGTAGTGTTATAGGACACTGACAACATGCTAAATAATCATGGCATAATTATTACACACTGCATCCAAGTTTCTGCTTTCCAGTTTAATAATAATAAGCTTCAATAGATTACAGAATTTAAAAAGAAGCAACTTTAGAGAATATGGTACTAAATTTGACCGGCTGAAACAAAAGAATTTTAAAGACTGTATCATTAGAAGCTAACAATTTTGAGGAAACTATAAACAGTCTGTATTTTAGGTAGGCAAAACTATTCATGAGATCAAGAAAAGCCTTACCTTCCACTGCATATCAGTTATACCCAAGACAATCTTACTATCTTTGTTTCAAGTTCATATTGCTACTATGGGTATTAAATTATTTGTTTAGATAAAGAGGTAATTTATATATCTAGTAATTACATTATGGGTTAAAAGGTCTGCTTTATTACTAACACTAATCAACTCATTGGGATTACTCACTGAAACAGCAAACTCTTTTCACAGAAGTTCTTTGTTCCATTACTGTGTAAAACCTGTAATTAATATTAACCTTTATCTTAACACCGATCCTTACAAAATTCATAAGAAAATATTCTCTTTCTCAATTCTTTGGAAGAAAATTTGTTTCTCCCACAGATCTTAAATACCCAAATTCCCAGAGACTGTTTTGTGAAATGAATCCTTTGATGAGCTTCAGAATAAGGCATTTTAACAAAATAATCAGCCCTGTCTCCACAGTCTGCTGCTGCCACCATTGCTAATGATTATAAGCTTCCAGTACTGTGAATAATTCAGAAACTCATCTGTTCCATTCAGTGTAAAGACAATGTTGAGAGAAAAAGGTCACGTTTTTTCCCTCTTCCAACCACTGACTTATGTATCCCAGGCCTGGTCTGATCTCATGATACACCCAGTGTTTGACATGCATCCCCTGACAGCTTCTTAGCAGCAGTCAGACTGTTTAGCTTAGACTCCAGGAATAATAGGAGCACAAAGGACTGACAAGTTTCAGCAGTCACACACAGAGTACCAGCACTCACGTTTGCAGTAGCTGTTTCAGATATTTGGTGTACAGTAGGCCTAATGCTTAATTACAAAATAGACAGATGCCAGCATATGTATTTTAACCAGGCAATCTGGTACTGATGCACAGAAGCAGGGGCACTTGATAAACGTTTCTTAAACAAAAGTATGAGCAGTATAATCATCTGTTTCCCAAAGACTAACACTTGAAAACACACTGCTCCAAGCCTTTTTTGAAAAGGCTTTAAATTCAGTTCTACTTTCTCTCTAATCTTGTGATTAACAAGGACATGGAAGTCTGTCAATTTACACACATATGATACACAGTTTTATTTGAAAATTATATCTGTCAGAGCAAGACAGACTCATGCAACATAGCATTTAAGGGATTAATTACTGTTTACTTGAAACTTCTCCTCCCTTCACTAAATAACCTTTTTACTTAGCCAAGCAAGCTCATTTTAAATACATACACAAAGGACATTATAATGAAAATTTCATATTTCAAAAAAGATGAGTTATAAATCTGACATTATATTGAATGCATCCACATGCACTGACCCACAAGTTTGTGTTTAACCATGAGAAAAGCTAGAGTATCCTTTGACCCTAAGCATTTTTACCCATCTCTTTCATTCTTTCCTTGCTCGGGCTGAAATCAACTCAATTGTCAAGGAAGCTGACTACCTAAAGGCATAGGAAAGATTATGACACTCTCCTTCTTAAATAAAAAGTGAAATCCATAAAAACCCCAAACACTCTCTGCAGTGAACAAACTAAGCTGTTCCCCAAATCCTTAGTGTTCAAAGAAGGTCTAGCAGGTCATGGTTTGTTACCTGACATCTTTCCCCCATTTCCTTCTTCCTCAGGAAATAACTTTAGATACATCACAATGTCAAATTTGGTCTCCCGGTTTTGCTGAAGGACTTTTCAATGTCTTCATTATTGAGATCAATGAACTCCTCTCTCAGGCTTCAGCAGAAAGAAGAGCAGCACTTTATCCTGAGGATGGTAATCTTTGTCCCAAGTGTCCTTCTCTCAGAACCACCTCCCCTAAACATGACTAAAAATTTTATTATCAATTTCACAAAATTTAAAAAAAAAAAAAACAACTAACAAACAAACACACCTGTGTTTGCACTTACTTATAGTTAATTTTTTTTAATACTTTCTTGAGAGAAAATACCAGAAATAGATATTTGTCATTCTGACAGCAGGACAAAGCCTCTGTTTCTAATTTAAAATCTCCCTATATATCTTGAGTCTATACTAGCTATCACCAGCATGCCAAAGAGTCAAAAGTGGTTATAAACTTCCCTCCTTTCAAATGCTGCACGTCTGCTATCTCCCATTGCAAACATCCTGTGTAAAACTGAGTAATCCAGACAGTCATAAAGCAGTTCTTGATCATTTTATATCGTTATCTCAGCATCTCAAAAAAAATTACATTACTACCACGTAAAGTTTTGGATTATGTCAGGTACTAAAAGATCCTAATAAACACGTAGGCTCCTTTACACAACTCTAGGAAAGCAAGATTTTTTTTTATGTCTGGTAAAGAGAGCAATTCAAATACCTGCTCTGGTTTTTTTTTTGGTAGAATTTACATATCCATTTATTCTAAGTGATAAAGCAATTTTAAGTAAAGGATTTCTTTTTTCCCTTCAGACAGGCATCATGCCTGAACATCCCACAAACAGAGAGAATAGTGGGGACTGTCAGGCTGCTTTCCTACCAATTAACAGAGGAGGTACTGCACCTGCAAATGGGAATCAGATAAGCTGCTGATCACAAAAGCAGCTGCAGGCTCTCCTTAGCCACACAATCCACCGAATCATACAATCCTTAAGGTTGGAAAAAGCCTCTAAGATCATTGAGTCCAAAGTCAAGTCCGCAATAAAAATGTGTCCCCAAGTGCCACATCTGCATTTTTTTTAAATATCTCCAGAGATGGTGACTCAACCACTTCCCTGAGCAGCTTCTTCCAGTTCTTGACAACCCTTTTGGTAAAGTATTTGTCCTAACAACCAATCTAAACACTTCCTACTCCCAGCACAGCTTAAAACTTGAGGCTGTTGATTCTCATCTTCAACAAATACTTCACCCCTAGAAGCCAGCCTGCCCTTTCAGGACAAAACACTTCCCCAAAGGCCACAGCAGAGTAAGATGACCAGCATACAGAAGATATATCTAAAAATTCATACCACAAGTGCAACAAATTACTGCAGCTATTTAGCTTTCATAAACAATAAAAAACATGATAAAAGCAAAAAAACACCCCATTATATAAAGCTCAATATAAACTATATTCAACTTATCATTAGGCACAGTAACTCCTATTTAGAGCAAAACTTTAAACTAAGAAATTGAAATAACTCTCTTATTATTCCAGGGTTTTGTCTCAAGGCAATGACAACCAATAACATCACTGTGCTCTGTAAAATTGCTGGTGATTTTCCATGTTGGAAAGGAAGTCAAAAGTTCGGGTTTCTTACACTTCTGCTGGTGAAGGGTGAAAAAAACCCGAGCAGAAGAGCAAAAAAGACAGTTCATTCAAGGCAATTAATTCAAATTAATTGATACCATTAGGTTTACCTGTCCAGCTCAGACTCCTGTTCTCTTTGCTGCTGTGATGAACACAGACAATCAGTGCTTAGGAACAAGGATTTTTTTTTTGCTGGAATTGGTTACCAGCAATAATCTTCAAGGCATACCATATTGAAAAGGAAGGCAAACAAAAATGGAGAGCTAAGAATTTATCTTCAGCTGTAAACAAGAAATACCAACTGCTATAATCATCGCCATGTACAATACATTTACTGTGTCATATGCTTCACAACAGTACCAATGCAAATTATACTAAGAAAAAAAAATCAATTAAATATTTCTAAATTATTGTTAAAACACAGCCAGAGCATACAACAGAAACACTCATGTAAGATACTATCAATTTCGATACATTTTTAAATTTTTTGTATTTAAATTATTGCCTGATTCCAAGAAACATCTAGGAAACATACACAGCTGTCTGTAACAAATCAAACCAGTTAAATCATCTCAGTTTAAGGTTAATTTTTAAGTATAGAAGTAACATGAAAAAATGAAAACATGATGAATGATGGAAAATACCTACATGAAAGATTTGCATTGTTACGTGCTCTAAAGTTTGTAAGCTCTGTGAATGCATTATCAACATAAAGTCTTAAAAATATATTTCTATTGGTTATTTATGAGATTTCCATTGTCTCCTCCTAATATGTTCACACTATGAATTGTGTGCTAAAAACCAGAAGAATTTTCACAAATTAACTGCATGCCTCTTTCTACTAAGATCATTAAACATTACTGGTAGCAGTAAGAAACACTGTTCATTAATTTTTATTGGAGGGTGGAGGAGGGAAGAAGAGGGTACTAAGGTCCAGACTCAGATGAAAACAAGCATTAAATAAAAAATGAAACCAAATGCATTTTTTGGAGTGTGTACACAGCCATATGCCACTAAACCTGCTAACACTTACATATATACTTAATCTTACTACTTTGAAGGGTCTAATGTCTGGAACAAAATTACGCATACATTTTTCAAGGTCAGACACATGTGTGAGTCAGCCTATCACTAAGAAAAATTTGTTTTTCTTGTGGAATGATTTACATGCCAGTATCCAGTTTTAAGTAAGCTTTGACATCACCTTAGAGTGATTAGTCAGAATCTCAGAATCTGTGATGAGTAATAAAAAAACCCACTGTTTGTAACATACTGGATGGAAACTATAACGACCACAGCTGTTTCTTTCATAATTGTCTCCTATAATAATTTACAATCCACATGCAATTATGCATCCTTTAAAAAAAATCTTTAACAGGATTGTAGGAAAATCTTCAATCCCCCTAATATTTTTATATCTAACTGCTCAGGTTTATAAGGTGCTTCCCAAGAATTTTCCAAACATACTTCTTCACGACAACAAAGCAAACCTAGTAGACACCACAGAACTTATGGCAATTTTTTTATTTTTAAAAGTTCTATTACAAACTGCATAAAGAACACATAATAGCTAGCTTATTTGGTGTAAAAAGTACTTGTCAGGGAAGCTCCGCTGGTGCATGATGCTTTGAAAACCATGTTTCAAACAGAGACAACTATCAGAAATCACACCCTTCACTAAAAGAAGCAACATGTATAACTGGAAGCACTCTCTTGAGAAATGTGAACTATTTAAATATATAAAAATTTACCTTTATGTGCCAAAAGAAGCCTTCCTCTTCCAGTCTTGGAATCTTTACCAATTTATATACCATCTTCACTGATTTTTCTCCCAGCAGGAGCCAGCAGCAGCAGCTGGAGGAAGCAGAGTTTGCCTCCCTTCCTCCATAGCAAGGTCAAGGTTTGCTACAAGCCAGAAGCCCCAAAGCCAAGCTCGGAAAAGGGGCTGCCAGCACTCTCTATTCCTACAGCTCTCCCCACTCCATCTGCTCTCCAGGTTTCACTACTAATTACTGAATTTAACTCAGGTAAAGAGCACAAAGATTTCAGGCATACATAACAGACACAGAACACAATGGATTTGTTAAGAGGGTGGTTTTTGTTCAAGGGTTGCCTAGCTCAATATCCCTCACTACTTGTTATATAAATCTTGCTCAGTTTACAAAAATGCATGCCTTCTCATAAGTGATCTCCAAACTTTCCCTTTCCCTTCCTGGCAAATGATCTGAATGATCCCATTTGGATCATATTTTGATCATATTCTGAGAAGATTAACACCATGGGTATAGCTACCACGTCTCATCTTGGGAGTAGAAAAGGTGACTTTCAAAGTTTTCTATCAGCTTCTTGAAAATAAAGTTGAAGACCAGACCTATCACCTGGCCCTGAGTATTCTGGGTAACTGAAAAAAAATAAAACTTCATTCCTTCATTCAGAATGTTTTGATCAGCAAAACAACAAATATTTTACAATTATTATATTAGAAGATCTTCTAAGATAATATGATTACCTTAGGAAAATCTACTTCTTTCTTACACACAGCAAGATTACTTAAAAAAAATCATCAACAGGAACAACAACATAACTGAAAGGAGGCACAGACTTTTTTTTCATGCCTAATTATCTTCTAACCCTTCCAAACTGAAAACTATTTGAGAATATCAGGAAGTCATAAGACTGTAAATACAATAAAGCACAACCATTCCCCATCTAATGGGAAAATCAGAATTCATCCCATGGAAGGATTTTTTTTTCCCAATTGACCCAAAAATTTGATAATATTTGAGAATAATGTTCTGGAGACTTCTGTCAGACAGCTGCCTTAGAGACAAGATGTTCAGATCTTAGACTCCAAAGTAGCTCTGTAGCTCCTTGAATTACAATGATCAAATTCAGATTTTTAAAAAGTAGCAGTAGTTGCCAAGAAATGATAAAAGTACCATTTGTTGACCCACACACACACAAGAAATACATCTAACACTCCACTGATGCAGTGGAGAATATTCAAACTTCTGATTTTACACAATTGTACAGTTCTCTCTCTTCTAGATCTTTCAAATTTCTGGAATGCTTTTTTACAGAAGTAAAATGAACGTGATAAAGGAGACATTTGATAAAGTTTTTTCAAAGGTAGGCTCCAAAAATCTAAGTTGGTGTGGTGTAATGGGAGAAATATTCTCTGAGAGAAAGTAACAGACAGATGATAGCCAAATAGGGTACAAATAAATGTTTTCTCTATGGACAAAGGTCCCACAGAGTTGTGCTAAAAAACATCAACCTGAGACTGAAGATGTAACTATTCACTGTCTCTTATAACCAAAGAGATAGCAATTTTTTTTCATTCCTCTTCACATTTGAGTACAGAAGGAAGCAGAAGAGTAAACTAGCTGAATGCTTGGCCTAACCAGTACCTTTGTCTTTATGCTTTTACAGCAGCACAATCTACAGCATTTCTTAATTCTGACTGCAAAGGCCACTGCCAAATGTGGTACCCTTGTTCCCTTCTACCCTTTTCCCACACATTTGCAGTGCTTTATGTAGCAGCTGTACATCAGGATGAGAGAGAAAATCAGCCAACTGATTTTGCTGGGTTTGTCTTTCATGAGTCCACAGAAGCAGTATATGAGGAGGGGGAAAACCCTGGTTTCACACCTTCACTTAGAATAAGGTTCTGTGCTGTGAAAAATTCCAAGATATGCAAGCAGCAAGCAGGTGGTTGGGAAAAAACAGTTGAAAAATGGAAAATTTCATAACTTTGACCTTCGGGTAAGGAGATTATATTTTTTACAAGCTCCTCAACTCACACAGGTTCACAGTGGGTCACAGAGCTGAAAAATTTGCCCATTCTGAATACCAGAGCTGGTGTGAGGAGTGAGGTAAATGGCACAGCTCAGGGAAAGGTCTCCTTTGGTGGTGGACAAGTTATATGGTTTGGTTCCTTACACACCAGCATGTATAAAAGAAAGAACATGGTTAGATACTCATCTAAAATTATTCATAATAGTCGCAAACCACTAGCTTTTCTGCATAAAGTCAGGAAAATTAATGAACACTAGAATATAACTGAAGAAAATTTAAAAACCTACAGGTAAATGAAGATTATTCACCTGCAGAAAGTATTTTGTTTAGCCTGAAAAGCATATTTATCTAACATGCAATGTTGCTGGTTTACAGCTATGCACTGCACATTATTTGAGACATACAGAATAAAAATAGGTATCCACTGAAAAAGATATTTCCATCTCCACACTTCCAAAGTAAAATCTACTGCTTGTAACTTCTTCATAATAGATGACTCTTCAAATCTAATTTTTTGCTTCAAATATTATACATTTATCAAATCTTATGTTCATAAATATTGTTCTAAAGAAATCACTTCCATATTAAACATTTTTATTTACAGCAACTTCTGTAAAGCAGAGAATTTTACATGGAATGTATTGATTTTGAGATAATAATAAATGGAAGCTGTGTTATCTGCGTAGATTTTCCTCAGAAATAGGATCAAGTGATAAAGTAGTGTTGTGATTTGTAAAGGTCACATACTGGCAGATCAAATCAATCTTATTTTTGAGAATGGTGTAAGATTAAAAACAAAATTCAATTTCTAAATGCTGGATTCTTATCAATACCTAGCTTGAAAGAGCAAATCATACCTGTAGCTCTAATTAAGATATTTTGATGAATTCACTGTATTAATTCCTACTCCTAAAATAGAAAATTGTGTTGTGAAAAGTCTGTTTGCAGCAAGGTTATCTTTTTACTCAGATATCTTCTGTCTCCACATCTACCCCAGCTCCAGTATTTTTTCCAGTATTGTACTATTTTTACTAGTAATAGAAAAACTGCACACATTAAAAGAAAATAAAAGGAAAAATTAGGCAATTGCAGAAATCTATTTGCATTTGGATTTAATCTATTTAACAATATTCTGCAAAGTGCATCTTGAACTCAGAGATTAAAAACCAAATCTTTAGGCTTAAAGGAAAAATTCAGTACAAGATAAACAAAGGACAGAGGTCTGCTCTACCTGATTTGAACCTCCTAAATATGTTTCAAGGAGAAATGCCATTGAAATGGACAAACAAAAGATTATGGTTTAAGAGAAATATATGTATTCAGTCCGTTTGAAATTAGTAATTCTTAGATTTGGGAGGCCAAGTAGAATTTCAGCAGCATGAAAAGTGTCAGTTCTAATTTCTTCATTTCATGAATATTCAGAAGAACACACATCTGAAGCAACACTTAGAGTTGTCTATTTTGTCCGAACAATCTAGCAAAACACTTGATTTACCACAGCTTTAGGCAAAGGATGCCTAGACAGACTAGGTGAGAATCACTGCATATTAATTTTTTTTAATTTCTCCAAGCTTAATGATTGCTTTAATAAAAGTATTTTGCTGTTGTTTGTTAATAAATAGAAATATTACATACTAGAAATACTTCTGTATTTATATTCTGTATGATGATTGCTGAGGAGCCTGTGTGAGTCTCCTGCATTAAGACTTTACAAGACTTTTTAAAAGAAAAATAAAAACTGCTTATGGATGTCTAATAGCATAACTATGAAATACAAATACCATCCAAGATTCTTTCTTTTTATTAAAAGTTTTATGCCTTCCAGGAATATTTTTTTTTTGTAAATCTAGTAATCAATATCAACACAAAGTGTTTGTTAGTCATTGATCCTGGTCACAAGCAGGCAGCAAAGAACATTTCAGATTACTGACATCCTTTTGTCCAGACTGGAGGAAGTTTATTCCTCTTGCTTTCTTGCAGATCCCAGATGCCCAGGTGTGGATGCCAGCCACAGCAGCCACCACCAGCATGTCACAGTCATTTAGCACCTTTAACTTTTGGATGTGAAAACCACCGAGGCGCCTTTAGCCAGGAGGCTCCAAGTCACACCTGCCAAAGGCAGAGCACTGCTCTGAGCACAGCTACTGAAGATCCTGCAGTGATCCTGTCTGTGACAGCATCTTCCAGCAGATGGGAACACAGACAACACACACAGCTGCTGGCTGTAGGAGCAGCTCTCCTACGTGCAGCAGAAAGTGAAGGACAACAGCAGCTTCTGCAGAGCTGAGACGATGCTCACACTATTGATGACAAAGTGATGGCAAGGAGCAAAGCTTGGTGTCTGCAACCCTGCCACCTGCAATACGCCACTCACAAACCAGGAGGAGGGGAGATGTGTTCCCCAGGACAGAGCAGACACTGGGGAGGAGCAATGCAAGCAGCCAGGGGAGCTGAGCATCCACCAATCCAAACCCCACAGTGAGAGGGGGCTACCTGGATGTGTGGGATGGGGCACCTCGACTGCCAGAACAACTGTCTTAGGGAGACAGCAAGAAGGAAGAATAAGGTGAGAACAAAAACACAAACAAGCCAGAAATTCAGCAAAGGGGAAGAAAAAACCCTAACTCAAAAACAAAACAAGGCTGTCACTGAGCAAGAGATACCAATTTCCAGGAAGGAATAAGGGAGGTTCAGCTAACCACTGTCTGCTCCTTCTAGGCCAGAATTCACGTGTAGAATATCGCATTCTAGACCAATAGTGAAAACAGAATAAAATTAATTGCTTTTTTCCCTTTACACCAAAATGTAAAGTCAACATAAATCAATTTTCCAGATTATAATACAAACGAACTTAATCTTAGTCATATATTAAAACTAAAATGTTATTTCAAAGTAAGTAAGTATGCAGGTAAAGTTAATGAAAATAATAACTGTATGCCTATGCTGACAGAGATATCACAATTTCATACTGTTATTATGACAGAAATTTTTGACCCCTAACTATTCCAAGACAGGTCTTAAGGATAATTTATCACTCTTGCCTTTATATCTAAATAATAAAGAAATTACTGTCAGAGCCTTGCAGGGTGTGTGTTAAGGATGCTTGAACTACTTTTCTGTTTAAAAGGAGAACATTTATTTTGAAAATTAGAAGACTAATCCCAACAATACCTTTTCTTCATAATTACCTGCCTGCGCTGTGGCTACTAAGGAGATACTAAATTACATCTGAAAAAAACTCATCCAGATCTCTGCATACGCATAAAATATTACTGTATACAAAGACAAAACATTAAAGTGGAAAACTGTTTCAACAAAAAACAAAATTTTCAACTTTCAAACAAAGTAGGAGACTTTAATGTCTCTCAAAGGCTTCTGGATAAAATTTGTCATTTGTACTTGAAAATTTGCCTACACTTTTTAAAGGTTTAGACAGAACTAACTTCAAAACATAATAGCTTTCAGAGCTACTCTCTGGTCAGTCAGTGACATCTAAGTGAATTTGTCATGACACGTAAACACCATTTTGGAAGGAACTGGTTTTCCTTAGTTCACATTTGAAGCTAAAACATTTTGACTGAAACAAACACAAGCCTCCAAATAGGTTCTGACCTTTGCATAACTGATCACCCCTTCCCAAGTTCTGCAGCTGTAGCTAGCAACAACACGCTAATGAACCATTTGCCTGTATTCAACAATCTCCAAAATGCCTCAGCCCTCGACACTTTAAAAAAAGCCCCACACTTTCTTTGGCTGGAATTCCATGGTAGGAACATTCTATCAGCTCTACAGATGTGACAGCTGGTTCAATGTCAATATAGGTAAGACTCAAGTCCAGAGCTAGAGCTGTTGCTGCTCTCGGGGTACACAGCACCACAGCTCGGGAGTCGCTCCCTTGTCTCATGGCCCTCGCTCGCAGTGCAAACTGGCAGCTCCCACCCTGCTGCAAGATCCAAACACTAAAGGACTGCAGGAGATGTCATACGTGAATCACAAAAAATGTACTCTCACTTTAAAATCTAACAAATGAGAACCACAAACAACTTAAAACTTCATTTGAAAATAATTCACCTAAATAAGATAGAGAAGCTACAAGAAAACAGCCTTAAAATATTTTTAAGCAATATGTATGACACAAGAGCTCCAATTAAAATTCATTTGACTCATGTAACTCATTCACTGACTCATGTTGTGCTAAAATGAAAACACTGAAAGTAAAATATACGAGACAGCATATTCAGATTATGAGTAAGAGAGAATGGTTTCATATTGATCCCCAAAATTAATTGGAAGGCAGCCAAGTTATAGAACAGTCAGAAGAAGAATGAATGCTTCTTTCATACACTGCAAATACAGAGACAAAGAAGGGATGGAGAGAAATGAAACTGTCAAGACAGGAAGTTCAGACCACAGGGTACTAAAAAAATGCCAACGTTATATATAGTAAATGACATTTCCAGGTAGAGGAAAAGTATCAGTTGAGAAGTTCAGGATCAAACACACTACCAAGGTTATTCATGGAAAGTCTAAATAGCAACTATACAAGAAGAACAGTTGATTTGTCCCCAGGAGAAACACATTCATGCGAAGTATTTAGAGGGAAAGTCAGAACCAGCAGGGAAAGAGAACAGAGAAGAGTCATTAAAGGTGTCAAGGAATATGTACAGCTGAAAATCACAAGCACAGAATTGTCACTCAGCAGCATAATTTAGATCCTGTGTATAAGTAAGAGCAAATGGCCAAAAAGTGACCCTTGTGAGAAGGACTCGAGAGAGCAAGGGTCTTGTCACGTAAGAAATGAACAAATACACACCTTTTATTTTTTTAAGAGATGTGTAGAAAAATGTCAACAATAAAAGGATAGGGCCGGCAACTGGATGAGAGACTTGTAGAAATACGGTGGTTATATAAGGAGGAGAAAATGAAAGAAATAATACCTGCACAGCGACTGCACATTGTTTCTCAGAGCAGTCATCATTATCCTGAGTTAGGTCAATCTCTTAACAACTGTTATGGAAAAGACTATGAGTAAAGTCTAACACTGACTTCTCTTTTTACTATGAAACAATTAATGATAAAACTGTTTCTTAGCTGGAGGAATTTTATATTGGGCCTTCTAGAGACATGACATCTAAAACTTTTATTAACTGAGCAATCTAAGTCAACTCTTAGAAAGCAGAGCAGCAGGCAGAAAGCTCACTCCAGATACTGGATACATTTACCCATTTATTTGAATTACCTAACTAGATAAAAATTGTAAGGCAAGAATATCACTTGTCAGCTACATATCAGCTACAAATGGTGCTGCACATTTCAGGAACAAACTAGAAAACTCTCTAAGCATCTGACTAACTAGCAACTCAGTCTGTGCCTAGGGTTCTGCTCAGAGCCTGAACAGTGTCTAGATCATCTCCTTCAGCTTCTCTGAAACTAAAGATTTGATAGAATATGCATAATATCTCAAGCAACTAAGTTGTCATCACAGGAAACACATAACAGTTATTTATTTTACACAATACAATGACAAAGTAAAAACCAGTTTATGAGAAAATAGAATGACTACCAACTTGCTCAAACCTACTTAAAATAGTAAGAAAATAGTACTTGTTTTGTTAAGAAAGAAGCCTTAACTAACAGCACATTTTGGTAAAAACAATTTTGGGGGTTTTGTTTTGGTTTTTTGGGGTTTTTTACTACGCAGATATTGGTTGACTATTAGGAGTTGCTTTACTGCCTGGAAAACAGACACATGTGACATCCCTTTATGGCCTATGTTTGTTTGGTATGTCCTACACACAGGTTAGAGGTGAAAATGGGAGAGCTCTCTCCAGTCTTGCAGTTTTCACGTGAATTAAGCAGAGGCCATCTAAAGAAGCATGCCTGTAAAGCTGGAAACTCCTGCATATTTTTGCCAAAACTTTGCCTTCCAAAAAAACCCACATCAAAACAGAATACTAGAAGCTGCCTTTTATTACTGAGATCAGGAGAACTGAAACAATTAAAAAAAAACCAAAAAAACCAAAACTAAGTAGATTAAAAAATAAATTATTTAAAGGTTTTAAATCACAATGATGCATCATATGCACAGAGCATATAAATACATAACATCCTAATATTACTACATTTAAGTGTTCTATAAGGATATGTGTATGATACACTGTGACTTAAAACATTTTAATTCCTTTGAAGAAGTTCTATAGCTTTAAAACCTGCTGCAATTTTGCATGGCTGCTGCCTCTTACATTCCTCAACATGAAGTGACAGATTCTGCAGAATACTTACTTAACTAAGAGCCTTGGCAGAATATGCAGGCTCTGATTTTATTGTAGGATTGTAACTCTATATACACATTACCCAAGCTTCTGCTTAGAATAATGGCATCAAATACTACAGTAATCTCAAGCAAAGTTTTTGTTCAATTGATTTTTCTCATCGTCTGAACTCCTCTGCTTAAAAATCTTGGTGCTTTGAAGCATCTAAAAATTGTTAATGTTCAGTACAGAAGACATCTCTGCTGTATTGCCAGACCAAGACTCAGTGGACAAATCAGAAATACAAATATGTTACAGAACATAGATATTTGTATTTTGTAGGACGAATTTTTCTCCCTGCCTCAACTGGTAATGGCAAACATGTGCTAAGTACTTATGCAAAAACCTAACATAAATAAATGTTCAAAAATATACACTATATATGTACCTACATATTATATGTGTAGTTGCTAAGACATAACACTCTAAGAATAATCTCCCAGTACTATATTAAAAAACCAAGATGAATGAATGAATATTGCTTATTTTCAAGTTTTAAACAGTGCAGTTTTCCAAGCCACACATGAAAGCTGGGAATGTAACATATTGCTCTGAAAACACTGAATAAACCAGCAAAACAGGGAAAGTTTGTTAAAAACACAGATTGCATCATATGCCACAAGTAGGAAAGTAGCTTTGCCAGTGTTTGAAAACCAGCAGCACAACAACAAATAAAACCCAAGTTTTTTTTTATCAAATATTATTTCCAGTCATCAGATATTGAAAAACAAAATAATAACTCATCTTTCATTCTTAAACTACAATGAAGAAAGAAATTTAGTAAGTACAGGGATCAGTTTATGTATCACACAATAAATCAGCAAATCTTCTCTATCTGTTATAAGTGCATAATGTTAGCAACTGTTTCATATTCAAATTGAAAAGGTTACTGTAAAACAGAATAAAGAATGCATCTTTCATCTTTTCACTGATTTTATTTACAGTGTTTCTGGCTGAAAAAAATGCCTGCATAACATATAGAGCTTTGCTATTAATATACCACAATTCTCCAGTTTCCTTCCAGAAAAAGTAATGCTTATCTCAAAAAAACTCCCAATCTCTCTATTTTGTACCAGAATCTCAATAGGTTCCACAGTCAAAGACATCAAAGACTCTTTTCTTCAATGAGAAAGGCTTGAGTAAAAAATTGGAACAGCAGAGATATCCCTCTCCCAATCTTTTAATCTCTGCCAGCGATTTTCCTGAAGCCATGCTACTAATTAAATGTACTGTCCAGATGGGCATTCCCTATATTCTGGGCAGCTTAGCACCACAATGGCCTGGTGCTAAAGCCCTTCCTGCTTCCTCCACAGCAGCTTCTGTGGTTGCACTGTGCCATCCGTGCTGCAGGACCCAAAGTGCACAGGAACATTCTCAGCCCAGCTCTCCTTAACACGGTGGCTTCACTCCACTCCCACAGCACACAGATACAGAGTGGCCATGTCAATCAAGAGCTGCTCATGTCAGACTACAAACATGGACTCAACTGCTGACAAAGAAATCAGATTTATGGGAAACCAAAGAGACTGAAGCCCATTATCACCCACCCATGCAATAAAAGCACCTCCATCCACATGGGAAGGACAACTCAACAGTCATCTGAAATATGTCATCTTTCCCTTTCCATTGCTCCCTGCAGAAGAAACGCAAGTTATTCTTCAATCCTGAAAGCTTTAATCAAGGAATTTCACAGATATTTTTATTTTTAGTTGGTTTACTGTTTGTTTTTAATCAAAAACTTTCCATCAAAACAAAGTGGTAACTTGATGGCAAGATAATTCTGTTTGAATATCACAACACTACTTTAGCTGGTAGTCAGCCTTCAAAAATTCCAGTTATTCAAAGAGAGAAAACTAACTTGAGAAGTAAATACATTAGTAAGAAACAATCAATCACAGAGAAATAAAACAGGCTAAGAGGAGGACGGTACTTTCAGGGGAGGTAAGCAATCCACAGAAAGAAATCCACTTTAATAACTACATTTGCCAGAATGCATGGAGCTAATTATGGTTCCAATATACATAATGCATTCAGAAACCTCAAGTAACAGACATTACTACCTGGCATTTCCAGCATAGTTGTTGAAGTATACTGATTGTAAGCATAAATGTTCGTATTACAAAACAGGCAGATGGTCTGCTTCACCAGAAACATTACAGTTTGACATTTGTTATCAATTGTACTGATTTAATACTAATGAGAGTAAATGGAGACAGATTTGCAAAAATCTGTCTCTTGGGAAGATATATGAGTACCTTTAAAATCTTTTACTTCATATTTATCATGCTACGGTACCAAGAGGAATAATGATGTATTTTAATAGACAGCACCACTCTGATATTTCCACAGAGTATTCAGGCCAGGAACCAAAACCTACCTGAGAATAAATTTCTTCAGGAAAAGAAGCAGAGGTGCTGCTTCACTAACTCAGCCACAGCAGCAAACAAATCACCATTAAACCCACTTTTTATGATAATATAAAATACCATTATATCCACAACTGAGGCTTTTGTTCACAAGTGCAGCAATTTGAAGATATCACAGCAAGGGTAAGCAGTGCTTATTCTCCAAATGCTGAAGTGCTCTGCCCTTCCTCGCTGTGTCCTGCTGACTGCATGCTCACTGTGGGCTGGGGAGAGAAGAAGAGCCACCAGGTTACCCCAGGACCATGAGGTACCACAGCCCCGAGCAGCCAGGAGCCCAAGCAGGGTTAAGCAGCAGAGCCTGCCCCATCACAGCCACTGGCTGCGTTATGGGCAATGGTGTAAATCAGAAACTCAAACTGACAAACATTATACAAGAGGCATAAATTATCGGTGCTTTCTCAAGCCTAACACTTCTCCTTACACTTGTTCTTCATGCAATTGCTTCAGCCCTTAAGAAAAATTAGGGCTGGCTATGTTTCTCATAACAAAGCAGCAGTGAAAGTGTTCCTTGTAAGTCAGTGTCTGGTCATCAGCATGTTCTCATCCTCTCAGACTTTTGCTGTTATGAAATGCCACTAGCATTCCTTGTCTAGCAAGATACAGCAAGGCAGGGACACAGAGCCTCTACAACAAACCAATACCACAGAAGCTCCTTTTTTTATTTCCTTCAGACACTTTCATATTTCCTGTTCCACTTCTTCTGCAACACCGTAGTGTGACCAAACACACAGTGATTCGTTACTTTCTCATTAATAACAGCATCAATTCCACAGAGATTTCCAAGTTTCTCCAAACGACTTTGAGTAACAGCACAATTTAAGACTGAGGTGTAATGACACAGCGTTATGTTACAATTCAATTGCTTCACTTCCATTTATGTCAGACACTAGGATTTGAGAACTGATTTGGACAGACTAATAGTGAACACCTGGATTTCTTCTTTTATAGCCAGAATTATCAGTATGATTATTCACTCACTATTTCATTGAAAGCCAATGCCTGTTTATAATCCCAGATTAGAATATAGAGGCTTTATTATGAAGCAAATTTTTTTTAAATTATCCATGTACTATAACAAATAAATATATTTAATATAAAGGTGCTAAAAGTAAGCCTTTTAACTTAACCTTCCTATAAACTATTGATAAAAAATAGATTTAAGTATATTTTTCATTGCTTGGAAAAACTGATTTCAGCTAGATTACAAGATCCTGAGGGTCAGGCATTAACTATTACATTTTCCCAATTTTGTAATTTTTATAGCAAAGACATGGTCATTGCCAGTAACTTCTAAAGTAAGATTAAAAGCAAGATTTATTCCTTGCACAGATTGCTGTATTAGCATACTGCAAAAAATACGTACTGTACTTCTAGCAGACATAAAAATGCCTCTGGTATGAAGTCAAGAAAATTGAAAGTAAAGTCAGCTGTACATGCTGTAACACACTTTCTCTGAAGCTTCTACACTGGAACACAACACAAATTAACTGTCATGTTTAAGCAATTATCTTCTATCAAAACGATCAAAAAACTAATTTACACAAGAGATACAGTAGATGCATTTCCAATTTTCCCTCTAGCTTCCCCAAGACAGTGCAAGCGATCTAAACAAATACAGTCAATCATTTGTGAGAGTGTGTATGCAGGGAAAGAGTGCTTTTTAAAATTATTATTTATTCTTAAATAAAGGGAAGAAGTGTGATCTTCCCTGTAAGGGATAGACTGGAAATAGAGAAGATATGTCAGTGAATGTTTTATGTATAGGGATGTTATACAGATCAATATCCTACTTTTAACTATAAGAATTTTTTCTCACAGAAAACTGATAGTACAAATGGATAGTACTCAATTTTCCAAACAAGCTTTTTACAGGGTAAAGAGGGAACTAAATGGAGAGAAAAAATTTTATATTCAGCATCATGAAACAGATTTTTCTTCTTGTGACCTTGAGCAAGATGTCTGCTCCTATCTGACAAACAATAGTATCTAGAATATGAGCCATATCACGCCTGGGTTCCTAATCAAAACATGCAAACAAATCAGTGTCATTTGGCAAGGGGAGAGGGGACTGGTGTCCACAGATGACACAAACAGAGGGGAAACAAAGATAATTTTTTCCTTCATTCTTTCTAGTCACTCTTGGAGATCTACAACAGTAGACTCTTCTAATCGCTTTTTATTAAGTGCAGGGCTGTGTGTTATTTGTACAATTTTCGTACTTTAAAGTGATTTACTGGAATAATTTAATTTACCTACACTGCTACAAATATACTCTATTGTCTGCATGCAATATGCCAATTCCATTAAAATCTACCACAAATAGCCTAATTTTGAAAAGTGACTACAAAAACAATGTTTGAAAGAACAAAGTTTTTTTGTTACTGAAAATATGTCTCCTGGAAATATGAACTACTTCTTCTCTCATTTTTTTTTTTTGTTTTCCCTTAACCCTTCATAAATACCATCTCAAAGCCTTGTGTTAGCATTGCTATTGAACCGAGTGTTTTTTGACTAAGCAACAATATGTGAGTAGTTTCTATTCCAAACTTCATAACACTAAGCTATTTGTAAATTATTTCTTCTAAATTCAATCAGGTGCTTAAACACTGCCATATGCCAGGCAGTAAATATTTTTTTTTAATTGCTAAAGAGATACAACAGGTTTTTGCTTTTTTAAAATCACAACAGAATAAACCCCACCAATTCCATGACCTCTCCAAAACTGTTGTGGCTTATGAAGCAGTGATTTACAAATCTGAAGAGCAATCATCCTAAATCAACTAGAGGAGACTGATACAGTGATGTATGAAAACAAAGATGGAGTAGTGCACCATTTAAAATACCTTCAGTTTTGGTTTTGGTTAGAAGGTAAAGCATGCTCCTTGGCATAGAGGCAGTAATAAAATAGGTTGTCTTCTCTAAAAACCAAAGCAAAATCAGAAATTAGGAAAAAAGTAACAAATTTTACTTGTATCACTCAGTAAACTGTTAAGAGGTGAAAATAACTACTATGAAACATACAGAGGCAAAATCTATTGCTAAATCATGAATGGCAGTTTGTATCAGAAAACCTGAATCTTTTTGTTCTGAGACACTCTTGAACCACCTTCCTTGGACACAGACACGGTAGCAGCACACAAATCAGCAGATGCAGGTACTTGAACCAACACTTGCAAATCTGGGAGTAAGCCTGCACAGTAGCTTAAGCTTTGAGCAGACAACAACACTTACCTCCTCTCTAAGAGCTTCCCTTGGCTCTTAAGGCTTTTTGAAGACCACCTCCTGATGGCTCTGGAAAATCACCAGGTAAAAGTTCATAGCCTTCTTAGAAGCCTTCACACTTCAGAAACTAAATATGTAGCACATCAGTTATGACAGTCTGTGGTTAACTTTCACTACATTCCCCAAATACAGAGGTTCAGTTTTGAAATTTGATCAATATTTACATCATCTTACAAATCGGATTAATTGGTAAAAAAGTTGCAACATATTCTTTAAGACAGTTCTGAGGAACAAATTATTTGTTACCCAATGTGAATGAATCTCCTGTTTGCAAATATTGATGATGGTTAATGGAAATATCACATTGTTAGAAGAGTCTGCAGACTACATGCATAAGTAAGAATCAATGTTGCAAGTAAAAGTCTGAGCAAAGACAACTGAAGTAAACTGTACATTCTATCTATTGTTTAATTAGGACCCATCCCTTACTTTATCATCTATAATCCTAACAAAACTCTGGGATCTGCACAATAACAGGACTTGCATGTCAATCACCGTCATCTTCTAAACCAGAAAGGTGGATGTGTATTTCCACAACAGAATTAAGATTAGTTTTCATGAAACTTTACACAAGGGTAGCAACCCTATCTTCTGCTACTCCTAGCCAGGTCTGTGCCAAGCTCCTTGTCCCATCCCAAAGTCTGGGGTCTCCCTGTTACCAAGGCTCACCTAAGTTAAATATTTACATTCATAAAGTAAATTTTAAGGCGGGTCCATTCCCTTGCCTGCATCTGCATTCATCCCCTCTAACACTCAGGCAGGCAGGTGTAGGCACAGGCAGGGACTCTGACAGCGTTCATGAAACCGTGATCCTCACCCCATAACCCGGCTTCATCTGAATCCAGCAGGCACTACAGAGTGAATCCAGACCTGGAAACTGTTTCTGCTGCAGTTTCTTCAGTCACTTTTCAGTTCACTTCGGTTTCTACAGTCACTTTTTGCTGAAGCATCTTCTCCCAGCAAGAGCACAATACAAATGTATGAGGACAGACAAGCATTGCTCTTTCTTGTCTACTCCTGCTCTTCTCCTGTCCTGGTGACCTCAAGCATTTACCAGTGAGATTCTGTACATAAGTCAGGTGTCCATACAAAAATCAATTTGGAGCCTTGGTAGCTAGATTTCTACTGTTTATTTCTCATTCTCCTCTTTGCAACCAGAGTTAGGCATCACTACCAAAGGCATTTCATCTTTACTGATACAAGCTGGAAAATGTCACATTATCATACCGGTCTGAAACTTGGACTTTGTGGAGAATGCAAAATAAAAATTCAGTCAAGGGTAGGGAAGCTGAACAAGGCAGTAATTGTTGACATATATATACATACATATTTGCCACAAAAATCTGAATGCAGTGGGGGAAAGCAGAAGATGAAGGAAATAAAAAATGGATCAATTACTGCCCAGGAAAAAAGTGTACCTTGGGAATAGGGCCTATGACAAACAAGCTCACTAAACCAGCAATTATCTGAATATATTTTTTCCCCCCACATCACACAAGATAAGACAATATTGTGGGCTTCCTCCTGCTGAAAGGCCACTAGCAGTTTGGAATAATGAAAACTCTTTGAGAGACAGTAGTTGTAAGGCAGAATTACAGAGGCTTGATGGATCTATCCATGATTGATATAAAACTGAACATATAGAGTGTATTTTCAGGTCTTATCATGTGTGTAAATTCATAAAAGAAATTCAAGGGACAGTTTTAAACAGATTCAATAGTTCTGTTACAAATAGGCATATATGTTATGAAGTGTCCTCTGGCTGAAAGGCAAAAGTATTGCTATTTGAAAATAGTATCTCAAGTTATGTTTTATCCTGTCCAGTCACAGTAATTCTTGCAATGATTTCCCTTCCTCTTTTACCAAGGGGAAAAAATCCATGGTCTTATTGGATTCTTTAAGCAGAAATGACATTCTGGCTCCATCTAAGTGTTTTAGCTTGATTTTTCCAGAAAAAAATGCTATTATGAGATGACTAATCACAAAGTCATAAAATTTGAACCATGCTGTCCAAGTTCTATCAAATTTTGCAAGATACTAGATGTCTCAGATATGAATTTCACAGAAGACAGAAACCTAACAGAAACAATAGGAGCCAACAGTGATTCTTGAAGAAAGACAGCCACAGCTTTGCCCTCTTCCCTTGAAGAAAAGTCACTCTACTACTAATCAAAATTCATGTTCTATTTGTTGAAACCACAAGCATGACATCCCTAACACACAAAAAAACCATTGAAAGAAAGTAAAATGAAGGGTACATTTGAGGAGCATGGCAGGGAGCCAGAGCACCTAACAGTGGGGACTAAAATACATAGGCAATGAACCTAGAAAGAAAGTCAGGTTTTAGGTCTACTGCTCATGAAACAACTGCACAGCTATGGAGTATTCCCAAGTTATTGCACCTAAGAAAGAAAACCAAACAAACAACACTTGAAGAGGAGATACATCTAAAACACACACATAGATAATATGAGTAAGTCAATACCAATTAAAAAGAAGGGATGAAAACCACTGCAATTATTATTGTGACTGGATAGTTTTAACTTTCTTGGTAGCATGCAATATAGCAATGTAGATTTGTGCTGAGGTGCCTAAACAAAAGACAGAGCATATCTCTCTACATCAAAATGTCCAAGTAATATGATAAACAATGATATAGAACAGTGGAGAAAACCTCCCACCATTTATTCTTTATACAAATAGACACTATTTGTATATGAAGACTGTAAGCACACATGCATCCCTTTAAAACCCTGGCTTTCAAAGTAGATTTCATTTTTATCCCCTTCCTCTAAGAAGAAAATATCATTGAGAGAAGTCAAATAAAATAAAGAGAATAACTGATGCCCCCCAAAATCCAGAGCAGATACAAATCATTGTTGACTCATATTGTAAATTGTCTGTCCACTACAAGCTTTTAGAGTAATGCAACAAGGAAAAAATGTTTTTCAATCACTGCCATCCATCAACTTGGTAAACAAGTAAAATGTATACTCTGCCATCTGCTAGCTATTAGTCTATGTAATCACAAAATATCATGTAATGTAATCATAAAAAACCACTATTATTACCTACTCTTTCAATTTATAAGCAAATATTTCTATCTGTCAAATGATTTTATGCTAGCATGAGGCTTGAACCTTCTGTGCTGCTTACCATCAATCTAGTCGTCAATCTAAGATAAGTCTGTCTCTTGTTCAGTCCTCCTGCATTTGGGAAATGCTCAGCATGGCACTGCTGTGTTTGATCCCAGAAGAAATCACATGAAGAGAAGGGTCAGTCAATGATCCAGCTGTCAAGGGCCTGAACAGTTTAACAGCAATGGCTATGGGAGTAGTCTTGCTCTTGGTCAGACTGGCTTAGATGGTCAGAGAAGTCTCGTTCTTGGTCAGACTGCCTTAGATGCTGCCAAGAAAGAACAGAATTCTCAGTTTTCAGATTATTTATTTCTGCATCATATTCTAGTTACTCTTGATACTTATCTTTAAACATATTTCCATGAGAAAGAGCACTAGAAAAGTTACAGTTTTCTCAAATTACCTCTTTTAAAGGTAGAAATAGCTTTTCTAAAATGCTTAAGTCAGAGTAATAGTGCTTTTTTCCCCCACAGATTTCCAACCAAAACTATCCATTAGAAAGCAAACACATTAGTAAGAAACTCTGCAGTGAGACTAAAAAATCATACTGAAAGTTTTTCCACTGATATGTACTACTAAAATATGTTTAAACAATGGAACTTGATCTTGTTCCTAGAAATTTCTCAATAAACTGAGAATTCTTCACTATTTTTACCAGCTCACAGAACTTGCCAGAGTTATTACACCATCAGACCAATAGCAACAAGAGGTTCAGTTGGCTAGAGCTAAGACACTCATTCCCTATTAACTACTTTTAATTTATGGCAGAAAACCAAATATTTTATGGCCCTACTTAAGCATATTCTTTTTCCCACCAGGTAAATGTCAGAACCAAAGGTAATAGTGTAAGTGACACAGAAGCCACTACTTCAGCTGTACATGACTCCCATTTGTTCCTGAAGGTGATCCTCTGCCAGCTTGAGGGCTGGAATCTGCTCCTGCAGCGACAGAAGCAAGTGGAACAGCACACCAGGGGAATAACTGGGGCACTGGTGGCCTACCAGGCGTCACAGTAAATTAAAATGGCAACTTTTTAAAGATAGATCCACTGGGCTAAGATTGACTTTGAAACTCTGCATGGATAAGTCTCTCAAGCTACAGAAATATCTTTTCTTTCTTCAGATCAGCTATTTCAGAGCTAATTTCCATATAACCTGTCAGAAACCTTGATTTTCTTTCATGCCTCGGTCAGTAAAATTCTGTCATATTCCACAAACACTACCAGTACACCTTGAAGATACAGTCCAGGATCCCAAATCAATTAACAGTGTAATAGCACAGCTGCAGGGACAGGAGAGAGACGATGCTTTTTAAAACACAAGTATGAAGTCTGCACCACTGGAAAGAGCGACCTTCTTTGCATCTTGGGTTGTTGACACCACAAGCATGACATCCCTAACACACACAAAAACCATCGAAAGAGACTAAAATGAATGGTACATTTGAGGAACATGAAGGAACACCTGCACAACCAGGTTTTTCTTTGAGGCAGTAGCCACTCAATCTGGCACATGGTGCTGCCAATCCAGTTTTGGAGCCCGTCAAGTAACAGAGGTCATGCAAATTACTGAAACAAGGAGCAGACTCAACCAGATCGCTCAAACACATCTGTCTCCTGAATCTAAACTTTTCCAAACATCCTTTTTCAGGTGTTTGCTAAATATTTCTGCAGTTTGTATGGCAGACTGTCCTGCAATGGAGAGGAATTAAGAGTCCAAAACCCACATTTAAAAACTACATTATCCATGCGGCAAGGTTACCATTAAAAATTATGGAATAAAACGTGTATAATGGCAAGTGAGATTTTCCATTTAAAGGTTAATATTAATAAAGAATGTTTCTCAGTTTATGTATTTATGTAAGTTTCATGTATTTTGATGCAATCTTCATTACATGTTTGCTAGAGTCCATGACTCATACCACAGGAAAACAGTAGCAAGATTCTATCTGCCAGCATCACTCTCTCATTTTCTCACTTCCTAAACTTTGTGTGTCTATTGTATTTGATTTTGATATCTAAATGTATTCTATATAAGATTTATGAAATTTTAAAATTAATGCTGTCATAAAATGTATACATAAACAACAGAAATAAGATAGTGATTTTAAGGTGGTTTTCAGTCTAGTAGAGGTTTCATTTCTTAGAGGTACCCTCTAAGTCTATTCAACTTGACCATTATTGTCAACCTTTACATCAGTGACTGAAAATTCAAAGGAAGTCTCCAAAAGCAAAGGCATTTTCTTTTTTTTTTTCTGGATCAATTCTGTAATTATGCCATATAGAATATGGCACAAATAAGGAAATTTAGTGAGTCACAGAAATGTCAGACTTCAGTAAATGATTGCACAATATTTTTCAATTAGACACAGGCACAAAGAGATAAGTAAGTGTGGGGGGGAAAGGCAAGGGGGAAATGAAAAAACAAAAATGCAACAAAAAACCACAAACCAAAAAACCCAACACCCCAATGACAAACCAAAACTTCTGGACTATGCCAATTCAAATTCCCTCTGCAAATTTTAAAACAGGCTCTTTCCCTAAGCAGCGAAGCCACATGCCTCTGTCACCCTTATAATACATAAGGAAAAGGGAATGTCCCAAGAGAAGAACATACAATGGATATCTTTAACCAGAGAAGCTGACTTATGTTAACCATTATCATGTAAAGTCATAAAACAGTTTGCTGGCATCAATTCTATACTTTTACAGAAATAAGTATTTTTTAATTTGTTACAATACCTCTTATTTAGTCTATCTATTTGTTTTTAGAATTCATAACTTCTGATTACTTCAGAAATTCTAAGACCACCTCCACAGAATCACACCCAAAAGGCTCAGTTTGTAGCCATTGCTGGTTACTGTAAAAAAGAATGCAGAAAAATGCCTGCTTGGCCATTTTCCTGCTGCATTAATATAGAGGGAAATTTACCTCTGTCAATAGTTGACATGATAAGCTGCCAGCACTCAAACTAAAAATGTTTACTAGGCTAACAAGGCAGTGATTCTCTGAGCAGCGGCAGCAGAGAGGAGCACTGCTCTATTGTCTAATGGTACAAACTTGACTTCAACAAAAACGACTGCTATATCTGCCAAACTGGCCAGAGTGAGCTTAGGCAAGTGCAAGCAAGACCACCCTGTCCTGCCCCATGTCAGAATGGCATGAACAAGAGACACACATGTCAACATAAAAGTGCTTCTGGGAAGTAAAAAAGAAGAAGCCCACAGGAGTGAATTGCTATTGACTCAGAATTGTATTTTGATCTTGTACCGGGGTACTGGATACTCCAGCGATTGATTTATTGTACTGCTAAGCCCTAAGATATTTTTAAGGCAAAGAAACAGAGGTATTTGACTGAAGAGATGGAAAGTGGGATGTGATGTGCAGGGCTGGAGCTATGGAGAAGTCACAGCAGCAAACTGGAGGGCAAGCTCTCAATGCCATGGCTGAAGAGCAGGTGGCAAGGAGATGGGGTAAGGTGAAGTAAATGTAGAACTAGAACTCTGCTTTCTCCCTCCCACACTGCCAAGTGAATCTCAACTAAATTTATTACTTTTTATACACGAAAAAAAAAACCATAACTTAATTGCTGATTGAGAATGTGTATCTGCAATAAATATCAAAGTACATGTATTTTCTCATAAAGAAAAGGCAGCATAACCAGAACGTAAATTACAGCTATAAATTCCCACCCAAATTTCTGACATTATCCATTATATGCAATTCTATTGTGGATATGAGGTCATGATAAGTAGATTGCTAAAGCAGCCCACTACTTTTAAGTGACAATGCTCTCATTTGAGACATCAGTTAGGGGAGATATTAATAATCCAACCAGAGTTCAATTTCTTACATTGCAGTCAACATTTTAACTCTCCAGAACAAATGGCCAAACAGGATTTTAACCCTATAACAAATGACTATGCAGCATTTTAATGACCAATAACAAACAACTGTGGACACAAGTGTAAGGTATCTTCCCTAGCTTTAGATGACTAACTAAATAAGGAAGATGAAGTCTTGGATGCAAGATCAGCACACCTATTCATATTTTCAAGAAACATAATTATAAAACCAAAACTATGCACAAATTGAGGATTTACTTGCATATCCTTCAAGATACAAATAATACTATATTATCAGGAAAAAAGTATTTCTATTCAGCATTTCAGATTCAATTAAGTATTTAGTAAAAGTTAGGTAATAGTATATTCACTAGGACTATCTAAAGGAAAATCTTTTCATACAGCTAAATCTTTAAATCATCAACTGGTTTTGTTAACAACCCATACTCCACCTTTCTCAGCCTGGACTCTCATAGCTGGTTGGAGTTCTTCACGTACTAGATTTCCCTTTAACACTATGTAGGAACAGATAGATACTCACATACTTGACAAAAAATAAGAATCAATATATGATTAGCAGCACAATTGTTACAAACACACAGGGTCCTGCAGTTATCAGAAGGGTGTATCCAGGGATTCTCCAAAGTCCAAATGTCTGATTCCTATCTAATAGGGTCTTAACCCTTTTCTCTTGACAAGAGATTACCAAAACTCAGGGGCTATGCTCCCATTTTCTAAGGCAAAGTCCATGCGTGGCAATTTAGTTCAAGCACTTTGAGTTCAAGTGGCTTTTAACAGGATCAGAGACCAACAAATAAAACTAAGTATACCAGGTACATAGCTGTTGTTTGCTTTGTCCCCTGCAATGGTGATCCAGTGACCTAGCAGGTTAACCTTAGGTGAGCAGAAGTGTGGTAATATTTCACTACATCACAATCCATTCCAACTTCTAGGTTTATATTACAGAGAAGTTTTAACTTCTACTACTAGTACAAACATGTATTAAAAGATATTGAAAAAAAAGAAGTCTTGGAAAAATACACTACAAAGTTTTCTCTAAGGATATATAAAATTAGTAACAGTAATGTTAGAATATTTCTTACAATACTTCAAAAACAGTTTCTCAGTCAATTGGTCAAAACTTGCAGAGCACAGTACATGGATGGGTTTTTCTGACACATGTTTGGAATGACTGGTGTAATTGACCAGTTGCAAGTACCCCTAAGTAAGGGAAGCATACTAAACACATTGGTTTTACTTTAAAAATGTGTTCCCAAAGTATGTACCCAAAGATATATTTTGGAAAAGACATACCAGACAGACTACATAAACACCTCCTCTCCCAGCACTTTCATCATTACTCACACAGACAGCACCTTAGACTTTCGAAGACATTTGCTATGAGGTTTCAAGTAAACTAACTTCTTGTTCCTGAAAATACCATTTGCAGCAGTGACAGCTTTAGTTCTTTACACTTCATTAGCACTGCAGTCATGTCCCTTTCTTCAAAAGATAGTAGTGTTCATACAGAAAGAAAAATAATTTTCAGAGACATGAAAAGTGATATAACCTTTCGGATAACTTTATCTTCAATGACCTATGTTATTTTAGATGCTCCTGATTAGCTAGAGGGTTACATGAGAAAAACCCTACACCTTCCCACTTTTTTCCCTTCAAGAACACACCTAACAGCAATTTCATGTTTTAACTAGATTATCAACTAATTTCAGACCCTATATTCTATAAAGTATATATTCTCCCATGAATAATACAATCCTCAAGCTATGCAGCTTGATGTACACATTACAACAGTTGGTTTCTTTTTTTTTTCTGAATACAGCTGAAAGTAATAGCTCTTTACAGAGATAGGTGCAAAAACCAGAGATGCAAGCTCCTCATCTCAGCCAAGAATGCAGACTCGGATTACAAAGAGGAGAAACAAACTGTAAATGTGTGTCATCTGTGTTATAAGGCAACAGAACTCAACATCTCATGAGTTACAAAACACTCTCTTGCAGCTCCAATATATCAAAACAGATGCCAACAAGTAAAATCCTAACAATGATTTAAAAGCAATTCACTATTCTTAGAGTGCATCAGTTTAAAAGCCCTAGATCAAAAACAAACAGGCTTGGTGTGTTCAATTAATCTGCATCTTACCCTGAAGTAAAAAATGAGACACCCAAGCCTGCATCCCCACAGCTTCGTAATGAGAATGGCTAAGGGCTGGAACTACCTGCCAAGAGAGGCTGTGAAATCTTCATCCTTGGGGAATTTCTGAGTCTGACTTAACAACACCCTCAGCCACCTGACTCCACTTTGAAGGAAGCCCTGCTTTGAGCAAGGGGCTGAGCTAGATGACCTGAAGAATACCCCTACAACTGTAATTATTCCCCAGTTCATCATACCACACACTGGAGAACCCTTTAATGAGACACTTACAAGAGCTGATAGAACTACAAAATACACATTCATGACCTGAATTATGAGTTTCCCAAACAAGGAAAAAAAAAAGAAAAAAATTATATACAACCCTGTAAAGGTGATTTTTAGTCAAAAGTCAGATGGAATATCTTTCAGTGAACTAATAGAGATGCACTATTTTCACAGTGTTGCCAAGAAAGAACTGCAGGTCCCAGGAGCTCAAGGCTCTGAAGAGGCTTTGGCACAGTCCCTTTCCTGGTCTGCAGTGGCAAACATCCCTATTCTTCCCTTCAATTAGGCATTGCACAGAGATGATTAAGCCTCCTAGTAAGAGCCTGACCTCGTAAAATCTTGTTCACCATGTGTGCAGTGCTTCACAGGGCTCCAGAACTTGAAGGCATTCTAGATTAATCAGTCATAGCACAAGGAAAAGGAGTGAAAAGGATAGCACTAAACCACAGTGATTCCAGATTAAGGTTTTTACTTCAGATAATGTCAAAACAAATCTATGCACATGCAAACAAAACTGTAAAAGCACAGTCCTCTCCCTGCCTCAGTTTCCTCAATAACAAGAACAAACTGCTCAAGCCAAAGCTATTTTGCATATTCAGGCTTCTCTTAACACAGCTTTTTCTTGTCCTAAGGGACTTTCGCAGCTCCCCTGAAATTGTGTTGAACAAACTTCTCCTTTCTCCAAGTATTTCCCAGTGCTTTGGGAAATACTGCTCCCATTAGAATTCTTAGTTCACTTTGCATGATGACATGTAGATCAGACTCACAAATGTCTTCTAAACCTCTTAAAAGATGATTAACTGCTTCTGAGTTCAAATGTGAAAAATCAGTTTAGCCAGCAGCTATTCCTTTGTAAAAGATGCTCCTTTTAATAATAATTTTTAAAAAGGAAAACATTGACATCATTATTAGGCCTATGCCAGGTAAAAGTTTTGCACCCCATCATTTGTGGATTTTATTTCCTGTGGTGTTTTCAGCCCAACATTTATCCATTTTCCACAGCCTCACAGCAAACAGCATCAATGTGCAGAAGACATGAGATTACCTGACACCTCGCAACATCCTGTCAGCCACACTGATGGGACTTACAAGTATCACAGAGTCAAATGAAGTTTATGAAATTTGTAACAACTTAAATCAAAGTTCCCACTACTTCTGTCCATTCCCTTTGCCATGTCCATAGAATTCCTCTTTTGCATTGGCATTTTAATGATTGCAAGGTGCACAGTTTCAGAAAGAAGTAAAAATACTCCAGGAAGTAGGAGGAGCTTAAGGTAAATATTTGCTCTGCGCAGCATTCTGAACCAGCCTTGATTTGTTTTATATAAGAACAGGCAAGGACACAAAAAACCAGTAAAACAGTGCACCCCTGCCTTACTTTTGCTTAGACAACAACAGAACACCAACCTCACAAGTGTGAGTCATGGTTTAAAAAAGACAAATACAGCTTTTTTATTTTTCCAAAAGTAGAAGTACTCGGTGCATCTATATCAGCATTTCCTCCCTGAAACAGAAAATCATTGAATATACTGTGCCTCCCTGAGTTTTAGTTTTTCTGTAAGTATTTATTGACCTCCTAAATGACAATTTTTTGGCTGAATTTCAAGCCAGCTGTTTTTTTTCAAGTTGAACTGGATGTTTTTTATTGGATGTTTTTTTTTCCTGGCCTCCAACTACAAGTAGATGGAAGCCAGGAAAAAAAAAACCCAAACAAATTTATTTTATCCATTACAGAGCCAATCAGAATGAATGCCTATAGTCTATGACACAAGAGAATTTTTCCTGAAATATCTAAGCTGCTTCTGCAGCTTATTTTTTAATCTTTTCAAACAGATTTTTTTAAAAGAAACTTTAAAAGGTTAATGTCAATCCCATTATTTCAAATAGTCTTTACACAACTTAAGAATGTTGCCATTCAGTGTTGCCCAGGAATCCAATTAGACTCCAAATCAGAGTATCCAAATTACAAAAGTACCACAAAACCTACTGTGCTGCTGCTAACAGCATGCTAGATGATCATGTTTGTTATGCATTTTAGGAAAAGTTAATTCTCACATACTTTCTATTGTACTACAGTCTGTTTCCACCTCCCCTGCCCACAACTTAGCTTGCACAGATATTCTCCTTTACAACAGTACAACTGTGAAGTCCCAATTAGACTGAATAAATCTGCATGTGATATTTTAGCCCATTCATAATATTGAAATAATTCTTTGAAGTACTGTGCAGCACCATATGGTATTTTATCCAGTTTCATCATTTGTACAGAATAGCTTGCAGTGATTTGTTACACAATATTCTGAAATACACTGCAGCTGTAGTCTGCAGGTATATAAGCTTTCTACTTTTTGCATTTCTTATTAGGATCTCAGGGATGCTTTAAAAACCTTAGCAGAAGATCCACTTATAAGGGTAACAAGTCCCTGAAAAATCAGCTTCTATCCAAGAGGGAAAGAGATGGAAAACAAACAGTTAAAAATTAAGGTGTACAAAATTAATTTTATGGTTTCTCTTTAGATACCTATAGCTCTTAAAATAATAGAAATCTTGGAATTAAGGAGATGGGTATCACCTAGAGATATTAGTATGCTTGGGACTATGTGCAAACTTAATTTCATTAAAAGCATTGTCTGTTACGCTTCCCACTACCAGCACTTTCTTCATTAAGAAGAGCAGGTAATGACTTGAATTTGCTTTAGCATTCCATGCACATTGGATGCATGTGTTCAACTGCCTTGATTTTTTAAAAAAAGATGAGCCTAGCAGAACCTCAGTGTGATACATTAACAAGAAAGGATTCATTAACAATCTTCATTTAAAAAGTACTTTTTACGTACTCACACAACAAAGGGAATTTTTTCTGCTTCAGCCCATTCACTCATCCTTTATATTTCTGCCTTTGAAATTCTGTTCAGGAGTCCTCTGGAATGGAAATTTCTATACTGCTGTTACCAGGCATCCCTGCATGCTGCTGCGTGCCCCCTCCAAAATGCTATGCACCCTTTTCCTTAAATACAAAATGAAAGTGCTTGGCACCATGGAAAAAAAAAAGCCTAAATACACCTTTTTTAGACTTCAGTTATTCTTTTCACCCATCTGCACTGTCAGGCTCTACAGGCAGTGTGATTTGCAAGCCATGAGGACGCTGTGGTTTGTGCAGCAGACAGGGGTGGGCAGGCTGGCAGCTGCAGGTAAAGCAGCACCACTGCCCGACCTCTACAGATCTCCCCTGCACTTGATGACAATTATTCACAGTGGCAAGGCAGGCAGATGCACCAAAGCAAAGCTACCACAGTCCCCAGCCCAACATATTCATTCACAGGGTCAGAAACTTCCCAAAACATCAGTGAATGAAAATCATTCCTTAATGGCAACGCAGTCAGTCAGACCCTATACTACATGTTGTAATTATTAAATCTCTCTGTAACCATAGGTAAGAATAATTTTGAATAATTTTAATAATATTTCAAATGAAACATGAAGATGAAAATCTAAAAAAAAGTGAACACTAGTGAATATATATAGGTAGAATATAGTTTACAGAGAAGACATCAAAGCACTGCCTGTGCAAATTGCAGATAACAGCCTTATAAACAAACTGGCAATGATGGTGGGAAAAATGTCATTTAAAGACAACAGAGGGTCCTAGAATATTAGCTGTAAATACATACAATAAGTAGAAAACAATTGTTTATCAACCTTACCAACAAAATCTGAGATAATGCAGGAAGGACAGAGCATTGTTTCAGGTATTTTTATGATTTTGTTCAAACTGTCCAACATTCCATAAATTAATCCATGTACACATTCCCTCTTTATTTACAGGTGCATTATGATGTGCTTATTCTAACAGCAACCTAACCGTGCACATGGCAAAGCATGTAAGCATGGTTACAATTTTCACTCCTATGAGTCCTTTGTGGTTACCCACCAAGCAATGAATTTTATTACTATAGTGATAAAGCTCATGTATGAATCTTACAAAAGATGAATGACCTCATTTTTCCTCAAAGGGGAGTTCCACTGCTACAAGAGCGACGGCTGGCAAAATAATTATGCCATCAAAAGACTAAAATGATTCAGCTGGAACTCAAGCTCTGTCAGTAATGCTGCTCACAAATATTACTGAAAACACTTATGATCCTGGCAAAAATGGCACTAGAAGACTGTGACAGTTTTTCAGATAGGCAGTATTCCAGAGAATGCTGGGTAAAGTTAGAGAAAGAAATAGTGAGAGAGATGATTCACCTGAGCCAAAGTGAAATTTGAAATTTATGTAAAAGGATGCATTCATGTACTGGCATTAAAAATTATTAAATCTCTAAAATCCTGCCTCTGGAGAGGTATCCAGCAAGCATTATAAACAGGAGCAATACTTGTTTTCAATGGATTGGACATTTAAGCCTTGAAATGTAAAAGTTAAAGCTTGCAAAAAAATATCATGCATTAGTTCTTTTACGATAGAATTTATTATAATAGCAAATTCTACCATGCACAATGGTTTTTCATATTTGGAAGAGTATTTCCAAGGAATACTTATGTATAGCATCTGAACACTCCCAAATTAAAGAATGTTTACAGTAGTGTTACAAACAAACAAGAAACCCACTGGGCAGCTACTTACAATGAAATATAAATTATCCCCCCCCAATTTACAAAAGACGCGGTTATAAGTGAAAACACCACATACAACTAGACAGAACGCTAAAAACTGATTTTACAGGTATTACTAAAGGCAATATTTAGCTTTTTATCATTAAAGAATAACAACATTAAACCCTCCCTTAAGGTGATTGTTTCTATTGTTGATAGATCAGTAACTCAGATTTCAAAACTTAACCTCTGACTAAAAGATACCAAGTCTTTTTAGGTCATGGGGTCCTACATGAGGTCTCTCAGAAGAAGGCATAAAAGTCCTAAAATAACAAGCACACACACAGGTTTCTCTTAATTTGCCCTGTTGGATTCCCATAATAAGGGCTTAATAGCTCCAACCCCAGAGCAACTCTGCAGTCATCAACAAGACCATTTACCACATGATTTAGCAAACGTGTTTCCAAGATTTTCATTTACATGTGCTACACAGAATTGAAATTAATGTAGGGCAATTTATGAGTAATATTATTCTGGGATTCACAGTTCTTTGCATAGTCGATCCAAGAAAGAATCTCAATTTCCCAGAGGCCTACACAAGTCACACAGTACCATCCTCTTCCTCTCCACTGTGCTATGGGAAGCCAGTCTAGCATTGTGCTCTTTCCTTTTCCAGATCAGGACTTGGGTTTGAAGAAAGACAGTGAAAAAAGTAATAAAATGCAGTCCCATTCACACAAACCCATGGTGAAATTCACATTGTTTGCAACACCCAAACAAAATACACGGCCACCTTTCAGAACATGTGTTCTCCTTACCCCAGATTACTGTGTCTGTCTGGGAACTGGAGCACCATGCAGCCATGTGAGTAACAGCCCAGCTAATTGTCAGCTCTGCCTTCCTCTGCAGCACCAGCAGCTGAGCCCTCCAAAAGCGGGAAGCACCAATGTCAGGCAGCGTGCTGGCTGAAACCAGGGACACCCAGAAGATTGCAGAGACCATGTAAACTGATGGATCAACGCTGCTCCTGGCTCTCCCACTCACTCTACCTTTTCCACAAACTTGTATGAGGGGAATGTGAGACCATCATGCACACTGAGAGGTGAGGGCAGGAACCCATTTGAATGGCCTCTCTTCCCCACCATCTTCTCCACACTTAACAATCCATACAAATAAAGTCTACCCACATAGCTCATATTATTCTTTAAAGAAAGTAGAGTACTCCAACAGAGGACACACAACTCTAGCTCAAGTCTTTGCAGTACTGATTATCTTACAGATCTTGCAACACAAACTTCAGCTCAGCCTTGGGGTTGCTTACTTTTTTTTAACCCCTCTCCCTCAGCTCTAAGGCAATGGAATCTACTCTAACCTTACATATTTTTCTTTAGTGAAATGACAGTCATGGTCAGTGCATGCTCACCACCCTGGTTTTATTCAGTTTAGTCCTCCAGCCCACCAGCAGTAATTGAAACATACACAATTAAATGTGTCCACACAGAATGATGGTCTAGCACTTCAAATAAGTGTCTTCTGAAAAGAGAAGTCTTCCCTCTTAACAGACTTAACAGTCAATTAATTTTGTCAAAATTATTTCATTCTGACTATATTCTAAAGGATTGACAACTAAGTACAAAATAAAATATTTCATTCTGACCATATTCTAAAGGATCCACAACTAAGTACAAAAATCCTTACAGTCTTTTCCATGATCTCATAAAAACAAACAAATAAAAAAAGATTCAGTGGAGTATGAGGTCTCCATACGAGACCTAACTTGATATAACCTTCCATGTAGGCAATGAATTACTGATAGTTACCTTTGCAAGCAGAGTTCTCCAAGCAGTGCCAAAGCCACCTGGCACTGTTTCTGCTGGAGATGAAAGTAGCTGTTTATTTCACATGAAGAGTCATCAGAAGTCTTTAAAATCCCACACTGTCCAAATGGACACAAAATGGAAGGAAGTTATGGTGGTGGTGTCTCCCTATGCATCCAGAAAACCCACACAAATCTTCAACCCTAATTTGTATTCGGGACATACTCTTATCATCTTGACATGTGTGCTTCTAGAAACAGAAGAAACTAATTTGTCTTAGGTAATTTTTACTCTTTTGGTACATCATCTTCCAGAGCCTTTCAAAGACCTCTCATTACAGCACTGAAATATTCGTGACTAGATGGACAAAAGAAAACCATCAACAGAAACCAGACCTGGTTTCTATCTTCTCCTCCTAAAAAATGAAAAAACAAAAAGTGAGCAAACAGGAGAAGCAGGAGATAGGAAGCAACAGCTTAACATCAATTAATTTGTTTCCAGAGAAATAATAGAAATAAATAGTGCAAGATGGATAAATGACTGAGCTGCCATCTGCTTCTGTACTCAGCAGCACTTTGGAAATACAGCTACTACAGTGAAGTGTTCTGCAAATACTGCAGCAAAGAGGGCACTATGTAAACTGAGGGGAGTGAGGCAACAAAGCAACACCGATACCCACTCATCTGGAGGAGTCACTTACATGTGTCACCTTTCTAACCACAAAGCAGAGAATCTCTTCAGACAATGTAAGCCCCACGTGTGTTCCAGATCTGCCCGTGCCAGCTTGATGCTCCTACACCTGCTGATATGCAGAACTACCCACACAGAATATTTATTTTGTCCAGAAGCATTCCTAATACCTCAGAGTAATACAGCCCTGCACAGAGAGGCATCTACAATTTTGGTTTCAATTTCCTTAAAATACAACTAATCTGATCACAAGCAGACAAATACAACAGAATAATTATGGAGTACAGAAGTGTAAATATTAGCTTCTTAGTTTTTGGAAAAGTATGTTTCAGCTACTTTTGTGACAGATTATTAGCTAATTTACTACATGTGCTGGCAATCAGTATTACTATATGTACATATAAAGCTATTTAAAAATATATCAAAATTTATAACTATCTAACTATACTAACCATCCAGAGATGTAAATTCAAAAATTTATTTCTGCAGGTACAAATTCCACTCAACTGGCCACTGTCTTAGTGACTGATAGATAAGAAAACTACCAATATTATCTTCATCCATCAGGTTCTCACAAATGGCAATTGCCTGAAGAGCAACTTTTGTAACTTCAAGCATGTCACAATTATGCACATTGGCTCATAATTCTTGACTGTTTCTGCTTCCTGTCCCCAAGGTATGAGACCAAGAAATCCTAACACCTCAGAAGCTACAAAATACTGCTGAATTAGCAGCACTACAGAGTAACAGAGATGCATAAGTGCACGTGCAGGAAAATAACTAAATTCAAAATAAATTTCAAAATCCTCTTTAAAAAATTGTAAAAATTCATCCAGAGGCATACTATGTTAAAAAAAAGGAGAAAGTGAAAAGCAGAAAAGAGCTAGGAGAGAATGCTAGCACATACAAGTACAGGCAGCAGGAATACAGCAGAACACACTTGATTTCTTTTGTCTAAGTGCTCATATGCATCAGATTCTCCACATCTCTCATGCAGAGCTCCTTTTTCTCACACCACTTCTCAGGTTCTGGTGAAATAACTCTCCTGTTTTGTGTTTGTTTTCACACCAAATACATGAATACTGGACTTCTAGACAAACATGCAGATGACTTTTATAATTTACATCAACTTAATGATCTACTTTATCTCAGGTTTAGACAACTGTGAGAATTACCATTTCTGAATAGTGTGTATTCACTCTCTGTGAGGAAGTAGCACCAGACTCTCCCATGATTTTTTCTAACTATAAAGAAGAATCCTGTTAAAATGTCTGGCTCAGAAACAATGGCAGAATTTCTAGACAGAAAAAAACAATTTATTTTTTGATCAAAAAATTCTAATACAAGTATTTACTTTCAAATTAAGTTACTCTTCCCTGTTCTGAAAAGAATTTTAAAAAAGGAAGTGTCTCAGACAGTTCAGTTGATGATTAAGGCATTTACAATGTGTACAACTGCTGGAAGCAAAACCGGCAAGACAACAAATCCATCCAAACAATCTGGTGACATAATACTAAATTGTTACTCAAAAAACTCAACACACCATTTGTGATCTTAGAATCTTTCTGTTTAATTGCAATTAACACTACATGAATAGAGCTGTCTTGGGCTGTGCCCACCCAAGCTTCTAGAATTATTCTGAAATTATCCTTTTATCCAGTTTTCATGGTAAAGCTTCTTTGAATTAAGCAAGTACAGTAACAAAAAGATTAAGGAATTCTGGGTTCAAGAAATGGTATGAGAAAGCATTAGTCATTAAAGAAATAAGTATTTCTCAGGGTATGCCAGCCTTGAAAAAGCTAAATGCTGGAAGGTCAGCTTTAGGTCAATGTACACCTCATCCTCTACCCTGCAACACAGGAAAACAAAGCTCCCAGGCTCTTCTTGAGAGACAGCTAGGGCTATCAAAGAGACATCTGCAGATCTCTTAACAGAGACGCTGATCTAAATCAAACACTCCTGGATGCAAATAGAGCATTAAAGTCAGATGACTTATGGAGAAGTTCTAAATTTATCATGGAAAGATAGCAGCAGCTTAATTAAGGCTGTTATCAGCTTCCACTATGAATATTTGCTATCAGCTTTCCATTTCTCGCCTCAGACATCTGACTTGATTTAGCAACTAATAGACATTAGACAGAGTTCAGTACTTGTGGAAAGGTTATGTACAAATACACATTTGTCAGATTCCAATTTTCATATCTTTTACCATGAATTACTAATTTCTTCAAGTAGATTTGCACAAAAAGAATATTATTTTAATTAAAGCACCTGCTTTTGATAGTTTAACTGGCGATGCTAGTGGCCTGAAAAGGAACATTTAGTTCACAAAGGCATTCACTGATTGCTACACAAGTTTGTTTTATTAATTTAACTCCAAAGATTTTCAATAAGCAGAACAAAGCATTGAATTTGTGAATACCTCACAATTTTACAAGATTACAAGAGGTCACGAAAATTACTACCGAGTCTCTCTGTACTGAGAGTTCCATAAGCTGCTCCTTTGTTCTGCAGATAACTGAGCTCTGTGTGTGAGCAGTATTCTACCTTGAACACTGGCAGTGCACACATAATTGCTAACCTGCTTCCTTTAGTTAAGGCTCCTTTTATCCTTGAAGTCTGTCTTTTCTCCACCTTTTCTGCTTTATCATCCTTGCCAAGAAATCCAGATGTTTACAAAACCAGATTACAATTAATAAAAATTTGCACAATTTTTAAGTGTTCACAAAGCCTGACTTAAAAAAAATAAAAATAAGGCAGCATGAAAACGACTGAGATTTTTCCTCTTCTACAGCATTTTTGCACCCACTTTGTGCAACACATGAACTTAGCCCCTGAAGAGCCAGTAGGCTGCACAAGGCAACAAAAAAAGCAAAGTACTAAAACACAGTTACAAAATTATCATCACTTGGAAACCAGACATGATGTCCCAAGGTGACACTGAAAGGAAAAAGTCAATGGTGGATGTGGCCTGTTCTAGCATAGCCCTGCTGTCAGCAGATTCTCTCTAGGAGCAAAGAAACGAAGGTGATGTATTGTTGCAAACCATGTTCCTTACAAAAAGCAAGCCCCAATCCTTCAAGGTGATCTATGAAGCCAGAGACACAGGTTCTTCTTGCAGTGAAAAATTAACATGCATGAGATCACACTGCAGTCACACGTTTCTTGTAATGTTATTTGCTGATTATCCTTTAACAATTTTAAAGCTTCCAAAAGAATATGGGTGTTCATCATTAGCCTTATCATCATCACTTGTTTTTGCAGTGCAGCAGTTAAAAATAGACAAAACAAGCATGAAAGAAACCATGGGAGGAAAGAAGAACAGCTTTTAGAACAAAACCAAACCAAAGTACTTTTCAAGAAGCAGCTAAAGCTACCAAATGAAGATTGAATACTTGCTCATCACATCATTTACAGACCTCTAAAGGAAAAAATTTGCCACTGTCAAACAACACTAAGCAGTCGATGGTAACATCTATATTTAGGCTAATTCTTCTAATTATAAAAGATTGTGGCCCTTTTTTGGTCCCTGAAATAATCTAACAAATTCATTTTCTGGAGAAGGTTTTTATTACTCAATAGGGAGAAAGTAGTAACGTGCCTTTGCCAAGTGAAATTATCACCATATTGGTCAAAGTCAGAAACTTCCCAAAACATTCCTCTTCTGTCATCTGCCACACCAGAAAAATTAGTGAACTAATGACAATAATAGCTTAATGTGGTCTTGCCTACACAAGGCAAGTCCCACACTGATTTCAAGGGAAATAACAGTGGTGTACAGGAAACCTTGAGAGACAATAAATTTCTGAAAGCAATAGCTTTATTCTGAAAGAATAGCAATAACAGGTTCTTGCTATTCTTGGTAATTTTCACAACATCTGGCTCATGATACCTATAAATCACCTTTAAGTGGAAAGCCTCACAAACCAGCCTAAACCTCAGACCCAGAAGACCCTAGACCATGGAATAACAGCCTCCTCCTGGTTAGCGCCTTATATATTCAGCCCTGCACTGAAAATATTCTTTAAAGCTTCACTGTGATGCCTCATTGTAATTACAGCTGTACAAAACAGAGCCCTTTTACGCCGTGCTCCCAGACCACCCGTGTCAGAAACAAAGGCCCGGGGCTCCACACACGCACAGCAACACAGCAAGACGAGCACTGCAGGCTGCAGCCTGCCCAGGGACAGAATGGCCACACACTCCTACACAGTCCTGTCGTCCTGAGCACAAGTGCTGTCGTGCAGCTCCATTTATACGCACACAGAATTTTTTATTTTAAAAAATAAAAAGGAATTAAATATATTCTTAGGTACATCAAACTTCTACCACAGTTCCCCACTCAGTCTGGCAAAACTCCATGAGAGGTTTTACACTGCATTACTTTTTGCAGCCAAATGAGGATGGGTTCAAACTGCTTTGCTATGTCCTGATCTCACTCTGTTTTGAGGGTTAAACTGGAGATGCCATAAACCGGTACCTGGAAGTTACAGAATTACACAGAATTTCTACCTCTCTGCCTGAAGTCATGTATTTTTTTTTCCTGCTTTTTTTTCAAGTTTTAGCTAAGTCAGAATATATTTGAAGACTCACAATATATTACTGGATTATTTAAGAAATTTTATAAGGACACAAATAAAAGCTAACTTTTTGAGCATGAATGATCTGGAAAAAAAATCTCTTTAATGCTTAAAAATCTCTTCACAATCTTTGGGTTATCCATGCAAGCAAGGAAAAACAAAGGAATTAACATTTTATGGAACATTTCAGTTAAGGCCAAAACCATGTATTTCTTCATTTTTGTACTCTCACACCTTTTGTTACATTCTCAGCAAATACAGCAGATCTCAGCAAGATATTTAACAAGGCTAAAAGACAACCTGATTGAAGTTTTGAGAACAAAAGCAAGCTGAAAACACATTTCACTTTGTATTAAAAACATTCAGTTCTTCATTGTCTTATGCGATTCATTTAAAATTTAAAAAAATAAAGATACACAAAATTTTCATTATGTACTTATAATTTTTTTAAAATTAAAAACAGCTGATTTAATTTTCATCTGTTTAATTAACCCCATCAGTTATTCATACATTCTTCATCATTCAGTTCGACTACCAATCAAAGCTATGCTTGAGAACAACAAGGACAAAAAGCAAGCAGGATCAGGAGTACAGTTAGATTTCCTTACACTAACAACTATCATAAATTATTTACTGAACTTCAAAGCTTTGAAACTGGTGATGAATATGATAGGAAAAATAAGACGTGTTTGTTTACTATCAATTATTAATTACATATGTTTTACAGTATAAGATGAAGAAAATAATAAAAATGTATTGTGCTCATTTCACTAAAATTTACTGTTCCATTTCACTAAAATTTACTATATCCATTCAGAGATTATGCATTAATTATTTGGTAACTTTGTCATAATAAGACATGCAAAAAACCTGACAAGTTAAGAAAAAAAAAGGATTAAATCCATACTTTGCAGTAAGAAACATACATATGTATAAGCAAAACATTACTCAGGACTAGGGAAAATGAAGTTCTGAATCAAAACAAGCTACTTATATAAGCCAACCCGAGTAATAAAACATTTAGAACCAGGAATACAAATGATAGCTGAACTAAATTCAGTTGCAAACCAGACAGATCAAAGAATTAACATGTCAGTCCCTCCACACAAAGCAGGAACCAAACCAGCCATGAAGGTCCAAATTTTCTAGTGATTGGAAGTAAATCTGGGATGCCCAACTGTATGGCTGTCTGGCAGATAGCTGCTGGTTTCAATGTGCCTTAGGTCAGACGTGGCAAACTTCACACTTCTAACCAGTGCTGTTGGTAATAGATTGGATGAAACACGTTTACAAAAGAATCAATAAATGTAAAGACTGGAAAGAATTAGGGAGGCTTGCAGGCTTGTACCTATTGTCTGGGGGAATTAGATGTCAGTTTGAGCACTATAACTCCAACAAAGGTTTCCTAGTTTTAATTTACTAGAACACATAATGGGCTATGTAGAAGCTGGGAAACACTCGTCTGTCCGAATATATTACTTAACAAACAGTTTAATTAATGCTACAAACTTTATTATAGTCTGGCATACTCCTCTTCTGCTCATTCACTCCCACTTTGCAATCTTATCGTCAAAGGGCATTTCTTTGTGAGGTGTTCCACCAACTCTCAGAAGCAAGAAACAATGCAACATGCTCAAAACATGGATCTAAATTAATTGCAATACACAGGAATGCTAAAAGCTATATAAATAACTAGAGATACACAGCCTTCTAGTGTGTCTCACGCAGCATATATATTTGCATAACTTAAGCACTTCTACAGGTTAGCTATACTATATCCTAAATACATATCTTAATAAAATTTTCCATTTGTAAACTATTGTATAAAACAAATGTATAAAATAAGACAAGTAAAAACCTGTTGGCTACAGTGAAAAGAAAAAAAAAAACAAAACCAAAAAAACCAACCTAAAACACCACCACCAGGATTTTCTAAAAATTTCAAGAAGACTGGCTGATGTCAGAAAATGTAGCTCAAGTCTGGTTCACAAAATATCTTTCCTGAGGTTGTTCAATTCTTCAACTAGTTCTTGTGAAACACAAGATCCATACATTTTTCTAATTTAATATTTCACAATTACCGGATTTTTATACGTCAGCTCGACCTGACTAGTTCAAATGTGCAACCTAAATAAAAAGACACAACTTTTGTATTCCAATAAAATAAATAAGACATAAGGTATAGTTTAACACCATGCTGAACTTCAAGGGTTACCTTTGATATTCACAATTAATTGTCTCACATTATCTGATATATAAAGTAGAAAATCAGGAAACAAAGATGAACAAACCATCCATAAGCTTCTCCAAATAAACCATATGGTCTAGTGTTCCAACAGACAAAATGAAATTTTAAACACAATAGGATTGTTTAATGCCATATTCCACTGGGTAAAATTGGATACAGAAGGTTGGATTTCTCCATCCCAGGTTCCCTCTTCAAACCACAAACTGTTCATGTGCAGCTGATAAGTACAGTATCGCTGAAACTCCCTTTATAACCCAGTGCATACATTGAAACAATCACTGGAGTGCATTTTTTCCCAGGGAAATGTGCAAAGAACCCAATTTCTGAAGACAGAAACGTATTCTATCACAGGGTTTTGAATAACAAGTTATTGAGTTCTTGTTCTATCATGATGGGAAAGTCTCACTTGGGACTTTTTGGTTCATTTGACAAGAAGTTGTTATGACTGTAAAGGCAAAGGTATACATATATCTACATTACAAAGTATGTCCTTGTTACCAGAAAGACTTTGTCGAAATTCCTAAGCCCAGACAAAGGAAAGCATAATGTGTTTTCATCTTTATGCATTAAATGCTTGCATGTTCAGATATGAGAACATTGCTGTATGTGTCTCACTGCATGCTGCTGGATTTGGTTTCCATCCTGTCAGCAACAACCTGTCTGGTTGATGCCCTCACTTGTGCTTCAGCCAGTACGAAGTACTGCATCACTACATCTACAGCAACCCATTCTGGCATCCTGCTTTCTTCTCATTTAAATCTACTTTAACAACTCGAGAGCCTTGTCACTTAGACAGCCAAGGTCATGATTTTTGAAGAAGGTTCACTGAAGGCAAATCCCAAAGGGATATATGAGTGTCTCTTTGTCTGGTCACATCAAAAGAAAGTTCTAAAAAGGGTTAATCAACATTTTAAAATAAAAAGGAAGTGCATTCCACAGCAGAAGGTTCTGTTTATGCTCCTTTGGGCTGTTCATTGTAGAAATCTAGTTGACAGAAATTGGAGTGAAAAGCTTAAAACCAGCTATTCCTAGAAAAAGCTGCCCCAGAAAAAGAGAACACCCAATTAATCTCTTGGCATATCCTTTATCCTTTGTAAATGATAGCATTCCACAGATGGGTAACATATTACACTGTTCCTTGTCTGAAAAGAAATCTTACTAAAATTTATATTTCAGCATATCCTTTAATTTCTATAATAACACAAAATTAAATAATTAAGATGTTAAAAAATAAAAGCAGTACTTCATTCTCTTGGGAAGCCCCAACCTTTCCCAATAAGGGGAGAGTTACTACCACCCTTCTATAATTTATGAGTGCCCAGTTTTTAAAACTGAGATACAGGGGCTGGCACGCCAGTATTTTGAAAGCAGGCAAAACCCATCTTCAGTCAATAAAGTTTTCTCACAGTGAGAAACTTCAGGGAAATATTGTCCCGGCAAAAAATGTGATTGACCTTGCCTCAATCAGAAGCTATATACACTCGCATAAAATCCACTATCATCGTGGTTATGTAACTGAACAAACAGTTAAAGTACTTTTTCTGCTGCCAGTGAGAGAGGGAAGAAACACCTATTTAAAATATTTGCCAACAAGAGGTGGGGTAAGTTGGAAGTTCTGCACTCCAATGGATGAAGGGTAAAAGGTATGTAATATTGGAAAAAGATAAGCACAAATAGTACTGGGCATAGACATCCACAGAAACAGGCAAACTGTTTTATGCATAGTAATGGCAGGTTTCCTAAACACCACTCTCATTTTTCCAGTTTCTTTTCACTTCCCTTCCAATATGATACCAAACAACACACTTAATGACAGCTTACCTCTAAAGATAAAGAAATAGTTGCCTGATTGTTGCCAATGTCTCACAGACTTTCTTTCACCTTGCAATAGACTCCTATGGAAAATGGAAAGCAAATTACTGAAGCAGAATCAACCAGAAGTGTACTTTTTCTTGCTAACACAAAATTACAATCAAACTACGTATTTTTTTAAGTATTTCAGTGTAAGAAGAGTTTTCCTCTGCAAGGAGAACAAAGCAGTCCAACAAGAGCTGCAGGATGAAAGCAGCTTCTTTGGTTTATGCTCAGGTTCAGGAAAAGAGGAAAAGGATTCAGTGGACAACAGCAGAAAGATGAAGCAGTTGGTTCCTACTTGCTAGTCCATCCAAGAGCAGTCAGCATTTACTGCAGGGAAGGGCAAACACTGCACAGGATGCTCAGAGGGGTCACGGGGTCTCCATCCTGCCAGGATCCGAGACTCAGCTGGAGCCAGCCCTGAGAAACCCCCCCCACCCAGGCCTGCTTGGAGCTGATCGGGAGATGAATGAGGAAATCACTGGAGGTCCCTCCAAACCCAAATAATTACTTGTATACAATCAGAGAATAATTTTTAATAAAAAGAATATTTTTTTTTCAAGTCGTACAACCTCTGCATTTAGGCACACTGTACTCCTGCCAGAGCAAGTAGCCTGAAGAATATGGCAGCTTTCATGATCCACAGAAGATTAATAATTGACTGGCACATAGCAGAAATAAGAAATTTTGGAAATTTCTGATGCTAACACCCAGAGAGGTAACAAGATCCAGGACACCTGAGGTATGCTATTTCTTTTATTTTCTGTTTTATTTTTTCCTTGGTGATATAACAATTATTTCTCATGTAATTTTTAAATATTAGTAAATAAATAATTTTTGTTCTGTTACATTCTCCAGGAAGTTTCCAAGCTAGTATAAAAGCAGATTGATTGCTTTGTCTAATTATAAATTTCAGGGTGTCATTAAATACCACTCCAGAGAATGTTTCCATATTTTAGGTACCCCTGTGCAAAATTTGTTTTTTCTTCTCTCCTGTATGAATCTCTATGTAGCAAGTAATCCTGCTGCAAATCTTAATTCACAAGTAGATTTTCTGTCAATATATTTCCACTGTTAATCTAGACTACAAAGGCAGACAAAAGAAACATGCATCTAGGAGACAAACCTTAAATTTAGCACTAACGTGACAAATTTTTCTTTCCACAAAATTAAACCTGTCAGTCCACATCTGTTCATGAAGAAGGAGACAACTTAGTATTCCAGCAACCTTTCAAAACAAAAGTCTAAGCTTGCTATGCTCATCTCCAGTACAGGAATCATTAACATAAACTATCTCTTGATTCATGAGCATCACAGCAGGCAAGACATTACTTTCTCCCACTCTGCACTTGCAGTTGATTTTTCCATGTTTATGCTGTTTGGATAGACAAGTACTAGGGCACATTGAGCTGCAAACCCCTTCAGAAGCACACCAGACACTGCTTTAGAATAAACACTGGCTGCAAGTACCAGTGTGGGATATTTTGTGCACAGAAATCCATAAGACCATACTGCTGTTAAGACATTAATATAGTTTAGCCCATTTGAGAGATTTTTGAACGCTGGCGCCCAAGCCATTTGTCCTACATCCATGGTACTGGTACAGCTAATCAATACTATTTGTAACTTAGCAAGACTGAAAAGGCAAACCTATGGTACAGAACAACAAACAGGGCTTGCTTATGAACACTCAGTTATGAAGGATGAAAAAAAAAATTTTTTTTGCTAATGATGCATTAACAAAGTATTCTGTTTGTTAAATACCATGCAGCCCACTTAGCATTAACTAGTGCAATCCTAATCTGAATTGACATCATTCATATAAGTACCATATTTCACAAAGGCCTAACTAAAATTTTAGAGCATTTTCTTGACCCAAATGGCACATTAAATTTTTGGCAATTATGTATATTAAAAAGAAGGAAGCCAATTAAGACAAACTAGCAGGGAGAGAAGTAATCTTAGAATGTTCAGGTAGTTTCTGTGCTGTAGAAACCACATATACAAATGCCAGATTTTCTTTAATTATTTTTCTCCTAACTATACAGTTAAACCACCCAAGAGACCCCATGGTGGTAGCTGTCCTAAGGAATCAATTTCAACTCTTGACACAAAATACAACATGCTAGGACATTTAGCAAAAATTCAATTATATTATAAAACATTTTAGCTAACAAAGATATTAACTTTTCCCATTTTGTTCCCATTTTACAGCTTTATCATCATTTTAAGGAATCAAAAAGATTGTCCTTATTTTACTGTTTTCCAAAATCTAAAGACAATTACTTTATGAGCAAAAACATTTGCTTGCACCTCAGAGTGATTCTCACATCCCAAGAACCCTTCAGATAAAGCAGTTCTGTCAGGAGCCTGAAAATGACTTTTTTTAGTGGTTATCATATTTTCTGATTTGCAACCTATCACTGTTTATTTTTCCTCTACCAGAAAACACCCAAACCTTGGGCCTTATCTGTTGGTCCTACTGTATAATTTACTGCCAGAAAGATAAAACCACATAGTTGATCTACTCACATCTCCAGCTCAGAGCTACAGTTCCTTATCACACAGCTTTATACAGCTTAAAGACTCAATGTATACAAGAGCAGTAGCCCAAACCAATTACTGTGATATCAACTACTAGATTTTTCTACCTAAGAATTCCAAAATCCACTCCTTAACTTGGATACCAGTTAGTCTATCTTCCAGCTAAGCAACAAAAACAAGGATATTTCTTAGTTCTTCTGATCTATGTTTCCAGTGACTGATTGCTGGGAGGCCATGTGAGAGCATGTGCAGCTTGGGGTTTGAGTCATTTTTTTTTTTTGCTTGGGTGTTTTGGTTTTTGCTGCGCTTTTCGTTGGGGGAGAGGTGGGTATGGGATTTTTTCAGTTTCTTTTTTTGAGTGTTTTGTTTCTAATCAAAATCATTTCCTTTATAGATGAAAATAATTGTTTAAGCATGGCAATATTTTTTCCGTCCCATATCAACATCTTTTAATCTCTTATGCTACTATTTGTAATTCATGATCTAATTTTTCCTATAAATGCCTATTTTTCATCTCTGAGGCATGTCAGTGAGTATTTCTTATCCCCCCATATAACTGTTCTCACAATGCATCAAAAAGTAGAAATCTAAAAGTAATCTAACATACTTAATGGAAGTTGGTTTAAGTTTAGTGTGTTGTTTTAGAAGGTTAATACAGACTGTGATCAAACACAAAAGTTCTTTGTATTCCCACTGAGGAAATAAAGCATCAATAAGAAGTAAATGAAAGACAAACTTCTGATTGCAAGGACTGAGGTGTTAAATATAAAGCTACATGAACTACATTCAAAACAACTAATTAGCAAACAACTAATTCTGATTGAATTTATGGAATTATGCTATATACATCACAGTATTATTCAGCAGAGGGCATTCTGCTGATCAGATATCATGTAGACATGAGCTCCATTTTAGTCTTAAATTTTTATTCAAATGAGCAAAATAAAGAGCATGTAACCAAAATTTTTTAAAAATTGTCATTGCAAATAAATTCTCCTGAAGGAATTCTTGACATCATAGGGATAACACTGAACACACACACACACAGCAGATTTATTTTCCACAAGCATCAGAACACTTGACTAGGACTGGGACTATTCCTTTTTCATAAATGGAAAAACCAGGGTGAAAGGTTATTTTTAAAAACTCAGCAGCAGGCATGAAAAGAATCAAAGTCCATAATTACAATACTTTTATGGTATTTTGAAGAGAAAAATGTAATATCTTTAAATGCTAATTAATTGTTTGATTTTTAATATTAATAAAGATTTCAAGTGAAACATGCTTTTAATATTAAGATTTCAGGTGAAACATGCTTAAATATTTGTTTTACCCAAACATGCTTAAAACATGCTTTACCCAAGTAACTACTAAACACTGAACAAGCTGATATTTAACATTCCTTTCTATGCACCTCAAAACCAAGAATGTGCTAGATACGAGAAATAAAATACCTTGAAATTGTGTAATCTGCTTTTCAAAATATGGAAGATTTAAATAGAATTTGTTTTATATAAATCTAACATCACCCATCTCTACCTGAAAGGCATAACATCTGTTACTAGTTCAATGAAAGCACTGAATAAAGAAGCTGCCCAGTACATCTTGGGGTATGTTTCTATCATGATGAAAACAATCTCAAATTGCAAATAATGTTTATTTACATCATCAATATTCTATTGTAGATTTTTTTCTTATTTGCAATTTTTTCTTTTAAAGTATCTTAGAATATTTTTAAACAGCTGGTTCATTCTCTTTGATATCTATATATTTGGAATTTCATACCCAGAGTTTTTCTAGAGTATCCCAAATTAATTGACACATTTTATTTTTAAGTCACCCACTTACCAAAGAAACATGACTACCTCATATTAACTAGCTACGTAGTAGCAACATGTTATGCTAGAGACCAATTATTCAAATTATCTTGGAGTTTACAGCTCAGACAGATTCTTAACTCCTGATGAAATCTCCAGTTTTCTTGCAGCAGTATATACTGAAAACATTGTTTTTAAAGGATAAGCCATCCAGAATATTTTTGTGCATTTGCCACAGGCAAGTCATATTTTCTTCTGGACAATTTGATCTTGCACTGTAAATTGTACACACAGCGCGTGTTTCACTCACAGATCAATTCGGTAAACAGAAGCAGGAAATTTTGTGAAAGGGAAGGATTTTGTGAAAGGGAAAGATCTTCCACATCATAATTTTTTCACTTGGTCACAGAAGACAACTGGACACTTACAGCATGCGGCGTTTTTCACTGCTCTCCTCCTTTTGAAGGGCACGGAGCTGTCAGACCATGGGGAAGAGCAATAATGGATTTGTAGCCAAGCAGTACTTTGTCTTTGGGAGAGCACTCAGAAAACCTTAACTACACAGCAAAGGCTAAGAGGTCTTTGTTGTCTCAGTACAAATGAAAGTATTTTTGTTACCTGTGACGTCAGTCAAACTCTGACCTTATGATCAGAAAGTCAGAGCCATGTGCATGACTCAGTAGCTTTGGTCAGATCCATGATATGGCCTCTACAGTGGATCACTGCAAGGATGGAAAACACCTTCTGGTCAAAAACTCAAGTGCTTGTGGGCTGTGCTGTTTATTCTGCCATACTGTCAATTTAAACCTTATTACCTTCAATTAACAGCTGAAAATGACTACATGCATATATACACATAGCCATACACACATACATTAATATGAACGTACTGTGTGGCTCGAGCAACTACTTGGCTCAAGTAACCATGTAAACAATGTCACTGAATTAAACAAATCATTGTGGCATGCGCTTTGGTTTCATTTTTGAACCTTTTAGTATTCATTTTCATGAAATAAATGAAAGTAGATTTTTACAGAATACATAAAGGATAACCAAAAAAAAAGGGCACACAGCAGTCTGCTTTATTCCACACAATTGGCTAATCTTTGGTACAAAAGCACCGTTCAGACGTTAATCAATTCAGATACACAGCTTTACAATAAGAACAAAAACTAAAATAGAAAGAGTAGTGAACAGAAGTGTTTAAGAATTGGAAACTGATAAAAAGCTCTTATAGCCAGATATTCCACAGTCTGAACTGCAAACCTGCCTTAGCTACCTATAACCTCATGTGATTATTAGCATTGTGAAATTCTGTATATAGAAAACAGAGAAGAAACGTCTTAATGTACAGCAGTGCTAAATACACCAAAATTAACCATTGACAGAAAATCATGAGATGGTGTAAGAGGGGTATTTATAGCATAAAAATATTATGAATAATGGTATTATTTGTATAAAGTTAGAAATTCTACAGATAATAAAAATAAGTCATTTTGTTCTAAAACAACTTTGAAGGAAAATAATAAAGGCACCTCTTTGACGCCCAGACCAGCACACATAGAAACAATTTCACCCAGTCCCCCTAAAAAATAAACAAAAACAAAGCAACACATCCAGACACTAAACAACCTGTCACAAAGAATTTTAGTCTCTTCCAAAAGCTCTTTAAAAATCTTGCCTAGCGAAGGTGAACAGTAAAAAGGTGAAATGGGCACTATGCCCATTCTCTATCCAAACCAAGGACTGCATATTTTTTCACTCACTCGATACTTTTTCTGGTCAATTCTTGTCTCCTCCCACCTGCTCCTGCCCAGACCTTGTTTAATAGCTGAGCTCTCTTGTCATGCATGGCCGTGATTCTAAAGGACCGAAGGCTCAAACACAGGATATCAAGTACTTTCCTCCTACTAGCTGTTCAAGTCTTTTCAACTGTGAGGAGTTGATATCCAACATGTACTTTCACTGCAACTGAAAAAATATTTTACCTTAAAGTAAAATAAAACCCAGACTTGGGCAGCAGAGAGAAAAATCATGCTATTTTTTGCTATATGAGTCATCCATTTGATTAAATTTTTAATCTGAGAGCAGTACTACTCAAACTCAGCCCATGCAAAACAAGACACAGAAAATAACTTAATTGCTTCAAAAGAACACTTAATGTAGCTACCCAATTTTGAATTTTAAAAGTCCACTTCCTGAAGGCAGCTTTCCACTCTCTTGCAATAAATATCACTGTTTCATTGATATTTAAAATATGCAGTCTATTGTCAGCATGATGATTTTTTTTTTCAAGGCAGAATGTGTGAGGCTGACATTGAAATATCCATTTCTTATATTTCATCCTTCAAAAACCAGACTCACCTCAAGTTTCTACTTGAGAGCCATGACTCTCAGCTTCACCCATCCCTAGGTTCTTGCTACACATTGTCAACACCAGCCAAGAAAAACAGTAACAACCCAACCTCCTTGAGCTTGGCTTCTTCTAGGATTTCTCTATTAGGAAGTTCCATACATTTTCTTCATCTCAAAATACTTATTCTCAGGATAATACAAGCTCAATTTTCTTCCACATTGTTGAGTCTGCTCTTAATACAGATTGGCACTTTTTCAGTTCCCAAGTATCCCTAGGAGCTTCCTGTCTTACCCAAAACACGACAAAAATCTCCTCCATAAGCAGGCTTAAGAAAATGTCAAAACTGACAGTATGACTCAAGGATTTTTTAAAAAAAAAGGTGGGGGAAGGAAGTTTTCATGCCTTATTAATACATATTTAAAAAACCCTCTTGTAATTACTGAGTTTTGTGCAGCACAAAGGAAGAATTAAATATTGTTGCACAGTCTGCTAAGCAATTTTTATATCACCCAAACCACAACATGCTACAATAAACTTTATTTGAAGACAATTTTTTTTGACAGATAAGAAGTTAATGCAGAACATTTTGAATGTTACTAATTTAAATCCAATAAATCACAAAAGCCTACCTTTTATCAAGAATTCATACTTTGGAAACAAAATGGTTTTACAGATTGAAACACAACCACTTAAAATGTTTAAAGTTGCATACTTCATTTGTGCACATTTCAGCCCTTTGAAATAGATCATTTTTGTACTGCAGTCCTAACTGGCTGTTGTCACTTCTACATATAAGCTTCCTGCTAACAATGCATATACGTCCTTTCAAGCGGTTAAATTGAGGATCCTGCTTTACAGTACTCACACTTAAAGCTGTTTCATGATTCCCAATATTAGTGCTAACAGGTAAAAAAAGAAAAAAGAAACAAACAACAAAAATACCAAACCCCGAAACCCCCCCTACATAACAAATAAACCCCAGAAAATAGAATACATTAATAGCCCTTTCCCTTATTATTTATATTGCATTACTTATAAAAAAAAAAACACAAAAAAACCCCACCAAACATTATCTCTTAAACTTTACATGCCAGATAATCAAGCAATAATAAACAAAAGAAATTAGTTTCTGAGCTTTAAGATACCTCTGTCAAATTTCAGATATTTAGAGAGAAGGTCTGATTTCTGTTAGATGTGATTCTTTCAGCTAAACTCAAATCACAAAATACTTGGTAAAACACATTTATTTTTTGAGTCACAAGAGTCCTTCTCTTGAGGTTCTGACTGAAATCTTCTCCACTTCATGAAATCAGGCTAAAGGTAGCTAGGAATCTGCCAGATGAGCAACAAAAACCTCCCCCTTCTCCTCAAATAACAATGATCCATTTATTATTAACTTTTCTCTACTTTTCACCTTTAGTCAAAATGGTTTATCATTTTCTCTCTGATCAATACATTTTAAATGACCAAACTTTTGTCTAAGTACTTTCCCTCAGGCTAATCTTCACAAGTTCAACCTTTCCTTGAACACTCTATAGCAGTTATTTTCAACTAATTGAACTCAGAAATTTTTACTTTTAACTACAATATACATCAGTGAAATACAATGAAAAAGTGCATTTCTTTAAAGTTCATTTTGAAACCAGGACTGTGATGTGTTTCAGCAGCAGCAAAATATGGTTGCACAACTAAATTTCCAAGTGTATTAAAACAACTTCCTTTTTTTTTTTGGTCAGTTATTCTCCAAGTTTTCTGAAATGGCACTGACCGTGTTCTCAGTACCCACCTTTTGCTAACACACTGTCACATACTTGTAATTGTGGGTTTTTCAGAGAAGGTTTCCAAACCAAGATGCATCAGATAACTTCAACCAGCCTATTCAGGGAAGCAAAGAGTAGCAGAAATGATAGGAAGACTAGGTGTCACTGGATTATATAAAACACTGCAGGTCATAACTAATTCTCATGACAGATGGTGACATTGTGAATGGCAGGTGGCAGTGAAACAGGGCCTCAGCATACAGAAGGTAACGGCAAACTTCACAGACCATTTGTGCTGAAGATGCTGGCCAAAGCTGGTGGAAAGCCATCACCATCATGCACTGGAAAACTTCCACCACAGTCCATGCCAATAGCTCTAGACAACTCTTTTCAGAAGCCACTGGCAAAGAGGAATTATTTGGACACACCAGGCTCCTGACTACCAAAACAACCAGCACTGAACTGTGGGCCAAGTGGTGTGCTTTGAAAGGCAAAGCATCCCTTCTGCCTTGGACACGAGAGATGCATCACCATCAAATCTTCACCTACGTGATTAATTCTACTCTTGCTCTTAAAAAGATCACTGCTTGCTCCTTGCTTGCTAACTACAATGAAAATATTAAGATGTCAAACTATAATGAAAATATTAAGATGTTTATTTGTCGCTCAGACATTTTTGGTATTGACAGAACATTTTAGAGAAGAGGTAGCTCCTTCCAAAAAGGGCTTTCAGTAACTTTAAAATCTAGCAAAGAACACAGAAATTTCTTTATTATTTACTTTTGAGATAAGACTTTGAGATATCTTTGGTGTGGTTAAACAAGAAAAAAACTAAATCTACAGAATACCATCCAGGACTCCAATATCATCTATGCTTTCCACTCTACGCCATGCTGAACCATAAATCAGTGAGCAGCATCATGTTCTAACAATTCCCCTAATAAATATTTCTATTTCACAATATACACTGAATTTTTATTCCAATCCACAAGTTATTTTTATTTGTTATTTCCTTGTCACTATTATACAACCATTAAAGTATAGCTTTTAGTATTTATAATCTTCACACATCTGTATTTAGAAACATCCCTTTCTTTTCATAACCTATCTTGAGATTTTAAGTTTTTTCTTCTTTGCCTAACCATTTACTGTAAGAGAGAAACAAGACTCAATCTGTCCCCAGTTTCATGCAATTATCTTCCCTATATTAGACCTGATTAGCTGTTAAATCCAGTAATTTATATGCTCCCTTCTTTTTGAAAATGTTCAGTATAACTCCACTGTTTATGTATTTCAGATTTTACAATAAAATGTAGATAAAAAATTTGTAGAACGACTAGAATGTTTTTAAGGTATTCCTAATGAGTCTCTGCTCAATTCATATGTGCTAGGCACAAACAAAATCTGGGAACTCTAAAGAAAACATAGCAAATGTTTCTGAATTTTATGGAAAAACCCTGTAAATTACAAAATGAAAAAGATAACTCAAGGTCAAAAGACAGCAACAGAAAATTGTGATTTGTGTGTATGTGATTGAAATACCTATAAAATGAAAAACTGCAAGTCAGATAACCTGTATCAACAGGAAAATCTAGAAATGGCAATAAAAGCAATCACTTTAATTTTTTAAGTCACTGAAGGACTACACACAATAGCATAGTATACTAAGACCAAGAATAATCTCATATCAAGAGTTTCTTAATACAGTATTCCAGTCTAAATAAATATATAATGATGTGAATTACTTACATAAAGTAGAGGGAACAACTATTTGCTCATCAGGGGAATCAAGAAGTGATATATTGTGTAAGTACCAAGAATATCACACATCTAAGTTCTTGAGTCAAACTGTTCAGATCACTCAAATTATGTGTTTCCATGTAAAAAAACCAAAAGGTAGCAGACAACAACACCGGAAAAATAATGCTGTTCTAATACATTCATTGACAGAAACTTGTGACAAAAAAGGTATTCTAAGACATGTCTCTTTTACCTGACAGTTTTTATTTTCATAAAGGTCTGTACTTCATTTACTCACTATTCAAGTGGTAATCAGGGAGGAGAACTTGGCTGTCACCTCTAGCAGAAAAAAATCACTAATAATACTTGCTGTTTGCAAATTGCAGAGTGACTATTTTGAACAGACAGTCTAAGCAGAGCTCACTATTTTTGTAGCTGTTCCTTTCACTCCTAAGCTAGCCATGTCCTGTGACCCACTTTCAACAAGATTGAGGAGGACTCTAGCAAAAAACAATACCAAGCTGTAAAAGCTGACAACTGGAATTGTCAGAAAAGGCCAAACCAACCACACACACACACACAAAATCTATAGTTTGATATGCTTGAAAAAGAAAACAATAAATTTGTTTAGATTTTGACATAAGTAGTTCTGAACTACATTTAGAAAATGAGACCCAAAGTGTTTTCATTTAGTAGCAATGCTTTCAGAGTGAAAAGCTGGTATAACAGAATTACATTGATGCAGTCCAGGTAAGTCTGTTCTATATGTTTAAGAAAGTATTTTTAAATATAACAATGCACTGTCGTGCCATGTATATATAATGAAATTTTCACCCTGCTATTAGATCTATACTCACACCCGTTAAGCAGGAACACATTTTTACAAATACTGTTCTTTCACACAAAGATCAAAGATTTCTCCAACATCCCTCTGTGAATCAGAAATCCAAACCACCTCTGCAGTATTCTTCAGTTTTCATTGCAAGAAGGTGCAACACTAAGTTAAATTCAGTAAAATCCAGGGCCATGCACCAGTGACCTGCTGAGGTTTCGGTTCAACTTGGCTGTACATTGCAAGTGGGTTTGACTGAGCAGGCCTTATGTAAATGGATGGATCAAATAAAAGGCAGCCCTCATGTATTAATCCAAGGCCTGGGGTGTTTTCAGAGTAGGCTGGAGACAATCCCAGACACCTGGCTTTTGAAAGACCACCAAGGGAATATGCAAGGGGAGAAGGGGAGCGAAGGTCAGTAAAAGCAGCCTGAAATAAAATTTAACTAAATTCAAGCCTATTTTAAAGCATCTGGATCAGCAGCCTTGAAAGTTTCTTTATAGTTATCAGATGCTGAAATATGCTTTTCTATCTTAAGGATACAAAATGCTTTCCAAAGCAATTCATATTACATGCTTCAGGATTCAGCAAGAGGCACTACCTAGAAACATGATGTTTTTAACTATAGGTTCAGAATGCATTTTGCCTTGGCAGCTTCAATGTTTACAGTCTCTCTGGAAAAGTGTCAAAAGCCACTGTGCCATTCAAATTGGGGAGATGCAAATCTGAAGAGCACAAACTTGGCTATCAGATGGAAAAGCTACTCCTCTATAATCATGAACAACCAGGGGTTTAAGCTAGGCTGGGCAAATGAGAAAACATCATTGTAATCAGCTATCCAATACTCTGTTTCATTCAACTGTCTCTTCTCTCTTCCCAACTACAGCCTAAAGTAGGCTCTCCAGAAACTGCCCATAAAAAAAATTCAAGAGAAAATCAGTTCAATCTTATTCTTTCTTCTCTTTTTGACTATTTGCTTTCTTTGTAATGTTTTTTTAGGTGCTTTTCCGGGAACTCAAGTAAATAGGAGCAGACAGAACAATTGCCTTTTCTTCTTTACATTATTTTCTTTGCCTCAAATTTATTATATTGCATACTTATCTATATGTTTCTCCTTCTTACTCCCACAGAATTAATTTTCAGTTACTTACCCCTTTTTGATAAAATCCTGACTCCTCCTTTCTCCATATTCTTTTGCTGCTATCCTCTCACTTATTTTCCCACACATTCTCCATCTGACGCAGACACTTGCTCGCCTGCCTGGTTCTGCCCCCTGGCAGCTCTGGGAAGTGGCCAGTGGCCATCCCTGTCAGCTGATGACCAACAAGCCATGCACCACCCTGGCGGCCCCACATCCACCCCAGCATCTGCTGCCTCCCACATTGCTGACCCAAAGCCAACAACTCCAAATCCAAGGAAAGGATAAGTGAGAAGCTACTGTGAGGAGAGCAATAAAAGGAAGCTTTTGGAAGGCTGTCAGAAGGATCTGGTGCACTGCCATCCATCAGCTGCCAGCCTGCCATGGGAAAAGGCTGCCACCTGGTGCCCACTCCACCCTCCTCTAGCGAGGTGCTTCTCTGCTCCTCTGCATTTTCCGGCCATTGCTCTCCAGAGGGTCACTACTTTTCTACTATGAGTCCTCAAAACTTAACATATTCCTATAATCTCCTGATCTCACGCAAGTTTTAACAGACCTTGAAACATTTTCCAAATTATTAGATGCTGAAAAGAAGAAAAGAAATGCAAGTAATGTCCCAAAGCCAATCCATACACCTAAACAAGTCACCAAGTAGGAAATGTCCACTTTCCTTCTCCAAAGGGGCCCCATATAAATCAACCTGATACTTCTTGCTCAATAATTAACTATACAGCAAGCCAGAATCCTCAAAGGATAGGACAAGAGGAAATAAAATCACCAGATCTTTGCTCTAGAAAACCTGTTAAAAAAATTAAGGATTTTCCCCATTACTTTGCTCTTGATCTCTACTACACTACACCCAGCTAAACAGTCATTTTATTTCCCATGGTGCTGCTCACAGCTACCCCAACACAAATGAAAGCAAAGGCATGTATTTTCTGATTCTTTGAGGAAGATACTGAATACTTTCTTTTCTGTACAGGATACTTAAACTACATAAAATATAAGGATCATACTGAGTTTAAAGTAGAGTTTGTAGAGTTGGTGGGGTTGTTTTGTTGTTGGGGTTTTTTGTGGTTCTTTGATTTTTTGCTTGTTTTTGTTTTTGTGGGGTGTGTGTTAATTTGCAGTGAATAAAAAACTTAAAGGGTGTGCCCTAACTGGCTGGAAGACCCTCTGAGACTGTCTCTGAGTTGGAGAAGAGATACTTCCCCTCATATTTGCCCTTTTGTTATTTAAAGCACACAGCTGAAATTCAGCTTCATGAGATGTGAATGCTTTCTATTATTCTAGATTTTCACATCTCTGCTTTCCTTGTCAGTTCAGTGGCTGCAGCCTAGAAAATGAGCACAGGTTCCAACAATTGGCAACTTTCATCTTCTGAAAGTGTTTAGTACTAAATACAATATTCATATGTCTGGGTGAAACGTAGTTAAAGGAACAAAAATAAAACCCTCCCTATTACTTATTGCAAAATGGAATTCATACTTCATTTGTCACATTGAATTGAATCACTTTTTATTTCAGGACTCCTTTCAATTTTAAGACAAAACATTTCCAAGTATTTATTTGCACTTGGACTAGTTTTTGATGTAGAGCAGCTGGATATTTTGTGCCATTTCTATATCCATCTTCTAACTACAGCATCTTGAGTGATAATGAGAATATATTTGACTTGGTTTTATTATTACATTTGGGTTGCAAATGAACTTCAAGACATTGATGCCTAAAGAGTGCTGTTTTAAAATAAGGTTTAAAGTAGACTGGAAACAAAAAATAAATACATAGATACCACTTTATTATCAGGAAAATTATTTTTCCTTTTTGTTTTGATAATTCAAATATTTTCAGACTAGTTTCATTTGGGAAGGAAAAAAAAAAAAGGCAACCACCAAAAAAAGTTGTAATTTCCATACTGTTTGCCTAGAGATTAACTTATTGTTATTAGAGCTTACAACAGCCTTTCACTGAGGCCCCAGTATAATGCTATTTAACAAGCTGGCACATGCAAATAAAACAATTTCAAGATGCTACACAACTGTGCTCTGTTTTAAGCTTTTAATTCTGCATTATGCACATATTCACACTTACACATACAGTATTGAGCTCCATAATTACATGATACCTGCATACATAAGCATTTATACAGACACAATTATGCATGTAATAATACTACAACAAATACATACTTGTTCTTAAAAGATACTTTTAAAATATGTGAGATCATTTTGGTATGATTGCTCTGGAAAAAAAAACACAACAACTGAAACAGAATTAAGAACTGTACCCTAATCATTGTTGCAAAATAGAAACCCTAGAAGGGAAAGTGACAAGTTAAAGTTAGCAGGCATATCATATGAGTTAACAGAAATATCTACTTTTTTGAGTTTTATAGGGTAGGTAATTAGAAAAGCAGAGAAGTAACTGAAAATCCTGTTCCTTAAAGATGAGGCAATTTCTTCCCAAGCTAAAGTACATATTCCTTTTTAAATGTAAATGTTTGAGTATCTCTCTTCTAGTTGTGAAGTAATTTATCCCTCCCAATCAGACCACAGAGTTTCAAAAAGACAAATATCATCAAGTAAAAGGCTGTTGACTGTTCAATTCCTTAAAAAGTGCCATTCCCTATGCTCTGATTAGACAATTTCCTGACCTATAGGCTGATGAAATGATGAGCAGCTTACAGAGAGCCCTTTTATGGAGGAAACATATAAGAACCTTAAAATTAATAATACAGGTGAAATTTAATTTAGAACAACATTACTAGCAAGCAAGATGTAAACCACTGCTAGGAAAAAATAAGCTGCTTAGGGTGGAAGTGAGAGCAGAAGCTCTGCTCCTCGTCACTCCACTGCAGCTAATAACATGCCAGACTCTGCATTTGTCTCTTGCTTTAATGCTGTTCCCATAAGGAAATCCATAGGAAGAGCTGTCAGAAGATTCCTTGGCAGGGCAACTTTGTTAGAAATGGCAGCCAGCCACATCCACAAGACAGAAGATACAAGATACTGTTCAAAAAGTACTCATTAATCATTACAATACTCTCTAATAGGCAGTAATATTTGTGTGTAAATTATGAGATTTAACATGTGTATGTTTGTTAAAACTGAAGTATTACTATTTTCACACAAACAGTTCCCAGTTATATCTTACAAAAGTTAGACCTTTAAAATTAATTTTAAAATAAAAACTAAAAAGAGTTAAAAGTCAAACCAGGAAATACTAAGTTCACCAAAAAAAACCAGATCACTGATTTTTTCCAAATGATATAGAAGTTGCAAGTCCAATATAAAGCATTTTATATTCAGTCACTTAAAGATTTACACACTCTATAATATGGTTGACTAATAAGATTCTATTATAGCTACTGATTGAATACTTCTAAGAGGGTTTCTTTTTTTTTAACTTGGAATAAGATCAAAATGCCTGCAGATTTCAGATTGCTATTCGACAGAATAATTATATGCTAAACTAATTACAACTAAAGCAAAACCTGACTTACAACTAATTAAATTTTATTGCATGAAAATAAAGCATAGTCCTTATTTAACACAGGGCACAGCCATAAATGTTTACAAAGTCACCAGTCTGTGTATTTATTTCCAGTACAATGCCTAGATCACACTGACAAAGTTGGAATGTGCCATGATTTGGACACCAAATAGCTCGCTTGATAAAGTAATTCATATACAAGACAATAAAAATCAGATCAACATTCCTAAAATTGTTGCTTATATTGCTAAGAAGTAATACTAAATGAGAAATTCTCCATTAACATCCTATTTCATTTTCATGTAGTTCTTCATTGCATTTTTACAACATGGATCAGGTTTAAATTTCAGGAGTAGATAAGTAACTTACAAGCTTAAGTTCAATTATCAAGGCTTAGAGCTAGATCCTTTTAAAAAGCCTATTCAGACCTATAAAAATGCTGACAGGCAGCTTCCACTGAATATGAAGTTAGATATTTCAGTTTAAAATCCCATTATTTGACTAGCTACTACATGGCAACAGTATTTTTAACTTTAGCAGAACATTAGCATGCTTGCACAAGCCTAAGTAAATAATCAATGCTTTAGCAGAACAGAGCAAAGCAAGAGGGTGTAGACATCAAGAAGGAAGGGTGAATATAATCTCCAAGAGCAGAGAAAGCAGAGTTTTAAAGAACCAGTGAAACCACCAGACGTCAAAGTTAAGCAGGGACAGACTATACCTTTCTTCTGGTTTTAGTGACCCTTTCCAGAATGCTGAAAACTGTTTTCTCTTGTTACTATTACCAAGCTATTTCTGCTGAGTCCATACCTCTGCTAATTTTTTCCTGCCCTTCTCCCTTTAGGAGCCAAGGGCACGACCACCATACTATTGGCTCAGGTGCTCGTTGGTCTTCTCACAAAATCCTATAATTTTGAACAAATGTTGCATAATTCAGAGATCTTAACGTAAAGATTTCATTAAATAATAATAACAAAGCAGCAAATATCCTTCAAAAAGATAATCTTAAAGGCTAAGACAAAACTAAAGACAAACTAAACTGTCATGTGCTCCACGTGTAAAATGGCTGAAACTGTCCACCCCTTCAAATCATGCATATCTAAAATCAGCTTCCCACCATAAATATATTTTATTTATATAAATGTTCTAGTCCACGGCAAGTATATAAGCATCTTGACTTCCCCCCATCATGTAAAAGGTCTCATCAGACTGCTCAAACAGAAAACAGGAGGGAATGGGCTAGCACTTAAGAAACTTTATGAACAACCTAATTAGCCCTGGTTGGCAAAGATATCTCTAGTCTTTCCTTCTTTCTCCACATAGCTCATTCTGCAGGGCACTGTTTCTCCTCTCCACCAAGCCACCTGGACTCGCACACTATGCAAATCCAATGCCTTTGGAATCTTCTTCTGGCTCTCTGTTTATTTGAAAGTGACTAACAGGTTCAAAATTATCACAGGGGGACTGACACATACCTAGCATGACTCTGTAAACTGTTTCTTTAGAAAACTAAGCAAAAACCTTGAAAAATTATTCAAACAATTAAAAGCAAATAAAGCACACAAATAAAGAAAAAAAGAGTAGATCTTTGAAAAGCAAAATGTAATACAGAATGAAAAAAAAACCAAACAAAAGGAAGAATAAGGGAATAAACAACAGAAAAATATGAGAAGAAAAGAAATCACCTAAGTGCTTCAGTTACACCTATTCATTCTGCATGCATATGCTTCTCATGTTTTATCACATTTCACTGAAAAAACATGCTGGTTTTATCTGAGCAGAAGAAAGGCATCGAACAATTGAATAAGCGGGGAAGTTAATAATGCAGATATTCTGAAACTATTTTATGCATCGATGCACTTGCATAACAATCTTCAAAATATAACCATGATCCCCTCCCTTTTGAAGATTTTCATCAACTTGGTACAACTTAACTTATTTGCAACAGCCAGAAACCACAAGGGGCTTGCTACCTTAACTTCAATTTCCTAAAAAATGTTTACTTTCTTCCAGATGGCAAGATTAAATTACATAAACACTGTCAGCAAGTTGAATCCTCAAATGTATTCATTTCCAACACAGAAGCTTCAAAACCATCTATAATTTTGTTACTGATGTTTGGAAACAGCTGTAGCTGACATGGCTGCATGTTGTATATGTCAGCGTTAAAGGATTAAATATTCTTAACCCCCGATGGAACAAACCTGCTCTATTAGCAAGGCACAGTATAAGGTACATCTGAGACCACTGCTACAATAGGAGTGTGTCTTATTAGTTCACTGATAAACAAAAGAAGTCAAAGATAATGTATTTGGTCTTTCTCTGGAGGAATGCTGGGGAGAAAGCTGGATTTTCACATATACTGGTATTTTTAAATATTTTTTAAATCAAATGGTTTGTTGGACATTGAAGCTTACTTTCTAGCTACAAAAATATTTTTAGATAGCTTGATTTTTCTCAATTTCTAAAAATATTTTTTTAAAGAATGTCATATGATTCTACAATCCAAAAAAATAAAAGAAACCTTTATGTTCCAGTTTTGTGTGGGTGTATGTAAGAGCAATTTATACAAATGATGCATAACCTTAGTAAATCCAAGTGTACTTGCGAACAATCTTCCTTGGGAAGGGTCCTTGATGTGACTGAATGCCCCACATACATGAGTGAAATTAAACCTGTGCTGATGTCTTCACCTAAGTCAGACAGGGCAAAGGCCAGCAATCAACTGCAAAGTTGTGTACTTGAGTTTTCTTATTTTAGGGCTGAAGAATAGAGCAACAGCTTATGACCAGAAGGAAAAGCCCCAAGCATTGTGATAAAGCCAGCAAGGAAAGTACACACACTCCACAAAATTTATCCTTACTGAGCACATATAAAAGTCTCAAAGTCCTGTTCTATACACATTCCTGAGCCTACTATTTCCTGGCATTTTCACATTAAGGTGTGTAGGAGAGGATGTTTGTAAGTAACGTTGCAATTTCCTTGCCTAAACTTGTTTACAAAAACCTCTTTTATAAAATGTACCAGATCCTAAATTGTCCACACCAATGGGAGGCTTCTCTCCAGCCTGAATGGAAGCAGAGGTAGGTGCATACAAGCACTGCTGTGGGAAAAAATGGGAAGCAGAAGAAAAAGCTGCATACAAGCAACATGATTTCTGGTACCTTACTGGAAATTTTGCGAACCCTTGCAAAAGAATGAGATGATAAATTAGGACTGCCCCAGAGAGTTCAGCACTTGAGCAGATCACATGGAGAGCTTGAAGTAATACCAGAGATATTTTCCTGTTGCAGACAACACAGAATTTTTTTCTCTTAAAGTACATTTTAAATTCCACATGCTTTCTCATTACACTTTCATGTGTTCCCCTTTTCCCCTCATTTTCAACTCAGTTTTGGCTATTGCAAGAAAAGCTCTCTGGCTTGTCTGCTTCTACCCTCCACTAAATACTTCCAACCACTTTCAGAGAGCTGCATGATAGGGTGGAGTAAGAGACTCATCTTTTTCCCCGTTTGAACTCCACAGGCATTGCCAATCCACCTAATTCCAAACCTAAATGAGATTTAAGATTTCATTTCCTCACTTTAACACATGGAAGATCCAGGTTGTTCCTTTTGTCCCATCAATTTTGGGTATGCTTTGGCAGCAGAGACGCTGAAAGCCGTATTCTGGGGCATCGAAATGAACATCGGCAGGAACAGACTGTTCCATCAATTTTGCTACCACTTTCCCACAGATGCAAGCTGTTCAGTGCCCTGCCATTGGGAGAAAGTTGTCCTGTGGCAAAATGCTATACACTGTATGATTAAAAAAACCCCATCTTACTTGAAATTTTAGGGGTTTTTGCACATCTGACATACCACACCCCAACTGTAATGCACAGTAACAATTTGGAGGAAGATAAAAGAATAACAAAATGGTGGAATAGGTATCTGTAAAATTATTCTTTTTTCTTGTAAATGTTTACATACATGCATGCTATATGAACAAGAAAAACATTTTTTTAGTGGCATAATACTTCAAAAAGAATAGGCTGGTGAATTAAAAGACTGGCTTTGTTTCTTTTCAAATCCAATATATCCCCATATCTCATGTATTTCTGCAATCTAAGGTAAAAAATTATGTTTGCACAAAGTATTTTGAAACAGAAAAATGTAGACTCTGCAGAAGGCACAGGCAACCTGATTTACAAAGAAAACAACACATAACATGACCCTTGTATCAAAGTCAGAGCAGATGCACAATTGCAAGGTCACTCTCCCGTCACTGTTCAGACTAGGTCAGCTGTTGAAGACATATTACTGCAAGCACACTTGCTGCCCTGACACAGACCTCACAGGCACGAGCCTACCTTCACACTAGACAGCTCAACTAAAATGTCTGCAGTGCTTAGGAAGGTCACAGCATCCTACAGTGACACCCCAATACCCACATATCTGTGGAATATTAATTTCAGTAGGCACAGAGTCTCACGGTCAGACTTTTGCTTTACCAGATCATCCAGCCAAACCTCGATTCCTCAGCTCAGGAGGAAGTCTTTTGGTTTCACTAAAATCATGGGGACTGAGCTGCATCATTTCGATTCACATGGATGTCAGCACATTCAATTATCTGGTCCTCAAATCTGGGGAAGTAAGTCTGTAAAGCCATCCAATATAATTGCTTGGCATCAGTACCAGAACAGTATGACTTCTCCTGCCCACTGCATTTGTTAACCCCACACCAACTGAGCAAGCTTTAATCTCTCCTGAACACACAAACTCCTTGTGCAACAGCAGTAAGGAACTCCAGCTCTTGGGAGCTCATTGTGCAGAGCACAAAACCCCTCCAGGCAAAGTCTAAAACAATAACTAATGACAACAGATAAACAGGGTCACTAGGTATCATGTATTTTCAAGGAATAAAATATTACATTAAATATTTCAGTAAAGCTAAACACTAAAAAGCTCTCTAGTCAGACAGATGTTTCGTTCACTACTTCAAAATAAAAAAGGCACATGGAAATTGGAAAGCTGCTTAAAATGACCCTAAAAAGTGGAGAAAGTAGTAAGGATTAAAATCCAGCTGGCACTGAGTCAGAGTGGCCTACAAAAGTTAAACTGAAAGAGCCACAAAATATTCTAGCCATCCTTATGGACCAATCAAAGCCAGCCATCTCAGTCCACAAATTGTAAATGATGAGCTGACAGCAAAAGAAAGGAAGGACATCTCTTAAAACCAAAATTCAATCTTTTCTTTTCTGGAGGACAATGCATTCATTCCAGGGCCTTCTTAACAATGACCCGCAGACCAAGCAGCAGGCAAAGATGTGGTTCATGATTCACAGTTCACTATGAGCATCACTAGATTCTCTTTCTAAAGACAGCTTAAAAATATCTTACTTCCCTAACCTTACTTTTCCAAGTTGATCCAAGGACATTGGATCAGAGGAAAGGTGATGGATGAAACATTCTCTATTCAAGTAAATGGTCCGTAATCTCACAAAGCACTAGAGACTTTGGAGTCTAAATGTTTTACACACTACTTGAATATGACTTTTTCATCTCAGTTGTCATCTGATCACGTTCTAAACATACAATGAAAACATCACCTCATTGGGAATTCTCTAGAGATGTTTTCCCCCTTTGGAATAATAATCCTGTTTGGTGAGCTGCATCCTCCACCCTGTGACTTTTCGACAGATGCAGAGTACAGACCTGAAGAGGCCAAGACTGCACACCATCTTCCTTCCTCCTGCTCCAGGAGCGTGCAGCCAGGGGCTCAGCCACCTCCACCCAGCACAGCTCAGCTCAGCTCACACTGTTTGAAACCAGGTGAACATGAACTACTCCAGTGTGTACACTGGTAAGGGTAAAAACACATTAGGTCTCAACAATATATACCTAGACTGGAACACTCAGATTCACAAGATGAAACAGAAAAATGCCAGAATTATCATTGTCTGGTCTTCTTTTAAAAAGGTTATTTGGACAGGTTCATGTGTAAAACACACTATTCTATGTCACCATCTTTTCTTTTAATGCTCCCTTCTAGAGAAGCATGGTCAAGCTCCAAATACTGTCAGTATCTTTATCTTTCAAATACTTCTTTTTCTTGATAACTACCTCACCTCTGAGAAGACATCAAAATTCTCCTAAGAAGAGAAGTAAGCTTGTGATCCAAAAAGGTAACACAAATCCTATAAGGTCTTCACCAGACTATAGGATTTGGTAAAATATGTTCATATTGCTGTTAATGCATATTTATATACTCTTGAGAAAATGGAATAAGAAAATTTTCTACTCATTTTAACTGTGATCTATACAAATCTGTGAAGTCAACTACCTAGTAACAGTTCTGTAACACCAAAACAACAGACTTCTACTACCCAAGTTAAAGTATCAGTGTGTAGATAGAAAACATTTCTCCTCAATGACTTCATCATCTTTGATTCAGTTTTACAGGGTAAGGTGCAGCTAAGAAAAAAAAAAGCAGCCAATCTACATTCACAAGGCTTACTGTACACCATCAAGGGAATATTTTTGAGGCCACTTAATTTAAGGCCACGCCTGTGCTAGCATGTACACTTTAGAACAATCACTGTTTTCACTGATGGCAGCAGCAAGGAACTGATAGTACTAAAATGTGTGAGCTGCTGTGCCTGTCACCTAAAATTATTAAAAACATGGTTAGTCAGCACCTTGTTTCTTCGTATATACCCAGCAAAGTTTTGCAAAGAAATTTAATCACACTGGAACTGGGAAGCAACAGTGGTGATGATTTTCAAATGACCATATTTGAGGGCAGGCAGCTCAAAACCACAGCTTGACACACTTCACTTGATACAGAAGTACAGGCTTCCAAAAAACTGTAAGACAAAATAATGCAGCAAGTGAAAATTAGGTTCAAGCCAAAAATAAGCCCATAAAGAAGATGAACCACTCTCCATGCCACCTAAGGAGGAGTCAGGATATAATGAGGGCCCTGCTCTTAAGTTCTTGGGGTCCTACAAGCAAATTGTCTTTCATTGCCACAGTGCCCCGGTCTGTAAAAAAAGGGTAAACTCCACAGGTTTTGTGACATGTAATAAACTCCACTCGTAACTTCTATTCATGAACAACTGAAAAGGGTTTGGAGTGTCAGCTGTGTTTCCACCTGTACTGACAGCAGTTCTGTTCCCACTGGGGGACAAGCATGCAAGTGATTAGAAGGCAGGATCAGGCACCCATGCACACAGGAACAATCTGCTGAATTACATCAGAAACACTGTGCCATTTATAGCATGAGAAGAATTTTTTTTTTTAATCCAGTATATTTAATTTTGGAATTCTTTACTTTGCCACATGATTTTCCTTTTGTACTTCTTCCCTTTGCATGTGCAAAACTATTCCCATGTGGACCACAATCCGACACAAAGGCCAAACTGGTAATTGTTTCTCTAGAGAAAAACAAAAGTTGAATCCAAAAAGGCACACAAGGCTTTGGCTTCAGATTTGGACTAGGAAGGTGGTAACAACCCTTATAAGCAGAAAGTGGTCATGTTTTTCCATCCTATTTTTCAGTATCTATACATTCATGTTGAAGGTACATGTTTTAATACCATATAATCTCTTTTAAAAGTGCATTTCCAGCCCTGCCAGCAATTTCAGCTTCAGCTACCAATTCCTTCCTCTTGCACGCCAGCTCTAGCAACTGTACTGTGGCAGCAAGAGTCACTTCACAAATGGAGCTAGCAAAGACTAACTCAAAAAAGAGAAAAGGAAGATTCACTTCAGGGGAAAAAATATATATATCTGTGTGTGTGTGTGTATATGTATATATATATATATATATGTATGTATGTATCTATGTATCTCTTTAAGACAGATAAATTCTGGCTCAGCCCAAAGGCATACCAACTCTCACGTCAGCACCAGGAATGAAGGAAAAGGACACTTCTGGAAGATTAAAAGAAGCTGTAAGTTTTCCTGTTCTCAGATGCATGCCCTAAGCATCAGGCTGCAATGACACATCCCCCCTTCTTTGCCCTCTTCTCATCCAATGAATCTGTTGTTCATGGGTAACAGAACAGACCCAACAGGAAAAATAAAAGCATCAGCATCATAACCTATAGCTGAGTGATGATGACCTTCTCCAGGAAACTGAATTGTGCTGCCTCCAAACAGCAAGGCTGCACAAGGCATAACCATAAGTCCATCACAGAATGCAGAATTACCTGCTGTCACATCAGCTGGTACTAAAGGGGAGGGTTAAAGTGTGAAAACCCCTATGATCCCTTTATATATCCATGTCTGGAAAGAGAAATAGGTAGGCAGAGGCAAAAGCTATATAAATAGTTGCATCTCCTCTCTTTCAGGTTTGTTTCTCAGACAAAGCAATCAATTCCAGGTTAGTCTTTCCTTGAAAACTTCTGAATGCACAAACCACCAACGCAAACACTGATAGTACCGACACTAAAGACAACGTCTGCTACTTCAAAAAACTCAAATGCTAAAATTCATAGGCTAAAGAAGTCGGTCCTGTTACATCCTCTGTAAACAAGTGGTGATTGCTGTGACATCCCTCCTGCTGCTGAAGAATTAATGTAATTTGAATACAGAGCAAGGGAAGCATAGAATCACAGAATGGCTTGGGTGGGAAGGAAACGTAAAAGGACATCCAGTTCCAACCCACTTGTGATTGACAAGGACACCTTCTACTATACCTGGTTGTTCAGAGCTGTATCATCAGACTGGCCCTAAAGACTTCCAGGGATGGGGCATACACAACTTCCCTGGGCAATCTGTTCAGGTGTGTTGCCACCCCCACAGTAAAGAATTTCTTCCTATCATCCAGTCTAAACCTACTCCCTTTCAGTTTGAAGCCATTCCTCCTTGCTCTGTCACTACATGCTCTTGTAAAAAGTCCCTCTCCAACTGTCCTGCAAGATCCCTTCAGGTACTGGAAGGTGACAATTAGGTCACCCCAAAGCCTTCTTTCCTGGCTGAACAATCCCAATTCTCTCAGCTTTCCTCACAGGAAAGGTGGCCCATCTCTCTGATCATCTTAGTGATCCTCCTCTGTGGACTCTCAGTATCATTGCTTTTCCTTTTATAAAATGGTGGTTTTGGGAAAAAACAACCCCACCAAGTAACCATGTGGTCCTACTTTATGAATGCACATACAGTTATTGGAGGGAGGAATAAAAAAAGGCAGTCTTGTATTTCAATTTCCTCTCTTTTATTTACGGTTTCTCTTGGTTAGGTTAGTCCCAAAGGTTTTCTGCCGTGATGCTGAGCATGAAACAGAGTAAAAAACAGACGTTGCAAACTGGGACCTACTTTCCTCCTGTAGGTGTTTCTAATTTAATAAGTATGGAAAATGTAGGTGTTGTGCTACTCCCTTTTTAAAAACAAACTAAAAATGCAGTCCTTGCCTTACATTCCAGCCCTACGCCTACCACTATGCTGCGGCTGTCTGTTGAACTGAGTCAGTGCTACTACCAACCTGGCAAAAAATAAATGAAAATTATAAAAATTGACAACTAAGCATTCAAAATCGCTTTGAACTATATGGCTGCTCTGAATTCACTATACAGATAAGCAAAGAGCTGAGTTTACAACAATGGAGAGGGCAACAGAGAGGACAGGATGCAAGATGACAATTTTTTATTTCTAAAGGATGCACTGACAGCTTATAAAAACTTCAAATGTTAATCAAACCACCACCTTACTCTTTTTAAAGACAGTTATGAACCACCACAGAGGAGATGAAAGAACAAGCAGCTCCTGCGCTTGTCGCCCAAAAATATAACCCATCTTGTGCAAGCTGAAATTGATATCTAACAGTCATTTTCAGCCATCAGGGAGGAAGGTAACAGGGCTGAGTGAAGCAGTTATGTGAATGGCACAGGAGAGCAGGAAGAAGAAATATTAAGACCAAGCTTTTAGAAACCCTGGTACTTTTGATTTGTAGGCTGTGAAATTAAACCAAATATATTGGTAACATTATGAGAGGGAAAAAAGTCCACATCTACTGCCTATTTAGATTTTTGAATATATCAGTGAAATAAAACAGTTTTAACAGTTATATGCAATTAACCCAATTTTTGCGCATTTTCTAATTTAAAATTATTTTAATTGCATTTAACAAAAATATTCAAAATACCAGATGATACAGCGCTTATATGTTTATAAGGAAATAAAGCTTATATATAAAGCTTTTTCCCCTGAAAAAGTATCAATGCATATTAAAAACATGAAACCTTCTACATATTTGAAGCAACATTTGCTTCTAATATGCAGTTCCTGTATGGTAATGTAGAAGTCCAGGTCCTATTTTAACCTGGGGACAATACTCAACCTACAAACCATTGATGAAACAGTTTTCAAACATCCATAATGTGATTTCAGTTATAATATTTAAAATCTTAATTAAAAGTTATTATTAAAAATAACACCTGAAAATACTTTAGTTCCAGTCAAAGAAACCCTTAGCTTCCGCTCTATTTTTCCATGCTTTCATAGCTGTTGCTGCAGTTTTGGTCGAGGCAGCACGGATGAGATGCCGTCTGTTTAGTTTAAATCACCAAAGTGAGACTGCGCTTCAGGCACCAAAAGCGGAGACACTGCAGGAAGTGTCTGGCTTTCAAAGCAGTGGGGACAAGGTCACCACATGCCTCAGACCTTCACAAAGATGGCCCCTTTGGGTGCCTAATCCCAGGCAGACCAGATCCCTTACAGGCTGCTCATTCCTTTTCCTCCATGGAGTGGCTATGACACTGAAGCACTGCCAAGAAGGTCCAGCACAGAAACCTCCTTTGGGTTTCATTCAGCCTCTTGGGCTCCCTGAACTACAGCCCGCACGGGATTGTAAGTGAGTTAACAACAGCTCAATGTGATACCTGGTGATGTAGCTTTCATTTACACTAGATGTAAGCAAAGCCTCTTCACAAACAAAAAGTGATAGGTTAGTGGACTTTATTTTTTTTTCATTAATATTAAAAAAAAAAAAAAAAAAAGGATTGTAACTTGCTCCTCTTGTATATTCTTTAACCAACCACAGGAAAATAAAAACTTTTAAAAACCCCTACAGATTTGATTGTCATAATAAATCAGTTAATACCATCTTTAATCTAGTTTCAAAATAAGAACCTTAACAAAAAAGCTGTTAATCTGGTTTTCTTGCATGATATTGCCCATAAACAGCTAGCTATTTTGCACTTATTATAAACCAGTAAACTTAAATTCTGTCAGGTTAGCAGTATGTAATAATTAGCAGGTGCATAGACTAAAATGAAGCTAGTTTTCACTTAATATCTAAATTAATTGCATCAAGTTTCTAATGCGGGAAAATGTACTGCACCTAACAATGATTCTAACACGGAGAGTCCTCTTTATGCTTGTGCACTCCCACAAATCCTCTTGTTAAGTTAACAGGAACAATCTCACACAAGCAGGGTGGAAAAAATATTGCTTCTACATCAGGTTATAAAACACTAACATTTGTTTATTTAAACTGATTAAAACACAAATATGATGATTTTACTTCTGAGCCTGATAAACAATTATTTTTGGAAGTGTAGTAAGAAAATTACCATTGGCAACATTGAATTCAGGTGTGACTACTGAATAGTAAATTCCACACCCCCAACAAGGACTGCAAGGAGTGCAACCAAAAGGCTTGGAATCACACAATTTAGGTTGGAAAAGACTTCTGGAGGCCATCGTGTCCAAAACCATGCTGAAAGCCCATATAATTAAATCAGGTCTGTGCTAGTAACAAGCCTTACCCTCTAAATTAGGAAGCTGGAAGCCAAGCACTTAATGGGAATGGTCCCCAGAATAAATACATCTCTGATTTTAACTGCTAAACCATGTTTGGGAGTCCCATGAATGGTACAGATTGAAATGCCATGAGGGAGCTCTCTAGGAACAAAAACCATAGATGATGGTGTCCCAGCACGTGGGAAAGCGCCAGCGCTGAGTTTAACGGGGCAGCACAGGCGTAACCTCACTGTGCCCCTTTCGGACAAGCGCGCTCCTTTGTGTGGCTCAGCAAATAAACAGTTATTGGATTTGCTTGTTCCAAATGCTGGGAATGGGGATGGAAATCATCCTAAACACATTTAACAATAAGGTTTGACTGAGGACCAAAGTGCAGTCAGCCCATTCTGCTCTTTATGGGCTCTCCATAAAAACTGAGCAGTTCATCAACTCATTTCTAGTCAAGTATTTACCAGAAAAAGACCACAAAGCAAAGGTAGATTTATATCAAAGGTTACAGGCAGAGTGTGTAATCCTGTATCAAGGAAAAAAAAGAAGAAAACACATGCTGATTATTCTCAGACTTTCCTCTGAAAGCAATGAGCCTAAGCCCATAGAGCACTGATCACAGGGACAATGCCTATTCACTGCACAATCTCATTGAAGTCCCTGAAACAACCAACTGAACAGATTATTTAAAGGTTTTCAAAACTGGACTCAATACTACCCAATTTCCTATTTCTATCCTAAACTCACATTTAAGAATTCAGAAGATGAGTTCAAGAAAATCTGTATGCCCTATGGCTCACTTGATAAAAATCTAATTTACAAGAGGAAAAATCTAAAGTACTCACAGGTTATTAAAAAATTAAATAACCAAAAAGGTTTCTGCACTTTCTTTGAAAAGTAAGGCTTTCAAATGAAAAATCAAGATTATTCTACTGGCATTTTAACTCTACCCAAATTAAAAAAAAAAAAAAATCTGATATAACAATAATTACAGCTAAGCAACCAGCAGTAAATTTTGTATCAAATAAGCAAATACAAAATATTCTGCCCTAGATCCTTGAATGAATTTTAATGAGTGCCGCCATTTTGATTGAATGAATATTTTATTTTGGACCTCAGGAATTCTACCTCCTGATGACGACAAATTATGGGGAGAACACAGGAAACATTTCTACTCACATGCCATTTTTTAATTACAATATTTAAAATCTCAAACAATGTTAAAACATCTTATTTAAAGAGAAAAGCTTACGTAAAACCCCAGATATATTACATTTCTATTACTGATCTGCACTGATTAAGTAAGGGCTGACTTATGCAGCTAATATTAAATTTAGAAATTAAATACATGTCCATATTATATGCAGCCTAGCTGGAATTCACTAGATTAAACATACTAATTAATTTGGTCATGGTGTGCTTTGTATTATAATTCAGCATTTATTTATGAGGCCACATATTCAGTTTACTGAATTTAATGTCTGCACTGTTCTAAAACATATCATTAGAAGTGCTAACATTTTATATCATTAACCCTGTATCAATCCACAATTAACATGAAATTATCAAAAGAATAATAAGAGCAGCTATGCATTTTTAAGCTACTTAAAACATTTCTAAATGTAATTATAACTATTTCATGCTAAGTAAGAGTTGATATTTCATTTTCATGCTAAGATACTCTTCATTTAAGAAAGAAAATAAAACACCAGCTTTTCTAATCACTTATTACTTCCAGATTTCCTGTAGAGCACAGCCATTCATAGTTGTATTTCTAAGTTACCATACCTTTAGATAGATTGGATTACTAGGTGGGTCTTTTTTCATACTCTCTCAAGACACAAATGACTGGAAAACTTCCTGATAAGTGATGAGCATTTCTGCTCCCAGCACTCACTGAGATGTCACTGTGCACTTCAGACCCTAAGTTTTTTTTACGCCTCCCAACACAGTGGCCTGTGTTGGAATCACAAAGTTCAGCAGCTCACAGACAAATGAGGGGAAAAGGACAAATCCCCCTGTAATTTTGTACTGTACATTTACTAAGTCACTACTGAATGGTCAAAGTACATGCATGTGCAGATACACATCTATATTTTAAAAAATCTGCCAGGAAGGCTTTTCATTCATCTGCCATCGAATTACACTAAACCCAAAGTAATAATATTGAAGATTAGAGAATCCAAAATATGTGTGCATGTATGCATGTTACCAGCAAAGCAAGATATGAAAAAGAATATTTCCTACCATACAATATAAAAGGGCTTTTTTCTGCCTATATTTTTAATTTTTTAACTAGTTAGGGACGAAGGGAAATGCAATTTGAGGATTTCATATTTATCAGTCTGATATACCAAACACAACCTAGAATTCCTCAGCACTCTCTATTACCTGTTTATTTTTCTGGACTAAGCTCAATCATTTGCACAGGTCCAGCATTTCTCCAGTTCCTTCATGACTTTAAAAATACAACATTTCTGCCTTCCAGCATGGGAACAATGGTAAACAAATGGTAATTTAGTAACTGCTGCCTCCACGTTAGTGACTCTGTCTTTGTTGCTAAAGTAATACACAAACACTCCCAACTTGTAACCAAGATTTCAACCAGCTGATTTGCTGGAATATAATATCTTTCCTCAGTTCCAGTTGCATAGGTTTGGATGCTGCCACTCAACCTTTTGACACTGAAATTGAGAATCTCTCTTAAAAGGAATAGGGAGACATCAAATACTTGAATAAATTCAGTAGTGTGAATAAAGAATGTCTTTCTCAAAAAAAACCTGATTTAATAAAATGAATTCTTTTCTGCTTTGCCAAGTTTACTAGCAGAATAAGAGGTTTTTTACTACATGTCATGACCCAGCAGGCAAATGGCAATGCCTTCCCTGAGGTGAGTAGAGCTATGCTGGTTTGCTTTAGCTGGTCATGTCCTAGCTGCACAAACCTTCACACATTCAGCCTTGAAAGCAAAATTATCCCACCAATCCCAGCTTTCTATAGGTACAAATCATAACAAAGCTGAGAGGAAAAATATTAGCAATACAATTTGGTTTTAGATTTTGTTACAGAACTGTGATATTATTTGCTTTTAATAAGCTGTTTTACACTCATTAGTCTGAAGTATTACATTATGATATTTGAAAATAAATTAACAATTTGCTGTGGCAAGTGACATTTGATATATTTTTTTAAAAAGATGTATTATTGCTCCTGTCATTAGAGTACAAACTTCTTGAGGCAAGTGCTGGTCAGTTTATTTATGTGGAATCCTAAGCATAAAGTTTCTGTAGAATTTCTTTAGAAAGGTCAGACAAATGTTCAAAGGATTATAATGAGAATGGATGAGGCCTTTGAAGGACTATGCAGTCTTTCATTTGCTAATCTAAAGTAACACTTATTAGCAATGATGATTTCTTCAACCACTACATAGTCACCCACCTCCATGAACCAGTCAAAGTGTATCAAGGACTTCTATGATTTAGGAATCTATTGCTGTATTATAATAAATCATGGAGGTGATTAATTTCTTTCCCCCTCCTCTAAAAATTCTCACATGCAACTTTCTATTCAACTCCTGCCAAGAAAAATGTTTTAAATCTGTATTTTACCAATTATACCCTTGACAGTTTTCTTAAGACACTAAAAATTGTCACGACTCAAATAAGGAAATAAGACACATTAGTTCCTTTGTACATTGGCTTAACCGCTGTCAAGAACACTATTAGAAATTCAATACAATGTCGAAAAATAACACCACCAGCACAACTGATTTCAACACAACACATTCTAAGTTCCACACCAAGACAGCTTTTACAATAATAACTGCTGTTTTCTGAATGTTTTCATACTGTTACAGGAAAAACTGAAGTTATAATATCTTAAGATTTTTGCAATTTTACACTTCTGTAATTCATATGCAAAAGACACATGTAGATCTTAACTCATTAAATTTAAAGGTTTACAGAACACAGACTTTAGACCATCATTATCAAAGATATACTCCTTTCTTTCAAAATAAATTACTTGAAAGAGTAAACCACGTTGGCAAACCTGTTCTGCAGTAAAAATTTCTGCAATCATTCCAGGATTTTGCCGGGGATGGAATGGAGGTATGTTGGGGGAGAACAGAAAAAGAGGCATAGAGACTCTATTATCACATAATTATAATCCATAGCTAGTTCATGTTAAGATTTTAATTTTAAAGATTTACTAGCACTGTGATAAAAATATAAAAATCAGGAAAGTAATCAGAAATAATTTAAAACATCTTTTCTCAAGTTGAAAAGTTTTCCTTTATACACAGAGATTAAATTTGCATTCACGAACTCCCAATGTAAAAGGGAACCAAAGTTGCTATAACTTTTAATGCACATTTCAGTTATTAAGATATTTTAACACAAACTTCTACAACAGCCTCCCAGTTCATGAGTACATGACAATCCAGGTAATTTGGTGATTTCAGTGGATTTGCAGAGTATGTTAATCAGTGCTGAATTCAGTACAGCACTTTGCAGTTTCTAGCTTACTGTTTTCAATGCTTTCAATACATCTAGGCACTAATGTTTGCAATTAACTTTTTTTGTAGACACAAACATATACATCAAGTATCAACAACCTCAATCTGTTACAGACTTAAATTGCAAAATTTAAAATAATTGGGTCACCTAGGTTTGAACTTATATGTTGAATTTCAGTCTAAATTATAAAAGCACACCCACTTCTTTGCAAGACTCACAGCATGTATCAGCACAAAACAGTTCCAGACTTAACTTTTCAATCTTGTGTCATCCAAGTATCAGCTTTGCATAAAATGTATTTTAAAATAAGAGTAAATTGCCCAGAAGTTGAAAGTATGGAACATGCAGACAGACTTGCATCTAAGACAGCAATCAGAGATACAGTTTGTGTTGTACTCTCCATTTTATTATGTTTAAGATACTATTCCCTTCATATTTGTTCAGTAGCAGCTATTTCAGCTGTAATATTAAAATGAACCTGTACAAATAATGTTTATTCCATAAAGCCAAAGTGAACTAAAAGATGAGGAACACTTAGAGCCTGTTATTCATAAACATTTTGTAATTTTATTACTTCTGATCTGCATAAGACCAGAAATACTTTTATGCAATGCTTCAGTTGCAATGTTCTGTTACTGTTAACATGCACACTTGAACTAAAAGCCAAATGTAATTAATCCAATCTGCAAACTTAAAAAATTGACTGAACGCAATTAGTACATCTTGCAAGAAACACATAAATAACTATAATTTAGATTTAAATTACTATCCTCATAACAGATGCATACACCTATATTTTCTTAGAATTGTTTACAATTTTCAGAGGTTTCTCATATATGTTTTTTAAATTTGGCCTTTTTAAAGTTATTTTTCTCACAATATTGAGGAAGCATTTTTTTCCTGGACTTTAAATGTTTATGCATCACACTCAGCAGTAGTGTGTGACCATAGCCTAGTGGTTAAGAATTAAACAGTAGTGAAGCTGAGACCAAAAGGTGCACAGACAGAATGTGCAAATATTTCACCAGCTATTGAAACAAGCACAACCCTTGCTCCTTTTAAAAGGGAAAAAACAGCATTGGCATGTATTTCAATAACTATGCAAGCAATATCCAGTAGGTGTGCACCCTGTCATCTGAAACTAGCCTTCTGAGTTTTGATTTCAAATGCTAAAGCTTTTCCTCCAAATCAGGAGACATGCATTGTAACAGCACCCAGTGATGCACAAAGACACTGTCTGAGCCTCACCTGTCACTTCAGACTGTCTGTGAAGCCCAATACCACAGTAAGGAACACCATTTAATATAAGTGGTTTTAGGATTTTTGGAGCGTGTTACATTTTTTAGCTTAAAAAAAACCAAAACAGCACAGCATTTTTTTTCTAACTTCTCTGTCAAGCTTCAGTCAGGCCACAGAACGGGTGCCGGAGTCGCCTGACCCTGTACTCAAACTCCTGGAACCTGCAACACTTGTTTCCTAACAAATCACCTCTGGAGATGGAGCAGGCTTCCTATCAATCACTAACAAGTTAATTCCACATAATAAGGCAGGTTCTCATGCAGACTGATACATTGTGAAATGCTGTATCTAAAATTGATTAGAATAGCACTCAAAATGAACGCAGCCCTCCAAACCACTTCTTTGCTCAGAAACATTAATCTCACTTATAAGGAGAGCTTCATAATGGTAATGCTTGGTATGAAAAAAGTATGAAATAAATCAGGTTTTATAAGACACAGCAATTAATCAGTTTTAGAACTAAGGAAAGGCTGTTAAAGCGGCACATTTTTACAATAGTAACTTCTTTAAAGCCTCTGTTACTTTTAAAAAATTAAACATTTAGGGCTCTCTTTTAATTGTTCACCTGACAGTGTGAACCCCAACCCTAACTCTGGGTCCCTGAAATGTTTTCTACAAGCTAAAACTCTGCAAATAATACTACTCTGTTAGAAAGATAAAAGCTTCATTTTAAGACACTCTTCAGTCTAAGAAGAATCACGGGTATCCTGAAAGGACTTATTTAACTAGTTAGCCTGGGGTAAAAAATTTATTTAATCAAACCAAGGATTTTGTAATAAACACTCTAAAATTATTTCTGATAATATTTTCTGCCCTTCATACTGCACAAACTTGCAGGTGATAGTCACCTTATCCCTACATTTACTAAAACAGTAAACCAAACAGGTTTACATGTATGCATTTAACAGAATGTACTTTCTACAGTGAAGTTATTCATAAGAGACAATTATACTATATAGATATATTAATCTTATTAACAATCTCTAATATGTAGTACCAGTATAGCTCGAATCAGCCTCTAAATCTCACACAAGCACAACTTACTCACATAACATTTTGGAAAAAAAAAAAAAAAAAAAGATTTCTCTATAAGAATTTTATAGTTTCTCACTCACTGACAGAGAGATGAGTTTTCTATAAAAGAAACAGAGCATTAAGTACAGTATCACTATAAACAGAAGAGCAGTTCTGACCTGAAGCCTTAGCATCTCTGGTCTTTTATGTCTGTATTGCACAATGCCCCTTCACAAACAGCACCTGATCCTCCGAGGTGCTGGGCACTCTCAGCTTCTATTGGGCCTAATCCAAAACTGATGCAAGTTAGTGGGAGTTTTTGCATCAATCTTCAGGGGTGTCAGTCTGCACAACGCTCACTGATTTTAACTGAGGGTAAAGGTTCTGAGAATCTCACTGAGCCAAGACTGTTAATTGTTAAGGCTAGGAAATGACAAAAAATACTTCCAGGTTATTATTTCATTTTCTAATATTTTATGGGGCTTCTATAAGACAGATGTTTACTACAGCAGCCATTATGTGCTCATTTGTAACTTTAAATCCAGTTTCTATTAATATATCCTTTTCTTCTCTTTTTTCATTTAAACAGAGAATAATTACTCCCAGCTCAAAGAGATTTGACTGAAGTACCAGTCTTAACCTGCTAACTGGATTATGAATGTTATTTGGGATTTTTTTTTCTTCAAAACATATGAAACAAAAGAATCTCAGTGGGGTCAAGTATTTCTCATACTAAACAGAATCTTTTATCTCAGTGTTCGCTCCACTGAGCCCCTTTCCATTTTTAATCAGATGTATGCATCTCATATTTCTGTACTATTGGCTTTTTTCCCTCCCCTAACTTACTAGACCATTGAAAGTAACCCAGCAAATTCATAGTAGCAAAGCTTCAGAATTGTAAGCCAGTATTTTTCCAAAATTTAAGTGATACAATTTTCATGTATATTCACATAGGCGCCCTTCTTCCAAACTACTCCTGTATTATATAAAAGTACATTTTGTGAAAATTTTTCCCTGCATCCAATATTAAACTAATCTCCTAGATGTGAATGTAGTAATAATTCTGAATAGCACTTGGATTATTTTAGAAGGCAAGAGCAGTGGTATTTTTCAGGGAGTGCCTTCAAGTGTTTTACAATTAACTTTTCACTAAGACCATAGATTAACAACATTTATACTTCAATTCATTCTTTACTAGACAGAATTTTAGGATCCACACAGCCACAGAATATCACTACATCTCTTCAGTGGTATGAAGCAAAATACTTTGCCTGAGGAAGTAAATATAAAATGCAGGGTAACAGTCAAATAAAACCAAACAAGCATTGAACTAAGGCTCAGCTTAAGAGACACATGATATTTAGAAAGTAGAAAAATAAAACTGCCAAAGTTTTCCTACAAAAATATTTTAAATCTAACTACTTAAAGGAGGCTACACCTACATGATACCTTATGGAAACTGCTCCTATTAAAAAACGTTTAACAGTCTGTGAGCACATCAAGATGGGAGTTTGGGTATGTTCTCTTTTTACATTACTTTGTTTAAAAGCATCTTTAGAACATAAAAGTTTTAAGTCCACAGAACAGTGGATGTTCTTCCTACGTACACATGAAGAAAAACCCCACCGGACACCAGCAGTGTTTGGAATTTCGCGGGGGAGACCACCCCTTTCTCTCCCCAAACCAGAGTGACACACAATTCCTTTGGTCGCTATGTGTTTTCGCTGCACGGTAACACGATTTTCACTACAGTTTACTGACTAGACCATTAGAGATGCGAGGCTCAGAACCGCCGTCCTTTGGCAGGGGAGCAGGCAGAGCCCCGGTGGCAGCCCTGGAGCACAGACCGCCCGGCAGCCGTCACCGCCCGCCGCCGCTCGACCAACGCGCCGGGAGCCGGGGCCGCTGCCCCGCGCCCGCACAGCCGAGCGAACAAACACCAAGTTCCGAACCCTCCAGAAACTTGCTCGGACGAGCTTTCGCGCCTCCGCCCGCGCCGCTACGCTCACCGGACAGGAGTGCGGACACTTCCGTCTATCTTCCAAAAGTGAGGATGCCGACTTGGGAAAGCACCGAAACTGCTGCGGTGCCCAGTCCCACCGCCGCCGGGAGCGCGCTCAGCCCCCCGGGAGCGCGCACAGCAGCGGCCCCAGACCCCGCTCCGAGGCCGCCGAGGCCGCGCAGCGCTGCTGCCAGACCCAGACCCCTCCCACCCCCCCGCTCAGTTTTCCGCCCGGCACCGCGGAGTTTCCACGTTAAGTTGCGTCCACGGCCCCATCCTGCTGCTCCCCCGCGCCCGCGTAGCCCTACCTGGGGCCGCTCTCCGGCCGCAGCCGCGCGTCCCGGGACGCCCCGCGACTCCCGCCCACCGCCCGGCGAAAGTCCCGCCGCCAACGGTGCCACCGTGGGGGAGGTGGGGAACGGAGGGCCGCGAAAACCTCCGCCGGCCCCCGCGCACCGGCCCCAGCCCGCTCCGGTGCGGGCGGAGGGCAGCGGCCCCGGCTCCCCGCTGCCGGCCGGACAGCCGCGGAGCGCAGCGCGCCACTTACCGCGGGCACGCCGCGAGCCTCGCCGCCTCCGCGCCCCGGCAGCAGCGCGGGGGAGAGCGGCGCACGCCGGCACTTTGTCAGGCCGGGCGGGCGGGAGCGGAGGGCGGGCGGGAGCGAAGGGAGGGCCGGGGGCCGGGCGGGGGGAGGGCCACGAGTTGCTGCCCGCGCCCCGCGCCGCGGGAGCTTACGCGTCCCGCGGAGCTCACTTTCCCCGCCTCCTCCCCCGCTGGGCGGGCAGGGAGTTTGGCCCCTCTTCTTACGGGAGGGGAGGGCGAAGGTACGCGCACAGCGACGTGCCGGGGGGGAGGAGCGCGGGGAGGAGCCGCCGCTGCCGCTGCCAGCACCTAATTTCGCTGTAACGCGGGGGACCCGGCCGAGGGCCCCGGTGCTTCCCTGCGCCGCCCCAGGCCGGGACACGACCCACCGGGCTGCGGACCCTCAGCCTGCTGTCCCCCACGTCCCCGCCGCTCGCATGGAGTGCCGCGGCGCGGCTCCCACGCTGAGCCTAATCAGCGCATCCACGACGCCGGCGGTGATTTAGGGGTCATCCGCGAGCGGCACTTCAGGCTGATGAATGGCTCTTGGCCGCTGTCTGCCCTGATGAGGGTGTCTGCGTGCTCCTGATTGCAAACACTAATGAACTTACACGGCTCCGCTGCGCGTTCCCTCCACCCGGCAGGGCACGAAGCATCCCTCCGCTGCATTTTGTTTTCCGCGGGGACCTATTTATTTTTATCAGGGGAGGGAAAGAATTTGGGGAAAGAATCCGCAGCTCCCCCGCTGCACCGCAGCGCGCCCGGCCGAGCAGAGCCGGCGCCGCGGGCAGCCCGCCCGCCGAGGCTCCGGGGCACTGCCGGCAGCCCGGGCGCGGCGCGGCCGCCCGGCAAGGCCGGAGGGTGCCGGCGGCGCTCCCCGGCCCGGCAGCCCGCCCCTCGCACGGGTACCCGCAGCCCCCCCGCCCGGCCTTCCCGCCGCACCCCGGCAATTTTCGGAGTTGGGCGGGAGCCGGGTGCCGAGTGACCTGATTACAGCTTAAACATCTGCTTTTAAAGCCATTTCTCCGTGGTGTACAAAGGCGCTTCTGCTTATTTTTCTCCCTGACTCCTCAGCAACCTCTCGGCTCAAAGTAGTAGCTGTAACTTTTCGCACACTGAGATGTTACCTACCTACCTATCTAGGACCGCTCTCTTTTTACGCCTTTATCCTTCCCTTTTAAACTCAAAGGCGTTTCACAAACGAGATGCGAAACACCCGGAGAAGTTAGACAGATGAGCAGCTTTGAACATTTAGCTGGCTACCCGCTGCAGTACTTCGATTTTCCTAACTTTATCCACCACATCTCTGACTCTGTAATGAAAGATGCACGACTTTGTTATCTTAAAGGTTCCCAAGGAAAATCCCCGTATTCGTCTGTCCTGAAATAACTGGAAATACCTCCTAACCATGGAAACGTTACTGCAGATGTAACCAGCGGGCATTGCGAGGGAGCCAGCTGGACTACAATCAGTCCAGCAGCTTTCTCTCACATGTCCGTGTTTTACTCCAGTGTTTTTCTTTGCACTTGTACTTTGCTGGGCTCGACCCGAGAGACAGAGTGCCTGGGTATATAAACTGATTCGACAGTGCTGAGGTCAGCATGTGGGAATTACAGCAGGTACCACACACACAGAGCCAGCATCACACAGCACCGTTATACAGCAAGTGCAATACAAAACCACAAATGTTTCAAGCATTTTTAAGTTAACCGTCAGTGTGTAATTCATTATATGAACACACAGAAAGGAAGAGAAAAAAAGTGTTTTAAAATGGAAATGACGTGTCTTCGTCCCCAGAAAAGTTTTAATAAAAGTAACTACTATTAAATAGAGGTTTGCCAAAGTATTTTAAAGATACAACAACTAAACCAATGGATTTAAATTAATACTCTCTACTGACTTCATGGGTGGCTCTGAAGTGGTGGCATTTCATTTCAAAAAGTAGGAGCCACAGAGACCTCGAGAGAGAGAGTTCTGTGCAGGTAAGTGCACAGACAATACAGGCAGAATTGGAATCATCATGACCTTGTCTTTCAAATAAAATATACTACAAAGAGTTTAGCTCTTACAAGAAAGCACTCAAAGTGTGAAAATGTGAATTGCACAAAATTCATTGTTACAAAACGCCTATAGCTAGGCACACAGGAACAATCAACCCTGAACTTACACCAAATACTGCAATTGTTGTTACATGTTACAGAAAAAAGCATATCTGCTAAACTACAAGCCAATCTTGTAGACTCAGGGTTTTACTTACAATTTTTTTCTTTTGGCTTACAGTGCTAACACAATATTTATAGTTATGTTTTGCAAATGCAAATTTAAAGCACTGTATTTTGCACTACTACTTCATGCATTTTCAATACCTTTGCTAAATCCATTAACATTTTGAACTTTTTACTGCCCTCAAATACATTAAGATGTTGCTTTATTATAAATAGAAAGGTAACATCGTACCTTCCTTGTGCAAAGCCTACTGGATAGACAACAAAAGTCAACTACTTATTGATACACATTTGAAGTTCTTGAGCAAGAACAAGTTATTTTGGCACTCTTAACTTGGACATCACTGAAGCAGCATTACCAGGCTTACTTTAATTTAATTACATTTCAGCCCTTAGAGTTTAAGTTAATTTGAAAAGTGTGCAGGCACATCTGAGTTAGAGCTTTGTAGGAAACTATCTTCTTAATGTCAACTATTAAATGTGATTAAACTCTCTAAAACCACAGAGCAGCTATTCCTTACTCATTTGGATTTTTTAGATTTCCAGTAAGCTCACTATTTCAGCACTGAAAGAACAAAAGGGTATGCGTTCCTCATCGACTTAGAGATATTTTTTTTTTTTCAGACGGGACTATCAGTAAATCTTTTTGGACGGTAGGTGCTACTGAGAGGAAAGAGCAGGACGTCCTCTGATGCGAGACATGCCGGCTCCTGCACTAATCTACCAGTAACTCCAAAAGACGACACACATTCAAGACATTGTCACGTTCTTTGCAAACTCCCTAAATTGTTCTTAACGTGTCCTTCCGTACTTGAACAGTAACTCGGGCTTTGCCAGGCTTTTCGGCACTTTCTGGATCCAGGGCGCCACGCTCTTTGGGATATTCGCACTGCTGAAAAAAACCCCAGATCTCAAGATCTCTGCATTGTTAACGATCCTGGATCTACAGCTCATGGAGGAAGAAATTGTTTCTAACCATCCATTTTCCTTCGGGGTAAGAGTCAAGATGCGCTTTACTGCAGCTAGGTAGGGATTCCCTCTACGTAACGGAAACAACTGGCGGCATTGTCCTGTGTCAGGACACTTCATAATCACAATTCTAATTAAAAAAAAAAAAAAAAAAGTTTTCCTTTCGACTCAGTCTTGCTGGCTGGTCATCAAATGGAAACAAGTGTTCTCATTAGTTGGCGCGGGCAGCTCCGCGGCTGCCGCTGCTGCGCAAGCCCCGCGAAGGGACGGAGGTGGCAGCCGCTCGAGCGGCCGCTCCCGAGCTGTCGGCGGAGCCGCCTCGCTCCCCCCCGGCTGCCGGGCGGGACGGCCGAGCCCGCGCAGCCCCCGCGCCGCGCCCAGCGCGGACCGCGGCGGGGCCGGGTCAGAAGGTGACGAGCCCGCCGTGACCGCGCTCTGCCCTAAACCCCGGAGAGAACCGCACCGCTCCTCGCTGGGAACCGGGAAACTTGGGGAAGAAGGGGCCAGGGGAAGGCGCAGTGCGCGGGGGCGCAGTGACGGAGCGCAGCGGCTGCGGACGCGCGGAGCTGCGCGGGGCTCGCTCCGCGCCAAGGGCTGCGCTGCTGCCTCGCCCGCCTCACCGCCAGCAGCACATCGAGAGGCACCTTTTCCCCGAGTATCGAGTTGCGGTAAAATTGTAAAACAAATATTCTAATCTGATCACTGACAAAGCCATAAAATTAAATAGCTGTCTGCAGAGGGAAATATGTCTTAATTACCTTAATTAAAGCAAGATAGGGCCTTACACACGTTCATTTTGAAGCCACTAAATGTACTGATTATCATACAAATCAACCTTTAAATGGGGGTCATGCTTTTCCACTACATTAGTTTGTGTTCCACTGCATAAAATAAAGCTATATGGGAAGCTGACCTCTGGTGAAAATGATGCACTTCAGCTACACAAAACTGCTGACCCTCTTCATTGGGTCCTCAGGAAAGAACCTGAAGGAGTTTGCATACGATTTGGAATACAAAAATGCCTTTCATATTGTGTTAACACTGCATTAGGAACTACTGCCTGAGCTAAACTTATGGCCCTAAACCAAAGCCCATAATCATTTTAATCACCTTGTATTCATAAGTAGGAGCCATCACAAAGTGCCGTTATTGCCATCATTGTGTGAGTTACTACACAAGGCCGTGAAAAATGTAAGATTTGTGTTTGCTGGTATAACACTTTCCCAGCCACTATAGATAGGTGCAACTATCCATATTTTCCTTTAACAGGAGGAATGCAGAATATTTATAGCAATTCGGAAGTCAACATACAGACCTTATATGTACATATAGAAGTTTATGTAATTAAGTCACATTCAGAATTTATGATATTTACAAGAAAGAAGAGGCCTTGTTTTACCTAAGCTTCATAGTCATGATTAACATTTTTGTTTTCCTTTCTAGCTAAAAGACATATTTTAAAAAATAACAAGAAATTCCACCAGAAAAATGTTCAGATTTAGGAAATGTGCAGAAAAGATGATTTAAAGAAAAGCATATTGCACGAGGAAAAAGGAAACTAAAAGTGCTTTTCTGTTGTCTGGTTCTTTCCTTTTCTTTTTCTCCTGTGCCATGTACTCCTTCTAGCAGAAGACATCACTAATAAATGCAGTCTGGGAAAATACCTCTCTAACCAAAAGCTCTAATATCAATCTGCTATTTTATTATCATAATTTGGATGTTAATTGTTCTGATGTGCTGAAACAGAGATTTTATTAAAATACTACCAGTTTAAAAAAAAATCTTAGGCTGTTAGTAGTAAAATATGTTGTATTCAAGATGACTGCTTTCATTCCTGGAAGACAAGAGTTCAGGCAGTGGAGTGGTAACAATCTGTGTTTGTTCCTGTCTGCTCAGGAGAACTGTTTCTAATTGATCTGGCATGGAATTTAGTTGGAAATGTGTATGTTGCAACCTAAGCACAGTCCCTGTATGCTTTGTAAAGTGATCACCATGTGGGCCTTATTTGAATCATTTGAAGGTTTTAGCTATTAACCTTGTTTAAATTGTGCTGTAAATTCAACTCTCTGAGCTGAAAAATATACGTAACTGTGTGTATATCTATTGATATATAAATCTATATGTGTCTACATGAATACAGACATAAATATATACATGAATATACATGCATAAATACACATCTACATCTATAGCCATACATACAAACTGACCATTTTAGGTATCATGAACATGTGTCAGTTATTTGCATGTTATTACTTATTAATAAAGGTACTAGTTACATACTTAGAAATTCTGTTGGGTGGAAATATTGTTCTGATACAGACGTGGCTGATGTTACAGAGTCATTTTTTGTAGATGCCATTTTAATATTTGGGAGTATTTTTGCATTCATTTTTTTGTGAAAAAGATATGCTCAGATCTATTTTGGCACATCAGAATATTTTTTAACCATCATTCTGATGTCACAGAGATTTAATTAGGAAAGCCCAGATAAAAAACAGGAAAACTCAAGTTCTTTCACAGAAGACTCTCAGGAGACAATGGGTAACTGTGATTCTTTCAGTTACAGGGCCAATCATCATATTTTAACCCTCACAAATCTTAATAGTTATTTCTTCTTGTGAATGTAAAATGAATGGCTAGGCTTTGTTGCAGGTAACTACTAAGTTATGAATGCTGATGGCCTTCTTGTACAGCCTTAAATTACATTGAAAAAGATACAGTTTCTTTAATTAAAAAAGCTGCACTGAACTAATCCCTGTAGCTGAAAAAAGAAAAGTTTTAAGCAATCTCTTTCTGCTCTGGGAGAGAAAAGCAGACAATACCATAACAGATCAGAAACATAAGCTATAGTGTGCAGCCAGGAGCACAGCAGGGAACTGAATACTGCTCCAACTGTGTCATTTTTTAATCCCCCATCCCAGTTTTCCCCGTCTGACCTCATGCTGAGATGAAGTTATCACAGAAGACAGCTTTACTCTTACCAATGAATCCAACCCTGGATCTGTATTATCCTCAGCAGATCAAAACACCGCTTTCATCAAATAGCATTATCTGCATAAAAGGCATGCAATTGCCTGATAATTTCACCCAAACTATGCTATTCATTTAAAGGACAAGAAGAGAAATGTAATTCATTCCTTTTTTCCCCCCTGGAAAAGCTAACTTATACTTCACTCATGGGAACTTTTCTTTTTTTAACATGAGATCCCAAGAAGAGGTCCATTAAAAGTTTCCCTCTGGTTTACAATTAATTGTTAGAGAACCCCTGTGCCATATGAGTGACACAAGTGTAGTTATGCAGAAAACTGGCAGAGAAAATTCACAAAGCTTGCTATAGCCATGATACTGATTCCATTAGCCATGGTCCTGCTAACCCTAATAATCAAATCATATATGGCATAATTGTAGCAGCCTACAAATAAATAGTAGCTGAAGGTGTTTACAGGACTTTCCTACAGATGGAAATTTGAAGTCTAATAATTTTGCCCTAGCTCAGAAAGGCTGCACCACAAGATCCTGAAATATCTTCACTAATGTATGTGTTGTTTATAAAAAACATGTACATATATTAAAAACTCATGCTGGTGCCTTGTCTTCCAGAAAGGAAAGCACATAATACTATGGCTCATTGGTTTTATTGATACACACAAAACATTAAAATCATGACAGAGGTGGGGCAGAGTGCTCCAAGTGAGTGCTGTTACATCTTTTGTATTTGGACTATTACATATACTCTGCTTGTGAAACTATTCTTGCCATTTGTCTGCTTGTAAAGGGCACATGCATATCTCTTCCACAATAAAAAAACCCCTCAAACCTAAAAATAATGTATTCTTTTTAATGTCTTTGTTTTCTAAAACTTCTCTGAAAGAGTAAAGATACTTTTGTGTTGGAGTCTTGTGTTTCCTAGTTTGTTGACAAGAGACTTTATTGTTTCTTGAATAGCAGTGTTTATGTTCAGCACCAGAAATAAACACTGATTTGTATCTGGTAGAGGGAATTTTTCCTTTCTTTTTCTAATAGTACAAAGCCCTTGGCATGTCATGGGACTGCAAATACTAAACTGAGTATTTGTTGTGGCCCAAATATTGCCTACTCCATACAATGACAGTTACTTTTCTTTGGGAGCACTGGACAGGTACTGTCCTCTATTCAGAGGATAATTTTTTTTCCCCCAGCATGTCTTTGATACTTTTTAAAACAGGAGTTCTTTGAAGTGGCTCAGAGGTTTGGAATCACAGGAGTTGCCTCAGAAGAGCTGGATTATTGAGCCTTACACAGGCACATCACACATTTACCATGGGGCTACAACCTCTCTGTGTACACACAGACCCTATGGAACTTTATAGTATAAAAAAATACCAGTTAAGTTCACAACTTTCTGGGTCTTTTCAGCTTAAAGACAGAACCCTTTTTTCCTCTTGATTTCATAAAACCTTTAGATGTTTCAGGGCTTCTTTATAAAATTTAAAAATATAAACATATATGTGCACTTTCCCTGCCAAGTGTTATCTTACTTTTAATGGAAACAATTTCCTATTACAACTTATGGAGGATTCTGATGCAGGAACTCTGTATCTGAAAGCTTGTGTCCTTTTTCCAACTGTATGAGCTAATCAGAGAAAATAGCTGTGGTTTTCTTTTTTTGCATAACCACTTCTCATGTATTCTCAGAACATCTCATGATGGCAACATAAACGGTCTACTACTACTACTATTATTATTATTATTATTATTATTATTATTATTATTATTATTATTATTATTATTATTGATTAATGCATGCAAGTACACTTGGGTTTGGATCTGTGTTCATCAGCATTATTTCCTATTTGAACATTATTTGTAGATTTTATAATATATTTCCATGGCAATGGAATGTTACTTCTTATGGAAAGATTTTTTTTTAAAATTGTGTGGTTGAAATGGCTTATACCCCTAGGCATTCAAAATAAGGTTCTTCTGGGAAAGAAAAGAGAATGGCTGAAAATGCTGACTTCCAGTGTTGATATGGTATTATGCTACACATGTTGGCATAATCACCTGTAGTGCCCCACAGGCTGTTAGCAACTCTGGGGTCTTCCCTTTGTGAAAAGCAGGGCAATGTGATGATGGAGGAACGTAGGAAAAGGAGGAGTGCTGGTCAGAGAGCAAGATGTAAGGGGCCCTTGCTCCAGGCTTCATGGCTCCTTCTTACCTACAATTTTGTGGAGCAAGGGCACAGATAAAGGGTAGGTCAGCTCTAGAACCACAGCCCTGTCCAGGTACCACGTGTGAAGGTGGCAGAGTATGGTAACTCCTAATTTACTTGGTAGAGATCTTGTTTCAATCCTTCCCTCTGTTGCCAGACCAGTGATATTATGGCAGCTATAACCAAGAGCTCTGTTAATATGGCACATTAACTGCATCACAGCCTATCAGCCTTACCTTTTAAAAAGTTACCAGAAATATAATGCAGAAAGCCAATCCTTCCAAGAGAGATTTCCTTTTAGGAAAACCAAGGAAGTGACACAGAAAAGCACTGATAAATACAGACTGCAACAAAAACTTTGGCACAGATGTCAATATTGATGCCCATGTACCAACTTTGCTGGACCAAAGTCAATTTTTAAAAATTTACGCTATATCAGGATGTAAAATTATCCTCATTCTGGATTTCCAAATCTTTTTTGTTCAGCTGTGTTTATTTTTATGGCTTCAGAAAAGTTCATAATACATTAAAAATACAGTTTTGTTTTGCTTGTTTGTTTTAAAAACAGAAATAAATAGAATTGAATATATAGAGTTCTTAAAACACTAGAAACTAAATATGTAAACTCCAAATGTCTTCAGTAATAAAAAAATTAAACAATAATTGTCTATAATATAATTCTGATTTAAAATAGCAGTTCAGAACAGAATTGTCTTCAGCCACCTAAGTGATATTAACCTGGATTCCACGATATTCATCTCAGATTCAGAACATGACTTCCATATGCACAAATATCACAGTTTGAGTAGGTCCCTGTAGTCTTTTACGTATTTCACCTCAGCATTAGAGAACTACCAACAGCTGATACAGTTTTGAGTCTGATACAAATTTTGACTTCTGTAATCCCTCCCATCACATGCTTTCAACGTTCTGTTTGTGTTTTCTTTCAGTTGTCTGTTACACACAACCTGTATTAGTTGAGGTGATGTTAAAACACCCACAGCTTCTGGATGTATATATTCTTTATTTTAAAAGAAATATATGTATGTATGAGTTCCCTTTTTTCCAGAATTTAAAAATAGAAGAATGAAGTAGAATGCAGGATGACAACAGAAACCACAATTTTGCTTTCTCTAGCTTCATATTTGCAGCTCTCAGTTCCTATCACAGCAGTGCAATATTTGTGCTGTTGATTTCATGGCAGTGTAATTGCATGGAGCATGTCTGATTCTATATTACTTCTCCTGAATTATATTGGACCAACACCACATCCACAATAGTTCATTCATCAAAGCTTTCAATAGAAGACAAAATGGCAGGATCTTTTAAAAGCCAAAATTGTCATCAGACCACTGAACACCTATGATGTCTTGATGATATCACAGCAAGCCCCTGAATTCAGACAAAAGGGTTGAACCTTAGAAAACCTAAATCCCAGTTCAGCACTAATGCCAATCCTAACATTTGCCAACTCAGAGAAAAGCTGTACCAAGATTCTGTGAACAGGACTTGCAACAAGGCAAAATGGAAAAGGAAATAGTTCTAAGTAGCTCCATTTCACAACACAAATCTTCTTGGAAGCTTTCTAAAGCACACAGCTATAGTTCCTCTTTCTTAAATATTCAGTACTTGTAAAAAAACAGTGAAACCCTTTGCATATGCACATTATAAAAATGCAGCTTTTCTGTTCTTACACCAGTCATAAAGAAATGGAAAATTATAAAGAAGCAGCAGAAGAAATCTACAGCTCATATGCTGGCAACACTTGAGCTCTGCATTTATATTTTTCAATTATAAAATAAATAGTGCTCAAAATAATCCCAGAACAATAGACATGTAGTTTCTGTCAGAAATAATCATATAATGGAAATTAAAAAAAAATAGATAAAACCACCTATTGATTCAGTTTTTATGGGGCTTATGACTTTCTTGAGTATAGCTGCAAAGGCTGTGTTTGTACAGCCTGCCACTTTGGCCATTTTGGGTACTGTGGTAAGAGCACTTTCTTCCTCTGGCAGCCTCTTCTCTAGTACCAAACTTAAGCTACTCATCTTCATTTTAAGAATCTTCCAATTGCCCTTTTCCATCCTGCCAGTCACCGCTTTCTTCCTGTCAAGAGCTCAACACCCATGTCAACCTGGCATATGATACCAGTAGCTGTTGCCAGCTCCTAAAATTTGAAATGCGTCTCTCTGCTTTGCCCCCCCACCCCCATGATTCCTCTCATACTTGGGAGAAATTGTTCTTAGGGATTTTCTTTCCCAGGGTAAGCTCAAAAAGCTTGGACAGTATTTGTGATTGTGCTGACCAGTACTCCTTGTGCTGCTGTGCTGCCATTAGCTGCACAGCCTTGTTGCTTTTGTTTAATGCTTAGATAGTAAAGTTCCCTGGAAGCAGGAAAAGTCTTTTTCCATTTATGCTACATCTAATGCAGCGTGTCTGAGAGCTCTCACAGTCTGAGTGCTCATCGAAGCCATGGCAATACAAATAAGTAACAACACTGCCAATAATCAAATTCACACACCACTTCCTTTGGTAATTTGATAATAGGTTCTGTGTCTCTGCTGATAATATTCCTCATTTTTCTGCTTTCTATATGTGTAAGGACCACTTTGGCTTCAGGAAGTGCATCTGGGATGTGTTAATTCACATGTAAATTCCAAGCTATTTTGACACATATACTTAGCACACCCTAAAATAAGATGCAATATGCAAAGAGCAATGAGATTTCTATAGCCACCAATAATCAACCAATTACATTAATAACCAATGTATTGCCCATGTAACTGTAACTCTGTATCCTGCTTTTAGATGAAAGAATAGTCTAATGATCAAATACTTGGCTTTTGTAGAGGCCAATCTTTTTTAGAGGAAAGGTAGTTAATCACTATTTAGCTTTATCCCCTAAAATCAATAGATTTTGCCAGATCTTCCTTACTACATGCCACCAGAATTATGCACTGAATAAAAAGGAGTTGGACTTTGATGATCCTTGTGACTTCCTTCCAACTCAGGGCATTCTATAATTCTATGGAAACATTACCAGTTCTGTCACAGGCAGTACTGTGCTACTGTGGACTTGATGTTTTAGTATTTTACATGGAAAAGAAACCTACTGGGGCCCAGAATTCCAGCTCTAGAATTGTCTGAATAGATGGAAATTTTGTGTGCCTAATTTGAAAGCCACAAGTAGGCCTGAGACAAAAAGCAGTGTGCTGCACAGCACTGGCAATGTTTCTAGAAAATACCTAGCCCAGCAGAACCACCTGGGAACAGAGGGCTTGAGCTACTCACCCCTAACCACATGAAAACCTTGAGCAGATGCAAACTGATTGCTGTGTTCTTCAGGTGACATGTTATGTTCCCTAACCAGGAGATCACCTTTTGCCTTGCAATCCATCACAAACATACAGTAATGCTTTTCAACTTCAGGAGAAAAGATTCTAAGGAAAACCCATCTGGCACAAACCGGTGCTTCATTTTTGTAGCACAGTCACTCTATGCATGAGGCAATTGTTTAATGAAATCATGTAACAGCACCACAGAAATAATATTTCACAGGCACCCACAGTTTGCTGTTGCTTACTTGTAGAATATAGTTTTGCAAATTTTAAAATTAATTTATTTTATGCTTATAACTTATGAGCAAAAAACCATAAAATGAAAAACTTATTTGATGGATAAACATTAGCTCTCACAGCAAGTACTAAGAAATGTTAGACTTTGGTCAACAAACCTTTATCAACAAAGAAATTTATATGATGGTAGACTAATGAAAAGAACCATCTCTCTATTCTCTTTCTATTCAGTCTCAGCTGTCAGTTTCTTTTAAATGTTTGGCTTTGGAATATGTTACAATAAAATAAATACCAAATTTTAATTTGAAATACCATTCTTAGGAAAAAAAAATCTGAAAGTAAAATGCTAACCAAAGTTAAACAATCAAATTTAAGGACATGACTTTTCATTTTTGACTTGGGGAAAAAAGAGTTTGCATTAGCAAACTGATTCATACTCTCTTTCCCTGGTAACATTAAACCTCTCCATTATTCTGTTTCAGTTCTACTTGAAACAGTACTCTTCTCTCTTTACTTTTTCTGTTTGGACATCAGACTAAATCAGTGATCACTCAGTCAGCTTCCCTGAGGACATTCACTATGTCTCCCCAAGTACATCCCCTCCAGTTCACACATGTCAGACACAAATCCACATTACTTAAGCTCTGGACTTTTTTCCACAGCTTTGTCCACCTCAAATTCCTCTTAATGCTCTCTCATACTTCCAATACTTTCTCTTCAGTTTTACACTTTAATTGACCACAGGAGATGTGTGGGCATAGGCTCACTAAAATATGACTGTGCTGGGACCAGCAGACAGACTACAGTTGAAAAAGAAATCTCTTTTTATTTTAAATTCCACTGCTCATCATCAAGTGTCCTTTCAGAAACTAGACAGAATGTCTGAGATGAATTTTTTTCAAATTTTCAAGTAAGAAATACTTAGTTCAGACAGTATCTTCACAAACCTCACCTTCCAAAGAAGACATTTCCTTCCCAGCAGGGGACATTATCCAGTCCTTAGCTCCACTGTACCTCTTCACTGCTGCTGGTTGTCAGCTGGTTAGGTTTGCTTTAAAAGGATTTTCTATAGTGTACCAGTATCAGTGAAGTGATTCAATTTAACCTTGGCTCTTTGGGTAGCCCTTGTGGCATCATTCTAACCCATTTAATTCAAAATAATCAGAAAATGAGGGGAAGATTTTCTTGGACTGTTTTATCCTTCACTTAACGACAGAGGACTGACCAAAAATCTTTCTCTGCTGCACTAACTCTGAATGTTGCAAAATGGGAGGAGGTGACTAGTAGCAAGTAGGTTTAATTTTTAAATATAATTCTCAAGAAAAGGAAAATAAACATTTTAGGAAAACAGTAAAATTGTTGAAATGTTGTATTCAAAACCAGTTGGTTTTAAACCTTTTTAGGCCATTTTCTCATTCAGCTCTGCCAGACATTTATTACTGAGCTGATAGATTGAAGACTGCTTAGTTTGGTGCATCTTACACATTTTCTAAAAGATGCTTTGTAACTTAGCTCACCACAGGATAAAATAAGTTACTCTTTTGAATATTTCATGTATAATCTCTCACTATTCTGACACAAACTTTCAGTAGAATATATTGTACATTATGTGAGATACAATACCCCTAGCTATGTTTCTACCAGTGGTAGAAAATAAAAAATAGAATAATATACATTCTATATCATTGTGAAAATGTCTAGAGGAAGACCTGAATGAACAAGAGGAAAAGCATCAGCAGTGCTTACAATCCTGAAAACAATGTATCTAAACACCTGTTCAAAATGCCACGCCCTTCTCTCTGCTTTTTATTCTCCTGATCCTCCTTCCTAGTTTTGTTTGGCCAGATTGTTCCCTCACCTGTGCTTGTTAAGGGTGAGAAATGGAAGTTTTATTATGGGGCTTTCTTTGATTAGCTGTGCTAACTCATGAGTCTGAGCACAATCAGTGATGAAATTAGAGGAAACATTCCTTGTCATAACCAACATGCTGGCTGATTTTCCTACTAGATTGAACCCTGCTTAAATTTGGCCTCCCCCCACTTATGTCTGAATGTTCACATTATTTGTGGTGTAGTTTATAGTAAAACAAATAGATACCAGGATAACAAGCATGAATCTTAATATTTAATTTTTTTAAAAAAAAACCTCAAAAGACAACCCCAAACCAAACCCTTCCTAAGCAGGAAAAAAATAATCTAGAATAAATAAATTAATGAATGAACCAATTCAGCCTACGAGAAAACCAGTAAAAGTTAGCTGAGAATTTCAAACAATTATGTTAGAATAAAATAGCATGGCTTTACTAATCTCACTTTGTACCAGTAACTAGTTACTTCACTTGTACTAGCAGCAGCTTTAGAAAATACTTCATAAAAACCTATCCAAAAGTTATGCTGTGGAAAGAACCAGTTTTTAATCTTACCTTACCATGGGTCCATTAACTATTTTTCCTACCTCAAAACATTTTTCCTAAGTTTATGGGAAGGAATTAGTCACCTTTCTTTGTTGCCATTATATAGAAATGTCAGTTACAGCTGCATGCCTTTCCATCAATGCATTAATAACTCATGCTTGTGTATTTTTACAGTATATATTACCATTTTATAATGAAATGTTAAATATTTTACCGGTATTTGTATTTTACTGTGATTTGTACTGAGTGCTGAGCACATGAAGTGTTTCTATTCACTAGAATATTTTATTTAAATGAATTTTTAAAATCACCCATTGCTTAAAAACAGTATTGCTATTTTGTATACTTATTGTCTTCCTTTCATTACTGTGACCAACATTTAGTCTGTTATAGTGTAGTATCATGGACAGTGTAGGACTTTAATCTACTTTTTATTTTGTAAATTATGAACAGGTTCCAGACCTCTCTTTGCTGGAAATCATCTCCATTCTAACTATCATCAGTTGGTGAACTTCTCCCTTACAGAACAACCACTTTGATAGTAACTTCTCAACAACATTATTGCATTCTTTTCTCCAGTGCACTTTGCTACATCTGTTCTTACCTGGATATCTTAAAATCTACCTACTACCCATTATTAAAACTGAAAAAAAAAAAGAAAAATTATACATCCAAGAAAGTCTTACTGAATCATTTCTCTTGACATGTGAATTTTTAAAATCTGAAATTAGCTGCTAACTGACACGATGCTGTTGTACTTCACACTACACAGAACACAGGACGCTTGTTTCCATGCTCATAGCTAAAATATGGAGTGTGCCTCCTTGGCTCCTCTTACTGCCAACACAGCTACGATCACCCATCAGGCAGGCTTGCAGCACTTAGAAACTTAAAAGGCCAGAAGCCATGCAAACATATATTGCAAATGCCGTGCTTTGGTATTAGCAAAACTCAAGATCTAATTACAATTTCCCCCCTCTAATTGTTCAATGTACTTGTTATTATATATTATTTTTGTTTATCAAAATTGTTTGAATTTCTCACAACTTGGGTAATGAAAATTAATAAAGCGTTGCGCTTGCACATTCTTTGCAGCCAACATTAGGATTTCATCAATAAAACATGATTATGAACAAGAGTATTTAGTGGTCCAAAAAACCCAATGAAAATATTTTGTTAATTTTTCCTTACACTTGCTTTTTTGTGAAATCCCCTTCTAATAATACTATCAACATTTGTCCTAATATAAATATATTTTTTAAACCCTACATAAATCAATCATAAATCATTAAAAATGATCAAATTTATTCTAAGACTTTCATTAGACAATATGTGCTTATATTTTGTACAAATGTGCAGTTTCTTCTCACTGTCAGCATCCTCTGCCAACACTGGCATTTCCCACAGAGAAGACCAATTAATGTCCACTGTCATTTCAGTTATTGTATTGTACAACTACTTAATCATGTTCCAGCTCAGAGATTCTCTATAATTTCTTCTCACCCTCCCCTTCCATGGCAGTTAACTCTGATGAAATTCTCATTTAGTATTGAAAAGAGGACTTAAGAAATTGTAGCCTAAATCCAGTACTCAGCATAAGATCTCACACAATACTCATCACTACATTGTTTAATCCAGTTCTGGGTCAAAGTGCTGCCAGATTTTTATTGCAGATTTTTATTTTAAAAGATTATAGATTTTGTTGATCAAATCCAATCACAAATTCATCCAATACTATTCTCAAAGGCAAAGCTCTATGTAAGAGTATAGATGTGGTTTTGAAGATGTGTTCATATTTCATAGGCCAAGCAGAGGCAATACTTTAAAAACAGATGCCCCCAAAATCAAGAGATAGTGTTCATTCAAATCTATGATTTAAAGTGAAATCCTGTCATCTGACTTCAAAGGCCAAAAGACTTTGCAGTTACCAAGGTGGATGTTTGGGTAACTGTGGTGCAGGTTATAGAGATTCCAGAGATTTACACCAAAGCACAGACACACCACGAGCAGTCAGATTGGTGTGAAAAAATGCATTGGCTTTCTGTTGTTAAGACTGATAACAAGCCTTTCTTTTGACACAACTTGTAAAATACCTTCCAGAGAAGTTCCTCAGATAACATATTTTAACAATTCAATCTGAAGCTATAAAGACATGTTTTTTGAAACATCCATACTGAGATAAAATCTATAGGTTTTTTTCTTTCCCCCTGGGCAAATGGTCCTGCTTACTGCTGTTACTTTGATCTGGTGCTGACTACAAGATACAAAACATTATTGTTGGTTCCAGATTAATTAACCTGGAACAGATTACCAACTGTTTAGTGCTGACATGCAACTAAAACAGCATAATCTGTGTTAAAAACCTACTTTATAGATGTAATAATAAAGATTGGTAATAGAAATGATAATGTAAAAAAATATCTAGTAAGAAAAACTGTAGGTCATGCCTGAGAAACAAATTACTCATTGATCATGTCCACTTTCTGAAAGATCCAGCTTTGTGATTTCTGAGTTCTGAAATAATGCTTATTTATATTTTCCCAATTGTTTGTACCTTGATTTGAAAGTGTCCTGGTGATAGATATTGAGAAACAAACTCCTCAGTCAGGAAACCCCTCAGAAGCAGCAGGAAAAAAAGATGTACTTTTGTGGAATCATTGTACCTGAAAACAATGGATTGGTATCCAATGATGGCAGAGCTAAGGGATTCTCTGCATACCCTGACTTCCAAAAGTTCATTTTTATTATCACAAAATGACTTCATAGTGAAGCTGGAATTTTTTGTACTTCCACTCAAGGACTAGAAAGAAATGGGCACTATGTTCCAGCATTGTTAGCTGTTTCAGAAGGGATGAGCTGCCTTCTGCGATTGCTGCCTCTGTAAAAGCTACGGGGTTGTTCACACAACTAGATTGAAGCAGATGAATTATGAGTAGATGTATGTAAAATAGGACACGAAGTTAGAGACAGCCACCCTAAATAACTGGCCTGACGTAATACAGAGAATCTGAGAAGCAGAGCCAAAATCTGGAGTCACTGATACCTACCAACCACATTGTAACTGCACATACTACTGCTCCAAAGACAAAATCAAAATACCTCAAATTTAAGACATGTAATGATTGCCATTGTGATGGAATTATCAAATCAAAGATGGTCATAAGTTCCTTATCACTTAAACTTCTGAAAAGAGAGCTCACTAATATATTCCATGTATTTTTGGGAGTTATTCTTAGAGTTTTTTTAATAATTACAACCTTAAAAAATACCACACCAGTATAAAGCAGTTCTGGAAGTTGCAAGTGACTATAAATACATTGTTAACAAATAAATAAAAAATAATATAAACAACTCTTGTTAGCTTTCTTTTTAACCCTTTGCTTACTCTTTTTGTTTCATAATCCAAGTATTAAAAATTAAAATATTGATCAAAAATGTGGTTTGCTGCAGAAGAATATATTTATGAACAAATATATTTATGTGATACTACTGCACTAAACTTGCAAGTCTGTGGGACTGTAAAAAAAGGGATTTTGTCCATTTCCCAATGGCTTAGCAGGTAATGTGCTGCAGTGAGGCTTCCTGTTATGCACATTTAATTGTTTATATCAATACCCTGTAAGACTTTTTCTGGAAGAGTGAAGTATAACAAACAAGCCAAACTGAACTACATTTACCAAATGAAGCTACATTTGCCAAAAGAAACCCCCCTACATTTTGTGATACACTGTCCTTTCATTGCACTTGTTTGTATATCCATTAATTCACAGATTCAATAATTTGAGATTGTGCTTCTACTTATTAGTGAGAAATAGTCCAGTTGAACAGCATAATTACTTACATCTCTGTCACTTCTGAAGTAATACTTACTGCTTTAGACAGAGCTAAATTTTTTGTTTCCTAGCGGTTGGATTTATAGTAACCTATCTCTGTCATCAAAGGATGGAGATATCTATATCTACATAATCTATAATTATTATTTTTTCAACAATTATTTGCAAAGTTGATGCAGAATTTCTGCCCAAATGTCTAAAACTATGTAATGAATATAATTACTAATTTTTCTCAATATACAAAAAAAGGTCTTGGAATATAGGTCAAACCAAGGAGTCTCACTGTTTAGGAGAACACATGCCCCCCTTCCCCCCAAACCCCATGATGATATTATAGTTTTATTTCCTATAGTGGTCCTTTCTTTATGTTTTATTTAAAATGTTAATGGAGTATATCTGCAATTCAGATAATTTATCCTTAAATCACTGTTCTCCAGAATAATGCACTGTGAGCACTGTAATACACAGGCAAGTCCTCTTAAAGAACATGCATCAATTCTCTTCCCTTATGAAGCACACTGCAAATGCCCTCTAACAGGGCACAGCAGCATTACATAAATCATCTTATATGAAAAATTAACATGACATCAAATATTTATAAATATTAATGTGTATGTTAATATAACCAAAGCTGTAACAAACAATCATAACCTTGCCAAGTTTCTTAGGACAGGCGCCGCTGATAATGATATCCATTATCTCTGGGGGAACGCGCAATTATGAAAGTATACATGGGATGCTATATTGTTATCTGCTTTTAAGTTCATCCATTAAACACTCCACCTCACACTGGATGTTAACCCTCCCCTTAGCTCTTTGTCAGGTACTATTTTCTGTGTGTTTACACATCCATGGGAATGAAAGATGAACAACTCTTAAATGTTTACGATTTCTCTACTTCATTAACACACGCATCTAATTTCATATCACACATTCCTTTGCTCTACAGCAATTACAGTTTAGAATGTCTGACATGCACCTAGCTACCTATCTGTCTGTCTTTCCATTTATCCCTCTGTCCTGTGCATAGCATAGCTCTCACAGGAATTTGCAAACTCCTTTGGTTTATCTTTTACCATTTGCATTTATGCTATTATAATTAAAGGTCTGCCAGTATTTCCAGTGGAAATTTTAATTTTTTTAGTTTAAAAATCATCCATAAAAATTACATTCATACCTAAACATAAAAAAGTAGAATACATGTCCTTGCAATAAATTTGATCAGTTGCTAGGAATTTCAAGTGTTTTTTATTATCTTTGCTTATCTACCATTGCAGTGAGAGGAAATAAAATTTTGAGCCAACACCAAAAAATTAACCATGTTTCTCCAAGAGACAAGACTGAAGGTTTTGCAGCTGTGCTTAGCACACATGCAAAAGAGATGATGTCCCAGAAAAATTCTTTAACATTTTAAGATTCACACCCGAGGGTAAGTGATGCTGATTACCATTTACAATGGAGTCTTCATCTGAACTGAACAATGAGTTGTGCTTCGTTTTTAATATATGGATTCAAATACATATGAAGACTTCCTATTAATTACTTTTCAAAGATCATAAAAAATACTGATTCAGTAAAACAGTCACTGGAATACTATACACTGTAAATATCCTTAATCATACCAGACAAAATCAAAATAAGCATCTTCACATAAAAACATTCTCTTCCTTACAATTATTTCCAGTACTATTATCAAGTGAGGATATAGCAAAGCCCATTTTAGAATTGTTTGAGAAAACAGGCTTTTAAAAACAGGGTTAACAGCTAGAATATTACTGTCTTTATTTGACTGAGGAACCAATCAAGGTACAGAGCAGGCAGAAGACTCACTCAGACTGGGGGACAAAGGGTGCCTGGCTCAGCCAGGCACAGCTGGAAGCATGGACTGCAGTGGGACCATGTCCAGTGCTGCTGTCACACAAACCCCATGTCCTCCCAGAGTGGTTACTTTTAAAGGCTCATCTAGGAAATGCACATAACTCGTGCATGATAGTTGAATATCAGTCTAATGATTCAGCTTAGATTAGCAATATTTTTAAAATCTGGAAACATTTGGGTTTGGGTCATTCACCCAGGAGAGCCAGCAGCTCCTAAGAGAGGAAGTGAAAGGTGCTCGCTTTATAAGAACTACCTTGGTTTGGTAGTTCTTAAAGTTTAAGTAGTTCAGTAGTTCAGTCACTTAAAGTATGTTCTCAGTTACACAGTGGTCATTCTGAAATGCAAAAAAAAAACCCAAAAACCCAAACCAATCACAAAAAACAAAACCAAGAAGGACTTTAACGTTTTTTGTGAGGAAGCAAAATAAAATAAAAATACACAGGTTTTAATGAAAACATGGCCCGGGGAATTTTGCCATTTTAAAATAAGAATTTAGACTGTTCTAATGATTATTTTCAATTCCCTTTTTTATCAGATTGCCCACTTCAAAATAGGGAAAACAATCCTTTCCATTATTATTTGAAACCAGACAAAACCAAAACATGAGCCTGAATTTAGAAAAAAATTACAAAGGACAAACTATTTTTTTTCAGGGGATTTGTACCTTTAAATTTGTTTACCAGTTCCTACATGACAGAGTAGTAATAATCCTAAACTAATCCTAGGAGATTTAGGTAAGTTTCTCTCTCTGTCCTTCCCCATTTCTTCCATTTATTTACTTAGTTTTTAAGGGAATGGAGGTGTAGTATAAGTTCAGGATTTAAAGATTTTGATTCAGTTACAGATCCCTAGAAAAATTAGGGGTTTTTCCTCACAATTTTATGGATAAATGGGACTGTTATCAGTTTTAGCAATATAAAAGCTCATTTACTTTTTGCTTATAGGAATACTTCACATTCATGCCATTTGAAGTTTATATTAACCATTGAAGTTTAAGGTATAAGTATGTAAAGATAAACAAACTTTTTTTATAAGATCATTATTCATACACCTTATGTTTTTTAAGACTGCAGATAAGAAAAATAATGCAATGCACATCTCAGATTAATTGTATTATAGACATCAATATCCTTTCAGCACATTGTGAGTAAAATTATTTTTCAAACAAAAAAGAAGGCTAAAAATATCAGTCATTATTCTATGTATCAAATGCAAATCATTACATAAATCAAAGCATACAGCAGCATAGGCACCAAAAGCATCTTATTGTTTTCATCTTTGTCTCCTGCTAATATTTGAGTCTGCCAGATGTATTTGCCTTTCTGATATTACTAATTTTTTGTTATAACCATGCAGTCATATATTTATCATTCTTTCTCTTTGTAAAATGGGTGTTATTACTGTATCTGTAAGTTAGATGCAAGAGCCCATGTTATCTCTCAGGATCAGAAAACAACTTTCTCAGAGTGTGACATACAACCCCTTTTCTCACACGATGCCGATCTGAACAGAACTTTTTGTATATGCAGTTTTAAATCTCTACTTATAAAAAATCAATACTTGCCAAGAACTAATATCACTCTTGACTGTGGTTAGAAATCAACACTGTAGTTTCCCTAGCACATAAAATCTTCAGTACAGTTTTTAAAAATTACTTCTGTAGTTCCAGCCTTTCTTTCAGAATCCTTAAAATGGAGAGTCAAAACTCTTTGGTGATTTACATGTGGGAATCTACAAAATCAGAGGATTTTAAAAAGGTGGTAAAAACAGCATCGCTCCATTGCCATGTAATGAGACTGGTGCTGAAAAATAAATAAATATCTCAAGGTGCCTGTCACAGTAGCCCCGTCCCATTCATGTCTTATATGAACTGCCAGCACACATTTACATACAGTACATCTAATTCCCACAGTAAAACAAGAGAACTTGCACTTGGTAGCTCCCACATGTTCTTTAGTTTTGTGAAAGGCTAACATCTAGTTGAAATTATTTGCTTGGTATCATAAGAAAACTTAAAATTGCATTAGATTCTTTCTTTTAATCAAGTCTCTTTTAATGCCAGAGTCCTACATAATAACTTCCAAATGAAGAATTACCATATTCCTGTACTCTAGATACATGTTCATTAATGCAGACATTTTACATAAAGAAATCCTACTTTTACATAATATATACCTCCTATATTCTTGTATTAATACAAACATGTGGAAATACAAATGCTTCATCCAATTGTACTGATAAAATTCAAAGTTCTTAGGTAAAAAGACTGACTGGAAAAATATCATTTAAATAATAGAGATTTATTAAAAATTGCAAATTTACTTTTAAAAATAGGTTTGATCTTTCTTACTGATGTAGTGATGATTGTAAAATTTCTTATGAATTTCCCTCTGAACAAAACTGTGATATTTAAAAAATATCCTGCATACAATTTGTACATTTTTTTAAAAAGAAAAGCTACAAAAGTGATAGCTAAAGATACACATATTATCTGATCTGTCTGCAATCTCTTTTCATTGTAGTAGTGGAAAGACTGAAGCAATTTTTCATACAAGTGTGCACCATGAAAAAAATACTGTAAGTTCCTTCTGAATGAAGACGACCTCTATTAGTCTTAGAAGATCCTTCAGAAAATTGTATGAACCTATGGGCTGAAAAAGGAGAATAATTCTAGAATAATATCCTATTCTAATGTGGACACTGTGGTACCTGCATGACTAATTTAGGTATGACAAGAACACAGGTTGTTCTAAGCATGAGGAGAAACCTGGATCTTGTGCCATGGTGGGCTGTGTTCAAAAATCAGCCAAAACTGGGCTCAGGAGTGAATCAGGGATCTAAGGCTGATGAAAACTAAGCATGTTACCAAGGTGACATACTTCAGCTTGGTGGCACAGCTGTACCATTATTGAAATATCCTAATTCAAACTACCTATGGTGTGTTGTTGCTCAAAAGACAATCAGCTTTCTCCACCTGACAGACACTAAGTTGGTGTAATTGCTACCAGAAACAACACAATGGGCAGAAAAGGATGTGTGTTTTGCACAATAAGGAATTAGGATAAGGATGTGAAAAAAAATTATGAAATATAGTAACATTTTTGATGCCCTCCTGGTATTATAAACAAGCTAATATTGTACTTCTATATAACTACATTCCTAATTGTAAAATAATACTTATGAAGTTCTTAGTGCCAAGGAACCGGCTTCAGGAGGGAGGGTGTTTCCAGAGAGGCACTAAGGCCTTAGTCATAGGCATTGCCCAAAGAAAGGGAGATCAGCAGTTTGTCATCTGTAAGGCAGAAGATTTATTCCTGAAGAGCTGGGAGGCTGGACACAGGCACTGGGACACTTCAGTTACAAATAAGAGAGCCAAGGGCTGTACTCCAGCTGATTAACATACATTTTACCAATTTCTACTCTCTTGCTTATAATAGTGTTTTTAAATTTTATCTGTTGCATTCCACTAACACAAGAACTTTGTTATCCATAAATATATGGTTAAGTAGAGGTTCTAGGTTTGTACACTCAAGGAAATAGCAATCAGACAAATGAGATGAGCTAGAATTCACATCTGTTTCTTCCTTGACAGTTCCAGTTTCTCTCTTATTTTTTGGCAGTATTTACTTAAAATATTTCAGGCTCCAGCATTACTAAGGTAACATATAGTATCAATCAGAACGTGACAGTGGTTGGGGTACATTACAATTCATTTTGTGAATGAGGATCTTTCTCAAGGCATACAGAATGAATCTGCTCAGTCACATTCTTGCCTAAATGTGATCAAATGATTTGCTGATCATTTTTTTGTTGTAAAGTCAGCATATAGTAGAAACAGTGAAGAGAGAAATACTGAGAAATTACTTTAAGGCAGTATTCATGAAGTTAACATGGTTTTAATTAAAAAAGGATTAAAATTAACAGTGTTTTGTTTTGGCTTGATTAATTTGTGGTTTGAGGTACATATTTACCTCCAAAGCAGGACTAAGATTTTTCAGCAGATTGGAATGGAATGAAAAGGATACAGAATACCCAAATTTATCTGAGTCTCACTTCATCAATGTTAACGACATTTCACTTCTTTCCTTTAGATCTGGATTTTTCTTTTGTAATTTCGATTCATTTTAGCACTTGAAGATATATAAAAAATATTTTCATTTGAACAGTATTTATCACAGCTGTTGCTGACTCAACCCAGGGAAGGGCGCTGCCCTTCCTCCTGCAGCAGAGATGGTGCTTCAGGAACAGTAAATTATCCTGCTGAGATGATGAGTTTCTGAACAGAAGTCTCCACCAGCCAGCCAAAGCAGCTAGCTAGAGTCCAGATAGGAAAGTAAACAGAAGTATTGGGGAAAAAAAAAAAAAAAAAAAAAAAAAAAAAAAACCAAGAAGAAACTAGATTGGATCTAAAAAGCAGTATTAATAATGCATAAGAGGAAAAACACACACAGGGAAATTTCTTCAGCGCCCAGCTATATTGCCTAGTGACAGACTCACTGTTACCAATACAGCAGGATTTCCCCCCTGCTCCAGAAAGGTCATAGTTCAAGTTTTCACTGCAATCTGAAGTAGGACTATGTCCATATTTCCCCACATTAGCCAACAATAGCAACACTGGGAACATGGAGGGGTTGTGGCAAAGCCAAAGGCAAATTCAGCTGTAGTGAGGGAAAAACCAAAAAAGGTACAGGCTAGGACTTGGGTGAGACTGGAACTGCAATTCCTGGAAAACTTGGGAATCTCTGAAGTGCAGGGTTGTCAAAGACTCTTTAACCACAAACAAGCTCTCTTAGGCTGTACACAAAAAGCACAGAATGCTCAGAAGCATAACTAGAATGTAGGGTTTTAAAATTGCTAGAGTAATTCTAGATATGAAACAGTTTTGGGGAAGAAGTGAGACTAGCACTCAAATTTCAGCCTTAGAGGATCACACTCAGCCCTGTTCTTAGGCTCACTATACACTGCCTGCACCTCTGCACAAAGATTATTTAAACATCGCTTAAAAATTAGTACTTGCCTCCTTTGCAGCCTTCCTCTACAGTATTAATTACTTCATGAGTTTCAAGAACCATCTGTGATTTGAAGCATTAACACACTGTAACTATGGTCATTTTTACTGCTGTACACACACCAAAATGCAAGAATGCTTTCTGGGACATTCATAATCCCTCTGTCTGGCTGTAGAGTATTACCCAAAAAATAAAATAATAAAACGGTATATGGGGAAGCTATATTTAAAGCTTCATTTGTGCAGTCTTAGGAACTAATTAAACCAATAATACTCTCTATGCCCTTTTTTCCCCCTCCCAACCACAGACTAGGGAAAGAAAAAGAGTTCTGAAAGTTCTGCAGCTCTCAAAACTCATGAAAACACTGTTCTCAGCAGACCTGTAATGCATCAGGAGTATAGTGTTCAATCTCCAAGCAATTTCTCAGTGTCTTGGAGTATAAACTTGATCAGGAGATGAATAATTCTTAAGATGCCGAAATCTTTTGGGACTACATTGAGCCTTAAGAATTAAAAATAATTCTTCTGGTGGATGTCCAGAAACAATTTGGATCCTGATTCAGTATTGTCTTTATGCATATCACAGCACAAAAGTACTCAATTTTATTACAAAGCAATAAATGGCACCTTTTCCCTAATGACCCTGACAAGTAATTTTCTATAGATTTACACTAGAGATCCCTGGATGAAATTGTTTTGCAACCAGCACAATGATATACAAACAGAGAAACTCAACATTTCTTTCTGCTGCAGCTCAGCTGCTGGAGTTGTGCGTGGAGCACTGGTGATATTTCTCTATGGTTCCATCAAACTGAGCAGTGCTGCAGAGGTCAGCTCAGAGCATCGCAGTGACCAAGTACAAGCTCATCTTAGCCAAGGTCACACAAAACTGTCCCTGCACTGAGAGCTGTTTTGTCCTCCTTGTTTATTAATGCTGATCTATCCATACTAATGGATTTAGCTCGTAGGGGGCTGGGCAAAGAATGAGAGCTGCTATTTCTCAGCTTCCATTCTTCATTAATATCGTCTGCAGCTACAGCACAGTGCTACGCTACAGACTCAGAACTTACAGGACAAAGGGTGCAGTGCTTAACAGGCACCTGCACTTATTTTAAGAACCAAACACACTCTGCAATGTGTTACTGCTCACAGATATCAGCTGTGGCATTATATGTTAACAAAGAACTTATTTCAGTAACATCTCTTCAGACTCTGTCGTCTCAAAGTGACAACATAAGGACAGATGTTTACCACATAAAAAATGGGTTTATTTTAAAAAACAGTGGTATATTTAGAACAAAAAGAAAATATGTTTAGATATTAGTAATGTAGTTCCCAATATTTAAAAAGCTTCCAGTTTGTTACCTAAGTGCTGCAGAATCCTGAGTCCCATAAGAAGGCCCATTATAAGAAGCAGAAATAGATCTGTCAGGTAAATCTGTGCAGATAAACATCTCAGACTGAATACTTATTTTTATAAATCAGAGGAATCTTTGCATATGCAGCGCTCTGCATTCCTGTCACTACAGCTAGGTAATTGAATTTACTAGCCAAACCCCTAGAATGTTCTTACAGAAATTCCCAAAGCAGAAGTGGTAGTTCATCATTTAATTCCCAGTGTAAATCCATATAAATTATGTGTTTCAATGTTAGATGTACTTCCAGAGGAAAAAAAAAAAAAAAAGCCAAAAACTCCTCAGACCCAAATAACTTTCCCTTGAATATTTATTAATTAAAAAAAGAAAAAAAAATCATGTATCTCATATACCTGAATAACTCTGCATCAACAGAGAATAAACTCTTAATCCTAGTAACTGCATATAGGCAAGTGGGAGGAGAAGAGCACTCTAGGGATGAGAAAAGTGCTGGAGAAAAAAAAAAGGAGAAAAATATAAAACTATATTAATTAAAAAAAAAAAAAAGAAAAAGCCATTTCATGAGATGGTGATTTTGGAAGTTACATGTAGTCTGAATGTAAACGCACCGAGAGCAACCTGACAGTGCCTGAAAAACAGATTCTATTAACAGAGAATTGTAATATAATATATAAAAAAAGAAATTGTCATATCAAACTCATTGCAGTACTCAGTATTATAGAAGTGGTTCCAGATAGTCCTTTAATAAAAGAAAATATTTCGTTTCTGAGAAAAATTAAGACAAGATTGAATGTTTAATTTTGGATAGCAAAAAGGTGCCTAAAAGGCAGTTAGAAAATTAATAAATAAAATTCAGTTTGGTGTAACTTGATTTTAATAAATAATGGTGGAATAGTTTTCCTTTGTTGGAGTATAGCCATTAAAAAAATTAATTTATGTTTACTTTGTTCTCATTATGCTAAATTTTTTTATTTACCTACAAAATTTTGGGCCTCTCTCTAGTTTGTTGCATAATTTTCTTATTTTAATTTCATCTGTTATCAGAACACACACAGAGGTATATTCAAATTTTTATTTGTTTCACTGTTGCTCGTTGACAACAAATATTTGTATTTAACTCATGTAGAGTATGTGCAATATTCAATATTTGTATATTAGACAGCCTAAAATGTTGATAAAGTCTAGGAAGTTTGGTCAAATTTTAACAGCTTCATGCATCTTATTGCAAAATATATAAAATTGGAAAAAGAATACAAAAAAAAAGGAACAGCTTTTCATTCCATGTACAACCTTACCACACGTGTGGAAAATAAACATTCCATATGAATTGCATTTCAGTGCTTTGCAAACTAAAGTAATATATGCTTTTCATTATTTTACTAAAATTAAAGAATGAGCTTACAGAAGTATCTTTAAAATTTCATATTGTTTAAGCTTGTTTGGGAATGGCAAATCATTTCAGCATGATGAATGCCTACACAGCAATCAGAGATACTTATATATCCTACAACACTTAAATTCAGAGCTAAGAGAAACAAATACTTTCATTTTTATGTAAGTCATTATTAGAATTTACTTCGAAGAAGTCTGACATACTATGTCCTATTGCTTTAATATAAGCTATGTATGAGAAAATATGGTTTTCTCTGTGTTACATGGTATTTGCAGCAGCAAAAGCAGTTGCATAACATTGTAAAAGCACAAAGAGGTACAGCACATATGCCACTGTAGGCAAAGTGAAAGGATTTTTGACCTACACTCGGACAATCCAAAGTAAAATTACTATGATAAAAGACCTTGGGAAATCTCACTAAAAATGTCTACACATGTCTTTGTGAAACAGTTTTAAAAGAAGTTTCTATTTTTACTTGAGAGCCACATACAGAATTCTGAGTTTTTGAATTTTGCTTTATGGCATTAGCCACTATCCCAGCTTTACATCAGTACAAGCACATTGATTTCTCCTGATCCTGAAGCTCAGCGCAGAGACGGCTCAGGAGCGACAGATACACGGCATTCATCACCAAGGGTGGGCAGCTCACCACCAAAGGGATGGCAATTGGATTACCTACTACAAATGCTGGAATTTCAGACAGCACTTCAGAGTTATAACTTATTATCCTTTCCTTCTTCTCATTTGTTAAAACAACTCTTTACAATTCATATTGAAAGGAAAAAAAAAAAAGCACTCCAACGTGATCATTCACTGGAATAATTCTTCATGCTTTTAGGTTACTCTACAGATTGGAAAGTTGCTCTGGGTTTGGTCACCATCTCAGACTGTAGCAGGCTTTCTGAGCTGGCCTCCAAGAGACTTTTCCTTCACTTCTGACTGATAAATAGATGGGATTTTTTCTGTTTCAAATATATATAAATACCTCAATTTTAAATTAAGCTTTTTCTGTATTTACAAAAAGGTAAACTTTTCCTTATTTTCATAGGTTTCCCTAAAGCTGCTTTCAGGTTACCCAGAAATGCTGAAGTATCCTGTTTATAGTGTGGGTTGTTTTCTTTTCTTGTATTTGTCTATTTGGTGGTGGTCTATTCGTGTGTGAAAAACAGTTTTAAAACTAGCAGTTCTCTGCTACACAGAAATAACATATTATTTATTCCAAATACATATTATGTATTACATATAACACACTTTAAGTTTCTTTGTTTTTAATGGAGAAAAAGTATGAAAAACTTAAAGGCAAAAAAAGGTAATGCTTTTCATTTCTTTTTCAGTAAGCCTTAATGATAAACTAATCATCAGGGAGCCAAACAGACAAAATTTCTTTCATCTTGGTGTCAGCAATAAACAATCAATGATATCCTTTCTTTTTGGTAGACAAGCACTTACAATAGGAGTGGACAGCTCCTCTCACTTAATAAAATAATTCTTTATCTAATGGTGGGAGAACAACCTCATTTGTACATTTGCTTTTCTCTTTTAGCAAACATTCTTCGCTGAGAACGTATCTCCAGGAAAAATAAAATGTGGAACTTCCTACGGGATACACCCAATTTGAATGTTGTTGGAATGCCATCTTGATATTTTATTACAGGCACACTATCTCTTCTTTTTTCCCCTAGAGGTGAGAACTGTCTCTTTCTTGTGCTATCTTCAGTGACTGTCCTTACACATTTCTGTGTTAGATGACAGAGACGACTCCTCTGTAGCACTTGAGTTGTACAAGGAAAAGGTATTCAAATGGTGGCTCTGTTCTCTGTGGTCAGCCAAAAGACGAGCTGTGTCTGCATGATTTTCTCATTTCAGGGAAAAAGAGCCAGCAAATATATACAGTGAAAAACTCTACAAATTGAAAAAACTTCTGCTATCCGCTACCGAAATTTTTTCTCTTGAAAAAGTCCCCTGTGCTGCTAGAATTGAGAATGATACTTCATGTATGACATGCTGCTATCTCACTACTGACTCAAATTTCTCACAAAGATCTGTCTATCATTTTCAAGTACAAATTCCTAAGTCATAAGCTGAAAGCACAAAAAAAAAAATTATTTGCCCATTATTTTCAATAAAACTTGAATCTGTGAGAGGAATTGCAGAAAATTTGCCAGCCATACTAGTGAAGGCATTTTTTTCCTTTACTTTAAAACCAAAGCAAAGGAATTGAAAGGTTTTTCTCCTGTAAGTTAATATAAAAACTCAGAAAACACGATCCTTGATGTTGTATCTTACTGTAAAAATTAGGCATTTAGAGGGTCTTTGCTAAGCACTGTGATGGTACAAAATCAGCTAAAATACAGCTTTTGCAGTCACCATACCTGAAATACACGACTATAGACAAATCCATCCTGCACACTACTTTTACCCTCTCTTGCATTTCCCCCAGAAAATTCCATACAGGAGTATAAATGGATGCATTTTATCCATGTATTTAAGTTTGGACAGTACTGATCTTTTAAGTTAAAAATATTAAGTATATAAAAAAGCATCAATGCAAAATTCCTTTCATCATTTAGTACAACTATTCAGAATATTGCAGATTTGTAAATAATTAATCCTTTGATCTTGTTCATTGGCTTTTTATCTGACTCATGCTGAAGCTGTCAACTGTTACACATCTAAGAAAATATCATCATATGCATTCACTAGAACAACAGGACAGACTGAAATGAGTAATTTTAGATAATTTAATTAGGTTATAGGGTTTTTAATATAATTCAGTAAGTATGTGAACTTTTAACTTGTGTTAACTCAATTTCCTCATGCTTTCATTTACCATTTTTTGAGGACATTACAGTGATTAGCCAAAGCCCTTCCAGCTCTTAATGTTCTCAATAAATTCTGGTTTAAATTGACTGTCACTTTCTTGCTATAATAAAGTAGGTATTTGACATCTCAGAAGGAACCTGACTACTGCCTATTACATTTTCTTGAAACATATTTTTCTAGTTCCACAAAATCAACAGAAGCATAGTTACACTAAAGATTGTAATGAGTAGCAGAGTAGGTAGATGAGGCAAACAAGTACATTCTCAGAGTCTCATAATTTTGATTCTTTTGGGAAATTAAAATGATATGGCATGCCTTTTGTTTGACATGCTCTACAACATTATAATAGTATTTAATTGTTTTGTTACCAAGCTATTAACAACTTCTGAACTCCCTCAGAAAAGCCAAAATATCCAGCTTGCGAGCAATTTTTCACTGTTCTGCAATACAACTGCAACAGCAGTGTTTTTCTGTTGGGTTCAAAGATTAGTGTGGGCCAAGTGCCTTGAAAGCCAATCTGCTGAACTGCAAAATGGCACACGACAAATTCCGCAAATTTATGTATAAAAACTTCCAAATCCTTTTCTGTCTTTTTTGAATTTATTCAAGTTATTGTAAGATATATTCATTACTTACTTGGTCAAGTAAAGATCAGGAATGCCATATGGAACAGAAAAAGAGGAGATTCATAGCCCTAAGTCTTCCTTATGATACTACGTATTCACATCACAGACATGTATCTCAAAAATATCTGTATTTTTCAATCATGGCCCACAGAGCAGTCAAAATGTGTAGGCAAACAGTAATGTGCTAAACCAGCATTTTTTGAGAGCAAATTCTGCCTTCATATGAACTCTGCATACTGGTGAGGTTTCTCCCACTATGAGTTTTCTTTCATTCTGTTTTGGCGCCCTCTCTCTAGTTTTCTTTCTCCAGACTCCAGCACACCTTGATCTGGTTTTCTGCCTCATTTCAACACTTGTGGTCCCCTTCATTAATCTCTGATTTATTTTCCAAGACAACTGCTTTTAAAAAGTGACAGTCTTTTGTCTTTCCTTCCTGGTAACTAGATCTTGCTAATGTCAACCTGAAATTTTCTTAAGCCTCTTGTTCTGGGTTCTCCATGGATTCAGATGAAGATCCCAGCTCTCCCCTGCAACACATCCTTCCTCTACAGATTGCCTTAGCTTCTTTTGTACTGGGATATTTATCAAGATATTAATGAAGCATCACTAAAATAGGAGCCTCCAGTGCCTATATTCACACTTGGTTTCTAGGACTCTATTGTTCTAAACCACTGACCTCAATGGGAAAACTTGAGTGTTAAGCACTTTTCAAATATCAGCACTTCTATAAAAGAGGTTTCAATCTGGACTCAGAGCCTAAACTCAGGTTGCCTTTTTTTTTTTTTTTTTAATTTTTCAGAACCCTGCCCTACTTTTGTCTCATGGTAATTTCTCTTGAAAAAGTACTTTGACATCAGCAATTTCTCAATCACTCTTACGCCATTATCCATTCCCCATTAAAAAATATAAATTCCTATTCTCTCACAAAAAATGTTTTTATATTCAATATTTTTATAGTTCCAAGCTTATTTATTTTTATGTGAGCCATTTTTCTTTCACACCAATACAAAAGAATCTGCCTTTTGACATCTATCTTCTCTCATTCTTAGCTTCATCAACAATAAAATTCGTAATATTCTGTATGAATAAAATGCAACAAAAAGAAATGGTCTTGTGTTTTATCTTCCCCCCTCTTTTTAGCTCATACTTGAAACCCAAACCAGCATTTATCCAAAGATTTTGATATTAAATAGCTGAAATTTCACAGAGCAATTATATTAACAAAAGAAACACTATTTTGAAATAAATCTCTAAAATAAATTCACAACATCGAATGGAATTTGCACATAATTTTTCATAATATTAGACTTTGGGAATATACAAGTCTTCTGTCTGCCTGCTGTATTACTGTAGTAGAGCAAAACAAACTCAATCTTAAAAAGGCTTCAGAACATTGTATTTATGTATTGAAGTATTTAGCACAAGGAAGTAGTAACAGAAAAAGGCAATTTACCAGCAAACACAAAAAAGAAATTGCACTAATGTGATCTGTCTGCATAACTGATAATTTTTACTTGCATTGGAATTTTAATTTTGGCAGGATTATCAGGCCCAGAGCATATATAAAAATAGACATTTTAAAATATATTAGGTCAAATTCTGGATGTGCTAAAATTTGATAATGTCCTTTAAGCTTTTTTACTGACCTTACTTATCTATTTATTTTTATTCAAATTCTCCATGTTTTGGCAGCAAGCAGAATTTTTTATTGCTGTATATTTTTAAGGGAACTTAAAAAATCACTCTAAAAATTACTTTAAAACAATAAAAATGTGTCACATTTAAAATTGCTGACTGCATTCATAAACTTAAGTTATTCTTTTTCATTTTCCACCACAGTCTTGTCATTTCTATTTTAAGCAGAAATAAATCAGACTATCAATAAATCCTATATTTTAATTCTCAGAACATGCACTGTAATTGAAGAGGACTTAGACTGATTTTTTTGGCCATCAGTATGTCATTTGTTTACCTGGATGCTCCATTCTATCTTCAACTCTGAATGTAATTTTCCATAACCTGATCTACTTTCAAAGGATGAAAATTACCTTTCCTGCAAAGCAATGAAGCATGTAACATCTGTAAAATGGTACAGTTCTGCAGGTTTTCCATAGCCAATGAGAAAAGGATACTAGGAAGTTATTTGGAAGCTTTCTGTTCCTGGTGACCCTGATGCCTGGACTCTGTCTAAAGAGACCTTAATAATTGTAGGGATTCAGAGCAATTTCTGAGGATGCAAAGACACCAGAACTGATTTAGTGTAGAGGACACAGGACTCACTTTACAATGGGAATTATCTAGGAGACTTTTAGAAAACACCCATCCAGTAAAAAACTCTGCATAATGTGTAAGTGAAAATGAGCTTGGATGATATGAAATCTGTGAACACAATGTTTATCAAAGAGGTAAGTGCTATTCCTGCACTACTGAAAAGCTAAATTATTTAATCTTAAGAGGTATCAAGTTTTACACCAATAACCACTCAGCAGCTTTCCTGGCTTTATGCAAATCAAAATATATAATCAGTTATTAGAAACAGCACAGAAAATGAGAATCCTCATGAGATGAAAGATGTGCTTGAAATACTGCTGCATACAAATCTGACCCATATTTCACTGTGAAAATACTGTTAATAAAGTATACCTTGCGAGAAGCAGGTATTACTGTATCAAATAAAATGACAAAATGCTCCTGAGCTCTGGAACAATGCTATAAAAGAACTGCCCTTCCCTTTACAGCTTCCAGAAGGGTTTGAATGGGTACATTTTTTGGTATGCAAGACAGAATATAAATCTTAAGTATTTTGAGGCAAATCTTGATGATCTTTCTGTCAGAAAGAAATTTCATAATTGTAACACACAGTTAGAAGCAGAGTGAAATATGCAGCTTAACAATCACCCATCTGCAAACAAGATGGGAAAGGAGAACAAGCTCTTTTATAAGGAAATCAAGCTTCTTTCTAAAATTCAAGGAATTACATCATGTCTGCACAATACCTATGACTTGGGAAGGGAATTATGATCCACCATGTCAGTTTCAAGACAGCTGCATCTTGTCTTTTAAAAAATGATGGACTTAGTATTAAAACCCTCTAACATATTTATCTATGTATTTGGCTTCTGCTATGCTTCCTCTTACCCTCCTGACATTTCAAGAGTTCTCTGCCAGATCTTACAAATGCTCTCCACTAAAAATAACTGCTGACATTAGCAAGGGGCATGCACTAATCACATTCAGAATAGGATTTTTTACATACACTCATTAGTGCTTTATAATTTTTGTGAACTTTAGCTCTGGTTGTTAAAAGAAATAAAGGTGCAAAGACATTCCATAGCTGCATCAAAACAAAAAAGTCAAGCTATTACAGTTGAATTATTTTTTGGGAGTCCTGGGCTGGTTTTTGGTGGGGTTTTTTTGGTTTTTTTTTTTTTTTTTGGTGTTTTTTGTTTGGTTTTTTGGGGGTTTTTTTTTGTTTTTTTTTTTTTTACTGAAATACTCGCTTTCCTGTCCAGTCTTCAGCAAGTGAAGGCAATTGCAGGTTACCTCGTTATGCAAGCAACTCAATCTCTAAAGGAGAAAATCATGCATGTTACTGAGTAACACAAAACTGACTTCTACTGAAGGATGGCTTCTCCTCTCTGACAAAGGGAAATAGAGGCTTATACATTAATTTCCTGCATTCATCATCTAAACTGCACCCTTGGGCTTGAGCAGCCCCTCACTTACAGTTGTTACATAAACTCTGAACTATAATGCTGCTGCAGGAACTCTTTTCCTGAGCCTTGCAGCTCTATCCAGTTGTCACACCCAAACTGACTTCAGTTTGGTGTGGTTTGAATCTAGCTGTCTTACATATGTATGGAAGAATTTTATTTTTTTAATGGCTTTTAAAGAGTTTTGCTGCTAATCAGTCATTAGGAGGCCGGGGCCTGTGCCCACTTCAAAAAATTCCAGTTGGTTTGCTCCCATACATGGGAATTCTCGTGCATTCTCCTAGTGGACACTGGTCCTCCAGCAGTGTGAGGTCTTTGTTACCTTTAGTGACCAGGTTCTATGTTATTTACCTGACACAGGGCAGAAAGAGCATCCAAATCACTGGCAGGCTGGCTGAAGACACTATGCATCTGCTGTGAGATGTTATGGAAGGAGTCATGCAACTTCCTGCACAGACCACATCTAATATTTGGTATATTAAATTAATAAACTTCCAACCTGCTATTCAAATCCATCTGCTTTTATCTCAGCCTTCTTTATATCATAATCAATGTTTCAATCACAAATATTTTAAACAAGACTCACAGACATTATATGTAAAAACTTAAACACTGAAATGAAAAAATCATGAAGACTTTTCTATAAATGCTTGAACAAATCTGCATACCATTTTGCAAAGAAGAGCTTTTTTATTTTTTTCCTGAAAAGACCTTCTAATTCTCCTCTAAATCACATGATATGACTAAGAAACCTGATGTTATGTAACTGCACTGATCCTAAGGTGAACAGGGCAGATACAGAGTGCCATCCAACAGGAAAATTCCTACTCCAGGTCACATAATGGGTCTGCACACTGTCAGAGTTTGGTGGTGTATATATGGTCAATAATACAATATATCTTTTTTAAAAGCCTGCTTAAGTAATAAGGGATTGTCTTTTTTAGTCTAGGGGGAGAGGTAGCATCGAGGAACTTCGGGTTACTTAAGACAGAAATATTTAGTCCATAATGTTTGTTCTGCCATGGCTCCACCACTGCTGTGGCATCTGACTCTGTACTATTCTACTGAAACCATACAACCTTCAGCACCTATTAGAAGAGCTGAAAATCAACTTTAAAAAAAAGGTAGGTTTTTTTATATATGTTTTTTTTTAAATCAGGAGACGATAGAATGCAGGAAAAGGGAATACCTGCTTTCATTACATTTTTTCTGACAAACATTTTCTCATTTCCCCATTAAACAAAAAAGAAACCTTATTATTACCTTTGTCTAAAGTTAGAGTTCCTGAATTATAATATGTCATTTGCTGCAGAACACATATCAATTACTAATTCAGATTCTGAAAAGTGAATGAATTATCACATTCTTAAATGGATTTCCCAGGAGATTAATACACTTTAGTTTCCTCTTCCCTAAATTTAGGATACAGACCTTCCTTCCTAGCTGAGCTCCTTCAAGAGAAAAGATATGATTTCCTCAGTCAAGTAAAAAAGATGTCTCAGTGCTGTTAATCTGAAAGTGTTAAGAACTACCATAAAAAAGAATCCTGTCACAAAGAGTTAAACTGGAGTTGAAAATTTTTATGTAGTCTGGAACATATGAGACACCATTTTGGTTTTACATCACATTCTGTCTGTTCTGTACCAACAAAGTTACATATAAACATAGCTGAAATGCAAAGCACTTTCAGTTGAGTTCTAACTGGAAGAATCTTCTTGATGGAGCTTATCTCAAAATCATTTGAAGTCCAAAGTGTCTATGCAAAACCATTAATCTCAGAATGTCTAAACACTATCTTGGAGACAGGCTGCAATTTACAGTTCTCTGTGACAGGCAAATCACTGGTAGAGCCCTGTCATTTAACCCCAATGATTTCTTTGGTAGGCATGGAAAGAAAGGTTTTCATATTGCCCTGTCATAGAAGGGCTACAGAATATGTCAACACTGTATAACTTAACATAAAAAATTAAAGCAATATACAGGCTTTGCAGTCATGAAAAAAGATCAGCAAGGTGGGCTTTCAGATCAGTGCCATTGATAAAAACTCACTACATGAGGAGAGCTTTGGCATTTTGGGTGGGGGAAACTATGGAAGTGTTTTTGCAGCAGGTTTTTGCTCTATGTATTTTAAGAGCAAGATGGTCTCTGGTTTTATGTAAGCCCACAGTGCAGTTTCAATCTCCAGTTACCTAATGGTGCATGTTTGCTAGCAGTAGAGAACACCAACGTAATGGTTTATCTGATCAATAAACACAAATCTTGTCAAAATTCAAAAAGTCCCAGCTGGCTTAAATTTGGATTACATTTATTTAAAGAGAACAGTGTCTTCAGATTTATAGGTCAGATGCTTCTCTTTAAAATGTGTTTCACCATCACAAATTGAATTCTATGTAACCTAGAACAAATCTTAAAGTGTACAGGTATTCCCAACATGTTTTCTATACAGTATTTTCAATTGCCTTCATGCACATCTATTTAGAAACTGTTCTGTAAAACACAACAAGCCAAAGCGATTATTTGTTTTACTTTTGCACCTGGTACATAACATTTGCATTTGAAAAAATTGCTTCAAGATATATAAATGAGAAATCATACCCCACACCTGCTATCATTGCAACCTTTTTTATGCAGCGTGCCAAGTAATTACGTTCCCATTGCGTAAACCTCTTTGTTTACACATGTGTTCCTGGAACATTACCTGACAGACACCATTGCTTGGTGATAGAAAAATGAATGCCAAAGAGTCACACGTGATATTCCCAAAAGTAATCTGGTGCTTCTAACTTGACTTGCTCTGATCTGCCTGCAGAAAGACTCCCATCAGTTTTGAGGGATATATATGAAAGTCACAGAACTGCATTTTCCTTGCTGGCCAGAACCAGCAGTAACTTATCAACCAAGGAAATCTGGGGAAAAAACAGGCATTCCTGTGTGCTTAGGAAACTGGGCAGTGTGGCCTCAAGAGCGGCTATAGGTAGAGCCAACCCAAGGAGACACACTGAATGTGTCCTAAAAACCATGCATTTCTCACACGAGTAGAAACTGGTGTAAGGCTGAAGGGACAAATCCAGGTATTGGAGGGAGGAAGAAGAGAAGAGACCTTTAGTCTACTTCTCAACGATTTTCACTTTCAAATATATGTTTTATTACTCACAGACATTCATAATAACAAACCAGGTCATTAATTCATCAGCACCTGAATTTGGTCTATCAACACTGATAAATTCTACTGGACTACAAAATTCACTACCTTCTACTCAAGTCTGGCCAGATACTTGTGAAAGTTATATAATTTCAAGACTTCCTTAGATTTAAACAAATATTGCCCACGTGCTCAGAAATAACAGTATGGTTTGACTCAATCTATATAAGTCCATATTTCTCTTCTCTGCCAGGGGGATGCATATGGTAATAGAGCTCCTATTTGGAAACCCTCTGAAATGTAACTCTTCAGTTATGAGAGTAAAAACAGACAAATGCCTTCATCCAAAACCCATGACAGCAACAATGGCACCAGAGGGGGGATAGGAGCCAAGGTGTTTAGATTCAGTATCCAGGTTTAGTAAGCAAATTATTTGAAAGAGGAATAGATGAGGAATAACAAGTATTTTGCAGTAGCAGTGATAAGCACGTAAAAAAACCCCTCTGACCATTAATTCAGTAGCATCTGCTCATTCAAAGTTAGTTATCCTTGACAATAGTATATTTTTTAATAGTTTTGATGTTTCTTAAGCTATCACTACTAACTTAGGTGATCACAAAGATAGTTAACTACTAATTAAAAAAAACCAGCAGCATTGTACAGCAGGTGACGTGCTATTACCCTTAAAGTAGAAAAATATTATCATTTTTACATTAGTAAACAATCAGTTTTCATAGCAACTGCCTGGCATTGTGCCTTGCTCAGCGAGCTTTGTACAATGTACCTGAGTCATGTAAAACCAAGTTGTCACACCCTGTCAAAAATCAATATTTTCTTCAAAGACTGAGCGCTGAAGATTGCATGTACAAGTGCGACTGATGGCACTTGTAAGTGATATGGCTTACAGAAGGCACCTATTAGCATTTCTGCATACCAGTGTAATCCAGCCTCCTCATATTTGATTATCATCATTGCAAAAGATTGCAGTTCTGAGCCTTCCCTATGAAAAAGCACTTAGTGTTGCTGAACACTGACAGAAGGTTCACTAACCTGGACAAAATCCCATTAGGACCAGAGTCTTTAAATAATTTTAATTTTCATTTTGTAGACTGTAACTCCTGAGTTCTATCATCCCATTTTTCACAGCTTCAGGTTTTCTGTGTGCATGAAATTCCCCACTGTAACCTTAAATTATTCTGTCCTTCTGGTGTTCAGTGATGGTCTCTGAGGCTTGAGCTTTATTCTCCTTCAGGGTTCATTCTTCTTCTAAATACTCATCATCCATTGCATTCTATAAAGAGAGTTCCCAGCAGTAGTTTTTAAAATAAAAGATAAAATGTTCAGTATCTGAACATTTAAGGCTCTAGTGTCAGTACCTGGAATGCCTCCTGTTGACAACGATGGTTATCACTGGGGGCAACTGAGATCTGTTCATTCTGAACTGTCTTCAGAAATCAGCCCTATCTGATTGTTCTTTCAGATCAAAAGAAATAGGAAGACAAAGTAAGCTGTGCATATTCTTTCACTCTGCACTTTGTTGTTAAAAAAGGAGGAATCCCACTAGGACCCATAAACCACTTTTAGACATCACTAATCTTTGCTATGGATCTCTATTTTTCCATTTATTGCCAGCTGACTTACTGGATTTTGATCTTTTAATGACATACTGCACTGTTAGGAATTATTGTGAAAAACATAACAAAATCTAGATAGACAAAAGAGCATTTATTGCTTGAAGGGAAGTGACATGTAATTCTCAGCATTTACAGCTGTGATTAGACCATTTTTCCCACATGACAGATACGTATTCAGTAACAGAAGCACTTGCCAAAATCACACCTGGAGCTTCCATACTCAGGCATGGTTACCCTATTTTTAGGTATTTGTGGAAGGTAGCTTGTATTGCCTCTTACAGCAGCTTCAGCCTCAATCACTAAATTCATAACTACTTTCATCAACTGCAGAGTGAGCAGACCAGGCGAATAAAATTCTTCACTTTATTTTTTTTTTTCATTTGAAAACAGCATAGTTAACATTGTTGCTGACAACTGGGGTCTGAAATATTATGTATCAAAGTTCCAGTTAAAAAACTCAAATTGTAATTGAACTGTGCAATCACATTGAGCTTCACATGTGCTAGAGTTGCAATTTTTGGGGACTTCCACAAAACTCAGTGGGACCCTGTTGAAGATCCCTAATTTTATGCAAAAAACATATTACCCATGTGACTGGTTAATAACAAATTAATAAATTAGCATATATTGTACACTGTTTTGTAGTGTCCGACACAGCTATTATCAAGTGCATTACAATTTTAACATGGGATTTTGTACATCTGGATTTTGGTACTTAATTTAATTGTTGAGTAGTCTCAATACAACCAACCATTTCCCTAATTTCTAGTGAGTTTCACCTGGTTCATTGACTTGTGTCATTCAAATGATCTTTCTTTATTTGTTTTTCTCTATTAAAGGGAAAATCAGATCAATCACCACCTCACTGACATCCATAATGCTTCTGTTCACCTTTCTGCTTGTCTGACTATAATGTTAAAGTGAATGTTGTGAACAACATAATTTGCACAGTAGCCTCAAGCACACTGAGCCAGTGCAAAGCCTCTTCTCAATATCTTAACTGATATCTGAACCTGACACCAGTTTGCCATCAACTCAAAAGTGTAGCATGCACGAAAATGTCCTTCCCTATCACTGTTAAATGAAGAATATGGCCCAAACTTCTTCAGACTTAATTGGAGGTCAAATTTCCCTTCCAGAAAACTCTACCCCTTCCTATAGAGATTATTAAACTACATTGAAAAATTAAAAATTCAAATGTTGTTTTCCATTTTAAACAAAACATACAGAAATCACAATTTATTAAGACAGAATCACAATTCTGGGGGAAAACATAAAGTCTTTTGTTCTTTCAAGAAAAATACTCACTTCGTTCTTTCAACAAAAATTGAATTCCACTAGCTTCTGGTTCAGCTTAAAGTACCGTTGCAGGTTTTCTTGATTTCTATGCTTCCTGACTTAGGTCCCTTGGGCTATTCAGGTTAGATGGTTTCAATAGACTAAATACAAAAAAAAAATCACAGTACAGAATCTATCACAAATTAGTCTTAAAAGTTGCTCAAAGAGCCATAACAAACCACAAGAAAGATTTTAGTATCTCGAAGGAAAATAACAAAATGCTTTTTTGAAACAATAGTTCATTGGCTTGAAAAGAATTGTTCTTTTTTATCTAGTACACTACACAAAACACCCATGCCCTAATTAGTTCAACTGCATTCATAATATATGACAAACCCCAAGTTCTATTCAACTGTAAACATTTTTCTTGAAAAAAAATGCAGAATTTTATACATAGAAAGTAAAACATTACTATTCTACTATCCAGTTAGTATATTTTTTTACAGAAGGGCAATGGCAGTATTTTCTCTTTTTTTTAGATTTTTGCACCTGGGATATTTATTCTCTGATCTTGGACTTAACAACATCTCTCTTAAAGCCAACAAGCCATTGAATTCAAATCAAGTTTTGCCAAACAGTAAAAGGTCCTAAAAGGCAGTACTGAAAATCCTGGATCGTGCTGATGCAGCACTTCCCTAGGCACAGTGCTTTTCCCCACTGCTCTGTACTCTGGAAGGGAACCTTCAGAGGTCCCTTTGCCTGTTATCTCTGCTAATGCATCAAAGGAGAATCCTACCAATAAAGACAGAAATGGTTCCTCAGGAAAAAAGCAAGTCTTCATGTTTTAAGAAAAAAAAAAAAAAAAAAAAAAGATAATTACAGTATCAGTGGGCTGAAAAAGACCTTTAAGATCGTCAAGTCCAGCTGTTAACCCAGCTCTGCCAAGCCCACCACAAACCCATGTCCTTAAGCACCACATCTGCAGTGGATATAGCTCCCAGAATAGTTCCTAGTGAGTCACTTGATGGCCTGTATGCATTGGGGCATCCCTGTCCTGGTGAAACAGCACTGTCTCTGCAGCTACTGTCTCTTGCTTGTGGCTATGCCAGCAGGTTGTGCTGAGGCTCAAGAGTAAGGGCTCATATTCACTTTCTGCTGTAATCCCAAGAGGTTCAGGATCTTGATTTTATGGCAAAATGCATTTTAGGGGCTGGTTTCCATCTGAGTTTTACAAAGGAGGCATCTCTTTACTTTATTCTGCTGCTAAACAGGTTAAGCTAGAAATGCTTGGGAACTGCTTAATAATCTGAAAAAAATAAGCTTGTTACTGATCACACATCTCTGGCCACTTCTGATTAAAAATATGATGCTGATTGTGATGATAACATTAAAATTTAATAGCTTTAATATCTTCTCTGGCTTGAGAGATTGAATTAATAAATTAATACATCTCAAGGAAAGGTTTTCAACAGTAGCTGTACACTGGAGGTACACCAAATTCCCCATGACTAAGATGGTTAGAAAAATTTCCCTTGACATGGTGAAATCTGACCAGGACAGAAGAATCTTGGCTCCTATCCACATTTCCTAAAGTATTTATACAAAGCATTAGGCTAAAACATGATCCTTCCTCCTACAGCTCAGAATCTGAGGATATAGAAGTTTTTCCACTTTCAAGGAAATACTTTTATAAAGATAGAAACTAGCACCATCACTAATCCCATCTTGGATTTTGAATGGCAAAAATGAGAAGTAGCGTGTTCAGAAAGGCAATTATGTCCAGGAATTCAGGCCTGTGAGACTCCCAGGCTGAAGTTGATTTGCATCTCAGGTCTTCAGAGGGGGACCTCAGCTTTGATGGCAGAGATTTCAAACTCTTCTTCAACCATTTCCTAAGCATGGCTAAAACTTCTATTTTGTTTGATAAATAATTTCTCACATTTGCAACTAATATGCCAAACAGTTCAGTTTTCTGCAAAGATGATATAAATGTGTAAAGATAAAACAACATCCATCCAGTGACTTGGTGACTGACTGATTGCTGTAAGAAGATGACAGTTAAAAAGACTGAATATGAGACCTGTTTGTTTTTTTTTTAGGATAACTTTTAAAAAATTATTTCCCCGGCCATGCCTCTCTACAGCTCATAAATATAGGTAGCCTGGCAAAAACTTGATAGCAATGTTTAGGAATCATATCTACATTTAAATAGTAATCACAGAGATAGTTAACTGTAGAAAAAAAACCAAAGCAAACCACAAAACAAAATAATAAAGCAGTACCACCAGGGAGATGGGCCTACTATCAGGTGGGAATTCACCTCTGGTTCTCTTATCAACAATGCAAGGATTAGGGATGCTGTAATATTTAGTGCACAGACAGAGTTAAGTTACAACAGGAGAGAGTAAGTCACTGTAATCCTTACATACTAAAGGAAAAATTCCATGGATGTCCAAAAATGTATATAATCCAGTGGAAACCATAAGCTCTTTGTATTGGGGTGAGAATGTTGCAATCTTAACAGACACTCATGCAGATTGTCATGAAAGGAAAATAAAGAAAAGAAAGGCTGTGCCAATAATAACTTCTGCCCTAAAACTTTATCATTAGAACATCTATTAAATATTGAAATCTCTACTAAAAATGTAACCTTTAACACAACATACAACACCATTTGACTGTCCTGAATACAATTAATACAAAATGCTAGCATTTAAGCTAAAGAGAAGTTGAAAATAAATGATCACAAAAAAAGTAATGATAAAAACTGTAGACAAAGACTTTTTGTTGAAAGTAATGTTTTGTACAGAGTTATTGATTTTAGGTTACTATTTACTGTAGTAAATGCTCATAAGAATGGTCTGGAAGAACAGGGATTTGAAACTATTAAAAACTGCAGGACTTCCTTTTAATCCCTATAGTTGAGGTTTCTGCTGAGGAGTTACACTGGGAACTGCTGACAACATCAGAAACACAGACTCACTGGGAATAATGCTACAGGGCCTACTTGGCCAATGAAACAGAGCTGGATGTTATTACGGGGAGCACCAAAAGAAGCCCAAGAAGAACCAGGTGCATCATCACAGCACAGCTGCTGCATCAGCAGCAGGAGTACTGAGGGGTTGGTCACATCATTCAGGACACACAATGTTTCCATAGTGTACCAGCCTTGGAAATCATTTGAAGCCATTACCTACTCCTGGCTTCAGGTGTACTGGTGAAGAGGAAGAAATTTGTTCAATTGTATTCAAACAAACAATGACAACAAAAAAAGAATGAACTAAATCACAGCATAACTGTGTATGTCTGAAGCTAGCTCTGTGTAAGAGAAGTACAGTCCATCTTCCATATAAGTATTTGTGAGATCTTGTATGTGAGCATTCATTCAGTAGGGTATGCCAGTCAGATGGAAGATACAATGAGCTGATACTTCCTTGGGGATCATAAAAAAATATTAAAATTATCTTCTGGAAATAAAAATGAGTTTACTTAATGTTAAGATGCATGCCTATATTGCTGCCCTCATATGGTAAAGATTATCCCCTTTACTGAGCGGGATACAGTAAGTTACAGGTCAATTAGAGAAAGCTGCAGTAGGGGATATTTAGATTTTTAAAATAAAACTGGATTCCTTCAACCTGTAATGGCCAAATGCACAATGGAAGAGAACCTCTTACATTAGTCCATTTTAAAAAAACATGCTAGTTTTGGTTTTCAGGTCTAGTCCAGGGATACATTTGTGCTTCTACATAAAACTAATTCCAAACAGCAGCAGGTACAGATATTATTAAAATAGTCTTTTAGTTTCTCTCTCATAGGAACATTACATAACACAAATTTGTGTTGGCTATTTTAGTTTAAGTACTTATTCCAGAGTAAAGGAGAAGCACATTCAAATATCTGAAAAGAATTAGAAGTTCTAATTCCCCCAAGTTTCACATATTTTATTAGAATACCATTTATACATTCCTTCCAAAGTGATGATTAAACAGATTAAATTAAATGCTAAAAATCCCAACAATTAAAGTAATGTATTTCAGTAGTGTAGACCATATGTCTACAGTAACAAATAGCCAACCAACAAATACTCTTAAGCATTCAGCTGAACCAGAATTAAACATACAACCTAAAACAAATGGTGCATACCTGCATTTCTCTACATATACTTTTCATTCTGAAATGAGCATGATCTAATCTAATAATACATGGTCACAAACCACATTTGATTCAAACCAAAACAAATTTAAGAACGTATCTGTAAGTAGATTTAAAAATATTTGTATAAATGGTACTCTGGACCTTTTTAGTGCTTATTTCTCTGATGGCCATAATAAGCACAAAGTAAGATTAACTTTACTGATTTTGCTAGGAAAATCACATTTAGAACCTACAAAGCTTTGTTAGTAAAAGCTATTTTACCTACCAGTGCAAGTCCTAAACTATATTCTGACAATAAAACATTAAGGATGACTAATACAGCATTGAGGAAGTACATGGAAACATGAAAATTCTCCATCATTTCCAAACCTTTATTTCAATAATAATTAGTTAATACTTAAAAACCAAACAAACAAACAGAAAAAAAAAACCAGAAAAAAAGAGCCAGTTGGTTGTTTAATATGCAAAATTAGAACTGCAAACATCTTTTCCTGGCAATACCTCTTATCTCACAGTTTCATGAGTGAGATACCATACTCCTCCTTACCTATGCCATCCTTTTGTCAGATACAACAAAAAACTGTATTACTCAGCAATTACAGAACACAAATTAAATATGACAACACAACTAGGAAATGAGAAAGGGATAAAAGCTGGGAGAAAAAAGTCTGATAATGAAGCCTTTAGTTCTGATGACTAAGTGATACAATATCTAAAGCCTTTTACAGGGTATGGAGATTTTTATTCTTTTACATAGAATGAGAGAAAGTGAGAAGAGGAGGGGGCCAGAGGAAGAAGAATCTGTGGTCTGTAAATGATCAGCACAAAAAATAAATTATGGTCAAGTAACTGAGCTTTTCTGATGTGTAAATTGAATCATTCCCACACGCTGATGTTTTATAATTAAAAGACCCTTTTCACTGTGGGAAATTTTACTGAATTTTGTATTAAAAGAAGAAACAAACCATCAATCAGGAGGAGGTAGGAGAACTCAAAGAGCTCAACCTATTAAACTTGAAGAGTGTAGTTGAATTCTGAATTACTTGCTCTAGGAAACTGTAGCTCTTTTAAGGCAGCTACTGTAAAAACATTAATGAGTAGAACACGTTTCTGATCGCTGTTCTAAAATCTTTTGTAGTCATATAGAAGAACACACACTCCATTTGGTGTCACAAGATGCAGAATATGGTTGTAAATGAACCCTTTTTGTGAGGTTCACAAGCTATAAATTACTTGACTTTGGTTACCATTGAGAAAAATCACTGAGCTAAAACCAAAGGACGAAAACCCAAACTCCGTGTACTTGCTCAATACAGTGCAGTTGCTAGGTACATACTGATCAGACAGATTAAGGTTTGCTCACAGCCAGATTGCTGCCAAATTCAAACATTTTTGAGTGGACACCATTTCAGAGTTCTGGGACCTTATGTGCTTTCAGCTGTGTTGAGATCACGGCTAAAAATGACATTTTCAAATTATTAACCAAAAGAGGAGTATCATCAAAAAGCATCACAATATGGCACACATAGGCAACAGTAGTTTCTTGCGAAAACTTGAGAATGCTCACAACAGATTTAATAAGTCATTTTGAGAATTTTGTAATTTATTCAATTATGTTCTATCCTTGATGAGTCTGGTACCAAGACAGAGAGTTTATCATTCTGGATATTCCTTCATGAACAAGGCATTTATTGATCTCCTAAAGATTGTGCTCTGTCAATTTCTCCCTGCTACTAGTTTTGGTGTACACTGTTATTGCAGCAACAATAAATTAGATACAGCAGCATAAACTATTGATAATAGACAAGGCAGTAGAAAAGTGCATATACTTCCATCAGTTAGACAATGGTGGGCCATTTTAAAAACACAAATGCAATACATAGGTCCCACCAGAGCTTGAGGCTAGAGGATGTTTGATCTTACCTTCAGCTTTCCATGGGAGTAGATCTCTAATGAGCCAAGAATCTGCAATGAGAACAGATTATGAAGATCTTGGTCAAATATTTTTATTTTGTAATTGTTTAATGATCATTACAGAATACCTTGGTAGATTGAAAAATCCAGACAAGATATAATAGATGACATTTTTTTATTCTTCATTATTATTTTCCTCTTTGCATTGTGATATATGGTATGGTCATACACTGTGTGTCTTTCCTAAGTCTAAATGAGATGCAGATTATCCGTAATAAAATATTTATTATAGCTACTGCTGGACTGACATGTTACTACACTTGCAAAATGCAATTTTATTTCTCTGAACCATATGGAAGTGTTGATTGCATGTTGAATACTAAATGTAAAAATGGCATTTTGGAGATTCATGTTCATTATACCTCATTTACTTTCACATATGATTCCTTCAGGTCACACATGAAAATGTTCTTTCCTTTTTGCCACTGTGAAAAACAGATCATGTATTCTGAGAATTAAGAGAAAGGTCTACCTAACTTTAGTACAGCTGACATGAATTTTCAATTGCAATTTTTTTGATGTATGAAACAGTAAATGTACTATAAATGCCACTGTTATAGCTTTGCAAAGCCAACGTATTTAACAGAAATAAACATAAAACATATGGAAAAGATAATCATTACTTTTTAAAGAAAAACAAACATAATGGCACTTAGAATATATACAAAGAACCATTTTCAGAGAGTATTTTTCATAAGCATTGCAAGCTTACAGTGTTTTGGAGTAAACTATAAAATGATTTTTTGATTTTAATAATCAGGAAGTTGGGAGTATTTCACATATAAAGATGGAGCTTTTGTAAATTAAATGAAGACATGGAATAAAGCTCTTGCCGCTAACAAAAGAATCTGAAAATCTTGTTTCAGTCTTATCTTTTTCACATTCCGATAAAGTTCACATTGTAACATCTGCCAAAAAGGGAAGGAGAAAAGGGTACAGTATATCTTGAAATGAACAGCCACAATTTTTTGTTTCTAGAACTCCTCTTCAAACAAGAATCAAAACAGATTGCACAATTTTTCTCTGAGCCTTTAATGAAGCTGTGATTACGCAAGTGATAAGAATAAGTTATGATGATGGTTGGAATGTAAAAAAAATTGCACACTTCCTGTATTTGTGTAAATACTTTTCCCCCATGACAAAAGGTTTTCATTTCATTGTGCTGTCAGCATTTCAAAAATCTGGTATGAAGGTGTATTTCACCTATATTTTTTTTTTATTTCCAGCATAATAGCTCACGTGTAAAAGTTGAGTATTTTCTGGGGTTTATTTCTGTTTAAAGGTATGAGTTTAACTGACTGACCCAGGAATTAAAAGGAGTGGTATCAATACAATCCAAATAATGGTAGTGTACTTGTTTTGTCTGGAAGAGTTTTCTGAAAAGAATTTTCTTCATAGTAGCTAACAATGAGCCAGCTGGCAGTACACAAGGATTTGGAAGATGCCAGCTGACCAAAGGGATATTCCACACCATATGAGATTGTGCTCAGCCAAAAAAGCTGGGGAAGGAGAAGGAGGAAAGGATGATCAGAGTTATGGTACTCTCCTCCCAGAAAACTGCTATGCATGATGCAGCCTGGATTTCTTGCAAATGGCTAAACATCTATCTGCTGATGAGAAGTAATGCATGAATCCCTTACTTGGCTTTGTTTGTGCTCAAAGTTCCTGCTTTACCTATTAAACTGTCTCTATCTCATGAGATGTCTCAATTTTAACCTTCTGATTCCACTTCCTGTCTCACCTGGGGACAGTGAGTGCCTGCATGGAACTTGGCTGCCTACCTCGGTTAATCCAGAACAAGCAGGAAAGTAATTCTAAATATTGTCTCCAAACTTCTGACAGGCAGAGATTAAGAGGATAAGCATCCTATTTATAATTTCTGGTAAACAGGGTAAATACTACATCAGATTGTAAGACTGATTTACTCTACAGCCTGAAAAGTGGGTGGGTATTGGATCTGTGCATCCAAGTTCTATCTGAACCCTGAAAAGCATTTCCTATGGTATCTGTAAATACAAAACTGGGCAATAAAAGTCAGTGAAAACTATATGTTATTGAGGCACAATATATATCTCCCTAAGTTTAAATCCTGGACTGTAAATATATTTTTTTCAAATATATGTGCAGACATACATACAAAGGAATACAAAGCTTGATTGTACAGACAATATAAATGTAAAAGAAGATAAATACTAAAAATATAATTGTAGCAATGTAAGGGCAAGGTATTGAAAATCTAAAGGCTCTATACCAAAAATGCTCTAATTCATGATGAACAGTTATCACATCATTGAGTCACACTATGTGAGAAACTCTGAGTTCAGTATAAACTCAACCACACAACTACAAAAGTACACAATTACAAAAAACCTTCCCAACTGAGTGTCTAAGCATGTGTCCTCAGAGTACTTGCACCATAGACCTTAACAAAGCCTGCACTTGAACCCCAGACAAAAAAAGAGCCTTTAGGCAAACCTGAAATACTCATCCTTGTGTTTTCTATTTATGTTATCACTTGCAGGAAGAAGTTCTAAGCTATGGTTTTACAACTGTCAATAAAAGTATTTTAATTTAAGAAAATGCAGAAAAAATTCTCTGCTTTCTTGAATATTTCCTTTTTCTAGATTTAGATGATCTTGTGTTCAAAGTTCTTCCCTTCCTGATTCCATTTCTTAGCTGCTTAACTGTCCTGATTCACTTAATGAGCATTTCTGAATATATTCTTAGCATTGTACACTTGAAAGTCAAGCTTGGTGACACTCACAGTCAACATATTTAACTCCCTTTGATGCTCTGATCTTCATTTACTGGAGCGTGATCAAAGAGTGCTGCACTCAGAAACACGGGAAGGAAAATGAAAATAGCAGCCAAAATGCAACAAATAGCAACACAGGCTCATCCCTGATCAGCTCTAAGGTGCTCAGATGTGGAATTCATCAGTTGCACCTGATTCAGTCCAAATAAGCCATGTGGTGGTTTTAAAAGGAAATGCACTCTTTGGCAGTTAATCTATAGTAGCTCAGCTCATGCAATCTGAGCTCTCACAACACACCTGGGAAAAGTCTCCCAGCACTGTGCAAGGTACTGGTGTGTAAGAAAATGAAGTTGTTTCTATCAAAATCTGTAAAAGGCCAATTTTCAACAAGAAAATTTAAATTGCATCCAATTGTTTCTAACTAGGTTCTGGAAGAAGACAACAGCAAATAATGTCCAATGACTCTGGTTCAGGCAACAGGGCAGCAATACGGCTGCCTCCCCTCAGAAGCCTTTCCAGAAGGCAGCAGGTCTCACTACATATAGAACACATGGAGTTAGGCAATGGCACTTGGCTTCCAGCAGACAACCAGACAGTGATTCTTGCTTACCACTCATCAGTGGAATGTTTATTACATATTCTCAGATGGAACCTTTCATCCCAGGGAAAAAATGGAAAATAGAAGAGATGGAAAACATCAATTCTATTTCATGTAAAAAAATTGACTCAAAAAAGCTTATAAAACTTTACTGCTGCCTGTCAGATAAAACACTGAAATGATCCAGCACATCCTATCTGTTTGACTATCAACTTTAAAGATCTACCAGCTTGGAACTTGAGTGATTATATTGCTATGCTAACATCTAAGGGAAAAAATATATTGTTTTGAACTGGGGAAGAATACCCAGCACATCAGAAAAATAGTTTCTTGTTTCAGGACACTGAACTGCAACTTCATTCTCTTTTGCTCTGTTATATGATGAAATGGTAAAAACAGGTAGTGAGTTTTCCCATATAAACAATCTTTCTCTGCTTTTGTTGATAAGACTTAAAAACTCAAAGCAATAATGACTCAAGTTTTTGTAAATTGAGGAGTTAGATTAGTTAGATAACAACATCAACTCTACATAAGGCTATCTCACTTATCTATGGCACAGAAACTAAGCAGGTAAGAACCTTCTCACAAAATGGGGTCCTCCACATAGAACAAGTTATACAGATAGATAGGGCTAGACACTAAGCACCAAACTAAAGAAGCACCCTGACTACTTGTGTGACTAGTCTTCTTTTCTAAGTTGTATTTAAGCCATGTTTCTAGATGAACCTGGGAAAAGTCCTGAGCCAAACATAAAGTAGAGCATTTTTATTTCCTAATTTATTGAGTTGAATCACTGGCAAATTGATTCAAAGTTCTTAGTAACAAACTAATATAAAATTGCAGTTCTGTGGAGAATAAATAATACCAGGTTCTCAGAACCAGCCTTATGCAGTATGAATGGATGGCCCTTACAGCCTGTTGTGGTAAGCAATAATCTGTTGCCATAATCCCAGCAGTGCTAGGATCCAGGGACCACAGTGGTAAGAGAAGCTCTGATGTAAAGGACTAGCTCTGATGTAGAGGACTGTCAAAAACTGAAAGGCTGAGTGATAACCTGAGATCTAGGAAAATCCACTCAGGTAAAATTTATGTAGAAATTACAAAAAAATACACCCAAAATTAAAAAAATATAGTTATAGTTCTGTGCAAGGTGCTCCAGGATGACCCTGCTTAAACAGGGACCAGATGGCTCACTGCAGCTTCTTCCAACCTCACCTAGTCTTGGACTCTGTGACATCCATCCATCCATCCATCCATCCATCCATCCATCCATCCATCCATCCATCCATCCATCCATCCATTGATATATAAGACTTTAATCATACATATAGTTTATACAACAAACATAAATGGAAAAAATGCATAAAATACTACAGTTATGTATAACTAGATATATATGTCTATATTTGTATAAATCTAGTTTTATACGTCTTCAATTATATATAACAACAACAGGATTGTTCTGTACAAAATTCTTACATTGACGTTTGTGTGAAAAAAACCAAACACTCTGTAGCCACATATTTTTTATAACCTTGTCACAGTAAAACCCAATAACAGAACAGTATATTAGTAATTATGATTTACCACCCTCTACACAAAACCACATTTTTTATTTAATTGCAGCAGAAGTATATCTATATGATCTCTATGGAACTTCAACATGCTGTTAATTAATTTGGTTGTTAACAGTGATGTGCATTCACTAGAGCTCATGACACTAAATTTGAACAGTTTTGAAAGAGAGCCTTGGAATATGCAACATTTTAACCTCAACATGTAATTACTTAGAAACTATGTACTTCACTGCTGAATGACGGCTGGGTTTTTTTCTTAAAGGTTGTTTAGTGCTTTTTCAAGGTCTATGATACCCTTTTCCACAGAACAGATTCTTAACATAATATTTTCATGTTCACAGTGCTACTGGTAAAACCTGCTGAGATGCTATGAAGATGCCAGCTACCTGTCATACATGCTTAAAATAATTGGTATCACAGGAAAAGTAACACAAGAAGAAGCATCATTAAAGAGCAGGTCTCTCTGTGATATAATGCAAAACATATGTTAAAAATATGTGTAATAATTAGAGCACTGTCCATCCGTCTTCATGTCAAACCTGGCACAGCTGAAACTATTTGTAAGTATGAAGTTCATGCTACAATACTGGCTCCTTTGAACATAAGACCTCTTTTTTCAATTATATGTTCACCCATACCATGCAAATTTTTCACATTATCCCACACAAAGTCCATTATCTACACCAAACAGGAAAACAGACTATACTTTTGCTATGAAGTATCTATTGGATTTTTTAAAATAGAAAATAAAGAGTAAAGCATGAAAAAAAAGAGGATAAATGCAAAAGAATTTAAGAGCAGAAAGGATATTTAATTGCTTAAATTACTGTAAAAAAGACTACAATAATTTATACACTTTTACTAGCTTTTCAACAAAGCTCTGAATAAGTATAAACCAAAATTGTCCCTAAGCTTTTCTACATGGATTTCTTTCTTAAACAGAAAAATGGTTTTTGTGTTTACACAGTATACAAATATTTTTGCTGCTGATGCCAATTCTGGCAAGGTGGTGCATGCAAAAGTCCATATATATTCTTGAAAAGCAAAAAGAGGACTGCAATGAGAAGGCAATGTTGAGGAATATAAAGACTGCATCTTTACTATACTTAAAATTTCATAATTATAATTATTAAATGCAAAAATATATTTTCTGCCTTTCCCTTGATTGTGTTTCTATAGATCATAATGAATATTCACAGGAAGCTGAGAACAGCCAATGTGCATAGAATGAAGGATATGATGAGCATATATGACCATAGATTACCACTGAATGTTTAGCAGAATAAATTTTGGCAGTTTTGAGAGAATATATTTGAAAGCCAGTTGTCAGAGAATTTTAGTACTTTAAAAAGTCTAAAATCACAAATAATTGTCAATGAAATGGGGTCTGGCTTTTAAAGGAACTCCATTCATCACTGATTAATGAAATAATTACTTTTTCAATAAATTTTGAGATTAAATTCTGGTTCAGCAAAAGTAGTGCTATTAAGAAGAGACAACAAGAAGCAGAAAATTATGCTTTGGAATAGCAGGACCCCTGCTGTTAGACCCCAATGCTGATCCCAGCCCAAGTGTTCAACATGAAGTGTTTTCTGTCCCCTCAATCCAGCTTCCAGCATTACTCAAAGTGGTGCATTGATTTCACCAGTTCCTGTGTTTAAACCAGACATATTAACACACAGTAATTACTTCAGACTCTTAAGTGCTATTTCAAAATGTCAAACTCTCTTCTTCCATTTCAGATTCACAAGTGGCATTATTTTTCTATTATGCTTCTTCTATGTATTATATGTGTGATATCTACCTAACTATTTCTACTGAACTTATAAATTGTAATGAACAACAAATTTTCAAATAATTTAATTGGCATTATCATGTATTTCTACCAACTTTGCAAGTTGTGCAGAAATATAATCACTGTCTGGTAGGTGATCAGGTTAGTACTAGGTAAGTTGTAATTAGAACAGAAAATTCAGTAATAACTGCTGTCATATATTTTAGAAGTAACTTAAAAGGTTCAAATAAAAATTAATAGAAGACAGTAGAATGAAATTTATTCTTTTCAAAGATTTCTTGCAATGGATGTCACAAAAGTAATAACCAAGGCTAAGTTAGTTTTGAAATACACAAAGTCAAAGGAGACCTTTTTCACTAAACCCAAAGATAACCACCCTAGGCTAAAGCTGTGCGTGGTTTTGGATGCAATGTCCTTTGCATCTCTTTTTATTTTTAAAGTTTTTTTAGGAAGGTGTAAATCAGTGAGGATGAGCAAAGAGGGCTAAGCCTTTAAAGGTTTTGATGGTCTGCTCTTCAACACCTATAACTGGATTTACTGAAAGAAACCAAGTGAGATATGTAAAAAGCTTATGCTAAACCACAAACATATGCCTCAAGCATACATTTTTAAAATCAAACTTTCTAATAGTACTTTGCAAGGACGTAAATATTGTCCCCAGATTATTCTGGAAGTTTTGAATAAAATATGTAAAAGAGGGTAGGCCTTTAAATCCAGTAAGTGCTTTGGGGGAAACTAATGCTCTAGGCAAATACGATTCCTGATAGGAAATGGTGGAATATAACTGCTTTTGTCAACCTTGGACACTTAGTGACTAAATATCAAAAAAAAAGTCAATATTACACCAACTGTGCACTTAACTATGGTGTTTCTGTGCTCACATGGAGAACTCAAAAATCAATTAATTGTGTGAGAGATACAATCCTTTCAGAATTCAGCCAATTCACTGATTTATTAATGCTATTGATTACACTGAACTAAATATGCAATATGAAGACCTGCCATGTCAAAATGTAGCTCACAGTTTCCAGGTTAAAAATTTGATTTTTCTCTTTATCGTTCTTTTCTTTATCCTTGAGACCAACTCTACTACTATAAATTGGAATTCTGTGAAGAGATCTATGCCACTTATATTTCTATAAGTCTGCAGAAAAGTGCTTGATACTGCCTTTTACTTTCATACTTAAATATTTATACACAGAAACTCCTTTTATAAGATCTGAGACAAGATGGACACAAAATATAATTGCAATTAGAGATATGCTGAGCTTCCAGAAAAAATATGTCTGGAGACTAAGTCATGAAGAATACCTGCTGATTCCAAGGTAGTGTAGGTACTTAACTCACCTGCATGCTGTGCATCTAGTTACTGTTTGTATTTCACAGGAGAGATCTATTACCCATATCAATAGTGGGCAACCAATTATAACCAGAAGATATTACTTCAGCTATCATAATATATTAGATTGCAAGTGGCAGATCATGAAGATGATCTACAATAATTAGAGCAAACTGACAGCACGTTATGCACATGTGTGATTAATCAGAAAACAACATTAAGTGCAAAAAAATCAACATTCACTGCCACATTAGGCAGGCTGGAGTCTTCACCTTCCTCCTGCAGTTTGCAGTGACAGGAACACTGAAGACAAACTTTCATTGTTTACACAGAAGTACTAATGCTTCTGCTTATGAATTATGATTTTTACTGCCAGAATTCCCATTCTCCTAATGGCATATACCTTGTGTACATCTCTAGGGTAAATCACATTATTATGAGTAAAATACCAATAGAAAAGAAGGCAAAAAATATGTGTTTGTTTCAGTGCAAAATTTCATTTATTCTGAAAAAATTCTTACAGACTATATGTAACTTGTGTCTTTTTATTGGTCTGAAATGGTTTAAAAAATTCATGTTTCCTATAAAACAAAGCAAAGTCTGATTAATCTTTTTCAATACAGATTTAATTAATAGAGGCAAGAATGAGTATGTTCAGCTGGAATATGGGAAAACAACTATGTTTGAAAGGATTTTTAGATGAGATTTCTTGTTATGTGTACATTCAGCATTAGAAACCCAATACAGGTGTCTGTGCACTGAGGTATATAGAAAATAGGTATATAGAAAATACATTGGCAGCAAAGAAATTACAGTCAATTACAGTCAATCTCTACTAAATTAAACTCTTTCATCATCACTGAACTTATGGTGGTGAATACAGTCAAGTGCTGTCAGAAGATCCCATATACCAGGTATTTATAGTAGGTATTATATTTTATATCTACTTTATCTTCCTACAGATAATATAAAGATTTCTGTAACTAAAGGTACATAATTAAGTATATTTTCTGATCTCCATATTTTAGTCTTACCAAAAACGAGGGTAAGAAGGGTATTTGAAGAAATAGGGCTTGATTTCTGGATGCTTCTTTCATGCACATTTGGGGTATCTTAAAAGACAAAAGAATTATTATGCCATGGCATAACTGGCATGGCATTTGATTTCATTTCTTCATGTTGAAAGATAACATATCTTTCATTATTTGATTCTCCATTGATATTAATGAATTTTTTCTGCTAATCTGAACTAACTTCTTAGACATAGCTATATAATATTATGTAGGACTAACAGAGATGTCCTGAAAATGTCACAACTCCACCAAATTTAAAACCCAAACAAAATCCTGAGAAAACCAATACTGCCTCATATCACTTGCAGTCTGAAAATTTGCATTTAGGAAACAGGTGACACTAGAAAGTAGAGTGAATACAAATTGAAGGATCAAAATGAAGAAAATTCAGTTTTAACACTCCTTGGTGTTTATTTTGTAGGCAAGTTTACATTCAGTTATATAGTATTATAGAAAAAATTTATCTAACTGTCCAGGGCCCAAGTATATTCCATATAATTATAGAATGGTTTGGGTTGGAAGAGATCTCAAAGAATCTAATTCCAACCCCCTGTCATGGGCAGGGATGTCACTCACTAGATCAGGCTGCTCAGGACACCATCCAACCTGGCCTTGAACACATCCTTCCTTACCATAATGATTTTTAAAGATATTCTATTTTCCTCGCATAAAGAACAAGAAATTAAAGGTTCCTTATTTCAGTTGCATAGTGTGGCAGTATCAGGGTGGCAATTCTACATCACTGCAATTTACCATTTCTCACCTCAACATTATTGATTAAGGGTACCTTAAAAGGTCCATCCTTACTGTACTGCAATCTCCTTTATTAAAAGGGGTATTGAGGATTTCTCTGGGACCATATAATTCAAGAGTCATCTCTGATAAGCTGTTTCATTAGGGACAGCTATTTGTTTGAAACAGATGTGAATGGTGTTCGCAGAAGAAGAATGAATGAAATGGTGTCAATAAATACAACACAGTCTATGTGGGAATAAATATCCCTTTCTGTACATTCAAAACAGTGGATTCTAAATTCTGCTTCAAAAAAAGAATAAAAGACCAATTGTGGCTAGTTCTCTGAAAACACGAGCTTGCAACCCCAGCCAAAAAAACCAGAATTAGAATATCGGAAATTATTAGGGGTGAAAAAACCCAAATGAACCAAAAAACAGAGAAGGAAACTTTTTTTAATGCAATAAATCTATACACTTTATATTCACATTCAACACTGAATTTTTGATCACTATATCTCAAAAGAAACTCAAAAAAACCAAAAAACAATCCCCATAAGATCTAGGAAAGAGGCAAAAAAAAAAAAAAACCCACCAAAAAAAAACCCCAGGAAGAATATAGAGGGATTTTGAAGTCATTCCATATAAGAAGATGGTGGAATGGACCAGAGTTCATTGGCTTGAAAGAGACATAATTGAAGCATTTGATAAAAGGAGTCTTCTTTCCTATTCATTGGAATAGGAATCTTTCAGTTCTAATACTACAAGAGGTTCTGACAAACAAAAACAATGGTTTCCCAAAGAGATACATAATTTAATTGTGCAAGTCACCATCACAAGATAACACACTGCAAAAGCATGAATAACAACTCAAAAGGTCTATTGGAATCATTAATACACATTGAGCACAACCTGAGTCTGACCTCTGACACAACAAGACTTGAAGGCACTGCCTGCCTGGATATGTTTCTGTACTCTTTAGAAGTCTCTTCTTCCACTCAATGTGTTTGTATCTCACGCATCAAAAGCGAGACCAACCTGCCCCTCTGTTTAATAAAATACTTGTTTTCTTTCTGGAAATAGGAAATGCAGTAGCCCTCATTCATCACCATTAGTAAACTGATAGGATGCCACATTAACTGAGTTCATTGTGATAGAGGTTAGACAGGTAAGGAATTGTCTGAAGGCAAGATAGCTGACAAAGTGGTGAAAGCCATACATGGATGAGTTTCTCAGAGCCTGAATTTTCAGTTATGTGATTTAATATTTTCATTAGTGGTCTTGCTAGGAAAAATAGTAGGAGCATGCTGATGATATTTATGGATGATACAGTATAAGCAGAGCTGCTCCAATACAGAAGATGACTGTCAGATCATACAGGAAAGAGTGGATGACCTTGAATACTGGTGTAGTAGAAATGGGATGATGTTTACCAATAAGGATTATATATAAACAATATTTCTGTTAGGAACTAGAAGCTTAACATCAGGAAACAACTGAGAAGAATCAATTATAACGGTTGTTTTCAAGACAACCATACACCTTGATGTAACACAGTAAAAGTTAATAAAACAGTAAAGGTTAATAAATTCTTAATCCTTTTCAGTTATACTTTCAGTTCTCCGTTTTATCCTGAAACTTCCATAGTTTGATGTATTCAGACTTTTTAATATTAAGTTGCAAAATAACCACCTCCAATGTCATCAATAACCCAGTAACTCTTTGCTCATATAATAAGCATACCAATCTGAGAAATATTTCTTAGGTTGTAACAGACTTCTGTCCCTGAAAAAAGTATTTTTCAATACTGAAAAGCTAAAGACAAGGCAGATCTTATGAATGTATAAAAAATGCTGATCTTTTAAAGATAAATCTGAATGTCATATAGGAAATAATTTACCATCTGGAATACTTATGGCTTCTTATGCCATTTGCCTTGGAATGCTTTTGCTTTCATGAGGAAATCCCAAGGCTTATTTTGTAACACTAATTTATTTTTCAACGTCACCACTTTCAATTGTTAATTCAATTATGACAAGTGATTTTATTCACTAAATATTAGATGCAGAAGTCTAAATGAATTACAAATCACATCATTGAGAGACAGAAGACATAAATGTCACGGTATGTCATTTGCATGTTACTTAGAAATTGTGAAAGCTCCCCCAAAACTTTTAGTGAGAACTAGGGAGGGCTCAGGTGCTACTCCCAAGAAATCTGATTTATTTCATGGAATTGGCTGTACATACTAGCTCTGTTCTTTTATTCTTACCATGCAACTTCTACAGAGAGTGGCTTTGAAAAGATATTTCTGCAAAATCAGACACCAAATTCAGCACAGCAAAACGGAACTGTCTGAACTGTCAGTCTTACACTTATGGGTTTTCGGTAATTGCATTAATTTATTTTTCTTCTTATCCATTGTTGCCAAAAAATAGTTACATTGAAAAATATCTTCTAAGCAGAATTTCAAAAGTGCATGTATTATAGAGTTTAATACTAGACTTTTATAGTGCATTGAAAACATATTTACACACACATACACAGAATGTCATGCACAGTATATAGGATGGTTTTATCTTGACTAAGGTAAAAGTTTTTTCCCCTTCAGTTCAACAATGTTTCAACTTCAATTTCATTTGAAAGAAAGGACTTCAGCCATGAAAATTACCAGCTGAAGTTCTGTTGATTTTTGCTACTAATATAGGAGTATGAAATGTGTCTCTGATTCAATATTCATGCTTTGTTATGTTGGTCAGCAAGTTATCGAGTATTCTCAGTATGATTCATTTTTTTTTTTTCTTCAAGAAAGAGACAAATTTTTCTAGTAAAGTTCAACTCAGGACAGCAAAAGGACATGTAGGATAGGTTTGTAATTCAGTAGTCTGAAACCTAATTAACTTATTTCCTGTAGCAGAAAGTATAGACTCAATGAAAGAAAATACTCTGCATGAATTATGAATAATTATGTTAACGTGATATGCTACCAATGCACAACTATAATAGTTATTAAAAAAAGTTTCCGTACTCTTTAAGAATTGCTTCACGAAAATACTTCAGGTACACAGAATTCTCACAGTCACTTTGAATATAATTTCATTCCATGACATAAAATAATTTTAGACCTTATATATAGACTTGATATTGTCATGCATAACTGATAAATTACTTTAAAAACAGGCCACATTCTATGGCATTCTTCAAGTAAATGCCTAAGAATGAGAAGTAAGATCAAGTTATTTTAATAGTATCCAAAGTTAAGTTGAAATTTCTTATTTTCAATTGAAGCCTCTGAATCAGGGATTGATTCTTCAGTGTTTAGTATTTTTTCATCACTAAATTCTGTGCTTTTTTGAGGAATTGCTATCAATAGCTAAGTTTTAATTTCTGAAGAAGGCCAGACACCTTTAGAACTCTCCATATTTGTACAACTTTAAAGTTATGCGGGGATATTTTCACTATCATAAATTTGTATATAATCCTATTTTGAGCAGTCTTTATAGTTTATTGATTCTTAGACCGTGTGATGATGCTGGTTTAAAATGGAACTATTCATCCAGTAACATAAATTAGACAACAATTTTTTTTTTGTGTACTGCAAAATATTCATATTTAATCTTAAATGTATTTGGAAAATCAAGGAGCAAATCACAGTCTAATCTGCTAAAAACCACACTAATGATTTGTTTTATCACATTCTGTGTAAGAAAATTAACAGAATAAAATAATAGCCCCTCAGGAATGGTGTCAAAACACTGGACATAACTTTGCAAACTTTATCAGATCAATAAAAAATATTTCTGAAGGCAGTAGAGTGAGAAAGAATCTCTGTTAAACTTCATACATGCAGACTGAAAGTAGCTCAGCAAAAACAGACCAAAAACCCAATTGGCCAGCCAATAGAGTGATTTATATATCTCCAGGGGTAATTCCAAAGATCTAGATGAGGAGCTTCCCTCCTGCAATCAATTACACAGGTTCTCCCAATTACATCAGGAGGTGGAAACAGTTAACTTTGTATTTAAATTAGAAGGCTGAACCTAGATCCTAAATCAGACAACTACCTGTGGATGATACCCTTGTATTTTGTTCATAATATTGCCTGAAGAGTCTAGAATTATTTCATGGATATTCTGTTGATGTGAGAGACACAAGTAACTGCTCTAGGAAGGAATTAATTTGTTATGTCCAGAGCAAACCTTCTTTTCACAGCACAGCTTAAGATGCCATTCTGTCTTTTTTAATAATCAGCTAATCAGCTGAAGTACAAGTGCCTTACAAATACTTACAAAATACTAAACATTTTATCATTATGCTTATATCTGACAAATGAAGAGAGAAAATATGAACAGGGAAAATCTAAGGGCAGGATTCCAGGTAGTCTTAAAGATATTCAATGAGTAAAGTTTAACATCCGTAGTCAGGAAAAGGAAATAAAAAGTGCCAACCAATATTCCCCCTTCCCCCTCCCCAATAAAACCTTATCAACATGCCTATTAAGACAATGAGAAAAAAACTAATTAAAGTAAATTAGCTTAATGTGCAAAGGCTGGATAAAGACAGATCACTAGTAAAAATCCAAGAAGATAATGGTACCCATTTGGGATATGTTTTTGGCATTTTTCATATAAATTGGACAGTTTTAGAGGATAAATATGGTTAGCAAAGTCTTACAGGCAATTATGTCTTTACAGTGCTGGTGGCTGACATCATAAAAGTATAATTTTAATTGCTATTAATTGTGTTAAGTCTACTTTTATTGAATACTTAATGCCATCTCTGACAGTTGTTGTAATTTATGTACTTTAATGAAACTTCTTAGTACAAGTTTGGACTTTGAGGGTCATTTCCACGATGTTCAAAATAAGGCATTTTATCAGCTAGAGAAGTGTGGGTTATTAGGACACTGATTTTTTTGTCTTCTCAAAATTTGTTCATTTTCATTAGTCTTATATGGATGACCAGAAAACCAATTTGTGTCTCATGTTTCAAATGTCTCAGAATTTACTAAATATTATTATAAGAAGTTGTTACAGCACAGTTTTCCCATATGAAGCAACCTCTCTGTTTAATAAGGAAATTGAATTAAGAGAAGCTAATGAATTACTAAATGACACCAATTCACATTAATATTTTGCCTTTTGGGAATACAGAATGAGTAAAATAAAACCTTGCAATGTCTTTGGTATTCAACTAAAAACCACTTATGACTTTAGCTGATTAGGATTTTCTGCTGGAAGAGTTTGACCCCATGATTTGTGAGCAGATAAAACAGCAGCAGAAATCCTAAATAATGAAGATTAACCAAAGAAGTATTTAACAATGTAATATTGTGCAATGCAGGGAAAAAAAAAATTATTGAGTTTACATGTGTGTAGTAAAATTCACATTGCTCTACTGCCAACAGTTGTAGGTCTTCACTGCTCCTGTGATTAGCATTATTAAATTATGAGAAATTAATTTATCTCTATCAGTGCTAGTTTCAATATTTGTAAATTAGTAATTGGCCCAGCAGCACTAATGAGACAATATATCTGTTGTGGTTCTTCTGTCTGTTAACATGCCTATTTAAATTAGAGCATCATTATATACAAAATAAATTATTGCATTGGGCAGGAATGTTTCTCAAAGAATTTCCAGATTCTCTGGAAATCCCAGCCTGTTGTCCCCTATGAGCAAGGCTTACTTAAGACAACAGACTACAAAATAGCAAAAAAAAGGAAAATTGGACAAAATATACCTGTATTGTTTTTGGGGTTTTTTTTCTCAGCTATCAGAGGATCTTACAATTAAGGTGATGCTCACTAAAGAAACTTGTAGCAGAGGGTTTTAAGTAACTGTGGACTAAGACTTTTGTGTGCTAGTTCCTAAGAGATAGCATAGACAAATAAAGCTACTGGCTATTTACCATCACATTCACCTGGCTATCACTGAATTAAGTCACAAAGTCTTGCAATTAGGTTTTTGCAGTCCTGCAAAGGTGAGGTAACTGTCTTTTAATTTGGTCCTTATTGCAAAATTATGTGAAATTCTTACAGTTAATTTTTAAACATCTAAGGAATGGACATCGATTAAAAAAAGCACCACCAAAACACAATAAACTGGAAAATGTTAGAACATTGGAAAGCCAAAAATATCTAAATGTTGAGATGTTTTTAAGTGAAAACAAGATGAAATTTATATTATTTTAAAATTAAAAATATATTAAAGCTCATTACAATATTGGTAAGAGATAACTTGAAGGCAATACTTTGTAGATATAACAACAGTTCTACATTTTTCCTGACCCATGGGTCATTGCTTTATAGATCAATCTCACTATAAAATACCAGTAGCTGAGAGCTGTAATAAAATTGATAGCACAGTGGGCTCTTAGATTTCCCTGAAACCAGAATGTTTGATAATGTAAAAAATCTAGTTCTAGGAATACTCAATTTTAATGTGACTGAACAAAAAAGAGTTATTTCTGTTTTTTAGTAAGAAGTTTTCTTTCAGAGTTAATGACTCATGTTATATTTGCACTCAAAATGCTTAATGCCAAATTTATCCAGGACACCAGTTAGTTTTACTTTTTAATCCATATCCAAACACATTTTTACCTGAGGACACAGATACCCACAGATAACCACAGATTTCTAATTCCTGAACAACTTCTTTAGTATTAGTTATGGCAGTTGTCTTCATACTAGTAAAATGAACATTAATGTAGGATAAGACTGTGTTCTTGCAGCACATAAGGAACAGACATTTAATAACATTTTAATTTGCTTCAAATGTTCTTATGTTATTTGAGCAGAAGCTTTATTTGAACAAAATATTATTTCTTTTTACAATATTAATCAAATATGCTAGAAATGGAGCTGACTGTATTATTAAGCCTCTCCCCTTCTTCCCTGCCCTCAGAACATTTCTAAAATTTTGTTTCTTCTCTATTTCTTTTTCAACCTCTACTATATTTTCCTTTCTTTTCTCCCCTCAAACTTTCTCTCGGTAACATACCTATTAGCATATATTCCATTTAACGGCTGCACATTTATTTACTATTTATCAAGTGTTTTTGTGAACCATCTCCTTCTCAATCAAGCAGTCTTTCAAATAAGAGCCTATTAGGTAATGCTTATTGTAAGTAAATGGTTATCTGAGTAATTATTTTTATATTATAAATTGTGGAAACTACAGTATTTTCCTGTAACTTATCAGAATTGAAGTCTTCATTTATTCCAAAAAGTTTTATACATTTTTTGTTGTTTGTGCTTACATCATGCGATTGGTCCAGATGATAGAATTAAAAAAAAAATCTAAAAAAATGGATTTCGTGAATTATTACAGGCAGAAAATGAGACGTGAAAAGATCTGTGTTAATCAGCATCAAATTTTTGTCTTGGAAAATACAAATTCAAGGACTTACAGTGCAAAGTTGCTTCTATTGCACACACTCTGGAAACCACTTTTCCATTTTAAACTATTTGAGATTTTAATTTTTATCTTTGAGTTTCTCTGTGGAACAATTGTGGGCAGAATTATGAGAATGAAATAAGATGTCTGTGAAGATGACAGATAAATTTCCTTTTGCAGTTTAAATAAATTAATTAGGTTTTGATTGACTATATGGTTTACTTTCTCTTCTCATATCTATCCACAGAAAATGCCCTAATCAAAACTATATATGCAAATATATATGCTATCCCCAGCATTTAAGAAGTCTCATAATAGGGTTTATGTTAACAGAAAGGAGAAAACTAAGAGGTGAAAGAAATATATACATACAAAAGCCTTGCAATCTAGTTTTAGAAACAGGTATTTAGAAAAAACTATTGCCAAGCTGTAACATTTATTCTATTTAACTTTTCTCTGGGAATAGTCCATCTTTTATCACAAAGGATTGGAGGGAGATAAATCCAAATTTTGACCTCCTAGTTCAATTAACCTCTCAATTATATTGCTAATTTAAGAATAACTTGACTGAATCAAATGGAATTATATTAAAATAGATGTAATTGGAAGGAAAATCAAATACTGTATTTGTATCTTCCACAGTAACAACCAATACATTCACATCAAGGTCACAAATACTGCTGCTGGAAATCCTAAAAGTGGAATGATTTTCCTCAGTCATGAGGTTTTGCGTATTTGATAGTCTCTATTGGAAAAAAATTCAGGTACACAATCAGGTAACCTTTACATACAAGAGAAGATAGAAGACAAGGACTAAGCAGAGATGAGGGAAAAACTTTCTTTAAGCGACCTGACAGAATGGGAATGGCACAAAGGAACAATGGTGGAAGATCAAAACAGAGTTCAGAAAAGTAAAAATGGATTACATGGAGCCCAAGACACTGTGAGGATGAAACATGAAGGGGATGAGAGTGTGGAGAGGTAGACTGACCACAAGGAGTATTTTAATGGTGGTAAAAATATACTAGTGATAAAACCGTAAAACATGACAGAAAAGGAGCTAATAAAAATATATAGGTCTGTTGATCTTGAAGGTTGGTCTGAAACACAGGAAACAGGAAAGCAAGGAAAGCTCAGGAATAACTAAGTGTATATCTGTGGTGCCTTACAGCAGTAGAGTGGGGAACTATTCCATTCTCAACACACTTCACTGAGTTTTTGATATCTAGGATATACAGGGTGAGACAGTGGAATGCAGAGAAAAGTTCCTTATATAGAGATATTCACTGCAATACAGCTCTGTCTTTATTTTTCAGATGGAGAAAGAAATAGAGAAGATTTTCAGGAAGGTATCTTGATCCCAGGGGATGCTGATCAATAGACAAGGAGAGGTATGTTGGAAACAAACCACCTAAAAACACTCAAACGTGTAACTTAAAGTACAATTGCTCCCTTTATACCCTACTCTACCCTCCTTTTTTAATTTGAATTTTAATCCTTCAATTGCCAAGGAAGGTTTGACTTTTATTTGAACTGAGATTGCTACATTAAAGTACTCATGCTCTCTTGCAGACAGACCAGTTACAGCTGCATGGTGCAAAACGAGGTCCCACTTTGCTCCCTGTGCCCTGCAGTTCCCTCCCACTGACCTCCCAGGCCCCAGACCTGTGGGGCTCCCAGGTCCACCTGCACATCAACACAAGGTGTAAAGAAAAACACCTAGAACATGCTGCAGATTCTGCTCATGGTGCAGTGAGAGGGACAGACAGGGAGCAGCGCTGCTGGCTCCCCCTTCTTGACAACTCTGGGGTGGTGTTAGATTATATTGCCAGTGTGAAGGGAATATGAGCCACTGAGTCTTGATAAATCTGGAAAGAGGTGATTTTACTTTTTTTTTTTTTATTTTTAACTAAAGAGTCACTAGGTTACTCAGTCTCCACATGACAAAATAATCAAGGAAGACATTATTCAATATTGGGCAGTAAAAATAAAAATTAGAGAAACATTGAAACCCATTGTGTTTCCTCTTTCTTCTGTTTAAAATCTCTAGGAAACAGAAAAATCTCTGCTTTGTTCTTTGACCATTTTTGAAAAGCCTGTCAAAGAATAGAGCTGAATCTTCAAAAATATTAAGATAAACATCCATAATAATGGTAACAAGAGCATGCTGTCATGTATCTTCTGTGAAGTATAAAAGTTTAGTACATTGTTTAAATGCTTGTTTATTGCTTTAGAGACATCATTTCTTGATTTTGCAATATTCAAAGCATTCCAATTGTTATAATTTTTTATTTGCAAAGTTTTTCTCCCATAATCTTTTTATTTTCAAGACTTGTAAATGCAATTACTAGTTGCCATATTTACATGGCAAATTGCTGCTAACAGAGGGATTACTAGGAAGAGAAAAAGAGGCAGTGTTTGTGCTTCTAGGACTGACACCTATAACTAAAGCTGTCCACAGGGTAGAAATGTGCCTTCCAAAGTGCCTAAAGTGCCAGAAAGGTTTGGAGCAGAATGAGGAGGGTCACATGCCAAAGGACAAAACCCCCAGCTGGTGCCTGCTACTCAGTAGCTCTGATCCAAGCAGGGCAGTTCTGTTTCTCCCACGTTTGGCAGCTGCCTGGGGACTGCCTCACCCTGCTCATACTCAGAAACCTGATAGATACACAGCTGTTGCCATCAAAAATAAAATTCATCCTGGGCTGGGTGCCAGCCTAAGGACTACTGCATTACTAAAGACCCGCTGAAACCTTCAAAGGCTTGTGCAACACTTAAGACCTTGTAGCATTTGGCTGAGGCTAACTCAGGCTAAGCGTGCAGCACTGGAACCAAATTATTTCTTCTAAAACTAGCAAATGTCAGCCAGGAAAGATTTTAAGATGGTTTTATTTAATCAATTTATATATTTCAGGGTAAACAATTGCTTTTACTTTTATTGATAATAAAAGGCCTTTCAAAGTTTTCATTTCAGTGTCATAAACATACAATACAGTGTCAGTGTACTTGTTTGATTTCTGGATTGCTAGCAGACAACAATAGAGTATTTGGAAGTTCACCTATTTTCCATCCAAAAATGGAAAAATCCATAAGAGCTTAGATGTGTGTATGTATGAAGAGAGAACAGTTGGAAAACAGTGGGACAGAAAAAATCCATATCCCCATCTTGAAGTGATAATTTATATACTGTATATGCTAGATCAGCCTTTTATGCTATAATTATTACCAGAAAATCTGGTTGAAGTCAAGTAGCATGCTCTGCTAACAGGTAACCATACAGCACAGCTGTGTCCTGCCAGCAAATTTTTTAACATCTTACACATTCTGTGTTTCAGTTTTCTGACTTGCTAAATGGGAGCAGCAGTGCCAACGCACCCTCAAAAAAGAGTTTGCTACGTACAGATAGAGAGCAATCTGCAGACTGAGTATTGCTGGGCACCTGGTCAGTAAGAGATATATGGCTCTTCAAAACTCCCATGTTCCATGAAACCAAAATTCCATTCAGAGTATTCTTAGAAGAATAGGGTTAATACAGATGAATGTCAGTCAGGTGGCAGCCTGCTGTCTGGTTCAGACAAAATTCTGTTTTGACATTGCACCAAGGTGTAAGAGTGGAATTATGCTGAATGATTCAGGCAATTCCAATACATTGAATCAAAGACAAACGATATTTAGTCTGCTTTTAAATGAGATCTGGCAGTTAAGAACTTAAATGCTATTGTTTTCCAGGAGTTTTTTACATGATGCTATTATCCTACTCCTAGTTACTATGACCTACCATTTCAGTTTTATGATATATATTTTCTTTTATTATTAAAAGCATTGGCTTCTCTAAAAAACACAGTGTGGAAGAATTTACATTTCTCCTTTTCCTCATATTTCTTTCTTCTATATTATAAGTGTGCCTATTTTTTTGATTTATTATGTGCTCATAAATCAATACATTTGTGCAGTAATAAAAATAACTTATTGTAATGGTAACAGCTCCAAAGGACTCCTGACTATGACTGGCATTGTATTTAACTCAGATCTATGTTCCATTCCCCAACTAATGGCACACTGTGGGTTATAAAGTGATTAAAATCATTGTCAAACTGGCCTCCTGGAAAGAGGGAGTCCTTTTACTGCAGTTGGTAGATCTGCAGGATCTATATTTGATTTTTAGAGTTGGAAAGCAAAAAAAGTTAGTGTAGGAATAATAAGCCAGGAAATGATGGAAAAATGGCTTTTTCATTTCCTCCAATCCCTCTAAACAACAAAAAAAAGAAGTAAACAACAAAAACAAAGAAGGAGTCAGTATTGCGGTTTTTTGAAGGTTAATGGAAATACAAAGAGATTTGCCTGCAACTACACAGGAAAACATTAGAAGAGGTAGGAGTATAACTGATCTTCTGAGTCAAGTCTCTAGTGTCTTTATTACTGTATTTCTAGCTTTGGCTCCTTAAGGGTCATTGGATTGCTTTCTTATTTTTTAAAATTTATGTTTACTCTTTTCAGTATTGCTGAAATTTCTCTTTATAATATTCCCGAGAGATATGCAGACAATACATAGTACTATTTTTTTGAACTTCAGCACTTTTATGCCGCTTCACAAACATCATATTCCTTGGATAATGAAGGGAAATTATTAGGAATACTGGACTGATCTATTAATGGAAGGTTCAAAAAAAGATGATGAAGTTGATTACTCTTTGTCATAGTTTTTTCTAAGCTGAAAAAAGTCTAAATAAATGACAGTTTGGAATCCCAGCAGCTGATTCTCAAGTTTGCTATGCTGGTGCATAAAAGAACTGCCATATAGCAATGCTTGTTAATTCTAGACAGTGTTACTGTGCATCAGAAAACTCTAAAACTCCAGAGACACTTTTCAGAGAAACTATGCAAGTTGTGGTGAAAGAGAAAGGCTTGCTGTCTGCTATGACTTTCTGGCTTTTGCTATTCTAAAGGAAAGATCTAAACATCTGTGGTCAATTAGAGGAAAAAACTGTTTCTGAGAGAAACAATACACATGGGTCCTGCAATACAGCCAACTGTATATCTTTGGGTTCTGTGTGTTGATGTATCAGTATATATTGAGTGTAACAAGCAATTCAAAGATAAGAACTGCAATGACCTATTGTATGTTTATATTTCAGCACCAGAGTTCCTCTCTTTTCTCCCTGCAAATCTGGATCAAGATATAACTTTAAAGCCATCAAATTTCATTTTATCCACCTGTAATGTCAGCTTTTTTCCTGCAGAAAAATGTTATATACACACTCAACAGTCATGGTAGAAAGAAAACAAAACTCCTGGATACCACCTTAAAACCTAAGCTTCCTAAGCCTTAAGCTTGAATCTGATATGTCTGTTTAACATCAAGCAGTTTTTAACACTATCCTTGGGACTCCCCGGTTCCCCTCACAGCTTTCTCTATAACTAATGAAATACCTTGTATCTGCTCGTATAGTGAATCTCTTGAAGTTCCGATGTCTAAGCAACTCTTCTAATAGACACTCTTTCTAATAACACAAAAATAAATCTGTTAAAATTACAGGTATTTCTTAAGGACTGTTCAATTATAGCCACCTGTTTTATGAACCCTTAGCAAAACAAATTCTGGAAAAAAGGACATTTGACCTCCCCTTCCAATGAGTAACAAACAGTGCATATTCTTAGGGAAATGGTGTGCTTTTTAGAAACAAAAACCAAATTAAATTTCTGCAATGATTTTTTAAAATACAACAGAATTTAACACTGGGGTTTTTTACTAAATAGGTCTCTGCTGATCCCCTGCTCTTGAGTCATGCTTCAAGAAACCTGCACAAATGAGTTCAGCTAAATAATTTTCTTAATTTTTTACCTATTCTTCTATTTGCCACATTCAAATGAGGCAGCGCTCTTGTAAGAGCGGGAATAATCACAAGTCAAAGAAAGTACCCAGGAATTTACCCTAGGCTCAAGTTGGTCTGGATTCAGTTTCAGCTTTTGATAAGATTTCCTTGTGACCACTCCTAAATGTTAACAGCTAGGCATCTCAGAATATCAATTATAAGTGACACATGAGCAGGTCTGTGGAATATAATCATGCCATTCTTATAGCCTTGTTAGCTTAACATTGTTCCCAGGGAAGCATGTGCTGAAAAAAAGATGTGTCATGCATATGTATTCTGCAAGGGTTCCTGACTTCCAGCAGTGTTTCATATTCCCTTTTCTTGCTGTAATTTCTCTAAATGTACTGCTAGACTTAGGACAACACCCATCACTGCAGAACCTGAACACACTGAAGCACTGCTGCATAGAAGTTAAGATTCCAAGATTACTCAGGCCTTGAAACCGCTCCTGGCCCTTATGTCACCATGAGTTCACATTGGAAAATAGCACGAGAGAGGTAATGTGTACTTTATAAAATTTTGTTGTCCTCTATAAGTTGTGCTTGGTAATTTTCATGTTTGCCTGCTGAATGTTCTTCCTGTATCTATGTTTATTCTGTGACCTATAGCTAATGCTTGTTTTCTAGCTGAAAGCCAGCTAAGCCTCTGCTGGTACTTGTCATATGTTGACAGCGTTCAACAGTGCATAGAGCATCTGAACTACTTCATGTAGATAAGGGGGGAAATATGCATCTGCATTCATAGTTCCATCTCAGATTCTCTGCCTAGATTTCAGTAGTAAAAAAACTTGGAGAAAAGAGAAGGAACGAAATTGTTCTTCATAGACACATTAGTCACAAAAGAGAAAGCACCAACAAGCAATTTTCTCAGACTGAAATAGGTGTCAAAGAATTTTAGATAGAGTCATCAGGTCCAAAACAAGCAGAAGAAGGGATGAGACTCGGAACTAAATGTAGATCATGGTTGACTAGCTGAAGAAATAGGGATAGCAAAATCAGCCTTCAACTTCAAACTGGATCCTCTCAAAGTTCCTGGCATGGGTAACTAAAATAGTAGCTTGTGACCTGAAATCCTAGAGCCCTACTCAGTACAAGCCTTACTGCTATGAAACTTCATGATGACGTAGTTTTACATTTTCCTTACAAATGCTGTTCTTGTAATGCCTCTGCTTCCTAACGACATGATTTATCAAATCTTAGTTCCATTAACTTGTAATTTTTTCCCCTGCTGAATCCTTAACAATTTTCTAAAGACGATTCAAGACAAATGGGAACTTTGCTTCACCATATTTCCTCATATAGTTTCTGTTGTTCCTTTATTATTTAAAAATAGTTACTGCAGCATAAACTAATTTTGCAGTTAAGGTTACTGGACTGAATTCTCTTTTGTGCTGCACACCGCTTAATTACATCTGGGTAAATAAGCACAAAAGACTAGCAACTCTAATAGTCACTTGTACTGTTTTCAGCATTTTATGCATCTCTATTCTGATTCAAATGGCAGAACATGAGGTAGCTAGGAACTGGTTCTGTTGAACCAGTTGGTTCTCCACTCCTTGGAAAAGGTTTTCCACAAGAATCTTAGTGCAGTGTCTATTTGCCTATTCACCTTCGCTTCCACTATGCTCACAAATGAACAAACCACAAAGAAGCTATTATCTAATCAGCCAAAAATATTGCATATGCCACTGAGAGAAAGCTAAACTTTCACTCACATTGATATTGCTATTTCTAAAACTAATGCATATGCATTATGGATAATATTAGTGCTTTAAATTTGATTTTTAAAAAACATTTACTAGAAGTTATTGTTTTTATGTAAGACTTAAAATAGTATAAAAAAAGCATAACTAGTCACAGAAAGAGACTCTTAGAACCAAAAAAATTGAAATAATCTATTGTATTTTTACCATATTATGGCAAAACAATTCTGTAACTAGAAAAATTAGTTTAAAAATTACATAATTAAAAATAAGATGAACACATGGTAAACATACTGTGATAAACAAGTTCTGTTGGTTGCAGAGTCCATCAGAAGGAGGTTTGGAAAAATAAGCAGAAAGTTGTCTTCATAAAAAATAATAATCACAAAAACATAAAAAGGCAATTCAGATAATTTTATACAGGTCACCCCTGAAGTATTTGGATTTTCAGTGTTTTATTGCTTCACACACAGTATTCTTCCTCTGGCCTGTGCCATAGGAAGGTGCCTGGAATCAGAGGACTGACATCTGAATGACAGGTAAGATATGCTTGGCAAAAAGTCAGCACTGCACAGCTCAAGATCAGCAGTGGTACTTTTTGTGGGCTCAGCTCTGTGCTTTGAAATTATTTTGAAATAATAATTCTTTCAAGATAAAAGAAAAGGCAATATGAAGTAATGTACAACCACATATTACAGGTAGATTCACTTCAGCATAAACTTTATGGCAATGTTGCAAAAAACAAATTCTTATTCTTAATCCCTCTGAAATTTGGAGAAAAAGTCCTTGGGATCGTGCCAGATCCTGGCAAACCTTCATGGACACCAATCAGTAATAACACTACTTACAGTTACCAAAATAGGCAATGTACATTGCAGGAATAAAACCAACTACTGAAATTCTGATCAAAAGCATTAGCTTTGATTCTTGATTTAAAAACAAAAAACAGTGATAGAGATACGAATTCTGTAACTTCAGATATTGTTAAAAAGCCATTATTCTAACATTTCACTAGACATAAGTAGAAAATCATCCCAAAAATAAAGAAACTTGGAAGAAAACAGATTTTTTAGACATCATCTCTGTAGTTCTCACTGTATGTAGATGGAACAGGTGCCATTATGTCCTGCTATAACATTTTAACAGGAAAGCAAAGGAAAAAGGAAATCAAGTAAGATTAGTCTTCCTAAAATTATTAGTATCATACAAAGAAAATGGAAAAAAATAATTCAGTGTTTTTAGATCCAAGATCCTCTCTCTCCTCTCTTGATGATAAAATAAGGCAGTGGCAAAGGGAACATTATAGCAAATAGTTGTTACTATACTAAACTATTCTCTACACACATTAATGTTTATTGTTTTTAATGATTATTAATGACATCATAAATAGAGCTGACAATAATCCTAATATACATTTAGTTCTTCTTATTGAAAGAGAACAAATTATTCTCTCTATGAATAGGTATATAACAGGTATATATGTCTCTAAAACACTTACAATATGCCGGATAATCCAAATATTAAAAAAACATGTTTTAAATGTAACTCAGTGTTCTATCTCCACAATCGAAAGCATGCAACTTATCAACAGAATTTTCTTAAAGGTATTAAATTTTAAATTTTATTCTACTTGTAAGTCAGCCTTAAATTTGGAGGGAGAGTTCAGAACCTTTATAAACCAAAATGAAGCATACAGGTTTTTGCCCAGAAATCAGTAATGCCAAACAGTATAATTCTATTTCATTGCTGAAGAAGAAAGTTTATATTCTGTTGTATTTCTTAAGATCCAGCATGCCATAATAGGATATGTTTGAAGTAATCTATAACAAGAACAATCATCATACTAGATACAAAAATACCTCCCATTCGAACTTGTAATGAACTTTCATTAGATACAAGACCTGTGTCTTGCTTACAACTGGAAATAATATGTGCTCAAAAATAGCAATAAGAGTTATTCTATTCTTAAAGAAAACACACTGTTGATCCAATTATTTTGAAATAGTGAGCAGCTACAGATAATTGCTTACGTGTACATAGCTACAGCTTGGTGCTCTGTCATGACTTCCTCCTGGTGAGACCTTTGTATCCCCCTTTGGCTGAATTACTCTGTTGGAATGATATTCACAGAAAAGGTGTTATAACTAACAAGAAACTTGAAGACTTTTCACAGAACTGGAAACAACAGGTGGTATTCTGCAGAACCATCTTCAGTAGAAAAAGAAATTGGAGTATAACACACCAGTGGGAAAAAAAGTCTAATAATCCAAAAGTTATCAACAGATGTTCTCAGGTTCTTATAAAATCTGCCCCTGAACAATATTCACATAGAAGAATGGAAGCTGGTGTCTTCTGTTAAAGTAAAAACATTACACATGTTGAGAAACTTCCTCACTGCTCAAGCTAACATCAGTCTTCCTCACTTAGACATAACAATTTCCTGTAACTGTGCCAAAATCTGCAGCAATATACATACTGCTTTATAACACTAAGTTGAGATCCCGACAATCAGTTCACTTGCAACTCGACTTGGATTGAAAGTATATAGACAGAACACAGTTGGCAGTCATAAAATATACTAAATTACTTTGTAACCTGCTCTGTTCTCTCTTTCTCTTGACCTACGTATCACACGTTGTGAGAATCTGGTTGATTTTGGCAACCTATTCTACTGTTAGACAAATCATTAAATTACTGTAAAGACACCAAAGACTGCTCAGAAGTGGATATGTCATTTTAATCAAATTGTTCTACTTATTGCAAAACATTCCCCCCCCCGTACTGCTATTAAATATACACAAAACAAAGAGGAATGAAAAGCATATACTTCCATTCATAAGATGCTATCAAGTATACAGCAAACTATAGCTACAGGCTTTCCTGTGCATATTTAGAAATGTGGTATTTCCCCAACATAGAGCAAAGAATCAACCCTTAGCATAAATGCTAAAAAACTGATGCTCTTCTGAGAACTCAAAGATGTAGACACTGAAAATGTACCTTCCAGATGTATAGATATTTCTATCTATACAGCTTTTAATGGCATCAGAATAGTCATAGCTAGGAAATAGTCTAAAACTGCCAAAACTGTCAATGACAGCTGTCATGGGATATTTGACATCTTTGTTGAGTTTGATAGTCCAAATCTATCAGATCAAAAGATGTTTTGTTTTATTTTTTTCCAAAAGTTGTATAAGGAGGCATAATTTTTATTCTAATTGAATCTCCTGAGATGGTTCTTTGGAAGGGAACAAAATAAGAATTTAGAAAAAAGTTCAAGTTACTTCTGCTCTCCAGTGTCCACCCCTGACACAGTTTCAGTGTAATTATTCTTAAATAAGGGCAGTTGCCAAGAGAAAAATGTGAGCAGAACAAGAATGAAAAAAAAATAAATCTCAAATGATCCACTTACTCTCAGAGCTTTCACTAAGCCAGTTTCCTCAGAGGGTGATTAACTTCAGTGTAGCAGAAGCTGAGACAGTAGGCTATTTTCAGTGCTGTCACTACATTCCTCAGTGATTTTTTGGAAGCTTAAGCAGTCAAGACTGGTCTGTAAATGACCACACTAAGACATGCAGTTCTGCAACAAACCCACAGACTTCCTAGGAGCAAAAAATGTTACCACCTGTCCATAGAGTAGAATGATATGTTCAGAGTAAATGACCTGTTTAGCTTTCTTCACCTGGAATCACATGCTATCACCCTGCTGCCTGCTCCTTACTGGGTAACTCATCTGGAGATTCCTGACTGAGGTGCCTGGAGCTGTGAATGTTCTCCAACACACTGGATAAGCACTAAGTCCAGAACTGGAGCATAACCAATAGCTCTAAATATGGTATATAATAGGTACCTATATAGGATAATACAATAGCATAGTATATATACACTGGATACAATATATATGTACTATACAATAGTATAGTATAATAGCTAGCTATACAGTATATATAATAGCTGTAGCTCTAAAAAATGTACAGACAGGACTGGCCAGTCAGAGGTAACTTAATAATAGTAACAACAATCATAGTGATAATCATGACAATGTGAGAATGAAGAAATGAAGAATAAGCTTACAGTGTTTTCTCAGAGAAAGAGATAATTAGATTTGCTGTTCTAAAAATTACAGCAGAACATAACCACATCAGGAAAATGTGATTGTAGCTCACCCAGCAGGACTTGCCTTAGTGGTTGAATTTCTCAGCAGGCTTGTGACACTGGGCTATCAGCATCTTAATGATGCAAGGCCCCAGCGCTTTCACCAAGCTATCTTATCATCACAATAAAGACACCTGTCCTCAGTCTTCTAGGGAAGAAAAGAGGAGAGGCAAAAAACAATGGCTCCAACCAACTTTTTTCTCTCTTGTGCCTCAATGGCTCTTGTTTATCCTGTCAATGAAAAGGCTTCCTGTCTCATGCCTAATAATTCTGTGTTCAATAATAAAGTGCATTACCTTGCTCTCCTCTAGTGTTACCGATTTACATTTTTTGCAGGCTTTTGTTGACCTTAACAATGTAAGTATTGCAGAAACACATGAAATAATTACAAATTTTCTGCTTCTTTTGTATTACTGTCAATGACATGGCTGTTCATTTCTTCATATCCCAAATATTTAGAATTCATCTTTGCAGGTAGCATGAAAGGGTTCACTACCTCATCTGTGGAGGGTGGCAGGAAAAAAGTTTCTTTCTTTAGCAGCTGACATTTCTCCTCATTATTTTACTTCTGCTTCTCAAACATTGCTAGTTACACTGACTGTGTTGCCTGACTTAGTTTCTTTGCACCTTTAAGTTTCCCACCTTCAAAGACTTCAGGTTTCCTGGAAATGGGCCTGTACCCCTCAGGATATCCAGTAGGGCTGAGGAGGACCACCAAAGTACAGCATATATATGAGGGTGCACTAGAAACATAAAAGACACAAACCATCCTCTACTGTCATTCACAGATTTCTTCATTAATTCTCCTTCTAAAAGGGGAAGGCTATATCCTCCTTGTGGAAGGGAGAAAGTGAAAAGCAAGGATTTCTGCATCTGGCAAGAGACAGAACAAACTCTGTCTCAGAAAAACAGATGCTTAAAACAAGCAGTGGTGGGATAATACTTCAGCCTGCCATCACAGTATCTCTAGAACTGAAAGGAAACTGTAGCATCTGACTCCAGAATTACTTGGGGATGCTGTGTCACCCTCAGCTCAGATAACTTGGCCTGTGTTCTGAATTGTTTAATGGCTGACACATTCTTTGGACTGTGACACCAATTTTACCCCAAGTGCTCTCCCACATTATTTCCCCCTTGAGACCATGATTCCTCCCTTACACAGTGAACACTGAGGTGTACTGGGCAAAGACCTAATTCTGCATTTTTTTATAGCTTTCACAATCCTTTTAAGCCAGAAAACAGTATAATAAGTCAAAGCAGTATAATAAGACAAATACTTTTTATATGTATGGCCATTATAAGACTGCAAATTCAATTTTGTCACACAATATGAATAAAATTGCTCTTCATACCAACCTTCTAATCAAACTTATTGTGAAACACTTGTACTTGACTCAAAGATTCCCACACTGGGAGACAAATGTAAAAAACTTATTGGAAATGCAAAGTAAACTCAAAATTTCAAAATCCACTTTAATGAAAGTGGATGAATGATGAATGATGAAACATTCATCATCAATTTTTATAAATTAAAATATATGGCAAGAAGCTGAGACATTAACAATAATGTCATCTCTAGTTATTTACCTTTGAATGAATTAATTTTCACTTACAATAATTTCCCTTGGAGTGACAAAACCCAATATTGCTGCCCACATTAGTTAGGTAGATCTGGAACAATCACAAGACCAGGAAGTCATGATATGATGTGTGACAGAATTTCACTGAAGAATGACCTGTTTTCCATTTTGTGTTTCCTCCACAGTAATGAAAACCGGCTTCCTTTTTAATGACATGTGCAACTTATAGTTGTACATCATGCAGAAAAATGCAGTAGATCTGCAAAACTGCAATGGCTTTTTCCCAGTATTTTCCAAAGAATAATGTTAATTTTTTGCTTTCCTTGAAAATATTAAGCATAAGTGAAAAAACCCCTCATAATTAAATATAAATTGAATATAATCCTTTCCCAAACCAAGACACTTAATCAGAAATAACAAATAATCCCCAACCAAATCAACACAATCTAATCGCAAGTTAGAATTTCATTTGGGATCTGAATCCATGAAGGACAGAATAAAGAGGAAAGATTAACACATGAAGTTGTAACAAGTTTCATCTATTGCTTTTCATCAAAAAACATCAAAAGGACCAATGGATTTAGTGACTTTAGGGACCCCAGTTTTTCCAGGGTAATGTTTCATGGTAACACAGTTCTAAGCAGTGCATGTGCGTGAATCATTTGGATGTTAGAAGTAGTTGATCACCATCTTAATTTACAGTATTTCGTGCTAATAATAATTGTTACATAGTGTTTCACCAAAGCCCAGTGAAATATTAGGAAATTTAACTCATTGCATTGACATTTTTTGTCCTTTCTGAACAAAAAAGAAAAAAAAAAATTATTAAGCATTTGATACTCACAGAGACACAGAAAAATTATGCTTTTCTTTGTTTTGTTCTTACATATTGCATGTATTAAAAATGAAAGACACAGACATCAGGGTCTGACCAAAATTAATTCTGCAATTTTTGATCTAGCATCTTGCTGAAGCAGCTTTTAAAGGCAAAAGAATGCACTATTTTTGCTAAGGACGAAAATAGTAGCAGTATTAACTTGGGTCTGGTTCATACTGCTGGTAAGCCCAGACCCTTTGTATTCCAAATCTTTTATATACAACAATATGCAGATTTTCTGCAATATGATGAAGAACGCAAAGAAAGAACTCCTAAAAAGGGCATAATCTTTTTTACAATATAAACATTTTCAAGTGAGGATGTGCCTGACTTTGCAGACATCAGTGTGTTATCTATGTAGGATGTATGTGCTTTTACAGTGTAAACACAAGGAAGAATGAAGATCTACTATGAAATCTGTGAGTAAATGCTGTAAAAGAGTGTTTTCTCACAACTTTAAAATATAACTTATATGCCTTGCTAAAGTAACAGTAATATACATAAATGCAATGTACATATTTGTTTTCTACATAATTCCACAACTTGGAGAAGTCTTGGGAGACTTGTCTGGCCTTGCAACAACCTTGTTTACGGGCAGAGAGGAAGCATTAGCCCGTGTTTGCATACACTGCCTGTCCCACAGAACTCTTTCAGAGAACTGAGGCCACTGCCATGAGTGCCAGACCAGAGCTCTTTCCCTCAGAAAATTGATGCTCCTTTACAGCCTCCCTAAGGCTGGATGAAGAAGAACAAAATCACATTGTTAATCCAGGCAATCACCTGGGCTTTCATGAGGTAACTGGCGTTTGCATTGGTGATGTCACAGGGAAAATTTCAAATTGCATATTTAAAAATGGATAAAGTTTGCCTCTCCTACCTGTCTCACTGTCCATCCTACGGATTTATTATATTTCTTTAGCAGAGCCTGCAAGGATCAGCAGGAGAATGTATTAGTTTGAGGATGTAGAAATTATAGAGTTGCAGCTGGCTTGATGGCAACTGAAGTTAAAAACATTTCATGAACAGCCTCCCCAGTAGGAAATCATCCACAAGGATGTGTTTTTTGTGAAATAAAGTAGGAATTAAAAAAAAACCCTTTGGTGCTTCCCCCAACCCTGGCCTTTCCAAAACCAGCAGCTGGATAGGATTTCCACTTCACCTCACACATAAACCAGAGGCTGATAGCATGGGTTCACAGGTAGTGTCTTGGATTGGGGAGAGTGGCATGGAATTTTTAAGCACCAAGTTTGTGCCACTCATTTAAGCAATGAATGATGTATGAAAACATCTAAGCCCTGACTGCCACAAAAGCTGCTTTCTGTGCACTGCAGTAGTAAAGCAAGTAGAGAATTGCCCACATTTGTTAATCCACCAGATGTGGGAGTACATAACCTACAACAAATGTTTAATATTCTTGATATACCATTCTAGTCAATGTGGGGAAGATTAATAAAATCAAAAAGTCGTATTTGATTTGGATTTGAAAACAGAAATTATTTAAGACTTAGAAGTGAGATGTGCAATAACAAAAACCTAAATACCACATTTCTAATTACATTCTTACCACAAGTTTTGGTTTGCTCTTCCAAAAACTGTGACCATAGCAGCATAAAGGTGCACTTCTATGGAGAGTTACATCTCATGGATGATACCATGCTGGAGCAGGCTGAAGGGCCCCAAAGGTCTGCAGGTCATGTGCCAATTAATGGCAGAGCAGGTGAAAGGAGTAAAAAACAAAGAGCAGCAAAAGGAAAGAGCTGCTGCAGACCAGTCTCCAGGACCACCTGCCCCAACACTGAAGGCTCCAAACGCAACAAGTGACATCAGACACAGGAGATGAGGAATGGGGAAGGAGAGGAGGTATGTGGATGAAGGTGAAGAGTTTGCTCCAACATTTTGTCTTCTCTCTTTCTCACAACTGGAATCAGTGATTAAAAGCTTATGTTAATTGGAAATAAATCAAGTGAATTTCCCTGACTCAAGATTGTACCTGTGATAAATGCCCACGATAAGAACATAAAATTAATTCTGAGCACGCAATAGAGGATTGAGAATCATACATTTCTTTAACTTTCCACTGTTTTAAGATCATACAAAATTAAGTTTGGTACAATATTCATCTGTCTGTAAGAAATTAAATGATTCAGAAAAACAACCACAGTTGGTTAGATGATGGAGATCTGTAAGATTAAAAATACTTTTGTTTTATTCAAATTTATGGTTAGAGATTAAAGAACATTGTGCTTCCACACCTGCCATGCTGATATTTGTGAAATGGATTACTCAATTTTAATATTTGAAGTAAATACTTGTAATTAAGTTTATAATAAATTATATATTCTATTTTTAAAAAATCCTCAGTGAAGCGGATTAGCCTACATGTTAACCTCCATTGAGTCATCTATAATGTCTTTAGTAAAGCTGAAGTAAATGTCACTGTGTAGAAATAATATTATTTGGTCTACTGTTTAAACCTGGCCTGTCTGTGAGATACATTCAGTGTCTGAGCACTTAATGTGCTTTGGATGAACAAGATAGACCAGGGCACGTGACCAAATGTCTATGGTAGATCACACTATATGGCCAAATGTCCCAAGTAGGCATCCAGGAGCTGGAACAGTGGGGCCTTAGTGGATACTCTGATACAAAGATATGGCTAATATCCTGAAGTCTTCAAGTGCAGGAGTTAAGGAAGCAAAATGGTAATTTGAGATGAGAGATTGCAGAGAGGAGATAGCCAGAGGGTGTTCACACTCACCAAGGCGTCAAATTATCAGTCTTGGTAAAGAATTTATCATTAGAGAATAAGAACAGAAAGATACAGGCCTGGGGACCTCTCAATCTTCAGCCTTTCAGGAAACCTGCATCCATTGCTTACCTTCAGATAACACAGGAATCAATATAGGACTACATTAAGAGATGGAATAAGGTAACACATGTTATTGCCTTAGCAATTACAAGGGCCAACAATTGGGCTGAATCATGCAGCTTACCCTAATTACAGTAGAGGAAAAAAGGTGACCACGGAACATTAGAGATGAAAAGAGCCTGTATACTAAAATAAAAAACCAAAAAGGCAGCTATTGCAAACTAGCCAAAAGAGGAATTTGATTTCTGGCTTGGAAAACTATATTGTCTTTTGGATTTATTTATTTATTATCTTGAGATAATTTAATTTAAAAATGGCTTGGAAAAATTTATACTAGTGATAAGGTTTCAGAACTGACACTGTGTTCATCTGGCACTTAACTTTTGATCATTCAATGTCCTTCTTTGAAACTTTCTGAATTTAGTTAAACATGACATTTCCTTATGGCTTCATTTCCTGTTAGCAGTCTTGGCAGTAAATGTTCAGTTTTAAATATGAACACCTATTCCACCTTCTGTTTTTTTTTGCTTTTAGTATTATGCCCTTAATCCCAAAATGCAGACTAACAGATGAATCTTCCATATTCAGTCTGGATCACCTTGATTATTTGTGCATCATGTTTTATGTTTAAGTAAAAATATATCTTTTAAAAAACAGTTACTAGGACATTGTATTTCCCTTTATTTTTCTGGATTCCCAGATGCCATCATAGAGGCCAAAAGGGGACTTAAAACATAGAATATTTCATGGTTCTTAAGACAGTGTCTACTAATGCAAATGAGATGCAATGGTCATTGATAGTTTAGAGGTATTAGTAAACCAGGCGGTAAAATAAACAGCAAGACAATGTGTTATGGTGTCAGTAAAAAAAAAATTCTGCCTGCACTTTCAAAACTCGTTTAGCCAGACAAATTACGTACAAGTCTAACTAGACAATGGCTTCAGATATTCAAGAGATCAAGAAAGGTGTTACTTTTGGTTTTTAGACACGTAGAAAAATACCTTGTAATAATCTTAAAAAAACCCCAAAAATGCAACAAGCCTCCATGATACACTTCTGATGTCAGTTTTTAAGCAGGCTACTGGATTTCACTGGAAAGGTACTAGACATATGTACATGGTTTAAAATAAAATTCATAAGCTAAACAAAGCATTTGGGGTTTATCAGCTTGTGGAAAGAAAAACTTAAGGGGAAGTCTACATTTTCAGACAGGAAATCTTTCCAAGAAATATACAACCTAGAATGAGCAAGTTTTAAAGTTTCAAACAAATTCGAAGGGAGGCCCTAGCTTCTCCTGGAATTTTTTTTTTATAATGATAAATTTGCCTTCTCTGTCAAATTCTCAATGTCAAAAAGATATGGTCCTATTTTTCTGCCTCCAACTCATTCAAGCCACTTAGTAAACTGACTGGGATTATCTGGAAGCAAAGGAGTACCATGATTGCATCACAATACTGACCATAACTGGATCACTGAAAAATTTTTATTCCTGAATGATGAGAATGAAACAAATGCATGTCATTAGTAAAATAAATCTGCAGGTGGTGATGAATTCTAGACTTTAAAAAAGAAAATAAAAGTTTTTTTAAAATACTTTCCAGCTGGTTGTGGTCTTGCTGCAAATGTTATCTGCTTACACATTTCACAGTACAAAATGGTAGGTTACATGCAAACTCTTGTGATGCCTTAGATAAATAATATTAAAATATCTCTATACTTATCATATGCATTTTCTTATCTTCCTTTTTTTTTTGGAAGAACTTACTAACTCACTCCTTTTTGTAATAAGTAATTGCTGATCTCTACAGCAAGAGTTTTTACATGGACTTTTTCAAAGCAATATTATTTTTCCAAGCAGTAGAAATCTGAATAGTAATTGAGAGCTCTATCCTATTTCCTCCCTGTATTAATCGCTATCAGTGAATATGGTAAACATAAATGATACTTCATAGGCTGTGATCACAGGACTTAGCAAGAGCTGTATTAGTTTCTTTCTTGGTAACCTTAGGAGACAATTTCAGAGTCTGAAAAACAAAATTAAAAGCACAAAGACATTTCAAATATGTGTTTTTGTAAAAATGGAAATCACCATAAAATGTAGAGACACTAATTAACCATCAACACCTGCAATGAAGATACTGATGACACCTTATAAGTTTCAAAATACTATAGAACAATGAATGTGCAGAAGAAGAAGGTTCTCAATGTACTATTATTGACTATTCTTGAGACACAGTTCTAACTTTTCCTCATAAACTGTCAAGCCACTAATAGCAGCTATAAAAAATCCTAGTAGACTTAATGTTCACATTCCCAAGATTTTTTTTCACAGTTTCCCGATGTCATTACCATATAAAATAAAATGTTAGTCTTTAAATTTATCTTAGACTTTCTCAACAATTAAACATAGCAGTACCTTTTTATTAATCTGCAATGCTTGGCATCTTTTTATGTCTAAAACAAAAAATAAAGAATAGCATAACGCTATCAATTCCTCTACTAATTTCAAAAAGATATCAAAAAACTCCCTTCTTTCTTCTCTCTTTTTTCAATCCTTAGACATAGTGGCAACCAGAATTATGATTTGTTTAGAAACCTGAGAGACTCTAAGAATTTCCTAGGGGACAAGTCTGTGAATTACTACTAGATAACTAAAGCTGGAAGCTAAGTTAAATCTACCTCACCACCCCCCCCCTCCCCTTTTTTTTTTTTTTTTCTTTTTTGAGTGATATCAGATGAATCTCTCAGTTAAGATTGACTCCATCATTCTATCAGGTAGTCACCCAGGGCTTAATCCTTACAGAGTCATTTTACAATCTGTCTCTCGGCCAAGACAGCAATTCATTTCACACCCAGATGTCCAGAACACTGAAAATCAGTTGAAAGGTGAATTTTAGAGTTTAGGAAGTGAGGAATAAGGCCAAATCTCTAACACATACTGGCTTTAAAGAAAAGTCTCTTCATGCAGCCTATTTCTAAAAGAGAACCTACTATATTCTCTGGCCAGTGCATCTGTTTTTCTGCACATGTACATTCCTATTTGAGCCAACACGCAAATGATGGATCATTTGTTTACTAACGCAGAGATTAACGTTAATATGTACCATAGAAAAAGTGATGATAAATAAAATCAAAATGCCACTGATCTAAATTTGAAAGGAAAAATACCCAGAAGTATCTAGGAATATTTGTAAATCACACGCTGCAAAACAGCTAATTTGATAGAAGATATAAATTCTGATTAGCTAACCAGGGGGAAAAAGGAAAAAAAAAAGCCCTATCCAGAAAATGGCTTTTATTTCATCTCACTTTGAACTGGAGCGTAAACTGGCATGGAGTACTGCATGTAAAAGCCATTTAGGTACAATCAAAAGTCATTTTCATCAGCACAGATGCCCCAAATTGACCACCATAATGTGGTGGATTAAATGGATCTTGGAATTAATCACATATGAAAGAACTTCTCTTGAATGGTGGAATCACATGGGACCTCCACATACTGAGATGTTATCAATGCACTATTCGAACAGCTTTCTAAAATGCTGAAATTAAGTCTTTGTCTTGTAACATTTTTCCCTCACAATTATATGAATGCAGGCAAATATGGCGAGGAATACTAACTGTATGCAGTTAACTATTTAAAAAGGCAAATAACTCTGGCATAGCAATGTCTGTACACTCAAAATTATTAGTTATTTCTAATCTTGATGATGAAGGGTTTGATTCTATAACATCGGACAGAAGAACAGAAGAAAGAACCATCAGAAAGAATTGGTAAGGAGTACAGTCATGTTTTCCTCACTGCTTTTCTCAATCTGCAAAATCTATTCAAGCTGGGGGACTAGAAAGCAAATGTCATGTTTGCAAAACAAAAGAGGAAAACATCCCCAGAATCATAGGGCGTATGAATAAATTTAAATCTATTTGAACTTCTGTGCAAAATCTATAATGAGGTAATGTAATTTCCAAGGTGGGTCGAAGAAGCACAGCAGTGTGGTAAAGTGTCATCCTGTGAGTCAATACAGAATCCATGAGCATCGGTCATTAGGGGCAATGGCATGAAGAACACATTTTAAAATATGACCTTAGGTACACAGGATTTATTTTAAAATTTAAATCTAAAGGGGAAAAAATGCAATAATAATTTTTAAAAAAGGCTCTGTCTAGATAAGGTTCCATATATATTAAATATAAGTACCTAGAGACAGAAGAATATTGCACAGTTTGCTTTACATACCTATGATCTTTAAAGAAATCAAGCTAAATGGCATACATGACTGCTGCAAATTCTTTGCCACCTCTCCATTTTTCATGAGGGCACAATCATGCTTCCCACAACTTATCCGCAGTGACACCCCACAACATTTTCAGAAGATTCAAGAAGTTTCCTGCTCCCCATACATGTTTCCCCAGAGTTAACACTTCTAATCTTAATCAATCCTTTGTAGTATTTCTTTTCTCAATAAATAAGAAAAGATCCAAAGTGATTTTTTTAAGTCTTCCTCTAAGTCTTTGAAATCTGCACCTTGCCTGTGTTGGGGAACAACCATCACTTAAACCAGAAAATCTGACCTGATGCCAAACAGAAAATTTCTAGAGAATGAAACTGACTGTCAAAACCATAAAAGAGGACAGTGATTGAGGGAACCATATGGCAAGGACTAAAAGTCTTTCTCTCCTTAAGTATAACCAAACACCCCAATTGCGTACCACACCCACTGAGGCAATCATTCTTCCCTATCATCAGGATACAAACTATTTATACAATGTATAACTGTTCTAACATGAAGAAAGTGAGAAAGATCATCCCTCAAATGATGGAGAACTGTTATTTAAGTCAGTAGGTTTAAATTTCTGATTTCATCTTCTGCAATGAAATTTGGAATATATGTCATGAGAGTTATTTAGAAAGAAAAATGAAAAGAAACAGACTTTGAGATATTGACCATGAAACACAATATAAAATCAGGGGCAACGTTTTAGACCAACGCTTGACCTAGCCCAAAGTTCTGCTTTCAGTAGTGGGCATTAATAGGGCAGTTGTACAGAAAGATTTTTTTCCAGATGACTGCGTTAGGCTCCAGCAATTTCTTAGCCAGAGTCTCCCTGAGCAGGGGGGTGTTGTTTTCTGTGGACCAAACCTTTGGCATTCCGTGTATGTATTTAAACTTGGAAAGTTTTTACTTTTACTATAATGGAAAAAAATGACATATAAAGGATGAATAAATTTCTAAAATCATGTTTGAACAAGGTTGAGGCTTTCACATTTGGGAGGTGTTGGTGTCAACATAGCTGGCAGCTAAATTCAAAGCTAAATTTAAGAAGCATATATAATGTCCTAGTCTTACATGAATATTTATTTACAGGAGCAAAGCTGAGCTCTTCCAACTCTACAACCCCTGTCATCTTAGTGAGGGAATCCTGTCTGAATTTTCCTCTTCATTGTAAGGAAAAATCTCTCCCTACAGTGGAAAAGGACAAAATCTAATTGTTTTTGTAATACTGCCTTTTATTAATATTTTCTGTGTTTGAGAATAAGTAAGACCTAAATATCTACAAGGACATTATTTAACCTTCTGCTAGCACCTCTTTTTAGAGCAGAGAATTCACTGCCACAGTTAACTTCCAGTAAGAAACCCAAGAACATTCATATACACGAAGACAAACCCTTACTTTACAATCAGAACATTACAATTTTATTAGGAGACATTCAAGTAAAATAGATTTATGTAAATTAATTTTATATTATACTGGTAACTTGAAAATCTCCATAGAGCTTTGCAAAATACTAGATAAGATAAGAAAAGATTACCTGAACCACAGAGGGAAATCACATATTTTAAGAGACTTGGCTTTAAGCAACTAATTTAAAGTTAGATTTTATTAAACCTTGGGTTTTTTCAATCAATAAGCTTAACAAGGAGAAAAGTCCTATTCCATTTAATGACACTGTAAATGCAACAGAAACGTAATAGGTCTACAGGTTGTAAAAAAAATTGTATTTCAAAGAATTCTTTCAATATCACCTGTGAAAAGGTTAGAATGAAACATTAAATTTTTTAACCAATTTAGAGGTATTCTTTTCCTCTAAATGTTCATAACACACTAACTCTAGTCTACCAGAAGAAACATCAGGTTTTGATGTGATTATAACTTGTTGATTAAGCTGTTAAAAGACGGTGAAAACTCTGAAGGTTTTCTTGCAGTTAGAAGGTTTGTACTGCTGTTTTTCTCCTAAATGGATTCTCCAGTGTCTAACTGGATATTAATCTCCTGCTGCCTATTTTCTGTCTAACAGGGAACTCAAAGGTTATATGTGTTCTTTTTTTCCTGGAGCTTGTAAGAACATAAGTATTTTTGAGACCTCTAGCCCCTGTCAAATTTAGTTGAAACATTTGTGTTTTAAAGTTATTAAGGAGGTGGGAGAGAAGTGGAGAGAAATCCACAAGTACATAATGTGGCTGTAACACTTTACATCCACAGAAGATCAGTTGAAAACATTAAACAAATATATAGTATCACTGCCCACTTTTGGATTCATAGAATACATCAATAAAATCATATTTTATTGAGGCAAATACAACTCTGCAGATGGCTGACAACTCCCCTTATGGAAGAATTCAGATAATCTGGGGCTGGCACACCCAGCCCACTCACCCCCATCTTCCTGGGATCACACACAGCACGTCAGACATTTCTTGGCAGGGTATTTTGATAATCCTGAACAGACCAACCTTTTGGAGCGCTTCCAGGCAAACGTGTTCTGAAATAGCCTCTTTCTAACCTGTTTCCAGAAATCACAAGAACATTGCAGATCCAACCAGGGAATTTGGCTCCATGTCTTTAAGCAACCAGGTTTTGGTTACCCTGAACAGCAGAACTGCCCTGAATGCCTAGAGATATATAACACCAATATAATCCAGACAAATTTTTATTTTGGATTCATTACTTTTTAGTTAAAAGAACTGATACTTTCTTCTACCTTTAAACACTTAATATGTTTTAGTACTGCATTTCAAAGTATTTGATGTAAAATATTTTCACGGTTTATTTTTAAAAAGTGATCTCATTAAATATAATATAATGTTAGACATAAGATAATTAGTTTTCAGTTTGTCCTTATGGATTATCTAGACAGGTGTAATTAGGGATTTCAGATTATCACTTTATTCTATTATATACTTTGCACTATGTCTTTCTTTTGACATGAACACTCCATTGTGAAAAAACTTTCTGGCTATCTATTAATTCATCTCCTTACTTTCAGGATGTTTAGGCAAGCTAAAATAGAGGCTTCAGAAATAATTTTGTACCTAGTCCTCATACAAGGTATGATTTTGGAATGTAAAGTTAGTAGCATCTACAAAAGTGCCAGTATGTAGTAACAAATTGTTTTGGTTGATGGAAAATAATGTTAAAACAACAATAACACTCCAAAGTTTTGATTCAACCAAACAAGCATGCAAAAATTACAAAGAATCTGCATAAGTGAAATTAGAAATAGAAGCCGTTCCCTTTCCTGTTTCAAGTTTTCTTCCATTCTGTCTGTATTTCTAATATAAAAATCAAGTGATATAATATGTAATTTCTCTTTTCTATGCAGGTCCATCTTTTATTTACCATGCATTATAGTAGGCAAATCATCATTTATTTTCTCACTGAACTATCATCCATAAGAATAATTTAAAACCAGCTAATAAACATTATGGTTTGTTAGAACTGCTACTGATTAAATCTTAAGAGTCTAAAACATACAAATATAAACAGAACGCAATTAGAGCTATTTAAAGAATCCATTTTTAACTTAGATTAACCATACTTTCCATTTGCTAGGGATAAACACTCATAAATGAAACCCATTGCTGAACAAGAAGCAATTACTTCTGTTTAAAATATTAATACATATTGCCTTTTAAAAAGTCGAGGAAAATCATTTATGTACTGTACAATACAAACTCAATTCATACTGAGAATGAAAATGGGATGGCATTCTGAATCCTAAGTGAGTTGCGACCATTTTTGAGGTACAGTTTGTTCATGTCCATTTATAAGCCCATTAAACTCCGTTCTTCAGTTAGTATTCTCAAAATAATAATGATAAAATACATATACATGGGCATTGTATTTTTAAGCTAATTAACCTGCCCAAATTTGTCAACTAGCTCTCTTGTAACGGCCCTTATTAATATCTGAGACATGCTAGTAATGCAAACTAATTATTGATGTGCAGCATGCTAATTCGAGATCAGGTAGACTATCAAATTTAGTCTTGACTGCTGGTCTAGAAATGTACACATACGTGCATATACATATATATGCACATAAATATGCACCAGGACTAACAGGTATATGTTAGATACTAGTAACTACTTGATTATGAGATACTTCTAAGTTCTAAAGACAGCTGAATTCAGGAAGATTATTTCTACTTCGATGCTAAAATTTTCTTCTGCTTAGACTGTTACTGGGTTTTCTCAAAGCATGGTTTTATAAATTGTATTTAAAGGAGTAATTTTGAGCTGTATCATACATTCTTATTTCTGCTCATTGATGCACTAAAGAAGTATTAAATATTTTCCTTTCTCTACAGTCATACAAGATTCCTTCACAGAAAGGGCAAAACCATGGCTCTGACAGTGCCACAAACCAGTCCTTTATAATCAGCTGAGGGTGTGCCAGAACTGGTGCCTTCCCTCTTCAGCCTCAGCACAATAAAGACTGTATGTGCAGAGAGGTTAGAGCAAGATTATTCATATTTTAAACCAGATCTTTTGTTTATTCCTCTGATAAGCTGCCACCTCATTCACTACAATTTACCTGGTTATGTAGTTCTGAACTACACTCAAGTGTATAGAAATCAAGCATGAGAATTTATAGAATCAAATATTCATTTAGGTTGTAAAAGGCCTTTAAGATAATTTGACCAAACACCAGTAAAACCCAGAATTTAGTGCTACACTCAGTCATTTCTTGAACACCTCCAGAAATGTTGACTCCATCACCTCCCTTGGCAGCCCATTTCAATGTTTAACCACCAATTCAGTGAAGCAATTATTCCCAAAGTTCAGTCCCAACCTCTGGCACAGCTTGAGCTCATTTCCTTATATCCTGTCACTAGTTGCCCGGGTGAAGAGCCTGAACCCCACCTTGCTACCTCCACATCCTTTCCCTCATCCAATAAATGGGCCACCTGGTCATAAAGGGACATCAGGTCAGTCTAGCTGGACCTGCCTTTCCTAAACTCATGCTGGCTAGCCTTGCCTGATCCCCTGGATGCCCTGTACATGCCATGTGATTGCACTCTTACCTGTTCCATAGCCTTCCCTGGCACTGGAGTTGGGCTGACAGGCTTGCAGTTCCCTGGATGCTCCTTACAACCCTTCTTGTAGCTGGGCACCACATGGTCCAACCTCTGTCATTCAGGACCTCACCAGTTAACCAGGACTAAGGACAAATGCTGTAGAGTGTTTTGGAGAGCTCTTGCACCAGCTCAGTAAGTACCCTCAGGTGAAGGCCATCTGGCCCCATAGCTTTGCGAGCGTCTAAGTTACAGCAGGTGTGTAAGCACTGCCTCCTGCATTGCAGGGGCTCTGCTCTGCTCCCTGTCCCTGTCCCCTGACCAGCTCAGGGAACTGACTGCCCTGGTCTCTCTGTTAAAGACTCAGGCAAAGAGGGCACCAACTACCTTAACCTCTTTTCTCACCCTTGCGGACAGTGTTCTCCTCTGTGTCTGATAAGGGCCTCCTACTTTACTAATGCTTTAACACTTTCCAGTCCCTCACTCTATGAAGCCACAATTATAACAGATATTAAAAGTTTAACAAACTATGTTTCTATTCTCTTTGAAGTGGTATTTTTATGTTTATATTTAAGTGTATCTTAAAAGGCAATTAGCAATTGAGCAAAGTGAATAATTAATCATGTGCAATTAGAGTGGAACTGTAGACAAATAGTACCACATTACTGGAAAATTTTAAAAATGTGATAAATTATGGCAATTATACACAAAATAATAATGATTTTCAGTCAAACAATATAAATGAGAATGTGTTCTGTATTCACAACAATAAAAATTCAATCTGTTTGCCTGTGTTTAAATTGGCTGCAATTCATATACACCCAAATCATTATTATGACTTTTCTGATAAAACACATTTCTTTTCAGCACTACTTAGTATTAAATATTTTTGCATCCCCAGAAACATTTCCCTCTAGAAATGCTCAAAGGGCCTTGAGGATTGTCCTCAGTTCAGTCTTGTAAGACATTTCAGGACACAAAATCCCTCACCTGACTGCCTCATGTTTCTGCAGTGTCTTGTGTAGTGTGATGGACTGCTGAGAGGAGCCTAGAGCTGAAAGGAGCCTTCGGACTCTCCAGGTAGTACCCTCCTGTAACAGAGCAAGTCTCCTCTCATTACTTATTAACTTTACATAGCAAGCTCTCTGCAAAATTTGAGGAAATATTCCCTGCAGTTGTCTCTCTACACTGTCAGCAACCTTGAGGAAAAACGTATGATTGAGTTATGGAGTCGCAGGAGTACAAAGTTTTTGCAGGAATTGGAGCAATCCTGTCTATTAAAAACCAGAAGTTATGTGAATTTTGGATAGTGAAAGGTGACCTGGAATTTGAAAGTACAAGCAAGCACCTATGATTTCAGAAGAACAATGCAAGGAGGCGCACACACCCTCCAGGAGACAATAACACCTACAAAGGGCTTGGGACCAAGGGCTGGGGCCAGGTGAGAAGCGACTTGGGCCTGAGGGGGCCACGGGAGGGATCCAGGCGCCGGAGCACCAGACGGATCCCAGCTGTGGGTCCCGCCCTTCTCCCCTTGCTTGCTGCGAAAAATCCCTGGACTTTAACAGCCAGAGGGGTGTCCGGAGCCATGCCACAGCCGAGTGGTCCCATTGTGTTTCCCGAAGTGCAGCTGCGGGGCAGCGGTGCCAGCCGGCGTCGGGGGCACAGGGAGCGGAGGGGCCGCCTCAGGGCAGGGCAGCCCCGGGGCTGGCCGCGATTGCCCTCGGGCCCCGGCCGGGTTTGCCCTCAGGCCTCGGCCGAGATTTACCCTCGGGCCCCGGCCGGAATTTACCCTCGGGGCTCCGCCGGGTTTGCCCTCAGGCCCCGCCGCTGCCCCGCCCGCGGCACCCCCGGCCCCAGAGCCCCGAGGGTGCTCGGCCGCGGCTCTGCCGCGGAGGAAAAGAAACCGCTCCCTGCTCCAACCAGGCGTGCGTTGTACTGCAGCCGCTTCGAGCACCGTTCGCGTCCTGGTCGATCGTTCGAAACAAGTTTAAATTATATTAAAACCAGTTCCAGGCAGTACCACAACGGCCCAGTATTATATATCAGCATTATAGAAAAAACCTATCTATTTAAAGGGAACTATGCAATATGAATATGAGCACTCCAAAAATTTTACTATTAAAGTAATTTTAAGAACATGTACATAAAACATAATGATAATTTTCTACATATTCATAGATCTTACCTTACTCTGATTTTAATTTTCTGCACTGTATAAAGATTATATAAACCATCCTTTAGATAATTTCTAAAATTAATATCTAATAGTTATTATATTATTTCAGCTACATGACACTTATGAAGCTAGAAAGCTGGCAAAGCAATACACTAGAATCTCTTTTTAAAACTAAATGTAAGACTTCTAAGTAAAATATTTGCTGTTAACACAATATGCACAGGACAGACATGGTTCAAGATCCAGTCTAATTTTTTTCCATTAAGTAAACAAGAAATATACAAATGTGTGAATGTGCTCAGATATACCCCTCCTTTTTTTTTTTTTTTTAATCTTCTATTTTCTTTATGGTGACATTAAATTTTTTTTACCTACAAAAATGACTAAAAAAATTACGGGAAATTAGATTTTTTTTTTTATTGTACTGCCTTTATACTTGTCTTGTAGTGTCCACAAGGGAACTTCTGGACTTCTTGGCTGCTCTTAACCAGTTTGATCATAAGCTAGACTTTTCAAAATAGGACACTACAAAATGTCTCATGAACTCAGACACCAAGAAAGAAGAGACACTATCCATGCCCTCTCAAGATGTACCATGATTGTATCACACATAGAATCCAGAGAGGAGAGCTATTTTTGGGGAATCCTTAATCCATTGTCATGCTTTAAGGTTCAGTCTCACTTATAAGGTTGTTCCTAGAATATCTTTCTGTATGTCCAGAGAAAATGGGACATTATGGACTAATAAAACCTTAATACAAAGCAATCAAAATTCAATTCTTCTGTAGGAAACTGGTGTGCAAGTCATGGAATTACTTCACCGAATGAAAGATGCAGTTACATCTGCACTTTTAGTTTACCTACTGGGTTAAATTTTTCAAGAGAAATTCTTAAGTCAAGAATTCTATATTTCTAACCTACCTCTTGAATTTGAATATTCTGACGTAGTCTCAGATTTATTCTATTATTATTTATTCTATTATTATGTAATAATAGAGGAAATTATGAGAAATTATGTAATTTTATCGTTATTTCTTGCATTATCCATTATTCCTTAAGTAGTATTTCTCTGTTTTTGTACGCCAACTTTGCCCCCTTATAAAAAGAAGTCTCCCCTTTGCCCCACTTGGTTCATAAATAATTTTTGTTGTTCTTAAAGCTACATGAGCTTTTCACTTTTAGGGCATTCCCTCAAAACATACTCTTACTTTCCTTTCCTTATGAAATCAGCCTCATAGGAAAACTATTTTTATCTTGTTAGAGAAACCAACAGACAGTAATGTGTTATTTGTATCTAGGCCATTTAAATGCTGCTTTTTCTTGGGTTTTGTGCTGTGCTTGTTGGTGGCAGCACTTCCTTTCTTTAATTGGAGGCTTTTCCTCATTTTATTTCACCGCTCCTTTGCTGCATCACAAACTTCCACTTTCTATCCTCTTCATATCAATTTTTTCATTTTCCACTCTGCATTTCTTTCTCAGTAACTTGCTTTGTATTTTTTTTTCTGGCAAAATCTGCATACCTCAGTTATTTGCAGCACAGGCTAGCTCAGATACCAGATATTCAAAAAGCAAAAATATTATAGTTCTTTTAAGCTATCACTCCCTTTCTGTGTTAGATGCCCATTCTATTTATCAGAAAATACCTAATTCTAATGTTCCACTCCACTAAATCATCTCTATATATCTTCTCAAAAGTATTTGAATCAGCAAATTTACATTGTGCAGATTTCTATACATCTGTCTAAAGCAGAAAAATTTATTCATCTTTCACTTTTAACCATAGCACCAATTGCATCTCTCAGGCTTCCTTTTGGAGCCCAGTTGCAGCCTGCCAGCTGTTGCACATCCATCAGGCTTCCACAGCCTGAGAACAGGCTTTATGTTTCATCATTTCAGCCAGGAGGCCCAAACAAAAAATCTCTTTTTATATAACCTGGAAAATATTGCAAGAGGAAAGCTCAGCTACATCAGTGGAGGTCAGCCAGGGAAAATAGAAAAAACCCAGTGGGTATCTATTTATGTTTACCTCTTCATGAGGATCAAGGCTTCCATTCACCCCACATTAAGTACATTTATTGTCACAAGGTACAATCTCCACTGACATAGGCTATTTTTTCCTGACATCTGTGAACTCTGATGAAAAGTTCTAACATCTGAAAAGCTGTTTTTGTAAACCTAACAGTACTAAACAGAACAATTTTACTCGACTGCTGTTTTTAAGAAACTTATTTGTACTGCAGGAGATTAATTTCACCCACTTGGCATTGGACAGACACAGATGCTGGGATGAAAGCTTAAGGCAATGCCTTGCTCCACCTCACAGAACAGAGATCCTCCACATTAGTTAAGGCCAACACAACAGAGTGAGAAGGATCCTGGCTGCTCCTCCTCCACCGGTGTCAGAAAAAGTGTCAATAGAGGAAAGTGTAAACCATGGTCCAAATGGGACCTTTGGATTCCGTGTATGGCAGAGCAGCACCATTGACAGCCATCAAAGTTATGTGAGTTATAAAAAATAGTGCTGTGTATATATAGGACACTTACATTCTTTCATTCTTTTCTATTTTTGTTATTAACTTCCATAAAACTGTACCATTACCAGTCCTGCATGTGTTACTTTCCTCCTAGTTATCACTGCAGCTGGTTGCAAATATTATTTTACTCTTATAATGTTATTTTTCTATTTTAACTGGAAAACAGCCTTGAAAGCACAAGCACTATTCATAATGCAATGTTGAGATTATTAAAGCTAGAGATACACAAACACAGTAAAATATGAAAAAAACATATTTGCATTAATCTGTGGGCTTCTGTTCCGTAAAAATAAACTTTGGAAGTCTCTTATAAACCTCTTGTGTATTCTCAGAAACATCCTTAACTCATTATAAGCTGAACTGTCACTTTTATTATTGTATGTATTAGACCTTGCTTAAAATTAAAAACATTAATCAGAAAACTGCTGTCCTAACCAAAGAAAATATTGCCCAGTCTAAAATTCAAATATTAAATTATTTAATTTAGTCTGGGGTGTTCACAAGACCTGGATGCAGTGTGCAGTGCCTGTGTCACTGAATGCACGTGTAGATGTATCATTATACTGGAAATTGCAGAATTCTAAAATTGAAATTATGCCAAATCTGTGGCACATACTATTAAAAATAGCTTTGCAACCTCCATGAATGGAGAACATTTCTGGCCAAAACCCAGAAGCTGTGGGATAAATCTGGGCACGTGGGTACAGAAGGACTCCAGGGGCAGGGGCTTCACTCACATATATAAATAATGCAAAATTATTTTTCTTTGAGAAGGCAAAAAAGTCCTTATGGGGACAATGTTGGTTACAAGACAGTTACAAGACATAATAAAAATTGTTAATTAAATAAAAACAATGGCATTTCCTTGGGGTTACTGCCTGGCTTCTGTGGATATCTGTGAGACAGATAACCCCATTCACACAGTAATCAGTGACGCATAACTTCAGACATGAATATTCCTCACTGAATATAAAAGGATGTCAACAATGTCACACTTCTGCAGACTTTCTAAAACCTGTTACAGTTTCAATGAAACCTTCCACTGATCTAAATTGAATGGCCCTACAGGAAGGGATTCTCAGTTTCTCAGCTTATTCGTCTTCAGGCAACTGACAGGATTTGGATGCAGAGTTATTTTCACCTCTTCACTTTTAATATGGAATAGATCGGCACAGTGTCCTCCTGTCAGACTTTATGCAGACAGTAACAGAATTTAAGGCTAACTACGTCCCTTTTAAAATTTGATCTTTTTTTTTTCTTTTGCAAAAAGGTGTTACTGATTTCACACTGATATGTGCATCTGTGCCTTCTAATTGTTAGTAACAAAAAAAAAAAAAAAAGCAAAAAATTGTTAGTAGCAAAAAAAAAAAAAAAAGTAGTCATATCTATCTTAAAAACCTCTTGCCTTCCTGGGAAGAACTGCATACAGAGATAGTGAAATCAGTCAATAGTTATGCCTGGGCTGAAAAAATCAGGCTTTTTTCCTGAAATACTTTAGAAGACATTGTTTAATTTATTCAAATCTACTTTAATGTGTATTCTACTTGTTAAATAGATAAAGAGAACAAATTGAACAATTATAACAATGATATTTTATGTGCGTTTGTTTATATTCCCCCCCCCCACTTTTCTATCTGTCCATAAAATAAAATACTGTTTGAAACTTCAAGCACATAAGGAACCATCTGAAGTCTTTGTAGAACACAGCGTAACAGAGTGGGGAGTACAGCCATGATCACTGAGAGATATAAGGGCTATAGAAAGATTGGAGACAGGCAAAAGGGTCTTATAAAATTTGCATAAGGAGTCCAATTACTCTTTTAAGCTTTTGATGTTCAAACACATGTCATTAAACACTTTATGTTGCTGTCCAGGCTGCTCCTACACAAGTAACTTGAAAGAAAGATTCCTATTTTGCAGGAAATAGTTTCTTTCTTTTTTGTAACTTCTCTAACTATATTTTTTCAACCATTTTACAGTTACCATGAAGAAAACCAAAGCCACAGCTTTGATAATGTTTAATTTATGCATACATATTATCTTTCTGTATAAGAAATATAATTTCAGACCTGTTCTCACAGCTACACTTTTTTTTTTGTCGTATAACATATAAAAATAAAACACAGTCTCTCTGTACAACACTGTAAGGTAGTATATAAACATATATGTATAGTATATGTATAGTATGTGTTATAGGAAAGCATAATCTAGTGTCTTCTGGAAGCCAATACAAAATACTTTTTTTTGGAATTAGATGATTTACTAATTCAATCTCTTCTAGTATTTACTGCTTTGTAACTTGTTATTTTGGTTTTGTAAGATAAATGCATTACAGGTATCTATCAAATAGTTCAAGACTTCAGCTTCATGGCATTTCAGAACAGAAGTGCTACTTCTAAAGAAGTAGAGTGGGGGCATCAAATACAGGCCCTTTACAATAAATTGCACTCTTAGGTGACCCTGCCTTACACTTCTAAAATATGTTTCTTGTGAACATGTGAAGGCTTTGGTAATTACAGTTTTATTACATTGAAATTCTTACACAATGTATCAAGATGGTGTTAAGATCTGATTATTATGATTTTCAGAGAGATGCCTCTTCTTGAATTAAGGTGCAAATGAGATCATATGCTGAAGTCAAGATAATGGATTTTATTTAGCAGTAAGTGTGAGGTAGAGAGAGAGATAGAAGGAAATAGGAAAAAGAGGGAAGGGAAGAGAGAGTGAGAAGGAGATAGATTATAGGAGCCAAAATAGCCAAAATACCAGCAGCCAAAGTACCAACAGCCAGCACATCCCAATACAAATCAAGCATAGCTTTCACTGGAACCACCATCCAAACCACTAGAAGAGGCAGGCCCACATTTGTGTCTCTTACTACCAATTCCTCAAATATAATGCACTCTAACTCATTCCTCTACAGTAGATTCCTGCATTGTTTTTGTAAGAAACATGGGAGATTTTATGAATGTAGGTTCTGTTGCAGACATCCTAGAAGTCACATTCTTACCAAATTTTACATAGATACTTGCGTTGGTTACTCCTGTCTCAGTTGTCAGATCTTAGAAGAGGCCATAGATGTAATTTTACATAAATATCAGTTCATGTGTGTACTCCCTCTCTCCCTAGGACACTGAAGTCTATACTAACAGAAAGACAGTGGGATTCAATGATTAACATAAAAATGATGAAAGTTCTGAAAAGGATGTATAGCAGAAGGAGATACAATTTCTAAAGCTGTGTTCTTGAGCTTAAGGCAAATCAGTTGTATACCTTGCCTACGAAGATGGCCTGAGTATCAGAGAATACCATGACAGCTCTGGATCTGCCCTTTGAAGAGGACTACAGGTACGCTACAGGTACAGTGGTGAATAATTGTATTTAAAGTGAATATATGAGGAACATGAGAATGAGGTCAAAAACAGGCATCAGGACCATAATGGCTTCACAACAAAACATTGATGGGCTTGTCGTTAGGAAAAGGTAAGATATATGAATCCCAAGTATAGAATGAGAAAACTGTCCTGTGAAAAACCCAATATAATTGGTGGTAAAGAAGACTTGCCTTGGTCCCCAGAGAAAGGGGGGATGGGGATGGAGGTGGGGTGGAGGGTGTCGAGCCCATCTTACTTACAGAGAAATCTTTGGGGAAATGTTAAATAGGTAATTTTTTTTAACTGTCTGGATAAAAAGCTATCAGAGTATTTAAAACTGAATGTAAAAAAAAAAAAATAAAAATTATCCACATCTTTATTTAGCTCTTACATCTGAAACTCTGCTTTTACTTTTTTATAATATTATCTTGTACATTTAAACTGATCACCTCCCATAGAATATAGGCAAAAGTGTCTAGACCATAAAGTAAGCCACATTGAGAAAAGTAAAGAAGACAAAGTAAATTGCTTAAGTACATGCACGCTATATATATGTTTATATACATATGTATATATATCTGTTGTCTTTCAGGGAAGGGGTAGGAAGAGTAAATGCACCATCTATTTGTGACTGCAAATACTAACATGGGTTATTGGAAATGAGAGAGGAGAAGAATTTCCAGGCTTCTAGCTTCATGTCACTGATGTGAGGGAGATAACTTGGTAAAATGTTTTACCACATTCTTGATAAAGCCTACCATTCATGAAAAGTCAAATTCACTGCTGCAGCTACAGAGTAAAGTGATAACCTTAAAAGAAGAATTTAAAAAAATCTACTTCCAAACAGTCATTGCCTTTGTGAATATTGTAAACTCTTGGTCTTTTTCTCACACTTCCTGACAGAAATAGGATAACATTACTCTTCAAATAGTTCTTATTTGTCTGTTACACCTATTGATGGGTTTGTCTCCTGTCATTCAATAATGGAGGGCTTTTCTAGTGAAATCAGTCATGTCAGGCCTGTAAATGAGAGCATGATTATAGGGAATCTATGCAACACAACAAGGAATGCTCTGGTGTTAAAAGGGGTTTTTAGAACTTTGCAAAATTGTCTCTCTAAGCTACACTTGGAATGAATGGAATTGATTTTTATTTTCCTTCTGATTTCTAATAAATGTGCTTAGTGTAAGATATTTTGTAGCACTGAGAATTTTCTGTAAATGAAATATAAATTTAATTATCTGTGTATATACTTATGGTACAGCTGTGTCCCAACATAATTAGCATTTTATTCCAACTGACTTGATTACCTATGATAATCTCAGAATATAAACCTATACATATGCAACAGTACACTAGGAATAGAAAGCAAGCCTTTATTAAAAAATTTATTCTAAAACAGCTGAGCAGGTTCAAAATATGTATTCAGAATTAACGAATTTCTACATTCCGGTATACTATATACTCTTTCAAAGATTCTGCTGAATCAAACTGGCCTCTATCTGCAACAAGAATTCTACAGTTTTCTGCAAACAGTTTGGTTGCACAATTTTCAGTTCTGCAAGGAGAGCCTCTGTGAGCATAATCCTCTTATCTGTTCTTTGCTGCACTTAAACTTAATTTACTTTAACCCAATTAATTTATTTTTATGCCAGCTAACTTGGTACCAAGAATTGGCTTCTAGATTTACTGTGAAGTGAGTGGAAGAGTACCAGAAACTGGAATTTCTTGCATAAGAAGGAGGAAAAAAATATAGCGGCCATTTCAGTCAGCTTGCAGCCTGTGGTTAAAATGAGGAAAAGAGATTGATTTTTCTGCAGGAACCTTTCCCTCTTGGATACTATGTCCCTGCAACCAGCAAGGGTGACAAACTACCACTGAGTGAGGAACTCAGCAACATCTGGGGACTGGAAGGAGCTCCTTAGCAAATCTTGTTGCTGTATTTTTGATGGGCTTATCACCTGCCAGTTGGTAATGTGTAACTCTTGCTCATTTATCACCTCTGTGATAATACAAGACTTTGTCCCTGAAAGACTGGAATCTGTTCAGGACTCACATCTCAAAGTGAGGGCAGAATTACGTCTGAGAGCCAGATTATAAACCTAGGTGAGTGGGAAGTATATTAGAGTGATGCTTACATTTTTGGAGGCAAAGAATGAATGACTGGACAACAAAAAGAAGCCAGGCTTTTGGAAATTTTAGGGTGGTAGAAAAATAGGGCAGAAAAATGCAGAACTTGCCAAAGTTAAATGAATGGAAGAGCAAGGTTTGTGAATCTCTGACAGTAAAACAGATTGGGGCAAATAATGAGAAGGGGGAAAAATGTACAGTCTTTGGCTTTTGTGAAAGATGAGTGAAGAATAGGCCATTGAGGGAAGCACTGAGAAAAGGTAGGAGTGTAAAGGGAAAAGTCAAAAGGACATTGTGTGAGACAGAAGACCCTGACAAAAGTTGCTGAGTTTTCACTCTGCTTTTGCTGAAACTATTATTATAATACGTGGAAAAGAAAGACAAAGAAACTGAAGAGAGAGAAAAAGCTTCATTTTGGTCTGAGGAATGTTAGATGACAACAGTACATGAAATTACTGGGACAAGTGGTGTCTTCAAGAATAAAAGAGATTTTTGTATGGGTGGCAGAAAGAAGGAGAGATAGAGCAGAAAGTATTAGGGTCACAGGAATATGTTGGTTTGATCTCCTGTTTGAAATAATTGGCAGAGGAGGAAGTGAGAAGAATTAAGAGTAACAAACAGCCAGCAAGACTTGCTAACATGATGTTTTACTGGAAGGAAAATTCCACTACTGAATCCTACAGATGAACAACATGGAATTTTAAAAAGTCACATTCAATAATCTTTCCTATGAGAATGTAACATGTCAGCCTGCACAGCTTTTTGCAAGGAGTTCTGTATAAATATTTCCAAAGTCTTACTTATGTTCCTACTGTAAACTGACATGGACAAAATAGAAGAAAGAAAACATGCATGGAAAAGTGGTTACAATTTTGTTCATACTGTAACTTTGCAAATTGTATTTCTTACTGTGAATGTTTTGGAAGGTACTTACGAAGGATTTCTCTTGGCACCTTAGTAAATTTTTTTGATTCCTTACTGTGTAAGAGATGGTGCAAAAAGGAAGCTAACATGATGGTGTTGGAAAGAAGTTCCCCGTTTTGCATTAATTTCACAGAAAGTAATTTACAAGACTTCAAAGGCTTTAAAATACAAATTTACAGTGAAATCAATATGAAGTTTTGGGTATTATTTTCAGTCTGATTTAAACCAAGGAATAAAGAAATAAACACACATGAACAAAAAAAAGTGGGCTTTATCCAAATAATGAAAATAGCTGCATGTAGACATAGCAATGACCGCAACACATTTAGAGAGCTAAGTTTGATTTGCCTCACTTCAGTCATGATGAACAAAACCTGGTTCTGATTTGCAGAACTGCTGCTTAAATCTCTGTACCAACACATTTATGTGGTTTCCCAGCTATAGCTTGCCCGTGTCCCATCAGTTTAAGGCTGGGCAAAGTAAGCACCTGTCAGGTTATATCCATGTAGGAGGTTTGCTGGTCTCTATTGCAGCAGCTTGTTGTTACTGCATGCCTTTAACATTAGGATGTGTCACATTACATTATGCCTACAACACAATATGGAACTTCAGGCACTGCTATTGATAGGCAACAGCAAAACTTCTGACTGAACATAAACCATTCGAACCCAGTTTATTGCAGCACATTGTAAGAGAATGTGCAGTAAGGTATTAGAAGAGTACTCAGCATGCTGACTAGTCAAAAGTGCTTTTGGATAGTTCCATATATTTCTAGTTTTCAGGTTTCATTTGTGCTGGCTCAAGGGAGCAATCTCTCTATCACTGAAAAACACATTCAGCATTAAGTCAGCTGCTGAGAGGAATGTCAAATATGAAACCAAAAAACAAAGCGAAAAAAGCTACTGCAATACAGCAGAGCAGGAGTGTCTTGGTGAATTAAACAACAATTGAAAATAATTAAATTACTTCAATATGACTGCTAATATGGTTTACCTTGTATTTTTTGATGTAAAGTTTGCAAATTGATTGTCACAGTACAATGTCTGTGTTACACTGTGTAGAACATATGCTAATTTTAAACCTGTGAAACTCAGTTTGTGAAACTGGCATGTATAACATATGAATCTTGGTGGGGTTAAATAATCTGCTATGTATATTCCTAAATTAACAAAAGACACCAGCCACAAAAAATATATAAATGGATAATGTATGTATAGAACATTTTGGACTACTTACTAATTCCTTGTCATGTTGTGTTGACATAAGTTTACCGATAAAAGCAGGGAATTAATTTTTTTTTTTTAATTTGAAAGCTCACTGCTTTTGTTGGAATGGTGAGCCTAAAGCAATAACCACAGGAAGAAAATGCTATAGGGAACTCCTGCAGCATATTGTAGCAGGCAATGGAACTGCATTTTAATTCAATATTTTGTAGCAGAATTTTTCCCCCACCCTGTTATGTTTATACCCTCAGCATTTTAAAACCACCACAATTTAGAATTTTTAAGTCTTGTACTTAATCACTAATAATATTTTGTGCTTAGGTTCAATCATAAGTACATTACACTTGCTGAACAAATTATGGTAATCATTACAGTTCAAAAAACATACTACTTTTAACTCCTTGTACTAAGTCTGAATAAAACTATCTTCTTATCTATTTTCCAAAGAGTAAATACTTCTTATTTATCAATATAAATATTACACACCTTGTGGCAAGAATCTCTGGGAACAACTTACAAAACCAAAAAAAGTTAGTGACAACTATATTGAAATAATTTATGCCCTGCCAAATTTTAAAGGAGTGATTCCTTCATGAGTTCATATCTGGAGTTTAGAATATATTTCCTGTAACTGAACAGATGCCTGCCACGAAGGGTTTTCCTAATGTTGCAGTACCACAACCTGGGGAGTCAGAATACACCAGTTTACCTTGCACACGAAACAGCATGACTGAGGAAGTCCTTGAAAACAGATGTTGTTTCAACTAAAGTTTTCAGGCTGATGGGTTTTTTTGTGGGGTTTTTGTTGTTGGTTTTATTTTAATTTTTTTTTAAATTCAGAAATTGTCCAAGAACATTGCTCCAGGTAATAGCTGTTGTTTCGGGTTACAGGAACCAATCAGTCATTTCTACTGATGGTTTCAGTTCTTACTTATAATATTAAAATAAAAAAAATCATAAATGCAAATAGAAAAATAGGTTTAGCAACTACTACCTGAAAGATGAAGAGGCAATATCAAAAGCAAATACTTTGGTCCTTTGTGTTCTAAAGACACATCTACCCCTGCAGCTCATGTTCTGCCATGCTTGGGCCTTGGCCTTTTGCTGACTAATCTCTAACTGACCACATTTCTCCTCCATACCAAATACAACACTAGATGTGTTCCCCTCAGCAATGCCTTGCCATCATACAAGAGAAATTAATGTTGCTTAGATCCTTTTCCAATTATAGTCAAAGGAAACAAAAAATCAAATATAGCCTTCCTAGTTCAAGCCATTACTTTTTCCTATCTTAGAACCCATGTCCAGAGCAGTTTGTGTGGAACAGAGTTTCAGAAATTTGAACCACAGCACATTCAGTGTTAGAGTGTAAAGGATAATAGCAGTGGGAGACATGAATTCCATGATAGCAGAAAAAAAGAGGGCCAGGCTGGTGTGCTGCTGTCAGGAGAATGCTCTCCTGCAACTTTTGAGAGTTTGTACATTTGAGCAGAATGTGATGGGCAACAGCCGTGGAACTGACCCTCCTCCTGGTGTAGTACCAGCTCTTTACATATGTTAATGACATTATATCCCCGTTTGGAAAACTCTTAGTGCTGTACTGTGAATTTTCAGTTTGGACATACACTTACCCACTCAGAAGGAGTTTTACTGTCACTTCTTTGCTGAATTTTAATACAGCACAAGTTAGCAGACTTCAGCTGTGATGTGGAAGACCTGTGCCTAGGTGTAATTTTGGCCCAAGTAGAATTAAAGAGAGCCTTCAGGCAGAAGTTGTCAGGATGAATTTGGATGTTAACTCTCAAATATGCATCTTGGAAGAAAGAAAGGTGAGGACAGCTAGAGTTGTTAGTAGTACTAGAAATGAAGGAGAATTGTCTGTCTGCAGTGAAGGTTGTTATATGTGTCTGAACCAGCAATGAACAATGAGTAGAGAACAAAATGCCTGCACAACAGTCTAATAGGGAAACCTCTCAAACTTTTTCTGGGGAATTGGAACCCTTGGGTGTGGATAATGTTTCTCTGCAATGCTTGTACACTGATGCGTGCAGCATGGGGACAAACCAGAATCAGAAGTCAGTGTTTTCAGCTTCAGGGCTATGACCTTGCTGGGATTGTGAAGATATGGTGGGATGGCTCACAGGACTGGAGTGCTACAGCTCTTTAGGAAGGGTGATATAGGAAGGCAGTGAGGCAGGGTTGCCCTCTTTGTGATGGAGAGCAGCAGGAATTCATGGAGTTCTGCTTTGGGATGGCTCAGGAGTCACAAGAGAGATGATGGGGGAAGATTAGTGGGCAGACCAACACAGTCTGCTCTTTAGTTGGTATCTGCTACAGACCCATGATCAGAAAACAAAAGTAGATGGGGTCTTCCTCTAACAACTGGAAGAAGCCTCACCTTCACAGACACTGGGGAAAGTCTCACAAGGGCGCTTTAACCATTTGATGCCCACAGCTGGTAGAAGTACAGAGGGATTTTTAGAAAAATACAGAAAAAGGTTTCTGAGTTTAAGAACAGCTTTAAATTGTTTTCAGCTGAAGAAAAAGCATCTTATTTAGCTTAATCCATTATATTCTGGAGCACATTGCTTCTAAGGAAAAGATCGTATCACAAATACCTGGCCAGAAATACAATAATCCCTTCCTTTGGGTAACCTACACAGGTCAGTCTTAAATGTTTTACCAACTCACATCCCCCACCTTGTATTTTCAAATGACATATTTAATGACCAAATGTTAGTAACTGAGAAGCAAAGGATGAAAAGCCCACATTTTCTTATAAGTAAACTAAAATAATTAAGTAAACATTCCCTCAAAATACTTGCTTAGATCTGTATTTCTGCGAACATAAATGTGAAGTAATTTTTAAAGGATTTAAAGTTTCTTGCAAAATATTTTGGGCATTATGATAAAGAAAAAATACATAAATTAGAAATATGGATGACTTACTAATTGAAAAATACCCTTTCTATTTCTATTCAGTTTACTGGTTAGACTAGTATTCACAATTTTTGAACCTATTTAGCTAATGAAAAGACCAAATTAAAAATTAGATGACATCTTGCTAAAACTGCATCTTTAAGAACAAAACTCACACTAAGAGAAGTTTTAAAAAGTCATTTGCAGGTAGTGTTACTGGGCAGACAGAATCAGAGGTAGCCCATCTGTTATCAATATTATCATTAGTTAATTGTCACATTTGCTTTTCTGTCAGTACAGTCTAAGGTGAGAACCATATTGCAGTCAAGCTTCTAACCTTTTTCCTTCTCTGTAACCCTGTTTACACGACACGATGACTCCCTCAAAATCTCAGGAAAAAGTGCCCAAAAGATTGCTAGATTTTAAAAATTCCAGTTACGGTCTAGCTTATAAAAGTGAATTGCAAGGACTTAAAACATTTGTGTTTGACGTGGTTTTGAACAACTACATTTGTACATTTTGTTAATTTTGCTCTGTCAAAGAAAAAATATTTTGGAAATTCAAAATATGACAACACAAGTTTGTTTGGGTTTTTTCAGTCAAAAAGTGGTATTGTCTTATTCAGCTGGAATGTTTTTGAGAATACATGGCTGAGGGAAGAAATTATTATTTTTGATATACCTAGAAAATTGGGGTAAGTATTTGCATAGTTCTAAATTTCCACCAAGCAATAGTAAAAAAAATAAAAAGAAACAAATTTGATGCATATTTAGAAAAATTCCTTACCTTTTGTATTGTTAATCGGTTTCCACTTGGCTGAGTTACTAGAGTTTTATAAATATCATTCTTTCATTCAAGTATTTTTTATAGAAAGTGGATTTGACAAATTATCACTTGAAGTTTTATTGGTACTGTACGCATGCAATTAGCTGAAACTGAATGGAACCTTCGATGATCTGATTTAAAGAATGAAAAGTAGGGAGTGTCCCTAGATTTTCAAATGATTCTATTAATTTTGCTTTTATCTGGAACTATTTCAGCTAGATTTATGATTCTACTTGCAGATATAACGACCTGAAATTACTAGTAAAGAAGGTTTCCCTGTAATCTTAAGAGTCAGCTGCAATTTCATTTCTTTTGCTTTTCTGCTGCCTAAACAGAAAAAACAAAAGCCTGTCTTTGGTCCTCCCTCCTCAGAAGGTAACATAATTTGCCAGCTCTGGAACAGGAAAAAGTGTCACTGAAAGCATCTCCCAGAGCTCCCCAGGGCCTCTTGCAAAGCCTGGAAGCTCTTTGCTATCCCCATGGCAGGCATCTGTCTCCAGTTCAAGGCAATATTCTGCCCCTGCACTGCAGTCTAGTTGCCTGAACAGAGCAGGGGAAGGACGCTGCAGGGACACCTTCCTAACCCAGAGCAGAGTCACAGGGCAGAAAGAGCTGAGGATGTGGAAGTAAATGAACATTTAGCATGCGTTTAATTGCACAGTTCTCACAAAATCTCAGGAAAAGATCCTTTGAGAGCCTTGTTGTCTTTTTCCTTGCACATGTATTCCTGCACTCCAATTTCTAGCAACTCATGTCCTGGGAAAGAATACTATTTTGCAAATGAATTCTTAGCTGTTAAAAGAAAATATTAGAACAGATGATGCTGTTTCACCCCAGCACTGAACAAACTGGTAACACAGGTCAATTTAATTTCACTGCAAGTAATAGTATGATTTAGCCATTTCTTTGTCATGAAACCCTGTATGTCAGCTTGAACTTAATTTTCATGACTGAAGTGTAGTTTTTGAAATGCTTTTGTAAAAGTGTTCTGTTCTTTACTGAGATGCTCAAGTTTACCAATTAGTGAAATATGAAGCACTTAATAAAATTGCAAAGCTCCTGTTAGTCTAGTATAGGCTGTTAGTAGTATAGGCTCCTTTTTGGTGGCCAACTTGATCTTCCATATCACTTCAGAGTATGAACTCCTCAGTGAAAAACTGAGTTTGAACATTCTACATTAGAAGTAATTGTACTTTTTGGCCAACACACTCTTAGGGTTAGATTAAAATTTAGTGTTAAACTATGATTTTAAGAAGCTTATCACTAATGAAAGCCAGCTAAGACTTTGACACATAAAAAGCTTTATAAAGGAGATTTGTATTTCCAAAATTCACATGAAAAATAATCTCGTTAGTTTAAAAAGTTATGCTATTGCATTCATTAATAATTCATTTATTGTTAAAAGTTACACTTTACACACAATGGCTAGTGAATATTCACTTTCAGTACTTTAGCTAAGAGTGCCTTTAAAAGAAAAGTCCTGGGATAAGGTTACTTAGGTGGTAGAACCCAAGTAACCTAATCTGTCAGTCTCAGAAGAGGAAGTTTTGGATGAATGGATCAAGCATCGGACAGTTTTGAGCCACCGTTGTGATGTAATTTAGAGTAAATTTTTGGCTGAAACTTAGAAGAAGGTTCTGACTATCAGCACCATCAGGTTTTGAAACAATTTTCAACAAGAAGAATGGGAACACGCAATCTAACGGCATTCAGATACTACTGGGATGGCTGCACAAAACAACTGTAAGATACCACTGCCTGTGCTGGCCTGGAACAGATGTCTTCCTGTTCTCTGTTTTCTATATAGTTTTACTGCCCCTCCTTAGAGGGCAGTAAAATTCTTTTTACTAGGAATTTGCATTGATGTAAAGCAAATCCAAAGAAAATTTTCATTTGCTGCACAGTGAAGAGATAATTAAATATCACAATCTATATATTTGTGATATAGTGAAAACAATTTAATACCTCTTTTGCATTAGCCTTCATGAAAACATCAACTGCAAGCAGACACAATTAACACCAGCAAAAAGGGAAAAGATCTCACTATGTAAAAAGAATAGCAAAGGTTACATAGTGCTTAAATAACATAGATGTTCTCAGATCATCCATGCTGATAAAATTAATTCATCTTAGGGGACTTAACTGATTAAAATAGACTCAGAGGGCTTAGTGGTCTTTGAAAAATTATGGAGGATAGATGAAATGCTGGAGGACTGAAAAAGAGCAAATGGATTGCTGTTTTCAAAAAAGGGAAAACTTATAGTTTGGTCTACTAAATTTCAGTCTCTCTATGCTAAATCCAACACTGTTCAAAAATAACAAGGAGGTTATTACATTGGCAGATGTCACACACTTGGTGAGACTGTAAATATCTTGAGGAGTGGGATTAAAATTCAGTTATGTCTCATATAGACTGAAGGGTGGTCTGGGGAAGAAAAATGACTCTGCAATAGGGACAGGGGAAAGTATTACACACAGGCAGATATACCCAACTGCACAAATATGAAAGGGTATCAATTAATTATGCAGTAATTATTCAGAGAAAGATCTCAGGGCTAAAGTGGAAAGTGATGAGTCAGGAGTGAATATGACAACAACCTTACACTGTGAAAAAGGCAAATGAGAGAACTGGGATATATGAACAACACTACAAGTGACAAGACAGAGAGCACTATCCCTTATGCCACTGATTTTCAGAATTAGTGGTGGCTCAAGCAAGACTGTGTGTTCAGATTTGAGTGCCATACATGAAAGCAAAGGGGTACGTTTGGAAATATTTCAGAATACAGAGAGTGATCTAGAAAAAGTGATCTATGAAAAAAGACTGAGAAGACTGGGATTGCTTAACCAAAAAAAGAAAAAGAGAGAAGGAGAGGGACTGAAGAAGGGTTTTATAAACAGAAAAAGCTGTTGCAAACAAGAGAAAAGGAACTGTTCATTTAATGTGGTGGACACAAGCAGAGATAATTCAGTTAAATTGCAGTAAGAAAGATTTTGTTCTGGCATCAAGGAAAAAGACATTCTATTGGAAAGGATTAGGAACAGACTAGATTCTGAAGTCTGAAATATTGGAAGTCAACTATGAACTCTTCAATCAAGAATGACAAGGATATAGCTGATTCTGTTTTGGATAACTGGGATGGAGTAGGTGATCTGCTAAAGTCTCTTTAAAATATCTTTCTGTGATTAATAAGGAAAAATATGAATATGGCTTGAGTAATTTACAGGCAAACACTGTGAACCTTTAAGAATTAGAAAACTGTTAAAACACTTTGCTATTTTAATTTTTTTTCATTTAGAGAGTCCAACCAAATCTAATTAGTTTTGTCCTTCCAATGAACATACAAAGAAAAATTTCACTACCTATTTCCCAGTAATATTACACATATAATATATTCCAATACTTCCATTTTACCTGAAGAAAAGGTGATTTTACTCAGACAGTATCATAGGGTCTAGTTCAGTGAGGACAGATAAATTGACATGAGTTTGAATTTGGAAGAAGAAAAATTCAGTGCGTACTGACCTAATAGTAGGCCTTGGTTGTCTGGCCTAAAGAAATGTCAACTTTTATAAATAAGTAAAATTTCACATTTAATGAAATGTCTACAACAGTATTGTAGGCTCCCTGCACTACTTTTTACTTTTTTTTCCTTTTCTTGGAACATTTAATTACCAAATAAATACAATGGATTAGTTCTTAATATCCTGAAATCAGGAGTCTGTATAGGACTTAGACGATATGTATGAGCTTTCTTCTGAAGAAGTCAGTCAGTTCTACCTTTGAGAAAGCTTTCAGTGATCTGGAGGCTCCCAGGGGCAGAACAGATACCAGGACTGTCCACACGGGGAACTTACCTTAAATCAGGAAAAGTGCAAGTTTACACTGCATTAGGCTCACTAAAGTACTCCCCTGTGTGAGCACTGCTAAGTGCATGGGACGGGCTTCTCTTTGAGCCCAGACTGACACATGGATGGACAAACAGAATGCTTACTCTTGAATCTAATTTCATTAGATAGCCAAGCTAAAAACAACTGAAAGGAAAATACTGCGACTAGATCCTGGAGTTGCCAAAGATTAAGGGCGATATGCAGGAATCAGAAACCACTTCTCTTAATATAGAAAGAAAATAGTTTTTTTCCTTGTGTTAAAAGATTTAATGAACTCCTGATCAGTGTCACTCCTGGTTAGATCAATAAGGAAAATACTGAATCACTTTACCATTGTTCACTTGTGTAAGAAAATTGTGCATTCAAGCATTCATGGACTAGAGATAGAACACTAAAGGGATTGTCTGAGACTTTTTTCATCAGCATAAAACATAACACATATATAGTTAGAAAAGCTCAGTTATCTTTTAAGTGTCTTTTCTATTTTCCATAAAGGAAGAGAGCCTCAGAAGTACTCCTTTTGCTTCCTAACAAAAAACTCTAATCTCTTACTGACTGGGTTCTACAGAAGTGTTTAAATAAGTTTTAGGTATTGAGGGATCAGATATTATCAAATCTATCAATCTCATTTAAATTCAACATAGATATTAATGCTTTTCCAATAAATGAGTTACACCATGTAGATTCAGTTAGCCAAGCACAGGTTTGGTTGTTTGGGTTTTTGTTTGTTTTTTGAGTTTTGTGGTTTTTTTTTGTTTGGTAGCATATTAGGGTTACAGTCACAAATGGCTGTTCTGGGTTTTCAAATATCATGAAGGAAAATTGTCATAGCAGGAAAGCAGTAAAACCATAAATTGCTAGAAGTTAGCACAGAGCGTTGCTTCAGCAGGTTGGGCATTATGCCCAACGAGACTGAGTGGCACAGAAATCTACTGCCTGTGATATGTGCTGGCAGCTGAGGGATTTAGGAGAGGCTTTTGAATGCAGCAAGGGGGAAGGCTTGTGCAAGGAGAGGGGACCAACTGAGGATACTGATGCAGGGTATGTAATGAATTACAGATGCGCTTCAGCTCCTTGTCTCAGGGTGACTTTTGCCACCTGCTTACTCAGTATTCTGCCCCTTCGCTTTCTCCTGCCACAATGGAAATTCACACTTGCCCCAAAGGAAAATCTTTTTCTGTCCAAGTCCTTGCAGAAAATTGCTCCTGCCACACATACCTTCTTTCAGAGTCAGCTTCTTTAAACTCCAATTTGAATTAATATATTCTGTAATCAGCAAAATCTACTTCAAATAAACATCTTCCTTAGATCCTAGATTTCTTTATACCTGGATTTTGTCTGCTTGATACATACAGTCTAGATATTTAATAGAGCTTTTGGTACCTTTCTGGTCATGCCAAGATTCATAATCAGCCTCTGCATCTCATTCTTTCTATACCATACATTTCCAGGCAGTTATTTCTCCTTACTGTTTTTCAAGTTCTTTCTGTCCTAGCTGGCAAAGTTCTTATCTACCATGATGAAAATAACTTTTCTTTTTCCCATCTGCATCACATAATAATTTTGACTCAATTATTTCAGATCTTCCAATTCTCAATTAAATGAAACAATCACTAGTTTTAAGAATGCTCTCTGAAAGTTAAGAAATTATTAAGCAGAGTATATTGAGATTCTCATGTTACCTGCAGACAAACAGGTATGCTGTGAAACAAGCTTAAGACTCTTCTTTCTCATGCTCATGAAAAAGCTGTGTTCCTCTGTGATTTCTTGCTTTCAGGTGCTAGAAAAATGCAAGAAGCTTTACTGACTTTAGTTGATAAATCTGCATTTAGGAAAAACGTAGATTTAGAAATTTGAATGTGTCACATTTTCCACATGTATATAACTTTCCATATACATGATTTCAGCAGTTCATTTTTCATGGTAATTTTCACTAAAAAACTGAAACTTTTTTGCATTCTTTCTATGCTTATTTCTGATTTTCCATGCTTCTATATCAATGTATTAGCAAGGATAAATCACTAATATACAGAATCACAGAATCACAGAATTTTCAAGACTGGAAGAGACCTAGAATGAATGATGTTTATGTTAAAAATGCATTGCTTTTCTGTCTATGAAGAAATTTCATATTTTAAAGAATGTGAATAGGCCTTAAAAAGCCATTAAAATGCCATTTAAAGTGTATAACTTGAAGCATAGAAGAGAATCCAACCTTTCTTTTCATTTTGAAAAACTAATGCATTTAATCAAAGGTTTGATTCATTTTAATGCTTCAACTTTCCCAACTTTTCAGAGTGGTGTTAGAGCTGAAATGCTGTGAGCTAGTGCTTTATGCAATTCCATTGACACAGCAGACAGTTAAAATAATGTCCTTTCACTTAACCACATTTAACTGAGATAAAGCAACACAAGATTTAATAGCTTCCAGCAGTGCCCAGTGATGGAGTGGCTAGCCCAGATTGCAGCAGCAGGTCACAGGTTCATTCAAAGGGCACTGTCCACATAACCCCTCTCACATGGTAACAGGCCAAAGGCAGATTTAATATGACTTGAAGCAACTACATCAAGTAGTTACAGTTGATTATATCAGCCCTGGATTTGGCTGAAAGGTAGAGTAACAGGAAGAGACCATGTAGGATCTACTCTAGCAGTTTTCAGCAAACCTACTTTAGCCCATGAATGAAGACTGGGATGCAATTTATGTCAGCAATATTCCTCTTGCAGAGAAACACAGGAAGCAGAAGTTATTTACCAAAAAATTAATTATGAATGGAAGCAACCTTGAAAACATATTATGTACACAGGATTTCACTCAATAGCATGTCCAAAATGAAGGAAGCAATAAAATAAAACATGTAATACCACTGATTGTCAAGATATATCATGTAACCAAAATATCGTGAGTAGCCATACTATTCACTGTTCAGGGCCAGTGATGAGGGGGTAAGAGCAAACAGCCAGGTAGTGATTACAGGGCTCAGCAGTTCCTTACAATGCTCAGATTTTTGCCCATGTGATGAATATTTCAGATACATCCTGCGATCTTTACATTTTTCACTGACAAGGAGACAAGATGCATTTTGCAACTGCTAAAGATTTCTGATTGGCACATATGTTGAAAGACTAGCCCAACACTGAAAGACAGAGTGTTCTTCAAAAGCTATAGCCATGAAATATTTATTCCTTTCTCTTTCATAGAAATGCATTTGATGACTATATGACATAAAGTGCCACTAATAGCTCTGGACAAAATTATATGGCTCTAAAGACTATTAAACTATTATTCTTGGAGGGTGGAAAAGGTTTTATTTGACACATATGATCACAACAGTATTAGCAAGGCTTTGTTTACAGCCTACCATGACAAAATGTTGTACATTATGCATTTTGTACTGGTAAATTCAAATCTGACAATCACAAATAGCAACAATGATAATTGTCATATATTTAGTAGGTATTTTATCTCACAATACTTTGAATGGGATCTTTATTAATTTTTAAAAACTTTAAGTATGCAACTAAGGGCAAGTGAATACTAATGACAGTGCTCAAAATATGTTTTGTTTGTATCCAAGAGTATATATTTTACAAAGCACAGGCAAATGAATCCCCAAATGTTATTTAAATCTCTTAAGTCAGCTGAAAAGCAAAGATACTCATACATACATAATGCCTAGCATGACAACCTGAAAATTATGTGAAAACAAAGACTCCTTTGTAAAATTCTAAGTAAATTTTTTTGATAAAAAGACCTAGAAAGCATTGCTGGAGTACAGAAATCGTATTATGAATTTTACATGAAAATTTGTAGGACCATTGTATCTGCAAACATTATAAAATACTAAAAACCTTAGAAAAACTTAGAACCCTGATAAAATACTAAAATATTAACAAGCTGAATGAATACAGTTATCATCTTGTGAACCACATTATCTCAGTGCCCATTTACAATCATATGTGTTTCATAAACCTCCTTCTACTCCAAGTCCCTCAGTTGTATTTGCCATTGAATTGGTTGTTCCTCATTATTAGTGAATGAAGAAAGGCAGCACAGTCATGCTACACTTTCTAAAATGGTCTAAAAATGCATTCCTGAAAACACAGTTTATCTTTCTCTTACAAAGAGATAAGTGCTGTGTTAAATATTTTCTTTTGCCAGAACATCCAGGAGAAGGGTAAAAAAAATCAAGCCAAAGTCAATTACTCAGTGGCATCATGCCCAAATCAATCACAGACATCACCTTTTAAATAGTGAGCTGAAACTTGCAGACTGTACTTTAATACTCATGAAGAATTTTTGTTTTGAAAAGTTACTTTGCTTAAAAGGCCTTTTAATATACTTAGGCAGTTGTTCAAATCTTGCATGTTGAGTGAAGTATACTGCTAATTATGCATATATTCACCTCTTGAAGAAACAGAGGGCTGTATGAGTCTGCAATATGAGTCTGCAATTTAAAAATGGCGTGCAATGAGGAAAGCCTATGGTACAACATGAAGTGACAGCAAATATTGCTTCTTCTTGCTCTCTGAATAGGCTGCTAGATTTGCTGTGAACATTTTGTGGAAGGGGAAACATTGACAACTGGAATTTGCCACAAACTTCCTTCAGAACACCAGGCACATGTTTTAGGTTACTAAGATTTTTACATGGTTTAATATTCATATTTGGAGAGTAAATATGGATTTTTATTTGGTTTTTACATTTGGCAATGTATTTTGATGAGGAGCATATAAAAATTCATATATCAAACAAAATAACAAATTTTCATTTATCTGTATAGCTACAGAGCTATATTTATATATGTCTTAAGTTGCTTTACTATTCTAATGTAAAATAAATGGCATATTTCAACAACCACTGTATCTTTATGCAGTATAACAAAAGCAACTATTTTCATCATGCAAGGGTCTTACAACAGTATGTGAATGTCCTGAACTACTAAACCTAGTGTGCCTGCAACTTTGAAAGGGGAAGGCAAAAGACATGATGAAAAGGCCGGACAAGAGAGTCTATTCAGGAAGTTCTCTGTGAATAAATGGTAGGGAACAGGAACACGTCTTGATCCTGATTTTTCTTTTTTTTTCTTTGTTTTTTTTTTTTCTTTTTTTTGTTTGTTTTGATTTTGGGGTTTTTGTTTGGTTTTGTTTTAAGAACAAAAATGAATGAACTGAATCTCTTAGCAAGCTAAAACAGTGCAGCTATATAAGAGATCAAGCCATGAAACTCGAGAATCACAAACTGCAAGAGAGGTTTTACTGCAGGAGGTAGGAAGCGACCAGCTGGCCTAGCACTTGCTTCACCAAGAAACCAAACAGAAGAGTAAACAGTTATGGTTCCATGGTGGAGATGGAGTAATTAGATATTGTATGTTTCCCTGCTGTTCTTTTTGTTTCTGCTTTCAATAAAGTACTCTTGGCTGAGCCATCTGATTCATACTTGCAAGGAAAGAAAATTAGCTGACTGAGCAACAGAAAGACTATTTTAATTTCCCCAATTTTCTGTGTGGGTGTTGGAGTTCCTGTTTACTACTTCTGAAATTTGAGACTGGCTGTTGTTGCTGCTGCTAATCATGCAGCTAAGTAGGTGGGAGGGCTGGTCCAAATGCTGGTTGTGAAGGACTGCTCATAAAAAAGCAGGTGGAATTCAGGTAGGTGTATCAACTATAAATCCATGCAAGTACATGAAAATACCTAAGTAAAGTCCTTTGAGGACAGAATGATGCAATCTGACTTCTGGTGGCTGGCTCCTTTTTTACACACAGGCATGTGCTATAATGTTTCATTTGAGAATTATCTCATGAAGTTAAGTTATGTATACTGTAACATTAATTCAGTTGCATAATTTATTTGCTGTTTTATCAAATGGCATTCTCTGACGAATATCAAGGTTTGTAAACCTCTATAACACTCTTAAATCTATGAGTATCTCTTGCTATCTATCATTTATTTAGTTTGTGATTGTTTTGTGATGTTACAGAACTTGCATAAGAAAGTCACACTACATCTATACATATGATGAAAATCTAAATATGTGTACTACTAATAAATGGTTATCACATAACAGTATCTAATCTATTGATTCTCGTAATTGCTATGATATACTTTAACACACTTTGGATTTCTGGGTGCACATTCAGCACTTTATCTGTTCTTTTTGCAAATTTAATTTCCTATATTGCTTCAGTTTTGCTATTTACTTTAGCAAAGGAGCAGTGTGGGTGACATTCCAAAGACTCCAAAGTCAACAGAAGATTTTTCATTATCATTGTCATAACATCAGACATTGCTACATTGCACAGATGACTCACTTTGTGATAACTTCAGAATTCACAGGTGGCAGCAGAAACACAATGCTGGTGAAACATCTGGATTAACAAAAAAGAAAAATTCTACTTCATGGTGCCATGCTTTGGGCTATAGCAATTTTACAAAATTACTCTAATCTTGGATAGGGAACATTATGCTTTCTACTCCTGTTGAACATTCTGTGCATTGCTTGACACACAGACTCCTCTAGAAATCTTTGCTAATGTTTGTTTTGGACTCTGTGTTGGACAAAAACCACATGGCAAAAACTTAATACAGGGAAGTAGACATGGTGCTCACTGATGTAGAGACCACTTCACAGCAGCCAAAGAAATCCACCAGTGTAGGTATATTAAGGGTCATTGCTTCAGCTGTTAAGGGCTCTGAGTACCACCAGCAATTAAAACAGCCCAGCAAAAGGAAATCTGCATAATCAAACTGTTGGTGCTCACATCCTAATGCCCACATCAGGCATTCCACGAAGAGGCAGTTCTAGAGGTACATTAGTTCCATGGACTGAATGTCCAACTCAATTGGAGTGCCTCAGGTGCATTTTGGTGCATCTTCCAGCTTAGTTTTAATTCATTTCAGGCATACTGAATAGATACTGAATAGGAACCAAATTTGAACAGTAGATGGGACTGATCAGGAGACTTAATTGAAAAACACACATCCAGATCTCAACAAAAGCATTAAAATAGACACCCTCAACAAAGGGCCTCTAAAATGATCTCCCTTAATTTTCACTGCTTTCGCTCACTTTGTTTTTAAGATTAATAATACTTTTCCTCTTTATGATAATATAGAAAACCTCTAAAATCTTGCCTAAAAATCTCTGTATAGTTTTTGCTTGAATAGTCTATCCATAATTACCTCTGGACTGCATGAATGAAAAGTTTTTCCTGGCTGTAGTTAGAATAAAAGACTGAACATACTATTAAAGTGCAGCTGCTTGATTTCTGAGTAGCTTGATAGAGACTGGCCAGAATGCAGGAAACCACTGGTTACTTCCAGGTGAATTTAATTCTTCAAGCCATTGTTCACATTTCATTCAGATCAAAAAAAGGTTCCCAGAAAGACTCGAGTAGGGCTATTTATTTACCAAAAATGTTCATTTTTCACTCATTTCACCTCTTTGGCTCTCAAACTCCAGACCAAGCTCTGTAGGAGAGGAGTGCCTGCCTCATATTTTCTCCATATTCCATCTGACATAACAAAGGAGTGAGATCCACCACTCATTTTGGGCATCCTCCTTCCTGAGGTCTTCTAACCAGAGGCAATGAGAGCCTTCATGTGTTTTTCACAACCATCTTACATTTAACTTCTTGTTATGTGACAAAACTGAGAATTATCCACATAACTGTCTATAAGATATGTGCACCAGAAAGCACAATGTCAGAGGACAAGATTTTGACTAAGCAGAGTTGGTCTGTACTAGGAGATCAATAGCACCTAATAGCAAGGTGAAACTCTTGAGGTTAGTCATCTACTTATCGCAAAAAATTCCATTTTTGAGTCACCTTATTCTTACATAAAAATTGCCAAGTTCTTTGATTCTTTTGCTTGCTGTGCTCATGAAGTCAGAAATACTCTGCCAGTGGCCAAACTTTTGTCCCCTTCTTCCATAATGAAGGACTTCCTTTCTTTTCTTCTTTTGCCTTTCTTTTTTTAATACCAGTAAACAACATGTCACTGGCCACAAGAAAGGCATATGCAAATTGACAGGGATGCATCCAATGGTATGATTAGACACACTTTTTGCTTTGGGTAAAACCCATTATTGCTTACTTTGTAAAGGGCATGCTCTTAATAATATCTAACTAACATTCTCCCCTTTCATAGAAGAATAATGGGTTATAATTTAAGTCTCAGTTAATATTTATTGTGACTGATATCATATTAGTGATAAAATCAGTAAGCCACTGCTTTTAAAGACAGCTACCCTTACTAAAATATTTGAGTTCCTCCTACATGAAATGAATAGTGACAACAAAGTCCCCAGTGAATTGCAAAGTGCCTCCAGAATTTCCTCCAGTCTCTTAAAGACTTCTTATTTTCCTTTCTTTTCTTTCTGGCAGGTATTTATTAGGTGAAAAGAGCTGTCACGATATCACAGTTGTGTTTATGATGGAAATGTCTTTTCAAAGATGTTCATAAAGCTCTAGACACATCTGCTGTTACCTAGATTTTTGCTCTTTCTATGGACAGATGCCCTTGATATTGGACCTTTTATTTTTACTTTAGATTTAATAATCTGTTTTACTTTGTCAGAGAACAAGAAGAATGGGTTTATATACATCAAAGTTAATTTTCATAATGTAGCTAAGAATAAATCCATTAATTGCATTGAAGATTATTTTGAATGTCAAAGCTCCAGAGTGGTATGGAAGCTTACTGAAAGTGAGCATGGCCTTTATATGCAAAAATGCAATAGCGGAAGTGCTCAAAAATGTTCTGTATCTGTCTATGTCCATAGACCAAGCCTGTGATATAGTGAGATTCTTTATTCCAATTCAAGGATAATAGATGTATGGCTCAGAATGGAAATTCTTCACCCAGCAACAGGAAAGATATTTTCTAGAGAGTTGGAAGAGACAGAATACTTTTGAGATGCTTATGAACTTCATTATTCAAGTGCAGTAGAAGTCCAATTAAACCTTGAAATGAGTAACATCTTGACCTAACTTTAAAAGCATTTCCTTTCTGATTAGCATAAATTTTTCTTGATTTTTCTTAAACTTGTGATAGTGATCTTCATGCAACAGCTGAATTTTTCATAAGTGCATTCTGGGCTTCTTCACAGACAAAGAACTGACTTTCAGAACTACTCCCTCCCCCCAAAAAACCAAACCCAAACCAACCAACCAAAACAAAAAAACCCAAAGCAACAGAAGCTTTTCCTCCATGCTCTGTCCTCAGATTTGTTCTCACAAGTTCTCAGAAACCTCCAAAAAGGCAAAACTTGGAACTGAACATAATTTTTGATGATTATAGATTTTCTGTACCCAATACAATGAGATACATATCTCATGACTGTTTGTATTGCTGAACACTATAATGAACTGTTTCACTGCCTTTCGTCCCTGTGTCAGATAGCAGGTTAGCCGAGGAACCAAAGGAGAGGTCACAAAAAGGTGAGAGCATACAGGAAAAAGAGAATCTACAGCTGTCTCACGACACAGGAAGATTTTACTGAGCTTTTTAGAAAGGAGCTACACCCTAAAAAAATTTCAAAGGAGACATTTTGATTAAATTTTCACTTCATTTATACTTTGGAAATTTGAAAAAGAATTCCTTAGGTAAAGAAGATAAAATTTTCCTATCATCTATGCAAAAATGTTAGCTATAGAGATCAAAACTGAAGCTGTGAATGAGAACAAAATTACTTAATAGAGACAAAATAATATTTTGTGGGGAAAGAGGACTGATAAGCTCCTAACAGATTAGTAACTTTCTGTCCTATGCGTTTTGTATACTTTTGTACCTTTTTCCTAGTGAAACCTTCACAAGTGAAAGAAATTTTAGTATCTGTTAAAGTGAAATAGCATCATCTTCCTTAAAATAAAAAAAAAAAAAAAAAAAGAGTTTTTCTCCAAAACTAATTCTGAAGATCAGCTGGAGAGTGTCCACAGCAGCTGAATTGAAGTAGCACATAAGAAGAAAATGAGTGCTTAAGCCCCCCGAACCTCCATTTAAAAGAAAATCTTTTCATGGGGTATTTAGTCATTGTTTCATATGTAGATAATCCTTTGCAAATGGCAAAGAACTAGAAATTATAAAAATAGTAAGCAATAATACCACTGGGAGTCATTTACTTGGGGTTCACTTACCTAAAATTACTACAATTATTAAATATGTTGGAAAGAAATAATGAAACACTACATTGCCTCCACAAAAAAGTACAAATCATATTTCCTCTTACAGAAATAGTTTGAGAGACATAAAAGACCATTATGTCATGATTCAGCAAGTAAATTCACAATTTACTTGCAATTTAAAAGGAAATTAGATTCACACACTATCATTTATTGCCAAATGGATGGCAAAAAACACCCAAACAAACCAAACCAAAATATATTCTCTGTGTCCAAAAAGAGACTTGGCATTTGGCATGTTTGTAGGTTTCTAAATTAAAGTGTTTTGCCAATAGTTTTCCTATGACTATGTGATAGGCCAGTGATCTTCGGACTGCTCTGGGCTGCCTGAGGCCATGTTGACTTGCAACGTTTCCATCACAGCAGATGATGCTCAACAAGGCTGTAATGCTCTTCAGAAGTAGTTTTTTAGGAAGAGCTGTGCTAAAGAGCTTTGATTCATGCTGCAAATTGGAGACACTGATATGAAAGATGTTGTGACTGATGATCAGTCAGTGACTATTTCCATAACCATTCTGCCATCAGTAATTTATCAAGGTACTATTCCTGATGCTACACAGCTTGGGTAACTGAGGGACAGAAGTGCATGCTGTGATTTTAAAATGCATTTCTAAGGATATTCCTTATGCATAATCTGCATAAGGATTCATAAGAAAATAACTATACCATGCTCTGAGCACTTAAAGATCAGCCAGGACTGTAATAAACTTATGACAAAAAATTTTCCCTAGAAAAAGGTGGTATTTTCATTGGAACATTTAAATGAAAATTTTCTCATCAGATGGTTCATCATAATTTGCCATTGTGGCCTGAAATAAAATAACTTGCTGTGTAAAGCAATCTGTCAAGGAAACTCACATAAGCTCCACTAGATGCTTCAAAAGTATGCCTATTTCCTCTTTTTGTCTTATTAAATATCTACCATAGCTCAGTGATTTTTGGTTTGTTTTTTATTTTGTTAGCACAAGAGAAAGATGCCGTATGTAAAAGCACCCAATATCTGAAAAATGTTCTCTAATGCCATACGTTTTTCTATATGAAAACACTAATGACAAAAATGATCTCTAAATTGCCACAGTTACCTTTATGTCTGTGAAGGGCTAAAATACACACGTATGGATATGAACTAAGTCAGAAAGTACCCTTTTTGGTATTCATAATGTCTAATTTATGCATTCAACTTCAGGTCTCTAAATTGGGAGCCAAGTTCTGCAGGCAGCATAGAAAGAGACAGGCAGTGCCACCACACAGTGTAGAGTATGAGCATGGAATGAGCTCCCAGAGCAGCCTCCCTCTCTCCACTGACTATGGAGAGCTTAGTGAGGCCAACTTGCACACACACCCTAAATTAGATACCTAAAGCAGATGGACTGAACACCTGTCTTTGTTTTCCACAGAATTTTTATTATATTTGGCTTTGCAGAAGGTCTTTTGCAACAGCAGAGGATTTTGCTGACCTGAACAAAGTACTATAAATATTGTAACAGTGACCTGATGTAGCTAAGCTCATCCCCAGAATTGTCTCTCTTTTTCATTTATAGTATCCAAATGGCAGGTTCACATTTAATATAAAAAAGAGTACCTTGCTTTGATCTGTAGTTTCTCAGCTGTCCCATTTCCACAAAACACATAACATTCTGTGGGCTCAATCTCACTGCACTATTCCAAAAACTTCAACATAAAATCTAAATTAAAGAAAAATGAATGCTTCTTCTGGACTTGAAGCAATGGGATACTACAACAGATACTACAAAGCCATTTTTTCAAAGGTTTTCTGGCTAAAATGAGGAAATACTTCTCTAGGATTTGAGTTGCAAGGTTTTAAACAAATATTTACATTTAGAAGTATAGATATATTTTTAATACTGCTTACAGTTGCAGATAACACATTTAAAATAACTCTATGTGCAGACTCACAATATATCCTATCTTGTTGTCATGTCTTTTTCATACTGTATAACTTCAATTACATTTTTTGGCTCACTCATATAAGAGGAGACCTTAAGAGGTGAGAAGAAAAGGGAAATGGCGATTCGGAAGGGACAGGACATAACAAGTCCTGTTGTAAACACTAAGACTAAAAATTTACAAAAGATAAACAAGTTAGTACAAGGGTAGATAAAAGCTGTATTACTTTTTTCTGCCTGTCTCTAGACAACAAAAGGAAGAACTGGTTTTTTGGTTATGGATAGAAGTAGGCAGCTAACCCCACTGGTGCCAGCAGGCAGGTTGCATTCTAGTAATAGAATTTAACTGCCTTAAAGAAAGCTTTTTATGATTTAAATTTTGTTCAGGATTCACACATGCTAAAATTCTACAGAAAATTCAGCAGATTTCCCAGCAATTTAAAGAGTGAGCCAGCCTCCATGCAATTTGAAGAATTTACAGTTTGGAAAGCATTTTGGCAGGGAAGGGTTGCACACTCAGGGTGATGGGTACAGAAAGGGTCAACTACATTTTCTTGAGGGGGAAGTGTTATAGAGTTTAACAAGAATACAAAGATCAGCTCTCTTAGTAATTAATAGAAAATTTCAAAATTGCTGTAATAAAAATAGATAGAGCTCTCTGTAAAGAAAACAGAACTGTCCAGTACTGTTACGAACAGCACCAATCTCAGCTGGATGTTTTCCTTGGTGAGCTCATAGTCTTGTTAATGAAAAAAAATACAAACTAATGTACTTCACATATGCCTGAAATGGGCAGGCAGTTGGGTGAGATGAGCATTGTAGAGTTCTCCCAAGTGATATGATCTATTCTATTCTCTCATATTTTTGTAAAGTTGAAGGAGCTGCAATGTTTTGCAAATGAATTCAGTGCTGCCACTGGTGAAGTTTTCTTCATTGAACATTCTGTAGTATTCCAGGAGTTTTAGTGCACTTCATCTTTAAGCTCTTAGACAGCCTTCATAAAGCTCTATTTAAATTGGTTGACCTCTGAACTAGAGTTCCAGATAATAACCTACACAACCAAAAGATCCCAAATGTTCACAACAACTTGCCTCTCTTTCAGGGACTACTTATTTCACACAACACTTCCTGTGAATCTTTTACTTATTTATTTCAGCTGGCCTTTAGATTACTCACCCCTTTTTGGATGAGGTTATCAATAAAAAAAAAAATGAAAACTAACAATAAAAAAAGAGAATGTATTGTTTCTATTAAAGATTAAATTTCCTCTGCCAATGATTTTATACTGCTGGGAAATGAAAAAGACATTTAATGCTGACTATTAAAGTAAAGAAACCTATGCTTTAATAAGGACATAACAAATGTCTCTCTTCTTTACAACAGAAAAAAATTCTTCTCTAACATCTTATGATCTGGTCTGGAACTGATTTTCTGTGACAACTGCACACTCATTATGTGCAGAGATTAGAGATGTACTTAAAACAAATCCAAACCACTCAATGTATATGTATTGGTTTTACATACCAGTGTGTTGACCCCTCTAAGAGATTGATTTTGAACTTCAGCACTGTCACTTGAACAATGATTTAGGATTCCAATAATGTCAAGCATATCAGATGAACATGAAAAGTTTTATGTGAGCCCGTGGGTGAGGTGAATAATAGGGACATGAAATTCTTGAAGGAGAAGAGCTTCAAGACACAAGGAGAACAGATAAATAAACACGGTTGTTTGGGGAACAAAAGATCAGCCAGATCTGGTGCAGAATTTTGGAACAGACCAAACTACAGATGCTTTGTCAGTCTAGTAGACTCTGGGTACATTCTTCAGTAATAAACAGAATAAATGCCTACACAAAAGTATTACAATGCTGTTCTACTCAACTAGCCTTTTTTTAAGGTAATCCTAAAAATTTTTCTGTTCACTCCTGTTTCACATGTGGTTCTGCTGAAGAGAGGATTTAAAAAAGGATATTTCAAACTAATCTCCAAACACTTATTTTTAATAAAAACATAACACAGATAAACTGAAATTCCAACAAAAAATAGTTCAAAAGCATCCTGATTGTAACTTTGTTTTAATGTCAAAATTAAGAATATATATTTGAAATGTCTAGAATCAAACTTTCTCCCAAAAAAGGCTAGAATATCAAACATTTGTGAGAAAATGCAAGTGATAATAAAATGCTGAGACAAACTGCAACTTTTATATATAGAACCAAGAAAAATTGTGGGTCCTTGCCTAATTTTTCAGGTTTGGAAGCTTGTTTCTCTTAAAAAGCCATGCAAAGCTGCAGAAATTATCCTCTACATCCATCAACTGGTTTGATTAATCTCCTAGAAAAGTTTCAATAATGATTCACAGAAATTCAGACAATATCATACAGGAAGGTCTAGAAGAATAGAGAATACATCACTTTCAAGGATGACACCATGTTCCATTAGTCTGAGTTTGGCTTGACTTTTTAAGTGGCTTTTAAAAATATTTCTGAATTTTTAAACACATTAGAGAAAAACCACAATGCTTTTCAAATGATAAGTATGTAAAGCATATTTTTCTGTAGCATAATTGAAACCTAATTAATCTTTTCCCCTGGAGATCTCTTAGAGCTGAGGGTAGTGACTATCATAGAAAGAGGACTCAGTAACAAGAGGCATTTTCCTTCACATATATTTCCTCTTGGAGAATCAAAGGAATGTTTGGAAATACGTTGCAACAATTTGACTTAAATGTTTTGATTATGCATTACACATGCCATTTAACCTTGCTGTACCTCAATTTCCACATATATGAGAAAAAGAAAATATTTACTTAATATGCTCACATGGTTTTTGCAAAAGTATATTAATTAGTACTTGAGCTATACTTGAGAAGTATCATATACTATCTCAACTGAAACTTGCATGAATCCTGAACACTGCCTTGGGAAATAATGTCAATGTTTTTTTTTTTTAATGGCTCTTAATAAGATGTCACATTCTTATGAAAATTATATGCGAACATATTTTACTAGAGAAGGGAATTGAAACATCTTTTTATTTGTCTCTAGCCCTTAATAATATTACAATATGAGAATAATATATGAAGAAATGTTATTTGAGAGCAGAAATTAAAGCCTAAGAGTACCTTTCAGAGAATGAATGCAAAGCCGTAATTATCTGGCAGCAAAACCTGTGCATAGGACAAGCAGTGTATTTAGATACTACCAATGCTTGAAATTTGCTATCAGTTCATTCATATCACACATTATTAGTTAAAAGAGCAATAGAGATTAAACTCTGTCATAGTTCATTCCTGCTTCAGTTTTTTTCTGTTCTACATTCCAGTTTGCTAGTCACACAGAAAAGGACTAAGAAATGTACTTCAAACTTGGTTTTGGATGTGTTACACAAGCCCCCAATACCGGTGGCTGTGAACACCTTTCCTTCAAGCCCAAAAAGACACCGCTTTTAGATATGTATTGAATCTAAAATTAGATTTCTACTGGAAGAAGTGGAAAAGAGGTTATCCTACTTCATCCTTTCTGAAACACACAGATGAAGACCAGTATGTGCTCTATACAACTATGCCTGTGAACATGGCCAGAAATTTATCACCAGAATGTAAATATGGGAGGTTGTATCTGCCAAGCATTTTGTCACATTATCACTTAAACATTTGTAAATAAGCCAGCAAAACTGATGATGAAATGATAAAATGCATCTTAACTTTCACAATATTTTTCTAACAAGATATAAACAATATAATAATAATGAAGCCTGAGTCAGTGCTGAAAAAAATTGAAAAATGATATTTCCATCTAAGATAGAAAATAATGTCTTTTAGAAAATTGAAAAGAAATTATTTTCAACATAGATTTTTCTACAAAGATTTTCATATTCATCCTTCAAAACTTTCCATTTGTCTGATAACAGGATTTGATTTAAAGTTTAGAAACACATTTTGAACTAAACTGATTTCTTGTGGTATTGCAGCAATACCTGCCAGTACGTGTGGCCTATTTTTTTATACTTTAATCTTTCCAACACCAGAGAACATATTTTGTCTTTGCATTTAATTTATTTATTTTTCTGGTGTGTGAGGTTGGTTTTTTGGAGGGTGTGTTTTGGGTTTTTTTCTTTGCCTGTTTTTATATTTCAGTATTAATTTATTATTGTGACTAAGCATTCAGTTACATCAACTTTTTTTTTAAAAAATGGTTTAAATTACTTTTATTTTCAATCTGTTTTTTGCCACCAGAAGGGATTTGAATCCTTCGGATACTGTTCTCCAAACACAACAGAAAATCAGAAAAAATAAATAACATCCATTAGTGTACCCCTATTAGTGTAAGATCAGTGCTCAATACCACTGGTCCATATAGGCATTTATATATATTTTAAATAAACATAGAAACACATGAAAAGTATTATGCATCTAATGTGAATAATTTAATTAAAGTATTTCTTTTAGCATGGCAACAAGCACCTGTTAAGTCACAGGTACTTAATTTTCACATCTCTCTATGTACTCTAGAACACCAAATTATCAAAAGTACTCTTCTCACATCACATACACTTCCTGCCTCAGTGCTTCCAACTGGTAGGCATCTGCTCTTGGGTAACACTCAAGAAGTAAAGTCTGCTGGCAGAGAAATCCTGCACATCTCAGAGGCTTTCCCTGTTTATGAAGTGGTTTTACTAATTTCTGCCTTCAATAGTCTTCTGGACTTGCTCTACAAGCCAGCAAGTACTGATTACTCAAATACATTTCTTAATCTCTGTAGCTTTGGGTATCTATTAATATCAAAATATTACCTCAATTACTAAGAAAGAAATGATTGTAGGACTGCTGCAAGTTACATATTTTTAAACCTACAGCCATCTCATTTCAGATGCTATTCGATTCACAATGAAGTCAATAAAGTCAAAAGTAGTCTTCTGAATAATTCTCAAAGAAACAAATGCCATTTGATGTGGCCATTTCACCCCCCAAACATACACAAATATCCATGTACTTGTCTCTAAACAAATTATTTAGATGAAAACATCTAATTACAGAGCACTGTTCTTTCATTTACGTCTCGTGTAACTTGCCATTTTGAATAACATAATAAAACTACACTTTCTGTGTAGTTTTGTATTGAATGTGTTGTTAAATGTACAAGAAGAACTAATGAGACTGCCTAGGACTGACAGGTGAAGTTCTAAGAAGACTGGTTTAGTCTTTTATCTACCTGAGATGTCTAATCAGAAATACAAGGCACTTTGCTGCACGATGGGGACTTTTTCCCCATGTTTTTTCAGATGTCATCCTGAAATAAACATGCCAAAACTCTGCTTTGCTGACTGCGTCATCAGAGCTTGCAAACGCTAGCACTTCTCTGACAGGCATTGTGAATCACAGTTATTTTTTCTCCCAATGTCTACGAGGTCTGCCACCTGAACTGGCATAGTCTGTAAGTGCCATCAACTTCTCCTCAGGGCTTACAAGCTATATTTGCTCTTTCAGAAGAATCTGAAAATGTTGTGAACCATAACTATGTTTCTGAGAGAACTTACAAGTTCTGCCATCTGTGCCTGCAGTGCTTCAGAGCATCATAATATGGATATAGAGATATTTTCATCATGGGGTTTACGATCTCTACCAGCTGCATCAGCAGAGATTGTTAGTGCTGTGAACCACAACCATTTATCTCTCAGCACAGATGCCTGCTTTACTTTTTCATTAATGGTCTATATCTGTTTGACCACTGTTATATATACATGCACGTTTTTCAGCATAAAGGAAAACAAACAACCAAAATAATCCCTTAAAGCTGATCTTTAATCACTGTAGATCTGGATAAATTTCTAAATATTTATGGAAGTTTAACTATGCCTTGTTTAGACCAGGAATTTATTGCAAATGCAATTACTGTGATTGCCATATCACTTGTAAGCCTTTCTGTAGTCTGACAAAGCTGAAGCTCTTATTGCTATTCACAGATTTTGAGAAAGTATTTAGTATCATAAATATGATGTTAATTCTCTTTATGCCGTCCTGACATTTTCCAGCTATCTTTGGTTTAGACCATGACATGAAAAAAACCTGTCCTTACGAAGGAAACTTTTGCTCTCGCTAGCTGTCATGAAGGAGTTTTGGCACACAGTGATACATCACTACTTTCCCTACATTGGCCCTGGGAAAGAAATGTGCTAGGTGTCTATGAGGAGTAGCAGCAGATCCAGATGGGTACAACGAGGGCTGCGTGTGTCACAGGGAATGTAGAAAGAAGCTCTAGCTTCTCCATATGTTGACAGAGAAAGAAGCCATTGACATGCCAAGAAGCTCTTGACTGGCTGTCTAAATGGGGAAGCCAGGGATATAAGGGCAAGTAGTTGGAGATTTTACTACTGATGCAATTGTGTACCTGTTGCATTTCAACGCGCCAGTATGGGAAAGGTATGGATCAGGAAAGTCTAGTAGTAAAATGCCTATAAATCAACAACTAATGAACTTTGCAATTACAGCTTTGAAGATACCAGGTTTATATATCTATAATTCTGTGTATGTACACAAGCCTGACCTGATACAGTTAGACTCAATTTAATTTGACTGTGATGAAATGCCCAACCAGAAATACTTTGTGGATACATGGAGTTTTGAGGAAAAAGCCTTATTTGTTATCAATCCCATGGAGACTGGTTTGGTAAGTGGGATTTCGCAGATCTTGCCTCTGGGGCTGTCTGGCTGTGTTGATCGCCCACAGTTGGGAACACAAAGGATCCCAAAGCATCCAGGCAGAGAATCTGAGACTCAGTGGTTCCAAAAAGCAATTATATCTACCTCCTGCTGATCCTAGACCTTCAGACTAATTCTGAGTTTTCTTTGTAACATGGATTTTGGATATCAATAAACAGACTGATTTTGGGAAAACATTTGCTTACGTTGAAGGCAAGGATGTTGGATTTCCATTATAAATGTAGAGATTTCAAAAATGAAAATACTAAAGTCAGTTTTCATGATTGAAAAAATTTTATCCAAAAATTACTTATAGGTTATATGTTGTTGCTGAATGTTTCTATATGAAACTAGGTCCTAATATTTTTCTTTACTGAATATGAGCAAAAATCCTAGAAATTTTAGCATTTGAGGTGTAGTATTTAAACCACAAAAAGCAATAGAACCTTGTAAGATTAACTACTGCTTATCAACTACTACCTATCTTGCCTTTAAAAAAAATCTTGTAGCTTCTCATCAGTGTTGGAAAACTGCATATGCTAAATTTTATACAAAAGGCAAATGTTCAAAGGGAAAACAGGACTATCAATACTTTATAACTCTTATATGCTGATTCTACTATAATATTTACTGAGCAGTATCTTGATCCACATCCTCAGGAACATGCCAAATTAAGTTCTACTCCCTATTTACAAGGTACCAGTGAGATACTTGATACTTTGTTCCTTGCTGGCATTAATATTTTAGCAAACCTGACATATGTTTACATACACGTTTCTAAGTTAAATCACATTGTTAATACTTTTAAAAGTCTATTTTTGTAGCTGTACTGCTTTCTGCATTTTAAGAAAAGGAATGACAAAAGTTTGGAAGTAAAATAATTTGAAAATTTGAATTGATGCTTGTTGATTTTTTTCCTGCTTTTCTACAACATATGTCAATTGAGCACACAAAATTTTTAAGTTTTAAAAACCTTTGGAGGGAGGAGTATGTGTTCCTCATACTAATACCCTTTCTGAATCAGTGCACAGCCCTTTGAAAGACAAAATCTAAATAAAAAAAAAAGTGGAACTGCACCTGCTTCTTGGAAGTAGGTGGTATTTAAGCTGAATTTAATCTTGGTATTTACATACAGAGAGACAGCATACTGGCAAAGAATCCACATGAACATGGTCCAGGTATCTACAATTAGGGGATCATTACTAAACCAAATTATTTTCATGAGTAAGTGCATCTGGTCATTATGCCACTGTTTGGAAACCTGCAGTCAAATCTGTAAGCAAACAGGAAGGAAACCTGTAAATTGCTAAAAACCCCCAACTTCATCCTAATTGACTATGTATTGGGCTGCCTGCATGACTTTCCTTTTCTTCCTAATATGAACATGACAATATTCAGTGGGCTTATTGATCCCCAATACTTAACTGTTAGGTCATATGAATAGCAAATGAAATATGATATAAAATATGCAAAATAATAGTACATTAGCCTAAACAACACTAATAAATTGCAAAGCTTAGCATGAAATTGAAAATCACTAATGGAGCACTGTGCAGTTTGTTGAAGCAATGAGCAGTCAAAGAATCATACATAATGTAACAGTACAATTGCTAACAGCAGGTTCATAGAAGACAATTTAAACTTATTTTTTATGGACAAGAGGAATTGATCTTTGAAGCGGTTCCTAAGGAGATTCCACTTAGCCCGAACAGCATCTTGGGATTGAGTTCTGCTCTATCCCTTGCATCAAATACATATTTATGAACTTCCACAAAACACAGATTTAAATGAAATATGAGATTATGGTTTATGAACTTAAACCAGAAGAGGTAAAAATATTAGACATGTGGAACTAATACCTGAGACTGCTATTGAATTCAATGGTTATGACAGTCCTGTAGGTTCCACAGAAAGATAGGTAAAATGTAATGACCTTCACTTATTAAAATTCTTGGGAGTTACCAATATTAAAAGCTATGAACACAAAGGATGAATGTTTCAAAATTGTAATATGCTAGGTGATATTCTATTTTCTCAAGGCCATCTACATGAAAAATCAACTTATGTTTAATGTAGTTGGTATCAAATGCATTTTTTCAAGGAGCAAGACTGCTTTACAAAATGCAAGTCTTTACTATGCACTGATAGGAAAAGTTCTCACATTTGCGAACATTCAGGGGGAAATTTACATCATATTCACTTTTTATTTTTGCAGCATTTCCCAATGAAATATTAAAGTTTATGTTGTCTAGCAAAATAAGTCAAAAGGTTTCATAAAATTTAGTGTGCCATAAGATCTGATATATTTTAAGTACATTTAAATTAAGAACCGAAAAGGCAAATGTGACATTCTTGAGATCATATGCAGAAAATATTTTTGCCTGCTAAGAAGTATTGTAATTGTAGCACAGTAACTGCTCATTTTGAGTTATAAGCAGCCAGTATTTTCCTTGATAAGCATGGCTCTTTTCTTCCAATTCCTTTCAATTCATTGTATGAATCTAGGCCCTTTTAATGCTGTTATTTTGCATTTGGGGGTTGTGTAGGCCCAATCTCTGGCCTCATTAGCTTATAGGTCTTATAGAAATGCTGAAAAAACCTGCAGAAAAATTATGTATGAAAAAACTGGAGAGCTGGCACAGATGGGTCTTTTGTTTATGAAAATGTGAAGTACTGAATGGTGGAGGATTTCCGTATTAATAAAGTTTTGTGAACAGATTGTTACTAAAGCCTAGTCATATAGTTAAACCTAAAGCCGCAATTAGTTGAACAGCAAGTCAGTTGCCTAAGAGCAACAGTTCACATACTGACTGGGCAAACAACATTGTACTTACGCTTGTTGAGATCTGAGGAATTGTTTGTACATATAGAAAATACAAAACCATCATCCTGAGGCTCTCCCTGATATAAAGGTGGGATGACTGAGGGAATGCAGGCTCATTGCCACATGATAATGTTTGATTGCTCTTAAAACTCCAAATACCATAGCCTAAGTACTTCCTGGAAGAAACAGTCCCAAAATTACATGGATAAAATATTTCTTTTCTTTCTTCTGAACATCCTAGACGTACCTTACTGAACATACAGTGCATTAAAGTTTCATAGTACAATGCAGCAAGTAGCTTGTGGCTTCAGGGAAGGAAATGAAGACCTACAATTTTACAGCCCTATCCCTGTTAAAGACATAGGTTCCAATTTAAAATAAATTTCTCACCACAATAATTGAGGTTAAAGTGTTCCCCCATACTTTTGTTTTTACTAAACTGAGATATAGGATGTTCAACTTGCACTTCTGAACACAAAATACAGATAAAATACTTAAACAATTTATCCATCAAAACATTTGTCAGTAATTTAACAGGTGTTGAAGTTTAGAGTTTACTTTGTTCAGCTCTGATCTCACTATCATCCAAAATAAAATAATTAGTTTATAGCCTAGCTGTATGCGTGCTTCTCAAGCTGCATAGAATAAGAACTTAACAGTTAGATAGCTATTAATCTACTTAGCAATAATACAGCTAGGATTTTTCAACATGGCTTATTCTTAGTTTTAAATGATTCAAGTATTTTCACAACCTAAACTGTCTTGTATTTTTTTTTAAGGTCCATTTTCTTCCTGGGTGTCAGCAAGCACAATTTTACAACTTCCTTTTCTCCTAGCTTTTACATCAAACAACTATGAATTGATGAAAATTATCCCATTTCCAGAGTGTTCCACTCTGATGCTAGTATTCAGGGTTTTTTTCCTCTGGGGTAAACTTCCTATCACACTGTGCAACATGTGAACCAAGGATGTTAACATTTTCAAAAGAGGCTACATTAGAAATAGGCCTCTTAGTTAATGATACCTGAATGAAAAAAAACTCCCTGCAGATCTAACAAAAATAAAGTATTCCCTATTTCTCTTATCAAATAAATAAAATCGTAAAAATGAGCGAGCTGACACTGAGCCTGGAATACATAATTTGGAGAGTGAAAGTAAGTGGACTGATGCCTGGCTTGAGGAGACTGATACAGTGAAATTGGAAATTGAGGAGCTGAAGTGATACGGAGGATAAGGCATGGGATGATATCAGGGAAAAAGAAACCACAATACCAGGCATATAACATAGCAATTACTTTAACTTAGGCAATCCTGCTTGTCTCCACTAAGCAGAGGAGAGTCGTGAGAGAAGACAAGTGAGTTAACAGCAACTCAACATGGCCACTGTTGTTCATTTCCTCTCTCAAAACCCATGTGAAGCAAAATGACAACAAACAGGGCTTAAAATGTGCCTTAAGTGCTTTTCTCAGAAAGAGCACAGACCCTTCAGAAGTATTGCTAAAGTCACCACCATGACAGGAGTGGCGACATGGCAGGGGTCAGGAGTGAGGTGGGGTCTGGGTGTGTCTGTGCATGTGTCTTTGCTCTTTAGGGAGTATTGGGAATCTGTGCTTAGACTGGACCAGCATTGCAAGCCCCAGTATTTAGAAATGCTATTTATATCTACTTTTGGAATATTCTTATAGAATTCTGTCTTAAAATATAAATGAGGCAGGCTAAAGTAGAGTTAATCTAGATCTTCAGGCCTACTGTCACTTCCTCCCATAACCTTAAAAATTATCATCAGAATAAGTATTAGACAAATTTTAAGACACAAAAAGTTGGAAGTAGTTTTCCTTAAGTCACAAAAGAAAATATACCTAAACAAGGATCTTGTCTACAAAAGAAGAGCATGGGAATTTTTGCAGTTCATCATCAGCACTTAAAAATCATCACTTACTTCTGAGAGGTGAACAAAACTAAAACTTTGATCCACCAAGTTTCTTAGTCTACAAAAGGCTGAATTCTCAGTAGCTCAGTTGTGAGAGACTGGAAAAGCTTTCATGGGAGCTTTCATGTACCATAACCTAGAATATTTGCAATAGCAGAACAATAGAATACTGGAAGGTCTGTATCTCCTGTTACAACCAGGCTTAGGATAAGAAGTAAACACCAAATAGTGCAGTAACATCACCTATATATTACTTCAGATTTCCTGTGTGTTTCAGGATAATTTCATGGCCCTTTGAATTTATCCAATAACAGTAACTAAATATCAATCAATGTTGCTATTTCATAATCTCTAATAGCTATTTTGTTTTATTCTCCTAGTAGTTTTCATCATAAAGACATGAGTCATTAATAACTTCCTGGTTTGGGATAGATACAAATACCAGATAATACAATAAAATCTGTCAAGCAAAGCAGTAAAAGAGAACCCATGGGGAAAAAAAATTTCTAAGGCTAAACCTTTATTTGTTGTTTAGGAAGGACAGGACTCTGAATCTATTTTAAATGTGGAAGAGTCCCCCTCCCTCCCTTCCATGTTCCCTTCCTTCTTCCTGGTCTCCCATCCCTTCCCTTCCTCTCACTCTCAGTCTCTCTCTGTTCCCTTCCCCTGTGTTTTGGGTCAAAATTGCCAGCTCCACCAACAAGAACCGCTAGCATATGAAAGATCCCACTCCTGTGTAACTGTTTTTTTTTTTCAATTCACTCTATACTAGTGCTGTATAGGTTTACTGATATAGTCTTCTACTTAAAAAAGATCCCCAAACTTGTGTCAAAATTTAGTATACAATATATTCTACTTGAGCAGCAGCATATATTGAAAGAGTAGTACAAAGAATAAAATATTTATTTTATATATTAATATATGTAAATACAAAAAATGTATGCTACAATATTTTATACTCAGAAGGCCTCTTGACCACTGGGAAAGCTCTGAAGATCATTAAAATAGATTTTAAAAAATTTCCTTTTGGGAACTCTGAGAATATTTACTTGGTACACCCAAACATATGGTGATTCAGTATGACAAATCTTACTTCTAACAGATTTTTCTTTCTTTTTGAAATGCATTTTGCTTCTGTGAAAGGTGAATATGGACGTCCCTGAAATTCTGAGCCTTGCATTGTTCTCATTAGAAAAAAGCTACCCCAATTTCCCACTGGCATACATAATTGCTGCTATTGAACTACTATTTGTGGCAGTAAGACAGCAGTGTAGTCTATATACCCCATTCAGTGCTCACTGTTTCTACCAATAGTGCAAGCTGGAGTGCCATTTGTGGCATTAGCTTTTGTGGATATAACAACCTGTCAATTAGGAAGTGAATTAAGTAATTCACACAATAATCATCACATAACAAGCCTTGGTCCTTGCTAAGCTGAGCTATTTTCAAACTGGCAAATTGAAGCCTCTGACCTAGAGCTGCGTGCCATATAGATATCCCAAATGTGTTCATCCTATGATGCATTTGTACTTGCTGCACTGTTAAAATATGATAGATCCAGATCTTGTTATTACTCTACCATTTCACTGGTGTGACACTCATGGTTGCAGGTAATGAACAATCACAATACACAACAAGGGCAACCATCAAAATATCACTTTTCTTCATTAAATAACCTTGAAAAAGGTTAATTATTTTGCATTAAACTTGCCAATTTTAGCTGGATATAAAAATATACAGAAGATAGCATTTTAAAACTTGCAAAGAAGCACCAGAAATGGATTGTTTTGGTTGTTAGAAGTAGCTGACTTTGACCATCCTTAGAGTAGTTTGTCAATGGTATGCTGGAGCTCCATTATTACCATAACTACTGTAAGCATCATGACAATAATGATTTTGCTGGAACCTAAATGTGTGAAATTAAGCCTTTAACAACTGTGAATCTGTCCAGCAATAAAGTCAATGAAAGGTCATTACACTATGTACCAGAAGGATGTTGCATTCAGATGATGCATGGTTGTATTGCATCTGTACACTGGCTTCTTTGGGAATTTCATAAAGAATGGGTGATCATAATACAGTGTAATACCAAATGTTTTCTAAGTTCAAGTTATTATAATGTAGGGAAAAAAACCTACACCACATTTTACTTACAATCAAACTACTGAGCTTATTCACTCTTTAAAGGAAAGGTGATATTACAGGCAGTTTGGTAAGTTACTCCAGTATGACAAGCGCACATATGTTTATGTTAATTTAATCCACTTGGATCCTCAAACACAATCAGAACAGGATATTTCATTAAAATGTCAGCATTTCCAAATCAGAAAAAAGTAAACTCTAGAGGTAGTGAGGCAGACTTTCAGTCTGTAACAGTTGATCTGTACTGGATGCAATTTTGCTTCTGGTACTAAATCAAGCCAAAACGTACAAAGAAGAATAAAATACCACAAAAAAACAAAGAAATTGCATTCTAAGCACTATGTAAATTTCAGGATTAGAGAAAACTCTACAGAGAATCCTAATCTGTTTTTGTTTTACCATTACCATCTTTCCTTCTTTGGGAGAGGCAGGGTGATAGAGGCAGAATATACTCTATTAAACATAAAATACAATAAGAATGTGCTGTAAAAGTAGAAATGACTAGGTCCTCCTTACCATGACGTTTACAATCCTATTAGTCAAAGACATCATACTGAGAAGCTTAAGTATGACTTAAGATGTTGGTGAGACCATCCTGACAAAGTATAGAAAAAGAGGAACATACAAGTAGAAACCTCATGGAATACAAATGCAGTATAAAAGTTCAGATATAAAGAAAATTCATATAAAAGAAGAGCAACATGGAATTAGAGGAGAAAGGAAAGAAGTTTTCTGTAATGAGAGCTGAAACATCACAAATAACAGAAAATAATGGGAATGACAGAGACAAGGCAAACAAACATTACAGAAGTCAGCCAAGGCTAGCATGAACAGCATTGTGTCAGGTTTTATGAATGTGGCAAGAGCCCAGTTTGTCCCTGCAGTAGTTGGAAGTTTCTGTACCTTGCTTGCAGAACCAAAACCACCTGTGATGGTCTTGGGAGGAATGCATTTAGATCCCCAGGATGCAGGCTCAGCGCTCAATAACCTCTGCTGATCCCGAACCAGCTGTGCAAGGAGACAACTCTGTATCTCTCTTATGGTCAATCTGACACTCAAATAAATAATTGGGAGTTGACTTAAATTCAATGTCAAAGATAAGATATCTAGACATAGATATAAACAAAAAAGGAGCTAGTGAAGTGCGCAAAGGAGAAAGGTAATAGAAAGTGAAAAGGAAGAGAAACTACTGTCAAGAAAACAATTTTGGGCAGATGGGAGGAGCTGATTTGATAGAATTTTTAAATGCTTACGTAGCAGTCAGACTATGTTCCTAAGCTTATGAAGAATGAGATCTGAATTCATATTCTCATAATAAAAATATGTATCAGAAGTGTACAAATGCTGCAGTTCTGGTTGAAACTTCTTTTTGCAATAATTTACTTTTAAGCAAATAATATAAGGGTGAAATAACCTCTCCTGCAGGCTACTATTTAATGGCAATGCTCAATTCAACTAGTTTAACTGAAAGAAATTGTATGTCATATACTGAAATACATCACAATCTGGATCGGTCTGCTAAGGGTAAAGATCTCTTAGACAGGAAGACTTCAAATCAGATGACAAAAATATTATGAGAGTTTACAATTAAATGCTTTAAAAGCACCTATATCATCCAGAATCCAATGGTGAACAGTAATAGAATGTTTAATTTATATTCCTTCTTCATCTGTGACAAAATGCAAGCTTAATTTAAGACATGTTCTTTCTCTTCTATAGAAGAGGTATAAGCCTGTATGTATTGCTTCTTCATCCATGGAAAACTTGTGGTTATAATTTTTTTTTGTATTCTGGATTTTTGATTCCTCACAAAGAGGACTAGTCTGAATACCAGAGAAATTTGAGTAGCTTTAGACAGAGATACTAAAAGCTTGTACCTAGGATTCTCTGCCCTAGTACAATCTGATGACACAGAAATGTCAGTGTATACTATTTAAAAAACAGTCTTAATTGTCATAAGTGACAAAAAACCTCAATAAATGTAATTGATATAAATGGAAGTCATCCTGGAGGGCTAGATACAACACTTACTATAACTTTTACTTCCATGATTATATATCTCATTGTGTTACTATAAATATAGTTTATTGAAGTAAATATCTCATTTTTCTTAGAGAGGAGAATTTGAATTTTATTTTTTTCCTTTAAAGAGGAACGTGTCTGCTGGTACTTCAGTATGTAACACCCCTGCATCTTGCTCAGCCTCATGGCTGTCAGAGTACTACAGATTCCACTAGGAATTCAAACCCTGCACTTTAGGGTAGATGCTGAAATCTCCTTCTGGAGGAATTCCACTTCCCTTTACTATGTATGAACACACACCTTTAAAGCCATCTAAATCGAGGCAAAGAAAGCTGGGATGATTATCTCCAATCTACAATAAGGAAGAATCTTTCTACTTTTGTTTCAAACATAAGAAACAAGGCCCATAAACAGTCTCAACATATTTTAGAGAGGACTCACTGTGAGCTGGAAAAAAAATAAAGGAAATTAAAAAGAAAGTAAACCAAGTGACACATCTTTGCGGTGAGAAGGAAAAAGGTAATTGCCATATCTGAACCCTTAAACACTTGCCCCATTTTTTCTATTACCTTTAATAAAATGAATGCTGGAACCAAGATATAATTACCATTGACACTTGCTCACCGCTTACTGTGTCTTGCTCTTTTTCTGTCTGCCCGTTTAATTTTTACCATTGTCAGCTCTGATACTGAAAGCAATTAGCAAAATTCACTCTGATCTGACCCTAGCAAGGGAGAATGTAACCAATTCTCCTCAGTAGCAGGGAAAATGGATTCACAGATAACCTGGTAAGGGCAGCGTTTGGTAGTACTAGAATAGACACTGCATTTTTACTTATCTGCAGAGATTTGGAATTATTCTAATGACATGAGCAGAGAGATTAGGTCAACTGTAGGTTAAGGTTTTTGCAAATTAGAGGGATTTCAAAGAGGGAAAGAAATATTCCAGCACTGGAGAGATTGAAATCTAATAGCATATGTTAGACAAGTATATATTTTAATTTTAACTTGTAGTTTATACTAAGGCAGCCATCCAGGGAAATCTTTGTCCAGTCTTCCATGACACATATCTTAATCAAGGATTCTCAAGAATAAAGATTCTAAGAAAAATAATAGGAAACACTACAGCCTTGACCATGTGGACTATGGGGACTGAGGCTGAAGAAGGAGCAAGCAAAGCTGCAACTTTTTCCACTTCTAGTGAACATAGGAGAAGCATGGGATTAGTACAAGGGGAACCTATAAAAGTGGGTTGTGTATTGTACAGGCCATAATATATCAGAGACTCCAAAAAGAAGGGAATTTAGGGGAAAAGAAGTGATTCCTTTCATGATGATTCAGTTTCTAATGATTGCTTACATTAATTTCCTGAAGAGAAACAGACATGTTTAAATAGAAGGTACTTCGGAGGGGATACATCTAAACACAACGAGATGGAATTGATTAATTGATAAATGCTATAGACAAAGAACAGGAAAATGATGCCAATGACAGTCTGTGTTGGTTCGTTGGACAGTAGCACCTCATCCAACCTCCATTAGTATCAAGGAGGCTGATCACAAAATAAGGTATCACACTACATTGAGAAGCAGAAGTTTTTTCCAACAGATGATGCTATATCACTTGAGACATTTAATGGCCACACTGGACTAAGCATTCAAGGCATATTATACCATTTAGCTACAGAAGAAGACAATGCAAACCATTTCCATCATGACTCACTATGCATAATACAAACTTCAGACACTAAGTGCGTTACATGTAAATATTAGCAGCTCAAGCTAATAGATTGATGGAAAAGAATTCATCTAAGTGACGGCTAATGATATTGCCCTTATTTTGTGAGGGACTACATATGTCACCCTCCAGGAAATGAGAAAGGACATTCAATACATTTATCCCCCAAGAAGTAGCTGAGAGGAACCCCTTCTTTTCTTACAGGCATTGTGTTGCAGCTATCAAAGGGTATGTACTGTCTACATTCTGTTTATCTTTATCTGTCTATAAGCAGAAGCTTTGATCAAAACAAAGTGGAGAATATTTCTTTAAATACATTAACATTAAACCTCCTTAATAAAAGAATTCTCCTTATATAATTTGTGACTCTTAAAATACATCCCCAGTCTCTATTTAACTGTCATTTAAGCCAATTATATTTTAGTCACTGTAACAGAATTTGTGCTGAGGATCTTCAGATCTGACTTAGAATTAATTTGGTTATAATAAGATGGTAATTTTAAGCAATATATAATTTTTTTAAAAAAGCAAAGACTCATACTCTCTTAACAAAGAACTAACCTCATCTTTGCCCCTAAGTTACTGAAGAGAGAGGTAGATAGATCCCAGTAGGGTTTCATTGAGGCAATACAGGTCTTGTTGGAATACCTTTACTTTAACATGCCTTGATATATCAGTTTTTAAAATGCATCATTCCTCAAAACCACACAAAAGCCATCACTTCAAAAGCGTCTGATTAGTCTGAACAAAATCAAGGGCATGTGAGATAGCTGCCATTTAGTTCAGCCAAAGCAATCCATGCCAACTGCAATAAACCCATCAAACTGTCATAGAGTCAAGCTGTGAGAAAAAGACGATGGTGATTACATACAATAGTTTCCTTGGGTGGTTTTATAATTTCAATTTTTCAAACATTTCAAGATTTTCAATACTTACAGTAGCAATCCTTTAGTATAGAATATTTTCCCCGGGAGTTACTATCAACAACTTAGCCTATTGGTTTTTTTCCCCATCATTGAATCAAGCATATAAGCTCCATATAAGCTCATCAGACAAGAAACATTGTGATTACAGTTGTATATAAATTATTTAAAGAGATCGAGCCAATCAAAACATATATTTAAGTACCTATTTTCTCTGATATGTGCATATAATTCCCATTAAAAGGACACAGGTACAGTTGAGAAGCCTGAAATGCAACCTATACCTAAAATTAAAACAACATTCCTTCCTTCACCCTGAAAGCCAGTGACCCTCTGGAAAAGTAAAAAAAAAGGGAAAAGGAGACTTAGTGGTCATGTTCTAAGACATACGATGTAAATTGAAAAATGCATTGTGCTCATTATGAAAATCACAAAGCATAGAGAAAAATGACATTCAAGATACAGGAAATTTATGACAAACTATTTAAATTGTTCTTTCAAAACCACTACACTATTTATAAGAATACTTCAAGCAGATGGAGTATTGGAACCTCAAGATGTATTTTCCTCTGCACAGACGTATTTTATGCAGCACAAATGCTGTTGGGAACTTTGCCGCACACTGCATAGAGTATAACGCTAGTGAAGGACAGAGGGGCACAACATTGTGATTCTCTGCTCTACAAAGCTCTTAGATTAGCACTATGTTTAAACAAGCCACTGTCAGAGCTCAGAGCAAGACAAAGACAGTAATGAGGATACAATTCAGGAGCCTTGCCTAGAATGCATCTTGCTGGGCTTATTACTTAGCTGACTAAAATACATGTCATCTCAACCTTGAACACATAGTGGCTGTGTCAGAACACTGACCTATGTTTGTGATGTAGACTTAAAAATGTCATATTCCCTTTCTGCCAGGCACCACTCATAACCTGCCTTTAATATGATTTACTAGGACATGATCTATAAGTTGTAATAAGATCTATGAATAGTCATGTAAGAAAAAAGCATTTTTTTTCTGTGTGATTTTTTCAGATTTTATTTTCTAAATGAGTTTGAGGGCAGAAAGAAGTTTCTAATGATTAAGGCTGTGTGACCTTAAGATGGTTGGACTCTAGCCTGCTAGGATGTAAACAGATACACAGATGCAGCTGATCTCTTCCTTCTGCTGAGCACTCTTGTGCTGATGAGAGTTCTTACAAAATGAAAATTGTAGAAAAATTACCCAAAGGTATTATGGAGAGTAAGGATAGTTATACTCAACAAACACTTAAGCACCAATTTCCTTCTAATTAGTATGGTTTCAACCATATTCCTGAGCTACCATCACAGAGGAAGAAATTTGTTCCAATTTTAGTTCTGGGTAGGTGAGGGTAGGGATGGTAAAAAATTTGCCTCAGTTCAGACATTTATGTCTATAAAAAAGATAAATAGCACAAGACAAATCCACCACCTTCAAATATTTCATAATGAGCAGTGCTATTATTAATGAAAGCAGTAACTTCTCAGAATCATATAACATTACCATGCAACCAACAATGAGCTGAAAACATACCAAGTGCTATATGGGCATTCCATTGTAAAAAAAGAGTGAGACAGTGGTGAGAAAGTAAAACATACACAACAAGTACTTCCATATAAGCAGGGCTAATAATTTCTCTGTCTGAATTATCTGACTCCTCCTGGACCATAGTCAGTACTACATCAGAGCTTTGATTGCTTATACCATGTCTTTCTATTTTATTTTTTTCCTCCTTGCTATCCTTTTCACAGAATCACAGAATGATTGAGGTGGAAGGGGCACACAAGCATCATTGAATCAGACTCCTGACGCTGAACAGAACAGCCCCAAGAATCACACCATGCCTGAGAGTATTGTCCAAATGCTGCTTGAGCTCTGTCATGTTGGTGCTGTGACTGCTTGCCTGGGGAGCCCGTTCCAGTGCCCAGCCACTCCCTGGGTGAAGAACCTTGTCCTAATATTCAACCTCCCCTGACACAGCTTCAGGCCCTTGGGTCCTGTCACTGGCCACCACAGAGAAGGGATCAGTTCCTGCCCCTCTTCTTCCCCTCACAGGGCAACCGTAGAGTTCACTGAGTTCTCTTGTCAGCCTCCTATTCTGCAGGCTGAACAGACCAAGTGACCCCAGCTCTCTTCATATGGCTTCTCCTTAAGGCTCTCCAACATCTTTGTTGGTCTCCTTTGGAGACCCCTGTCACCTCAGGGCACTGAAACCTCCTCGTTTCCTCATCTGCGTTGGAGACATAGGCAAAGAATGCATTGAACACTTCTGCCTGGTCCCTGCCCCTGTTTGGGAGGTGGCCATCCTCATTCTGTAACAGTTCTTTTTACACTGCCTATTGCCATTAATATATTCGAAAAACTCTTTTTATTGTCCCACACATTCCTGGCAAATTTTCTTGCTTATAAAAGCTTTACCAGATTATGACATTTCTACTAGAAATCAGAAATATGCGTAAAGTATTATAAAAAGAACCAGTAACTGAATTATTTTTGTGGGGGATGAGGAATATGATGAAGAACTCCTTAAAAATATGCTTTAAATAGACCTTTGAATCTTGTTTAAGTTTCTGCCTTGTATTTTTAATTTGTGATAACTGTTTTCTCTTTTTCTGTTTATCAGCTTTCCTAAAGTTTTCACACATTTAAGACATTAATCTCTGATTCTGTTATTGCTGTTGTATTTTTTCAGTGACATTATACAACATTATTTAACATTTACATCGATTGAAGAAAAACACATTGAGTAATAATTTGAAGAAGGGTCTTTACAATTTGTATATTCTTTTTCTTCCCTTTCCCACTTTTCATTCTATTCTATTTTAGTGATCTATAAGTAACACAAAACCATGAAACTATTACATTTAATGCCAAAAGATTAATGTTGTCATCATATTGCAAAAGTCCCATACCTTCTCAGTGATTTCTCATGGGCATTTCCTCACAGCACTGACTCCTTTACAGCCAACAAACTGCATCTCTCCTCGCTCAGCTAACCCAATCTTTTGTGGCACTCGTCTTCTTATTGGACACAGCTGTGGCCTATTAAGAGCAGGCCTGTTCCTAATCTTTGGTGATTAGAGCTGCAACTCCTCAGGTGTGAGACTGCCTTCTGCACTATCTTTATTTTTTTACATTCTATCCCTCCACAGATTAATAAAATAAGAGAGAGCTGGCATCTAGGCTCTTCTACTATTTGACAAATAAGCTTTGAAGGCAAGAATTCTGTATGATGGAGATGCAATTTTTCTAGTTTGTCAACATTTTAAAGCAATTACACTCAAGACTGGATAAGTACAAAAACATTTATTTTAAAATATTTTAAACAGTTAGAATTTAAGAGGAATCATTACCTGATTTTTCCTTCATTACATGAATGAGATTTGATAAAGCTAGTTTCCCACTTTGGTTCTGATCTTATTATGTAAATAATTTAAAAAATTATATAGCTATTTTAATTCTCATTACTTTTCATTTAGAATAAGCACTTTCAATGTCTTTACATTTTTTTAAAAGAAAAGCACATGACGTTTATATGTGTTGCAAATAAATAAACAGCAATTAACATTCATTGCAAATACCGAACTCTAGATTAGGTATTTGCAATGAATATACCTAATCTAGAGATAGGTATTTGCAATAAATGTTAATTGCTGTTTATATATATCTGCAAATACCCTTAACATACAAGCATTCTTAATAACTGCTTTAAAAAACAATCAAAATAAGATTTTACTAATTTTCCAGTTCTCAATATAAAAATTCCAGAATCTTAGATTTAAAAAAGAACAAAGACTAATTACTGGCATAACATACACATATTTTATATGTAAGAACAAAATAGTATATAATACTTTATAAAAACATCTCTAAATTGGCTTTGGTTGCATTATATGTCTCTTCATAGGTTTGGATTTTTCATTTCACTGTGAAAGCTCATGCCATCTATACTGAAAAGGCCAAGATGAAGGAAAAATGAAGATCTAGGATTTGACAAGACTGAAGTATCTGAAAGAATATATACAACATTAGAACAGGCTTTCAACCTAGCAAAGAATTTTTTTTTCTGTTCTTGGGTCTCGCAAAAATTCACAGTGGCATGAGTTTAACACAGCTGAAGCCGTGTTAGGTCAGTCTGCATTTGTTATGTCTGTTCAGCACATCCCTGTGTGTTTATACATATTAATATATGTATATATGAGATATACATTTTTATCACACTTCAGAAGGGACAGGAAAGGAAGGAGAGGTGATGAAGAGTATGTACATGTAGTTATGTACATTTGGGGGTGTTTCAATTGTCTAGAGCTTGATGGTGCTCTAGGGCCAATAAGGCTTGGTGGTGGTGTGTTCCAGACCACTCAACCAGGGTGAAGGTGCAGATGAAATGTTCTATAAGCAGCTGGGAGAAGTCTCACAATTGCTAGCCCTTGTTTTTGTGGAAGACTTCCAATTTAATAGATGTCTGCTGGGAATACAACATGGCAGAAAGAAAGTGGTCTAGGAGGTTCCTGGAGTGCGTGGAAGAAAACTGCCTGACACAGCTGGTGAGGGAGCCAACTAGGAAGGCTTGCTTGTGACCAGAGATTGAATTGTGGGTGATGTAGTAGTTGAAGGCCATCTTGGGCACAGGGACCAAGGAATGATACAGCTTTCGATCCTTGGAGATGGAAGGGGCTCAGCTGAACTGCCACGTTGGACTTTTGCAGGAATATTTTAGCCTGTTTAAGAAACTGATTGACAGAGTCCCTTGGAAAGCAGTCCTTGAGGGCAAAGGGGTTGTGGAAGGCTGGGTATTCTTCAAGAAGAAAACTTAAAGGTGCAGGAGCAGACTGTCTCCATGTAGCAAAAGACAAGCCAGTAGGGAAGAATGTTTTCACTGAACAGAGGTCTTTGTCTAGAACTGGGGAAAAAAAGAAGTGTTTGTGACTTCAGGAAAATGGGGTAGATAACTCAGGAGGACTATAAGGATATCATGAAGTTATGCAGGGAAAAGAGGGGAACAGCCAAAGCCTAGCTAGAACTTAATCTGGCTACTTCCGTAAACAACAACAACAACAATACTATAAATCAATTAGCAACAAAAGAAGAGCTAAGGAGAATCTCTATCTTTATTAGATGGGGAGGGAAACACAGTAACAAAGAAAGAGGAAAAAGCAGAGGTACTTCCATGTCTTTGCCTCAGTACTTAATAGTAAGTCCAGCTGATCTTAGGGTACCCAGCCTCCTAAGCTGGAAAACAGGGAAAATGAGTGAAGACAACGTAATTCAAGATGCAACGATAGTGTGTCAAAGTAGTGTAGCAGGTCACTCAAGTCTATGGGACCAGAGGGCACCACAAAAGGGTACTGAGGGAGCTAGCTGAAATACTCACTTTTTTCCAACCTAGCTAATTCTATAGCTTTGCAATTAGAATAGTATTTTGTACGTGACTATCTCAACAAAATAAGTATTTTGTGTCTCTTGTCAATCACTTTTTTATAAACTCCCCTTCTCAGGAACAACAAATGCAAGAATTTTTAAAACAGTTATTTGAAAAAAAAAAAGACATAAATATGCCAAATTTTATTTATGGATTATATGCTGATGTCAAGAAAATCCTTCCAGTTTAGTATCACCAGATTTATGTATGTACACACTCTGGTTTGTTTTAGTGAATTTCCACCCTACCTGCTCTGAAATTGTGAACAGAAATACATGTAGGGAAGCATGGAGTGCAAGTCTCCAAAGTCTTTGACATTCCTTAATCATTCAACTTTGCACAGAGCAAATGGAAATAGGGTGTATTTTAGCAAACCACATATGTTGAATTTTTAAACAGAGGGCACTCTTCACACTATATGTATGGATGACTGTCAGCAGTGCAAGGGCAGGAATGAATAAGCCCCCTGGTCTCAGAAGAGAGGACTGGCAGAATGCCCATAGTTAGAATTCTTTCTGACAAGTATTTCCCCAAGTTCAATTTCATAGAATAGGCATGTCTAATACATTTTTAAAAATTATAAAAGAAAACAATTACAATGCTATATTACAGGTAATCCTGCAGCAAAACCAACTGTCTTCCTCCAAATGAAATGCAAGTGATTGTTACACCTGAACTATCAGGAGGTCTACAGGTTTCATATTAGGTTGAGATATTCCAGTAATAAAAAGCACAAGTCATAGAGTACCTTCCATTCACTTCACTAGCATCACAGTTTGGCTCAGGAGAACTGGGTGAGCAATGAGAGCAAAGAGGAAGTTTTCTTTTTATGAAGCACATTTTAATACGCACAGTACAGCGTGTAGGGTTGCTAGAAGTGCTTCTGCAGGGGGTGGCCACAGTGGGCTGCACTGGCTAACCTCTCTGGAGCTGGGATAAGAAGGTACAAATTAGACCACTTCTACCCCCAGCTGTTCTAATCGAGGATGGTGCTGGTGCAGAACTGACCTCAGAATTAGGGAACTGTGACTAGCTTTCTGTACTGATGAAAGGGATTATGTGACATGGATGCTCATGATAGCAGGGGACTGTGGTTAATGGCAGGAAGCAAAAATCCAGCCACTCAATTGGGCCTGTGCCTGTCTCTTTAGGCTGCAAGACACAATATGTAAAGAAAACCTGTGAAAACATTTTGTACATGCACAGTATGATTATGATTCAAAGATAATTATAGCTACTTTACTACAAGGTCTCTGAGAAATTTTGCTCAAAAAACCTGACTTTTCTATCAGTGTCACTTTAAAACAGGCCCAAGTTCACAAAATTCTGATAATGCCATCTTCAGAGCATTAAAAAAATACTTATTTTAAATTAAAGTTTCTTAATATTAATTTTCACTACAATGAATGTACTGTGTTTACCTTTTTTTAGAGAGGATTTGTGCTTCTGTAATATACTGTGAAGACCTGTGGTCTACTTTATCTCTGGATACAACTTCTCTGACTGCAGAAAGGATTATATTTCCTACCACGGATACATTGAAGACATCAAGAGTGACAGAGTTTGTAAGAAAGAAACAAACAAAAAAATCACAGAAAATGTGGGTAATCTGATTAAATTGTTCATAGTGCCACTGGAATAGAAGTGCAAGAAACACAAATACTTTTGATACAATTTTGCAGCCTGGAACACTTCGTATAGAAAGGAAGCAAGTTCAAAACACTATTTCTTTTAACAAATACATGTACATTTTCTTTATTTTTTTTTCTTGCATTTTTGTGTTTTCTTTGAAAAAAACCCAGGGCTTCCAGTTTGGAGCAGAATAATTTAGAAAGAAAACTATATTTAGAGGCAGTTTATGCTGCTGATGGAGTACCTGATCTCATGACTGAGAAGAAATACTACTGCCCCAGGAATGAACATTACCCCGCACCTCATTCCTTGCCACCTCCGTGCTTGTCCCCTGACACCAAGGGACCTGTTGGATGGGCCCAACCAGCTGCATCTGCTCAGTGCCCACCATCAGTAGCCCCACTCTGCTCCCCATGACAAGAACCACTATTTTTCTATCAGTAAAAGAGCATGGAAATAGCAGAAAATTTGTATACTGCAGTCAGCTTAGTAGTGGTGTCAGCCTGGCAATATTGTAAAACTTTCACTTGAGTTAAGCGGATCCTCCCCAGTTCAGCTTTCATGATGTATGGTGACTAAAACCTGCTCCTGTTGTGTGCAAGTTCAATTTGCCTTTAGGCACAGAAGGCTTACTAAGATTTTGTAATACTGCTAGCAAAGGTAGATAGGTGCTGCAGGGAAAGTCCAAATCAAATAGGTCTAAAAGATCTACTACTCCTTCTCAGCATGAAATGATAATCAGGATATGTCATTCCTGCACCCTTCTTAGTTTCTGTGAAGAAAATGGTTTGAATACATGAGCAGAGAGCAAAAGAAGAGGTTTTCACACCTTTGAACATATTGGCCTCCAAAGGCACAGGAATAACCTGACTGCCACAATACTTAGCAAAAAAAAAAAAAAAAAAATTACAGTTGGAGAGTTTTAGAGCCTCTGAAATCATATCCTAGAACACTAACTTTTTTACCTCACAACTCTTCCAGCTTTGTGTTATTAGATGGGGAGTAGCAGTAGTTCAAGCTTCCCTCTGCAGCATTATATCCCAGTAATATTCTGGCTGCTAACAAGAAGGTAGAATATAGATTACAGTACTTCCCATTAACATAAATCTAGCAAAACATATTTTTCACTGGCAAAGATTTTAGGAGAGCACAAAAATAACCCCATATAATTAAAACACCCCCATACAGTTTTGTGCAAAGTGCAAAACAATCAGTGTTTCTCTTGCAAAGAAATAAGAACATAAAAAGGAATTAAAAATATAAAAAATAAATTTTATATGCATTTTTGTTTCAAGAATTTGTTTACTACAGCTTACAAAACAGTGGCTTTTCAAACTGTTGCTAAAAAGCTTAATGAAAATTTTTTGTGTTAATCAGAATTGAGATTTTAAAATATCTTTCATATTAAAATGAAAAGTATTTTAATGGGAGCCTAGTAAGACCTACTTATATGAAATCAGTACCTCTTCTTTGAAAACTCACTTTGGAAAAGAATATATTTAATCATCATTCTTTCAATGCAATGAGAGACATAATTATAGAACAGATCTATAGTCAAAAGATTCAATCTTAAAGGTTTATATTCCTTGCATTATGCTGACTATTCAACTTGGAGGAATTGTGTTAATTATGATTATGCACTATGTAGGCCCTGACAGTAGACAGATATTTTACTGTAAACTGCTGTCATTCATGGCCATAGTGAAGGAGAACTACTGAGTACTGCTGCAGTGACAGTTTACTGAATGTAATAAACTTTTGGTCCAACCAAGGGACTTCTCATTTCCTCATGTTACCTCTAGAAAACATTACTAAAAAACATAATGGATTATTAGAAGACAAAAGTAAAAAAGATGATTGCATGTAAATTCTCTTGTAGGAGAAAAGAATACACAGCTTTTGATTGATATCAGTGAATACTAAGATTGCTTTGCAGGTGTTTTTCTGTTATTTCCAATACAATGGAAAGATATCTGATTTCTCACATATGCATTGTTAACATATTTAGTTTAACATATTTAAGTTAAAATGAGATTAAAGATCTTCTGCAGCTATTCAGTGGTAATAGGACAGGTCTTATATATGTTAGTCTCCTATTTAGAGCTATATATAATATTTTTGTTAATATTGCTATTTTGGGATGTTTTAATTTTGGAGCATAATTATCATTGATCAGCAGTTCTGCAAGATCTTTTTTTTTTAACTGAGAACACTGAAAAAATGTGTGTTTCTCCAGATGGAAGATACCAAAGATCCATTCATAATATTAAAAAGTTTCAGAAACACATTTAAAACATCATATGGTTTGTATTTGGATTGCCTTATTTAAGAGCAATTAATCCTTGGATATCTACAGAGGAACAAAACAATGCTTTACATTTGAACTCGAAGAAAAAAAGTGTGTCTGTATGTACTGTGAACCTTTGAATTTTACAATGCTAAAATATCATTAATGTGAGCTTTGAATTTATTCAGGTTTTGAAATATTGATTGATGAGTTGATTGACTTGTTTATTTTTTAGCAAAAAAAAAACCCACACAACTCCTTTAGGCAGGTGGGTCTTTTCAGTCATTTACTGTAAAAGTGCAACATAATGACAACTCCATGCTGTATCTCCAAATTCATACAGTTGAACATTTCTTTTGCACCATATCTGATACGGTGTGTAGGTCCTTCAGGTTCTCTCATTGTGATATTCTACAGAGAAAGTAATCATTTGAGCCACTCATGTGATAAACCAGCACTTGAAACACTCAAATGTCAAGTTGTTTTCATCACATCGACAGCAGGTCTTAGACTTAATCTTTCCTTGGTTTATGCCGCTGCTTTGCCTTTACTTTGCTGCAAAATGTGAAACCGCCGTGTATATGCTAATGGAACTGCCTTGCCCATTAGTTCTCCAATTTCATCTGTATTACCCTTCACCTGTTAGTGAACAAGGCAATGGTGCATATTATTCTCCCCTCGATGCACATCCCATTAGACTTAGTGGAGAATACACCCCCCTTGTGTGTAACCAAGATGAGATTCATAGAGATTTCCATTTGTGTTTACAAGAGCATTGTTTCTTTAGTATAGAATCTGTGCTTTTTATATTCATACAAGACTCACAGACTGAGAGCTTGGATCTGATTCCAGCTTCTCTTAAGCTCAAAGACTTGTGCATTCATAGTTATGGCTACCTTCTACTACCTCCAGAATATGCAACATTCCTTCCAATGACATAAATGAATTTTCAAGTAATACGGATTACTTTTCACAAAGTCCTTTGCTACAAATTGAAACCACGTGAACACATGCTTTTAACAGTCAATATATTTTCAAATGCAAGATTGCACTAAATAAATTTTCTATAGATATAACTTAATGTATATTTCTGTTCATATAATTGTATGTGAAATTTTGAATTAAGTTAGTTAGCAGTCTGATAAGTTCAATTAAAGTTGATGATATTGCATTGTACTTTAAATACTGCTGTGAATTAGCACTGAATGCTTTCCAAAACAACATGATATAATATGATGAAAAAAACAATTATGCTTTAAAATGGATAGAGAGCAATTGACAACGACATTATGTTTAAGTTCTGTTCTTTGATGATAGCAGATAGTACAAATAATCTTTTCTATACTTTGGGGTTTGAAAGTCAGTGCTATGAAGAGATACCTTAACTTTATTTTGAACAGCCTCTAAAATCTAAGTCGCTATTAGCGACATCTTATATTTTCAATGTCATGCTGAAATTCAGAAATCTAAATTGTTATCTACAAATCTCTGAAACCAAGAGAAGTGTAATCAATTCATTTTACCTGTGGTTGGACACTAGAAGACGTGCTAGATTTTCAGTCCTCTTTCTAGAACTCTCCTCTTGCTAAAATATTCAGGTGACCCCCTGGAGAAATGCTATACTGTGGCTAATTTGAACCTGTTTACATTAGAAAGTGAAAGAACTTTTTGTATCCTGTTAGTCACAAACATTTCCTAGTCTCATCCTGTCACTTCCCCATGGGGGTTCCTGGTGCCATTTTTGAGTGTACAACACCAGTTCTGTTGAATGGCTATGCTGATTGCTTGCTTCATCCTTTTCATCTTTGATTAAAGTCTGAATACAGAAATTTTTTTACACAGTGCAGTTTCAATTCTATAGGGACTATATAAATTCAGAGATAATCTGAATTCTAAATTTAATGTTCAGCAATTGCAATCATGGAGGAAATTCCCCCATAAAGTACAGCATATTCAATGTATTTTTGCTGACCAAAGAACCAGAAATTTCTTATGTATTCTGAAAAGTGTTTATAATTGGATTTGTAATCTAATGTCTTTGACTGAAAGCTGACTTCAAAATGTGCCCTCAGCATTAATGCAATTTACTGAAATTAAGTTTAGAAGAGGTATTATAAATGATTTTAAAAAAAACAAGATGAATTGTAATTTGCGATGTAAGAGTATATTCATTTTGAATTGCACTATTCTGGTTTGAATATTTCTAAAATGTCATAATCTGGGGATTTCATTTTTTTATTAAAGCCATAAACATTCTGGCTAGACTTTCTAATTCCAGATTTACAGATATAATAATGTTTAACGAAAAATAACAGCAAACTACATGCCATTTGAATGAAGCTTAAAGATTGTTTCTCAGCATTTGGACAGAATACTTACTTCAGGTTTACAAGTATTAGGAATCTGCAAACACAGCTCTGAAATACCTAATGAGTTCTCAGTGACCTAGAAAATGCAGTGTGTGGAAAGCAGCTTGAAATAGTGAGGTCTCTTCAGAGAGCAGCAAACAACCATTTTCACAGAATGATAATATGGGTGTATTTGTCTCTGTGAAAGAATTAAATACCCACTCTCTCAATTAACGTTGCATTGAACGGAATTAGGAAAGCAAATTGAGAAACTGTCTCACAACAGTTTTTATATTTGTGAATTCCCAGTACTCTTTTCTGAGTGACTAAGAGAGAGCTTCATGCTTCAATAAAAAAAGAGTGTATAGCCTGATCTTCAAAGAGAGGGAAAGAAGGAAAGTAGAAGACGGAGGAACGAGACAAGCTGGGGCATATCTGCACGAATGCCTGCAGACAGGCCTTGGGTAAATGTGGCCTAAAGATCCAAGTGACTGCATGTGAGAGAACTCCAAGAAACTGTGTAGTAATGCAGTGCAAAGCTCTCAGATCATAAGACCAACTGAGATTCCTTTTTAAAAGTTGCACAAGTTCTTTTTAGCCACATAAAATTTTCTATTAATACAGTTTGAACAGAAAACTGTTCAGCATCCCCAAATGAGAAACTGCATTTGTTTTCCTATTTGTTTGTCTGGATTAAGACTAATAATTTTTTTTTCTGGAACTAGTCATCTAGATCAAGTAAGTTAGTTTATGTAAATAGTGAATTGCCTAACAGTTGGAAAAAAGATCTGAATTAAGTGTGGAAATACAGCAATTTAATGTCCACCTTTGAGAAGTTATTTATGAATTATTAGTTTCCTTGACTTTTTTGGCTGACGTAATTATTTTTAGTGCAGCAATATGTTTAGCAAATTTATATTTGAGAGAAAAATACTTAAAGTAAACTGGAAATAAACACACCATTTCATTAAATTAGTCATTATGCATGAATAGGCTAAATAAAAGAATAGATTAAATATTTCCATGATAGAGAATGAGATCACTACATTCAGATCTTGAAGGAATGGGTACAAGGGAGACTTTTTAATCCATGCAATAGAGACGAAGAAGGCAACAATATAACAGACTCCTCCGAACAAAGCATATATATGAAAAACTGAACACTACAGACATCTTACTGTTTCTAGCTAATAGAAGAGGTTAGCAACAGCAAAACTGAGAATTTCTGAAGAATTACAGAATTTCTGAAGAATAATTACAGTTCAGAATATGAATTTCCCCATCTGCTTTTACAAGTAGGGATGAGTTTTACATAACGAATAAAGGAGAATTAGAAGATAAAGAGCTTTATTAAATTGCCTAGAAAGAAGGTTGAAGATCCCTTGCCAGATTTAGGAAAGCAAACCTGTAGATCCAAACAAGCTCAAAAACTGAAACTTCAAGCAGGATTTGGGCTCCATTCAGTACACTGAATACACACAAATAGTAACAACTAGCTTTTTGTCCAACAGGAGTATGTCTACTAGAGGTTTTACAAGGCAAGATGGCTATAGGCCAAGGGGGAATGATTTTAGAGTGAAAGAAGAGAGTTTAATATTAGATGTTAGGAAGCAATTCTTTACTCAGAAGCTAGTGAGCACAGGAACAGGCTGCCCAGAGAAGTTTTGAACACCCCATCTTTATTCAAGACCAAGTCAGATGGAGCCCCGATATAGTGGGTGGTGTCCCAGCCTGCTCATGGTGGTGTTTGGGGGGGTCTAAAAGTAGAGGATTTTTGAAGTCTTTCTAGTTGTTTTTTAAATAATTCTATGTTTCTCGGTTAATTATTTCCTATTTTGACCAGAATTAAATTCTATACTTTCCAAAAAGGATAAGCAAAGCTAAAACAGGCACAATATAGAATCTGCTCAGGCAGAAGTAATTGAGAGTGCTTATGACTACATGTGCTTCTATTCTACTACACAGGACTGGGGATTTAAATGTGAAACATATAGGCAGCCCAATAAAAGCTTCCTTCCAGAAAATTTCAAGCTTGTTTAACCAAGATATTCTTCTTGGTGAAGAAGTAATTTATGCTTGAAATACTTGGAAAAATAAAAACTTAGGTCATAAGTTTAGTCAACAGACTTGAGTATGCAGCTACTGCCATTTGGTATTTGGAAATTTTACCAAATTTAAAGTTTCATGAGCAAGACCACAGTACAAGTTCTTCCAGCCAATGATTTTGTCTTTTACTGTGGCCAAAGATATATGCAGATTGTACAGGTATAAGAACAGATTTAGTAGGAAACTATGGTTTCATGATAATATGGTGAATCACTAGTAAGGGCTGCAATTTTCATGATAAGCCACTCCATTTTTCTTGGGTTACATCTTGGGTTCTGTTAATATCAATGTCTAAGTCAAATACCTCCAAACAGATAAACAGATATCAATTAACAACAAAATTGAAAAGGTTAGGCGAATAAAAAGTATTTTATAAAATCCTGAAAAATATATTAATAAATATGATTTTAATATTGCTATGCTAATACTATGTGGAGAAGTACAAGTAGTTGCTGTGAAATGGATTTCTGAAACTTTCAGTTCCCCAAAATTCTGCATAATAATATACGGTCAAAGTATGGACAATATCTTAAATATAAAAGATGATAAATCACACAAAATAAATATCCTGTAAACATAAAAGTACATTCCATGAATTTCAATTTTGCAGGCAAAAAGCACCCAATTGAAGAATCACACTTAAAAAACTATAATTATGGAAAAAGGCATTTAAACTCTTGATTTCAAACCATCAGAGGATGATTATTTACTTCCATAAACTCAAATAGCCTGATGCAAAGCCCCTCTTTACACAGCCTAGTTCTTGAAATTAAGTATTAACTATAGAGTAGTGGTACAAATAGGCAATCTTTGAAAAATTGTTATATTTTCATAGCCTGCATGGAACAGAGAAAACAGCACACTTTACATCTTGAGAGTACACAGAAATCCCTCAGCAATACTCAGGACTGCAGACACTTGTCTCAGCTTCAGCAGAAACGTAGGTCCACCTCACAGGAACACAATGACCATAATAGTACCCATCACAGAGGCTATTCTCCTCAATTGTACAGGCACAGTGAAACCATGGGGCCAAATCCGAGCTTTCAAATGGCTCTAAAATTGCAATAGATGGGAAATGTTTGTGCCATAATTTAAAAGCCAAGGAAGGAATGGCTGCCCTGGTGTCAAGACAGCATGTATACACTATTAAAACTAAAACATCTCACCTGGAAAACTGAATTGCTTTCTTTGTTAGACATCAGGCTGCACTAACAACTCTGATATTTTCCTGTTATCAGGGATCTTTTATGGAAGTACCAAATCAAACTTTAAAACTTTCTAATGAAGGTCAGAAAACAGGCAGTGTTTTTTTGTAGGAAGGGTTTAATAATATCCTTCTGGTACATGCTGATATAATTCTTCTGTTAGAGAATTGAAAAATAAAAGTAACATTGTCATTATAACCCCAGTCAGCATAAATTATGGAAAATTATGCTGAAATATGTCTTGTGTAAGCTTCTCACTGTGAAATAGTATCCTTCTTCCTCGTGAAGATTTCACGAATCATGTTTTTCAGGCTTTTCAAGAATAAATTTAAGGACATTTATTGAAAAGAAGCTACAGAGGGCAACTAAGAGAAGTAAATCTCGACAGACACTGTGGGAATTACAGCATGGAAATTATTTAAAGATACCACATTGGAAAAAAAATCCCAGGTGCATATTGCCAATCAAAAAAGGGTTAAAGAGGTTATGACAAAGAAGGAATTACACTTCAAATACTTGAAATCTTATTAGAATGAATAAAATAAAAAGAACAATGAACTCTGGCAGATTAAATGTAAAAGCAAAACCAAACAGTCTCAAAATTGAGTTTGAGGAGCAACTAGTAGAAAAGATATTCAATAATAATAGCTCTTTCTTAAAATGCATCAGGAGAAAGACACATTCCGGGGATTCTGTAGCACCAGTTTATGAGGATGGTACAAAAGAACTGCCAGACAATCTAAGGTCATTCCAGGAAAACTAAGTTAATTCCCTACATTCATTGTGGAAGAAATCAGGAACAATCCCTTGCTAGCAACTGACAGGGAATCATCAGGGGATCTGACATTACATAGATTGTAGAGTTTATTAGAGAATACAGTGACAAAAAATGAAAGGCAGTAAATACCTCAGGCCAGATAGTATTCACTCAGATTTTCTAAAAGAACTCAGAGGTGACTTGTATGTACTAATAAAATATCTTCCTTAAATCTTCCCTGATTACAAAGAAAATGAGGGAAGGGAGGAGAAATTTGATGAACTGCATATCTATATGTAATCCTGATGTCTGTGCCAGGTAAATGAATAGTCTGATTAATGGTCACATGAATAGAAGTTTCCTACTTGGAAAGCATAACTTTGGCAATCCCTGAAGCTCTTTTGAAGAATCATGGAGCATGTGCGTGATCCATTTGAGGAACAGAGTGGTCCAGTTGAGATAGCATTAATCTCCAAATGACTTCTAACACAAAAGGCAAGTTAAGGTTTTCTTAATTAGAAAGTGCCCCAGGTAATAGGAACAGATCAGGATGAAACACAACAAACATCACCTTACTAATTTCATAGCACCCAAATGAACTGTTCTCCCATGCCTTGAACATTTTGTGTCTCCCCATCTCAGAAATTTCGGAAATGTTCAGATAGGAGTTCAGTAGCTATCAAAATGGTGGCAGCATGGTTTTGTGAAGAAGAACAACATAGGTTAAGGTCCACTTATCTGTTAAAAGATGCATTTATGTGGGTTTCAGAAGTCTTATTGAGATAGTGGATAGGGACTGGTCATTTCTTAAAAAAACTAGGGACCAGTAATGAAACTAGAAGATACACTTGAAAGAAAAGGAGAGAATACTTATAAAAGGCACTGCTAAGAAAGGCTATACATATGCAAAGTCTTCACGGACTTGAGGGGAGACTGGAAAAAAGAGACAAAAGAAAGACCCACAAATAAGACGACACACACATACAACCACATCTATCTCTGTACAGTTCTAAGCATGAAAGAATTGGTAATTGGAAGAGTATTAGGGAATGAATGACAGGTCTTGCATAGCTCTCCTCCCTTGTGTATCTATCCCTGACCCCTCCGAGTGACAGACTCAGAGGTTAGACAGAACTACTGCCTGCTCTGCTGTGGCTATTGCTGTATTCTGAAGAGTTAAAGCACTTCCTGAAATGTGCCATATTGGAAAGGAAACAACCTGTATTATCCTATGCAATTTACATGGCTACCAGCTTCTCTGTTTCTTGCAGGCTAATTCTCAGGTCGGAGACATCAAATGGCAATCTCGGCTTTCTTTAATATGCAAGTAATTCCATTAACAGGAAGTGTTTTATTTTGTTAGTTACTGTATTCCAATGATTTGATATGCCAAATTCTTTTAGGTCCTTACTCCCTTGGACAGCTGCGTAAGTCTTACAATTGCTTGCATAGCTGAGCTATTATAATTGTACAAATATTATCTATTTGATTTTGGGGAAGTTTTAAAAAGTAATTGTCAAACAATGATTATGTTCTGATTAAATAAATACTACTATTGCAGCACTAGTTAGGGCCTAATTTATGCCATGAATAATTTGTTACTATATCTATCATCTCAAACCTCTTCACATATCTGATGGAAATCCATCCTTTTTTTGAGTGTATTCGACATTTTTTCTAACATTATTTTATGACCATTACAATTACTCACAATAGCGTATTACTTTATTGCTGAAAATGGCAACATGTATTTATTCAGCTTCTTACTTTAAAATCAGCAGGGTATCATTTACTTTATTAATCAAATCCAACCTTGAGGGTTATAGCCACCAGTTTCAAGTTTATTTAATTGCTGCTACTCAGAAAATGAGAACTTAGTAATTCAGTTACATTTACATTTTTGATGAGTTGCTCTTTTACATACCTCATTATATTTGGAAAGAATAGATATTTTTGTCCTTTCTCACTGCATATAATATATTTTACAGTATTCTAAATGCTTTTGAAATTTTATTTGTTAAATACATACTAAGTGTAAAAATTAAATACCAGATTTAGGAACTAAGAACAAAACATTCAAAGGTCAAATTTTTCAGGGAAGTTCCTAAAGCATCTCTGACATAGACATCAGAGTTACAACAATTTCTTCTCAGAAGGGAAGAATCTTTACTAATATAAAATAATAGAAAATAGCTAAGATTTATTTCCTTAGACTTTTCTTCCCAGTACTGTTGGGTGCTGAAACACCCATCAAGGGCACTTCCAATTTCTCCCAGATTTCCTGCAATTTATAAAACAGTTCCCAAATTACCGATACGGGTAAATAAGCCTACACAAAACAGAAGAAACTATGGCTACATCTTCATACTAGTGTGATTCCATAAGAGTAGATTTGTACAGTTCAGCAGTGGATACTGAGACCCCATCACACATTTTACATATTTCAGGCTCTATTATGGACTACCTGCGTCTTTTGTCTTGACCTCACAGACTAAATATTTAGGAATTGGAGCTGATAATTCATAGCCAGAATATCTCCAAATTTTGTTTTAACCAAGAGATACATAGTTTATGTGCTGTGAGATTGCTCTGCAACCAGAAGAAAAGCATTTTATGAGTGGCAGGAATGAGACAATTTAGGTGTCCCAAACAGAATCAGATGAAGACTGAGGTCATGCACATATTAAAAAAGAACTCATTTTACTAAAATTGATTCTTCAGTTCTAGCTATGTATTTTACAAGAAAGCAGGATACACTGCAAAGATCCATCATGCCTTCTGATCCTGTAGTTCTACAAAGAATAGTAGTTGCATGTATTGTGATGATCTCTAGTTTCAACTTTGATACCTGCTCATTAGACTTAATGGTAGCAGTCTAATGTAATAATGAGCTCTCTATTGCTCACCAGTACCCAAATGAGTACTTGATGGTTGTTTTTCCCCCTGCCAAGTTTTCCTAAACAATGCTTATATTACTCTTCAACAATCATCCAGGCATTTTGCTAACTCATTAAAATAAGTTTTTAGAAGAAATTAACATCTCTTTGTCAGCACTACCACCAGAAGCAGGATAATGTTTTTCTTAGAGATGTAAGTCCAGGCAGAAAGTGATTTAGAAAAAAAAAAAAAGAATTTTTGGATTCTCCTCATCTCCTCCGATCAATGGTAAACCAAACAAATCTTTGAGCTAAGCTGCTCTTTCTTCATGTTATGCATGGAAAATTTCTCCTACTGATCTATTAGTTCAGGAAATAGGAAGAGGGAGATGGGTAGAAACTGCTTTTACATTCACTAACAGCAGAGACCATGTGAGAATGCTGCAAGCTGCAAGTCTCAAATCTATGCTTAAATACGGAGTACCACAGATCTTAATTTTCCCAAATCTCAGCACTACAAAGGAAATGAAAACTAAAGTGAAAAGCATTAGGCAGGATGTTATAATGGAAGGAATTGAGGCAGCAGTACTATTCATTGCTAAGCTCTTGGTTATTTTTAAAGGAAAGGCTTATATCTTCTGAGACCTGAGAGCAGCCTGTGCCTGCTGCAAAGAATGGAGGGAGATAACAAAAGTCCAGACAGGATACTTTGATTGACAGCATGCAGACTGGTCCACAAGTACCAAAATCATAACCAGTATTTCTCTCATCCAAAGGCATATGGGAAAATACAAGACTTGCTAATTCAAGTTTTAAGAGTTTGCATATGAGAACAAATTAAAAACAAATGTGTTTTATAATAATTGTGGGGTTTTGGTCTTCTTAACGGCATCCTGACTGGAGTTGAAGGACTATTTTGTGAAATCCATTTGCTCATCCCTTAATAACAATGCTGGAATTCTTTTGCTGGTTCACTTTGTAATTAAGTGTTAACTCCTTACTGCTATCTAAAAATATTTACCGTGATGAAAGATAAATGGAAGAAATGGTTTATATTTTAGGATAATAAAGAAGAGAAAATGGTGCTGGACTCAAGTTTAAACTCTGTTATGACTAGACTCAATAAAGTTCAAATAAGCTTAAGGCTAACAAACCACATTAGTAGATCCAATGTAATGCAATTCTCCATAAGTAACTCCATACCACAGCAGCAGGAATGAATCCTCAGCCTACTGCTGTCTTTTCACTTCCACAAAATATCCTGTATTAAAAAATCATTTAAGTTGGAAAAGATATTTTAGATCATTCAGTCCAACAACCATTAGCCAAGAACGGCCAAGTCTGACCCAATACCATATTCCTAAGAGCTACATCTACATATCTTTTAAATTCTTCCAGGGTGGTGACTCAGTGTCTTCCCTGGCCAGACTGTTCAATGCTTGACAACCCTTTTGGTGAAGAAATTTTTCTTAATATCGAAAATCTAAACCTCCTTGGGTACAATTTGAGGTTGTTTCATTTGATTATGTGGCCTACTTAGGAGAACAGACCAACCCCCACCTCTCTGCGGTGTCCTTACAGGTTGTGTAGAGATCAAAAGGGTTGCCCCTGAGTCTCCTTTTTTCCATGCTAAACAACCTCAACTTCCTCAGCCACTCCTCATAAGACTTTTTCAGCTTTGTTGCCCTTCTCTGGATATGTTCCAGACCTCGATGTCTTTCAGGAGGGACCCAAAACTGAACACAGTATTTAAGGTGCAGCTTCACCAGTGCCTATCACTGCCCTGGTCCTGCTGGCCATGCTATTTCTGATCCAAACCAGGATGCCACTGGCCTTCTTGCCCCCCCCCCCCCCCCGCCATGTTCAGCCAGCTGTTGATCAGCACTCCAGGTTCTTTTACACCACATAGCTCTTTTGCACCACATAGCTTTCCAGACACTCTGTTCCTAGCCTGTGGTGCCTCATGGGCTTGTTGAGAGCCAGGTACAGGACCTGGCACTTGGCTTTGTTGGACCTCATACAATTGGCCTCAGCCCATCAATCCAGCCTGTCCAGATCACTTTATAGAGCATTCTTACTAGTCCAACAGACCAACACTCACACCTAACTTGGTGTGCTCTGAGAACTTAATGAGAGTGCGCTCAACTCCCTTGTCCAGATCATGGATAAAGATATAAAAGAGGACTGGCCCCAGTACTGCACCCTGGGAAGCACCACTTGTGACCAGCAGGCAGCTGGATTTAACTCCATTCACCACCTCGCTCTGGGTCCAGCCATCCAGCCAGCTCTTAACCCAACAAACAACTAAGCCATGAATAGCCAGGTTTCTCCAGAACAATGTTGTGGTAATTAATGAGAAAGGTTTTACTGAAGCTCAGGTAGACAACATCCACAGCTTGTCTCTCATCCAGTATGTGAATCACCTTGTCATAGAAGGAGATCAGGCGTTATGCCTTTCATAAATCCATGTTGGCTGACCCTGATCACCTGTTTTTTCTCTATGTTCCACATAATGGAACTCATTCCTTCTGAATGATCCAATTCTTTTTGTCTAATTTTAGACATCTATCCCTACCTCTAATATTTTAAGCCCATATAGGCTGGTGTAGTTCTACAAGAACAGTTTTTGCTCCACTTTGTACTTAGGTTTCTGTCACAATTTTATACCATGTTAAAAAGCCTTCTAGACACACTAGAGAAAAAGTGGATAGAAAATAAGGAGAGTGTAAATTCTGCCTCTTTAGTTAAATTTACTATTTAGAGAGATACATAAATTTTGTGAGATTTAACCCCTATCTATCACAACCAAATCTTTATCTTTTTTTATTGTCTTGTGCAGCCACAAAGATTTGCCTCAGATACCTGGTTACACAGGGAATATACATACAAGTCAGCCAAAGCACAATTACAGTGTGCATTGGAAATGCCCTCTTCCTATAAATCCTTTGAGAAGGATGAGGGGGAAGAAGTTTTCCAATACCCACAATCACTAAAGTTATTTTACACAAAACCACAATCACTAAAGAGAACATGGGCTACAAAATTCCAGATTTTCCTGTAAAAAATGGACTTTTTAGTTATCTCCGTAAGGAAGCACACAGATTGGCACGGCTGGCAGTTTGACAACTTTCAAAGAGATGAAATAAGTCTGCAGCATCATTATTATAGGTCAATGGAATATAAGCCAAAAGCAACACAGTATTTAGGAAATGGATGCTGATAATAAAAGAGCCACTCTAATTTCCTGTAGAGATCTTAAATTAGCTCTTCCCATACGCATACTGGTTCACACTGATAGTTCTGCAAGATAAGCACTTTCGAATACCTCATTGGTAAGTATCTGATTTTCTTCTTAGAGAACAAAAACTGTTGCATTAATATTATAATTGTGTATTTGTGCAGCAGGAAAGGCCACTTATTTTTTTGCTGGTTAAAAATATGCCTATGAAATCAGAAAAAACTTAGCCCTGTTTCTAGCTATAAAAACCAGTAGTTTGTAGATCAGAGACTCAGTTAAATATACAGAGTCATAATAGTATACTTTTGGAAAAAATTCTAATTTCCTGCAGCTGAAAGATATTCATTGCTTTCTACTGCCAGAGCTTGGGTTAGACGAAACATTAAAAAGAAATACATGGAGCAGCAGAGACAAATACGTATTTCAAGCAATTATTTAAAAACAAATAAAGTTTGCAAGGCAGATTAGACTGCAGCATTCGCAGCGCTGTTAGTAACCTCACAGTTACCAGAATCGTATACTTCACACAAAATTATTCAGAGAAAAAATTCCTACAATATCTTTAGGCAACAAAGGATACTTCTGGTCATCGTGTGAATTCTGTGTGCTCAAACTCTGATACAAACCAAGGATTTTCTTCTTTGTACTAAGTATGGGAAAGCCTGCTCCTTTGAGAATTAGAATAGCTTTCGAAGACTTCTGATTTAAATTTCAAACTCTTGATCATAGTCAGGGAGCAAATGTTTGTATCCTGAAATTGAAAATTGGGTTCTTTAGCTCTATACCAAGTGAAAATATTAAGCATTTTGTTGCACCCACTATGTGAGCCAAGTTCCCCACTGTGCCTTCAAATCCACAGTGAATGAACCATATTTGGATCTGCTTATCAGAAGGAGACATTTAGAAAGACAATGAGCCTGTCCTGCTAGACGGAGACTCCTGATGCTTTTAGATAGGCCTGCGGTGAACTGCAAAATGGGCCCTAAAATCAGGCTGACATGGTCGCTTAACAAGCTGTGGTATTAGCTGCTGGCTCAGAGAATTTCTAGTGTCACCCACAGGGCTGATGATGGCAGCCATCATAATTAGAATGCATGAATCAAAAACACCAGGTGAAGATTTTGCCTTGGAAGAAAGAAAAGAGAGAAGGAGGGAATTACCATGCCCTTTGACTACTAAGCTGCTGCATGCAGCTGGATCAGTGACCAACAGTGACTGGGCGGATTATGCTATGGAGACACTTGCTATAGCCTTATACTTCCCACACCCAGTGGCTGTCAAAGCAAATGCTGTGAACGACTTCAAAGGAAGTGATACAAGAGGCTACAAGGGGGAGAAAGGTAACCTCACTAAAGACCCTGGGGTTGGGGGTAGGGGGATGCATCCAGGCTTTTCTTTGAGTTTAGCAAACAATTTCTTTTAGAATTGGTTTATTTTATTAATTCTATCATTCTGAATTCATCCCGAAAAATGAAAAACCTCTACTGTTTGCTGAAGTGGAAAGTCTATGTAATCTTAACTGATATGACCTTGAAAGGGATTTGCTGAACTTTTGTATGATTGGATTTTTCCCAACCTTTGCAGACTCTTGATTTTAAAATCTCCCTAACAAAAGCTCTGCCAGGAAAGCTGTTATTACAAAGATGCTTCTCAATGGGAAGAAGTGGGCTAATTGCAAGCACTTCAGTGAAATAAAGGAAGGTTTTGCAAACAACTACAGAATTGACAAAATGCACCACATTGCTGTTAACAGAAACTATGGGGGAGAAACATCAGAAATGGCAAAGATGTCTAATATAAATAGATGCTATAAGACTAGCTAGAAAAGGCTATACAAGATTTCAGATAATTCATAAACAGTAATTGCTCGTCTGACCTTGATGTGACTACAGAAATTCCATTAACTCACAAATCTTGACATTTAATTACAAACTAAAAAATATTCTACCATTTATTTTGACAGGGTCTACAATAATCCTGCATTCGACTTTTATCCATGTTTTCAGCTGCTTTTCCCACACTGGAATTTATTCCCAAAGTCAAAATAAAAGCCGTAATACAGAATTTACTGTTACCTAAAAAGTACTTTAGTTCTTTCTAAAATTTAAACTCAAATATTATAAAAAATTTGGGCTCAGAACAGAATGACATGGCACTCTTTACTTGTTTTATGCAGTTCAACTGAACTGTCCTACAGATTATTCACCTGGGATAGTAAAAATTTTCTGAGGAAGATGGCAGGAAATTATTTTAAAGAGTAATTTAAAACTGGACAAAGAATTAAAAGCATGATATTAATAGATATTAAAAAACAAGAAAAAAAGCTTACTAGATTTGGAAATGTTAAAGTAGCATTTGAATAATCATTTATAACAATTAAAAAATAAAGTAAAATATAATCCAGAAAATGTAGCCAAGATGACAATTGGTGTGATGAAAAAATGTTCTTTTAAGTCCTAATGAGGAAGATTTTGGGTTTTTCATTCACATGCGGTCTAAAGAAAGTAGACTCTAGGGAGGTAAAAAGAATACTGTATATCAGCTGTATTATCATACTCTAGAATTACTGGATTATAGCAATATTTGAAGGTTTTTTTCCTCATTTTCATGTAACTGCCTAAAAGAGCAGGCTTTTCCCCCCTCTTTATATGCATAGTTCAATTTTAAGGCACTTGACTATTCTACATTAGTTGCACTATCTATACCTGCTATTTGACTAACAAATTCCAAATCACCAAATAAAATTTTTAATTTAAATACACTAGATTTATTTTTCTGCCTCAGAGCAGGAATGAATCTTTTTACTGAAAATTTCTTTACTTTAATGAATGATTTCACATCATCAACTGATTAAAAAAATTAAAAAAGGAAAAATATGAAACCAAATATTTTTGCTTGTCATGTGAACCAGGAAATAGAACAGTTTTCAAAAACAGTTTGATTTTAAATCCACATAATTCTACCCATTCTATCTCCAAACTAGTATGAGGACAATAGATGAAACTAACTACTGGGGGCTTTTTTGGGCGGGGGGGGGGATGTGGTTTGGGTTTTGTATTTTTTGGTGCACTCAGCAGTCTGGAAAAAGAATTTCTAGTAGTTCCCTATTGCGAAAAAGTCCATAATGACAGAATCCTATAGGATTTCCAAAAATGTTACCACTCATCAGTCTGAAACTAGGTCATAAGCTATATTTCAAAAATATATTGAAAACACAGTATTCTACTTAAAAGATCCATATTAGCGTATGTGTGTATATATACATGCTGTGACAGGAAAACCTACAAATGCAGTACTTTATGGGTTACAAGATTTATTATGCTTCATTATTATTTCTCAAAAGAAACAAAGGATTTACACTTAACAGCACCTGCATGCATATATATATATACACACATACAAACACTAGTAGCTATTTCTTTACGTCAAAAATGTGGCTGAATATATAGATATAAAAAAGATATTTAAAAACTGAAATATTTCCTTTACTTGATTTTGCTTATTGCATTACTCTTTTAACCTCCTAGTTTTTGGTAGAAGCTACATCTCAATTTTCTTTTGTTCTTGTTTGAATATGTTATTTTGTAAGAGACACACCTTTCTGAATCACTGAGAAAGGAACCATTGACTTCTGCACTGGCTTCTAGAGATCTTCTCCCTCCAATCCATCTGAAATCATTCTCAGCACACAACTCTTCAACATGTATTTATATAGTACCTTCTTTTCTCTCACCTTAACAAGTTTTATTTTTTCAAGTGTGAAGAATCTCTCTGCAGCTATAGACCCCTGTAATTCTTTCCCCAGTCTTGGTGCCTACTATTCCCTAATTTTGTGGCACAACTGAATAAATAATAATAAAAAAAAAATAATCTTTTGCCTGCTTATTAAAACTTTGCTATTAGCATTATCAGCAACATTGTATCTGTCCTTTGACCAGCTGAAGTCATTATATACTATGACAGCTCTATTTATGCCAGACAAGCTCTTTGCAGGTTTTTAATAGGAAACATTAGACCGAAAAAGAACAAAAAGCAAATAAAAATTTTCTTTACTCCCCCCCACCACATCAGTTGCGTTCTCAAAGGTAGTTTCCATTTATACTCATCTAACATTATATTTCTTTCATTTCAGGTTTACAGTTCTTCAGACTGCTCCCAACAAATGCTGAACATACCTTCTACTTGAGATCAAATCCTTGTACATTCTGGGGACAATATAGTAAGTTTTCTGATTTGTTGTTTTCTAAACACTTCAGCAATGTAGTATATGAAACACCCTTTTCTGTACAGTATTTTTTGTCTGTAATTATTTTGTTTTAAAATACCTAGTTTGACAGAGTTTTCTTAAGCATTTGGTCCCTTACATTTTACTAGCCCTTGGAACTCATCTCCCAGATGAAAAATGAGGGGGTAGACATTAACTACATGAGGTTAGATACATAAACTATAAAAACAGGCACGAGTCTTACTGTTTCATTGATTTGGCACTTTTAACAAAAGCAGGGATGATTCACATTGCACCTTTCATTTTTCTCCTACACCATGTTCATGGAACTTCTTGAGGAGAAAGGAATATTCAAGGCTTCTTCCATTGTCTTTTTTTGGTCATAGTTGCTGAGATTTTCTGCTCCGTCTGCCTAGTCTGTCTGACTGTCCTCCAAAAATCAAGTCCCTTAATGACTTCATCAGTCAACACATCCTAAGGAATGTGTTGGTGACCATCCTACTTCCCTCTCAGAAATAAAAAACAGGATGGAAATATTGCCCTGCAGATCCTTTTCTCTCTGTCTCAGATGGTGAGGGAGAGAAATAGATGAACTCAGTTCAGCAAATTTCCTTGCTTTTCTCAGCAGGGAGGCTTGCACGTGGTTGAGCATAGCAAGAAACATGATTTCCACAGGGCCTCAGGCAGCAGCCAAATTTCACAGCAGGGGATGAATCCATGGCCACTCTGAGTCTACAGAACTGCACATAACACAGGGCTCTCATTATAAGGCTGGACAAACCTCTGGAGACTTTCTGCTGTTGCCATATTAACAAGAAATGAGTGGTTTGCATAGGTCACAGGAGCACTCTGTTAAATAATACTGCCTTGTATTATGCATAGTTGTATGTGTGCATTTCTCTTCTGATAAAACACAGAGGAATCAATGGGAGAACAAGGATTTACTGTATGAGGCCTCCAGCCCTATGTGCAAGGCAACACAGCTTGTGACAGCCACAGTGACATCACTGAGCTGGAAAATAAATGGCAGCTTGAGGTTCAACTTATTTTTCAGCGTTATCTTACATGTTTCAGAAGTTGCTCCTACCACTTTCATGTAAATCTCTAGTAGATTTCTCACACAAAGAGTCACTTTTAATAGATTTGAATTTTTTTGATCTTCACTAAAGTCTACTCTACTCCTTTGAGAAAAATCTTATTACTTTGAAGATATTTCTCTGCTCGCCTAAACTTTGAAATTCTTTCTAAAACAATGAAAGCTCTAAATATAAATTAATCTTCAAAAAATGACCGCATAGGTAGGTTGATGATCATTCACCATGCCATAAAAATCGTAAAGCACACACTGCATGACTAAAGATTGGTAAACGATTTAGTTTTCAGGTACTAAACGTGAAGTCTGAAAGAGAAATATATATATCATGGTTCCTTAAGAATAAACACTTAAGAAACACTAATGGAATCAAACCCAGTCACAAGTACAACGCGTTAAGCAGTTGAAATGAAACTGTCCATGATAATTAGGAAAAATTAGACAATTAGAAGAAACATGTAATACAAAAAAAGTTGAGGAGTATGTACAAAGGAAAATACTATGGCCAGCACAAATAAAACTCTCAGAGTTACAAAAATATAGTTTCATTCTGTACTTAGGCAGAAAGCTTCTTGTATATCCATGATTGTGGTAATGAAAGCAGTTATTTCTAGTTACTTGTTGACAGTAACTAGAAATAATGTTTGGCACCATTCTCAAACCTATAATTTTAAAATCACAATGTCAGATAAGGTAGAAGAGTTTTGAAAGAATTAACTGATGAATTAGCAAATTTTTTCCCCAGTATTTATGGGCATTTATTGGGCTGAAATTTTAAGAGTGCAGAGTCAAAGCAGTAAGATATCTGTTGGGAAATCCTGGTAAGTATGGACCAGTGGCCTATCAAAAATGCCAGGCAACACACTGAATATTTAAAGGTATTATAAAAGAAAAGAGGAAATATAATGCAGCTAATGTTAATCAAGATTGGATTTAAAGAATAGGTTTAATAAAAAGAAAACTATAAATTTTTCAAATATTTACATATTTGATTGATAAGAATTTTACTGTGGACATAGGAGGTTTTGACTTCAGTGATATATATGACTTGATAAAGGACTTCCTCTATACTACCATTTTTACACATAATTAACAGAGAAAGCACTGGCTAAATAATATATTTTATAATGAGAATAAAGGGAGTCATTATAATGCAGATAGTGTCTAAATTTTTACTTTCCCTCTTAATTTATTACTTTGTGGCAGTATACAATGGAAAAAGAGATGAATTCAAACATCAGTTATGTAACTAATATTTCTTGACCAATTTTTATACAATATCCATAAAAGACATTAGAAATGAGACTGCAATCATTTAGTCTTTGGCTCTCAATGGATTTGTTGTACTACTTGTACTTTGTGATATTTAAGAACTACTGCAAGTGTAGCAATCAAAACCTGTCCAATGATCAATCCATGACACCAACTGAATTCATTATATATCAGACAAAATCTTGCCAGGCAACTGAGAGCAAACTTCAGTTCAACATTTTTCTCATATGTATGCCCAGAAACTTATGACTGCTTTCTACCTAGATTTCTGCATGCACCTCATTTCTTCCCCTTCAACACTTTTTTGAAGTTCAGTAAAATTTAGCTCACTCAGCTCATGATGATATTTTAGAAGGAAGTAGTTCGGACAAATGTTTCCATTTCATAATTTAAAGATAGATAGACCTCAGGTCTATCCACCCTTGATGATCCTTCCTATTTGCATGTAATTAAAGAGTATGCTTGTTAGAAATTTTAAATGTAAACAAAAGGCATGTTTTAGTTAGATTTTCTCCTTTTTAAATATTGCTGTATGGCTGAGTTGTAGTATTTTTCCCAGGATGAAGATGAAGACTAGAAGGAACTCTATTAATTTTTCCAGGAACAAAGGACAAGGAAAATTGAGAACATATTATTGTTCATATTGCAGAAGTAATAAATTGACAGTGTAAAAAATCAGAATTTATTACGAAGTCCTCATCTTCATAAAATAACATTTCTAACTCAAGAAAATAGGTAAGAGAAACACTAAGGGGGAAAACTAGGGAAAAAAAGGAAAAAAAAGGCAAGCAAGAAAGGTAGAAAGAAGGCTCCTGAGCCTTTTCCTCATTTTACTTCTTTTTCTTCTGATGTTTAATTGAGCAGAAAATTGTGACAAGATCTTCCACTATAATGTCCTTCTATCAAATAATAATAAACCAATTGATAATTTTACTCTTTTCCAACAGCCATTACAATAACTAACCTATATTTCTAGCCATTTAAAGTCTGCAACATACACAAGTGAGCAGTGTGCACACTGTCTAAAACAGGTCTGATCACTGTAGTCAGCTAAGGGTATTTAAATATATTTGAAAATATATTTATGCAAGTGCTCTACAGGAGCATTTAGCTACTGGGTTGTTCTTAGTGCATTCTAAATTGCCACTCGGCCATCACAATCTGAAAAGTATTCCTGCAAAACATACAGATACAAGTCTAGGGAAGTAGTCTCAACAGTTATGTCCTCTATTTTCCTGTTCTTAAAAAACCATTCGTTACAAATAGAAAAAACCTATTCATAGCATTTGAATACATACTTCCACAAACTCCAAATTGAAAGAAATATATGGTGCTAAGTGCTAAAGACAATTGTACATTTCATCCAAGAACATGCCTCTAGCTAATCTCTTTATTAAGACTGAAAAAGGGAAACATCTAGTTGAGACTTTGAGTACTATTCAGAATTTCATATTTCTTTTTACTTTTCTTCCCTCTAAGCAGAAGGAAACTCCAGGTGCCCTTGAGTAACCTTCCTTTTTCCTCTTCATACAATTTTCACAGAAGAGTTGACCAAAATGGACTTTTCACAGTCAAGGTAAGGATGTACATCAATTTATGTAACATTGTAATATTTTTCATAATATTCCCTACGCAGCCTAAATATTATTCAGTTTTTTGACCTCTGATACATTTTAAGCAGATTTCTTTACTGAGCTGTCCACAGTGATGTCTAGATCTTTGTCCTGAGAGGCTATGTCTAATTCAGAGTCCCTCAGTACATAAAAGATAGTGTAATTCACTCACTGCACTGTGGGCTGTTTCCCTCTTAGGGAGGATGAATTTCATCAGTCACTGTTGAATTTATTTTCATTTGATGTGTCAGGTTCTTATGGTGTTCTTCATAATTCTCCTTAGTCTTCAATAATCCATAAAAACTTCCACCACTAGCCAATACTTCCTCCCTTGGTAAACTGCTCCCCACTTCTAGGTTTTTAGCAGCACCAGGTGCAGTGCATATTCTGGAGAAAAAAAATTGTTAGCATCCTTCCAGACATTCCTTTCTTTTGTTACTTGCAGTAAGCTTCTGCCAGATAACATGAGGAAACAAAGAGATTTCCTTTGCGTATTTATGTAATTACTCCAAAAAGATTTTTAAAATCCTTTGCAAAGTCTGAGGGATCCATGCTGAAACTTCATAGTCGACTACATGTTAATAGGAATTTCATTATACAGTCTACAAAAAAATGGCATCTATTTTAGTTCTAATCTTCTTATCCCTTATTTTTTATCAGTAAATCTGTTTGCATTGGGAATTCTACACTGCTCTGGTGCTTGGGGAACACCCTAGTGTTCTGAAGACTGTACTGGAATTTAAAAACAAGTTTTAAATATTTTGTCAACTCTCATGCTGATGGAAAACTAATCAAAGAAAGAGCATTTTTATTAAAACTCCTCAAATTTTTATTAAATTTCTTTGAATTGAATTTTCTGGTCTTCTAATAACCACATATGGATATAGGTTTTGCAATTTTCCTTAGTAGTGATGGAAACATTGACTTGACAACAGAAGAATAATTTGCAAATATTTGAATATTGAGTAATTTCTGCTGACATCAGTAGAATGCAGGCATTTAGCTGTAAGATATCCTTTTGAAAACCAACTGACTTTAGCACCCTATTACAGTTGAAGTAAATGCAAATTGCTTATGCTCAATATGTTATCAATACAGACAACGATTTAACCAGAACTATGGATACTTTTCACAATGTTTTCTGATGTTCCCTATAGAAAATTAACTGGTAAAAAGAAATCTCTGGCAAACTCTATAAAGCTTTATAAATTTTTTTTAAAAATCCAAGATTTTTGTTTCTTTTTTTTTTTTCAGTCACATGGCAGCTTATGTGAGGTTTGCTTTGCTATGTTAGCTCATACTCGATGTAGTAACTTCTTTAGAGATTAAGATCAAGAATAAAACTGACACTGGCAACAGTCTCAGAGATAGTTCTATTAATGTAACTTTGGTGACTGCATTAATTAAAGTCACATTCAGTTCTGAAAGTGTTTCCAGATTTTTTGAAAGTTCATTATGTGACACCTAAGGCAACTTTGCAGGAAAATTAGACTGTCTGGTAGTCACAAGTCAAATTCTATGTCTGCATTTTTCTGCTATGTTTGTTGTTGATCTGCATGCTGAAGTTCCAGTAAAATCTATGAATGTGAGACATAGAGCAGCACTCAGAGAATGCTCATGGTAGCAGAAAAAAAATAAATATATAGGCTACCTCTCTGGGTGCTTCAAAGGAGCAGTTTAGGAAAAAGATCTTATGATTACTGATCTGTTACCACCATGGGTCTGAATTAACATCCCCTTTTTGGTCATTTTACAGTTTCCTTGTTACTGCTCCTGGTTTATATCGCTAGTGGCCACACAACCCACAGAAGAGAAATACCTTTATAACTGAAAACCTGTTTAGTATATCCAAATTGGAGTGTGAATAGCACAGTCATATGATTGGCATGGTACTATTCTCACAGATGAAGATTTGTTGAGGCTGCCAAGAGGCAATGTTAGTGCATGAAAGCTTTTCTATTAGATTAGAATACCAAATCTAGATTGTCAAAATGGCTGTATATTCCTATTTTTAAATTTATTTATTGTCACTTGAAATAGGAGACATTTACTGATCCCATGGTGTCCAGTTCTGCAATGAATGAAACCAGAGAGGGGAAAAGAGAAGCTGAATACATACAGCTCTGGCTTTTGCAGCTACAATGATTGGGCAAGAGTAGAGGTGAAGAGACACAGCACTCTTAATGAAGGGACCTCAACCTTTCTGCTTTTGAAGAAAGATCCCATTGATTGTTTCACTGCTAGTGACTACATCAACCCTGAATAAAGTTTCACAATTATGAGAAAAATTTCTGTTCAATAGTAGTATCACTATTGCTGCTTGTTTTAAGTTCCTTTAAAGCTGTTCCATTTATGTGAAAAGGAAATTTCTCTACAGGTTTGAGAAATAGCAAAGTAAATCAGATCACTATAACGCAAGTAAATTTTTATGTTTATGTAAGTCTTCATATATACATAGATTATACCATTTAAAATCACATTAGGAAACTAAACCATGAAAATTAAAATTCACTGCTACACTCCTGAAGAAAATTTAACTTTGGGCACTTCATAGTGCATGTCAAATTCTGGAGTTTTTGTAATTGATAACAGAAGTTTCCAGGAAGTATGAAGCCTCCTCTCTATGTTAAACTAGTTAGGCACCTTTTTCATATATTTCACTGACATTTTTATTAGTACTTATCCCCTGTCTCCCAATTGCATACATTCAAATGACAATAAGCACCAATTTAATTTGAACATGTTTGTTAGATTTTCATTTTAAATATCAGAAGTAGTGCTACATGCCTTGTATTAAGGTTATGAGAGATAATCCATTGTCCTTGTGTAAAAATGTTATTTTAAACTAACAATAACTTATAATAAACAGGAAATTACTAATGAGGTGACTTTCTTAAATCATCTCAGTAAAATACATAGTGAAAGTGAGAAAAACACAAATCAATATACAGCTGTGAATAACTATCATGAAAGCTTAAGTACTCTCCAGATTCAAAAGGAACTCATTAATGTTTGTATAGCTCTACTGATGGATGGCAAGTAGCTTATTATAGCTAGATAATGGCTGTAACCTAGATATATCTGAAATAGTTAAACCACACTTTAAGTCTTTAGGAAGGATACTTCAGCTCTGTGAATGAGCCAACATTGTTTATTCAAATGGGAATATGTTCAGCAGCCAGGAAGCAATGCAAGAGGATGAAGTGTTCTCTATTGGATTAGAATACCTAGATGAGAATGTCCAAATTGCTTTCTTTCCTCAATACATATGTCTGCTCTTGATTTTATATATTGCTATGCTGTGATTCACTCATTAATTTTCTGGTGTCTAATACCATAAAAAACTGCTAAGCTAAAAAGGCTGCAATTAGAAAAATTTTTCTTTTGGGTTCATTGTGGATGAAACCTTTGGTAAGAGAAGCTAATTGCAGCACTGACTTCCTGCCCACAGAAAACACATGCTCTCTTCCTACCTGCTTAGATGAGCATTTTGATGCTTATATTGCCACGTTATTTTTAATGTATTTTACCATATTTAACCCTCAAAAAGGTCTGTAAAAAATAGTTCTTTCAAAGAGCCAAGAATATTATTTGTCTTTACTGGTCACATAGATGAACAGAGTTTGAATTTATATTATCTATTAGGCAGCATACAAAGACATACAATACCCTACATTACTTCATAGATTTTATTGAAGGGTTTTCCTGGTTATAAGTACAGCAATTGCAGTCCTGGAGGAATGACTGTTGCAAGGACAAGAATCTGTGCACTCTGAAGCTACCCTGCTCCCTACTTAATGACTTTTAATTGTATTTAAAAATGAAAATAATACATTCCACTATATAGCAGGCAGAAAACTGCAGTGAGACTAAATCTAGGAGCTTCTGCAAGGAGGGAGATAGGAAATCTAAAAAATAAAAGGAGACTTCAAAGGGAAATCAAAGAATTTAAAAAAGACAATAAGAAAGGAGTACAGATAGTTGAAGAGAAGAAGGTAAATTTTTTTTCTCAGAAATACAATAAGAAATTAACCCCAGTTTTTAATGGAGGAAATGATGGTAAATTCTAAGCAAGACTGCTGATTATGTCTTTCCAATTAGAAATACATTTTCTACAAACTGGCAGCACCAATGCAGGCTTGGAATTTGCTCACATTCTCTCCATTATCTTTGCTTGGAGAAAAAAAATTAAAAGATTGAACATCGCATGTAAACTGAGGAATTTTTAAAAAAACCTATATTGGTTAGAATACTGTATGCAATTCAGGAAAAGAGTCCTTCTTGTGCAGATACTGGACACAGCATTTTACACTGAACAAAAATTTAAGTTAATCACTAGACATCTCTTTCCACTACTAATAGCACAAGATTCTAATAAAGTAATAAAAATGCCAGAAGATCCTTTGTGATGTTGCGGTGTTTAGACATGTAAGTAAAACATGAATGCAGTACTCATCTATGCACACAAATACACATAAACACAGAGAAAAAGGATTATAAACTAGCATTGCTGTATGCTTGTGTGTGCACACACATGCACACAAGTGAGCCAGGTGAGTGTAAAGGGAGGAGGAGCATTAACAGAAGGATAACATCTGGTTTCAAGAAGAAATGCTAGATTAATGTTCAAACTCAGAGAAAATTACATTAAATAAATACTCTGACATATTTGCAAGTTTGCATTTAGATTAAAGCCAAGTTCTAGTCAAAATATAAGAACTGATTTACCTACTAACTCTGCTCTGCCAGGCAGAATTAAACAGGTCATTCTAACACTTAAATACTGAATAGCTGCAGGTCAGAAGACATTTATAAAATTCATACAGATAAAGTCATTCTGTGCTGCCTTTAGATCTGTTGAAGAGCTTAGACATAAAGTAGAAATGTTCTTAGATTTCACAAATAATTAAAAGCACCCCTTTTATTTCTCCTCCTTCACTTAATTCCAGTGAAAAGGCAATTCTCTATATGAATATCAAAATGATTTATGCTAAAAAGCAATAATATATTAATTTTTATATGACCATAGTTGTACAAATCTCAATGAAATGCAGAGAACTAAAAGCTATTGTGATTCTGTAATTTATTCTTCCTGTTTACTCAATGTATTGGACAATGGTGTCACGGCATGCTAAACAAACACAAAGCAATCCCACTCATTTTATTCCACACTGACTGTTGTCATGTTCTGAAGAACACTCAAAGACTGAGCTCGAGAGCAGTAGTTAAAAACGGCAACTGGCTGTCAGTGGTGTAGTTTGTCATTGTTCCACAGACAAAAGGCAGACTGTCACAATAAACAGCATTTATTCATTTCAGATTTGTGGCTTAGGGCTGAGGAAGGGGAGGTGTCATTCGTAGTAATTGTAAAACACATAAATAATAATAGTAGTCTGCAAATCATTTATCAAAGAAAACAGTGGGAGTTGGCAGTGATGGAGGCATGAAAATGGATGCTTCCAGCGCAACCTAATTTACAGCTCCTTTAAAAAACCACATTTTTTCTTTCATAACAGTAAAATGGAATGTTTTGTATTAACTGCTTATGTGGTGGGTAAGCAAGACAGAACAACTACATCATGACTTTAACGACTTATTTTTAACAAACCGCTGAGTAGCTTTCTGAAAATTATTACTCTCAGCTGCTGTCATTTTTATTAATGTAATTTCACCAATTAAAAACCATTACATATTGATATTGGCATCACTTCCTCTAGCTTTTTTTGCTTAAAAATTGCATCATTTTAAAGAAATTACAATTCTCTGTGAAAATAATCTGGATTGGTATTTGAATAGAAGAGGCTTCTTAACTGAATGTTTGTTTTTTCAGGACGACTCTCAAATCCTAGTAATAAATTTTTGGTAGTAATTTCATGGGCTGAAATTATAAAGCAAACAAATTAATGCTGTTGAGGTTGGCTTTAATTTTTTTTTAAATTTAAGTGCAGATTTTCAGGCAGCCGTTATCATCCTTCTCTCTTTAAGTTCCTGTCCTGGCCCAGCAACACATTTTAACTGGATTATGACACCCCCAGCCAACCCTCTGAGGATCTGCAAAAAATTTGGGAAGAGAAGTGAGAAAAAAAGATACCAGCAGTTGAAAAGGTTCTCCAAAAGGAAACTACTTATTTACTACTGCATGGTCAAAGTCCTGCTTCTTCTCATAACCACTCCTGCTGCTGTCCACAACACTGATAATATTTATTAGAGAGCAATTTCTTCTTACATACCCAGAAAAGACAGATGGATATGAGTTTTTCTCTGGCGAACCACACAATGTTCACCAGATGGAAACAATGCTCCCTATACAATTTTTCAGGCATTTTTGCCTACAAATCCTTCCCTCCCAGCACGTCTCAAATCCTATCAGGGACAAGGGCATAAAAGTGCTAAGGAAAGGACAGGTATGCTGACAGGAGGAACTGAACTTGTGTTTCAGAATGGATCTCTTCCGTGAAAACTCCTATATACTTTTCCAGTGAAAGAACAGAATGAAAGAAACGGTCTGGAATGAAAGAGTGTAGCACCATCTCAGTATTACAACCAGGAAATGTTATCTCAGCTGTTACTACTTTGGGTATAGCAGAGAAGCAGAGGTCAGGAGTTGCAAGGGTGGTTCATTGAAGATGGGTGCACATGACCAGATCAAAGATAAGCTTTGGCATTCTTGCCTTAATAAGATAGGATTATCCTTAACTGATTTTAAAATTGAAAAAGATCCTAGGTTTGGCAGTCGGGACATGAATTTATGAGAACATGAGAAAACACATGAAAAGCTTTACTTGTTTAATATCTACAGCTACATGAAATAAAAGAAATAGTATGCTGAAAAATAAATGTTGAAAAACTAATTGATAACCAACTTTTAGAAAAGATTAGTAAAAATTAAAAAATATTTATAGATGAAAACATGTTCTAAAAAGAAATGGAAAAATTTTGGATTAATTTTAAATAAATAAATTCAAAAGGAGGGATTTAGTCCTTTTAGAAGGGACATTTTCAGTCCAACATCACCTACACTGCTGTAATCTTCCATTAAAGTGAGACAATTTCATCTAATCTTATTGCAAAAAACAACAAACCATTAACTTGGAGATTTTAAACCAGAATTTGTTCAAAATTACTTGTTTTTTTGTGAGAGCAGTGAGAAATCTAAACATAACATTTCTAGATGCAGAAAAGATGTATCTTGAAATAATTAAAATATTGTTACCTATATTACCTTGCTAAGGATTTTGCAGAGGTTCTCTTGAGCTTTTCCCAACCCCTTTCTACCCTGCTTTAGATAATTAAATACATATCTATGTGGGCATACAGTACTACTTTTCTGGGTTTGGAATACAATCTTAATTCCGCTTAAAATTAGAAATAAAATACTCATAGTATTCCTCTCTCTTATACAGCCTACTAAGATATTTAGCTTCCTTCTCTTGCAAAATTTCCCTCTCCTGTTTTGTTACAAAAGCCTGCAATGCTACACTTGAAAAGACTGAACATTGGGGTGCATTTTCTTGGTTAACTTTTGCCATATAAGGAATATCAAAAAGTCAAAGTTATTCTTCTGTAGTTATCTTTAAGTCAGGCCCTTTTAGTCAGGAATGAAAACTTTTATATTTGAATATATGATTTTATCCTGGGCTCAGTCAGGTGCACAGTGTTTGTTGTTTCCTGTACACAGTTACTCAGAGTGACAAACACATGCAATCATTAGAGAGTGATGATAACCTTCATTCTAATTGCATTAGCACAGCAGCTCTCTCAAATGAAGTGAGATTTCCCATAACAGGAACAGCTAAGCACAGATGTAAATGGATCAGCGGTGTCACTCATAAACGATGATCATGGCCAGCGTCCCACGGTGGACAATCACTCACGCAATAACACAATCACTCTGCAGTTAATGCATGTCACTAGTCATTTGCAGGGAAATTTTTGAAACCAGAATTTGCATGGGCTATTTGACACTTCCCTGAGCTGAATACCTAGCTCTTAGCTTTCTAGTGGGAGCTGTGACAGTAGCACTGCTCGCAGCAAACTGCCACTGTCGTTTGTTCTGCTTCAGTGCTGTTTGACTGTCACAGCCTGTCATGTAGGAAGAAAGCACCGCATCTAAACCCCTGTGACAAGGTTTAATCACCCCTATTACTCCTATTGGCTGTTCAAGCCACCTTGGGGTGTGCAGCACACAGTTATAGATCTCAAAAATCCTTGCTTTATAAATGGAAAGGCTAAAATCTGGTCTGAGTCGATCAATCTACCACACCATTGAAAGGAAGTAGAAGGATTAGATAAATTATATTAATGCAATCAATGCTCAAGATAATATTTTGATTTTCCCATCATTAGGAATAATTTTTTTTTTTTTACTTCATTATTATTTTTTAATGGACTCCAGGTATTCAAATTCTGAATGTTATTTTTTCTAGGAATCATTGCTAGAATGTGGACATAGATGCAAGAGTGTCACATTTGGGATTGATTTTTTATGCAAAAATTAAGTGACAAAAGTAAAGATTGTATCACAAGGCATACCTGTCCAAATGTTAATGCTGAGTCAAAAGGCAAGGAGAGGAACACTTAAAATAAGCTTTGTACAAAGGAAAAGTTGAATTTAAGTTTTCCTCACACAAATTAATTAATTAAAACTTCATATATGCCTGATCTATCTAAGGAAACAACTTTGTTGCTGTTCTACATGGAAAACGGTATCTTCAAGCCATTTTTAACAATTTCCTTTATAAGACTGCAATCCACACTATTTATACTTAAAGCCTGAAGGACACATGGATCAACAACTGAGACTAGCTCAGCTGGTTAGAGCATGGTGCTAACAACTCTTGTGGTCCTTTTGCTTACAGCTAGTTATCCAGAAGCCCAGGTAACATACACCAACATACACCATACATCTTTGCACATCTACAAATCTGTTTGGATATAATAAGACCAGCTCAAGCAAAGTCTATTTACTGGGAAAAAAGAAAATTATTGCAATAAGAAAACATATTGCCCATTGTAAAAAAAAAAACTTACTGATTGTAAGTTTGGCTTTAGTGAGGTAATTAGTATCATGAACTTCTAATTACTCCATCAGGTTAATTTTAGGCCTGATAAATTATGCTAGTGGATTCTTTACAATGGGAGATTCTTATGCTTGAGATCACCATTAACACAGGTGTTATTTCAATTAACATGTATTTGTATCAATCATATTTGTTTTGCAGAGACTGGGCAGGAAACGAATTATTTGACAGAGCAAATAACTTGGTGGGTCAATAATTACCATCAGGATTTACATAGAACAGGGATAACCCTTATATCCCTGCTTTAGCCCTGTTCTGACAGATGAGCAAGTGCACATCCTACAGAATCAGAATAAATATTCATTCTATTTTCATCACATACCTGCAAAGGCACTTACAAATTAGGAAAGAAATTTTCTAAAAGACAAACATAAAAAAACCCCTCACTGTCAGGTAGAGCTGTCAGTACTCCTTTTTATTTAAATTGAAAATGAATTTTCATTTCTAACTCGGATTTCAGGTGAAATTCAACAATCTTGTGCCAGAGCATTTTCAAACCTGCAAAGAGCATGAGAATATGTAAATGGGTGGAAAGTGCATTACATAAGGATTTTAATTTTTCATGAAAATTCTTTCTAACAGGAAGGTGGATTTTTTTTTTCAAATATAAACACACTTATCTATGCTTCTTCTGGCCACCTTAGGGAAAAAAATCCAAAACCAAATTCCAGCTGCCAATGATGTTTCAGTATTCCCTCGATTTTTTCCTTAATGTCTAAACGCAAATAATCCTTTTCTGTGTAAGATGAGTTTATAGTGCTGACAGCAGCTTGTGCCACTCACCCAGGTACACTTCTAGCCTATGTCCTCACTCCCCTAGTTTGATAATGTCAATTAGACTAACACTACCATGAGTCTTACAGATTTTCTATTACTCAAGACAAAGAGCAATTTATGCTTTCTTATATCTGTCAAACACCTGTGAAGCAGCACCTAGAAATAACCAGTGATAGCATCTATCTTGTTTTATACAGAAAGATGTAGGTTGTTCTGCTAAACCATCAGCTAAACCAGCATGCCCATACTTCTTTATGGTTTGTTGCAATGCCAGTTCATCAGCTACTGGTTTACACTACACATGCTCTCCTTTATACCTTCTGTCTGCTAATTTGACTGTTGTTCTCTTCCCCCAGTTTTCTTATCAGTTCTGAATGACAATAAAGGACAGGTCAACACCACACTGTACTTTCCTTCTGTACAGTACTTTCACCCTGAAAGTAAGTTCATGAAATTTGAATCCTAGGCCACCTATTTGAGGAAGCTTTTATTGGTTTATTGAATTGTCCACTTGCATAGAATAGTTTCAACAATTTTCATAATGTGAAAGGAATAAATGTTTTTGGTAATTCTTCTGCCTCAAGGTGTGGCATTGACAATGAGACAAATAATAATCCTAAACCTTTAGATTCACGATTTCTTTTTATACATAAACCAAAAAATATTCTATGCAAAGATATTGATATGAATCTTTGGATATGAATCATAATAGCAGATTTTCACATCAGGTATTTGATTCCATCTCTGAACTCTGAAGCCTCTGCAGAGTGAATGGCAGCAGGAAATGGCTTTCAAACTCTTCCTAACAGATGGAATAAAATCTGCCAGGTTATTAAATTTCTACACAACTATTTTTAGTTTCCATTTCTAAGTCCTTTTTCTTCTTTTGTCATATAATATGTTATTGCTAATCACATCTCAAAAGCATTACTATTTTGAAAATAGAAGCTTGAAGTGGTAGTTAATTATTCTTTCCTCTGAACATTTTTGTTGCTGCTTGATTTTTCTTCTAAAATTATGTAGTATTTATACAGATTTGTGTACTAAAAAATGAAGAAAGTCAAAACATCAGTTGATAGGACCTACAAGCTTTAAAATGATTTTAGTGATGAACGATTGCTGTGAATCCTTATCTAGACTGCAGTCTAATATTAAAGCAAACTGTTTGCTGAAAGCTAACAAGTAGAAATGGCTTAATAACTATGAAAACAAAAATCAAATGCCTTGACTGTCTGGGTAAAGCATATCAGAAGTGAAACATACTTTATTTTTTTATGAATTGTACTCAGGAAGAATAGGAAGCCACTCAACTGTTGAGAAAATTAAACCAATTGTTTCCTCCTGTGAACTGTGTCGTAGTGACAGATTTTCTCAGTGTACAAAGAATCCTTTGAAGGCAAATTTGCTTGTAATTCAAGTGTTATGGAAAAAAATTGTCTCTTTGTTCATGTTACTAACAGAAACACCCACCCCTTCCTTACATGAGGTTCATTATTGCTGCTACATCTACACTACAGTACAGAAGTGATGACAAAAGGAGCATTAAACATGGTTTGCAAGTATTATCATAGCAAACATTCTAACACTGAAAGGAAGTATATTAGCTGTAATGTGACTAGGTCAACTGGCAAATTCTGGTTTTACCTAAGGACAACAAACTTCAATCAGCTAAGGAGTCAATATTACAGCTTGCAAATTTCTCCTGTGTTTGGCTTTCAGTAGTGCATCAGGCAACCGTCAGCCTGAGATTGAACAGGAAAATGCAATTGGAAAAAAAAAAGGAAAGAAGAACACACAGATTTAGATTGGAGTGATACTGCACACCAGACCTGTGACATCTGGAAGATGTATTGATTTACATTACTGCTGCAAAAGCAATGTAAAAGAATGAGAAAAGCCCCGATATTTTAGTTCAGTTCTATTGAATCTAACAAGTGTAAAGAAATAGTTTTGGGATTTATTTGATACCACTAACATGACTGATGTCACTCAGCTACAATCAAATAAATGTATCAATGGATGAGGCTTCTAACTTCTCCCAGGTAAGGGACAGACTCTGTTGAACTTTTTCCAGTCAGGCATGTAAACTGTGAAATAACTTTACAACATGGTCCATCAGGTATGATTTCTTAGCATAATATATCAGTGGGAAATATTATGCATCGTAAATTTTAACTACATGGGGTTTTCTACTTGAATTATGAAAAAGCAGAAAAAGTATCAATATTCATCACTTTTTAAACATTTTCAACTACTTACAGTATCTTTGAATTTGTGCTTTGGAGCAGAGGAGTATAATGGGAGATCTTTCACAATCCTGTATTTTTTTCTTCCTATTTACTTTGCTTTTGAAGATGGAGGACAAAATAAAACAAAATACAACTTTTTAAAAAGCATTAGTCCAAAAGATGAATTTGAAGGGCTCTATAAATGATGTGTCTTCTGAAAAGGTGTCAATAAGAAAGAATGGGAAGAAATAAAAAAGTGTTTTCAAAAAGTAAAGGTGATAACGCCTACACTAAATGCAAGTCTCCCAGTTAAGGGTAATTTCACGAAGCCCTTTCTTTTCATTGGGCAAAACTAGACTACAATTCAAAGAAAGAATTTAGGAAGCATTTGTTCCTCAGCATTTATTTTCTGTTTATTTTAGGAAAGAATGGTATCACAATGGCATCCTTCAAATCTCTCAGAAACAACTGTGCTCAAAGTTGATTTGCAATAGAAATCTAAATATAATATACTAAATAGAAATGGTGTCTTTTCTTTGCAACTAAGTAGTTTACTCAAGGAGCAATTAGGTATAAGAAAATCATAACATGCATTTTTATATTTAGAACGTAATATTTTACAGTTATTGGAATATGAGATTGAATTGTTTAAACTACAGCATAATAATTCATTCCTACAGCATTCAGTGGCACTAGGCCTTTGGCCTCTTGCCTAACAATACACTAGACAAGAATTACTACATTGTAATTCACACCCTGTCATGCCTTATTGCTTAATTAAAGCATAACCCTTCATGACATGACAAGCAATTTGACTGTTACCATAATAGATTATTATCCCACATAACTTATTTTAGTTTTACAAACCATTCTTTTTTTTTTTCCTTTGTACATGCATTGAGAATTATCAGAACAATTAAACAGATGTGTCTTTACCTCTAAAGTGTGACTAGGTCTAGGAAGAAATGCTAATAACATAAGGTTGTATTTTTTATTGGAGCTATTACTTGAGTAAACTTGGGCACCTCTTTATCTTTTTTCATTTTGCTTTGGGAATTAAATCCAGCAATACTTTGTAAAACTCAGATTCAAGTTCTCAGATTAGGTTGCTGCCTATATTTTATTGTTGAGTTTAGCTACCTAAATTATAAAGTTAAATTATTTTGGTGAATTCTAATGTGGTGCTGAAGCAACAATGTGGCTGATGTTACAGTGCCTTTCAAATTCCAGACAAGGAAGTTGCCAGTTTAATTTTGTTGCAATACAGCAGTTAGCTACTCTGTGTGGAACATTATGTAATATGTAAATCATATTTTTCAGAAATAAATCTTTGAATCACTTTCTTACTAAGGTCCCTCCCTCATCATGTTTCTCAGACTGAAACTTGGTATAATATAGAAAAGCTAATCTGCTGTTATTAAAATACATCTGATTATAACTAAAAATTGACTAGGTGAAATTCTTCTTTTGCAAAAAGTCAATTACAAAGCCCACTGACTTAAGCAAAACACTGTTCCATGAGATGAAATGGAAAAATGTGTCAACAGCTGTGAAAACATACTTTAATATTCCAGTTTGCATTCAAAATATTTTAATTACTAATTCATATTTTATTAATGCCTTCACATGTGCAATGCAACACAGCCATTTGGCTATGAATAATCCTTTGGTTTTGGCAACCACAAGTTCAAAATTAAAATATGTAAACATGGAACTCTGATTATTAATGTGAACAAAACCCTGAATTTCTTGAGAAGACATAGAGGCAATGCATAAAACATGCATACAAAACAATTTTAGCATGGGAATTATATATACCATACCTAATAGATGTCCTACCAGTTTCATATAATATCAAGGTGCAATTTAATGAGGGTCCACTGAACTCCCTATGTCTACAAGGTGACTGGGTTGTCCCTGGAACGCTCTCTGCTATAACTATAAAATGTCTATGATGTGACTGTGATATAACTGAAACAGCTGCAGTCTTTGATCATATGCTGGCAGTTTATGTACAGATGCAGAATGTGTAATAGGGCCACGCTTTATTAACTTGACTGATGTTCTGTTATTTTACTGGTTCCAAAAGCCAAAGGAGACTAGGCTCCACCATGTTGCCCTGAGAATAAATTATTGTTGCAGCTATTCAAAATGAAATACCTATCATTAATGTCTAATTGATTACCAAAAGCAAGAGGCACACATTGGCCTCAGTTGATCTGACATTTGCTATGATCTTTAAAGCTGCGGTTACATCTAGAACTATTATTTTGAATTAACACAAAATACATTTTAACTACAGTTTAAAACCACTGCCAGGACTCTGAATGTATGCATACATTTTCTGTTAATAGCTATTTCTACATAGATACAGTCTAGTGAAACTTACAGTGAGTTTTTATCATTTCTTAACTATAAAAACACACAACTTGTGAAGGCGTGATAATGAAGTTAGACCTTGACATGTTAGTAGCTGTATCATGTTGTACAAAAGCATCTTTGTTCTCCTTAGCAAGCTAAAACATCTTTTGTTTCTACCAAAATGTTTAAACAATTCATCTTTATCAAAGCAGCCAAATTAGAGAGGAGATAGTACGCACTTTAATTTGGCTATTTGAGGAAGGTAAATTGTATGTCCAGCCATTAAAAGAAAAATTTACTTAAAACCTAGGTATTTTTCCTCATGCATGCAATATGGAAATTCACAGTAACATTATAAATTATAGGTACATTTAAAAACTTGCAATGGGTTAGTTTGTTAATTTCATCTTTTTGTGAAATAGTTCTGTCCATTCTCATAGAAGATCTAGTAATAGTTTTGCACTAATCCTAATAGTCTGAAATTATTCTAGATATGAAGAGCATATAAAATAGACACTTCTAATTATTTATTTTTTAGTTCCTACTTTTTTTCTCCTAGCCTCCTTTTACATACCTGTATTCTTAACTCTAAAATTTAAATTTTACTTTGTCCTTATATTTTTATTAGAAGAAATTAAAAAGCCTGAACTCTCAAGTCATTCTGCACCCATACTCTCAGTTTGCCTCCCTCTGTAATCTTGCACAGAAAATGCACATTTTCAGAACCTTTTTGGGCACAAAGGGGATGTTGCAAAATTATTGTACTGCTTTGATGGGATGTCTTTTTCTCTAGGACCTCCCTTATGTAATCCTTGCTTTAGTTTTCTTTGCAATCCCTTCCTCTAAAGCCTTTATGCTACAGCTGAGGGGTAACACATCTCAAAAGTTAAAGAGAGCCTGGACCCCACAATACACATGCTTACATTTTTTCCCATGGATCCCTTAATCTAGATACAAACAGCTAAATCTGTTTCAATTCCAGTTTTAAGCATATGTCAGTAAGCATTTATACTTTAATCTTCTTCAGAATGGACATTCCCCAAGAAAGTCTAATTCCTCTAGCTCTCAAGCTTAACCCACCGATTAAAATGCTGGCTCCTTTTTAGAATCCTAAAAGATCCTGAAATATGTCCAATTATTTTTTCCCCACCTCTTGAATGCTTCCCATTTATAGAAACAAGCAAAGATACCAAGTATAAACCAAATATAAACATTGAAATGGAACAGATTTCTTTCATGAAAATCTGATGTCTATTTTATGAGCTTCATTTTCACTTACATTTGTTATAAGCCACCAGAAATTAAAGCTGTAAATAAGGAATAAATAAGCTAAAGTATTCTAAGTTATCCAGTCAAAAAAAACCAAAAACAAATATTGCCTGAAAAGTTTTTTGAGAGTGAATATCTTCTTATTGTACCTGGATAACTTTTAAAAACATAGATAAATCTTTAACTAGGCATGTTTGGCCTCCTTTCCATTTTTTCCCCCTTGGCTGCTTCTTGTACTTCCTATATACCATTTGCAATGCAATTGCTCTGCCAAGTATCTCTGATACCTTCCAGCACTCTTTATTCCTTTTCATCTAACATGTTCTTCTCAGTACCTTTTTGTGGGCTTCAGCTCACATGAGTATACTGGACTTTATTCAATTAATTCATCTTAACTGACCCCAGAAAAATATACAGTTAAATTAATCACAAAGAGAAGTTTATTACTGAAGTACTAAATTGAATCTAGAAAGAAATAATCGCTTTAGAAATACTATAAAATCTCTGATTCCAACTCTGGGTCAAAATTAAGAGAACATTTCCAGATAAGCTGCTACTCACCCATTGAAATATCTTGGTTTAATACCACACAGCCTATGTTCAGAAAGCATATATTGCTATGCAATGCTATTTGTGATGCAAAGCATTCCCCACTGACTTATAAGGTATCCTTGTTTTTTAATATTGAGTAGTGTACCATTATTCAACTGCATATATATTAACAAAAGCACTATAATTTTCATAGGAAAACAAATCTTACATCTAAAATCTGAAGAGCTGACACCTATAGTTAAATTTTTTCCATAGTTCTGCAAGATTCCCCCCCCTCCCCACCCTCAGGAGAATATGGATGGCTAAAAAATAACTGTTATTATGTTCATCTCTTCTCCTACCTTTTCTGACGAGCCGGCTGCAGAAAAGTGTATAAATGGAAAGCTCAATTAGTGCAATTTTTGTATCCTTGGATGTCAATCATGACTGTCGAGAGGTGGGACTTTCAGGATCTCTGTGCATTAATTAGGAACTCATCTCAGAAGAGTAGTCATTACACCTAAGGACCAAAAATAAGTTTTAATTAGAGTCTAGAAGACAGTGTGCCATCTACTTATAAAATTAGTTCTTTAGTTAAAAATGAACAGCTATGGGGTTTGGTTAGTAACAATGCAAAGGGCATAAATCTGCTGCATGCCCTTCAGAAAGCAGAAATATTCTTGCCTTTGTAGGCCTGCCTGGAAAAACTGGAGAAGTTCTGTAATACTGCGCACACCACTCAGATTGCAGTCAGGTTGTATGAACGCCAACGTGATTATTAGACCCTTGTGAAATTACTGCTGCTAGGCCGATGTTGAGTGAAGGCTGTAACACAGCTGAAGCTGGATTGTATTCCCCTCTCCTAGCCCAGACCATCTCTGACTGCCTGTGCAAGAGGCAAAGGAAGGCAAACTCAGCAGAGGGGGAACAGGGGGTGTGCACAGTGCACCAGGGCCATTCACCACTGCCACAGCGCACAGGCAGCTCTGGCTGGCCCGGGACATGGCAGGGCTCCAGACAGGTTACAAACAAGCTGGGCTAACTGGTGTCAGCTGCCCCAGACATCTTGCCTCCTGGCATGACTTATCTGAGGGCAATCAAATATTCTGCCTAAGATTCTCTAGGGAAATAAGGTGTAAATAATTGATTATATAATTTATAAATTAGGGGTAGGAAAACAAATTTTAAGAGCTGGTCAGGAAAATAAATATGGCAGCTTATAATTCAGGCATGAAAAGGGGTAAAACTTTGAGAAAAAATAAGTTTACATTCCAGAGAACAAGAAAAAAAACCTTGTTTAGCTATGGCAAAAAAAGAGAAATATAACGTATCAATAAAAATATCAAAACAGCACTCAGACTTGTCTAGGAAGGATGAGACAAGACAAAAAGAATCAAGCTCCAGTGTAAAAATAAAGAAGGAAAAACAGTCATAAAATGGTTGTAAAAATTCAGTGCTACAAATATTGTAGTTTCTTGAAGGACACAATTTAAAATATACTTAAAATGATAGAAGTAATAAGAATAATAATTATAAAGGTTATCGCATAGAAAAAGAGTGGAATGTGAAAGCATGTCAAAAGGAATCCAGGAATAGTAGAACAAGCGTTATGACCTTCTTCATTGCTGTTATGCTTCATGGTCTTTTACTAGACTATGTGTAAATACATTTAGGAGACACATACTTTTCTGAAAAATTTGTTTGAGAAACATATACTATAAATTTCCAATCTAATCAGCATACCTGAGGAGTAATGAAAAACAGCACTGAATTTAGCAGCAAAAAAACCAGTAGCTATTGCTGCTAGGTAGTTAAATTATTTTATCCTAAATAACAGTGTATGATAAAATTATCATTATAGTAAGGGAGCAATCAGTCTTTTAAAGACATTCAGAAAAATGTGGACAATTTAAGCTGATATCATTCAAAAAAAAAAGCTAATTCCATTAATAAATATGCTTAATATTTTGCTCCCAAATGAAATTTTATACTATTTTTAAAGCAATATTTCTGGCAAATTTTTTCAGCTAAAAATTGTTTTCTAGAGAACAGGCAACACTCTCCATAATGTATTGACTTGGAATATTACTGTATTTGTATATCTGTATTTTCTGGTAGATTTCAGTGGGCTTCTTCAGGTTATCAGATATGCTGGCAGTACACACCAATACACTCTTGAGAGTGTTAAATCTGAAGCTTCTACTTAAAAGTTGATCTTTTTTTCTGTGAAACAGAGTATATGCTACTGCTATGGATATATGTATACTACAAAATCTGGTATTTACCTCTCTGTAGGTCTAAGTTATTTTTCACATGATAACAGATTTCAGGAAAGGCCATGTTTAATATTGACTGGCACCATGGGGAGGTTATTTTAAATGAAAAGAAAAAGGAATTTATCCAGGGCTTGTCACTTGTATGCTCTGAAGTAAAGAAAAGTCCTGAGTCTTGCTATCTGGTTTCCGACTAGTAACATGTGACACATTTCTTGTCAGCTGCTTCTCTTGATTAAGAGGACAGAAGAAATAATAGATACACTAGACTCCAGAAGAGACAGAGAACCTTTGCTCCTCTGTACAATTACATCAATTTTTATAATGGTTTAATTTGTTGTTATTCATAAGGGACAATGCCAAGAGCTGGAGCAAAGGACTAGCAAAGTACAGACTGCGTGTTAGCAGCATGGTGCCTTCTCAGTCCTTCATGTTTCCAAGTTTGCCTCTTCTAAACTCCTACTCCAATACACTATTTTGGAAGCCAGCCATAAAAGAGGCTAACTCAGACAATAAAATCTGAGTGATCTACTGAACTGTGACTGAGATTTGTGACCCGCCTTAAACTGAATCAGATTCAACTACAAGACTTCTTACAAGCAGCTCTCACCAAGAGCCTGGCAGAATGTCAACACAGTTGTGCTAAATATTCGACACAAAACTTGCTGAGAACCACATGGTATCATGTATTGTCATGAAAGTAACTTAAAGCTGGATTAGTTCACAGGAAAAGAACAACAAAAAGTAGCAATTAGAAAATGTTTCTTACCGTGGAGAATGTTATATAGCAATTAAATTACATTGAACAGAATATCAAAAAGAGGAATATACTAAAATTAGTTCAGGCATCCTCCTGGCCAACTTTGAACCCTTCACTGAAGTTTGAAAGTTTGATGCCTTGTCCAAAATTTCCCCTGTGGTCAAAAAAGAAAGGGAAAGGCACTTCCAGATATCAGGCTGGACTTTAAAGAGCTTCGACCTTTATGCTTGTAGTGGGGGTGTTGAGCACAGACTTGGACATGTTGGTAAGTACTCCAATTTACTTAATCTACATCCTACAGTTCGATTTTCAGCAGTGTCTAGAAAATAAATTTCATGGCAGCATTGAACATTTACCTGCATATTTAGATGCTACCAGAGATACGGGCAGGGATTTCACAATTTCTGTAACACCAGCCAAATGCTGATGGGCAGTACTGTGCAGAGGTCCTTATTCCTATTGATCAGTGCCTTTCCCGCTCCCTACCACAAAACTTAAACAAAAAAGTAATAATTTTTCCTATTTATACTGAATTGTAGTTATTGTCTCATATTGTTAATACTTCAGTCTTTGGGAAAACATAATTTTATCCTGCTTTAGCAGTTTTATTTTTCTTTCCTCAAAAAGAGACGAGAAAAATGAAAATATTTTGATTAATTTATCACCATAGATGTGTTCTTTCCTCCAGTTAAACTAACATTTTAAGAAAATTTCTGAGACTCCTATAAAAAATAAACCTTAGAGCGTGATCAAAGCCAAGAAACCTACAGCACACATACTTAGCTTTCAATCTAGAAATAGACTATGGGGTTGGAACTGGAGGACCACAGTTTATTCTTTGCTAACTGATGAAACATTTAACTGCTTAGTCTTGAAAAATAATAAGAATATGAAATTCAAGCTGAATATCAATGTTGTCACACAAGGGGTGGAGATAAGCCGATAAACATAATATATAGCTTTTAACCCCATGGAATATGTCTTATCTTCAGTAGTTTCTGGCTGAAACTGTAGTGACAACAGAAAAATATTTATGTAAGAACTATACAGAAGTGTGCAATAAGGCACTGGAAAATATAGAAGTATAAAGAAAAATGAATTAAAATTTGACTGAAAAGAAGTAGCAAAATTTATTAGAAGTAGCAAAACAAGCAGAGAGAGATTTCTCCATGGCTAGCACTGTCAACAGATCCAGGCCTCTTCCTGAAATCCATCCATTTATCACACAGCATTGGAGTCACTTTGAAAACTATTCCATTGTAGTCAGCAACACCCAAATTGCAAATGGAAGTTATAAATCAGACAGCAGTACCACAATGTTTTCTACTGTCAAGACAAAAACACTGCTGACTAATGAATAAGAGAAGAGTTTGTTTTAAATTAAGATACACATGTATGTGATAACTTGGGTTTCAGCATTTTGCTGCCTCATTATGGTACACAATCAACTTTTTTATTTGTTAACTTTTCCTTATCTCAATTTCTGTGTTAGTTCACAGAACCACAAAATTTTCCTTTTCTTCACTATTGATTGGGAAATTTTTGATTGCTTTTAACTGTATTCTTACATTTTTAAAAATTGGAGAAGTTCAGAACATCATGGTCTTCATTATAATACAAAAATGTTTATTAATTTTGGGGAATGTGAGAGGCCACATTTTAAAAATATTTTCTGTTCTTTAATTGAGCTAACTGATAACACTACAGCTTGTTGGTTAAAACTTTGTGAGAAAAAAAAATCACAGATAAAATATAATATAGTAATTCCAAGATATAATAAGACAAGATTAGAAGAACTACTAATTATAAAATTTCTGGCTGATTTCAGCTTGACTAATGGGTTTCTTTCATTTGTTGGAATTGTGTGATCAAAAAAGGTACCAAAATGTTAACAAAAATCTCACAAGAAGAAAGGGATTAAGGCAGCACTGGCAAAATGATGCAGGAGTGATATTGAGAATGAAACATGGTTGTGCAGAAACAATTAAGGTAAAAAAGGAAGAACCTGAGCTTGCCTAAATTTGAGAGAATAACGTTTTAAGCAACATTATGCTTGTACTGAGTCATGCTGCCATGCTCACAGAAGGGTCTGGGTGGGAAGGGACATGAAAAACCACCTAGCTCGAACCATGGGCAGGCACACCTTGTTGGCATCCCTTCCATTTGGAGACAGAAGTTAGGATCTGGATCTGCTCTTTTAAGCTGTCTCTTTAACGGATACTGGGGTAGTTGAAGTGCCCCATGAGAACCAAGCCTCCTGAACACAGGACTGCTCCTATCTGTCTGTAAAGGGCCTCATACATGTGGTCAGGTAGCCTGTAGCAGACCCTCACTATAATGTCACCTGTCCCTGCACTCACTTTATCCTGAGCTGGAAGCTTTTGGCTGACTCCTCATCCATCCCCAGGCAGAACTCCATGCATTCCAGCTGGTCATTGACAGAGAAGGAAACACCACCACCTCCTGGCCTCCCATATCTGCTCTTCCTAAAGAGCCTATAGCCTTCCATTCCAACATTCCAGTGACAGAATCCACCCCACCACATTTCTGTGATGTCAGTAAGATCATATGTCTCCAGGCATGCACATCTAAATCCTCATCTATCACTCATGCTGGTCTTCCATAGAGGCATCTAAATTGTGCCCCCAATGAAGTCAACTTATTGCTGAAGTGGCTGGAATTCCTTTGTGCAGCTCTCCATGTGCTCTCCTGTTGGCCTGTGATACCTCTGCAGGCTTCTGGGCATCTATTGCTGGCACTAGCATCAAACTGGCAGGAGTTGAATGGATTAAAATTCCCCTTCCCTGGAAAGTTTCAATTAAAGTCTTCATCATCTTGTCAAAGCAATGAATGAAGATGCTGTTGTCCTCCTCTGATAGATGAGCTCCATCAGCCTCCAGCAGACCAGGTTTCTCAAAATGAGTCCCATGGTGTAACGGATAAACCCCTGGCTGTGCCACCATTTGTCAATTCACTGGAGTCAGCCATCCCTTTCAAACCCCTTTCCTCTGACTAGCAGGATTGATGAAAAACCTACCTGTGTTCCAGAGTCTCTTACTGCTGCTTGCCACACTCTAATCCTTCTTGATACTCCTCAGACTGCTTTGGCTGCATCCCTGGTGCCCACGTGAAACCACAGCAGCGGACAGTAGCCAGGAGTCAGTACGTGGCTTTGCAGTCTCTCGGCACCGTCCCTGACACGAGCTGCAGGTGAGCAGCACACCTCTCTGGAGAGCACTCCAGCCTGCCAAACGGGTGCCTCCATTGCTCTCAGAAGAGTCACCTACTGTTTACTACCTGTGGCCTCTTAGTTGGTTGTGGCACAGGGAGCATGTTGGACTGCATTATTCAGGCCCAGCAGGTCTCCTGAGGTGATGAGTTTTTCCTCTTCAGTTTGCAGAGCAGTGAATGGGTTCTCTAAGGGCACCTCAGGCTTCAAGGAAGTCTCTTCCTACTGCTGGTCCTTGCCATTGCAAGCTTTCCTTCTCATGTATTACTGGCCCCCCTTCCTGCAGTGTGTGTGCTGTGGGGGAAGTTTTCAGCTGTTTGGCTGCAGGCTTTGGGTTCCCTGCAGACTGTACTTGGAAACAGCTATTTAACTCCTTCTCAGCCTCCCTGATGTTATATAGCCTTATCGCCACCTCCTGCAGCTCAGCCACCTGCATGTTCCACTGACCTGGGCAAGTGAACCTATTGTGATCAACCTTTCCTGTACTTGTGATGTGTTTCTGACAGGAAGGGATAACACATGTCTTTTTAGGGAGATACTCTTTGTAACTTTGATCTTTGTCACAGAACCTTACAGAAATGTGTCACTGAGACAAAATCAAAGTTTACAGTTGGGCTCACCAGGTTCACCCTATCAGAAAAGGGAGCAGTGTCCTAGTATCAAGACTAAGAACAGTAAAGTAAAAGAAGAAATGGCAGCATAGTCTATCTGAAGAAAACACTTGTAAAGGTTATATAAAGGATGAATCGATTGACATGAAACTGGAGCAAGAATTTGAGAGCATGGCTTCAGTCTGAAGTTAGGTCAACTGCCATATTCAATCCTGCCAAAGCGTTGGTAAGGTTTGTTGCTTGAAATAGAAGCCTGCAAGACAGACTGGGGAAGAGACCACAGGTGCAGCTTGCCCCTGTACTGTCATAACAATAAATAAGGTTATCTGTCACGATCAAACCATCTGGAGAAGTCCTTTCTACTGCACTGAATAGATGTTACACATTTATTTAAGGTTACAAAGAGTGCTTAAAACAGCACTGATTTGCAAGGAATAGTCTACGTCCTATGATTAAAGGCAGTATCACTGTAGATGTACAGGCAAAAATTGTAGGAAGAATTTTAAGAGCATTTTGGTAATAATGATTTATAAGTGATGATACATAAGTTTAAAAAAGAAAAACAGATGGCTGTTCAAAATGCTATATTCTTCAGCAGTCTAGAACTGAAAGCAGCGATCCAGATATCAGCGTCTGGGCATTTATTCCTTTTTAGAAAAGTTATTTAAAAGAGAGGTTGTTTTCATCATCATATATCAACAAGTCAGATTGTAAGAAAAATTATCTACCCTGCAAGTAACAAATTCAAAAAACCCAACACCAAATCTCTTTTTCTTGCTAGTAAGGTATAAACTCAAGCTTTGCAACTCAGGGTATATATGGAAATCCAGCTAATCATGGGATTACCTACAGGACAAAATTAATTACAGATAAAAGAACCAGATCTAGATTGAGCTGTAGCCTTGACCTACCCTCCTTTTTCTGCTACAGAATGCAAAAGCTGCGTTAAAGGATGTATTTTTTCAGAAAACTGAATGATCATTATGCTTACTTTTCCACTGCTATCTCTGTAATGCAGTGCATGCTTGGCATGCTCCCTAAACATCATAACAGGAAAATAAATGATAGGTATAATTTCTTTCCTGAGAAGCAGACAGGTAGATTGAGAAATATTATGTACCAAGCTGATAGTTTACAGTGTGTGCAAGTGAAACTGAAATTAATTCCAGTTCCTTTGTTTTCTCCCTTATGACCTCTCTTCTGACAGACTCAAAATCCCCTCAACTTCCCATATATAGGAGGGACCACAACACATTTGGTACTCTGAGAAAAGTCTGCCTGTTATCTGTTTTCCACATTAAATCCACTTCACTGCAAAAAGCTCTTCTATCAGCATTTCTGTCTACAATCATAAGGTTGCTACAGCCTCAACTATAAAGTTACAAGAGTAGCTCTTTCTTTCTATAGCTATCAGTTCTTTTCCCAATAAACTTGCCACGTTTCTCTGCAACACCATCTTTTTGTGGGCTGCAACATATGGGGCTTAATAACATAACATCAGATTGCAATTTTTAGCCTAGCCTCTCCTGTTCTACTTGTACACAAAATAAAAGTGGCTGCTGCCTACCTTCAATGACCCTCATAGATAAGAGCACCTTGTCAGAGATCATTTTGTAACAGATAAGCAAAACAAATATGATGTCATCAAACATAAACACATCTTACCCCCTTAAATTTAAGCATGCAGTTTAACACAGCTTAACTTACCAAAGATATTAAACCTGAAAAGGTTCCCTGGATTTACAATCAGAAAGACCAAGCAGGGCTACCACAGCTTTTCTATGCTACTATTTAGCGCCTCTGAATCAAGTCACCAGCTGTTGGAGCTTTGCCTCAACAAGGGTAAACCAGAGAAGAGTAGCAAATTAGCACTTCCCCTCTTGGGCTAGCTGGCTGATACCTTAAGGAGAGGAAAGTAAAGGCCTCATTAAAGTTGCTTTTCTTGGTGAAGAAAAGCAACTTAGGGTAGGGTAACACCCTCAGAGTGTTTACAGATAGCAAAAAGAAAAAAAAAAAAAACCAACAAAAAACCCCAACAACCCACCACACTTTGCAATAGGGCCAATGTAATGATCTCTCTGGATCACTGGGATGTTGGGGAAGATGTCAACATCTTTTTATGATGATCACCAACTGATTTAACTGATTCATGAAGAATGAACCGGCACTTAGGAGACTTTTCTAAGTTGCAAGCTGCAATTCAGAGTTTAAAGTTTCTTTGCATCTATGAGGGGGCATATACCATCTCCCTTTCTGAGCCACATCTATCTCTCATACACACTCTTTCTGGAATCTCTGAAAATTCTCCCCTTTTTAGCTAATTTTTTTTTTCCATTTTCATTTGAGTATTGAAACTGAGAAAAAAATTAATTTTTTTAGTGTGTACAGTGGTACATGCCACTTTTACTGACTGCCTTTATAATTAGTCTAGGTAATGCTGATTAAATCCCCTTTGATTCTTGAAAAAATACCTTAATTGAAATAATTTACTAGAATTAAGTTTCAATTGAATTTTTTTTTCTCCTCTCTTCTGCTTGAACTGAGCACTGAAGGAACTTGAAGACATTGGCATATAGCCTTCCCACAGTGCTGTGTTCTCCTCTGGCTGCAGGAATATCCTGTAGCAAAACACAACTCATTCCTTTACGGGGAAGGCTGAAACATTTGGGTGAAGTTGTTGCTACTATCCTCTATTCATGCACATTAATGCCACAAAGTTTGGGAGTAATATTTCATTGGCAAACTAGTAGCAAACTTCATGTTTAAAAAATTTGTTTTCAAATGACTTCTAATCATAAATATTCTTTGTTTACTTCCTATTGTTGATAAATGTGGTCACAGTCCAAAGTCAAATTGGCACTATGTTAACTTTCTCTCTTTGTAGCATCAGCACTTAGTGGGGAAGAGTTTTCTGAAGGCTTGGAAAAGCAGAAAAAAAATGTCATCAATCTAAGTTTGCAAAAGTGTTCAAGTTGAGCCTGGCAGTAATTTTTATAGTGGTTAACCCAGCTGTTGATAGTCAAGTACTACACTTCTGGTTCCCAGGCCACCCCAGCTTTATGAACCATGAATAAGGACCGCATCACTACAACTTCGGTTGCAAAGCAATCACATAGATGGAATATATTCACTCAAATTGTTGTCATTACATTGCAAGAGTCCTATTGTCATTATATTGCAAAGGATCCATATTGCTAGTCTCGTGCCTCCTTGATGTTTCTCATAGGCAACTCCTCTAAGCACTGACGCTTGCTTATCCTCACAGCAGCCAACTGACTCCAGTTCCCCTCAAACAACCAATCCACTCTTTTTAACACTCTTCGTATTGGCTACAGCTGAGGCCTGTTAAAGTCAGGCCTGCTCCTAATCTTTAATAATTAACCCAGCTGCAACTCTTTAGGGGGTAAGATTACATTCTATACTAACCTTAATTTACTTATATTCTATCCCCCTACATCAAATGTCAGCGTTTCTTTCCAGTATGTTGTTTCTGTATAGACCTCTGTGTTTAGATAATGCAGTAAAACATCTAGTTTAGTCTTCAGATTTAAAGTAAAAGAATCTGAATAATGATGGTGATACTGTCCTTTTAGCCAAGTAATGATCTGCAAAAGTATCTCCTTCTCATCATTAGAGACAAACTGGTAAACTGTCTTATAAGAAAGTTGATATACAAATAGACTCATAGGGTGTTCAGTCAGACTAAAGCAGCATCCTTTTGCACCACAAGTTGTACAATATTCAGCTTTCTATTTACATCAGTTAAAGGTGTAAGGCAGTAGAAAAATAATGAAACTATAGCTCTGATTCCCTATGCCCTGTAGGAAGTGTGCTAATGTTTTTTTGTGTGCATGACACTGCTTCTGCTTACTGTATGTAACTAAGTGAAAGTGTTAACCATACTAAACTTTCTGTTGATAATTCTAACAGGCTGGCTTGATTTCTACTTTAAAATATCTATGCACATATTTGTTATTACATTTCTCTTATTCAATCATTATCTAAGTCAACAGAGAGCTCTTCATCAAGACAGCTTGTATTTATCACACTTCATGTACTTAAATTGTATGTCACCCTGTTAAATAAAGTCCAAGGAAATTCTTGATTGATACTGAAGTTAACCATATGGTTATCTAGCAAGTCAGCAGAAACTAAATTCATTATTAAAATAAATTTTATGTAATTGTTATTAACTAGTATTTGTTAAATGCTTGTTTTCTGTAGTCTTTGGTTGGGTTAAATGATAATTTAGTGGTCACTGTTTGTAATATAACCAAAACCCACTAGTGTGTGAAAAAGGGCACAAATCTCAAAACAGTTCAGAGAGCTTGTTTTCTGACAGCTAGATTGAAATAAAATATGATTATGACATTATGTAATTGTGTATCTTTTAATGAAACTCTAAGAAGTGAAACCAAGCCTTTCCTTATGTGCTGCCCCTTTCCACCAGAATAAGGATAAGGGTAGGGAAAAAAATAAACCTAGTATTTTTCCCAACACCACCCAACCACTTTCAGTCTCTTTTTTCTTTTGTAGGAACAGGAAAAGCTCAAACCAAACTAAAAATAATTGCAAGAAGTATTACTGCAGTTGTAAAAGCAAACTCTGAGTAATGAGACTTTTCTTTCTTGGGTATCTGCATTTTATTATGTTCCATATTTGTGTGATCCTATACTGTTTTTCCCAAAACACTTCTGTGTCACTGAGCAAGGATGTGCTCTGGGCATGAATAGGGATCACTTCTTGAAGGGTGCTGTTAGTCATTAGACCCCTCTTAGATTTCTGGCAGAAGTTGCAAAATGTGAAATAAAGAAAGCAGATGCTATCAGAAGGACATGTCCATTTATTAAACTTTTGCTATGTAGAAGTGGATTCTAGATCCTATCATAGACTTCTTACAGGGTACTGCACATCCCCTAAAATGTATTCTCAAAGTTGATACTAAGTGATGTATTCTGGGTCTATGGAGCTGGCTTGAAATTTTGTTCCCCATTTAAAAAATAATGAAGATTCACAACTTCAAACATTTCCATGGTTGTAATATTAAGCTGTGTCAAGAACTTAGACCTATAGGATTCTGATTTTCTGCACAAATAGGGCTCAGCATCATAAATTGTGTATGCAGATAATTGGATTCTTTTACTTTAGTCCCTATGACTACTTGACACAGATTTTTAGGCATAGCCTTAAAATGGTGTAGTTTCCTGGACTTCTGAAGAGTTTAACTTCAAGCTAGGCACTCAAAATTCTCAAATATTTCTATCCGTGAAGTAGCTAAAAGGGAAGCATTAACTTTTCACTAGCTTGTGTATGGATAAACAGACTCAAGACTGACCTGTAGATCAAGATGAAGTGTATGTGCTGCCAACGAAAGAGCACAAGAGCATGATATAGGTACTGAAGTGTCAAACTCTTATGAGGCCAGTTTCCTATGCAATGCCATCGGAATCACAGTAGAGGTGACAAGAGCACATTCATAAAACCATAGTGGACTTGGGAACACTGCACTTTCTGGAATAAGTGAGAATAATCTATATTAGGATTCCTTGTAAATCATTCATTTTTCTTCTTAGTCTTTGACCCAGCCCCATCCATCTGCCCTGGCTCCTGTGACATTATACATAATAATCTCCCGCCCCACAGGTGGGGTTTGAAATTAAATTGATAGCCATGAGTGGAACGCCTACAATAGTGATGAGTACCATGTAAAAGCTCAGAGAGTAACAACTATATAGTAAAAAATGCCTTGGAACACACTTTGTGCCAGGGTGATTGAAAAAGCTATTTGGTCATCCCAGCCTGCTCCTTTGGTTTGAACCAGGGATGATTTGGAAAAAAAGGAGGAATCATGCAGCTGAAGATTGTAGCATTTGATATATAAAAATCGCCTAGTTGAAATTTACATGGTCAAATTTAATTCTACTATTTGTAACTCCTGATTACTTGATTTTGGAACTTTGAAGTTTTGTTACTGCAACTGTTTTCGCTCTGCTGGCAAATCTGTACATAGTTCTATATGTTTTGGCTCCCATTAAACCTATGCAACAAGAAAGAAGAAAGTAGAAATCTCCTACCCTTCCTATGTTCTGAAAAGCTGCACAAGAAGAAAAAAACCCCAAACCCATAATCCACACAAAAAAATGGAGATTTTGATAAATATTTTTTCTATCTTTGAGAACTGGCAGTGGTGCTTTATCAGTCAAACACCTAACAAGTTTTTAATCACTAGTCAATGTAGTTCAAACTCATATGTCAGGCCCCACTTGAGCTGATACACTTACAATGTCATTCAATGTCAAGCATCTGGTTGGCATCACTGAATAAAACTGGGTATCATGCAGATTTGAGAGTTATTTGATGGTCAAAAATCTGATATATTATTTTTAAAATGGTCATAACACTTCAGGGCTTTGGAATCAACTAGTTAAATTGGCTAAAAATTAATAAGAAGTCAGAGTTCTGTCAGGTTTCTCTTCTTGCTCTGCATACCATGAGGATATTGAGGCACAATGAGTATAATATTGTCCCTATAAAGAGTTCAAAACACATTGGGCAGTGCTGCTTATAGTCAAAGCTCATGCAGCAGAGGTGTTTTTGTACTGCATGTTCTGGCTGTATTGGCTGTCATGAAAACAGGAGGTCACTTACACCTCATTAGGGATTCTGTCTCTAAAAATATTTAATCGGCAAATAAATGTATTAAATTTATCAATGATCGGATTTTATTTAAAACACCTTTATGGAAGCCATAATAAATCCTTTTCTTCAAGCATGTTCAGTCACTTTTACAAGAATGATACTTTTGTATTGCCCACCTAATTGCTAAGTGATACCCACCACAGGAGAATCTGTTGTACAATGGCAGCTAAGGTGATACTCTTCTTGCCTTTTGTAACTATTTGAGGTTTTTCAGGTTGTACTGAGAAGGACTACAAGGATATTCAGTACAGAATGTTACAAGCTGGAAAGGTACAGAATCAAAGACTTGCCTGCAGGCACCAATGCCCCTTGTTACAGCTGTTCTTTCTACTTGCACAATTAGGATACTTGTTTGAGCCTGATAAGATTTCAGTATACATGATGGTATTTCTATTTTTTATTTATATTCTGTGACAGGGTATAAATCCATATGGAAAGCATAGGGCTAATTGGTTCATGTCCTAAAATAAAAAAGCTTGTTGATGTCTCTTGTGATAAAACTGTTGTGCATTGAAATTTTCCCTTATATAGGGGAAATATATGTATAGTTAAAGTAATGAGAGAGGATGTTGCTAGGATCTTATGGCATCGAAAGCATATTACTTTCTTTAAGTGCTCTCTAAAAAAAAACCTCATTTTAAGGTGGAAAAGGATGACAACGATAACGTTGAACTTTGAAGAGATTCACATTAATGTTAAACTTTCTCACCCTCACAAAGAGCTAAATCTGTATAAAATAAAACAAGACTTTGTTCTACATATAGTAGTTTTCAGTTATCTGAAAAGGCATGTTCTAGTAGCATGTTCAAAAAAAAGAATATAACTGACATTAAGTTTCTGTTAAAAGAATTCTGTCAAGGTAAAGAAGAAAGAAAACTAAAGAAGCTGTACATCATTGGTATGTGGTATAATTAGCTGTGGCAGGTCTTTAATTGTCATAGACAAGATGACAGAAGCTACTTATGACAGTTTTGTGGACTATTTATATACTAAAGTCATTATGACCCCTGAGCTTCTTTAAAAAAATGAAATTTCACTAATGAATTTTCAATTTATAGGCAGAAAGCATATCTTAAAGCAATTTTGAACAAAGTCTGTGATGTGTAAGTGAACTAAAACTACCTAAAAGAAAGCTGAGAAATCCCTTTAGGAGAGGAAACACCACAGTAATATAGAATAAGCTACGATAGTACCTGGTGTTTGTGCTTCTCTGTGTGCAGGAGCTGTGATGGAAAAAGGGGGATTTCTGCTGGAAAGAAAAAAAGAAGTGGTTCAAAAAGTAACTGAAAGTGGGAAAATGGTAAAGAAATTTACTGTTACTACATTTTGATAGTTGCCTAAGATGGTTTATGTTTCCAACTAGTAAATTTATGCAGATGAGCTTGGAATCTTTGGAAATAGGCAGTAAAAGCAATGTGTGAACATTAGAGGATGTGTCAGAAAGATTCCTGAAGTTGGCTGTAAAGATTTTTAATTCTGCTTAAGTAGCTCATATGTACAACATGCAACAGGAATGCTTCTATAAAGAGACAGCCAGGATGCACAGAAGAGACAGGGATAACATGAAAAATATGAGCATACTTCTTTGAACCTCAGAGACTGGGATGCAGAAAAGAAAGCAGTGTTGGCAGGGAGAATTGGATTATGCCAGGGGAAGGGAGGATCCAAATGCCACTATCCTTTTTGGGCCACACACAGCTTCAATGGGAAACAAACTCCAGAAAAACAGATTCTACTATGGAAGAAAGCAGAGGTATGAACAAAAGTGAACTAAAAGAACTGTGAAAACCCATGGAAGAACCAGAAAACAAGAAGTTGTAACTCCTGCAGATTTCAGAGATCAGATCTTTTATTGAGATAAAATCTTCATTACCTAAGGGTAGAATCTGAAAGCAATGCCACACACAGGGTGAATGTTCCAGAGTCTTTTGATCTTTTAGACACTTTTACAAAGAAAACTTTGATAAGCTCTTGATGTCCTAGCCAAAGATGTTACCACAAACTCTGAAATAACGAAAACAATTTTATAATCTATAGTTTACAGAGATAAAAGCCCTACAGTTTTTTACAGTAATATATTTGCACATATACTTACTTCTCAGATTATTCTTGTGCTTCTTAGATGTGATCCACCAAGATAACCAACAAAATAATTACAAGAATGCTGGTGCCTGCATAAATTCCTATTTACTTAGAAGTCAGCAGGCAACCTCCAAATTTAAATTTACGCATCCCTGAACACATGATGTGTGTCGAGGGACCAGAATCAAATTAAAGCTCTAAGTCACAGTATCAGAAATGGCTATACAAGCCAAGGCTGTTTATCCACCAAAGTTAGGAAAGATATATGCTAATAATCCAAAACTGAAAGAAACAGTGAAAAAAAATTAGTTTTGGGGGAAAAGAAAATTTATATCATGTTGTATCATTTGCTGATGGAAACCTATTTATTCTATAATGATGATATTTATACAGTGGTTTTTTTACTTCTATGGTTGTCTTTTTTATAGGCTTTAAATGAATAAAATAGTCTTTGCCACTACAGTACAGTAAAAGCTCCTTACATCATTATAGCCCTTAGAGAAATCTGATAGAAAAAGTAGTTATGCACTTTCTGTTTTATTTACAGTATAATTAAAGTAATTATTGTAGTTTTTACAGTAGTACACCTTTTATAATTTCATAGCTGAAGTGAGATCTGGGATAAATAATAGCTATCTAGTGCACTTACTGGAGACATTATTTACTTTTAGAAGCTATTGATTACCTTATAATTCACAAAAGAAGCAAAACCACAAACTCCCTTGCAAAGGACATCAATAAAGACTCTAAATAAATATTAGGTCCAGGTAGAGGTTCAGTGGGTATTTCTTTAATATAATACTATTAATACATGTTTACAAATGCATATGCAAACCGCTTAATTTTTAAAATACCATTGTTACAACCATTTATATCTGTTTTTCATTTTTAAATAGACTAGGTAACTTCTCCCTCAATGAACTTCTTTGTATGTGTTTTAACAACAAAAAGTAATTTAGTATGTACTTGCATTAGAATAATAATTTTTAACACCTTCACTTTGTTTTTTCTGATATTACTTTATCTCTGCAGGTCACACAAACCTGACTGTTCTTCAGTTGAGTCAACAAGTCCTTAGCATGAATCAAAACCCTCTATGACTGCAGTGAAATAACTCAAATTTTTAGAGACAAAACAAACTTCTTCACTGTCTGCCAGTAACTTACAGAGCACTTGCCATTGACAGTTCATGATTCTAAGAGTTATCAAACTAGAATAAAGAAAGAGCTGCAGTATTTCCCTAGTCCTGGGGATCTAATGCAAAAAAAATCATTCATATAGCACTGGTAGGCCATTATACTCTAAAAAGCTTAACATTCCACCTGGTAAATAAAAAAAGTGAGATGTTTTATAGAGGATCTTTTTTACTATTCAACTGAATTTTTCTGAACATGAAAATTTCAGCTGTTCTTTTGGTTGCATAGAGGGGGGAAAAAAAGTGGATGAAAAAAGAATCATGAATCTTTTTTCACTTTCCCTGTAGAAATTATTTCATACACTAAAATGTAATGCTTCTCCAAATACTTATTAAAATCTTTGATTGTAGCATCTAGTGAGAATAGAAATAGAATGTTCCCCATATGGTTCCCCTTTAAAACAAATGTAGCTACTAACATTTAACAGACAAAACGTTTATGTGATTTTTAGAAATTCTAGATAATGAGCATACTACTTTTATTTTGAACAGGTGATATTGAACAATTAAAAAAGGGATTTATGCTTCTGAATTTCTGAATCAAAACTACAAGAACATATTAACCTTGAAATATCTTTTTCCATCTACTATTTCCATCAACACTGTGGTCATCATTTCCTTCTGTGGACCATACCCATAAAATTTCCTATTTGGAGTAAAGCAAACTGATTTTCTACCCAAAATGTGTTCAAAACCAGAAATCTTGAGAGAAATTGCATGGTCTTCTGCAGTTCTTTGAACATAACCAGAAAAGGTTGTAGTTCAAGGATTCATTTTGCAGGTCCTTGACAATTCACAGCACATAGTTTTATCTTTTTTTTTGAAAAGTGCCAAGGAGTCTTAAGTGTCAAAAAATGAGTTTTAGTTTGATCTAGAGTACTTATAAGTCTTAATTTTAATATAATTATAAATAATCAATTTTATGATTTTTCCCTGCATTTACTAATTAGTAGATGTCCAGTAAACAAGATTATGCTTGTTAATTTATGCCCTATCTTTCTTTTTCATGGCCATCAGTCTAGATATGGTCACAGCAGTACAATCAGTAAATTCAAAGCTAGGATTTCAGTTGTGCATTACAGAAGTTTCTGAATGGCATCTCTGACACTAGTGTAGCACTAGGTACATGCAGCCACTTCTTTCAGCCTGAGCAAATACCAAACTGTCTCTGTTTAAATTTTTCTTTCTCTTTTGCTATGGTTTTCTGAAAAAGATTTAGATGGACAACAAAAATACAGTAAAATACTGCACAAACGTAGTTCCTACTGAAACACATGGTTCTCCAAATATGAGCAACTTTATAGAACTATTTAATAAATTCTGAAGAAACAAATAAAATTTTCAATTATCCCAATCTAATTTAAATATCCACCTGGATGCAGTATCATTGCCATTCTGAAAATGTAAACTTGTTCCATGCATCCCAACCCTTTTATTAAGCACTAAAACTATGCCATGCATTTTCTGGCTGAGCACATATTTGACACTTGGCACCCTACAGGTCTCGTTATATACAATTTATTCACATGTCCATTTTACACCTTCCCAAAATCCTAGCACTACTTCCATTTAAAAAATATTTCTTTGTAACTCCTCTCAGATAAAAATTGCTTCTGTGGTCAGCAAACAATCCAGATAAAACTTTCCCTAAAGCATCAGTTGAGTTCCACAGGCTTGGCAATGTTCTCACATACTACCTTTTTTGCATTCTGAACTAATATTTCATCTGTACCATTAGAAACTTTAAAAGTTAGTCTCCAAAGGTAACCTATTATATATCCTCAAATTTCATCCTACGACAGGGATGTCAGTATGCAAGATTACTTACTAACAAGTAGCATTCTCTGCTTGTTCAAGAAGGGGAAGCATGAAATGCAATTTTGGTAGTGACTGCTGTGCCTATGGAGGAGAAAAATCAGCACTGCAAAAATGAATCCACATCATTCATTACTGTATTACATCTCTTGTAAAAGTCTTCTAATGAATCCTGATCATGAATCCTGCTTCCAAGAGTGGAAGAGCTGTGGGTGAGAACATCGGAACGCTATCCTATAAGATGCAAGATGCAAGTTACAGGAGATTTTTTGAGCCAACAGAATTTGAGTATCTAAAGCAATCCATGGCAAAACGTTCCATGCAATATAGACTCAATATGCTATATAATACTACTTAAAGGTACTATACTTTTGTAAAATGTGTTTTTGTCTGGAAAAAGTTCAGATCTGCAGAACTGTACGCATGTGTACAGATATTTATAAACTGCAAATAGCACAGTGGACCAGGCCGATGTAGAAAGTTATAGAAATGCTTCAGTTTATATTAAGATGCCTTAAATTAACCTTAGGAAATCTATGATGGAAGCCATTATGAAAGAAAACCCTTTCTAGTTCGCCTCCAACCTTCATTCTTCCACATACCATAAAGCCAAAAGCAATAAATGAATGGCATAACTATTCAGTCAGCTATTGCCTTGGTGCCCGCTGGATTTTTTTTTTAACCTCAACAACTTTTGAAGAATTAGCAGGCGAGAATTGCCAGATATTTTCATTATGAAATATATAAAAAGCAAAAAAAAAAAAAAAAATCCATACTGTCTGAACCCTTCTTGTCTCTCTCTTTTACGCTACGTAAGATTTTTGTTGATTTAATTCCTCCTAGAAACACGACATTCTATTGAGTGTTGCTCATGCTGCTTGACCATAGGTTGAATGCTAAAAACAGTTCATGCACTGCAGAGATAATGTTCTATGTTGCAAAATATAAACCTTCAACATCCCATTCCTCCAAATAAAAGCAAAGAGCAGACCCTTTGAGTAAAACTGAATTTAGCAGTTGCTAAAGAAGCCAAGAGACATATACTAGAAAGAACCTCATCCTTGGTTTGTAGTACTACCTTTCTTATTAAGTGGTGGAGAGAAATGTTGGCAGAGAATATTCTACTAGCAGATGGCACTTAAGTTGGAATTAAATACTGCAACAGTATCCCATTTGGACCCTGTTCAAGAATGAATGCTTCCATGCAAGAAATTACTTACTAAACCAGGACTTCCAGGCTGGAAAAGAGATGGCTGAGTAGGAATGTGATAGAAGTTCATAGGCATGAATAGAAATTAATTATCCAATGTATTTTTTAACAAAAAAACAAAATTAGCTTGTAGGTGAGGGATACTAAATGCAAAAAAGGCACATCTGCAACTAAAAAGATGTAAATTCTGTCATGGCCCAATACTAGAAAAATGATAGATTTTTCAGAAAACGAGGCACATAGGGGAACACAAACAAAATCTCCTCAAGTGAATATATTGTAAACATTCTTAGAAATGCCATATTGAGAAAACTGCATTCTATGAAATTCCAGAAACTTATTTCATGTTTGAATTATTAACAACCAGTATTTTTGTGTCATAGCTCTATTACTTTAGATCTGTTTAATTCTACTGCCAATTCTGATTGCTCAGATTAAATTAGGCTCAAATCAGAAGTGGTATGCACCTGATCTGTGAATGATCTGGTACCATCATTCACCATTTTCAAGGCAAATGATCACTCTATACATACAGACCCAATTATCATTTAAAGGAAGACTCTTCATAATAATTTATCACACTGATTCTTCAGCCATGTTAAATATTTTTTCCATTCTCACATTATAAGTTCTTTGAATTTATTTTGTACATTTTTCCATTGTCAATAGTTTTGCTTTGTCTGAATTATTCTGTACCATTGCCCTGAATGATCATGAATTGACTAAACCCAGCAACTTATATCTAAACATAAGATGCCTGCAACTAATAATGGTGTTCTCCTGTGGTATTTCAAAAGAAATAAAGGCATTTCCAGTCACCTTTGAAAACCACATTTTGAAGAAATTGTACTGCTCTAAACTCTTATTTGCTACCTATTTGAGATGTGACAGGAGTAGGTTTGAGTCCTGAATTTTGTTTGACTTGGCATTCGTTTATTTTCTGTAAGTTGCAAGTTAAACCTATTCGAAAAACTGGCAAATAAAACACTTCCATTACCAGTTGTTCTGTGATGTAGGTGATAGATCTGAAACACTCACACTAAAACTATAGTTTACTTCACTGTTGTTCTTGCTCTCTTAACCTGCAGGTCAGTAAGATCAAAATTTTGCACAAATACAGGAATGCAATCCTATTCCCTTAGTAGCAATCAAACTTTGCCTTATGCTAAGGAACACCATAGCAACTCTATCAGCTTAACTTTTGTGACAGAACAGAATCTGTCCAGGTGTTATACAAAATGGGGCCATGAAACAAACATGTAAGAATTTCTTTCTCTGGAATTCCATTGGTGTATTTCTAAAACTGCTCAGTTTTCACTGAAGTTTACAAAGTTCAGATGGAAATGAAGATAAATTTATCCTAGGAATTTCAGAGCATAGAGAAGACACATAAAATAATTTCTGAGATATGGAAAATGTATTAATTAAAAATACTACATCACAATTAACTAAAAGTATAAAAATGTTAACTTAATCAAATATTTATTCAATTTAGTCATAAGCAAACTTACATGGGAACACATTTCCTACCACATCTGCAAATGTTTAATCTAGTGTACTTTGTTGTGACCTATAGCAGTGCTGAAGCTACTTAACATTATTAAAACTGATGAGACAAACTATATAGAAGCTAACCTTGCTATACAGGTAAAAGGACTTGCCCTTGGATATTACTTAGCCTGACCGCGGGGCTTTCTGGAAACAGCAAATGTTTTATAAGTGTCAGCTCATGGCTAAATCAATGTTTATGCATTGATACCTTTGAATAGCAAACACTTGCTGCCTGCAAGCTAAACAATGTTTTTATCTGTTTGCCTATTTCTGGTCCTTCAACTACAGCACAGGGTGTTGCAAATCGCATTTAGTAACAATTATCTGCTGGAATTTCGTGAAGAGGAAAGTAGCATGATTAATGAAAAGTGACACACAGAGATTACTTTGCTTTGCCAGTCGCCCTGGTGAATGGGTGACTCTGCTGAACTGAAGCCTGACCTTTGTTACTTTTAACGAGGTCATCGTGAATGCTAAATGCTTGAAAGATTAGCCACTACAAATGTTCCCGTACTACTTAATGATGCCTCCACTAATGAACTGGAGGTAGCCAGTTAAATATAATGATACAGTTTTCACCTTTGAAACAAAGGTTGAAAAAAACCCTCCCCTCCCTTCCCCGCAAAAAAGGTTTTCTGTCAAGGTGTTTAAAAAACAGCCTTGGAACTCAGAGCATGTTTTCTTCACACATAGGTTCCTAAGAATCTAAATTTGAACAAGTCAAATAGTCCAACTTTTAAGGAACTTTGTACCCAACTGACCACTGGATAATTACTCAGTAACTGTAATGTTTGCATATAATTTTCATCCCTACAGCAGAGGGGCTCAATATCCTGTTCTTTGCTGTAAACGTGTATTGTTATAAGCACTAAAGTTTTCAACTGAACTAACTGAACAAGCATCAGACCACCTGTAGTAAAGTCGTGTAAATGTGAGATAAGCCTCATGGTAAATAGCTATAAAATAAAACCACTAGTGGGATTAAACGTTTCTGTTATTGTATTGACTCATATCAGCTACCCATTAGTGCAGGTAAATGTGACAAAGTGAAATTGAGAATGGAAGCTTGAAATCAGATCTTGAAGTAACATTTGACTGAAAACACATCAACCCTGACATGAGGAAAAACAAAATTGAAAACAAAGTTTCAAAATTATGAATAATTGCTTTCACACCTATAAATGAATCTTTGTTCTCTGTGGGAAATATATTAGATCATTTAATCAGGCAGAGACACCATCACCTTTCTTATACTGACAAAGTAAGTCTCCTGTCATGAATTTTAATTAAATATAAAACTGTGAAGACATAACACCAGAAATGGAAGAATGCTAAGTATGTGAACAGACATTTCCAACAGAACACTATTTGCTGTAAAGGTGCATAAAAACATATGGTTTGTTCAACCACAAACCATATAAATATATGCAGTAGGCTGCAGGTTCAGTGAAGTTCATCACATGGTGCACAAAAGAGCAGGACAAAATTGAGTCCTAACAGTACATCCAATAAAACTCTCTGCAATATACCACATACTTTATTTGTACTGGTCTGTCATGATTCCTCTCTAATTGGCAAACAGAAACAGCCCTGCCATAATCTGCAATGTCTCCATAAATTACCAGGACACAGATTTCAAGCTAATAGTATTTATGTTAGTATTAATTAATGAGCATATGCAAGTCACAGACCTGAGGCTGTATCACTGGTCCCATCCTAGAGGTAAGGAATTTATTTCTGTTAACCTCTACAACTATCTGAAAGATGGATGTGGCTAGGCAGGCGTTGGTCTTTTCTCCAAGAAACTAGAGACAGGACAAGAGGAAACAGCCAGGAATGGTTCAGGTCAAATATTAGGAATAATTTGTTTGCTGAAAGAAGGGTTAAGCATTGAAACAGGAAGCTGAGGGAAGTAGTGGAGCCACAGCCATTTCCAGTTCCATCCCTGGAAATGTTCAGAAAGCTGTGGATATGGCACTTCACAATATTAAGTGGGCATAGTGGTACAAAGCCAAAGGTTGGACTTGATGATGTCTTGCAACTTTAATGATTCTATGATTTTATTATTCAAGGATAAGAGATGGAACATTCAGAAGAAAAAATTTTGCTGTAAGGTTTGGCTTCTGTCTGTTTTCAGTAGCAGAGAAAAGAACTGAAAGCAGATATGATTTGTGAGTAAGAAGAACACCTTGTAATTATATTTCCTACCAGAAAACAATGTAAGACTTTGAACATGCTACAATCAGAGATCGCTCCGCATCCATGCAGAATTTTGTTTTTTACGACTGATGCATCAAGACAATATTACACCAAGCTAAAAAAAAATCAAGAGAGCAAATGCAGAATTAGAAACATTATACATGGCAAAAGAATATATTTTTTCTATAAGGCCTCAAAACTAGGATATTAAATAACAAGATTTTACTTTTGCTTTTGCATGGAAATCTTTACATCTTTTCATAAGCATAAAATTTACTGTAAAATCTTTTAAAATTTACCTATGAAAAATGGTTATATGGGAGTTCTATTCAACAAAAGTCTTAAAATATAAAATAGAAGACTTATTACAAATGGCTGTAAAATGTCCGGAGGAATTCATTAGCAAAGGTTGCACATCAAGATTCTGAGGTGTTTAATATTTATCTAGATTAGAAGTGAATCTACTTCATAAAATTTCATCTAGAGTTATTTGGCTTGCAGGAAAAAAAGGAAGCTACAAATTTGGAATGATTTGCCCAAATATTGATGTTGGTGCAGGGTTTAGAGAAGAAAGCACGAAGCTCTTACACTTTCCACTTTAGAGCAGAGAGGAACCCAGGTCTTAGAAGAATAGACAGAACCTGATTTTAAGTGTTCCTGTGCCGGCACAGGAGAACCATTACGCAGGGTTCTCATAATTTGTCTTTCTAGAGTCCTGCAGCAATTCATTCAAGCTTCAGGCAAAGTTTTGGTTTTCAAATTTTAATTCAAATAAAGAAAAACTGTTCTTGGGGCTCTTATCTCTTAAGTCCTTTATGTTCAGAATGTGCCTAAAATTAATATTACAAAGCTGTAGAGTTCAAGGTCTGTGGTTTTTGAACTTTAGACTCTGAATGTACAGCTAGGTTATTTCTTTCCTTTCTACTAGCTCAAATCTGTATTTAGTGGGAAAGAAGAACATAATGCATCCACAGTTTACTTCATATTTACATGTCAGCATTTGTATCACACTGGCAAAATTATTGAATCTCTATTATTTTCATTTAAACCCTACTAAAACCCCCCCAAAACCCCACAATAATAGAAACATGGATCACCAGAAACTAAGGGAGTACATTATTGTAGTTTGCTGTTACCTTTATCTAATAACCATTATAAAACTGAAGCAAAAAATAATAAATGTGATATTTAATCCTAAATATGCCTCTTCTAATATATGTTAATATTTTAAAACATATTATAATGGGAACGGCTTTGGAAGTTCAACATTACTGACTGGTGCTGGAAGTCTATTTAGATACCTTTCTGCTTCCTGAAATGTTGGAGTGGAAAAGCACAATCTACAATAAAAACTAACTGCGTATAACAAATACTTATTCAACAATTACTCTTTTTGGGCGGTTGCCTGAATACTTTTGTTTGAGAAAATTTTACATTGCTGATTATAACTGCGATATCTTACCTCTTAGTACATGATACAATTTGTGCATAACAGCTCCAAAGGAACTTGTAAATGACAGTAAATCATAAAATTCATTTTGCTTTGGATCAGTTCATTCATCCATGTTCCAACTAATCACCTCATTTCAAAATTCAATAAGCCTAAATACCTGGATTTATGATGCTTTGTCAAAATTAACAAGGGAATATCAACAGTGTAGAATTAGAAGTCTATTTCAACTTAAAGACAAGCACCTAGTTGAAAACAATTAAAAAGACTCTGCAGCAATAATTATATCCACAGTGTATGCAAATAAAATAAATTAAAACTGATTTTATTTCTGTTTTGGGAGATTGCAGGAAACACTAAAAAGCTTTAATTTAGTCACTTAAAACAATGAAGTTGTTTTGAAGTAAAACTTTCAAGAGAATGAATTGAGCGTGGAGTACTAAATATGTTAAATTGCACATAAAATGCGCATGTAGATGTATTTTTAAAAGTAGACTATTTCTATTTATTATTCCAGAACTATAATAGATCAGGTTTTTATTCTGATAGACAACATTTTGCTTAAAAGTTATCACCTGTAATAATATATTTAAGGAACCTAACCATCCTATCATATCAAAATGGAAAAATAAAAAAGTGCAACATTTAAAAAATATATTAAAAGTAGCATTTAGGAAACATATTGTCTTTTTAAAACTCAGTAGTCTAGAATCCATTGTTTATCCAAGAATTACCTGCAACAAAAGTTATAGGGGTTTTTTTTTTTTTTGTACCACTGTAGGCACTCTAAAACTTACTAGAAGTTGTGCAAGTTCTGGAGACATTCATGTTCAGCATTTAAAAAGAGCTTTAGTTTTATTTTTGGAAATAGTTGTGACAACCCAAGTATTTTTTTCACTAATTTGGCATCTGTTTTTCAGATTCTGTGTTGCAATGATTACATTTAGGATGTTTATTCAGTAGGCAAAACTAAAAATTAAATAAATCAAAGGAAAGAAATGTGTCTGTAGTAGTGGATAGCTTTTAGGGAACAAGCAGAATTAAAAAGAATGAACAGGTGATATAATTTATTTTGAAAGGATTTAAAAGCCGCCAATTTTGTTACAGTTAAAAGGTCTGCAGTCCTCTGTTGCCTCTTTGATTAAGCTCAGATGCAAAACAGCTAATGATAAAAAGACACTATGCCATGTTGCATATTTTATCACCTATTCCTGTAACTCTCAAGCCACAAAAGGCTGGTTTTTATACAACACATGAATCACAAGATCCAGTAACTTTTTGGTGATTCTTGGTAAATTATTTCCTTTCTCTTTATAGGTATTTTTTCTTTCTTTTTCTGATTAATTTCTCTGATCTGAATGAGCAATATTCTTTAAATGAGTATGGATATAGCCAAATATAAGCATACATGTTATGAAAACACAAAGTAGTTAGTAGTTCAAAACTTTGCACACATTTAATAATCACAACTTTCTGTTCCCTCACTGAATGTGGGTTCTTCTAACCCGTTATTAACAATATACCCCTAATATCTTCTTCTATCTCCATCTGAGCAACTGTGTCCTAACCTGGGTTTTTTACTTCTGAATATGAAGAATGGAAACATCGAAGTGCTCTAATGAGATCTATCAAACACTTCAATAATGCTTTGGAGAATATCTGTGAAAATGTCCCAGCATAAGGTATTGGTGTTAATCATCACATTTTCGATTCTGTTAAGAGATAACATTTATATGAGGTTTCCCATCAAGTTCTAGTCTTGCCGTCCCTATAAAGACATTTGGGAAAACACCACATATTTTACTTACGATGCATATTCAAATAAAGGTTTTTCCTGTGTGCATATTCAAATCCTCTTTCATTTATAATACTCATCATGGAGAAAAGGTCACTCAAAATAATACAGAACAAGTTTCTAGTGCAAGAAAAGTTATGAAAATATTCAGGTTGTTATCTCTACATAAGCAGACATATGCAAAAAATGGAGACACCTTTTGGTACTTTTAAAATCAAACCATGTGTGCTATGTTTTGAAGGAAAAAACCCTTATGTTTTGATCTTCATGATCATTCACTGTGATGAAAAAGTCTAATCTATATTTCTTTAATTTAGGGTGAAAACTGGTATTTAAGCAATGGATATAGTTAGATGATTGTTAAATTATTCCATATTATTTTGAAAAGACATTATAATTCTTTATATACTTTAATTAAAATCAGAGAAAAATGTAGTTGCTCATGGATATTTTCAGAATGACTGTACTCTTCCCATGTGTTCAGGAATGTGGACAAATATTACTATAAAGATTTAACATTAAAAAATATCTGAAGTCCTAAATTTCATGTAGGTATGCCAGAAGTTCTGTCTCCTACAAAAATATAATTATGCACTTGGTCTTTAAACTGAAGGACTGAGGCTGCAATCTAATCAAGGTCTTCCTTCTGGTTGTGAAGGAATGCAAAAAAAATTTAACTTACTTGTAAAAATCCTCTGGAGCAAAAGTATGCTTTTTCTTAAAAAAAAATCAAAACATTTTCTTTAAAAAACTGTAAATTGTTATGCAGTCATCAAGACATTGTAAAGCTGGCAATACTTTTATTCTACACAAACCTCTCAGTGCGTTCTCCATTTCTGAGCATAATGTTGTTTTATACTAGCAAATGCATGTAATTAAGAAAAGGCCAGCAACATAAACAATGTGTGTGCAGGAATTGCAGCATTTTCTTACTTTATTGTTCGAAGGCAGTTGCTGTAGCACACAGCTGGACTTGCTCTAGTATGGGGCACATCGTTGAGCCATTGATGGAGAGAAGCCAAGAAGGATTCAGGGCTGTGAAAAGGAGAAGTGGCTTGGAAACAGAAACGATAATCCTTGTGTTTTTCAAAAACTGTCCAGCAACTTCGTCCTCCTGTGATCTCCCGCTCAGTGGCTGATGACATGCTTTTAAATCCCGAGTGCTGCAGTTTCTCCTGACTGCACACATGCACACATTGTCACAGGTCCCTCCTTCAGAAAAAAAAGTGTTATCCCATTGTCCATTTTACAACAGGAAATGTTGAAGTCAAGATGCTCAGTGGACCAGGGTGACATTTATGGGTCAAGATGCACATTCAAATGCAAGCTGATTTTCACAGCAGGGATGTGAGACACAATGACACCTATAAGCAAACCCCTAAGCACTGTTCTGAACAAGCATTTTCTCCCTTATTTTTTTTTTAGTTTTAGCTACTGGATACAGCATATCAGTTGGTTTCTGAGGAGAGAATAACTTTCAGGGATTTCAGTAACTTGAAAAAGGGAAAGAAGGTTTTGGATTTCTATCATCCATTTGAAAAAAAAATCCTGAAATTTTACTTGCATTGTTTTCACTGTTGGGACAAACTGCATGGAAGAGTCGAACACTTTGAGATCCAGCTTGTGAGTTCTCTGGCACTTGCTTGTAAAGGTTGTGTTTTGCTGCTTGGTTCTTTCCACAGGATGAATTTATCTGATCGCTTCAGGTTTGTATGACAGGCAGACTACTGGCAACACTCTCGGTAAAAGCCTTGGTCCTTATCTAATACAGTTTTTATGAAATCAAGGGATCAAAAAAACAAATAGCTCCCTATGGAAATTTTAGAGAAAGAAAATAAGGAAACAAAAGATTAAAATCTTGGTAGTGTGGGAGAAAAGGTCTCTACTTTCACCTTTGATATATTGTTTTGATTGGGTGTTTATTGAAAAAGTGGTGAATTGAAGTAACCTTAATTTATAATCATATCAAATAAGTCATTTGCAGGTGGACTTGATTAACTTTATTATGACTAAAAACCAACATGGCAAATTCTTCTATCTTTTTCCTATCACGAACATAACTTGTGTTTAACTAATCTCACATTAGGACTAGTCTCCCTCAAACCAATTTTGGGATCAAAGGATTTTGTGAGCCTAACTGAGGAAGCTACACATCACTTTTCAGTGGTCCTGTAGGAAATGAGTAATTTTATTTTCTCACTGGCTTTCTACAGACCCTGGACACTTTGAACAAGTATTAGATGCTCACAGGTTTACTAAAAAGTATAATTTTTAACCTATAGGTTATACTAATAAATAAAAAAGCCTTATGCATTTTACTTTTAGATTAGTAGCTTCCTTTTTACTTACTATATGTTATTTTTTGAATTCTCATATATTTGGTTTATTTTTTGCTGATATAGAAGCAGAATTATGGGTGGCTTATTTTCTAATACTCTATGGCTTTTGATAATGTTTTTAATATCGTATTTGATTTTCTAAAGTCACAATTTTTCTTTGAAAATATCAAAATCTATGCAAGTAATCATTATCTGAGCATTTCACATTTTCTCATCAGTACTAAAATAATTTCTGGCTTTAAGTCCACTAATCAAGGAGTATTCAGGGAAATAAACCTCATTTTTATGAGTAACTGAATGATGAACATAGGAACGTATTTCCAAAAGACATGAATGTAAATCCTTATTGTGTTCACGAAAATCCATGCAGTAAAGAAAAAAAAGGACAAACATAATCCTTTTTAATAACTCAAAACTCACAGAAAATATAATTTATAACTTTTTTTGCAAGGATATTACTCAATACTAGTTCCACTTGCTCTATTAGAGTATATTTCCTAACAAAATTGAGATGTTAATTAATAAGAAGCTCAAAAGAGGATTTAATTTTGAGTGTGTGATATAATTATTTTCCCTTCAGAAAGCCTACAGAATGTGTCAACTCTCTTTTTAAAATTATTGCACCAGGAAATAAAGGATAATTATGTTGGCAGCATGCTTCTTTTTTCTTTTAGGTCAAGCAAGATGTCATGTGGGAGGAATTGCCAAACAAATTCCATGATGAATTAGATGACGCAGTATGTAGAACGCTAAAGAATCTTCCACATTGTAAGAAGTCCATAGCTGCTTCAATTACATGTAAGTGGGAAAGAGGAGAAAAAGAATTCCTTGTATACACACTTCAGTAAAAATGCATCCAGTGTGGCACTGGCAAGCTCACTAGCTTCATGGGAACACTTCTTGCAGAACAATGCTGGTCATTTGGAGCTGGCCTGCCAACATTTCTGCATAAGCTTATCGGTATTTGAGTCATTTCACCACTTGGCATCAACTAAATTCAAAAGACTGTTCTAACAGTAGACTTTATTGTACTGAGACTCCACAGAACAGTAAAACTAGTTTGTCCTCACACAGCAAAGGGCAGAGTGACTCAGAATATGCAAAGTGATTCTGCTTGGTTGATTTTCATTTGTCTCCAAAACAAAAACTCTTAATCACTAAAATGTCATAACGAGTCAGACAAATGGTAACAAGTCCCTTGAAACTATATTTTAAGTTAAAAACTCATCTGAGAAAGGTTCACTAACAGATGGGGAAATGTTTACAGGTTTTGGATTCTGCTTTACATACTAAAAAAAGGGGAAAAAAAGAAAAAGTAAACATTCTGAAGAGAAAGACTGAATTTATGAAAAAACAGTGGTATGCAGGTGGTATGCTTACAATGCTGAAAACCACATTCTTATAGACACATTTTATCTTTCTTCCGGTATACTGATATTGGATGGTCAACTTTCATAATTTTTGTTTCATTCACTTTTTTTTGTTTGCTTGTATCTTTTTTTAATATTGGATGTGTTTAATTATGTACTGTTAATTCTTTTCATAGAGTTTAAAAGTGAGCAGGGATTTTTGTATAATTTTTGACATAGTAAATGATTTTCCAAATATGGGGGGGTTGTTTGTGTTTTCTGGGGTTTTTTGTTTGTTTGTTTTTTGTTTTTTTTTCTGCACTGTTTTGTTTTTTGCTGTTGTTGCTGTTTGCATCTGGTCTGGCAGGATTCTCTTTATTGGAATCATGCCTATGAGAGTTAAGAATTTGAACAGGTTTTTGTTTTAATAAATACATTTATATGTAATTTTTTTTCAGTAGTCTGAAAGCTCTCAGGAGTAGCTCTTGGTAGTGTCTTTACTTGTAGAGAGTGAGAGATTGGAGAGATTCAGGGAAAACCAAGCTGAGAAGTAACACCATTACAGGACACACTGCACTGGACTAGTTCATCTACTGGTTCTGCCTTCTTCAAGACAAAATTGTTCAAAGAGGACTTGGAACAAATATCTAGATTCATAAGATACACAGCTTCTGCTGCTCAGCTTCCAAGTCAGATTCAAAAAGTACTAAGGATGTACTAGAAAATTCAGAAGCCATCCTCCTGTGCAAAGCAAGGAGGAGGTAAGGAGAAACCTGAGAGCCACCTGAGTGTGCTGGAAATCAAGATAGGCTTCAGTGCCTAAACTGGGGCCTGAGGAGCATGTTCATCATACAGATCGAGATTCAATTTTTCAGCAGAAAATCTGCCAGAGAATGCAAGAGGAGGGAGAGTGTGGGGAGACAGCAGGAACAGGGCTGCATTCCCAAGGCAGGTCACCCAATTCATCCAACAGCTCAGTCACGGCTGGGACAGGTGGCCAAGACACTCAGGTGTTGGTTGCAGGGCCAGGGCAGAGCAGCAAGGCTCATCCATAACTGGTGTGAAACATGAAAGTGCCTGGTGACAGCATGAGGGGCAGGCAGGCCCATTGCAGCACTGGGGTGGGAACAAGGGCCCTGGCTGGGGTGGAATGCGTACTGAGCTGGTGAGTGGGTGGTGCTGCAGGCTAGGAACAGTGAAGCTGGTTCGTGCCAACAGGGCTCTGACAGAAAGTTCATTTCAAAAGTACAAAAAGAGGTTAGAGTGCCATTTGATACAACTTACTCATTATAGCAGTGACCCAAGAGACAGCATTTCTTAATTCAGCACTTTCCTCTCCTAAGATTAGCAGAACAAGAACAAAATCAATAGCTTCTTCTGCTGGCAAAGTAAGGGCTATGGGTGTGCTTCTATGGCATCAGTGCCAAAAAAGAAAGAATCAGCAATTTTACAGTCCTATATGTCCCCCCCTGGTGTTTTCTGGTTTGGGGGTTTTGTTTGTTTATTTATTTTCCTTTCATTATTTGTTTGTTTTTGTTTGCTTATTTTTGTTGTTGTTGTTGTTTGGTCGGGGTTTTTTTGGTGGGGATTTTTTTGCTGTTTTTTTAATAGTCAGAGAGTTTTGAAACCAGAGTGGGGGCCTAAAAATTTCTGATGTTACCAGATATATCCAAAAGATGGAGGTAGAAACTTGCTAAGTTTAGGATAAGAAGTAGGGTTGAGACAGAAGCAAACACTGAATCAAGCACCAAACCTACAAGTAGAGAAGAATGGAAATGAGAAAAAATTATATTAAAATTAGCATGAGAAGAATTTCGGAAGCAAGAACTGTAGGAAAAAGCTGGAGTGACCAGCAGGTTCCTATGCCACATATTTCCCATGATGTGTGTGCCCTTTAAGTCCCATTAGAGCAGTAATGCTCTGGAAGAAAGCAAAGGGGCATCAGGATGGCAAACTTCATGCCATCTCACACTGCTTTTTACAGTGCTATGTGAACTGAAAATGCCTTTAAATGTAATAAACATATAAGCATCTGATCTGGATAGCAAACATAGTACCTGAGGAGCGGAATGGCTCACAAAACAGCACACCAGGCAAAGGCAGTGGGTTACTTCAGAAAGACTTAAGTGTGCATCCTCATTAACTACAGTGAAAATGTGAATAGCTACAGAAGTCAGCATAATATCACCTGATTATCCTTTTTGTTTCTGACTTATACAATATTAGTAGGAAAAAAAATATTACACGTTTGATTTTCCTAACAGTTTTGCACAAATCTTTCTTTGTTACGCTAGAAATTTGTAACACCAGTCAGGGCCCTGTACAAACTATTAACTTTTCTTGCTGCACACTTTGGACAAAAAGTGTGCCTATTTCCCAGCAGTTTCTTGGCATCTTCCCTGTCAGATAAGGAAAGACAAGACAACAGCTCTGGGATATATTTCTTTCTGAATATCTACCTTCCAAGAACTACTAAGAAAAGACACAGGAGAGCTCACAAAGTTTCATCTACACACAAAAAGTATTTGAACTCTCACAGAACTGTGGCTCCTTAATCTAAGGCTTATAGAGAATTTACAAAGGGCACATTCCCTTCAGGACATGCCTGTAATTCCCATTATCATCAATGGGGGTTATGAGCAAGTTGTAACAAAGAATAAACCCTTGTGTGTTAGCACTGCCCCTGTTTAACAGTGTCTAAATCAATACCAATGATTTGACAGTTATACTTTAAATATATTCTGACTCATTTGAAATTCACTTTGCACTTAACTAATGAAAGAGTACATTTTAATCCTCCTAACAAAAGTATATAGCAGAGCCATTGGAGCCTGAGCCAAAACTGACAAAGTCAACGGGAAACTTTAACTCAAGAATACTTTGGATCGGTCCCTTAATAAATAAGATCCAGCTCATGCTCACTAAAAAGATTTCAATGCTATTCTGTTGCTTAACCTGGCAAAACAGAGCTGCTGCATTAAAAAGAAAGCTTCTGTATACCTTTATCCTGACTTGAGCCAACATAGATAAAAATATGCAGCACTTGGGAGTTAGAAAAACAGTGTAACTGTGGGAGAGAGAATATATACTGAAGGAACTTAAAAATGTTACTGTTTCTACCTGATGCCTTGGGCACAACACACTTTGCCCAGTGCAACCTCTAGTATGCTTCCAAAACCGGGAAAAAAGTAAAATAAACATCAGTCAGTAATAGAAAAAACCCCAGACCTTGGACTAGACAACCATCTTTAAAAACATATGCATAGGGAATGGGGAATTTTATTACTGATGTAAGTAATTTTCTAAACCGTCCTGGAAAAGATGAGACATAGAGGAATGTGTTCACACATGAAATTAGAAAGTTAGAACAGATTTACAATATGAAGGCTTTTCTGCTGTCTCAGGAGGAAATCACTGTCCTTCTAGATGTCAATAAATACAGCTATTACAGGCTGCACAGCGGCTAAGATATTCTTGACAGGATTCTTCCCCAAGGAAACATGAACACATAATTCTCAAACAATTTCCTATTGGAGTTTAGTCACAGACGCAAAGATGATTTACAAGTTCAGTGTAATTTGGGTCAGGTTTTCATTCAACTTACATAAAAATGTACACAAATTCTACAAATGTATTTCTAACTAGAGACCTGAACAGCATCTGAAATACAAGCAGGATCTCTGAAGTTTCAGCAGTAATCAGACTGCTCAAGCACTTATATTTTCTGTTGTTATCTAATGTTTCACACCAATCTTTTTAAAAAAAATATATTAAAACACTAAGTAGTTCACAGGCTGGAAAAGGGAAGTTAATACTGTGCTTCAAAAAAGCAGTTATCAATCTGTGCCTTCAAAATGCAGATTTTGATTCAATTCAGTTTGAATAACTGCTTCATTTCTTTAAAATTATTGTATTCTGAACTTTCTTTTTTTTGGAGAGAACATTATGTACGCATGTTAGGAGACCACTGTCCATAAATTATGTACAAGATAAATAGTAGTCTATAATAGCTCTACTTAAATAAACATGTATTATTTATAGTGTCACAGGTGAAATACTAAAAGAAATTACACAGTCTGCCATGAATCTTCTTGCAAAAATAACTTGTTCATGCTAAATGTTTGCAGTATTGGCTATTGGCTCTTTTTTTCTTTTTCTAGAACAATTTGGAAACTTTTATTAAAATAGTATAAAATATACATACAATAATAAAATAAATGTAATGATCACATTACTACTTTTTATTCACTCTAAGGCAGCTGTGGTTCTTTCATTTGAGCTCTTTGCTCTTATATTATATACAATAGAGCAAGTCCTGATCTAATTTGTGGTACCTTTTAAAACACAGGAACTTCATGAATGTTGTAGAAACGACTCCTGATCTACACCATCTGAGATACACACAAATGAGGTGTACCTTTTCTGTACTGGCCTCTCTGTTGTTTCTAGTTCTAAATCTGTGCTGAAACTTGAAGTAGCACATTCAGTATTCAATGCTCTAAAATGAATTTCAATCAATATTTTTGCCCTTTATTTCTGCAGAAAACTCTACTGGTGCTTTAACAAAGCAAGGCAGTTTCTCTAACATTCATGGTATTTCACAGAAAGAAAATGTATCTTGATTAATTTATCTCTAATTTCACAAATTCTTTATACTTTCAACACTTGTCATTGTTTGTGATAAGAAAACCAGGATCAATCAATTCAAAATGGGACATGGTCCTTAAATTACATTATAGATCTCTTTCCTCTTCAGAGGGATTAATGTATCAGTATCACTCTGTAGTTCAGGGCACTAATAAGGTTGACCTATCAGGAAAGTAAACATAGCAGCAAATTGGTTGTTTCCTTCAGCTGCTGCCATCATGCAGAACCTAAAAGATACAACTTAAGAACATTTATGCATGCTAACTAAAGATGCTTGCTCATTAGTTAGAAGAGTACAATGCTTAATTCACAAAGAGTGTAAATCTATAAATTCAGTCAATTTACTGGGAATTAGAGCACAGATATCAGCTCTTATAAGAAAGCTTTTGGCTTTCTACATATTTTATAGCTAAAAAAAACACATAGGTTTTTTACTATTATTATTAACATGCTACATTTCTTGTTTCTAATATATTTAAACATTAAAGGGCTCAAGGTTTGTTACAGCAATCTGCAGGCACCTCTCCAAGTTTTTGGCACATCTTTGCAAGTGAGCAAAACGACAGAAATCATGCCATGCAGAACTTGATGTGCACATCTGGAGCTTTCCAGATCTGCCACCTTCAGTGTTCACCCAATCACTTACCTGGTATCTAAATTTAAAAATGTGCTATTGGCTCAAGGTGCCTTATACTAGATTTCAACTGCACAGTAAGATATTTGGCAGTTTTCCAGCTCAATTTTCAACAATTGAGAACAGTATTTTGGGAAGCACATTTATAATTATACTGTCAGACAACATCCTAACAAATAATCTCAAAGAATGTAATGCATTAGTTAGTTCTCCAAAGCTGGTAAGAGCAAATTCTTTTGCAGTGTCCTCTGAGAAGTGTAGAGAAGAAAACATTTTGCCTCACTCACATGGGTGAAATGATGTTTTTGCTATACTTTCACTTCTGGTCATTGAACACAACTCAATATTTTAATATCACTTCAACTGAACCTCGCAATGACAATCTAGGAAGCAAATGGATCCAGTAATATGAACACCCATGTGGCACCTGCTCGAAAAACAGTTTCAAAAATTAATAAACTAAGAATCCATTTTTCTTATCCTGGAATAATCTCTTTTTTTGTAAGAGAGAATAAAAAATAAAATTATATGCATGTAATATTGAAGTTACTGTTGCTGGAAAATAAAGCTTCTCATCTGAAATTTTATGTAAATAGTATGAAAAAAAAATCACATTTTAAACTTTAAAAAGCATTAGGCATGTGGAAGAATTTTATCTGCTTTCACAGAAAATGTTTCAGGGGATTAAAATAATTCAAAGATTCGTCCAGATCCATATGGCATTCATCTGAGTAACACCAGCCCAGCAATCTTTATGATAGGGGAACATAGGTTTCAAATTTTTGTTGGGGGAAAAAAAAAAAATCTAATCCCTCCATCTTGGAGAACAGTGGTTATGCTTCAGGGTTTTTTCATTTCTAGTACAGCTTTCATATAAGCTGGTGAAACAACACGACCAAATCACGTTGCAGATAACACAATCAAATCAATTAGTTACACTCTCTTTCAGAGACTTACTTTTAAACCAAAGATTTCTGCACTTGTGTTAGCATACAGTTAAACAAGGCAGCAGTTGGCATGTGCTGAATATAAGAGAAGATCTCTGCTTGGATTTGTCTTCTATCTTCTAGGTTGTCTCACAACCGTATTTTTCTGGTTTAAGCTGGGATCCCAAAGTCAATTTTCTTCCTAGTAGTTAGTACAGTGCTGTGTTTTGGTTTAGGATGAGAATAATGTTGGTAACACGCTGATGTTTTAGTTGTTGCTGAACAGTGATTACATCAAGCCATGGAATTTTCAGCTTCTCACCACACCCCAGCAGCAAAGAGGCTGGGGGCACAAGAAGCTGGGAGGGGACACAGCTGGGACAGTTGACCCAAACTGGCCAAATTCCATACCATGTGGCATTATGCTTAATATATAAACTAGGGGGGAAACTGCCTTGGAGCCATGCTCACGAACTGACTGGGCATCAGTCAGCAGGTGGTAAGCAATGGCATTGTGCACCACTTGTTTTGTATATTCTAATTATTTGAATATTATTATTATTATCATCATCATCAACATTTTCCCTATTAAACTGTACTTATCTCAAGCTATGAATTTTACTTTGGTTTTTTTTAATTCTTTCCCCTATCCTAGTGTGGGAGGGAGTGAATTGAGCAGTTGTTTAGCCACCTGTCAGGTTAAAGCAGAACACATATTTAGCTAGCCTCAAAAGAGACACTAGTCTATCCATCTCAAGGGAGCCCATACGATCCACCTCCTAGTGAGGTCCAAAGTCTTTATTCACTAACACCGTTACAGCCAAGGCAAGGCCCCTTGTCTAACATGTATTGCTATGATCTCTCTGTAACACCAGGGGCTGTATTTGTGCCTCACTCTCTTGATGTCTTTAGTTCTATTAACCCAATATCCATTCCTCCTTTACCAGGGTTTCCTTTAGCTAGGAAGCAGACAGCTCTGTTATTTTCCTTTCCACATTCTGCTACACTCCCATCCTCATCCAGCTTCTGATTTTTAACTGTCCCACTACCAACACAGCGTTTTTCTTTCAGCCTGGAAAAATTCTTTTTGTCTGCTATGCTGAAAAGCCTTGAAAGAGTGCAACTGAGGGCTTTGATTAACTCACAACAACCAAAGCATCAAGCACCTACTTATATCAGCTCTGCTGTATAAGTAGCAGAGAACCACATCTGTGATCTATTTCCTCTTTTCTAGTTTTATTTCTTTATTGAACCAGTAAGGCTGATGCCTAGAACATTTCCTGAAACCTGCAGCAGATTTGATCCAGAAATGCCCTTATATAGAGAGGTATATAATTCACGTGAGTATAAATTTAGCCAAATATTTGAGCTGAAGGAAGACATACCCAGGAATCATCATACTGCTAGCCTCACATTAAGTGAAGCTGAACAAGGAAACAAACACTTTCCTTTGTTTCATTGTTCCTAGTTTAATCTATAGTTTACATAAGATAGTATCCCTACATTTCCTTTCTTGTTCACATGTGATTTACAAGCCTGTACACATATTAGAAAATTTTATTGAACCAGATGTGAATATTAAAGATGGTATTTGGACATTTGCTAGACATTTTGAAAGAAAGGACTCAATATAAGTGTAGCACCATTAAGCAGTATTAGCTACACCACATTGTGCTTGCATCCTCTTCTGAGAGGAACCTGATTTCCCTGTTTTCATGACTCTCTATTACTGTCTTCCAACAGTTATTTTTAAAAGCAGCAGGAACCCTGTTAACACAGTAGTGTGAATGTGTTTCTGTAGAATCTTCTGTTAGACTGAGAAATTACCTCTTCTCTTTATTTGCTATTCTAATATTGTAGCAAAGTCTCAGACAGTACAAATTTTCCCCAGAAGTGCAAGGAATAAATCTCTCAGGAATCTGCCAAACCAGGTTCAGTAATGGCTACACATTGCTATCAACAATCCAAGATTTTTTTTGGCACGGGTACAGCATTTCAACAAGAGTAAATAGTTTGGAACTCAGGTTATTTTCAAGGTCATTATTTGTTACTAATACACGATTGCTTTGGTGAATCTTACCAATTTCCTTAAATCCCTAAAAGTCAGAATTCATGTGACAGTTTTAGCCTTTAGATCCTTTTCTCCTACACCCTTTCTCCTCAGAAAACTGTAGATGGAAATTCCAAAATTTTTTTTCCTGACACAATATAACAGTAAAGACTCAAAAGCTGGAAAAAAACCAACGACTCCAAATATGCACTGCGGTACAAAAATCTCATGATGTTAATAAGCAATCTTGTTATTTCTTCCCCAGATCAGTGAAGCCTATCAACAGTAATTTTTCTCTTTACCTGTACAGTCCTCTCTGCTACAAAACGTGGACTGACAGGGAACAACAGTATATTGGTTGTGTTAGTTGTCTTTCTTTTGCGGTATGTGAGGAACACATACTAAATACTGTGCTTCATTCAGTTTGGTAAGAAGAGGGAAAAGAAGTCTATTTGAAAAACCAGAATTTGAAACAGCCTGGCCTGATTGGAATTACTGTGTAAAATCTTCTTTACTGAAAAAAAGCTGTTGATTGTTCCATAGGCTGTGTGGTCTTTCAGTTAATGGCACAAAGTGGCATTTATGAAAGATTATCTGAATTAACAAAATGTGGTTTGCAGTTATGATATAATCACCCATTACCACACTAGACATGCATTAAAATACTTAATCCATGTTTCTTGAACTAAAAAGATGGTCTATCAAAAAAACCCTCGAGAAATCAGAAAATAAAAGCACACAACAGGACTTTTGGTCTCTGCATCCATGGCTAAAAAAACCCCAAGGTTTAATATGTTATGTACATTAATAGGAAAGGACACAGAGTAGGAATAAAATATGGGGAAATTTTAAGAGCAAATCAAACAAACAGAAAGTTTTATCTAGCAAAAATGCTTTGCAGTGCTTAAACTGTGAGGTACATATCTCAATAAAAAACTGAGAAGTCAAACCTGAAACAAATTCATAAATTCCTCAACACTGGAAGGCGAACTGTTGACAAAACTTATTTATTCTAAAAATAAATATATATTCTATATATATAATATGTATATATATATAAATATTATTATTAAGAGATTTCTCAGCTATGAATAAAAATAACAGAAGCAATAGGAGACACCTAGATACATTTAGTTGGTGTAACTGCTTTAGAAAATTTATTAGACAATTTGTGGTCCTTTATACTTAGTGTAAAAGCTCCTCTAAAACTAATCAGAAGTGATAATGTGAATGAATAGTTTAAGAATTGAGTTCTTAAATGCCCTCTGAACAATCTATTATCAGTTTGATAGGCATACAGTATACTGAAGCAGTTAATAGGGAGTTGAGCATGTTTAAAAACACAAGATTTTTCTGCCTGATAAAGCACAGCTGCAGAACCTTATTGCTCTTCTGAATGTGGATCGACATGAAAAGAGATTTCCTCCCTAGTTTTTAATATTTTATTAATTAAAAAAACCTAATCTTTCTTTGCTTTCATTAAGTGTGGAAAAGTTTCATTAATACAGAAACCACTGTAAGCTTCTGGCCTTTACAACAGTTCTCCCATGACAGCAATAGTGACATATCAACAATCAGTATTCTGCATCCTAATGGTGGTTTTCAAGCAAGTCTCATAGTTCAGATGGGGGCAGTAAAAGCTTATGCTATCCCTTTAAGGCTTTCTTGATGTTTTTTGGCATTCTCTTATAATTACAGCTTTTACTGTAAGCACTGTACTGAAGGCATTGTTCTGCAATTGAGTCTTTTGAAATTTGAGATCACTGTAAATGCCACTTTTTAAACAACTAAACTGGAGAACATTTACTTTCCTTTAAGAATACAATCACAGCTAGAGCAAATATGCAATTAACTATCAAAATAAAATGCTGGTCTGGGAGATTTGGACAATTTTCACACTGTTGCATTAACAATAACTCTGTCCCTCTCAGTTTTCAAATTCCTTCTAAAATCTCTAAACTAAAACAGCTTACACTCACACATTTATTATAGTTGCAAAAGTATGTATAATGGTAGAAAAGTACTAAAATTGTGAGCTCTCAGATATGAAGATATTAGGTTTGTAAGAGAGAAATATCTAAAATAGTGGTGCTGTATGCATGAATGGAATACCTCAACATGTATGAAACATACTGAACAAGGATTTGCAGGAAGATGGAAAGGACTGAGCAGATGTGCTTTGCACCAAATGATTTTCATATTTCAATGTGACAAAATAGATGAGCCACATAAAGCTTAATTTCAGTTGCAAATTGCAAGCTGGAATAAGTTCCAGAATAGTAAACAATTAGCTGCTTTATTTTCTTTTTAATAAGACTAAATTACCAGATAATATCTACTGGCATCAACTTGGCTAATAAAAATCTGTTTAATAGGATTTGCCATTTTTCCAGTTGCTATCATGATCAGCTTTGCATTTTGATTATCTTTAAACTTTGCCTCAATTTTCTCATAGAAAAGCTCTCAGTAGTAATTGCTTTAACATTTATTCCAGGTCAAGTGGTTAAGTATGAATAATGATGTGTCAAAAATGTACAGTAGTGCTGTCAATAGAGCAATTACCATTTAGCTAGAGATTATTATGGCACAAGAGCACATTAACTGGGCACAGTAAACAGAACAACAAAGAAAGAAGGGGCAAAGGGAACAAACTGATTTCAAAACCTGCCAGTGTTCTACAGTGTGTGTTACTGCCAGATATTAGTTGTTACATAAGAGCAATTAAGTCTGCAATCAGCTTCACTCGGCAGCATTGGATTAGAACGTTTCCAATTAGAACATGAATTTAGAAGCATGTTTCTAGAACATTAGCTTAATTTTTAAAAATAATCTCACAATAGCTTTGTTTCCCCTTGCATATTTGGCATTGCTGCTTGAAAGTGACCACCAACTGGCATTGTGCTTAAAGCTTACCCAAGTCACTAGGCAGCACACTAATGAAAATACAGTGTAAGTCTGTCTCTGGTCACTGATAGTGGTGTAAAAGCTAACATTTTTCCCCATGTGATTTTATAATTTGCAATGTCATGCATTACTGATTTACCTGAAAAAAGTTAAACAAAAGAAAACTTTAGAGAGACACGTCAAGATGTTTTTTCCACAGCCTCTAATAGCTAGCAATCATTTTGGTATTATTCCTTTAATTATAGCAAAATTAAAAAGTTCTGCCTACAAAAGCTATTTGATCAGATAAATCTTTAAAAATACCTCTAATCCTATCAAACACATGAAAATTACAGTCTGGCAGAGCACAGAAGTGTGTCCTCTCAAGAGCTGTGTCCTCCAAGAGCAAAAGCCATTTGTGTTATCCGGTCTGCACACACTGGCTTGAGAACTAAGCAATCTCTGTAAACTCCCACATTAAAAATTCAGGTGCCATACACCCTCCAACTTAAAGTATTTAAAATTCATCTTGTAAAACCTACATACATACACACATACATATACACACACACACACTAGCTTGTTTTCTGCATGTCTTATTATTCTAACTCTTCTTCTGCTTGGCATAGGACAATTGCAAGCTGATCCAAGTTAGAGAGTGTTGCTTCAATTGCCTCTGAGTGGTAATTAGAAAACTCCATGACATTCCACTATGGTTGGGTCTAGAGAGAAGTAGGAGGCACTCTTCACCCTGAAAAATTTGCATGTGTTTCACAATTCGATGACATTAAACTTACCATGGAAGTGGTGGTACAATTCCAGTAGCTTATCTCTGTACATCCTTTATGCCCACAGCTGAACAGAAATTATGAGCTATGTTGTGTTCTTATAGAAAGAGCTGACCTTGGATGCCACTTCCAGATGAAGCCTTTATTGAATATTCAACATCTGTGAAATAAGGTCAGTCTTTGAGCTACATGTTTTGGAAGTACGAATGTCCTCCCTAGATCCAATTGATAATTATTTTAGTCAAACTCCAATGCCAAAAAACCCAAACTAGAAAAGATAAACATGTACCTTTGTCAAGAAGCATTTCATAGGAGTGCTTTCTTTTTGAGGTTAAAAAAGATTAAATCTTTATTTTTACCTATGCTTGAGACATTTTCCAAGACATATTTATAAATACATGAAGCATTTATAAATGAGAAAACTCAATACTACTGGAATAAAGTAATTTTTGGCCTTAAATCATAATTACCAATATTTTTATGTTTAGGTAAACCTTAAAATCTCAGGATATGTCAGTGCCATTCAGTCACTTCTCAAGAAAAGCTAATTTAACTTTGAACACCAGCTTTAATTGCAAATGAACAAAACCCTCAAGCTTTCCCTGTTCCCATGGCTTTACAGTCTCCTGTGACACATTCTCTGAATGTGTCACTCATAAAATCTGCAACTTTTCTTTTGCCCTCATGAATTTCTGATGCAATTTCTGCCTTCTTCTTTGGACAGTGCCTATAATAGGCAGTGTGATCTAATGACAAGCATCTTCAAAAATCAAGCAGCCACACACAAAGTTTTTGAATCCTGATTATTAGTTAAACTTACTGTTAAACCAGCTGAACTTGAACAGATTGCTAACACAACTTAGGCAATGAAAATTGGGAAAATCAAGATTTACAAAGATATAAAATCTATGAAAAGTTAACATTAATTCATTATGTGTCTATATAGTGGTAAATGAGACTTTCAATAACCAGGATATTGTATAGGATTGTCTCCTATTGCATGACTTATATTACAGTATACTTTAATACAGTGTCTACTATATTGTAGTAGGCAGTAGAGTTCTATTACAGTCCTCCTTGATTACAACTCTACCTCTACTAAGAAAGACATCAAGCAGTCCATTTTAACCTTCAGGATTTTTAAAGGATGGAATACATTTGTCTATCATCCTCGTAAATAATTTGAAAGTAGCTTCTACATGGTGGAACATTAGAGAATGGGATTCTCTGAATCAGACTCAGGACTGAAGTATTCATAAACCTGTGCAAAACAGAAGCGGGCACAAACTTCCATGTAAAGAACTAAACCCCATAATTTTATCCCATACATCCCATAGCTCAGTCATGCCTATAGGTTATATGAGTGATGATGGAAATAAAATTTCAAGCGCTTTGGATTTGACATAGCACTTCATGTTGTGCCCTTCCTCACTAAAGGAAGCTAGACAGATTTCATTCTATTGATTGAAAATGAAGTAAAAATTATTTTGAGTTTTATTATTATGATTTAAATAATTAAAAAATAAGAACAAAATTTTTCTCCCACCTTGCAGAATCTATTACGAAGAAACAAAATAGACCAGTACTAGCAGAGTTAGAGGCAGCTTTAAGGAGACTTGAAGAGTTCTGAAGGAATACACCACAGAATCAAGAGTAAGATGAGTTGGAAGGGATCCTTAAATATTAGAGTCCACCTCAGGCCCCAAATAGCACCATTCTCAAGAGTCTCACCATGTCCCAGTCTCAAAATCTGTTGCCATAAGAGACTGTATTCATGTTAATCAAAATAAGTGAGAGATAAGTTTAAATTAAAAGAATGGATACAGAACTTACAACTGGAAAAAATGTACTGAATTTTATTAAAAATTCCAATAACCAATTTTAATAACGAATAATTTGTTAGATTCCAGCATTTTTTTTCATGTTTTTCTGAACAGACAAATGGTGTGCTAGTAAAACCTATAGTCGTACTTTAGTAAAACACAAAACACTTTTGCATCACAAATTTTAAGTCTGAAGGCTAAACCTTTATCCTTAACAAAACTAGACTTGAAATTATTCAATAAATGAAAATTTAAAGGCATATGTCAGTATGAAAACACTTCAGAATGGAAGGAATATATCTCCAGATGTTTTCTTATGTTGCCTACTTGCTTTTTTCTGTGTGCAAGGTGCTTTGCAAATATAAAAGAAAAATTAGGCCTTTCCCATACAGAAATAAAAATTAAAAATATTAATGTCATATGAAACTGGAAGCTGAAGGTCTTTGGTGGATGCTCACACAGATGTGGTGATGGGGAAAGCTTGGGAAGCCGTAGAAAGACTTCTCATTCTTTTCCTCTACATGACACAACTGAAGGATATAATAGAACCTACAGTAGAAAAAGGTCTTGAAAGTGCTCAGAGCCATGTAAATGAAAGATAAGAACTCAATTGAAATAATAATTTAGACTTTTATGGATCTCTAACTCCCACTGCAATCTTGGATAGCCAGTTACAGAATTAGGAAATTGAGGTAATTTGTGATCTTGTAGCACACTAGAGACCAAGAAATGTGTGAAATACTGACTTTGAGATATTTTTTATTGGCATTTCTGCTTCTGATTTCCCTCTAGTATTTATTAAATAGATTTAAAAAAACCCCAAACCAACCCACAAAACCCGTTATTTGCCTAAATATCTCTAAACATGCCATCAATAAAAACCTGATCAGAAAAATCTGCCGTTATCCTGAAACTTAAGGATTAAGTCACTCTAAGGTAACCCATTTTATCCTATTAATGTAATTGCAGGTGCCATTCTTCCAGAAAGTACTAATCCTTAAAAAGGAGAAGAAAAAAAAAAGGAGGATTAAACCATTTCATTGAGTCATTTGCTTTTTACACTTCAATTTAAGTCAATCTCAGAGGTTTTAAATGTGGATTTTGATTGTTTATGAGCAAATCTAACAATCTCTCATCATGTCTTAGGTCAATTATCACATTGAATGAGACAACAAAGATGAGTCACATTTAAATAAGTATCGAGATTATATCATGCAAAACAGAATAGGATAATATTTGTCTCATGCTCAACAGTTAAAAATTCAGTACTTACTCCTATTTTTTTCCATTCTCCTGGACTAAGCAGTAGAACTGGATTTGCTGTGGCATTATTAAAAAGAATTTCAACTTTCAGATTCCTGTGCTTATGAGACAGTGATATCTACCCATAAAAATATCACTAAACGTCCAGATCATTACACTTCTTGCTTTTATCCTCTCCCCACACTTCTATATATCACAGGATACTGGAATCATGCCGGTGGGAAAGTACCTCAGTAGGTGCCCAGTTCAGTCTCCTACTGAAAGCAGAGCCTACATCAATTTCAGACCACATTGTTCAGAGCTTTGTCTAGTTGTGCCAGGGCTCTCACAGGCCTACTAGGTCCAATACTTGATTCCTCTGTTAGAGGAAACTTTTCTTTACCTAGTCAAAGCCTGCTCTGCTTCAGTTTATGACTGCTGTCTCATTGACTGTGAGGAGCTTGCCTCAGTTTCTCACTAACATCCTGTAGGTATGGACAGGCTGCTATTAGGTAGCCTCAAAGCCACCTCTTCCTCCAGGCTTAAAAATAACAACTTCCTTAGCCTATCCCCATAACACCTTTAAAAACAGATGTTTATTGTCATCCCAGAAGGAAATTCATCACGAGACAAGTGGAGAGGGGCAGGCACCGGTCTCTCCTCACTGGTGATCAGTGACAGGATCCAAGTGAAAAGCATTAAGCTGCGTCAGAGGAGGTTTAACCTGCATATTAGGAAAAGGTTTTTTACCCAGAGTGTGGTTGGGCACTGGAACAGGCTACCCAGGAAAGTGGTCGCAGCACCAAAGCTGACAGAGCTCAAGAAGGGTTTGGACAATGGTCTCAGGCACCTGGTGTGACTCTTGGAGATGGTCCTGTGCAGGGCTTAGAGTTGTCCTCTGCAGGGCTTTGTATATTGCTTGTTTTTGTGTTCATGTCCATTAAAGAACTGCTGCTTATTTTAAATAACAAAAAAATTTCTTTAAATTGTCAGAAGAATTGTGAAAATAGCATGTTAAAGTTTCTCTGGTGAAGATGAGTAATGATACTCAAAAAAATCATACATTCTATTTGTAAAATCAGTGGTCATATGTACTTCTCAACTTCTTCCTGGTTTTCTCATTTTGATTGCTGAACCACTGACAAAAAAATTTCAATCAGTCATCCAGACCTAGATTAATTTGAATTCCCCTTTCTTTTGAAGAATAGTGGAAGAATACTATCGTGCCATTCATGTACCACTTTCTCAAACGATTTTCCAAATCTCATTAAAAGACTATAGCATTAGATAGGAAGAGAGAGAGCATCACTTCTGGCAGTATTATCTGGATTCGATAGCCTGTAATAATCCTAAACAAAGTCCTCTCAACCACATGAATTTTTTACAAAATATTTGCATCATTTTGGTAATAAAACTTAAACCAAATATCACTACTTCTATGAAACACTAATTCTAAACACAGTCTTTCTGTAAAAGAAAAAAAATCTTTGAACAGATTAGAAACAAATCAATGTGTTAAGTAGTAAGCCAAGATGCAGACTAGCATGCATGGAGTCAGAATTCGTGCTCAGCCTTGGTGCATTTTTATGACAGATTTACAAGATCCCAAAATGCGTTTGAACATCAAATGCATTCAGTGTTAAGTGCCTTTAATCTGGAAAACTTCCCGGCTTATACATCTGTCCCTTTAGCTTGTGCTACACAGCATGTACTCTCTTACCTTATGACTAAAATCTTTAACAAGAATTAAAGTATATCAGCTTGCAACTTGTAATAAACCAAGAAAAGGGAATATCACAATATTAAAAGTCTGTTTAAAATTCAATGCATCCAGCCTTGGCAGGTGAAGAATCAACTTCACTTCACCTACTGTTTTTGACAGCTTTTTCTCACATTTCACTTTTAAACAGTAATTTATAAATTGTTTCACCCTTTTCAGTCAGGCATGCCTTTCAGTAATATGAACTGGCATACATATTCTGATTGGAAAATGGTTTTGTTGTGAGAGAAGCTAAGTGAAATAAGTAATTAAACAGTTTAGTTCTTTCTAAGTGATAGTAGCAGAAAATGATCAGGAAACGTTCCTTAAAACTTCCTGAAATCTAGCCCATTTTTTGTAGTCTAGGGATCATTCTCATGACTATTAAATGTTGCAAAATATTACAGAAATACTGAAACAGATGTAAAAGAAACCTGCTATTCTTCCTTACCTTGGCAACAGATTACTTTGAAAATTATACTTTTAAATTTAACATCAACAAAGTGACGTATTTTTATACTGGAAAATCAAAACCTCCAAGAGTGACTTTTTCCTAAGAACAAAATTATTTCTCTTACCATGAAAAAATACTGTGCATTTGTTTATTTTGTATTTTTAATTCAGATTCAGACATAAGTCACACTACTGTTTCAGATCTCTAGGTCTGGATGACAGAGGTTTGTTTTAGGCTTGCAAGAGTCAATAATAATTTTAAATTATCGTAGGCAGTCATCAAAATGTTCATTCAGAAACTTGAAATCAGCTGTGTTCAGCTTTTCAGACTTTGAATAGTAGAATCTCTAGTTATTTATATATTTGGCATATAAACCCTTTCAGACTCCTTGGAAATTGCATATAAGTAACACTTTTTCTCTCCACTTATTATTGGCATCTGTTCTGAGAGATGGTAGCTCTGGATAAGAAGAGTATCTAGATGCAAAGAGAAAGAGAAGCAAAGAGAAGCTACCTGAAGAGAAATGCACAGCTCTAAGTGAAGGGCAGTGGTGGAAACGGGACTCTCAGTTTATGCTTTACAACATGTTGAAAACACAGCATTTATTACAAATACAGCAGCCACTAACGCTTCTTAAGTCATGATTCAACAGTTCCTGGATGTGATCCTGGAAACTACTCGGTGAAAGCAGATGCCTGTAGTCATGTTCCTTGCAGTACTGGGAGTCTGCACCTGAACAGACAATTGCAACTCAACACATTTAAACAAAGGTGTATTATTACTTAGACATAAAAAACTCAGTAAGGACTTATTCTGTAAATTATCATTCAATTACAACCTCTCCTGTGAATATAGACAAGAGGACTAGGTGGAACTTTGCAGTTTGATCATTGTAAGTCTCAGAAACCAGAGGACACAATGTATATATTTTGTTATAACAAAAAATATTTTGCAGATATCAAGGAGGTGTTGGAAATGCATAATTTCCATTACATCACTTCTCTGATTAAAAATTGGATTAATAGATTCAAGATCACAGCAAAAGACTTTAGTTTCTGTGAATTTACAATGTGCAAACAACTTTCATTTACATGTTAATGTAAAGCCATTTCATTCACTTTACATTAACATGGGATAGCACAATGATTTCTTCATCCTTTAGAATCCCCTAATATGTGGCTTATTTGTCATATCTAACCCCAAACCTGAGACTGCAGCTATCTTCCAGCTAGGCAGTAAGCATCAGCCTAGTTTTCTTCAGATCTTTTTTCCTGCCTAACATTACATGAGACTTTTTCCATAAGGAACAGGCTACTGCACTTTTCCACTGCTCCTACATCCTTTGGGCCTATTGTCAGTAAGGGAGTGAGGATAAAAATTGGAGATTTTCTCCATACCTTTTACATTGTTCAGTTAGATAAACAAAACTGAAACATTGAGAAAAAATGCTGGAGAGGCAGAACAGCACCACAGAGCAAGACTTCACTATTGTACTGAAGTATCATATTTCCATCAGAAGCATCTTGCATCAATGAAAATTAATAAAGGCAATTGCTAATATGTAATTTTACAGCTGGCACTATTATAAAGATAGGTAATTTCTCTGGTTATTTTTACAAATCTATTACTTCTTCTTAGCAAAAGCTCTTAATACAATGATCAGAAATTGTAACCTTTTACATTTTATGAAACATGAATGATGTCCCTATTGGGTTTCTAAAGAATGAATAGGCTACAAGATAAATCTAAAGCAATGAAATTAGAATTTAAGGAAAGATAAATGTTAGAGAATCCATTTAAAAGGTTGTATTTTCATGACAACTATATTAAAACAGAATTAATTTTTGAAGTGTATTTCACAATATTTTTCTGAGAATCTCTTCTAGATATGAACATTGAGAAGTAGCACAAGATTAAATACAGTAGTGTATTGCTTTTATCAGCACCTATGAAATTTGACAGTTACCATCTCTCTAAAGTAAATACAGAGCAGCAGATATGTGAGTCATTTACTGTAGCTATATTGCTCCTGCTAATTTATGATGTGAATGATGTAGCAATTACTATGAACACTAGAGCCTTAGGGAGCAGTTGTCCAACATGCTTCCCTCTGACAAGAGTCATCTATCTTGCTCTTGATGTGTCAGGACCTTTAAGCAGATGCATCATGACCCAGCACTGTTCCTGTGGCTGACCTGTGGAAAATCCTATGTGAATCAAGGGCAAATAAACCCCTTAAGTAGCAGCAGACACTCTTACATAGTTATGAAGCTTCAATTTAACAGTAGAAGCCTGCAAGGGGAAAAAATAACTTCCAGCATCTGTGGATCTCTGTCTTGTCCTCTGCTCTTGAGCATTTCTAACTCCTTAAAATGTTCTGATACACCACTTACAGACAAGATGAGATAAAAGATATCAGTTGTTTTATATGCCTGTAACATCGAAGGCATTTCTGCGATGCTTTGAAAAATAAGACTGTTCTGCATTCCTCTTACCTTCAGTTTTGCTCATAATGCTCTGGACGTCTGCCCACAGAGACAAGGCCAAGTATGATCAATAATTAATAATAAATGCTTCCTTTTAAATGGCTTCATCAGTTAAGCTAAGTTGATGGATATGTGAAAAGTAAAAAAAAACTAGTTATACTAAGTAAAATACCGGAACAACCATAACTGCTGTTTTCTATGATAACTAAGTGATAGTATACTAATAAAATTCAGTAGATAAGCACCCAAATTAAAGCATGAGTGTAGTATTATTGGAAGTTGTATTCTTCTACTACAGTCAAACAGCTTCTCTGCACATTAACCTAGACTGAATGAAGATTGTTACATGGTTTCCTATGAAAGAAAATTATAATCTGTATTTCTTCAGGTTTAAGACTACAAAAAGTATAATGTAAAGTTTCAGACTGATTACAGATTATTTTCTTCTGTGGAGTACATTGTTTAACTCCTATACACTGCATTTTTAAGTTTTACAGAAAACCTGTGTAAAAATGATGATGTTCATATAGAAAAAAAATTATGATCTGTTGAGTTACTTCCAAGAAGAATAATTTCTGGAGGCCTCATCACAAGCTGTATTTCACTAAGTTATGCAGCTAATTGCTGTCAGCTTTAAATTGAATTCAGACACCTAGAGCATAAGTACATCACAAGGAGGCTGTCAAAATTTTAGATTAGTAAAGAAGATAATTTTTACCTTGGAAATACATATTCTAGATACTTGGAAAGAGTGGATACTGTATATGACAGTCTTCAAATCTCCTGAAGTATAAGAATTTCAGTTCAGTTTGTAATACATGCTAGAAACACAATGCCAGTACAGATCACTCAAGTTGGCAAACGTGGTTCTCTAAGCTGCAGGCAATAAAAAAAATATTTTTTCTAGTCCTGAATAGACATATTTTCTGACACTTTTTTAGAGTCCACAGACCTTTCTCAACATCCTCTACTAAATGCAAGACCTGTAGAAAAGACCAAAAGCTACAAACATTCTATAACACAAAAAGAGAGCAGGAGAAAATTCAACAGTTATAAATCTGTGAAGTATAACTCCTTAATGTCTCTGACAAATACTGCACATTATACTTTTGAGAAAAGATAAACAAAAACCCAACCCTCCCTGTTTTTACAAAAGTTCTTTTCTACCTTCAATCTAATCTATTGATCTTACCTTTTACAAAAGCTATTTCAAAAGCTATGTATGTCAGGAAACCTAAATTTCAAGAAATCGTGATGTGACAGTATCTTGCCTGCCTGGAGATCAACCTGTCATTTTTCTTGTCAATAGATATTTTAGTTTTTCTGTTTACACTAATTTAAATGCATTAGTGTCTTTCAACAGTGAATCAACTTAGCTTGACCCTGAAGGTATCAAGTGAAGGCCTACTTTTTGTCATTCCTTGAAAAAAGGTTTGTTTGTATCCAAAGCAAAATCCCTTACTCTTAGAACTTGGCATCACAACCATCAGAGGTCATGATTTTGGACAGGGTGTAGCTGATTGTAATAAAGATATGTCTCTACAAGGTGAATTATTTTACATTAGATATGACAAACAGTAGAAAAAAAGAACACTAATTCAATAGATATAAATACTTTATCATATGTGTGAAGACCAATCAGTGATTTGAGACAGCTATTTTAAGGCACTAGAAATAAAAAAAATGAATGCCACAATAAGAACTTCCACATGACTAAAAAGAGATAAAGATCCTATGTGCCACTGTTAAGTTTCAGTATCCAGTTTGTAAAATTCAGAAGTCTAAATGAGGTTTGTAAGATCTCTTAAAAAAATTTGAAGAGAAACACCTCAGATGGCCAGCAGATGACTATAAAACCTCACTGGGAGCTTTAAGTGTCTGAGCATACGGCAGAACAAGATTTGCAATTCAGGGTGCACCCCTGATTCCAGAGTGGGGCATGACTGAGCTGCTATTCCATACTGTGCACATCATCACCGGGGATGTGGTTTCAGGGCAAAGTAAAGGCGAGTGCACCCCCAGAAGTGCAGCTTTGCCTCCCTCTCCCCAGCAGGAATGCTGCCAGGATCTGCCCAGCAGACCATGTCCCCTGCTATGGCAGCCCATCCCCTACCAGTTCCTCTGAGACGCAGATCCAAAGCACGGTGATGGGAAGCAGCAGTGGTGTGAGAAGCACCGTGGGGAACTGAGCGAGGAGGTGAGCCCAGGTCCAGCTGAGTCCAGCCTGAGCTGGAGGGAGCTGAGTGGTGCCAGAAGCAGCCATGTGGAATGGAGGGCAGCATCTGGGCAGCAGCACGGCAGGACATGGACAGTTGAGCTTACACAGGTTTGTCCCTCATAGTTTTTTGTTTTGTACTCAGAGACAGGACAGCTGGCTGTGAGAACAGCTGCCATCTTTGTCCTGGGAGCCACCTGGAGACAACCTACGGGCAGCGTCTGCCATCACGTCTTTGTCCCCGCAGCCACCGAGAGCTAAGTTGAGGTGAACACCTTTTGTGCATAAAGCACTTGTTTTGTGTACATTCTCCTGTTACTAACACGGCTGCTGTTACTATGCCTTCCTAGTCCATTGCTTTTTGATTGCAGTAAATTGTTATCTCAACCCAAAGTCTCTGCCTTTTCCCAGAAGGGGTGAGAGGAAAGGGGAGCGGCTTATTTGGAGTTTATTTCTGATGGGCGTTAAAACCACTAAATCTTCTCAAATTAGAAGCATAAGTTACCTCCTCTCAGGAGAACAAGGATCGTGTCTTTCATTTAAAATATTTCCAGAACAGATGCTAATTATAGTATTACTATTCTCTTTCTCCTTCTCCTATTCACCTTCATCCTAACTCAACTGACCAACAAGCAAAGCGTCCACCAAAATACGGTGAGACTATATTTTAGCCCAAACTAAAAATCATATTTTGTCTTTGAAGGAGAGTAAGCAAATTATTATTGGGGTATCTTTTTTCTCTATATATAGGAAATGGCAATGTGAAAGAGGAAGAAAAAGATGAGTATGATTGTTGAACTCATTGATTTGAACAATTCCCTTTTTCCTCCTCTGTGCTTCCAGGACTATTTATTCATTTTACATTAAACAATTACTGGAGGATATACAAGGATTGGAAACCCACGACTACTCTTTCATCTCCTGATTACATTCTTACAGAACTAACTCATGCTTCCTCTCTCTGACACACAATAATTTATTTTCTGCAGTGTGACACAGCAGAAAGAGTTATATCAGTAAATCCATCAAATTGCCACTGTAAGAACTCAGAACCTGGTGGTCCTCCCATCTGAAGAAAGGACTGATTAATTACTATTCTGCCAGGCTGAAGAAAGAGAGGAAACACTCATTTTAACTCTTACATTTTAGTGTTCTTTTCATTTGATATGGTTGTGGCTTTTGGTGAATCCAATCATGTCAGCATGAGTTAGGCCTGCAGTGGCTATTGTAACTTACCATTACTTACTGACCTCTTACATCCCTACATACTCCCTCTACTCTATCCTGGACTATTTGTAGTGCCAAGATTTTAGACGCTGCTAGGTTGAAGTAGAGGACCAGAAGAAACTAGAAGAATTTTTTTTCTTGACCTGAGTTCAAACCAACTCTTGGATGCCCAGTGAACACATATAGGACATATCATACTAAAAAAAGGTACTAAAGGAAAAAACCACACCAATATATATAGAAATAAGCCTACCATTAGAAGATAAAATATTATACTTATTCTGAAAATAAATAATAGCATAGAAGTGACCTAAGACACTGAGAAAAAAGGGAAACTACACAGAAGAGGCTTTTTGGGAACATGAAGGAACAACAAAGATTAGTAATAGAGCAATGTAATACCTCGTATTGAACTATACAGGAAGGACAGGTTAGGCTGAAGAATAATATCCATGAATGTCATTAATCCTAAAAAAATACATTAATAACCTCACTTCAAACTCATACTTCTGCTTTACAGCACAAATGATAGCTTTCTTTAGCCAGCTCTTCACCATTTTATTGGTTTTTTACTGATCCCATTTTTACTGATGGTTTCCATTGAGGCAATACATCAAATGTTGTCTCAAGTCCTTACAGATCATATCTATCACATTTGCCTTATTAAAAATCCAAACCCATAAAGCGTGTCTTTAAATTAAAGCCACACTACATTTTATGTGATCCTCAGGTTGATGCTCATGCATACCTGAACTACTCTTTATTATTTTTTAAATGTTCCCAGGTTAAGAAATTTCTCCTTTCCCTTGGTGTTTTTAAATTTAGGTGTTAACTCTCCCACTTACCTGCTACTTGTCTCTTTAAGGTTTCAGACCAGCCAGTTTATGGAGCCAGTGATGTGTAAGCCAGTGACAAGTAAGCTTATATATGAAAACACAGCAATACTTTGTGCAGTGAGCTGTTGTGTAGGTAAAAGTACTAGGTACTAGGTTATGGTACTAGGAACAAACTGATGAACTCTGCTAGGTGGTGCCAGTTATGTGCAGAGTCCCTTCACATACATCTGTGTTTTACTCCAAAGATTTCTGGGGCCTGTTCTTTTTTTTCCACACCTAATTCATTGAGGAAACCAGAACATCACAATACTGCATTTGACCCTGCATTAATTTCACACTACACTTATATAAAGAGACTTACTGCCATTCCTAAAATAATAAACTTTCATAAGAAGGGTACTATGCATGGGATGTATTGCCCAGAAACTTCCAAGCAGGTGACCAGAAATAAGTTCTTTCATTATCTGGGGCATTCCAGCCCAGCACTAATTCAGATAATGAAAACCATGACTAAAATATTTACTGTTCTCAAATCATATTGTATGTCATGTTCAACAGATTAATTAAAATCCCTTGTAGTGGGGCTGCTATTTTTCCCATATTGCTCTTCTTCATTCACCATTGTGCATGAGGGCTTTTCTCAATTTCCCAAATGATACATAAACATTTGTTCGCTGTCACCTCTAACTTGGCATCATGAATACTAAATGAAAGTATTGGGAGCTATTTTTATTTTGAGAGTATTTGTCTAAATATCTAAATAATCTTTCTGTAGTGTCCTTTTATAGACAACTTTAATATAGATGGGTCTATCAAATGTTTTGTATATTTGCAGAAGTCTTAATAAAGATGAATGAGAAGATCCTCCAAATACACTGATGATTATGAAATACAATGAAAACAACCAGTAAATGTTGTTTATAATAGCTAAATTATTGCATGTTTTTCATTGTGTAAGACATCTGAGGCTTTTCATTGATGGAGAGAAAATACTGGATTACATGCACTACAAGACGAGACTTCATGAATTCTTACTGAAAAAGCCCTTACAATCAGAATGTTTTGGGCATCTATATCTAATTGTCTATAAAATCATAAATCAGTCTATAAAAACATCTAAGTCTGAAGTTCTCTTTTGATGTGGATCAAGCATTGGCTGACAGGTTGTAACACATATTCTTCAGTCTACACGCATAAAGGAACTGCTCACCTTAGCAACTGGTCTCCAACAACCAAAGGAAAACCATCCTAAAAAAAATCCTGGGAATGAAGCCATTTGTGTCAAGATTGATTGGAAAGAAGGGAGTGGCTGGAGATACAGAACATTTTCTGTAAGAGAAAAGGTGCTACATGAACAAGGATAGGGCTTTTAGAGAGAAGAATAAGTTAAAAATCCCTCATTTTAAAAAAGATATCTTCTTTAGTCAAAGGTCAGATCATGGAAGTGCAAGACAAATAATGACTGAGGTGCTTATAAAAGAAAGACTAGACATGCTCCAGAAATTTTTGTAAGTCAACAGAAGTAGCATGAAAAAGAGGCACAAAAATGTGGCTAAAATTTACATAAACACAGAAGAATACCTCAGAAAATGATTTTTTTTCCCCAAGTCTTTTGGGGAAAGACTTCCTATCCTAGTATTAGTAACAGTTAATAAAGGAATTCTAAGGTCTACTGATTGACAAAACTTGGAATATAAACTATTGGTAGCTCCCACCATGCAGGACTGGTCAGCTGGAACATCAAAATTTCAGCCTTGTCCTCAGAGAATTAATTCTACTGCATGGGTTCCAGCTAGACTTAGACCTGCACACAATCATCTAGAAGTTCTGTTGTGCTAAAAAGAGTCAACTTTGTTCACGCTACAACTGTTTATTTTCAGTTTTACTGTCAGCTTTGTTCAGATGGACATATCAAAGTACTAGGTTTGCATGTCAGTGAGTGATATCTATAGTCAGCAGTCTTCCTCACAGATATTCTCAAGCTAAAGAGGTTGTGTGTTTTTGGGAGAAGTCAAGTACTTCTTGCAAATCACAGGTAGAAAGACTTTATGAGAAAGTCCAACTTAGGCTCTGTAACTCTGTTGGACATCTCTGATAGGTATATTGTCACAAAACAACTCATGCTGCAGGAAAAGAAAGCTATTTCATATGAAAACATTGAGATGTAACACTAGAAATTATTCTAAGATTTGCAAACTTCCTAGACTTTCGCATTCTAAATATAAATAACAGTATATATAAATATACTGGGTATAAATAACAGCTTGTATAAAACTGCTAATGGTAACAGTGTGTCTATTACTAATTCGTATCCTTCAAGTTTTTCTTAGCACATCTTTCTTTTCATGTAGATTATACATGACAAGGGCTGTAATTTACGTAGATGGTTTTATTAATTTAGAAAATCATAACTTTTGAATAATAATTAATGAAGTCTAGTGAAAAGACCTATTGTCTACTTTAACATCTCAGTATTTTCTTTCACTTCACCTACTCTGCAAAATACAGGTTTATATTGTAAAAAAAAGCAACAATAGAAAATAAGTCAGAAACCGTCACACACTACCACATTGTCTGGAAAGAATGAGGAAGTGAAGATGTTAAATGTTTTTTGATCCCTCTCTCACATCTTACCTAAAGGATCATTGAAATCCATAAGCTGTTTCTAATTAGTTTTAATGACCTGAGAGTTCTGCAAGTTTAGCATCTTCTATATCTCATTTGATTTCCCTTTTGGACTAAAATGATACCAAGAGGGCTAAAATGAAGATAAACCATACCTCCATGATCCCTCTGGTTATTGAACCAGAGACATAAATACAGGAAGGGCTAAGGGTAAAGACCATCATCATCAGTAGTTTTATAACCTTTATTAACAAAAAAAAAAAAAATACAGAATGATTGTATAACCATAGAGTCTATTGATTTACTCTATACAAAATTCAGAGTCAAGTCCAGATGGTTCTTTAACCTCTTGAAAAGGATTGCAAAAGAGTTGAATCTTTCCTGGAAGATTCAGTAATTAATTTGCTACACTATAAAAAAGAAAATTATCTCAGCAGAAATCTGTCTCAAGTGTGCTGAGGAAAAAAAATTGATAAAGGACCAGATTCACATTTTTTGTTTATTGATTACTATTTGGTGTCCTGATAAACTTAGCAGTTTAGGAAGTGATCGAAGTAATTATGAAATTGGCACTGACTTTGGAAAATGCATAAAATCCTCCAAGGTTTCAAAGTTAATTAGCTAAATATTAAAGTAATCAAAGTGCTGAATTTTTAAATTTATTGATAGTAATATTTGTGAATACTGTGGTTATATACCTGTTTCCTATTTGCAAATAAATGAAGAGCGGGTAATGTTAGTCCTTAGTAATCCTTAGTGCAACATTTTTTATTTGCTTTTTCAAATTTGGACTCATTATAGCTATTTAATTGGTTATATATCATACTAAGAACTCATTCTGTTGTAAAGCATCTCCACAAATTTTAACTTAGAACTGCCTCAAGGTGATGAAATAGACATGATAGAAAATTTCAGGGTTGTAAAGCAAGGCAGAAAATCTTTGAAGAGCTGTTGAATCTATAAATCTCACAAACACTCTAAAATATGCCTTAAAAAAGTGACCAAACTTGTCATTTAAAAGGAAAAAAATACTGACAATATTACATGCCATGACTGAAATGGTCAAGTCATCATGATTAAAACAGAGTAATTCACTTTGAACTAACTCTAGTTGACTCCTCTAACATGCCTGAGGATTGTCTGTGGCAAGCCCAGAGGAAATCTTTTGTGCTTCAGTAAGCAATAAGGCTTGCAAATCATTATTCTTTCAAAGACTAACATAGAGATACCAGTAGTATTTGGGCTTCTTCTTGAGCCTCTTGATGTCCAAGGTACTAATTCAGTACATAAACCTTTATTGTTAGATTTCTATCATATGATTTACATTATTTGCCCTTCTTAAAACATAACTAGGAGTGTCTCTATGGAAAAAAATCAAGACAAAACAGAAGTAGCATTGTTCAATAATCCATCAAATATAAGAAATAAAAATAAAATTTCTCTAAGCAATTCACATAGTGTGCAATCCACTAAAAACAGTGTTATCAATGAAATCTCCATCTAAATGGTATTTATGTTGTTTCAAAGGCATTGCCCACACATTATTATATATTTTTGTTCTCTTTTGTGTTTGGGCAATACCAAGCAATCGTTACAATCAGCTGTTTTGTAATCCTTCAGTGGGAGAACTGTAGTGGGATTAAGAAGCTCTTGCGATTCCTGTACTTCCTGCTCTGCAGTGATAAACATGCAACTCCATCACAAGCATACAGATGCTGGCACATCTTGTATGCACACTGTAAACAGCAACCCAATAGTACATTGCTCCTTCTAGGGAAATAAATGCTTTTTGAATTCATCTTGTATCATAATTTTACAGGTTAATTACCGTCACATCTTCCATTTCTATAATTTTTAAATGGATTTTTCAGCTTTGTGTGAAATGAATTCCAACATGCATGTTATAAAGAGCAAATTGGTAAAAAAGGTTAAAAACTTAGCATAGCCTAAACTTTGACTATACCAGATCGCCAAAGCCCAGAATTAGTTATGTCACTTATGTGGAAGTATAATAAATGAAATACATATTATGCCCAGTGAAGTGGTGGATGCCTCATCCTGGGAAGTGTTCAAGACCAGGCTGGACGGGGCTTTGAGCAGCCCAGTCTAGAGGAGGGTGTTCCTGCCCACAGCAGGGGGTGGGAACTAGATGATCCTTCAGATCCCTTTGAACCCAAGCCATTCTATGATTCTATGGATATAGCTGTAACACTGCCTTTGTTATATGGAATCCAAATAGCAACATCGTCTCATATACAACTCATAGATGAAATAGCATTAGATTTCCAGGAGGCTATCCACTCACAACAGGGACTGAGTGAGCCCTATATTTACAGATTTATCCTATTCAAACATACTGGGCTTCTAGAAGCAACTTATCAGTCAAAGATAGTACTCCATTTAAAGCTGCTGCAACACTAATGTTGCAGCTTGTCTCCATTTTTCAGCTAAATAGAGGTTTTCTTTTTCACATCACATGAAGTCCTCAACCAGTTCAGGCCTTCTAATAAATTGCTAACTCTGTTACAGTACATCTTCTATTATGCCGCTTGTTACTTTAGTAAGACAGGAAATTAAAGCAATAAAATACTTTCAAAATGATAGGGCACACTCAGGCAGTCATTTTTCTTATGTTCCAGTATTATTCTTCAAAAGACCTTTTATGATACTAATATTAAATTCTTTGAAGTTCTGAGAATCTGTTGAAAGTGTTGACTTTCTAAGATATAATGCTCAAATATTGCATCTACTCATGCATTTATTAAAACTGGGAACGTGGGATGGAATTGAAAAAAAAGCACAAAATGCAATACAGCTAAATAATATATGACCTGATACATTTTAGATCCACATTAGAGAGTACAATGTGTGGAAATTTGATTTAATGCTAAGGAAAATCTATTTTGCTTTTGTCTCACCTTACGTGGCCAAATGCACACCAGATGTGGTCATTCATATAAAAGGTTGGTAACTGCACACTGCAGCACAGAAAAGCAGACAAATACTGTAATGGTCACTTATTCAGTGTGCTCACATTAAGGAAATTGAATCAAGCTTATGAAACTATGCATTCTTTATTAACCCCGTAGAAGAAGGTCACATTGACTGCTCTTCTAATGGAATGCACACTAAAAAGATTGAAAGACATCACGTGAAAGAAAAGCACAGAAAATGCTAAGTCTCCTGATGAAACATTTCCAACATGAAATTAATAAAAATATTGAAGGATTTATCTCATTATTAAGAACTAAATACACTTAATTACATATATTTGAAGGAAAAAAAAGGAAAAAGAGGAAAGTGAAGAGGAAAAAGGAAAAGAAAAATTAAAGAAAGAAAATTAAGAAGAAAAAAAAAAGGAGAAAAAATAAAACTAAGCTAAGCTACCAAAGATTATACTCAATGTCTCTTATGTATTAAAGATTGGACTCAATGATCTTAGAGTTCTTTTCCAAGCTAAATAATTCTAAGACTATGTACACAAAATGCAGGTGTTCAAATAAGAAGCTTAAAAGAAGAGTGAATATTCACTATATAGGTCCTGATTTCTCTGTGATTTAAAGTTGAATATTAATTTTCCATTTTACTGTAGCTATGAATTACTTTTCCAGTTTTATTTGATCTGTTTTTATAGAGAATTTAAACAACCTGTGGTGGCAGTTCTAATTTAGTACAGGGACACTTTCGTTTAGCAGTATGTAACAATATACTGTTAGAAGGTCCAATGTTGCCATACTGATTGAAATTTACTGTTTCAAATTAAATATAAGCCGTCTACTTCTATACAGTGAAACAATGGAAATGAAGTGTAAATACAAAAGGTAAAAACTAGAGGGTATTTTCTCAATTCCATCTAGTTCTGCAATGTCCACTTTTTCCTTATTTATCAAATTATTTAATTTTTTGGTTTTTATGTATGTTTGGCTAGTAATTTAGTGGGCTAAATCTAAGATAAAACCACTCAATAACTTATGTTTCCTTTCTCGTTTTTGACACATTTCTTCTCTGCTGGAATTCCAAAGCAATCAACTACCTGGGGATATATACTTCTTCAGAGATCTCTTCTCCACTATATCAATTAACTCAAAAGCAATTTTGGATACCTTCCAATGTACTACCACCATCTGGTCTCCCTTAAGCCTCACAAGCTGGAGTAGACTTGAATTGGTCTGAATGATGGTAGTTTTCTAAATTATTAACAAATTAGGCATGTTTCTATTCAGTTTTCTTTCTTTGATTTGTTAAGAAGTTTCCTAGTGACCTAAAGAATCCTTGGGAATATTTTTAAACATTTAAAAGAAGTCTCCAAGACAGGATAGGGATCACCTGCAATGTGACACTCTTCAAGAGCATGTTCCTTATGGTTGTGATGGAGGAAAATGGGGAAAATGCATTTCAGCTTCAGCCCAATCTGTGAATCTACCTGTAGTTTTTATGTAGAACAAGCTCATGAACCAAAAGGTCAACTCATTAGTCTCCTTCAATATAGAAATAAGAAATGGCTGGGCAACATGAGAGGCCCAAAGAAATTGAAGGTACTTTTAGACCTAGTAATGTGGAGACACTCTTTAAAGAAATTTTTCAGGATTACAGAGTTGTCTATCTTCAAAGCTAGTAAAATTATAGCTTTTTTTTTCTTTCAATCAAGACAACATCATTTTTTCCCCTCAGTTTAGGTTTTATAGTATGTTTACCACTTGATAGGTACAGAAATATGACTAAAATATGGCATGTGATACAGGCTTTTCTTTCTCTGCCCAGGAGAACAAGTCATCTCAACACACAAGCCCTTCTATGTTGGTGCAGGGGGAGGAAAGAAGAAAAGTAGAAGAAGTAATTTTACTTTATTTTGAATTCCATTAAGATATTTTTGTTTAAGATGGTGAGGAAATATTGCATGCCACACACTGACCTCGTGTACTTCCCTGCCTGTTCCCAGATGACTCTAGGTTGTTGTCCTTTACCTTTTACTCCTTATTTTTGCCTCTTCCTACTGTCATGTATAATAGATTAGGAATCTCTTCATAATTACCAATCCCTCAAGGCCAGTGTGTCTTGTACCACCAGATCTGAAAACTGCACTTTAATTATGCATTCAGAACTGGAAAAACAACTGTGACAATAACATCACCAGTAAAATTGTGGCATAAAAAAGCTATGAGAAAAATTTGCTCTGCCACAGTTTGGGCTCTAAATTCTAACAGCTTCAGCGTATACTCTTTTACAAGCACACTTCCAGCACTGGAGATTTTGTTAGTAAGAGGGAAGACTGCTACAGGGAATTATTGTAAGCCCTATAGCTTGGAAACCCGATAGACTCATTGCTAGAAGGCACAGAACTTCTAGGGATTCTTTCATTGGCCAGAAGCTTTATGGCTTGGTACTGGGGAAACAGAATGTTTTATTGGAGCCTTTCTTCCTAAAATGTGGTATAATAATTGACCATTACACAAAACTTGAGTTTTAAAATGCAATATTGTGCATGAATACAGGTGTGCAAATATGCATGTATGAATACATGCATTTGGGTGCGTGTGTGTATACATGCAGATGGTAATACTTACTACTAAGTATCAAAGGTTATGAAAAATCATATTTTGGGGGTGTTCTTTTATGATAGGTTTTTTTTTGACAATTCCTTATAAGAACTGAGCACTAAAGAACTTATCCATTGCTAAACAGGAAAATATACTAAAAAGAAAACTGATTTGTAAATGTTATTACATACCACATACCCTGAAAAGATAAACAAAATATGAACCCAAAGAAGGATTTCTCTTCTATACCCAAAAATAAGATGAACTGGGAAAAAGAATATCTGAAAATCTGAACAAAGAAAAAGGGAATGTAAATCATTAGAAATAAACTAAATGTCAGCTATGCCCCTCATTTTGCTGGGATAATATGAAGGCAGTGAGGTTTCCAGCTTAGAGAAAAACGGCTGTGAGCAAGAGGATTCTTAGTTCTAATCCCCAGTGAGCCAACCTCAGGCAAGCCATTCAACTTTCTTTTGCTTCAGTCAATCCACCTTAACACCACAAAAAGCAGGTCCTCCGTGAAGCCAGATTCTCCAACTATGCCAAGCTATCTCTCGGCCAAATAGGGGAAAAATGTGTAAGAAGCACACTACATAAAGAAGGGGGAAAAAGTGTTCTTAATGGTTTGCAAGAGGTTGAACAGAGGCCAAATACACCACCATGCTGACATGAAATATTTCCTAACAGAATTTGAGATGTCATGCTAAAGTAGGTACATTTGCTATTGAGATTTCTCAATTTATGATACTGTACCTTGCATAAAATATTTACTGTACTTTGACAATAATGTACTGTCAAGAATTAGGATACTTCCAGAGTTACAAATATTGGAAAAATACATTAGTAACTTAAGACATTAGAATTTTTAAAACACAGGGATTTCTTCTCACATAAAGTGAATCAATAATTCAGTTCAGCACATTCCCCTCTGCCTCCCAACGTTTTACTAGAAAGATGAATATGAGAATAAAATCGACAGCTTTAGGGTGTGATACACAAATAAAAGATAATGAAAACTAGAATTAAATTCATGGGCTGCATTTGTTTTCTCTGCATGCTTAATAGAGTCTCCCATTGTTAAGGACTCTGTAAGTAATCATAGATTTCTTATTTAGTCTACTGGAAGAAAAAAATGAGGTACTATGAGGATTAAAATGACACAAATTATAAAATAGATAAAATATACATACATGGGCTACTCAGTTGATATTTTTTCTGCCAGCATGTAAAAAAATTATAGATGCAGTAAATATTTGAGAAATCATTCTCTTTACAGCATTATGCATGGAGTTGTCAGTTTTCACCACTGAGCTTTGTTGATTTATATCAAATACCTAATTTAAATATAAAAAGGATGGTTACATTTATAGCACACTTGAGTATTTAGGAATACCTACTGATATTGCAGTGCTTCTTTTTTTATTCATATAAAAGTAATCCGCACAAATAAGTAGGAGCAATGCTAATCAGCAGAAGAAACAACGGCCTTTTTTTTTGCTTTTCTAACACATTTCATTGCAGCCTGTAAATAAACAGAGTGGCCAGTGTACTACACAGTATTCATTCCAAACACATACTCCAATTGTCCTGATGAAGAAATTATTAGGTGAGACTACTCTATGAAATCATTACTTTGGCACATATAATCATCCCTGTGTTTCATCTAACTTGAGAAAACATCCTTGCACTCAGCACACTTGTGTTGCAGCCTAAATGAAAACGTATTATAAGGTATTTTCTGTCACATATTGCAAATAAAATTTTGAACTGCTGTATTTCAGTAAAGAATGAAATGAATTTACTTCCTTACAATACTGATAGGACATCCTTGCAGTAGGAGTCCAAGAATTCCTCATGCTTTGGATTCTTTTATCTCATCTTTTGGAAGATCATTGTAGGTATGCCATGCAAACTGCACATTTTTTCCTCCCAAGGACAGCAGTGAGGAAAACAAAAAAAATAGCTGTTCTATGACATTGTAGTGGGGACAACAGGTTTGGAAGGAAAGGACATTAAAAAGTGAAGTGTGGATGAAACGGTTATCTCCCACCAGTTTGGTTCTATGGGAACATACTATGTTGACAGCTGGCATAGACTTTTATCACTGACTGCAAAGTGAACGAAATATAACCAGAGAAGCAGCTGTCATCTAAAAGAAAAATAAATACTCCAAAAGATACATGTCATTTTGTATGCTTAGAAGTCTGCTAGCAAAAGTAAGAACTTGAATAACTTAATTTAGGCCCCAGTAACAGGTCATACAGGATCTCTCGCTCTACCCTTTAATCTGTAAACAGATACAAGAAGAAACTTCATCCATTTCTTCATGACAAGTCATTATGGGATTTTGAGAAAGGTGTGGAGCCCAGTATCCCGAGAAACAAAATTGCCTACTCACAACAGACAGGAAGAAAACTAGTTCTGCAGCTGGAAATCAGAAAATGTCATGCCTGCTAGATATTCTCAGGGCCTTCAGCAAGTCCCAAATCAGTGATCCCCAAAGAAACATAAATTCTTTGAAAAAAGTACGCAAGAGTTTAATCCTTCATGGCAAGAAAACTTCATGCTAGAAATTTCAAAATGTTTGATTAATTCTGTATAAATTATTCCATCACCTCTTCTCCAAGATTCAATATTGTACATAATGTTGAATTCAATTTTTGACATTTTCTTCCTTTTTTTTTTCTATTTTAAATGCAGAGCTATACTAAATCAGAGTCATATGAAATAAGAAGTGCTTCTGAAATCTGTCTTAACAGATTTGGTTCCAGTCGATCCTCAGTCCTACTGCAGGTTTAAAGAATAATCATTTTCACACACAGTGCTATATAAAGTTAGTTTTGGGAGTAATACATATCTCAAGTTATGCTTTCAGGAGGCATTAAAAAGTACCTTGATTTGGTGTAGTCCTACTGCTGCCCCCAAAAGAACCCCGTAAAAGTATACTGGTAAGTGTATGTTATAATTAGAATAAATTTCAGTAATAAAAAAATGTGTAAAATATGAATAAATTTTTTTGTAAGTGACAAAACACAAAGGAAAGGTAACTTTCTTTCCCCCTCCTCATTTTAAACTTAGGGCAAACCAGAATAGAATTACTGGTGAGGATGAAGGAATATGCTCATGTCTGCTAAAGATGCCACATGCAGGCATCTGGAACTGCTTAATTACCTTCCATTCTGGATAGGAATAAAAGGGTATTTTCTGTTTCTAAATCAAATCTGTTCAGACATGCCACATGCACTTGTTCTCATCAAGGATTAAGTGCATGACAAGCTTGAACTTTTAACACCAAATACTTCCGAGATACAGGAGAGCAAAAAAAGGTCACAACACTTCCGTAAAACTGAAATATGTAAATTTTTCACAACATTGTCACTCAGAATTGATTCCCCTTATTTTTCAACTTTTTCAAAGTAACCCACTGTTGATCTAAGATTAAGAGTGAAAAATAACCAATTGAACGTGCATTTCCTCCCCTTGGAAGTTAAAATGGGTGAAAATAAGCCTTGGAATACAGTAGTTTGTGTTACCTTCCCTTGTGAGTTGTTGCTCAAACTACAGTGCAATAGCATCAAATTTGAATTCTGAGGCCACAGTCAGACATCATCCAAGAATAAAATGACATATTTCAGAAAAATAAAAGCTAGCTACCTGCTTTTCTAGCTCCTGGCAGAAGTTGGATGCACCACTGCTAGCAGGTAGGGGTTCTTTTTGTCAAATGAATGACAATGGTGACCATGAAGCTAGGGGTAAAAGAGCACAAATACATTTATTGATATCTCAGGAGGTTGTTATAACAAGATGTCTCAATTGAAAATTAATCAATTTTCCAATTTATTAAGTTTTCTATGATGCTTTTTTCAAGGATGATACTAGCTGTTGAATACTAAGAAAACATATAGCTGGATAAACATTTGAAACAAAATTAACTAATATTTTAAAAATTCAGTAATAAAAAAAGCCCAAATTAAAAAAAAAAAAACAACAAACCAGCAAAAAAACCCCAAACCAAACGAAACAACAACCAAACAAAAATTAAACCAAACCCCCAAACTTTCAGGAATTATTGGTTTGATCCAGAGCACTCCATTTCCCCTATGCCCCTCTATTACCTACCTGTAGACTACCACACAATGGCTCATCATTATGATTCTCACTTGCAAAACAACTTTTTCTCCACTTTCCTTTTTCCATCTCCACAGAAAAAAAGGAGGGGAAATAAGGGTGTGAGCATTTAATTAGCTCATCTTTTCCTCTTGAATAACCTAGTAGCTACCAACTCTTAGACTGTGTTGATAAATGAAATAAAAAATGGTCACTTAAAGCCAAGGCGGATGTAGTAGTTCTAACTTCTGTCTTTTCCAAAGAGTTCTAATTCTACCACAATGGACTCTTAACTAACTAATCCTATACTAATCCTGTAATTGTACAGCATTTTCAGTGCTAACCTAACAGGGTGATTAATTTGCATTCTGCATTCAAACCATAAAAAAAAAAAAGGAAAAATAACTTTGCAGCATCACAAATGACCAATGAATCGGTAGAATAATAAAACTAAGTCTGTGCATTATGTGTGGGGGTCCCAGAGATATAAAGCTCAGTGGAAACTGAACTGAAACATGCTATGATTTTGGTAAATATTTACTGAATTCATTTAACTACAGCCATCAAACTTTCTACCAGAAATCAGCTAGCAATCTTTTGTGGACTTTTTCAGACACATGTGCCCATTTCCTACTTCTTCAGAGGTGAAAGATGTCACAGAGCACTATTTGCACCATTAACATCTTCCATGTCCAGGGCAGCAGGAGCAGGGCCTGCTCCTCCCCAGCTGCCCCGGCCTGAGGCCAGGATTGCCAGGCCAGGGCTGACCCAACACAGCTGGCACCAGTTCCCTGTGTGGGCATCATCCATGGCTGTCTGCCACAGGTGCAGCCCAGGAGCCCAAAGGGAAAATGCTGTCATGACCTCCCTGCAGTGTCCTGTGTGTTCTGAGGATGGCAGGGTGGAAAGGCAGGGCCTGGCTACCCCTGAGGCCCTGCCCAGAGCAGCGCCATGTGTCTGCGCTCCAGGCAGGGAAGGGCCCGTCCTGCAGAGACCCTGCTTCTGTATTCCTCTGTAATCTGCATGCTTTAATAAAACAAATCCTGAGAGAACAGAAGCTTCCTGGAATTCCTCTTTTTGTGCCCACTGTAAAAAAAAAAAAAGTGGGTGGGCATTGGGATTACTCCATTTCAGAGCTGTCATGATTCATGGTTTCAACTTGGCATATGTGTGTTCTACAATACTTCTAAAATTTTAACATCTCTTGTTTATGGAGGCACTGCTGAATGTGTCTGTCTTTGACTATGGTTTCTAAGGCTGCTGAAGGGCAGAATAAAACTCATTGTCTTTTCATTTGGATACAAGTAATACAAGGTATGTGTTTACATCATGAAAGACAGTTAAAAATCATCAGCTTCCATCTTCCCACTGCTTTTTATCCTCATGTTGCTATAGCAAGCATGTGATAGGTAATTAACTATCAGCATAAAAAAAATTACAGCACCAATTCATCAATGTACAACACTTCCTCCAGCTCTTTTAAAACTTGTTTATACATCCAGAATACTTCAAAAAATCTGCTCTTTAGAAGCTTCCACTTAGACCTTCAGCAATCATCAGCTCCTTTTTCTAGCTGACATCCTCCCTGCACAGAATTAGATACCAGACTTTCTCCAGGATGACTGTATTACTGGTTTATTTGAAAGGTACTGTTACTTTATATGAAAGGGACAGGAGAGTGGATTAACTTTTTAAAATAATGGAGTGACAACTCAAATCTGAAGGACAGCCCTCTTGGCAACATTCCCTAAAATGTCTCTTAAATATAGATAGGTCAAGAAAAGCATTCTCTTTAACTATATTCAAAAAGTCAGTACACACAAAGTTTTTGTTTGTGATTCTTTCCCAGTTCTAATGTCCCTTAATGCTAAAACAAAAGTATAGCAAACAGCACTGGAAGAGCTCCATCTTTCATGCACTGGGAGTTTTATATAAAAGGCCAGATCTCTGACTGTTTCAAAGAGAATATTTTCAACACGATTTCTGATTTTGTAGTGCAGTGCTGTTCATTTTTATAAGCTTTTATGGCTGTCAGCATACTGATTGTTCACACTGACACAAGGATTACCCAAATAGCAAATAAGAACCACTAGTATATGAAGAAAATATAACTGTTAGATTACAATCAAAATACTATGAAATTAGTCAGTCTTTGTGTAGGTATTATAATAATTTCTGATTATCCAAATTTTAAAAGGGAATGTTCTGAGGGAGCTGGGCCAGTTTAGCCTCAAAAATAGATGACTGAGAGGGGATCTCATTTACACATATAATTCTAAAGGGGGGGTGTCAAGAGGATATGGCCAGGCTCTTCTGGGTGGTGCCAACCAATAGAACAAGAGGCAATGGGCAGAAAATGATGCCCTAAAAGTTCCACTTGAACATGAGGAAGAATTTCTTAACTGTGTGAGTGACCAAGCACTGGAACAGATTGTCCAGACAGGTTGTGGAGTCTCCTACACCGAGGATATTCAACAACTGCCTAATTCTGCATTTTGTGCAATTGTGCTCTAGGATTTTTCTGCTTTAGGTAGGTTGGACCATATACCCACTATGGCTCCCTCCAACCTGACTCATTCTGTGGTTCTGTGATGTGCCCTAAAAATATCACTACAAAGAAATTTAAAAAAATCCTGGTCAAGAGTCAAGACTACAGAGCAAATTCACAATACATGCTGAGAGTAAAGTGCATAATTGTCAGTGAATAAGTAATAATTGGAATGCCAGTTTATAAAATTAATGAGTTGAATGTATATTTCTTTCAAATTATTGTTTAAATGTGACCATAAGACTGCTAGACATCTGTATAATAATACCTTCTTTATTAGAACTATGAATCACTAATAACCGTCTGCAATAAAAAAAGCGAATTGTTATTAATGGTTAATGGATCTTAATTTGGTGTTAGTTTGGATTCAAAAATAAAGGAGCACTTTCTAAGGAAAAAACATGTCCTGCTGATTTTTCTGGTCCATCATTGTAAAAATGTAATCTTATGTCATTTACAGTACTTGTAGGTAGAACTGGCATGTTTACCTGTGTATGCAGCTTCTGTTTTCAATAAATAGCTCAACTGCCTTTTGGTAACGTAAATTTAGCACCCTATCTGGCTCCTACCTCAATGATGCATACAGTATCCTGTAAATTTTGTATTTTTGGTTACAGAGGCAATCAAGGTGTGAAATTTCTCACAAACACAAGAATATAAGATGTCCTTGAATGCCATGGTGCATTTTCTGTCAGGTATCTCTAGGTATATTGCTTAGCACATTAGCTATCTAGTTGTGCAATACAAGTGTCTACCAGTTTCCATTCACTAAATGCAGATGAGATACTGGATTTAGTTGGTGCCAAGTTTAATTTTATATTCTCCTAGTTCAGGACCTAAAGTGATCTGTTTGGATATTGGTCAAAAGCTTGGGCTAATTTTCTTTTGGAGACAGGCTGGATGATTCACCTGTTTGCTAAGCCTCCTTAAAATCCTGCAGAAAATTCTGCGCATATTCTTATTGAAAACCTGTGGCAGTAGATACAGACATAGAGGGAGACTGTAATGATTACTTCCAAGGTGTTGAAGGGCTGTGGTAGGTTTACCACAGGGCCACAGAATGAACACTTTGGAAGCTAGTGGAAAGTGTCCAAACTACAATACTCCACATGTATAGACTTGAAAATTTTGGATGAGGGCTTTACATGATGATAGTATTGCTACTTGGTAGAAAAATCACTCATTTACCTAACTCAGCAACAGAAGACGATATTGACTACAGAAGATCTTCTTGCTTCTAAACAGAACCTTAGAATTAAAATAAAATTTTAAAATGTCCTTTTCTTGAAATTTTTTGTGTTTAAGAAAGTAATGCTCATGAGAGCAGTCTTAGCTACAGCTTGAAGAAAAACTGATTTGTGTAAAAATGTGATAAATGTCTTGGTTCCACTTGTTTTAAAATTTGTTGTACAGTGAGCAGTTTGTTGACAGAACATCTGCTCATTTCATCCTTTGCAAGCTCAAATCTGTATTCTACTTCTGCTCTGTTTTCAAGATAGAATATCTTGACATATTTTTGGCTCTACAGTCATATTTGGTGTCAAGAGAAAGATTGCCATATTTATCTGTTGCTCCTATGAAAAAGCAGTCATGGAATTGATCTTTCATACATATTTTCCCCAGATGTTAATTCAAAAGCTGAACCATCCCAAATATGAACAGAACATCCAAATTAACTTGAGAAGTCTTAGCAAAGACTTCGATTTTCCAATAGCAGAACCAATGCTTAGAAGCCATTGCCACTTTGGGATAAGTTCTAAGGCTGCAGAGAACCAAATCTTTGAAATATCAAAAACTGCCTCTACATTTATTTGAACAGGGCCAGTGAGAAGTCTTAGGCTCTGGAGCTTTCTAACACTGGTAACCTCTATCTAAAGGGTCTGTGCTCCCGAATCATTCGGCAGACCCCCGTTGAGTTCATGTGTTCCTTTAAGATAACTGTGTCTCCTTTTCCAGCACCGAGGGTCTGTGAAGGCTGCGCTGCTGCCCCTTGCAACGCTGCTCTGCTGTCAGGAGCCTGGGGCTGGTGCTGCTGGCACACAGCAGGGTTGCAGGGTGCCAGGCAAAGTGATTAGAAAATGCAGTGTTGAAGTGCTTTTTTTTTTTGTAACCTGTCAAGAAAGTATCATTTTATTGATTTATTAAACTCTCTGGGACTTATTAAAACCAAATAATAGTTTTTATAATTGCTTTTCTCTTCCATAAGAATTGTTGAGATTTTTGCATGTTTTAGTAAACTTCATCCTTAGTCAAGATGAGAAATTGAGATCTAATTTTCTCAATAACAGTTTTATGAAAATATTTGCAATAGTGAAAATTTTCCAAAATTGCAAAATTGTCAGTTGTACTTATTTTAAATAGAAGTTAAATTTATAAAGTAAACACAATTTCCATTTGTAAAATTTAAACCATAATTTTAAAAGGAAAAATCGATACTATCAAAATATCTTTTTTTGACATTGAAGGGCATTAAAGGACATTGGCATCTCACCTAACTTTTTAAATTTACATTCAAAACATGTATTCTCAAACTGTCATCAGTTTCATTATTAAATAGTCAGCATCCGAAAGGAAAAAAAAAAAATTGTGCTAAGCATAGATCCTGACTACGCCTGAAGGATCAAGCACTTCACTGAAAATATTGAGTTTATAGACTTCTTCTAAATCTAAATGGATGATCTCCTCACTTAGCTTTTTATTTATTAGCTCACACTGCAAGAAGATACAGGACAAGGATTCTATTTTGTCTTCTGCCAAGGAGCTATCAAACTCACATCTCCTAAGATATCACCATCAATCTACTATGCTTTTTTTATACAAGCACTCTTAATCCTACCTATTGTAGCAATTCTACTGTATATGGATAAATCGAAAACCACAGTGATAGAAATTAGAATGAGAATAAATTTCTAGCTTAATGTCTCAGCTCCACAAAATCTTTCCACTATGTGGCTCATTAAAAAAGTTCCACGTGGCACTTAAATATTGGTAAAATGTATAAACAAGTTTTGTTCTAAAAATTGCAACTAGCAGCTTCCCTCCCTGTACAGAAACTTCAGCCATTAAGACGGATTTTTATCCTCACACTCCTGCATTCTGTCTGACCTAATTAATATGCAATTGTTTCATGCAAAGCAGACTATCTGAAGCAAGACAATGGAAGCATCTCTGTCTTATGATATTTCAGAGACTGGCTCTTAGACCAGTGCTCAGAGTGTGGAAGGCTCACATACGTCTATCATCTCCTCAGAAGTTTTCTAATTATTGCATTTGCATACAGAAGGTTATGCAAGGCATTAGCAGAAATGTAATTTTCAATTCCAGCTCTCCCTCTTCCTTATTGGAAGTATACAGTTCAGAAAATTAATTCTATAAATTTTGACCATTTTTAAATCTATATATGATGAGGCCCCTCATACTTCAAGGGAGACTGGAAACCTTAAATAGTGACCCAAAGGAATAGTGTGTTTGACATGAACCAAATTACTCAGATTCAATTTCACCAGTATAAAAGATTTAAGAATATGAGAATATGCTTACCTTCAAATAATCATTGACTTAAAATAACTATTGACTTAAAATAACAGCATGCATTATAAACAGTAACCTCAGGAATAAGGATATACCTTGCCTGCTCATACATCTCAGCTGGATATTAGATTTTTTGAACACATAATTAGTCTCTGAAAAGTCCTCCAAATCTATGAACCTTGAAGTGTTCTTACAGTAATATTTTTGTGCTCCTCCTGTTAAATATAGCAACCAGACTCCCCAAAACAGTCACTTTAAATCACCTCCACTTTTTCTAGCCAGAAAAAATGATGGGATGTTGTTTACTTCCTCCTCTGCTTCCACGTTCATTGCATCACTGAAATATCACACATTACTGTGGGAGATTAAGACATTCTTCTATTCCTCCTTGAAGATGCATAACGAACATTTCTACCAAACTGTTTAATTTTATCCTACCTAAGGCTGGCTTCCTCCTCTTTATAGCCTTCTAAGCATGGTGATAAAGCTTCATACATCATCTAATGAGAAATATTACATTCTCAGTCTCTTAACAAATTCAAATCTATTGCCTACTTAATTTTTTAAGATAAGTTAGGGTTGTTTATTTTTGGAAAGAATGGTTACAGATACTAACCTGAGAAGACAAACTCAGAGTCAAATTCTGAGCAGTCTCTTATTCCTAAATACAACATCTAGAGTCCTGCTCAATGTCAGATTTAGCATAATAAGTATTATGACACATGTTTTCATATGAGATCCACATTAGAATTTGTTAAAAGGTGGATTTTTGCATGATGACTTCTGTTGGTTCTCCATTCAGTACCTGCAAATTATTTGGGAACTCCTACCTCTGCACGGATCTGCATAGGGACTATACAGTCTAGTCCAGCAGAGGGGAAAGCCCAGCTTCCCCTCCAGCAGAGGGGAAACCAAGCTTGAGCAGGCACTGAAAAGAGGATCAGAGTAATAGAGTGCTTATCATACAAAGAATGAGTAAAAGTGCTTACCCTCCTTAAGTTAGCAAAATAATGGTGTAGAAGACATATTGCAGTTACAAAGACATATAATCACTCCCTATAAATAATTATGTTTGGAAAATAATTATATGCCATGAAAAGAGAAGGCCTACTTAAACTAAAGGACACTGTTGGTAGGAGAAAAATATTATAAATTGTCCATGAATAAAACTAGGCTGGAGATCAAAAGTATTCTTAATGATCAGACAGCAGTGATGACCAGGAACAGCCTCCCAATAACAATAGTAGGGGTGAAGAAAAGTAAAGTACTCAGAAGTAAGTTCCTATTAGGATGGAGTTTGATCTGTTTGTGAAAGTGATACAATTATATTGAGTAACAGAAATAGGCTCCAGTGAACAAAGAGATGTATTTTCTATCCTATTTTTCTGTAGCATCTAATTGCTCTGCTCAGGACTAAAAGTTCAGTATAGCAAGGCTCATTATATTAGTTCAGTCCTCTTGTTGATATGTCTCGCAGTGCCTAAAAAAGAATCTGTTTTACTAACAGTATTAGTTACACGGATTTTCTCCCTCTAGATGTAAAAAAATTGCAAAAGGGAAGATTTTTCAAGCTGATTTATTTACCCAGTTTGATAAAATCCAAAGTACTCTATACATATTACTTAGAGAATAAATCTACCATCCCTTATTATGCCAGCTAATAATTTAATTGTTCTCTTAAAAAAAAAAAAAAAAAGAAAACATATGAAAAAAAGATGGCTTAAAGTCACAACTATAAAAGATAAAACTAAAGTAGGCAGCTTTAAACATGAAATGCTATTAAATAAATTTTTTATGAGAACAGAAATATTGAAAAAGTGAGACCTAAATTTGTGGCCTCTATGGCAGAAAACTAGCTCTTGGGATCTGAGGAAGAGAATGGGGAGAGGTAGACTGGGATTTTTTTTGACTGCATTTTCTACAAAGATCCCTGACAAGAATATCTATTAACTGCCTAATTTGCATAAACCTTCCACAACTTAAGCTCAAGTAAGCCTTAAGCATTTAATTCTGAATCATCTTATTCAGTATTTTTCAGCACCACATTTAGTCTTCAATTCTCTCCCATTTTTTCCAGGCATACCGGTGGTAGTTATTTCCCTATAACACTGGTTAAGACTATCCCTTATGAAGTTTTCTGGAGTGACTGAGGTAAAAATAAAAATGTTCTGATATTTTCCCCTGGGAGAGTGTGAGCAGTTCCTTTGGCTTAAATAGGCTTTAACTGCATCCCACAGAGTGATGCTTCATAGCGTATTATTAGTGTGATCAAAAAGAATGTTACGAGGAGAAGCTGAGCGCTAGCCAACGTTAAGCACCACATGCATATTTCTCATCTATATTTTACAAAATCAGAAATTTCAAAGTGGAGTCTGTTTTTCATAACACTGTACTCAGAATTTTTGCCGGTTTTGCCTTGTTGATTTTTTTTTAATTACACATTTTCAACAGTAATGTGTAATACGTAAGGCTCACATATTAAATTTACACACTAACAGAACCAGATGCATGAATTTACAGATTTTGTGCTAAAAAAGGCAAGATATCTTCTGCAACTCAGTGGGTCAACTGCAAAGGATTTTGTTGTGATTTCTAGGACTGCTCAGTTTAAGTTATTTTGAAGGAATATTTAAAATCTATTGGAAGAAAAACTGTATATTATTTCTTGATAACAAAAAAAAGGGCAACTTCTAAAAATTCCAACTATTCTAGTGAACATTTGGAAACTATTCTACTAATATACGGAAAGCATTCTAATTATCTTATATGAAAAAAAATGAGAAGGAAAATTGGTTTTTTCCTCCTTTTTTAAATTTAAAACAATGTGCCATGAGATTTGTATTTTGGGACTATGGAGATGACAAATGGGCGTATTGCATTGCAGCTCCTGAGCAATTCATCTGTCACCCAGTTTTCCACTGAGGCTCATTGCCACAGAGTAATCCTTCTTCTAGCAGTCATACAAGGTCTGATAATCCATTTTTCCTCATTATCAAGCTTGATTTCTTGTGGGATTAATTTTCCTACATATTGTTTAGAGAACTGAATTCTAGTTGTAGCAATTATGTGTGAAATTCTCTAGAACATCTGGAATCAAAATGCAGTGGGCCAAATTCATCCCTCAACCAGCATCACTGCTGTTAGGGCAAAAATTAATTTGACTCGCCAGCTTTAGAAATAATACGAGCAATGTTCTTAGAAGTCCCAAGTTATTGTTTGAAATAGCAATATAACCTGCTAGTCATCCTTTATTTATGCCTTTTATGCTTGTAGTAAAATCTTTGAAGTCATTTCCATTCACTGGAAGCCATGAAGGGTAATTGTTAGACCTGCCCAAAATACCTTAAATAAGTCCATGTCTCATAATGAAATGTTACTTCACTTGGGTAATCAAGAGGATGCTACTCCATGCATACAGCTGAGTTTTTCAGGAAATGAATACAAGAGCAACATGTTAGCATTGAATGTAGATCTACATGTTAGAGTTGTTATAAAGAAATGTCTGCTTAAAAAGAATTAAAACTTTACGGCATGCTAGCAAATCATTCAACTGACTGTTTTGAAAAAAACTTGAATTTCCATTGAATTGTCTAAAATATAATGACATAATTGTTTTGAAATAATTTCAGCAGCAAAATCTCACAAACAGAAATTTCATGGATTAAGATTTTTTTTGCACTCTAGAGTTGTTGAATATGTTCATCCATATTAATAAAATAATTTGAAATTAATATATCCCATTGCAATCTAACCACAATTTACAGTAGTGAGAAATTAATTTTATTTTCTTCCTTCCATTACTATTCTTCCAGTTATGTTTCAAAATACTCCACTTAAGTGATCAAATACTGTATATACACTGGATGTTGGAAGAGAAAGATCTTAACTCATTTTTTTTATTAGCTAATACTTCTCTGGAGTGTTCCAATCACTGTGTTTGACTTGAGTTAGACTTCTGAAGTCCTGAAGGAACCTGTGGACATGCTACATAAATGGGGTCAATCTCAGCGTCCGGGGTGTTTTCACTTACATTGGTGAGGATATGAGATTTGCTGTCCCACAGTATTAACATACAAAGTTCAACAGTCTTACAAAGAAGGCATTAAACTTCTTGTTAGATATTTTTCTTCCTCCCTTTATGACTTAGTCTATTTTAAAATTATGTTTTTCTGTGGTACTTCTGTCCCTATATTCTTCACCTGTTTCTAGACTCATCTGCTGCATAGGTATTTTCAAGTCCAAACATTTCACATAGTACACCTTGTTAAGGTGTTGACAAGTAGTTAAAACAGACATTTCTAAATTAAAGTTCTATAAATTTGTTTTCTAACTAAATAAGATGAGGTAAACAGGATATATAGTGAGGAACTGAGGATTAAAACAAAAAAATCAATCTCTTCTGAGACAAACCTAATAACTGGCTCCAAAAGCTTTCATAAATGATTAGCCTTGAAATCAGTCAAAGGGTCTGAAACATTGTATGTGTCACTGATGTACTTGAAGTTCACCTAAGTAACTGTATCATCAAAATGTGCCCACAAAAAATGCCAGCAGCTACGCCACCTTGCAATCAATCACATAGCTGTTCCAGAGTTAACAAGTGTCAGAGGATGTAATTTCATCTGCTTCTGCTGCATACATTTAAATGTTCATATTTTTACTAAGGAGGGAAAAAGACTAAAAACATTTGTAAGTTCTGTTTCCCTCCAGCTATCTTTTTTTTCCCCCCATAAAGCTTATGCTTTCTTGTAAATTAATAAAATGCATAAAAAAGATGGTATAGTTTCATGTGAATGTATGAGTTGTGCAGCATTATTGTCTTTCAAGAAAGTTACATTGTCTATACAGTCAATAAAGAACTAGAGAATGGCCAAATATCTGTTCCAGATATCACATAGTTGAGTAAAAGGAAGACTGGAAATTTGGGTTTGCTGAAAGCATAGAAATACAATTTGCCAGGTAGGGGAAATAAAGTGGAAATAAAGTTGAATGTGTCAAGTAAAAGCAGCTCCTGCACTCCAAGGAAGGGTTCCATACTATTACAATGAACAACTTTTTGATAAAAATTGTACTGGTTTCATCAAATCCACACAAAGAAAACGCTCATTTGTACTTGGAATCTGACATTGTATTAACCATTACCTAGTTAATGCATCCATAACAGTGCCAAGAATACTAAAGTGAGTAACTAACTTTCAGGAAATAGATCCTCTTCAGTTAATAGTAAGTATAATACTTCATTTCTACACTCAATAACAGAATTAGTAAGCTATGCATCAAATTTCTCCTTCCTTCCTCTCTCTCTCTCTCATTTTATTTCCTTTTCTCCCCATGGACATTTCCCTCCTCCCGTTTCTCCCCATGAATACAGAGTACCAAAGTGCTTCCTGTTCTGAGCTACAGGACACATGCTGGGTGCAGCTCTTGATGTTTGCTCAGCAAGAGCTAGAAGTAGGCAGCACAGTGAGTTAATGGAAGAATAATTTAAAGTGAGCTTGGGTGGTTGAAAAAAGGAGCCACACATAGCGGTAATAAAGGCTTGCCTTTTTTCTTTCAGTTAGTAGCTGTTGATAATTTCAGATCTTTTCTTTCAAAATCTATTTAAAATCAAATCTGGAACAGCTAAGTCTATTTAACTCTTATCTGTCACTTTTTTGATTATTTCTATTAACATTACTCTATGTGTATTGATGATAACTACACAAAGAATAATTAATTATAGTTAGGAACAGTAATTTGGAATATGTACATTTATTATTGTAGAGATTTCTGTAAATTATTTTAATTTTTCTTTTGCAATAGAGAATAGTATATTCATTACAGTTCCTGAATAAATCCAAGGACAAATGATTTTTTTTTTCTTTCTATTAAAGAGACTTTTGACATTAACCTTTTGTACTCCAAACATATTTTAGGCATTAATGTTTTCATAGAATAGTGAAGATAGCATAATCAATATTTCTGTGGTCGGGAGTCTGCTGATTTAGCATAACTTTTGATTCACATAAACAGATACAGATTTCCATTTCAGAAAATTATTGTTCTTATATAGTTACTTAATAGGTCCAGTACAGAGAACCCCCTTTTCCTTGATTGTTTATACTTTGCCACTACTTTTCTAACACCTTTTTATTCTTCCTCAAGTCTTATTACAGAAAAAAAAAACCCCAGAACCCTAAGTCAATTTGTAATGCAAATAATATAGAAGAGACATTCAATTCTTGCAGGTGTGGATATAGATGTGCAGCTTACAGCTTAAAAAGAAGACACTAAACGCAGAGATCTGGACAGGAAAAAGTACCAATTAATCTGTGGTTACTAGTCAGTGCACTCTTTCCTGGATGCAGACATGCTTAAGATTCTCAAAACAATCCACAGTGTACAAAAGGCCTTCTCCTTTGCCATGCTAGGCTAGGGGAAGTCAGCAATTATCAGAAAGAACCTGATGATAATGGTCTCAGAATTTTCCTGGTCTTGGGCATAACAAAGATGAGAGCACAGTCAAAAATTGTTGTGAGGAAAATTAAGGGGAAATTTCAGTCTTCTTGGTAAAGACTAACTTGCAACAAACTGTAAAAGAAAAAAAGCTATAAAGAAACATATCTTTGGAAATTACTAGTCTAGTAGGTTAAAAACATCTTCAACAAGTTTCACAGAACAGGACATATTGTATCTTCTTAGTAAGAAATGGAGAATGAAATTATCAAACAGCTAATGAGCAGGTACAAGAGAGGTTGAGTTTTTCATATCCTCTTACAATAAACTAGCTTATTTCTTACATGAGAGAAAGACCATGTTTGAGACTGAGAGAATACTGAAGCTATTGACTATTTGTTTCTCTACTAAATTTCCAACATGCTTTCCCTTAGCACTGACTTTTTCTGTCCTAAGGCAATGGCTGCTCCTCCCTAGGGATCTTGCTTGGTACTGGTTTCAGTAGTCAGTAATTAACATGCTTGCATTACAGGATCCTTATGGCTCTCTCAAAAGGATTTATGTGACACTAAAACAACAATATTAAAATCTTTTGCAAAGACAGCCCGAGAGAGGAAATATATTGCTTTTCAACTCTCGATGTAAACTGGGGGAAATGGGAATTCAGAAAAATTTGCTCAAAAATAGACAACTTTCTGAATGAAATTTAAAAGGCTAATTTTAAAAATTAACACAGAAAATATTGGACAAGGTTGAACTTTTAGATTTAGATTGAGGGTGCTTGTTCTTGTAGAGTTGTGTACCCTAAAAATGTGAGAATCATATAAAACAACATATTGATCTGAATCTCTCTTGAAATACAGGCACAAAAAAGAAATAACCTTCCTTATTTGATTACATGAGCACTCAGTTTTCTGAAGTTAACAGCTGCATTGTGTGTATCACCATCTCAGACTTTGAAAGGGATCGACTTCTGCTCTAATTAGCTGTGTTTTAGTTAACATGTTATGTCCTTTACCTTGAAATTTCTAACTGCAGACTAGCAGCAATTATTTCTCTAGGGCTTTTTAAACCTAGCAATTAGTATTTGCAATTACAGTCTTTATGCTGTGAGCTATATTATGCAAACTTCAAATATTCCAATTGTACTTTTAGGGTTTTATGCTATTTAATGTACACTTTTATATTTTTGGCTTCATACCAAAAAAAAAAAAATTTGAAAAAACCTGATAGGAAGATGCTAATCCAGAGTTGAGTAGGCTAAGTCTTTTCCCTAGACATATCTATACATCTGGAAGAGATTATGGCTTTCAAGCCACAGGTTTTTAATAAGCAAAAACATCTATAGAAACGGTGATATAAGAACAATCAGAATACTAGATCCAGATAAAGTAAGCAGGGCCCAAACAGGTAATGAGTTACATCCATGCTTAAGAGCAAAATATTTTCCAGTGATTTACTGGCTTTTTCATTTAGCGTTTCATGTCCCCAGGAAGGCTTCATAGCTGAATTATTACAAAGAATATTGCATTTCAAGATAAACTTTTCCTGTTTGTGTTAATAGACACTAAGATAAATTTCCCTTTTATGTTATGAAAAGCTACGCTTACACTGAAATACTTTTAAAAAAAGCATAAAAACAACTTTAAAACTTTGGTGCCATCTTAGAATGCATTGGTTATTTTTTGAATTATCCAGCTGCCATGGTTTTAAAGGGGCTTTTAAGAGCTCATAAGTATTGCTTGTTTGGCTTGCTATGCAACTGAAGAGAATGATATGGAACACAAATAAGCACAGCACAGTTAGCACAAATTTAAGCAAGAGTCTAAAATCTTCTCCTTCACTGTGACAGCTTATTATTGAGAGATCACTTCCAAAGATCATTACTGGAAATAAATTCACTAGTAAAAATTAATCTGTTGATGCCCACATAGTAAGACATTTCAATTATTCAACCATCTTATTTATTACTTAACCTGTCATTTAGTCTTCTTGCTGCCCTTTCTTAAAAATAAGATTTTACCACACTTTTCCTTCATATTTAGGACGAAGCATTAAAAAACCCCAAATCATTATTTATTTCCTATCTACTGGTCAAATTAGGGAAATATCTGTATATAACACACTATATAACTTGCTGTGGTTTGTGAACGATTAAAGAGAGCAATGGTGACTAGGTGAATGCAGTTCTTTCTGTTTTAGTACTGTAAACTCCTAAAAGTTTGCTCTTCAACCCTGTGTGCTATTTGCCAATTTTTTATAGCTTTTGGATCTCCCACTGGATTAGCTTGCCATCAGGAAATGAGGAATGTCAAGGTACATAAAAAAGTATTGCAGGACAAAATTTACTAACTTTGTTGTTTTAATTTCAAGATAAATGTCATTTTGCCCCAGAAAAATCTTCTCCCCAGGGAGAAAAATAAAGTTACACAAACCCACTTTTCTCATCCATATTCTTGTCATACTAAACTAGTATTGCAAAGAAATAGTAGGAAAATACAATTTTTAATGAAATTTGACTGTCACTCTACCATGTCTAGTACCATAGGTTCTCAGCCTGCACCTGTAACCTTTTTAAAAGGGCCTCTAACCAGTCAAATATTAGTTTGGACTCTAAGATTTGAAGCTGCAGCAAGAATGATATAGACACATTATTTTTCCCACCAATCTGCAATAAGATTAAAAACTTCGACTAAAGTGTCCTGTACTGTTGGTATATCTGTTGTCTTAAATCATTATACAATTTGATACCATCAGCAGTATGAATTATAATTTCCATTTGATCCAAAAAAGAAAGCTGGAAATTTTTTCAGTATATCAGTATGAATAAATTTCACATCCACATCTGCTAAGATTAGAGTTGTGGAAAAAGCATACTCTTCAGAAGATATTTCTCTTTAACAAGCCCTATAAAGGTGTCTGCCAGATTTGTCTGGGATAGACAGCAGCTTCACAATAGCTAGTATGGGCTGTTTTGGATTTGTACTGGAAATAGTGTTGATAATACAGGCACATTTTAGTTACTGCTGAGCAGAGCTTACACAGAGTCAAGGATGTTTCTGGTTGTCACTCCACCCCTTCAAAAATGCCTGCTGCTTTTTGGTTTAGGTTTTTTTTCCCAGTTCTATATCAAGTCATTTCCATCTCTATTGAAGGATGTTCTAGCTGTACTTTTTACCAAGACTCTTTTTCCCTCCTTGTTTGAGGTTAAAAAGCATGGTTTATTCAGGGGACAGCAGTTGTGCACAAGAGACTGCTCTATGCTAAATTAGAAGGTTTCTCATGCCTTGCACTCCTGCCTCTTGATTGTTAGGATGTATATTTTGATTTATTATTTAGAATCACCTCTCTACTGTATGTGATATCTCCAGTTTTCAAAAATAAAAATTCAATTTAATGCCATTTTAGTAAGAAAAATGGTACATGTGTAAAAGTTCTGTGGCCATACTCATCTGAAAAGATCAACTAAACTTACTCTGTTCAAGGTACAAGTTTTCCACGTGTCAAAACAATGACGACATAATCTATATTAATGTCAGGGTACTTGGTATCTAGGATTCAGCCATTATTGTTTTGATAAGAAAGCAAAAATATGATGTGAAATTATTTTAAATTCAACTGGAGATTTTGAAGTCCTCTTTACACACATGCAATTCAAACATCAGATAAAATCCTAAAATAAGTGACAATGTTTGGCTGACCAAAAAAAAAAAAAAAAAAAAAAGAAAAAAAAAAGAAAAGTCAAAAGTTGAGATTGTAGGTCGCCAAAGAAATCCTTTAGATGAATATTTTAGCTGATTTAATTTCACCCAGAAAAGGACGGAGAATATACTTGAGTATGACAGTAACAGTAATGTGCTCAAATTTCCACATAGCTAGCTTCAGACAAACACATCCTACTTCTCCAGTCCCTTATTTTCATTAAAGGATTGGATTTATATATTTTGCTTTCAGGTGTCCTCAAAGGCTTCACACCTTTCTGATTTTCTAAACAGTTTCAATATAAAGAGCAGCAATCTGTACACTAATGTTTATTCTGATCTTGTAATATTTTTAATGTCCAATTCTAATGGATCTAATTTCCACTTTTAAAATCTTCTTTTACTTTGGACAAGTTAAGTTTCTTTGTACATATGTAGTACACAAAGTTCCTCTATACAAAAAGAAAGGGAGAGCTATAGAGCAAATAAGGCTCATAGACTTCTGTATGAATTATTCCTAATGATGCTTATTGTAGATATAAAAGTAACAACAGACCAGTATCAGGTCACTCAGTACCAGACATTCCACACCAGTTACAGAAGTTTGCATCAGAAAAGGAATTACAGAACCATTTTGGTAAAAAAACCCCAACAAACCAAAACCCACAGGATTAATGACACAGAAAGAAGGCACCTTTTTTTTTTTTTTTTTTAACAAACAAGCAATGAATTTTAAGAGAGCAGTTGGCCTTTGTAGACATGTGTTGTTATCCCATTGTTGTAATCATATTTCTAGAGTCCCATACCTTCTGGGTAGTTTTCTCACAAGCAGCTCTTCACAGCAGTGCTGTTCCTGCTTCTTCATCAGGGCTCCTCCAAGGCTCTCCCTGACTCGCCAACCCCCTTTTATCCCAGTTATCTTCATTGGCCACAGCTGCCACCCAATTAAGGACATCGCAGCTGCAGCCCATTTAGAACAACTAGGATTGGGGCAAGGCAACTTATACAATACATATATTTTACTGAGACTCATAGGCCATTTATACAATACATATATTTCACTATGTCTCAAAGGCCACCTATACAATGCATACTAAGATTCAATGGCCACCTATAGACGTGAATGTTGGAGATCCATGTTTGAACAGTTTAAGAGGCAGCCTTGCAGCTCTGATAACAATGGGGGTCTGCCAAACTAAGTCATGGTATGTATCAAACACAATCAGTTACTTTTCAGCTCTGCTACAAGTCAAGGGGCTGAACGTTTCAACACTTTCCTTCCTGCCCCATTTTCTCCTTTAAAGCAATTTTTAAACAACAGTTCCAGTAATTTTTATTTGATGTGCTACACAGAAATAGGCTTTATATGCTTTATATGTCTAGTATTACCAGGACCATATAATTAAAGAATTATACATCTGCTTTGGGAATATACTTCCTAACGCATAAACTAGAACTTTCAGAGCCACAGGACTAAACACACCTTTCAAAGCCAAAATGAACACTGATAAACCTTCAAGGTTTGCCAGGTCTGCAGGGTTCTTTATCTGAACAGATGGATTGGTTGGTACAGTTTAGGAGTTCTTTTTTTTTTTTTTTTTAACATTCCTTTTTAACAGTATGCCCCCTACCCTGTAAACAAGCCTCTAAGCAGAGAAAACAAAAAAATGTATTTAATGGCCCCCTGTTTGGTTTCATTATTTACACCCTTCACATGTACTTTCCCAGCTGAGTAATGCTCTTTGATGATTATATCTCCAAAGAGCATTGCTGTGATCACGTAATATGCTGTGGAACCATAGATAATCAATCAAAAGGACAGAAACAGAGAAAGCAACTTTCTGACTTTTAAAAAACTGATTTAGTTCTTATGAAAATGCAAAATTGACAGCTTTGGGATTGGAATAATCTTTCAAAAGATGAATAGGAATGGTGCAAATTATACAGTATTAAAGCAGTGTGTTCACCCCTGCAGGGATCACTCTTATAAGCTGAAGATGTACGTCTGTCTCCATAGTCCAGTGAGTCAAAGTCCTGATACATTTCTTGATTATTAGCATGGGAGCACCCTGGTAGTGGTTTTGTGGTATTGGCATTAGAAAACTGGGTGTTCTGGGAATACAGGCATCACCAATACATTTCAACTACTGTAAATGAGGGGGCCTTTGACACCTTGAAGCTGGTGAGATCAAAATTCTGACCTACTGTCCTCAAGAGGTGAAAACACTTTTACTACTAAACGTGATCTCACATGGCTATAAATATATTTGAAATTTGGTCTAGTTTAGCTTTGAGTTACAATTTCTCTGCATAAAGAATTTGTATTGCTACTACCAAAAGTGACACGAGGCTGTGAAAATGCATACCTTATAGGCTTATTGGATGAAATCCAGTATGAATCACAAAGATTGATGATTAATCCTTGTAACAATTTAAGTATAAGAATAGAAATAAACATCAAAATAGATTTACAGTGATGGGTCATGCTAGAATAATTTAGTCATTACTAATGCCACTAGGACAATTTACTGTGTTTCATTTAAAAAGCATACTCCTGAATATTTCTAGTTGTCAATGTTCAAATTGTATTTTAAAATTTTCTATTTTTTCCACTCCACCCCTTTTAATTGTGTTTTGTTCTTCATCTTTTCAGGAAGACTTAGGGCTGAACAGACACTGGTGCAGCTATTCACAATTCAAAATCAAAGTGGTATATTATTGAGATAAACTTCAAAGTTTGACTTGGTTTTAGTTTTTTCTCCAGCTGTTAACAGATGTGTTAGTAAAACTGGCAATTTCAGTAAAGCCATGGATTTACAATTATGATAATAATGCAAAATATTTTGGGGAAGCAGACCAATGCCTTTTTTCCCCTAAACAAAAGATTAGAAAAGGTTCTAAGAATAGGACTTGAATTCAACCTTTTGGAACCTCATAAACATGAAATTTTCGGGCAGTGTTACTTGTCAAACTTGCTGGTCTTTGAAGCCAAAGGTTCCTAAGAGTCTAGATCTGTCAAGGTATGTTAGGGAACGAATGCTCACACAGTTTGAAATAATTTGTGATTAACAGAGTCATACCACAGGTCTCATCTACTTTTTTAAGAGCGGTACCTTTCATGGTTTAGAAATGGTATTCCTCAGTTTAGTGCCCCAAGCATGATTCCAAAACCAGACACTGCTCACTCCAGCCTTCCCTCTGCCTTTTTCCCCTTCCCCTCCCTCCTGCATGGGATTGGAGAGGACTGGAGGAACAAAAGGCAAAGATCACAGGTTCCCATAAGAACAATTTACAGCAACATCAATGAGATGAGGGAATGGACAATAACAACAAATACATTAATAACAAGTGCACAAAACAGAGAGTGCAGAGCTTGACCTGGCCACAGCCACGGCATCCAAACTGCTCCCGATGGCTCAGGAGCAGAGTGACCCTTGCTTGCTCCCCTGGAAGGACCCCCCTCTCCTGGGAAGCAAGAGAATTGCTTTGCCCCTCCTCGGGGAATGATGTCTGTGTCCTAGCTGAACACCCTTCCCAACCATGCCCCCTCCCAGCTACTGCAAAAGATTTACTCTGTCCTGCACAGTACCACAGATGTTTGTGGTCCTGTGACCATGCACTGAATCAGCTGAATCTAAGAGGATGAATGCATGTTGTGACACAATAAACTTATGTTTCCAGGCCAGTAATATATTATTTAGTACTGCAGATTTCACAGGACACACACTGATATAAAATCACAATCAATGATTAAGTTAAAAAGCAGTCACCCCACCTCCTCTGCACTTTTTTGATAAATTAGGGAGTGAAAAACATCCTGTTGGGAAGAGAACTGGCATAGAACTATGCTACATGAAGAATTTGAGCTCACTTCATACTTACTTTTATCGAGTAACATTTGCAACTGATTTTGCCTATTTCAAGTTGTAAAATCATCTATGGCATTAGGGGTTTTTTTCTTTTTGAGTCTTTTTACAAATGGAAATTAGCCTCTCTGGTAATATAATGTTTAGGTGGTTTTGTACCAATGATAAAATAGATACCATACAGATCGTGGGCAAAGCAATAAAACTACTTCTGTTTGGTTGACCTATCAGTGAATTTTAAATGTGAATGGGAAAAGGAAAATAATTTATTATCTAATTAATCTGATAAGGGAATCACTAGACAAAAGAAATGAGAAATTAGAAATCTGGGTAGGGTTTATGCTTGGCAAAGCCAAGTGGAAGAAAGGAACATGTTCTTAAATGAATATGACTTTAAATGTAGAATTCTAAAGATGGAGTATGCTTAGTATTAGGTGTTTATTATTGTTGTAAAGGAATTCTTGGCTAAAGGAACAGAAGTGAAACATACTTCGGTAAGTTTTCTGGAACACTTCCAAACCTCAAATCTTTCCCTCTTTCCACTACTATCTCTGAAGAAGAGAGATATAAAACCAGAATGATCACAAAGTTTGCTAGCTCTGGAAATCTCTATAAGGTTATCTCTATTAAGTTACCTGGAAAGTGCCAGATGCCAGGAATAAACCCAGTTTTTCAGCATCTAGGATCTCAGCAGACAGAATGCATGTATGGCAGCCATTGTGCCAGAGATGCAGAAACAGTGACAAGAGTCTGCACAATTCCAGTGACCATAGAACACACAGGTGTGACATGACGAAATCTGAACAAAGCATTTGTGTGAATGTTGACCACATTACCCTTTTATATTGGCTATTCAGCCTGTGTGCATTTCTGAGTGGGCATATTAAACAGATCTTTCCACATCAGTTATCTACAAGAAGAAATATAATTATGGTTGAGCAGAGTAGTGTGCCTACTTCAGTTTTCACCATTTGCATTTAAAACACAGTACAGTTTATGAATATCAAAAAGTTTTGTACACATTGTTTATGGCCTTATTTTTTTCCTGAAGAAAAAACATGTAATGTAGTTTCCAATTTCTTTAATTGTGTCAGGTTTCTTTCCTTTTGTTACAGAATTTCAAAATATTATATGAAAACAATTTCAAACTACTTTTATAAGAAAACAATTTTGAACTATTTTTATGTAAAATCAAGTAATGCATAAGTGGTTTGTGTAATGGGTAGCAAGTAAATACTAAAGCTATGATCCTTGTAAGAGATATTGTTGTTCAAAGTAGTAAGTGTTATGATTGTCATATAAAAGACTAGGAAGAAAACAAAATAAGCCCCACTTGGCATAAGAAAAGCTGGTGAGTTACAACAGACACACAAAATGTAATTCACAGTAAGTCCTACAGGACATGGCTTGAGTGCTGTAGAGTCACTCAAGCAGTATATTACCAGGGTCAGAGACTCAAACAGATGAATTCTGCCTTGGCCCATGGCTGCTCAAATAATGCCTTTTGATTCATTCTGAAGCATTCAGATAAAAGGCCCTAGTGGCATATGCTTCCCATTGAAGAAACCTATTTTTTTAGCTGTTAAAAACTCCAGAGAGACATGAGTAAACATGGTGACACATGCAGCACAATTTAAAGTGTGACTTTAACTCACATTTTAAGAAGAAAGCTTTAAAACTTCCTGAGATGCCCAGGGCTTTCATGTTCATGTACTGAACTTAGGCATGTACAAAATGCACTGCTGTAAGTTCAGTATAAATGGAGTCTTTGGTGTGTGCAAATTGTCAGGGGGACAAAACAAAGGAAATGTATTACCATTACATCATTTCCACAATATCCAGCTTTTGAGAAATAAGCTTTAGCCTATGCAATTTTACTTTACTCTTATCTTTGCTTTCTTGAGTTAATTGATACCATCACTTTCCAGGGGTAAATTCCACTGTAGTCAGATTCTCATCTACTTTTAACTCAGCATGTACAAATTTAGTTGTGGCTGCTTTTTAATCTGTACCTTTTTAGTTATCTGCTCTGTCCTTCCACTGAATATTTGACCTTCTTCTAGGAACTGTTGTGGAGAAGTAGTTTCTTACTGGTAGAAACATGCCAAAAAAGCCAGATCATAAAGTCACAGATTAAAGTGAACAAGCATTTTCCCCATTTTGTTACTACCACATAATATCAGTCTTCGTAGGATGTGGTTACACACATCCTGTCTCAGCAGAGACAGCATTAAGCAAATCATAGAATTGTGGAATTACAGAATATGCTGAGTTGGAAGGGACCCAATCATGACTATCAAAATCCAAATCCTTGCCCTGCAGAGGACACTCCCAAGAGTCACACCATGCGCCTCAGACCATTGTCCAAACACTTGAACTCTGTCAGGCTGGTGCTCTGACCACTTCCCTGGGGAGCCTGTTCCAGTACCCAACCACTCTGGGCAAAAACAAATTTCCTGATATTCCAACCTAAACCTCCCTTGACTGAGCTTCATGCTGGTCCCTTGCGTTCTGCCACTGGTCATGAGAGGGAAGAGATTGGTACCTGTGCCTCCTCATCTCCTCATGAGGATGCTGAAGGCTGCTACGAGGTCTCCCCTTAATCTCCTCCATGCTGAGCAAACCAAATATTCTAGTTGTTTACAACTGTTAGATTCTGAGTTTTCAGGTGCTTCACTGAATCATTCTCCCTAAGGATGTCAACTGAATCAAGTCACAAAATAATTATATATTTTATTATTCTTGTTGTGAAGTTGTTTGTCTGCCAAGTGCTAGCCAGTCATAAGAACAAACTTAACCAACTCCTTCCTTTAACAGACTCCTGTTCTAGGTATCATATTCAGCCCATGTCTGGGTTTACATTTACATTTACATATCTGCTCCATTTATTATTGAAATTGGTAATGCTTCATTGAAAGTCTGCACAAAATTGTTCAGCTGTCCCCCTCCCCCCTATCTTCAGTCATAATCACAAGAATTGTGCTCTCCTTGCCTCATTATCTGTTTTTTGTTGTTTCATTATCATTTCATCCTCTGGGAGTGGGAAAGGTTAATGCAAGACCACCTCTCCTGATTATATGTGTCAGGCGATCCTACAGATGATGTGCTGAAGTCATGGAATAGCAACTCTGCACCCTCTGGTGTCAGATCTTTCCAGTGTGCTCTGACATAACCGCTTAGATAGGGATCAAGAACAGTTATGGGAAAGAAAAGCAATGAAACATGTTTGGGAATAGGATAAAAATTGCAATACAAAGTTACATTCCTTGTAACTTTCCTTGATCCATTTAGGTATGGTTCAAGCATGCCGACTTGCTATGGACGTCTACAGCTTGTAGCAAGTTAAATCAAGGGCATCCTTTTGGGTTACATTTTAATAGCCATTAGAATAAATTCCATCTGCCTTTAATTTCTATTGGATAGTTCAGTATTTTGTTAGAAGTGCATCCTGAGTTTGCTGTTTTATGATTCATTTTGAAGAAATGAATACTTTCTTGTGACTATTATTTAACTCCAAAAATAATTAAGAGTGACAAATGTGTACAAACAAATGTTTCATTCCAATATGCAGATCACAATGTTTGATCTGTTTTTCACTTGTGTTTACTTGAAGTTCTGTAACTAACATTGCCTCTGTGTCCAGATGAGTGATGTAGAGTCAACAGTTGTAAAATAAGGGTGGAAATGTATTTTTTTCAGAACCCTTCATAGTCAAGATTTCAATCAAAAAATGAAAAATCATACTAGAAGCACTCCCTTACTACCTTCATGGGTGGGACATACTGGACCATGAAATATTTTAATGGGACAGTGCAGAGGCATTTACCTTCCACTTAAGTGCAAGGGCAAATAAACTTTTACCATGATTTCTCTTGCCAACCTTGTCAATGTTTTGAGATCAGCTGACTTATCCTTGGGAGGCACGTGTCTCGGCCTTGACTACAGAAGGAAAACCACATGCCTCACTTTTGTCTGATGTGAGTTAGGTTAAATGAGTCTTACAATAGAGTCTTAAAATAGACATAGAATGTAAGATCAGGTAATCTGCACATGACCCCAAATTATCCACAGATGCTGTGTGATCTTGATTTGATATCATTTTGCCTCAGGTAAAACCAGTAAGTGGGAGAAATGGAGCCACATTTGTCGAAAAGTCTGGTGTACAGTGGGAATAAATTATTATTGTGTGAAAATAGTAACATTCTATCAAAAACACTGTAGGAGGTTGAAATAAAACTAATGGTTATTTAAAAATGAATGCTATGAGTTGCACTTATGGAGGTAAACTAAAGATTCCTATTGGAAGCACAGGGTTAGAGAATGATAATAAACAGTAACTAGAACCATTTTGCAAAAAACCTCAGTTATAACATCCTGCCTTGTGCAAAAAGCTTGCTTCTAATGGACAAGAATTTTTTCAAAACATCACTTAAACATGATTCATATTACATAAAAAGCATTTGAAGGGTTTTTTTACTCTTATTTGTGTTATGTAAAAAGAAATTTTTGCCATTAAGGGAGAATAGAAGATTAAAAGTTTAAATCAGCCCAAATCACAAAATTATCACAACAAAATTATTAATGATGGACAAATGGGACCCCATTCCTTTTTTCCCCCCTTATTATATTTAGTGAGAAGAGTTAGTATTTTTTAAACTCCTTGCTCCTTCAGGCTAATGACTTAAGAATGCTATCCTTGTAACCACAGATATAGCTATGATCAATTATTTAAAATGCCTTTCTCTTCTCCCCCACCTTCTGGGTTTTTTTGGTAGAATTCACTGTAGCACTCACTCAGACCCTGCTGGTACAAATCAGTTTTCACAGAGAGAAGGTGATTTACCACTGGATGTGCTTGGCCATCTGCAGTTTTCCAGCCTAAATATTTTGTGCAATTCTCCTTTGGCACTTCTAGCAAATATTTTATTTCCTTCTATGCTAAACACATTTGTGAGCTTCACATTTAGTCCTTATTCCACAAACTCTTAGACTGACTTAATGTTATTGTTCCTTATGAGGAAATTTTCCTTTCTACCTGTTTAAATGATGACACTTCTAAGCAGCAGGTGATTTTTTGGATTAAAAAGAAGTCATTCTTGAGTACTGACCTCCTAGAGATTTAGAATAAACCCCACAGCTTTACATTTCTTAGGGTTACAAAGTGAAAAAAGGAAGTTGTTCTGAAAGCCCTTACTTCCAGGAGCTTGCTGCTGCTGGGAACAGTCAGCAGCAAGAACATCAGGGGAATGGGTATGCCAGGGTCCACAGCCTGCAACTAGGTATGTGGGCAAAGGTGAGGAAATGTGGTTGCACTAGAAACTTGTCACATTGGTGGAAGGAAGGGAGCAGTATTTCTATTACCATACATAAGGATAATTAAAAAAAAAAAAAGACTTTAGTAATGTGCAAGAAGTGAAATGAGAGGTCAAATTCAATCAGCAATTACCCCTTTATGCCTTTATGTAGCCATAGAACCAAGAGAAAGTACACATAAGAAGATCATCCATCACCCAAGTGAGGAAATGTAAGTTGTTTTTGTGGTTCTGGGTTTGTGGTCTTGGGGTTTTATTTTGGGGGGGGGCTAGTTTTGTTTGTTTTTTTTTTTTTTAAGTTCTTATACTGCTACATGCAGATCTAAGGGTTAAATTGATCTACAGTTGTTACTGTAGAGGTAACTGGCTAGCATGTTTTATATCAAACACAACACACAGTATCCTTGATATTTACAGCATAGTATTGACTTAGCAGCATTGTACATTTTTTCTTTCTATTCTAATTGTCTGGCAAGCAATGCATAGGAGCAGAACAACAGATTCCCTAATGTTTAATAAAAAAATGCCCAGAGTGTGGCAAACATTGTTTGTTAATAGGATATGTAGCAAAATACTTGAATACAAATAGCATTTGTATTCAAGTTCCATGTCTAATTATATTTTAGAAGACTTAAAAACATTGACATTTACATTCCTTAGTGAGGAATACCCAGTTGAAATTTTACCACAGAAGCTAATGACCCTATTAACTCTAATTTGTTTACTCACCAGTCTGGAACAGTTTCTTCCACAGGTACCCCTTTGATGTTCAAAATTAAGCTTCCTAGAGGCTTGAGAAATTAAATGCTAAAGGAGGTCAATTATCCAACAGTTGCCTTAAAGATAAGGACTGCCCCTCCCACATTGTTTTAAAATTATTTTTTCTGATGAACACAAAAAACCCCATGATTGCTAAACACATGTCAGGCTCTCCCACAGGTTTGCTAGGACATAATAGGCAGTTCTAAGTTTGGTCATTTAGGAGAGTGCCTAATTATATCAGGCAATACAAAGACAGAATTTTTTTTATTATACTGAGATTTAATCTTTAATCAAAGTGCAAATGTAATTAATTATTATTTCATAGTCTGTATTTTTTGAGTTTTTAATTTACATAATATCTCAAATATTACCTCCAGCAGCTCCTGATTAACATGAGCCTCCTGCTATGGCAAGTTTAATTTTTGTATTTATACAGAACATACTTAGTCATAGGCTTACATTTATTATTAAGTAGTTTATTCTACTGTCCACAACTACAGTATAGCCCAACCATTGTAGGAACAACCTTAGAAAGTGTAATACAGTTTTTTATTTGCAAGGAAACGTGAAATAAAAAAGGGTCTGTTCTTCAGCTACATTTAAAAAAGATTGTGATAGTCAGCCTGGCTTATTTTGCAATTATGATTGTTATCTTTGCAATCATGCACCAAAAGTGATGGGGGCATGGTTTCAAATCCTGAAGACATCAGAGGATTTCAGCTTCCTAAGACATTTCCTTGAATGAAGCACTGGGTCCCACTGAATTCTTTACTAACAACAGGACATGAACCCGCTAATCATTTCTTGCTAGATACAAGTGGTAAAAGCTGGCACCTCATATAAAGACACAACAACCATTTCCAGAACAGGGCCAATGCTAAGGAAACCCAGCATGCTCCCAGCCTGGACAGCTACAGCTGGGGAGGCTATAATGAGTGCAACCCAGACCTTGCTGAATGCCTCTCTGCAGTATGGAGCAGGCTCCTTAACAAGTCATCAAGGATCTGCTACAGCAGAAAACTTCAGCAAGTTTCTGCTGGCATTGAGTCAGAATAAGGTTGCTCATCTAAAGTACAAAGATATGGTATAAATCCAGTAAAAAATCCCCTGACTAAAACATGCACCCCTAGTCCCCCTTCCAACAGCAAAACCCCTAGATGAATTCAGAAGACAGCAATGCTTTCTCCAGCAAAAAAATCCCCGTGTTTAAAGAGCCTCAAGAGGTGCCAGATGGCTAGTCCCTTTTCCTATCTTTGCAAAAGAGCATTCAGTATGTTCAGCCTTAATTTGGTTCAGTTTTCTGGTGGATGGGACAAGTCAGTTCTTCCATCGTATTTTGATGAGAAGAATATTTATCTTCTGACAATATCATGTGTTGGTGGTATGGAGAATCACATCACTATCTCTTTTCAAAAGAGTTATGAATCCAAATCCAGCTACAACTAGTGGGTGAATGACGTCCTTCTGAAAATGTTAAGTAAATTCTGGGAAATCAGGCATGAAAAAGAACTGCAGATAAGGAAACATAAGGCTAAGAGATTCTGAGCAACCCTTCAGCTCTCATACAGCAGCTGGTGGTTGTGAGAAGGAAAACGGTTCCCTGTAATATCACAGTGCCATAAGGAATCATGTGGGCTGTATTGGTTCCATCCTAAAGACTGCAGAAACTGACAGGAGCATGTTGCTTGGTATTCCTTCTAATTAAAAAAAAAAAAATTAAAAGGATATACGTTCTTATAATTTTGGTAAAATGCATAGTTGAATGAAAAAATATTAATAAGAAATGGAAGATTTGAGGCATGTTTTTTTTTGGATTTGAGAGCCAATGATGGTTCCCAAGAGAATGGAATTTTCCACTGAATTTAAAATTTAGTTTTGGGATTTAAGGGAATTTTGGAATACCAAGTTTCAAGGTCTATGAGACCTGTCTGTCTTGTGAGAACAATATCTGATAAAAATCTTCAATTATGTGAATTGTATAAGTGAAAAAGAATTGAATTTCATGAGTGAAAAAGAACTGCTTCCTTCCTTGTCTTCTTAATAAAGATCATAGTTTAGTTACAAAATTTTATGGCTATCCAATATAGTTATCTCAGTTTTTATTGAGCTCCAAACTTACTTGTGTAATGACAATGTGAGCAAAAAAAAGAAATTGTTTTCTTAATTTCACACCAAGTAGGAGATCAAGTACAACAGCATGTTACACTGTTGACAATAGAATCAAAATACCAGGGTAATGTGAGGTGAAGATCACAGAATTTATTTGAAATTCAGTAAATGTCATTTTCATTCCAGATTGGGTACCTTCTGCTTCTTTAGAAAACCCTGAACTAGGAGCGATTTGATGTGCGACTATCAGAAATATAAAATCTCTAGGAAATTCAATATGTTGTGTTTACTGCTTAGATTTAGCTCAACAACATCTTTAAATCTTAGTGGTTCTGGAAGCATATTTTATATGCCTACCTGTATGGTAATCTCAAGAATACCAGTGCATAACCGGATAGAATAATATACAGAAAATATAGCTTTTTCTCTGCAGTTTTGATTTAATTCTTCTTTCTTTCTGTATGAAAGGAATGGCTTTGCAGCATTCCATCTTTTACTGAAAGTCTTATAACTGAATAGGTTTTTAAATTATTTATAGACTATCTTAATATACTTATAAACTCTGGAATAATATTGACTTGTCTGTAATATAGTAATATTCAGAGAATGGGAAAGTAAACTAATAATTTGCTAGAGAAATAAAGAAAATCTGCTCTATCCCTTTGCCGGTCTTTTAAATTTATAATTATCAGACCAGGGACAATTCAAAACTCCACAGTTTCTAAAATATTCACTTGTTTTCAAAGAAGTTGTGACCATCCTAAACACTTCAGGTTGATGTCAAGTCCCTAGGAGGATAGTTGTCTTCCCCTCCTCTTTTAAAAGGACAAATGTGTTTTACAACCTTTTTTTGTGTTTCATTTTTCCCTCTTCAGTAAATAAAATTACTCCACATAAGTTATTCTGTAAGATTTCCTGGCATATATGGGCTCAGTAGCATATAAGGGTTTCAAACAGAATTTAATCTGACCAGAGATGTTAAAGACAGGAGGAAGGACTGCTGTAGATGAGATGAAAAAAAGAAAACAAATGCCTGCTGCTTAAGGTTCAACAACACATGGAAGATGCTGAGGTATGGCATTCCTTCTCTGCCTCTGTCTTTACAAGGGAGTCTCTCCTTCAAGAAACCTAGGGGGTAAATATGGAGCATGGTAGGTATAGCCTTGGTGGAAGAGGATCACTTCAGGCAGTACTTAGAGAAAATGGACAGGGAGCCCTGATGGTATGCACACGAGTGCTGAGAGAGCTGGCAGATATCATTATGAGACTGTGGGAACTCTGCACATCATTCCTGATGTGCAGAGTCGCTGAGACAACCCTTGGGGAGCTTGGAAGTCCTGGAACGTTGCCAGAAGTGTTTGGTGGCTAGACTTTGATCCTGCACTGGACGCAACACCTGTATGAGGATGGGAGGATCACACGGGGATAAGTGGTGAAGGGATAGATTAATTATAGAGTGAAAACACAGGTTTTGGAATCTCGGTACAGGGAGGTTCTAGGAGACAAGATGGAGGAATTAGGGCGTGTCCTGTCCTTCTTCTTCTTCTTCTTGTCATCCATCTTTGATGGTGATGGTGGCACTTTGAGATTGGTTCTAACTGAATGTGCACTTGTCAATAAGGGTGAAAGGTATTGGGAGGAAAAGGTAAATATCTTACATGTAGTTTTTGGTATAAAAATAAGCGGCCGCCCCGAGGGAAGTCAGTGTGCTCATGGCTGGCTTGCTGTGTGGACCTCTGTCAGGCTGGGAGAAAATATTGTAGATAAAAATTAATAAACAACACTGAAGACCGAAAAACCTGAAGACTCCTTTCGTTCTTTGGAGCGCGGGCTGCCCCAAGGCCATCCAGAGCCTTTCCAGGCCATTGGAACAGCCGAGACGGGACATGAGACCATTCTTAATAATCTTTGAATAATCATAGAGATTAAGAGAAGTAAATATCACACCTGTCTTTGAGGAGTGCAAGGAGGAGAACCCAAGGAGCTACAGATCAGTTGGCCTCACCTCATTCCCTGAGGAAGTGATGGAGCACATAACAATGGAAACCACTTCCAGGCACAGGAACAACAAGAACATCTTCAGGATTACTCAGCATGGTTTCCCCAAAGGGGAAGTCACGCTTGACCAACCTGATAACCTTCCATGACAAAATGACTTGCCTGGTAGGTGAGGGGACAGCAGTGGACATTGTCTTCCTAGACTTCAGTAAAGCTTTCAACACTTTTTCCTATAAGATCCTCTTGGAAAGATTATTGAATTGTGGGCATGAGTCCACAGTGAAGTGGCATTGTTGAGGCCACCTACTGGCACTGTTGAGGCCACCACTGTGTCCAGTTCTGGGCTCCTCAGTATGAGAGAGACATGGATACAGCAGACAGAATGGAATGAAAGGCTGCAAAGATCAAGGGACTATAACAAATCTCATATGAGAAAGAGCTGAGGGAGTTGCATTAAGGCTCAGGTGGGGATCTCATCAAAGCATATAAATGTCTGATGGGAAGATACAAAGATGGAGTCAGGCTCTTTCCAGTGATGTACAGTGACAGGACGAGGGACAGTGGGCACAGACAAAGATAGGATGCTCTGTCTAAACATAAGGAAGCACTTTGCTGGGAGAGCTGCTGAATGCTAGAACAGGGTACCCAGAAAGCGTGGCCTTTCTCAGCTAACCAATTATTAATAAATCTCTCCACAGCTGTGGACTCTCCATCCTTGGAGATATTCCAAAGTCAGCTGGACATAGTCCTGGGCAACTTGCTCAAGGTGGTCCTGCTTGAACAGAGGTTCAGAGGAGATGTTTTCCAGAGGTCCCCCTCAACCTAACCATTCTGTGATTCTGTGAAAAACATGCCCATTTAGATATTCCAGAACCAAAAATCAGCAAAAGTTCATAATGAAGTGAGCATATCTGTGTTTATCGGACTCTGGAAACTTCAAAACCATAAATACAGAATCAATTGAGAGCACCATGTGTGTGTCTCAGCATGCACCAGCCAGCCAGCAATGTGCTCAAAAAAAACCCCAGCAACATCGCGTGTTCTGCAAGTCTTATCACAGGAATTTGCAACTCTTTCAACACTTTGTTGATGACAGGTTAATAGAAGAATACCTCTGTAATGTAACTTTCTTTCTACAACCACTGGAAGTATATGGGATGATTCAAAACAGACAATAGTTCTCTTCCTGGTGACAAGATAGGCAGTGATTTAGCTCCTCAAGGTGCTTCACAAGGCTGGAATGACTCTCACCTTGAAGAAGAACTAAACTACTTCAAGTTCTGGTAGGCAATATGTAGAAACTATAATAACATTACTAACAGGGAAGTGTATTACAGAGTTCTCACCATATGCTGCATGACAGTGCTCCATGGGCACTCTGCTGTCCCTAATCAAAAATCTTCATGGAGCAGTTTGGATTTTTCCTAAACAGAGGGTGTGTAGGAGAAAGTTGCAAGGTTCTTTACAAGGCAATGACCAGTTTTTCTGTTTTCTAGCATATCATAGCTAAACAATACTGCTCCTACTTTGTACAGTATTTTCTTTCATAAACTTTCATTGGTCTAAACATGTATTTGTGCAGACATGCACATACAAAATCCCACATAAAATCTGCTGAGATTCTCAACAACTAAGAAGCAATAGGGGCAACACCGTCACAAACTGAGGAAGAACAGTGTTCATTTAAAATTATCCCAGGTCTCAAATTTTGTCCAAACTCATATTCTGATAGTCTGCCTGAGTATTTCCAGCTCTTGTTCATAATTTGCTGTGCTTGGAAACAGAAGCAGACAATGAAAGCACCTTCTCAACCAAAATTATTGCACCACTGCTTTTCATTTGAACAAAAAGAAAAAGATGCTGAGATCAAAAGAATAAAATAAAAGGTTAAAAGGAAATGAAACTTGAAAGAAGGAAAGAGAACAGTTAATTGGAGGGTCTGATTCAGATGTGTTCTTGCAGTGCTCGTTCTTAATTTACTATCTGCTCCTCATCTCGGCACAGCAGTCTAACAAGAGTTCCACTGCCTCCTCATTTCCCCCCTGGCTGTGCCCCTATTTCAGACCTGTGCTCAGTGTTACAGTATTCCCCCAGCTTTTTTCTCCTATATTGAGCTTTGGGACCTTTACACATTCACCATTATCCCTGTAATTCTAGGGCACCAGACTAGGATGTCGGCACTGATGGCCTAAGGATTAAAATATTGTATAAGGCAGGTTTCTGACTTCAGCTCTGTGAACTCAGTGCTAATATAGGGAGATCCTTACAAAGGCATAAACAAAAGAGACAAATCTACACAAAGAAACTGAGGAAAGGATCTGGCAGGAGGAGGGCAGAAAGAGCAAACGAAGGTGTTTTAGACTAAGACAAGTGCCAGCTGACTTAAAGGTCTCTAAACAAATGAGAAAATTTACAAAGTAAGATTTCAGCTTGTAACTTTATTTAATGTCTAAAATTTTAGAATACCAGTAGATAAAGCCAGAGATTTGTTTCACACAGTATAAATTAAAATCTATATTACTGCTTTGCTGAATTACTCAGAATCAGCATTTTTTGCTTTCAACAATTTCAGGCTTTATAGATGGTATGTAGCTACCCACAAAAAGACTTTCCAAAATGTTTGCTTTGAAAGATGGCATTGCTGTTTTTTTCAGATGTCTCCTTTCCTTAAATAAATAAATTGACAGGGGATGGATTGTCATTTATCCCATATCCTTCTATTTATGCATGCTTCCAGTTGTCTGCTGTGCTCCTCAGTTCCAGAGGCTACACAATTAAACCAATACATTCTAAACAACCCAGAATATACTGACAGAAATTGTAGAATATTAGATTGTTGATGCTGATTTGACTTTGACTTCAATTGTATCTTGTTTTTATTGCTATCTTGCCCAAAAAGGTGTGGTAGTAAACTCCTTGACTGCCCTTGATGTCAAAGGTGCTTTGTGACTCAAAAAGAAGAATATGTTGGCTGCAAGTAAAGTGAATAAGTAGTGGTTTGACCTTCCTGATATCAGGTAAACTGCATGAGGACAGAGTAAACTGCATGCAACATGGCAGAAATAGAACAGAAATGTTATAAAATGTGGAAGAGTGCATTATTTGTCATAATTCAGATTTCTCTTTGGGGACCATTAGCAGTCCAATCCTATGTCAGAAAGCCACCTTTTCTAACAGGGTAGACACTACGGCATTGTAAAAAAGAAGGGTGTAGCAAATCAAGTGTTAAGCATAAAGGCTGTTAAGAGCATAAGTAGTGAATTAAATGGCAAAATAAATAAATGCAATTTCCAATTCTTTAGCAGCCTTTACCCCACAGTCAGCCCTAAAACACCTCACAAAAGACAAAATGCTCTCTTCACTCATGTCCGCTGCTGATCAAATTGATTCAGAAAAAGACAATATTTTATCCGTCCTCTTTGGAGTTCAAGTATGAATGGTGAAGCAAAAGAGAGTGAAACTGAGGGAAACATGAAAAGCTTGATTTGTTAGGACCCCTGCTGTCTGAAAAGAGATCAAAGCTCAGGAGGAGGCTGTAAAACAGCCGAATGCACTGCACAGAAACATGGCCTGTGGCAGCTGCTCTGGGCACGCTCTCACAACACAGGTGTACCTCCAAGTCTGCTCTGCCAGCTGAATCATGGGACCAGGCTACCTCTTCCTCTTCTTCATTATTTCAGCTGCAGTCACTGAGGAGATGTGAGCTCCATCCATCACAATGCACAAATTCACAGTGCGCAGATTCAGCACAGGCCTAATTAAAGCTTTTCCTTTCATTTGTGGAGATAATTAGACTTTCATCTCACCAGGAAGCTTCAGAAAGATCTATTTCTTTCTTCAATAAGAGCTACATCAAACAAAAGCAGATTTTAATCGTCTTTTCTTTGGGGCATGAGTCAATAATGAAAGATGTCATGGGTAACAAAAATTGTGTGCAGGGGGAAAAAAGGAGGGAAAAGAGACCAAGCTATGTTCTTTAATTAACACCATGTTTGCAAACATCATTAATTTCACTCATTAAAATGATTTTTATCTACAACTGATTGTTGATAAAACAATCGATTTGAACATCTCATCTCTTTCATGCTATGCAGGAACCCATCTGCTCTGCTGCAAATCAGGAAGCATGCAGACTGTTAAGCAACATGTGAGGACAATAAAAAATGCATATGTGTGTGTCAGGGATTTGTGAGGCTCACTGCAGGACAAGGGCCACCTTTTCTCAGAACATCTATAAAAAATGACTTGGTAGCAGGCCAAAGGACAAAATGTCACAAAGATCAGAAATGCATAAATAACAAATGAATTAATATGTGCAGCAAGAAAGGTTCCATCTGTGTTGGGATGCATCAGTAAACAGGCTTGGAAAAATAAGGATATTTCAGACATGTTTAACACTATATTGTGACCTTCTCTGATGCAGTATTAGAGAAAAGACATGCCGAGCTTACAGCCTTCACCTTTTTCATCAGTAGTAGAACAGAAGCGTCTTTTCCTGTTACCTTTCACGCTGGTGCAAGGGGAGAGAATTTTTGGCTCCAGGCCCAAGGCACATTATTTATTTATTTAACCATTTGACACAGTGCTTCTGTATGGGCTGCCTGATGCGCAGGCTCACAAAGAGGGTGCAGCTGATTGTCTGTGGGAATTGAAGTCTGGCAGTCTAAGGCAGAAATAAAGCACTCTTCCACCCTAGAGCTTACAGCAATCCCAAAGAAGTGTTAGGCTGCTAGCATTAAGGCATTTAGCGCAGAGAGAGCTTGTTTAAGTATCATTTTAATGAGAATACTTGCTTTGCAGCAGGCACAGAACTGTATTTCATATTGGGAGAAACAGTAGCAGCAAGGATGTACTGGAGCAGTGCAGAACTCACTGACAGTCTGGTTAATGCCTTCCTGGATAGGATAAAGAGTCGTGATTCATCAGAATCAGATCCAAAGTTCCTCTAATAGCAAAATAGCACCGATCCAAAAGAATAAAGGATTAAATGTGCATTACTGAGCACTCTGCTGCTGTTGTGACCTGCCTAGGAAATTGAAGAAATGGAAAGGTTTAATGGAACCTTGTTTAAAGAAGATCTACAAACATCCTTAAATCTCACAATGTTGATGCTTGATTCATAGTGCCTTTATGCAGTTAGTTCTGGCATATGGCAGTTGTTTGGGAAACCAAAGTTTGTAGGAGCTTGACAGACATTTCTTCTTGATGCATTGAGCCAGTAAGATCCCTGGTGAGTATCCAGATTCTAACAGAGCTGCACATGTCTATTCTCATGACTGTAAAATATGGAAGTTTTTCCTGTTTGGGTTCTTTTTTCTCAAGTTCACTCAGTCACTTAAAAATGCTGCAGTTTTCTTCTGTGTATCATACTTTTATGTTAATATGCTCCCTCCCCCCAGTAAATGAGGACTGTTTTTATTTTAAGTTATGATAAAAATATATGCACATGGCACTGAGTTTATCCATTCTGCTAGGATCTAGTAGTTCAATGTGCTGAAAAATCTCTTACAGCTCAAGATAGAAGGTTTAACACAGGATTTTCCCAATTCTCCTTGAAGCTCTCAAAAAAATACTGAACTTTGTTATGTTTCAGACAACTACCATATTTTCTCTGTATCCTGGGCCAAGACTTGCTTCCATTTACGTCTTTTACGTCTTCTTAACCATTTACTTCAATGGAAGTCCTATGTATTCCAAGTTATAGAGCAGTGAGGAGAAAACTCCAAATAGTAAATATTTGTTGAATAATTTACCTTGAAAAAGAAAATGAAAAATGGTGTAGTAGGGAAAAAAAAAAAAGAAGAAGAAAACTTTTGACCAGTTTTTGGGGGTGATATTCACAGCCTCAAGGGAAGATAAGATTTTCATTTTTTTTTCTTTTTTTTTTGCCTTTTTTTTCTTTCTTTAATGAGCATGTTGCATGCAGAAGGAACAGTGACTCATGGCCAGAACTGTGAAAGACCCAACAGCACTATAACACTTCCATTGTCAAAGTATTAAAAAACCCCTTTGTCTAAAATGGAATTCTACTTTGGAATGCTTCTGATCTCCCTCATTAGAATATACACATTTCTGATTCAGTATTTTTCAATAGGAAACTATCACTCCAGTCATTCCGAGAAAAGTTAGTTTCTGCAACGTAAGTATATTGTGTATATTTAAACAATAAATAAAAGAGGATGCAGCTGATCTACAAAAGTGAAACTCCCCATGAATAGATGAACCCAAACTGATATCTTTGCCAACTACCTAGATGATACTGCTGAGCTACAAACTGCTAGAGAAAATTAGAGGAAACCTTCAACCAGATACCACATTGGCTCATCACTTGTAGTTCAGATACTTCACTGGGTAGGTCATGACAGAGGACAGGGATACAAGGTAGGTAAGTGACCTTCCAGAGAAGAAGGAACAGAAGACAAGCAGAAAAGAGTGTTCTCAGTTTTAAGGGCAAACTGGAAATGTACTCCTGCATTGCTTGTCTTAAACTTCACTAGGCTGAACTCCCCTACTGCAATCAGCTGCAGAGGAGGAGACAGTTGCCACTGCTTCCAATGTTCGGAACAAATATACAGCGATATTTAGTTTCCAAAGAGCCTGTCACACTGTCAGTAGGACTGGGACTGAGTGGGCACAAAGCTGTTGCTAATGAATAGGAGGCTGGAGGCAGATGGTATCCAAATGTAAGAAAAGTGTCACGAAATGGTAGAATGGGTGAAAAACTCATTTACACAACCCCTTCCAATCAAAACACTATCCTGCATTTGTGTGTCAAGGGAAATCCTTTCCAATTTAACAAATACCTGAAATACTATTGCAGAGAGCCCAAGGACTGGACTTTCAGATACCTCTACCAAGAGGAATACATATATATATCTGTATTTACATATACACTCAGAATAAAACATGGAAATTACAATGTGTTTTTTACTATTGTTTTTGTCTTGAATAAGTTTGGACAACTGACAATTTTCACTTGTTAACTCAAACACAAATGTAAATATGTAGGAGCATAAAAGCTCAGCAGGTAAAGAACAGGGAATTTGTGGATGCATATTTTGATGGCAGGAAAGTCCAAAATATGATTACATTTTTTCCTGCGATTCACCAGTGTTATGCAATAAATATTTGATTTATATAATGGAATTCACAACAATGTTCAGATCATTAATATCTTAAAGGTGTAAAGCTTGACTGATGATGTGGCTTCTCTTTCCGGCACTTTTTGCATATTCAGTCTCAGAACATGAAGTCCAGACTATGCATTGGGTCTCAGTGTGTGTGTATTCTGTGTGACACCACCACAAACTGGCAGTATCTGCTCACCACTGTGTTTAACACACAAGGAATTTTTCTGAGTCCAACTACTGTGTTTAACAGGCGGAACATTCTTACATTTAGAAAGAGCTTCAGGATTACCAAACTTTCTCTCATTTTAAACTTAAAGTAGTCTGAAGTGCATTCCTATCTCTTTTTTAAGAATGTGTCATGCAAAGCTTGATGTGAAGAGTGTTTAATGGATGAAATAAAAATATGTAATTGATGGCCCATTTATCAACTCCAATTGAGACATAGATAGAACATCTCATAGTTTATGTGTGTATATCTCATTCTAAAATACTGAGTTAGAAAGAAAAGCAATACCTAGATGATTAGGAAATTAGACTAATGACTTATATGATAATAATATTTTATGAATGGCTTATTAGTATTAGAAATATGTTATGACAAATTTTCACAAAGACTACTATTGTGTAGCACACACTGGCTTGTTCACAAACATACAAATGAAGTGGGAATGTGCCATTCTAGATGGATTATTGAGTGATTAAATTGCCTTTGTAAGAGAGTATCCAAAAGAGCTTTTAGACATCTGTACAAGGGTTATATCCAATAGTATAAGTTTTTACAAGCACATATCAAACTCCTAAATAAGTCTGACATCAATTACCTTACTGTTGGCTTAAAAAAATAACAAGCAAACAAACAAAAAAGACTAAAAAACCAACTGACATCAGGCTATCTTGTTTTCAGATTTTCCCACTTCCCTATAAGACAACAAAATGCAATGCTTCAGAATAAAAATATATAAATTACTAGTTATAAATCTGTGGGGAAAAAAAAGTTTATCTTTTTTATCTCTCATTTAAGCTGCGCTCTATTTCTTTTAGGGTGCAACATATAAAAATATTGGGTACGTAACTGGTACATGCTTTTTAAGCTCTGAATGGAAGCACACATTTTTAACAGTGTAAAGTTAACCGATCTAAATGTCATAACAAAATCCCAATAAAATCCCTCCCAAACCCCCAAACAAATAAACAGAAACAACAATAAAATCTCCTCATCCAAAACAAAGGTCAACTCAAATAGTCCCAAACACTAGGCAGAAAAGAAATGCCCTGAACAAACCAGGCTGACTACAAGCTGGCAGAAATCACTGACATATTTCCCAGGTGGAGAGCTATGTACAGAAAAAACAATGAAAGGTTTACCTCTTTAATCACACTTAATTTTTAATGCAGATCTAGAATTCAAAACCAACACTTTTAAAGAACTCTAATCTCATACAGAAGACATTATGTGAGCCTATTTTAAAGCCAAAATGGTTTTCCTGGCTGAAAACTGGAAATTATTATCTTTAGTATCCAAGTGTCAATGAAATGTAAGTGCCCACCAGATTGCTGGCCCACCCATAGATTATTAATGCACAATTAATCTACTAGGGCAACTGTAGAGTGTCATTTAGCTTCAGAGCCCATAAGTATAAAACAGCAACACACTGTGAAATTAATGGTAACACTTAAAGGTCCCATTGTTATTAATTCATTTGACATTCACTGTAATCACACTGGTCTTTAATGAATTCATTTGGCATGTGAATATCACATGTACTTTCAAATGCACTCCAGTGCAAATCAGTGTTAATTGATGTCCTGAATTGAAATAGTTTTTCTCTCTCTGTAACTTATTTTTAGCATACTTTATACATTTTTTCAAGGGTGTTTTCCTCAGCAAAATTTACACATGGCATGTGCAAGCGCACGCTCTTATAAAAAGGGGTTGAATTGGATGTCAATATACCACACGAAAATGACCAAGCGATCATTTGGTACTGAACCTCCGCAGTAACTTGTCCTAAGGCAATAAACTCTGAACACCACTGAACTTTGGTAACCTCCTAGTGCCACATATCCTGTGAATATTTTTAGCTTACTGCTCTCCACAAATTGCCTGTGAACGTCTTTGGCTACTGTGAAAAGTGCTGTGGCCAATGGTTATCATCTTAGGGAGTTCAGTTTTATAGCAAGAGCAGGCTGCATCTCTCACCCTGCACTCAGCAGTTACAGCCGTGCATATGGATAATGTCTGTAAATGTGCCAATTGAAACCGTCGCCCTCCCTTATATGTAAGAACTGCTTCCAAGAACTGTGGGGTGCTGAGAAATTCCTCTGAATGTCACATGAAAGCAGTTTATCTGGAAAGATTTAATACATGGGTGGTACAACTATTCCAACTCAGTAGCTTGTCCTAGACAAAATACTTCAAACTGGAAAATCCTTCATGCTAATAAAATAGTATTACTGTTATAATTCATAAAGTTGCTGACTTACTTCCTCAGATAGCAGTAACAATCTTCATATGTTCTTGTTTCCCAGAAAATTAAGGGAGTCTCAGGGGTGCCAAAGGAATTTCTGATGTCAAGCCATTTCCTAAGTGAAACACTTCTTTCAACCTGTACATAAGTATATCAAGGGATCTTTAAATTAGCACAATATGGGACTATGGTGTTTGACATCACATTTGTGGAAAATTTGTAAGGCATTCCTAAAAATAGCACACAAACCAACAAAAATATGGATTCAGAATGCCTCAGATATAATTACACTTGAAGATAATATCAATAGTATTATATAAATACTTTTATTGTATCAAGTACAGGTAAACTAAATTAATAACATACAATAAGCCCAGACTTACTGAAAAATGCTTAAAAAGTTGCCACTAATTTTTGGTTGCCTCAGAGGGATTGCATTGTTTTTCAAAAAATACAAGGTTAATGTCTTCTCTAATTCCAGATCTTTTTGATTCTCACTAATTTAAACAAAGGTACCCCAAACCGTGACATAAAAAAACATTTCAAGCATATCTACTTGGGTTGAAAATAAGTAAACAGAAGAGGTCCCACTGATTTAATCTATTTCAATACTACTATCTGCTGGGCAATGTACTTTAAATGCACTGGGGTTTTTTTCAATTAATGATTCCTATAAAAGGTTTCTAATTTTTCTTTTGTATTTTATGTTAAAGCTAGAGAACATTATTTAAACTTATTCAACAAAGTATACATATTTTTGTAATACTGAGTAACTCAGGGGTGCAGAATATCATAAAAAGTGGAAATGATCCTGAAACTACTTCACAGAAATAGTTTCAGAATAGTGTCTACTAGACTTTTGCTGCTGACATGCAAGACTTTTCTGTGCTTTGATTGCCAAGGAAGGCTCAGTGAATAAAACTATTTTAAGAATGAATATAGACACATCAATCAGAACCACAAATCAAGAGTGTCTGGCCACATATTACTGATTAAAGTTCTTATTTGTCTTCCCTCACCTTCTGTGACACACTCAGAATGATGAACGTACTCTAAATGGAAAAGCATGATTGCTGAATCTTCATCACTTGCCATTAATATCCTGGAAGTAAAGAACATGTCTTGCCATTAATATCCTGGAAGTAAAGAACATGTCTTGAGGTCTAACTGTTTAATTCTATTAGGCATTATTTTATTTGAACAATGATTGAGTTATGCTCCTCCTTAGTTCAAAACTTTAAGTCATCATTTTCTTAATGATTTCCGAGGAAAGAACTTAACATTTCAATAAGCCAGCACCTTCCCATTGTCAAAGATCCTTCCTCCAAAACCACAAAATTGTCAGCCTTGTTTCACACTGCCATGGAGTAGCTATATATACAATTAGGTTTGTCAGACAAGTTCCATTCTCAGAAGCAGGCAACTGAAATCTTAAATGGAGAGACAGTGAATTTTTGTCATTGACCCTTTTAAAAACTGCAAAATTTGACATGCACTTGGAGGTGTTGCAAGTCTCTGGGAATTTCACTTTGCTTATGATAACTAGAAGTTTGCTAAGAATTTAGAAGGTGAATCATCTGAAAACTCTATAGACCAAGAATGTTGTAGCCCAACAACCTAAAAGAGTCAGACAGTACCTTCTGTATGGTTGCTTCCTTTCTTAACCTATGGTTAAGAACAACCACTAGGGGTTGTTCCAGAACCAGGTATGAATAAGGATATTTGTCTCATTAGTTCTTGGAGAGAGAGGAAAAAGCTGAGGGAACAGTCTGGCACATAGAGGAATCAGGAGGACTCTGCATAAACCACATTTTGCCGAGGGGGATTGATTGTAGACTAAAATTCCTAACCCTGAAAAATGTTTTCACATTTCTTCCTGACTCAATTCTACAATGCCAGAATACAGGATATGTGTAGACCTGTTTGGTGTGTCCTCCTCATTGCTATTATTCCACATTTCCTTTGTGCAGTGTCCTTCCTGGTCTGCCTGGAACTGGCTCTGCAATCTCACTGCCAGGGTAGATGGGACACCCATGTTTCAGTGTACAGATGGTTTGGACTTGCCCACATTGCAAACTAATGACAAATGTTGGCACAGATGTAAAATTAGTGTGCTAATGAGTTTGCTTAAGGTCTTGTCTAAGTTATATCCTGACAGGATAATACTTCTACAATGTGATTTACATAGGACTTTTGATTCATTTTGCGCAAAAGATGGGCAAACAACGTTTATGGAAAAGATTTCTGCAAAACTTTACTTTCCTAATTAATGAATGAAAGAATATAGAATGAAAGAAAAAACACCCTGACTTCTCAGAATGTTAAGTGATCCAAACATGAACTTTCAAAAACTGAAAATATGTACAAAATATAAAACCTCAGAGATAATGACAGTAATTCACACCAAGCAAACAAGCAAACATGATAATATTTAAGCAATGCAGCACAGTGGTACTCTTAGCCATTCTTCAGACTGAAATGGAAACATGGTCACAGATTAATGAGATTATAAAATGAATTTAGCAAGCTTATTGTTATCTGAATGTTTATCAGAAACCTCTGAGGTTTGAAGAATTGCAAACCTCTAGCAGTGCACAAAGTATTCTCATGAAAAAGATACTGGTTTTGATTTCATTGGAGAAAGGTGGATAAAGAAATTGGATCCTTCAATGGCAGAAATATTCCCAGCTCAGCTGTTAGGAGAATCCTCCATATATAGGCAACATTTTTCAAGTATGATTTAGCTCATGAAATTTTTGCTGCACCTTAACATGAACCATAAAATATTAATTTAGGTGTAAAGACAGCGTAACACGCAGAGAGATTCAAATCAGCACAGATGCAAAAAAAAAAAAACCAAATGTTTTCAATATTAGGTCCACTATTCGCTTCTCATCTCTGCATAACCAAATCCAGAAAAGAATAAATATTTTGATGTGTGGAGAAACTGTTTATATAACGAAAAATTGACAAAGAATTATTAAATATTTGCTCTATGTTATCATCCAGCTATATCAACTATACAAAAGGGCTTCACTATATGCATATTGAACTTTTTTGTAGTTAGCTGCCGTTCCTGTTCTAGAGCTAAAAAATCCAAATCTAATTACAGAAAGAAGGTAGGAAAAATGGCAAGAATAAGCAATTAGAAATGTTCTCGTTTAACAGATGAAGGCCTTATAAGATAAAAATTACTTGCTTGGAGTCAATTGTATGTCTCTGTCAATGCTTCAGTATTTATAAATTTCAGAGACAGTGACAGAGCATAAAACTAGTATAAATAGTAGAAAAAACACACACATTTTCTATAATTAAGTACAGCATACAGTGGTGTAAAGGTTTCTTCTTGTTGGAGATGAAAGGATTTATATTGCTTTGAACAGAGCAGTATCTAGGCAGTACAAGCAACTACTAGCTACAGTAAGAACAGGGAGGGAACATTTGGACAGGGAGCATTTTTCCAAGTAATGATTAAAATAGTCTATTGTCTCTCTAAAAATGAGTTTCCACGAAGACAGACTTTCAGTATTGACAAACGGGATACTAAATAGTTGACACTAGTTTATAACACTCAGGCTTTCTTGGTTGCTCACACTGAGTTATCTAGATCCTGTCCTACTGCTGCAATACCCTTGTGCTCTCTCCTATTGTAATATTATCCTGATTTCTACATCTTTCTTCTTATCTTTCTCCTTCCAAGCAACATTTTCTTCTCCTTCTCCCTAGTCCTCCCCACAAACCTCAGAGCACATTGCAATTTCCCTTCGCAAACACCAGAAGAAGGCACAGAGATTGCTTTGGCAGAAAATGGGAATGGGGACAAATACTATAGATGAGTAAAATACAAGCTTTTCTCTTGTGCACGGGGACTCCTATTATGTTTACGAAGAGAGGAAAGCCAACAGGTGAGAGTGTAGGAGGCAACGTGTTTCTCCACCTAACCTACACACGTGAGCATCCCCCCGGCTGCCTGGCTGGCCAGACAAGGTGTGTGCAGAATGCCTGTGGCTGCAGCAACTCCCTCCAGCTGGTGCAGCCAGGAGCCCTGCTCCGTGTGGGTGCCAGCCAGGCAGGCAGGGCACGCTCACAGCTCTTTGGCTTTCACAGAGGCAGAGCATCTGTGTCTCTCCTTAGCTAGTTTTCAGGCTGGAGCTGACCTCAAGTCTAAACAGCTTTCTTTATGGAAACTAATATGTGAGCTGTATATATAAGCTAACCTCAGGAACTGCACATTCGCTGTCATTTAATTGTGTTGGTAGTTTTTCACTGCTGGGACTGCTGGGATATGTTCCTTGAGCTTTACTGTGGCATCAGTCTCATCACATGGTTGAGACAATTGAAAGATGGCACCAGCTCAAGTCTTTCCAGCAGCAGCCAAATATTTCTTTGTTACAGACCATTTAAAAAACTTTCTAGCCAATAGCATATTGCTAAAGCTTACAGATAATTGTTCTAGCCAACCATTGAAAGCACAGATACACTTGCTTCTGACAATGCTTGCTTGTCTCCTTCCTATTAACAATACACAATACTCCATTTTTAAGCTTAAAACCTTCTACTATATTGCTAGGCATATTTTTCTGCAGTCTTAAGGTCTATCTTAGCCAAGCCTAAAACTCAAACTACTGTTTCATGTCCTTGCTTGCTGTACTATTGTAACTTTTCTAATTTCAGACTTTGCAGCTGCAGCTAGCTCTAATTTCCCTGCTCTCTCTGTTTCTAAGGCGTGCTTTCCCAACTTTCTGAAAGTCTTCTTACCTTTACCATTTCCCATATTTAATGACCTATTTGTTTAGCTCTGGAAAATGCAGCTGCCTTTCTAAAGATGAAGTTTCTAGAGATGGCCCTTTTATAAAGTAATCAGTTCAGAAAAGATCACACATTAAGGCATTGGACCTGTTATTAACTCAATTTTTTTACTTGGATACTAATTTTTTCACCTTATGAAGAGGCATGAGGAATATTTTAATTTTTTGTTATTATCTCATGCTGCTCTAAAAAAATTGCAAATATGAGGATTACAACCTTGAAAAGGGAACAAATTACTATTCTGACTCAGATTAAAGCAGATTTTAGAAATTCCAGTGATTCAAATATCTGCCATGATTACTGAAGAGATAATGTTGTTTTCAAATGTTTAATCAGCTTCACCTTAGGCAAAACAAGCAAGATATAGCTTAGAAACAGGTAAACACTCTGTAGAGTTTGTAAGAATTATTACATATTATTTCCACCCTATCCAGTCTGCATTATGTCAATAAGAAGGCATTAAATACCAGAAGAAAAGCAGATGTATGAACAAGAAAAAACATTTTTACAAGGAGCTTGGAAATTTGACATAAAGACAGTGGATAATAATAAATTACTAATTGTTTTTACATCATGTTTATTGAATGCAAATCTAGAATGTATTTTAGTACTGTCTTGGGAGGAATGATTTCAGCAAGGCTTTCTTGTAAAAATAAGTTCATAGAATTTCACTGTGTGAACCAAACTTCTTCATAAAATTTTAAACACTACAATGTCTTTTTAGCCATTATGCCAGTATAAGAGCAAAGGAACTGGAAATGTATGGGTATACATAAATATACATACATATATATATATATATATATATATATATATATATATATATATATATCTGGTGGGAATTTATGGAAAATGCAGAAGATGTTCAAAAGCAGATGACTATTAGCATAAACTGTACAGTGAGCTGCTCTGCAATATCTCTACCTTTCTTGCTTCTACGTGCATTGAACTTTTAAGCTTGCTGATTCTGCCTTGGGCAGAAGTGGCACAAATTTAAAAATGGAAGGTAAAGCAGTCTTATCATTTGATCTCATTTATTTCAGGTACCATTGAAGTAAGATCCCATGATCTTGTGGAAAGCTTCACACTATTTAGCTTATTGTAAGGTTGAGAAAGCATCTATTATGTTCTAAGGTAGAGAGACTGTTACACACTCCTTGTCTTTGACTTGCCACATGCAAATTCAAATGGAAAATTCTTATATTAGAAAACCAAGATAATTGCCTAATTGTAGATGAAAATTATCACAAGCCAGAAATTACATATCTACATTCTCTGAAATTATTATATCACATTTGCTTTCATTCTCCTGTCACATGGATCAGTACCTTTGTAGGAAAGAATTGCAGCAGCAGAAGGGCATGATAGTTTTTATTATAATGTTTATTACTCTAAATGATCTTTCACGACAACAAACTTATAACATCTATAAAGGAAATTATCTTTTTTTTCCAGTAACAGAGCACTGTTCTTGAGAACACCAACAATATTGTGATATCAAGGGCACTTTACAGACAGTAGTCAGATTTTAAACCACAACAAATAAAATTCCCCAAACTTTGTGCAATCAGCTGGTTTATATTTGAAAGCTAGAAAATAAAGGTTACTGCATGGTGTCCCAGTAGAAAACTACAAAGTGGAAGAACACAAAAATCAATTATTTTGAGGGGAAGAAAACAAGAAACCGCCAATTTTAAATTTGCATACTTCTATGCCGATGAAGAGTTTCAAATAAATTTAAATTGAAATTTATTAAAATTTAGCTGAAACCCAAGCTGAAGTAAATAGTACTAGCAGGTTCCTGATGATCTAATAGCTTTGAAACTTTTAACATAGCAGTGTATAAAAAAGCCATTTTCTTTTCTTTTTCTCATGGTGTTTTTTTCTATAGGATCTAGGGTTTTTAAATAAGCTGGATCACACCAAGGATATCATGGCACATCATTGATATCAAGGATATCAATGGTACACCAATAATGTAGGAATGGCATAAATCACACTGTCATACTTGCTAGACCTCTATATGGCTTCAGTATCTGCTCCTTCCTAGCTTGAAACTTTATAATTGTTTTTAGGTAAGGTTCTTTGGTTTTGCCTATTTACTTAAATGATTAACTTAAATTCAATTTTATATAGAAAAGCTGAATACATTCAGGGACACAAAATCAAGGCAGTAGCTAGGGCACTCATTTGTAGTCAGACTACATTTACTTGGCTGCCGGAACAAAAATAATAGGTGAAGGACAAGTGAAACCGATACCAGCAAACTCTGGAGTCAGAGTATTCCTCTGCAATGAGTAAATATCTATTATGATTTCTTCTGAGCTGGAAGAAAGGATTCAAGGAAATTTATTTGGTGTTCCAAAATGTCAGTGACCACTTGATCATTAGGCAACAACGGAAAAATTAGGGTAATTTGGACTGCCTTCCTTTTCCTTGCTGGTTTTTGTCTTTTGATGTTTTTTGGATTCTTTTTATTTTTCCTGAATTCTGAGCAACTTTCAAATTCTATTAAAATGTGATCTTCAATTTCCAGTGTTTCCTAAAAAGGCATTTGCTAGAAGTTAAGGATCATTAGGACACAGAAATCCTTCAGCTAACTTTTTATTCTTGGGAATACTAGATATGGCCTCTAATCTGGCAGTTCAGGGAAGCCAAACAAGTGTTGAATGTTCTCAAACTGCTGCAAACTTCTGGGGTTACCTCAATCTTACACAATGCTTTAATTATGTTTTAACCTAGTAAAGGGTATAAAACCAGACTAAAAAATATGGCAAATTTCTACGCTGAAATCATGCATATCATACTGACTAATCAAGCTGCTTTTGCTGATGAACTGTGCTGCTGGCTCTTCAAAACTTGCAACCATTGGCAAATGTGCTGTAGGTGGAGGGTGATCTAGGACTCTTTAAACGTTCCCTGCCTAAGCCCATCTTTTCTAGGAAAAAAAATACATCACAGATGACTACTCTTGGGAAAACATAGCTGAGGTATACTCTATGTTTAAAAATGGAACTTGTGAATTTTACTGATGTTACTCTCCATCAACATAATTCTTCAAGTTTCACTGCATTAATTGTACTTTTCCTGTGCTACTTCCCCTTTATTTTATTTTGTGGTCTTGTGTATTTGGTTGCACACACAGTATCTCCTTTCCCCTCCCTGTCTCCCACTCTACTTGAGACGGGTTAAAATTCTCCAGGTGCTGAATTTCTTTGCCTTTCTTTGAAAAAAAAGAAAAAAATAAAATTACCTTTTCCTTGAAACAGCAAGATTGGAAACTAATCTGCTTGTTACAGTTGAGATTTTGACCTGCCCCCTAAACTGCACATTGACTTCTAGCTCTGAGAACTGGTTTTGATGGTGATGTGTGTCACTTTTTTGTAATGCTAATTCAGGCAGAAGCCATTTATCATTTCTGAATATAGAAAGTGTCTGGTGTGACACTGTGCTGACTTATTCATAAAATGATAAAAGATCAAGAGAAGCAGTATAGCCTAGCCTACAAGGACCTAGGCCAGGACCAGAACATCTACTTTCTATTCTTGCTTTCCTCTATGACTACAGGAAAGACAATTGTTTTCATGTATTTTAATAGCCACCTGCTGATAATGTAAAAATTATTAATTTTTACAATAAATACTGAAGTAGATAAAAATCTGTTCTCTTGCATCTGTATTTTATTTATGCCCTTCTTTATCAGCAGACAAAAAAAGGGCAATAATAAAATGATTATTTTTCTCTTTTTTTCCTTACTAGAACAGACATAATACTCCCACAATATATCAACAAATTTCTCAGTTTCCTGGCTTCTGTGCAAAAACCTCACATGGGAATATCACTATGTCCAGACTTAGGAAGATGGAATGACCAGAAAATCCATGAACAAGATAACAGACAGGTTAAAACCCTTTCACATAAGACACCAAAAAGAAAATCCTGCTACTTTTGGAAAAAATCCCAGTACATTTGAAATCAAGCAAAATAATGAAAAGTTTTACTATAACACATAGAGTTTGTTTGAATTCGATAAAACCAATGTTTTTCTGAAATACAGTAAAGTTACTGAGATCCATGATGATCCTCTAGAGATATAAAATTTATGGCTCATAAAAATTTATCTATTATGAGTACCTATTACAAAATACTCTATGATTGCTGGGCAATCCACATTGGCAGCATGGCAAAAAGCTGCAAAGTGACTGCTACTCCAAGATGGTTTAGCAGTCTCATACATATGTACATACAAACGTATATATATATATATATATATATATATATATAAAATTTCAAATTTTGCCTCCTGTAGAAAATTTTCATTAAGAAAATCTCACTTTTTTTTGTTTTTTAAATCAATATTTTGCAAAGATAGGTAGTGATTTCTAGTATTCCTATCATTGCTTTACCTGAATTCAGATGTGTAGGCAATTGCTTTGATTACTGCCTTTTTCTTTTAACTTTTTCAAAGACTGAGAAATTAATTCATCTGTAGGGCTACAGGCTCTTTTAAAATATAGTTCTGATCTTTATATAGTAATGTAATTTAAATTAGTACCTAATTCTCTAAAGTCCACAATTCAGGGCAGTGCAGAATCTATTGCAGCAACTAATTAAACACTTACTGTAAGGTTAAGTTTTTCATTAAATCAATAGGCCCCTAGTGTCAGTTACAAAGCCCTAATTACTATGCTGTAAATTTAGATTGAATTTGAATTAAGGACTGATTTCAATCTAACCACAGCATGTAAATATTGTAAATTACCAGAATTACAGTTCAATAAAATTGAATGGATTTCACTTTAGATAAACTAAATGCAAATGAGCCTAAGGAAAAAAAAACCTGCAGAAATTTCCCAAACATCTGCACAAGAGACTTACATGTACAGTCTATAGTACACTGCTTTGGCAAAGAGCATGCCAGAGCCTCAAAATGCTGCCACCGTTTACTCTAAATGTTTTAAATATTTCATTATCTGTTTTGAAAATGAATAAATTTAATCTCTCCCAAGTGATCAAGTAAAATGATGGCTAATGTGCCCACTTACTGTGTTGCTTTAGTTTGATGACTGTATTGTTGTGCTAACGCACAGTATGAAATCAGGTTATCAGGTTATAACTGGCAGGGATAAAAAAAAAGCAGTGCTGGGAAACACAAAACAAGCCATTTTCAAGGCATGAATCATGCACTTTGAAGACTCAAAACAAGTGTAAAAATTACAGACAATGGCACTCTAATCAAACGAGTGCAAAATTGAAAATAATTGGGAGTTTTTGGACTTTCATTCACCTTCAAACAAGCACTGTATCCACAGGATATTAATAAATTTGGGAAAATAGGCAATATGCTAGGTTACACAGAAAATGAAAAATCAAAACTGCCTATATTGAGGGTCACACGTATGATTATTAAGAGCTTTCTAGTCCCCTGCTTATGTTATTTCAATATATACACTAAAAATATATTAATAGCCTTAAGATGTCCTTAGAAAGATAATTAAAACAATAGTTAATTTTTTTTTACACTTAACACTTCATTAATACACTTATATAGCAGAATAATAAAAGTTGGCTGCAAAACTAAAATCCATTAAATTAATATTGTCATGAAGGCTAAGAAAGGGCATAGATTAAGGAAATTAATGATAATTTTCATGATTGTGTGCTTGAGAGATGCTGAACATAAACTCAAAACTAGAAAATAACAAAGAGGTGATAATAATCCTCCTTCGAGAACAATATCCACTATCCTCATTTCTACCAGAAATACAATTATGCCACCTGATTCTTTAGAAAAGTTATGATTTTATTTCTTTTTTCAGAGCACAGTTTATGAGGTCTTTGATCTGTTCATGCCTCACAAAGTTACACAGTGCCAATGCAGTTTGTAGACACATGCCGTGTGCCTGATAATTTACAATCTGACAGCACCACACTTTCTGAAACTCTTATTTCCCGTGAGTGTTAAAATTACATCTCAAACCACAGAATGTTTTAATGACTTCATGTCACCAAGAAAAGTAATAATACTTCAGAGCTCAACCTCACCAGCCGAGCATGGTAGCCAAAAGTAGCAAGTAATTTACTACATGTGACCTATGTAGACTTTTCACATTAGGAAAATCAAACCATTCTCTGAAGTGCTCATCTTACCAATGCACTGGAATGTTAAATTACTGACTGCAAAGGAAATGATGCTTCATTTAAGTTTTGAGTGTTGCACAAGTGAAATGAATGGGCCAAGCTGCAAAAAGCCCCAAAGTAGATAAGAAAAAAACTATTTGTGACACTTGCCAGAATAGAAAATGCAGTATGTTTATACCACCTACAGCACATATAGTATATTGCTAGATATAAGAAATATGGTAGAATGAAAGAATACTTTTATAGTTGTCCTTCTTGTCTATATGGTGTCCTTTGCATATCAGTTTTCCACCTTCATGTCATACCCTAGTGGATAGAACAAGATATTCCCTGATGTGATTCTGCTGCTCTGGCTCCCATGCTCACTCCTAAGGCTATGAGAATCAACTCTACTCCAAGATCTTTGGGCTGGACCAAAGGTAAACAGGAAATATTAGTGACTGCTGAAATAAATATCTACCTATTTAAATCAACAGAAGCAATAAAGGGATGGCACCCCTTGGATCTTGCTCTCTAAACTGCAAATGATTTAATCTTTCCAGTTCTGGAATTTAGATGAAGTTAGGAAGTTACACAAATTTCTGGGGTACAGCTGGTTTTGTTTGAGATAATTTGTCTTCATGTTCTGTAGAATTATTTTTCCATGAAAAAAGTCTAGGGACTAGCTAACACATGATAAAGTGGCCATACTATAGGCTTGAAGCTTGACAACTGATCAGTGTTTTAACATTGAAGGAAATATTTTGAAAAGTGTCCTAGTGAAATAGGAGTCTTCTTTCAGACAACAACTAAGCTTTAAATTTTATTTTTGCGCAGCTTAAAGTTTAATGACAGTTCACAATCAGCTTGTTAACAAGTCTCAGCCTCTCTTTGCCACTATGCATGGTGAAGAATTTATGATTTTATTCTGCCTTATGGAGCAATGAAATTAAATTGAAAATTTTACTTTTCCTGGTCTTCCTAAGCTGTTTGAAACTGCAGTGTCCAGATCTGTAATTCATCTTGTTAAACGGAAGGTTGGCTACTACACATGTAAGATTCAGTTCATGTCTGTCTGAGTGATATGGGAAAGGCATAATTGCAATAAATTTAGCAGTCAATGGTTTGGACCTATATATGCACAGTCATCAGGTCACATAGTGTACAGGCAAACACTCTCCTAAAATTATGCCCATATTTCATACCTGGAAAGATGACTGCCTTATGGAATATTTGAAGTTTGCCATTGTACGATTGTATAACATCTGTAATAGCTATAATTAGAACTATACAGCCTAAATACAGTGAAGACAAAATTGTTTATATAGTGTGTAGATTGCAGAACAGAAGCATGGAGTTAAAAAAAAGAGTTTCTAATTGAAGACATTCTTAGTGGAGTGAAATCTTGGAGTGAAAATTGCTAAATAAAAAGGTTTCAAATACTTAGCAATTCATTTGTTTGATGAATTACGGATCAGAATCTCAGAATAATTTAGACTGGAAGGGATCTTTGGAAGTCATCTAGTCATCTCCTATTTCAAAGTTAAAACATGTTTCTCAGGGCTTTGTCCAACCCAGTTTTGAATATCTGAGGACCGTCTTCCATAGCTTAGCCTCCCGCATGGTGAAAAAAATTACATCAGCTGGAACTTTCTTTGCTGCTGACCATTAACTCTTGTCCTTCTACTCTGCACTTCTGAAATGCTGCTCCATATTCTCCACCATGATACAGCTGGAAGCAGGAAATAAATCTTTCTCTAATCCTTCTCTTGTGCAAGCTGAATAAATTTACTTTCCTCAGCTTCCCCTGTTACATCACACTCTGTTACTGTCTCTTGCACCTGGGGGACAGAACTGGACCCAGTACAGAGGAATAATCATTCCCTCAAGCTGCTGGTTTTGTTGCTCCCCAGTATGTCATAAGCTTTCACTGCTACAAAACCTAAACCTTTTTTATCTGAGCAATTGTGATTAATTGTCATTTATCTAGATATGGAAAAAAATGGCAAGGTAAGTGACAGTAACTTGACCCTGTTCTGCTTCACTTATCAAGCACATGATTTTAGTTAGTAGTGGGAATTAATCCCATAATTTTTACTGCAGAAGACCTGAGTGTTTTTAGTACCCCCTCATTAAATATTGAAATATCTATTCGTAACAGGTAGTTCATAATTCTGTTTTATGGTTACAAAGTCAATTGTTCACATTCTGTGAAAAACATCATGCTCCAAGTATGAATCTTCCCTGAACAGTGAGCATATAAAACTCCAACTATTGTTACTGGAAATACTAGACAGCATGTTTGGAATGGTTTTGGAATGCTAGTTGAAATTACCATTGCTTAAAAGTAAATAAACACCCAGGAGTCTGGGACAAAGGTAGCAATAAAAATATTAGTTTTTCAATCTGTTTTTTAGTAACAATTATTATGGATTTGAATTAAAATATATTTTAGCATAGGCATTAATTGAGCACACTGGCAACATGCACTGATGTTCTTTCATGTCAGCTTTGGGTTATGTATGCATTTTAACATTTAACTTCACTGCATGCAAAATCCAGAAATGAAAAGTGTGCATAAAAATATACAGGGCATTACTTATTTATATGTAAAACCTTTATTCTATTTTGTTATTTTAGATTAAATCCCGTTTCAATTCTATTCTCTCAGGGAAGCACTAACAGTTTGAGCTCAGCGTGAAAGCCATCAAACACTTGAGCTGAAATTTAGATTGGGCAATTTTGCCTGGTGAAGTAGAAAAGGACATGTGGAATGGCAGAGAACAGAATGGCTTATGGAAAGGCAGATGTTTTAATAACTTGTTGTCTAGCGGGAGCCTCAAATATCTAAATTTAAACACTGCAATATATTAAAGTGCATCGCTGTCTGGGAGGGCATACTCCTTTACCTTTATGAAACAGAGTAAATGCGCATATTTATTGTGTGTGTAGACTTTATAAAACATGTATTTTACAACTGAAATTAGAATTAATTGGAAGGTGTTAAAAAAATTATTATCTCAGACTGCAAAAAAAAAAAAAAAAACATTACACCAGTCTGCATTGCAAAATGCATCAGGTCAAAGCCTGGGTAATATTCAGTCTTGAATTTTGACTTGAACTTGTCTTCCTGTTTGAGTGGAGAAAAGAGATACTTAAAATCTCCTGCCTAATAAGATCCTTTTTTTTTCAGCACATCAATCTCCTGTTAATTTACACTAGGTTTGAAATGGCATTTGTCCTTCAGCACATTGTTGGAAGAATGCAATGAACTTACCTACAAAAATGTCCAGAGAGAAGCTAGAAACCTCCTATGTTAAGTTCTTTATGGAAAAAAAATCTCTCAGGACATCTCTGGTAATAGTGAATTACTCTAATTCACCCTGGCTGCATAATTTACAATCTTGCAAAATTAAGATGACTAGGGAAGAAAAATTTTATTAATAAACCAGCTTCCCATATGTTCATGAACAACTGGGTCCTATTAAGGAACAATGAAGGCCCTGTCACTTGACTTTAGGAGATATTACATCAGTATTTATAGACTGCTTCATGACACAACAAATTAGAACTCCTAATTGAAATTGCCTTTCACATTTGTCATCTTGTATGCTGTCCCCCTTCTCTAGAAGTATCAGGCTATATTTTCCTTATAGCTATTGAAAATATTTCAGGTCTACCATGAAGAAATATTAAATGAAAGCTATTTTAAAAATGTATTTAATATTGAGTGTTTTATTTATGGTTTATTAGAGAGATATGCATTAAATAAAAAGACATGGAAACATTCCTACAGATATGGTGACAAAGTGAAATTGAGGGTAGTATTTTATGAAAGTTAATGACTTATAGACTATATTGGAATGATTTTAAAGGTCATAAATTTTTCTTTGAACTGGTATTTACTTGACAGTAATTATGGGACAGATGCAATAAAAATCTGCATAAACAAAAATGAAATAAAACCTTGCAAACTTTGTGTCTCTGCACATTTTCAGTGGTATCTTTAATTCTCTTTTAGGGAGCGGATTTTCAGTAAGGGTTAGTAGGGCCTGATGGCTAAAGAAAACATAAAGACTGACTCTGTAAGCTTAATGGAACATTCTCACACAGAGATATCACTTCTGGATCAGGAAGTCCTTATCTAGATATTATTGCAGACTAAAAATAAAATAATGGAGAAAAGTATTTTCTCCTTTTCTATTTTATTCTAATTTTTCCCCTCTTTTTTTCCCCAACCCTTATCTAGGTCTCTGGTGTGTCATGATAGGTGGATTTCAGGTCTGGCCATTCATGTTCTTATAACCCAGTATTAATGGATGCAGTATAAGAGCTTACACAGAAATCACATGAGAAGCACAGAAAAGCAGCCCTGAGCTGAAGCAAAGACAAGATGAAAAAACCATAGAGGCTGAAAACAGGTGGGAAAGAGAATTTGTGACCAGGTTGTACAGTCCTTACAATATATCAGAGACAATCCTCGAGGATTTATCTTCTATTAGTAAGAAATAGTGCAAGTAGAAACTGTGTATTATAAATAGACCTTTGTTCAAGAGGACAGAACTAAAAAGGCTTTTAATCTTGCTGCACAATCTTTCTGTAAACAGATCCACATCACTTTGCTGCATTGCCTTCAACTGAGAAAGCAGACTAGAGCTGCTGCATCTGCTGAACACCACAGACTGCAGCTGGAAAAAAAAAGCTGCATCTCAGAGCTTCACTCCTGCTCACCCTCTTTTGCTGGATGGGAGTCAAGTGGGCAAGATTACATCCAATCCTCTTGTTTCAGGGAAAAAAAAATAACTGTTTATCAATTAATAAAAAATTGAAGGAAGGAAATGTGTGACAGGTTTTCTGCAATAATAACAACCATAATTACAAGCACCTTAGTTAAACTAGCTCTGAAACAGCCAGGGTTGTGTTTGGGAGCTGCTTGAATAACATTTGCCCCACTTATCCTCCATTTCAATTTAATATTCCTAGTGCTAGTGTTGCCTATATCATCAATGTCAAAAACTAAAAAGTCTTATCTTCAACTTTCATTCCAATGCTTCAAAAGAGCTTTGAATTTGCATCTTACTCTAGGGAAGATGTAGTTTAAAAACATTTTTGCCAGCTTGCTCCATTAATTTCTGAGGAAAATGCACCTACTGCTGTGAATATGACAGTTCTCAACCTTGGTGTTTTTACAGGATGTCCCTCCCTAGGGAACAACCAACACCATTCTGACTTACCCTGCTGGAACTGCACCTCCTGCTGGGTAATCAGCTACTGCAGCACTAAGGGAGAGACCTCAGTATGATTAACTGGATGCCCCTTGTGAATGCTAAGGAAAAAGAGAACTGCAAGTTTTCTAGGGGGAAAAAGTGCTTTTAGTCATCATCTGTTTTCAATTCAAGCAGCTAATTTACACTTGCATAGAGCTGCTCAATTACCTGCAGCACTTAGTATTTTATACATCTCAGTAAGCTTAACTTAAAATAATTTTCATCAATCTATAAAATATATTTTTCTCCCAATTATTTCTGTGAGTCAAAAGCAAAATTAATTTTGTAATGATTATCTGACTCAGGTAAAGCTGATTTTATATTACTCTAGGCCAAAGCCACTGACAAGGGCACAAAAAGGATTATTTTTCAGCAGTTTTCAGCTCAGCTAAATCAGCAGATAATGCCATCTATGATGCACAGTGATCCTGACCCAAAGCCCTCCTCATTGTTAATGTTTCTCACATCTCAAATATGCCTCAATGGCAGAAAAATATTATATAGCCATCTTTGAGCATCAAGAAAAATTAATCTTTTAGAATTCTTTGAATTTTATGCTGTTATTTTATTTTAGTTGTCTCCCATCCCAAATTGCACTATCACATGAACACAGTATATTTTATATAGCCAGTGGTGTAATCTGGTGTATGGCTTTATTATATGCAGACCATAAAATAAAGATGCCTGTACTCTTATTAAAAAATAATAAAACAAACAAAAGATGTGAAACACACAAAAGAAAACTAGTTTCTCTGCCAAAGAGCAAATAAAGCAAAAAAAGTTCATTGTTATCGACTGCTGTTCACAACAAAAGCAGTTTGTCTTCATCAGCAACAGAAAAGCATGTGGACTTTCAACTGAAAATATCATTTATAGCTGAAGTTATTGTTTGAAATTTTATACCATGACATTTGAAGTGAATTGTTCTTGGCTTTACGAGATTTTTAGTCATTAGCTAAAAGAAAAACAAATTTTCTTTTCAGAAGTGTTAATCAATCATTTAGAAACTGTTTAAAATCTACCATTTTTTCTACTTAATTAGGTATGTTAGTAATAGCACACCAGTGCCATGTAGGACCAACAGTCTCCATTTTGCCAAGCATCCCTTCAACCAGAGACTGCATAATTTTAAATTTCCACATGATTTTTGATTCTGCTAATTATGTTGATTATCATCAAAACAGTAATGAACCTCACAAGTGTTTATCAGTCAGTAAAGAACTATCATTCTGCTTTGAACCTGGGGAAGATAAGATACATAGAAATATAAGCAAGTTTATAGGATATTCTAAGACAGATCTAAGGCCCAAAAACCAAACCTTTTTGTGATTCTGCTGGATGATGACTCTAATAAATGGGATACAACTGAAGATTATTAGTGTGACAGCATTTGAACGTTATCGGATTACTCCTTAAATGTAGTTATTTATTGCAAAGAAAACTTTATGTCTCAGTAGGAGGCTTAATGTACTATGAAGATATCATTTTGTTCTTAAAAATCCTTTTTAAAGTATTTTTTTTTCACATTCTACAGTATTAACAGAAAACCTCGGCACCAGCTGGTTTGCAACTCTCTGAGGCCAATTCCTATCACAGTGACAATATCTTGTCCTCTTGAACTTTGCCATCTGACTCTGACTTGCCTTGACTCTGACATGCTTCATTTTTTTCCTTTAACTTTCCATATTACCAGCACCCTCCCTCCATCTCATGCTTGGTAGTCAATCTAACACCTTTTAGACATGAAGCAGATCCAGAAGGAAGGCAGAGAACAGGTTCTGACATGCTATTTCCTAGTTCCTTTACAGCTGCTGAGCAGGAGAGAGTCAGATTCTGATGCCTTGCCTCCTTTTGGAGCTCAGGAACATTGAATACATTGATACACAACCATGCAGTCTGACTCAAATAAGTTGCTTGGGCAATCCACTATCATTTATACAAGACAATGTAATATTAAAATTATCAGTGTAATTTTGCTAGGTGTCACATGGAAACGCATCCAGAGAAATTTTACATGTTGCTATACATTCTCTAGAATCTGTGACAAGAGTAGTACTAGGTCTCATCTTCTGATGTCAGATTATTTAAACTATTTTATAATTAGTTTGAATGAAAATTATTAAAAAACCCTCTGAAATCATGCCTAACCCTGCTTTGATCTGGAGGCTGGAGTAAGGACTCCCAATATTGGATTCCACATAAATTATCCTGTAATCTAAAACCCTGCCTTGTTTTTCTCTTCTGAACCTAGTGGAGACCGAAGCAGCAAGTTGCTTCTTTCCGTTGCACATGTCCACGTTTCATAGGAGTAGTACTTCCTTTTACTCTACATACTTAGGGTATATCTTCCCCAAAATGAAAGAATTTTTTATTTTTCTCTTCTTTCTCCTTCCTTATTTTGCCCTCTTTCCTTATTTTTCATATGATGTTTCTCATCTGTCTGCTCAAAATTCTCAGTTCTTCTCCAGCTGCAATCCCCCATTTGCTAAGTAACTTCAGTTAATCAAAACTCCATTACTAAGACCTGTTTCATCATACCATCCAAGTCACAATTCCTTATTTCTGCTGTTCACTAAAAATTCAGTTTTGGTTTTTGGTTTTCATTTTATTTATACATTTAATCACCAGTTTGATCATTTTAGTTTAATAATTTGTATCTTTGCTTCCACTGAACTGCCTAGAGGAAACAAGCTCAGAGAAAAAGCCCAAGCAGTCAGTGCTCTGTAGTACATAAAGAGCTGTTCCAAACCCACTCATTTTAATGTTCATGGAAGATTACCAGGAGATAATGAGGTAGTAACTGGCCACATTCTGTTTGAATAATAAAAATAAGGTGATGTTTACCTTAGGTTTTCTCTCTGCTCTGCCTGTCAGACGTGTGTTAGCATGAGTGTTAAGTTTTCTGCTACATGGGCTGTCTTTGATTTTGGAGAATTCACACCACAAAAGAGCTCTGAAACTTGCAGTGATCACTAAACACAGCTGCATTACAAAAACTAACAATAATAGCATGGTTCACAAGGTGAGGAGAGATACAGACAGGCTACAGAATAACATAGCAATTATTAGTCCTTGGAGACAAAAATTATATCTGCAGATACAGGTAATTATGATTTTCCAATTATTTCATGCTGGTCATTATAGAGAAGTCAGTTTAAAAAATATTCCTACCAAAGGAAAAAAATTAAAAAAAAAATAAAGACAGTAAAAGCACAGTGAAATTAATGCATTTCTTAGTCACAGATAAACTTACACCATCAAAGGTGTGTATTGTAAAAGGTACTGTCATATTACATTAGATTCATAAATAAATTTAAAGGAAATTCTTTAAAGCTCATCTATTTGACTTTTTTTGTCAAAAGAATGAATGAAAAATCTGGGCCCATGTCATGATGGAAATTAAATGTTCGCTTATCCTCCTGCTAGATCTAGAAACATAAGATATGCTGCCACTTGTCAGTCATTTCAGGGTCATCTAGAAGCCAGCTGACCTGCTCTGAGATTGCCAGTCATTTTCAAAAAGTGTTTATTGATTGTTATTAAATGGATTAGTAAAAGCATCAGTGAGTAATATAAGGATAAACATATGAAAATAAAGTTATGGGTTGAGATGAAAATATTTTTATTAGGTTGGACATAGTGGCCTCTGTAGCCTTGTATCATGATATTGTTTTGTCATTAAGGTGGCTATCCACCTGTGAAAATGGTGAGTCACTTTAAATTAGAAATACATTCAGCATTCACTCCTTTGTAAACTGTTTTCATCCTCACAGCAACTTCTGAATGGGACTGCAGGTTTGTTTTGGTTTCTGACTCATTGATTAAACCATTAAACAAGAGCACTGTACTACACAGCATTTGGCATCTCCAGCAGGACTGTGAACACAGATTGCTGCGATTCAGCTTCCTTAAAAGAGAAGGAAGCCCTGACAGCAGGCACAGTAGGGCTCTGCCTCCTGCATCTGCACTACAGCTCTAAAGTCACCTGTTGATCCGGGGCCCAGGGATATCTGATGGCACAAGTCCCTCATCTTCATAGCTGTACACAGTGCTTTGCACTAAAGGTTAAGCAGCAAGGGCTGTGCCAATGGAGAGAAGGTGCTGGCAGTGCTCTGAAGGTGTCTGCAGCTGCAGCACAGACACTGAGGCAAAGGAACGTCTGACAGGGAAGAGCAGCTGAGCCCATGCAATTCAGTCATGAAAGAAAGGGGAAAAAAAGTAAGGGAAAAAGCAGAAAACATTCAGAGGTAGAAGAATAAATTGAGAAGATTTATAAAATGCTGTAGACTACATGATAAAAAAAATATTTTTACTTGCAACAGACATAGCATTAGTAGGCAATTAAATTTTTGTGTAGTCACACTTGATTGTTTGTAGCCTGTAAAAGGGTGGGGGTGGGGGGAAGAAAAATTAAAATGCTCATATTTCATATCACATAAATTAATAAATTACTGAAAAAAATTAAAAGAAGCTCAATAAGGTACTAGAAATGGCGCAGATGGTGCCCCACATCAGGCAGGATCAGTTATGGCTTAAGCTGATTTTAATGCCCAGTTGGAAATAAGCTTTGATGTAGAAGAAAAGTTCATGGGTTGACTCAGAACAGTTTAAGAAAGTGACTAGTGAAGGCTAGATCTGTGCAGATATTTTTACACTTTAAGCAGCCCTAACAAAATGTGAACTTCTTGCTAATTCTGATATGAAACAACTAGGTTCTTACTTGATCACACTGCAGAAGTAAAAAGTGTTTTCCCTGGCATGGAGAGAGAAACAAAAAACCTAAGAATCCTAAGCTAGGTGTCACTGCTGAAAACCAGGTTTTCTAATTTTAACAAGTTCATAAAAATAAGATTTTAATAATTTAACTGAGAGAAATGCAATAGCCCATCTCTGCTCAAGTAATGCATTTGACTGAACAAAAGTTTGGAAAAATTACAGGCTTGTCTGTTGCACCTGTTTACGGAACATATGTAAGTGATTTAAAGAAGGAAAGAAAACATTTTCAGCGACATATTTAAAAAACACACCAAAAAATAAATTATGAGAGTATTTAAAAAATTATATACAGAGAAAAAAAACCTCAAACCTCTAGGGTCATAAAAATAGCGCTATTGTATTAATATTATTTGCAATTTCCTATATAAATAGCAAATGCTTTGGCAAAAAAACAAGCCAAATCAAACCAAACCAATATAAAAATGTGGGCTGTTAATATCTTTAATTATAGATAATGGCAACAAATTTATTACTGCTTTATTGTTTACAGTTTCTCAAACTTTTCCAGTGGTTCTGGAAAATATTGCATAACTGCTGCTTAATTGTACTCTGCTCAAAAGAAAAAATACTTCTTATGAAATCAGGCTTTGTTAAGGAATACAACACACCCATAAGTAATTTAATGGATTTTCTCTCAAGCTGGATAATACCAACTGAAATACCCCACATTGCATCAGAAAATTAAAAGCTATTAGTAAACCTATATACTTCTATGAAAATAAATCTACATGTACTTCAAACTTGTTGTGCTAAAGTATGTTCAAATTCCATACATGCACTCAAGGGTTGAAAACCGATTATTCAATGAGGTTTTTTTCCAGAACAAAAGAAATCTGTGGGGGAAAAGCCCAACAACTACTCTGAGATAAACAAAGCACCAAACAAAAGAGAGGATGAAAATACAATTTGCCCTTGATGTTTCTAGTTGGTCAGTCCCCTGATGACTGTATCTATTCTTCTGAAGAGATGTTTACTGAGCTGGTGAAAATGCTTTAGCATTTAAGAACTTTGTTTCCAACAGGCTGTACCAGGGAAAATTAAATTAGGTTTGGCGCTAGCAATTATTCCTTCCTATCTCTGACATTGCCATGGATTGTTTTATTGTAAAAGGAAAAATTACCCAAAGCAGCATTCTAAGGAGCATGCGGTTATCCCCCATACTGGGATTTTTCTACAGTACCATTTTGTGTGGTACATCATGCTTCTGTGTACCAATTCAAGTTTTTGTACTGAATGCTAAAAAACCACAAAGATTTCTATAAATTCACATGGCATGTGAAGGAAAAGAAGCAAACTTACACTGGCTGCTTAACATACCCAAGAAAAGGGTAGGCATATGGTAGCAAAGCAATAGGTGGTTTCAAAAAGAGAGTATTTCAGGCAGAAGAAATTACTTATGCTGGGAGGTTAAGGAAGTGACTATACTGATGTTAGAACTGTGGAAACATTAAATATGAATGAAATGCAGAAATAGCTTAAGGAAAGGTAGTAACAGGCTAGAAGCAAAGGATGTGACAGAAAAGAGCTCTGGGAATGAAGAACAACGGTAATGAAAGAGACAAAGAGGTAAACTGACAGAGAGGAACATTTAGGATTTGTAAATGAGCTCCGCCAAAAGAGAAAAGGGATGTTCATTGGAGTGGAGTCAGTGAGTGACAGGCAGAAGAGAAAATTTTGTGGAAAGGGCAGTTTAGAAATCTACAACAAAAGAGGTTTAAAGGATTCTAGAATCAAAACCTTTTTGTCGCCTCTACTCTAGATTATGCATTTTAGAAAATAAAGAAAAAAGCAAAATAGAGAAAAGAATTGAGTCAGAAGAAATGAAGGACATGGAATGAAATCAGAACATTACATCAGTGTTTACAGTAATTACCTGCTGTCAAAACAAGAATGTGGATGCCTGAGGAAGAAGTATGCAGTTACAAAAATTGGTTTTATCCTGCAGAAGATAAAAGGACAATAATTTTGACAAAAATTGCTCTCATTTTCCAGGACAGTCGAAACACAAAAGCAAGCTGTGTCCTGAAAGACATAGGATAAAAATTCCAGAGGACAAAAATTATGGGCCATATCCTGTGCCAAAATCAAGACTGAAAAGGTGAAATTGGACCACCAGCTGGAAGTCCCAGTTTGGTCCACTGAAAGACTCATAGCAGCCTCGGGTATTTCTTTCTTATACTGGCCCTCTCCCCCATGATACTTACATGAATTAAAAAGCTGAGCTTCAAAATCCCACCCTGACTATGTCCCTACTACCCAATGAGGAAGTCCATAATGTTCCTATATTAAATATCCTTGTTTTCAAAAACACAAATAATTGTACAGCTGGACACAGAGATGCCATCAGACATTTTTCATACACTATGGAGTACTTATGTGAGGATGAGAGAAATCCTTATGTAGGAAATAGCATACTTTTTATCATTTTTCTTCAAAGTGGATTTTTTTTATTTTAGTTTTATATTTAGCCGTGCATTTTGGGACAGTTACAATCATAAACTATCTCAAAATGTGTAACAGTGTATTTAAGTTCAATCACTCTGAGACCAGAAAGCCCAGTGAAATGCTTAAAATAGGTAATTGAAAAATACTTGTTTTTCTGATGTAAAACAAGCTGAGTGAGTTTAAATAGTCTAAATAGTCATTACAGTCTGACTGTGATGTGTTCTTTCCTCCACACTTGCTGCAGCATTTCTCGTATTATTATAATGGTTTCTAGAGCAATAAATTACAGACACAGAACCAACTGCTGAAAAGTGTAGGCGGCTCACACAGCATGATGCAAATCACGCTGTTGGATACTCTTCCTTAGTAACAACAATTCCACTAGAGCACACGTGATTCTGCCCACCATAATGCAATTTTGCTACACAGCACAGTTTCTGTTGGAGCAATGGAAGTGGAATTTTCCATTGTCAAGGCCTTAACTCTGCAAAGTTATTTTGCTGCTTGAACTTTGCATGCCTATGTAGTACTCTAGTAATTGCGTAATTACATAAAATGAGCAAATTTATAGTCAAAAACAGTTAACAAAAGATGTGGTCACCTGAGAGCTACCTACCACATTATGATAAATAAATCAGTGATTTTCCAGCCTAATTTCTTGTAAAGTGATCAAAATACCACAAACTCCCTCCTAATAAGCAAAATTTAGCAAGCAGAAGACAGTCCGGGTCATTGAATGAAATGAGGGATGGCAGTAAACGGTTGCCCACTAAATGAAATTTCTCTAAATTATGAGGAATTATTGATTCCAAAATGCTACTCTGCCTATTCAAGCAAGTTAGATCTCCATATTTGTAAGTTATTGTGCATTAAGTATATTTACATCTTCATTTGATCCAAATGTAATAAATATAAAAGGTAAAGATATCCTTTTACAAATGTCATTTAATTATAATAAAAATATGATTAATAAGTGGGAGTTAGAACTAATTTCTGCACTAGTCAAAAATAATATTTCTAGGATTCACATGAAATAGAATTAGAGGTGACAAAAATGAGTGATAAATATCATGCAAAATTTGGCAGCTACCTCATTTTGAAAAAAAAGTTTAACTGGCTTCACTAGTTCATCTGGAAAAGATTTTTATTTGAGAACATATGGCTTGCAACTGTCCATAAAGCTCTTATTTTGCACTAGAGAAGGGAACGTTTATAACATCCATTGTGTGTGTACATTTAAACAGGAGAGGCACATGTAACAACATATGGAAGCTGTTGCATCAGGATGTAGGAGAAATCACAGACCAACCACAGACTTGTAGAAAGGGACATGGAATGTTTATTATCCATGTTCCTGCACTATTTGTCACCAACTTGCACCTAGTACAGTGTACAGGTGGCTTTCTGAGGTGATAACAGAATTTTAGTATTCACACTTCTGTCTATGAAACCAAACACTTTTCTCATTCTTTGGAAAACACTTGACAGTGTATGTTTCTAATTTTTTGGGGTTTTTTGGTGATGGTTACTTATTAAATTTTGAGCACTATGTGTAAGGGCTCTATTCCCACCCATCACTGATTCATCAATTTAGATTGAACACCAGGAAAACACAGTTGAAAATATGGCTTTGTGGCATATTCTTGTTCTTTTCTTTTTGTTTTCCTGACAGAATGATAAGATTTTATAATAATACTAGTAAAATTTCTATTCATCACTGACGTGATTTAGATCTTAGCAACTCCATAGTGCTATAGCAGAAGTATCTTCCATAGCATCTGCAAATAGTTCATCACTGTGCTGGCAGAAGGTGAGGGAAGGGAAGGTGGTATTTTAGAAAGAGAAGTGAGGCAAAAGATATAGTAATGCATATTTTGGGAATGACTACAGGCTGTGCCATCTACACTTTATTTTCAGTCATTTAGCAGATACCCTGGTCCCTCTCTTTTCTAAGTGCTAATTTTACCCTGAATCATTTCCTGTTAGGTTGTCCTATTTACTGATTTTGTCATAGCTGCCATATTCTTTTTCTTTTTAATAGACACTCCTGGAAGATACAAACTTCCTATAAAAATGTTTGGTGCATCTTCCTTTGCGCCTACTTTCTGAAATTTCTGTATTACCTTCAGAGGCTTATGCTTTACCACTGTGAAGGTACTTGTTAAAACTTTCAAGAATAAAGGTGTCAAGATTGTATTCTAAATAATATTGATTAAACTCTGTGACATATAAATGCTTTTTTGATGTTTGCTGCTTATTTTTTCAGCTCATTTAGAAATTATCAGGCAGTTCACCTTGTCTTTTGTAAGGACTTTGATGCAAAGCCATAAATATAGCTAGAAGAGTTTATTTTCATAAGGAAATTATAAATTTCTAACATGGACTTCATAGTAATACTAAGCAATAGGAAGATATGTTTTGACTTGATATGAAATGCCCAATACCTACACATATTTCAGCTTAAGTTCAGCTTGCCTTTGTAATATTATGCAGAATAGACATCTGACATGCAAGAACAAAAAATCACAGAAACATCCAGAAAAACCCTTCAAAGCGTACTTTTGTGGAATCATGTCCTAAAAACTTATAAGTGGTTTGTTTTATCAGAATAATTTTTAAATAATCCTTAAAATTACAGGGTTTCCTAAAGGTTCTGAAAACTAAAACCTTCATCTAAGGAACATGGAAATGAGCAATTGCGATCTTTGTATTTCTCCACTACTCATCCTGCTGTGGATCTCACAGCATAATTTATGGCAGACTGCAGATAATTCAGTTTATGTTGGTTGCTAACAGATTTAAAAGGTTGGTATTACATCCATAGATCAGAAGGATATAAGAAATCTTTGGTTTAACTTCAGCTTTTGCTGGGCTTAAGACAAGTCTTTAAAATATATTCAGAGTGTTAATTAGGCACTGATAAACCTGGGACATGGGGTGGGGATTGGGGAAGGGACAAGGAAAGGAAGGGAGGCTTTCCCATGGCAGTGCGAGCAGTGTACACTGTCACACAAAAGCACACCTGCACAGTACAACAGAAACTGCTGCTGCTCACAACACAACACTTCTCTGGTGACAAAAGATGCAAAACAGCCACTCTCCTGGGTTAGCTATTCTGGTTTCACAGACATATTTGAGAAATGATGAGGCTTGATGTATTATCTCTGCCCTTGTGCTATTTCTAAGTGCTAGAATGCTGGAAATGTAAACAACGAAAAAGAAATAAAATACAGATATCTATGTAAGCACATTTAATTAATTTTGAATGCCAAAAAGCAAATAAAATTGCAAGTAAATCTCTATTTTTATAACTCCTACAGATATTTTCTTATGATTTCTTGATTTGCAAAAGCCAAAAACACCTGTCTGTATTTAAAAATTAATATTTTATAAACGATAAAGAGAAAGATAAATTAAAGATAATAAATTAAAGTGAGAATAACCAAGAAAACATATAAAGGGCCCTGCTTAATGCATCTTATTTTCACAAAGGCCTTTATGAACGTTCTATTACATATGTAATCCTTGAAAAGAGCAGTGCAGCAATTTAGAGATTATGAATTCTGACAAACTTATTTAAAGGGGGTAAGTAGAAATGCTTGGTTCTTTGGCATCACAAATAAGGATAATGATAAGATACTGAAACACTAAAAACAAGTACTTTGTTTAAATTAGAAAATTATTAAAATATTACTACCAAAACCAAGAGAGACTAAACTGTGAAGACCCAGTATTATTTATAAATGAGAAATGTTTTCATTTGTCAAACAAACAAACAAACAAACATATATGCTATTGTATATATATATATAAAATATATATATGTATAATTATATATAATTATATATATAATTATATATATATAATTATATATTTTATATATGTATGCTATTTATACGCAATATTTGTACTATATATATTTTATAAAATCTATACATTACATAGATATAGTCCTATATACAGTTTTGTCCTCTCTCAATCATCCAACACCCAGCAATAATAAAAACAATTTTTAAAAGGAAATACAGTGGCAGATATGGTTTTTAAAATTACTTTAAAATATTAATATTAATTAATTAACACAGTGCAACTCAAATAAAAATAATTTCTGTGACAATAATTCAGTGGTTGCCAGTGCTCAGAAAAAGGAAAAGTAAAAGAAATAGCATTTAAAATGGGGAAATTTAAATTTTCCATGTGCTCTGAGGAATCTATACAATTGCTACAAAAAGATATTATAAAGACAGGAGGTGAGATGTTGACTTCCAGATGGAAAATCACCAGAAAATATTTAGGAGTGCTCAGCGCTGACGTACAACAATCTAGAAATGGATCAACTCACTGAGACCATATGGGCAGAAAATAACTTGAATTCTGTATGCCAACATGAATGTAGTTGGGTGACAAGAGAAACAGAAGGGCGAGGAACTACTGAAAATAACTATGACAGAGAGGTTTATAAAGCATGAGAATAACAAAAGGTCATTGTCATGTAAGTGAAGCCATTAAGATTTTGCAATCCCTATGGAAGGTATTTTTGCCTGCCACAAGGCCTGGGAATATTTCCTGCAGCAGACAGGGTTCTTAATGAGTGATGAAAAATCTTTCTTATATTCTCACCATGATCATTGATCAACAAAAAAGCCAAAAGAGACAAACAAAATGGGAAGTTAAACAATGTATAGTTAATGTTTTGCCAACTGGCCTGCAGTATGTAATTCAGATCTCCTTAAGAGAAAGCTTCTGATGCAGGATGTCAAAGTGTGGTTCCTAAAGCACAGGACCAACAGACTGAGCTGGGGGTCACTTAGTGGGGTGTATGTGCAGGATTTACAGGTAGATAGTGGGCAATATCTAAGACAGACTGAAATTTCTGAGGCCTAAAATCTCAGAGCATAAGGACATAACGAAGCTCCTCCTTCAGCTTGGCATCTTATCTCTAATAACATTTTTAAAATTTGAGGCTATAAGCCATTATTTTTTCCCAAAATTGAGGAAGAGGACTGACTATTTTTTTTTCTCCTTTGCAGTACTATTTCAGGAGGATATACTTCTCTTCAGTTTAATGCATGTTCTGTTAAGAAAAAAGTGTCTGTTTATTCAGGGGAATTGCCCTGGGGAGAAGGAGGAAATGGGGACTGTAAAGGTGCTGACATGTAGTACTTTAACATGGTTATTTCATAGAAAAACAAGAGTGGTAAATGCCAAGCCTATTTTATTTTTTAATCTGTACTATTTTTGTTTTGAGGCCAGAAATTTAAGGTTGGTGGAGTTTTTTTTTGTCATTTTGCTGGCCCAAGGAATCTTGAATTCTATTCTGCACAGCACATAATTTTGGGAGATGAAAAATTTCTAATTATGCATCTCAATTCAGAAATAGCTCATAGCATCTGAGATCCACAGTATTCTTTAAGAAGGCAGATGTAACCCAAGAAGCTTTGCTGGACTGATTGCTTTCTTGGCCTTGGACAAAACCACAGGATCCCTAAAAATACCTAGGAATAAGCTTGACATAACATTACTCGGCTCCCAAGATCAAGGCATTTTTTCATGCAAAGAAATATAGGCTGTTGTTATTTTATGACAAAAACCCCAGGGTATTTGGGGTTAAGGCTCCTCCAGAGTCAGGCAGTAACTAAGAGAGGAATTTCTGAAATTAGTATTGGACATAGAAGCTTAATTTTTTCCTAAGGAATAATTTGGGTCCCTTTTTCTAGACCTTGGACTGATACTTTAGCCTGCTATAGTTTGAGAAATGTGTTTCAGGAAGTGTTGGACAAAATTATGTATTCACCTGTTTCTATTACATCCAGCTAAGATAGTAATCACACCTGTCACAGGGCTCAGATTAAGCTTGCATAAGATTCTGAGATCATAATGTTACTGGGTACTAAGCAACAGGAATCTAAAAACTTGTAATCTCATTTGTTTAGGAAACAGATACTTCCATGAACAGCACCTTTATAAAAGAATTTATGTAGTTTCATTCCAACTGTCTAATATCTAAGGAATTACAATAATAAATTCATTTTACTCCTTCTACAGAATTGGGATATAATTTTGGATCTCTTGCTGCTACTCAAACATCTATTTTCAGGAGACTTTCAACAAAATTACTTTGTATTCCTATTCCTCTGCTTTATTTGTCTAAAACTGATGAACACTTTTGATGAATTCAAAGCATGATGTAAAAAGCTAACATAAAAGCAAAAATTACTCAATATCAGTTATTCAAGGAAACCTTGTGAGCTTTTTAATCTATAAAGTGGCAGCATGTTGTCCACAATCTTACTTTTTTGTGTGTGTGTCTCCTGTGCGTATCAATTAACAGTTCACTGTTAACAGAAGTGTGAAAACACACAAAGCAAAGATAATTTCAGGTGACAGATTTCTCGCTTCAGGGCTGTGCATGAAAAATTTAACAATTCTTAGGTAAGCATTTATCCTAAAAAGCACTTTCCTGTGTAAAGGCTATGCCTTAAAAGGAATTTTGAATTCATATCATGCTCGCATTTTATAACCTTCATCATTTTATATTTGATATCACTCATTATTCCTATTTGTGCTAAAAGTTTGTATCTTCTTAAACATATCATAAAATGGTCCATATTTATTTTATTTTTCTTTTGCATTTAATATTTCCATTACTCACCTTAGCCCCAAATACTTAATCTAACATGAAATATTTTAAACTTTGAACCAGATTAAAAAATTCATATACAGCTAAGAAGAATAAAAAGATATTCTGTTTCCTCTTGTTATTTTAACAACAGTATTCCACTTCTGAAAACACCAAATTTCAATTCAAATTCAAATTGGGATTGAAAACAAAATATAAACAGAACTAGAAGACTGGTCCTTTAGCCACACATTTGCAAGGACATACACAGCCCATAGGATGTCTATACTCTGGTGAAGGGAATCTTAGTTTTTCAATTTTCTTTACTGATTACAGGGAACATATGCCTGGTGTGTTTCTTTCTACCAATTAGTTATCCATGCAAGGACCTTCCTTATGTCACGGCTGCTTGATTTCCCTAAAAGCCTTTGACAAGGGGTTTACATTGAAAGCCTTTTGGAAATCCATATATACACTATTCACCAGATGATGCATACCCAATCGAAAGACATTTATCCACATACCTGGATTTTTTAAATTTATATTTAATTAAAAAAAAAAGACTTGTCAAGCAAAAAAGGCTGTTCACTGATAAAACTACCATGCTTTGTAGTAATGATCCGTAAAATCTCTGTTTTAAGTTCACAGACATCATATATCAAGAAAAAAGCATTTGGTTGCACTATCAGCTCTAATAGAGGGGGGAATTTAAAAATTATACACGAGTCATTGTCTAGAAGTGACTATAAGTAGCTTTTAAACTAATGCTAACTTTAGTATAGTGTGGGAAATCTCATAGTCATTTTGGTTAGGGAAGAATAAGCTTTTAGTATGCAAATTTGTAAGAAAAACATTTTGAAGAATTGCATCAGGTTAGAGATGTAAATGAGGCCTAAAATGTCTCATTAGGTTTTGAATTGCCCTTATCTTTTGTTGCCATTTTTTTCTTTTTGTTTTCTAAGCATTATGAATCTTGTGGGCTTTGGGGGTAATTTTCTTGCTTCACTAAACCACCAAGGGTTTTTCTAACAATGAATTATGAAATGCTTCTCCAAACTCAATTCTGCATGGAAATAGGTATTGAGTAGAATAGAGCTATGTAGTTTTATTTATTGAGTATTTCTCAGGTTTGTCACCTAACATTTTTGATTATATTTCAAATGACACAAACAAATTCTGTAATACATTTGGTGCGATTAATAATTCATGTTTAAATTGAATCCAGGTATCTAAAGCTTAATACAATGAAATATACATACAATTTATCTCTACTGAGAGACATCTGAAAATTTAGAATATGAGACTTTATTATAAAATGCTTACTTGGTAGGTAAATCATTTAAGCTCCTGTTTTAAACAGAAAACCTCAAAAAGCTTGCTAAATATATCAGTTCACTCATATTGTGACTTATTGTACATAATCCTTTTCTCTGTTAACTTTTTACCAAAATAAAATATTTCATTGCCATATCCTAATGTTGGTGTGAATGTACTTGGGTGTATTTCAAACTATTATGGTGACTTCTATTTTAATAAGTTGTAATTCTGAATAGTCTACATTATTGAAATGATATCCTGAGGTATTTATTATTTGTCCTTATTACTTAAAACAACTATGCTTAGGAAAGTTTATAAACAGATTAAGGCATATGCGCTTGTTTCCACAATTAAAAATCTCCTAGATAAATTGCACTAAATTATCTGCTAGACAAATTGAACTACTTTGAACTAAATGCAGGATGACATCACAATAGGAAAGGCATTATTATGTTTCTTGTATTTCATTTTTAGGGCTCTGTGAAATAGTGTTTATGAAATAACTCCAGATAGCTTAGATGACATGACTGCAATATGGTAAATTACTTGATGCATTTCTTTGCAGGGATAAGAGATCACCCATATTACTGCAACTAGCAGAAGGAGAACCTAAGTCATTGCCTAAACTGAATTAGACAGAGTATTCCTTAAAATGAGAGCTCCATAAGCCAATTGCACCAAAAGTCTGTCACTGTGGAGTTCTAATGGTTCTAATTAGTTGCAGCTTTGTATTTATGTTATCTATACACAAATGTGCATTTTTACACTGACAAACATACATGCACATGTAAAACATGATGGTAAATTTATCACTCCCAAATATTTAACTCCCACCCATTATCTTCTAAAATGAAATCAGTCCACTGTGTGAGCAGTTCAGATGATAAATGTAAATATTATTCTTTATTTAGATAACAGTGGCCAGCGATTTAGTAGACAGTGGATTCTGGTGCAATTTTTCCTTCTTTAGAGGTACTAATCCTGTTTCTTCAGCAAGCAGAAACTTTCCCATTGGTATAAGATACTCAGTGGATTTAATTTTTCCCCCTTATTTCTTCTCTTCAAGCTTAGCAAATAACTCGGAGACTTAAATGAAAAATAGATATGAGAGATTACAGTAACTTCTATGACTCTGGCTAAGTGATAAGAAATTGATTCTTTTTTCTTTAGCTAATTGCCCACTTCAAGGTAAATTCTTACTCCCACAAAATCTTTGCCTTGGGACTATGGTATAGTAGGAATCTAAGAAATGTACATACTTTTAAGTTGACTATATTTAGAATGTCTGAGTGATTTTTGAAGAGTAAAATCATATGATACTACAAAATTTGCAGTTTATTTCCTGAAATATGCTTTACCGCTCTTAGGTACTATGTTAGAGAGCCTATACTTTTTTGCTTGGCTATAATTGAAAATGAAATTTTATGCATATACATTAATCATTTAATGGTGTTGGAGATAGATCAGCTAATGAGAAAACAATCAATACATACTCTCTGAGCTACAAGATGCAAAATTACGGCCCTGCCCTTTCTAACATTTACTTCTGTTCATAATCATATTGTATTGCAGAGATATGAAAAGACAGAGAAATCTTGTAATGTATATTTTAAAATGCTCCTTTGTAAAGTTTTTAATACGCTTTAAAAGAAATTCCTACATACTGCTACTAATCTTTCAATTTTCTCTCTGATCCTGTTGTTGTGGTGGATGAGCAAGCAGCTGAATGGTGCTTAGCTGCTAGCTGGGGTTAAACCATGGCACTGAAACATATATACATAGATTTACATACAAATACATAGATATACATATAAATAGTATGTCATCAAACCACAAAAGTATTTTCCTTGAGATAAACTTGTATTGAGTCTTTTGAAACATTCAATATAGACAGTGTCCTGGGCAGATGGAGACCCTTCTCTTTGTGTTGCAAAATCAACTCCTATTCAAAAATTGCTATATATATAAACTTTTGTCACAACCCATCATTTGATAATCTACTTTACCTTACGAAGAATGTTGTAGCAGCCTTTTATTAGGTCCAATCTTATTTTCAGATTTCTTTTTCTCTTAATGAGACTGATTTTGTGAGGTCCTACTTCCTATTTAGAGATGTTCTTTGCATCAAAATACCACTGGCTATAATGAAAGTTGATTTTTTGCAGTACATCTGAGTAAACATATTTCAAAGTAAAAGTCAGAAACGACCATGCTTTGCAGTCCTGTGCTTACTTTCAGTACATTCTTTTATAAATTAAAATTGAGCTTAATAAAATAATTATATATTTTTAAAAATTGAAATAATAATATGATGCTTTCAAAATTCAGCTCCAGACTTCTGGATAATTATTTCAATGTTTCAGCTTGATACATGAAAGAGCATAGAAACCAGGAAGTAATTAGAAGGGAAATTCCATTTTGCCAGTTAGATGACTATATTTACACCTATATTTTTCCAGAAGAACACTCACATTTTCACAGAGTACAGCAACTTAAGGTCTATGATTCCAAAGCCACATAGCACAAAATGCTTTGGAGCAGGATGTACAGACAAAGGTCTGGAGACTGCTCAAGTAATGATGTGCAAATCTGAAGGAGACATGTTAGCCTGCCAAACACCAACTGCATGGCAAATGGCAGCTGCTCCTCCAGCCATATACAGGATGTTTGCCTCTGCTTTTTTTTCCCCCCAGATTTCCCTTTGAATAGCACTCCTGGTTCTGGAAAGGACAGGGTTAATTATCACAATTGTTGTGAAGGGGCATGGCTAGGATCCAGAGGTTATTCTATAGCACCACACCATTGCTGGGGGCGGGGTACAGGGACTCTCCTCTGAGGAGAAGGGCCCCTTGCGCAGTTGAGTAAAGGTGGTGTAGGGAGCTGTCTGGTGTTGTGTCTTGTCCTGGTCTTTCCATGTGAATCTGTTCTTTCTTGTTCCCTCTGCCATTACTATTGCAGCTGTTACTGTGTGTTTTCTTGTTTCACTGCTGCTGTTTCCCAAAACTTTGTCCTTATCTCAACCCGTGATCTTTACCTTATGGACCTCCAAGGCTCCTCCCCAGCTTGCCACAAGGGGAGGGGTGAAGGGAAAGCAGGGAGCAACAGAGCAGCACATGGTTTGGAGAGCCTCACTGGGGGCACAGGATTCTTCTTCACTGCCATTAAAGTTTACATACCTCAAAAACTGAAATAGGACAGACTAGAGGAGAACAGGCAGTGGTGAGATCATCTTTACTTTTTCAAGGTCAATGATGACAACTTGAATTCTGGGATTAGTGATACAGTGTTCTCAGCTATGGATTCTTACCCCTAAACTTTATGCTGCCTGTACTTTCATCAAAGCCTAAATATGGAGAAATTCAGATTGTACTAATCATTGTCTTGTCCCATCTGTTTTTAAGGGTGAATAAAATGACACTATGTATTAATTTCGGATTAGAGAAAGACTTCATGACTCCTGTAATTTTGGACCAACAGAATTGTTTTTGCAGAGACAACACACATATATAGATATACTAATTAATTCAGAAGTGGAGCTCACTGTGCATCTGTAGGAAATGAATCACTTAATCACAGAAAATATAGTGAGTATGCTCTATTTTGGATAATAAGAAGCAGAAATAGAGATGAAGGATCCTTCAGGTTGATATGTTTATTATACTGAACATTCCTTGCTGCCTGCTGTTTCAGTATTGCTACAGAAGCATGTGAACCTGTTCACAACAATTACACTTCACAGTTTTTGTTCTTGATATTCATCAAGGTCTGCCATGTTAAGTCATGTTTATACTTGTCACAAAAAATCTACTCATAAGAAGCCTTGGACCCACATTCTTATTAGAATTGCTGCCTGACTGGTTCCAATCCCTTTTTTCTATGTCCTTCCTAGTATTTATCATTTTCAAACCATCAAGTAGAAGCAGGAGAATTTACTTCTCTCTTACGCAAAAATTAATTTTATCTTAATCTTCCAACTAAACAAAAAAATATTTAACACTTTTACTACCCTCATCTGTATGTCTTTTAAATTAAGATCCAAGATACCTTTCTGACATATTGACAGTGTCCATCTTTGTGTCTTAAAAGCCTAAAGCCTTATAATTTTTCTTATTTTTAATGGTCAAATCTTGGAAAATATAATGGGTTGGTTTAATTTTAACCCAATCCAATTTTATTAAAGTATGTTGAGAAGTAGTATAGATATCAACCAGTATTTGCAATCACAATGATTATTTTTACAAGCTACTTTGTTTTGCTATGGACCAAACACAAGGAAGTCACTAAACAGATTTTATTCCATATTGTCATAAGAAAGTGTTATGTGATTTTTAGTAACATTCATATTTGAATTTACCTAATAGCTACATTAAAATACTTTGCTCTAACAGAGTGAAAAAATATTCAATGAAGACTTTCTATTAACTTAGATATTCAAAATCCAGTCCTGATGGCTCCAACTGACATCATTTACATAAAGTGGTATCTTCAGTCTACCAAAATCAGGACAGAAGGACTGCCACAGAAATATGTATATCTGTGCATTCCAGTATGTCATACATAAGTATACATTTTTCTCTTATTTAAAAATTTAGACAAATATGTATCATCTGTGATACTGTAAGAAAACTCAGTATAACACACACATTTTTGTGTTAAATCAGACAATAAGTCTGGTTCCTATTTAACAAACACAGTCCAAGTATAGGAATCAGGATCAATAAAAGTTGTTTTTTTAAAATGCTGAATACAATTGGAAAAGTGTCTTTTGAGACTCTTTAAACACTCTAGCTGAAATCACTGTTATCATTCAAGGTGGCTTAAAGAAGGCAGACAAATTCTAAGAGGCAACAACAAGAGAACATTGTAATTAGATAAGAAGCAATTGTGATGAAGGGTCATGGTGAACAGGTGCTAATTTGGTAACATGCAGGTGAATCAGCACGGGTTTTCATCTATGCTCACTGTGGATTTTACTCTTTCATCTGTCAGATTCAGCTATTGTAGGGACAAACACTAGTACAAAATTTTATCAGTTAGACAGGGAAAAGAAGAGTGAATTTGCTACAAGAAGATGTTTTTATAAAACATGAGAAATACTCCATTTATTAAGAAAACTAAACTGAACAAAAACAAAAGGCCCCACAAAACCCAAAGCCAAACAAATCCGTATGCTTTAAGGATGTAGGAGCTACAAGCAGTTTATTCCCTTTTGCCTTTCCCTCTGTGTTTTTCCCAGTGGCTGTACATTACCTATGCTCCAAGAACCAGCAGGAATTTTAAGTCAACTACAATTTTGGCCTCACAACACGACAAAAATGCTACCTGAACCAGATCCATAACATCTCACATAAGGTCAAGGATATTCATACACAACAAGCTTTCTTGGAGGGGGCTAGTTTGATGTTGTCTAATCTACCTGCTCAAAACAGAGATTCTGGAACAAGATATCAAATTGATCACTAAGTCAGTAGAAGCTGGACCTTGTAAAGCAAAAGCACAGTCTCTCAGGGAAAGAGTTTGACTGTTGCATTGGTAAGCACCCCTTGCTGGATACAGTCAGTCAAGAACTTGTCACTAGCTGTAAATGTGCTATGCTTTTACTGACACCATCTCCAGCTAGGGAAAAAATATACTGATGGCCATTCTCAAAGGATAAGATGTTTTAAAAATATTTATGAAAATAAACAGAGAATACCACTAACTTTCTGATGTAAAGTGCCAAGTGATTCAAAAGGGAATTTGCAGTTTCAGATCATATTGCTAATGTTTCTTTTCCTAAAATGTTGACAGACTCTTCAAAACCTGGTGACAAAACTGATAATAAGATTTATCATAAACAATAGGGTCTGAAGTCACAACAGAGGAAGTAGCAATGCTATACAGAAATGGAAATAGGAAAATACATGAGATTCTCATCTCATTAACTGACTAGATGAGAAACAGAGAAAAAAATTGAGTAAAATGAAGTGTTGCTCAGGTAGAATTTTAGGTATTCAAAGCCAAGAGATTTATGTGTAAGAATCATGTCTCATTCCATAGTCTGTTCAGAAACAGCAAGCACCTACAGTTCTGCTGCCCTGTGTGACCTTAGGAGCTGCTAACTCACCTGAGTGGAGCATTTCAGTTCACACTTCTAAGGACACTACTGTCAAATGAGCATCTTATTTCCATGGAAAGGAGCCTTGCTTGCCTGAGCCTTCACGGCAAAATGGTTATGCTTTCTGCATATAAAATAAAAAGGAGGGAAAACAAGTACCTGAAAAATGATTTCAGTGTGTTCCCCATAATTATTCCTGAATACTGTGGTATAACCAGCACAGCACTGAACTCAAGCAACTAGTGCTTTATTCCAATTTTTTGCAAGTGGCTGTTACATAAATGCATTTCTCTGGTCCAGCTTTTTAATTTTTCCTTATCATGGGGAATTTTTCTTTTTTTTTTTTAATCTGTGGTATATTGTTATTTTACACCTTGAGATAATTAGCATATGTAATAAAATTATTTTCAGAAAAGCAGTAGAATATAAAATATTGAGTAGAAGTATGACATTCACTTGTTTCAAAAACAATAATTTTACAGTCTTGACAGTCCTGCTAACTATAAAACAGTTCTCTCACATTTAAGAGAAACAGAGTTTCACCTTTAGCAAACAAAAGAACCTTAAAAATCCTTTATTGTAGAAGTGTGACAGTATGAACTAATTGGAAGGGGGTGGATAATATCTCCCTATCCAAAAGTTAAAAAAACTTTAAACTACCTTTGTACAGATCATAGTTTCCTGTAGTTGGATAAAATGAATCTGTCTAGGAAATGTCCTTTTAGCTTTGAATATTACCTCAGATAACTTTAGAAATTTAGGGAAACAGAGGTAGTGAAAATTTTTGGATATTGCTGACTTATTCCATGCTGCTGGTTAGGTTGAGATAGAGTCTCTTGTTAGCATGAGAACAACATGACCTCCAAAGTAGTGCCAGGACTTAAGAAGCTTTACTGTTCTAACAGACCCAGTAATAAGTAGGGTTTTTTATGAAAACAGTGATCTTAATACAGCCCCTGGTTTGACTGATGTTATCCCAGTATAACTATTATTTATACTGATTCAAGTACACACACAAGAGTGAAAACTGTGATAAACTTTGCTGGAACTTCCTTACAGCATCCCAAATGGAATTCAGTATAAATACTCTTATGTCTGCAACTAATTGCTTCAACATTATATTGTACATAAGTTTGATGAATAGATTGAAGAGCAGGACACTTAGTGATCATTCTTTTCCTAGCCTCTGGTTAAACTCTACATATCAACACAAAGGGTACAGCTGCCAGGGAAGATTTAATAAAACATGAGCACATTTGTGCACAAATTATCACACACACACAGAGTACATATCATTGTACATATTTCTGTATCTATGTTTATCTGTATGTCAAAAAAAAAGAGAGATAAGCAGGCAATAGTAAGAATTTAAACATAGTTCATATTATGATGTTTACCCAAAAAATTATTTAGTTTACCACATTGTAAATGTAACTTAAGTGCTTATAATGGTACCATTCTGATGGGTAAGGTGCTTTTATGGCTATTTATCTACCTTACAGCACCTAATATCCATGTAACAGTGATGTATTAGACACAGTACAGGGACACTGTACTAATATACACAATAAATAGTCATGGAAATAAACATAAAATTGAAACTGGACATAGCAGTACAGTGAACTTTGAGTCATTCTAACTCATATCTGTATACTTCTCCAAAGGTATCTCTATAGCTTGCAACTTTTAAGAATATTTTTGTTTGTTTGATTTTAGTGGAAGAGGGAGTTGACTTACTGAGCTGATAAAGCAGTTGAAGTCTATATATTTATATCAAATTTTGCTCCTCATTTGACTTTATGGACAATATATTGGATTTGACCACAAAGCCAGGGAAGAATCATTCTGTAATACCTTCCGATAGGGTATAGAAATGACAAAGGGAATAGTTTTCTGAGCAAAAAAGCTTATATTCCTTTCCTAGGAAAGTACTGAGGTTGAAACAAAATTACCTTAAAACTTTACTGCCAAGGGAAGGTGAAATTGTTCAAATAAAGTAGGCTTAAATTATATTTTATCAAGGGTTGGAAGCATGACTTTATGTGAATCAGTGAATTTTGCAGATTAGTTTGTTACTTTGTAATCAACCAAAAACAAAGATAAAGAATTACGAAAAGAATGTTACAAATTTTTTGAGCTCTACTTTGATTTATGCTGCACTCTTAAAAGTAGGAGGAAATTTTCAGCAGTATATTCTTTAACAACTGAGATCACACTGTTCCTTAGTAAAATAAGGAAAATATTTTGTATGAGATTAATAGAGCTTTAAGAGTATTTTCAATATTTAAGAGTACTTTTGATAGACTGTTATGGTAACAAGCTCTTCTATCTATTGTTTTCAGTATTTTGCTAGTAAGAGGTTGGACACAGTTGTTATTACAAAACTTATAGTTCATGGTAAAGTTTAAAAAAACACAGTAAAATTTTTTTAGTAGAACTGTGAAACTGAAAAGCTTGGGACCATTACCTAAATGAAGAGTCAAAACAAACAGATGATAAAACAATATATTATTCCTTACCAACAACTAAATCGCCAAGCTCTGTATAGTATGACTGCAAATGCAATCATGGATGAACATCTACCACCTATACTTACTTGAAAAATTAGGTACATATTTGTTTCCTCAGGCAGTAATTCTTACCTCAATGTGCAAATAAAAAAAGTCATGAAATCTTAAATTTACCACTCATAAACTTTCAGTAATCTTTGAGTTACACTACACCATAGAGGATGGTAAAAAACAAAATATTATGACTGAAATTAGATTTTGGCATATGAAGTAGAACTGTGCCTTCAATCTATAATGGCTGAATTTACAGCTTAGTTGAGTGAATGTAGCATTTTAACATCATTTTGCAGGTTTAAGAATTGCAAGACTGGCAACCTTTTGGGTATTTTGATCACTAGCACAACAAGCATGTAACATACTTTGTGTTCAAGGGGAACCTTCATCCAGGATGCAAAGCTGGTGCTGAATTATAATCACCTTCAAAAAGATTGCAAGCCTGTGGGTATTAAGCTTTGCACTCACCAGGCTCAACCAGAAAGATTTATGCAATCTGCTTTGGGACCTGACACTTATTCATACAGTAGATCTGATAAGTGCATTCTGAGACCTTGAAGTTTATTCTCATCACAAGTTTTGCATTTAGGGACTCAACCAGTAGACCTTTTTTAGTGCTGATCAAAAGCACTTCATTATGAGCTCAAGCAAAATCACTGTACAATCACACAAAAAAAGGAAAAAAAAAAAAAAAGAGAAAAGGGAAAGAGGAAAAGGAAAGGGAAAACCGATTTATGTCTAAAAATAAAAGTGAATCTTTAAAGCCTAAGAATAATCTCCAATATTTTAGGCAACAGTCAAGTTTTTGTTGTCTTTGCTCTTGTTAGTCTGGAAATAGTTTGTCAGACATGTTTGCTTTCCAGTCTTGGCCTACGTAAATAACAGAAGACATCTGAATCAAAGGACAATAAACCATCTTTTTCTTAAATTTATGGCACCCATTGTATCAGAAAGCTAAATAAGCACAAACCAGAATTTGTCCAAACATTATAAAGATGAAACAAGTAATTAAAAGCATTAAAAGGTTTTACTGTTCATTTGCAGTTAACCAATCATCCAGACCATGCTGAGCTGGATTTGATTCAGTATTGACCCATGGGATACACCTGGGGGTACTGGCCTTCAGCTAGGCTTCAGCTACTGGTCACAACACTCTGACCCTGGCCAGTCACCCCTTTTTAAGCTCACCTCACTGTCTGCTCATCCAGACCCCACTTCCACAGCTTCTTTATGAAAATATTATGGGATTCAGTGTCAAAAGACTTACTGAAATCAAAATAGACAAAATCCACTTCTCTCTCTTCATATCCACCACACCAGGCACTTTACAGAAAGTTATCAGGCTGCTAATGTCTGACTTCCACTGGTGAATTAATGCTGACTTTCAATGATATCAGCTTCCTCCATCAGCTCTAATGGATGCATCCCATCACTGCTTATGGACTTATGAAGTATTCCCTGAGCTGATCCTCTTCCACTAAGGGTACACCTTTCCTGCTCCAGAATCACCCCCTGGTTCCCAGCAGATATTACTGAAGGCTTTTTTACAAGTAAAGGCTGAGGCTAAGAAGGCAATCAGTACTTCAACCTTCTCTATACTCTCTATCACCTGTGCCCTGTCCCACTTATCATCAGGCTCCTGATTTCTCTTGTCTTCCTTTTGCTGCTTATGTACCTGTAGAAGCCCTCATGGCTTTTGACATCCTTCACCAGATTCAACTCCAGCATAAACATTAGCGGTGATGGCTCAAGTTTTATAAATCTAAATATCATATTTATATCTATCTAGTCTAGAAATACAGATTTTTTTTCCTTTTGGTCACATCAAACCAGATAAATTCTGTAGAACTGTGGACTGTTCTGATTCATCCAGCTTACACAGATGATCATATGTTACCTTCTGTGCACTTTTCAGACAGATCTGAAAAATCTGCTCAAAAAGCAAAATAAATCTATTGCTATGGTATGAAATGTATCATGGGGAGTTTTCACTGCTCTGAGCCATAAACTCAGAATGCTGATTTATTTTAAGTGAAGTCTTGAGATTTTCCACTACCTCTTAAATTGCAATATTTCCCAAAGCAAAAGTAACTTCTCACCCCTATCTTCATGAATTCTTGTTGCTTCTTATGAGAAAAGAAAATCTGTGAGCAATATCAGCTAATTTTTAGAGACAGAGAAGAACATTTTTATGGTAACTTCCAGCAGAGTCTGCCAAGAGTGCAGGAATTCAAAACAACTACAAAATCTCTACCTTATATAACAATGCAAGTCTGTAGCCATTAAGTTAGTTCAATACTCTAATTCAGTCTTCAAGTTCAAATATTCATTATTTCTGTCAAGTGCTTATTTTGAAAGATATGTTTTCCCCTCTTTGATGTAGAGTGCTTGTACTCTGAGCTTTATTTCTTTGATGCTCACCAAAGACTGATAATTGTCACTGAAGTATTTAGGATGGTCATTTGAAGGAAGTATGTTTTCATGAATAAACTCTCTAATCAGTTCTGTATAGTAATACCTACAGATTCATACTATATATTTACATTTCTTCTAAAAAAGTTTTCATCCTTTGAAAAGTTTGGTGTAGCTGAAGAAAGCAACTGAGCACCTGGTCTATGAGACCTAATTTTGCATTGAAAACTGGCAAACTGGCTTGTTTTTTGCTTTATTTGGAGTTGCTTTGGGCATCAAACAAAATATATGTGTTTTACTGGCAGCCCAAATGACTGTTTTGTCACCACGGTCTTGTATACCAGTCTTGATAACAAACAGCACTAAAATATTTTTTTTTCTGCTGGAAGTTGAATGATTATGACAATAAACAATTATTTCCTTTACCATTATTCTTGACATATGTCAGATGCATGATGTGGCAATTCCTTATTATTAGCAATTCCTTGAGAGTGAGATCACAGAACAGAAATTCAGCCATTAGTCACAAAATCAAAAAAGATGCCTCAAATTTGAAAATGTATGTCAAATTTTACATGTATCAGCTGTTTAATGTAAGAAAAACTACTAGCTGCAGAAATCCCTAGAAGACATCAGTAACCTGAAATTTAGACTAACATAATAAAAAAGTAGAATACACACAAAGCCAAACAAGAACAGCCACCCCATAAAGAACTAAAACCACACATAAAAATGCAAAATTAAAGAAATCCAAAATATCTGAAGAACAGAGGAAATAAGAAGAAAATTAAGCTAAACAAACAACCTAAAAGAAAAAAAGGAAAAAGCTCCACCAAAAGGCGAAAGACACGAATAAACAAATGTGACTGCCAACTTCCATTATATTAAAAAAGGGTCTTAATTAATATTAATTTTAGTCATACCTTTGAATTAAATGCAAATTTGAGCTGTGTGTGTTTTGGGATTGTGTCTTGCATGTTTGTGCAAATAAATTCAAGGACTGCATCTCCTTCAATTTCCAGAAAGAGACTGTGTTGTATAAAAAGGAGTAACGTTCATTTTCTAGTGCTAAATCATTATTTGTAGCTGATGACTTCTTCTATTTGATTATTTGATTACGTTACCTTGTTTGTGACAACAAGAAAGTACATCTTGATTAGTATACGTTAGGGATGAATGGTTTACAGGGTAGACAAAAGCTGCCTTTTGCCAATCATCATTTTGAAGACATGATCACTTATGGAGATAAGCAGTATTTTTATTCAGCTTAGTGAGACAATAGCTGCAAAAAGAAGCTGCTAAACCAACTAAACAACTCCTGGTCATTAAAAATTGTTCCTGTGTTCCACGCTCTTCCATACTGTTTTAGCATTGAGCCCCTCTGAAGGCAAGTAGCACTTACTAAAATGGCAGCAAAACTCCAGCTGGATAATTTTTTGCCTTTCTAAAGTGTTCAGTGGCTGAGAGAAGAGTCATAGAAATAGGGTAGCTAATGAAAGGGCAGACAATTGCAGTATGAAAGAAAAAGTGAATGAAGGAGAAAAGGAAGAAGAGAGGCAGATGATGCCTCCTCTTTTTGCTGAGCAAGACAACCTGTAGCTGGGAAAAAAACCAGGCACCTGCATCACATGCACCACTCTAAAGTTCTGTCAAGCACGTATTTTTAACTCATGTAATGAAAACAATTATATTTAAACAATGTTATGCTTTCAAATAAATCCAGTATTGGAACAAGCACATTTTTCTAAGTGGCAGGCCACTAAGCAAGTCTCCAGAGAAAAAACTGCTGAATTTGAAGAGATACATGCAAGACCCATCCCTGAAATGTCATATTTTAATTTCAGAACTTCATGTTGATAGGGTCAAAGTAAACTGCTCAAAACCAGTCACACCTTAGTGTACCTGAATACAGCCTGAGGAACTTTAACAGTTGTATGTATACATGTTGGACATAAGCCCCCTAGCCTATTTTTCAAAAAATAACATTTTTCCCTAGCTTCATTGGTTTATGCTAGCTTAGAAGAGTTTGAATTTGGGAGATGAGAAGAATTATTTTAAACTGAGAACAGAGCACAGCCAAAAGTGTAACAAATTTTCTTGGATTACAACTTTAGATCCTCAAAAACAAAAACCATGACATAATTATTTAGGAGGTCAACTTACAGTGAAATGCAGTGTTATATCTTTAAAGATTCCAAGATGAGTCATTCCTTCTCTTTCCAAATGAAAATTATAAAACTCTTTAATTGAGATCATTGTCAGGACATGGAATTCATGAAGAGAGGGAAGGTGAAGAAGTATCTTAAAGCATTGATCTCCATAGTGTATAATAAGTCTTAAAAGATACTCTGATAAAATAAAATCACTTTGTCATCAAAAAGGCGCACTTTTGTATTCCTGTGATTACAATATCTACATAATCATATAGATCTGTGGGGTTTTTGTCTTTGCATATTCCATGTTTGATTCCTCCTGTAATTAATTTGACACAACAAAGGATTATCTTTTTTATGAAATGAATTTTTAAGAGTAAACTTATAAACCCACAAAAAACCTCTAGAGATTAAATGAAAAGAAAACTAGTTAAATTATGAAAAGAAAAAGAAGTTGTAATTTATGCTCAATAATCTTTTAAGTCTTTTAAGAAATCTGAAAAGTGGCAACACTACATTTTTTCTGCCTCTTTTTAAAGAGACTGCTGTATGAAAAGGATCTAATAAACAATAATAATGTGTGTGTGTGTGTGTGTGTGTATATTAAATATATAATATATATAAAGATATACACATCTTTTTACAACTCTCAGTGAAACCTTCAATGTCTGAAAACTGATAGAAATTATTCAAAATGTTACAGAACACAGCTTCCAGAAATCTGTAAATTAAAAACATGGCAGTAGCTCAAATTGTATGATTATACTTTTGCAGAAGTCCTATGATGAAATATTAAGCTGTTCATGATTAAAGTTATTTATGTGTCTCAGAGCCGAGCCAAGGAGATCAAGCAGCTGATCAAATCTTTTGATTGAGGATACAGCACTTAGGCAAGAATGATCAACTGCATGGCAGGGATTATTTTTTGATAGTTATGTAGAAAGGAACATGGGGTTACAGAGGATCACACATTCACATAAGTCAACATACATTTTACTGCTATGAAAACAGCAACTGGAATGGGAACTGCAATAAAAGGTATCTTGCAATACATAGGAAATCAGTCTTCCATTCTCTCTGTCATTGGAAACACACAGGTGCTTACTGGGTCCAATTTTAGGAATGGAGCTTTGATGAAGATATAACTCAAAAATTACAGGAAGCATGGATTTAGGAAAACAAAAAGACTGCTAAATGATAATTGAATGAGGGGAAAAGAAATATTCTTGTTGGACAGGGTAAGATTTACTGAATTTAAACTGCAACAAGAAAAACTCAAATTACAAATTACTATCAAAGAACCTTCAAACTGTGATTACAGAAAGACATCATAAAATTTGTTGGAAGGGGTTAGAGGTCTTTAGAAGCAGGTTAGAGAAATATTTGACAGGAATGACTTAAGCAGAGCAGATTCTGCCTTTGGCAGAAGATTAAATGACCTCCTGAGATACCTTCAAGCCTTGTTTTTCTAAGATTTAAACAGCACCTAGAAAGTGGATACAAAGTTTTTAAGATCACGTTAGAAAAGTAAATTAAAGGAAACTAAAGACATGGAATATTTTATAATAAGAAAAAACCAAAACCAAATCAAACCAAAAACAACCCCCAAAAAACCCAAACCCCCATAGTTAAAAATTCCAATAGAGATATAAGAGTTACCTTAACAGTTGTTTGATTATGCTTTCTGTGATAATAAAATGAGTTATACTATATTATCAGAATAGACATTGAGCAGAAGAAATACAAGATCAGCATGTGGAAGGAAAACTAATTAGACAGTCACAAAAGATGTGGTATCTTGGAAGAAAATTTTACTGGAATTGCTACCTCCAGCTATGGTTCTTAAACCTCATGAAAAAGTTAGACTATTTGAGAAATCAAAAATATTCAAGCAGACACTGAACTCTTGTCTTGTCAAGAAGGGGGGAGTAAAAGAGAGAAAGGAAGTGAACACAATTAAAATAATCTGATTTAAGGGATGACAGAGCAAAGACAATGGAAAAAAGAAATGTGCATACTTTGGCACAGCTACTGTATAGGAAACATGGTTTTCTGTTTTGCATTGCAACAGTGAATTGTTTTACAATTTTCTCCTGAGATAAAAGTTCCATGGGGAGTTGTGGAGAATGAAGTCTAATTTATTTTAATGATCAGAGCAGTCAATTAAGTGCCTGCACTTACACGAGAAGAACTTTTTATGTCTGGTCAATTTCTTCATAAAGATTTCTCTAAACATTGGATGGCTGCATTGGGGAAATGTGAGTAGCCATTATTCTCTTAATGACTAGGAAATTCCATACAAGTACTGCTATTATACATCCATCAAAATAAGACTCTTTTTTGAATCCCATGATTTTTACAAAATCCACATTTTTTATCCCAGATTTTGCAATCTAGATAATATAAATATGTTATTCTTAAGTAAATACTAGCTATAGTCTGTAGAAAGACGAAAACCTATTTCTGAAGATTAAAACAAAAAACAACAACAAAACAAAAAAAAAAAAAGAGAGATAAAATGTTAGTTTTCATCCCAAATGCCAGGAATAGATCAATTTTTAAAGATTTGTTCACATTTTCCTCCAAGTTTTAATGGAAAGATATCATTCAGAATGGCAATGTTCTTTAAATGATGTTCAACACAACATCAAAAAAAGGATAAAAATAATACCATCTTTGGGGAAAATAATGAGAAATAGCAGTGTTGAGAATTATGATACTGAATTTGAGAAAGAGCTACATGTAAAGATTGATTTCAAACAATGAGATGCTGGCACTGATATTGACAGGCAGTTACCTATCACCTACCATATCATCTGATAAGACTTAGCAACCCAACCCCTGAGACCCCTTAGAGGGTACCTCCAGCAGGCACAGGAGCTGCAGGATTTAAAGTAGGCAAACAAGAGAATTCCTGAGCCCCCAACTGCAACAGACTTCACCAGCATTAAACAACTACAAGCTGCTTTCAGCTAGTAGAAATCACATCTACTAAAAAGCATTTTTGGAAGTTCTAAATATTACTGATTGAGAGTTTAAAATTTAGAGAATCTCGTTTTGGGCATTTTCAAGACTATGTATGTGCCTTCCTGAACAGTCCTTCCATTAGCTCCTGAATTTTGTTACTGCGATCTATGAGGAACTTGTTTAGTACAGTGGAGCAAATATTTGTTTTAGTACAGTGGAGCAAATTCTTCAGCCTCATCAATTTCAGAAAACAGATGCTGCAAGATAAGGAATATGCAGGTGTTACAGAGACGTCCTCCCTTTATTTTCTTTCTCATGCCACTTGCCTTCACTTTTTTTTTTTTGGTGATGCTTTGTTACATCATGTCATATTCTTCTCCCTATAGCTCTCACCATGAGGTGTGTCTCAAGGTTCACCCTGCTTTTTTCCTTCTTGTTCCTACTAATGTAGGAACAGCCTTTGCATCTATTTCATCTATTTCTTCACTGTGTGAGTAAAATTAGTAGCTGGATAGATAAGTAGATATGTTAGTGAAAAATAGACTAGACAAATCAAGATATTTTTCAGTTCTCTTATTACCTGTTTTTATATTTCTTCATAAAAGAAACTTCTACCCTACTTTTTTATCTTGCTATAAAGATACCTATTTATCTTGCTATCTTGCTTTGTATTGCCCAATCCCATAGTGTCTTATGATGCCAGTATAATACATGTTAGGTCAAAAAACAGAAACCAAATGCAAGACTCATCTAACTTCATCACAGTAACATCAAAGCACTTGCAAATGCCAATGACAAAAAATTAAGACTGATAAATATGTAAATAATTATTCATGCATTTAAACTAAGGAAAATACCCAAATACCTTTATATGATAGGAACATTTGCAATTTGGAAATCTACATCATTCAGAGAATACAGTATAGAACAGTCTATTCTATATATAGAATATGCAATAAAATATCTTTCTCAATTATTTATTATCTGTCTCTTGACTTAAATAGGGTGCACTATAAAACTTGTGGATAAACAATTTAAAATTATCATAAATTACAAGGAAATTAAACTAAAGCAATTGAAGATACTCAACCCTAATGCTATCTGGTCTACCTATAACTAAAAACTTCTCTTAAGTGTAACACAGATGTAAATCTGAAACAGTCTCACCATGTTTTTGTCCTTTATGTCACTTAGAAACAGTACCCCTTACCATAAAACCAGAAATGTATGGGAAATTAATGGGCTTTGGCTGCAGATTTAAATATTCCTCTTTTCTAGATGGTGTAAAAAAGCTTTCCTTTGCACACCTCCTTGGTCTCAATTTCAGAATGCATTGCTTCAATTACAGGAGTGTAGTTCTATCAAAATAAAGAGATATCTGTATTTACAGATAAACACATATATTTATATATAATACACACATGCACACTATATGTATATAATTATATCTATTTCCCCCCTCCCCGGGGAAAAGAATGTGTGATAGCTCACACTAAGAATAAATCTCAAAACACATATGCAAGTGCCTTCAGTCATAATGGCATAAAATGTGAGTTCTACATTTTTTTAGCATTGTGTCAAGTCCAAATAACTTGGCAATTTTCAGCTGACATAAATATATATAAATTTGAATTATGCAACTAAAATACACTATATGGGAAAGCTACTTCCTGCTGTCGGGAAGTGGTCCAACAGTTTAAAAAATACTTCAAATATATAGCATAATTAACATATTAAAAATAAAGAAAAATTCCATAAATTTCATTAAAGCATTCTTCTAATACACACTAAATAGTAACTGATGTAGGAGCAATAATAATTTTAAACCTAAACATGCCTATTACAAAGGCACTCAGCCTACATAAAAGAAAAATTATACTTCAGAAAATGGATTTTAATCATCGGTGAAATTTCACTCATTAACATTTACTCTGCAAAGCAGTAATAAATCAGCGTGTTTGTTTTTCTTAAGGAGACATTTAACTGAACAAAAATATTGCAAAGCAACACTTACATATTGCACCGTGAAGGAGGAGGGAATTAATTTTTTTAAAAAAATACAATGATTCAATTTTTTAAAAAAATTTCAGCATTCCTAATATGAAACATTATTCAACTATATTAACAGTAATCTAATTAATTTTTAATTGGTTTGATTCTGGGTTGTCAGACAATTTTAACTGCCTGAAGTCAATGGGATTCTCAGGGTATTACTATGCAGAAGTGAATTTGTTGCATATTTGGTCATAATTATTACAGTTGTTTACAGGCAAATGTACTACTAATATATAAAATATAGAAAGATGACTGCTTTCATTGCTATTTAAATACGCTCATAAAAGTTTAAATTTTTTATGAAAAAAATTAACAGAACAGAAATTCATGGTAGTAATTTTGTCAGGTCTCTTGGATGTTGCTGAAAAATGTACTTTATTTCATATGCACAAAGGAAACACAAACAGCAACTAGTTAGGGTAGCATCAGTGAGGAACTTTAGTCATAATTCAGGCACAATCTCTCTGTAAGAACTTTATAATGTGGTCTCTGTGCTGGCAGACTAACTTGAATTGGCAAAGAAATTAAAGTTAAAAAAGAAACACAGATAACCAAGGAGTATTTACATAGACCACATCCTTTAACAAAAGCCAACTATTGTATCAAATAAGGTACAAAAGGGTGTATTCCAAAAGAAATGCAGGGGGACCAGGCTCCATTTGGGCAGACAAAGAGCAAGGGGAGCACAATGGAAGCAAAGCAGAAATAGGGAAAGTAACTCACTAAATGGAAGAAGGATTTCTGAAAAAGAGTTTTTGTTTCAGTCTCAATTGAAAATCATAATGGAAAATAGAGTCCATTAATTGTAGAAAAGGAGTAATGAGAAAGCCTTGGAAATGACAGTGCATTAAAGATTTTGTACCACTAAAACATTTTAAAATAGCAGAACCAATAAATTCAAGCTATTGTGCTGAAAAGCTGTAGCAGTATCCTGATGTTTAGCAGTCACATGAAGTATCAGAAGAGTAAGTGGTACATGAAGGTATGTACTGTTGGTGGGAAAAAAGCAAAAACTCTTTAGGAATAGCGGATCTTCTTTCAATGCCTAGGAAATTCATGGAATAATGAAATCTTTTTAAGATTAACTTAGACACAAGTAAAAATATTAAATTATATTGATTAATATAAAACAGACTATGCAAAACTAAGTAAATTTCTTTCTCAAGAAAATTTTTAGAAAATAAATTAGCAAGGCTTAAATTTGATGTTGGTGATGCATGTAAAGCAATCTGCTCCGTGGTATTACATAAGAGCAAAATCAGATTTACATGGCGTAATGATGTCATGTTGCAGATCTGTCACAGAAATATGAATGTAATAAAGGATTATTGGAAAATATAGCAGGCTAAAATACACACAGATTCTGGATTAAACATTTCATTTCTAGCTAAAAAATAAGAAGTTCATGATGCTCCTGTTGAAGAGCCCTGTGCTCACTTTAGTCTTTGCTAGCAGACTGTTTCACTCTTTCCAAGTCAAAGGCACACACACTGCAATAGCTAAATTCCTGTATCATTTCAAGCTGAAAGGGATTACAGCTACCTAGAAAAAAATACAGTCCAATGCTGAGGAAAGGGCTGAAAAGCAACAAAAGAACCTTCTAGATGTAAGCATACTCCTGTTGCAATCATATCTAAAAGATATGTGGATTAGCATGTGCATTTTTTATCACTAACATATATCCAAAATAATTGGAATCAAAAAGTTGGTTTGATTTCACTACAAACTTCGATCTGACTCTTTTTATTAAAATACAGTATAGGTGCTGTGTTTTTACTATATAGCATATTCTTCTGAGAATTTTTTTAAACCTCTACAATGACAAACTTTGGCAAAGTGAAGAAGTCTAGGCACTTCAAGTGGGATGAGGGTTGAAGTACGTGCATTTTACCTCTAGAACTCCTGTTAAAATATCCTGAGATGCCATAAATACACAAAAATGCCAAAATTCTACTGAATGCAAATATGGGGTGTGCATTTTCTCTACACAAACCTAGAACATACCCTGTCCTGAAAATATCAGTAATTAGTCTGTGGCCCATCTTGACTAGCTGCAGAATTTAGGTCACTCTTTAAAGACTTCAAACTAATGAACTGGTCAAAACAGAAAATATAGAAAATCTTGTGGTGTGCCACAAAATGCTTCCATCTACTGACCCCGACACACCCCTTTCTCACATAATTTACAAAAAGCCTAGTGTAATAATCAATTTATGATAATCTGGATGTTTAATTTAAAGCTGCATTTCCCAAGTCCTGTCACAACCATCAAAGCTATTTACATGTTGGATAATGGAAAGGATGGAGCCAGACAGTAAAGGCAGATACAGGAAAAACCATGATGATGTACATTAGGAGTTTGCATTGCTGCAAAAGAGAGGAAAGAGAACTTAAAATTCAGGTCTGCCTTGTAGGTTCCTGAATACTTGGTTGTATCTAGTACCTTTCATTATAGCCCCAAGTCCAGTTAGTGATAAAGGGATATTAAATTTACAACATCCATGAATAAAAAATTATTGCAAATGTTTGATTTGTTAGTGTCATCTGATAAGCTCTTAAGTTATTTTTACTTATTTATTTCAACTTTCACTGTCCTTATTTTGACAACAGCCCTGTTCCATATTTTAAATCACAAGAGTTCAATTATAATCAAAATATAGGCCATGAAAACTCAGTATGTTGACCAAGCCATGCACAGCACCAGGATAAATCTAAATTATAAAGAAAGCAACTTTGTATTTTGGAAAAGTATGCACCTTGAGAAGTTATGTGCTTTGGAAAAGTAATCTAAGCACAAAGGAGACATAACATCACAAACGCACAGTGAGCAAGATGTGCTCTCTACAAGACTAGAGAAGTCCTCTCTGGATGAAGATACTTTTTCTCACTCATAAATTACACAGGAATAGATCTAATTCACATGAGGCAACCTCAGAAGAGAACAAAAGACAGAAGAGTGTAACAAAAGCAAGGAGATTTCATGTGCTTTACACAGTAGTCTCTTGGGAGTATTTTCAGTCCTTAGTCTCAGTTTATTTCTGCATCTGGAATGCCTAAATTTTCCGACAAGTAAGTAGTACTACCTAGAAAAAAAATCCATATCTTTTAGTGTTTTCTCCTAAAAATACTCATTTATCACTAAATGTAATGGTAAACTTTATAACCTGTTGTGTTTCCAAGGTCATCCCTGCTAACATAAAGTCCAGGAAAACAGCCAAATGCAATTTGGACAATATTAACTAAACTATTTTGAAAAAAAAGATTTTATGTTGAAATTTGAGTTAATTAGATATTCTTAGAGGGTTTTTTGTTCTTTAAAATACTATTTTCTCAGGATGTGACATTAGGTGAAGCTGGATCTATGGGCTGAAATTTGTCAGTTTTAATGTACTGATGAGCAAATTCTGATCCATCTGCTTTCCATCTCACTAGTTGCATTTTCAAAGTTGGGATGACATAGGCTGTTCCACTGTAGGTGCTATACCTTGCTTTCTGGCTAGAAATTAATTTTGGTTATGAACTGTTATGGCTTCTAGAGAAAATTTGACTTGGGATCTTCTCAATAGCTGGAGCAAAAGCAGCTCTCACTCAGGAAATTAAAGAAAAAAACTGCAGTGGAACACTGCCAAAAAGTTTATATGGTGAAATTTTTGGTAGGAAAGCCAGACCTAAGGCCAAAATGAGTTGTCAAATTTTGATGTTACCAAGTACTCAGGTTCTGTTAGGTAGCAGAAATAAAAAAAAGCATTACAAATGACTATAAGTGGATTTTTTTGAAAAGCAATTTATTCTTTCCGTTTTAGTCATAAATTTACACCTACAGCTATTTTGTGTCTTTGCAATGGAAATACTATGAGTCTTATTGCATAAAAACACCTAATTTGAAATGCATCTAAATATAAAAAAAAAAAATTTAGGAAATGAAAAAAGAAGGTACAGTAATGTGAAAGGAAATTAGAATGCATTTGTTTACAGAAAAGCCCCAATGGCTTCATTTTACATAATCATGTTTTATAATTCTTTCCCATTTTTAAGTCTCCAATTGTGACAATGCACAGGATAACAAACACCTCCAGTTGCTTCTTTTCTTGTGAATTTTAATTAAGGTGAGTATTAAGTATTCCTCTGTCAATATTAATGTAATATGAACATACTTGAGAACTCTTCATTTCCCTTCTGAGGCTGTCATTGCTCCTTTTGTCTTCTTCTCGATTGGGCAAATTCCGTGACCCCAAATCTTGAACTCAAAACACAGACCTGGATTCAATATCTTCATTCACCCCTCTCCTCAGTCCCTTCCTTATTTCATGCATTTTCACCTCATAATGGCTAATTCAAATGCAACTCCCCTTTCAGTCAGTGTCAGTGACAAAAACTACCACCACTATAAGGACTTGTTTTTACTTCAAGGAAATGTAAATGTGGTCATTAGCTCGGTATATAATATAAACCAGGGCAGACAGTAGAAGGGGGAAACATGACTGTCCTGCTGTTTGCCAGAGCACACAATAAAGCTAAGATTCCTTTTCGTGTGCTCCATGGAATGAGAAAAAACAAAAGATTAGGATTCTTGGAGGACTGCTTGTTGCCGCTATCTTTTCCCTCTTAAGGAGAGAAAGAAATTGTCTGTTTGGTACCCAAAGCCCAAAAAAGTGGACTTTACAACATGACCCCTATAAAACCTAAATGTAGGCAACATGACAAACCTCTGATTGATCTCAGTCTCTGACTGAGCTGGGAGATATCTAATGTTCTTAAATTGCACATGTACTCTTGCTAATAGATTTGCTCCTTCTATTACAATTATTTCTTTACAACATTTGTTTAGAACGACACAGTGAAAAAAAGGTTTTGATTACTCTTTTGGAACAACTTTTACACATGGCTTATCAAACTAAAATAAAACTAGTATAAACAACTTTTTAAAATGTCATTGAAATGTCTTAGATAAATACAGTGATAGTGTAGACTTCAGGAATTTCAAAAAGATCCAGTCATTCCAAGGCCATCTTCTCAATACGACATGATGCATGATATTTCTGAAGCAGTAGAAAAAAAGGAAAGTATTGCCCGAGGAAGTAAAACTGAGTCACTTTTCACACAGGTATGCTATTTCATGACTGTCAGGTGGAAACTCTTCAGGATTAATGCTTTATAATTCTCATATGGCTAATGCTTTAGAACTTCAAAGTGTAGTAGAACATTTCAAATTTTCTTCAGCCCATGAGGAAAAACCTTTTCATTGAAAGCTGCTGTCAAGTGAAATCTTGAATTTAATACCATACAACTGTTACACATTTTATGAAGATTAAAATTATGCACAATGTGTACAGTTATCTTGGTAATGTGAGTTGGTTTTGGTAGAATAAACTGTCTTGTCTTAGATTAGAAAATTAAAAAATGTTACTCCTCACATCTTTTAGCATTTAATGAGAAAGCTTTACTAAGCTATTCTTAGTATTAAAATCAGTATTTCCTTATGTATGTCTTCTTTTACCAATAAACAGAAAAATATAATTGCTTAAAAAGATAATTAATCTGAGAGTATTATGTAGAAAACTACATTAAAATCAATATATGTTTTTTTGCAGAAGAGACTTAAGCAGTTTAAATTTGAAGTCTAATAGTGGCAAGTCATGAATATAGAATTTGCCTGTCTTAAAAATAATCTGTTTGCTATAAAACCATCCCTAGTTATCTAATACTTCAAGACACAGCACATTACCACCCTCTCTGAATCTGTGTGAAGCTGGCTCCCTTTGGCAACTAAAAGAGCTCTTTGAACCATAGAACAGATGTAATGAAAATTGGTTCCATTAAATGCATCTGGCAAATTACAAACTGAAAAATTAATGCACCATACCAAGACTCTGGGGGCATCAAGGTGTGGTTGCCGGATGCTAACAGTTTTTCTTGCTCCTCTTTTACTTCAAAATAGAAAATACAGTATCTTATAAATGTGCACTAAACCAGGAACTGAAACTGTAACAACAACATAAATATCAAAAGTAGGCCAATAAAAACAATGAGATTGGAAGAAACCTCTACAGCTACCCTCCAAATGTGCGTGACACAGCATGGAAAATACTAGGGACATATAATCTTACATGGGCAATGCAATAGAAGAAAACTTAATGAAGAACTAGTAATTCAAACATGCAACTTCTAGCTCTAAATTCTCCCTAAGCTGACAAAAGTAATTTTGCTCTTTTCCTCCTTTTCTAAATGTCTGTGGCTGGGTGCAATAGGGACAACAGGTTTGTTTGAACAGAATAGACTATCCTGCCTTTGTTCAAAACCTGAATGAGCATAAAGGAGAGGATGGGTGTTCTCAGTTATTGCTTTTTTTTGCAAAATACTTGAAATTAATACTGCTTTAAGAATAGAAAAACATTCAGGCACCCAAATTTTTTTCCTTTGAGTGTGAATATGTCAAGTAGACTTATGCAAGAAGCCTGAGAAGCAAGTGGTGCAGTGATTACAAGAGAGGGGACTACTGAAAGGAAAAATTCCATTACATATGTCATACACACATGGCAGAAAAGATCCACAAAATAGGTTTTGTTGTAGTCTGAACCATCTGGAAGTCTACCAGCACTGATATTTCTTGATGATTCCAGCCTGCTTCAGGATTATTGCTGAATTTCAAGACTTTTTAAAATGCAATTAAGTTTAAATATTTTTACATAATACCTTACTGCCGTTGGCAGATCTGCGTGTCTACATTTGTCAGATACTGCTTTATTGTAGGAGCATGATAAGGTGTAAAAAATGCCTCCAAAATTAATGGTTAGTAAAAACAAAGGCCAAAGGAACTAAATTGCTAGGTCACTTTCAAAAATTAGTACATGAAATCCCGTTGGTAAAACAATGAATTTAGGTGCAATCAGATAGAAATACCCCTTACCCAGAAGTACACTAAGAATGCACATAGTCTGTGGACTTCTGCAGACCATTTGATTTCCTGATTTCCTGGTGAGTTTTGTTCTTCAGTGTGTGTGTGAATGCAGGTACTTATTTGCTAGTGTTCATAAACTGGTACTTTTATTTCAGAGAATTTTCAGTGTGCCACTGGTTTGCTTGATGATTTTTGTCTTTTCAAATAAAGCATGCTGCTTTACAAATGATTCATTCTGCCATGCCAAGGAATTACCTAGCCTCAGAGTATGGCAAAATAAATATTTTTGTAAATAATCCAACTGTTTCTGGGGTTTTTTTGTTTGTTGTTTATTTTTATTTTCACTCCCTTTCTTGATTCTTAATGCAATTGTTTATGGTTTTTCTAACTCTGACATTATTACTTACAATTCATATTTTTTTAGGCTGCCTCATGTTTTTTCTTACAGAGTCACAAAGCCTTTTAAAAACCAATGTATATCTACTGTTGCAAATGGCCATCTGGTCAAACAATCTGAATTCACTGCCTTGCTAAATGGTGAAGCTTATTCCTTTAAGTGATGAATTTTTGGAATATAATACCCCATAATATGCTAAACATTTCCCCCTGGAGGCCATCATACCCAGTTTCAGTCATAAGGAATTGCAGGTATTAATCAAAATTAGATACTTTGTCAGGCAAAGTTGCTGAAGTACAGATAGATAAGACATATATGGCTCAGTAGATGGAGACACTTAAAAGCTACAAGCATTTAGTTTAGTGTGAAGCTTAACCTGTGGTTAAGTCAAATTGATACATTAAGTACAAAAGGTGAAAGAAGTTTGGCAAACTAATTTTTGTGTCTTCAAAAGCAGACTATGAGGCTATTATCTGAATGAATTAGAAGTGAACATGCACTTTAGTAAAAGAGGGAAATGAGCAAAATGGATTCAAGCTGAAGGATTTCTTAAGTGGCTGTATTCCAAACTAGAGAGCCCTTACTCTCAGTCTGTAACCTCAAATAAAAAATGGACACAGACTAAATTTCTGGCAATTGAATCAGGAGGGCATATCCAGCAAACATCTCCACAAACATGAGGACAGAAGACTCCCCAAATTACTATTCAGACAATTAGATTAATTGCAGTTTTATCTATCTTATCTGTCTGATTTGCAAAAAACATTTCAATTGCATTGTTCATTTGGATCACTGTAAATTAATGCACTATACATTTTGAATTTTGATTCAAGGGTAATGGAAGTTATCCAAGGTTATCATAAACTTAAACCCCAAAGCTATAGTACTCTTTTGCAATGGCCTGGATCCCAAATATTCATCCCAAACTTATCAGACGACATGGAAGCAGCATAAAGCTGTTTGCAATATGTGTGCAAGGAAGGATGTACCCACAATCTAACTCAACAATACTAAATAAAGAGTACTGAGCAAAGAATATTCATTCATATAAATGAAGTAAATGTCTATAAATATGGGAACTCCAATAGAAGGTGCCAACTTTGCCCTTGATGCCTTATGCCATCAAGATAACAGAATGACTGGAGCTGGAAGGGACATCTGAAGGTCACCTTGGCCTAGTCCCTGGCTGAAGAAAAGGCATGAGAGTCCTTTGCACATAGAGACTACAGACATCATTCAAATAAACTCATAATAAACTGCGACTTGAGAAGGGGGATGCATGAAAGAGAATGTGGTTCATAAATAGTACTGAAATAGTGTTTTTAGTAGAGATTCTTAAAAGAACAGCTTTCATTGAATGACAATTGAGGTTATATTACTTAATGAAATCAAAACTCTCTGTGCCTTTTATTCAGTCTGAATGGGGTTGATAACAGACAATACATAGTAAATTAAACTTCTTGAGAATGCTCCCTGGGGTTTCTTATTTGAAAAGGTAAGGAAATTAAAATTTACTTAATTAATTAAAAGGGAATGAGTATTCAAAAATGCCCGAGACAAACGTGCAGCATTTGTTGGAAAGCATAAACTCACTCTATATTTGCAGCATAGCTGTTTTTTTTCTGCTAACTTTTCAGACTTCCAGCAAAAAAATAACCTCTGTTCATAATTAAAAAGCTATACATCTTAAAAAACATAGATCTGTGTTTCTAGAGAAAGCTACGACTCTAGCTTTTTGTTGCACGTCTGATTTTTGATACACTTATGGTCAATACTTGCATTCTTTCATAAGTATCAAATCAGATGAAAAGAAATCGTTCATTTGCGTTCTCTTAAGCTCTGTCTCTGACTGCAAAAAAAAAAAAAAAAGAAATTTCCACATAGTTTTTAGAGACTGATCTAATTCGTTCCTCTAATACTACCCAAAATTACTTCACTGGTAACAGTAAAAGGTTTAAGCAAATTCTTCTAAAATAATTCATGCATACTTGAGAATTTTACTAAGAATCTAAAATTATGTGACTCCCTCAACTCCCATATTTTTAAAAACATTAACTTGACAATTAACTAACTTCTTCACAATTTGCTTAAATTATGAAATCATAATGTCATTTGATACGTTTAGAAAAATCCAGTCCATATTATTTCCTGATTCCTAAGTGAAAAAGAACACTGTAGAAAGTGGATTCAACAATTCTTCTGTAAAATAATTTAGACAATCAAAATGTTTTCTGCTATGAAGTAAATTTAAAATAACCAGTACGTTTATTTATGTTTTGAATGGATGGAAATTAAAGTCGTATACAAGCAGGCACAAGAATATAGGAGAACACTTTAGAAACCATGCAGAACTGTTCCAGAAAACTGTAGAGAGCAGGGACATAAAACAAAACTAAAATAGATCAAAAGTAAGAAAAAATCCCACTGCTTTTAGCAACAGAAAATTTATTCTTTGGTTCAGAAGGACACTGCAGCCTTTCTCAGTTGTTTAAGCCACTAATTACTTTGAAGAAATAATAATGCAGTAGCAATGCTAAAATTTTCTAAGATGTAATACCAAAAGGGAACAAAGTACATATTTTCTGGTGGTTCTATAATGGTTTATAAATAAGCCTCTCCTTCTCAAAAATCAATAGAAGTACGAAATTCTAAAATACATCCACTGTCACTAAATCTGCACACTTTTTTTTGAGCAGAAGACATTGACATTCTCTTTACAGAATCAATAGGCCAACTGATAACTGATGAGGAATTAATGATCTTGTAATAAAAATGTCAAGAACCACTGTCTATTTACAGATGTATGTACATATAAGTATAGTAAGATAGTAAGAATGCTGAATTTTTAGGAGTTTGTTCCTATATTTACTTATTTAGTTCCTATATTTAGTTATTTATTTTAATGCCATTAATATATATTTATGCATGCAAAATTTAAAGGGATGATGAAATAAACTCAATGGAGTACCGCTACTGGTACAAACACACCAAATGTAGGTTATAAAAAAGTCCAATTTCATTTTCTTTCTTTCTAGTAAACCTAATCAACCTAACAATTCTACTCTTCATCTTCATGTCACTCAATGAACATGAGTGCTGGGGGTTAAGATACAGGGGAAGAAAGGTAAAATCATATTAGCACTGTTGTTTGCTAAGCACCACCTAGGCATTGCATGAGGCAGTAAATACTTCCTTCAAGGCCATTCCTTACATTTCTTACAGGTTTCATCTTAACAAAATGAATCATTCAACTCTTGGTACTGAAAATAAAAAAAATCATGAACTGCAACTGCTGTGATTTGTATTGCATCATCTTTCACCATTACTTTTTGTACTGGATCATCTTTCTGCCATTACAATGGGAACTAGGAATTAATACGGAACTTATGCAGAAACTACTCTGCCTGGGTGTTGGGAATTTCTGTGCAGGTAGAGTGCAAGCCCATTTTCGAGAAACAAAATCAAAGTCTACTCCTTGGGCAGAGAGAAAAGATAGATTATTTCCTCTCAAGCTAGAGATCACATGTAGAGCTGCCTTACATCTGTCTCAGCAGACAAAAAGCAGTTCTTCTCTTAAGGGGACAGTGGGAATATATGCAAAGCAGTGGATAATGTGTTTTCTTTTAAGCCAGTCCCTTGACTTTACCACTACTGAAATTCCAAATAAAAGTGCTGATATATCTGTCGGAGATTGGAGAGATTTACATTGAGCAGTTTTATTTTACATTGCTCCATTTCCTTTCTTTCATTCCATAAACCAACTTGAGGGCCAGAATTATTTCAGTAAGGTTAAAGAACTCAAATGATATAAATAAAAAATAACTGATTAATGGATTACTGTGATCTTTCTTCACTTCAGATAACACTTCTGTGCTAAATCAGAGCACATTACTGAAAATTATGATGGCCCATCAATTCCAGTTGTCACCTTGCTTCAGGCAGTGACCTTTAACTGGTATCTCCTAAGAGAAAAGCCTAACATGTACCTATACTGCTGTACCATGATAATGGAACAGGCTCCAGAGGCAATTATTTCATATCCTGAAGCAAAATGATCAATATATTTCCCATTACTTTCTTAAAAACAATCTTACATAAATCTAAATATTTATATTTAATTCTTGCTGAACTACTTCTGCTTTTAACTCATAGATGGGGGCAGAAGCCTATTACTACATGCTTACCACTAAAAATTTCCTCAGATATTTAATTTATCAGTTTTTTCTTCTTTTCAGTACTACAGGTCAGTTAGAAAAATTATTGATATATTCAAATTCTAATGATGTGGTCATTCATTTTGCATTCTTAGTAATGATTCTGGTATTGGTCAAAAGAAATAAATTTTCTGTGAGTATATAATTTTTAGGAAAAAAGCCACAAAGTAACTAGAAAAGACAGTTCAGTATTTTAATTAAAAGCAATACAAGCGAATACAGGGAAAAAAATATTTTTTTAAAGTGGTATGTTTTCCAATGGTAGCATTTCTACTTTTGAAAGTTTTTACTGAAAATTTCTAGTTTTGTTTAAATAACTAATTGACTATTGCTTGACAAGAATTCTGCCCACAATAACAGACAGTGCTATTGAAAATTTTCCCTTCTTTTTCCTTATTTTTTTCTTATAACATTATTTGGAGTTCATATGCAAAAAACAAGTATAATGCTTACTTTTAAAAAAAATACCTATGCTTTTATGACTATTCTTTGTTTTTTGAAAGCTACCATTTTAAATAGGATTGCATTGCAATGTAGAGTAATTACGTTTTAATCATTGGCAGCCTTCTGAAATATACGAACAGTAGGATAGCAATAAAGAAGCTTTCACTTCATGAACAGTAATGCAATTATTAATGAATTGAACTGATTTACAGAAATGTAATACATTAACAAACACACATGAGAGCTACTAAGGAAAAGAGAAGCTTTTTAAAAGGAATATTAGATGACAGAAGACAAGTTGGACAGATAATGACCACAAGAAATCACCTTGAATCAAATGACAGAAAATAAAGTGAGTGATTTAGAATTCAGGGAGAAGATTTATGACAATGTTGGGATATAGTATCTGAATAGAGAACAGGAAAATCAAGAGTGAAGGGGAAAGAAAGCTCTCATTAGGCATAGCATTTCTACCTTCCCCATTTGTAAATAGTATCTTTAAATGATGCTTTATAATCAAATTTGTTAAGGATCTAGCAGAAAGACTAGATTCAGCAGCCTCCAGAGGAAAAGCAGCCTGACAATAAGGAGAAAGGAGAGGAAATTCAAATGAAATATTGATTACCACATATTAAAAAGAATGTAGAAAAGAGTAAAATAATTTCATTCACGTCCACAAAATTGGCACCTGGTATGAAAAAATGGACAATGGGAAAACACTTTTTCCTTAGAGGAATAAACAAAATTGCTGCATTAAAGAAGCTCTTTAGTAATTTCTATGCTTATCTTTCTATTAGAGGAGTGGGATGGTAAACAAGTAGATGCAGAGAAGTAGGAGGAAGAATATCTTGGGCAAAGCATCCAAACTTAAGTTAATATGACATTTGAGGTTAATTAAGGTTAAAGAACAATGGCACATTGCCACGAGCAATTTTAATCTTTTTGTGTCTATCACCCACCAGACTGCAGAACAGTAATAGACTTAGCAAGGGTCTGAATCTAAGATACACTTCTGTGAAATTCAGAAGTAACCAAAGCAGCCTCATGTGCTCCGGTAGAGTTAAGATCACAAGGATGTGGACCAGAGTAAGGGTTTTACAGGAAGCCAAGAACCCTTGGCAGGTGGGAAATTTGCGTGTTAGGAAGTACATTTCTAAATTCCTATGGTTCACAGAAAATTCACAGCATAACTATATTTAACAAGAAAGTGTAGTATTCATATAAAGAAAAATACATTCAAAGTTTTCAGCATCTTTACTTGAACCTGAAAATGCAACAAATTAACCAATAAGCTAAAAACATTACTAGAAAAATCCCCTAGTTTTTGTAACTATGGTCCTAATTAAAATAGATGATTAAAACAAGCTGTAGATCTGTTGCTTTATTACACCTTGTTTCAGGCACAAAATGTTTTCCTTCATCAAACAAAAGAAACATTAGGAAGCAAAACGGGAAAAAAATGACCCCAAAAAGTGACAGGGAGCAACTGCAGACCACTGCCAGTGTCACACTTCTGTTCCCAAAAGGCAAACAATGTTTACTTGGTTGGTCTAATAGACAGAATCACTAACTATGCACACGTGCACAAAGGGAGAGGAGGAAGTCAGTCACACAGAACATAAAAATCCATTGGGACACAAGGTCACATCAAGTGGTGTAACAAAAAAAAGCAAAACCAAAAACAAACAAACAAAACCACAAAATCATTCCAATCAAGTTGTTTTGAAGTGAAATAGCTTGTGCCCTAGTGGAGCCTGGTCAGTTTCACAACAGCGGTTAAGTCACTAATTCAATAAAAATTATATTTCCAAATTGTTTTTTCTTCCTCACTGCTGCTACTCAATGATTATTCTCTGCTGTTGAACAAACATGGCAATGGACCAAAATAAATGTAAATACCACTCACTACTGTCCTCATATATATTAAACATTTGTATATGTTAACATGGAACTGGAAGGATGTATTACATTACATTTCTTGATTTTCATTTATCTAAAATATTCTTCCCTCATTTATTCCTGCATTGCTTTAAAAATTACGTAATACTATTGTACTGATAAACACACATTTTCCATGTAGTCACAGAAAGATAAAATGCAAGGCAAGAAGTCAAATTTGACACAAAATTTAACTGTAGTCTTGTAAGAACAAAGTACTAAAATGAATAAAAACCCCCTCCTCCTAGAACAAATTATGTGGAGTGACATTTAGGCACAAGGCAAGTCTGAGAAATAAAGAATTTCTATAAATATGACTCATAGAACATTAAGAGTAACAACAGAAGGAATTCTGTTTTTATATATTCTGTGTATATTTGTATAGATTACTACAGAAAAAAATAAAGAAATGAATAATTTTAAGTCCCTTTATTTTTGTCTCTGTTCTTTATTTGTAAACATTCCTGGATTCCACTTGGCACAAAACCAGGAATTCTCTTGAATATATTTTCTACATATATCTAATATATGTGCATGCGTATGGGTGTGTGATTTGTCATAGCCTGAGGAAGAACAAGGAAGGTGCAGCTGTTCAAAGTGGTGGATTTGATGGGAAAAGCCGGAAGTATGCTGACCAGTCTATGGTCCTTCAAGGCACAGAATGAGACAGATAAAATATTGTGTTGTTAGTTTAGTTATGTTTAGTGGAAGCCAGAACAACAGCAAGACACTCTCACCAACAGACTATCATCACAATCTAAAAAAAATTCATGCCAAAAACAAGTGCAAGGACATTAAGTTATGTAAATTACTGTAATTAGAAGCCATGGGATACTTAAATCCAATACAAATAGGAGACAGGAAAGGAAGACAGAATTCTGGTAAACTGCCTTTAAGCAAGAAGAGCAGTTGAAACTTGTTGGTAGATGAGCAACCAGTGACAATCATTAGAGCATTTCACTCCTACTGCAAGTTAGCGTGGCCCAGGAGATGCTACTCCTCACATGGAGGGCTGGGGGTTTTCTTTATGGAAGGGACACTGCTGCTCTCTGCACTGGGGCTACCAATTCTTTTACTTGTTATTAGCAGCGGGGTCTGTGTTTCTTTCTTCTCTGATGCCTGCGTGATACGCAGAGAACAGAAAAATGCTCATACTATTACAAAACTGGATTGTTCTTTGCATCTAAAAAAAGTCTTGGAAATCTTTAATCGCCTGATTAATTTAGCAACTTATTCTTCTTGCTCTCTTTATTTCCTGGTAAGTCAGGGAGGTACAGATTGTTTCTAGGTGCCTGTGCACAAGCTAAAAAGACTGATTATAATAAAACAGTGCTTTAGGATTTAAATAAATATTATAGAAAATATTTAGGCTTAGTTAGAAAAACAATATAAAATTAATAGTGTTTTAAAAGTGCATCTATTTTGAGATACAATTTTAGGAGGTGTATCATTCAACAGAAATTGCATAACCATTATTTTGGACACAGAGTTGAAGGTCTAAATGCTGAAAGGAACTGGCAATTTCATTCCTGTACAAAAGAACTTTCTGCCACCATTAGAGCTGAAATTCTCAATACAAACACACTTTCTTGAATAACACACATCCCCTGGATTTTTAAAATTCTTCCCGTTTTCCTATCAATCAAAAGGCTTTGAGAGAGAAGCCTGTTACTAATCACCTTGATGAACAGCTATGAATATCTCTGATGAAGACCAGATAAACCTTGACAGAAGGATCCTTCTGTAGATAAGAACATTCCTACCATTCTCTTCTGTGGGAAGAATGTGTCTAATGACTAGGTTGGGAAACCCAAATTTTCATGCATATCACAAAAACTCTGACCTCTGAGATGATACGTATGAAGTTTAAAACTAGATCACACACAGCGTGGTGGCAAAACTGTTTTAAATTTAAATTTCAAACAGGTTACAAGAACTGTGTTGTCATATCAGTGGAAAAATTCAGGAAGTTACTTAAGAATGGATAAACTGTCTGGCACATCTTGTATGGCAACCAACAATGTGCAGATTTAATGAGATGAAAGATTTGAAAGGGTTATTTGCAAACTGTCTAATAATAAGTAATTTTAGATGTCTCAAGGCCAGTCATAGGGAGAATGCAGTTTATAGTTTTATAATCTTTGTGACATGGTGCCCTCCAGCAAGCACAGAATGGGTCCTATTTCAGTTGTTTTAAAAGACCTGCATGTATCAGAATAAAGTTGGTCTCAGCATGTTAAAACAGCATGAAATACATTCCCTTGCAAATTGTTTACAGAAAAAATGTGTTTATGGAAATGTATCACTGATTAAAATTACCAAAGGTAAAAGACTCTCTCTGAGTCTTTTAATTGTATTTTTTCCTAGAGAGTGGCTGGTAAGGATGCTATTCTAAACTCCCACTATGAAAAAAATATTCTTTTTCTTTGAACTACTCTTTTCCCTAACTATTTTGAAAATTTCAGTTTTTGAAAAGCCAACAGCTCCCTTGAACAAAATCTAATTCTACTCCGGGAATTTTGGTCTCATTAACAGGCACAGATCTTTTGTATCTTGAAAACAGAGCCTGTCAGAATTATTTATTGAAAAATATCTTTGCAAAACACCTAATTTGATTCTGAATATGATTGTTTGTGCTTAAGCCTGAAGAGAGAAACTCAAGTAGTGGGTTTGAACAGGCCAGAATTTAAGGAAAAGTCATAAAGAAAGTAAATTGAGACCTCAAATATATTCCTATTCTAGTTAGTCAAAAAGTTGTCAGTTACATTAAAAAAGTGTCTGTTTGAAATGAGAATTTTTCACAGAAAGTGAAATACCTTAATTTATAAATTTCTTCTTTTCTTAATTTAAGCAGTCATAAATAGAAAGTAGATCAACTAATACAACTACTCAGAAGTTCAAAGATTCAGATTAGAATTTTGTAATGGATTAAAATAGTGTTACTTTTCTGGATTTCATCTGGGAACTGAAACACAGGATTATTTACTGTATGTTACACAATCTATGTGGTTTTTTATGCTTTAATTTACAGTGTTATCAAAGCAATAGCAAAAGTAGGCTTTGCAACATGTTCTCCTTAGAGTTTAGCTGAAAACAAGGCAAGTCATGAAAAGGGGATTTGTGTCCTGTGTCACAATGCGATAACATTGCAAATTGTTTTTGTATTTTGCATCCATTCTCCAGTTCAGTCATATCACAGAAGAGACATATGAAACACCTTTCTGCAAAAACCTTCTAGGTAAAAACAGTATAAAAAACATTAAGAAAATTACTTGTATTGAACTGACTGAACTATGATCTTTTGCCATTAGAAATATTTCACAGAATCACAGAATTTTCAAGACTGGAAGAGACCTATAAGATCATCTAGTCCAGCCGATGTTCTAACTGTTCAGCTAGATCATGGCAGCAAGTGCCACATCCAGTCTTTTTTTAAATTCTTCAAGGGATGATGCCTCTACCACCTCACTGGGTAAATGATTCCAGTTTCTGACCACTCTTTCTGTGAAGTATTTCCTTCTTACTTCTAACTTACATCTAGCTTGACGCAATTTGAGACTGTGTCCTCTTGTTCTATCCGTTGTCGCCCGGAGAAAGAGGCCGACCCCCAGCTCACTACAGCCACCCTTCAGGAAGTTGTAGAGAGAGTTGTTTCATATTTTCAAATTAAAGTCCTACTTTCCTCAAAATAAACATTCTTTACTCCATTGGACTTCACCCAGATATTAAAACTTTGGAAAGATCTGTTTGAAATTATTTCCACTTAGTTTTCAGTTGGGAAAAAATAGCTATAAAATTTATTTTCTCAACAGTATGCACAGACTGTCTTCTAAAGCTGTTTGTATTCTTCACACTTGCTTTTCTTAACTGTCTGAATCTTCTGTGGAGAACAGGACTGGGTATGGGAGGTTATACAATAGGATTGTTAAAGGGAATAAAGTTTCTGTTCAAATGTAAAAAATATAAATAAATAATGCTGCCAGTCAGAATTCTTTAGCATCTTCTGACACACATAGAATCTCTCATCTGAATTTGGAGGAGCAGCATTATTGCAAACTGAAGCTAATTGATACATCTTACATTCTCAGTACTAAGACATTTACAAGTAAACTACTAAATATACAAGATTACAAGTTCGCTGAATCAGAAGAACCTCAGCTTTTGGTATGATTAAGTTTTAATTGTATTTTTCCTTAGGGATCACTACTAGCTAATAAGCTCATGAAAATAGGACTTTAAATAGCGGGAGTAGTAAAAATCACTCCATGCACCATATTTTGATATGCTTGGCTGCCTAAAGCATCCTATTGCCTGCAGTTTCAACAATTCAGTTTTCAACAAAAAATCTATTAAAAACACCTCAAGATTTTTTTTGTTTTTTAAAGGACAGCTGGCTCAGTCCATTATGTACCACTTGTGAATCTCAGAGATGCTAGTACCAGTTCTTACTTTTACTGTGGTTTATTTGTTAGAAACACTTTGTGACTTACAAATTCTGAATCACACACTTCTCAAATTTAATTATAATCTCACTCTGATAACAGTGATTGCAGTGATAGCAGTGAATAGGGATTGCAGCCATAAGCATTTACAGTAACTTCTAACCTTATAAATACTCTTCTGCTTCATTTTTTTGGGACTATTTGGTCTTTCTGCTAATGAGTACAAATTTGTTCCCACCCTTTCCTTAGCCATGTCAGCCAACTGAACTGTAGAATGTGTTTCTTCCAGAATAATGAGCAAGGGGAGCTCCTGTAAGTATACCCATCTACAAAGTGTGTCAGATCAAAGATGGAGGCATCATTCTTCAAGCAAAAAAAGTGTAACATAGGCAAAATCCAAATCTGTGGCATAAATCAGCATGACTGAAACAAAGTTAACTCCTCTCTCTTAAGAATTTGCTTTTTTTTTGCTATTTCTAGCAAAAAAATAACTAACTAACTCCATTTCTAAATGGAGTTAGTTAAAAACCTGTCAACTAAAATAGGCAGATTCTATACTGTACTGCTTGATAGTTAATTATATTATAAACTGCCATTAAAACTGATTTGAGAGTATTCATTTATTCCTTCTACATACCCTAATTAATGTCTCCTTTGCTAAATCAACTCGGGCTTCATTCATTTCTAAGGTTTACTTTGCATGGTGAGGAAAAAAACATTACGTCATAACTTAAGATGTTATAACTACATTCCTGTAGCTACATTTTCGCACTGAAAACATTCAGAAATCTTGCACATACAATCATGTAAAAAGAATAAATATTTTTTCAGTATCTACAAAAAAAATCTATTACATGGAGGAACATGGCACTAATAAATTAATGGCAACTTCAAATTCATCAGACTTGAATAACAAGATAACAATACGACTCTAATTAATTAATTGACAATAGAGTTCTTTACCCTTACGAAAATTCAGTTCTATCAGAAAATTGACACTGGCCTTGGGATGCAGAGGAATGGCTTATGGAATACTGGTGCTAGGGATTCATGAAGCAGAGAAAAGCATGAAGTGGTAATATATTGAGCTTCAGAATTAACAAAATTCCATGGACTTGCAGGCCCCAAGGCACTGTAACAGGTGCAACAATTATGTATGGCACAACTTGAGGGACATACTAGCCACTCATCTGTGAGCTCAGCAGTTTTGACGAGAGAATGAACTGTTAATTAACAAATATTAAGATCCCAACTTGTCAAGCAAAATTAAACTCCAGGGAAGAAGCATGACTGCCTATGAGAAGCTAAGCTATCAAAACTAAACCAGGTCAGAACTAGTGAATGACTCATGGAAACAGTGAAAAGAATTATTTCTACTGTTTAATTTTTGGTGGCTCAAAATACACCATGAGCACTCAATTAATCTTTTTCTGTGAAGCCTCTGAGATACAAAAGGCCCATGGGTATGATGTTTTGTAAAAGGCTGGGGATCCACATTAGCTCTGAGCTTCCATATGAGGTGGCCTTCTTTCCCTTCTATCAAGACTTCACTGCACTTGACATCCTATTAATTCACTGTAATAGTAATTTGAAGGACAATTCTACAGCTTGAGAAAAATTAGCCTTTCTAAAGAACTTCCACATCCCAACTGCTGCCATGTGCAAAGACCAAGGGAACACTTCCTTAGCCTGAAGACAGAAAATGTGGTTTCCAAGAATTTGCCTACACAGGGCACATTTCCCTCCCTGTGAAGATCCGTGTGTTACAGTGTGTGGAGATGCACACACACAGGAAGATCCATACTCCTGGAGGAAGTTGCTGCACCATGTAACACTAAAGGGGAAACTTGGAAACAAGAAACCAAAGTTATTCAGCTGGCTTCCACTAATAGGAAGAATACTAAACCTTGAGAAGAAATATGTTCTTTTCAGCTTTCACTTCTAAAATCAGGGATTTGATAATTTCATTTTCTTAAAAAAACTCCTACTACCTGAAAAGTCTAGGAGCTCTGCAAGTTTCCTCAGTGAGGCAACTCTTTAATCTTTTCCTTTGGAATGAATACTGAAATAAAAATAAGGTTCAACAGACATTCTGCTCTATTTGATCTAGCCTGGATTTTCTTTTAGTTTGTAGTGAGATGGTTTTGGTTTTCCCATCTTTCAAGCTCAATATCAGAGCAAACTACTTTGGTTTTTTAAAAAAGCATATGCATGAAAGAGGCCGGGAGAAAAACCCCAAAACAACTATTAGAACACATGATGTAAAGCTAAGTCCATTGACTAATAATGAAGAAAAAGTCTCAGCTTGGGGTAAGCACCCAGCTGAAAAAAACTCATGATTTTTATGTGCTTCTACAATGAAATGAATTGCAACCGGCCTGCATCTCTGAAGTAAGTGTTCCTTCTCAAGATAATTCAGAGGATGGAAAAAGTACAAAATTGTGGGAAAGAAAATTGAATACACTGTTTTGTTCTGCTTTTTTTTTCTTTAATCAGTAAACCGGAAAAATTATTTTGCTATTAAAAAACCCTGTCATAAACTTGAATCATTGTTTCTGCTGCATTAATTGTGGATGTTGATTATTTGAAGTGTTAGTTCACAATCCAAATAAGAAATTGTATTCTTTTGTGGACTCTTCTCAATACTCAATGTAGAACTATATTAGGATGCGATAAATAGAAGTGGGTTTTTTTTACTAGATATCTGGCTTATTGATGTTCAGACATTAAATAACATAACAATATGTGGTCATATTTCCATTTTAAATAAGGACTGAAATTTGGAGAAAATTAAAAAAAAAAAAATTCACATACAAATGTCCCTCAGTCTTGTCTCTAAAATATGAAGGAATGTTTAACAGATCTTAGTAAAAATCCAAGTGGAAAAAACCACACCTATTGAAAATTTGCATTTGTTCCCACATGAAGGCAATGCAGAAAACCTTTGGGAAAGCTGAGATAACATCTAGCAGGCAAAAAACCAGGCACACACACACAATCTCTGCTATTAAATGCCAAATGCTGATGTATAGAAATTGCACATATTTTTCAAATTAGCTAAACTATGTAAAGACTGGAAAATCAATATTCCATTCATTGGCAAGTTAGGTCTTACATAAAACACTACAAAGGAGCTTCCTCATAATGCAGGGCAAATTATGTCACTAATAATCATCTGGAGGTGAAGTTGCTCTGTAATTTGGAGAACCAGTTCAGACATTTCGCCAACTCAGATCTAGGTCTCTCCACAGCAGGAAGGGACAATTCTGTCAAATTGTGTTAAATGAAATATGATTATTTGTCTAAAACTCTTGCTAATAGGGTAGAAATCCGTGTTGAAAAATCACTGCTTTTCTCTCTTTTTATATCCTGTGTACAATATCACCTGCAGGATCACTGAAATTCCAAAATTCTTAAATTCAGTTTTCACCTATGTGACTGGGGAGGCAGGGAATTGGAGTAAAATGGAAGAAGTATTACCAAATTATTTACTGAGCTACAGAAACATTCTCGTTCAAATTTCAAGCAAACCTTTAGATTCACATTCATTTCAAGAAAAGCCTTAAACTTTCCTTTATCCAAAATGTTTCAGACCAGCGCTTTTGGCTTTAGTCAGACATAAGGATTGCCAACTTGTTAAAAATTCTGTCTGATTTCAACTTGACTGCCTCAAAATGATCCCATGTTGCCTTTTATCTGAATGTTTATGTCTGAAATCAGCAACAGCAGAAACTCCATGTTATTTGAAGGAAATAGCTTTAGGTAAAATAGTAAGAAAACACATATGACTACATTTTAATTCTGTACTCTTTTAGACGCTTTCTGTACAACTCAGTCTTTGGAACAGGTTTCTGCTGTATGAATATAAATGTATTGTATTTCAGGACAGCAAAGTTCAACCTCCTCAGTTCTGAAGTTTGTCAAAATTGTTCTTAAAGCATGCTGATAAAAGTTCTATGTATTTCTGCTTCTGTGAGTCTTCCCTTCTCTTCTTGTGCAAGGTAAACAGAATGAAAAAAAAAAAAAAAAGTGGCACAGAAGAGGGATAGTGAATGGGAAAGGAAATGGGACAAAATGCCAGTTAATGCATAAGTTATCAGAAGCTACTGAAGAAAGATCTTATACCAATCCCTCCTCCCCTCCCAACACCAAACTATGATAGAGCCAAATAGAATAGATGTAATGAATTAATAGATCATTGCAGAACAGAGAAAATTTGAGATGGAAGAATTATGTCTTTATATTTTCCTGAGCAGCAAGTATGTGGCATGGAAAATAAGAACTCTTCTTCTTTCTGTTTTCTTTGTGTTCCAAAGAAGATTCAGTGAAACATGAGGAGAGGCTGGTCCTATGGAAAGGAAAACTGCACATGCAATCTGTCTGTTCACTGAAAACTTAGGGATAGAGATTTCCTGCTGCTGAGGAAGATGTCATCAATTCATAGGGGAAAAAAATATACAGTAGCTTTTTCATTTGTGCTAGATGAACACTGTCAGAAACTGAGCACATGAGCACAGAACAGATGAGCTTCTAGGCACCACTGAAGTGAGCAGGCTATAATACATATATATAATATACAGGTAGCAGTTCCTCTAGGTCAAAATACATTATACATATATATCTATATATACACACATATAGTGTTTGTGTGTAAAATAAACAAAAAATAAAGAGCTGTAGATATATAAAATAGAAATACAGTCATACTGCTTAATATACACATTGATGTCCTTGACTTAAAGTTTTACTTAGAGGTAGGTGTTGTGCATTTATATGAGCAAACTTCATTTGCTTATGGCTTTGTTCCTTCCCTTGCAGAACATTTTGCTCTCTGGTATCTCACAAAGTGCTTCTCTGACCTTGGCTACCCTCCTGTCATTTTAAAGCTTTAGTTTTCCTTAGCAGGGTAGCCACTTTCACAGCCTGTTCTTTTACCAGGCAGCTTCTAGTAGAAAAATGCAATCTAGACTCCAGCATGTCAATAATGGAGTCAGGGAGTGCCACAGCTTTAAATGCAGGAACACAATTTCAGCCGATTCAGGAGTAATTATGAGTCCACAAAGGGAAAGGGCATTTATTAGCTTTCAGTTGTGTGAGAATAGGAATGGAAAGCATTATGTAAATGATTTTCTATTCCTGTGAAAAAAAAAACATGTAAGGATTTGGAGTATTTTCCCTACACATTTTTTAATGTTTACATTTTCATTTTAATTGGGAAGCAACATGTGATATGGACAACACTGTCAAACTTTTGAAGGCCACCTTAGAAGTCAAGAACTCTTTTATTTTCTACTGAAAACCTTTTAATGTTGCATAGCATACATATTCATTTTTTGGAGACAGTTCAGAAAAAGAGAATTCTTATAGATTATTTTAGATGACGACTTTACGGTTTTCTTCTGGAAAAATAAACTTCTGAAGCTATGGCCAACAATGGAAGTCTGCACAGTTTTGTATTTGTAAGTCACATAGTCCAGGCTTAGGCTTTCCTAAATTGCATTTTTGAATTGATGTCATAAACGTACAATATTAATTCTGAAAGTACATACATCCATAGGAAGTTCAAAGTACTCATACAAAAATATTTTAAAATGCAAGTCTGTTTGGACAGCTTTTGTATTACACCTTATCTAAAAATAACTTCAGAATTAGACTAATAATACTCCTTAAATTATCTGGGGGCAATGGACTTTTGTTAACAGAGGAATAATTCCCAAAGAGCAACTACTGTACTGTTAGAACTTTTCCAGGCTTGCCAGTGTGACTCATCTGTCATATGAGTTTCCCCTTGCTACCCAACAAATGGTCTGAACTGAATTCAGGAGGGAACATCCAAGCTGTCAAGTCATACAGAACATATTTATGATCACCAAGAAAATAAACAGATAGATATATGCAAAAGGCTTTATATATTTTCCCAGTGAAAGCACAGTAATGTCAAAAACTTAAATATTAAAGGAATTTTTGTTCTTTGCATGTAAACCATGAGAAAAAAAAGTTTCACAATCTTTGAATTAAAACAGTAACATGGTGAGGAAAAGTAATTTTAGCACTTGCATCATATTTTTGATAAACCATGCATGACTTCTGACACCAGCAAAGGCGTTATTCTTGACCAGATTTGAGTCAGAAGCAAACAAGAATTTGTAGGGGTACTTAGCAATGAACGTATAAAAGCAAGGTCATCACACATACACACACACACACAAAAGACCATAAACAAAAGAACACAATCATTACAATTAAATAAAAGTTTCAAGATTTCCATTTAGTATTCGGGAATTCACATCAATGAAGCCTACACAAACAAGCATAGAGACTTGATTGAAGCTTAGTTATAAACTAAAATTTGACCTCATACTAATGTGCACGTCTGAAATCAAACTCTTGCATGTCTGTAATATGAAGCCATGGGTTATTGCAGATTTAGAAGACATCTGTGAAAACTGTTTTGAAGTACTGATTTAACTATCTTTATAACTACTGATATTAATAGTAATTTCTGTTATTTACATTATCTCCTAAAAGTTCAATGAATTCACCATTTGATACACTTTCATTAAGAATGAAGTAGTAAACACTAATTTAAAAATCAGCACTTTTCTAGGTTTCAATATCCTATTTATACCTCCTTTGTAGAAATAAAACATGGCACGAAGTGATGCTATGTACTTTGTATTCGTAAGAGATACAATTCAACTGAAATCAAATGAATTTCTATCTTAAGTGTCTTGGGAACTGAAAAGCACCATTTCTTTAAGGCTTACAAATATTAATCAGCCATATGACAAGAAAATACTAAACACACCACCTAGGTAAAGGGTACCCTCCTGAATACAGTAGAAACCCTAATTTTGTTGATGGAATTAAAATAAGCACAAGAAAAAGCCATGTGATGTACAAACAATAATGATATATTTGCCTTTAAAAACAGAAGCATAACATTGGTTAAAACAGAATAATGTTTTGAAGCAGCATGGTAAATCTGCTTTCTTATGATGTGCTTCTCAGGTTTTTAAACTGTTAGACTTGGGGATATCACAAACCTTGATTATACACAGATTACTAACTGCTTAATTGTAATATTTACAACCACCAGCCTTTCTGACATATATTATTATTAACCTGTGATATTCATGGCCACAGAACACTTTAGAAGAGCTGCAATCAAGATGAAAGCTAAGAATAACTTTCATGGTATATTACAGTCTCATACTGTACAAATCTGTTCATCCTATTCTACCTAGACAGCAGAAAATTAAGAAGTCTGGGACAGAAAAAAGGAAAAATTTAACTCCTTTAAGAGGCATTCTCACTGACTTGATGTTAATGGAAGATTTAGACCCGACTTCTACATCACTAAACAACTGATCACTTACTTCTACACTAATCAGTGAAGTGCAATGCAGTCTGTGCTGGATGAGGCAGTGACAATTCTCTCCCATTGTGACAGGTCCCTCTGTTCACTGACTCTAAGTTCAAGTATTTGCTTCTTTGGAAAAGTGAAAAATCTTTGCCACACTTCACAAAGAAGATAAAACAAAATCAAAGAAACAACTAAATTCCCCCATAGAACTATAACTGCTACTAACTACTATGGATTGGAATTTGACTGACATTTGTATCTGAGTTTAACTGGCAAACTTGGCAGACCTGCACATTACTTTGAATGTATATTACAAAATATTTTGAACTATCTGATTCTGGAAAGAGAGTGAGAAGTAGACTCTTAGATTATAAACATGGATCTAACTCAGTACTTTGCTTGATGTTTAAATCTGATCTGTAGGTCAGTATAAACATTAAAAAACAATATGTAAGATATATTTACCTGCTTTGAGAACTGTTGCTAGGGGAAAAAAAAACTCTACTCTGGAAATTTGGAGACTGCAAACTGATCTATGTAATGGAAAGATGCAGGTCTAAGCAAATTCTGCTACTGTAAAGGAAGTACCTATGCTTGGTACTTGGTCTGGCTAAAAAAGAGGTGACAAGACTTTATCAATACCTTTATTAGAAGTAGATTAAGAACACATTATCTTCTTTTGTTAAAGAAGGCACATAGTCATATCAACACCTCTATAGCACTGGCACACAGGTATAATCAATAGGAGAAGAAGAAAGATAATGCTGTAATCTTTACTTAAGATACATTAGTTCACACTACAATTACCAGCTGGCTACCAAGGCAGTGACTAGCATTGGTACTCCAACTGCCTTAAATTTCTGCACTTTCTACTATGACCCTTGCCCATGCCCTCCTCTATCCACACAGCAATAAAAGAGGCAGGCCATACTCCCAATTCTTAGTTTCTCTAAAAGGATGTATCTAAGGAGTTATAAAAGGTTTTGAAATGGACAGTGATGTGAGAGAGTTTTGAGTATATATACAAACATCTTAAAGAATAACAGTTCAGAAGAAAAATTTTAATTTTTAAATTTACACAATAACAATTCCAAGCAGAACCCCTTGCAATGAACCAGAAGAGTTCTATAAAGACTCAGTTAAGTAAGGAGTCAGGCATGAACTTCTCAAGGACTGTAAAATTTCTAGACACTTCAGGAAGTGCATAATATCTAGCAAAAGTGTGAAAGGAGCTCCAGGTGGCTGTATGGCAAATGTCAAATATGTGAAAATCCAGGGGAAGGCCTCTGTTTCTTCATGAATTGCAGCCAAGTGGACCTTTCATAGGAAAAAGAGAGTTAGTAATGATGTTGCCTTACACACTAGACATCTTTGAGAGGGGACTGGCAGCTCCTTGAATCTTTCAGCTTCTGATGAAAAAAGACTGTTCTTGTAAGGTCATGTCCTCATTACAACATTAATTTTTAGAGATTTCTTTCCAGAGACAAAGTGTGAAGTTTAAGAAAGAATAGAGGTAAGTTAACTTCCTTTAGTACATGAAAGTCAGAATTCTCTCTAGGTAAAAGCTTCAGATGGATCCTACCACTTGTCCTTATGGAAAACAGTGCAAAGGAATTAACTATAAGAGTTTGAATCTCAGCTGTCCTTGTTGCAGAGGAGAGATCATAAAGACTGTTTTCAGAGATAAATGCAGAAGACAGCATTCAAAAGATTCAAAAGGCTGTCACATCAGAAGATAAAGGACATGAATTGTTCGTCTTTGACAATAGGCCAACTATTAGTAGCCTAGTATGATTCGCAGGGATTTCTGATGTGAAAACTGAGTGATGGAGCATCCTGCAGAGCGTGAGTTGCAAAGCAATCTCCCTTGTGGAAGCAAGGGGGTTCCTGAACTTCAGTTTAAGCATTTAGATTCTTATAAATTCTTGTTCTTTTAAATAAGGATTCAGCATGAATTTTTTTTTTTTTTTTTGCAAGTCTGTATAAGATCGTTGTCATAAAACTCCTATTATTTCTTAAGGGACTTGGTTCTACAGTCTCCAAACACAGGTAAGATTATATCTGGTCTCAAGTGTGTATTGTGAAAACTGTCTGAGAAGATGGCATGTCCAGAGGTTGGACTGTGTAGCTCTGGGGTACACTATACAAAGCCTGTTTGACAGACGTACTAGGCTTCCACAGGCACTGCACTCTTGACTGGCAAACTGAAAACATGAAAAGCACTTAAAAAAGAAAACATAATGTTTGCTTCTATAAGAGCGGAGAGCATAGAGTTCTCCAGTGTATTTATACATTTATACATTTTTTAAATTGAAGACAGACTTTGTAGTGCTGATAGCATAGGTGCCAGGGTACACTTGACACTCACCTCTGTTATTAAACATTGGGATTCTGATTGCTTTGTCTGGTCAGGATTTATATCAGAAGAGCTATAGCCCATATAGATGTAATCTAAGAGAAATTATAGCTCTTGTTAGGAACATAACAGAAGATCTTGGGGTAGAGAGTGTGGCTGAACAGAGATCTGTTGGGTATTACATGAAGACTTTACACAGAGTAATATGTTCTGAGGAAGCGTCTTCTCAGGGCATGTGCTGCCACTACAGATCACACGGCAGTGTCAAAGGCATTGACTGGTGTTGTAGAGACCAATTTACTTTTAAGTAGTACAAAATCAAGGTGTCTCCTAAAAACTGGTACAACAAGATCTGAAAAGAACCTATTTAAAACAGTAACTTTTATTTTTGTAATTAACAAACCTGTTGTCAACATGGAACTGAAAGGAAAAAAAAAAAAGAAAAGCAAAATTACATTAGAAAAACATCAACTTTTTATACACCCTGAAAGAAATGGGTTAACTTACTTCTTCCCATAGTGGGAGCTTACTGTAGGGAACAAAGAAAAACATCTCAGCATGTTCTCCTGGCTTAGTCTATCTTTTTGTTTAAATATAGCACCACGAGAAGCTGGGTTTTACAAAATGGTCGAAGCAGGATCCAGGAGAGAATTGATATTTTTGTTTTCAGACTAACAGTTTTATTTTTAAAGGAAAAAAAAAGTGTTAAGAAGTATCCATTATCAATTGACATGATTTCAAGCAAAGCTTAAGGAAGAATGAACTCCATCCTTGTAAGCTCTGCTTTTCTTGTGTTCAAGACCCAAGTTCCAAGGGCTCTCAGCACTGACAGTCTGCTCTTCAAGATGTCGAAAGAGAGGAGGAGGAAAAGCTCAAGGAATGAGTCCCTCAAATTCATTTCTACATTAGTTGTAGACAGATGATTTAGCAGCTGATGAACAAATAGCATCTTCATCAGCACTGCTAAATTTTTAGGCCATGCACACTGACAAAAAATGTCAAATGTGTGCAGGGGCAATATAACTTATATGCATTGGGATGTTCTTAGATTTCCCTTGGAGGACTTTTGTGGTCTCAGAAGAATGACAAGGGTTTACTGCTACTAAAGGAAGCTGAGTTTAACACATGATGCTGTTTCTTTCCACATGCCCATAACTTAACTGAGGTGCTTCATGTGGCTGTGAAGTGGCTCAGATGGCAATATCTCATCATGCCCTGTTCTAAAGATGGCATGACAGAGTTAAGAGAACAGGTCAAGAGACACCACTATTTTTCCTGATTTCTTCAAAGAAACTGGAGCATGTTTTTGGGGAGGAGGGCTTCAAAGGCTCACACAGTATTAAAGATATATGCATGAAGCTAGGAATTTAGTTTGGTTTAAAAGCCAAGCTAGGAAAATAAATGTCTAAGACTGATGGAAAAGCAGGTAGCTAATGCAGAATCATCAAGATGCTACAAAGAAGCAGTGGACTAGAGCAGTCTTCAAGAATCACAAGAAGAAAAGCTCTGATCTGGCCATGCACTGAGAGGAATTAAGTTGAAACAGAAGTTGTGTTCAGTATGTGGACAGTGTGCAAAAGCATATGGTTTGGAAACATTCCCTCATGGAGACAGCTTACACAAAATTTCCATGACATTACTGGGATAGTGCTACCCCTGAGTCCAGTATCAGCAAACTTAAGTAATGTAAAATTAAGGCAATTTGTCACAGTTGTTTCCTGCAAAAGAGGTATTCTCATGTTTTCTCTTAACTAATCATGTGTATAAAAACATCCTTCCAAATGTCTGGTTTTGTTCAAGAGTCCCTTCCATTCTTTCCTACATGTATCACATCAACAATTTGCCATAATAACACTAAGCAAAACACAACTGCAAGTTAAATTATAAAAAATAAAAATATTTTCTTCATAAAATTATGCATATCTGTGTGATTCTGAAAGTATCAGGCTTTAAGATCACATTCCAAAACAAATTAATCCTGCTGAGAAATTAGCTAACCTTGTCAAAGGAAGCAAAACCAGTGCTGTCCTTAAGCAGCCAGTAAAAAAACCAAAATGACAAAACCAAAAAAACCCTGAAAGTAAAGACTATATGCAGAACTTAAACTACAGATGTCAAAATGCAATAATCAGGTTTTGGTGTTTGTACAAACATTGTAAGAAGGCAAGAGTTTGCAATTGTTTGCATGTCCTTAATTACACTTTTTTAAAAATAATTTTTTAAAGTTTTATAAAAGCAATGTCTGTACTACATTCAGAAATACTAAAACAGTTAATTGAGAGAAATCAATGAGAGCTCATTTAAAATGGAAAACACACAGGTGACTGGGCTGCACCAGATCTGTGCTGTAATGCACATCTGGAATTTTGGAGAGCAAGCTGATGAACTGACTTGTGGAAAGTACAATTGAGTTGACATAAACCCAGGACCAGTGACAATGGTATGACAAGGAATCCATGACATCCTTTCTTTTGCCTCAGGCTGAATTCTGAAAGTACTGATAGCAACATGGAATATGAACCTGTGCACATGATAGCAAGAAAAAGGAATACATGTAATTTTAAAAATATTTTTTCATTAATATTATGGGATATTATAGCAAAAATTATCCTTGTTACTACATAATAAAAAGAGAGTGAAACAAAGAGATTTCTTTAAGTTTCCAAGCAACCTAGCAGGAAAAACACAACTAAGATGGAACGACTTCTAAGGAAAGTTGTAAACTACATGATACAGAGCACTGCAGAGCCCATTTTTAGTGTCAAGAAATTTTAAATAATTACTACTAAATAATGAATTTATATAAAAAGAGATGAATATAGGTAGGTAGATTTTATTAGAAATTGTATGAAAGTCACACGTTTAAAGAGATTTAAGTAATTTTAAAGACATAAATTCAGAGCTGCTGTTTGTTCAGAGAAGAGTTATGCAGATAGTATCAGGGAAAATTGGAAAACAAAAGAGAGATACATTACAACTGGTACTACAAGTTATGGAATGCTTGTGTCAGGCATGAAACCCAGGAAAGCAGGTTATACACAAATTTTGCCCACAGCTGTGTGAAAAAACTAGTATTTTTGGTCTGATGAATGCTAAAATGCCATGAAGGTGTCTTAAAATATTTGGATTTAACTCTTGTTCAGACATTATCATTAACAGGTGCAACGTTTTTAGCAAGGAGGTTCAATTTTCTTTATTGTTAAACATTTCAGGTTCTGTTTTTTTTATCAACTATCTGAATTGCAGTACTGGGAAAATCACTCAATATCTGATGCACTTGCTAGCTAACACCTCTTGTACTGCAGGGTAGAAGTACAGCAATCAGGTGTGTGTACTCACCAGCCTTTATTTAACAGAGTTCATTCTGGTGCATATCTATGAATTTTTACAGCTCTTGAAATTACCAAAGCAAACCCTGTTTGTTTGGTTCTCACTATAATGTTTGTTTGAATTCTGCAGCAGCTTAACAAAAGGAGTAGTTGCAGCCTTTTACTAAATGATGGTTAATATATTTTGTTGTATTCACATAAATGTTTTGTTTTCTTTTTTCAGTCTTTTTTTTCCAAGGAAAGAGAGACAGGATTGCAACTTACAGCCATCGGTAAAAGACTACATATAAACTACAGAAACAGTTTCTCAATGTTAATGTGGCTTTTTTTGCTTGCAGAAAAAACTCATATCAGAAGGATTATTTCATCTACAGAAAAATTTAGGTGAAAATTTACATTCTTTTCTCTCTTTTTCCTGAAATTACAGGAAGCTTGGTCCTTCTACATAGAAGGAAAAAAAGAAACATTTCATTCTTTTGTTCACTTTTGCAGGTGGATTAGGTAAATGAAAGAAATGAAATGATTCAAAAACATGGAATGGTGGACAACAGCTGAAAAAGTAATTTCTTCTCTGGAGATTTTTGTTTTATTTGTTATTTCCTTTAAAATTCAAATACTCATCAGTATGGCACTACTAAAACAACAACCCATTTATTTCTAATTAGGTGGTTGTGTTGTCTTTAACACAAAGCACAGAGGGTGAATTTCATTTTCACTGAGTGCTTTTTCAAGGGCTAAAAGCACTCCTGTCTTTAATACACATATTGTCAGTACTTCTGCAGGTATTTGAAGGTATTACATTCCCATAGATAAAAAATAAAATATTGGAAAAGCTCACAAATTAGACACAATAGTGATATATGAGAACAGACTCATTTGACACAGTCTATCTTTGATACTTCTGGTAAATCAAGAAGAGTCCACTCAAGAAAATTAGGTACCTTCTTATATTCCATCCCTTTTTAGGATGTATGCATTGAAAGAGTCAGTGCACCCCTAGAGAAACTAGACAAAAGAATTATCTTTGTCTCACTACATGAAGACACTGTATTTGTCCATGGATGTTCTGATGCCCAAATATTGGAGAGGCCTCATGTAGCTTTTCTCTTCACATTTCTGCTACCCAGGCAACAAAAACAATAAACAGTGGTATAAAATAATTTAGGTGCTTAGGTAATAGGGCTTATTGCACAGTATTCATAAAAACACTCAAGGAATCTTAAACACATCATAAAGGAAACTGAGTCATGCAAAGATTATATCATTTGCAAAGTGACAGTGAAAGCTGGAGCTACTTCATTCATAAGGGCAAAGCACAATCTGTTCTTTCCTTTCTGAATTGAAGGTCAATTTGGATTTTAATTAGTTTGAAATCATACTTTATATGTAGATTCTTTAGGTTTAACACTCTAGAATCATTAACATCACACAATATTATTAAGATGTATTAAGTGACTTCCTTCTTAATTATAAACAAAAATGGTAATTGTGTCCACAAGATTATGGTCAAGCTGTGAACGTGACAATAATGTAGTTACTGTGTGCCTCATCTCTCCCTCCCTGCTCTTTATCCAGTAATGCAGTACAAAATCAAAGAAAATCATTCTGTATCTGAAAGCAGCAGCAATATCCAGCTGAGTCAAAAGAAAACTCCATTGGGCTGGTAGGCGGGTGGAGAAAGGCTGCATGTAGGTTGTCTCCACACTGAGTCAAATTTTATTCTGACAGAAAAGAGTTGAAAAACCAAGAGATATTTTATCTTTCTTTTGTTCACCCTGAGAGTCTACAGTTCTCTGCTAAATACATTGCACTCTGTTCTTTGCTATAAATAAAATGAATGCTTTAAAAAAATTAAATTAGGCTACAAGACTACAAGAGGACAGAAAAAAAAGAATAAATTACAGTATTTGGAAAATTTTGAAAAAAACTTGCAGAGTTAAATGCATCTGTGCTTACACTCCTCTTGCCAAGGAAGTAATTTATAGGTGTAAATATGGAAAGATGTATTCTTTTTTTTTTCAGTCATGTAAGTAAGTTGTTTTAGGGGAAAGTAGGAGATATTACCTAGTAACTAGGTAAAAGTAGGACAAATGACCCAACATATAAAAAATTACTATTATTAGACAATCTGGATGGAGATCTCAAATTATTTCTATTGAAAATAAATGGATGCATGCGGTCACATGAAAGGCACCGATTATTTTACTGTTACTCTTACTTTGAATGTGCATGTCTCCTGAAAGGTAAGTTCCTAAATCTGTATTGTGAACTAGGACAGATCACTGCTTCAGAAAATCTGGTCCATTAGAAGCATAGAAATGAGTTTTTTCTATTATTGTAGTAGTCAGCAACTGTCAGTGGTTTTAAAACAAAATAATTTAAGACAAAGGAAAAAGAGAAGTGAAGAAAGAAGAAGCAGGGAAGATAGAGAAAACAAAAAGTATTCTTCTACACAGCATGACAAGGTACCTTCTGAATTATAAGGTGAAAAGCATTAGATTTGCCTAATGAAAATATTTATGTACTTATATTCTCAGAATTTTTATCATCTTTCCTCTCCTCTCTGCCTAAGCTGTTCAAGTACCAGACCTAAGTTCTGTAGCAAAACTGTTGCAGTTTGATTAATTTGCTGTATACAGGTACAACTGCACATCTAAAAATCGGAGATAAAAATTACTAATTTTCAATGCATGGCTTAGTTTTAACCTGTTTTGAACTCAGACACTTCAACATCTGCAGTGAGTTCTGAAAATTTAAAAATTATCATTATTTTGAAATACAGAGAAGTCACATTTTCAAATTAAATTACTTTATAAATAATGCATAGGAATTTTCCCACTGTGTTTTAGATAACTTTGCCTCTTTTACAGTATTGTTAAGAATACTAAGAAACTGTAATTTTGTCATTAAGGAAAGCTCTCACATTTTAAAATGTGATGTATAAATTATGCGTCACAAACATCGGTAAGGTACTGCAGTGAATTTTCATGGTGATTGAACATGGCTCTGCTATTCCAAAGGGTCAGTGTAAAACATCAAGTGCTCACACCCAGCGACTACCATCAAAACATCCGTTCTGTTTGCCAAGAGTAAGTGACGTGCCAGAGCGTTCTGTGAGATCAGAGGAAATGGAGTATCTTTAAATCCAGCTACCAGTACAAAAATGCTTCCTTCTGGCCTGAAGCCCCACTCTTCTGGGCTGACATATCCTGAGCAGCTGCACCACCACGTGACACATCAGGCACAAACTCACGTTAGATAACCAGCAGAGATCTGTAGCACATGTTGAAGAAGGACACACCAGAATGTGTACTCTACCACCTTGGAAATCATTAATGTTCAAGAGAGTTGTGACTTACTAACCACACTGTAAGACAGTGAAGTATACTTTAGTAGAACCAGCTGAGTGGTGTCTCTAGGAGAGAATGAACATTCCCAAGCAAATTTCTCCAGATTATTCGAAAATGTCACTTCCCTTTCCTGGGAAATGGCAACTCAACAGACAAAAAACCTGCTGCAACACTGGGAAAATTTGTCAGGAGACAAGGAGATACTTGCAAAATATGATAGTGCTAATATTATAATTACGATTATTATAAAAATGCCTATGAAATGTAATTGAAGTTAAGATTAATAAACTGTTCAAAATCAAAGATCAGTCATGTAAAACCACTCCTACTGAAATTGCTGTAAAAGGGTAAATATGAAGCAGTGGATTTTCACTGGAGAATTAAGCCAATGCATTGCACTGCTTGCAAAGCCTTCAGTGTCCTCCCATCCAGAGAAAATAAAATGGCTTAATTTCAGAGGTATTATGACTAGTTTTCTAATTTTGAAAAGATTATGGGATATTTATTGATAGCAAACAAGGGAATCAAAACTAATGGTGTTCATTCTGTTGAAGCAACAAAATTACGCGAGACAGTTGAAAATATCCTTTTCTAACTTCTGTAAATGCAAGTCCCAAAGTATCTGAAAGAATATCTTAGTTCGAAATTTCACAGTTGAAGAGAAGAGCATGACACAAATATAACTGGGAAATCAGTGCTCTAACATAAGATGTTCTACTTAATTTTATTTAAAATGCTATGTCCGTAATCATAAAATGGAGTTCTCCAGATTATATAACTGAAAATTTAAATAAAGCAGATAATAAAAATTTGTTCAAAATCAAAAAAGCAGGTTGTGTAATTTCAATACATAAAATGTTTGGGGTTTTTTCAATGCTAATTATGTCAGTAATTAGCTTGAAATGCTCTTAAGCTATTTCTCCAATATATTTTTTTAATGAATATACATAATTATTCTCATAGCTTAAATTAATTTCTAATATTAGTTTTTAATACATAATGGATAGTAAGTGACAATATTGATTCAGTACCTGGCTATACACATTGCCAAAGCTGCCATTAAAATTATGAGAAAGCACTGTAAAATATTGAGGGGCACTTTGCGACAGCTATAGCTGCAACACAGCTAAAATACAAAAATATTTAATTAGGTTACCACAAAGATAGAAGAAAATACTTCAAGTCCAATCAAACATGAGAGAAGGCACTTTGAACAGAAGCCATGGACTACCCCTGCCCTTGTTATTGAAACTACACTGCAGAGAGCTATACTTGTTATGGTCACCTTTTACTTGTTTCCTTTTGCAGTCACAAATTAGTAAGCAGAAGCAAATAAGAGAACAAACAAGAACTGAAAATGAGGGATTAATTTATAGAAAAATAAAATGCAGTAGCTAAGCAGAAGAGTAGTTGCCTTGAAGCTGTATGGAATGCCAGCGAGAAATAGCAGCATCTCAAGTTGCAGCTCAGACACTTTCACAAATGACACTGGCCCACCTGCTGTATGTCATTTTACAGCAATTCCACAAGCATTTGAATACAATGGAATACTCATCATCTTCATGTAAAATGCATGACAAAAGTCCCTCTACTTAAATTGCATAATATCATGAGCAGAAATAAGGTAGGTGCCTTTTTTCTACAGTATGTATAAAAATAAACCAGCTAGAAACCCTACACTTAACTTACTTAACATGGTTTATTTGGTAGGATTCTTGAATATTGAATGATAAAATGGAAATGTAAGGAAATTGTATTTCCAAATAAAATAAAATGACAAAAAATAAAGGAAGTCTAAAGAATACCTTTGAAGTGCATAACAAAAAAAATCCCTGTTTTACTTTGTATTTATCAAGGGCTCATCCTATAAGGAAATTGGGGGTCTGTAGGACCAGAAACATTGAGGTTGGGAAAGAGCATTTCTAAAAAATGAAGATAAAAATGAGCCATTATGGCAATAATTTACAGAATGCAATCTATTAATAAATATAATCTTAAAATGCAAATCAGATGAAAGAAAAGTGGGAGCTGTGATTATACCAAGATTTTTGGAAATCATCAAAGACTGAATCTTAAGTCTGCATGGAAAATGGTAGAAATTACAGAAATACTGTATTACAGAAATTTCTTCTATTCCCACAGATATACTCAAGGTAAAGATAGGAATTTATGATTTAGGAAAGACGTGTCAAAGAAGATACCTTCCCACTATGGGGTCATGAAGGGAGGGCAGAGAAACCTTTGCTCAAAAAAGTATCACTACCTGATGAAAATAACTTGAGAGTAAAGCTTGCAACTTTTTGCAGAAGGAGTATGTATTCTGTGAGGAGAATATAAATGCTCTCAATGTTCATTCTCTGCCTCTCTCAAAGCCAAGTCCAGGAAATTCTAGACCACAGACTACAAAACATTGTGAGTTGTAAGGGACACACAAGAGTCATGGAGTCCAGCTCTTAATGAGTGGCTCATGCAGGGATTGAAGGCACTGCCATGGTGGAATCATGCTGTAAGCAGCTGTCATATCCAATCACAAAACAAAGGAGAGGAACAGGTGAGCGTGTACAGCCCTACAATAGCCCCACAGGGGTACTATTGTCATAAACTAACTGAAAAAAAAAGTGGCTGCTCTATTTTTTATAATTTAAGAAATTAAAAAAAATAATTAGCTTAAGAGAAATAATAAAAAAAATCGCTTCACAAAATTAATAGTTTCTCCTTTCTATATACCTACTGTACTATGTCTTTATAGCACAAAATGATTACCTTACATGTGGAATTATCATATGATTACAGATGTGAAGAGGGAAGATCCCTTCAGTTTCAATGTAAAGAGGTATCAATGCTGAATTTACTGTTACCTTCTATATTATATTTTTGCTACATATTCAAATTATAATAATGCAAAAATCTACATCTCAGCTGCCTATGAGAAACAGATACTAATCTTTCACTAAGACAGCTTTAGATTCATTTGTTCACTTCTGTATAACATACAATTTTTGATTTCTTTAATACTAGGTTTTACTTTATAGTAAAGACTTAACCATTTTGGTATTTAAAAACAACAAAACATAATCGGATTACTGAGAATTTAGAAGTGCTTTCACATCCCATACTTTGCATGCATTTTTAATAACCATTTGTTATTACTGTTCTGTAATATGGAAATCCATATTATTGTTAATATTGCACAAATTCACAGCTAATCACATTATAGCACCAAAGGAACAATTATAGTATGTGAATGTGTATAAAGATTAATATACATATCCTAATAAATCTCAGCTGACCCATTAATGTATAATGGGCCCAAAGGAGGCCTCATATCCTAGGTATATAAATGGCACATTTCTTTCCCCCTCCCCTCCCTTCCTCATTTTGTTTTATATGTACAAACTGCCATAAAAGGAAAATTAAGCCATACAAAACCACTCTGAAACATCAAGAGGCTAATCAAAAGCACAAACCACTTTCTTTTCTTATTATACTACAAGAATCACGCTAATATTTGACATGCATGTAAAATGAGATGTGTTTTTTTCCTTTTCCTTTTGAGAATAAGGCTTCTGAAGTTGTGGACAGGCATCTATCCCACATGCACTCCACAATGAGTAGCTATTACAAGTGGGTTAAGCAGGGAACTTTCAGTTTTAATTGTAAATTATAATGGCTTGTTCTTCGTTTAGGGGTGATACCTCCAACTGTTTCAATTAAATCTCTTGCAGTTTAAAATGAAAGAAAAAAGAGACAAATGATCCTTTTTGTTATGTAAGATATGCCTTACAATATCACTACATAGTGACAACTCCTTGTCCTCCTGTCACATCCTGTCCCTTAGACCATGCTGCAGAAAAGCAATTTTCTGCCTCAAAAGCACTCTATTTTTTAAGTTTGTCTCTGGGCAATTTTCAGGTCTACTAGAGCTGCACAACTGTATACAGATGAGAAAGACCCAAAATAGGGCAATTTATTTGATTCCTCCTCTTCAAAACATTTAGCTGAGATTGCATATCCAACAGAGAAACCCCAACAAGAATATTCAGAGATGACCTGCAGTGACACACATCTTTTTTCCACAAAAAATTTGCATTAAACATCTTCTCCAGACTTCTCAGATAGTCTAGATTTGACTTTTGTTTAATGTGACCTTTAACACAAATATTTCCCACGATATTATCAGCTAATTTCTTTTTTAAAGGAAACAGTAAGAACTGGTCAGTTAAATAAAACATTAATGGAGTTTTTCAGAGAAAGAATTTTTTTTTTTGTGGGCCTTTCTATTCTTTAATTTCTTTCTTTTTTTTTTTTTTTTTTTAAGATTAAATGCATTTATTTGAATCCAGTTCCTTTCTTGTTTGAAAGTAAAGAAACACTTGGATGGGAAAATACATCCTCCAAGTGTTCAGCTGCTGGTAACTTAGCATTTACCAATGCCTGAAGCTACTTCGACCTCAGTATTCCCCTGGTAGAGCTCTGCCCTAACACAGTAAGGGCACCTCTCATTAGAGCAAAGGCCTTGCATTTATAACTGGCCACAAGCTGAAAACTACTTTGCCTGCATGGAAGTGTTTAAGGAATTAGGATAGCTTCAAGACTGGGACCTTAGTTTGCTATGAATGTAACATTTGCTAGTGCATCATCTGAGTCAAAAATTTGACAATGGTTTTGAGCCTTTCATGGAGCTAAGTGAATTTTCAAATCTGAAACAAACCATAGATTCCTCAGTGTTCAAAATCATGTTCAAATTTACTATCTGTACTTTTTAAGATTTCAAACCAGAGTGATAGCTCATTTAGCCCTGAAGACATAAAATTACCTACTTCATTTCTCTATTATTGTCTTTTTAATTGATTGATATGTACAATTAATTTCCGAATTTCATGCTGACATAAAAATCAATTATATATTAAAAAATCACTATTAATATTGGCATCAGAAAATAGTAAAGCATAAAGTATGTCTATAACGTTATATGGTTCTGATCAGACCCCATCAGCCAAAGCACATGTTTTCTTTGCTAGTATGATAAAGATCTTTAGTATGAACGAATTTTGAATTTTTATTTAGCTGGCATGTGAATATATTTAAAATTTAACTGAGAGGGAAACAGCTTTTTTCTTTCTTTTTCTAAGGTAAAGAAATAGGTTTGGACTGGAAGGGACCTTAAAGATCATCTTGTTCTAACCCTCCTGCCATGAACAGTGATACTTCTCACTAGACCAGGTTACTCAGAGCCCAGTCCAGCCTGGCCTTGAACACCTCCAGGGATGCAGAGTGCATAACCTCTCTGGGCAACCTGTTCCATTGCCTCATCACCCTCACAGTAAAGTTTCTTCCTAATATCTAAATCTAAACCTATCTTCTTCATGTTTAAAGCCATTATCCCTCATCCTATCACTTGGCCATGAAGACAGAATCTGACTCCTGTTGTGTCTGTCTGAATTTCCCTTTTATACTAGCCCACAGAGTTTGTGCAAGAATACACAAACTGGATTGCATTGGAGATAAGAGAAACCTAGCACTAGCAGAATAGAGAATTTGATTGAGGGGTAATCCGATTTCCTGATATGCTTAGATTCATGCTTTAAATTACTGGGGTGAAAATTTGTTCACGTCTGTTGCTGTGGACACATAAGAGAAGAAGATCATTATGATTTAGTCCTTTATGTCTGCAAGTGCTAATGTTACCTTAGCACATCTTATATTCAGTTCCCAAGCCAGGACAGTAAAATGTGGTAACACAATTGTTAATAACCTAACAGAGACAGAGATGGATAGAACTGTAAACCATGAGAACCTTGAAAGTCGCTGAAGTGGGACAGTAAAAGAATATAATTCTCTTAAAGTATCTTCATCTCTGAGATCTGCTTAAGACTGCTTGAATATTTAACCATGCAAGAAACTCATTAATGTAGATGCAGCTGGCTGGCAAACCTTCAGTTTGGTTGCTGGTTGCCATCAGTTGGTCACAGCTCGCTGATGATTCAAAAGTCTAAGTGCAAACTGATGCTCCATTCATTTCGCTTTAACAGTAATGCAATGGCTATGTCAATCAGAAGTTACCAGGAATAAAAGCAACAACTGGTACTGAAAAAACCACAACTCCTTGGCCTTAAATGCCTCATTCTAGCCTATTAATTACATTCTATTTGTTTACATATTTTTTGCTCTTTTGGTATGGATAACCAGCATGTATTCAAAACCAGAAAACCAGAATGTTATTTACACCAGAGTCACAGGAATTACTTGACAGTAAATATGACTATTGCCAGACCACTTTGATAATGTACAGGTAAAGTTTCTTTAAACAAATTTTACACAGTCAAGGGTCCAGTAAGTCTTTTAATCATAATTTTGTGAAGCAAACAGAAAAGCATGAATAGAAAAGCTGAATACCTGACAGAAAGAGATTGAGTACTGAAGAAAAAAAAGCCCTAATTGAATGATTCATGTCCCTGACATGAATCCCTGGATTCATGTGAAGCAAAGTGCACTGTAGGATATATATCTTTTTTTCCTTACCATTAAAGTTAAAAGAAGGAAAAAAAAGAAAGTTGAAAAAGTGTATTTGCTTCTAAAGGCTTGTATTTATAACATACAAAACCAAATACAATCTTAGTTCTATTTTATGAGTGTTTTAGGTAACCTTCGTAAAGTCAACATTTTCTCTGTTACAAAAAGCCAATCTCTTTAGTTGAAAGGTCTTTTTCCAATGACTATTCAGCAAAATATGCATGAACAGTCGTTAAGACTGAGGCTGGGACCTCTCCCTTCTTCTCTATGGAGCCTGTACCAACCACAAGGCTGCAGTTGTGCTCCCTCTGATCCTTCTATTCCCTTTCATTTCCTAAAGTTTCTCAACATTAGTGATGAACAGAGGAGACTTCTTTAAGAATGGTGTCTAGACTGTGTCTAAATGGAGCTTGTTCAGAAGCCTGATTCCCTTTCGATCCCATGGTGGGACAGCCAACGCCTGCCCCCAGAGATGCACAGAGCGACACAGCATGGACAGAATTCTAAGGCTAGGAATGGCAACTGAGCTAAAGCTTTAGTTATTAATATGGGCACCCTTAACCTTGTGAATGTTCTCACATTTACTCTACTTTTAGTCAGCTGCAACTCCTGCTCTGACAAAGATGCTTCTTGGTAGCTCAAAACGATGAGATTTGTGGCAGGTCTCTTATCCCCACACTTAGGGCACAAGTCCTTTTTGCATTTTATGCCAAACTTGTCACTTATTCCACAGAATGTAATACTGAGTTGGATGCAAGTAGCAGATGCTTGAAACCTAGGTGATGTCATCATTCTCTGTGGCACTCATACACAAGTCTCTTATTAAAGTCACCATAAAATCATAAAATTCACAGTTTCATAAGTACAAATCTTTAGTTAATAGTGCATTTAGTCGGAAATAAAATTAAAATAAGAATAAATTTCTTTTGACATAAAATAAAACGCAAAAAGAGAAACAACAGAAAACAAATTTATGAAATATTTTCTTCCCTCCTCTTGCAAAGAGACATCTGAATAACGATGACTTTATTTTAACTTTGCTGTGTAATTGTAACCAAGTAACAAGAATATATGCATAATAACTTTGACCTGGATATTTGAATAGCAGATCAGACAGCTACTGAATTACCTGAAAGTATTACCATATGAAGAGCTTATGCTTCCTAAATGCTGTCACTCAAAAGGCTTTTGGCATCTCTTCAGAGCCCTTTCATTTATTTCCTTTACACAGGAGTAAACTTAGACGGCTTCATATTTTCATAGAGAAAATAACACCACCATTCAGATTTTAAAGTTTTCCTTGTACTCAAACAAATCATATAGTCAAAATTATATTTGCCTTAGAAAGGAATAACTTGGGTTCATGATTGTCATATGTGCATATAATTTCCTCTATTTTGTTAGCAATTAGCTAAAATTAATTTTATGACAGGTCTGAGGAATTGCAGATGTTATTCAAGTATTTACTAGCATTTTTGTGATTTTATATTTTATGACTTAGAATTATTTATTAATTTCTTTCATCTCTTAACATTTAATGCAAACAATCACTACCAAGTCTTCTCAATTCTTATTGGTTAATTAAACTTTTACATGAGCATTCGGGACAACATAGCTAAATAATCACTGTAAAATCTCAAGTAAACCTCAGTAATTAACTTTAACATACTTTTCAATTTAAAAACCCTGGACAGGAAGAATCATTTTGTTTTAGCTGCTATTTGAACAAACAAAATATCTAAAAAGGAATTAAGAATTATAGTATCATTCACAAAAACTTGCTGTTAAATTAAAAAAACCCCAAAAATTTGTGGAAACTTTTTTTTAAATCAAGCTGTCTCTTAATGCCAATCTCAGAATGGAGATCCCGGCTATATCTTGTATCTTTTTTAATGCCTGCATATTTTAGCCTTAGCGAAGGCTAAACCTGCAGTCTGTATGTATGTCCTATCTCCCTTCACCCAGAAATGTTTTAGCTGGGTGATTGTCAAGTGTTAAGCAAATTGGAGAAAAACAGCAAGTCTTAAAGATAATTAAGACCTCAGAAGTCTCAAGGATGGAGATCTAAATTAATATCCCCAGGGAGAAGAATGTGGATAGGAGATGGCTGGGCTACTCAGCATTCAGGGAGCTGCCGACTAAGCACAGCTCTACTGTTTCCCAGGCAAAGAGAGCAGGTAATAAGGGGAATAGGGAGATCAGGGTTGCAGTTGAAATTGGTGACCTTAGAGTACAAAGAAAACAGAGCTGACTTTATTAGTTCTACCTCCCCAAACATCATGTTTTTACTAGTTGGCAGAATATGCCACTTCTCTATGATCCCAGTTTCATCAGAATCCCAAGAGTTTAGATACAAAAAACCCCAAACAAACCAAAACTAAGAAAACTCATAAGGATTGAAAGAATGTGCATTATTTTGCAGCCAAGTAATTTCCTTACAGGAGAGCAACACTCTCTAAGACTAATGACAGTTTATATTTCTGGAAGTTGATGCACTGTGCACATTCAATGGATATTTGAACCTAGTTGCATGGAAATGTCTTCATAGAGGTTCAGAGCTACAGGCTTTCCAAGGGTAAACTTGGCTTTAAAAATTCTGTGTTAAAATTCACACTGGATTTTTTTACCAAACTCCTGATAAATAGTTGAGGTTTTAAGAAAAACCAATAAAATAATCAGAAGTGGATTATGCCCACTCTGACAAAATAGGTTACAACCAAAATGTGTTTAATCCCACTTTGTTCACATAGAGGGAATATTTAAATTGATACAATATTTAATCTATTTATCAATGTATGCCTCTCATTTCTTTAATTAAGGCTCTTTACCCTTTGTAAAATATCAGATTTGAAGAAAATATCAAATATGCGCAAAATGCAATAGAGGCAGTGAATTACTGAATCTAGAGCCATCTGGTTGATTACACTGAAGCACATGGTTGTATAAAAAAAAATTAAAATAGGAAAAATAATATTTTAAATTTTTTGCATACTTGGTCACTTCTTTCTAATGTGCATGTGGTCAAAATTAAAAAAGCCACCTTTTTTTTTTAATAAAACACATATGTTACATACTGATAAATGGTTATGATTATATTTGATTCTTTCAGGTAACATCTTAAGTTCCACAAAGATTCTTCACTCTCTTTGTGAGGACAAAGTAGTTGCTGTGGTACCTAAAGACCTTATAATCACCTAGTTATCTGGTATTAGTATACTAGTTGGTCTTGCAAGATTTTAAAAAATGTCATCTTAATTTAAAATAATGAGTTGTGAACTGTATGCCTATACTTGGAATCTGGCATGGAAAGAAGAACAAAATCAGGATCCTTAATTGTTGGACTGTGTATAGTTCTGTCCTGCTCATTTTAAACGAAAGCAGCTACATATGCAAAATATCATAGTCTGATCAAACAGCAAGTTATTCCATAAAACTACTGTAAATGGATAAAACATCCTCTAAAGATATAAAAAATTAATTGACAGAGAAGTTTAAAATGGAAACACAGTTAAAGGAGGTCTTTCTCAAAAGATGAATGCTCTCTCTTATTGCTTCCTATTTTAAATGGTACGCAGCCTTACCATCATGTGTGACCAAACTAAATGTTACAGTGTGTGGGTTTGAGTACCACAATGTTACTAGACTGTAAAAAAGCTGTAGCAAGTGTATTCATGCATTTCTTTTTTTTTTTTTTTTTGAAGCTGTTATTACCATGATCGCATCCAAGACTGAAGACCTACTTTGGTTTTAAGAGATTCACACAAATCCTCAAAACAACTCCTGATGCTGATTTACCTTGTTTACCTGTACCCAAATGCAAACCCCAAATTACTAAGTAGCCGCAACTCCATCACATAAGTTGATAGAGAAACAAAGAAAGAACATTGATAGAGCATACACATTTATGGAATTCTACTCACTTCCCCTCTTCTTTCTCTTCATTCTCTCCCCTGATTACAAGTCGTCACAGAAATTAGTGACAATTCTAACACATACTTGAGGAACTTATAAATAGCACAACTGTTTCACTCTTTAAACACAGAGAGAGATATAAAAGGTACACCAGCCTTTCCTTTTCCTGAAAATGTTCCATTAATCGTAGGGCATTATTTTATTAGGCTGATGCCATAGTGCTCCTATTAATATTTCTTTTGAAGATGCTCTAGTCCTTTAAACAGATATACTTCAAGTACCCATATGGTTAAGAAAAAAAAGGAAAAAAATTAACATTACATATCATATAGTCATAAATGATACATCACTTTTGTCTGAATGGGAGATGATTGCAATACATAGTTAATACTGAATGACAGCTAACTGATTTTCCTGTCCATATCTTCATTTTAATACATGTAACCAACACTTAAATAAATTGTAGCCTTAGATTCTGTACATATATACAACTTCCAAACTGTTCCAAGAAAGGTTAAATATTTTTCTGTCTCTGTTCCTGTATTTTATATTGTTATGTTTTATGATACCGTAAATATTCCTGAGCCATGGGTGACTATTTTAAGACTGAAAATCTCTTAATCTCAAGTGGGGTAAATCTGCTGTGATAGCCTCAAATGACCTGAAAAGTTTTTTCAGTACTAACTATGGAACTTAGCCTTAAGGAACTACTAAAATTATGACATCATCCCTGGACTGCCCTGAAGGTATCAGAATTTCTGCAGTGCTGTGATTTCACTCTAGGCATACTTCCCAAACCAGAAAGAATTAAAAGGCCTCTAATTATCTTCCTTAATTCCTACACTTGGGAAACTTTCATCTTGACATATTTGCGGTGTTACGTTAAATTTATAGCATTCCAGACCTCTTAACCATGAGAAAGTAACAGCAAGAGAGGAAAAAATCTTTTGTGCTCTCAGGAAATACTTCTCTCTGTAAAGTAGCACTTTGAAAGGCTGGTTTCTATAGTTTGAATAGTTAGCACATGAGAGTGTTCTATAAATGCTTATAAGTCTAGATAAATCAGTGATGCTAAATAACTCAAGTTATTATTCAAAGAAGGGAAAATCCACCCTCCCCAAGCAACACCTGCACATGTGGGGTTTTTTTGAAACTTGGGGAAAATGGAAACCACTCAGGTCAACACAGCTTTTTGAAACAAGTTTCTTTGCACGAAGGAGCTGCTTTCCCCATGTGGTCACTCACCAGTATTTATGAGCGAAGGTCACTTGGAATGCCACCAGCAGATGAGAAACAGGAGGAAAGGAGGGGTTTTCTGTCTTCACTGAGCTGGGTGATTCTGCCAAAGTGATAGCCGACATTGACATTACACAAGGGAAAGGTTGGCGTAGTCTCACAGTCCCAGCTCTGCTGCAGAAACAAAACAAAACAAAACCAGTGTATACTTTTCAAATAAGCGTAATGTCAAAACATTAAAAGTCTGATCTCTGGAATATAAATGACACTTTAACCTCGGCTTTGAAATAGCTATCTCAAATCTACTTTAAAAATAAGATTTAAAAAGACCCCTATGGAATAAAATGTTCTTCCATAAAATTAATCAATCACTTTAAAGGCTTAGTGGAAAGAAACGGCCATAAACATCTTATGTGCTCAGCTGGTGGTAGAAGGCAGACAAAAATTATAATTCTGATAAAAATGAGGAAAAGCTGAGATTTGAAGGGAAGACTGCATGCAGAACATATGGCAGGGAATGACAGGAAATTTTATAGGTGAACATGGCCTACGGAAAACTTAAAGGAAAATTGAAGGATTAATGAGAGGTCCCCATTAATTTTTTTTATTTATTCCATTTTCTTAGCATCTGTGTGAATTTTTACCTATACGTCTTATACGTCCTAAAAGAAAAAACTGTGATGAATAAATAAACAGCTCTAGAAATCTTCAATAGGGTCCTTTACCTTGCAGGGAATATTATCACTGGCTTTTGATACAATTTCTGCTGCAGGGAAAGACTTTCAAAGCTCAGAATGCTGAAGTATTGCCAGACACTCAAAGACCCCCTGCTGTGCGCGTCAAACTAAGAAATCTCTCTGAACTTGTCGAATTAAAAGTCATCTCTCTCTCTCTGTAACCCCTGCATGAGCTGGGAAGCTCTGTCCTCATTTTTTCAGGCCTTCCATGATAAACAAATGGAGCCTGAAGCATCTTTATTCTTTTCAGGCACATAATTAAAATTCTTTTAAAAATGTAATTGAAGGCAATGAATTTCAAAAGGAGGTTCTAGTTAACAACAAGGCTAGAACAGTTTCAGCACGCCATACTACTTTACCATCCAATTTTCTTTCAAAGGTATAAGTAAAACAGCTTGTTATGATTCTGGGTGTATTTTTTTCTTTTTTTTTTTTTTTGAAATTTTGTTTCTACATCAATAGTTTGCACCAAACCTAAACATCTCAGCAGGATTTATGCTTTCTGGAATGTCAGAAGACTTAATTACTGAAAAAGTAAAGAGAAGTATGCTATAAAAATAAGAATAAAGCAAAAGTGATTCTTGGTTTCTCAAAATCATTATTTATAAATCCCTAAAATGTAATAATATACTTATTGAAGTATTTGTATTTTTTTTGCAACCTTCTTTTATTAAGTAAATATTCACAACCTTGCAATTTTTTAGAAATCTGATAATGCATAGAATGGTAATGCTCTGTGGTGACTATTGCTGTAAAACATTGTAACGACTGGTTACAATACATGTTTGATGTTGCCAAGGAAAGAGCAAGTGCTGATATAATTAGTGATCTCAAATGAATATAAAAGGAACAAAAACTATCTCCCTGGATTTGAATCCCAGGGATTATCATAAAAAATTAACTTAAAGGAGGCAGGAGACAAACAGTGTTTCAGAAAGTAATTTCTAAGGTGACTTCCTAGAGAGCTTAAAATCGAAACCAATTTTATTTTTTTAATATCTCTTTTAGAGTGATTTTCAGTATCTCTCTCTGTTGCAAGGAAAAAGATTCAGTTTTTACCTGTTTCATCCATGGTGTGTTTTTAAAACTGGTACTTCTTGCTATAAATGACCATATGAAATGTATTTTTTTAGAGTTTTCCCTAGAGAAACTAGAGATGGAGATGTTTTAAGGAACGTTATTTACAGTTCTTGTAGCATTAAAAAAAAAAGCCAAAAAAGGTGTAGCAAGGAAGCACTACTCCCACAACTTCGGGGTAGTACTCTGCCTCTGATAGTTATGATGCCTCTGGGAGACATGAGGCAACACAGCAAACAAAGCTGCTTTTCATCCTTGGAGGGGGAAGCACAGTGTGTGTTCTGCATGGGTCAACAGCTGCTCCGACTAGTAGAGAGGTAGAAAAAGGACCAGTCAGCTCAACTGGAAAAGGCAATGACAAAGCACATCTAGCAGGAGCAAACTAGAGGTTTGACTACACCTTCAAGTAATACCTCTTCAAGTCAAATATTAGTTCTTTCCTAGTTTTTTTTTGGTTTTCTTTTTGTTTTATGCAAAACCTGGGGGCAGTGTAAGCACAGCCCATTCCAGAGGTCATGCTGAACAGGCAACACAGAGAACAGTGGACCAAGGTTGACCCTCTCCTTTTTCTGCAGTTGTCTCACATTACATCAGCAGGTTGGAAACACTCACATTCCTAAATGCCTTCATTTCACACCCAGAACATGTAACATACACAGAGCCCACCCATTATGCCCCAATGTGGAAACAAATGAATAACAAATAATGGTCACATCTTAGATCCAGTAAGACCATACTGGCACAAGAGCAGCATGACCAAAGGCTATTCACTAATTTCTACCAGTGCATTGTTTACATGGCTGCAGTCTTATAATTACAAACAATCAAAAAAATAAGGCAGTCCCTACTATGTCTTGTCCCTACTATGTATTCTTGTTACAAAAAACTGAACTCTTCTTAGCTTTCTCTTTGGAAAACTAGGGAGATTTATGACAGTGTATTTATCATGTTTAATTTTACAGAGTATCTTAATTGCCATGCAATCGACAGAAAGCATAAGAGTAATCATCAAGAAAGATGAATGAACAAAAACCATAAAATAAAAAAATGTAGGCAAATTAGTATTTTCAAACTTCATTTCTAATGTAAAACTGAATTAATGAAAGCACTGTGATTACAAAAAGGAACTCATTTTCCATCACAATTTTTTTCTGTAGAATGTAAAGGACATTGGACAAAACAACAAAAGAAGCAAAAACTGCAACAAAGAGACAGTATCTGATATATAAGGAAAAAACCCAGTGTGATCGAGCATGAGTATTTAACGTCTGTTTGCAGAACGAGTAAAGGCTCCTTTAAGTTCACTAAGCACTCACTGTGAAGTTTAGGGAAGATCAGTAGCTTAGAAAAAAGTGGCTACTGAAATATGAGTCACATTTATGAACAAAAGTGATCAAAGTCCACTTGGCTGCTAGAGTGTCTTCAGTTTATTCCACTGCAGTACACATATTGCTTGATTGAAAGGTCTGTGAATATAAGGCACCCAGGTCTATCTACTCTCACAGTGCCTGAAATTGTCATTTGTTATGTCTGACTTCCTTTATTGATTTCTTTTTCCTAATCAGAAACTGAAATAATTTTATAGCACTTGGGAACACAAATATTTACAATATTTACAATACGTAAATTTAAAATATTAAATACATTCACATTAATTCCTTTTCTCCTCCAAGCTAAAATTATTTTAAAAGCTGTGATAAAATAAAAATTATTCAAACTTTGTTCCCAGTCATTTACTGCTACTATGACAGTGATGTTATACAGACATATCTTACATATCTTGAAGATTTTGGAGACCTTTTTCAGTGGAGGAAAAAAATTGCTTTTTACATCATTGACAAATAAGAGGTTAATGCAAGTAATTTATTTCTTCAATAGACACTTGTTGCTTATGAACACCTATCTCTTATATGTTATAAAACTAATATCTAACTTGGGCAGAAAATTATGATACCTATAGTAAAGCTCTCCAAGATACAGTTTTGATCCAGTAGCTCAGTGTTGTGTAGACAAAACCGCTGGCAGATGTTGCCCTGATAATTTGGTAGGAGGTAGTGCTACATCAGAAGAGGGAGTAAGTGAATGCAAACCTAATTAAGACTTCAACAAGAAGAGCAAGACAGAATATTTCAGCTGTTCTCTCTTCTGCAAAACAGCCTGATGTCCATATCCTAAGACAATTTTCCAAATTTTGTAAAAAGCTATCGTGCATCAGAATTTAAAGGTTTTGGAGACTGAAATGCTCCTCTGTTTTATTCCTGTGTCTTGATTCTTTAGATTAATACAGATATGCGGCTTCTTGATGGTACTGTTCAATCATATATTCTGCAATTACAACAAAACACCTTTATATGATAAATATAGAGATTAACACAAAGCAGCGAGGAATTCCTCAGTGAAATTTGCTATCAAATGACAAGCTGTATAGATTTAAATAAAAGTGTTAAAAATAAAAGCATAATCTTATAAACATGTTCAATCTCCTACATCAATACTGATTTTAGTGTTCTATATAAGGCAGTAACCCCAGGAAAAAAAAAATCAAGAAGTATTTTCCTTTGCTTTTTCTATCTCTCTTGGATATGGGCAATATGACTGCCTCCACAAAAATCTTATACATTAGACGTTATCTGAAGTACTTGAAAATTGAAATTAGCATTTATTTGCATGATGTATGAGTAGATGCTAATGAGGAGAATAGATAAGCACTAAAACAGACCCTAAATTAATTACTTTGCACCTAATCCAGCTACTAGGTTCTAGGTCTTACAAATAAGTTTAGAGTATGAAAGAAAAACAGTTACTTATTTTCTGACAATTCTGTTTGTATATAAAATTGCAGTATTGAAAGTAACTATTAATCATATGAAAGAAAACTCTGAGTGAAATATTTCTGATGACTTTATAGAGGACCTATTAAGCAAGCATTTCTACAGAAGGAGGTGCAAATTATTGAGTACAGAAAGTCTGGTGGTCTTGCTGCCACAAGAGTAAAGACAAAACTGATAACACTTTGCAGAAAAACTTAAGTCTGTGTCAATGTAACTCAATCCTATCATATCTTGATGTATTTAATGCTTTCTTTGGGTTGATATTCTCTTATGAATAATCCTTCCCTATCAGTTGTATGGGGACCCATGATTCCTGCTGCTGTACTCTACCTAATAGCCTGAGAATGAGGTAAGAATGGACTCATTCCATTTTACCTGCAGAAATTTCAAGTCTTTCAAAAAGGTCAGATTAACACAGTTATAAGTCTGACTCATAAATCTACACCATTTATATAAATGTTCTTTAAGTGTTAAAAGTCAATAGTAAAAGATGCCTACACATTGAATATTTACACTGCTGTTCGTTCTCACATTTACAATAATGCAAAATGGGGAAAAAACACTTACAGAAGGAATATACAAATAGAAAAAATAAGTTTTTATATTTTTTCTCCTTAAAATATATAAGCAGTGCTGTTTTTAAAGTGTATTCACAATTGCAGTATCTTTTCCTCTAGATATATTACAGTTTTATAGTCAAGTTTGGAAGTTCTTTGAAACAAATTACTGCGGCAGCTTCACTTTTATACAGTTCAGAGCAAGCCACTAACGGCACAGAGTGTATGTCTGTCAAACTCAGTGCTTAAGAACAGAACAGGAAACTGACACAGTTATGACAGGCAAACACTATATCAGCAAGAACTTTATGTTGATTATTGCATAGTTCTTGTTACATACTCATGTAAATAGGACTGCAATAAAAACTGTGAATTTTGAAATACTTTTGCAGACAGAATTAAGACTGGAGAAAACTATGGAGAAAATGGAACACCTTTTACAATTATCACATTTTCTACTGCAGTACTAATATTTTTATTGAAAATATGTTAGCATAAAGAATTACCATATGTATTAAGTTAAAGCACATAATATTTTTCATTTGAATTCAGAAATATGTGAATTTCTTGAGTCACGATTAATAAATACAATGGATAGCCCATACAGCACTTTCAGTGATTTTTTTTAAAGCAGTTTGTTGTAAATTCTAATTTTTCAGACGTTAGACCTCAGTTCCTAAACCCCAGCATTTTCAAGATATTACCTGGAGCTGCTACATTATAACTACTCTAATTTCTTGAAATCCAACCATCATTAAGTTAGCAAACAACAGATATTTAGAAACATCTTCATAAAAAAAATGTAAGTTCCAGAGAATCAACAAAGAGTAAAATTCCTAGGTTTTAATTTGAATTCGCTGTATAATACATTTATACATATGTTTTGTTTTAAGGACTGGAAGTTTAATACTTTTAAACTGTTAAGGCTTCTTAACAGTTATTTCTTGTATTGCTTAGGATATTTTTTTTATTCTAAATGAAACATCTTCATATTTGAGTGAAAGAGAATTTCTGGGTTTTTAAATCAATTTAAATTGTATCCAGGGAATAAACATAATGCAGAACTATGTATCTGCTCTTAAAATCCTGCAAGCTCATCATATTGTTTAGGGGCTTAGCGGACAAAACAGAATTTAATGTAAATAAACTACTTAGTCACTGCTTAGTCACTAAGTACATAAGACGGGAGACAGTCTGAGTGGATTAGTGATAAACACAAGTTGAAATTAATCACAGATCACAGCAAACACATTTTCTTTTTAGAGTATTTCCACAAAAAAACCTTGCTGAGGTTTACACATGGTAGAGATGCTCACTGGAATTATTTTGGCATTTATTTTGCTTTCATATCAGTTTGCAACTTTGTTTTAGGTATGCATATGCTCAATTATATGACAGCGTATAATTTATTGACACATTATAACTGTAATGTGCTTGTCATAACTTCATGTTATGTTGTATGTGATAATTGGAAACAAACAACACACAGAGTGAGGTTTTAGTTAACACTTTCTTTGTAAGGATTGGAAAGAGTACAGTGATCCATGATGAATGGATGCATATGGAGTGGATGCTCTATAGACTCACTGCATGTGGGCTTAGCCTGGAGCCTCAGCTCATCTATCACGTGTTATGAGGTTGGCATCCAGATCTTTTTCAAGCTCCACTCCTTCAAATAGTCTTTTATTCTAGAAATTGTACAAAACATGAAATAATTTTCTAAATAAGACATATTAAATCTAAGTACTATATTGTTATAGACTAGAGTAGGCATTTTTGTTTATTTTTATTTTTTTAATGTCAACAGATGTAGTAGGGATCATGAAACAGAACCATTGACAAGCTCCTTGTTTAAAGAGTAATTAAGTAGTATATATCTCCTGTAACTGTACTATATTAAGAAATCTACTATAATTTTATTTAAGCTTTTGAGATGAATCTATAAAAGAAAGAAGACTTCAGCAAATATTGAAGTAAAAAAAGATTCAAGGATATGGTAAAAGGAAAAAAAATATACCAGAAGGAGATTTTCATATTTGCCATTTGCCATTTTCTGTGATGGCAATCTGACAGATTCTAAGTGAGCTAAATAGTTTTATTTTTAAACCAGAGATGTGATAGATTTGATATTGGCTCCAGAGAAAGTTAAGTTAAAGATGTGAGTGCAGAGAAGAATTATGATATAGAGAAGAATCTGGCTACATTCTGAAGCAAGATTTATAGCAGAGCTCCTTAAATAAGGTGGACTTTCTGTAAAACCTTAATGAGTCAGGTAAAATGGAGTGTATCAGTGTAGGTCGCTTACACAATTTCTATATTTTCAACAGATATATGAAAGTTTTTTCAGGAACTGCTTTATGAGTTAGTCAACTACATTAACAGCACATAACTAAATGAAATGAAATGTAAAAATGCAAAATTCAGAGTCATGCACATATGAACTAAACAACCAGAATGTATGCATTAAGCACTGTGTTTATGAACTGAAAAGGCTGAAAATATTTATTCTATTTAACCTTCCCAAACATAACATCTGAGAAGGGCTATAATCACTATCCATAGTGGTAAACAAAGGCTGTGGAAGAAACTAAGTCCAAGATGTGAAAATAAATGTATATAACTGACAATAAATAGCATGGGTAAAGACTCAGAGGAAATTTTCAAACCACCCAAACTGAGTTGTTCTGGAACATTAATGCATTCTTCAATACTGGAAACTAATCCTGACCCGTGAGATCCATTTATAGAATGTCATTTCCTGAGACAGAAGAAGATTTCTTAAGAAAGAAGAAGAGATCAGAAAAAAATATGTTAAAGACACTCTAAAAAGACGTTTTCAAAGACATCAGACATATATTTTAGTCATCATACCAATTTACAGTATTAGGCATCAGAGATGCTCTACATCAGGTTTTATTCCCTTCAAGAGGTTGATTTAGACTGAGATATCAACTATTATTGTTTTTACTATTACACTGTGCTCTTTATAGCTAACAGCATGTTTCTTTTAACATTTGATTTCTTCACTCGGTTCCCTCATTTTACTTAAAACTTCCTGAAGTTTATCTAGATTCTGATTATTTTTTTTTATTTTCATGAAGTTGATTTTGTAAGGGGTGGTGTGGCACGTTCTATGCCAAGAGCAGAAAAAAAAAATGTAATTTTACACTTTCTTTGTTCTAGGGAGCAATTACTTTGCATTAGGTTACATTCTCCTTTTTTGAGGTTCATAAAGCATTTCAGGGCTATTAGGATAAAATGGCATAAAAGAGGAGAGACTAGCACCCAAAGAAACTATGCTATAGATGGCCCATATTTTCTGATTTTAATTTACCCAAGCCACTATGGCAACCTAAGATTTCATAAAATATAAAGGTAAACAAACTTTGATAGCAATTAATCTCTATGAACTAGAAAAATCAGGAATATTTTACGTATTCCAAAATACGTAAAATAAACTATTGTCAAACTACTGTTTGCTCATTTTCCCTCTTCATCTCGTTATACTAAACCTTTATATCCACATGAAATTAGAAAAATTATTCAATATCCTGAACTACTGAATCAGAGCTTATGATTAAAGATCTGTACTATTCTGCACTGTTTCCCCAGTCCAGTTCTTATTATAGGATCTGGAATTGAAATTCCAAGTTTTCTTAGGAGTAATAATTTAAAAAGAAATTTAAAATCTCAACGGATTGCTGGGTCTTTTTCAGCAGGAATGTATTCTCTCTCCAGTTTACATTCTAGCTGAGTGCAGTAGTTGGGAAAGTTGCAGTTTCCCCACAGTTCATTACCTCACTTAACAAAATGATTTTAGACTCAGGACTTGGCCTTTGTGTATTCCAGGATACAGCAATGTATCTGTGATTTAGTGACTACTGCCCTGTGTTTCAGTTTACAATATTACTTTGCTGCTTGTCAAACAGAAAATGTGCTCAACTGCATTTTACCAAACTAATACAAAACAGGGAATATAAAAACATGTCCAGATGTACCTAAAAAATCTTATGAAAACAGAAGGCAATAGTGTGTCTAACTGCCACAGTCACCTCATCACCCGCATTCACAGCATTAGAAGCATACAAACTTTAGGGCTGGAAAGGACCTTTATGATCATCAATTCCAACCATCACTACTGTCTACTACTAGACACTACCAGAAACACTACTGTCACCTTCACATCAAACCATATACTCATGTGCTGCATCCACAGTTTCTTTGAACACTTCCAGGGATGATGACTCCACCACTTCCCTGGGCAGTCTGTTCCAATGCTTTACAACCCTTCCTGTGAAAAAATTATCCTAACACCCAATCCATCTTCCCTGGGGCAACTCAAGCACTTTTTTTCTCATCCTGTCACCTGTTATCTAGGAGAAGACATGGACCCCAACCCCACTACAACCTCATTTCAGCTAGTTGTAGAGAGCAATAAGGTCTTCCCCGAGCCTCCTTTTCTCCAGGTTAAACACAATTTAGGGCACCTGGCCTTGTTGAATAGCATGCAACTGACTTTGGTCCATTAATCCAGCCTGTCCAGATCCTTCTGTAGAGCACTTCTACCATCCAGTAGATCAACACTCCCAACCAACTTAGTGCAATTAGTAAGAGGAATAACTGCTATCTCATAGTTAAAGGTTCTCATTTGGCACAGCAATATCCACGGAAGAGGTCAATTTTGTATGATATATGATATAAACTACTGTAAAATTACAAGTTTTGAACAAAACCCCAGGTTACTAATTTTCAACGTCTTCTTTTCTTTTAATTAGCACAAATTTGAAAATTAACATCTCATTATTAAACAAAGTATAAAGAGTATTTTAAAGTAGTCTGTGTTCGTTGAAATTTTCTTTCATGAATTACAGATAGCCAAAAGCTGGCATCCAGATGGAACACTGTGGATTATTAAAAGAATTTGATTGCAACACAGAATGTTATATTTTTGAAGCACCCTGGGGGCTGCTTACACACAGAAGTCAGAGAAGAGTGGTAGTTTTGCATGAGCTCTATCGAGGTATTAGGTATTTATTTATTTAACCAATAGAAGTATCAGAGAACCTAGTTCAAGTATTACATCCCTTGAATGTCACAATACAGGAAATAAAAAAGTATGTAGACCATTTTATGCTAGAACTCTAACATTCTAATGGTGGTTTTTTCTTCGGTTCTTCCATTCTAGTTACTAAATTTATCTGATATTCCTGTCTCCTTTTTCACAGCTGATGTTGAAATGTCTTTCTGTGCAGTGCTGCAGCAAGAAAGTTCTCCTCAAAGCAGTAAAAACTGATTGGTTTTATGGTGAAAGAAAGAAAATTGGAAAAAATATAACAGAATGAGACTGCCAGCTAGTCACATATGTCAGCAAAATATATCTAATCACAACAGTTCTGATTTTGAAAGTAGAAAAGTTCCATCTACAAACTGAGACATACATCTATGTTATCAGTATTTTCTTTTGCTAAAGTTTTAGAATGTACTTTGAAGAAATAAAAAAAAATTCTATGATGTGTGTGCATATCATTAAAACACTTCAGGTGAGAGAATTCAGAGCTGAATCCAACCTTAATGAAAACTAGAATTTTTAAGACTGTGTTACAGAATTGTATTCTGTGTCCGTACTTAGACAGTTAAGGCCCAAAACATTGCAGTGTTTCAATCTGTCTCATTGATAATTTGTTTAACTTTTGCTTTTCCTCGCAGCTTGATGATACATCACATCCCTCAACCAAAGAGGAAACTGGCACAGTGTACTATTTCAACTTAGTGCCTTGGCTATACACAAGCAAGGGAGGGTTAAGACCAAATTACAGAACAAAATGCTGAAAATACAAAAAGGTCCCTATGATTTGTAACACAGAGACCATCGTATTCAATTCCATACCATACATGCAGTCAAATTTCTCTGTGACTAATTCATATGTACATCTCTATACTCAGAAAAATACTGGACATTTATATTAACATTCTTCATTTTATACAATTTCTTGAACAAATTTTTCTTTTTATATTTTACATAATAGCCATGAAAATTGATTCGTCGTTTTAATAAAATAATATATGCATAGAAGCTTGGTAATATTATGTCTTTCTTAATTCAATGAAAGGTGCTTACATATGTTGAATCAGGACAATGCAATCCAACACAAAATGAAACCTTCGTATTTTGAAGACAATATAAATGGGATACAGACCGAGAATTATTTGCACAAACACTTTCAATAATTCTGTTGAATAATTAGTGCTCCCACCATAATTCATATCCTTTACAACATGCTGTAAATATTGATGATGAAATTAAGAAAGATTACTAAATTCTTCAGCCAGCTACACATACAGCTTGATCACTAGTTCTTGTATGGAAAAGAAATCTAAACTGTTTTTTCTAGTGTATTCAGAAGATGAGAACTTTCAAGCTATTTCTTGAGGTTTAATTTGTAAAAGTGGTGGTGGAACACACACCTTTAATGCACATTAGATTTACAGAGAAAGACTTTTTATGGCTTCATAGGGTGTTTAAAGAATAGAACTCACAGTTTATTGAATGAGATCAGTTGCGAGTTCTTCTAGCCAAGTGCAAAACCATTTGTAACCATGTCTTACCACATGGGGTATCTCAGTCTTTCCCTCTTGCTGATAAACTCAGCAACAACTCAATTTTTTTCCTATGAATAGGAACTTATTTAAGATGTAGGCAAACTTGTGCCTAATAATTTTCTATTAAATGGCTATCCAAATTATCAGACAACTATTAAAAAATACTCTGTGTGTCTACCATGTGGTACATACCTCCTAAGAGCAACACACACCAACATATATCTTAAATGCATGACATTCTCCTTCATACATAACCTTCTGACTGCTGTAATTCCTTATAATATATCACATCTGCCAGTTTTCTCTGGATTTCTAACTTATCCAACTTACTCTTCTTACTACAGCCTGTGAGGTTTTGAGTACTCACAGCTAGAGAGAAAGCTGTGAGATTCGCATGAAAACCCATGAACAGCAACTCAGAAGCAGTTTCTGCTGAACTGTACAGCTGCACTGAAATGGAACCAAAACACATGTACTCTTAAGCTACCGTGCTTACTAAGATAAATACAGCCAGAAATGAAACAGCTCTAATAACTTTTACCTCAAATTTTATATATGTGTACATATATAAATTAGTAGTAGTACTTTAATTTGCTCTGACTGCAATTTGTTATATACGTTCCTAAATATTACAGAACTGCAGAATGAACTAGGTTGGAAAAGACCTTTGAGATCATCAAGTCTAATCTATTATTATTTCAAATTGTAAATACAAGTAAGCTTCTAACAGCAATTATATTAATTTCTAAATAAATAATTAGACTTAAAACTATTATGATGTAGAGAAAATGTGAGACATTGTTCTGAAAAGCTTTCGAAGACCCAGGGATGAAGTTAACTTCAACTGATAAAGCATGGTATTAGATGTGTTCTTCTGAGATGATATCAAGTTTCAAAGCCAGCACTATTAAAATAATAAAGGATGGCTTTTTTACAAGTAGGTGAGAAACAGTGCTTTGTATGTTAAATTTGAATTTCTAAAGGTCACCACAAAAAACATTTAACAACCAACTTACATATTCATATATGGATACAAATACAAAAAAAAAAAGCATATTTATGAAAGTAAAATGCCAATAATTCTTTTGAATATAACTGTGTATTCAATTTTCTACATGAACTTTGAGGGTTCCATCCATAAATACTGAAGGGACTGTGCATATGTATGGTAGTCCTGATGTACAGTTGAGGGACAGAGATGTGCCTTTTTTCTTTAGATCTAAATCCACTTGGAAACTCCAAATCTATTCTGGTTGTCCAAAAGTTTCCCTTTGAAGCCTTTTTTTTTTCACCAGAGTATGGTTTACAAAACAAAATCTTTCACAGGAAATCATTATTTAGAGTGATTTATTTTAATCCTGATTAGATGCGAACACAACCAAGGTGAAATACTTTGCAAAGTAACTGAACCAAAACAGTGTAGGTCTGATTGGGCAAGAATTGAGACTGGCAACAAAGGGAACTTGTGGCTGATGTCTATTACAGGCCACCAGATAAGGATGATTATTGATGAAACCTTCCTGCTCCAGCTGCAGGACACATCATGCTCGAAGGCTCTCTTCCTACTGGGGGACTTCACCCACCTCAACATGTGGAAAAGTAGCACAGCTATCTGTAGTGGGCTGGAGAGCAGCCCTGCTGAGAAGGACTCGAGGGTGCTGGTGGATGAAAGGCTGTACATGAGCCAGCAGACTGCACCTGCACTTTCAGAAAGCCAGTCACATCCTGGGCCACATCAAAAGGCGTGTGACCCGCTGGTTAAGGGAAGTAATCGTGCCCCTCTACTCTGCCCTCTGTGACAACATATGGAACGCTGCATCCAGCTCTGAACTCCCCAGCACCAAAAGCAGATCCAGAGGAAGACCACAAAAATTATCCAAGGGAAAGGGCACTTCTCCTAAGAGGACAGGCTGAAGTAATTGGGGATGTTCAGCCTGGAGAAAAGAAGCCTTCTAGGAGCCTCATGGGAATCTTCCAGTATGCAAACTGGGCTTATAGGAGAGATGGAGAAAGAGCCTTTTTAACAAGGGCTTGTAATGAGAGGGACAAGGAGGAAATGGCTTTAAACTGTAAAAGGGCAGATTAAGATTCAATACTAGAAAGAAACTCTTTCCTGTGAGGGTGGTGAGACACTGGAACAAGATATCCAGAGAGGTGATAGATGCCCATCCCTAGAAGTGCTTAAGGCCAGGTTGCTGGGCTTTGAGCAACCAAATCTAGCTGAAATGTCCCTGCTTGTTTTAGGGGGGTTAGACTAAATGACTTTTAAAACTCCCTTCCAACCCAAACTACTTCTATGATTCTATGATGTCATGAAGACTTTTGAGTTAGTTTTCATGGCCTCAGGCACTACCATAGACTATTTCCAACCCAGATGCCATATACTCCCTTTAACAGAAATGCATCTGACAGACTGTAGGCCACAACTCATAAGCCTGGAAATTCTAGGTTTGGAGTCTTCTCGATGGCTGTCTAGAAATGAATGTGTGATATGTCATGGGGAAAGTCATCTAGCAAAACTTAACTAATTGCCTTATCTAACAAAAACATTAAGGAATTTTAAACAAAGTTAGGGGCTCACACAGGCAAAACAACCAAAATCTTTATCTCACAAAACATTAGACTACAAATGAATTAGACCTATTGATAGAAAAACAGTTAGCAGTGAATTTGGAAGTGGATTCAGACACCTAGTGGAAGGAGGCATGGAGATATCAACACATACTTGCCTGTTTCCATACTATTCTATAGGTATACATAATTGATCAAACACAATATTGTGCAAGACAGAGCTTTGATCTGGTCTCAGTACTGTAAGTTTTTCACATGTTTATGCTGTACATCTCAGTTTTTCCTATAGCTAAACTGCAAAGATATATCAGGGGAGATACAGTCCTACTGCTATCCTGACAGAACGTAAGTACATTTTTTACCAAATTGCTCTCTATTTTCAGATGCAGCATTTGAAACATCAGATTTGTCCAAAACTGCATTCTCAGAATTCAATTTTTCCATGACTTCAAAATTCAAATAATTCAGTGAAAAGTTTCCAATTGCAAGGGAGGACAGGGATATGGTGAAAATTATACATTAACATATCTCATTTTATCATTTCAGGCAGCTAATTGTAAACCAATCTGCATCAGTATATATTTTACCATGTAAAACTTCCTCAAGTATTAGGTCTAAAGGTGGTTGATTAGACTTTTTTATCGTTAAGAGAAATTTTATGATTTATTAACCCTTGTTACTTTTTCCTCCACCTAAAAGTAAATTAATTATAAAAGAAAAGCTCACATTTGATTTCAAACCACCAGACTAAGCTCAATTTTGAATTGATACATCACCTAAGGATACACAGTACTAAAGACTAATTAAAAACAGCAGAAAATTATATTCCAATTTTGTTAGACCAACTGCAATTAATTCAGAAGTGTTTCTGACAAATAAGCAAAAATACTGACATGTGTGTTCCACAGGAAAAAAGGAAATAACTTGGAAGAATTTTCAGAGTGACAATAAACAATATATATCACATGTAATAATTTTTGGCTCCATCATGGTCACATTTCAAAAGATTTAAAACATTAAACATATATTTATTGCTTTTTATAAACATTAATGTTTTCCTTAGGTCTTTTGAAAATAGTTTACATACACTACTTCAAATGAATTATTTTAAATTTCTTAAAACGACTTGTTAGCTCTGAAGATTACAGAAATATCTAACTATTTAATTGTTGAAATAATTTCTTTAGTCATCATAAATGAATCAGAAAGAGCACAATACCTCATTCATTAAGAAATTACTTCTGTTATTTTTTATTTGGTATTATTATTGAACTGTCTCTTCCTGGAAAATGGCATAATACAGCACTAACTCTTCACCTAATTTTTTTTTTCTTTTAAGTCTTTTAAGTCTGCCTCTGAGGTAAAGCTATTGATGTGCATCCTACAATCCTGTTGATAACCCATGTAGCACCTCATTAGGCCCCACCATTTCTTGATTCCCAAGAAGAGTGACATAAAGAATATATACTGTTGTACAGTGCCTCTCTGAATGAGACCTTTAGTGTGAAATAAAAAAATTATTTTTCAAACTTGCCAAGTATTTGAAGGCACAGGTATGAATGAAAACACAAATGTACAGCACCTTAAGGGATTGCGGATCAAAACCCTCTTGGGGTTTGCCCTGAAGTTCTATTACCAGCCATCTCTTTTAGTTGATCTTTTCAAATACTGGATGAATTTTTTCAAATATCTAAAAAAATCCTGCCTTCAAAAGATCTGTAAAGACAATGTTATGTCTTCAAGTAATGAAAGAAGTTTGAAATGGTTTCATCTAACAGAATGGGTACTTTTTTTGTAACATTTTATGAAAAAGTCTATAACACATTCCTGGTGAGAACTCTTATAATCTTTTCTACGTGCAAGATTCATAAATATCAATGCTCACATTTATGGGGACAATGTCATCACAATATGTTTAGGTGAAACATTTTTTTGCTGAAAGTGCTTTATAGCTAAAATAACAAAAAATAATCCACTTTACCTACAAATGTGTATGGGGCTATGAACAGAGTGAAAGCAGAGATGTAAAGAGTGAAAAAGAATTCAATAAAATTCAGAACAAGTTAGTTTTGCAAGAAAAGAGGTGCCAGGGTGATTAACTTGTTTTGTTCGTTTAGTACTGGGAATATATACAATAAAACCTTACTTGAAAATGTTTACTCAATCAAAACCATCATTAGACTACTCTTCCTGGGCAGCATGCAGAGTAAACTAATGCATGCACAGTCTCCAGGTGTTGACTGGACACCTCAGTTTAAAATGGAAGTAACACAAACATGCTTACATCAAACTACCCCCTTTATACTCTAGAACTAATGGATTCCAGGGGGACAGAGAAATACAGAAAATTTAGGATCCATTGAAAAATACAGGCTGAAGAACTAAGAAATGGGGAAAAAATAGGAGATACCAGAGTTATAAATTTTGGATTTTATATCAGGCTGCAATGATGAACTTTCCCAAACATTTGCTCTAAGTACAAATTTAAACTAGATTTTATAGGACACACTTTCCAAATGAAGACTCGGGTTTACTACTCCAGCTATTAGCTCAATATTCCTTAATGCTGGACAAATTCACATATGTGGCTGGCAGAAACTTTTAATGACACAGAAATTAAACTCGTATTTTTTTTAGTGAAGGAAGGAAGATGTTCTTAAGGACAAAGGTCATTTGATTCCTATCTAGCTATAACACTGAGAAAAAAATATTTCTGTCTTTGACAAGATAACCTCAATCTGCATAGAGGTGGGTTTCTTCCTATGCTGCTATTACTATGCCAAGTCCTGCACTTGGGTCAGACAAACCCCACACGGCCCTACAGACGCGGGGAGAGTGGTTGGAAATGATCCAGTGCAGAAAGACCTGATGCTGCAGCTTGGCAGCAGCTGAACATGAGCCAGCAGTGTGTCCAAGTGGCCAAGAGGGCCAATGGCATCCTGGCTCGTATCAGGACAAGTGTGGCCAGCAGGAGCAGGGAAGTGACTCTTCTGCCAACATAGGTGACACCACACCTCAACTGCTGTGTCCAGTTCTGAGCCCCTAATTCAGGAAGGACATTGGGGTGATGGAGCAGCTCTAGAGAAGGGAAACGAGGCTGTTTAATGTCTAGAGCACAATGCTTATCAGGAGTGGGCGAGGGAGCTGGGGTTGTTTAGCCTGCAGAAAAGACAGCTTGCAGGAGACCCTATGCTCCCTACAGTTACCTGAAAGGAGGTTGTAGTGATGAGGATGTCAGTCTTTTCTACCAGGTAACAAGAAGACAGGATGAGTGGAAATGGTCTCAATTTGCATCAGTGGAGGATTAGAACAGATAAGAGGAAAAAATTATTTACTGGAAGGGTGATTAAGCATTGGAACAGGATGTCCAGGCAAGTGATAGAATCACCATTCCTGCAAGTCTTCAAAATATTGCAGACTTGGAAATCTGGTGTAATGATGAAGATAGCAGTGCGAAGTTAATTTTGGACTTGATGATATTAAAGGTTCTTTTCAGCCTAAACTATTCTCTGATTCTATTTAGCTGTCAGGAGAATACGTCATACTATTTTGATCTGACATTTTGCTCTGAAAAGAAAGAAATTTGTTTTAGAAAACATATTCATGATTCCACCCCCACTGACATTCCTCAGAGAACGAAAGTTTAGGCATGTGTCTTTGAAATACTGACCACAGTCCTATTACATTTACAGCTCCATTTGCTAATTGCTTAATAGGTCACTATATTTCTTAGTTTAATAGACAGGAAGGCTAAAGAGCGTCAGAAAGGTAAGGTGACAAAAATTCATACTGTAACCTTTATTTCTGACAGTTTTCAAACAGCAACTATTCTGAACATTTGAAATTATTCCGATTGACATGATTTACAGACAAAGTCGGAGCATGCAAAAACTCCAGTAACCCTTCTAAACACCTTAAAATTTCAAAAATCTAAACCATATCCCTACTGATGAAAACGTGTAAATGTGATTACTGTTAGCTCATGAAATTAACAGAGAAAACCACTGTGTGCCTGGAAATCTGTAGCTAAGGTTCTCATCCTTTTTTAGGATACAGAACACAGTCAAATCCTAGCTTTGTGGGCAGAATAGTAATGTCTTTTCTATGACTCAACAAAGAAGCTAAAAGTCAAATATGTTTTGCATTAAGTAGTTATTATCTACAGTCAGGATCTTTCATGGGAAATGCAATGTCCCCAGTGAACACAAAAGGTTTTCTAAGTTTTAATCTGATTACTTCTTGGTCTTAACCTTTATGCTTTTCTATCTTCATCTCTAATATCTGCACACAATCTATTTAGTTTGTCAAATTCTTCTTTTCCACATGGGACACGTATCCAGCATTTTAGTACTGATTTATGTATCATGAAAATTTGCATGTTTTTGCTGTTAATATCGGGACAATATCTGTATAACATCTGTAGGTACTGGACAGTTTTTAAATATTGTTATTTGGATATCACCGATTCTAATTTTTAAATGCAGGCTGTGCCATGACTACCAATGGCTTTTAACACTGTACCATTATAGCATTAACATTATTGTAATGAATATTTAAGAAATGAAAATTTTCTTCTTCACTATCTGAATGGTAGGTCAGTTGTCACAGTGGCATCTGAAAATTTTCCTTGTACATTAGAACTCAAAATTTTATTCTATTTTTAACATATAATTCTCACATGAACACAGAAAAGTCTGAATGGAGGCTCAGTTTATCCAGATTTCTACATGAGACAGTGGATAGTAATTGATGCACATAGAAGTATTTGCAATGCCTTTCTTCCCTGGTATTCCTTTCAAGCTTCTGCCAGTCCCTAGCACACACATTTCTAAGACAGAAATTAGACTAATGCCTTTCTAAAGTCATCTGTGGTTCTGGTCTCTATGACATCAGCAGGCAATGTGTGACAATTTAATTATGTCATAACATTTTAACCACAGTTGCTATTTCTTTGGCTTAAAATTTAATTTGCTTCATTACCTGCCAGCCCCTTTTGAAAAAATGCATATAAAGAATTTCAGAGTGTGGACTTGTTTACTAAAAGGATACACTCATGTTGTGCATGGCACAATTTAGACTAACCTTTTCCTCTTCTAACCTTACCCTTGCATGGTTACTGTCATGGATGACCTATGGAATGGAAATTTAAAACAAAAATTTAAACAGAATTAGAAATCATTAGAAGTGGTCTAACAACGGTACCAGAAATCAGGAAGAACCACAGATGAAGAAGTGAATCAGCCATGTCTGTGCTGGAGCTAAACAGCACTGCCACCACCCTGAGGCCTTCTCTGAACAGGAGTGAGTGTGTGTGCTCTTGAAAAGGGGCAAGGGGCACTAACAATATACCCCGATGACCAACACAAGGCTATTCCTGCATCTGTGCTGGCTCTGACAGTGAATGTGGCTAAAGAACCAATCTTCATTTCTTCAATATAATCTTTGTAACTGTTCTTTAATATCTAGAGAAATAATGACTACACTGGCTCCTGAAAGAGTCATAGAATAAGCAACACTATATAGTGCACACAGGTATAAAAACATTTACTTCTTGTGTGAAACACTATGCAAAGAAAATGAAAACTCTAAATGCTGACTTGCTAACCACAACAAACTACTATAAAATCACTCTCTGGACTGAAAAAGAAGCTTAGAATTAAACTGAATAGTCAAAAAAATTTGAGAGGAACTTTTCTAGAAAGGAGCATTCCTGCACTTTGGAGAAACTTAATTAAAATGTGCAGAGATAACAAATCCTATCTATTTACAGTTGTCTGTAGTATACAGAATCTCCTCTGAGAAGGCAGACTCTAATATGCCTCATGTCTCAAAAAGCAATTTCTCATTTAATTTTCTATCTTTTGCTTTCATTTCAGTACTTGATGCATAAAAAGTAGAGAAATGGGCAAGCATACTTCTAAGGGAGAAGTGTTTCCTACAAGGAGCACTCAGTGATCGCTGCTCCTCATAGTCTGCCACTACAGGGAATTATCTAGCTCCACCAGCTAGATAATTCTTTTCACCAAACTTAAAAAAGCTGGCTGCCTCAACCTCATTTCCCAAGTCGTCTTCCCATAGCTCCTCACCGGCCTTAGGGAATCCATGACATGTCTGAGATCCCCTTTTTCACTTCTTTTGAGATAAATATGATGCCCTGAGCCTAAAACTGACAACACTGGTATTTTAAAATTTTGCATGAAATGCAGCATTAAGACGTTGATGAGATTTCTAGGAAACTCTACTCTAAAACTGTCCCCTTGGAGATCCTTCCAAGAAGGAAAAATAACTGCAAATTGGAGGCAAAATCTTCCTGTATCATCACTTTGTTTACATGGAATGTTTCCTTAGTCACTTCTGAAAAAGAGCAGCCCAGGAAGAACAGCTGTGATTTCTTTATGTTACTGCTCGCTCAGAATATTAAAGTCAGACATATTTCATCACTTCATAAATTGCCAATGACTTAGCTTTTCTTCCTCTTGACCGTCTAATTCCCTTTATGCTGTCTCATATCATCTCCTCTCTCATCTCACCAGATTTAACAAAGTTCTCTCCCTCCCAATTCAGTAACAGTTCCTCCAATTAAAATGAAAGAATCTCTAAAACCCCACAAAAACAGGAAGTGAAAACTGTGAGCTGAGTGACTACATTTGTTTCAGTTTAGGTAATCTCAAGCTAAATTAATCCATCTGCATTCCATTGCTATTCTGATACAATATTTTTTAAGTTAAGTAAATCTGATACACAAAACAACACATGTAGGTTACTTATACACCAATTTTCAACCTTTTAGCATGTGAAATTCTGTTTTAGAATAAATTAGCATGAAGGTTTGTATACGTTTTCACTGCTTTTGCATTCTACTTAAAAAATAATTTACTAGAAACAATCAAAACATGAAGAAAATATATTTAATGCTGTTAACCTTAGGATCATGATAGCCTTTGTTATGACATTTTAGGTATTACTTTTTGAAAAGGAAAAAAAAAGGGATTTTTTTTTAAATTGAACTGATAGAAAAAATTTTAATTTTTACCTAGTATTAAAAACTGCAGAAAAATAGAAAACACTAAACCTATGCATAATTTTATTACACTTATTCTTAAGTTTCAATTTGAGAAAAAAAAATATTCTTTTACCGCTTATTTTTATCAGGAACACTGTTTTCAACCAAGAGTATAAAAAAGGGCATGTTTCTCAGACGCAGTAAAAGTGCTCTGATTTTGTTGTGTTTATCAGAAATTGTGTGTTTGGGACAGATTTGTCAATGATTACACTCATACTTTTTCCATTCAAACACACCTCATCTTTAATTCTCTCCTAGGGGTAATTTCAAACCTCACCCAAGAGATATTATTTATGCTTTGTGTTCCATGTGCTCTTATGTGTGCTAAGTGTGCTTAATCTACGGTAGATGAGAAAGGCAGATGACAGTGTTTTAAAATATTTAAAATATTTAAATGATCTCTATTTTGCAAAAGAAGATCTGCAGAAACAGACAATATTTGTTATGCTTGTCTTTTTCATTTTATCACTTCACATGCATTCAGACATTCCAGAAATATTAATGCAATGGGTAAGGATCATGGGTACATTTAGAGGTGGTGCTTAAAGTTATAGTTTAGAGGTGGATTTGCTGAGTTGATGGTTGGACTCAATGATCATTAACTTAGTTTCCAATCTAAAAAATTCCCTGATTCTATAGCTCTATTGGAACTGCTACCTTAACAGCAAGTTTTCATTTTGTTAGAGAATACATAAAACTTTTAATTCATTTCAGAATTTGAACAGAAAGGTTCTAGCCTGTCTCTTCTAATCTCAAAAAGAAAAAAAAAAAAACAACAAAAAAAAAAACCACCCCAGATTATTTCCATACATTCAAATCAACATTTACAATGATTATTTTCAATATTAAAATATACAACACCTTTCTTGGGTTTTGTTAAAGAATTTTGACTTAAGTTTCCAGACTTGTTATACTAAATTTACGTACATTGAGTAATATGTGGCAAGGGATTCTGCTCCTTGGAGAAAAATTTTACAAATTAATTTATTGAAATACTTACAATTCCAAAAATCATACGATGATCACAAATTTTTCCTAATACCCTGCCCTGTGTTATTTCCTTTTTATCTGCATAATTTGAAAATGTAGTTGGTTAATTTTTTTTTTTTTTTTAATCTACAAAATCTTTCTGTCTCTGAAAGCAAAAATTAAATTCCTTTAAGTTCCACTACTTCCAGGATCTTTGGCCAAAATCTGTGCCCATTCTACCAAATGAAACAAGAATAATCATCATATCATGCTGTGTATGAATACATTGTTCCAAGGCTTTTGGAAACACCACTTTACTTAGTGTGTCAAATTATTGTGTCCTTTTAAAAGTACTTTATTTGTTTCACTAAAATATTTTACACTAGGATTACAGATTCTAAACTCTGTTGAAAATGACCCCTGTAATGAAGACTAGATAGAAAGTAGCTGTGCAATTTAAAACTACTTCTCTCTTAAGATTAACAAACATCCCTTAAGGGAAAAAAGTGGAAAAAATACAGGATCATCCAACGATCTGATACGTTTGATACTGATAGGTTTGAAAACTTATCAGAAATTCATGGAAAAAAAGCCTTCAAAATACAACCTTCAGCTTGGGAAATCCCTGAGCTGTGGACTGCCACATGCCAGAAAGTTTCATTTTATGCTTGATCTGTTCTCATTTTTCCTAGGCATTTTTGACTGGCCACTATTAGAGACAGTGTATCAGACTAGGAGGGGCATTGATAAAACTGAAAACAGCCATTCTTTTCTCTTGTGTAAAAAACATATTGAGAAGATTAAGGTTAAAAAAAAAAATCTGAATTTTGCATATATTTTAAACCCCATCAATTTACATTAAAAATGACTAGGACAAAATTATACACCTTAATTTTCTACTAACTGTTGCTTCAGTAAACAACAGTATTTAACTGTGAGACTTATTGTTCCATTTCCTGTGATGTCAACAGAGATCTCATCTATTAGGGGTCAGGAGAAGGAGGTACCAGTGAAATCGTAACAAGAGGCTACTAATATTTTGCCACTAGGAGTAAATCCAAAAGCAAACTGTATCGCCTTACTATAACCGATGATAAATTGCACTTCAAAAACCAGCTAGGCAAAAAAAGCTTTTCAAGACTTGATATCAGAATTAAGATCATTAGTAGCTTAAAAGTTCAAATTTTTCTTCCTGAGACATATTTAGCCCTTTGGTTTATGGAGTATTAGATGGATGGAAGTGTGTTTTAGGAAGGTGTCACTTCACTGCTAACTCCCCTAACCTCCTTCTCACTCTCCCCAGAGAGATACATTTGTAAGGACAATGTTCATTCCTAACAAATTTTCTAGCATTTAATGTGCAGTTTCAAGCTGTGAAATGGTTCACTTGAAAAAGAAATGTAATATGTGTATATTCTAAAATCTATCCTAACTGATAAAAACAATCAAATGCAGTTGTGGTCTCTCAATTGGAAAACAACATTCACTGCACTACAGTTTTATTTATTTGGTGCCTTTCAACTCCCATTCTCAATTTTTAAAGCACTGTCTCAAATCTAATGACACATCACAGTGAAAAAACACAGGATATCTAGGCTGACTTTCAGATCAGTTTGCTGTTTTCAAGTCTGTTACTAGCATATCTGATGTGTTAATGGATGGAAAGAGGAGACAAAAATGTAGACATTTTTGTTCTTCCTTGCCATTTTTAAGGCACTTTAAAAATCTGAGCAGAAGCTAGCTTAGCTTCCAGGAAAAGCATCAATTTCTTTCCTTTGAAACATCTACTGACTAATCTTCCAGTCAGGAAGTATTTTACAAATAAACCAATAACATAATTTCAGTTTAGCTGTAAATGTTAGCAATATCTGAGAAAGAAGGTGCTTCTTCCTTTTCTTCACAGTTGCTTATAAAGCATATAAATAGTTAATAATTTTGGTTTTGGGAAGGGGGCACATAGAAGGCTGGAAGCTCAGAGAACATAATGAAGAACAAAGCAGCCTTTAAAACCCCCCAGCTGTTCTCCTGCAATTAGAAATTTTCTCAGACTGGCCACTTTCACATCACTTCAAGAACTCTGTGCAGTTGTCCTACTTAATCCTACTGATTTAGCATTGTCAAATGTGGGCAAACAATAGTCTGCATTCAAGAATGACACACTTCAGGCATGACCCACCTATGGAGTTCTTCCTTGCTCCCACTGGCACAAGAGGTTCAGAACAGTCCATTCCCCCACTGTCCCAGAAGAAAAGCTGGTATGCATCACACACCCCTCATGACTCCTAACCAAATATAGTCATGCCAGAAGAATTTCCCGATACCATTTCAGCAATATTGGCTATATAGCTTGCTTTGTGAGAACTGTTTTTATGAAACTATTCCAAATACCTGTTTGGTAAGTTAGTTTGTTACACTACCACCAGTACTGCAGCTGGATTTAATGGACAAGAAACCCAAACTGAAGCAGTTAACATCCTGAGAAATTATGTAAATCCTTCCTCAAAAACCAGCAATGAAGTTTTCATTAGGTCACCTACCAAGGGTAATACTTGAACTCTGAATATCCACACAGGACAAAGGAGTCCTCCAATAGTAACAAAGAATCCTTTTATTAAGCTTGAAGATGGGACTGCAATGCAATGTCTACTTTCCTAACAAGTTAACAGAGGGTTAATAAAACCTTGACATCAATTAAAACTGCAAAACAGTCCCAGCTTGTTGCTGCAATTTTTTATAATTTCAGCCCTCTCATGCCCATACTTTTCTTTGGAAATCTAATTCATTTTATGTTTTGGAAGCCTTGTTAATACAAATCTTCCACTGAAGTAAAATGCAGCTATAAATTTATTCCCAGCAAAGGGATCTTCAGCTTGCTTTTTAGCAGCAAAATAAAAACGACAAAGGAGAAAGACCTAGGTTTTCAAGCTGTTAAAAATATTTTAAGTACTGTCTTTGCCTTTAAACAAAGATGCCCAATTCTGAAAGTCACACCTGTACAGCATTTTCTCCATGTTGTTTTGCAATATGAAAGCTATTATAATATAAAGGCTTAAAGAACTACTTCTGATCGTGTGGCATGACAGAAATAATAAAAAATGGCCTCTAAAAATGTATCCAGTATTACCATAAAGAAAAGCAAGCGTTGACGTACAGAGAGAATGAGAGCAATGCCATAGAAAGGTAAGGTAGACAGAAATATAAATCAAGTGTTTGGAATTGTAACATTTGAAAAAGATAAAACGTAAACCTTTAAATAATGATAAAACAAAGGTGGGTGAGACTAGCATTATTGGTCTCCAGATGGCAATAATATTTAACAATGAAAGTTCAGAGGTAGCAGGTAATGTGAATAAAACCCCAGGAACTCTATGTTTTATAATACTAATGTAAAACAGAATTGGGTTGCTCTGTTTTATAATGCCTAATAGTACCTTAGTACAATGACAGTCATTATGTGCAAGAAATAGTGTGCTACAAAAATACAATTACATAATTATAAAAAAAAAAGATCTTGTAAAATAAGTATTTTTGTATCATTAGGTATGACAAAGAGCAGATAACCCTGTAATTTTCATTTGTATCAACATTACAGTACTAGAAAAATAAACTTGGCAGCATACTGGGCAGTGCTGGTATCTCCCAGCACAGTATGTGTCAGGCTTGCATACATGCTGCAGTGGTGCTGAACACTTACATTCCAAGCACAATGTGCTTCGCCTGTGTAAAACTCCCAGCAAACACACAGAGGAGCAGCACAGCGAATGTGCAGAGATCTGACATGCTGACAATGCATTAGGTCCCTGTGCTACCAGCCAGGGCTGCCTGACAAGAAGTGTATATGTGCAAATGTGGTTAAATATGCATAATTTGGATGGGCAACTATACTTTTAACCACTTGCAAATACTCAGCACACTAAGCATTTTATACACACAGTATTGTTAGTGACTCCTGTCTGCTATACAGCAACACACTGCTACATGCTTGAATTTTATATGTGAGGAGGCCTGCTAAGTTCCACTGAGTTATCTACAGGAATTATGTTTAAAAAAATCAAAAATGGAACACATATCCATGTGATTTGTTGAATCAATCATGACCCTTAAAGGCAAATTTTCAAATTTTATACTGTGTGCTTGACTCTTATCACTTCTACAGTTAACAAATACATGCATGTGTTGCCTCAAATTCATGTCCTTAAAATTCTAGTTTCTACAGGAACTTACTTATGTTGTACCAATAAAAAGTATTCTTCCTAAAGTTCAGTCTAGAAATACATGAATGCTATAAAAGACTTTCTCAGGGAGAGACTTATTCAGGTATCAGTTTAAGGAATCGAATGCATCTTTTAACTTAGGAAAAGATTAACAATTGATTTCTTAACGGGTTCTGATGTGAAAAGATCTGAATCAATTCTTGCAGAAAGAGTGGTTAAAAAAAAGCAGTAAAAAGAAAAAAAAAATCAAACAAATATACCCTATAAGGAAAAAACATAAACTCAACGGAAAGTATAAAAATCTTTAAGAAATTGTAAATTGTTAAAAAATAATAAGACTTTGCTTACTTAGTCTGTATTTGGACATTGTTTGCTTTTATAAACCAGCCTTCAACTAAGACAATCTCAGATATTTCAGAAGGTGTGAAAACTGTTCAAATCAAAATTCAACTCTTTTCTAATTTTCTTAAAATTCAGGTTTTGATGACTAGTGGCTAACAAACATCACTACAGTCAGAGGAATTTAAAGATCTCAAAAAACTGAACTCTTATGGTTTTAGTCTACTGTTTGTTTTAGAAGTTATTGTAAAATTTCTAAAAAATCAAATGTCTATTTTATTATAGTCCTTTGCATTAGGTAGTACACTGTCAATAGATTTATCTGCTTTAAAATGAAAGGAATATCTTAAGGCTCACAATCCTGCAAACCCTTTAACAAACATTCAACATATACTCAAGGCATATATTAGAACGCATAAGACTGCTCATATCCAAACATTTTGCATGCACTTAAATATTTCCTAGAAGAGTGGTTTGCACTTTCAAATCTTTAATTTTTTCAATGTAAATTCCTATTTAGAGAGAAGTGTTTGTGAATTGAACTGGTTTTACATCATTCTTAGGAAAAAACACCAAAACCCTAACGAATAAAATAAGCAAAAGACAGCTCTTAGATTGGAATTCTAAAAAAAAACCAAAACACAACCCAAATTGAAACATCACTAATTAGCCTTTAAATAGGAACAAAGTAAAGAAATGAAGCACTGTCTTAATCACATTGGCAGTTGGAAAAAACCCCAAAAACCTCAAGAACACCAGGAACCTAGCAAACAAGTCCTGCCCACTTAAAACTGTATTTCTAGCAAAATGTGCTAAAGTAGTACAGTGATAAAACTGAAAGTAACCATACAAAATAGGTTCTTGCTTGTAAGTAAAAAAGGTTGTTATTTTGCAAATGGTATCTAATTAGAGACAACATCTCAGTAGTTCAAATAAATTTTCTTTTTCTCAAGTCTCTCTCAGATGTTACCAAGTGATTACAATCTTTCAAAGAAAGATTCATTCAAAGACATTGAAAAGCCTTGAAGTCTCTACCCCAGTACTCCTATGATTTTGCCAATAAACAGTGGCTCCAAGATTTACACGCAAGACAGGTATTACATGTATTGCACACCTGCCTATCTCATGAATTTTAATTCTATTCTTTTTGGGAAATTAAATATCTTTTCAAAGTGAATGTTATCTGGGTACATCCAAAAAGTAAACACAGTCTGAAGGTGTCAATGAACATTCTTGACTTCTAATATAAAGGAAAGGTTTGTGAATTGGTGCTGCAGAGAGGAGAGCATGAATTTAATGCCATCAAGTCATTTGTGACTCTGATAGTTTTCATTTAAATACTGAAAATCTGGTTTAAATTGGTTTGGAAAAATAAACACCCTTTCTAGAAATCTTTTCTTTGTGTGAAGTACAGAGGAACAGTTCATGCACAATGCCAATGTGACTTTATAGGGCATTTGGTGGCAAACATCAAAGAAGGTAGCATACCACTCCAGCTCTTTCAACATGATCTCTACATAGTTCTTAAATTTATTCTAAAAATTGCCTCAGATCATTCTTTCCAACATCTGCAGACACTTTCAATCTTTAATCAAATCTCTTTCCAACTGATAAAATTCAAATATCAATCACCACTCAGTCATGTTATCCAGAAATGTACACTTGTACAAGGCAAACCATTCTAGATGTTACACATTCTAGTTTTGAAAGAATGTATAAATTCTAATGGTCCAAACAAGCATGTCAAATCTGGGGGCAAAATCAATAAGCTTCCTGATATACCCAGGCCTTCGAATTTATTCCAGTGTGCTGGTTTTAACCCCAGCAAGGAAACTGAACTACAAATAAGTCACTCCCCTTCCATCCCTTTGGGTAAGGAAAGAAAATAAATGAGGGATTATGAACTGAAATACAAATTTACTAAAAGCACAATAACAACATCAGTGTTAACAGCAAAAGCACCCAAAAGAGGGGTTTGACCGCCACCTGGCAATTTCCAGCTGAAGCCACACCCTCAGTGACGATGTGAGTATTGCAGAATAAACACTGTGGTCACACCCACACCATGCTAAAACCTTCCACCACCTGTCTCTGGAACCAGATCATCCAGCATAATTCAACTTCTGAGACTACTCCAATAGACAGAGTAACCCATGAGGCACTTACAGAACCGTAGTAATGTAGGACTTAAGTACAATTTCAGTATTACCAAAATGGCACAATATTAATCTTTCTCTCATACCGTGTTATAAACTGATCCCATATGTAAAAAACCCACCATCAACATAAGAAGCTAGAAAAGTGAAATATTTTAGAATAAATATCCTTTATTCTAAAGAGAAACCATTAATTTGCAGGAAGATTGAATTAACATTTTCACACAATGTGCACATTCAGTGAAATGAATGTAACATCTCCAAACCTATTCCATCTAGAAATTAGATTATCGTATTTAAACATTTTATTCAATTACATTATTTCTCTCAAAAAAATGCGGAATCACCCCCAAAATGTGCAGACTCTGTCAACAGTGTACCTTACAATGGCAAATTCTGTCCACATCAATAGCTCTGATGGGCTGAGAATTACTTTCAGTCAGTTTATTTCCTAATCAGTCCATTACAGAACTACTTATGGACTCATTCATGTGTAAAAGAGAAAAAATCTGTCTTCTGGTTGGAAATCTGAAAGTCTAATATTCCTAATTTTATTAGATGGTTCACCATTCCATTGACACAGCTGATCTAGATTTTTTTCTACCAAGAAAAACGTAACAGGCCAGATATCACTAAAAATACAACTCCTAATAAAAAGTCCTGTTTAGCAACACACACACACAGATAATGATTTCTCTGAAAATGTGACGTTCAATTTCACTTTTAACGTATAAGAAGCTAAAATAATCTTAATGTGGAATAGTTATGGAACATTCAATGGTAGGGAAGTCCTCGATGAAAAATATTGACACAGATGAAACTACCAGTGTTTCATGAACAAAGATATTAATTTACTGTGGATGTTTGGCATAGTTATGCTGATAGGAGCGTTTCATGAGACAAAAAGAGAACTCACGTTGCATTCTACTAATTAAGAATGAAAGTATAGGCACAGTAATTTCTATTAAAGATAAAATGGGTAAACTTTGAAAGTTCCTAAAAGAAGAAATTATTTGGTACAGGATAGGCCTAAGAAGGGAGGCAGAAATAAACAGCACAATTTTTGCAAACAGAATACAATGGCTGTCTTCATGTCTTCTCGGGTTTTTTTCTATCATTTATAGCATAGCTGAAAAAAAAATTGCAAGAATATTCAATGTGCTTTGAATTTTGAGACCTTAGAGCAAGACATTTAGTAAGGATTCACCTCACAAAGATGAATAACACAACTCTGTTCTTGACTAACACTATACTAAGTTTGGATTAGTTCTGTTAGCTACCTGAGAGGTAAGAGCCAAATGCACCACAATCAAAGGAGAGAATACTCAAGAAATTCCTGCTGTTGTTTCATCTTGCTATGAGACACAGAATATTCTCTTCTATTCCCTTTTTTTTCTTTTCCCCTAATGAAAGGAAGATAAGAGTCTACATATTTAGCCATTCCGAGGAAACTGCAAAATTAAAAATTTGTTATTACTGTATTTAAAGCAGAGTACTCCTGTTATATGTAAGGTAAAAATTTCATACCCCAGGCCAAACAGCCCAAGTTGATGCTTGTAAGCACTCAGCACATGTTCTCCATTAAATTTATTTGCCCTGATCAACTTCTGTAACTCCATACATGAAGAGAGACCTCTGTAGCATCAACTCTACTTCCAGATGCAAAGTGGGAGTAAAGTATCCCTGGGAGATCTATGCACCCTTTTAGAAAAGTGAAAACTGATTAAGGCAATCAATCAGCAGATGCACTCGTCAGCTCCATTAGTGATATCTTTCACTGTTAGTTAGCCAGCAAAACTTCCAACTCCAATTCATAGGGCAGCTTTAGGGTAGGAAAGTTTCTGGCTGCATTGTTACATTGGAATTGTGCTATTAAGGAACTGTCAAAAGAGCATAAAAGAAGGATGCCTTGTGTACACAACTGTAAGGATACTCTATACATTAAAACTTTTAGGTTCTTCTATTTTTTTAAATACATTGTCTTAATAAAATATTTACAGAGCAAAAGTATTTAAAAAATTAGAAAATTCTTCACTATATAACTGTCCTTTTTAGAAAGTGAGTTAATCACCTAAGTTTATAATACAAAATTGTTCAAAGATCTGAAATAAATTTTTATGTTTGGCACTCATCCTGTAGAAATCAAGTAAGATGTAAAATTCAAGTAAGCAATCTCTTACATTCAGTGACACTAAGCCTTATCAAAAGGTAAATGCATATTCATCTCGGTTGTGTGTTTTCAAAATGATACAAACAAACTGTTTCAAATGAGCAACAGTTTGTGCAATATAAATATTTGTCAATTCAGGTTCTGGAATTATGACTATAGAAATATTTAATCCTTTCCATCTTTCCATTTTTTGTGCTCCATGGCAGTGGGGACCAACTGAAGTGCCTCTTGCTAAACCTGAGTGCTGTAAAAAGTATCCCTGTGCATCAATAAGATCATCTTTTAATATAGCGAACTGGAGCTGCAGAGAAAAATCTCTAACTTCAGCTTCCCTGCTTTAGCAATCAAACTTCTGTCACCCGATTAAATGCTTCTGCCAAACTCTCACATCTATGGAGACATAGAGCCTCACTGCGTTCCTCGGCCCAGCGTCAATGCAAGCTGTCAATAAAAGATAGGTTTGCCAGCTGTAAAATACAGTAAAAGGGTTTCTCATCTAGCTCTCTCAACAGACCAAAATCCTCTCCTGGGGAACTCATAAAATCTTGTGGAAAGTTATAAAACTCTTAATATACCACAGGGAAAAATCTCCTACAGACAGAAGGATTGGCAAAATGACCTTATAAGTTTTTACAATCTATAAATCCTATGACACTTTTTTTGAAGTCAAATGTAAGCCGCTACTTCATTTTCTGCTGTTGTTTTGGAGTTCACTTACTTGAAGTAATCAGAGAAATCATGTAATAACCAAAAGCCCTTTTCCAGTTCTACAATGAATATCTTTTTTTCTAGGTCATGTGAATTACAGTGTCTATATTTTACACCATAACACAAACATGTGCGCACAGTTACCCACAATATGAAGCTTCTTTTATCTGTAACTTATCAACAGAAAAGGATGGGGAGGTTGTTAGGATACAGGAAATATGTTATTTTGCATATTCAAGACAGTTTTAATTTTGTTGAGTTAAAGAAGCTCTGCACTTACTCAACTGCCTTATTCTGCTAGCAATGCAGAATACTTATTCCACTGTCTAAGAATAATAAAGATGAAATATTACACTTGCACTTTGCAAATACATAAGGAAATAGAAAAGTTTAAAGCAACAGCTTTCAAAAGCTTTGGTTTTCTGAAGGAAGAAAGATTATCAAGCATGTTATTATGCACACTATAGGTAGGTTTCTTCCATATGCACAAGAAAACTAATTCTAAAATCAAGCCTGAATATCAACAAGAATTACTGAATTTGGTTTTCATTGATAAGTGTTTTGGTACTGTGAAAACAAATAAATACTAAAACATAATTTTTCAAACAAATGTTTTCATAAATATGTAATATAGTGTGCTTCTTCCAGACTTTTGGTAAAAAAAAGTTCTAGCATAAAGGCTCACAAGATTCAATTGTTCAAAAAGGATGAAAAAAGCTAAAGCCACCCTCTCTATTCAATACACAAAAGAATACTCTAAGGAAATAGTATAAAAAGACTGAATATAAAGAACACAAGTATAGACCTCACAAATGTATACACGTATCTGAAAGGAAGATGCCAAGAGGATGGAGATAGATTCTGTTCGGTGGTGCCGAGCAATGGAACAGGAGGCAATGGGCTTAAACTGACCTACAGGAAATTCCACCTGAACTTGAAGAAGAACTTCTTCACTGTGGAGGTGACCAAGCATTGGAACAGATTGTCCAGAGAGGCTGGGGAGTCACCATCACTGGAGATTTTAAAAAACTGTCTGGACAGAATTCTATGCCATGTGCTGTGGGATGACCCTGCTTGAGCTGGGAGATTGGACCAGATGACTCACCGAGGTCCCTTCCAGCATGCCCCATTCTGTGACTATAAGCAGGCCAATAATATGCTGATGCAGGAAATAAGAAAACTTTTGAACAGCTAAACTATTCTTGTCACAACCTTCCAGTCATAGTCAGTGTTGTTTTACTCTAATTCAACCTAAGGGATGTATTAGTGAGAAGCTCAGTTACCCCATCTCTATGATCGGTTGTACCAGAGACAAAAATATGAAAGAGAATAAAAGAGAAACTCTAACATGGTGCCAGGGTAGAAAATAAGCCTTTAAAAATTATTTGCTGAAATATATTTTGTCCTTTCTGTATTTTTCTTAATCCATAATTAATCTTTAATGCACAAGTGTAACCACAGACTATTGCTAATGGAAGACGCACATGTATAAAAAGAAATCATTAATTTCTATAAAACCTTTTTGTTATTGTGACTTTAAAAAAATCCAATACAACACGTTTTCCACCATAACTTCAGAACTATATTTAAATGCCAGGTTAAATTTAGATAACAGCATTCAGTAACTATTCCATGGAATGGAATATTGCTATGTAAATAGGATGTATTTTAAGCAAAGACCTAAGTCAAAATATAGCCATATGCAAAAAAGAGGCATATGCTCTGTGGACGTATGAAAGAGAGACTGGCCACTGAAAGAGCCATTTAGAGGGCTCTGACATGTGGAATCAATAGGATCTGTGACAAATGAAGGGAAACACTTCTCTAACTATGTATGGTAGTAAAAAAAGCCATGTAATCAGCTAGGCATTTATCAGCCAGCGGTGTTAACTCCTTAACAATACCTTTTTGAAAAGAACATTCCAATTCAACCAAGTACTTTGGAAAGCTGAATTGCAAAACAATACCTAGAACGAAAGAGTTCCCAACAAGTTTGTTTCATTTTAAACACCAAGATCTAACATGTAAAAGTGAACATTGAATGGTATTCCAGGGTACAGAGAAGCCCAAAGGACAAGTTTCACATGTCTAAGGAGCTGTCCAAATTACTTGGATCTGAAATCTGGCAATAAACTGAATTTAAATTTCAAAATGCTATGAAATATAAAGGTGGATTTATATTTCATAAAGGTTGATGTAGTCACTGCGTTGCCTCCGGCAGTGGCCGGTGATGTGCCTGGAGTAGAGCATTAAACACAGCACAAAAAGCAAAACTTCATAGCCTACCCTTCATGGGAAATGGCAACCTACATATTAGGAATTTTCTCTGAGCCTGACATAATATCTTTAGATTTAATACTCAGAGAAATAGTCTACTATTCTTAATTGTATTTTATAGCATTAAAAGCACCACAAAAAGACTGCAGAGTTTGCATTCTGCTGCTGAGCTGCCTGCATTTGTTGCACAATGCTCTTGGTAATTCTATGCTTGGCTTCGATGAGCATTTGTCAAACACCAGGTTTTCTTTAAAAAAGTTTACATATAAATTATTCCAGTCTTTCAAAACTGGTATAACATTAAAAAAAAAAAAATAAGATGCAGACACTAAAGATAGTCCCAAAAATATGATTTGAAATACATTTAGTGTTACTTAAGGGCAAGCAGAACTAACCAAAATCAACACTGTGAGAACCATGCTATGAGAATTTTCCGTGCATTCACATAGGGGGAAAAAAAAAAGAAGAATATGCCCAGCCATGAAGGTGAACAAAACTATCCTGCTATTCTTAATTGCTACTTCATCTCACCACTCTTCAGCAAGGCAGAAAGTATTTTTCCAGTAGCAGCATGTGGTTCTATGACAGACTCCACAGGCAGTTATGCTGTGAGTTTTGGAGGCTCCTTTACATTGGGATGATGTTTAAACAGCATTTTATTCTCTTTTCAGACACTGGATTCTCAGGATATTCCCCTGTTTATATAGATATATCTACACATACATATATGGAAACATAAAGAGAGCTGTATATTCTTCTCAGGCACTGACAAGTTTATATTTTATTTTGCTAAATAACGACTACTATGTCAGGATAGGAAATTATATTTTCATACAATAAAAAAATGAAGCTAATTGATTCTTTTGATGCACTTCAGGTTTTGCCTTTTTTCTTTCCATTTTTTGTAATCTTCTCTAAATTTTAATTTAAAAATCAAAAAGTGAGTCTGTAAACATAGACATATGTGTCTTTTTAAGATGAGACATGGAAGAAATTGAAAGCACAAAAGATTAGCAGCCACTTCTCATACCTAATTTAAAATAGTAATAAAAACACAGGTCATCTGCCTGAATATGGAATCAGCATAAATATTTGGACAGCTATCTGCTGTAAAGACATGTTACAGCTCTCAAATGGCAAAAAATTTGCATTTTACAAATCACAACACTACATTATTCAATGGAACAAAGAAATTAAATGCTAAAGATCTGAAAACAGAATTATCCCAATTTTCTTTAGCAATAGATATGTAAGCCAGATCATTTACACAAAAGAGTGCAAATGAGTCTGCAAAACCAGTCCTTCATTTCAGCGGTGAATCAGGGAAACACCTTAATTGAAGAACTTTGTATACTAAAAGTTTCTTTACAGCTTAAAAATACAAGCAATATTTTTCCTCTCTTGAAAATATAGAAAGAATAAAAATATGTGAACGAACAAACCCCCAAAAAATAAATATTTTCATTCTGGGTCTGAGACCTCCCTGAAGATACTGATTTTTAATGGAAATGCCAACACTATATGTAGTACTGTGAGCAGATATTGTTTTAACAGAATTTATCATCTCTGCCGCTCTTTTCCATTTCCAAATTGAGCCCAAGAGGCCCAAGATCAGTCTGTTAATCAAGTTTCTTGTCAACTAGTATTTTCAACTTGGTGTAGATTTTCTGACTGACAATATAATTTTGTGGCTCCTTTGTTTTCCTACTTCTGTTTTAATTTATCACTTGAAGTAAATGCACTTGGTGGATACTTATCAAGTCTCTACTTCCCTGGAGGGCTACAAAATACAATTTCTATGTTTGCTGTTGATGGCCTAAATACAGGACACGTGAAAAAGCAAGAATGGTCTTCTTAAGCTAGTGGGTAAACTGTCCATAAAACAGCGCCTCTAGGGGCTGGATTAGAAGAATAAAGAAAATAGATTTTAGCCCAGTGGATTTAGATTTCTAAAAGACTTAGTGCAAGAAACCTTAGGAGTCTAATGATGTTACTTGTAGAAATATTCAGTGTCTAAATGTTTGCAAAATTTTTTGCTACATGCTATACCTACTTGACAAAATTTCATAGTTTATTCCTTTTTAAGGCATGCTCTTTTAAAAAAATCCTTACAACTGCTTAAAATAAAAAAAACAAATGTTGTTCCTGTAGGGTTTTGCTATGAAACTTACAATTACTCAAAATGTGAAACAGCACATTCCTGTGTTTGCACAAATATATGACATAATGAATATTCAACCCAAATTTAGAATAAACTTCTGTCTTTTGCTGAAGACATTCATTCACTTATTTTGATGTTTCAATTTGGATTAATTAAAAAAATACAGAAAGAAAGTTTGAAATAAAGTTTGAATTATTGGCTTATAGCTAAATTCTTCATTTATTTAATTGATATTATCAATGGCAAAATGCAAGTATTTCTGTTTCATTCCTGAAATAATGTTTCTGTTTCATCTTTATTTTTCAGTAATTCAAAATTTCTGAGAAATGTGGCCAGACATCAGGTGGCTGTAGACAAAACAGGAACAGTGAAACTTTCTGTAAAGATTACATTGGTTCCCTACATGCCTTTACCTCAAGGTTGAAAATCAAATAATCGATATAAAGTCTTCAACTTTATATCTTATCTCAGATCTATCTTCAACAACACTGTGACCCAAAGTCATGGGAAAAGAAGTCGTTTAATATTGACCCAGATGGAACAATGACATTTGCTGAATTGTGAAGATTAATTTTTGTACCAGATAATTTTTTGGGAAACTTCATTTAGACATACCCTGTTAGATACTACAGTTGTGAACAACCATCATAAGACATCACCAATATCATAAGCTGATTTAAAAATGAAGAAGTTTTGCCCTTCAGGGTTTTTTATATTCTGTTCTGCACTGCCTTTGGCATAGGAGCATCAGTGAGTACACAGCAACACCTTTGTCTGCATACAAATAAAGAAACAAAGACTTCAGAAGTGCTGGGACCCAAATATCTTCCAAAGGGTAGAAAGATAACCTGAATCTTCCTCACTGACAGCAGCAATGCCATGTGTAAGAAGCTACTATCTCCAATAGTAGAAATTGGAGAATACTCCAAGTTAGCAGAAATCTAGTATTTTCTGTACATAATTATGAAAACAGTGAGGGGCACTGCCAGTGGCCATTCTGTAATAATTTTTCTTAGTTCCCCTCAGAGTTCACGCTCATTACTTTTCAGCACATTTGAGTAAACTCATTTTCATATTGCTATAGTCATTGAACATAATTTTCAACCACAGAAATAATGAAAATACAACTAAAAAGCGGACTGACAAATGCAACCAACTCAGTAACTATGCAAAGACACTAATTTTGGGTTATCTCTTTTGACTCAAGAATTACACACCTATTCTGGAGATGGAATAATTCAATCACTCTGCTCAAACCCTGCTAATGCTGAGGATTTTAAGGGTTTCATTATGTTACAGACACTACAAAAGCAATGCCCATTTTATTTCTGAAATCTGACTTGCTGAAACTGCAAGGTAACAGACGCTCAGGCTCTTTTATGACAAAATCATTAATATCTTATTAAGGTTTCTTTACCATTTTTTACTTTCTCTTGTATTTACTTGGGATCACTAATAAATAGTGTCTCTGTTTATAATAATTTTAAATTTTTCTTCATTGAATATGTAATTCTACATAAGTAAAGAACTCAATATTCTCTAAGTAAAGAAATGTGCTGCCAGATGAAATCTGCTTATAACTGCTGAACAGAAAATTAAGCCTAGTACACTCAAAACCTCAACACTCAAACCAAAATAACTGATGTTCTCTGAGCTTTCTTTCAAGAAAATTTGTGTGATCATTTTGACAACTTGGAGATTTCTATTACACTTTCAAATTTCTTTTTAATTGTTTAGGAAAATATTTTTACATTTGTGGACAAACTGTGCTCTACCTGCTCCTAATTCTGTTTTTCTGATTCTACATTGCCTCTTAAACTACTTGAGATTGAAACCACTCCCCGTAAACTTCATTTACTTCTCATGATGGCATTTTGGCATATGTCCTTAAAAGCTGTTGCTATCTGTTACCTCCAATATAATTAATAAAAAACAATTGCTTAATCACATTATGCCATTAAAATTAAATTACTAGAAAAACAAAAATGCTAGTCTTCTTTTCAGCTTGTTCTCTGGGATTTTTTCATATTCTTCATTTAGATTTACGTGTAGTTGTCTTTTGGGGAATTTTTGGTTCTGTAGTAACAGAATTTGATACATTAACTAGAAACGTGTAAAAAAAGTTTGGTGTGCATATCAGTAACTTAAATCAGAAGATAAAAGATTTTTTATTCCTTTAACTATATTAAATATGGGTATTTTATCAACCTTCATCCAACCACACTAATTTCCTGTGCAATTTTTAATAGAAAATATGGATTACTTTTCACACTTTTAGAAAGACAATGCTTTCTGATATTATCATTACAGCTGTAGAGTAACAGTAAGACACTCTTAAAAACCCCTCAATAAATCTGATTAAAATACTCCAAAATGTAGAATAACAGGAGTTGCATTGTGTACATCAATCTGAAAGTGTACAATAAAAGGAATGCCCTGCAAAAGCTTTGAGGTCTATGCAAAACTTTTTTTTTTATGAGCAGATTCTGTACAGAAATTAAGACATGTCCTTTCCCCTCCTTTCACTCTATGACAAAATGTTCTCCATCCTCTGATTAGAAAAAAGCTGTGATACCTCTGCAGGTTCCCTACAGCAGAGCTTTACCAAAGCCCATAACTGATCCAACAGCATTTGTCATCTCTGCAGTACACTTGCTGTAATTCTCCTCCTCTGGGTTTTCTTTCAAACTAGATCACACAAAGAGTCTTTGAACAAAATAAGGAAAACAAACTATTTTAACTAAGGAAAAATGACACATAGGTATTAAGAACTATATAATAATTGCTTTCCTCAGGTCATGTAAAATACTATTTGTTCTGCATAAACAGCCTCTGTTTTTTGGGTTTTTTGTTACAAAATTACATTTCATCTCATCTTTCAACAATCTGGTTTTGCCTCTTAAAACCATCAAAAATAACGTTTCTACCAAGTATTTTATTAGATTTGCAGATGACTTTTTCTTTGAACGATTTATGGATTCTATACAATTAAATTGCATGAAAGTTTTACTCTGACATTGAATTCTTTATTCATAGATATATCTTTTATGATAACTCCCAACAACAATTTTACCACTAGCACATAATCTAACACAGAATTTACTCTTTATTTGGGAAAGTCATAGAAATAAAAAGATTTGATTCAGGCCAAAATAAGCAAATCAAATCAATCCTGAATTCTGATATTTTAAATAGACCAATTTTGACCAGTCTGCATCATAAATCTTCCCAGTTCAATTTCTAACTTAAACACTACTTTGTGATTATTTGCTCATTTTAATACTTAAAATATTTTATAGAACTCTGGCTCTCATACATAATACCAAAGAATTATTTGGGACGCCAGTATAACATATTTGTCATCTTTTATGTTACTAATACAATTAACATATATGTAACACAGTTATTTTCAAGGGGGAAAGTTAAATTAATATCTTTAATCAAAATACCTATAATTTTAAAAATATAACACTTCATCTATACTCAAAGATCTTAAAGTAATGAGTCAATCCATCAAGCCCATCCTCAAAGTGTAATTAAAGCACTCTTCCAATTAAGTTACTGATAAAATATAATTCTTTCCTCAAGAATGGTCATAAGTTTATTTTGCATCACATTTTTGCATCCCTATTACAGGTCTAGCTGTATGGGAAATTAGCAGCTTACCCATAAATTTCCTCTTAAGATAATTCTTCGATATATACCTGATGTAGTCCTTACAATTAAAAAACAACCTGGAAATAGCAAATGAAATGCTTAATTGTGACAAGTGCAACCAAGTGTATGCCAGAAATTGAAAAGAAATACTGTTTTATTGCTGAGCCTCCTTCCAAATTCAACTTTATAACGTTATTTAGCTTCCAAAAATTATTTTACTTCAATTTCAATATCACTTCAGCAGGAAAAACAAAACAAAACAAAAACAAGGAAGCAAAAGTAACCACAAAATACATCTAATTACTGTAATTACTGGAAATTTTCCTGCACTAGACCTGCTACCTTCATTTTACCTCATGAAACAATTTTAGCGACAATTTATTGCTTATAAGATCAATGAAATGGAGGTTGAAATAATTTGTATATGTAATTATGGTTTAGAATTATATATTCTATTTTTTAATGTATTGGGAAACCATGATAGGTAGTCAGACAAATTTGTAACATACTTAAAAGAAGAATTTATTTTAGTCTAAAAATAAGAAAAAGAATATTTACTGATGTAATCTATATATTTATAAGAGTCATTTCACCTAATGTTCCCACAGTACAAGAGTAAATCATCCCCACTGCAATTATGGAAAAGAATTCTAGGCTCACCTCACAGAGAAGTAACAGTAACTAAACTAACCAGAAAAAGCACTAACTTTTTTCAAAGTCTTAAAATATTTTTCAGCTTTAAAAGAGCCTCCAAATGTTTAAAAGCAAAGAAACTTAAAACACTGAATTAGAATTTATGAAGGAGAAATAGGAACAGGAATGCTTCTGCCTGAGGTGCAGAGACCACATCAGATGCAAAGGACTAAGAAAGAAAACTGCTGGGTTTTGGATTCCTCTAAAGAGAGAATTCTAACAAAGGACAGGCTTTGCTCTGTTTCCCATAGGTTGTAGGTTTAGAAAAAAGTGGTAAAAGAGGGAAGAATCACTATTCCTTATGACAGGCAACAAGGACTGAATATGGCTTCTCATTATTCCATATGTCACTATGATGTCCAAATTTCTTTTCTCCAACTATAATAGCAAATCAAATTGAGGAGTTTATGGAACTCCAATTCTATTCACTCAACATATTTTCTTTAATCCAAGTATTGACCTCTGTAGATTTTAACAGACAGTGTTATATCCCATCCTGATGTAATCTTTAGACTGAAGTAAATATTTTTGAACTGACAGTTTAATTTCAATTTATAGCTCCTTACTTCAAAAAAATACTCCATGGTAAGACTGTGAAGATGTATTAATCTATATATGAACTATACATAAAGAGAGATTGCATGCACACCTGTGCTTCTGAACAGGCCTTAATAGTGCTTAATTAGTATAGAAAACAGCTTATAAAAAACAGTTTTATCAACAGCACCTATTTCACTGGTGGATTTAAACCCATAAAGAATACAATGTTTTTAGAAGACAAAAGAACTTCATATGGGTCACTCATTTTGCAATGAAATTTCAACTATGACTCCTTACATTTGGACTTCTGCCTTCTGACATTAGGAATACAGCAATGACAGTTTGCTTAAACCTGTTATTATTATGGTCTATGCAGATTACTTCTGGTATAGTTATAAAACCAGCTGGGAAGGAACAAGCCAAGACCTGACACTTGAGGGGGGTCATTTGACAGGAAGATGATATGAATTTTGAGAAAAAGCACACAAAAGTCCACTTAGGAAAAAACCCACAACCAGACAAAACATGAACAGAACAGAGTTAAAGCCCTCCCCAAGCTCCAATTCTTCTCATTCTTTTACTGAGGGAAAGCAACATATTTCATGCTGTCAGCTGTGAAGAAAAGGGATAGAAGGTGCACATACAAAAAAGGGCAGTGGAACCTATGTGAGTATTCCATCCTCATGCCATCCACCGTCTTTGCTACTGGGTAAGGTAGCAACTGAATACAATTGAAGTTGGATACAATTTCAACACTTGATACGTGCACTCCAGCAAGACTTCTCTAACAGTGAGAGAAACTTTGGAAGAAATAAAACAGTGACAGGTACCTGTAAAACTGTGACAAATGTCAGGCATTTCTCTGAAGGGGATGCACTTATAAAATGTCAGAAAAAAGGGAAACATAGTGTCCATATATAAGAAGGGAAGAAAGGACAACCCTGGGAACCACCAATGTGTCAACCCCTACTCCAGAAAATGTTCTTTATTTCCTCTCTAGGAAAAAAATCTTTACTGTGAGGGTGATGAGCCACTGGAATATAGGTTTCCCAGGGAGGTTGTGGATATACCATCCCTGGAGGTGTTCAAGGCCAGGTTGGAGGGGGTTTTGAGCAACTTGCTTTAGTTGAAGGCATTCCCACCCTCAGCAGGGAGGTTGGAATTAGATCATCTTCAAAGTCCCCTTCCAACATTTCTATGATTCTATGTCCTGACTCACACTTCTAGTAGGGTCCAGAAAAAAGTAGAAGCTTTTTTCATCATCTGTGCAACTTGATTCTTATTCCTTCCTGCTCCTAGAAGGATACGAGTCAAACAGGGAACACCTTTCTCTGTCATCTGACCCAAGAATTAAATGCACATGCACATGACCTGCAGATCAGGACATCTCCAGGAGGCAGTATCATGGTATATAAGACAGAGGAAAAGACATTTAGCTGGACATTGAAATCCTCTCATTCCCCATACACAGCATGAACAATTGATGAAACAGTACCTTGGAGCACAGGCCCAGATAATAAATGCTATTATATAACAGCATTTCTAATTGTATAATAGAATCATAAATGCTATTGTATGATGAAGAACAGAAGAAGAGGAGCAACTACTGGTAAAGGAGACTATCAAATCAGTCTTTGCATGAAAATCCAGTGCCAGTGGAGAGCAGAATGATGCAATTTTGCATCTCATTATCTTCAGCTTAGTCAGATGAAATTGTATCAAGAGAATTTCTTTATTCCTCACAGTGATTTCACGGCCCTGGAAAGCTCCATTTTTATATAATGATGTAGAGAAGGGAAAAAGAAAGCAGGTATCTACTCAGAACTGATCCTTTTCCCGCAGCTCTCATAGCCCTTTGTGACATCAAGGCCTGAGAGATCAATGCAATTTGGCTGCACTAGAGCAGCTGACTTGTTCTGACACCAGGTGAGACCTCTGAGGCTGCTAAACAAATAAGTTCTAGAGCTGCTCCTGTTGCCCAAAGGTTGAACCACAGGCAAGATTTTGACCATGAGTTGCTGAGGCAGCACAAAGACCCACAAAATAGGTTGAAGCAGAATGATTTGTCACAGAGAGCCCAAGGTCAAAAAGACTTTTTTGAAAAGTCTTGAAATACTATGGAGGAAGAAAAGTTAGTGACAGAAGTGGAAGGATTCTGTCTCAGCAGGGTAGGCAAACTGTGGTGGCAGTGTTCCATTTTGGATGCCAAACCCTTGGAAAACAGAGGAGAGGTTAGAAAGGATCTCCTGTGGATAATGAAATAGAAATTTTCCTTCTTTGAAATTGTGAGGCATAAACATGCCCCTCTGTAGGAATGCATATTTGGCCTCCTGAAAGAGTATGCAGTATATATCTGTACAACTGTATTCACACAAACATATACACATATGAGATCCAAAAGACATCTTGTTCTGTTAAATTTCTAGAAATATTAAGATATAAGACAAAAGCAAGTCAAAAGACTACCCGAAAATTCACAACATATTTAAAAAAAAATTATAATCTCTAACTATAAAGAGAAAGAAATAAGATTATTCTATGAAGTGGATTCTATTAGAACTACAAGAGAATGGTAGCTCATCAACACATTAGCTGTGAGTAAATGTTCATTTTCCTTGTCTTGGAAGTGTCTATAAATCATGACAGAACATTTCACTACTAAATTATAGGTCCCTTAGAAGTAAAATAAAACCTCATAATCAATGTACTGATTTATGCACTTAAATACCTATTTATTCATAATTCATACACTGTCAAGTTTTTTAACATATATAATAGTGTGCTTTCTTGTCAACATTATCTATCCAGTCCTTTCAATTTTTAAAGAATGCACATCTGTGCAGATTCATGAAAACTGATTGTACAGTACAGAAGAGGAATTGCCACACAAAGTATGACACAACAAGACTTCTATAGTATATTTCATTTTCAGAAATAAATCTAGTCAATTTCAGACTAAGCCCTAGTCTTTCACCTTTTAGGAATTTGATGAAATCTATGCTAAAAATCACTCCTGAAGTTGTTTATTTGCTACCATCATCTTTATCAAGACTGACAGACTGGCAGCATAGCTCATGAAACATAATATGCAGAAAGAGCTTCAGGTGCCTGAATCACCATGCCATAAAATAGAAATTGATGTAAGTAAGAATTCTGTTTTAATTACTTTAATTATTTCAAAAAACGTAGAATGTTAAATCTGATTATTTAGTTCTTAGTGGAAAAGAGTGAAATTTGTGAGCCATAGTGTGGATACTACTAGAGCACAAGGCTTATGAGGAGCAGGTGAGGGAGCTGAGGCTGTTCAGCCTGGAGAAAAGGAGGCTGAGAGGAGATCTTAGTGCTCTCTACTACTTCCTCAAAGGAAATCATAGCAACCTGGGGATCAGTGTCTTCTCCCAGGTAAGAATAATCAGAATACAAGGAAATAGCTTCAAGTTGCAACAGGAGAGGTTTAGATTGGCTATTAGGAAAAGTTTGCTCACTAAAAGGGTGGTCAAGCATTGGAACAGGATGTCCAGGTGGAGTCAATGTCCCTGGAAGTGTTCAGAAAGCATCTGGATGTGGTGCTTAGAAACATAATTCAGTGGTGAAGATGGCAGGGCAGGGCTAAAGATTGAGCCTGATGATCTTATAGGTTTTGTCCAACACTGATAATTCTATAATTTTGTGATTAATTCCTAATGTTTTGGCCAATTAAGAAAGTGCAGAGTTTATACTGAGCATACACTAAGTTTTGGAATGTAAAGATGCATGAACAATGCAGGATTGTGTATGGGATACAGGCTAGATGGGGTGGCAGTCTGGCATAGGGTTGAGACTCTATGCTAACATTTTTTCCCCTTATTATGGTCCTGCTATCACTCACCTGCAGATGGCTGCCACTGTGGCCAGGGCACAGAGAACTTTCCAGAAGGGCAGGCAGAGAGGCCAGACCAGTCACAGCCAGGTGCCTGCAGCCAGGGGAGCTTCAGTGAGGCAGACCCGGCTGTGGAGTCCCTGGCTGGTGACCCCGGGGGCCTCCAGAGGCCGCTGAGGGGGAGAGCGGACATCTTAAACCTGCAGCTTCCCTAACAGCCTTGCTCTGACTCCAGGCTTGAACAGTTTTATCTGGAGGCTTAGTGGACCACAAGTCGATTGTTTAACTTTAAAAAACCAGGAGAAAGCCGCAGGCCTCGGAGTATGGGACAGTCCCTGTCAGGGAGCTGTGAGCAGCCAGGGGGCTGGGCCCGCTGTGCTGCCGTGTAAGCTGCCAGGAGAGCAGACAGGTTGCCACTTGAAGTTTCCACCTTTCAGCAGAAATGTACAGGAGCTGACGTGCTGCCTCCAAGTGCCTCACTCCTGATGAACGAGCACACACATACCAAAGGGTGACACCTCACTGAAAGCTGACTTCCTTAAAGTGCAAAACGTCATGTGGAAACAGAGGGGCATCTGCTGGGCAGCAATAAGCACATGAAGCACATAAAAAAAAACCTTAGAACTAATTTGGAACATTTTTTTTTTTTAAATAGAAAAAAATGAGCTCAGAAACTCAGGAGACAATCTACTTTCTGACTACTATTTTTCCATTAGAAAATATTATTCTGTTATTACCCTTCCCGAACTCTTGTTTTGTGTCACAGAAACACTGAGGAGCTATTCCTAGCAAGTCTAAAGTCTGTGTCCTGGTTTTTTTTTTGTGAAAGACAGGAAGAGAGGAATGTAAAGGCAAAGGCTGATTGACATTTAAACTGTATTTGCAATAGTGCATGCCAAGAAATGGAGAAGAAAAAAGCGAGCAAAAGTCAGAAATGAGAATTTTTAAAAAGAAGTTGAAAAAATATAGTAGCACATATGTTCTAATTTATATTACATTGTTAAAATCAAGAGTAAATGACATGAAGTAGGGCAAGTAAAGAGAAAAAAAGCCAGTGAATGAAAAATGCGATGATCATTCAGTTAAGGGCAATAAATTGCATCTCTAAAAACTTGCTTCTCTGTATCATTCCAAATACAAGATGATAAAAGAAATTTTACACTACAGACTTATCTTCTATACTCCTTTGCTCCTCTTAATCTCAGAATACCATATTTTTGAAAGGCTTGCATTTTGGTTTAGGTTGGTTGCACTAGATATGCACATGACTATTACAAATAGAAACAAAAATTATCTATATATAGGAATTTAATTCTCATGCATTTAATTTAAAATATGAATATTTCTTAAAATATCTAAACTTGGAACACCTGAGCTGAAGCCAGTCTTCTAAAGCAGGGAAAACAGACAATATGCATAATCAAGAAAGTGCATCAGTATCAGTGAGATCTTTTTGGAGAGTATCAGTGTTGCTTCTACAGTGATATGATTGTTCTACTTGCAAATATTTTATAGGAATAGGTGCATTTAAAAACCTGATTATTTATCCAGGTCACTGTCTTTGTGTTCATTGTACCAATAATTAAACAAGTTTTAAAACAGAATCTGTTCTCTTTTAGTTTTACTTCTAAAATGACAATAGCAGAATTTACATTCATATATTTGTAATCAAACAAAGCCTGTTTCATGATTTCTGCACAAAGTTACTTAATGTGAAATAAATTCAATTACACATTAACAAATACATAACACTGGCTGCAGAATTATTATGACTATATATGTTGAGTATTACACTGGCACCCTCATCAGATTATTCATTCATTAAAAACAGAGAATTTTCAAATATTGTTGCAGTTGGATATTCTATATGATGTCTATTTATCATTTATTTCTTCAGAGATATAATACATATTTGACACAACAGATTTCTATACAGCCTATTTTTTCTAGAATTTACTGCTTTTTGCTAATATAAGATGGGGAAAGACAAATTTTAAATCTTAGAAATTTTAAATAAAATATCTTTATGATATTTTTCAAAAATTCCACAGGATGCAAAAGTAAAAAAAAAAAAAAAGAAAAAAAAGTGGGATTTTTCCTTTACCACAAAGCTTTCCTTTTTAGTTTCCTATTTTTTTCTAGACTCTGGCTTTTATACATTAAACACACAATACATCAGCTTTGATTTAATTAGTTAGAAATCTTTTAGTTCTTTTAGTTTTATTAATCTCTTAGTTTAGTTAATCTCTTAATTAGTTAGACATTTCTTTTTGTAAATATTTTTTTAAAATTTTTAAATCATTACAATTGCACACCTATATAGATACTATTTCTCTCCTTATTTTTTTTTTCTTATTAAGGTTTAGTTGACATCCAAATTCAACCCATATTGCATAAAACCAAATTCTTTATCAAAAATAATTAAAAAACATATAAATCTATTCAGAATTGGAAATCTCATCAATAAATTATTCTTGACATTAGACAAGAAACATCTCATAAATTAAATGTAGACCAAACTGAAAACAAATTCTATTAACATTATTTTGCGGTGTTTTGGAAAAGGACATTTTGGCATCCCTCTGACCAATCATATATTCTTGCTAACAAGGACAGTACAGCCTTAATGATCTGAAACTCGTTTTTCTGGGAGACATAAGATTCAGTCACACAAATGAATTGTTGATAAACGAGGGTCATTGAGCAAAAGATCCTGCAGAGTCTGTAAGCTCCACAGGATGGAAACTCTCTCCTGCAGAGTCTTTCTTCTGAGAAACAAGTAAACTCTGCAGGCTCAGACATTTCTGTACACAATATTTTAAACACAATAAAACAGATGCATTGAAGCAGTCCCGACAGACACACCAGAGTCTGAGATAACTACGTTTTGGTTATCACAGTTATACAGTTAGATGTGTGTTGTGTTTGATCTTTTGACTTTCTTTTTGTAATTAGTGCTGCTAGTTCATAATTTTTAGGTTTTGTTTTACATTTCTTTAAGGATTCCTCCTCTTTTTTTCCTATTGTCACTTATACTACACTAAAAGGCAAAAGTCTAAACTAAACTTTATTATGCAACGCTTTACTCCAAGAGGTAAAAAGAGGCAAGGATTAGTTACCAAGTCAGAATTTGTCTGTATTCCCCATTGACTTCTCTCTATTTTTATAGAAGGACAGCAAAAAACCAGTCCATCTATGACAACAACCACAAACCAGCAGTGCCTGCAATTGACTGAAAATTCTCTAGCAGCATAAACCATATATTAGCGTACAATAAAAATGTTCTATCTTAATATGAATTATTTTCTTGTAATTTCAAAGTATTTAGTTTTTAGAGGAAATAGAAGAATTTTCCTGCAGGGGATGTCTCAAAGTAGAGCCATCTACTATTCTAATACCCTATAATAACCAAGGTAAGTGAGATTTAACAACTCTGCAGGACTTAAGTTTATATCCTGCTTGGAAATTATAAAGCAGAGTTGCAGACAGCCCTCTCTTTTTCCTGCAGCTTCTGTGAAAGAGTTATGATATTTTATTACATACTGAGCCTTTTTCCACAACACGGTGCATTTCTGATATTGTTGATCATGCATTTTAAGAATTTAAGCATACCAAAAACATAAAGAACATATTTTGATAGGTTTAAATGAGAAACTACACACTGGGAAGCAGGAAAAAAATAATTAAGGATGTTTTGAACATGCAGATTAATTAAAAGTGGCTTTAGGTAGTAAATATTTTAATTAAAATGGAAGCTGGAAATTTTTGAGTATTTCTTGGGAAGATCTCTGCTCTTCACGGCTGACCTATTAATTCATGTCAGTAGAAAAAAAATCTTCCATGAAGACAGCCCATTTTATTTTTAAAAAAATTTCAATATTTTAGTGTGTCAGAAAGGAAGCTAAGGTAATCTAATGTATTTTAGACCTGTCTGAGAATAAGTTTCCTGTGCAGCTCTTCAGCTGCCATCTTAGCCATTGTAGAAAGCAGGTGTGGCTTTGTCCTAGGTCAGACTTCTCATATTCCATTTTACAGCCATGAAACCTGTTAGTTTAGTACACACCATTCACTTTATCTTTTTTACTGGACCAGCAGCTCAGCTTGAACATGAGAGTTGTTCTCTCTCATGAAGAGACAACAAATGGAAAAGGAAGGGTGACAACTCAGCTGACAAGCTGGTGCAGCACTCTGGCCACTAAAAAACTGGCAGTGACAGAAGGGAGGGGGATTTAGACACACTTCAGGCAGACATGAAGGCTGATGGAAGGCTGAGTAGCTGAGCTGGGTAAGGGCAGAAGTCATGTGGAGTTGGAGCAGACTAGGCTGGTTTGGAATTTGGGGATAGGAATAAATAACTAGGCAGATGAATAACTATGCTAGGCAAAGCACAGGAGGCTAAGGAGAAGAGCTTTTGTAACAAAGCAAAATTGACAGTTCTAACTGCATTTAGATGAGTCAGCAGCACTGATTGTCACACATGCACATGTGCACATGCAGACAGACGCATCTATACTGCAATGACATTTTTTAAAGACAGAAATTTTTTGGTCAATCTCCCATTGGATTTTGGAACACTACAGCTGATATTACAACAGCTCCTCTACCAAGGAAGAGTTCCATCTGGAGCATTTTATCTGAAAATCCATAACTGTGTATAGTGTATACTAGGACAAAAGTGGCCCTAGTTTTAAAACACATCTTAGTACCGATAAAGCTAAATATTGGGAGAAACCTTTTACAAATCTGTCATGTTATAATTTTTTTTTAGTAAGAGGATAAAATGAAAACAATACCCTGAGATTCAATTAATTCCAACTGAATTCTTAAAGAATATAATTATTGTGGTAATACTATTCCTTCAGACTATATGCAAATATCTGAAAATTAATAAACTACTTACTATTCAGTATATTTAAGCAAAAAAACTACAACATATATGAAAAAATAGCATTACAGAAAAGCTTCACCTCTCCTAATAATGGCAGCAACACAAGAAGCTATAAAGAAACTGTATTCTGAGACAGTATAAACCAGTGCTGTTCACAAGCAGCTGAGTCTTTGGGATAAAATTAGTGGGAGTTACACTGTTTACTTTAATGGAGCTATGTTTTTACTCCTTTTCCATAGTAGTTGTTTTCTAAATTGCTACTTGCCTTCACTTATCAATTTTCTTTAAGTAGCACAGTACTTACAACAGCAGCACGTAGTAGCATGAATTGGGTTAACCACACTCGTGCTCTGGACTGCACTTGCAGTTAACACACCAGTGCCACATAATCATATGGTGGTGGAGCAGAGACAACAATTTCTTAACATGGTTTCCCTCTGAAAAGAAGTCCTCTAATGTTGTATAGACATATGGCACTTCTGCTGGCCCAGAATCACTAGTGGAAGAAAATTATTAATTTCTACCTCAGCTGCATCCAAATCTAGAGAGAAGCAAGAGCATTCGGACAGGAGGTCATTAAAGAGTGCCCTAGTAAGACACACTGTTAGCAAAACTAGGCTCATAGGTTTGGTTTTAAGCAGAAGGGAATATAAGTACTTCACCTGACTTAACTCCTAACTAGAATATATGTTATCTCTATTTGTAACAATTGTTTACTTGAAGTATTTTTTCTTGACTGAGCATTTTTTCTTGAAGCAACTAAGTATATTTTAAATATATCCCTTTTCCATCAGTTAATTACATTTTCAGTTTGTCTTACATTTTACTGAAAATGTCTCTCTGTAGCTGGTTTCCACTGTATTAAAAAAAAACCAAAAAACATGTGTACTATGATAACACATATGATGAGCAATTAATAGAATATTTAGGTTAGAAAAGACCTCTAAAGTCACCAAATCTAAGCATTAACTCAGCACTGCCAAGCTCATAACTCAACCAGATCCCTAAGCAGCCCATCTACACGTCTTTTACATTCGTCTAGGGATGGTCACTCTGCCACTTCACTGGGTAGCCTGTTCCAATGGCTGTAAAATGTTTTGGTGAAAAAGCTTTTTCTAAGTACCAATCTAAACTTTTAATGGGACAACTTGAGCCCATTTCTTGTCCAATCCCTTGTTACTTGGGAGAAGAGATCAACTCCTACCTCACTATCACCTTTGTTCAGGTAGTTGTAGAGAGTGATAAGGTCCCCACTGAGCTAAACAATCCCAGCTCCATCAGAAACTCCCCTTTAGGCTTGTGCTTTATACCCTTCACAAATTTTGTTGTTGTTCTTTGGGCATGCTTTAACACATTTGAATCAGGAACTGATAGCGATCAATTTACAAGCATCCAGATTTATGCAGATTACTAAATTTTGCTTCGGAGTGCAAATTAATTGATCAAAACTAAAAAAATTGTCATGTTGACGTTATTAGGCAAAAGAGTGAAGCATGAAGAAGAATGTAAACCAGGGAATGTATTTTGTAGAGATTTGGATGTTATCTAGATCAAAAATGATGAACTACTAGCATCTCTAAAAGTTTGGCAGTGGCAGAGATTTGCACTGGTGCTGACAATGCTTTATAAAATTAATTTGCTACTGCTCTCAGGAACGATTTGTTGCAAATGACCTTTACTGCTGAAGATGAAAACAAAAGAAAGGACATGAGACAAAAATGTGGAAATCAAAACCAAGGTCAAATAAAACCTGCTGAGCATCACACTTTCAAGTCACTGATAGGCAGTGATAGGCTTTGTAGAGATTGCTCTATAACCACACAAATCTATAGGATTAGATGGGCCTAGTAATTGTTCTTGCATGTAGCCTGCAAATTTCTTAAAGCAGATGCTCAAGTAGATTTACACGCAATTAAAGTTTCATGCAAAAAATTCATCACCTCCCTACAGTTTTTCTATTGAAACTTAAGTGTATATTTGAGATGATAAGACGTATTGGTATTTTCCCTTTTACCTACATGGTTTGCGCATGTAAATGGTAAACAAATGTAATGACACTGGCACTCATTCCCAAACAATCCATTGCAGCAATAGCAAAATAATATAGATTAAGTGCTTATTTTTCCCGATTATACCTAATAACCTATAATGTCATTTTCAGTCACAGTTCACTAGAGTTAATTTTAAAGCATAATATTAAAGTCAAGGTGTCTTCACATTTAACTAGGCATTAAATAAAAATGTGGTCTGATATATATTGAGTTAATTAGATGCAAGTAAACCCTTGCAGGTAAATGAGAAAAAGCTTAATAAAAATTAAAAATGAACTCTCTCTGTAGGTGTACACTCAGTGATGTGCATTGTTACATCTCAGTTACTATAGCAGAGCAGGAACATTTGAACCAGGTTTATGTCACTGTGAAGAATATTCAATTAGAAGTTATTTTTTAGAACTGGCAACATTTAAGGAACTTTTACAAATTAGTTATCTCTGGGCATAAATTACTATACCATAAATTGTTATAAACTATCTTTAGAAAGAGGTAGGAAAAAAATTTCAGACAATAGTTTGATATTTTCTTAGTCCACTATATATGTATTTAACTTTGTAAGAAATAAGTTTCCATTGTATTTGTATTTTCTATTACCGTTACTAAGCAGAAGTGTGAACAGAATCTAGAATAATTTAAAAAGGGGAGAAGCATACAGAAAACAGTTCTTTCTCTATCAAACTTATTATCAACATATTTTGCATAAGTTTTAATGTAACTTTATTATAAAAGAAATTACACTGAATTCATCAAATTTAAAAAGCAGGGAATTTTACTTTGATTATGTGGTCAGTTATTGCTTTACTACTCTCCCATTTTAATGATTCAATAGAATAGTATTAATAACATATAACAGAAACTCCCTCATCTGTTAATCCTAGTTTACTTCATGCCTCTCAGAAGAAAAGGAAATATTTCAGTGATGACCATGAAATTTCATCCATTTTAATTTTCTCTTCTTACAGCTGGCTTAGAAGGTAACACAGGAAATGGAAGAAGTTATTTCAACTTTTTAACTGCATAAATATGTACATGCTTCTTAAGAAATGTTCAGTTTGTCCTTGGCATATATGTTTCAGTAAAAAAACCTATTTGAAGCATTGTAAATACAAAGCCAACTGGAAAGAGGTTTGTGAGTTTTTGTCTCTAGAAAAAAATTGTTATAAAGCCAGTAATCTTTCTTTGAAATATGTTATGTTTCCTCTGATAGTGCTGAAAGCAGGCTTAGCTTGGCTAGTGAACTTCTGGGTCTAATTTAATTATGTTATGAATTGGTGTGAAAGTTTGCAGGATATAAATGAAACTTGTTTAAAGCAGTCTCAACAAGGGAAGTATGAAAGGATGATGTCCATCAGAAATTAGTTTTCTGAGAGTTTTGCAAAGCTGACTGCAAGAAGGTTTTTCAATGCTATTTTCTTTCTTCTGGAAAAATGTCATACATACCTCTATTTAACATATGAAAGAAGAAAAAAATATGAACTAAAGCTGGAGGATTCAAATCAAAACAAAACTGCACTGCCAGCCACTTGTTTTGTACCCTAGTCTGAGGCAGAGGCTGCTTTGAAGACTGATAACTGCTGCAAGCTTGAAACCTCTGGGTAGTTTTACATGTTCAAGTGTTTCCACAGGGTAGCCTCCACTCCACAGTACTTCTGAACGAGGGCTATGCTTCAACACACAACTATGCATTAAACAAGGAGTGGCAGAGTAACACCTCATGCATTTGACACCTCTGAAGTATCTGTTTTAGCTGAATCCTAATAGTTTCACATGCAGATGCATCACTCGAAACAAAAAAACAGTAAGCAAGTATGAATACTGCTAACCTGAGGAAGCAGTAGTATTTTCTAGGTTATATTTGTAGTCACTGAATTTGTGTCATAGGTTAAAAATTCTGGTAGATCTGTTAATTTCCAAATCACAATACTAGATAAGCTAAATATAAGTGTAAAAAAAATGCCTTTCAGATAATGGAAGCAAGGTGTAATAGGAATTTTACTGCATCCAAAGCTCAGGATATATTATCTTATCAAGGTAAAAGTAACAGTTTCATAATGACCTGGGGCTTGAATTAGTAGTGTTGTAATAACTTCATTATGGGGGAATTTGGTGAGTACTGTTGTAAGAGTTTAATCATGGGGGAATTTGATATGAAATGAAATGTTTTCTCTCGCAGTCTCTCCTGTTGAGAAACATAACTGAAAAAATCACGAAAGAACCACAGCCATTCCCAGATCAATGGATAACTTCCACCATCACCTCTATCAAAAATGTTTAGCTCAATGAACAATTCGTAAAAATCCAAACCAGAAAAATCAGCAGAGTTGCAAAACACAGGAAACACGGTGGTTTTGGTTCACTATTATCACAGATAAGAGTACTTTATCTCACTTTTCAAGATAACTGACTACAGACAAAGCACTGAGGAATTAAAAGATATAATATTGAAGATATAGGTGAAAATAGCAGAAACAATCTCTCTTCTCTGACTCAAACAGTAAACCAGAAAATAATTTGCTGTCTCTGAAAAACATAACATCGCAGAATTAAAAAAGACTAATGCACAAATTACTGCCTAACTCAAATGCCATTTTTAGATGAAATCAAATAGGACTTTTAAATATCAGTTTTCACACAAATGGGAAATTTGATCTGCATTTCTTATAAGTGCAAAAACTTTGGAAATATAAATGGATTCTAATTCATAATAATAAATTACCTGTAAATATATAGGGATATTTAACTATAGTGCTCCATATACTTCTGTGGCCCTATAACTGACTAAATATGAGAATGAACTGATCACTTTTAATAGAAACACATTAATATAATTGGTGGATGTACAATAAAAGAGGTTCAGATGTTCACTTTACTCGATTAAGGCATTTAAAGGCTAGTGTGGAAAAAAGAAAAGATTATTTAATTTTGCCCCCAAACCCCAGAAATTACGGCAAGTAAATTCTCCTTTGAGCCAAGTACATGACCTTTGGAACACAAAAACCAAGAAGCAAAGCTACATTTCTTGTTCAATAAAGTCTAAAGGAATATAGCTGTACTGTATTTCTTCTTTTTCCACTTTCTTCCACTCAGATTCTACACCAATATTTCCTTTAATACAGTTATAGCCACATGAAACTACTACAACATAGGTTAAAGAAATGGCAAATTCATAAAAGAAGTGCAGTTATGCATTTCAAAAATACAAAACTGAAAATCTCTATTAGGATGAACGATATAAAAAGTAGAGTTCTGGTGTGAAAGATAATTTCTGTCTGACCACAGGTATGGTTAAACAATATAGTTTATATGTATAGATACAGAAATAGGCCTTCCTTAAAAAAAAAAACAACAAAAAACAAAGAACAACCTAACACACTTCATCCAGTAGTTGAAATACAAGAGAGCTTACTTTAACATACCAGCACTTCTAACATTATAAATGTTATTGAGATTATAATATTGTAATTTCACTTTTTTTCCCCCAAGAAGTTTCTACTGCCAATTGTGAATATATTTTGTAAGAACTATAATTTTATTTGCTAGAATGCAAGCTCATCCTAAATTGATGTCTTGCATTATACGTCTGGCAGTTTTTTGGGGGAACATTACATAGCCATTTACTAACAACAACAAAGTCTGTTTTATTTCTTTAAAAAAGTATGACTATTTAGAAAAATGTCAGAAAGGATGATAAACATTTCTGCATAAGATAGACATGTGCTATCCTGTGAAAGATAATTTGGGTAGTCAGCAAATCCCTACTGGCACAAATGTGAGGAGCCACTGGCCAGAAAAATCTGTCTGGTTTTCAGAATGTGTAACACTTCTCTTAGAGAAATAAAAGGGTCTCTCACTAAAATCTTAGCTGTCACATTAGCATTAAATCAGTGCCTGCCAGCAAACATTGTAAAAGGGTGTTAAAGGTTCTCATTGTAAATACTATTTTTCTGAGAGCTTAAAACAATACTACAGAAAAGGGCTCTGGGCTGAAGTGTGGAATATTGCATATCTCAGAATTTGTGTCTTCAGGCACTTATTTTTTAATTCCTTTACTGAGATAGGTCCTAATCTTGAAATGAAAAGCTTAAGTGAAAGCAATAGGACACAATTAAGAATGCTCAAGCACTGGGCATGCAATATGCAAGTTGCAATCTGATCCTCCTTGCTGGGATCCCAGTCAGAACCTGGCTCCTTAAAATTCCTTTAAATTAAATTGATTCAAGACTACCACAGTTTAAATATATTTTAGTTGGATTAAGAGCTGAATTCATATATTTCCATATACTCTTCATGAGCATTCACACATAGGCATTTCTCCATCTTTCTACTGTAAAAGAAGAACCAGATGTACCACTGAGAGACCAGTCTCCACTGAATTAATTCCATTTTCCCAAAGGACAGCTCCAGAACAGGCACCATGAAGGTAACTTAGAAAGGAAAACACCAGTATCAGTCATGAAAAGAAAACCTGTGAATACGAACATAGAACTTAAAAGGTCGCAAAAGTTGAATAATGCACCAATTTAGTAAATGCTAGAGTGACACCAAATCTGCAAATGTGATTCAGGAACAGAAACAAGATGACCAATTACCATGTATCTCTTAAAAAAAAAAGGATTATTGCCTGAAAAAATACAAATTAGCACATCAGATAAAAAAAAAAGCCTTCTTATTATCTATCTCAGCTAGTCCATACCAGTAACACAGAAGTGAGCCTAGATTGAACATCTATTTGTGTGTGCCACAAAATACTCAGTACAAACCACATAGAGAATGCCCCCAAAGTATGTGTGAAATACAATACATTAAATTGTTCCTAAAAACTGGCACTTTTTCAACAAAAAAAATTGAATGCTGTTAATTTTGTCACTGAAATTTTAATTTTTTGTTTTTCCACTTGTCAAGATAGTCAGAAACAGAATTCTTCCCTGCGAGAAAGGACAAAATAGTGTTTTAAATAGGGTACCATCTATTTAGGAAAACCAGAATGAAAGCTTTAAACATTTTGGAAACATTGACCAGCTCTATGCGTTAGCAATGGTATCTCTACAACAATTTTGAGTCAACATTTCCCTTTCATTTCAAGCATTGGAATTCAGTATGTCTGCAAGCAGGGTCATAAGTCCCTAACAGTAACTGGATCTAAATACTTTGGATTATTAATTAATGAAAAAAATTTTTAATGGCATGTTATGAAATAATGATAAGGTAGACAAGACTACTTTTAACTAAGTATCATTAGTCTGTAGGAAAGAATTAGTGGACCTCCATAGAGGAGGTCTGAGGTCATATCTAAACAGAAAAGATCTTGATGACACCGACACCTGGAAGGTATACAGCAATAGCAAAAGCAGTACTGAGAACAGACTTATCTGGTTTACTTGAGTAAGCCAAGCCTTGAACATGTTAACTTAAACATTATGCAGCTGAGCACCATTAGACCTGATTTGAACTACTTAAAGTTCAATGCTTTATACAGAAGCAGGAAGCTAGCTACTGGGTGAATTGATTTTGCCCGAGAAAGAGAGAAGGATACTTTGACACTGGAAAGACAGAAAAGATTGCCACACAAAAAGAGGACAAAAATTTCATTAAAACTTCACAAATGACAACTGTTGAGTTCCACAAGGGGCAGTGCTTGCAGTGACTGTGCTGGTCTACTAAATCTATTTTAACTAAATAGATTGAATTCCTTATTAATACATCAATTGAAAAAAGGTAGTTTGCAAAACCATTTGTTTTAATATGTTTTATTAATCTGAAGTAATAAAATAACTTTTTTTAAAGATCTAGGGTCGTCCCAAATAGTTTCTAATTCTCTCTCTCATAATAATAGTTACTTCATAACTATTAGCATTTGTTTTATTAATGCACTACTTGATAGAAAAATTTAATTCCTTTCCTAAGTGTGAAATAATAAATAGGAATGCCCAGCCTACATGTGATCTGTAAAATTCAACAGAAATGCAATGTGTATAGGTTAAGCCCGAGGTCAAACATATCAGCAGAAACAAAGTCAGAAGTTCATAGATAAGGTGAACTCTTATTAACCAGCATGACATTGACATATTTTGCAAAACTACAGGTAAAGATTGCTTGCTGTGTAATAATGTATCCTAATAACTCTCAGTGGGAACATCAGCTTGCAGAACGGAAGTGATGAGAAAGTGAATAGTAACAAATTATTAGAAAGATAGTATTCACTAAACAATTATAAGAAATTCATAAATGATACATCTTATTGACAAGCGAGGGTGCATTTATCTCTCACATCTAATGCAATGTTAGAATTGCAAAGGTACTGAGAACTGTAAGATGTAACTGCAGTGAAAATAAAATTTAATGTAAAGTCAAAAGAGCAGATATAAAAAAAAGTGTCTTTTGTCAGACCTAAATATACTGAAGTCCATATTGGTCAAGTCAGTATAAATTATAATACAAAATTCAAGTTGGACATTTGATAAATATGCTATATTTTGGACAAGTGAAGATGGCTTTTGCAAAGGAAAATATTCCTCTGTAGAACTACTGAAGCACTTTTTCTCATTCAACAGACACATGAATGTGAGTGATTTGGTTGCCTGGAGTTGCTCAGTAGGAGTCTACTTTGGATTTGCAGAAGGTTTTTCTTAGAGTTTCTCAACAAAGGCTATTATAAAAAGTAAGCAGGTAAGAAGGCAGACATTTATAACTGAGACTTTAAAAGCAAAGTAGTAGAAAGGAAAGATCCAGTTCCTGAAATTGTGAGACATTGCTGCTGGACTTTTTCAGAGTTTTTCTAGGGCCTGTGCTGTTCAACATTCATAAATAATCTGGGAAGAGGGATGAGGGCTGTTGAAAAATGTCCCTGATCGGGTTAGCCAGGACAAGGACAGACAGTGTAGAATTCCAGAAATTCTGTACTTGCAAGCCTGAGTGACAAGCAGAACAATGGCAGAATAAATGCGCTGCAAATAAATGTAAAACAGTACACAAGGGAGGGTGAGGGAAGGTGGGAATTTTAACATAGTGGGTCTAGAGTTGACAGTCTCCATGGAGAAATGAGCCCACAGTTCCATAACCATTCATTATTGGTATTCAGTAAGAAACTAAGACGGAAAAGCTGAAGGAATGATTTTGAAATAGTATAAACCTAAGAATGTCTCACACTTAGAAAGCAATGTATAGCATGCAAAACCCAAAACAGGGCAAGAAAGATGAACAGCTTCTACACAGAGTAGGATACTTCTCTTGAGGAGGCCATCTCCAAAGGAGGATATAGATGAGGCTGACAAATCACTGGTGGCATAAAGGGAATGGATTGACTACAGGTCAATCAAATCCAATACAAGGTAGATTCAAATTAAGATAGAAGAAATCACATTCAAAACAACAATAACAAAAAGTTCTTTATGCACAAAATGAACAGGGTAGTAAACCCATACAACTCATACATGTTCTAAGACTTGAACAGGTTTGTGGGAGTAGATACAGGGACCCAAAACACAACAAAATTTTGATCTTTAGAAACCACATACATCTGATGAAATTTCATCAGCTAAAACTACTGGAGGCTGGGGAATCTACTTCTGGTTCTTACCCTTCCCTGGGCATATATTTATAATCACTGCCTAGAGACAGGATGCTGTCCAGACAATTCTTACCCTAATCCAATGTGGGCATTCTTCTTTTGCTATGTTTCCACATGTCATTACTTTTAGGCAGCTGGCTGAAGTGGCCATGGATGCCTTTGAGGCACCTAATCCTGCTGATGTGTGATACATCTAAAATACTTCTCAGTTGTGGATTACTCTTGGAGGGCAGAAGGGAAGAAGAATCATAAAACCTAAGTGCTATAGGACTTCACTTATAAACTCTGGCATCTTTTATTGGATACTGTTTGAAATGTCAGAAATTTTTCATGCTGTTAGGATAGTTCAATGAGTTTTTTGCATTATCATGTCCATGAAGTATCTTGCTTCAAATGCCAGTATCTTATAGGTGAATCAGTAGACAAGTGCAAAAATGGAATCTCACTGAAAAGTTAACAAGTCTCCCAAGGATAAGTGCCCTTTGCCATTGAAAAATATCTCCTGGCAACAATTGGAATACCAATGAGATTAAACGTAACTTCCTGTACAGCTTTTCAAATGAAACAACATGGCTTTATCATAGCACTAAGCAGTAACACTTCATTTAATATGTACATTAATTATTGCTGAATTATAATGGATTGTCTAAAAAGTTGTATAATATTCACATTAATACTAAATTAATTCATTATGATGAGTGTAATTACAATGAATACTAACTAAATTAATGGCAGCTAGACATGCTAGAAAAAGTGTTAGCCATTTACTTGACATGTTCCAAATGGAATATATTTTGTTAATGTATTTAGAAGAGTAGTGTGAATAGCTTGAATAGCAGTGTGAAGCAGAGCGCTTAGCAGAGATTTTTTTTTAGTATCATTGAACAAATTATTTTACTGCATGTTAGGGTTCTATGTACATATATCTAATGCAATCTGAATGCATTATCTGAATCAAATAAAAATAGTAAATCATCAAATCAGTCTTATGCTTCTGATTGTATTTAGTTTCACTTCTCTATATGCTGCTGTGCCCCAGTTTTGCACTCCAGTATTCAGTCTGGTCTGCACTCTACGGATCAACCATGTTCCAGGAAAAGCCTGATGTCAGGTGGTATGTTTAGCATGCTTCTGCATTTATATTTCTTGACCCGTTGGCCTAAGCCTTACATAAACTATTCTTGCCGATGGCAAAAGAAATCTGGCTTGGGAATTGTATCTGTAGCCACATGCCAGATGTCTCACAGGCTCTCACAGAGTATTAATTGTTCACCAGTTTTCAAGGAAGAAGTCAGTTTTATCCACAAGATAAAAAATTAGTAGATTTAGAAAAATAAAATGCGATGCCTAATTCAACAGGGGAAACCAAAAGAGTTACTTACAATGCTCTTTTCAATCAATGGAATGCAGTTTTCCTGCCATCTGTGAAAGCAAACAAAGCAAAAAAATATTATTTCACATAGGTCACAGAATTATAAAAAATTTTAGTACAAGAGAGCATAATTAGAGGTTACAGTACTAATAGGCAACTAAAATATTATCATACTTATTCTTCCTCTACTTTTATTCAATACTTTGATTCAAAGGCAACATCATTGACTGGATTCATTCTTTTGCACTAACATATCCAATACAGAATAAACTGTAAAAAACATGCATTGCTTTGTCCAAAGAAAAGAAAAAAATCAGTGGATTAGTAGGGCAAACGAGAATTGAAAATGCTGCCAAACACTTGACAAAACATCAAAACACAGCTTGATTCTTTGTTCACACAACAGAAGATACAAAGAAAAAAGTATCATCCTTTAACTTTTCTTGTATTGTATTTCAGAGGAAGATGAACTGTAGCCTCCCGGCAATCGCTAATGCAGTGTTTGTCTTCTGTGTTGAGATTATCCACTTGGGTGCTGCACTGGAGCTCCCTGGGCTATTTTGACACTGCATCCAGATGCTCCAATTTTGCTTCAGTGACTCAAGAGCAGAGCCAATATGCCTTAAAGCAATGTTCAAAGGGTTAGGTCTTGATGAACAATTAAAGCACTCAGAAGTGTTTCTGAACATCTCTGACTGGTGCTGAAGTGACTTAAGTGGCCCTTGTGTGACATCCAGGTAGGGAATATGTAATAGACAGTCTCAGTTCTACACTCAAGGTGAATGTGGATTCTGCCCCACTTTTATAGGAAAAAGAAAAGAAGTGCAAGTAGAAAAGAAAAATATTAATGATTTTAACAGCAGTAGATCAGTTCTAGAAAGGGTGAATATTTGTCTGCTTTATATAAACCACTTTAAAAGGCCTTGTTAGAAATATTTTATTAAAGTTGCATTTTTCATATATTCCCACTTTCTTGTTTGAGACCAAAATAATTTACTGTTTGAGCAAGACTTTTTAAATGTGAACATGCATTTCTCTTGACTCTAAGCATGATGTCACAGAAAATAAAGATCTATGTACTTCAACATACTTCAGTAGTCCATAAATGAAAAGCTAACTCAAGCACTGAGTGTTATTATTCCAACTGTTTCATATTTATGGGAGTGGAAGCTCATTTTGGAAAATACTCATTTAACTGGAGAATAACTTCATCTAATAAATGCCACAAAACCTGACAAATACATAAGGCTCCATCACATCCAAATCATGGACTCTGAAACAAAAAAGTAAAGGCACCTGATCAACTAATGCTAAGACCAGTAATACATTTTTTAAAGTTTCTTACTTATGAAGAACAAATAATTATGATTTCATATGTGCTTCACATATTTTCTGTGAAAAATGCATAATTAAGCTATTTTATTTATTATTTCATATTTTCATTTTTCATTCTTGAGATTTTCCTTGGTATTGAGAAAAATAAGCCAGGGAATGTACCCATGTTTGCAAGAGTTTCACTTGGGGGTTTGTTTAGGGTTTTGAATTGGGTTTGTTTTGTTCTTGTTGGTCTGGGGTTTTTTTGTTTGTTTGTTTTTTTTTTTAATGTTCCTGAGCATCAATTTTAGTTTTCTGACATGAGATGAAGAAAGAAAACAATTTCAGGTGGCAATTGTTATTGAAGAAAGTTTTATCTGAACAATGCCAGTGCAATACTTAGGTTGGAAGACACGGACTTGATACAGAATACAAACTGTGCTCCAGGTGGGAGTTAACTGCAGGAAATCTTGAGACACAAGGCTGAGGGATGCCCTGAAAGAAATTTTGTGCGGGTGAAATAAACAAAAAAAGAAAAAAAATCACTGAAAAAAATCACTTTATGATCTCTCCAGCACTTTCTTCTTCTTTGTTTCTGTTAACTTTGCATCTGGTTGAGCTCACCCACTGTGCTGACTGGGCAGGACAGAAGCAACACACCTGGGTTTGTGTGCCCTGCTGATCTCACAGTCAGGTTACTGGTTTCATCAAACCCTGCATGCACTACAGAAGTTGGTCATGTACTAAAGCTTCTTACTTGCATCTGCTTTATATGAATGGAGAATCACTTTAAAGATTTGTACTTGAATGCTTGTTTTGAATACTGCTAAATTAATTTTTTCTTATTTTGTGAAATCCATAAAGAGAAGATTCTCAGACACGAAACAGAACACACAGAAGAATTATTATCAAAATTACCATTTTTAATACCCAGTTTAAATCTAAGAATGTGCAGGTCAGATGAAAGAAATAAAGACTGACTATTTATATTTTATGATTTATTTTTACTTCTGTAGTTCAGAAATAATTTTCAGTCTTAAAAATAACACATTGGCTGAAATACCCCAACTTGTCCATAATGGAAACTAGGTTTACTTGTATGGACTAAGAAGGTCCAGCATTATCAAGAAAGACAGTTGATTAATTAAAAATAGAATTCAGAATGTTCTATTAGCAATAGCTTTTGCTTGAACATTGCACTATATCTTTTTGCAAAAAGGTCAACAAGCAACAAAGTAAAAGTTAGCAAATACACCTGACTCTTCCAGAAACAATGTTGATATCTTCGGGTGTTCTGGTTAGAAGTCTTCCAGAAATATGCATTATTTTGGGAGAAATTACACATATGAGCAACTCTGAGTTCATGCACTTTTCCTATCAGCATTTAATAAAAAAGCACAAGCAACATAAATCTATCAGATATTTCAGAACTGTCTCCTCATTTAAAGTAAGGGCATCAGGGCTGCCTAAACACCTACTATGGCATAACCACCTTCTTAATGTACAGAGAATATTCCCTTCCCCCATGAAATGCACGGTGGATCTCTGTGAATATGTGTAATCAAAAAAGGAATGGATTTTGTTTTCCTGGGTAAACTTCTGAAAGGGAGAAGCTGAAGAAAACTAGGCACAAAGGTTTAGGGAACTAGACTTGGTTATTCAGCTTGTGTCTTGATCATTCTAGTGTATATCTCTAGGAAAAGAAAGGACACTGTGCTCTTGGCAATTACTCCACTGATATAAAGCAAAAGCTTGGGAAATCAAGATTAACACCAAGCCTTCTTTCTAGACAAGGAACTGCATGTTACCATTCTTGTCCTTTCTTACAGTTCTAAAGGAAGGGAAAATCATTCACTAAATTAAGACTTGGGAACTCCGGGTTTCACAACTGGTACCAAAGAACCTTCTGTATGACTCTGTGAAGATTTGCAATATTTGACTACCTATTCAGTATCTGTACACTACTACTAAGACATTTTCCTGCAAGAGATCAACAGCTGACCTTTGCAGGTAAGAATTTTCTAGCTTGATTTTTCCCCATTAAAAAAAAAAAAAAAAAGAAAAAACCCTATACTTTTTTCTGGCTTTTCCTCACATCCATTGGCACTGTAAAAGGTAGAGAAAAATGACTCATTTCATAAATGGTCAATGTTTCTTTCATATTGATCCTTGTGTCTGAATTGAAAAGAGCACTTGTGGCCAGCAAGTTCTACTACTCTTTCTTAATAGAGGCATGCTAGTTCAGCTCAGTACAGGTTCTTGAATTGGGAAGTGTTAGGACACATGGAAGTATATGAGAGAGGGCTTGAAGTATTATGTAAATTGTTTTCAGTAAGGATTTTTTACAAAAAGGGTATTGAAAAAAAACCCAGTCATCTTCCCCCTCCTCTACAATACCCCTGCACTTCAACTAAAATTATGCTTTTAGGGACAAAGAAAACCATACTTTGATTTCATTTGGAACTGACAGAAATATTCAGGAAATATTTAGAAACAAAAAAATGTGGGGAAGAACTATCCTTCTGCATTCCCAAAAGTAGCATTTTTCTCCAGTCATTAATTTGTGTACTTGCCAGAGACATAGACAACTCTTCAGAAGCTATTTAAACACAAAACTAAAGAACTGGAAATGAAAGATTAGGCTTACATGCTCTTTGTAAATCATTCATGGAAGTAAAGAGAATCCCCCCTTCTCTTCACTTATTCAATAGCTCTGCAGTTAGGGCCTCATCTGATATACAATGTGGGACAATCAGGTTCAAGACCTTGTCTGCACATTCTTGAACCCACATTTTCACTTTCCCAAAAGAGTTCTTAAACCAGTGAGAAATCTATAATTGGCTTCTCTCGATCCCCATGGAAAAAGCTGTTCTGCATGGATTATTTAAATACTGAGTCAAAGAGAGTGAATGACTCTTTGGTCTGGTGGTTAAAGAATTCACTCGGGAAGCACACGGCTCGGTCAAAGTAGCAGTTCAGATAGTTCAGGTGAGAGCATACCCCTGCAGAACATCCAGTGGTTAGGTGATTCCCTTGGAAGGCAGAAAATAAAGGTTTAAATCTCAGTCAGGGGGAAGGGCTTAAAACCTAGTCTCCTATATATAGGAGTTATTGCATTAAAAAACATATGGTGAGATCTTCAACTTTGCGGGGGTAGAGGTGAGTGGGTGGAGACGGGAAGATGAAGAGAAACAGTTGTTCTCTCTTCACTAGTTTTGTGAATCTATTCCTGTTCCAGAACCAAAAAATAAAGTCATCACAAATTCAGTCTGAATTTTGACAGCTTTTTAAATTGCTAGCAATCAATTTATTCACTAGAGCTATATTCAGATAGTTAATGCAAAACATTGTCTTCCTGGCAGGCTCTGATTAGACTCCCAATTAAAGACCAAATTAAATATTTTTTGCATGTATGAAGCTGCCCTATACATATAGTGTACACATACAGAGTAATCCTTGTGGAGTTAAGAGTAATTGCCATTTAAGAACTATTCTAAGAATTACATTCTAAAATTCTATGGGATGAGACAGAAATATTATAGTAGGAGCTCACTTAACATTTCAAATTGTTCAGAGTATATTCATCATACTTTTAATAAGAAAGCAATGATTATGCTCTTTTTTTTTCTGGAGATCATATCTTGACACAAAAGAATTCAGTATAGTTTATCTGGAACTACTATTTTCCTATTTCTTATATCATTATTGTCAGCCCCATATTTAAATGCAGTATTTTGTATTTCATTTATTATATAGGGTCTCCAAACACACCTTTGAGTCTACTTTATGAGAAGCTTAATAATTTTATTGAAAAACAGAAAAGTAAACCTGAATTCCTGAGTACTTGCCATCAACACTGATCTAAGGACTCACTGCTTACCTGAACATTATTTAAAATTATTTTTCTTTCATTATCAATATTTCTCTCCTAAAACCTTCATGTTTTTCTGACGGCATTCAGAAGTTCCACGGATATCAATGACAAGTAAACTAGATGTAAATCTTTCAAACACAAAGTGGGTTTCAACAGGAATAGGTTGGTGAAGTTGAAAAATTAAATTTGAAATAGCTTAATACAATCTTTCCAATATTTTAATTTGCCTAATATATAAATGTTACATATTCAGAAACACTCATTCTTAGGCCACTCCTACACAGTATTATTGTTTGCTGGTCTTTAAAAGCACACACAGTCACTATTTAAATCTTAATGACAATGTAAGAACATGCTGCTGCTCTCACATAGCACATTTTTTTTCACAATATGAAGGCAGGCAAAAATAATAAAATATTTTCAAATTTTCCAGCTAACAACAAGAGCAAATTATATACATTTTTTAATCTATTTTTTTTGCCAATGAACATGCTCATTAGCATAAATTTTGTTTCTTGTGGGAAGTCTAACTTTTTATGATTCCCATGTTAGATTCTCCCCTCAGTACTTCCAAAAAAGTGAAATATCTTTTCCAGTTAAGAAGTTGATACATTTTTTAGTTAAATGTCTTGAGGGAAGGGGAATAAAGTTTTAGTGTTGGAAATTCCTAATTTTCAACTGACTCAAAACGAAAATAATCTTAATATAAATCTGCTTTATGAGAGTATTTTTGATGTGTAATGTAAAATGAAGAATTACTGAAAAGTGTTGTGTGCTGATAACATTAAAGTTAGCTTTAGCTCAGATATGTAAACAGGAGGTGTTATGGGGAAGATCATCCTCTTATGACTGACAGTTGGAGCAGGTGTCAGTGTTGCTAATAGTGGGAATTGTCATTTGGATTTTATTGGCTATTGTACCAAGCTGCTTATAAATATACAGTGATCTAAAGGTACTTTCACATAAAGGATAACCTGACACACTTGTAGAATTTTGTTTCAACTACATAACAAGTATTTTACAGAAGAAAAAACTTGCCAAGTGGGCTTCAAATATTTTTTAATATGTTATGGATCAAGCTGTAGCAAAACCATCAAACAAATCATAGCAAAAAGTGTTTCTCATAATGTTATTAAAAATACTCATAAAGTGAAAATATCATAATGCATTCAATATGTAAGCAAACTGGAAAGGATTAAGGTTTTGTTAATTACTTCTGTTAAAAAACTCAGTTCACAAGTGTATTTGTTAAATTCACAGATATAATTTTCCAAAAGCACTGTCTGATTTTTCTGCCTGCTCACTACTGAAAAATATTTCGCCTAAACTTGCCTCAACTCCAGCATCACTGAAGAAAAAAGCATTAATGGAAAACTCAGTGCCAGGCAAGGCAGCTTCCATCACAGAAAAGAAGGTTTATGGCTTAATCCTCCATAATCATGATTGGGCACAACACTTTATCTGAAATAAAAGACCACATCAACAAAAATCTCACCAACAACTCTCAGACAGACTATTTCTATTTTTTGCATTGTATTGCTTTTGTTGTTTTTTAACTCTGAAATAGAGAAGGACAAAGTAAGAATATACAGCTCGGTATAAAAAAAACCTCAACATTTTTGGTGAGAAATTAGTTCAAAAACCACACAGTTATGCTTTGTGACTAAAAACATAATTAGGTAAAGAAACCTAATTAAGAAGTGAAATATAATAAGACGGTGTGTTGCACCAAAATTTTGCACTGATTTATACATACGAAAAAAAGAAACTCCATCATTCCGGGACTATTGGTCTCAAGCTCACACAATAATTTGAGCAGGGTACCAGCACAACTAACATCAATTCCATTCTTCTTAATTATATAACATTAAACTCAAATTTCGTTACTTTTGTTGCTGAGAAAAAAAGAGGAAAAAGCCACTGTATTTGTACTGTCATCTCATTTCTGGTTCTTCTAAGGCTCTTTTTTCTTACCAAAGTGAGAATCTTTCACAATCTGAAATATCAGTTTTTATTTCTTTAATTGGGTGTTTCTATCAGGACCTTTTCAGTGAACTCTTCACATTTTAATATACTTCTGCTTCACTACTCTAGCTGATTGTTTCAGAGGTTGTGCAGAACACATTCCTGATCTTCACGAAAACCGCTTTCAAGGCCTTTCATATTCTGCCATAATCCCCCAGTAATTACAAAGGCTCTCTTTGCAACAATAAGCAAGTCTGAGAGGAGTTCTATAACCCTACATCACACACTAAATTGTACTTGGACATTTCAGTTAAATGTGCTTCCCCTGAGCCCCCAACTTGCAGACGAAATCTGCGAGATGCCAAAACACAAGAACTGAAAGGTTATGATGATGGTAACTGTCTCTATACAAAGCATTGATTAAATGAAATACAAAACACAGCTTGGATAAAGGCTTTAGTTGGGGAGCAGTTAAGTCCTCATTAGAAAAGCAAAGCTGACAGAGCTTAAAAACACTTATTTTATGCCTGATAATCATTAATCATTTTTACAGATCTTTTTCTCCCCTAGGACTTTAAAAGTGTTTTTGAAAGCTCCTCTGTAAGTACTCATACTTTTAATTTTTATTGGAATATGAATCCCAATATTACCAGTAGGATTGTGCCTGGGCCAGTCTGACCCTCGCTGCTGGACCAAAGGCAGCAACTGCGGTGTGTCACCCCAGAGATACCTTGGCTTGCTGGTGGTTGCAGCTGGGCACTGAACAAGTCCAGGCTTGTTAGGAACTCCATTTACCTCAGGAGCAAAGCTTCAGGCGATGGTGAAGAGGAAAAGGAGATGGATTCTGCTGGAGGGTTTATATCCAGAGGTTTATTCCATGGTTACAGAGGTCTGAATGGGAGCAACTGCTCCAACAGAATCCGGGCTGCATGGCTCGATTCACCTTTTAAGCCCAGGGACAGGGGAAGGGAGGGGACAGGTGAGCCACCAACCAGGTGAGAGGGGCAGGGTGTCAGGGGGGGATGACACCCAGACAGGCCAATGACCCCCGGGCCTGAGGGGCATCCTTTGAACTTGACCAACCACACGACGCCTTGCTGGAATGTCAAGCCTGATTGGCAGGACTCACTCAGCAAGGGGCGAGGGGGAAGGGAGAGGGGGGTATGGGCACACCTGGGGAAGGGACCCGGAAGCTTAAGACACACCGCAATAATTTTATTTTATTTTTTAGGGAAAAATGTCTCTTCCTGCCAAAGCAAAGACCTTGCCAGATTTTTGACTTAGTTGCAACCTTTGCTTTCTGGTATATGACCTATGAGCTATCAGAAGTCACCTTTCCAATTGCTATACATGTGTAAAGAAAAAATGTATGATACGTATCTTAAAAAATACAAAATCCTCTTTACCCTCTTGTCTTTTTCATTCTTTAAGTTTTCTCTATTAATTGCTTGCTGATCAAGAACATAATCACGTGGAGTTTTTAATATCTTCAAAGGGCTACACCAAGTTCCATCTATAATTCAACCCAAAGATTGTAAGGGTCCAGAATAAAGTAAGCCACTACCATACACCTGATCTTACCTTGGCCTAAAAAGCTATAGAAAAAAATAAACTGCTTTATGCAGTTTTCTGCCAATACAATTGGCCTAAACTACGTTAAATTACATGGGATAAGAATACTGTACCACAAAAATGATCTGACAATAGTCTCTACTTTTGAAAGCCATACATAATGCGAAGAACAGTTTTGTTTAAAAGCGTGTGATACTAATTTCTGATGCTGTGGCAGTATTAAGGATGCCTTCTGTTACCTGTTACCTTAAATTTTCCAACTCAATATATGCTGTGTTTTCCACTCAGTAGAGGAATATTCACTACAAAAAACTGGGGAAGTCAATATATTAGAAAAAAATGAGACTAGGGAACTGTGCAAAAGATTTTTTAAATTTTTTGAATGACATCTAAAAGAAAATCAAATGAACTAATTTTTTTGTAGACATAGTAAACTTTAACACTGATACTAAACAATTATGGAACATCCACATTTTAATTTGATAAGTGTATATTAGCAAGTTCAATCTTCAAGTTCTGCCTCCACTCACAGTCACTTTATATTCATCTTAAATCAAGAGATTCTTGCTACCATGAGCAACATCTTACTCCCGGAAAGCCTGGAAACCAGTGCTAACGTGCAATTGTAGAAGGCACTTTGTAAAGTGTTACTTAATAAATAAAGGCAACATGGGAATATATGGCTGTTTCACTATAGAAGCCTCTCCAGAATGCATTAAGATGTAGGATGTGATCAATCAGGGATGACAATAATTAGGCTTGTATCAGAAAAAGGCAACTTCCTCTTCCTCATAAAGCATGAATGGCCAACAATAAGAATCAGGAAGTACTCTAAATGTATAGAAACAAGGAATAAATATGACCTTCATAAGAATAATCGAGTGAGTGTCCATGGGCTGCATACATCTGATAGGGAAGGTGCACACCTTTGCTTCCTTCAGTAAAGCAAGCATTAGAGTCTGGAACATAAGGAACAGTGGCTATTTAGCCTGGAGAAAAGGCAGCTCATGGGAGTCCTTATTGATCTCTAGCAAGTCCTGAAAGAAGATTATAGTGAGTTGGGAATCAGCCCCTTCCAGGGCAACCAGTGACAGGGCAAGGGGAAATGGCCTCTAGTGGTACCAGGCAAGGTTCAGGTTGGATCTAAGAACCAAATTCTTCACTGAAAGAATGTTCAAGCATTGGAATGAACTTCCCAGGGAAGTGGTAAAGTCACCATGCCTGGAAGTGATCAAAAAAGACTGGATATGGTATTTTGTGATATGGTTTGGTTGGCATGGTGATCTTGGAGGTCTTGTTCAAAATGATTCTGTTCCGTGATTCAATGTGCACTGGACTCATGCAGTTAAATTTTGTTAGTAGAGGTTAGTAATATTTCCTATTATGATGATTGGAATTTTTAGGTTCAAGAACATGATAATTATGCAGTTTTATGAAGCCCAGCATTCAAAGGGAGAAGAAATAAAGGAGAAACCAAAGAGGAGACCCCCTGTACAGACTACCCTTCATAGCAATGTGACTCAACACTAAGCCCTCTCTTACATTTCGCTTGCATGGAAATCACACTCTTAGGATGAAGAAAGTACCAAATAGTTCCCCTAAATGGCTTTTGGGTACCACACTGGAACACAGTGCATATTGACTAAAATAAATTGCATGAAGGAATTACTACAAGAACATTGTCTATACTTAAAAAGCTTATTCAGTTTCCAATTGTATGCCTATTCATCATAATTAATTACAGCAGCTAACATTTTTGGTGCAAGACCTATTTACAACTAAAATACTGGCATAATACTTTGGAATGGTATTTTGTGCACATACTTTAAATTTTCTACTATTGAAACAGATTTAAATTTCCAACACTGTGTTAGCTAAAGAAAAAAAAAAGGCAATTATGGGACCAAAAGGTAAGATTAAATAGTATGTATAGCATTGTAGTGACCCTTCACCTGCACCACGCATACAAAATTCTTCCCCACAGACATCCTCAGATTTTAGACTGGATATGGAAAATAGATATAATCATTAGATATTCCTCAGACTCTCATGTTTGATTTCACATAAGTAAATCCTCTACGCATTAAAAATAAATTGAAGCTTTCAGTAACTCAAATTTTATCAAGATTGCAGACATAACCTATGAGTAAGGACAGAAATTAATCATTCCATTTAAAAGACTTAAGTAAAGAATTACATGCTCTTCTACAGTGCATATAATCAGCTTTGTATCTTTGTGAAATGTCTGGAAAAGTAGGTGATGGATTATGGGAACCTTACACATGGTTCCTTTAGATTAATTTGTACTGATACTAGAATATGGTGGTTTGGGTTTTTCTCTGTTCTTCTAAACTGATAAAGCAGTTGTATGGTCCCTACATCTGTGGTTTGTTTTTCTGTGTGTGTTTGTGTGTTTTTTCATTTTTTTTTATTCACCTATACCAGAAAACTATTAACTGTCTGCCACAGTGAAAAGGTAAAATCAATTACAATATGGCCAGTTTTACCCATTATTGTCCTATCAAAATTTATGAACTTATCTTTCACAAAATGATTAATGAGTTTTAGTCTTCCAACTCAAATACTTAAAATAGGGACTCCCCCCACCCCACCCCGAACCAGCTTCCTAAAATTTAAAGATATTAAAATTTCAGCTTCATCTGCTGTACTAAGTGGTGTCTCTTGTGGTCTAGTTATTGGAAAGAAAGAAAAAGGACAGGTTCTTACAATTTAAACAGTAATGTATAAAATGAAATAACTGTTTATACACACAACAGATAAACATAATCCCTACTGAAGTTATATTTCCATTATACCTATACACAGAGACTCCTGCATTTATTTGTAAAGATCTGTCTGGAAGAGTTTACAAATTGCTGTTTTATTTATTTCTATCACAGTGTTGGTGATGTTATTTCTAATTTTCTTTGCTCCTGTGAAGCAGCATACTGAACTCTTAAGGGAACAGAAAACATACAAATGCTATTACTGTACACATTTCTAAGCAGCAGGAAGTCTGTAGTAAGTGTCAGAGATTGATCACGATTTTATTGCACATATAAACAGCCACTACCAGTTGTTCTGTGCCAAAGGGTCATGGTATGCAACATCCATGCTTTATGTTTAACCACCTCAGCTTTTCAGAAAGGTAACAGCAAACTTAAATTACTGAAACCAACTGAAATCAATGAAATCTTTTTGATACATGGTAATCTTCAGAAACAGAAGAAAAACTTAAATCACTCTTCTTTCCACTGGAATGAAAAAGTGAACTAAATATATGAAAACATATTTGAACAGTGAAAACTATGTGCACTTACACAAATGTTTAAGATAGACATATGTGCAACCCTAACTAGGTTCATAAAGGAAATACATGTATGCCATAGATTTCAGACATGCCCTATAGAGTTCAAGGGCATGTTTTTAACCATTAAAATGTATAAGCAGTTTGTTATCAAGCACTCTGTAACAAAGTGTTTCATTCAAAGAGTGAAAACCGAATGAAAATTGGAAAATTTTCAGAATTTACACTACAGTGATTCTATATATTTTGGGTTTTTTATTCAGTAGAGATGATTTTATTAATAAAAACTTTAAGAATGCAAGCATTGAGTTCATACAAATGAGGTACACTTCTAAGTTATTATAATATATTCCTTACTCTGGAGTATCACCATTTCTGAGATCAGCTAGGATTCTTGAACTTAAAAACACACCACTGCATGGTGCCAGGCTTTTATGAAGTAATTTCTTTGTACAAAAGAGCTTTACTGCAGAAAATAAGGAATTTAGAGTAATTATAGAATCCTATTAAGATACTGTGAATTGAAAGTACACAGATATAGCAATTCTATTACATTTTCAACAAAACAAGGTCCTTTGAGTCACAGTCTTCTTATCCCTCAACTCATCTAAACTTCTAAGTGTATTTGAAAGCAGTATCACATCTGTATTGGCTGTTAGAAACACACATACTTCTGAGACTTTCTCACAAATCATGTAAGAAGTTGTCTTTCTGATAGAGTGGTTGCCAGCAACAACTACCTTGATTCCTAGCTAATATTCAGAATACCACTAAAATATACTTTAATTATGAAAATGCTATATAGTTATGTTTTCTCAAACATTCTCAAGGCTCAAAAATATTTCTCAAAATATTCACAAGAGAATTCAGGGATAAGGATTTTTATAAAAGAGTTCAACTCAAAAGAAACATTACCTTCCAAAAAATAATTTTCCCTCCTGTAGTAAAAAGACAACATAAATTTAACTAAGCCAAATATTCAATATTCAAATATTCAGGTTTTAAAAATTATATTCTTCTCTGCTTGAAGCATGTTCCTAACCCCATTAATATGAATGGAAGTTAACCATGCACAGGAGAAAAAGAACACATTTACTGTATGTATACTTGCTCTTTGGATTCTTTGAATATTTCATTTTAATAAAAATATTTTAGAAAGATGTCTAGTTTATCAGAACAAAGGCTTTGGTTTCTGTTTTAAAATTACTGAGGCGCAAGATAAGACCAGAAAAGTTCACCCGGCCATGTATATTTTACTGCAAACATGTCATTTTAGACATCTTTCAAAGATGTATCTGGATCTGAAAAGCAATCCTACTGAGGCATTTTTTTGCCAGGGCTCATTGACATATTCATGTAATGTAAAATCAATCACAGCCAAAAAGCTCTTCAATAAAAACCCAAAACTGAACTAAAAAAACCCCCAAAAATCTACCTACTTGATATGAAAATATAAGGTTGCTTTGTTTTCCTTTATCTTCTCCATTAAGAAAGTTCATCAACTAAATTTATGCAATAATTATGTAAAAAAAAAAGATTACCACTACAATATCAACGTACAGATTTAACTCATTCATCTGGGGACTCCTCTATGTGGATAGAGGAGCAAGTGAAGCCATTAATAACCAGCAGCTGTTGGTAGGAGCAAGGATGTAGTGCCAACCTCGGGATTCCAGCTCAGATCCTGAGGTGTGACATGGAAGAGATTTACTCTTTCACAAAAGGGGTGACTTTCAAGTCTCTAAATATCTTTCAAAACCTAAGGATTACAGTGGCCTGCAAGTATTTTCAAAATTATACTTCTTATTTCATACCTTTCGAAATTTTATATGAATTACATAAACAACTGTTTTATCAAAATGGAAATGGGAGAGTGATGAAATACTGGAGGTTGTAAGAAGTAGCAAAGTCTGGAGGCCATCAAGCTGAACCTACACAGAGCAGAGACAGCTTAGGACTGCTTTGCTTAAGACATTTTGTGAAGAAACAGGATTCTGAGCATCTCCAGAGATAAAAAATTAATAGCTCCTCTGAACACCCTACTGCAATTGTTAACCGATCTCACTGTGAAACTGTTTTCTCCTAATTTTTAGTAGAAATATGCCCTCTTGAAATCTTCACTCATTGCCCCTCATCCTTTTATGATTCAGAAGATACTTTGAGAACAACATGGGTCCATCCAGTCTATGTGTTTATTAGATGGAGCCAGCAGTATGAATCTCCACATAGCATGATCATGCTATGTAAATAAAAACCGTGACTCAAGGCAAATCTATCATTTTATTATATGTGACAATTTGTCGTCTAAAATAAGCACTCAGATATTTTTACATCCAAATCTCTGCTCTAATTGTTATGTATTTTGAACACAAAGTCTCCCATATCAGCATTTAAAATTACATGCAGAATTTGCAAAATATATATCAGTTGTAATTTTTATGTTAGACAAGGAAGATGATATTTAAAGAAAATGTTACAATTAGGAAAAACGCATATGAAGATGCCAATCAAAGCAGTAAATAACAGAACATTTGCAGTGGGGGCGCACCTGAAACTTTGCAGCTATCGTATCAAAGTTGTATATAAATTTCTATGTTGCTACTTTCTTTTTAAACATTGCTAGCTGATCAAATTCAGCAATATTTTGGCAGCCTAAAATTACACTCTTCTGACCTTGACATTAGTATTCAACAGCACTGATGAGAGAATGACAGCTTCTCCATCCTACTGGGTGATCTTGCAAGCTTTTACCTTCATGACTATGGAGTTTCTGTCAAATATGCTTACAGCTGAATGATCACATTCTCTTGAATTATGAAGTGGCTGAAAACTGTGCTAATTGGGTCCATATTGATGTCACTCAAAGATTAAGTAGCCCTAATACTTTCTGAAGTTAGATAAATACTTGTAATTTTACTGCACATTAGGTGTAACATATATTCGTGTTGAATGAATCATTTACAATACCTACAGAACACACACAAAGTATCACTGGAAATGGAAAATGCTGGAAGTCTTAATGCATTAAAATTAGAAGAATAAGGTTTCTAAACTAAGGAAAAAATCCAATTAAGTGCAAACAAAAAAAAGCAAAGTGACAAGTAAAAACATCTGTAAGATCTTGTGTGCATCGCTATGGAATTTAGCTGAATTAGAAATCAGAAAGCAAAAATCAGCTGCAAATCAGTGTTTCCTTATGTGGAATCTGGGCTCTGGAAAAGAATTACACTGTTCTTGACTACACTGAAAAATTATCCTGCGATAATCTAATTTAGGCCATCTTGCCTACCTTTAGTGAGTCCCATCACAAGCTTTTAGAGTAAAAATCCATGAAGTTCAGTTGAAGAGCACTGAATTGTGCCATGGATATCTTTAGTCCTTCAAGGCTCAGCCATCTGCTTCAACTACTCAGAACCTGAACTACAAGTATTGCTAAATCTATAGGAACACTTATATAATCAATTTTTCTGTTACATCCCTGGATTAAATAATCTTAGATAATATAAAATTTCCAAAATACAAAAAATGAGCAAATGCATTTCTCAGCTGTAAGAAGTAGCAGCTCAGCCATTCTTTAGCTTGCCCCTGTAATTTACCCAACTTTTGTCATAGCCTGAAAAGTTTAAAGATACAAATTTCCTGCTTCAGTTGATTAAGTGATGTTAGCCATTTAGACCAAATGTTTTCAGCATCTTGTTTCTTTTATACCTTAAATGGGTTTACCTATTTTCCCTTCCCCTTCTTTCTGTACAGTCTTGTGCCAGAAACTGGCATTTCCCATGGTATAAATGATATCTGTGCCATTTCCTTCTCCTGTTACCTTTAAAGCTAGACATGAATTCTATTACATAGCTTAACACAGCTTTGATTACAGATGCCTGCATTTTTTTTAATGACATGACATACATATCCTGGGATATAAAGAAATATGACACATACATGATTTATTTTTCCATACTGTATCTGAAACCCATTTAATTTCTGCTGTTGGTAGTGACTGAAAGACCTACCATGCTAATTAAAGTGCATGAATTTGTAGAGTGAATACACAGCTTTAGTCAATTCTGCTGTCAAACCAATAAATCTTGCCCGAAAACAGTCCAGTTAAAACTGTTTTTATGTTGTAATTTTGTATTTTTATGTTCCCCTACGACTTTTGCTATATAAAATGCAACAATTTCTAATTTTTGGACCAACTTGATTTTCATGTAGAGAGTTATTTGGACCCATATGTGTCCTATACACACTTTAGAGTAGTGGGAAAATATTCAAACATTAATTCCAAGCATCTGATGTTACTTCATATCTCTCATACTGTACAAAGAACAGGTTCATTTTTTACCTTTTTTATTCCAATTTTTTGCATAAATTGTCAGACCATTTTGCATGTCTTTGCAGTTTATACCCTAGAAGGTGAAGAAAAAGTGCATTTTCTTATATAAAGACAGGCAGCCTGTTTCAGTCTGGATCAAAAGAGTAGTGCTTTCTCTGTTAATTTATTAGTAGCATAAACAGTCTGCTGGAAAAAGAAAATTGGACTTCACAAATTTCTGAAAAGAATGAGCAAACTAGTTAGAAAAATCAAATATCAAAATTTCCTGTTTCTTGCAGAGAGAATCTCCTCATCTAAATAGTTACCAGCATCACAACAGCATCTCGTGTACAAAATGATACTGAAAGTTTTGTCTGCGGCCTTCAAAAAAACTGAGAAAAATGTGAAACAGAAGGCAAAAATGAATGAACTTAAGTCAGCTTGACTCTTCTGGGTAATTTCTAGCATAGTAAATACAGTGGTGATTACATTTCTTCACTCTCCTTAAAAACCATACCACCATTTAATAGCTACATTGAGAAACAGATCCAACAGTAAAATTAGGGGTGTAGTCCAAAATTTAGAAAGGTTTTTCTGTTCACTTGCAAGCAGGAAAGATGAACACTTTTGGACAGAATACAAGAGAACAGCATGCACAGCAAAGAGGGGGGAAAACTACTTGAAGGGCTGTCGAGGACAGTCCTGAGGATGGTTTAGGGACAGAGACCATCTGGGACTCCTTAAACTCAACAGTGTTATTCAGGAATTTACGGAGACATATTTAAGCACTTGGGAACTAATCTCTCCAATGTTAGCACACCTGTACTCTCGTCTTTTATAGAGCTGAACAGGCCTTATTTTCCTAATTTACTATGTGGTACTTTCAGTTGAGGAGTTGACCTTTAGAAGAGCAGCTGGAACATTACTCAAAGAGGAAACCTTTGCTATACCTCAAAGACTTAAATTCAGGTTCTGTCTCCTTGGAGAGCACCCAGTCCAGGTTTTCAGATGTTTAGGGACTGATTTATGGATAATTGAGAAACAAGATGAAAATACTTACTGAAATCTCAGTCAAAATGAGCCATTGGGTGGCTCTCCTGCCCCAAGACAACCAGTGGTCAAGAGTCATTATAGCAGCACAAATGAAAACTCCCACCTGATGATCCACAGCCATACAAAATCCCAGCATGGAGTCTGAACACTATTTTAAGAGTGATAAGTAGCCCACAGCTCAGAATGTCTAACTCCACAGAAGGCACCTGATTGCAAAATATAATATCAAAATCATGGAATGTGTAAGGCTGGAAGGGATCACAGTGAGTCATCTGGCCCAACCTTCCTGCTCAAGCAGGGTCATGCACATGGCACAGGATTGTGTTCAGACAGCTCCTGAATGTCTCCAGTGAGGGAGACTCCACAACCCCCCTGGGCAACCAAAGAAATTCCATGTTTAGATGGAACTTCCTGTGCATTAGTTTCTACAAGAGTAACTGTCAGGCAATAGAAATCCTGGGGTTTACAAAACATTCATGCTAGATTTGGATTCCTGTAGTCCACCTAAACTCTTGTTTAGGTAAAAAAATAGGATTTTTTTTTTCTTGCTTTTAAAATTTATTTTTAAGTATTTGACTCCCAGCACCACCAAAGCTCTAAAGATTGTCTGTATAGCTCACTTTAATTAATAACACGTTCTTCCTATCACAGACACATCTCTTTTTCTGTACAATCAGCAGCTTTCAGCAGCTTTTTTTTTCTGTATTATCTCTATAAGACAGCTTGATAACTTGTTAATTTGTTAATGACATAATTGCTTCTTATAAAATCTATCAAGTCTAGTAACCTCTAATTGTTGCTCTCTGCAGCTGATTTTTGAAATTGAACTCAAGAGATAATATTGATTATTGGAAAAGAGCCAGATGTTCCCATTAAAGCTGAAGGTAGAAAAATTCACTGATGAAAACCTAACTTGTCAAAAAAAATATTGGTTGATTATTTCATGGAGGTTTTTTTGAACAGGAAGTCTAAAAGCAAATTTCCACCATAACTTAAAAAGCTAAACATTCTAAAATATTAGCAGATGTGTCATAGGCCTGAAGTTGTTTAGTTTTATGGCTTTATTTTGATTTTTTTTTAAGCCAAACACATAAGAAAACAGCCCACTAACATTTTACAAACCTCTTGAAAGTGGCTTGACATGTTCAGTGTAAAGCTCAGAGATAAGTTCAGTGTAAAGTTGCCTTTTCTAATGTTTAATGTTTATATTTCTCATTTTGCTAATAGGCTATAGTGTATCTGTGTGCCCCACTCCAGTGATGTCACATACACAACTGTACTGCATTGAGGTCAAGTCCAGACACAGTAGGAATTGGCATTATGGACCACAGCTAAGGATGAGCTCCCTTACAATCCTTTCTCCTTTTCAGTGGTCTAAATCATTAGTTCAAAATCTTATTACTGGTAGCATATAGAATAAAAACACATGAAAAATTATTGCTGCATTCAATGGTTTGCTTTTAAAAAAAACCAGCCATAAGAAAACCAAGAGCAAAGCAAAGCAAACCACTGCCCCTTCAAAAACAACCAAAGACAAAAACCTAAAAAAACCCCCCACAAAAAATAAGCAACCAACCAACCAAAAAACCAACCAAACCCCAAAATCAAAACAAACTAAAAAACTGCCCACAACAACAAAAAAAAAAACAAAACCAAGAAAGATTAAAAACCACCACACTGGCAGGCATTTACGAGTAGCAGCAACTTCATTTTGAAGTAAAATAACAAAAGTTTCATAGTACAAAGTTGAGCGATGATACACCTGCAATGATTTTGCAGCAAGAGCCTGCTAGAGCAGGTCCACCAGAATCTGTGCAACCAGAAAGAAATGCTATGTTTCATTTTAAAACATTTGAACTCAAATTGCTGTAGTTCAAACCAGCTGTATTGATAAAATAAAGGGAGACTATAAATCTTGCTTCACAATGTAGTTTTGTCTCCATATAAGTAATCTAAAACCTTGTTTGCAAATATTTAAAGGAGTTTGATTCTGAACAATATCTTGGCAAAGAAAAGTTTTTAAGTACTTTCAGGTGCACTGACCTAAGTTTTTCAGACAAAGATAAGTCTGCTATTCACATCAAGTTACTTTAAAGGCACCATTGTGGAACAGAACCTAATATGATCCAGAAAGAACTTAATAAATCCTAATTCTCAGTAGTGTATCTTTTAGCGAGAAATTTTAATCTGAAATAGTTTTGTCTCTTATTGGAATGTACAGTTACAAGGCTGCATTGATTATGAACAAGTTGTTACAAGCTGTTAATTATGAACATTATCTGGGCAGCAAAAAAGTGGCAAAGGGAAGGAGAGGAATATGAACCTAGGATGCATTCATGTCAAAAGTAACTTTGAACCTGTGATACAGTCTCCAAGTCAAAGCATTTCCTACTCACTAGCTCTTAAAGGCTCTTTACTTAACCTGGAGAAGTTTTCATCCTCTTAACTTCTAATTCTCTATAGAAAGAATCTGGATTCTTAATCCTGCCCTTGGATAGTACAACATGTATAATCTCAGCTATTGCAGGACCTACTTCAACATTTTTTGTATGTGTCCTTCAGGGCTTCAAAAAACTCCAATATTCTTTATGACCGCATATTGCAAAGCTTTTTGAAAAGTTTAAGCTACAAAATCATCCAGAATTTGAAACGGATTATATTTATCAAAAGGTAAAAAAAAAGACCCATAATGTTAGCTTATGAATCTAAAAAGTGTTAAGGATTTAATCAGACTTCAAGCACAAACTATGGAATTTACTCAGAGCTTCCTGCCCCCTTAATACCATGCCTTGTAGGAAAATCAAAATGTGAGTATTGGTACCAGGACTCCATGTTGGTTTTACCACATTTCTTGATCATCTGCGAGAGTAAATCTATCTTTAAAACAACATGACATTTCTCACCATGACTGGTTAAATGAATATATTTTGTTCACGCAGCCAAATATTCTATTACCCCCTGAACCAAAAGCATTACATCAAAAATTGATCTTCAGACCATTAGTTCTTGCTGACACTGGGTTTTTCCTACTTCAACATATTTTCCTTCTCTCCTAAGTGTATCTTTTTACCTCAGTTATACCTCCTTCTTAATAATAACCATCTTTTTCTCAAATTTTAATAAAGACAATGATACAGTGAAATTTTGCTGCTCTAATGAGCTCTGAACTGTGACTTAGGCTTGTCAAGCAACAGCTGCTGCTGTCCTTAATATATCAGCATTTGACGTCTCCTCAAAAAATTTTTACTGTTACAGAGAACATGAGCCAAATTATTTTAGCACAAAATTTCCTACAGTTCAATGGCATTTGGAGTTGGTTCTACTGGGTTTTATAAACGTGCAATAAAAAAACATCACCCATTTACACTCAAAGATTAAGAGAATAAACTGAATTTTAAATCCACATGAAAGACAGAATGGCATTTCTGGATGTGCTGAACGACAACAAAAATGATACACATTACTCTTTATTTCAATCAAGTAAATAAATATATAACTCACAAATCCTGTGCTGTCATCTCCTTGACTCCTACTGTAGCAATCTGGAGCATTTATTTGTGCTCTCATAACAATATATCTTGAACATTACTTAAATAAGCGGTTTTATCTCTTAGCAGATTATGAGAATCCCAGGGGGGGAAAAAAGGTAAAAATAAACTAAGCTTGGGAGGGGGTTGTTTTTGTTAGCTTGTTTGATTTTTTTTTTTTTTTTTTTTTGGTTTGTTGGCTTGGGATTTTGCTGTTCATAAAATAAGAAAGAAAAATATTTAATTTGTACTACAGAAAAACTTTTGATTTAAACTGAAGGAAGACCTCCTAAATACAGAAGCACAATGTCTAAATCATAGAAGAGCAAAAGTATTCATGTTTTAAATTCCTTCATCAGGTCCTTCAGACCTTGGTGTTCCAATAGGTCTGTGAACGATAGAAAGAACACGGGATTCCCTGCAGGAAAACAAAGAAACTAAGTTTGTGTTTCACCTGCAATCTAGGTGTTTTCAGTCATTGCTTCCTGACTCCAGCTAACTCCAGAGTCTGCCAGATTCTTCTTAGGCTAATGAGCATTATAAGTTCAGCTGTTCTTTGCAAAGCACTTACTTTTTCACTTCATCCTAGCAAAAGGACTAGAAAAATCAACCATGCATTTTCCCAGCTATTACTTTGCTTTCTGGTTTTGTTTAAATGCTTGCAATCTCTTGGTTCCACTCCAATTTAATTAGTGGCCCAATGTTTTCACAAGCAAAAGTTGTCATTGATATAAAATGAGGTGAGTAGTGATCTGTTAATTCAGCAACACTTCAAAATGAGTGAACATGAATGAAAAGGTAAATTGCAATTACATTCCTAAGAGAGTACATATGAAATCCATATTAATACCACATTAGTTCATCATGAGTAACATTATTATAGCTAATACTAAATGATAAAATAATGACTACCTACTTATAGAATTAGCATTTCTAATCTTCCTCCTAAAAGGAATATAATTATGCTTCTCTAGAAAGAATGCAAAGATTTGCCTACTTAAGTGATTATTTAGGCACAAAATATGGGTTTCAGCTGACTCAGCATGCATAGCCTCATGTAGGGTTTCCTGAGGTAAACAGCACAGTTAAATGTGCAGGAGTTAACTTGTTGAAATTTTGAGGGAAAATTTGCAGTTTATGTTTTTAATTTAGAAAGAGGTATTTGCATTCCATTCTAACATTTAGGAAACAACATTGAAGATAAGAAAAAGAGCTGCATAGATATGGCTTATCTTTCAAGTAAACTAGATTTAGCATTTTTTATGGCCTTCATTTCTCCTGTGCTCAATAGACAGTAGGACAATAACTTTGTCCTATTTAAGTGCCTAAAAAACCCCAAACAAACTGAAAAAGAGTTAAGGCATAAATTAAACACATGAATGACAGAGGCTAACAGACACATCTGGGGATACTGGCCTTCTGCATACTAAAAGTTGTAGTTTGGTTTCAAAATTATGTTGGCAAAAGGATGAAAGTGAATGCAGGATTTTTTGAGTCCTAAGGCCAGTGCTTCAACATTACATTTGCTTTCTATAATATTTATGTTTGACACCCCAGAAATGAATCTTATGTAAGTGATGGCTTTACCAAAGAAATTTTTGTAGTTATAACCCATGACTAAAATGAAACTGCGTAAAAGAAAAGGAGGAACATAAAAAAGCTATAAGGTTTTGCTTTAAGTGGGACGCTGCAGTAAAGCTCTGAGCACATTTTAAAAGGCCAACTCAGAGGAGGCTTTCATAGAACCATCTGTGAGGCTATAATTTTGTGTAATTTATGAGGGACTTAACAGAGTGACTAAGAAGAGAGAAAACATGAAAGTAAAAGGTAAATTTAAAGGCACAACTTTTGTCGGAGAAAATTGTTAATCTACAAATTAAAAATGACAAAGGTGTAACGACCCATCCATCAATATGACAACCAGCAGTTTTAGGTTGTTTCCTTTCCATACTAGAGATGTCTTTAAATTGTTAAAAGGAAAAATTATTTGAGCCTCACACACCAGTTAATGATTGTGATTTTCTATGTCTTGTTATGATATATTTGTTACCATGACATATTTGGGTCAGAAATGTTGAGGAACACAGGCTGCTGTTTGGTAAACAATTTCAGCTAATGCAGACTTTAAAGTTCTACAGGGTTTACAGTATTTGAGAGAGCAATTAACAGCCTGTTGAACCATTCTCAAACAACCATGCCCTTTCAAGTCGACTGTCAATTTAAAGGCAGGGTAGGTATGGATCTCCTGCGAGCAGCCTCTGTGGCTTCTTCTGTGCAGTGACAGGAACAAAGCTGGGGGTGGCATGGGAATTTGGCACTCTGCATCAGAAGTCAAGGAAGCTTCAGGCTGCCAAGACTAGAGCCTTGTGTTTCTTACAAGGCCCTCACACTTGAATTGCAGAAATATTTGTTTATTTATTTTGAACACTGTTAAACATGGGAGTGTTAAAATATTTCTACTAAACTTGCTGGGAAAAGCCCTACTGTTCAAGACAGAAGTGCAACTAATTGCATTTAAATGAGCATAGATTTTTTTACATATTTATACATATATCTTAAGATGCATTTTGAAATAAGATAGGATATGATACTTAGTCAAAGCTAGTTCCTGTTGAAACAGTACAGGAAATCCACTGCATACTAAAACACATAAGTAATTATTTTAATAGTTTTGTGCTTCTTGCAAAAATGTAATACAGCAGAAAAAAGCTGGAGTAACAATGAGAGAACATTTATTTTTGCACAAAGAGATGCTCTCAAGGTAATGTGTAATTTAAAGCTCTTGACACATTTTCCTTCTTGTGAACAGTGACAGTATCACTTGGAGAAAACATAGGAGATTTTTCCTCAGGTTGCCTTGACTCTGCTAGTTTACTTAAATCACTGTCTAAATGAAGTACTTCAGCAAGTTCTTTTGCTGTGCATAAACAATAACAACTGCTGTGAAAAATTCCAAGAGATATACCAGGAACAGGAAAGAACCTTCCCACCTCTATAAGCACAAAAAACTCACATTCACTTGTTAGCTAGAAGCTGGAAACACAAAGGTTTGCTCTGCTTTTTCCACAAGAGTTAATTCCAGCTCCCTAGGAGGTGAGGACCTTGCAAGGGTAACCTACTCCCCTGCCACACTGCCAGACTTCTGCTGGGGACTCAAACCCCTGCGTCAGCCTCACTGAAGCCTGATGAGTTAACCTGGGGTGTATTCTGCCTCACAGAGCCGTTGTGTTAATACTACCAATTTCATCCAGGCTTTCCGGAGAAAATCAAATGGCCTTGAGAACTGTTGTGCTCTCAGATCAGAGAGAGTCACAGCATGCACTTGATAGTGAATCTCTGATACTTTAACAATTTTTTTAGTGCTTTCACATTATTGTAACAACTATAAAACTCCAAGACTTAAATAAGGTAATCAAAATGACTGCAATGTTTAATTACTTGAAATACAGGTGCTAAAATTATTTTAGAAAACAAAAGGATAAACCCCAATCTTTATATTGATAATTTTTCTAAATCATCTGCTTCCATAATTAAGCACTTGTGAATAAAAAAGAATTACAGACCACAGCATAAAATAAAGAAAATCTTTGCACTCTCTCCTTTGGCTATTTTCTTCCATCTTAAGAACAATTTAATGATCCTTTAACTTTTTCTCACCTGCAACAAAGCCACAAGTTTTACTGATTCTGAGTAGTCTGCTTAATAAATGTGAAGTCAAATGCTCAGTCAGAGCTATTGGCTTTGAACCACAGATATCTGAGATTTTAGAATGAGGGTCTCAAGTTCTTGCTGGGTTGTGCTCAAAGCCTATACACACATACAGCCTTTGTGAGTCCAGTTGCCAAGTAAACTTTGCATACACTTCAACTAGGCATGATAGTAAAGGCAGGTGCCCAAAATAACTGGAAAAAAGATGAAAGAAAGCACAAGTACACAAAGCTGAAATGGTCAAAAGCAAATGGGAAGTCGGTTTATGCAGAGCATGGGATAATAAATGAAAGAAACCAATTTTTGAGCTGTTAAAATGTTGAAAGGAGCCTGTAATGAAGCAATTTAACAGTACCAGTGGGAAAACTGTAATTCTACCTTTGTACAGTACTGTGGAATTAGAAGACAGAATAAGCAGTACTAAAAAGACAAATTCTGATGAAATTAATTTACTCACAGACTATTGCTCTCTCATCCACAAAAGTGCACAAGTACAAACTCATTAAGGATTAACGAAAGTGGTTGTGGAAAAAAATATAAATAGAAGAGACCCTCAAACTTACATTCATAATAATCTAAGTACATATATAAAAGCTTTCCCTCCCTCTACCAAGACAAAAAGAATTACAGAGCCTCAAAATAATAAACATTAGCCAGACAGTCTAATAGGACTCCTAACAAGAAAGAGCAGGTGATAGGTATTTTCAAATGCCATGGAAAAATCAGGTAGCATTATACATACAATGTATACTATGGATTACAACAATATTACAGTATAAATTTTCTCTATTCCATATATTTATTAATGGGAAGATAAACATTTAACCCATTCTATTTATCAGTTACTCAGTGGAATTATATTGAAAATAAAGAAAGCAAAATAAATTAGTATTTCAGTTGAGTAAAGAGCAGAAGGGATTTTTCCATGCAAAATGAAGGACTTATGAAATGTACCTGTGCAAAGATCCAGTGAATATAGAGACAATTTGGTAATAAAGGTAAAAACCTGCATATGGGATGCAGCTATTTATGCCAATGAAACTGTTCCAACTGTAGGCAGGAATCTAGCAAATAATGGTATTCTTTCTAATTGGCTGAACCAAATATCTATAAAATGGACCATCACTGAACTTGGACTCAGATCCTCAGACATATGTGTGTAGGAGTTGGGTGACTAAATACCTTTCAGGAGCAGGCAGCCTCCATGTGCAATATCTAAATAAAAGTAGAAGGGTAAGGTTGATTTGTTTTTCACAGATCTGTCATCACTTTACTCCCAACCGTCTGCATAACAAGTATATGAGACTTCCTTATTCACAGACCCTTCAAGTTTATTCAAATGGGATGATTACTGCTCTATCAGCTGTCAGAAAGTAAAATATCTAGGAAGAACCTGTTTGGTCTTTAAAAATAGTTTTCCTTCCAGAACTATGTAGAAATGTGGTTTACATCCATGAGATTAAAAGTAATGAACAAAAAAAAAGGCAGCATACTGTATTTTAAATGCATTTCTGCTGTTACTAGCTGGCCAAGAGCAATGCCTGCAGTGGAAGTAAGGCCATTTCTGCTTTTGTGGTGATTATTTAAGTTTAAATAAAAGAAAAAGCACAACATAAAATTAAAAAAAAAAATCAAAAAAACCCCAAAAAACCCCACAAAACACAAAAAAACCCCCACAAAACACAAAAAAAAAACCCACCAAGCAACAAAACAGCCAAAGAAAGAAACAACAGTGGAAGGAAGAAAAAAACTTCCACTGCAGATTTGCTTCTTGCCATTTTGATGGTTGGGAACAAAACAACCACAACAACAAAGCTTGCAGTGTTAATTATTGACTCTTCTTCAGAGGTAGTCACAGTGAACTTTAAATTATAAATGGTCTGTATAATTTGAAGGAGACGATGAATAAGGGGTTTGCAGAGGATGTTAGAAAAAAAAGATGCAGCACTTTGGCAAGCAAAACAGCTAAGGATGCTCTATTTGATCAAAGTGAGAAAACCACTTATGCCAAACTGTCTGCTTTGTTTATAGTCATTGCCATTCTCTCACATCATCTGCCTTCTTGCATTATCGTACTGTCTACATTTTTTATTTACAGTTGAATGATCAGTGAATCAGCACCCAGTGTATTTTTCTATGACAGATTTATTTAAATGCACTGAATTCACTAACATTTTGCTTAGGACAACTACTGTAACATCTTTATGAATACTAGTTCCTTTACTCATAACGAAAAGTGGACAGCATATAAAGAATAGCCAAAGCATAAGATATGAAAAGGATTATGAGAATTCCATGTCAAAATGAACACAATCTCCTGATATTATGCTGTAAAAAAATAATGGTATTTCTGTCTTTTGGGCAAGGAGAAATAAGTTTTCCACCACATAATAAATTTATTAGCCTTCCTGACCTCATCATTCCCACCTTAAGTTAGATATAGCATCAAAGAGAAGAACATCTGTTTGACAGCCATATTTTCAAATTCAGCTTGTTACTGGCCATAGTTGTTACATTATGCTTAAAATTTATTGCTTGAGCACCACCTCGTGGAAATTGTTATAACTGCAAAATTTTTCTCAAATTTACCCATGTGCATATACGTACGACCAAAAAAGGCAACGGTGATATTTAAGCAGATGTAAAATTGTTGTATGAAGTTTAAACAACATTGGCATAATAAATATGAATGCAAATATTTAGTTATGGACAGCACTGTTCCTCTGAATCTATGTTGAAACACAATTATATATTTTAAGTAATTTAATGAAAAATTTTGTTCTCTAAAGGACCATATTACCTACTCATTTTTTCAGATAATACTAATTACTATAGCCAAATAGGTTTTGCCGATTTATTTGATATTGCCATGTTGATTGCACATGTCAATATGCCTTGTCTTTTTTTACAGATAAAACTCAGTCTTCTCTCGTTATTTTGACAATAACCCCTGAACATTTAGAATAAGGACACTTGGCAAATTATAACATATTTCAGGTGGATTTTTTAGCTTTTATTTATTCATTTTACAAGTTTTTAAAAATATTTTTATGTCAAACAGTCCAGAATTTACAACTGGAATAACTAGGTCACCCATTCACAGCATACTAAGACAACTGCACATCTGAGATAAGGCACTTTTTAAAGCTCTAGATAAAACAAAATGGAGCCAAAAATAAGACTCTTGGAAGAGGAGTACTATAGTGATACAGTGGGTGATCACTTTCAGTATTTTTTTAAACAAAGAAAAAAAATCTGATTCGAATTAACCCTTTAAAAATATTTAAAGAAAGTAATTTTAAAACAAAGAATAAAGAGACCCACACCTTATTTTACTGAATTGCAATACAGCCATTGGTTTTTCTTATAAGCCAGTCAGGAAACCCCTGAACATATTTTCTGACTAAAGAACAAAGGTAGCTGATAATTTTTTTGCAAGACTGTTGCATTTACTTTAAAGCATTTTATATCATCCAAACCCAAAAGATGACTTCAGTCAGTCCTTCCAAAGGGACTGGTCCTAGGCACCACAACCAGCTGAACATTTGGGAGGGGGTTTTTGTTCAGAGACCTTAAGACAGCTTTTTCTCTACACATATATTCATTTTGTCTAGGACAGAGTAAAATTCCCTCACACTAGCTGGCATAGAGCTGTGCTTTGGATTTGTGCTGGCAACACATTTGGGTTGATAACACAAAGATGTTGTTAATATTGCCGGGCAGCACTCGCACAGAGTCAAGGCCTTTCCCGCCTCACACTCCTCTCTACCAGTGAGGGGGCTGGGAGTGCACGAGGAGCTGGGAGGAAAAGCAGCCAGGAGAGCTGATCCCACTGACCAGAGGATATCATATTCCATTCCATTCTGTATGGGAGCATGCTCAGCATCCAAAGCTGGAGGGAAGGTCAGTGGGGGAGAATGAGTCTCCATTGGTGAATAGGGAACAGCTGGCATCGGTCACTTGGTGGCAACCAATAGTTTTTGTCTATATCACTTGTTTTCTTGGGGTTTTACTCTCTTTTTTTCCCCTTGCAATTTAAAATTATTTCTACTATTATTTCTTTTTAATTGATTTAATTACTGTTTTGTTATCTCAACCCCTGAGTTTTATCACTTTTACCCTTCTAATTCTCTTCCGCCCAACTGGGCAAGGAGTGAGTGAGCAGCTGTGGGGGAGTTGGTGTCCTGCTGGCAATAAACCACAACAGTATTTCTAAGATGCTGCCTGTATGTGCAATAAAGTAACCACTAAAATAATATGCACATTAAATATGGAATATATATTGCTCAAGAACATGCACAGAGAGTAAAATGCTTGCAATGGAACAGATATTCTTTGCTAGTTGACAATAATGAACTCTTACATATCAGTTCAGTTAGGTTTAAAGCAAAACTACCTTGTTTTGTCCCTAGATATACTACTGAAAATGCACATGAAAAACAGTCTATCAATACAAATCAATATAAATATCAAGCATTTAGTACAAATCCATTAAGCTTTCCCATCTAATTAAATTAAGCAGTTGTATACTAGCCCATCAAAATAATCTTTAAATGGTTATATTACTTTCCACAAAAGAAAATAAACAAGAGAAGCAGCCCTACTAAATATTCAAGACAGATAATCAAATAGACAATACCACAATTGGTAGGTTTTGTAGCTTCTGCTGCCTGTTTTACCACCATATTCTAGATGCCTTTCCATGAAAAATATATCTAGGGGTCCCAACAAGCCTCAGTTCCCCTGCCTTTACTAACAATAATCCTAATCCCCTGACATCAACTAAATACCAAATCAACCAAACTCTGGTAAAAACTACTTAACTCTTCAATATCACAGGTCCTGTCAATACAGATGCAATAGTTAACGTTTCCTTCAAATAAGTCTTTAGTTCTCCATAGTTACTATTTCACCTACCAATATTTCAACACTAATTGTATCAGTATATAAAAAGTAGTGGAAATATAGAGCAATGTACATCAGTAACTTAAAATACTTTTTAAATATGCATTTACTCTGTAAAATCAACACTGTCATTGTTTAGATTTAGGAGTCAAGAGTCTATGCAAAGCTGTACAAGTAACTGATTTATTAGCAGGTTCATATTTAAAAATACCAAAAAAAAATAATAACACACAAAAATGTCTGTTCAAGGCAATAGGTAATGATGCACTCCAAATATAAAAATCTCAAATATCCTGCCTTGTCTAGATGTGTATAAGTTTCTGTGTCTGATGGCAAAAAAGGCAAAGTTATCAGTAAAGTACTTTGGAATCAATTTATAAAAGAAGGAATCAACAGGACAGATAAATATAATTTTACAGCACTGTTAATTAAGTCATTACTCAAGGAAAGATGGCAACACTCTTACTGGCTTCACAGCTATTCCACACACTGATCAAAGTTGCATGTCAGGGAAAATCTAACCACAAGATGAAGGACTCATTAATAGAGGTTTTGAATAAAGCACTTTTAAAAATCTTCCAATTTCCAAAAAATGTAGTTACAGGCAATAAACAATACACTGGTACTCTTAAATTAGTTCTGTGAGCAGCAGCTTAAGTGCAAAGTCATGATAATAGAGTTTGCATTTTAGGTTTATGCCACCTAATTTTCAAGGCTTTATTCCATGTGGATAGATTATATGTTCAGTAAAACATTTCCTTAAGCCATTTAGGCTTTAAAACAAATCAAGTCGTAAAACTGCTGGTCAGCAAGTTCCTTTCAAAGCTAGTTTCAAACACTTTTAAAGCATAAACTGTACTTGGGGAAATGAGGAAAAAACTGCTAGAAACTGGTTTGCCTGTGTCCACAACCACAGAGTGTTGTCATATATTAAATTCAAAATCTTCCAATTTAGCTTCTTTCTCAACAAAGGCCTAAACTACTGACTCTCCTTACAGGTTAGGCAGTACCCATTAAAGGGTACCAGAGGAAGTGCAAAGTGACCTAGAAACACCGGTATCAGTGACCTTTCTTGAACATGTAGTGAATGTTTTTTTTCCTTTGTTCTGAAAGGACAAACACACTTAGAGTCACTTGCAGCAGATTTTCAGTTCTTCTGGGTGAGTGGACATGCCTTTTGATTCCACACTGCACCTCGTGTGAGCAGATTGCCCCCGTACGATAACAGGTAGGCTCAGAGTCACATTAAGGATTTTGAGATTTGATTTCATAGCTTTTTCCTGAACTTGCACAGATGGTGTCTGCCTTTTGATCCACCTGCAAATGGCCATTTGAGTTGAGTATTCAAAGCTGGCTTCATGCGTCACCTGTCATAGCACCTCCTTTGATAACACTGGCTAGGGAAATTGTTTCTGATCAACCTAGCTGCTCCATGACTTTGCAGGTCATACTTGCTCTGGACAAGGTTATACTAGAATTTTGTGAACTTTTGAAGCACAGTTGCCACTTGATTTTCAAGTCTTATTTATTTATATTTTAAGGATGAGAGAAAAGGATGTTTTTCGGGTCTTGTCACTTGAAACAAAAAATGTAGAAATGTATTCTTGCATGCAGGAGCACACTGCACTCCAGCTATGTTATTGCTACAAAGTGCATGAGAATTGGACAGCTTTTTAAAAAAATAATTTTACCCATCACCATTTAATAAGCATCTTCCAGTGTTGCAATAAACTTGCTATGCACTGCATCTATCAGAACACACACACTGTACTAAGTATAGATAATTTAATCACCAGAAATTTTAAGTCATCTCTCTTTTTTTTTTTTCTACTAGAGAAGAAAGACTTTTAGATTAGTATAAGCTATTGCCTTGTGACGAGGTATGGTCAGCTATAAATAATAAATTTGAGGGCTAACATTTTTTCCATTTTACTCTTCTTCACTTCACATATAGATTTGGAGGCATGTCCCTAAGCAAGTACCCATACTGGGTGTCTACCTAACTGCAGCAATCTTTAATTCTGTTTCTGTAGCAAATACTGGAAACTGAACAATGCTTATTGTTATTAAAGACAATCTTTACATAAGAAGTAAGGAGTGGTTATAGCTGATATAGCACTGGCTCCTGCTAGATTAAACAATCATAAAACATTCTGTCATCCACAACATTTTGAATTAACCAAGAATGAAAAATGTGGATCCAGATCACTGCTACCAGATGATTACCAAACCTGTAATTAAGTGCAGCTTCTCTTGGTAACCTAAAATTACTGGGTGCTAAATGGGCATGTACATTTTATTATATCTAATCAAATAGTATTGGGATTGCACAAGAAAGTTATAAAGTCCTAATATTAAGTCATTTATTTGACTTTTAAAGGTTGTGTTTTCCAGTTTAACAAGCAGTTAATTCACTCAAATGGCTAGGTAGTAGGACCATATTAGTTTTATGTCTTCAAGCCTCAGCTGAGAAAAGCATGTGGCACCAGTGTAAAAAGAAATTTGCAAAATCCAAACAAAAATTAAAATATAGTAAATAAAAGAGAAGGCTGTTAATTCTTCTTTAAATGCTTCATGAATTAAAAAAAAAAAGAAAAAGGAACTTTGTTTGCATTAGAGTTTCAATATATTATTCTCTTTAAGTTTTCATTTTCAAATCAAACAGGTATGCAAAAAGCGTTTAAATGCTTACTGTTGCAGACATTTTAATAGGCTTGTTCACTTTCTTTTTTTCTTGGTCCAACACAAAGTATTTTCCCAAAGTAACGATTAGATGTGTATTCCCATCATGCTAAAAAATCATTTAGCTCACTGTGTTAGACATTAAGGAAGTTTTATTGCTATAATGTCTTCATGCAGCTCATATCCTCCTGCTCACATTTGAATGAGCTTGCAAGTTTAACCATCTGGGAATGCCACTCCAAGTAAATTATGTTAGTAAAGACAATCTTAGACCCTCTTCAGTCTTTGATTATGCTTAGGTATTTGAGAAAGAGCCCAGTATTCCCATATTCTACAAAAGGAAGGGGAAAGACTGGCTACACACATTTGTGTCCAATTCCCCTGTCTTCACACTTTGTTCTGGACTGTCTGAGTAGATTTTGCTGGCATATAGGTTCCTGATCTTGATGCTTGCAAATTGTTAAATACCAGTATTTTCTTTCCAATCTCCATGTCATGTATAACAGGAATTGTTTGCTAGAAGTAGTAAAGAAACTACATTATTCTCACCAGTCTTATGATCAGAAAACAGTGCTTTAAAGTTGTGATGTAAAAACATATTATGTGCCATTTTGATGAGGCTAATAAAGGTCAAGAGAACAAAGAAGAAGTCAACCACACTTATTGTGACATTATTTTATACATTTCTTTCCTTAGTATGATATATAAACTACTCTGCAACTTACAAAAGGAACACCACGTCTTGGAGGCTCACTTACACATTTCGCTTTCCTTAGGGTTATGAAGCCTTTTTCTGCACAGACACTAATACAGTAAGCTGAAATTTTAGATGATCCCTTTCCAGTACAGCTGCTATCCATTCTAAACTTTGTGGAATCATCTTATTATAAAAAAGCATATCCCAGCTGCAAATGCATTATGATTTATCAAAAATCATATTGAGCTGATAAAAACTTACATTTTCACAGTCTATTGAGAGCCCTAATGTCAGGATTTAGACAGATAAGCAGAAAAAAGACTAGTAGCAGGTTCTATGGTGCAGTTTTCTATATTTCACTCTACAGGACTGAATGTATTTTGCAGTCTTAAAATTCTAGTAAGAAATTTAAGCACTTGGACAGAACTGAGATGAACAAAACTTTTTACAAGAATAGCTAAAATAAATAAAAAAGCCAGGTTATGAGTATTAATGTGAATCAAAATCAGGTTTCAGGTTTCATTGTGTGTGCAAACAATTTGCATTCATAGGGTTCTTTTCAAAATCGACCACAGATTTAAAGAGGAGATACTTTTTCCAGTCAATTAATTACCAGAGTTAAATTAAACTTTCCTAATGTGGGCATCAGAATGAACTCCATGTACATTGGAATTATGGTGCTGGAGGTAAACTGAACAGCATCACGTATTTTATAAAAATAAGTATCTGTGTTTTGTTAATGACATACATACATATACCCCACAAAGCAGCAACTTTACAATTCAAATTCTTTCCTATTAAAAAGAAAAAAAAAACCCTGTTGCCTTTTCAAGATAACCCATCTTAATATGAATAATAATTGAATTTCATTTTTCTTGGCTAGAAGCTACCTACGTTTGAAGTTGGCACCTGCCAGACACTTTTGCTGGAGGCATACACACTCCATATAATGGAAAAGTATGCAAAGTATTTAGATGCAATAGGATGAAAAAAGTGACAAAATACAATTCCTAGAGCGTGTTTCAAGAGTGCTCCATCTATATATAAGAAATTAATTAGTAGTGTACCAGCAAACAGTGCTTATGTGTATGTATATATTCCATATTTATTGTAGTAATAATGTGTACCACCAAGGGAAATTATACAGTGCTGAACACCTGTTTTACATAGGGAGCCACTAAGACCTGCATTTATGTGTCTCAAGTTTCTTCTCAGGAAAAAAAATACCTGGAGACAATACCTTAACCCCTTACAGTAAACTTCATATAGACTCATTTACATGTTTTTGGCAGATTCACAGAAGCTCCCTGGAAGCTACAGCCATAAAGGCAAGAAAAAGAAAAGAACCAGAGAACCTTACTGGTACTCCTGTTAATTGGCCATCAGTAAGTACAGGCTGGAAGGAAAATTTAAGGGAAGGGTGTGGGGTTGTCTTCTTATAGACACCTCTTTCTCTTTGTTAAAAAGCCTTCTGAAATAAAAGCTTAGCAAAGCCTTAATGCTGGACAAAATTAACTTATTTTCATTTACTAGGAAAAAATTGTGTAAGATAAGCATTTTTCTGGTAAAAATGATAATTTTTTCCTTAATTCCACTTTTGTTTTCCAGAAATGTTGGCAGAGAAGATTAGAATAATTTTAAATATGATAATTTTAAAACTGTGTCCACATCATTGCCTTGTCTAGGCTAACAGAGTATAATAAAACTAGAATATCTAAAAAAAAAATGATATCATAATAATAATAGATAATGACCAATGATCTTTTACTACAGCAGCCTAATTTTCATTACATTTTAATAAGAAATATTTGGAGGATTTTTATATATTTTCAATATATCTAAAAAAGAATAGCTTTGAGAAAAATTCAGATATGAAATAGAAAAATTGCGAATTCCTTTCACACATATAAATCAAAGATCATTCATAGCAGGCTAAAGGCCAACTATCCCCTTTCTTGGTTATAATACATATTTAATTACTTATAAAGTATCCAAAATCACACATTTTCCCTCTCTCCACAGTTGTTCTACTCCTAGTTAGACAGTGGGTTTCATTAGAAATCAGCCTAGCAAGCAATCAAAAGGAACAGGTTGAACTGATACTCTATAACTTAATAACAAGTAAATTTTCTTTGTCTAGCCATTCTGACAAACTATATTCCTTTGCCAAGTACTGAAGCTGATAGTTCAGGAAAACACATTTTGCCTTTAAATTAGCAGAGGTTGTAGGGTGGTGTTGCTTTGGGTTTTTTTGCAGGTTTATAAAATTGCAAAAAGAACTATGTTGTTTTCTGCAAGATGTCCAAGTGTGCAAATTGCACTAGATCTTGCAATGTTGCTTGTCCTCTTAAGTAAATACTTACATATAGTCTAGGTTTTACATCTTGTACAAATTTAGAAGTTTCAATGTTGCCAGAAATTAATCAATTGATAAATCATGTGTGTGCACATTGTCAGCAGATTGTTCTTTCACTGTGTACATTACAAAAAGAGTAAGAAACCCCTTCCAACATGTGGATGCTTTCCAGGAGCATGGGCCAATCACAAAGTGATGCATTAAGATAAAGGAGCCAGAGCATTTCAAAAACGCCAAAATCAGCCCAGCACCCACCACCTACCCTGGTCAGGTCAATGGGCATTGCCAATACAGCTCTGCCCTCAGCTCCTATAGTGATTAAAAATGGCAGTGACAGTATCATTTATTAAAGCCATGATACGTTTGGAGTTGTTTCTTCACATTGCAATCCCCAGTCACACAAAACCCATTAAAAGGAGAGGCACATTTCTAGACTGACAACCAAACAAAATATCCAGGTCAGAGTATCAAGCTGGGAAATTTCCGTATGTTAGCATCATTCATCTCTGGTAGCCAACCAAACCTGAAATTCATGGGGAAAATAAAATCATCCTGCCCCATTTCAAAGCTGCTGCATGATGGTCTTTCAAAAAATGTAATCATATTTTAAAATTATCTAGCTTATTATTATGAAGGTAGGGTGCTTGTTTTTGTAACAACAATGTAGGAATCTGACTAAAGAATTTTGTATAACTTTAAATAGACAGATACTCATTACTCTTTTTGCGGTGCTTACAGAATATTCAAGATAATAAGACTATACAACTAATTATTATGTTACCAAAATATGAAGTCAGAGAAGACTTAAGGGAAGGATGAAAAGAGGTGATACATACTGCCTAGCACTATGGAGATTAAAGACAAAAAAAGGGGGAATATAAGTGGAGTTGCTTTCATTTGTAACAGATAAAGACTTAGAAAAATATCCACAGTATCTTGCTGGAGGACTAAAGTGTAAAGATTTGCTAACATATTTTTGTTTGCAGTAATGTCCTCTATGTCAAATTTACAAAATAATTTTGAAGCTTTATTAAACTGCTATTCTATCCTTTTGTAAATATAATAAAGGGTGATAAAATTCCAATTTTGCAGTTTCCTGTAATTTTTGGTAGTATTTGCAGATGCAGATATTAAAATGCCAGTAGAAAGCTCACAGTATTATTGAAAATGTTAAGGAAAAAACCTATTCTTTGATACATTTCCACAGCTTCTCGTTGCTACTTATGGTTTACAAACTAATTGTTCCTAAAAACTGGGCTGATCAGTAGCAATAAGCAACCAATTTATAAAATAATGACCAAGACTGTACAGGAATCTGATGCATTTGCATAAAATTTAAGGAAACAGCAATGCTAAATTTTAATTTAGGAAAAAGTGATATGATGAAAACAGAAAACACTGTTGTGTGCTCATTATCTCTGTGGGCTTGTGCTCCTGAGACAAAAATAAGTATTTCCATCGACTATCACAAAACTTTAATCTCTGAAAAACTAAACTTGTAATAATGCCCCCTTTCCCTAACACTTTAGATAACAAGGAGCCCCTAACTTTTGATATTTCATGAAGATGGGATGCAAATTTGAATCCTACTTGGTTTCTTTTCATTTGTTTGTTCAAACTATATCACACAGCATTCTACCCATCCCCCTGTTGTCTAAGCCTGAAAGATGCTTCTGTTTACTTTCGTGGTAGAAGCAGCCCATAACTGCAGGTTCTAAGTGAGAGGGATCTCCGTAGGAACAGCAGCTGCGGTTAAGGCAGTTTCTCAATAGTGGTAATGCCTCCCACATATTGAAACAGTAATACCAAATATTAATCACTGTTAACATATAAGGTAGCAAGCTCATAATTTTCCCAGCAATACCCCATGCTGTTAGCAGGTGCTTATCCTGCTGAGAAGAGGTTAAGTGGATACTGCTGATTCACTGAGGCAGGTGGATTGCTACCTCTGTTGCATGAAAGGGAGAAGGAGTGGCTCCCTAGGGAAAGACAAGATTTTAAGATTAGAACAACCATTCCTACCAGAGATGTGTAGGTACAGCCTGGCCCGGGGAAAGTCTTCAGATGCATTTTGTTGATAATCTGTTAATAATGACTAATCTCCAGGAAGAAAATTTACACTACAAGCTCTGTTCTTTTTGCTTTTAAGTCTGCTCACATAGTCTGCTAGGTGATAATAGCAATTGGAAAAAATAAATACATATCACTAAAAGCAATTGAAAAAATACATTTAGAGTATGCAAAATTAACATCTAGACCTTTCAGTTTCACAGTTCACTATATTTTCAGCTGTTATATGCTTGAAAAATAACTAGAACCATGAATGCTATGACTGACACAATTACTTAAACTACTCAAGTTCTAACGGTGTATCACAGCATGGATAAGCACAGATGGACCGGTGAGAAGAGAAATCAAGGACAATGCCCCAAACTACATCAATATTGATACTGAGCAGGTATGACTCAAGGTGGGTAGGCATACAATCTGGCCTCTTTCTGGTTAGCTTCATAGCAAAGATTGAAAAAAAGCAGCAGCACAGGATACAGCACACTGTCCTGGTGGGGATGCTGAGTACTGACAAGCAGATGGAGCTTGTGCTGTATCCTGTGTTGCAGGCATTGACTGCCTCAGGGGTAGCTTGGTTCTGCTGACTCATGCTACAACACCCCAGAACATGTATGCACAGAGATGTTTGGTGGGAAGCCTATCAGAAAAATCATGAGAGAACTGGTAAGCAGCAAGTCTCATAACATCCACTACCACTCGGACAAAATAAGTATAATGCAAGCATCAGGCTTCAACTCTTGTAAACATATCTTTGGCATGCTTAAATGTCACATGAACTACGCAACAATGAATATCCTCTTCTTAACATTGTATATGGATACAGAGGGCAATGCTCCCAATTAAACTATTATAACCATTACATTTATATATTGCTGTTGATTCAGAAAGGCCAGTGTACATTTCAGGAAAAGACAACCAGATTATGAATGGGCAAACTCAAAAGGTCAAGAAATCACATGGTTTATAAAATACACTTACATTAAGTGATCATTTGTCCTATGTTTAATTACTTTAGTGGTATATTGACAATGTGTAGGCAAAGACTGGAAAATGAATTGTGAGAGATCTATTTTGTATTCTTATTTAAGTCATCATCTATGCTAACTTTCTTTTTAACTTTGCTTAGGTGTTAGTTGTTTTGTTTGGTTTTTTTTTTGGTTGTCATTCACCTGTATAAAGAGTATACAAGACAGCACTGTACTCAGTGCTCAGTAGCTGCTGGCCTTGAGCAGCTTACTTACCTATGTATCCCTTGTGGATTTTTCGTAATAATTTACAGAGCTAATTTAAATAGCTGAAAGGGTCACGAAATACAATTTGAGGCACATTTATTCAGCTTACTTTAAAAACTTCTAATAAAGTCTCTCAATATGTAATTTTATCTTCAGCATCATGATTTGAATTAAATGTCATTGAACAAGGTGTTCATATTGAATACAAACTATAATTAGAGCAATAGTAACCTGTAGCGTGGTAATGGGTTAATTTCCTTTTCTTTTGAAGATTTATTTCCTATCTGTGTTCTTTATTTCCTACCTTCACCTGCAAATCTGCCCTAAATGTGAGAATTCAGCTTTATCAGTCCCAACTATATGGAGGCTGGAACTATTACATCTCCCTTCGAAACACTAAATATACCCTCCCACTATTGCACCACCAATCAGCAGCACAAAGGTGTCTCATTTACGACAAGCAATGAAATACACACAAATGCTTTGATGGGACCTGGGTTTTCACAGCCATCCCAGATGCACTCTGGCAGCCACACTCACAACACCCGACCCAAGTCCATTAGCAGCTGCGCCCCGTCACTCGTGCTCTCCTTAGGGCCTCGACCCCAGGTTCCCACAGCAGAGCCTCAGACACCCAGATCCTTAAAGCAATTTCATCTTGGTGCAGTAACTGAATAACAAAATGACAGCTCGAGCTGGGGCCCCTGAGATGGAGCCCCGAACAAAGGAACCTCTGGTGTTTTGTACCTGGTGTCACCACAGGTGACCGGGCCCTTTTTGTGCAAGGGGTCAGCAGTTCACAACCCCCTGCCCGGGCTCTCCCCTCCAGGGCTGAACCCACAGCCAGCACTGCAGCTGCGCCCCGAGCTACCTGCACCAAAGCATTCCCCAGCACTCACCAAGACAGCGGCACTTTTCAGAGCCCACACACAACAAAACTTGCCTAGCAAGCCTCTGAAGCCAGAAAACACAGGTCTTGTGTACACATGCTAAGAACATTAATACCACCTAAAACCAGAGATCCTGCGCTGAATCCCAAAGAAACTTAATGTAAATAGTTCAACCAAATTGAGAATGGCGTAGTGGACTCTATGATACAGATAAGAGCTCTCTAGCCCCAGTAAATAGATTTTACTTGGTGTTTTTTCTTGGTGTTTACAAAGATTAACAACCAAAACAAAGACTATGCAAAACTCAGTAAAAGCCTGGATTTCATGCCAAATGAGTGTCTGCCATTGGGTTGTTGAGAAGTTATCAGAGGTGCCATGCTTTGCATTCTCTCTCTTTCATGCATTTGAAAGGACTCCTTGCAAAGCACTGGATTTCTGTTCCTTATTTCTTTCTTTAGTGGGAATGAAAGGAGAAAAGCATATTTCAAATCCAAGAAATATTCCCTGCTCAAGCCTGTCTCAGGAACAGTGCAAAAATATATGTTCTTTGTACAAAAGTCTGTAAGCTTAGCTGAAAGCAAGCAGTGCTGTTCTGAACAACCATGTCAGGAAAGAAGACTAAAATAAATTAATATTCATAAATTATCGTAATTATAATTTTTGTTATAATCCTTCTGGTTAATCCTCTTATTTACCAGGTTGGAATTTACTTCTCTCTGTAGCTTCTTTTATGATGAATCAGAAGCATTAGGAAGGATAACCATATGAATAATATAATAATTACATTTTCTTTCTATATCTACAAATATAAATTCACAGAATTACAATAGCTCTATATGATCATTTTTTGTCATAGAAATACTGTTATATTGTGTTGATACCATAACGTTCTGCGTTCATTTTTCCTATGTCCAACTGTAAAAATTTAACCTTTACAGAGGCACAGTTTCCTCATAAAGCAAATGAATTAGAAACTTTAAATCTGTTGAAGGAATGAGAAATTATTCCTATAATTTCCTATCAGTGGTCTGCATAATTATGTCCTTCAGGTGAAAATTATTAATGAAAAAATAATCTTTTAAAAATTATCCTGATTCTTCCTTTGTATTTGACCACTGACCATTTTCCACTTTTTTCTGCACCATGAGTTCTGCATATTTTAAACACTGTAATATGGATATACTATGGAAAAATACTAAGCATGATTACTCATAACTAAGTCATAGGAACAGAAGCTGCAACATGCTGTTTTAAATTAACACACTATGCTCATAAGGTCAAAAGAATTATAAACTTTACATTAAAGCGTGACTTTACAACCTTACTAACAGTGAAAGACTTGCCAAAGCAGAGCTCCAATGAGGACACTACTGTGAATGAAAATAAAATGTTCAGTGTTCTTAAAACATCTGCTACCCTTTGAATATGGCCAAGCAAAAGCTCAGAATCAGGCACTAGAGTTCACAAACACTCATTTACTTCAGCTATTTCCCACTAATAACTAAGTTTGAAAATGAGTCAAACAGAAATGGAAAGCTGAACAATTAAGATTCTCCCCATAAGCCCATCTCTATCATTTTATTAAAGGCAACTGGGAAAACCCATACTGAATAACTAATTCAAAATTATATTTGTAGAAAACAAATTAATGTAATAATTTTCTTTCTGAAATTAATTTAAATCTCTGTGGATGTTCCTGCAAATTTACTCTTTACTATGCATACAAAAAGTTATGAAATGCCTTACTATGCTGCTTTAGGCACAGATTCATTGCCTCATTGTTGACTGTAATGGCTATTCCCATCCAGCAGGCTTGCTTTAAAGCAAACACATTTTTGCTCCTATGTTTATATCAGAAATTCTGGATATTGCTCAGCTGTCTCACTAGACTATAAAATGAGATAATTTCTAAGCCTCATTAACGAGGATGAATAAATCATATATTAAGTTCCAGTTTTCCTGTCTTTTACAATCTTATTTCAATTTCCTCCAACCACATGGCTGGCTCCTTTTTTACTTTATTCTGTGTTTTTCAGGAATAACATTTTTCAACTATTTCTAAGTTGCAAAAGACAATACATCAGTTTTAGTAATAAATAAACCAAGCTGGAAAACATATTACCAAAATCACAATCTAGATATACAACATATTCCATAGAAAAAGTATTTAAACAAAAAGTAGTCTTTGGCTCAGCTCTGTATTTATTTCTGCTATACCTGAAGGCACTGATTAGGATACTGTTTTGTGCTTATGAACATTTTCTTGCTACCAATAGGGTTTTAGTTGGTTTAGTTGGTTTTGGTTTTTTGTTTGTTTTGTTTTTTTTTTTTTTTTTTAGCTAACTTCTGATTTAGCATTTGTTGGCCTCTCAATACTCTACATACTTGCAGGAAAGGAGTGATTTATGTTTTTTCTGAATTTTGTATTGAAAGGCCTCTGTATTATTATGTAAATTGAATCAAAAGAACTTAAACCTTTTTCTATTAGGAAAAACATATATTTACAAAGACTTTTGTAGATAATGGAATTTACTTGCTTTATGCAATTCTACCTCTAAAGTAAAATATAGAATTTTAAAATAATTTTCTTAGCACACTCAAGCAGGAGAGGAAATGCATATTTTCTCTAGTCACTGTGAGTTCAGCATGGCTGACTAAAATGGAGCCTGAGAGAACTGTGAGTAGGTTTAGATATGATATCAAGAATAAATTCTTTATCATGAGGGTGATGAGGCACTGAAACAGGTTGTCCAGAGAAGTTGTGGATGCCCCATCTGTGGAAGTGTCCAAGGTCAAGTTGGATGGGGCTCTGAGCAACCTGGTCTAGTAGAAAGCTTCCTTGCCTGTGGCAAAGGTAACATCACTTCCAACACAAATGATTCTATCATTCTACTATGCAAAATCAAGAATCATAATGAAGCAAAAATTATATACTTCAAGAGACCAAAGTTATGGAAAAAAAAATATTCATTACTGTGCTAGTTTGGGCTGGAGTACAGTGGCTGGTATGGGGGTGTGTTTTGGGTTTGTGCTGAACACAGAGCTGATGACAGAGATGGTTTTGTTAGTGCTGAGCAGGGCTTCCACAGAGACAAGACATTTTTGTACTGCCATGCTGGTGAGAAGACTGGGGATGCATGGAAGGTTGGGAGGAGACCCAGCTGGGACAAGTGATCCCAGCTGACCAAAGGGATATTCCAGACCATAATATATAAGCTGGAGGGTCACACAGAGTGACAGCTTTTGTCTTCCCATGCAAATGTTGTGCGTGATGGGATCCTGCTCTCCTGGGGATGGCTGAACACCTGCCTGCCCATGGGAAGCATTCCTTGTTTTTCTTTGCTTGTGTGTGGGGCTTTTGCTTTCCCTGCTGAACTGCCTTTACCTCAACCAATGACTTCTCTGGCTTTTACCCATTCAAATTCTCTCCCTGATCCTGCTGGTGGGGGAGTGAGAGGCTGCATGGGGCTTGGCTGCTGACTGGGTTGAAACAATGACAATCACCTGCCAACCTTCAGATTTACATCACTAAATACCATGTATCTGTGTAAACACAAGTATTCAATTTCTCTTGAATTAAGAGGTAGTGTACTATGACCATCTGAAGAAAAACATGCATCTTTCTTGGCCAGAGTGAGGGCTGATCCAAATTATTGAAAAATAACTTTCCACATCATTAATATTTTAAAATTGGCACAACATGCTTATGTACTATTTGATATAAAACTATTAGTGTGGATGATAGGTGATGATTATTTATAATGAAATTGGGTCTTTTAAACATATGACTTTTAAAAACGCTTCTAAATCTAAACTACTGTCTGAAACTAAAGGCTCAGTTTGAATAGTCAAATGCAGTTGGGAAAAAACCAGTGTTTATATGATTAATCTGAACACTTATAATTCTGGTAGGATTGTAGTTAATATAAAAAGTTTCAAGTTAGCTTAAAGGTAATCAAGTCTGATTCTTTTGTTAATATTAACAGTAGCTGTTTTTTAAATTATACCAACCAAGCCTACATGCTGGTCTTCATTCAGATGGAAAGATTAATAATACAAAAATAGAAGGCTCAAATAAGAAATAATAATCCTTTGAAGGTGGAGAGCAGTCTCTTTGAGGTGTGTGAGACTTACATCAGTTTGTAAGCATTAGAATGATGATAAAGGTGAAAATCAATAAAGAGACCTACACTGTCCCCTCTGAGATACTTCCATTCATTAGATTCCTGTGGGTATTTAAGAAAAAATAATATTTCTGATAGTAATAACTTTTAAAGTTTCTGCTAAATAGTAACTACAGCAGCTTGCAATGCTGCTTTCAGCTATTGTGAGCTTAATTACATTGGATAAAAAGTTAATCAGAATCAAGCATGTCAATTTTTACTTTCCATAAACTGATCACATTATGCCACTTTATTAGGCAACAATCCAAGAATCTAACCCATCCCCTCTTCCCCTCCCGATTCTTTGGTTCAATAAATGGAATAAATTTTGACTAAAATATGTTGAGTGTTCATGGATAGACCCATTATTACAATTGCATGGGTTAATCTATGCAAAGAATACAGAGGAAAATAATTAAAAGACAAAAGTAGTGAATGTACAAAAATACTTTAATAAAAACTTGCTAGCACTATTTTTCACAATGGATTGATTTAGACTTAAGTAGAACTAAAACTGCAGATATGAACTTCTTGCTGACTCATGACTTTCAAAAGCTCTGCATTTGATATGTCATGTATTTTTGAGTTCAAAAGATTAAGAACCATCATTATGAATAATCACAAGTTTTCCTCATTATGTCTCCTATATGTGAAGACAACACTGTATGCATTCTTCTTGCTGTACTCCCTATATGTTCCTTTCACTGTTACATCTCTCAGAGAGACTGAAATGATGTGGAAAACAGAGAATGATATTGTCCTTTTACCCGTGAGGAAGACAAAGTGTTTTGCATCACTTAGAATGGACTTTATTTAAATAGTTTGTTCTGATCTGAAATTTGAAACAAATATTAATTCTACATAAAAATTCCTAAATTGTTAGAATTATTAAAATATGAGATTTATTCAATTTTGTCTGAGATTTTACTGAGATACTCATAATTTTCATTTATCTAAATTTCTGAGATTTTATAGAAAGCACCTTCAGGCATTCAGCTGGTATTTCTATTCACACCAATGTACAATGGTAAAGGTTTTTTATTTTGTTACCTAAAGAAAGATTTTCTATTTTTCTGCTTTCTACTGGGAGTTTTTGCTTTCCTTCTCTAAGTCCAGCAGTGAACTACCAGGATGATTATGTGGCTGTAGCCTGGTGTACAAAGAAAGGCTGACAGAACTGGGTTTGTTTTGCCTTAGGGAAACAATGATAAGGGGGAATCTTATTTGGTCTTGAACTACCCAACAGGACAGTACAAAAAAAGACAAAATGCACAGTGAAGTGCACTGTGGAAAGGGCATATAGGCCTCAGGTACAGAATTTATTTCTTTTTTCCCCCAGGGTACAGCTATGTTATTCATTTTAAGATGATATTGAGTACCATGCAGTATTTAGTGTCTGTAAGGGTACACTTCTAATTTCTTAGCAGAACTAAGAGATCCCAAACATGCAGTGTAGCGCCCTCCCTTTATATCCTGTTTCTCACTGTAAGGTCATCCCCTAAGGAGACAACTCTAGTTGGTAGGAACAGGGGAAAATACACCTTATTTACCTTTTTTCCTGCTCACACTAGGAAAGAAGATAATTTGATGCCCTGCCCTGAAATTCAAAAGGCTTCAATATGGCTCTCAAAGCAAGTTTTATATTGTTAAGTTGTATGCATAAGCCTAACTTTCGGACATGGAAATCCACAGTGAGGTCAAAAGAACTCTAAATAGCAATTCAATGCCCTGCCTACATGGATATCACATCATCTTCTTTTTATATTCTTCACCAGCTCTAACACCCAAGAAATTTAAGTTTAATGAAAATGCCAGAGCAGAAAGCAAAAGCAGCTATGTGACATTAAAGAAAATCAGCTCCTTGTGATATCCCAGTAAAATCAGGTTCACTCATCACACAGATGTACTGCTACCTTTCACAGACTTCAACGTTTAGGGAAAGAAATCTTTGAAACCTACTTAATGATTTCTTTCCCTGAGTAGGGAAAGAAATCATTAAGTAGGTTTCAGAGTTTTAATGATAAAGGAACTATAAGCAAATTAAGCCTTTGCTATTCTGCCATAATAACAAGAGTAGTAGACATTGGAAATCACTAGAAATCAATGTAAGGTTATCTATTATGTTGATAAAATCTTTCAGTAAGAGTACAATGTTCTTCATGTTAGACTTGGAACTAATTCATTTTCATAGAAGGTTTTTCATTCAAATCATAGTTTTCATAATAGCAGGACAGAATTAATTATTTAGCTAAAATGCAACAATATGCTTAGAATACTTTATTACAGGAAAAATGGTATTTTTTTCAATATTATGTTGCGCATGACAAATTTCTCAGGCCCGAAGCTCTCTATTAAAGAGTTATCCTTCTTATGTGTTATATATTAAGAGTACAAAAATAATTTGTACCTTTGAGAATTAGACACTCCAAAAATATTCTCTTGCCTTACAGTGCACCTCACAGGGAAAAAGAGATTAATTCATTGAAATGTGTTAATTCATTGAAATTTGTGATCCAGCAGAACACAGTTTGTCTGAAACCTCATTTTCCATATTTGCACCACAGGTTTACAGCAGTTTCCTGGATACCTGAAACCCTCTCCCATGAAGAGCAAACTGTTACCTCTGTGAGCAGAGGAAGCCATCTGAATACGTGTTTCATATTGTTTATTAAGCTTCCATACAGCAAACTTCCTCATTTCACACAAACACCCCTGGTATGCCTATTACCAGCAGCCTAAATAGCTCACAAAGGCTTTGTAAATTTTTAATTAAGGTAAAGGAACATACTTACAATAGCAGTTCATTCAGGCATTTCAGAATTCTGCTCTTAAGCAGCTTGATTTGTACAACCTAGGCACGTTTAGCCCAGCCTACTGTAAGGACTTAAAGAGTTGCCTGTCTCAAAGAGGCTGTGCTAAGGCCACAGAAAGTCTTGGCCATGAGATAAGCACAGAAGGGACAGACAGGATGGCACTGGCTCCAGGCCTGGCCGAGGTGAGGGCTGGCTGCCACCACTGATGACCACTCATCCCAAATATGACCTGGATCTTGGACTGAAAGTTAAGCCACTGCAGTGGGAACTTGAGATAAGATAAAGGTGGTTCTGTTGTTCAGGTGTTATCTCAGACCCGGGGGGAGGTTAACAAAGCTGGAGGAGAAGACTGCACCACTGATAATGTACACAAAGTACATGGAATTTATGGGCCACAAGGAAAGCCAGCTCAGCAACTGTGCTAACACTACTACAAGAACAAAGTGTCTTAAAATACAGGAATCTAAGAGCATAATAAATAGTGCCTGTTATCAGGAATCAAACATCATTTACAACCAGAAACAATTTCCTGATGAGAAAGATGTGAGGTTGTTTTCTGATTCTAGACACCTGTACTCCTCCTCTCAAAAAAAGCAGTGCAACTTTTTAGGCAATACAAATTAAACATATTGCACTCACAATGCACATGACTGGTGTTGGTTAAGAGCATCAAATATATTGATAAATAATACAGACTTCAAGAAATGTTTTTTACCCAATTCAGAAGTAGAATCAGTAGGCAGTCAGAAGTGTTTTTTTCCTTTAAGTGAAAAAAGGAGCAATAACAGAAGAATAATCTAAAGTACTTACAAAGGTGAGTTGATTTAAAGTCATATATAACATTTTAATTGAAAAATATGTGTGTAATATTATAACTCACATATTTATAGATATTTTAATTTGAACTGCTTGTAGGATGGAATTCCACAATCTCACAGAACGTTAAGGAGCCTCTGACTTTTTGCTCAGAGATTTAATCATAGCCTTTTAGTTTGAAAAGCCAGCACTGAAAAATCCTCATCAATTTTTGTTGACTAATGAAACAAAGTTAGCAACAAAGGAATATTTTCCATGATTGAAAGTTTTCAGAGTTAATTCTTATGTTTGATTTAAACAGTTCAAATAGTAGTAGTCATTAAATAAATAAATAAAATTGTAAAAGTAACTAGTTTGCATATTTCAAAAATGTTGGGAAAGCATGTATTACTACATTAAAATATGTCCTAAATATTTTATTCCATGTGAGAATCAGATAACTAGTTTCTAGATCTCCACCTGTGGAACAGAAAATTATTCGTTAAAAAAAAGTTTTAACCATTTCAAGGGGAATTGGAAGCAATAAAAAAAAGGTTTGAGAATTCTTTGTATAAAACTTGGAACCAAAAAGGGGAAGAAATGGATAAAAAAATAATAATTACTAAGGATAAGAGCCTACAGCTTACAGTGTTGCTAGGTACTGTCCCTTTAGAAACAGCCTGTGGGACTTGAGTTTTGGAGTCACAAGTGCAAATCATCAAACAGCTGATGAAAGTATGCAGAAAGTTCCACCAGCTCATGCTAAGGAAGATATATTCAACCAAAACTGGACAAATGAATTTCAAATAAAATAAATAAAATAGATGTGTAAAACAAGCCCATGTCTGGCAGCTGCTCTATTAAATCCCTGAAAATAAACTCCAAGCATAGTGGAAAGGGCATTTCAGCCGCAAGGGAGAGCTTGAACACTTTTTGTGTGGGGAAGGTTCAAAAGGTTATTTAGTGGAATCCTGAGCCTCTGGTGTTTGGAACAGACAATCTGAAATCTAATATTTCCCTCTTACTCTCAGCAGCTGAACCTCTTTGTGAAGAAGTCTGAAACCTAGCATGGGGAAATTAAACATCAGTGCTCATCTATATTTCTTTTTAATGCTTCCCAGGCAAGTGAGAAGAGTGAGACAGAAGCCAAAAGGTGCAGCATGCCCACCATGACATTATGCAGATTTAAGAGCAAGTAATTGCCTTTTCTTTTTTTAATATGGTTTAGTGTTTATGACACCTATATCATGGTCAGGACTAGAGTCTACAGGAATATATACACATACACACACATATCTGTTTATATATCTGTATAGATAGATCTCAAGCAAGCATCTCAGTATTTAAAAGGTATGGCATTGAAAAAAATTATAAAAGCTATCAAAGATGTAATAAAATTAGTAAAAATACACACTGAATGAGATTAACAATTTTCTCAATTAAAAATCAATATTATGCGATGCATGACTTTCCTAGTCTAATAGAAAAAAATAACATTTTATGATAAAAGTCTGATTAATTTCTTGGTGAAATGGAAAAGTAATAAAATTTTCTGCTAGGTCTTCCGGCTTATTTTTCCCCATGAATTTAGTGATGTTTGACCCTTTCTCACAGAGTAAGCTTTACAGAGAAAACTCTACACTGCAATAACAGCCAGTGAACCTAATTACAGCACAGGTGGAAGGCGAAGGGAGGTCACAATTTTATTAACTATAGCTAGAGTTAATTTCAGAACAGGAAAGAAAAATTAACTTTCCGTTCTCGTGAGCTACCTGAGAATATTGGAATATCTTCAGTCATTTAAATATGTATTTATAGGGTTTTGTTTGTATTACAAATGTCATCACTGTATGACAGAACTATACACAAACAGAAAATTGGAACAGAAAGGATTATAAAAAGTCAATCTGGTAACCTACATCCCTTCTAAGAGCAGATAGTATCTGACTAGAAGGCAGGTACTATCTAACCTTTGTGAAAAGACCTTCTTTCCCAAACAGCTTTGCACTTACCTTACCTTGGTTTTATCTAAACTACCATCTCCTGCCTTGCCTATAGAAATCCCACCTGAGACAGTATCGGCTGCTTTAATAAATTTAATATATATGAAATCCACCACCATTTTTGAATCTAGAAAGCCTATTATTTTCTAAAAATTCATATCTTTTGGTCTGAATTATTCTTGATAAAGCTATTTCAGCTGTTATTCATTTCTCTGTAAAAGTGTACAACAGTTGAAGGTTTTTCCCCAATTATTTACTTCATTAAAACTGACTGGTGTGTAATTGCAATTTTTCACTTTTAAAACCTTCAGTTCTGTTACTTTTGAAAATACCATCCATCTTCTTTAATTTACAGACAACTAACATTTCCCTCACATATATTACTCTTTAATTTAAAAGAGGCTTCATTCCACACAAGACCATTTTTCATCTCATCTCTTTATCATGAATTTTGAAAGAAAAAATTTGGCTTAGTAAGAATAAATCATTTGAGGGTTCTTGGGGTCTTTTATATTGTTTGGGAGGTAGACTAAAAATCCATTATTTGCACAGCTTGAGTCATGCATCTTTGTATTATTTATATCCATGTGTGTATACAAAATGCATCAAATAAAAATATTGCTATGACTTGTAACACAGACTGAGAAAGAATCATAATTGGTGGCATTTCTCTCAGAAAAGTGTCAGAATTTGTAAGTTTCTTTCAGACAATCTCTCTAAAAGGGTTGTTTAAAATAATAGCAGCAGTGCAGAGGGATGCAGCTGTTATAGAACTGATTTCAAAAATATTAAACATGCATAGAATCATAAGAATCATTTAGGTTAGATACAAAGTCCACAGAAGATTTAGATGACAAAACCTTAAAAAAAAAAAGTAGGACCATTTTTGCAGTATTATTTAGGACAAAGCCTTGACTAATAAAATCAACTTTATTTGGGGGAAAGAATATGATTAAGAAAGCAGGATGAGAACAAAAAATATTTCTTCCTAAAATATCTGAAATGTGCTATAAATTCTGTGCTGTTTTCTTCATTTAAAAATGCAAATAAAGAATTCATGCTCCTTGACCACAATTTTCTATGGATTAGCTTTCTCTTTACAGATGTAATTTTACCTACCCTGGTCCTTAAAGCTGAAAGTCAACTGTGATTCTGATGACATGCTACAGTTGAATTTCAAACTGAAATCTCTTCTGCAGTTGTTTTTATATACTTTCTGTTTAAGCTGGCTTAGCAGGGAATCCAGTATTAGCAATGAACAGGTGATCATTTATAAGATTTCTTGTACTCAAGAAATCTTTTGTTGTGATATCAAACAGCAATCAAGGTTACTGTTTGTGCTATACAACCCCATCCACCATTTACTTGGAATGAAGCAGAACCCTTTTCCTGCAGACTTAGTAATTCACAGAAGAAAATTCAGATTCTTTCTGGGTATATCAGTGTTACAGTGCTTAGTGATAAAGAAAAAATATATTTCCTTTTCCTGGAAAACAGAAATGAAAAATAAATGTGCATTAAGCATTATAAATGTAGACCTGGAGTGTGCTGCCAACTCCAGTCACCATCTTCTTTTACTAAGAAGTGGGTCCTTCATAAGAGGACTGGAAATGAATTGAATTTAAATATTATCTTTTTCCCAAGTGTATCTGCATGTGTCTGCTGCAGCCAGCATCATGGCTATGCTGTAAGCATATTAAGTTAAACAATCTAGTATACAATTCATACCATAAGTTAAAACAATCTATTATACAATTCATACTATGGCTGTGCTGGCACATGCAGGCTGTGACTCAAAAAGGAAGCTCAGTGGATTGTTCCTGTATGCTTCCCTCTGCATCAGTACCAGATCTTTCGTGAATTGGGACCAGTTTGGGAATATAAACCAACTAAAATTATTCCTTCTCTGCTTCTTTTTCCTTTTTTCTATTGTTCTTTCCTTCTTTGTTTGTGTTGATTGGACTCACTCATTTGGCTAAAATGGATGCAGCCTAAGTCAGTCTAATAAAAGCGTGAAGCTGCAGGCAGGAGTGGCATGGCCATGAAACACGTTTTAGTAGTTGTTAGCAATTTAATCAGCTTAGGGGTATGGCAGCTCTTCAGTTTGCACTTCTAAGTTGGAGTCAACAATGTAATTAAACATAGACTCAAGATGGACTAGCTATCCAAATATGTACTGTTTCTTAGCTGGATTTTACAGCTTATAATGAATTCTGTAATTCTGTAGCAAGGAAATGCCTGTAAATAATTTTTAATTAACCACATTGCCATTCCAATAATGAGTTTACCATGGTTATAGCAATGTGCAGATACCTTAGCCTCACGTCATGCAACTTGAAATCAAAGTAGAGGGGGTTTTTTGTTGTTGTTTCGGCTTTTGAGGTCCTTTATTTTGGCTGCTTTAGAATGTTTTTATTTTAACATCAAGTTGTTCAGATTAAAAAAAAAAATCCAAAACTATGATTCAGACACTAAGGTCAGCCTGTTGGTCATTGGTGTAGGTGAACAAACTATTTACCTACTGCCTCTGTTATTCAGTTGGTGTTTAAACAAATGTTACTCTCAAGTGCCATTACTGTCTCAATTACAAGTGCTTTCACTGATGATGCATGATGCACATGCTCAGCCCTTGAAACCTGAAGCTCAAAATCAATCTGCTCAGCACTTAAAAATCTTCAGATCTGCCAAGACATGCAGTACTGTTGCTTCTCATAAGTTGATGCCCGACATAGCACTGGATCCTTCAAAGCCGACTTTGAAGGGGAATAATGGAAAAAGAAGCAGGGTGTTTGCCCAAGGCACCAAAATTTGAGAAATTTACAGTGTTTTATTCAGCCAGCTACAGGTCTTTCTGCTGTATTCCAGGAAGCCTCAAGGCTTCACACTTTGAAGTTGTATCATGGTACCATGACAGGGTTAGAAATCAGGATGCCTCAGGATAGCCTTCAAGGAGAGTAAAGACCCTTTTGGTAAATAAATATAGTGGACAAAAACTTACAGCAATTGAGTGGTAGGCTGAGAACAGCAAGGTGATTCTGAATGGTACCAGAAATAAAACTTGTCTTTTAAATTCAGAACTTACACTTGCCTACAGAAATGTCGAATTTGAGGCCATCCTGATCCTAACTGCTATAACATTTCACTTCTGAAGTACAGAATTTAAAACAATTTACCTTTCCATCTGCTACTGAGTGCTGATTTTTTCCACCTCAATGCACTGAAAGAATTTCAAATTGAGGTAGTGCTAGAAGTTGTTTTGTTCAGTTCACTAAATTCAGTTAATGAAACCCTAGAAGGTTCTTTTCTGAGCTATTCAAAGCAGTCTCCTGCAAGCATCACACCCCATACTGAATGCCTTTTTCTCAAGAGCCAAACCACCCATGCCCAGCAGTTGTACAATGTCTCCTCATACTTGTGTGGCTTTGGACACAGAAGTTCCCCTCCCTATGGAAAAAGGGTTATTCCTAACTAATTCTCAGCACAACCTAATTCTCTACACAAAACCTGCTGACATTTATGACAACACTATAGGATTATATTGGTAGAACCTCTGTAGGCTTTGCACCAGTGAGAGAAACCAAAATCATTAAAATTAACTGAGAGGTAGTACTAAGAAACAGAACTATTGAAAAGATAGAGTTTAATGATTAGTGCTGCCACAGGATTCAATACAGTATACCAAATCATTGGTTGGTAAGCTCTCTTGCTACAACAGTGATCTAGCTCTGCTGTTTTCTTTAATTAACAAGCACACTGTCAAATTCCCATTCAGAAGAGGAAAAGTTATTTCATAAATACAGGGGGGGAAAAAAAACCTGAAAAGGCAAGTAATTAGACTGCAAGAACTCCTTAGTCTAGCTTAAGAAAACAAGTGAATCAACAGTAAAGAGGAAACACTAAAGCAATACTACTATCATTCAGCAAGACAAAGCAGTGGCTACAGCAGCTATGCATGGTAGGAAAGAGACTAGAGCAAATTTCTCACATTTCAGAAGAGCCCCAAGGAACCATCATATAGCTGACATTCACTGCCTGCTGAGTGAGTTTGCATGGTTCATGGAGCATCTTCGCCTCCAGTGTAGCAAGCGGCTTTAGTTCTGACACCCCAATTGGATCAGGGGAGACGAGCCTTCCCCTGAAGCAAATCTCTGGTAAATCAGAGACACCAGAAGCTATGACTAATGGGATGCATTAAATGCAGTATCTTGTGATTTCAGATGTAATTTCAGCAGCTATTGCCAAGTCCTGTTTTCCAGGAGAAAGGCAGTCTGTCAGATTTCTCACAAAAAGGTTTTTCATAAGGGACAGTGTGAGTGCAGGAGACAGGCATATCCCTGCCCATATCCCCAGGTCTTTAAGAAGTTCATGGCAAGATCAGGGCATATGAAGCTCTCTATTCAGGTGTTGTGACTTGTAGGTCACTGGTAGAAAAGAGAGGCTTTGCCCAATTCTAGTCACCACATCTTGAAGTGACTGTGTCTTGTCATAAGCACAAAACATGGAGGAAACCAGCTCTGGTGCCATCCAGGCTCCAGCCCCAGAGAGGGTATGCGAGGAAATAAAAACAGCAAAAACTTAGGCATAAGAAAGAGTAAATTTTCACCACTGTGAAAAGACTCCAAAGAACATAGAAAAAGAAACAGAGGAGAAAATTAAACATGTGGGCACAAAATTATGTAAAAATAATGTTTCAGAATTTACACTTTTTAATTCTTTGCTACAGTTAATATAAAGGTGACTGTTTTAAATTATATATGAGGTGGACGGCATGAAGAAGCCATTCTGAAGGCATACAACTCATCTCATATGGAATGGAGGGGAGAAATGGACCACAGCTGCAGATAGGAGAAACAAAAAAGGGGAAGACAAGTATGGCATGAGAGTGGCATGAAGTAAGGCTGAGGCAAAGGTCACAACTTTAATGGTATTGTCTAAATAAGGATCACTTAAAATCTTTATTCATGAATTGCAGGAAATAAATCTAAAATTTAAAGCATTTCTATAGACAGCATGGCACAAATGGCCAATTCAAACTTATAAGCAGAACCCCCAAGAGAGTTAACATTGTGTGCATAATACTTGATTCCTTAACACCCTATATACACTGGAAAGTAAAACAATAAATACAATAATGCCAGTACCTACAGTAGAAACTAAATATAGTCATGCAAGCATACACACAAATAGATGCAAAGCTGTAGATATAAGGATAAAAGGCTGAAACAAACCCATTTAACACAGCAGTATGTTGACTGCATGTGAAAATACATGTGGAACACAATATCTATCTATATACACAGATATATATGTACAAATGCCCTTTTTAGAGATCACACAGAAAATCATCACATTCAAGATGGCTGTTTCTACTTGTATGCCTACTTTATCCAATATTCCTTGGGAAAAACACCTGTTCCTGCCTCACCATGACTATAAATTCAAGTTAAGAAATGGCATTACTTGTTAATGTGTGCAAGTAACTAGACCAGAATTACAATTTTTATGAGATTATGAAAAAACACCAAGTTTTTAATGCACCTATAGTTGCACATGTTAGAGAAATGCAGACATATATGTGTAAATATAGATATGTCAGATTATATGTCAGATTTTTCTGTATGCTCTTAGTAGCTATTTTGAATTTTGTTAGCTGTAAGCTCTTCTAGGCAGGAACTTTTGCTTTCCCAGTTGTTTGCCAAAAGCAATGCATACTGTTTGCATAACGTTAAGTACTAATATCAAATAGTAATTGAGGTTGCTATGTTGGTAATTTACATTTTGGGATGAAACAGAACATGTTTTGGCCAAGAATGTATACAGAACATCCTAACAGAAAATCCGCTCCACCAGCTGGAAATAACCAGTGTAGTTATCAGAAATCAATTAACACTGACTACAGATTTTTAATTTGGGGTGGGGTGAGGTTTTTTGTGGGTGTTATTTTTTTTTGTTTGTTTATTGGTCTATATTTTTGGGTTTTGGTTTTGCTGGGTCTTTATTTAAGAAAAACAATGCTGTGATTGCTGTGATCAACTACAGTCCAAAAGTCACAAAACAAAATGAGAAATCACACCTTGTAGAAAATAATTTTCAAACACAAAACTCAAAGCAAAGGTTTAAAAATCAAAATAATGTAAAAAAAATCTTCTCAATTTACATTTTAAAAAATCATAATTGTGTCATTTTTGTACTGCTATCTTCAAGGAATAAAAGAATAGCTAATGCTCACAAAGCATATTAGAAAAGAAGCCCTAGGTACTAGAGGCTTAATCCCAAATCTGCAGAAATTAACAAGGTGTTCTCTGTACAGACCAATGTTTTTTTGGCACATGCAAAGAACATCCCTATACATGACAATAACTTCATTTCTGTCTCTAAAAGTAGTGATGTAAAGGCATATTTACATCCTAAGCATAGCAAAACACAACTACTTAGGTGAAATAAAGATATATGTAGTAGCAGTACTGGTAACTCAGCAACTGAATTAGCACTGGCTGAGAGTTCCCTCATGGCTCTTGCCTGCAGGGATAGAGATATTTGACCCCAAATATCTATTATAATGCAGTATTATTCACAGCAGCAAAACAGGCATGAAAACATCAACAGGAAAAATCTCTCCACCTATTGGGAACTTCTAAAGCCTATCCACACCTCCCAAGGTGGAAAAAACACTTCATTTTCTTCTTTCAAACCTATTCTAGATTTAAGTGCCATTGTGGAATTAAGGGGGTTTATTAGCTACCATAGAGGTGAAAGCAATTTATTCCACATATTTGTTATGATTGTACTTGAAATAAAACTGCCCCCTAAGACTTCAAAAGAAGTAGCTGTTTTCCTACATAAAGGTATTTTTTTATTCAGAGATCAATTTACCTTTTTTCCTCTGAAGTTGAGATCTCTCACTGATTATTTACTGTACTATTATCAATAAGGAAAGGAACAAATCAGATAGGAAACTTGGATTTCTCATGAATTAATGAATACGATTAGCACAGAATTTTTCACAGAATCACAGAACGCTCTGAGTTGGAAGAGACCAAGAAGGATCTTTGAGTCCAGATCTCAAGTGAATGGCCCATACAGACATTGAACCCGTGACCTTGGCATTAGCAGTGTCTTGGTCTAAAAGGTTTCTAAGAACAACACAACTATTTTCAGTGTAGTGGGCTTGAAAACCCATACCTTTGAAAAATATTTTCATTTCCATTTTCTCCCTGTCAGCTTTAACAAGCAACATAACACACAGAGCTTCCTGGTACATTTTTTTTCCTCTAGCTAGAATCAAAGATCTTTTTAAGAAGGCTACCAAAATATTTATATGCACACACACACACGTATGTATAATATTTAATTGAATTTGTGTAATGGGCTGTTGTGTGGTAACCCTCACGATTCAAAGTATACTCTCTGGCCCCCTTCTTTTGTTACAGCAATACTATATTATTTATTTATGATTCCTGCATGACAAAACAATCTATTGAATCAATTACGTTTTCTCTTTACTCCCTAAAATCAAGATAAGCTTTAGAAAAGACAGCTCTTACACACAAGGACAACCTTCATAACATAGAAAGATGCAATGTCTAAATACAGCAGAACAAAATTATAGTAATGTAAAGTAAATACAATATTTATAGTAAATGTGAAGTCTAAACCACATGCTAGCAAACTGATAAAAAACTGAAAAATTAAAAGACTATTCTGAAAGGCTTAATAAAGATACAAATTTCAGACAAACGTATTCTATGCACTGACCAGAAAGTTTGCCAGAAAATACACTTGTAAAATCTATGCAAATAATTGGTCTGTACTAGATGGGTTAGGGAGCCACAGACTGCGACAAGAATGGAAAAAAGTGTCAGAAATATTTCATAAACAAGACACACTTAGATAAATACAGAAGTTTTATGTTTTACACTCGGAGTACTTCAGTAAGCAAGATAAAAGCAATACCTTTTTAGAACTGAAACTGCACCACTGTTTTCCCAATGGAGTCCAATGCCCTGACATTTTGGCCTAACACACAAGTACCATCATCTAACAATGCAACTCACATAGCCTGTAGGCCAACCTCTTACAAGATAATATTTTGAATTTAAATAATTTAAAATTGCAATGCTTATCTCGATTCAATGGAAGATTTTGTCATTACTGCTAAATCCTTATTAAATCTAGTGGACCATTAGCAGTGTGCTGATGCAAACCCCAGGCACTGCCAATCACAGGTTGCTTCTTTCATCAAAAATTCTTGTGACCTCTCATAACAATAGTCAAAGTTTTAAAATGCTGGACATGATTAGCTTGGAGGAATGTTTGCTTCAAAACACAAAGTCTGAGACAAGACTTTGCAAGGATCTTTAAAATAACAGAACCAGTTGGTGTTTAATAGCATACACATCTGAAAGACAAAATCTGCATGCTGCTCATTTTATGCATACACGAGTTCTGTTTGCTCTCTAGTACCCAAATGCATCTTGCAAATCCCTGTCCCTTTTGAATGCCCCATGAAAGGAAGGATCACTAACAAGCTGGCTTACTCAGCAGGTTAACAGGAAGAAAAAACACGACACCCCTCAGAAGAAACCCTCAGAACTCGTGCTTGCCATTTGATATGAGCAATCCTACAAACCTCCACAGTGCTGCTGAGGCATCTCTGGCAGGGATCAGCATCACCATGACACCTCAGAACCAGGGCATGATTGTAACTCCAGCACTGCCTCCCCCCTGCCCACGCTTCTCCCCTGCCTGCTCATCTTGTTTAGAGCAGCATCAGTTCATAAATTGAGCTGTTCTTTCTTCACACACTTGCAAGTCAGACTACAGAAATGATTCCAGCAAAGAGGTAACAGACTTATCACATTTGGTAAGGATGATTTCCTCCTGGCACACAAAACATCTGAGCAGCCCACAGTTTTCCCCACATATTCTGAAGGTGAGAGAGGTGAGAGGAAAAAAAACCTCAACAAACCAACCCCTCCCCCCCAAAAAAAACCACCAAAAAAACCCCAAAAAAACACCAAAGCAACCAACCCCCCAAACCCCAACAAACGCAAACAAAAAAACTCAGTCCAATTGTATCTATACTCAGTCTTACCATGTTTAAAGATGCTTTATCGAAATACAATTACATTCTTGAAAGAGAAAATGTCAAAGAGAAAAAGACGGAAAAGACCAACTTAAATTTCTCAACTGGATTAAGTTTCTCAAATGAACAAGAAGTAGGAATGAAGATTGCGAAACACCTGATGAAACAAAACTAGAAAGAACCAGATTCCCTAAAGCAGTCATTATTCTAAATTTTGAAATAATCTTCCTGTGGTTACTAAAAATAACCTTTCACAACAGAAATATGATGGTGAAGTCAACAGAAGGAATATAAAGCAAATACTATGCCTTAATGAAGAGCCAAACAGAAGACAAAGCCAATTTTATCAAGTGCTAAATCTCAGATAAAGTTTACATTTTCAGTGCCTTTACAGACATTACAGAGTGCAGTTTTATAAATGTAAAAGAAAGAATTTAATGTATTAAACATTAAAAAAATGCTAATTTCCTTGGTTGTTCCTGAACTACTGGAAATGATCAATTTTTGTTAACAGTTTTATATCCCTTTATGTGCTTTTTCCTTGAGCTTCATATGGCAGTTTTCTTACAAAATTATTTCCTGTAAGTTTTCTGATACTGTTTTAACCTTCAGTCACACATGCTGCAATATTATGTCACTCCTTTTTGATAATGGACTGGTTTCTTTTTAATTAAAGAGATTGAAGGTATTATATAAAATTTCTGCAAAGACACAATATTCTTTATTTTTTTAATGTTTCTTTATATTACATAAAATATACAACCTGGTGTATATTTTAGCAGTATTTAGTAGTAAGTCTCTTTGTGCATTTTAATATGAAATATTGGAAAAATAAAAATTGATAACATTAAACTAGCTTTCAAACAGCTAAGTAGCAAAGGGCTTCTTACTAAATGATAATGACTTTATAGTATGGGACTTTTATAGCTTTGTTATAGTAAAATTTTAAACATTTTAAAGGGAAGTTATGCATTCTGAAATGGTAAGATTTGGCATTAGCTAAATCTTGTATTGGACACACCTATCTGGTAAGATGAAGAGACATCTCCATATTTTTTTCCAGGGGAAAACATTTAGTTCAGAGAGTCCCTCCTTAAGTAACAAGGCAAACATCATAAATCTTGGTCATACTCTACTCAAAGTAGTAAATTATGCTTTGCAACAGTTGCACAGAATTTGATAGTACATGTATCTGGTAAAAAAAAATGCATCAAAGTCTACTTTACACTTGAAAAGTGGTTAAAGTATAGATCATTTAAAATAATATAAACACAGTTACTTTTCATTGTTGCTTCCACAAGGAAAAATACCTGTAAAATCTCAATTTGGGCAGAGTTTGACTCCAGACATGAAGGGGTTTCTCTGTCTAGGATTTTTGAGTGCTTCCTTGCCTTGGCTCTTAATTTCAGATTTGTCAGATTTTAGCCTGACTTTTTTCCCCTCTATATTATGAAGCCTTTCTGTAAAAGGTACAGTTGTGCTGTGTCAACTGTCTAATTCAACCTTTTCCTGTCTAAAGCTAAAGACTTCAATATATAATTCTGACACTTGGGATCTTACCCTTTCCCATTATAAAATGTCTCTTTTTGGTTAATAACTATGAAATATTAAAAAGCATAGGATAAACTTCATGTTGCTTTGCACAAGATAAATGATGGACTACCAGATGACCTTTTTAGTGGCAAAAATATTGCTTTAGATGAAACTTAAAGAAAGGATAAAATAATTTTGCATAAGAAAATGTTAGGAAAAAATTTCTCTCTGAAAAAAAACTCCAACTTTTCTCTCTGAAAAACTAAGGTTTGATAAAAATACACTGCATTTGTATTATTCTGCATAACTGTCATGCATTTTTGTGTTAGTGCTATTTCTGCAATCTCTACAAAAAGCCTTATATTTCTGGAATAAATATTAGTAGAAGTTACACTGGAACAACCCTTGAGATAGTAGAAAATACCTTCTTTAAAAGTAATCTTAGGAATGAGGATTAAAAAGATAACTTAAAGCTTCATTTCTTTTATCTTATCACATCTGAGCTCCCTCAAAGGAAACGAAGCGATAACTACTGCTGGAAAGAAAAACATACTGCACCCTTCTTCCAGGCTGCACCTTTTTAGGTCAGGTGATGGAGAACCAGAAAGGAGGAAACACATTTTCTTCTTTTAACAACCATGATTCTCTCAGTAAAATGTTTGTAAATCTAAGGATTAGAATGTAAAAATTTGTACAGAATCCTACAGGGAAGGGCACGGAGTATTGGGAAGATGTATGCATAAAACACAGAGGAGATCAGAAGGTGAGGCTGAAACTGGAGAATTGAAGACCAAAAACATATTTTGACTGCTGCTCAAAGAATGTGTGAAAAATTACATGGCACATGTCAATAATGGGCTGTGACTCAGGTACGTGTGATTCTAGCTGTGTGTCCAACAAGGTGGTCCTGGGATGCCTGTAATACACACTGTGCAAACTGTAAAGTTCACTTTGCTGAATTTTTCTTCAGCATTTGGCAAGTATTTCTAGAGAATGAGTTGATAATATTCCTACATATGTCATTTCAGAACAGCCATGCTATCTTGTGGATTAGTTATCAACCATAAGATATTCTCAACTGTATTTTCTGTCAACAATTTTGTCACTGTTGTACACTTGGAAGTGTATTGGGGGTTTTGCCCTATTAGCCTCTTCACACTGCATAGCAGATCAGTAGAATGTAATTATATGTGAAGTGTTTATCAATATGAGCTAGGATTCCACACACTAACGTTTCATGCAATCTACTCGATTTTTATGGTAGTGATATCTACTCTTTCTGCTCTGGGAACTATTCTGAGGCATTAATAAACACAGTTTCTGATATCTTGTCAATAAGATACTGTACTGCATTTCAGATTCTTTTAAAATTATATTAATCCATATGAATGAAAACCTGAAATTCATATAATGTCTGACACAATAATCTAGTTAGCATCTCAGTACAAAACCAGAAATACTATAAAGACAAAAAATAACAGCATGAAGCCATGAATCCCAAAAGATACAATTTGGCAGGTTTTAACTAACTCCAAATTTTACGTTTTCCCCCCAAAGAAAAATTACAGAGTCTTGACTGCACTTGAGGAAAAATATCTAGGAAAACCAAATTCACTTAAAGCTGTAGATACACATTGTGGACAAGTTAAACATGAGCCAGCAATGTGCCCTTGCCTAAAAGAATGTAAATGGGATCCTGGGCTGTGTGAGGCAAGCCACTGCCAAGAGCTCAAGGGAAGTGAGGTCTCCCCTCTTGTCAGAGCACTTCTCAGATGCTGGGTCCGGTTCTGGGCTCCAGTCCACAAGAGAGATGTGGAGCTACTGGCATAGGCCAGCAAAGGGCCCTAGGCACAAACTGAAGCACAGGAGACCCCTCTGAATAAAGGGGAAGATTTTACCATCCTGAGTACTGGAACACAGCCCTCGGCAGATGGATTGTGGACTCTCCATGCCTGGAGATACTACAACTCCACTGGACACAGTCCTGAGCAACCTGCCCTAAATGGTCCTGCCTGAGCAGGGGTGTGGAAGCACATGACCTCCAGAGGTCCCTGCCAACCTCAACCATTCTGTGATTCTGTAACACTATCTTTACAAATGAAAACAATGACTTTGTTCATCTGAAAAATGAAAAGATCATTAACTTAATTATTAGTGGGCTGTGAAACCTGTCAAGAGGCACCTTATCTACCAAGGAAGTTAGGATTTAATTATCAGCTGAGATTGACAATTATTTTAGGGAAGGAAATATTTTAAAATATACTCTAAAGAAAAAAATATAATTTATCTTTATTAATAACATCTATTTTTCAGTTCATGCATCTACTGTTCCAACATATCACAAGAAGATTTTCATATAACTTAGTAAGGTAGTTGTCAAAATAATGAATTTATAGGAGCTGGGTATTCGACAAGTTTGTCGTTGTTATTAAGCAAACAGAAGTAACAAAAAGCAACTAAGAATGGTAACATAAAAAGAAACAGTAAAAATATGCCATGCAAAATTCTTACTGCTTCAAAGACTTGTTTAGAACTTATACAGATGACTGAAGATTGTTTCCATAAATACTTTATTAATCAAGCATGTCTAAGTAGTAGAAGGGCTCTGATTCTGAAAATAATTTCTTTCTTAATTTAAAGCATAGAATTAATCCTTCTAAAATCTAAGTGAGCCAAACTAGGAATATATGCATGCACACAAGCATTAGGCATATGGACAGAGATATGGGCAATCAGCAACATTTTTTTCACTACTCAGGCCTATGTTTTTCACTATGAACCACTAAAATCAGTCAGATTACACATTTCACTTCTATTTTCCCCTTCTAATACTGCTATTCCTCCAATATGTGCACATGACACTTGAAAAATGGTCAGCGGAAATAACAAGTGTTTTCTTTTAGGCTAAAATGAACTTATTTACTCTAAAGCACCAATTTGAAGCCCTGCCTCAAATTATAAAGTCTATCATTTAAGTATTACACACAATTACAATTTATGTACACAAAACCCCTTGCAGTCACTTTTTATAAGTAATTTTAATATTTTTCCTTTTATCATTACAAGTAGAGTCTGTGTGTATACATAGAATTTATAATTTGATAAGAAACTATCTTTTTTGTAAGCTTTCAAAATCTTTTATGTCTGGATCTGCTTCTTAAAAAACCAAGCAATCAAAACAGCTGCAAAAAATACCCCCACCAACAAATAAAATGCAACAAGCCAGAATGCTGCTTGTCTGACCAGCAGGATTTTCCAATCTCATGCTGCTTCAAGTCTAAAATATTTTTCTTAAAAACAAAACATAACCAGCAACTACTACCACCCCAAACAAAAAAGCACTTTTACAGAGATATAATATACAAACAGATTGAGAAACAAATGAAGGCTGTGCAATAGAGCAAGGAAAATATAACTAAATTAAATTCTTCTGTCTGTAAAATGACATTTTTTCTCTAAATATTAAGCACTATACCAAGAATCTTAAATTATATCAAAGGCAAAAATATCAAAGACAAGCACACACAGTGCTTATTTTTCTTTCTTCTTTTAGGCATATGATTATTTACCACCCAACAGGTAATTATCCACTTTTCCTTTATTCTAAGCATCTATTCACTCCTCTCGAGTATGTGATTTGCATAAAGATGATCTCCTGGGAGTTTTGGCTCTATCTTAAAAATCACGATCAATTTCTGTGTAATCCAGCTGGATATGAAGCGAGATATGGCACATAGACGAATGGAAATGTAAGAAGCACCAAAGCGTGAAAGAAAGTCACCTTGAAGGGATGATACTGCAGCGTATTTTGCCTAAGGTTTCATAGCTACATTACACATGCATGTTCAAAACATAAACTGCCTCAGCATAAACTGTATGAACAATCAACCTAACACAGCAGCTAAACGTTACCAGAATGCACATCCTAGCAAGGTTAACATGTAGGTAAATTATGCCTTACTGATAATTTGGGGCTTTTTTTTCCCTCTAATTAAGTTGACAAATAAACTCCTACAAAACACTGAGATGAATCTGGATAAAAACTGTTTTTTTCAGCAAAGGGCATCTAATTTGCCATGCAAAGGCTACAGCATGTTGACTGTCTTCCTGAACCACAAAGAAAAAGTACAAGGTTATAATTTTTGATTAATAGTTTTAAACCTCATAATGATGTTGTTCTAGAATGTAAATTTCTCCAATTTTTGTTGTAAATATTATCTCAAAACTTCACTTAGTCTCTTCTGCCCCCTTCCGACCCAAAGTCTGGTAGGTCAGCCCCTTCTGCAAAATAGATTATTTCTTAAAAGTATGTTTCCAGGAAAAAATTCAGTACAGAATTCCCCACATAAAGCACCAAAGTTCAGATTTAGATTTCATGTAAGAGAACAAAAACTCCAAGGAACTGAATTCTACATACTCCTAGCTGAAAAATGCCTTTTTATACTTATGAACAGCAAATTTCAGAACCTTATTCAGTTCTTGGGGAACTAATACCAAGTATTTAGAAGAATCCATTCCTCCAACAGCAAGGAAGAAGAGTAGAAATCTTAATACAAGTCTTGTTACAGAGTCAGTAATCCATACCTGATGGTGAAAAAAAGTATGGGTTTGAAAAGGGAAATGACTAAACCCTCAATGTCTAAAGAAAAACCCAAATCTTTCTAATGATTAACCATGGTACAATTTGTCTTAATAAAAAAATCAGTGGTTTGGACATATTTTAGTCTTCATTATAAGGGCACATTGATGACATTGAAAATACAGACAGGATACCACTGCATCGAATTAAAAAAAAAACGCAAAGCTGAAATAGTTCAGGTTTTTTTCGTATGTTATTCTTCATCATGTGCATGTTTATTGAGAAACATATTACAGATACCACGAGGTTGTTTCATAAGTAACTGTAGAATTGTATATAAAATTGTGCCAAAAATCTTACTGTTTAGAAAAAAGAATTATTTGCTCTTAACAGAAGCTTGAAGTAATTAAGAAAAACTTACAAATAGTAAAAGTAACTTACATAGCTCGATATATTTCTAATAATTCTGAGACCTAACCTAGAAATCAGGGATTTATTTTCTTAAAGATATACTGATTCTAAACCTCCCCAAAATAGGCAGTGCATAAGATAGATGTGTGTTTGAATAAGTTTCTTTTACAAGTGCATCAAATAATAGAAAAGGTATTTACACATATTTAGCCAAGATCTGAGAGCAATATTTATACTTTTCATCACTAGACAGATCACACCACATGAAATTATAGCTTTATTAAAACTTTTTTCCAGGTGAACATAAATATGTATACCACTGTACATATGTCACACAATAATAAGACATTTCAGAATTCCAATGTGTACGAGGTTTAATAGTAGTTAATGTCTTATTATGACATAAAGAGGAAGAAAGAAGTGTATTGCCTTAGACATGTGCCACGTGGCAACAGTTTTTCCACTTGTAATTTCACTCCAGAAGAACGTGGATTTCCCAGGTAAGGTATATGTAAACTTGAAAAAAAACCAACACAAAAACAAAACACAAAAAAAAAAAAAAAAAAAAAAATCCACAAAAACCACAAAACCAAAACAACATAAAACCCCTTGAAATTTTCTAACTTGAGTGCTGGAGAGTCAGCTTTTCAACATAGCCCTGTGCCTAAAACACATAGACCTTTTGTTCTCTCCTTCCTTCACAGAAAGACTCAGCTCTCAGACAATTTATGTGAAACTTATTCAAGAATATTACACTAAGAATGCCAGGAAACGAAAAACTGAGCATGTTGCAACTACAGCTTTCTTCAGGGTTGAACATCAACCCAAATGAGAAATAATACTCTGCTAGCAATTTAGGCAGCAGTATTAGCAGAATAAAGGAACAGAATTTGAAAGATTACTGTTGAATGAGATAATATATGAAATTTAAAAGCCCTTTAAATAACGAGTTTCTTGCTGTTAAAATTTGCTACAGCAAGATAGCAAAACAATTACTTTCTGACAGATTGTGGGGAAAATAGCAACTTTATTTAAAAGGTAGACAAATTTAATACAGCTATTTCTTTATTTTCTCCTTTGTATTGTCACGCTTTCTGTGAGAGTGGTTGTCAGGGACATCTATGGACAATAACAATACAGGAACAAAGGACTGCAAAACATGGTGTTTCTGTAAGTGAACTACCAGTGGACATGCACAATGCTTCTGTTTCTTTTATAAAATTCCTGTTAAGAGTTGGTCAGGAAATAACATTTTGCCTTTTGAAAAGAAATAAAAATTACCAATGATTCTGCTCCTCTTGCAAGCTGCCCTTTTAGGGCACATCAGCCTCTTTCTTTCAACTCTACAACAGCAGCAAGAGATTTCTATATTCTCTGAAATACCACTCAACATGTTATAAAATCCTCATCCAATTGAAATAAAAAAGGTAAGAACAGTGTGGTGGATTTAATAATATTGAGTGGTCAATATCCCATCCTATTTCATGGAAATAAATTCATTATTTGCCCAAATATCTTGCAACAGTAGTCGGCATAAGTTTTCTTTCCTGCTGAAACTACAGATATTTCTAGCATGTTTGCTGCACAACATGAAAAATTTGCAGTGTTTTTGAAGTAGAGTAGTAACTTTTTTTTTTGTGCTTTTTTTTTTATCCAACTGGAAACCTCAGATGGGGTTCCTGTGAGCATGAGTTATATTCCTCACTTATGTGAGGAATATAAAAACAGGTGTTTTTCTCAAAAAGAGCATGAAGGTACGCTACAGCTGTCACTCCCAAATACAATTTAAGAAGCAGTTTTATGGATGGAATGAGGAGTTCTGAAGGGGAAAGCCGGAGAAGAACGCCAGCTATGCAAACAGCACAGATGGAACAGAGTTACAGTGAAGAGCCAAAATGGACTGGGAAGTAAAGATCAGCCTGTAGCTTGAGTGGGTTTCACCAGACCCTGAAACCTGAGCTTGCATTAACCCAAGCTCCTCCTGCCCCTTTCTTGTGACTGAAAACTCTCAGCTGCACACAAACACTCATCCATTAGAGAATGGAGAACTACTCAGCAACAAAACTATGCATAAACCCCTGCCAAACTTTAGGGCCTATCGTATTTACTCCATGGAAATGCACCTACAGTACAACTAGAAATGCTTGAAATCATGCTACACCATTGCTGAGTTGATCACCCAAAACAGTGGGTGATCTTGCACATCCATGATGCAAGGACAGCAGAAATGCAAGATTGATAATTAGCAATAAATAGCTACATAAATATTAAGATTTCTGTGCTTCAGGAGAGCAACATCAGTACAAAAAGAAAGAACCAGTAAGGAATCTTCAGCAAAATAAGATGTGTAAGGTTTTAAGTGATTTCAGAAGTCACACATTGGTTCCCAGAATGATTTTAAGTATTTTGAAACTGTATGATTCCTGGAAAACTGGTCCCGCATTATAGTGAGCTCATAGCTAAAACTACTTTGGAAGAACAAGACCAGGATTACTATATGTAGTAAAGGAAACCCTACTTTGTTAGGCTTCAGCAAATATCAGAAACATTTCATCAAGTTATAAATGAAAAATTGTAGTTTACTAAAAAAGAATGGACTGTGCATTAGTGTTTAAAAAAAAAAGTCTAAACATATTGATAAAGAACATTTCCAGTTCTATTTTTTCATATTTTAGTTGCTAGATCATAATTCATATGGAATAAAAATGGAAGTTCCAGTTTTATTCATAGACAAATTTAAATTAATTTTGATCAATTGTGAAACAGCATTTGTCTAGAAGTCCCCCTAATAAATGTAAATAATTTAAGCAACTTTTACTGTGTTTGGCTAAATGTGATAACTGTTTTTGGAGGTGATGAGGGTTCTGGCGGTTTTTTGTTTCTTTATTCTGAAAGTGAATGATACATTTCAAGAACAAAACTTAGAAAAAAATCCACTTAAGCATGCTTATGGAGAAAATTCAGGGATCTGAAGGACATGAGAGAATTTTTTTAAGTAGTATTTAAACACTTTTCTTTGCAATAAAATTTCATAAAAGTATTATTTAAAAAGATTAGAAAACAATTTGAAATACAGCAGCAAGATCTACATCCAGAGCACTTAGCAGGCAGCGTCTCTAAGGGAAAACTGCCACTGCAGTGGGGTAATGTCCAATCTCCAAAAACCTAGTAAAACTACATGGAAGAATTTTTAAGACACTGATACCTGCAAGACTCATTGGACCTTATACCTGTTTCTTGAGCCTTTATGGTCAAGAAGATGCAGCCATAAAACAGATTATACCTTCAATGAATTGCTTGAATCAAATTCTGTTAAGCCCATTGCATCATAAAACAGCATTAAATACAAGTTTCAGTTTAAAATCAAAAGAAAGAATTATGTAGATAACATGTTCCTTTATCTCCATTGAAATAAATCAGATTTAAAGAAAGCATGAGCTTTTGCAGTTCATTGGTTTCTGTTCTTTGAGACTACATGCACAAATTTTACTCAGACCTCCAAAGCACACTGAGCTACAGCTGTTTCACATGAGCAATACTTTAAATAAGGCCATTGTTTACATATTTTTCCATTTTTTACATATTACTCCATAGTTTGAACGGGCCATGTGTTTCACACTTTTTTTTATTTTTAGCTCTCCATCTTTAAGTGATTTTTTCTTTGAGTTCTAAAAGCTCCTACATTCACTTATTTACGGTTTTACCAGTTTTCTTTTCCATCTTTCACTAAAGTTTCTTACACCATCTAGGACTATATATACACTTTTCCTGTACATAGTTTTACACTAGGTACCAGGCTATCCTACAGAATTCTCTCTAAAATTTAATGAGCAAGTCAAGTAAATAATATGGGCAGGATGACTAAATTTGTCCTTGCTGCACTGTAAGAATTGACTGAGCATAAGGCTAAGAGATCCTTAACAAAGCAAAAAGCACTATAAATATCAGTACTAACACTGGAGAACACATCATACCTTTAGCGCCCCATTTGGACAGGTGGTTTACTATGACTTCCCATATAGCTGACAGGTAAAATATACACTTCCTTTCAAAGAAAGGTGCATGGAGCTGTTCCCAAATTGTTCTTTGTAGTAGTTTTATTCTGTCCACAAGCGTAATTTCTTGACGCAATTAGACACTCCAAATACTCTAACTCTGCTGTTGTTTAGGATGTGTAGCTCTTAGATCAGATTAGGAGGAGGAGGAGATCTGTTTCATACCCAAGAGCTATAGGTCTTATGAGACACAAATCTAACAACTCTATATTTCTTCAAGCATTCCAAAAGCAAGTTTTGAAAGGGGTATTTAAAAAAACAAGAGAGCAGCTGAGGATATTTACAGAAAACTCCTTCCAAGTATCTGTGTTGAGTGAGAAAACGCCTTAATGGAAAACAAAAGTAACAAGTAGACCACAGAACAATCAGGTGTGTGCACTGGTCCCATAATGTGAATAATGATCAAGGGGAGATCAGCTGCAAGTAGATGCCAACTGATGAGCCAGAGATGTAAAATGAGAAACAGCTGGCTGGAAGAACAAAGTATTGCAAAGGGCTACATGCAGGGCAAAAACCACATTTGCTACACTCATCAGAAATGGAAATGGCAGTGCTTGGGAGAATGGATTATCAGGAGTGATTTAACTACATGGATAGAAGGACATTATTCAGAAGAAATCTTTGGGAGTAGGATACATTTTAGATGGAGGAACTCAGAGCAATCAACTATTTGGCACAGGAACAGGCTGGATAGTAATGTTGTAAGTAGTAATGGAAATTGAGTGCAACCTCTTCAAGGCATACCTGCCAATTTCTCAACATTAGTCACCTATAAATACTGAGTAGTAATTATATATTAATTGAAATTTTTTATTGTCATCTGAAATTCAATTTGACTTGTTGAGTAACAAAATTAAACTATACTTTTTAAAAGGCTTTTGAAGTTCCTAGACAATTCAATTCATTGTGGACAATTCAAGAAGATTTTGACAAATATCAAAACACTAACTGAAACAGTTGAGAACTCTTGTATTAGGAGAAAGACACAAAACTACAAACTTCAGTGGGTGGACGTTGAAGCTAAATAAAAAGGGGACTAAAATTGTACTCTATAGCTAAACTTGATAATATTCTTAACCTTTTTCATGACCTGTGTTGAATTGCTTGGAAGTCTCTTTAAATCTGTACCAGATAACTTTCCAAACAACCTTCTCCCACAGAAATCCTAATCTTACAAAGCAGCACTTATTGTAATTGATTGGTGTTTACTAAATGCTCTTTATAGCACAAGAGTGGTTCTTGCTTTCTGTGATTATTTCAAGCAATGACTTCATTGTTAGTTGTGGGGTTTTTGTTTGTTTGTTTTCAAATAAAATCATTCTCTTAATGCTCATTATTAAACATGTACCACAACCAGTTTTGGAGTCTCCAGGATAAGAACACAGTCAAGAGCAAAGAAACCGAGAGAAACAAAGTTGTTCAAACTTAATGGAAATCCAAGGGGAAAGCCTATTGATGTTTACAACTACATAGTTAAGATTAAGTGAAACACCTCTCAAATGCATAGAGAGGCAATGGACACGTCAGAATATGGGAAATTTTAACTCAGTAAAGGAAAGAGCTTATTCACAGGGAGGGCAGTTGCACATGGAACAGGAGCTGCATTTATCCTTGGAGACATTGAAAAATCCAATAGTGCAAAGCCTTGAACCACATGACCCAACTGGCCCCACAATGAGCATGAGGTTACTCACTTGGCACCCATGTGAGCTGAGATGGGCAGGCAGCCAGAACAAGCACAAAACACTGCTGAAATGCAAACAGTACATTTCAATATCCTCACTACCCAGAGGATCCTGGAGCAACACCCAGGCAGAGGCACAAGCAGGAACAGAGACCCTGTCGGGGTCAGTCCATCCCAGAACATGGTGGGGCTGCTGTCTGCACCCATTTATCAAGGTTCCACACACATGGGGTTTATCTCCATACTGTGATCTCCCTGTGCTTTTTATGAGCTCTCAGCTTTGGTCTCTCTCCCAACACAGGGAGCTCAAGCACGTCTGTGAGAGTGCCTCCCAGTCTCTGCAAGCACCTATGTTATCTCTAGACAGAGATTCCACTTCTCAAGACACGGAGGATAAACAACCACAGGCATATTACACAGGGTTTCCTTCACTTTTACTCTCCAGACCTCAGCATCCCCAACTGCAAGGTCACTTGAGACAAGCTATCATCTTCCTGATTTTAGCCCTTTCTCCTGAATAACAGTCATAAGTCCCTTTCAACCTATATAATTTTTATGATTATAAGGTTCTAATTGGGCTCATAGAGAATGCTGCCATGCAGATAACCGGGGTTATTGAAAATATTGCTATCCAGTGTAAGAGTTCAAGTTGTAAGCCTTATATAGGAAGACTTTAAAGAAAACAGTAATAACATTTAAATATGTAAAAGATTCTAAATGTGAATCACCTCATCAAAAGTTTTGCTATCATTTATGTTCTAATTTTTAAAGCCTGAGATGCCATCTTCAAATTTTTTCAAAACCTTAAAAACAATTAAGCACAAAGCCGATAAGTTTGGTAAAGCATGAAAAAGAAATACACATTTTCTGTCTTTCTAGGAAGAGATTCATATGTAAAGCACCCAAACAAAGTGAAGACTAATCTTCAATGAAATCATTGGCAATGCAAAGCCTTCTCAATATATGTTAAGTAGTAAAGTATTTGAGTTATTTTTATTCTCATTAACTCTTGTCTTTAATTTATGTAGCAGTAAAGATAAGGAAACCTGTATTTACCAGATGAAATAGTCTGACTTTAGAAGCAGATTCAAATTGAGTTTAAAGCTTTTTATATCTTCGTTTACTATTCATGCATCAAGGCAAGAGTTTAGCACGCAATCAACATATAAAATATAAAGGGAAAGTACTAGAAGTAAATCATTTAAAGACTACTTAAGACAGAAAAAGCATCTTAGGAAGAAACTGGGAGTACCTCTGAAAATCTCAAAAAATACTTCTTAAAAGCTAGAAAATTACCATATGATAAGGTCAAGAGCGCTAAAGTAGATAACACGTGTTTCGTGAGAAGTGTGGTTAATGTGCAGCTGGGTTTTTAACAATTCTTTAAAGTAAAAGATATGGGGTAAGAACTGGTGTATTTAGTTCCCTTCAAAATATGACATAGTAATTGATATAATAGTTGAAATGTGATACACAGTTCTTCAAGTACCTACTAGAATTAATCCCTGAGTAAAAAAGCATTGCATATAACAAATTTTTTTGCTAAAGAACTATAAATTAGCAAGCTTCTTTAAAAGTCTTCATTATTTTAATTAGAGGTGTCTAATATTTCTTTATCTTCACTTAATAGCTTTGTCATGTTCACATCTGTTAAAAAAATGTTTTTATTTCTACATAGACATTTGTGTCAGACTTTCCATAGCATCCCCAGCTTTCCAGGAAAACAAAATTAAAAAATATTTCAAAAAAACTTATTTCTGTATTATTTTGGTCTCCAATGCTTTGCAGCATGCATGTGTTCACAAACAACACAGAGGATATCTTAGCAAAACAAGTGACATAAAGTGTCAGGCTGTGACCATCCACAGGTATCCAACAGCATTTTGGCCACCTGCTGACTTTTCATAAAAGTCTGGAAAAACTCCACAGAAAATGTAGATCAGAAAAAATAAAAAGAGGGAGGAAAAAGTTAAGTACTACTAACAACAATTAATTTTAAATTCTTCATCCCAGGAAAGTGGAAGACATAATTCTCTTTACTGGGAGAAAATTAACTGCATGTAAGAATGGTTCCTTTATCAGGTTGTACAAACTCTTGTCTTTATTTTTGGAGAGCTCTTTTCCTTCTGGGAAGTGTTGGCAGTTTGATGTCTGTTGGCTGACACACTCCAAGAATGAGTATCTGAGATGGTGCAAGGCTAAAACTGCTGACACAATGAACTACTTAGGATTATTTGCTGGGCCAATGCAGACCTACTCAAATACAGAACACAAAAATCACCTCTTAACTCTCAGTAAAGCCCACTTGTTGTCTTCTATCCTTTGAAACTTTCACCATTTGAAAAACAGGAGATAAAAGTAGGCAACCATGTGCACTGTCAGGCTTGAACTGATTAGTGAGCAAGCCACAATCTCCACAAGAAATATATCTCATTTGTAAACAATGCACCTTCAAGCAAATAAAGCACATAAACAACTAGAGCAAAATATAATGAATTTCAGCATAAAAAAAAGAAAATTACTTTTCCAGGTATTCATTAACGGCAACAATAAATTACCTATGTTGTATATTACACAGGACAATATATTTCATAGCTCCATTTATAATTTCGTCTGAAAAAACCCCAAATAACCAAACCCTATGATATCCATGATATCCTATCCATATTGCTGCCATTAAACTTCAATACCTCTCAGTTCTCATCTCTGTGTTCACATTCCCCAAGATCACACTCCTGCCACTGAACAGAATATGCCCATGTAATAACACTGATCTTAAAAAAAAGAAGAAAGACTATCTATTTTTCTCTTATTTAATTAATTTCCATTAGCCTCATACCAAGTTTTAAGAGAGTGGAACCACTGCTGGGAGTTTCTGCTCAAGGTTTACAATGGAACAGCAGTAAAAAGGTATATTTTAAAGGAAAATATTCCTCAATTGCATAATGAGGTCTTGTGCCAACAGCATCCTAAAATCCACTGCTCCCACTTAATGACTTCCTGAGATGCTTCTGGCCAAAAACAGAGAAAATAAAGAAAAGATTTAGAAGAAATTAAGTGCTTCATACTTTCCTAAATGGAGCTGACTCTTTCCAGCACGTATCATTCCAAAGCAGCACATAAGGCAGGAGTGTTACTTATTGGCACAATTACTTTAAAAGCATTGCTCATTTTTTATATGCTGCCCACACCCAGAGGAAGAACAGTGACAGAGCACTAAGAAAATTAATCCCTAGATGGCAACGCTACTCTGTTATTTTTACTGTGTAAATCCTTCCTTAGTCTGGGAATGAATTCTGGTGGTGGTTTACTTGCACAATTTCTAAATGGATTTGTGGCAAGCATCAGGGGAATGAGTTCACTGTCCCTATTACTTTAACTATTCTGTTCACAACTCTCGTCTTTCACCCAGGTTGCCTGCATATTGTTTATTTTCATATTTGTCACAAAACCATTGCATCTGTGACAACGATTTGGATTTTCCCTATGTTAGTCATGAGCCACAAAAGACAAAGAAACAATTTGCTAATAAAATAGAAATAAAACTATTTTTATAATCTAGCCTAAAGATGCTCCGAAGAACAAAGCCTCATACAGCACAAAAAGCAAAGCAAATTCTCTCCAAGCAATATTTTTTCATTTCTCTTCGTGGGTGATTTTCTCCCAGCTCCTACGCTGCCTTCCATCGCCACCTGCTGACACACGCGGAAACAGCAACAGAGCGACGCCAAATTTCTGCCCGCAGCTTCTGCCTGCTGCATGCTTTCCTGTTGGTGAACCATGCAAGAAATACCTATAATTTTTTCCCCCGACCAATGTTTAAAAGGTTTTAAAAAAGCATATCTAGCTGGTTGGTATTCCCTCTAGCATGGCAGCTCGCTATTTATGAAACAGTGTCTCACTGGAATCACTCAGGACACAGCGTGATGCAGGAGTCTTGAGCAGCAGACACTGACTCTGAAGTTGAAAATTAAAGTAAAATGGATAAGCGAAGATGATAAATGTATGGAAATTATGATTGAGAATAAAACAAAACCTTTTTCATAACGACTGCTGTTGAGATGTTTGAGCACTTCATAATTCTATACAGCATCATATAAAATAAATCTTCTTTTGCTGAATGGCAGCGTAAATACCAAAATACCTAACAGTTGATTGAAGGGGACACCAGCCATTGTGTCAGAGCATATCAGGTACAACAGGATTATTCCTTAACAATTGTACATCCAGTTATAACCCCTCAAGAGCCCCCTTTTATTAACATTTGTCAGAAACAGGAAAGGAGAAAAACATGTAAAATGAATAATATGAAAAGCCCATTGTCAGAGAGCATCTTCACATGATGAAGCTGGGAATTACTGTAATACTTTGAATGCTGTATTTATTCTCAAACCTCAGTCAGATCATCTTCCAATCATTAATCTAAATTTTTCATCATGCCTTTTGCAATTTTATATTTGAAAACAAGGTTGAAATTGAAAATACATAACTCAAAGCATTTATATTTTTTATTTTAAGCATCATATACATTAGTATTCCTTACCTAAATGCACCGTTTTATGAACATTATATATTGAGGGCATGGGTGTATGTTTGCCTGTAGACTTTGATTAGGGTTTTGTTTGATTTTTCAGGCTTTTCTGTGCATATTTCTTGCAACCCCCTACAAATTGTGCTACACAGAGTATTTTAAAACTAAATGGAGCTTCTAGATAACTCAATCTGTGTGACTTATACAAACCCCATAATTTTTAAACCACAAAAAATGCCACTAAATTTAATTTATTTCTATACTTAATATCTAATATTTGCTTGATACTCTTATGCCTTGGAGTTCATCAAGTCAGAAGCTGCTATATAATATTAAAAGCACTAAGGGGAAGCATTTCTTCTAACAATTACCAGGCATAATAGTACATGGCTTAACATCTGCAACCAATTTGCATCTTTCACCTAATTTTCTATTAGAATTAATCATCATATTGTATTTAAATAGGAAAAAAAATTATACATTGCAGAACAAAATTTTTCAGGTGCTACTGTTTAAAAAATATGGATATACACTTGCCTTTTTTTCCCTAAAAATACACAAACAGATTTTCACCAAATTGGTATTCCAACAACAAATCATGTATTTCTACAAGATTCAGGGTCTTCTCTCCCCTTAATTTTCAACTTCACCCATGTCTTAATGAAATGAATAAGGTAATATCATTTCTTACTGTAACGTGTCCAAAGAAGCATGTGACACACAAGATCATTCTTAGAATAAATATTTACAATACTTTGAAGTAGAATTCCCAAAAGGAAAAGCAATTACAAAGTCAGCTACAGCAATAAATGGGAGGGATGCTGCCCATACTGTGCTTCCAGTGTTTGTGCTCTGTCGAGCAAACTGAAACAGCTGTAGGAAACAGAAACCAAATCTCAGTGGCTGCAGACCACATATGCAGGCATTTACTGTATAAAGAAAAGGGATTTGATCTTAAGTGCTCATTACTATGCCTCAATGGACAGGAAGGTCTAGATACTACTCTTCTAATTTAAGAATTAATTTCAAGGAATGGAGGATTAGCTAGCAATTCTAAGTATTCATCCTGAATCAATTAAGAAAAGCTGAATTATTTTTTAATCTGCAACTCTCCAAAAATAAATTGCAAATTCAAATATATAAACAATTTTTCTTAGAGTAACAGTACACACTTCTTTTCCGTCCAAACTGATCAGGGATAAGTTATATTTATCTGGGTAATTTTCTGATTAATCTCTTATTTTCTGAGGATTAGACAATAACTTGGTTTGCCAGATCAACCACTTGAACAAATTTGCAGACTTGAAATTAATTACATTTTTTTTACTATGCTTTATTTACCATTTGTCAACTTGTAACATGCTGTATTGAGTTTACAAGCTGCCATTTTAATTTAGATTCATTTTATGCATGGAAAATTGACTTAGTGTATACATTGACTTACACTTGTATTAATCTTGCCATGTCACAACCATGTGAAAGCAAAAACTGAGCACAGCAAACAACACATAACCATATATTTTCTGTTGTTTTAAAAGGCCTTTAAGTAATTATTGCTATTGCTTTAAGAAAAAAAAAAGAAAAAATATCTGAAAGGGGCAGTGAAAGAAAGAAGTATTTTTAAATGCAGAACTACGCAGGCAACACTAGAAAACATGGTCTCTTCCTCATCAAGCTTCCAAGATTAAACATCAACTAACTAGACATTAAGTCTCAGTATATTTTATGGCAAACACTAGAGAATATATAGAATACTAATCAAATTAAAAAATAACACCTTCACTCAGCTATGGTACAGAACATTCAGAATAAACAAAAAAGGAAGTCAAGGACAAAGGAAGGACAGATATGACAAATGCCTCAAGTCAGCAAGAGACATAAACGCTCCCCCAGCCCCTCATTCTGCACAAAGCTGGACAGCCAGCTGCATGATTTTGGGACACATTTGGCCAAGTGCCAGAGCAATGCATTTTCCCAGAGCTCTATTTTGTAAAGCTTTCCTGCTCCTTAGAGTAAGGCATTGTCATGGTGACAGCAGAAAGGTGTGGAGCACTGTCTATTTGACACCATCTCCACCATGGCTGGGGACATGGTCTCTGAAGGCAGAGGCCACAGCTGGAAATAAAGTTTGCCATTTTGCCTGCCTGGCTCCTGCCAGAGAGTGTGTGGGACCAGGATTTGGGGCCCTGCTGCCTGTCAGCACCAGGAGAGAGCCCCACGGTGCCACCAGCGCTGCCACAGCCCCCAAGAGAGAGCCCTGGCACTGGGATCGCCACAGCCGGCATTTGGACAGCAATTCTAAATATTCACCCTAAATTAATTTAGACCAACCCCTTGTTCAGATGCATTAGCTTCCATGTGTTTGTTATGTCCCTGCATTCTGCTGTTTCTTGTCTTCAGACTGGGAGGGGCAGGAAAAAGCTAAACTGTGCAAGTTCTCCTCTCACCAGTTTGTGTCTTCGTTGGCACCACATCAAGTGTTGCCTGGGGGGACCATCAGTAGTGCATATCTTATTTGCAGGTAGAAAATTTTGTCTCTCTGTTGTACACTCCTTTTTATTTATTTTGGAGTGGTTATTGCTATTTCCAGTAAATTGTTATTCCTACTTCTAGTCTCTCCTTGTGTTTCCTCAATTATAAGAAGGGGATGTTGGAAAGGGAGCAGCTTGAGTGGGTTTGATTCTCCAGCTAGGTTTAGACCACCACAGTCATATAGACTCAATGCCTTGGAGAGACTAGATACAATTATTTTCTGGAGGTTTGCATAGTGTAGTGAAGCAACATTCTACTTCTCAACACTAGATAATAACATTAGGCAGGAAACTGCATTTCTTACAACACCTGAAGGCTCACACTACTCTATAGAGCCTGTACTGCACTGTGACTGATGGATTCAGCAAGAATTTTTACTTCGGCAGCAATGTACAACCTGATATTAATAATGTCACATTTCCCAAGCTTTTCTCTGTATTCTCTTCCTACAACAGATCCGAAAACATATCCCTGTTTGTAAATTAGTGTAGGCATAGGGCCGCGCTGACACAGCTATTCAGTTTTGGTGCAAGGAGACAGCTGATAACTTAAACACTTTGCATGCTGCTTCTACCACTTAACCACACACACAGTCTGTAAAATACTGACTCAATGTTAACTTGCTTTGTATTAATTCTGCTCTCACAGCATATTCTACACCACACTGTTCTATAAATCAGAAGATTATTGTTTGGCTGCTGCTGGAGTTCAGACTCAAGGGGTGTTGTAAGAAAAAATATTTTTTTTCCTTCAGAAGTTCCCACCCTGCAGAAGATCTAAGATAAAGAGAGAGTTAGAAAGTTAAAAATCTAATTCCAAAGTTATGAAAGGAGGAAGATGTGTTTTCTTTCCATATATAATCCCTAGGAAATAAAAGATGACGCAAGTTTAAATAAATTCTACCGCAGGTCTTTCTAGGGTAACTGAGACACAAATATAAATTACAGCTACTGATTTGATGCCACATTAGATTGGTAAAGCCTTTTTGCATGAATACCAACACACCAGTTTTGGTCCAGAGACCTGAGAGCTCTGCAGGCCACAGGGCACTTTCAGGCTTCCCTGGGCTATCTGTGACACTCACCATCCATTGGGAACAATATTGTGGCATTAAAAACCCTCAAAGAGCAGCAATTCTCTTCGGGTGTATTAAAAAAAACTGACAATGTAAGAAAGCACCTAGTTACTGACCATAGAAAAAAAGGAACTTGTATCAAGTTTTCTGCATTAAAAAGGCTGAATTTTTGTTCTAGATTTCACAGCATTTTGGAAGATGATTTATAATTCTCAATGTATATGCTGCCACCATGTCTGTAGAAACTTTCATTTCAGGAACTAGCATATAACCCATATGATCCTTTAAAATCCCCTTAATACCTCTCAATTTGGTCTGCATCTCTGCTCTTCTCTCTGTAATGTAACTTTCTTTTTGCCACCACAGAATCACATTTTGTCAATAATACAGCAATCCAAAAAGTAATATACAACATAGCGATGAAAGTAAGGGCAAATAATTAGAACCACATCTATCCCACAGAAAATAATCTACTTGGTACCACTGAGCATTTGGAGTTCATTCTCATACAAACATGTTTTTCTGAGAGACTAATCTCTTAATCAGGCAAATCACCACTGCTGTGAAATACAGCTAGTGGAAAAGAAGCTAATAAATATTTTATGTATTTTTACTGATACTTTATTCAAGCAACTGAAAATAGCATGCTAAACACACGGTCATTAAAGATCTGTTATAATACAACATAGATTTAGCTCTGGCCTTAAATAATATTTCAGAAGAGTAGTAAAAGCAAAACCAAACCAAACAGCTTCTTGCAAGTTTTGAAAAGATAGATAGAGACTTGCTTGGATACAAGGGGGAAAAAAACCAGCTATACAAAGGCACTGCTGTGCTGGATGAGCACACTCTAATATTTGCTAAGCAGTTATTTATTTAGATTACCAGGAAAAAGCCAGTACATTGGACTATCCATCCTCTATGTAATCTTTTCACTACATAAGAAAACAAAACATGGGCTTGAATGTATTATCTAACTCACTACCTATGCTGTATGTTTATGAAAATCCCTCTGCACCATTTCTTTCTGCACATACAGCTAGAAGCAAACCCCAAGTTTCAGTACATCCCCACAAGACAACTAATTTAATGTGGCACAAACCCATGTTGTTTTCATGTAACTCAATGCTTCACTTGCTGAACTCAGCAACAATGTGTTCTTCCTTTTCTTTTCTCTCACCATAACCACATTACTCCGAGCTTTGTGTGTTGTGAGGAGCTCCCTGCTGGCTACGGAGGACTGACAAATGCAACTTCCTGCACAGGATGTTCTCATTGTCTGGAGCCAAATAAAAATCAGGATGGCCTGACATCAATGCAGCTTAAGCACCAGTTTAAGTTAATCAGGTTTTTCTTCTGTTCCCTAGTAAAAACAAAAAAGCTGAATTTCTGTAAAACTTCTTTTAGAAAAGAGTTTTTAGAAGTACTTATTTATTCCTAAACTTCACCAGAAATGGTGACAAAGAAAGGATATTGGAGGAATGAAGAGAGGCATGTAAGAAGGAAAAAAAGAAGAAATTAGGAAAACAAATTATTAAATAAAGTTGAGCTTCAGAATTTTATTATACAATTGTTATTACTGTTAAAGCCTCTGTTTAAATTAGACCCATATTTTTCAAGTGAGTGTTGAGTGTCAAGCTAATATTTTAAGATTATACTCATTAGATGTTTAAAATTAGTCCCTCACCACTAGCAAGATTTTATACTTCTATCTTATACAAATAAACCTGGACAGAATATTAAATTTTATCTGTGAATATTGTTATGATATCCATAAAAGTTTAAAATCCTTTTACATTAAATGAAGCCTCTAAGGTCTTAAAAACATTCAGAATCTATAGTTCCAAGTAAAAGTCAAGAAATTGGACAAAAATCAAGAAAACTACTCAGCTTTCACTACATGTTTGCCTGGGGGAATGAACAGGGGGAAAAATTTGAGATGACTTTTTTTCATTTAATACCATTGATTCACAATAAATAATATATACTTCAGTATTTTGTCCTCTCATTTCCCTTCTAGATTCCACAAGGTACAATGAGTCAATATATTAGATTTCTGTCAACAAATACTTTTCCAGGTTAACTTTTAAAAACTTGTTCTTGCTTAACTCTATAGCAAAAATATTTTCCTGGTTCTATTTAATAGCCAAATGTATTTACATTCAGTGAAATCAAAAAGCAGTTTCACCAGTGCTGAGGTTCATTAAACTAAAGACATGAATATGATTCAGTAAGGAATGGCAAAACTTGAATTTTTAGCTAAGACTTAATTTAAAAAAAATCCTTTTACAACGCTTGTACACAAAGTTTCTGCAAAAACTATGAAATTCTGCTTTTTATGTTGTAAATCTTTTTCCCTTGAGGAGTTGTACATGAGCCACTGAAGTCTTGCATAGAATTCTCTGCCCTACCCAGCTCAATAAGGGGGCTTGGAACTAAGTGAGAACAGAAGTGATGAATGCTCACGAGGGAGGATCAGTCTGGCAAAAATCTGATTCCTTTACTTAGCATTCATGAACAAGACCAATTTACAAAAGCAGTTATTTATCATTATACAAATCCAACCATCTATTATCAAACTTCTTTTGGTGTAAAGTTGTATTTATTTTGACAAAAATTTAGACAAGGAAGAAGAATAGCAAGAATTGTATAATGCAAATATACTTAGACAACATATGTGGTATCACAAACTAATCTGACATACAGAAAACAGAAGTTAGAATTGTTAAAACACTTAATGATCAATGAACAATACCACTGACTAGCTTTCAAAGAATGGAAGATAGAGGATAATTTGAGTTTTGTTCTTGCATTTTGGTTTGTTTGGGGTTTTTTATGGTTTTAAAAATATGGGGCATATGGTGGTCTCTTAAATTGTAATAGGGTAGGGTTTGGGGGGTTTGTCCTTTTCAACATACGAAAATCAAGGAGTTGCAAAGATTACGTGCTAAGGAATGTAATGAAATGAGCCAATCTAAAAGGTACAGAAGACTGTCCTGTAAAGACATTGCTCTCAAAGTATAATTGAAACATGCTCTTTTCCAATTATTAGTACCCCAAAATGGGTAATTTATCAAAATTATTTTTAGCATGTTAATAACTGAATTGCGGTGCATGATTCCTATCAGAGATGTTAAGGCTCTGCATAATTTTTGGGAAATCAAGTATGCATGCTGAAGTTCCATTACTTCTGACTTCAGGACATTTAATTTCTGAACAAAAAATATTTACAAGTACCACAACAAAAACATAGTTGTGAAAAACAAATGAAACATCAAGTACTTTAAATAAAATATACCAAAATTGCATGCACAAATCTGACCTGAGCTATTTACCCAACTCAGTATTATTGAAACTCTTTTGTGCCAGTTCCAAGTAAAGAACAAAGAAACTAACATTTTCAGGGCCAAATAACAGTAATTTGCACTTTTTCAATCATATGTAGAGTAGATAACAAGAGGTCAACTATGACATCTCCTAAATTGGGATTAAAACATTTCATTTCATTCTGTTTACTTCTCTGCATGACAGCAATCTCCAGGACAAACTTTAGGCTTCCTTTTTTCTTATTTGTTGCCCCCAATTAAAATGATAAACTGCTTGTACCTCAGCCTGCCTGTGTTTTCCCCTATATTTTAGTGTCTCAAAAATATTTTACCCACATTTCAGTTAGTAAACTTCTGTGTAAAACAGAAAGCACTTCATGCTGCATGCATATTTACAGATTAGTGTATTTTCTAGACTAATATTTTGAAAACGGCATTAATTTTTTATCCTCTCTATTTTTTTCAAAATTTTTTAAATATCATGCATTAGCTAGAGTGATTCCCTCTCCTTGATACTCTGAGATTACTATTCTTGGAAATGTATTCTGAAATAAGATTTTCTGTATTTCAGAATCTCTTTATTTATAATGACAATAGGTCAAACAGAAAGGTTCAGCTGTTCAACACAGTCCATCTATTTAGGCTATTATTAGACTTATTTATACTTTTATTTTGGTTTATTTTTCTCTACTTATTTGGGAGGACAGAAAAATATCAGAATTGAAATTGGGTCTTCAGATTTTTTTAGCTTGTATAAATCAGCAAAATACATCTAAATTGTGGAGGTTTTTTCAATATCATTTCCAGGTGCTATTAAAAAAATATTGGCCAAATACTAGATTAAAATTTTTCCAATCTGCTGTTCCAGACTCTCTAACATGTTTTTGCTTATTGCATTTGCACAGAAGCAATTTCTATTTGCATTGCATAATGTCTGTAGTTAAACCCCCTTGAAACTTTTGCTTGGTCAGTAACTGTAGGAATTAAGTTTTAAAGGAAGCTGCACCTAACTGTAATAGTCTGTGTATAATTTGGTCCCGTGTGGCTAGGTATAAACTTGGAGAAATCAGTGTCTTTTATATCAGCAACTGAGTTCATTTAAATCACATGTAGCCATGGTTGTAGAAACACTCAACCACAGACAGAGGATAAAAATTGTAAAACTCCATATTTTTATGCAACAATTTTCTCTTTTAAATGTGTATTCTTACTGTTTCACAACACACAATTTCAAAGGAACACAAAGTTCCTTTTTAAAACAAGTTCAAGTACCTGTACGCTGGCAAGGATCAAGTATAAAGTGAGATTAGCTCACAGGTTTTAGAAGAACAGGAGGAAAATTACAGAAACTGAGTTCCTTGCCAATAATTTGCCGACACTATACTACAGTCTTGTCATTCAATTACTCATTTGTGCTGAATGTGGAACTTCAAATCAAGTCTTAAAAATTATCTGATTTCCGTGTTTTCCCACAGTCATTGCAGCACAATTTGAGAATTTCTGCAACAAATCCCTTGCCTGGATTAGCCACTAAAACAAACCATTCCAAACCAGCTTCACATCTTTCCAATCATTTTGTCTTTTAACTCTTGCATGAAGCAACTCAAGTTCTTAATTCTGACAAGAGCCAAAAAGGCTACTGAGATCTTGAGAAACAGATTCAGAATGAGATATTACTTCTACTTTTTGACCATGCCCTGTATAAACCCACTGTACTAACTCCTAACTGAACAAAGTTAGGAATGATTCCTAATTAATTCCTAATCCACAAAGTGGATTAGGCTTTTTCTTTCTTTCAGGAGAAACAGGTCCTGGGTTAGCACATACTCTGGCAGACCACACACCATGACACAATCAAAGAGTTCATGCACAAACTACCCAGCAGTAAGATTTAAAAGTACTTTTGGTTACAACAAGTTTTCTGTCTCATTGCTGTCCCAGAGACGTACCAACAGAAGATGTTCAAAGTATGATTTCCTTTCCCAAGTCTTATAGCAATAAAATGGCAGGAGACACACTGGGCTCATATCCCAGCCCTGTTCTAACTTTGAAACACCTACTAAATAACAATGACTAAAGGCAGTCAGAAAAATTTTTCAAATGTGCAAAATCACCACTCTTTTTTAGCTATGTTCTCAAAATGATTAGGCTGTTCCTCTCTGTTAACACAACCAAGACAAAAATCAACTCACCTTGACGTGAAACACACCAACTACACTAAAAAAGCCTTTTAGATCTATGCTGTTATCTAAGAAGACTTAGAAGCCTACTTCCAGATGTAACAATTTTAATGTTCCTTGAAAGGAACATTTAATCGCAAATATCTTATCAGATATGAAGTATCTTTAATATACTGAAGTCCCAAAAGATACACAAGCTTTAATGAATCTTATCATTTCAAGTGACATTCTTTCAAAATTTGGCAGTAACTTTCTTATCAAGGTTTAGAAGGGTACAGGACTTATATGGTCAGCAGCCTGTCAGAGGATTTCTCTTTGTGAACTACTTTAAAGAGAAATGATGAAAATGAAATCATATCAAAAGATAATCAAGAAAAAAATCATGCCATGCATCATGTAGTTCTTAAAAAGTAGTTTTTTAATCAAGGCACAGTGATTTTGAGTGTATTCGGCAATAACAAAAATCATAGGTAAACTAAATCAGTCATCATCAGTTCTTTACTAAATGATAACCTATCAGGATATTTTTGCTTCCCTGTATAGAAAAAACCACTTCATTAAAAACAAACAAAAGCAACCAAACAAACCTTATATTGTTGTTTTGGTTTTTTTTTACTCTGTTGAATGTACTCTAGCCATTATGGCAAACAGAAATTTTCCATATTCTTAAGTTTATCAAAGTAAGTCTTAAAAAGCCACGAAAAACATCCAACCAGCCTTGAATGTAGATTTTAGAAAATCAAACTATGCTGGAGATTTTTACTATGTGAACTACTGCTGCACATACTGATCTAGTTACAAAAAGATAAGAAAAAAAGAAAACGCTTATTAAGGCATGGTGAATTCAGATTAGTAGTTTATAACTTACAGTTATATATTAGCAAATATATTTGTATATACACTACTTGAAGCCAGTACTGTGCTTTAGACCTGATTAAGGAATATAAATATAGAGGAATGAAGTTATGTTCTGCATTCTCCCTGATGGGGGCAATATGACTCCACTTGTGCTCAAGGAACGATCAGAAATTGCATAGAAGCGGAAAAACTCAGAGCATTGTAAAATACTACCCTAAGTCCCTGAAGAACTACAGGGGCATTGGGACCAAAAATGTCTTAATGAGGCTTATCAGGAACTGTAAATGTAAAGAGTCACTTCAAGTGCCTGGAAAAGGCTGGGTAGAAATACTTTCATGTTTTTTTAGTTTTACTTGTGTTACAGGAGGAATAAAAACAAAACAAAACACCCCACCACTCTAATTAGTAAAACAGTCAAGGACTGTGCAAATCAGGTATGATTTATCTACAACCTCAATACCACAAATTAATAATAATAATAATGTATGTCCTCCAAAATCTTCGCAAACCTGGCATTTTTGTGAAATTACATTGATAAAAGCAAAAATATTGAATGAGATAGGAATAGATAAAAACTAATGTGAACAGATATATATCAGACAAAAAAATAGATATTGGAAAACTTTCAGGTTACATCGGTGATGTTCCATTTTTCTTAGTAAAGAAATTGCAATTTATATGACAGGCCATACCGAAAGCTACATCGAAGTACATAACTAAATGCAGTTATTTCTATTTAGACATCATTTCAGTATTATGATGGTTTTTTTCTGGTTTATTATGAACTCCAAGTGTGTGCCTACATGTAACTCCTAGGAAGATTTCAATATCATTCTATTCATCTAACATTATCCACTTTAAGACCTCTTGGTTTATTTCTCCTCTCGGTTCTTATAAACTTTGCTTAAACTTAATCTTTCATTTGAAGTTTTTATGCAGATATCAGCCTTCACACAGTCCTGAACAAAATAAGAACACTGCAGCCTGTTTTCAGAAATATTTAGCTGAGGAGAGGAGATTTATTATTTAAATATAATTATTAAAAAATATTTTAAAAGACTGTGGAATGTCTCCTTAAGAGTTAGACAGATTTTTTGAACTCCACACGAAACTGAAGGAAAAAATTAAATCCATCTTCCCTTGAAGCTCCCCCATCCTCCCAAGAAATGCTCACATTTCCCATACAGTGATGTAATGGTTGATCATTTCTCAAACATTTTGTATGAACTAAGCTTTCTATTACTCATAAATACTATGCAAAATGGTTGGTACCTTACCCATGTTCCAAATTTTTGGTGAATTGGGAGGAGGATGAAGATCAAGATACGCAGCATATGGAACTGAACTAATTTTTAGATCTAGTTACTTTTAAACTTATATCCCAATCTTATAAAAGGAGTGCATTTTATCCTCCTTTCACCAAACACAACGGACCATCCTTACATCTGTTGTCTTTTCAGGACTGAGGAATTACCAGTAGGTTTAGAATCACAGAACAACAAGGGTTAGAAGGGCTCTTGAAATATCACCTGGTCCGCCCTCCTCACTGCAAGAGCAGGGGAGCTCTTCAACAATGTTTTCATCACAACATCATATTGCCGCATTCAATTGGGACGATGGACACACAGACCTTGAAGGTGGCAGCTTTTTAATAGCCTTAAGGAGAATATTGACCATACCCTTGACACATAAATTACTGCAATATTCTGGATGAGTCAAATCATTGATCCTTAGTAAGGTAGTTTCTTAAGGAAAAATTAAGAGAAAATAATTGTCTGCCTCTACAAAGCAACAGAAGATGATACTGTCTGCTCTTTCCAAATTCAGACTTTGGCCTAGTTTTTTCTCTTTGAAAGGCTTGCTTTGGATTAAATGTGCATAACTTACATAATACATACTCCATTAATTTTTTTTTCCTAAAATCAGGTGACACAATTGACAAATTTTAAGGCCAATCTGTTATAGTCTTTTTAATGAGGAAGACAAGAAGAGGAAAAGAAGACAAACATCTTAACAGTAGCACCTCAATTACCTCATCTCTTCACACCAAACAAATCTGCCTTGTGATAATTCTACTACATGAGTACTAGAACCTTCTTTTGATTGACTTTCCCTCTCTGGAAGCTACTAAACACATACATGCAATTTGATAACGAAGAAAAGGAGTCCATTTTCCCTCCTCCTTCTACTCCTATTCTACTGTTCATTTCCTCCTTCTTTGCCATACCTAACCTTGTTCTATTCCTTCCTAGTACTAACTGGCTCTCTTCAAAAAGATGACTTCACTAAGTAGGATAGTTCAGAACTTCTCCAAACTACAACAAATTAATATAGTGTTAACTATTTTATTATTTTCTGAAGGTATCCTTTTTTTTGTTGTTGGGTGGGGGAGTAGAGGGGCAATTGCTAGAATATTTTTGAAAGCATTTTCCAGCTCAAATTAACACAAAGATACAACTTAACGACAGATTATTTCAGCTCAGGTGGAGCTGACAGTTTAAGGACCAGTGGGAGTATATAAAGAACACAGGTATCCTCTCTCCTTCCATGGGCCAACATTTCTTGCTAAAGGCTCTAAGGGGAACAAAAACTTCTCCATAATATCTCAGGCTACCTTATTATGTATTCCACTGGTTTTCTACGAGAACACCTGCAGATTTGGGGTTCATTACCTTCCTCTTCTTGACAGAGAAACAGCAACATAAAAACAGGTGCCTTCATGAAGACATATAGAAATGAGATAAATGTCAGCTGAGACCTTGAAGATTTCAGTCTTCAGAACACTCTGACACAGTATAAACATTAAATAATAAGGTCCACTGGAGAGTTAAATTAACTAAGCTAACTCAGTCATTTGTTTCTATGCAACAAGCTTTTTCTTGTCTCCTTTCCTACCTCCCCCAAAATACCAAAACCTCTAGAAGGTTACTTGCCAAACAATATTAAGAATCATTATTTTTTTTTTCATTTTAATGAAATATTATGCATAGTTTTCTTTTTTAAAAATTTTCTGACAAACAATGCAGGGTTTTCTACATTAAAACAAAAAAGACTAATTGGTTGAAAGCCTATTAGAATACTGAAAAGAAGGGGCTTTTTCTCAAATGCTCCTCAGAAAGTAAGAAGCATCCTTTCAGTTGTCTTACTTACTACAACTTCATATAAAATAAAGATTCAAAGTAACCAAAGAGAGCTAAGTAAGATAAATGCCTAAAGCTAATGAAATTATTAATTCAATAAGTTGTAAGTTTAAAAAAAAGTGCAAAGGTAAAGTGCGGTATATAAAACCAAGACCAAAAGATGACTTAGGCCTCAGGGCACAGCATGATAAAAACAAAACAAAACAAATACCCCAAAAACAAAACAAAACAAACCAAACCAAACAAAAACCTAAAGAGAGGTGGTGGCCAAAAATCTCTACTGATAAAAAAAAAAAAAGAGGTCTTGCTCTGCAGCTTTTTTTCAGCTACCTTTGCTGTTATTCTTTATAGTTCAGTCTGTTCCCTGACGTTTGGATAATAAAAATCACAAAGCTTTCCTCTATGGAGGTATCTCTGTGGTCTGGGTAAGAGCAGCTGATGTAGCAGGGATGTGAGCACAAAGAGCATGATGTGAAAAGATCATCCAAAACTGCCCCTCAGTTCATTTGCCCAGAAATTATAATGCTAGAGAAGACTATAGCCCATGATGTCAGATTAAATATCAACCAGGAAACTACATTAAGATTTTAAGGAGTTTTTTTTTTTAAAAGATAATTAATATTTGCAATAGTAGGACAAAGAAGAAAATAGCTTATTAGAAGAAAAAGCCTAGTTTGAATTCTGTCAAAGACAGAAATCACTGACCTTGTCACATCCACTTAGATTCACCTTTCCCTTCAGGCACTGGGACAGCAGCCAGCAGCAGGAGTGACAACACACAGTACAACCAAATACAGGTACACCCATGTCTACATAGAGCCCTATCTGCATGTGAGAGGACTTGGGGGCTTCCTCACCAGCATGTGCATTTTAGGGGCAGCTGGAGCACATAAAAAAAGCATTCACCTCCAATATGCAGCGTGTGTAAATAGGGGAGATCAGCTTTGGATGAGGAGGTGTGCTTGTTTATTGTTGCTTACTCTACAACATTCCACCTGAAAGAGACAGACAAATCCAGACCTGTAAATGAGTTTCACACATAAAACTTGGACCAAGTTGCAGTCCCACTACACCCTGACAGTGAGCTGGTGGCAGCCAGCATCCCGTCGTTTCCTTTGTATATTCCACTTTAGAGCTGGCACCAATCTTCAGTGTCCCAGTGAAACATTTCTGGAATTACTTCAGTGGCAGACATTAAACCAACCACTGCTGAGTGCCCAGGTACTTCAAGTGGGCCTGAACACACAGACAGAACTAACAGAGGCAATCAGTCCCTGGTTCACATGAATCAACAGTCTTCCAGGACTTGGATGACAGGTCAGCTATGCCACACAGTTCTAAATAGAGGCTGAACCCTCCAACTTTCCTTCAGAATTCAGCAGCTACCAGTTTGTTTCAAACCACTCCCAATAAATGCATGTTGCCTTCTCTAAATGGCTATGTGCTACGACAATTTCCATGCAGCACTTCTGATTTGATTCCCCAGTACTGCTAAAATTTAAGTCCCCTTCTGTCCAAAAAATGCTTGAGGTTAATTTTAGGAAAGGTAGTCATGTGAACAAAATTCTCCCATTAAAGTTATGTCCAAGTAAATGAAATCCACTATTTTCTCAGTAAGGAAGAAAATGAAGTTTACCTGTGACCAATTCCTGTGCACAAGAACTTAAGGAATTTCGCATTAAGCAGCCCATGAACATAAGTAGGTAGTTGAGAGACAGAACCAAGGTAAAAAATGAATGCAAAATAATGTGTGATCAAACTGGGGGAAAAAAAAGGAAAAATAAAAAAAGAAAAAAAAAAAAAGAGCCCTTCAAGTTGATTATTCCAGTTTATCTAACAGTCAGAAGCTTTGTGTAGCCAGAATTATGAAAAGTACATGTCAGTATCAGCAACGTGTATATATAGAAAGAACTAATTCTTAGGAAAAAATTGCTTTCAAAATTACTTACCTAAAAGTATACAGCCATATCTTTGTTTTACAGGCAGCTTCAAAAGTTACTTTGCCTTTTTGCCCTTAAAATGTCTGATCTACAGACCTTTACACAACAAACTGGATTTCCTACAATAAATTCTGGTGGATCTCTGAAATAACCCTGAAGGGGAATACTTATTAGAGTGTACTAAATATTCCTTTCAAAGCTCTTTATTGTTCTTCTGAAGTGAAATCTTGTCTCTAAAACATATACATGATGCAACTTGGTGACTGCAGTAGTGGTAGACTAAAATTTATATACATACACACCTACGGCAGACCTAGTATTGTAAAGACTGAGTTTTAAAAATATAGGCTTTATTACTTTAGAGTTGGGATTTTTAACCTGTGAAAGTGAAGCTTCTACAGTAATTTCATTTGAACTTCTCCACAGCTGTTTAGAACATTTTGCCTCCTTTTTAATAAATACTGAATATTTATGATATTGAATTCCCCCCATCACCAGTTGAACAGGAAGCCTCTCTGGAGAAACAGCCTGAGAGTTGGATCTGGTGCTTAGGTTGCTGGTTAGCCTGCAGGATCCCTAAGCAGCTTCAGAATATGTTTTCCCTCATCTATCTGGCTGAGGAGTGGTAAGGGAAATAGCTAAACATGCTGTCAGGAATTTAGAAAGTGCAGGGGTAAGACCCTGAAGGTGCTGTGAAAGATTTATTTCTATAGAGTTTTAGAGATGTGGATAGGATCCGGACTTACTTCTGCCTGTAACTAAAGGGAAAGAGCAGTCTTAAATAATGAAGTAATTTAATAACATCAAAATTGATATTGAAGGCAAAATTTGTCACTGAAGTCACCAGACAACCAGAACACATTAAAAATGCCACCCATTCCTAGCTCTGCTTCCAAAAGCTTCTGGCCCAAATTTATTCTTTCCCAAGCTTCTCCAGAGAAGAACACACACAAAAGTGAAGAAAAAAGATCCATCAACTCTTATACCTTAGAGTTTGCAGTGTCTCTGTAAAGAGAGCCTGGTCCTCACAGCAAAGGCAATGCATTAGGTATCTTGAAGATTCTGTGCCATAAAAAAAAGCTTATGTAAAGACTAACCAAGCAGCTTCATTTTAGATGATACCAACTCAAGAACCATCCCTAGTGATTACTTCATAGTCTGCAGTAAATAATTACTGCATTTTTGATTCTACAAAAAATAATTTTAGAGAATTTCTTCATAAAGGGAATTACTCATTCAGTTTAAAATGTTTTTAATAAGTAATTAAACTACCTTTGTTATTTAAAATCTGAAATAATATACTCTGGGTGGTACATAAAAGAGTTCATAACCTCTGCTACATTCTTACTTTAGCAATCATGATAAACCTGCTGAAATGTGTGGGTGAAGGTGCATTGACTATGTCCCTAGTGTGAGTCTTGCTTTGAAAATAAAAAGAAAAAATTACAAATGGCATTTACTTATAAAAAAATGCAAAAATCCACAACTTCCTAACCAAATGGATTCAGTAATTTTCTTGCAATTTGATTTGCATAAATGGTTTTATAAGCATTGTACAAACACCAATGCTATTCAACAAGTTCAGAAGAGCTGAAAAATATTTTCTTTTCAAATTTAAAGCTTAAAAAAAAAAGAAAAAAATCACAATTTCTTCAAATGCTCTTAAGCATCTAAGGAATTACTCTCAACATAGCTACTCAGAAACAAAACTAAAAGAAATAAATTTGAATAAAATACCGTAACTCTTGCACATTAGGTAAAGGCATTCAGTTATGCTAAATGGGAAATAAATTTTCTAATTTTGAAGACATCAAAAACTGGTCAGTTATAGGAGGAACTGGGGGAGAACATAAGTACTGCCTGAACAACCCATTACAATACTCCTTGGGAGATGTCAGAGAGCACAGTTCCTGACACTCTTGGGAGACCAGGGGTCTGCAGGATCTCAAGCTCTATCCATGAACACTTATTTAGGAATTCAAGTGCTGCACATGTTTAGGAGCTCTGGACTTCTTTTCACCTGTGTTTTCAGGATTTTTCAATTAACTGGCACAAGCAGAGCAATTGCAAACCCACTCTTCATGTGAATTATCAAATGAAGAGCATATGCTGAAAGCAAGGACCGAAAACAGCGTGCCCTGCACAAAGGATGATCTACACAAGTAGATGACAACAATCCTGCTCTTTTCTAGGACTATGAATGCCAGGCTGAGGCCAATTGCATGAGGGTCAATAAGGGGAGGCGCTGGGCTCTGACCACATGTAGGGATCAAACACCAAGTAGGTTTGCCAAGATGGAAAACAAAACCTCACTTCACTGAGAACTGCCAAGTCCATCACCCTTATTTGTCTTCCTTTTCAAAACAAAGGGGGAACCAGTTTTTCTACAATATTTTGGCTTTCAGACACTGCAAACCAATCTTCAATGCCACAGCTTTTTGTTCTCTCATCTGCTACAGCTATACACGAGTTTCATTATCCAGCTTACAGCATATTCAAATAGAAATTAACCAACAAAAAAGCCCAAGCTTAGTATTTTAAACCAGATCACTGTTCAATATTAAAACATAGTGCTGAACACATGGTATGGTTCTATGGCAGTGTAAGACAGTGGAGCAGCTGCAGCAGTTCTGCCCTACTGTCTTTCTTCCTTTGTATTAAGCCTTGTGGACTCATAAGGACATGATAGCACAGCTATTATAGACAGGGATAATAAAATAAATAATTGAACTGAAAATATGCTTTACATGGTTTTTAAGGTACCTGCCAACTCAGTGCCATAAAGCAACTAAGCACAGGCGTAGAAAAGCATTTACAAATGACACACACAACTCCCATTCACCTCTAGTAAAAAGACCAAAGGCAGACAGAGTCACATAGTATTCCTGGAACAGTAGTTACAGAAAGGAACCACAGATCCATTGCTATTACAGCAGGACAGATAGGAGTTTAAGTAGAGCAGAAGGAAGGACTTTGGAGGAGGATTTTTTCCATCTAACTTTACCACTAACCTCACCACCCTACACACGCACCCTCAAAAAAAAAAAAGGCATTAGGCAGACGCACAGTACACAGTCAAAGCATAAAAACTGATGGTGAAGCAGAAACTATTTGAAGCCCATAACTTTTGAAGTGGACTTAATTAGTGGTGTGGTAGCTAGATATTTTCTCATACATGTCTTTTAGAATTGAAGAAATTGAACACAACTCTGTAAAAGCAGTTGAAAGATGACAGTGAACACAGATATTTGGTAGCATTGCAGTAATCCACTTCTGTGGTAAACATTCTTGAAGACAAGTTCACCTGCTGTACTTAACTGCTGGGACTGAGCAAACAGAGGGCTAGCATTATTAGGAAGAGTAGAAGATCAGCTATGACTTGGGAAAAGAAGGATTTTAGGAATTTGGGCTACCTAGGTTTATATGCTGATTGTAGCTAGGGTGGAGTTAATTTTCATCACACAGTGTCAAGATCTTTTCTGATTTTTTAATCACCCCATCAGTGAGAAGACTGAGGTACACAAGAAGATAGGAGAGGAAAGAAGCAGTACAATTGACTTCCCCTGACCAAAGGGATACTTTATACCCTCTGGCCTCATACTCAGCATGTAAAGGTCCAGAAGAAGGAGGAAAGGGGGACATATGGAAGGATGGCATTTGCCTTCCCAAGTCATGATTATACTTGGTGAAGCCCTGCTTTCCTGGGGATGACTGAAAACCTGCCTGCCCATGGGAAGGATGTGAGCAAAGATTTTGCTTTCCCTATTAAACTGCCTTTATCTCAACACACAATCTCTCTCTTTTTCCACCTGAACTCCAATTCCCCATCCCATCATGGTGAGACGGAGGAATGGGCAAGCAGATGGCTGGTGCTCTGTTGCCAGCTGAGATTAAACCAGAACTGTTTGGTTCAGATCACAAGACACATTTCAACAAAGGTCTCTCAATGAGGTAATACTGAGGGTGGGTAAATAAGAATTGAATTTGTGTTATGTAGAAAATGGGGGTTGTCTTCTTTCCCTTTTTTTCTCCTCAAGCCATCTTCCACTTTTTGTCATCTATTTAAGTCAATATTCAACTACCTTCCAGCTTGAAGGAGGGTTTGACTCAACAAGAATTAGAGCCTGAGATATTACTGCATAAGGCAAGTGGTAAAAAACGCAAAAACTGTTGTAGGACATGCCATACAGCTTCAGCTATCTGTAAAGTAGATGTTAAACCAAAACAATCTTTAAAAAAAATCCTGCAAAATATTTTCTAGTTGAATGGAATTAATGTGCATTGTGAAACATACATGAAGAAAGTAAGCTTTAGAATGTTCTAGAGTGACTTCTGCAAAAAAAGTTTGCACTAACTAGGAAGGGAGAAAAGAATTCAGAGAAGTAGGAAATTCAATGCTTCATTTTGTGGTTATAGACTTTGGAACAAGCTAAACATTCAACTCTTCTCTAAAAACAAGCTTTCTGCTTTTCATATGGGTTGCACTGACAGCTGGGGTAAAAAGAGTTGTTTTAATTAAAACTCCACTCTAGGGAAGATCTTGTAGAACCAGCATCTGTACCTGGCCTGATGAATCTCCAGTAAACAAACAGACGGGGGTTTAGCACAAGCATCAGTATTTCAGAGGATTACAAAAAGCAATTTTGCTGGTATTTCTGAACACTCTGAATATAAAGCAGATGTAGCTGTGCTAGAAACAGCACTAAAATGCAACTGTTTCAGGAGAAACAAATGCAACTGAAGTAAAGGCTGCCTTATCCGTGTATTTGTTAAAAACATCTCAAATGGCGTGGATATAGTATAGTAATCCCTCTCTTGAAACACACTTTGACTAATCTGACTCACACCAGCATCAAGTTTAATATATACAGTAATAGAAAAACAAATCCGCAGACATTTTCTCAAGGGTAAAACAATAATTTGGAAACAATAGCACTTTTTGTCAGCTTGGAGTACTTCTATGTAAGAGTCAGCATTTATTGAAAAAACCCTCCACTTAAGGCAAAAAAAAAAAAAAAAGATAGCTGCATTAAAAAAACAAGAAATTTCAAAATGCAACAAAAACCACCCCTCCCAAAAAACCCCTCAAAAAAACAGAACATACACATGTATTTAAACACATCCTAAAAAGGCATAATTGAAAGAAAATATGGGAAAAGCATGGGCTCAGAGTCACAGATTTGACTACTTGTATCAGATAAGTTCAAACATTACACATTTCACAATTTTAATTGGGATATTCAATCATTTACCTCTTTTTCTACTCTGTTTTGAGCTACTGATAGCCTTAAAACTTCTCATTTTTAATTTGGTTCAGATCATAATTCTCATATTTGGAAATTATTTGAGGCTGGACTTCTAGTCTATATTTACATCACACTGCATTGTCTCAACTAAAGATTTCCTCAAGGAAAAAAAAAAAAAAAGTCTAACAAAATATCTTCCAATATTAACAATTACAAGACACTTGAAAAGTGATAATACACACTGACCAAAAAGGATAAATTGAGCAATACCACACACAGTGGTTCTCTTAAGAGACCCAAGACTTGATGCAAAAAGTCTGATTACAGGATCTGTTTGAACGGAGAAAAACATTGCACAGTAGTATTTTCAGGTCCCAAAACAGAAACTAATTGGCATAACATGTAGACAGTAGAAGGCAGAACACCCGAATAGAACAGAAATGTCAGAGCACATTTAGTATCCAAACAAAAGGTGTGTTTGTTTTAAAAGTTAAAAGCACAATCTGTCAAGATAGCATTATTAGTAAAGAACCAAAGATAAGAGTAAAGAGCAAAATAGTAGTTTAGTTTGAACGTGCATTATTTCAAATAATTACCACTACTCCTGTTCATTCAACACCAGCAAATAAAAATCATAGCACAACATAAAAAAGAAATTATTAAAATACTATATATCTGTTCACTCTGCTTATACAGAATTCAGCAGGAATATTGTTTTCACCTTTCAATATAGCCTGTTTTAGGCCAAACCACAATGCAAACAATATCATGTGCTTAGAAGTCCACACAAAAAAGTCAAAAGATTAGCAATGATCCAAGTTCTGAAATTACAGAAGGCATATATTTGATAGGAAGACCTATTGATGCAAATTTGCAATGCCTTCAAACACCATATCTAAACATGGTTACTGTTTAAAACTCTGTTACAAATGCTGGCATCTGTCTACTGTACAAATGAATTATACATGTACATGCAAAACACATTTTTATCTTCATTATATTAGAACTTGTTTGAATTAGATGCAATAGGCTAAGACTATAAAGATTGATGGTAGATGGATGCAGATATGCTTGCAGTATATCAAAGTCTTCCTATTTTCCCCACTGATTAATGCTGAAAAACATGAAGCAAATAGCTTCATTATGTTGAATACCACTGAACCTCAAAGTTCACGGTAAATACTGTGAGAACCAGGAAGCAAGATTCATTGATACATGCTGCTTTGTCATACATTTCATTTCTCCCAAAAATATTTTCTTTCATTAATGAAAGAAAAAAAGAAAGAGACATTCGTGTTTGCTTTTTCTTAAGGTATTACAACAAAGAAATGGACAAAATACTTTTTACTTAGTAAATACTTAGTAATTTTCAAACATTTGTGTTGGTGATTTTTCTGTGTATTTGTTAAATAAATAGAAACAATTCTGAATTTATTACCTTTGGTTCAGTGGAAGCCTTTTTCCTCTTTTAATAGTGTATTTTCCTCCTCTTTCCAACTAAGAATATTATCCATTTTGCAAAGTGGTCAAGATTACTTATTGAAGGGTATAGTTAAGTCCCAATTTACCACAACCATATTTCTTAATAGCTGTCAAATTATGTTTACTTGGGCTTCGGAATGGAGGCATTGCCATGAAAAGAAGTCATCCTAGAGTTCTATGCATATAACTTTGGTAGACAGTGTTTGTGTTAACATATAAAAATCAACCCACCATTGAAAGTATATCCTCACAATGGGTTTCTGAGAATAAACTCCTGTTTCATTCAGAGTTTGCCACGTGAAATAAAAACTGAAAAGAAAGAGCATTCAAGTTATACTCAACTTGACAGCAGTTTTTGGAAGCTCCCATACTTCAACATGAAACCTTAAAACCATCAGTTTTAAAGATGACTCTTGCTTAGATCCTGAGATTAGCTCAGTTGGTCAGAGCATGGTGCTAATAATGCCTCAGGCTATGTGGAGTCAAACCTTGTACAGGCCATTCACTTGAGCTGGACTCTGTGGGTCCCTTCCAACCCAGAATAGTCTGTAATTAAGTATAATTTGCACTTCACAAAATACACTAGGGAAACCAGAAATACATGTTTTTCATCTTTCAGTCATAATAAAACAGTTTCTATTCCAAAAACATAGAGGGCATACAGACATCTTTCCAACTTTTAATGGACTGAAAATAGCTATACCTGTCACATACAAGTATGAAATGTTTCCTTCTTCTGCCAATACACTGTTATGCATAATATATTAATTTTGGTCAAAATTAGTAAAACAGAATGCAGCTGGTATTTAATTATTATGAATGAGAAATAAATTTAGGTGTGATAAAAAAGTTCAGTGATTTTACAATTTTTATGACTACCATTGCTAAAGCACATAAATGATAGCAATGGAGTCCCTCAAAAAATTTATATATAGAGGTATGTGTGTATATACATGCACCATGCACGGGGGTATGCAAGTGCATTTTATGCCTGCTTATCTTTTTATAGTATTTAGATGTGTTGTTCCTGTTTCAGTCTAGGGGAATTCAAGACAAGAACACAAAGATAATGAAAATGACTCTGAGAAGCCTGCAGAAATCAGTCTCTATGATTTCCACTGGCCATTCAGGAGGTCTCATAACTGTACAATTCCCCATTTGCTGCTATTCTTCTTATATCCCTATCCCTCAAATTAGAATAAAGTGAACCACAGAAAGAAAAAAGATTAAACTGCAAAGAAACCATGGTTATGCACGGAGAAAGGAAAGTGTAGAAAAATTACATCAGAGACCAGATGTAATTCCAGGGCATTATCCTTGAAAGAAAAAGAAAAAAAAAAAGGGCAGGGGGGGAGGGTCATTCATGGGGATATGACGTTGTTAAAGCTGAAAGTATATCTGATGTCTTAAAATTGCTAGGGAGAAATTGAGAAAATAAAACTCTTCACATCTCCAGAATCTGGACATCACTGCCTACAACGATGTAGCACTCAAGAGAAATTATAAATCTAGATTTTAATAGCATTTTCATAGAAATGTCTGAACGTGCATTATTTCAAATAATAACCACTACTCCTGTTCATTCAACACCAGCAAATAAAAATCATAGCGCAACATACAAAAAAATTATTTTCATAGAACATTTCTAAAGAATGCTAAGCTCACGGCCTTACCATATATAATATTTATTGCAAAAAATCCTCTTTACAGGAATTAGTCAGTCATCACTATTTACCTCCCTTGTACAAAAATTCTGAAGTAAAATTCTTCACCATTTAGTAACTAACATTGCACTGTACACTTCATCACTACCTGAGAAAAACTAGGCAGCTAATGTTTGACTCAATTTGATATTTTAAAAATTTGTCAGCCTGACATGTTACACAGGCATGTATCACTTCAGACAGAAAACACAACACTGCATTACAGCTGTAATGTTGTCTGCTACACACGCAGAAATAAATTTAGTGCAAACAGCAGAGAAAGCATACTGTCCTTTAGATCAAGAATAATAAATCGTAGCCAAAGGTAAGCATTTTCTATGTACTGATTTTCATGGTATTATCAAAGTACTTTCATGCTACATTGATATAAAAATTACTCCGCTACAACATAAAAGTTGCCTTTTCCCAATAGTTCATTAGTAACAGAGAACCCCAACAGTTTCAGAATATTAATTCCTAATCTCTACCGAAATACATGACCATATTTTTATTCTTATTTTTACCCACCTTTTTGTGACTTTATGCATATGACATGTATGTAAAGTGGAGTGGTGGGGTGAATACAGAAAGAGCACAGGTTAAAAGGCAACTAATTGTCACGAACCAAAACCAGCACTCACTCTGTCCCACTCAGATTTACACAATGGTGTGTTATCCCCGTGCTTTCACACCACCATGTATGTATGCATGCACCTGAAGTGCTGAAGGTCTTTTGCAAAGATATATGTTCATCCTACTCCTAGCCAGGAGACAGCAGTCAAAAAAGTGTGTTCTCAAGCTCTAGCTCCATAACCATGAATACTGAAGCTGTGCACTGCAATACAGATCTGATTGGTATTAGACATGAGAACACAACCACATTTTCCCCTCAAATTAGACAGTGCAGACAACATAGCCTCTGTTATAGCTTTATGCTCTGCACTGGTTACATGACAGCCATCGTAGAACAGATAATAGTCAATCTGGCATAAAGCCTGACAACAACGTTGACTTGTCAAAATTCCCAGAAAACTGTTGAGGTAGCAGAATATGTTTGTACCGGATCATTGATTACCATCATGTAGTGGCAACCTTCTTAGATTAGAAGTGGGAGCCGTAAAGCCAGATTCAGTCTGCTGTTGAACTCTGGCCTTGGAACAGCTTATCCCACCCACCTGGAGAACAGGGCTGAGCTGTTCCTTGCTCAGGTGAGCCATTTTTTTCTGCCTGCCATCCACCGAGACCAAATCTCACAGAAAGCCAAGACTTAAATACAAGCAATAACTTACTTCTTGTGGCTCAAATTTGTGCTAACAGAAAGCAAGTTACAGGTAATTTCACAGGTAAAAAGTATACACAAATGTTTTACAGCTTAGTTTTCCCGAGCAATATATCTAATTTAGCCTGATAATTTAACTGTGCAGAAATTGAGGCTAACGAAGCAGTAAACAAATGATCATTTATTACACCTCATGAAGCAGTTTCTTTTCCCTACACTAAATACTGGAGTGTTTCATCAAAAAGGAAAATATTCCTTCCATTTTGAATGTCACAGACCTTACAGCTAGCTCTGAGAATTCCACAGGTTCACATATAAAGTTGTGAATAAGATTATCTTGCAGGTACTGGAAAGAAATGCTTATGCTTTATCGCACTTCACTTCAAAAGTACTAATGCTCTCAAAGGGTAGGAGCAGAGATCTCTTGAGTAATTTGATTATATTTCAGGAGTACACGTGGGCTTTAAATCAGCACCAAAATAGAGACTAAACCAAGTCTCAGCTATCCCAAGGCCCTAGTTCAGTCTATGTTCCTATTCTTAAAATGAACCGTAATTCACCTGAGAACCATAGATTAAGGGAAGAATGAGTAATATCACAATGAAAAACTAAATTTGGTCTTTTCTAGGTGTAAAATTATGTTTCTATTTTTTGGGGAGTGAAGATTTGCATCAAAACAAGATTACACTACCCCAAATAGAGGACATAAATATTAAATTTAGAATAGGCACATTTTGCACACACATGGTGGGGGAACCCTGGCACAAAGCAACCATAAAGGAAGAGCATTTTCTTAATACAATAAGTTTTCCACATTAAAAAAAAAAAAAAAAAAAAAAAAAGAAGTGGAAATGATCCCAATTTGGAATCTGACCATTTTTTTTCCAAACACACACATAGGCTCCCATTTAACTTGATGCCATTAGTTGATACTAATACCTGTTCTGGTGTCTGAAACCCCCAAAATCACATTTACGTTGTGAGTAATTACTAGTATCCCCTGTGACGCTAACAGTGTGCAAGTTCCCAGAATAATTAATTCCCCCTGAGGCAAATTCCCTGCCTGTTATTGTATTCAAAAAATTACCTTTCCTTGCATTTTGAGAATTGCAGGTTGAATGCAGATATCTCCATGCAGCACTTTTGACAAACAACCCTCTTGGGAACATCCCCAGTCTCCCTAAAAGAGTAGACTCTATATAACAAAGTAGGGAAAAGAGAGTTTCATAACAAAAAACTCCAGACAGAGGTTGAAGCTTCATTGAAAACCTCATATTGCCTCAAACTTACCAGAGTTCAAAGGACGAAGGCAGTAGTGGTGTTTTACAGAGCCAAACAAACACAGAGTGGAAGTGATTTGCCCAACACAAGACTAGCAGCAAAGCACAAGAACCAAATCAAACACTATCAGTTTCACAGCATAACAAGAGCTGTTATGCTCCTTCCAACTCATCAGACATTTCTGACGAAATGTATTCTGCAATTCACTTGGCTGTCCAACAGAAACCTCTCTCAGGCACATCCACAACATCTACTACCACAGACTAAATGCTGCAGCTCATTAGGCTGTTACTGTTTGATCACCTATCTGCATCCACAGTGGTGCACAGAGATCCAAGCCCCTAAAACCAGATTACTATTATACACTTATCTTTAAGGTGAATCCATATTTACTCTATTTAGCTAGGGAAAGTGAAGAATTGGGGAGGAGATAAAAAAAAAGAAAAACCTTCACACAACTGCATTTGAAATTCTGCAAACACCAAGCCTAGCAGTTCCAAGAATGACAGTTTTAGAAATAATGTTGTACGTCTAGATTACTCCACATTAGGTGGAAATACTCACTACCACAGACCTAGGCAGACCTCTTTTCAGCATAACTTCAGATAATCAAATTGAAAAAAAAGAACATTTAATTGGAGTTAAGACCTCTCCATGTCCCCACTCCTCCTGTTGATGATACATAGTACAGAAGAGTTTTATATTGTTACAGCAATAAAGTGACCCCTATTCTCTTATTAGCAGAAGTCTGAAGCAGCTTGCATGAACAAGTACACATCACCAATAACCCTATATTAAAATATTTTCCATGCTTGTGTCACTTCACTCAAATTCTTTACTTTTAGACTTGTTCTTCAGATTGAGAAAACCCTTAAATATAAAAGCTGCTCTGCAGAAAGTATGGCACAAAAGCTCTAAGATGGAAAGAGCTGCATTCAGTTCGATGACAGCCTATTTTACCTACATACTTAAAGACTTGTCTGCATTATTAACTATTTAGTTCCTCATAAAAAAAAATCAATGAGGTACTTACAAGTTTTATTGTGCAAAAATTTATGCTTTTACATACTACAGTAATATTAAGAACTATATCCATGTAGATTGATGACTAATGAAATTATGAACAATTGAATATATGAAAATGATGAAAATGCTCTCTAACAGATGTTTCTACAGAACCTATTCCACTGTCAAAAAAAGAAAATCAGCCTAACACATTTTCTGCACAGCTAAGTTACAAAAATTAGGTCTTATTGTTCCCTTAATTTTGAAAAGTAATGAGCCTTGTTTGATAAGGTAGAGTCTGGGCCTTTTTTAACAATCTACATGTGAATCACTTAAAAATATTCAGCTTCATTTAACATGACAGCTCAATAATTTAGATGCCGACTGTTCTCGCTTTGAATGCTTGGAATTTAGTAACACCTCCATGGTCCTGCTTACCTGTGCTTCAACAAACTTAACACAAAACATATTTTAGTCAAATTTAGTGATATCAGTTTTTAAGTGCATTTCGATTTTAAGGCAGTGATTTGAAGATATGTCTCATTTATCCAGTGAATCACATAAGGAGAGCCTTCCTATGAAGAGGATTCCCAAGATTACCTTGGCTTGTAAAGTATCACAAATTCTAAGATTTAATATGGTCCTGCAAGCTTTGTATACATTTTCAAAAATAACTCTAACTTGTGTAATAATTTATTTCTAGTATGTTGAGTCTGCTTTGGTGTCAGAGGAGAGAACCTCTGAAAATACCAATCACTGGATATGAAATACTGAATTTTTTCATATCCCGTGGTTTTTTCTGTGCAATTTTTGTAACAGGGAAGGTTATCCATCTGTAAGTCCCAGAAGGTTCTCAAGCAACAGGGCTGCTGCATACCTGGAAGATTTAACTGAAAGAGGAAATCTCTGAGTTGGGTTGAGATATCCACCATAAGCCTTGGAGTAATATCCCCCAAGTAGTGATCTGTAGCAGGATAATTTGAAGTGCCCTAAGAAGTGAAAAGTGAACTGGAGAAACCAGAGACTTCAGTGACTTCTGAGCTGTGGTGGATGGAAGATCAGTGGTAGAGCTGCTACACAGTGAGACAGACTAAACAAAACTCCATAACTGTTTTTCCTCTTTTTTTTTTAAATAATCTTCCATATCCATCTCTAGCCATTATGTAGCTGTGGCCAGAGAAAATAATTGATTTGTTGGAACAGAAAGCCAGTCTCTGCTAGAAAAGCTATGATTCTTTACATAAATTCTTCTGTGAAATTACTCCGATATAATGCTTTTCCAGTTCATGGGAAAAGCATGGGGTTTTTGCCAGTTCCTTCTGTACCCCTTCCAGCCTTCAGAAAAACTAGCAGAACCCTATAATTAGCACTTCCCCTCCTATCCTACCTACAGGTCACATTTTTTCAGGGTTTACTGTACATAAAGAAGACAGAATGAATGTAAGGAAGAGAAAACGAAGATACTGTATAAGGTATAAATTTGAATACCTTTTTATTTTGTCATGCAAGCTTGGAATCTTTTGAGACAATAAAAAATAAAATTGAAATCTTTTATCTCAAACAAGCCAGAATAGGAAGGAAAAGTCTAATTTATCTATACTTCTAAATCTTTCCATAGAAAGGATCACTTCAACATTAGAACAATGAAGAGCAATACCACTCCTTGGGGAGTTTTTGTGAAATAATTTAAAACTGCGACAGCAATTATTTATGAACATGTGCCTCATTGCTCTTTGAATCATTTCTACTGGTGTATAGAGTTAACCTTAGATTCTCAGAATACTTCAACTGATATAGCAAAAAACCTCCACTCCCATGAGAAACAGCACTGCACTATATTACACCACTTAGTTTTCTCATCTAAATGTAGTCTTGAATTGTTCTGGAAAGCATTTCTTCTCATGCCTGCTTGAATATGCAACATTGCAAGACATGCTTCAAAGTATAGTCAAGTGAAATGATTGTTCAAAATCCTTGAATGTGTCACACAACATTACAAAAGGATGCAATTATTTAATCTTGTGTAATAAACATGAGCATGGGAGTGCACGAGCACAGAATACGGACAATTTTTGAAGCCTAAATATCAGGAAATGCGTTTTCCTGATTTTAAAGGGAAAGACTCTAATTTTAACAGATGAGTAATCTAGAAGAAAATATAATTTAAAAAAATACTTCAAGTACAAAACATCTGGAAGAAATTTATCTTGTATTTCTACTAATAATCTTTATAATACTTGCCTTATGGTGTAATAGGTTAAAACATTTCTTTTGTCACAAGTACAGGTATCTGATTTGTAACTTGCCTCCCACTGAATAATACCCACATATCCTATTATAGTTTCCTTCAGGTACTAGAACCCCAGGCAGCCTGGATATTTGAAATTATTTTAAAGAAAGTAGATACATTTTAAAGAAACTAGATTCAGTCTCTGTTTTGCTTCCAACTTAAAGGAAAAACTACATACAGAAAGCAGAAACAAAAACTTTTGTAGTTTCTTGGTTTTGAGTAAATTAGAAGGTTATACACATGTAAGAGAAGATCAATTTGTTGCTTTGGGGACTTATCCTTTGTTCATGTCTTCTACAAAAACCTAACTAGTTAAATCAAATGTATTTAAATGCTGACATCTCTTTCATCATAAATCTCTGAATTAATCCACTAGACTTCACATAAGTCTGAATCTAGTATTTTTGTAGTGCCCAATACAACAAATCTAGAAGCAAGGAGATATACCCAGGAACATTTGAGCAGAGGTTCAAGTCACATTTGAAGCTATTTAAGCACATTTTTGCTGATTGAGCTTCCCTGATTATGTAAGCTGATGCTGTAACTCGTACTGGGCAACACCAGCTAAAAAAATAAAATGAACATGACAACAATTCCCAGTTAAGAGATGATAACTGCTAACAGGAGTGACTTCCCTCCCCCAGATTCTATGGTTATCTTGATCTGTATAAAGCCACAGCCCTGCCAATGTGCCATAAAGGCACATGGTTTACCATAAGGACCAAAAACCAGATTGCTCTCTACATCACTTGAAAGTTAGACATGCCCACTTAAAGCATCAAAAACATATTCACAATATTTTCTTGACAACTTGGAAGAAAGGTCTTCATTTTCTGTATTGTAAACATCACCCTCCTCACAAATAGGTTTTAGATGAGGATGTACAAATGATAAATTTTCCTCTTCAGCACACCCATTGACCAGTAAGATATATTAAACAAAAATAGCTCCACTGGATGTGTAATGGAACTTGTAGGAGTTCAAATACCCACATATTACTTTTCACTTTATCTGAAAGTGACAGATTTAATTTTACAGTATGTGGGGTATGTTTGTTTGGATTTTTTTTTTTCTAGTAAGCCTTTATATCTTTTAAACTGGATGAAAAATTTCAAGTTAACATTTCATTCAGCATAAAATCAGAAGACTGTCAAAATGAGACATTTTCTCAATATTTGCAAGAGAAAATCCAGCTGTTTGTTAATCTGTTTCCTTCCCTGTAAACTGTAGCAGCACAGGATAAAAATCACTGTTTGACAGGGACCTCATATTCCAGTGAGCTTCATATTTAGCTTAGCTTGTTATACAAAGAACCTAGGGTATATTTTTTGTTTTTAACTGTATCAGTGGAAGTTGGTTAAGCTTGGACATTACAGCTGATCACCATCCTGAGAGAGCAAATAAATCCTTTGTAAAGAAATCTTTCCAGTTTAATGTTTTAAGCAGGGAAACTGTTAACAGTGCCTCAATTATCAGCTTTTCACATAAATCCTCCACAGAATTCCATTCTTGGGGTGAAAATCCTACCTTCAGCACTATCTTTGTCTCCTGAGAACTTTTGCCCTCTACTTGACAATTAGCTTTTCTCTCCCTAAAGCTACTTTATGTTCTTGGTAACTCCTGTTCTTTTGCATTGGAAAAAAGAAAACCCAACTTGATATTCAGTGAAAACTGCTGTTTCTCTACATCTGTTTCAGAAGACTGTCAGTATTCTGTACTCTGCTTTTCTAATATTTGTCTTAAGACAAAATTCTTAGCTCTAAAGCCCAAATGCAAAGAAACAAACAAGAATTTGGAGATTATGTGTATTAATAAATAATGTATTTTAAAGATAACCCAACATCTAGTGTAGCCTCTGAAGAAGTTTCCAGGTAAATTATAAATCATTATTAAACTAAACACTGCTGCAGTGTAACCCTAAACAATGTATTAACTGTTAGAGAAGGTAGACTCCCTGGTGCAAACCACTGTCAATATAAAAACATACCAGAAAATAAGGAATATTCAAGAAATAATTTTTAGTTTGCTAAAAACTTTAAGTAATAATAATAATAAATACTTCTTAAATTAGCTCAGCTAAAACTGTAATGTTCGTGGAAAATATGAGATGTGTTTGCTTTGCAATTTACATTCACATGTAAATATTTACATTAACTGTCATTGATATCTGCATGCACATGCTGTTGATAAGCAGCATTTTATGAAAAACTCCATTACTTGTGGACAAAATCCAGTACTGCTCACCAGCTCAGTAATGCAAGGTCATTCTGATTACCTCCTCCAAACTTTATACTCCCCTCTGTGGCACTAGTAATCATGAGGACACTTTGAAATGCTGATGCAGCATTATGCTGGTTTATTGTGAAATATGCTATATTTAATGCTAATCATTGGAACTGCATATTGGATATTTGCTGAGTTTACCTTTAAATGACATATTATGAACAAGGAAGTCCCCCACACCTGAAGGATTCATAAGCAGTCCTGTTACTAACACTGGAGAAAGTTACAAAGAGTTCCTTAAAAAGTCCACCTATTGGGCTAGCCCTCTATCACTAAATCAGTAGCTAGTGACTACTTGTTCTTCCTAGTGAAGTTAAGGATCTCGGTGCAGCCTAAGTGCAGGCAAAGACTTCATACATTCCCCATCCATTTGACACAGGCTAAAAGGTAAAATGCACTCCACCAGATTAAGATCACAAAAATAATCCCAACTCCAAAAAAGGCTGAAAAAGTGTAGACTGTGTTACACAAAACTACTGGGCTGCTTTAGGGAAAGCACTGTCAGATGACCTGAAGAGATCAAAATCTCATAATCGGACTCAACATTGTGGCTAATAGCTGAGCATTAGAAATGACAACTAGCACACTGTAGCATGATTCCCAAAATTGTCACTCTATAACAAAGCGCTTCCAGAAGGGAAGCAGCATTTCATATGCATTTTTACTACAGCAATCTAAAATAATGTTTGTTTTGTTTTTTTTCTTGTGGTAATAGTCATGTGCAGTGAATCAAAGGTCTGCCTTGCCCAAAAAATTATATTCTCCCCCTCCCTGAAATTTGGCCTAAAGTAGATGCCTGGCAAGTAGATATCAGAAAATATATATCATTCTTGCCTCAGTGTTTTCCCAACAGTCATTTTCATTTAGAGCCTTTTCTGATTTGGAAATGTTTTCTGGGTTTGAATTTTGCGTTAATTACCTCACAGCTCTTAGGGCAAAGTTTCTTTTATGCTAATCAGCACATGGTAACAGAAGCAGAAACTGATATTAATTTCAAATTTTACAGCTAATATTATGAATGCAATACATTTGTGTCCCATTCAATTTTGCAGCTAGGAGTGACTTTGTTGGTACAACATGCAGCCCTTTCCAAAACATTGTCTTTTGAAAATTTCCTATGATTTATATGTTCCAGTCTTCATTTCTGTGGCAAGGGGAAACTATTTTATGCAAAACCAGAATGAGTTGATTTGTAATACAAAATTGCTTTTATGTATAAAACTATGAGTAAGAACATCCAAAATATTATTTTATTATTATTTACATACCTTATTTAGTAACCAGTGCTTTTTCCTCCTGCTATATCTCTACTGCAACTCTAAGTCACCAATCAAGATTTCTTTTATTGCTATATATAAGCTCTTTAATAGCTTAATTCCATCTTATTTGAAAAAAAAAGGCAAAATTACTATATTTCACTTCAGTATATTTGCCACAGATTTCCCCATGACAGAACATCACATTTTCCTTAATTAGGAAAAAGTTCCCTTATTAATAGAGTGACTGACTGCTCAGCTTCAGCCAAGACACAGACACCCTCAGAGGCACAGTTAAACCTCAAGGCTGAGCATCTTCTTTTTTGTGACCAGAAGGGCAGCTGTAATAACCAAAGCTTATTTGCTTGCTGAAAGAGTAAATTGTCCTCTTACATCGGGCATTCATGCCTAGCTACAGGGCAGGAAGCTAGCCCAAGTTACATGCAGGAAGCAGCTGTACCACTAGTTAAACATGTGTGTCTTAGAACATCAAAAGATACAGAAGTGTTTACATGGTGGCCTACTGTGCTTGTAGAGTGGATCTCCTTTCAGCCAAATGAAAAGTGAAAAAGGCTTACAGAAGAACAAGATGTAAGGACAATTCTTCTCATTCACTCTTTATCTATTTGAAAGAAGTTCAGCTTTAAAGCAAAGAAGAAAAAATGGTTGACAAATCTGATTGAGTCTTTAGGCCATAGATTGTCACCATGCAATCTAGAAGTACCTATATCTGAAATACTTTAAGTTAGCAGTCTTACAATAATTTATGTTGCAAATGATCTGTAAAAACACACTCTCAGTATACAGAAAGATATTATCTCACTTTCTGCAGCTATAATATGCCTTATCTATCTAACTCTACATGGACAAATAGGTACACACCCATTGTCTGTTTTATACATGCCAGATGCAGTCTTCTATGTTTGTTTACTTTTCTAGAGTTAGCTGAACAAAGTACAAGAGAATTGGCTAAAAATTTCATTCCCATTAGAACATAAACTCAGTTCTAAGACTGCTAACACTTTGCTCTCTATCCCATTAAAGTTGCAGCAAATGAGCAGCTTTTTGAAGGAAACTATGCCAGCAGCTAAAATAATCAAGGTCTACATGAAAGCAATAAACCAGAGGAGAATAAGACGGAAAGATAGTACTACAATTCTGATATTTAGACCAACTGATCTTCTAAGAGTATCTTTTATGCTTGTATTTTCTTTGATCCACCAACAAGCTTTTTTGTTTGTTCTCCCAGCTTAATGTGCTCTGTGCTAAATGAAGAGCTTTTACTTATGACTCATTTGTGGAAGCAACCCTTGAAAGCATGTTTCCCACACAGTCATCATCATTTTTATTACATGCCAACAATGCTTCTTTATGCAAAAAAGGACTAAACTCCCCAAATCCACAAGTATCACACACTTATCTCAAAGCTCATCTGGTTGAATAGCATGACAGACTCTTCCTCAGTTACTGCTTTACAAAACTCTCATCTATGTGAATTAGAGTATACTTTAAAGTATAAAAAAGTAAAAAAAAAAACAAACGGGGACTCAAAAATTACTTAATTTACTATAATTGAGGAAGTTTTTTATTTAAAAATAGCAGCATTTTAATTAAGGACTCAGGTTTCTGCACTCTGGGTCTATCGGTATCACCAGGCTTTTGAACTGCACAAGCACAATATACAGGTTCCTCTGGAAATATCTAATGGATTATTCAATTTCCTAATAGTTCAGAGAAGTAAAGAAGTACATTCATGTCAATGCCATGACTTTTATATTAGCAGCCCTTCATCCTTGAAATAATCTTTGTAATTTCTTATTGGTAAACAACTCAGTACTTTAAAAAAACCAACCAAATAAAATCTCACAAAAGTTATTTCCCCATCCTCAGGATGAGCAAACCAAACAAAGAAACTAAACCTTGACAAACTGAACTGAGAAATAGACATATCAAAAAAAAAAAAAAAAAAAACCAAAAAAAACCAAAAAAAACCAAAAACCCAAAAACCCAACAACTATTAGAATTACCAGAATGGACAGAACTTCAAAACACAGAAGATGCAAGATAAAATAAAAAATATTATTTAAATATTATGAATATTATGACTAACATATTGCAGTAATGATAAATTATGTCCTTTAAAATTATTTATCTATCCAAATTCTGAATGTTAATGTTTCCCTTCTCAGGGCATATAGGTATTTTTCTCATTAAAGTGTTTCTTTTTTTTAGGCGTTTTACTGATCAAACTTCCAAGAAGGCACCTAAACCTACTGATTTTTAGAGACATTAGATTAAAGTATAGTCTCCCACACTCCCTTGATTTTTAAATATAAGGCTACTATTTCAATCAAAACCAGCTATTTAGTTTTGTGCGAATTACTGCAAATGCAAAATCCTATCTAGTAATAAACCTTCTCCAGTGAAGCAATGAACAGTCATCAATAGAGATGCCCAGATAATGGGCTCCCTGCTATTCTTCATCTCCTTCAAGCCATAGGGTATTTCTACAAAGGCAAGAAATATAGCTGGACACAGACAACATAAATAAAAGTTACCCCTAAACAGTGGAGTAATTCTCAAATGGGCTTTTTAACCAACATGTGTTAGAATAGCTGAGCTTTCAGGATAACGTATACATGGGCCTCTAGGTGTCATCACAATTGGTAAAGAAGTAGACAGAACAGCTTCACTATTTATATTTATATATTTATTTTGCACTATGTGTTGGACATTGGAATATATTCCTGAAATGCCCCAGAAAATATTAGTGCATAATGAGATTTTTTTTTTAAATTACTGATAGCAAAAACCACATTTCCATATTATATTTCTGATAGCAATGGAATCCTCCCTTTTTATGCAATTGAGAGAACTTCAAGTGATTAAGAAGAAAATATATCTTTCTTTGCAAGGTCAAGTACTGTCTCTTAAGCAACTGCTGTGAAGGCTTTAAATTCATTTGGCCCACTGCTGGAAAAATATATCATCTCTACTTCTATCTGACTCTACCTTCTTTGACATTTCTTCACTGCTTAGTTGAGAAGCAAATGATGTGTGTTGGCTCAATATTATCACAGCATGCGGGGACAAACAGGTTGACCAGTTAAAATAAAAGCAGATATCAAGGAAAAGTAAAACCCAAACAAAACAGTTTGCCACAAAACTTTAAAATGAAAGCCTAATACTTCCTATTCATTTGTCTAGAAATCAAATTCCAAGTTTTCTTTTTTCTTTGGAAGACACTTTACTGTTCCTTCACCCCCAGTCTCATTTCAATTAAAAAAACCCAAAGCTGAGTACCCTCAGCATATTTCAAAAAATAGCATCATGTGATGCAGAGGAACCATTTTCCTCCACAGAGAAGACTGTGATCAGAAAAATTTAAACATTTTTTTCATTATCAGGAAAGATGCAGTTTTCATTTATGTAAATATTTATACAGAATCCTTCAAAAGTACTCTGCTGCTTTCAAATGTAACAGACCACTAGCAGTAAATAAAAAGCTCTAAAGAACAAGGCCTATAAAAATAAATTGACCAAGAAAAAATTATATAGCATTTCCTAAAATGCTGCATCCTACCCAGCCCAGGATCTTCATATTACAAATTAAAGCTGATTCTCCCTTCAAGGTCACCAACTCTCCCCCTTAAAAGAATAGTGAAGACATGATTCAACATTTGTGTCAACTTGTACGTACACCAAAATCACTGGAGGTAAGCTGTTTTAAGAATACTCAGCTTCTTAAAGGATTTAATCCGATCTCAGTTCATTGTACCACAGCTCGAAGAGGTGCAAGATTGCATAATTGTTTGTGATAACTCACAAGTAGAGATGAATTTAGGAAAAGAGGTAGGAACTTAATACTACATTCAAAAACCAATAATCAAAACTAGTCTTAATAGAGCTTTGTAAGGACACTGATTGTTACAGACCTCTCAAAACACTACAGGGCTTGCTCCTCTGATCTTGATCAGACATTGCCCCAGGCGATGATGTCCTGAGGTCATAAAAGCCCTCCAGCAGCAGCACACTCTGCTTCTGAGTGCAAGACTGCCTGTCTCCCTCCAACAATCCTTATTCAGTATCTAATGAAAACCGAAGCAAACTGGAAGCTAATAAAAGATATAACCTTCCTAAATCAATCCCTTGGTAATAAACACAGCAACTGATATAAATTTACTTTTATATTCAATTTTACAGCAGGTGTGTGTTCAAAATTCATTTACAAAGGACATAAAACCTTAATGTGGACAGCAATTTCCAATTGCATTGTTTTGCATGGAGACTGTTACAAGTGTTAAGAAGAGCAGTGTCTTTATGAAAGACAATGAAGTTTTTTTTAAAATTATTGTTGATGGCATGCAGCCACCTATTTTTAACCCTGGCTACAAAATCCCGACACAATAACCTAAAAATAGCCTACTGTGAACTACTTTTGTATACCTTTGTTCAGTCTTTTAGAACACTGACTTGTTCTCATCTAAAGTATAATTTTCTGCTTTTCTTGTCTCCTGTTATCCATTAAAATAAAATAAATCTCTATTTAAAGTATAGTAACTCTTCCCATTTCATTTTCTAATAATTTTTAAAATTTCAGAAAATTGTTTCATAAACACAATTATGCCCATTCAATGAAAACACTGGGAACTATAGCCAACTGAAACAGAAGTCTTTACTCTGATTGGGTTTTCCCTCTTGTGAAAGACAACTGAATGTTCTAAGCAAGAGCCATCTGATCCACTGAGAGAACCTACTTGCATATTTCAGCACTGGCAATATAGTGGGTAGTCATAATACCTTCCTGGAGCACATTTAACGTAAACATCAAGCACTTAAAAAGAAAACTTCTTCATTAAAAAGAAATTATAACACCTAAGTACTTACTGTTACTTCCTGGCAGTAGAATCTATGTTCTCAGTGAAAGCATGAAGCTGCAGCTTGAAGTTATTGCCTGTTAAGAAGTCAAAACAACATAAATATATTAATTCAATATAGAAAAAACTTTGAATTGCAAAAGCTAATATTAATCTTTTCTTATACTATAAATAAGAAATATACCCACAATAAGGTCTATGTCTCTCCTCCCTCCTTTCCCCACACAAACTAAGAATCACAAACTCAGGACAAGTGGAATTTGTGTCTTTATAGAGACACTGTCACAGAATGAGCTAACAAATTCTGCCTCGGGACCACAGAAAAAAAAAATTCAGAACACACACAAACAAAAACCTAATGGAAAAATAATCTCTAATATGTTCTAACACTTCAGCAGCAGACACAAATTACTGCAATGTGGACACTTTCACTTATAACTGGCAAAATAAGTAGAACCAAATACTGAAGACATGCATTAGATATAATTCTGCTGACTTTTTAATACATTGAAACCAAGATAATGGTAACTCCAGATTATCACTTATTCCTCTAGATTTATCAAAAGGATCAGATCCAAGAAAAATTTAGATCTGATTGCATTGCCAATGCTCATTCTCGTGTATCAGCTACAGCAAGTGATTAAATAGGAAAATAGGTTCAAATAGGTTCCTACACGGATATATTCTAATTTCAACGTAAAAAGCATAAAAAGAGGTTTTTCCTTAGAATAAACAGAAAGTCAACTCAAAAAAGAATTTTTCATATGATTTGTTCAGTCTTACAGGTAATCCTACTTGTATTTTCTCTTCCATCTCTAGAAATATCAATTTCTAGCAAATAAAATAACAACAAACATCAATTGTATTACATATTGGCAATGTCAGGTCTTTAGGATTCATGAAAATAGTTAAGTCCAGAGATTCTTTATAAATTAGAAGTTCTCTCTCAATTCTTTATGTGACACCTCACATGCCACAGTGGAATGAATAAAACATGTCCATGTGCCCTTAACTATTGAGATCCTATAATTGTAGAAGCAATATGAAGGTAAAAATTGTCACTCCAGATTATAATGCTACTTATAATGCTACTCCAAAGTAACCATGTATTTTCACTCATAAAGACATCTTGGTTTCAATTCACGTTCCATTTTCCTCCAAATCATAGGCAAATTCTATGATTCTTTAAGTAGAATTTTGTTTTAAATCCTACTAGCATTTTACACATTTCATATTACACAAAAGCTGAGACTTAATACTAAAGATGAGACACATATCCTGCGTGCGACATAAAGCTTATTTGCAGGTTTATCAAGAAAGTTTCATTTCAGGAAACTGCAAGTTTCATTTTATATGGCCTTGAGATCAAAATGGGGAAAAAGTAGATAATAGTAAGAGACCTTTGGATAAAAGACAGCAAACAAGTTCAGAGCAGCAGAAGTTTGGGCAAGTGTTGGCAAAGTTGCATGATAAGATTAAATAAAAGTCACAAACTGCTCAGCAGTGAAGCAATGACATAAAACCATTCTACTTCTTATGTTTTTCACTACAAGAAAAGCTAGAAACAAATTCCAAAGTGAAAACACATTTTGTCTATTTTAAATGCTAATATTATACACAAGGAGTCTTCTTAAACATAGGAGACATGATATTTTGTTTTTTGTATACACATTGAAAAACATATAATAGGTAACAAGTCACATCCTATCTGTTTTTTTCCAATATTAGTCAGTAGTATTCATTCACATCATAAAACTTGGACACTTCAGGGATTTTATTACTTCTAGATTTGTTAGGGGATGTTCTGGAACATGTTGATAAGCCAGAAGGCAAAATAAACATTTTCTATCTCAAAGCTTAGTGGTTCTCTTTGTTTGTTTTTAATATTCTCACTTAACAGAGTTAACTACTGTTGTGAGTCAAGAATCAGATTTAATTCAATGTGTGAGTTAAGAAAGGATTGTCTTAGTTCTCCATGGTATTAGCAATACCTGCAACAGAATTTGTTTGCTCTCACTTCCTACTTCCATTGTTAAAAATATTAATAAAATTATAAACAATATACATATATACACACACATATACATATATATATATCACCCTTGTGACTGTCCCCCTGTGGCAGAATGTCAGAGATCAGACAGCTACAGAAGCCAAACTAGGTAGCACTGCAGACCTTTTAGCCCTGGTACAGTGAAAGCCAAGGGAGAGATAAACTCAAGGCAAGAACAGAAGTGAAGACATCATGTCTGGTCACTCTTACCTCTCTGACAAAGAAAGATGAAATAAAGACTTCACTAGCAAAAGAGACAACAAAGGACATTACTAGCATGAGAAAAACAATTAGAAGATTGTGTTTCTAAAGAGGACCAAAACAAAAGCATCAAATTAGAAAATTTTGTACAAATGTAGTGACCAATACAAGAGATAAGGTTGCAGCAAGGAGGAGGACTGAGATCCAGCAGAGCAGATTCTTAGGCACTTCAGGCTGCAGGCAGAGAGCAGAGCTAGAACTTTGCTACAACAAGGGACCCTTTTTGCAAACCAGAATCCAACAAAAAGTGAAATACCAACACAACTGAGAAAATTAGGCCAGTAATGTTTGCTAGACAAAAAAAATAAATCACAGAACTGTGAGTACTGGAAAGATGTTTTGGTAGCGTTGATGTCATTTAAAAATATTACAGTAATTTCTTCACATTAAAGCAATTTTTTATTATGGTCTAAAATCTCTGTATTTTTTTTCCTAAATAAAAGAAACCTTGAGATTAAAAGCTCCTACAAGCAGCTGCAACTAGAGTGCTAGATAACGAGCCTAGGCACAATTCCAAAACACAGGTATGAACAGATCGATGCTCAGTCTAGCAGTACTGCAAGCCCATAGAGCTCCCCATGCCCACAGTTAGCCCCATGGTCAGTGTCAGTCCCCCAGGCTTGGGGGAGGCCCTCCCAGCTCAGAGTTCTCCCATCTCCTCCCCAGTCCAAGCAGCAACAGCCTGTCCTGAGCCCCTGTGTGGTGCATTCCCCTCACACACCCCCCCTCCGTGTTGCTGCTATCTCAGTCACAAAACTTGGTCCCTTTCCTCCAAAATAATATAAAATAATGTTTCATCAAGCCAGAAAACTAAACCAAACTATGCGATATTACAGCATAAACTGTAAGAATTTAGTCTAGTTTTTAAAATCCATGGCCTACAAAATAATTGCTTTTCATAACTAATGACAACAGAACCTGCACAGAGACTGCGTGACTATTGGAGGTCTGCCTGCTTTGAAGAAATAAGAGATCAGTACCAGCAATTAATTATTATCATATCCAGTCAAGTAATGAGATACATTTTATTCTTTTTGAACAGTTTTATCACAAATTGCTCACATACCACATAATGTGGAATGCCAAGTGCAATATAAGACCTGCAATGTGCTGGTACAGATGGAGCAAGTAGCTATTTACTGGTAAGGCAAATGGAAATGATGCATTGCTCTAATAGACAGGTACATGCATTTGTAAGAGACTGAAGCAATGTTCATTCTAATTAAATGGACAGACTATTTCCAGAATAGAAAACAGCATAAAGAAATAATTGAAAGTGAAAAGAATGAACACACCTATGAGATTTGGGCAGACTGAAGAGGAAAGATGAATGACACTCCTCACTGTCCCTTGCCCACAAGGGAAGAGTGGCCTCTTGGAGTAGAGAGGGGGGCTTTCAAAAGAACCTCATCCTGACTACATCAAAACTATTTATTGATTTTTACATTGTATTAGCCTTTTAACGAAGTTGCCCCTTTGGAATCTGATTTAGAAGTATTCTCATTTTATATTAGTTTAACCATCTTGGAATTAAACTAATCCCTCAACAACCACATGAACAGCAAGACTTTTCTCACCCAGGGAAGATGTACATCTTCAGATTACAGCAGGTGAGCCCATAGAGAAACGTCCTACCTGCCAAGTACACCTTCCACTTTAGCTTATATGTAGTAATGTTGCAGCATATGTCACAGTTGAGATGGCCACGACACACAGAGTGCCACCACACAATTTCAGAAGGCTTTAAGCATTCCCCCATGCAGAGTAACACCATACCTCATCAGAGGGCTTCAGGCATCTGCCCATACACAGTAACACCACGTCACCCATATCAGAAGGCTGCAAGTGTCTGCCCTTCTTGTTCTTCAGCCCAGCCTTTTATACCCTCAGGCTGATGCACTGCACCTGTGTGCCCTCTGCTCCCTTTGGAGGTTGGTCAGTGCCCTGGGCCCTCCAGGGCTCATTGCTGTCAGTGCTGCTCACCTGCTGCTCACAGCTGCGCCCACTGGGGATGAGGCTCGGCCACAGCCCCACTCCCATTCACCACAAACTGCATACCTACGTAGCAGGGCTACAAAACCCCTTGGTTTGAGCTCCTTGTGCTAGGCAGATCCAGCACAAGAGAAACTGGAGCAGGAAGAAATGAATGCCAGTGACTGGTAATTAAAAAGGTACCAAAGTGGACACAGCATTCTGCTCTGACGAGCTTGAAACACACTGTAAAAGACAAGAATTGCCATAGAACAATCAGTTTCTTTCTTCAAGTCTGCTGCTGGTGGGAGCTTGCTAGTCCAGTACCTTTTGACCAGCAACCGATTTAACATGTGAGCATAACTTGCTATAAAAACTTACACACAAAATCATGCAGAATAAGTATAAGTACATCCAAGTAAGTATAATAAGTATAAGTATAAGTACATCCAAATCAATTCAAAGTTGTTAATCAATGGTAAATTAATTCACATATAGTCTAAAGAGGTATTTACTACTTTCCATAACAATTGCATGAGCACACTTAAGAACAAAAGCAGAAAAAAAACCCTGCTTTGAGGAACATTCGGGGATGAACTACATCTAAAAAGCAGTAATAAAAGCAGATGAGAGTCATCGAAAGAGTTCTATAGAAATCAGTTTTTATATAGTTATTCATAAAGAGGTAAAACTTTTTTTATTATTCATAGGCAATTTATCACATTTATATCAGCAACAGTACATTCCTATGTGATAGGACACTGAAAGGAAAACCTCACTCTATTTCTGACTCAATACAAGCCTTGTGCTTCAATCATATTTTATATCTACTCATTTAATAAACTCCTTCAGTCACAGTTCATTCACAAAAGCTCAGAGACAGGGACTGCAAGAACCTGAAATGACTGGGTAAACACTTGTGTATTTCTGAAAATGTACACATTGGTAAACGGGAACTGAAACTGAGAAAACAAAACCAAGTGAACTGGACAGAAAACCATAAATTTTTGAAGCAAACCATTATCTAGAAAAAGGCTTGGAACAGCAAGCACATTCCTCGTACAACACAGCAAACTGCAGAGAAGTGCAGTCCTGAAGGTTATTGACTCCCAAGTCATATATTAGCACAAAAATCTCAGTACAGTACTGTACCTGACCTAACAAATCCTGCACTTCAGGGACAAAGCTTATATTACGGCATGCCCATCACATCACTAAGGCAGATGTCTTATCATTATGCACTATCATCCTAGCATGCTGCACTGCATTGAACCATCAAGATACAGGAACCAGATGAAAGAAACCAGCAGTGGCACACATACCCACACCACCCTCCACTGAGTGGTATCAATATTATCATCCTGTGTTGGGGTGTTCTTTTTTTCTTGAGGTCTTCTGTTTGAGGTCTTTTCATTTTTTGGAGAGAGGACAGCTTGTCTTTGTTTGGTTGGGTTTTTTTAGAATGTGGTACAAATAACATCTAGAAGTCATCTATATCAGTCAATATATCATAACATACCACAACACAGCGCACCCCCTTTTTTGCCCCCTTACTCTCCCCTAAATCACAGCTACTGTGTATTCATACACTGTTGAGAGTGCATGAACTACAGTAAGGACCAAGTTTATTACTTGTGCTTTTCCTGGGGCTTAACCTTTTAACCAGTATTCCATTACCAGAAGGAGAAATAATCTTCAGAAAACAATACTTCAAAGATTTTAAATGAAAAGAACCTGTTCAGTCCTAAAGTAAGGAGCCATTAAAGTGCCTGTGGTGGGTTGACACTGGCTGGATGCCAGGTGCCCACTAAAGCTGCTCTATCACTTCCTTCCTCAGCTAGACAGCAGAAAGAAAATAGAATGAAAGTCTCATGGATGGATAAGGTCATGCATTGTCTCTCTCACTGCTTCCTCCTCAGGGGGAAGACTCCTCACATTCCTCCTCCACTCCATTTTGGGGCGCCTCCCATGGGAGACAATCCTCCATGAACTGTTACAACATGAATTCTCCCCACAGGCTGCATTTCTTCAGGAACTCCAGCATAGGTCTCTGCCATGGAGTGCAGTCCTTCAGGATTAAGGGTCCAACATAAATCCCCAGCACGTCACAAGGCCTGCCAGCAGGCTGCTCCAGTGGAGGCTCCTTCCATAGGTGCAAAGGTTTGCCAAGAGCCTGCTCCAGCATGGTTTTCCATGAGTAACAGACTCAGGCATGCCCCTCGCCTCTCAGCAGATCTACCTTGGAGCTGATTAGCATTGGCTTTATCAGATACAGGGGAAGATTCTGGCAGCTTCTCACAGATACCACCCCTATAAGCCCTCTCCCTTGCCCCACTTGTTTAAAAAAAAGAAAAAGCAGCCCACCACTACTTTAAAAGAAAGTTTTAAAGTATTGATGATTAAATAATACTTTTGAATAGCAGAATGTTTCCACTGCATAGGTTAGAGATCTATAGTGTGCCATTTAAAATACAGTTACAAGAAATAATGGTATGGTTAGCAATAATTAGTGGAAAATAGGAGTCAGAAGAAGAAAGTTCATATTTTAAAAGCATCAGAAAAGAACACAAAATAATTTATCTTTCACTTCTATCTGACATTTACAGAAGTGTTCCTATGCCTTTGGAAAGTTGATTTTTCTTTTTAAAGACAAGATTTCTTACAGGAAAACTAATTGGTGTGACCCAGCTTTCTTTGCCTATTGTTACTAACAACTTCCAAAGTCATAGACATAACTGAATTGGTATTTAATTTCATCACTTAAGTGGCCTTAAAAAAAATCCTGTTTATAGTTAGCTTTTCAATTCACACCGTCTCAGGTTTTTTCCCCACACTTCAGCCTGTCTCCCACCAGGCAATTATTTGTTGGCCAAGTGGCTTTTACCAGACTGAGACATTCACCTACTCTGAAGTTTCCGTATGAATACCTACAGTTGGAAATTCTGCCCACCAAAACGATCACTTCCTCTTAAAAATACTAGCTTCTTGCAAGCTTCAAATGGATTTCTTTTCTTAGGCTTGACTGTGCCATAAACCAGTCTAACATTTCATACATAAGTGAATTTCAAGTGAGTCACAGGAGAAAGCAGAGTTAGGCAATCTGTTTCAGCAAGTACAACTGGTTTGCTAGTAATCAGAAGATCTTTAGAAGGGAACTGGCAAAGCATGTCACTCTTTTTCTTTTCACCTTAACAAACTCTCATTGAAAGATACATAATAAGAGCAGAATGAGGTAAGACAAGAAGATGAGATGTGGGAAAATGGGAGTAGAAGGGAAATCACACAGATGGAATCGGAAGGACAGGCAAAAGCAGAAATCAAGAGTAATAAGAGAAAATGCTCAAGGAAAAAGACATCAAAACATATAAAACACTAAAATACAGAGGATAATGAAAGAATTAAGCAACAAGAGGAAAAAATGGACTAGAGTAGGTTTCAGCAGGAAAGAAAGGTGAATGTTACAAGGGACAGCTTAATACAGCAGAAAAGAAAGCATGGTGACAATAGTACTTGAAGACTCAAGCAACAGAAGCAAGGCTCCTCATGCTCAACCCACTCATAAAGGCTCAGAACTTGCTGATCTGGGAGAGGGGAGCTGTTCCATAGGGCAACCCAGCTGGGGAAGGACTCTCCTCACATCACTCATTCACAGCTACGTTTATTATTTTAAGAATACTCCACAGTGTAGCCCAGCAGAAGTTGCAGAAACATCAACCTCAGCTCCTGTAACTTGCCCATCAGCCCATCTGCCCGTGCTGCTTCTCATTTACACTTACTCTGCTATTCCAAAAACATTTTTGCCTTAACAGAACAAGCTTGCAAACAGCTACTACACTGTGGCAGAAAGCACAACTTAAGAGCATCTTGCCTTTCTCCCCACACTGACTTCCCCTCTTTGCCATGCCCAACATTTCAGTGCAAATCTCCATCACCTGCCTCAGACTGCACAAGGCCAAGAATGTGTTCAGAATGTCCTGAGCCACTGGCCTTACTCCTTGGCCTTAGTCACCAGCATATTTTTTTTGTCAAGATTTTCTGCAGTTTGTAAAAGCGATATCTTCCCCTCTGCCAGAACTATTAGGGGGAGACCAGGTAAAATGAGGGAGGATGCAAACACCCCCTCTAAGATTCTCCAAAATTTGTATTACTGAGCTTAATAAAGCACTTGGATTCATCAGTCATACCCACACTTACCTATCTCCAGAATCACTGAGGTTCTATTTGGTCTTCTGCTCCACATCTTGGAAGTACTTTGCTGCACACAGGACATCTTCTGCTAAGCCACAAGGTGTGTAGCCCTGGTGTTTTTAGCTGACTTTACAGGAGGGAGCATAAAGGCTTATTTGGTTTGGTTTTTTTCCCCCATTGTCACAAATAGCTATTCTTACTATTCTTCAAGGAGCAGAATCTGGTGCATACATCTTCTAATTCTTCTTCTAAATTTCCCTCTTTTCTTCTCTGCTACTTGAGAGTCTCTTCCATTTTGCAATCATCTCCAGAGAATATTGATGATCTGTAACTTTGTCATCTGCCTGTTTTCCTAAGGAAGGCTACTGCTTTGCTCCATTTGTTTTCAGAATGTAGACCTCATTTAAAAGAATAAAACAAAACTCCAAGCTCTCCACAGTAGCTCAGACCTCTGGCTCCTCCAGCTAAGAGAGCAAACCCCAAAAGCTGCAGAGATTGCTTCTGCAGTTACCAGGATATTATGAGACAATGATTTTTCCTCTGATGTTGCACTAACTCTAAATATTGAACAATGATCTGGAACAGCCTTTTTTGTCCAAACTTAATTTTTTTTCCTCTTGCATATTTTAGTTACTTTCTAAATTCTATTTTTATCATGTTTTTTCCAGTAGGCTTTTTTCTTCCCTGAATGTATTACTGAATATCAAATTATTTATAAAATAAAAAGGAACAATGAAAGTATATTTATTAAAACCTTACTCTATTCATCATTCTTTTAGTTTTAGCAACCCTTTTTTCACCTGATATTTACATTGTCAAGTTCTTTTATGCTGTTATATAGCAGACAGGAGTGTAATAGCAGCAGAACTATAATAATAAATAGTTATGTGCTATTGCTTTTCTGCAGTTATTTAACACAATTATTACCAGAGTAATAACATTAATGTCTATCTCCAGATGCTTTGCTGAGAAAATTGAGACAATAATAAGCATGGCTTACAATTAAATGAAGTGAAAATTTATTGTTGGGAAAGAATTGCAATACTGAGAGGGAAGGGTGCAGCATTGCTCATCACAATCATTTTCTTTGCATTGGATGTAGGAAGGCTTTGGTTCAAACGCTACTGCAGCTAGCAATAAGAGAATTAGGAGAAGCTTGATGCATAGACAACACTAAGAAAGTGCATCCAGTGACATGGAAAGCTTCTTATGATAATGCTTATGATGTAGGCTTTGGCTTATTTTAGATTAGTCATGCACTTAACGCCCTCCACGAATACATCTTTGTTCATCTACATATACTTTAGGCTTGTAAGATAGAGACTGACTTCTATTTGTATTTTCCCAAAATAAAATTCCATTTTGCAAACAAGTCAAACCTTTGAAATTTTAAGTATCTTTCTTAACCATTAGGAAAAGAATGTTAAAAAAAAAAAAAGCTGAATCTTTTCTTCCCTGTCAATGTCACTTATGCAACTATGTTTAACTTTGCTTTTCCTGAAGTATTCAGAGAAAATGGATTTCTACCTTTTCCTCTCTTAGAGGTCTGAAATAAAATGAAAAATATTTTCTAAAAATTTCTTGGGTTCAGAGTTCATTCAGGATTCTTGATGAAAGAACTATAATTGCAAATGTCAGTATAATGCAGAAAATCAGTGCAAGCAGTTTTACGTTTTGTAAAGTAGTTGCCTTGTCTTACTGATCAAACGATTCTGAGTATTCATGGGAACCTTTTTTCTTTTTGTACATTACAGTGATATAAAGGAAAGACATTAAAAAAATACATGCTGAAAATATTCATGATGAACATGGAAATATGTTTGAACAAAAAAAAAAAAAAACGGAAAAGATAATTCTGTCTTTCAATAACAAGATGCTTACACATGTACCTGCTACCAGTTCTGCTTTTCTGTCATTTTATGACCACAGTTTTAGGATGCTGCATCAACACATTACTAGACAGAGGTTTAAATTGGTTATCACATAATCTACTTTTATTCTTTTGATCATGTCCAGGTCAGCTTACCAGACTACATTATGCATTTTCTAGGAAATTAATCTTATCTTACTTGCTAATATCCTGTTACCATCAGAAAATTCAATAAAGATTGCTCTCCCAGTCAGATTCAACGAAAAAAAAACCAAACAAACCAAACCAATAAATCCCTCTGCATGTTTTCTAAAGTAGTTTGTATAAACATTTCTTAATATCAATTCCAGTGAATGTTCCCTTACGTTACACAAGATGCAATATTGCCTTTTGTATACTCTGTCCATCGGCAGAGAAGAAGGTTTTACATTTTTAACACCTATGTTTTTTCAGATCTACAGTGTTTCCTATGATTTTTTCTAGTTCCTATATGCACTACTCCAAACAGACTTATTTCAAAATCTCAGTGGTTGTAAAAATTGCCTGAGTTTACCTCTCTCTGAAAGTTAAGCACTGCTGGAAAAACAGTTCAACAATGTTTCCATTCAAAGAATAAAGGATAATGATGACTATTTTTTAATGCTTGAGATAAGATTAGTGAGTGCAGCTATAGGAACACAAGTTCCTACATCTATCATGAAAATCTCCTGTTACAGTGAATGTCGATGAAATGAATAGAAGTTTACAGGCTGAACAAACACTACCACTAAGCTCTTAATATGCATGCAGAATTGTGACGCTCTCAATGTTTTCTGAGATTCAAGAGAATTTTTTATAATGGCTCAGTTGTCCAATGTAGCCATTAATATCCACTATGCAATCATATTCTGACTGGACATGACATAATATTAGTTTAGGGCTTTGCCTACAGAAAAAAGTGAAGAATCAGTTCTAACAACAATTTGTTGTTATTGTATGGAAATACTCTCTATTTGCATTCTTATCAACTTCCCTTCCATAGAATAGTAATAATACTTACATAAAAGTAATAATTTTGCCTTAAAAAACAGTATATAATACAGTATATAATTTCTGTATTGGAGAGAGACTGAAGAGGGAGAAAATGGAAAAAAAATACTTGGGTAAGCAAGTGAGCAATTCGTGAAGTGACTATTGTAATGAGAAAATTTCAAGACATGCACAGTTTTAGTAAATAAATTATGTCAAAGATGTTAGTTCTAACACCTGAACTTTAGAAAAGTACTTTGCAATTTTTGTCCATTTAACATGATATGAAATTATACTGTATGCTTTAGAGGTGCTTTGGAGGTAATTAGTGAAGTAAGTAATGCAAAGATAATTTTCCTAAATGCTGTATGTACATTTATCCAAAGCGTAAACAATTCTTTCTAAATTCTGCAAATTAAACTGCCTTTGACAAAGGCTTTTCTGCAAATGTCTTTTTTCACACTCAAGAATTTTTATCATAAACTAAGAATTTCTTTCGCTCTCTCAATTTTTTTTCCTCATATTTTTCCTTTGTTAATTTCTACAAAAATATTAGCAAATATTGGGAGAAAAGCATTAATTATTATTGCCACTGTCTTTTACTAGGGAAAATATTTATTAAGTTTTAGAAGTATTATTTTATAAAAGGAAATATGTAAAAAACATAGTCTCTATCTTTTGGTTTATGTTCTCTGGAGTAATTCTGGCTGAGTGTTTCCCTGTATGAATTCCTCCTCTAAACCACATGGCACTATTTTACTTCACACTCATAACCTTATGAATTCAGCAGCTTTATTCAAGGCACTCTTATTTGGCATACTTAGAAAATATGAAAAGCTAGATCAAATGCATTCCACTCCTTTCTTTTTAAATGCCTTAATTATTAACTTGAAAGCAACTTTTATGTTCAAAGACTGAAAGTTTTTAGGAAGCCTTTCTAGCGAACATCAGATTCTTAAAAACAGAGGTCATGTCTGGAGAGTAATTCAATTTAGGTATCTAATCCTGCACTCAGTCACAAGACATCAACCAACTGCTTCCACATCAGTAGCTTAGGAGGTACCTGCCCCATCAGTTGTGTCAAAGAACAGAAAGGATGCTGCTAAGTTAAAAATAAAATGTTTGCCTGCACATCATGCACACTGAAACACCGATGCTCAGAAGCACGTATTTTATCAAGATGTAGCAGCAGTGGATTAATTCAGCAAAAGGCAGGTTACACCTCCTTACTGTACCCTCTCTGAAACACACTGATTAGTGGTTTCACTGTCCTCTTTGAGTGTTGTGCTAAAACAAACTGTGTGCGCTCCTTGTCAGGTGCACCCCAAAAGGTGTCCTTACCAGATTTCACACATATTAATGGTTATTTAATCTCATGGCTTGACTGTGGCTACACATTTTCAGGAGATTTAGCCTGTGAATCCTCAGGGATTACAGAATCTGATATATGAATGCTGTGCAAGTTGGTCACTAGCACAGGCTTAGAACCTTACCAAAAAGCATTGTGTTAGTGCAAACTGAATTTTCTCTTTAGGCATATATATAATTATTACACAGTTTCCAGGCAAACCTTTAAAATATCCAAATTTTTCAAATTAATCATAGTAAGCAGAGTCCAGGTTTGTTTTTTTCCTTTTGAATGTGAAAGATCTACTTAAGATAGGTATCAAGAAGGCAGATGTATGATCAGGCCTTTTGAGCAGCATCATCTAACAGGAGATGATTAAAAGACCTCTTCCAACAAAACAACCTTCCAACTCAGGCCATTCTATGATTCTGTGATTTAAAAAACTGGTAATTCTCCTAAACTTCCTGAGTATGAGAATGGAGAATAAATAAATTCTATATTTAACCAGTGCTTTTCTTAAAAAAGACTACCAGGCTTAAAAAATTACTATTCCTCACTGTCCAAATTGACTGGTGGGGAGGCCATTTAAAAAAAAAAAAAACTCCAGAAACATCTAAATCAGGGTTAGTCAATCTGTTTGGTAAGAAGTCTACCTCATAAGTCTGCTTTGACTATAAAAACTTCCTCCTAAGTAATATAGTTTAGAATCATTAATATTCAGTGTCTTTACAAAAGCAAACCAACATTAGTCTTGTATGCTGCTTTACTCCTTCTCAGTGCATGACAAAGCAATGTAAAAACCAAAAAGTCTTCTAACATAAAAAAGAAAATGGAAAATTAATTTTTGATTTAGTACAATTAAGCAAATTTTTTTTTCCTGTCCAGAAGTACTTATTCACACCCATGAAAGCTCCATTAATAGCTACATTTCTTTCCAAAAGAATAATACATTCTAGCCATTTCCTAGAGCCTCTTTAGAGCATCCTGTGCTGATAGTAGGATTCAAAGCTTTGCTCAGCACTCAGAGACCTGCTGTGTCTACACTGCTCAGTGCATTTGCCCCAGTTGAGTGAAAAACTTTAACTTTATAACTAAAGATTAGCAAAGCAGCCTGGTACACCCACACAAGGACCGAGCTGTGGTGGTCGTGGTGGCCCTGCATGCACTCTGTGGTGCACTATGGACCACTCAGACAAAATAATCATTCTTTTGTGTTCACCTTTTCAGCTCAGGATGCCTACAGACAGTACTGCAAAGGCAGTACTGCAATCTACTTCAGCCTTATTTCTGTAACAAAAACCATAGGACTGAATAGAGACAGGCCTCCTTGCAACAGAAGTCAACCAAACTATCTTGGAATAGATAAGCAAGCCATGCTGAATCCTCTCCCATGTGTACTTGTATAGGTATCTAAGCTTCTTTGACTTGATAAAGTACTCTTTCTAAGCTCACCCACTTCAATGTGAGAAGAATGTTTTCTCAGCAGGGAAATGTTTTCTGTAACCAGGACTGAGGCCTCTTATGGGCTACAAGACATTATTACCTGTACAAACACAGACACTTGTGAACACACAGTCCTGCTCTTTATCATGGATGGTTTTGTTTGTTTGAGGTCTTTCCCCATTGTTTGAAAGGGTTTTGTATGTGAGTTTGGTTTGTTTAGGGTTTTTTTTTAAATCTTCTGAAAGTGCTCATCTTTTTATCTCAAACACTAAGGGAGGAAGCAGCTAAGGGAAGCAAGTCTCCTATATAACATCCACCAATGCAGCAAAAATATTCCTGTTTGTGTCTCAGCCTTTTCCATTCAGTTGGGTGGTAGATTTTTCTGTCAAGCCTAGCTCACTTTGGATTGGGATAGAGCAGTTCAGTTCAAACAGATCAATCAGTCTCAAGGATGATGTATAAAATCTAGTGGCAAAATAAAAACAGAGAACCAAAAGACCACAATTACCGTACAAAAAGAAATTAATGAAGAAACTGGTATCTAAATAACTTGTTTAATAAATAAATAAACACTTCTACTATTACATTTTCTAAACCAAGGATGTGGATATTCTCTGGATTCTGAGTATGACCTTTGCTCTGTGCCAATGAGCCCTTTCGGAAAAAAATGAAGAAATCATAGTTTTCCTGATATGTCAGCAAACTCTCAGATTTGAAATTCCTGATAGAAAGGGCTCAGAATGCTAAAATATTTTCATTACCTTTCTTCTTTAAGAATAAATGTTGGGGATTTACAGACTTTTACATCCACAAATCTACCAATACATTTATTTCTTATCCTCTGACTACTTGAAGAAGTTGAGGCATTTCTTTCCCTTGTCAAAACCAATATAAATAGTGGTGCATGAGTTAATGCATGCATTTAGAAACAATAAACATAACACACACACCCACACCTTTGAATGTTTCTATTTTATTAACTTTCCAAGTGCATAAGGTCACACAGAAATATGAAGCCACCTTTACATCTCAAAATTATGTCTGTGACCTTTGTTCTTATTTGATATACTACATGAGAGCAAATAGGAAATGTATGCAAAAACAGAAAGAACTTTATAACAAAAGAGAATCATAAGAAGCATTAAAATAAATAGTGAGGGTAGTAAGGAAAAGAACAAATCTAAGAAAAGAGAAGAAGAAACAGAAATAAAAATATAGATACATAAGTTAGGAAATGAAGTAAAAGTCATTAGTCATAGAATCAACTGGAAGATTTTGAGAATGGACAAAACAACACAAAATATGACAATAAATTACAAATCTATGAAACAGAAATGGTGAGTGGCAGGAATTATCCTAAAAGAGATTGAAATCAAATTTGAAATCAGAATATATTCATATTTCTGAAGTAAGTGTAGAAGAAGCAAAATTAGGGCAACTTTAATGCAGCTGATCTTGAAAATAATTGGAAGAAATCTTTTGGTGTTTTCACCCCTAGCATTCAGTTATCCACCTTTGATAGTTTCCCACAAATTGAACAGATGACACAGTATATCAAAAGCCAGCAAAGTACTATATGACCAGAAATCAGATCTTTTAGCTAGTTCAGGATATGCTGAAGCAATTATGATAATGGCTCATCATTAAAATTCAACCTTTTTTTTTGAAGTGGTCATAGCTACAAACAGCTTATGATTATTTGAAAGTAGCCAGCCTTCAAAAGAAGGGGCAAAAGTATTATTGTTTAAGAAGTCAATTGAATGTTCATTGTGCCTTTTATCATCACCCTTTCCTTACCTCAGAAGGGTTATTTCCTCATTTGTCACCTCATTATTATTCCATAGTGCAAGGTTCATTGATTACAATCAGAAGACAAACTTACAATGAAGTAAATTATTAGTTTTATTCATAGAGGTGTCTAGACTTGCAGTAAAAGTTGCAAATAATATCCCAGGCATCTGAGATACAGGATGGCAGAAAATTGCTTCATATTGCTTAATTTGGAAGCATTAACATAAAGGAAGACAATCAATAGGTTCTAGTAATTACAGCAAAACCACACAATTCCCACAAGCAAACATGTGCTTTGTGTGGTGTACAAGTAGCTATCCTGAAAAATGCATGCTTACAATCTCTGTAAAGCAATTCATCAGAAAACACAACTATCTTGTTATGCTGCTTTTGAGGGTATTTCAAAACTTCATCCTGTAGTACCAGCAGTATCAGTTAAAATAAGGTCTAAGGGTAAATAATAAAGTAAATTAAAAAAAAAAAAAACAGCTGAGACAGTTTCCTCTCCAGGCACCTGAATACACTGAATGAATTTCACAGGAACAAAACTCCTAAACTCTGTACTATCTGTAAAGAGCAGAAATTGCAAAAAAACCCCCCACATTCTACAGGGAATGCTTGGACTTTGCAATGGGTGGGATTCCCGCTGCACTCAGTGATGATGGATGCTTGTGGAGACATCTCCCAAGGAAAGGGAAGATGGCTTCTCGTGCCATTAAAAACCACAGAAACATCTAGATAATACCTCTCGGGAAACAAGCTTACAGTGTCAGAGATGAGTAACAAATTATCCATACTTTTTCTCTCAATGCAAAATTTTTGCATCTCCCATATTCTTCTCACAGGTACCAAGAACATTTACCAGTTTTATATACTATGAATTATTACTTTATTATAAAAATACTGCTGGAACAGTCTAGTGGTAAAAAGACTCACCGAAGTACCCCTAATTTTGATGATCTGCAGTTCATCAGAAGTTACAACGTAGCTAAAAATAGAGTACTATGTTTTATCCTTTATCTGTGAGCTGAATGCTGAAGCACTTCTCAAATGCACAAGCCTGTCTCGCTTGAGGGCACATTAGGAGAAGAGACACAGGAAGAGAATTAGGATTTTGACTTACAAGTGCATACCACAGAAATATTTCTTCCAGGCCCAGATAAAAGCTTCTAAATACTTATCCACAAATAAGTATTTTCATGAAGCAGGACTCATGTATCTAAGCTGAAGGCTCTCTCACAGTTTATAACATACCTGGTTTTAGGTTTCATCTATAATTTGGTCAGTCATTTGCCTTACTGGCAGAGCTCCTGTGTGGTCTATACACTGTCAGCTACCACAGCGTAAACTGATTTAAAGATGCTAAGTAGCTCTTTAAATGCAGAAAAGTTAAAATACAATCAAATATGGAATACATCTGATTTAGGAAAGCAAATATGAGGTTGAAAGTGGCAGCACCTTTCCAATATTACAATTAAGAACAGTTTTGCTTTGGTCACTTTCTTGCTATGGTTTTCTACAGTTTACAATTATTTGATCTGATAAAAATTTGATTCAGGATTCCTCTGTCCACACTATCCTAAGCACTGTCTTGAACTCAATAAACACATGAATGTGGGTGACCCAAATCCCTTCAAGTTCTCAGCTTTGCAAGGATAAAATCAAATAAAAATAAAGTGCTCATTATTATATATAAAAAAATAAAGAAAAAGCCTTAAAAATGTAAGCTTTCGAGTATACTTTGCCCTTACTGATTATAAAGAAAGGAAACTTCACATTTGAATCCCTGTCTGCTGCTATTTACACTAAAACATTAACACTGCAAAGAAGATTTGGGTTTTGGTTTATTTGGTTTTGTTTTGTTGGGGTTTTTTTTAACTTCTTTTTTTTTAATGTGAAGCAAGCACTACTGGAAGAGGGAACATAATTATAACAAAAATTATTAAACTAGTGGGGACTCTGAATTTGGTTCCTACACGAGGAATGGTCTTTAAGAGTACAGACTCTACTTCTTGTTAACTTGTTAACAGACTTTATGATTATTAAAGTCCAACTAAATGGGACAGCATATTCTGGTACAAACATGATAAAAAGAGAAGATGGGAACCTGCAAGGCAGACAGCAGTTGTTACTTGATAAATGGGTGAGAACATACAAACTACCTTCCAGTGTTTTCAGAGTTCTTACCTTCTTCTAGTTCAGTGCACTCTACTGAAGATTGCAGAGAGGTTGGACATGGACCAATATATGCCCAATCCTCTGTTTGTGTGTCTTTTCATAGGATTTTAATGGACAGATCATAGGAATTTAACCGATTCAAATTGTAGCATCTCTTTTCCTCTTCTTGCTGTCTTTCCTCACTCTCCAGTTAATTTATTTCTCTAGAACTATAATAACTTCAACAAACACCAATAATACTTTGCTTTTAGACAACTGCTGTTCTTAATGAGGTGAAATTCCATTTGAAATCAATGGAAGTTTTGTCTGAGCAAGAACTGTAAGATTCTCTCCCTGATTATAAAGAACAATTTTCCAGCTCATCTAGATGTTATTTTGAAAAATTAAAAATAGATTATACAAAGCTACTCACAATATTTAACAGGCTGCTATTGTCACTAAGAATATATTTGTAATCTTAGAGCTGGTGGCAGCAGGAACATTTGATTTCTCAATTTTTGTGATTAACATCAGTAGGGAATATTTTGCTTTTTTCCTGGCTATGTCTATTTTGCAGACTCTTCACAAGTTAACAAGACCGTTACTGAAGAGTGATCTCTACAGGTTTAGTCTTCAAAGCACAGTAAAACTTAATTTAATCACAGCTTCAAAATATCATACAATAAAACTAATTTAATTACACTTAGCAATGGCCACTGGTCTCATTAAAATGCTAATGAGGCTTATAATTATTAAATTCCTTAATGATTGTTAATAGAAATAAATGACAAAATAAAGCTTAAGCAGGAAGTCAGAATGCCCTCAGGTAATTTTTCTTAGTGACAATTTCGAAGGATATAGTTTCTTTGCAGCATTCAGAAAAAAGCAGATTAAAGTTTGAGGTAAGAGGATAGAAAAGAAAATAATGCAGTTATAGAATACACATGTGGCCAATCCACTGTCTCCACTTAAAATATTTAAATATAGCTGATATAAAACTTCCTTGTCAGAAGTATTTTTGAGTATTTGTTTTCATGTCATGTGCCAAATATAGAAAAATTATATGTATATCTAAAACTCACAAAGACATCCTATTCAGAACAAATATTTTTCTCACCTTATTTGTAAAGCACTGTCATAATATTGGCATCTATATGAAGAGAATCATAATGAGGACTAAAAATGGGACCTGTAAATACTCAGAGTCAGGGCTAAAAATTACTCTGCATTCTGTTTCAGAAATGGGAAATATTTTACTTAAATCAAAAGCACCATTTGCACATATAATTTGCAGCATATTCAAAAAGATGCCATTCGTGTCATCTAAAACAAAAACACATTCCAAAACCTCAAAAGGCAGTTGTTGTCATTTGGCCAAATGTAAAGCAGCCTCCCCTACCGCCAGAGTCTGACAGCTATTCCTGGTTCCAGGGGCGCCAGGCAGACAGCACTGTGAGCAGCTCCAGCCCATAAGCAGGCAGCAGCACGGAGCAGTTCACTGTGTGCTCACTGTGTGAGTGCTGAGGAATTCCCTGAGCTCTTATTACAGGAGTTTCAGAGCCAGCAGGCAGCCAGGGAACTCCTCCCAGAGGCTTATGAATAGTGACAAGGAAGAAAAACAAAGGACCAAGCAAATTAAAACCAAACAATGATGACTCCTTTTAGAGTCTTCTAAGCTGACTACACTGATAAAAATGCCCATTGAATGGCTTTTCTAATCTTACAGTGCATTTGGGCCCTCAGGACATAATGCTAGGCTATAGCATATTCCACACATGCATATTATTCACGACCAAAAAGAAAGTGGAAGGCACAGCTTTACCAGACAGAAGCCACCATTGGCTCTGGAATGGCCAACGCTTTATTTTTCCAGCGATCAGACATCATTAAAAACCAAAACACAAACCCTTTCATAGCTTTAGAAAATAAGCCTCCCTCCTGCTCCTACCCATCTTTTATAAGATGCATACATATATTATTATTTCTTCATTCCCATAAAGCACTGTTTCTTGCTGAAGTACTCTCAGTCATCATTCTAATCAAGAGAACATTGTCACACATCAACACCTTGACAAAGAGGAGGAAAAGGTTAAAAAAATCAAAGTCTCTGTGCCAATAGAAAATTGACTAAAACTCATACACATTAATTTAGCAGTCCAAATCAGCATCTATTAAAAAGAAAAATATCACTATGGGAGACCAAGGGAGTTAGAATTCACAATTTTTAACTGTTCTACCCTTATCTCCAAAGTGGTTTTTTTTGTGCACCCACCCTAAAACTTCCTATGTCAAAGCTCACACGACATCAAAATGTAGCACTGAATGTCATTTTCATCTCAGAGGTGTGTATAGTCACTTTATACACATATTGTAATATTTTTCTTGTATTACATTTTTGAAGTACTGAAAAATAAATGGGCTTGGGTATGTGCCTAGTCAGGAACTACCAGAATCCATTTTGATTATGCTAGACTAAAAGCAGAGTTTAAGTTATTCTACTGGAGAAAAGTATTAGTTAATGAAGACTTTTCCAGGATATCCTACTGGACTGTGAATATTTCACTCACTGACTTTATTCATTTATACAGACAGCAACTGGAATTGCTGTGCTCTCCTTCAGCAATTCATATGCAGAGAAAACTCACAGACATAGATTTATTCATTTGGCTAGAGGTTATCAGTAACTTTCAGATATTTGGACTTTAACTTCTCAAGGTAAATGCTAAGAAATCGTTTGGGGCACATCCCAAATAGTGTATTGCAGTAAAATTAGACATCCATGCTTTAGCTAGTCATATTTAGGTACCTGCCCAAATAAAAACCAAAGCTTTAACAAGTAATAATTTATGTCTTGTTTACAGCAGAATGAAGGAATTAGACAAGACGTAGGGTTTCCCTTTTGTTAAATTTCTGAAGTTAATGTGTTATTTCATATAGTTTCTGAAAGTGGAAAAAGAAGAAGAAGAAAATGTAATTTCCCAAATAGTTGTTAGGAAAAAGAAAAGAAAAAAGAGAAAAACATAGAATTGTTGAGATAATATGGGAGGATTGAAACTGGATAATCAAAAAATCTATGGGAAGGAAGAAAAATCAGAGAGCAGACAGGACTGTGGTAAAAATTTCATATGTGATACAGGGAGGAATAGGAATGTTGATACCTAAGGTGTCCTCAGCTGAGGAGAATCTAAACTGATCACACAAGAAATTCAAGTGTTTATAGAAAGGAAAATTTTGTTCTTGTGAGGTAATATACCAGCTGCCACACAAAAGCAAACTGAAACTTTCCATAGCTTAAGAAAAGGGCAGTGAAGATGAAAACATGACATATTTTGAAAATCTCATTAGCTCAAATTAAAGATGAAAAATTTAGAAAGTGATGCTCATTTTAGGACTTAGGAATATGAATAGGTTATTCCACAAGTATTAAAAAAAAAAAAAAAAGCCTGAGGTGAAGACAGGGATGGCCCATCTCATAGCCAAGACAGCCAATATAAGGCTCTTCCTGCTCCATCATTCTGGCATGCTGATTTCTGAGGAAGCTTCTCTTGGACACACCATTTAATCCAGTGCTATGTCTTTCATCTATCACAACATACTTGCTTGGCATTTCCTAAAACACTATTTATGTGCAAAAACACTTCAGTTATTGTAAAGCGTGTCTTGTGGCCAATTTATCTTCCTTCAGATGCCTTGTATAACTGTGCTGTCTTTTGTAGTTCAGTAGCATAGGAGTGGCAGCACAGGATCCATGTGGTGAGAGGAAAAGCACACACAATGATTTGATTCTAAAAATAGACTCAGCAAAGCTGAGCAGTAATAGATTGCCAAGTAATTACATTCTAAGTAAATATATGCAGCTAAATCATACTAATTTATGTGCAGAAAGCTTCTATAGTAATTATGACTCCTCTAAAAACCTATTTAAATCATTTGTTTCAAATCTTAGATGAGGCACATGCCTTTGCATTGTCTAAGTGCAGTCCTTTGCAAAGGATTCAATTCTATTCTAAGAGTTTACATCTTAAGAAATGAACAAAAAATAAGGCGTTGCACATTCTGTCAAGAGTAAATAAAATTAAGTTCTGTTGGGGCACTTTCAGGGGAAATTATATAAGAGATATTATATAATGATATTTTGACATGAAGAGACTAAACACATTATGTATTCATCAGAGACCAGACATACAGAAGAGTACAATATTATTGAAAGCTATTGATTCCAAGATTTACAGCATCACTATGAATTTTTAAATATGAAGATTTTGCTGCTACATGTGACTTAAATCATTAAAATAAGATTAGTTTTAGAAAATGAAGAAGTCTTTAAAAAATCTGCAAATGCTGAAACTGAAAGATACAGAATGTAGTCTTGCTTGTAATAAAGCAAATGGTACATATTGTGATTCCTACTGAAAAAAAAAGTAAATAGTTAAGAAAAAGTAAGAAAAATGGGAAAAGGGAGAAATTACAAAAATTTTAGGGTTTTTTTGCCCTCTGCCCAACATATAATGACCAGTCTTTTTCTAGAAAACTGGAAGTTATGAAAGAACATTCAATTTACATTTTGCAGTAGGAAATATTTTGTAGCAAAGATAAGGAAGTATTAAACTGAAGACTAAATTCAGAACTTTCAAAACACACAAGCCTGCATGGTTTTGAGTGCTTTCTACCCACTTTAGTTTTGAAGTCATAGATCAAAACCCTACTTTTGAAAGCACTAGACCAACAGAGAGCAAAAAATTCTGTCTTCAAAGCATATGACAAGGCAAGTAAAAGTGCAAAGGAAGAATGGAAATCTGAGGAAAAAGTAAAAAAAACCCCAAGCTATTAATATACATTATGTTACATCAGCAGCCTAATTATTGTCAAGTAAATACAGTGGATATTTATAGAAAAGTGCCCCCATGCAAAAAAAAGCATGGAATTGATAGTTTGAAAATGTAACAAGAAGGCTGAAAATGTAACTGAAGCTGGCATCATAACGTGGTTATTATTTTTGTACTCATACAAAAAAAAAAAACCCAAAAAAAAAAAAAAAAACCAAAAAAAGAGAAAACAACCAAAAAAAAATCCCAAAAAAAAAGTGTCTGCCTGACATCCCTGGGTTCTCACTGGCCTAGTTTGCACAGCATCCCACAGCTCCGGTCTGGCAGCAGCATGCCTGCAATGCTCTGTTTGAGCCCATGAGCCCTCTTTCCTTCCTGTGTACATCAACACCTTCTCTTTCCATCCCAGTTGTCACTACCTGAAAGCTGTGCCCACCCCCTCACAGGCCTCGTCATTGCTTCCAGCACCATTTCCAGTTCAGTTGAAACTTGTACCAAATATCCACAAGATCTGCTTGCTGCAATTGTAAACTTGTCTCCCAGCTTCCCTGTAACTCTCACTTACTCGAGGCTTTGTCAGAATGTTCTTGACATGCTGACTGGGAATGACTTTTAGTCAGTGTCTGACTGAGAACCAGGGAGGAAGGTGTCAGACACTGATAGCACTCCTCTAACTGCAGCTGAGAAAGGAAATATATTTGTATCATGGGGTTGCTGTTGAACAAGAGGAGGGAAAAGAAAAAAGACAGAAGGCATCTTCTCAGACAACCCTGAGACCAAATTGTACCACAGGTGTAAAAAGACTTTTATATTTTCACGTCCTCTTCTTGAAAACTGGTTCAGACTTTCACAACTGTTAAAACCGACATTTATACTCAAGACAGTGGGATAAAAAATGCTTGGTCATTTGGTTATTTGTCCTACAAATATTTTGTCTGCTGTTACTTTTTCATAACTAAAAATGGCATGATGTCCTGACTATGTTTAACATCCACATTTTTAATTTCTTTATTTATTTGTCAATGTTGAAAACCTGTTTCATTGTAGAAATTTTTCCTTTATGTCCCTATATAGATGAGGGTACACTCTAACTACTAACTGTTTTCTCACATACATTAATCCAACTCTTCAAGTTATTCTTTTCTCCCTGTATAACATTTTACTTCTGCTCCTTATCAAGGAAGATCTTGAAATTTGTGCTATTATAAAATATTACAAGCTTGCTTCTACCTTTTTAATCATCCTCCATGAAAATATTAATCAACCATCAAGTCTGGGTAGTCTGCTGCTTAACTCCTCTTCATTGCAAGATAAAAGTCCAGAGTGTGCTCTCGCCCTTTCTTTAGCTCAAAATGTTAGCCATAGTAAATTGCTTTAACTTGCATGTTTACTAATATTCTATCAGCAGACACTTTCATTGTGTTCAGTGAGGCATAGCTACAAAAAAATGTTTTGTTGAAGACTGGATTGACAAGATTTAGCTGCTTTTCCTCATCTAGAAATCGTTTCAAATAAATTCTGTGTATACAGATGTGTGCATAATCTCATTTTATTGCAATTTACTGATGGGACTCCAGGTGTAAATTCATATATAGTTGAAAGCATTATTCTTTTACATTTTAAAACTGTATTTCACATGTCTCTCATTTCAGTGGTTTTATGGAAGAACAAAAAACAAAACAATGGGTAAATATCACAGAATTCAGGTATGAAAAACATGCAAGTGCAATTTCATGCATCTGTGTGTGTGTATATATACACTTTATGATTCATATTTTGAAATTCATGGATCTTTTAGGATATCCAAAGGGGAAACACTTATTTTGAGAGTTGCTACAATATGTATAAATGCCTGCCTATAGCACTAACATACAGAAAATCATTATAGGGGCGGAAAAGATGGGATTTGCTCATCTAGCTTAAAACAAGTATCCAAAAAAAATGATTCATAGGAAAATCAGGCTCTGAAATGTAGGCTTCTGTAAAGCAACATGCAGACCATATTGCAAAAATCCCATAATAAAGATGATCTAAATACGATCATGTCCAAATTCACTACCTCTTATGAATAATTTGGGGAGGTTGTTTATTGAGAGTGTCTTTTACTCAGCACAAGAGTATATGAAAAGCTTTAATTGGACTTCAAGTTTGAAGCTATTTCCTAACACTTGTGAACATACTAATTTTTACCAGAGCATCTTGAAGATGCCACAGTCAAACACAGCAATGATATTTGAAAAAGAATCATAGAATCACCATGGTTGGAAGAAATCTCTAAGATCATTGAGTCCAACTGTTAACATAGCACTACCAATTCCAACACTACATAATGTCCCTAAGCAAAGTGTCTACATGTTTTTTGAACATTTTCAAGGGTGGTGGAACTTACCCTGGGAAGACTACTTCAATGCTTGTCAACTCTTTCAGTGAACAAGTGCATAATTTCTATAATACCCAGCCTAAATTTTCCCTGGTGCAACTTGAGGCCATTTCCTCTTGTTCTATCACTTGTTACCTGGAAGAAGAGGCCAGCTCTCACCTGGCTATAGCCTTCTTTCAGGTAGTTGTAGAGGGTTCGAGGGTGTCCACTGCCCTTCTCTGGACACCCTCCAGCCTCTCCATGTCCTTCTTGCAGTGAGGGGACTGGAACTGGACACAGCCCTCGAGGTGTGGCCCCACCAGTGCCGAGCACAGAGGGACAATCCCTGTCCTGGTCCCACTGGCCACAACCTTGCTGATCCAGGCCAGGATGCCATTGCCTTCTTGGCCACCTGGGCACAGCTGGCTCTTGTTCAGCCACATTCAACCAGCACCCCCAGGCTCTATTCTACTGGGCAGCTTTCCAGCCACTCTGCCCCAACCCTGTACTGTTGATGGGCTTGTTGATACCGTGGAGCTGTTTGGTATCTTGAAGTAAAGTAATTTAGACTTTAGATTTCCTAATGTTGCTTCTGTTTAAATACTTCACTCAGTAAGTAAGCAGACATCAGCTTGCATTCAGATAAATTAAAATGTGTTATGTAATAGTTGGAGAAAATACAATAGCAATAACCCACATACTATTTCATGTATTATTTCATGCTTCTATAGATACTGAAGAACAGTATTTTTTATTTTCAAACTCTTTTATCTTCTGTCTTTTCTAAATTTAATCTTGGCTTTCCAGCACAGCATAAATAAAAAACACTACTATGTTCCTCATTCATCAAAGTATTGAACATGGATTTATGTCAGCAGTTTCATTCAAGTCTATAGGTTTATGACAATGTTTAAAAAGAAATATATATACACACGTGTGTTTCTGTATAAGTCAGCATCTTCTGCCAATTAACTTATGAAAACTTTGCTAAGCATTGCTCCTATTACAAACAAAGAAAAATTGTTCAGGTTTGCTTTTTTCTTTTAGGGAAAGGAGGCATGTGAGGAAATCTCAACTTTGCTCTAGTATGTGTAACTCCATGAATATGATCATTTTCTTGGTATCTCTGCAACAGTTCCAGAATCAATTGAGCAGAATAAAAAAGTAATTTATCCACAGACACTGAAAAAGGGCCTACAACCTCATTCTTCCAAAAGGAAACTTTATTTTTCACATTTTAACTCCTGGTTGTACTTGTTTGTGGAGGGGGTTGTCTATTTATATACTTAGATATTTTAAATTAGACACAATATATAAAATGTCACAGATTGAAAACCTAAAAATGTGCTATTTCTTTGCACATTTAATGTGAAGCAAGACATGAACAGCATAAGATTAATTCAGTATGAAGGATTGTTCAGTACTGCCCTTCACTGCCAGGGATAGAAGCCATCAATTCTAGCCCATCCTGCCAAAGAACTAAATTTTCTAATAGTTGGTCAGAAAATTAAGCAAAAGGAGACAATGATCACAGTTTTGGCTCCTAAAGGCAAGAAACAAGCAAAAGCAAAGCTCTTACTTACGAGCAGGACTTAGTGAATAAACAGGGCAGAATAAGGATGAAAGCTAAACCACTAGAATATTCTTTTGAGTGATCCTTGAAGAACTGGAACACAGTACTAAGAGTATGGAAACTTCCACCATCAATTCTTTTACCATATTTATAGACACTGATTTGACAGGAGGAATCTGTCAGTAGATCAATGAGAGCCAAGCCAGACTTTGAAGCCAGGTGATACAGGTATAGATGAATATCTGCCTTCTATCCTGAGTGGTGCACTAACATCAGTTTTTTTAAGAATCACAAATCAGAAGATCTCAGACCAAGTTTACGAGATGAAGACAAAACAGAGGAGTTGTTAAAGTGCAGCCAAGGATATGTTCAGACACAAAGTGAGAAATTACCAATGTTAATATAATGCTTGAGCTTTCCTCATGCCTGAAATAATCGTAGACATAATTATATGAGAAGAAATTTAAATAATCATTTCACTCCCACACTTTCTATTCTGTTTTGACTGAGAATTTCTTTATTGACACTTGAGTACTCTCTGATTGGACAACATCTAGCTGAACTTAATGTGAACCTTTAATATTTAATTGGAATATAAACAGCAATATTCTGAATTACTTTTTCATAGCTATGTATCATAATGCTGTTTAATTTATCTCTGCCCTACCTAAACCTGAGATTACTTTCACCACAATTTCAGTATGATATCTGATATGTCTTTTTCACATAAACATAATCAAATTATAAAACTTTTACCAAAAACCAGATATAATAATAGGTTTGTTCATAAACATATTATTTTTTATATAAAGTAGCAAAGACTACTTTGCTTTTATAAATTTAGAATATCTCTAAAAATAAACCCTTTTTTGATTTGCAAAGAAAATGAATCCATTATCTATGGAGTCTATACGTTCTGGAATATATTCTGAAAAGCACTGACAATGATCCAGATTTTTAGAGGATAAATTACCAATTGCTTCTCACCTATAAAAGAAGTGATCATTGACACCAGAGCTAATTCATGAAGATAGCATTTCACTGTGATGAATGAACAAATAAAATATATACTGGTCAAGATTATAAAAAGCAAAGTAATAAAAAAAAAGATATTTTTTTAAAAATACTCAGTAGTATTTTCTAAAAGATAAAGCAAAATCCCAGTAAGAAAAAACCCTATTAGTGGTTTTCCTTGACTTAGTATAAATCTAAGATGGGTTTCTTCTAAACACCATAAGATATAACAATAAAAGGTGGAGCTTGTGATTTTTCCCCATGGTGAACATTTCGTGTTCCTTTTTTATAAATTCTCAAGCAGCGCAAGAGAAAGCGTTTCTCTTTCTTACTCTCCTATGTAGTTAAAATTATTATTTACTTTTACAGAATTAAGTACCTGAAGTTCCTTATATGGTCCCTATCCTCTCCATATTTTTGTTAGCAAAATCCAAAGGGACTTATAAATATTTTTTTTGTTGTGCACTCAATTACACCTGAGCATTGGGTGGAGCTCACATAATGACTTCATTAAATTCATTGTCAGATATTATTCTGTTTCTTACTTTCAGCAGCATTTCCATTTGTATTCCCTCCAAACTACTGGTCATTCACAAGTTTAATGCCAACTCTCTTCCAAGAGGTTCCACTTTCTGATACAAAGTCCTTTTCATAGAGCCTAGCTGCATAGCCTCACCTGAGAAAATTACTTAGTTAAGCAGAAGAACTTGGTCAAAGACCACAGAAAACAGCCACAGATGGTAAGAAAGGCAGCCATAAGTCTCACATTGGGAGTTGCTGAGTGTATTGATGCTTATCCTACAGGTTTGTTAGTCCTGTCTAGATAATGGGTATATCCTGCTAGCATGGTTTCTGTGCAAAGCAAAAAAAAAAGGAACAATTAAATAAGAAAGTCCCAAGTATAACTTTTAAGCATGTTACTGGAAAGAACAGAAAAAGAAAAACCTGAAATAGGACTGAATACTGTAAAGAATCCATAGATTTCAGCCAAACTCTCCATGGAGCACATCAATGTCGTGGCATTGCATATTTGTTGGTGACTTGACTTCTAGCACACTATCTCAAAGGCTTCTGTTTAGACTCCCAGGTTGGGGCTGCCTTATTATGTTTTAGGAGAATAAGCGTATCATGGCGACCATTCTTTCTTAAGGTATTTAACTGAGGTGGTATTGCAAATAAATCCCAGGTATGGCAGCATCATGCACTCTTTTGGTTGAACAAGTATTTTTAAATTAAATTAAATTAAAATCCACACTCCAGTGTCATGAAATAATAAATAGTTTACAAGTTACTTCAGTTCTACTGCAGATACTCTAGAAGAGGCCAAGAGATTAGGGCTTTTTATCTGTGTGGGAAAGAAAAGTTTATTTATTATGAAATAATTATATTTCTTTTAGAAGGATACAGTGTTGTTCTAAGAGATAAAACACAGTACCTACCCAATGCTCCTATACTTCGGCCACTTGTAAATCAGATTAATTTCATGCAAACAGAGGGGCAAGTATGCTACTGTTCTTGCATAAAAAGACTTTACCTCCTCCAGCAATTTTTTACATTGTAACCGAAATCTGGTGATCAACAGAGATAATAAGAGATTCCTTGATTTACAATTCCATCCTCTGATTTTTGGTCTTTTCTCAGCTTGAAATGTTTTTTTGGCATTGACATGACTCTAAAATATCTTCTAACAAGTTCCCAGTTATAGTAACATCTGTCAGGATTTTGTTGGGCAGCCAAAATTGTCACAGCAGCACGTATTGCTTTAAGCACTAAAAACATCAGACAAGTCTTACTGGACTAGCAGAGAGTGGTGGCTTCATTGAAAAACACCCCACAAACACAGACTGTAGTGACAGCAAATAATGGTACCTTCCAAAAGGTTCCATCCTTGGTTCTTCCAATGTGGGAACTTGATCATGAGTCCATCATCACAGGTATGTCATGAGACTGTAAGATAGCTTTTATGAGAGCCTTCATATTCCAAAAAAGATTTAAAATATTTTAAAAACATAATAGTAATGCACTAAGCTAAAACAGGGTTGATATAGGAGAGGAACTAATTTTCCAAAGGTAACTTAGAATATTGCCACTATTTCCCTTGTTATGCAATAATGAATATTATAATACAATAAATCAAGTAGACAAGCATTGAATGACATGGATAAAGTACATATCTTTTTGGTGATCATCTCTCTAGTTATGTACTGGATAAAAATAATTTTAAAAATTAATAATTCAGTAAATATTTCAGTAAGGTATTTTAAATTTGAAAAAAATGATGATAATATGAAGTATACTTTTGAATTAACAGCAAAATATATTAGCTTACAGGGTACTGCTCAGTAGTTTAGTGTTCTGTGTTTGCACAAAACAGAGTGTTTTCTGTTGCTCAGAGAAAAGTTTCCCTGAGTAACAGAACAGCTTTCAAAGTCTCTTACTAATATAAGTTTTCTGCTACTTCATGCACCCCTTGTCTCCAGAAACACAGATTTCTACAGATTGCTTGTTTCAGTTGTCTGTTCAGCGAAGTTTATGCAGCAAAAAAAAACACGTGTCAAAAATGTGGTCTGCAAAAAGTGTATATTTAGTTTCAAATGTTATATTTAATACATGAAAACTTCAAAATGGACTCTTAGAGACAATTTTGAAAATAAGCAACAAAACTGTCCTTGTAATATGGTAACAATACATTTCCAGTGAGCTGTGGTGATCAGTTTAGATCCCTGGATTGCAAACACAACCTAATACATTGAGAAATGTGATTACTTCTTTCTGTAAAGGAATTTAACATAATTACTATTTATGAAAAAAGGTACACCAACTGAATACTCAGCTGCGAGATCAGCTGATATAAGTTTTATCCTTGTTAGAACTGGCTGTCATGACTTTATCTCATTTAGAAGGTCACTCTAGAGCCAAGTAACTCTCAATGTCATACTGGACGCCAAGTGTGTTGTATGAGAACTAAGCATTAACCTTAAGGATTGAAAGGATCTTCAGTTTAGGTGAATTCAAAACTGCAGTCCAAAATGTGGATATAACATCAATTTAGGCTACTCCAAAGTTAGATGAGACACAGGATTTATGCGTTGCTTTTGGTCTTAACTGTCCAAATTTCACCTAATCTGTGAAGTTATTACTGCAGCCCTTCCCTAGAGTTTTCTGTTGAAATGTGCTTTGATGGAGAGTATTCTGCTCTTCATCCATAAAACATTTCATCTTCAAAACTACATCAGCATCTAGTCCTTGGGTTACAGTAAATCCCAAGCGTATCTACAAACATCTCTACATACATATCACAGTATGCAAATGATACACTTTTCATTGAAGAATAGCCATTTCTTTTTCAGCAATATCAGTTTATCTCTTTTTACATTCATGTATCAACTCAGAATTTAAAAAGTAAATGCTGAGGATTCCCCATGGCCACAGCTCTCCTTCCCTCTGTGGAAATCTGTTTCTAAAATAACTCACATTCAATTACACAGGTCACTTGTGATAGTGGCTTTTCTTGGTGTGCCTGAAGAAAAGTCTGCAGTATTTGAACCATGAAAAATTATGCACAGTGTTTCATTTTAAAGATGTGCCAGATTAACAGAAGGTAATTGGGGTAGACTGTGAATGGTACCAGCTGCTTATTTGCAAATGCTACAGACACCATTTATTTTTGCTTAGAATTTCTATTAAGTACTTTCTAACAACTATTATAGCTTATTTTTTCTATGTCATCCCCAAGCCAATACTTCTTATTAGTTGCTATGTCTTGCACCAATTAAACTCATTCCTTCTAACTATTACATTTACAACTGCAACTCTTCTCCTACCATTTTATGTAAGCAAAGGAGAAACAAGAAACATTGAGGGAATGTTTAAGATGACTCTCCTCTTTGTAATATTCTCCCAGATTCAACACCTGCACAATTCCAGTATTATTAAGTCTATCTAAGTTGAATATTAACAAAACTACTTGACAATATAAATCAGTAACAAGCCTTTACTGAGTAGTGTTTTGGAGGGAAGACTCCACAGGCAGCCCCTCCTCCTAACCAACACACATCATTAACTATATTTGCACAGCTACTTTGAAGTTACTATTTTGGTGTTAGTTTGGGAGTTAGAAACCAGCACATGACCAGAATGATAATGTAAGGCATTGTGCTTTCCTTATAGCTATGTCCACAAAAGATGAAAACTGGGTCATTTTGAGAACTTTCTCTGGAAATGATATATATAGTTCTGCACACAGTGAATTTTCTTAACTCAAATTAGACATATTAATAATAAAAGATTCTATTTGACTACATCTTGAAGATGCTGCAACCTTGACTACATTAGTAATACCTACCATGTCAACAAAAGCTGTTGAATAACAGCATCTTTTAGGTAAAAAGAAAAAGATCACTATCAAATAACATTCCCACTTCTTATTTCTATTGAAACTATTTGAAACCTATTAACTGAGCAGATTATCAAAACTCTAAATGATAAATCTTCCTTGATTATCTCAAAGATTTTTATTTAATATAAATGCAACTGAGAGGAATTAAGATGCCCTGTAATCTTATATCAAATATGCAATTTGCAATGGCATTCCTTTATTAAAAATGCCAATTATAATTGCACATAAAATTTAATTGAGGTCATTGCCCTCTTGACAAGTTATTTCTAAATTCTTTCGTCTAATAAGATTTGTTATTTTAACATTTTCCACATCAATGCTTCTTTCACATCTATATACTTATCTATTTGTAAGGGTAATAGAAATTACCCATCATTTGATTGTATCACTGTGCTATTAATAAGAAAGCTATCTATTTAACTGCTTATCGGGGAGATGAAATTATCCTTTATGTGTAAAATTGTAAATACGATCCTCTTAAAGTCATAATTCATTACACCATAATTTTATTTGTTAAAATATTAGCAAGGAAAAATAACACCAAGTTATGAATGAATTCTTAGGATTGTTTTATTTTGCAGGCTTGATTAAAATGCTCAGGAAATATATAATCTCAAAAAAAAATTTCTTACATTGGGCTTACTGGATTATTGCCATGTACTTCACCCAGTTAAATATGTCTTGCCAATTCCTTATGTAGGCAAATAAAAGGAGGTCATATTATTCACTCAAAGATCTCATCTACTTGCTCCTATTTTATTCAGAAATAGTGTATTGGTCAGGACAACTAAGATTATTACCTTGGCTGTTTCCTAAGCCTCATGGGATGTTTTGCTTCATGGAAATGCATGTGGTGGAGGGTACCTTGTCTGAAGGGCATAAAGGTTTCCTTTTTCACAATAAACTTGCCTTAGGTATGTTTGCCACTGACATGCAAGTAGTCAGATAATGAAGACAAAATTAATTTTGTTTTCAGTCCTTCACATATTGAATACATTTGGGAAGGTCATTTATGCTGAAGTTTAGTATAAACCCAGCTCTAGACTAAAAAAAATATAATAATTCTACCTTCAATCAACCTAATCTAAATATATTAATTCATATTACATTATTATGCATTTAAACCCCAGGGAAATTAAAAAGAGGGAGGTTTTTTTAAACTGCATTTTACTAACCATAGGCATATAAAAATAGGCAATCAGGAAAAATTTGGTCTCAGTAAATAAATTCTGTCTTGTACACTTCTAGTACTGTGAGCAAGTCACACCTTAGTGTACACTCACCTAGTGGAAACCAGTGCTTCAGCATGAAAAGGGTGTGAGATCACAGAGCAGTGTTTCATGTTTCATGTTGGGCATTTCCACTTTCAACACAGAACGAAGTGCTGCCACTGTCACAGTCTCCATGATAAAAGATGCTGAGTCTCCCCCATTGCCTCACAGAAAACTAGGGCAGTACACTTGCTTCTTCAACACAGGACAACCTAATTTTATCCTCACGATGGGGATAACTGAGTGAACAAAGTAATGGGGTCTTAAGTGGACCAAGTGGAGCATATAATTGAAATTAGCATCCCTTTTGAAATTTGCACTTACCTATAATTAAGATCTTAGCATGCAAATAGTGGCTTATGACCTAATATTCCCTATGTGTCCCTTTCCTGATTTCTATTAAAAAAGAAAACTATTTCATCTTCTAGAAAAGACGAAATAAATAAACCATTCTGTCCTGTCAGAATCCCTCAAAGCAGGATGGATGTACAGAAGTGCATTTTGCTAAAGCTTTCAACTCACCTGGCTTGGGCTGGATTAGCTCGCTCCCTAGCTAGCTATCACCCCAAAAAACAATGCCAATATAAGGTATCAAAAAATCAAAAACATTTTCATGAAGTAAAAATAAACACACTGATCTGTGATAAACAAAATAATTACACCGTGACCTATTTTATTTGCATAAATTTCCCTCTGGAAAAATCTAGTCTAAACTCACTAGGTTCAAGGTTCCTCCTCTGATCCAGTAATACCACTCTGCCTCTTTTGAGGATAGAAGTTCTAAGAAAAATAAAATCAAAGGAAATTTGATGAGTATGTTTATTGAAAACATGCTTTAGCGCCTTCAGGTTATAAAATGTTAGTCAAAATGGGTAGGAAGATGCAAAACTTACCTTTGAAGGCACAATATCTGCCAGATGTGAGAACCAAATGCGCTTAAGATGTTTTCTTGCATCAGGTGACTTGGTTTTGAATATCTTTCTGAATTTCTACAATTTTTGTTTTCTGCGATTTAAATATATCTAGCTTTGGTAACAATAATCACTCATTATTTTTAAAATGGGAACCAGTCCCCTTAATAATCTATTGACTTTCAGATGCATCACAGTGAAGAAGAAACACCTCATCGTTTGTCAAGTGTCAGAACTTGATCAAGCATATCCCAACTGATAATGACAGAAACTTGCATGATCTGTTAGGTATGGAACATAAAACTTATGTTCATTTCAACTACTCTGTGAAGCCTCATAAAATTTTGAGAGAGTTACCACTAAGCTAATAATATATTGCTGCATCAATTGAGCCAAAAAACATCCATAAAAGTGTTCCTTTTACATGCTCTAAAGCCTCCTGAAGGGAGAGGAGGGAGAGAGGAGAAGGAGAACTGGGTTTTTCAGATCAGCCTAAGGAATGAGGTCAGAAGGGCTTTGTCCAAACACTAGTATTTGCCTTCTAAGGAAACAACTTACTTACTGGGAATGTATGAGATTAGAATGCTTGAGTATCACAATAACTGATTTGAAAAAAAACCAGACACTCGAATATAAAGGAATTTTCCTTACTCCCTTACGTGATTTTCTAAACATGCCTCAATGCCTTATACAGTTTTACTGCCACAGGTTTATGAGGAACAACTGAGTGAGGAAGGTGACATTATATCTCTGCTGGATTGCCAAATACAGTGGTTACCACCTATATATAGAAGGTAGTACTTTAACAGAGAAAATAACAAAGCAATGAAATATATAGTCTCTCTACCAAAATAAATATTTTTTTCATCTAGTTGAAGGGAAAATTCCTTTTCACTTAAAAGTATTTTCATGCTATCAAATCTGTATTCTTTTACATAAATTAATTAACAGAAAATATATTCAAAACAGACAAAATTTTACAAATTCAGTTGCAAACATTAGTTTATAAAATCTAGATATTCACTGAATTTGGGAGGCTCATTCCACAATTCTCTCAGAGAGGCAAGTAAAAAGATCCAAGCTAAGTAACTTGCCTATCCAGCACTGGTGTTCAGATCACTGAATTCTGCTTCATTGCAAACTCTAAATGAACAGTGCTGAGGTAGTTTTTGGCACAATCATCGAACTTTATCCTAAAATCCTAAAAAAAGTGTTCAGAAGATAAGGGACTTATCTATACAAAATTTTATGTACTGTACACCACCAAACAGCATTCCTAAGACAAATTGTATGGAAAAACTCCTCCTGATCGTCTAGTCCTCATATTTTATAAAACACACATTAGTTGCAAACACAATGATCCACCCTGTACTCTTCAGCTGACTGTATTCCTTCTCCAATGAATCTGGGACATGATTTCTGATTATGATTTAGTGAGTGATTTAGTAAGTTCTGGCATCTTCAGCACAGAATTGAGGAAAACTGAATTATCACTGGTGTCATGGTTTTATGCCCAGCTGGAGATGAAACACCATGCAACCACTTGCTCCATTGCCCTTTATTCCTTCCCCCCCATCCTGGTGGAATGGGGATGGGAACCAAAGTAAAACCTACATTTTGAGATAAGAACAGTTTAATGATTGAAAATGAAATAATAATGGCTCATAATAATTATAATAATGATAATATAAAGGGAAAAATCCAAGTGATGCACAATACAGTATCTCACCACCCACTGACCAATATGAGACCCCCCTTCCAGAACCCAGATTGACCATCCTTCCAGGCAATACTCCTCAGTTAATATACTGGGCATGAGATTCTCAAGTGTGGAATATCCCTTTGGTCAGTTTGGGTCACCTATCCCAGCTATGCTCCCAGTCTCTTTCGTGTATCTCCTCACTGGTAAATAATGGGACAAGGAAAAAAAAATGTCCTTGACCTAGGATAAACACTACTTATCAAAAAACCAAAATATCAGTGTGTCATCAACACTATTCTCATTCTGAATCCAAAACACAGCATCAAACAGCTACTGAGAAGAAATTAACTCCATCCCAGCTGAAACCAGGACAGTTGGCCAGCTGCTGATGCTTCCCCATGTCCCTCAACATTGACCTGGGGCATCTCTCAGAGCTTTGCACTCAGTATTGCACAGCTGCCAGGACTGAAAATATCATTGGAACAGGTTCTTATGTGGCAAAACACAGCAGGCTGATGATGATCACTGTATCACAGCAATTCTGCATTAAACCAGCCTGATGGTCCCACAGCTGAGACACAGTGATGGCCAGTGACTACTCAGGTTCTGTAGCTTGAGGGCTCAGATTTAAGTCAGGATGTTACTGAGGGTAGGTCACATAAGCCTCAAAAATTACCAGGTGATTTTAGAACAATCATGAAAGTCAACCATGTGTTGATCATTGCCAGAGCCCAGTTTCAATTTGAAACCCTCTCATGAATATTGGCCAGCATGTCCAGGATCAGCTCCTTGTATCTCCATCATGCTAGAGGTCAGCTGCTGGTGGGGCCCTGATGGTGGCTGCTCCCTGCTGTCAAAGATGAGTTAGCAAAGGGGCACACAAGGGCAAGGCAGGGCTGTGTGCTCTTGAGGGGATTTTTTGTACTCAGCTAACAGAAGGGCAAACTTGAGGCTTTGGACTCAGCTTTCTGGTAAACTCTGCATTACACTACCATTGACGTTAACTAAACATCTACACACAAAAACAAACCCTTCTAAAAGAAGTACAGATACTTGTTCTCTTTCCAGCTGAGTTAGGTGAGAATCAGGATCGAAATTGCTTGTTCTACTCTTGACCTATAAATTTGTTTGCCTGCCTCAGCAATAGGACAGAAATGCTTTTAACCAGAACACTCCTTGGTATTCCCTTGCAATTTGGATTCAGTTTGCTCTGGGCTATGAAGCATTCAGAGTTCAAGTCCCTATGCCAGGTTATTCTGCTCCAGCTGCTAGGTTAGCATGAAAATGAAGTGAACAAAATGCCTGTTGCAGTTTCAGAGGATGTCTAAATGAAGACAGACAAGAGAGTGACAATTCCTGTTATCCCCATCCACTTCCAGTGGAAGATACCTTAGCACTATCTCAGTTAAGAGTAAATTAGAGAAGGAAAGCATTTGAGTGGACTTGATTCCTCTGATAACCTCAGGTTTTTAGGGTCTGCTCTCTAACAAGGTCTACCATTAACCAGGTGAGAAGTTTCAGAGCATTGCACACTGTGTGTACTGCTTATACACCCTATGCCAGGAACATCTGACGCTGCTCCTGATATCCCAGTGAAGGGGATGCCTCAGTTACAGGGGAAGTTTCTCAGCCATGACCACTGGAAGTACATGCAAGCCTGGAATAACTCTTGCACTGATACTTCCACTGGCTACAAAAAAATAGGTGATGTTAAGAAAATTATACTCATGACCTAGGTACTGAGATCTGTGTTGGCTTTTATTGTCATCTTTCAATTAGTCTCACCCTGAAGTATACATAATGCTCTTCCATACTTTTATCTAATCTTTTGACATACTGGTGCAGAGATGAGAGGGGGAAAATGCACATTTTTTATTGAACTCTGAGACAATATTTTCTCCAAGTTTGTTTTCTAGTTTGCAGATGCAATCTACTTTGGAGAAACCATGAAGGGAGAAACAATCTTTTCTCTTAATTTTTACCTTACAAAGGAGTTAAACCACGGAAGGTGTCTGTGTCTGACAGACACTTGCGTTAAAACAGGAATAATTCTTAAGGATAAAGAGGGACAGCTGAGCTTAAAAACCATCCACACAAAGCAAGAAACATATTACAGGAGCTTGTTTCTTTCCTGCTTCAAATGTTATGACAAGTCACTTTATCTCTCTTTGCTTGTCTCCACACATGTGGCTACTTCACAGACATTTTTAGAAGTAGAATTAATGTGGTCACTGAATTGGAGTAGCCTGTCATTGCTAAAGTTTGTTACATTGCTTCAGAGAGCAAAAAAAAAGCAGAATCAGCAGCAACTGCACCAGCAACAATATTGACAGCATATATAATAGATGCAAAAGCACACATGGAATTAAACAAAATCTGGAAGTAATTTTTAAGGAGTAAGTGCCAGTTTGAAGTACTTAGTATGTTTTCTGCTTTGATGGAAATGGGAATCTCAGCTGAGGGTATAACTAGAGGAGGCGAGAGCCATTTGACAAATAAAGGAATACAACCAGGCTTGCTGAACTTTGGAAGGGGCAGAGTTGCAGGGGGAGGCAAACAGCTGTCTGCCTTCTATGGGTGAGTTCCAGACCTTCAATAGCTAAGAGGAAACACGGGTACATGAGGAGTACTATCAAGGAGACGGATGCCTTCCACTCAGACAGCTCAGGATGTGGGTGGTATGGAAATCTGGAAGATCTGTATTTGAACATGAAACATTCATACAAGAACATCCTGCTTACGGTATAGATCGCTGCAACTCAACAATATAATTGAATGGATGACTCTTAAATAGTAATTTTTGTCCTCCTAATAACCCAAAATTTCACTTGTCTCCATAATTACATTGCAATCAATCCTTTATTTATAATTTCATTTTAGTCAAGTCTAATTTCATATTAAAATAAAACACCTGATCCAGGAAATTCATGTTCTATATATAAGAATGATTTTCCTATTTAAAAATATAATCACAAATAGATCTTTATACATATTAAGAAATGAGAAAAAATAATTGGATAAGACAATAACTGGAAGCTAAACTACATATTTAATAAGATTATTAAAAGGAATGTGCAGTAAGTCAAATATTTGTTCTACAGATCCATTCACCATATTACTCTGGAGGTAAATACTAGCTAACAGTAAGGAGGAAAGAAGTGTGATTGTTTCAAAATTAAGTATAGCTCTAGCTTTTGATTCCAAAAACTAGAAGAGGGAAGAAAAAATATTTCTTTCCCTTTTAAAAATATTGTACTTATACTATTAATAAAATATAAAAGGAGGTCTACTAGGAGCACAGGCCTCTTTTTATTCCTCATGGGAGAAGAGAAGAGAGAAAGAAGGTAGGCTGCCAGTACATAAAAGTGTGTATCAGATAAGAAAATCCTAGTCAATATATTTTTTCCTGCAGTCGAGCTATTTTTAATACATACAGTCCTGTCTCTTTCTAGGAGACATATGTTATTGGAAAGATTAGTTTTGCTGTACCTATTGCTTCTGCCAGCCTGCATCAAAGTAAATTTAGAGATGTGCTGACAGTCTAATACTTGCTATCAGGTTCTACCTGTAGATAAGCGTTGAAAAAAATCTGTTGAATTTTTTCACAATAGTCAAATGCTACTATGAGGGATATTAAAAAATAAAAATAATAATTTAAAAAATCCTTCTGATTTCAATATACGCACTGATAACATCTGAAGTTATTTCCCATAAGTTTTAAAATAATTACTTTGAAACATAATGTAAAATAAAAGTATCTGAGCCATTGACCAAAACTAATGAAATGCATTTGCATAAACCTGATTTGGAAGATTTTCATCCCTAAAGGTGTCTGGATGGAAAGCAGCAAACATTAGCTGGACAAGAAAAGCAAAGGATGAGTATGCAGAACCCTCACTATCCCAGAGGTGCTCAGTTCTGACTTTTCCTTTCAAAAACAAAGGAACAAAACCCTTTTCTCCCTTCCTCTTCTATTTCAAACCAAACTAGACTAACAAAAATACTGACAACTCTCCCATTTTAGTTCTTTGGAGAAAATGAACATGTCACATTTTTCCCATTTCTCAAAACAGATCTGATAAGACTCCCATGCAATATGAATGCACACACATCTCCTCTTCTCCTTCCAGATCAAAAGTTATTCTTCGCCAAAGCAATTTCAGGGAATGATCCACAGGACATGGCATAGCTATGCTTATGTTCTTCATTTACATTTGTCAGTTCCATTAAAATCTTTGCTTAAGGGTGTAGTATTTTTGAGAAGGAAGTCAAGGAACTGTCCAGAGAATTGTGGATTTCTCATTGGAAGTGTCAGGTTGGACAGGGCTTTAAGCAACTTGGTCTAATGTAAGCTGTTACCCATGGAGGGGGGTTGCATATAAAAAATATCTAAGACATCAAATATCTTGTTGGCATATGATATCTCATACAGGAAATCCAATTTCATGTAGACAAAAGGACAAAGTTCCTCCACTTCATCAAATTATACCAGGTGTTTTAGGGGGTGTCTGATACGGAGACCAATAGTGAGCTAAGGAGAGCAGGAAGAGTTTTAAGGTCTCCTGTGCAATCTGTAATGAATTAAAATACACAGTTTCAGCAGCAACTCAGGTGTTTGAAGGATGGCTGATGTTAATTTTCAGCCTAGACAGAGGAACCATATTGAAATTTCTGTCACAAAATTAATGAACTCACATTTTGCTTTTTATAGGGAAGCTCTAACCCATCAGAAACATCTAACTTTGCACGGATTTCCTCTCTTCAAAGAGGTCAAGAGGCAGGTAGGGTCAAGGTGGTAAAAACTGTTGCAGAAACTTCTCATCCAGAGAATTCTACAACTGCAATCTGAGCACTAGAAAGTATTTTATTAAATCATCTATTATTGATAGGAAGTGTAGGCAGTAGGAATGTTAGGTTGGTAAAATTCCTTTATTTTTTTATTGTAGATACTTGCCTCATCAGTCACTTTTGTAGAATTTCAACACAGTACAGTTTAATCACTGAGGACTGTAAATAAACTTCATTTTTGTACAACATAATCTTGCACTTAGGTTTTACTTGTGTTAGACTAGAACAGAGGCTTCATACCTGCAGGGCAATTTGATACTCTGATCAAAGCTCTTAATTTCTTTTTCTTCCTTCTTTAATTTTCCAAGAAAGGTATTTTTGTTTCTATTATTTACAGTTAATTATGCATGGATTCTAAAAATAAAAAAAATTATTTTTCAAAAATGCTGGGGTTTTTATCAGGGCAATAGAACATATACTTTTATAATCTGTTTGGAGAGAATCAATGTAGTTATTAAACCAATACAACACATTCCTTAGCATGCCCTTGGATTGACTTGCATGAGCTGTAGTCTAAATCCTTGTTTTCTCCAATAAGAGGGATTCAGAACATTAGGCAGACCATGCAATATTGTGCTGTATAATATTTTCCTCAGTGGTTAATGTGCTGTGCATGGTGGAAATTAGATGACTGAAATGTTACAAATTCAGATGAAGAAAAATGTCACATTTTACTTTAATCTCTCAGAGTGTCTCTGGCTTTCTTTGGCAACATAGTTGAATCTCTTATTTTTAAAGCTTAGTGTTTTTTTAGTCATTCAGGCACTGCTCTTGTGACAAGACAAATTGGTCTGGGTACCATCTTCTCAAAAGCCAGTTTATCTCCTCTGCCTAGGAATATTCTTGTCTGTTCCACCTCAGATGTTATGGAAAACTCAGGACCCATTGATTCTAATTTGAATGTCACAGAGTTACCGAAAATAGTGGAAAATCAGTTTCTAAGATAACTAGTGTCAGGGTTACAGAAATAGCCTATATCTACAAACTATTGATTATGCCAGTTTAAAACCATTTTAAGGCTCAGCCTTAGCCAAAAACATTTCTGGTAAGGAAACAAACCAGTAAAAAACCAAACAAGAAATACAAATGTCTTCCTGGATCATCAATAGAACATTCACATTGATTCTTCTCATTTTCCTGTGTATGAATTGTATCTTTCACAATTAGATATAGCTCTCCATTATTTCTCTCAGAACTTATTTCTGTCTTATGTACAGGTTACTATCTATAGACAACAATTAATAGAATAGACTGCAATAATGTAGCACTTATGTGTGATTTTTTTAATATACAATGTTTTCCCCTTATACATTTACTGCCTCTGTTTCATTACATGAAGGGTCTCATAGTTACAATTTGAAGGAACAATATTAGTGAGAACAGCCCAAAATAATAGGGAATATATTTTAGTTTAAATCAAGAATGGCAAAAAACATCTAGAAGGTACAGGGTAATATGTGAGAAGCACATAATGCAAGAATACTGCTTGAAATAAAAAACAGTCTGAGTTTTATGATATTTGAAAAGCAAGTCACATCACCTTTACTTAGAATTCAGCCAAAGAAAAAAAATCAGAGTAATACTCAGAAGTCCAATTTCTGCAGCTCAAGACCACAGGAAAATACGACTAGAAAAAAGGAAACAAAACATATCCATAAAAGTTCTTAGGCATGGAAAGAAAAGGGTATCTGAGAGGCCTTGCCACATCCACTCTTGGATCTACTCCAACTTTCTGGGAAACACCTTGAGCTACTTGACCAAATATTGCCATTGGCCTGCTTTGAACAGTGTCTCAGTCCAAGTCCCCTTCTGGCCTAAATTATCCTAGGCTTCTTTGATTCTGATGTGGAGGAAGAGGTGGTTTTAAGTGCCAGGCTGTGCTTACAATGTCAATACCTACAAGGTGAGCTGCAAAAAGAACCTACTCATCATTTAAGCTACAGGTATCAGAGGTCCTACTAACCAGCATCCCTCTGAATGAGATACTGAAAGGTTCCCTCTCCCATATTTTCTACTTAGGCAATTCCTGATTACTTAGAAATTGAGTAACCTTCAAAGCCTATCCAAGGTCACTACCTCCATCAGAATCAGAGAAGAAATTTGAATCTTGCCAACCTTCCTTTCTCGAATTATGTGAATTGTAATCAAACAGAAGATCCGCTGCATTTTTTTTAAACATACAGCAAAAATAGCTGATCAATTTACAGCATTTGCACTGATACAACATCACCAAGGGAGGTGACTCAAAACAACTTCAACAGTTCAGGACAAAAACCCCTTGGAAATAATGCTGCATGCTTCTCAGTATTCTTGGATGGCTATGAAGACAAGAGAATCCTTTATTGACAGTTTTTTTGTGGCATATGGTCTTAAATATACAATTTGTGATACCTCACCCAGTTAATGCTATTTTAAATTATACTTTTATATTGGTTGTATTTGTGTGCTTGCTTCTGGAAGGAGCAATGCTCTTTAAAACATCAAGGTTTACAGAGGAGATGGAATTACTTTATTTACAAAACACAGACACAGACATAATGTAAGCTTACATATACTACTCTAATGAGCTACAAGCTGTATTATGGATATTTAAAATTTAACTCCATTTAATAAATCACAAAAATACCTCACACACACCTCACATCAAGAAGATAAAAACGTTGGCCACTGACTCATCTGACAGACATAAGAGTAGAATTATGCAAAGATATTTTAGTTGAAATCATCATTGGACAGTAATAGACTCAATGAAAATTTTCACATATGAAGAGAAAATCTGTTTGTTTCATTTAAAATGAAACAGCTACAGATTATATATACAGACACATGAAGCTAGTAATTTTTGTACTCTAGGCTTAAATCATGTTAATGAATCATCCTTCAATTTTATGCATTAATGTTATACATTGGTTTATAAGTATGATACTATTTATTCTGAAATGAACAGCAGACAGAAGAATCAACAGTTTTAGAAGTGAATTCTGCTATTAATAGTTAATTTAGAAATGTTTTCCCATTTTCCCTAAAATAATGGAAAGAACTTTCTTAACTTTCCAATGAGATTGAAATGAGGTTTGCTAAAGGGGAGTAAACAAGCTGTGTTCATTAGACATGAAAGTTTTCTTTGAGGATAGTAATGTCTAGCTATGAATAAATTAAAATGATTGCAAATGTGCTATCATAATTATTATGACTATTATACATCAGCAAAGTGGAATGGTAGAATGACCAAAAGTATGCATACAAATAAAACCTTGTAGCTTTCTCTTTCCTTGGTAGAAACTGAAGTGATAAAATATTCACCGAAGGCTGGAATTGCCTTATTGTGGAGGGAATTATTCTTGTGGAAGTAGGATCTCAATCAGCTCTAGAAAGTAAAGATATAAGCTGGGAAATTAATGCTTACTATAAATTGTAACAAAAATACAACTGTTTTGTGAAGACCTACACCTACTGCAGATCACCCACATCTGGATAAGAATTCTAGTAACATTGAGAATATGTAGCTTTGAGGCCTACAAAAATACCTACAAAAAGCTGAAAACGGCATGGCAAATAAAAATATAAAATGTTTCTCAGAGAAAATATAGTCATGGGACTACAAGATAGAAAACAAACAAGTATCTCTATGTTTTGTTTTTTTCTTTTAAATTAATTCTAAAGCTTTTCCTGTAAATTGCTATGTGACTTTTTCTTGCAATTTATTCTGGAGTCAAAGTTAAAAATAATTCATGCACAAGTATGTTATCTAATTGGAACATGCAGTTACAATGTTTGACCTTGAAACTTTTTGGTAGAAAATAATCAGAAATGTAGGTGGTTTGACAGAACAAGATATGCTCATTATCATACACTTTCTCAGTGTTTTATACTTCCTTTTTGTGAGTTTAAACAGAGATTTGAGTATAAGAAAGTGGGGAGGTGTCCTATATATTCGTGTTGATTAAGTTTCGAGATTTTCATAATACATTTTTCTGAGCAAACATTTGGAGCAAACACGACACTTGCCTTCTCCTGTAAGTCATGATTCCCAAAAAGCATTTTGAAAGCATTTTATAGGACTTTAGAATTATTTTTGTATATCACCTGAAAACCTTTGGATCTTATTTTCACCCAAGTTCCAGAGTTAAGTATATACTCCAAAAAAACCCCACTTATTTGTATCTCCTGTATTCCACACTGTACATGCATGTGTGTGTATGGATAGGTGTGTATAGAAAAGGTATGTGCTTTGCAGTGCCAGTACCTAATTCTTAATTAGAACTCTATCAGATAAACTTTATAAATAAGTGTCTCCCATTTTTAACATAAAATGCTCGTTTGAAATTGAATATGAAATGGGAGAACTAAATAGGAATATGAGAGTCCAAAAAAGAAAACCAGTAAAATACTATTTCACCTTCTTATAATTATAAAAGCAGAAGTTTAAAAACATAATGTTATTAATCTTCTACCTTGTAAGAATACAAGAAGTCACCAATCAATACAAATAGGAGTTTACTAGTAAAATTAGTATATTATGATCTTTCAGTCCTTACAATGGCTGATAGATTAATAAAATGCATATTGTCTGAGAGATGACCAAGATGTTTGGTCAAAAGTTCACTTTGGCAGTGTAGTTACACTACATCCAAATGTAGAGCTTTGCTCTGCTTTATATTGGGGAAAAAATCTACATTCTTTTTTTAATACTTAGAGTAGATAGAAAAATGTGTTTTATGTACATCTTTTCTCACGACATTGTATTTCTTGTTTTCAAAACATAAGGTAACCTAAAGCTTTAAGTCTCTTTCTTCTTTTATTTTCCTGCTAAATTCCTGTGCAATGAAAGCACAGTGTTACCATGTGCATGCAGAAAAGCTTTTTCAGGTGACTTGATTATAAATGAGAGTATTTGGGGATGGGGATGGGAAGAAAAGATGAGAGATACTGATACTGATAGTTTTCTTATAGCCCAAATTCTGTGCCAACATGGTGTCAACATGAAGGGATTTATTCCATCAGACCTTTTTGTTCAGCTATGCACTTCCTGCTAATTAGATCAATACCTGTGTCTACTAGGAGCTGGTTTAATATTCTTAATGAAGGTTCATTTAAGGTTCATTCTGGTTACAAGGTAGTTCTTTTCTCATATTTTGCAGAACTCCTCTTAAACCCAGTATTCATTTGTAGTTTGTAAGTGATCTTCATTTAAGATTTGTATTTGAAATCTGGAGCAGTTGACCACTAAGCAGTGAACACTAGAAATTAAAAATAAAAAAATTAAAAATTAAAATAATAATGCTCCAAGAAATTTTATTTTTCTTTTATCCCCTTTAGATGCATATGCACTTTCATTTCCTTCCGGCACTGCCACTTACCAGTGGCAAGTCCATTTCCTGAACTTGCATGGAAATATAACTACTATGGCAAATCATTCTCTCTAAAAACATATCCCTTTCTTTGATTTCAAATGGGAAATCTTTCTCTGTTATACATCTGACTAAGGAAAAAGTATGTCATAACTGGAAAGTAGGACAAGGCACCTGAAGACATCTATATATTTAAACACCTAACTACCAACAAAAAGACTAGGGACATCAGGTTCACCAATTCCAATTAATTAAGTCAGAAAAGTTCGAAGGTACTGAAATTTTTCATGAATCAATTTTGTGTTATAAAGTTAATCATGGCCTTGGTTGTGACACATACAGTTGAAACGTGGCTATTCTGTATTTTGCAGTCAGACTACTGTTCACAAGATTAAAAAAAAAATTGGATTCAGTTTTTAGGCCTTAAACATACAGCTGATATTCTTTACCACAGGCCAAATAAAACTAATAGAAAAAAGACATCCCAGAAGTAGTTCTTCTAACAGAACAGAAATCTGAGTTTTGTTTTACTGACTGTCATTATAAACTACCACGATGCCATTTGAAGCTGAATAAGATCCAACTACTTCCTGTGAAGAGATCAGTTAAACTGTCAGTTTAAGGGCTGATCTTTGGATGATTGATATCAAATTGATATCAATTCTGATGCTATCTTAGGTAAATATTCTAAATTGAGTAGATATTATGTACTACTATATACTATTTGAGGAAGCTTCATAATTCTAGTTGCATCATATAAAAAATCCCCAAAACTTGGAAAAAATGCAGAAAAGACACTACCTAAAAATTTATTTTGAAGGATGGTGGCATCCACATCAATTTATGCTGACTATTTATTTTGTTTTACTTTGTTAGTGGGGGTAAGGCTTGAGAACCAAGAATTTGACTTTTGATTTCCATGGGATCATCTGGTCTTTTACAAGAACACATTGCTGCAGGATAATTTTTTCAATATTTTCAGTCTGCATCTCTTTATTTGATAAGCACTAGTTTAACCAATCACAGACATTTGTACTAGTGAATTTTGTCTGTTGGGAAAGAAGGTTTCATGATTTCATATAATTTTCAAGATTTTTGGAGATTAAGCTTGGGATGTGGAAGTCCCTGACTTGAATTCATCTAATCTTGGTGTCTAGCAGCCTGACTTTGATCCCTCAAGGCACAATTAGAAATACCATCTTATTAAAATCACCAGATTTTTAATATTTATTTATATGGAGAGAGAAAAATATTCTTCAGAGGGCTAGTCAGGAAAGTGCACATACATTTTACTGTTAGTTACTCAAAGTAATAAAGTATTTTTCTCAATGCTGAAAGTGTTTCTACATGTATCAGGAAACAGAAGAAAGACTACCCAAATTAGGTAAATAAATTGTTTTACCTAATCTACCTAATTATTTCAGTTTTGAGGGTTTTTTTAATCCTTTCTGTTGTTTACAGCAAGATCTTTTATTATATTCTATGTACAATCCCCAGAGTGCAAATGAAAGGATGTAAGTATAACATGTTTTACATAAAATAAAATACGGCCTAAAATGTGCCAAACATGAACACTCCCTGTCCTGATATCATTTATCCAGAAAAGAAACAGGAGAAAGTAGCAATTTAAACACCATTTCATTAAGAGGAAATAAATCTACATTGAACATCCTACCTTCTGCAAAATTCCACTTTGCAGTCTGAACTGAAGCGCACTGATGATAATAACCTGAAATGCATAATGTTGTGGGTTTTTTCAAGGATATTTCCACTCCCTTCTGAAGGATAAAATAAGGCTGTGTGAGTAAGTCTTTGCTTGCAGAACAAAGATAGCATGTAATAATTTTAGTACTTCCAGGCTGGAAGAGATAAATGTATTTGCAGCACTTCAGCAAAGTGCTCCAACTTCATAGCAAAGACAAGCTCTAGGAAATGCATTGTTTTCTCACCTTGATTCCCTAATTTGCAAGAAATTCCTATGAAAAGAGTAAAAATTTATTATTTTTCCACCATGAAATGATAGTTACTCTTTTCTACATTACTTCTAACAGCGTTAGAATTCAACTTCTTTCTTGCCTCAGCATTCCAACATTAAAAGGATTCATAAACATACGTAAAACATATGTAATATATTACTTGCTCTTCATATTTCATAGATTTTAGACTACTAGCTAGTTCTAAAAAAAAATATGGCTGGAAAGAAATATAATGGGATGTTTGGAAGAAGCATTGACACTTTAAATGGATTGCAAATTTAGCTGCCCACTTATGTGGACTATGTTTTTTTCTTTATAGCTACCATATTTAATCCCACCTTTTACAAGAAATAATGAATTTTGTCATTCTCTTAGAATTTAGGAGAATAATTTAGTTTTCCTATATTGAGGCACTTTACACTACTGAAAAAAAGACATCAAAAAAACTCCAAAATTTAGTTTTCTTTATTTGATAGTCATGCAATTATTTTTAAGAAAACCTTGCCTCAAGACCTAAAATCAGTTTACTGGGCAATGTTCATTTCTTATAAGAATATCTTACTACATTGGATAACATCCATTTATTACTTGAGTTTAATTTAGAATTTAATTTCATTTTAATTAAATTCTTCCTACATGTTGAAGAGACCTATATCTAACCTCATTCAACTTCACAAATGACTTTGTGTTAACAACCAATTTATCCTCTTTCTCCATAAGGACTATATATACAGAATGAATACATAAAAGCAAAAGGTGAAAGCAAGACAAAACCCATTCAGCAATACAATGCACACTAAGGGGGAAGAAAAATTTGTCCTTATTACATCTAACCTAAGTTAAAAGAATTTATGACATCTGTTTATATAGAACATACTGCTTATTATAAAACATAATGTTGAAATAAAGGTGGGTAAACAAAATCAAAAGCCAGAGAAAAATAATGACCTTTAATATTTATTATATTTAGCTTTACTAATTAGCATCATTGATCCTTAAAACTTTGTTTGGTGGGTATATTCCTAAGAAAACTCCCTATTCTAAAACATGAGAGACAGCATCACAGTGCAGTTGAACAAATAAATCATGTATGGCAGCCAAAGAAGAGAAAATGTAAAACAACATTAAGGTGCATGTTTTTCTTAGATCACCAGCAATTCTTCTCACAAGTTGCCAACTGCCATCAGAGTGTTACAAGTTGTTGTATAAACATTGGAAGAAACAGTCTGAAGTTTATAAAATTATAATCATCATGCTTCAAGCTTTTATCACATTTTTATCTTTTACATCTCTCAAACACTGAGATAGAGAAAATCTAGAAAAGTGTGATCCAGCTTTTGCTGCATAAATTCCACATCTATAATTCTGTTGAGTAGTTTTTTTTCTTTGCTTTTTCTCTCAATCATACGTGTTTGGCCTAGATTATTAAGTATTTACTGTAAGTATTTACCTAAATCTGAACTTTATGACAGGAAGATGAAACAACTGAGAATGACATCAAAAAAGATGAGAAATTGTTGATAAACTTGCAGTAAGGAAAATGTCCTAACATCACAGATGACCCAAACCCTGAAGAGGTTTATAAAGTAAGAGCTTGAAATATTTAAACTATGAGAAGATGGATGGGATGTTGTTAAAAACTACTAAAGGTGTTTTCATGTCACCAGTATCTAACTTTAGCAACTGCATTTTGAAATGCATCTGCATCAGAAGCCCTAGGCCAGACAAGATAAAAGGAATTTTAAATGTCATGAATTGGCAAATTTTAAAAACTGGATCCTGAAATCCTTTATTTACTTACTCTCTTCATCTCCGGGTTTTTAGCATTTTTGCAATCATTTCTAGAAGATAAAAAAGGCATAAAACTAGGTTCAAAAGCAGTCATTTTCTCACTTCTCTTTCATGAACCCAATATAATGTGCCAATTTACACTCTGGTTTTGTTCAAATTTCTTTATGTGACTAAGAAGTTAAAAAAGTTTCAGAAGTATGTATTAGGCAGTCTGAAAGAATATCCCTTACTTTCTTTTCCAGACCCCTCCATCACAGTCTCACCTGAGGCTTTGGGTACTTCTGCAAAGAAGGTGAGCAAAGCCCTTGAACTGGATGGGTCAGCAAAGAGAGGGAAAGAAGGTGACTTTACTGCAAGTTCAGCTGTGGGGGAGACCAAAGGGACAAAATGTTAAAGTAAAAAGTAACAGATTACCTCAGCTACAGGACAAACAAAACTTCCCTCCAATATCAAGCAGAAGAAACACAGACATAATACTAAGAATAAAGGAATCGTTCCAAAGCACTATGGAAAACTCCCATTTTCCAAATCAGGAGCTGCTGTCTTGTGACATGGAAATGTGTCTCTAGTGGAAGAGGAAGTGGTGACAGGTTTTTCTCAAATGTTATCATGTGTGTCTTGTAGAAAGGAGAGTCTTGCTGTGCTAGACAGCCCATGGGAAAAGAAGCAGCTGGTTACAAGGGTGAATAATTCTGCTCTTACTCATCTAGGTTAGTTTGTAATCTCTGGAAGAAATACACAGTGACATGGCTGTGAGTACAAAAGAAGAGGACTACAAAACGTGTCTAAATGGGTTTGTAGAAAATCACAGTCATGGTCCATGGTTCTGCATTACAGGAAAAATAAACCAGAAGCTACAGAAGCAAAATTGGACCAAATTGCATAGAAAGCTAAAAAGAGGTTCTCTGTGCTAGGATTCCTGAAACTTCTCCCAGAATACAGAAGACAAGACAGAAATGTTATGGAGGATGAAAAGCAGAAATGTAGTTTCGATTCATACAATGAAAAAAGAAGTATCAAGATCATCAGAAAAGGGTCAGGAAGGGAGGAAGCTTATACAGGAAGGTCAGGCTTCTCTTCAACTATTATGAAATCCAAGTTGCTGCATTTTTGTATCAAGAGGGTCAAATCAAGATTTTAAAGTTAAAAAAAAGAAATGCCAATGTATATTTTAGAAAGCCTTCAACCAAGACATGCTGAAATTTGTTGTACTCATGATGTGCTCAACCACCACAAAGTCAAAATATTCTGTATCCTCAAGAGAAGGTTAGGACAGATGTTGGAAATATTCGAACAAGAAACAATAGAAAATTGTCAGAATGCACTGACAGTGAAACAGAGGAGAGTGAAGCAATGACACATATAAAGTTTAAGAAATAAAATTATCACATGAGAATAGCTGCTCTTACACAAGGCTATTGACAGAATAATCAGATCAGAAGCTGCAGGGATGGATGACAACTATTGGGATATTAGTACTGGAAGGCATGACATATAGGTAAGACAGAAAAGGATATTATTATTAAACAGATGCTCTTTATCAGTAATCATAATGCACACACTTCAATATATCCTTGCAGAAATAAAACCACACTAAATAGCAATCGTAATAAAATCACTGCGGTTATACTTGATTTAAAAAAGAAGATACTATAGTAAAGTGTGAGGACTTACTCAGAAGGAAAAAATACAAATTTAAAGCTGAATGTTTAAAGGCATTGTAGAAAATGTACAAGAATTAAATCCTCAAGACTCAGAATAACTACAACAATTCCACAAAAAAATAAGGAAGGTCCAAAATGAAACTAATATGTCTATAGAGTAATGACAAAAATGACAATGAGAAATCAGAAGAAATAGTGAAGCTGCGTCTGAGTTAGGAAAGGACAATTGTAAGTTCTCACAGTTTCAGTGAAGAAACGCAAATAAGACAGGCCATTAAAAAATTTGCAGAAAAAGTAAAAAAGCACAAAACCCAGAAGTAAATCCTTGTTAAAACACATCAGAAGCAGAAAGCTCATCACAGTGCCTTTAAGGTCAACAAAGGATTAAGGTATAAAACAAGCACAAACAGCCAAATGGATGTTTTGCATCTGTGGTGACCCAGAAGCTGGGGAGCTGCATATATCGGAAATCCTTTCTACAGAGTACCTAGAAAGTATAAAAGTGAAGCTAAGGGTCAATGGAAGAGATCACAGAATAAATAAATGAATCAGTAGTAACCATCAGACAGTATTTATTCAAGTTCTAAAGGAACTCAAGGATGAAGGACCTTAACAACTAAGGACGGTGTGTAAACTTTCACTTAACACTGTTTCCATACCAGAGGCTTTGACAATAATTAGCCTGGTGAGAATTTTTAGCAGAACAAATAGGAAGACCTAGAAAACTTCAGACAATTAAGATGACATTTGCAGCAAACAAACTAGTGCAAATTACTCTGAAGAAAAGTATTAAAAGGCACCCAGATAAATAAGATGTTATGGACAAGAGTCAGCATTTGACAGGCAAGGAATGCCTAGCAGATTGACTGGAATTTTTTGAAGGAACGGCCAAGACATAGGATCCATCCCATCTGATTTACTTAGGCTTCCATATGATGCATAACTTCCATCAGCCACAATGCATCAAAGAAAAATCAGGATCAGGCTGTTGTTTGGAGAAAAATAGTCTCTCATTTGGAACAGTAATTTTATGAAAGTATGACAAGAGAAAGTATGGAGTAATGGTGAGCTATCAAAGAGAAGATTATAACTAACTGAGTTCCACAAGAGTAAGGATTAAGACCTATGCCATTTAAGAGACTCACACCATAAATTACCCAGGAAGCGACTAGTGAGGTGGCAAGTCCATGAAGTTATGCAGGACCATAATAACAAGTATTACCTGTGACAGAGACAATAAAATGGAATATACAATTTAATGTAGAGAAGTGCAGCGCAACATAAGGAGAGGAAAAAAGTCAAACTCAACCTTAATTATCCATTGACAAATACTACCCCAGCTTGAGATCTTTGTAGTTTTTTTTTGTACATTTCTCAATTCTCAGTAAAAAGCAATAAAATATTATGAAATATCAGGAAAGAAACAGAAAAAGAAAGAAAACTGTCACACCTTCACATAAAAACACACAAATGCTGTTTCAGCTGTGTTGCATTGACTTCTGAGACAAAAAACTTCAACAATAAAGAAACTGAGGATGAGCCAAAATACAGAATGTGCTAGGAAAACATGAGCAGCAGGAAAGGTATATGATTTTGAAAGCAACTAGACAAATCCATGGAAGAAATATCTACTCAGGGTATACATTCTGGCTCCTGAATCTCAAGCACTTTCTGTTGGGGTAGCTTTCTAGCACGGTGTCATTATGCAGATTCTCTCTTCAATAGGGAAGTGTTACTGGTTACTGCCAGAAACAGGATACTTGACAATATTGACTTTTGGTCTTACCCAAGGGACCATGTGTTCCTGCACGTTCCTGAATAGTAAAGCAGAGAAACTTTGAACCTGTAAAATGTTGCTTCCATTTTATCTACACTTTTCCATTGTTTTTTCACTAGTGTAACTTTAGAACCAAGCATGCCCACCCTGCAAAGTTCACAAAGAATTTAATTATGGATAAAAAATGCTGTGGCCATTCCCTGAGTAAACAAAATCCTCTCTGAAACTTCTTTTGTTAAGCAAATGCCTGAAAACATGTTTGTTCAAGACACTCTGTAAATCTGGGAATCTAGAGCTCTTGCTGAAGCAGCTTTCATCTAGAACCAAGGTGGTGGGAGGGTATCCCCTAGTATGAATAAGTAGAAGTTCAGCTTTAGTTAGAGCTAAGGATCTGGCTTTGCTTCCTACTGCCCTCCTCTGTGCCTGAAGGTGGCAGCATCAAGATGGTACAAATTTAGTAGTTATAATCAACCAAAACATCAGTTATTCCTAAAATTAAATTTAATGTGGAATTTAAAAAGGAATAGTTTAACTAACACATCCTGAAAGGGATACATGGATTAAGTGCAAAAGGCTATGCTAAATAATTTTAAATAATGTCTTGATGTTTTTCTTGGAATCATGCAAAATATTTTTTCAAGAATAGTTTTTAAAGAATAAATGCAAGTTACTATGCTTTAGATGATAGATTTTCTTAAATTATATTCATAAAGCAAAACTTAAAACTTAATATACTCTTGTATTTATTACATCTCTTCATATCCTGTGGTATGTCAGCAAGCAGAGAGCATCACCTGTTCATTTAATTTATCACTTTTAAGATCTATACAAAATGTAAATATTGCTTCATCTCTTCAAGATCTTCAACTGAAGCATAACTGGCATCTTTCATATGGTAGGAGATTTGATACAAAATTTTGGGAAATCAGACATGAAGCTCAGCACAGCTGAATAATAACACATTCGAGGTCTGAGAGCAAATGAGGTAGCAGTGCAAGCAAACACACAGAGTCACTTTGGCCATATATTCTGCTCTAAAGTGGATATATCAAGACTCAGAAGAAACGCAACAATGGAGCTTTAGCACTTATGCCTCTATTTTTTTATGGATACAGAAAATACTGCTTCCATTCAAAATCCCCTTCCTAGAACAGACCAGTCTTGACTATGAACTTGCAACAAGATTTTGAAATTATTTTAAATTGTTCCACTTAATATCACATTTAAAAGGGAGAACAATTAAGTAATTTTACAGATGTTTGTATCTAATTCTAGAAGGTAATAGCAAAACACTCATGTACAAATATGTAATCATGGACTGTTATAATAAACATACAAATGGTTTTGTAATGGAAATATTAGGACACGGTATTGGCAACCTGCAGAACTTCCATAATATTTTTCAGTATTCATTACTGTAATAGTAAACATACCCAGAATTACCACCTGACATTTAAATCACAAAATAATTCCCTTTAGTAAGGCTGTCACTTCAATTCCCTCAAGCTTTATTACTATAATTCATTCTGTATGAAAATATCACATAGCCAGGTTCTTATTTGAGCTAAAATTTCTGGAAATATTTTTGTCATGAGGGCTTAAAAATCTTCCCAAAGAAAAACGAGATACAAACTTGATATTGTGTCTATTCCAAAATGTTATTTAATTTAGGACCTCTAAGCTTTGAATGAAGGGCTGTAACTCAGCAGGTAACTTCTGTGTTAAGGTTTTTCATGTGAACTAATTTATATACAAGTTGGGTTGCAGAATTCTCAGAAAATTTACCAATATTCAAGGCTTTTATAAAAAGAATGTTCACAGAGAGGAATATTTAATTTAAAATCTCAAAAGATTAAAACATTATTGCTATGTTTTCAGATGTTTCAAAAATCCTTCCACACCCAAAAACCACAAACAGAATCCCTCAGAGCTACGAGGAAATCTCCAGCCCTACTAATGACTGTTCTTCCCAAAGTCTTTCCCAGCTAAACCCACGGAGGGAGGAGCCATATACTGGAAAATTTTGGTACTAGTGGATTGTGAATTTTGAGTTTACCACAAAGTTGATTAAATACATTCTTTATAAATAAAAAATATTCCCTTCATGGAGTTTTCTTTGCCTTTTATAGTTTGCCTTTCCCCACACCTCCTCAAGTCAAGGAATGAACACAAATCAGCAGTAAAAATAACTGATGTCATTGAAATCATAAAGTCAAGCACTCAAGCTGAATTTCTGGTTTTCAGCACAAAAAACTGAAACCTACATTGATAAGACAGAATATCTTAACTACAAGATCACATACACCGTTTCTTAAATGATTCCATTTTTTTCCAGGACACTGAGTAGATCTTCCCTGGAATCAATCACAGTAATGAAGGAAGTTGTTCACTCTAGGACCTTTGTCTGGCTTATTATAGAAATGGAAAAAATATAATATATAAAATACAACAGAAAGAAAAAAATACAGAAAGAAAAAAGAATAGCTTCCTGGCTCACACTCTCAAATTCTATTCTATGGAAAAAGTTTTTTCTTCCTGACTTCAGCAACTGAGAGGAGCAGATTTCTCATGCTTAATTATTACTTCAGTTTTTAAATTTTTTTATTACTATTATCTGATGCAGTGAAGTGAAATGTTTCTTTCTTATAAATGAAATGGAAATGAATATAAATTTTCCATAAATAAATCCTTATGTAACATTTAGAACTCAGAAACTAAGCAGTAAATGTTACCCACATTATGGTCATTGGTGACCTTTCACTCTCTGTAATTCTGTTTCCTTTCTACAAATTGGGGTTAATTCCACCCCTCCTCCAGAAGGATGTAATGAAGATTAATTAGTGTTTGTGAAAAATTCAGATAGTATATTGATGCACACTGCTGAAGAACACTTGAGGAAATTAATCATTTCTTCTTTACAGCGGGAACTGAATAGACAAGAGTAAATAATATATGGGACAATGCAATGAACAATTAGGACATGAGAAAATATTGAGAAGCTACCCATTATCCAAGCAGTATTTACTTGGTGTATTCAATAAGAAAGGGATCCTGTAACTAAAGATTGCTCTAATCCAAATTCAAAAGGTACAAACCAAGAGTGAGCAATAATTCTGATTCCTCCCCTTCCTAATTTCCAAGTTCTTTGCAACCATAATAATCTTCCCTAATATTTCAATATAGCAACAATGATTATACTATATTGCTATTTTTATTTTAACAGATTGAAATTTCTGAACCATTTTTAGATCCAATAATTGAAGACAGAATGAAATATCTAATTACCATGTTAAGAAGCCATATTGACTTCAAAGAAAGAAATAGTGTCTAATTCACTGTCAGACTTGGAATCAGAGCCAATAGAAACCCACTCTTCTGTGCTGGTGACTGATGATTATCTCTCCCTGCCCATGAGTGACAATATTGCAAAAAGGAAAATACGCCAACTCTAATTTTTGTCTCAGCAGACCACAAAAGAATATAAACTATATTTAAATTGGAATATAAAAAATAAGCATATAATTAGTGCAGCATTTTAAATAAAGTGTTTTTAATTACTGTAGTCAAAAGGTGAGAATTATTTACAATTGTAGGCAGCACATTTTTTCCTGGACTCCTGTTGTTATGGACTATAATATATTATCTGGTAATCTTCACCAATTATAAGCTAGTAGTATTTAGCAACACACAGTGGTGTTAAAAATGTTTTTAAATAATCTTCAGTAAATGCAAGTTTCAATTTTTGCTCCAATTTTCAGGTTTCTAATAATAGAGCATTTGAGACTTATAAATCTTAGAAATCTAATTAGACAATGTTAAGTTCTCTCTAGCTGAAGTCACAGATGTTTCATACTGGGAAAATCAGCAAGCCCCAGGGTTTGTTTGGTCTAGTATAGTGTCAAATTTTCATGGATAATTTAATAGCTAATAACTCTAATTCTTTCCCGTAAACCAAGAGATGATAAATAGTAATTGCTCTAAAGCCATAAAATCAACCCTCCAGGCAAAAAAAAAACAACCTCCAAAAAACATTGAGTAGATTAATTTCTGGTACTTAATGTTTCTTTATTACTAATTGTCCCTGAGTTGTATATATCTTACAATATGAAAGAAAATGCAAATAAATTCACTGGATTCATACAGCTGAGAAAGAAATTACATCAAGGATACTGTACATATCTTTGATCTATTACACACACTGATTATATGGTAGTGAAATTATTTTATTTCTTTTTCTTCTCAGATTCTAGTAACAGTTTGTGGGCACATCCCAGAGTACCTCCAACAAAATAGCAGTTTCTATCTAAAAAATTACTATTTTCTGCTCTCTCTTTTTAAAAAAAATATATTTATTTCTCCTTTGTAAAATTATAAAATGAAATATATTTTTTAATATTTAAACAGAACTAGACATGCAGAAGTAATTATCCAGTTTCTATTTGAGAGTATGCATTTTGTGAGAAGATAACTTGGTATTTTTCTGAAGAATGTCAGAGTAACATTTAGCTGCATTTTAAAAGGCTGACAGCAGGGTGGGGTTTATTTGCTTTTATAAAATCATGAGCCAGGTCACTGTGTGGAATGAACTGGGTGCATCGGTTCCCCAGTGCTCAATTGCAAAGGTTTCCCAGACTCTCTAGATAAGTCACCCCATAAATATGATGGGCTTGCAGATATTCCTCCATTTCCTACGTTCCCTTAGACCAACTGGTAACAGCTTTTTGCTCTCCTTTTCAATGCAGAGATGGCTTTAGTTTTGAGCAGAATCGAAACAGAGTGCTGGCAATAAACAAAGAATGGGAAAAATGCTTAAATGTGGAAACTCAGCAGAATTCAGAAAACATAAATTCTGAAGATGTACTACTGTACTTGGGAATAGCAGTTTATCTAAACAAAAGTTATCTGGAAAACCAATGACAAAGCTCTTAGAAAATTATGCTATCACTGGAAAAATATGGCTGTGAATAGACAGTCTTTGGAAAAAAAAAGTATTTCAACTTTTCATATATTAAATGACAAAAAGATAAAACTAGAAAGTTATAAACAACAGTTATTCATCTCTGTTTCTTGTTACTGCTACTTCTAATTACTCAAGAGGAGAGTATCACAGATCATTTTAAAGACAGAGGAATATAAGGTGAATTACAAGGTTAATAAGAAATAATGTTTAAAGTTGATTCATTCAAAATTGAGAGAAAAATAAAATATCCAAATAATATATAGTGTTTTAAAATACTTAGAACAAGTTCACTGATTATCTTAATTCAATATTCATATCCTGCCACAGAATGAAACAGGTATTCAAAGGTGTACAAAACATGCAAAAGAAATAGAGAATAGTATAAAGGATGTTCCAAAAACATTATTATGCATATTATTCTTTAATTTAAAACAGCATTAGTAGTTATTGCTTCCCAATTTCAAGAATCAAACTATACAGTTCAGAAAATGATGAAGACAACTGCCAAGTACACCAAAAACTCCCCTAAGAAAAGAGAGGAGACAATGAGAAACACTATGAAAACATAAAATATAATAAACCAGAGAATTTAGCAGGAAGTTCTTAAGGAAGTTAAGTAGGAAGTTGAGTACAAAAAAAGTTATTTAAATAATTGAATGACAAAAATTTATTTTAAAATTTATATGACAAATTTTTAATATAATTTTTTAGATTCCATATATGTATACATTATCTACCTGCAGAAAAACTTCTATTTGCACAAGATAATCAGGTAATTTCCCAAAGATATCTGTGCTCACTGATCTCATCTGAGAATGTAAAATGCAACATTATTCAGACACTGTGCCAACAAAAGAAAAACTGTTTTTTTCTTTTTTAAAAATCTAGATGTTGTCTATATGATTTTGAGATATTTGAAAGGCAAAAAAGGATTTTTTTCTTTTGTTTCTAGTTCAACTGTAGTTCATCTTTTTTTGTTTTCCAAAAATAAAATGGGGTGACTCTCTCTGTATGTATTCTCAATTGCTGAATTAACATGTAAGACTCAGAACAAAGAGTTGTGGAGCTGCCACAGAAGCCTGGAAGTCAGCTGCCAGGTACATATACCCCAACAGATAAGACAAGGACTTTGATCATGTCTTTTTATTCATGAACATTCTGCATTTATTCTCATGGTAATGAATTTGCTAAAAGTTATTCAAGTGCTGTGCTATTTCAGTGGGAAGTAATTTCTTTTTTTCCTTGCAATGCAGAGGGATCTATCCCATAACACACCCAGGAATATTAAACAAGAACTTAGTCTATACATGCTTAATATCCAGGTATCTTAGTATTTTATTAGTATTAACCTCTACTTCTTTTCTTTACAAATCTTTTTGGAAAGAGAAATGGGATTACTGGCATGCAATGAAATTAAAATCAAATGGAAGTCCCGGTTCGGCAAGACTACAAAATAGTCTACAGGTTAATTTTTAAAAATCTGTGATGATGTTCTTGTTATATTTTCCAAATGCTCAGCCTCAAAATCATCTGGTTTATGCTAAGAATTCAAAACCTTTAAATTATTTTTTAATTAAATCTAACTTGGTAGATTTATCTCTTTGTGCACTACTTTGCCTGCAGGTTTAGGTACATAAATAATTTACTGGTTTAACAACACATGACAGATCAGCTGAGCTGTGGGAACTGTGTGCACAGCGGATGAGAAGCAAATCCAGCTAATTTGGATGGCAGCTAAGGGACAACAAAACACCTTTTTTACCTTTTGCTTAAGATTGTGCACACACAGAGCTGCTGTGCCCCTGTATACATCCAAGGTAGCACAATATCTGGCTTCCCTTCTCTTGAGAGAGATCTTGTGCAATCAGTTCTGTTCTGGTTTTCCCTCTTACACAGACCATGTCCCTTTACATCTATTCAGGTCTTGCAGAAGTAAATATCCTAACCTGAACACATCTGTTTCCCTAATTCCAGCTGACATGAAGAAAAAAATGTATTTCTGTGAGGAACAGATTACTAAAAAAGCAATAGAAAGGAGGGTACAATTGTAAGAAGTCTCATTCAAAACTGAATCACAAAGAACAAAGTTAATTACACATTTAAGCTTTTTCCTAATAAAACCTGTCACAATGCCCATCTTCTGTAGTTTTACAAAAGCCTCTGATCATTGAAAATATTTCTTTTTTGTTAGTCTTCTATTACAGCTAAGGAACAGCCTTCTAAAAGATGCATGCATTGATCCTATTAGCCTACCTGGCTCGCAGAAGAAATTCCTCTCCAGCTGGCTTCTCATTCTCTCTGCTTTGGCTTAAAAAGTATTGATCAGGAAGTTATCCCCAAACCAGAGCGGACTTAATCTAAAGTTATTTTAAAAGCTAATGTAGTTGACACATCAAACAGGTTTGGGGTTTTGTTTTTTGTTTTTTTCTTTTTTTTTTAGTTCTGGCATTCATTTATATTCTTTTTATTTCTCATCAGCTGTGTGTGTGGTGATGTGTTTTCTTATAAATCCTTACGATTCTTATGTAAGAACACTCTGCTGAAGTGTTGTCTAAGATATTTTTTTGTCACACTGAGGATTTGTAAAGAGTTTCTAAAAAGTTATGTGTCTATGCCTTTTTACATAAATAATGATGTATGTTGTATAAAAATTAAAATCGCCCTGAATTACTCTTCCTCATAATTTAACATTGATGGCCCTGCTGTTCCTGGAGATGCAGATTTCTAGAATGGATGGGAGTTCACTCATCCTCATCCACTGCTGACATGTGTGTGGGACTGGAGAAACAGGACACACTGCAGGGCCAACTGACCAGGAACTCACCCTGGAGAGAGGACTGCACCACATGCTGGGTTTGGGACACTCTAAATTTGCTCTGCCCTGGGTGAGGATTGCCTGCAAGCCAAAGGAAGGACATGCCTTACTCCCCAGCTAAGGAGCTGCTATCAAATGCCCATTTGGATTTTCATTCCTGAAAGATACTCTGGCAGTAATCCCTCATTGCCTCTTTTGAGTTTCTAGAAACTGTATTAGGCATCTTTGTCCTCAGAAAAGAATTAGACAAGCATCTGTGCAACTTAGGTCTAGGACAAGAATTTTCATGTCATAAGTTGTTAGAAAAAAATCCAGTCAATTAAATGAAATAGCGGTTTTTTTGTTGGGTAATTTGCAAAAAACAATTTGATTGCTTCGAGATTATTCCTCTAGGAAAGCTAATTTCTTTGTATGCATATTTTAAAACTTAAAAGTAATTAGGAAATATACTTCATAAGCAATTTTAAAATTTTAAAAAGCCCAAACCGTACTCATTATTGCTATAAAGCATTTTTGCAACAGTGCACATTCTTGTTAGCTGTTAAAGGAAATTATTCTTCTTACCAATTTTTTAGATTTGAACAAAGGCCTAACATTAATTAAACCTAGCTGGTATCATCAGGTTATCAGGTGTTATACTATAAAGTGAATGCAAAGTAAATTTTGACTTATCAGTATCTACAGTTTTTTGGGTTTTTTAATTTTTAATGAGTCCTCAGAAAGCCTGATAGCTTTGCAAGGTATTAACTGCCCTTTGCTCATTCCACATATCTCTGACTTGGGGAACTTCAGAAGGCACCAAAAAACCATCTCTGTAAGAAAAACAAAGCTCCAATCAAACCAAGCTCTTGCTGGTGGTCAGGGTGTTAAGGGGCACAGAGCTCCAAAAAGTTTCTGTTGGAGTTGTTTAAGAATTCTTTTAACTATTCATATTCTCAGCCTGTTCTCCTCATTCCTTTTCCCAGCAATAGCAGACAGAAGCATCTGGCTGCACCGACCTGGAATTTATTTTTTACCCATACCAACTGTACTAAGCTACCAAAACACCATGCACTGGCACATACATGTTTAATCACATTTCTTTCATCAATTATAAATTTATTTTTAAAGCTAAAAAATTTCTGGTTTTCTTAAAGCTTTCCCGATTTTTTAATTTTTTTTTTTTACACAGATATAGAATAAGCAGCAACAGATCTAAGTTTTAAAAGTCACAGTAAACAAACAAAAGCTATACTACTACAGAGGGTGAAAGGTGAAATACCAGAGCAATTTGCCCAATTTCCCCAGAGTAGCTTTGGAGTACCCTTAAACTCTTCAAGAATTAAGTGGATCTAGATGTGAGAATAAGATTCAATAAGACCTGGTCTGAGCACATGCTTGAACAAAATTTCTGGGGCTCCTTTCCATACTCATTTATTCTATAAAACTGTGTTTTCCATTAACATTATTTTACAAGATGTGAAACTGCAGAGATAGTGTAAGGAGGACAAGTTGTAAGACTTTAGCCTTGCGATGAGTCCAATCTCCAGAGAGATTTTTGGTTCTTGCTCTCAACACTTCTATTCAGTTTCTCTTGAAGGCAAAGGACATAAAAACAAATTAAAACCAAAACTCCTTCTTTCATCCTAATCAGGAAGACACAGAGTCCATGTCCCTCTCTGCTGTCATGAATCTTAAGACATCTGTGGCAGTTACTTCTGCATTTGTAACCAGTAAAGGTGAAATTGGATTTTAAGCAGAAAAAGAAAGTGATTTCACTACCTCTAAGAGAATTCTAGAAAGCCTTTCAGGCCATGAATGGTTATTTCACAGATGCATCTAATAAAAAGCTTTAGTCTAGTATCACATCCAATTGGGATTCACAAAAAGAGCCATTCTCCATCAGCTTGCATGGTTTATGTGTCTTCTGTTCAGTATCCTAGCTCCTGTGAATACTCAGTCCCCGTGTAGTTTATACTCAGATTGTAATTTGTGAGCAAATAAAAAAAAAAAATCACTGAGAGGAAGCTTTCTAACTTAAAATAACCCTGACTGAGCAGAAAGGCGGATAACACCATGCTTTTCTCCTTCTCTGATTTCCCACTGTTCTTTTGTCCTGTTTGTGCCCGTGGCAAAGCCCAGCTCCCAGCCTGTTGCACTGCCAGCCCCTGGTCCAGGTCCCATCCCTGGGGCCGTGCTGGCTCCTGCAGGAGCCAGGCAGTTGGATCCAGTGGGAGTCTGGCTCCAGCCTGCTCCAGTCACTTTAAACCGGTTAGATTGGGAAATCCTCTAACAAAATCCAACCGCTGATCCTGGTTAGAAATACTTTGTTAGAAATACTCAATAGGGAGAACCGAGGAGAGTTGTCTTTTTTGTTACCCACGCAGCATTACCAGCAATTCTGGGTCCAACATAGTCCATATTTTTCAAGCTTCAATATATACTCAAAAAATGTAAATTCACATTTTAGGTAATGAAATGGTGACCAATTATCTTAGGAAGTCTTTCATTCATTTCTTAAATTGATTTTAAAAGCCAGTAGTGAAAACAGCAGTCAATTCTATCATTGGCTGTTCAATGCAACAACAGAAAGAGCTTCACTACTGAAAAAGCACCATGGATATCACAGTGCATAGCTTATTAGCAATACAGCTAAAACATAATTTTGAAATAGAAATTCAAAATTATATAAAAGCTGTACAAAACCTCAGTAACTAAAAAAAAAAAAAACAATAATGTATACATTTTTCCTTGTCATAAATGAGTTCTATATATCTAGTTACATGTTTATCTAGCATACAGACAGAACTCAACAAATAATATATCAACCTCTGATAATATAAATGCAAGCTTTGCATTTTCACTTGATGATACAAGTAGTTGTACATTGACTTTAAATCTATTCTTTCAATAAGCGTGCATTAACATTGGTGTCACTGTTTCTTTGTTTTAGCCACGACCTTCAGCTGAAAGCTTTATGAAGCCTGACTGATTATTCTTGTCCACAAGTTTGCACTTATCTATAAAGGAATCCTGTATTACATTTGTGTTTGGGCAGAAAAACTTGTTTTTCCTAAGACATAAAAATGTATTTGATGATAATGTCTAAATATGAAGAAAATGCACATAAAAGCAATGTGATATTCTAATTTGGTCAAACGGGGTTATGTTTTGCTGTAGTTTATACACAGGATATTTCTATCTTTTCAAATGCTCTCATTTTACAAGCCAGAAAAACCCATGAAAACAGATAATTGTTCAGCAAGCACTTCTGTCAATCGTGTTGTGCCCTGTGCTGATCAGCACAATGTCACATCAGTGTTTTGCTGTTGCCTTCAATGGCGCTGGGCTTATGCACAACGCTCGTCTGCATGAAGTGTCCCCTGCCGGCTGGCTCGGCTCGGAAAGGACTTCTGTTGCCAACAGCTAACAAGCTCTCCCTTTATATCGAGTGCTACAGGCCCACGTGTTTGAAGTGGAAGGATCAGAGTTCTTAGATCTCAGATTTGTGAAGCTTGTTAAAGCTTTTTATGAAATTCAGCTAATTTCAGAACTGCAGGATGGTAAAGTTATTCTGTTTTTGCAATCCAATGATGCAGTGTTCTTTTCTTTTTTTTCTATTTACATAATAGTTTTGGAAGCTGAATATGAAAACTATAGTGTGTATTTTCCCAATATATTCTGCAGTCCATGCCAAGCTGGTGTTATTTATTGACAGGGGTTGTTTGGATTGCCTCAATTTAGGGTAAAAATAACAAGCACATCTTTTGATTGCACTACAAGTTGATATAATAAAAATTAAAGCAAAATGCATTGAAAAAGGCTTACATACAAATCAATATAGGGAAAACCAGATACAAAAATTTTCTACCATACAGAAGGGAATGCATCTGATGTTGTATTGCAAGGAAAGATTTAATTCTTAACAAGTGAAATCATACTGTCACTTGCAGAAAAACCAAAAAGTAATGCTCAGTAAGAATCACAAGAGATGTGCTCTAAAATACCAGACACTGACACAAAATGTCAAAATAGCATAAAAATACACAGACTATACTTTTATCACTTTAAATTACTTCATAAGATTTCTCAGACAATAAAGGGTGACACTACATTTTTACATTAGATATCTTTTCCAGCAGACAGGAGCAGGGGATGGGAAGAGAGAGAGAATTATCTTTCTGACACTGAGATTTTGAGAGCTGATTTTAAAATATATATGCACAATTTCATTACTGCAAGCCAAAACTTCTTAAATAAGGTACATTTACATAATTCAATTCTTTTTATAAGGGTTTGAAGTTCTTATTATTGTCAAGTATTTTAAACTGTGTCATTGACAGTGCAGACAGCTGTTTAGTAATTCAAACAGGACACTGCTCTGTGAATGTCACATCAGGATATTGACATTTTTCTGGCAGCTTAGATATTCCCAAACTTCATATTTAACACCATGATGTGGTATTGCCTTATCATTGTGTAGTGTCTACAAATAACAGTCTAAAGATTAGAAAAGATACTTGGATTTAAATGCAACTGACATAAAGCACGCTCAGATATTTTGAATTTCTGTATTATAATAATAACCAGTTATGGGAAAAAAATGCTTTTTCATACCAAAATTTGGGTAAAATCTGCTTCAAATTCTAAATGAGAGATCAAACACACCAGCCCAAGCTAAAGAAATCTGTGAACAGATACTGTGCTTCAGCATCATGAGGAGTGCTGCTGTCTCTCTGAACTGCACACACCCAAAACAGGAGGGTGCCTTTGCTGGTTTTGGGAACCTTGCTGTACCTCCCCTGAGATATCTGCAGCCAATTATAAAAGAAATAAAATGTTCTTTACCTGCAGTTATACGTGTGCACGGTAGTAAAACTTTCCAGTCTTAAATCTTTTTAATAGAGTTCAAGAATTAATATTTATGTGAAGTCAAGTATATTTAAAGAAAGATAGTAAAACAAATATCTAAAAGCAGATATTAAACCTATTTGTTACAGTAACCACAAACTACATACACACAGTGTTTAACTGTTCCTTGGGCCAAAAGGTCTTCACTTCAGGGCATATTTGAAATAGTTGACACCATCTAAGATGGATCTGACTAATCCTGCCTGGTAGCATGCATTTTGAAGACAGAAAACACTTTCCTGCAATATTCCTAGTTTTACTTCTCCTTGTTGTCTAGCTAAATAAGCTACAGAGCAAATCTCTAAGGGAAAGAATGCATAAAGCATAAAGAAAAGAATGAAAATTAAAACATGCAGAATAATGAAAAATCTTCTACTAAAGAATCAAGCGTGAATTTAAAAAAAAAAACTATCAACATATCACCAACTTTTATCAGCAAAGTATATAACACATTACACAGCTACAGAAATTATATTTTACATTTGATGTCTTTTGCTTACTTGAAAGTAACATTGCTAAGATTGAGTTGCAGCTACATATGAAAGAACTGATTTTCAAAGATGGAGGTGTTACTGAGACTACTTTTTACTATCTTCAATAACACCAGGTGATGGCAGGTGAAACCAAGTCATTGTTAATTTTTGAATTTCAATCTTATATCATTTTGCTCACAATAATGAATTTAATTAAAAACATTTTATGATTTTTTAAAGTTACATGTGAATGAAGCGGCCATCTCTGTTAGTATTAGAGTATTAAAAATTTTTGCAAATCAATCTGTCTGTGGCCAAAATAATGTTTGAACTCTGTGCAACAATCAAAGCTACAGCTGTAGGTATGACAGGTTCTGTCGGTGTTCTACTGCCATGAATCTAGTTCTTCTGTAACCAAAACATTATGTCCTGCACCAGAAAATACAACAGCTTGCTGAGTAATGAAACTTCAGTTTCTCCAGATGAAATCCTTCACACACTGTTATTCAATATATAATGCTAATTCCTGTATCATCACTGCCAGAACTGCCAGTCTCTTGGTACTTCATGAAGTTTAACATATAAGCTTTCAAATGATTAACTAACTCCTCTAAAAACTGTTTTATAATGTGACTTTCTGAAAGAGAGATGAAAAAAAATCTCTTAGTTATTTGTTTATTTCAAACTCAGATTAAAGTATCTGTTAAGCAGAAAAAAATCAGTAGAAAGATACTACCTATGTGAACAGAACTGAAAGGTACAACTTTAACCTTAGGATTAAGAAGATTATGAATCTGGGTTTCCCACATCCTAGAAAAAGACTGAAATCACTGAAATGCAACAAAAATGCAAATCAGCATCATATCTGTCTTAATGGCTGTTTCTTAAAATACTTTGCTCTTTCAAGGAACATGCACAGATGCTTGTCCTCAGTAAGACACACAAGGTTCCAGATTCTGCACGAGAGAATTCACAAAATGCTCCTCAGGAACAGCAATTCAAACACATCCCCATGCTGAGCATTTCCTGCCTTCACATCTCTCTGCATTGTGCGTAGATATTCTGGTGCCTTACTCTGAGACAAGGCTGCAGAAACCAGTCAGGGATACAAAATTACTTATTCTATTCTCTGTGATTTTTTTTTTTTAGGTGTTACACTGTCTCCTAAAGACACACTCTGCAAGGCAGACAGTAGAATTTTCTAAGAATATGAAAATATAGAAGTTTATTTCACCCCTCCAGTCTGTTAGTGCCTGCCTTTTAATTGAAACTGTATTTTACCAGACAACATGTATGCAATCCACATCACAGTGATAACTGGAATAATCAAAAAAAGTATTTGTAATATAAGTTTATAAGTATGTAAGTTTCAAAGGTTATGATAGTGCTTAAATAATGTACTAAATCTGAACCTCTACATTCAATTAACCATTCACTACACAGTTTAATCCTTAAAGAAAACACACTTAGTTCAAATCTAAGATGTGAAAATTTTCCCTGCTAACATCTGGGATGAGATTTACTGAAAAACATTCACCCAAACCATACTTTGCAACCAAAGCAGTTGCTTTGAAATCTTTAGGTATTTCCAAGAAATTACTGCAACTGAAATTCCAAGATGAAAACCCTTTTGTCATGTTAACACCACATTGATAGCATTTTTTTTGGATTAACTTGTTTAAAAGTTGTTATTTCTGCACTGTACAAGCACTGTTTCTGTCATTCATAAAGACCAAGATGGATGGTTGACTGAAACATAATGAAAAATGAACTAATTTGGAAGAAAGAAGCAAACAGTATTTATGATCAGAACATCACTCATACAAAAGATGATGCAGCAAGGGATAGATACAAGGATTTAGAGCTCCACAGCTTTCCCGGTCAGGGCAACTGCCATTAAAGAGGAATGCTCTCAGAAGAAAGGTTAAGAAAAATGCAAGAACTTTCAGCATATTTTTAAAACATTTAGGAAGCCTATACAAGCCAAGACAACTGAGATTAAATGCCAGTCTGAAGTTAAACTAACCTTGATGTTGAAGTGTGAAAATGCACATATTTTTATTTTCCTTTACTAGTTCATGACAATATGTAATAAAGGCAAGTGTGTTATTAATTCTAAGATAGGGAGACTGCAAAAGACGTGGAACATTTTGATGATCAGACAATAATGCTAATATTGATTGTTCCTAATTCTCACATAACAAAGACCTTCAATTTCCTTATAATAAGTAAATGGAAAATTGAAGTGGTTTCTTTAAAGAATACTTATGTGATTCTAGATGCAATTTAAAGATCAAAATTCCCTAGATTTTTGAGTTTTGTCCCATCCCACTTGTGGTAACTTTTCACCAGCTCTATGCAAGTACATTACAAGTATTCTACAACAATGACAATCAAAATTACGTTCTTCAACCAGTATTACCATTTTCCCCATTTACATTAGGTATAAATTCCATTCTTAACCTTCAGGTATAATTGTAATTATAACAACGCCAATGAGACAAATAGAAAAACAGCCTATGGTGTCACTTGAACAAGAAGCTCTACAAAAACTACAGAGAACATATTTAAACACCTTCCAAACCAAACAATCTTAAATGAATACTTGGAGTGACAATTCAGTCAAACACTAAAACTACTAGATAAGATCTACGTGAGGTATGTCAATAGGAGGGATAGTAGTATTTTTTATTAATCACAATTTCTGCAAAGAGAATGTAACACTTAAAAGCAATTTTAACATTTCTGCCGATACTATGGGTTTGTTTAAGGACTATTCCTTTTATACTTCTTATTTCTCATTATATAAAAATATTTAAACTGGATCTACTTGGCCTTTTTTTTGCTTTTGAGGCTCATCTCTCAGTCAGTGTCCCCAGGCTGCTTGCTGCAGCCACGAGTACATTTATACTGATGCTTCTTGAGTTAGGCTGAGCCAAAGCCCACACCAATATCCATTTCAGACTTAACTCATTTCAGAATTGCTTATCTCAAAGACATTGCATGTCTGAGTGATTTACACTCTTTAAAGAAGATCTGCAACTCTTCTATTCTCTTTGGAAATGAGACTAAGACCACAGAACTTAAGAAACAAAGTGTGGAAAAATAATTTGCCAACACTTGTAATTCAGTGTGATCACAGTTCTCCAAGTGCACATGAATGGTTTCTACAATAGAAGACACACTTCTAAGGCAAGAAAGTAAGACTGACTTCCAATCTATATGAATATTTAACTGTAGAACACTATGCCAGATTTTTCATAAATGAATGAATCATCTGGATACTTGTAACATAAACTCTTTCATCTTTTTACGAAGTTCAAAATTCCATACTACCATTCATGCTTTTCTCAGTTACAAGATCATGTTTGCCAAGAACATCCACATTCATCTGTCAGTACATCTAAAACATACTCCCGTTATGAAACTCAGTGTTCTTGCATTACATCTAAGATAGATCTTGTGTCAGTCAAGGTAAGATTTAGACTTCAGTTGTAAAACTATAAAAATACAAATATAGGAGACACGTTCTAACCTTCAAAGGAATTCCAAAGAAATAGAAGGTTTGTTGTAAATGAAAGGTATGCACTACACAAGAGTATAAACTCATATATAAACTCATATAAACTCATAAAAGTTTTTCAAAGTGTTCTTTCAAATGAAATTTGCTACACCTGTACCTGACAGCAGAATTTCCAATAACTAAGTTCTAAAACACTGACTCATGAGAAGAAGGGGAGTAAAACTTTCTCTCTTTCTCACCTCTTCTCCTCCCCCACTTTGTTGCTGTTGCTGCATGTGAACTTTTTGCTATTGTTCTGTATATACTTCTCACTTAGATGCTCCTTAAAATGCACAGGAAATAATACAGGAATTTCAGAGGATGCAGAAATTTAGTAGTCAATAAATCCCTTTTTTTTCTTTTGCAAATAGCTTTGTTATAGAAAGGAATAATGTAAAATAAAATAAATAGATATTATCGTAGTGCATTATTGCATTTAAATTCTATTCTGCCTGGACACCTGTTGAACAGGCTTCCAGCAGTCAGGCAGTCATTAATCTGATTTATATTTTCTAAGAAGGGGCACATGCTCCTCTCATTTGTCCCACGGATTAGTGGCTAGTAAGTAGCAAACCAAATCACAAGACACCAGTTTAGCTTTGGCTGAGATGGGTAATTTGTTAGACTGCAATTCTCCTGTAAAGAGTTATTTATATCTCGCTATCCAGTTGGCTGACATCTGGGGTTGGCAACACCTGACAGTGCACTTAATGAGTTCACCAGTGTTTCCACTGGAACTGCTGACTTCTGTAATTGCAACATTACATTTACTGTAGGAAAAAAAATGTACAAACCTGAATGCAATGAATTAAAAAGGTCAGTGAAATAAATATTACTTTTTGTGCTAATACAGATAGTCTGTAAATGGTACATAAAAAGCAAGACAAAATTTTTCAAACATAAGATTATCACTGACATATGTTCACAAGAATATTTATTTCATAACATTGTCTAAATGTTTTTTTAAAGTATTTTTCAGTCATGAACTTTTTAAACAGGTAATAAATCATAGTCAAATTAACTTAAAAAGATAGTTGCTTATCGTCTCTTTAAACATTACTTGACCTTTATATTCCTGGTCAGCAAACATTTGAAAATAATTCCATTGTTTGGCTGCAAGCTGGAGTGGTTGAAAAACAAATGGGAAACAAGATTTGCACATTAGCTGCAGGCCTCCTGGAATATGTGCCCATGCCAAAGGATACTGTCATCCTAAACTGAGTCAAGGCTTTATTTGAAGGGTGCAAGAATTACTGACAAGCCTCATTCAAAGCAGCCTATCTAAAGTGTAAGTGAGGACTTGCAGACACTGGTTTCACTGTCTTTAGGCATCAAGCTCTTATGCTTCCACAAGTGCATCTGTGCCTGCCATCAGTAGTGATGCCATCTGTACCTACTGAGGAAGGTAACAGCAGTTTAGGACTCTTTTTTTTTTTTTTTTTTTCCCCAGAAATTACATAATTTTATAGTGTTTTGTTCATAATTAACTTAAATACAATTAAGACAATGTTCTATTAAAATACCTATCTCATGTAAGTTACACTTTTTCCTGTTTTTTAAAAACCTAAATATATTTATGTAAAATAATTGGAGCAGTCATAAGTGATAGAGTTAATTCTATCACTATTCATAAGTGATAGAGTTTATGCTAAAGGATCATCTGTTTTGTCCTAAATGACTTGTAAAATGTATCAACAAACTTTAGCCAGGATGATAATTTTCCTACTCCCTACATCTACAGCATTTTAGCTATGATGATAATTTTTCCCCAAAACACAGAAAACAGCAATAACCCTATCCATTTCTGGATTCTTAGCATTATCTTCTATGTAATCTTCTAAAAATTATTAAACAATAGAATAGAATCTACAGTTTGTATCACAAAGCCATTTTTCATGTATTTATGAATTCTTTACGACCGCCATTAACATGAAATTGAACATGAGAACAAATTCATTTTCGCAGATGTGCTTTGATAGGTCTAAATCCCACTCAAGATGGACAGTATATCTGGAGGCTCACACATCAGAAAGAAAACAACATTCTCCATTTAGGAATTAAGCCTAACATACCTATCTTTATGGCAGCAGCAATAAACATTTTAGAAATATCAGGAGGAAAAAAAAAAGCAAAGCCAATACACAACACAGACTTCAACACACAATTGTAGAATCTTTAAAATATTTTTACCAAAGTTTAAGTTTTGTGATGAAAGTTTTGATGCTTTCTCATTGTGGAAGTTTAGTATGAATATTTTCTGTAATCTAACATTGACAAATAAAAAATAGAATTAGGTTTTTAGATACTAACATTTAAAGATATCAAGAGCTTTGTTTGACATTGGAATTTTAAATTAAATCAGAATTTACAATCAAGGACATTTTCAAAGTCACTTTAAAACTATAATTTCCCATCATTTTACATTATAGAATGGAATATTCATTTGAAGAAACTAAATATAGGATATCTTTTTATTCTTTCTCATTCTAAGGCTATCTTTGGTATCAAAAATGCTCCATTTACCCATAATTATCTTTTCACGCAGTGTTCCCAGATGTAGAACTCCCAAAATGCAATTCTACTCAAGTGCACCATGGTTGTGAAGAAGTTTGAAGTGTATTAGAGATTATGGAATACATTCTGTACTTTTTATTGAAGTATCTTATGAAAATACGTACACTGTGATTTAGCACTTAAGCAAATTACCCCAAAGACAACATCAAATTTTTCACCAATGAAACAAAAGAGAAACTACCATGATTGATGGTATTGGAATTTTCCTATATATAGGATATATTTTTCTATTGTCATACTCTTCTCAGTCTCTTAGGAGGGATAAATAATTTGTAAAATCATGACAGCCAATAATGGCTTTAGATCTATGGCACATTTTGTACTAAAGGTCTACTGAGAGTTCTCTATAAAAGAATAAGAGACATAGCATCACTTAAATGGCAAAATAGGCAAAACCAAAGAACAAAAAAAACCCATGAATAAGTTTACAGAAGAACCACCCCCAAAGTTAATATTACTAATGGACATGCAATTGTTGCACTGCATCTAAACTATGATTATGTCTCCCTTTAATCTCCTCTGCCTATAGAATCAAGGTAATATTCAAGTACACTAATTTAATTATTTTCAAATTGGATTCTGCTTATTTTAATCAGACTTAATATTTGAAATGGCTTCATTGAAGTAAATAAATGAGGGAAATAGTACTATTCCATAATCTACAGGATTCCTACACAGGTACTGTGCTGCTGCATCTGAAGAAAATTTTGCTAAAGACTGTAGAACTTATTAAGTGCCATAATATGTAAGCTTATTCAGTAAATGCAGACAAATAACAAAAGCCTTTACAAAAAGAGAAAATACATGACAAAAGGCAAACTGTTGCTATTCAAAAGAAAGAATTAGGATAGTCAGGAAGTCAACCATCTGGACTTTACATGTCAATAGCTGAATATGAATGATTAGCAAGAGAAAGAAGTCTAATTTAGTGTGTTTCATTTTACAAGACAGGCATGGCAGAGGAAAGATTTACCTTATTATTAAAACAAAACTGGTTAATCATAAAAAAAGTAGAGATGAAGTTAAAAAATAAATATATATATATATTAACAGACAAAAATGCTTAATTAATCTTTACTTTATAACTGGAAAAGTAAAAGCAGTGCTGAAATATGACCCAGAAAATTAAAAACCTAAAGCTTAAAAAATTAATTGCAGAAATTAATAAAAACTGAAAAATTAGTGACATGCTTGCACATTTGACATAGATTTGTGCATAAGACCTGGCCTGTAAGGTAAGCCTCTCCTTTAGATGACAGACTAGCTATGTGGAAGTCTTTAAGACATCACCTCATTGCCTTTCTTTATATTTCAACAACTATACCAAACCACCTCATAGTGAAAATGGAAAAGAAAGGCAGGTTACTTTTAATTAAAAGACTGCACAATATTTTTGATGCAGAAGTTACAATAAAAATAAAAAACCAATCAATTTAAAAACCTGAGTCCACTGCTTTCTTCCATACTTTCCTGAGCCAAGTTCTCTTTTACATGTTCAATTGCACAGTTAGTGTGTACAATATAAATGCATGCTTTAGATACTGTGTTCCCAAAAGAAAATCAATTATAAGCACTGCTTTGTGCAAAAAAAAAATGAAAAAGGAAATTTTATCAGTTTTTTTTCCATATTTGTGTAATCTATATGTACACGTCTGTCAAAAGGTTAGCATTTGCATGTGTACTATAAGACAAATGAGACACAAAATAAAATTCCCTTTAATACAGAACCTTCTACTGCAAAGGCCATTGCTCGCATACAAAATGTTCTAGTTTTCTCCATTCACCAATTTCTATGAAATTTGCTACAATTGATTTTAGTAAGAAAGAATTTTCTGTACATGTGAGTTCCCCAGGCAATTAATAAAATCAGCACACATCCACTACAGAGTGGGCTAACATTGTCTTGGTAAGGGTAAGGAGTAAAATAGGAATTGCAACAGCTCCCTAAATGCTCAGAAAGTAATATAGAGTTCATTGAAACACCAGGCATTAGAAACCAAGATGCCTCTTTTCACAGGGTGGTGTAAACTATGAAGGAGAAAAGAGACACAGATATTATCTTGTAATAATGTGGCTTTTAAACTTGGTTTAATGATTTGATTAACCTTTGTTCAAGGTAATTTGTTCAGTTTAGGGGATGTTTTGTCTGGATCACACTGGATTTTATTTGAGAGTTGCAGCAAGAGATGAGTTGTTCTTTTGCTGCAAGTTCTAACAGTTCATTATTGACACCATTTGTTGTAACTCAGTATCCTTAGGGCTCTTCCACCAAAATGCTTTGAAATGGTTAACCACTTATTCTCAGAACATTCTTTCCAAATAAGAAATGAACACATAGTTAAAAGAATGGGAGAAACAAATAATAAAAACAGTTTTGTAAAGTAAGTCACCCTAATATATAATTAACAATGAAACAATCTTCTTTTTATGGGAGTTTTAATTAACTCTTTGAAAACTGCAGACGTCCATGTAGTCCCATTTTAAAGGGGAAAGAGATGAGAAAGGTTCAACAGACACACAAACAGAAGCAAATATAAAACAGTAATATGTATTTTGTAGAGCTCTACTTACAGTTTTCTTATTCCACCCCTCTCCCCAATTACTAGTGAATTTATAGCTGGGAGTCAAAAAATTATAGCATCTTCTTATATATTACAGCATATTTTGCACAATTAGCAGTGTTGTGCTATAGATTATAGGAGGCATTTGCACATACCCCAAAAAGCCTTTGTCACAAGAAAAATGAGTGCAGCACAACGCCAGGAGAAAATACTGAGCTAATATATTGTGGATATAAAATATAACCCCTTCACACTGACTTAGTCACCACTTGAAAATACAAATGTTTGTATCTTGTTATTTGCGGTAACCTTAATCTTAGTCAGCGTCTGTCTTTGGTTTGATATTAAAGACCTGTGAGAAGTGACTGATCTTGCACTGCCATCTCACTATTGTTCATATACTCAGCAGTCACTTTGTTGCTTTCAAAATGTGCTTCTATGTTGATGGTTTTAAGGTGAAGCAGTACTTCAGAGATTCTACCCACATCTTGAATGACTGTATATTTAAGTTGCTTTTTTTCCTAAGAGCTTTCTTTGTGAAATAAAAGCAGGAACACTTGGAGAATTCACACTCTTTATGCATAGAGTAAATCATTTAAATTATAGATGCTCTCTATGGAAAAGAGAACATATTTAGACCTAAGGCATTAGAAAAGAAAGAACGGTACTTTAGATTTATATCCTCAATAGAAGATACTTTGAAATTTTCAGGCAGAATATACTGCAATGTCTACTATTATATTACAGTTTCCTGTCAATGACTACACAGATTATTCAGCCTGCCCAGAATGAAATACTGGATGTATGATCATTTCCCCAGGAGGAAGATAAAAAGCAGCTAACTTTCAACTCTGCTTCCCCTTCACTCTGAAAGTTACTTTGTCTCTTACCTTGACATCCTTTACCTTTTACCATTTACTAAATTCCTTCTGTCTTAGCTAACAGCTGCCTCGTGTTAGGAGAGGGGAGTGAGAATTTCCTCAAAATAGACACACCAAAATTTCACACTTGAGTCCTACCTATAACTGGCCATCAGGACTACTTGCTGGTACGTTTCCAGTCTCCTATGTGGGCATACTGCCTCATTTGCAGAAAAGAGCCTTGAGTGTGTCTGGATTGCATCCACCTGTCCTGGTTTTGACTGGGATACAATTTATTTTTCTTCTTAGAAGCTTGTAGTACTAGCTTCATGTAGCTAGTACATGCTGTATTTTGGATTCAATATGATAATGTCAATAATCCACAAATGTTCTGTTTATTGGGAAGCAGTGCATACCCTAAGTCTAGGACTCTTCCATTTCCATGCAATATTGGGGCAGCTGACATGAACTGGCCAAAGAAATATTCTGTTCCACAGAATGCCATGCCAAGTGTAATAAACTGGGCTCAAAAGGGTCGGTCACAGCTTGAGGACAGACTGGATACCAGTCAGTGGGTACTGAGCAACTCTGTTGCGCATTGCTTGGCTTTTTCTTGTCTTTTCTCTCTTTTTTCCTCTCACTTTTACTATTACTATTATTAGTAGTAGTAGTTTGAATGATTGAACTGTTCTTATCTCAATTCATGAATTTTAGGTTTTTTATTCCCAATTCTCCTCCCTATCCCACTGGGTAGGGGGGTCATACATGTGCTAATGTGCTAATCAGTAAGCAGCTGTGTGATAATTAGTCCATTTCTGGGGTTGAACCATGACAATACTATATGTGTGTATGTGTGTGTGTGTATATATATATATACATATATCCCAGAATCCAGCAGAAAGAGCTTAGAAGTTGTCCACAACAGGCTATTTGGGACCAAGTGCAACTGCTTTGGGAGTAAACCTGAAGCACTCATGTGGAGTATTTCTCTAAGTTTGTGCTGAGTGGGAGAGGATTGCACCAACTTCCTCAGGCAGTAAGAGGCCACTGGAAATGTTCATGCAATATCCATAAGCAACAGTTAATCATTAGAGAATGAGTAACATGTAGTTGCTCTATTTGGCTTATATGATCCCAGAAGGGAAACTGTAGATTTTGCAAACACACTGAAGAACAGTAAATTAACAAGTGCTTTCTGCATATGATGACCATGAGTTTGTAGAGCTGCCATGACTGTTGTGGGTTTCAGTCTAAAGGAGAGCAACAGATTAAATTACATGCTGCAGTATTAGTCAGTGATACATTTCTTTCTCATCTATGTTTTTTTGTATAAACAAACAGTTTTGGGGTTTATGGATAAGACTAAACAACTGCAACAGTTTTTAAAAATAATTTTTCCTCTGAGTTTACGGCTATGATTATTTGCTCTCTCAGCCAATATAGTTATGATACTGCTCTCTAATCTGCAAATTTTTATAACATGCATTGTTATTTACAGTGAAAGCAATAAAGATTTGAAATTACAATTTTTTGTATGCAGTCTTGTGAAAGTATTTTCATGGAGATTTTGTGATACTTTGATGTATTCTTGATACAGAAAATATCTCAGTCAAAGGAACTACTGTCAGTCCAGTGCAAGACAGTAGCTGTTCAGAATGTTTCAAAAATAAAACTGTATCGGATTCCATATGTGATATGTATCCTCACCACCCCTTTTCCTCTGCCTCCTTAATTCAATACATTGTCAAGAGCTTTTAAGTATTTTGATACTATGTTCTAGCAGCAATAAATATCTAGACAGAGGAGAAGAATAATAGCAAGGAGATATCAGCAACAACATAACTTTTTAACTCAAAGCTATCATTTTTAGTGCTTACTGCTGCATTATCATTTTGCTCTGATCTAGCCTGATTTTAACAGTTCTTTTTCCCATTACTGCTTTTAAGAACAGCAAGAAAACTTTTCTGAGTCCCTTTCAGACTCTGCCTCCATTACATTAGTAACAGAATCATGAAATTCCTTATCAATCATGGGTGTATAGATATAGAGAGATATAAAAATAAGTTAATGTAGAATTTCACTGATAGTTTCATTTCAGGTAGTCAAGATATCAAATTATGTTTTCAGGTAATAGTAATTTTAAAGGGCGATGATAAAGTATTGAAATCCAAGGCTTCTTTATGCCTGAAGACAAAAGAATTATTCCTGTCTTCCTTAAGAAGTTATTTTTTGATGGCTTTATTACAGCATTCCCTAATTCCAACAGAAGAAATGAACCCTCAGATAACTGGGAAAAATACCAAATATAAAATCCAAAGAGTTAAATATAGCTTTCAAATAAAAGGTTTGAGTGAAAAGACAGTACACTAGTAAAATCTGCTCCCATGTTTTTATATTACTCCAGGGAGGAAGAAAAAGCCACTGTTTGGAGAAATGCGTGAGTTCTGCTTACACACTATGGAGCTTTCTTCCTATTAAAGCATGTTGCTGAAAAGAGGAAACAAACTTGCAGAAAGAAAAAAAAAATCATATAAAATTTTAAATGTAGAAAGTTAATCACTTCTAATAGTTCAAATTACTTGCACTTAAACAATATATTTTTTAACCTATCGGGTACTGTGGTGAATTCCAGTCAATGCAAGTAGCCTGTGGTCAAAGAGAGCTTTTATCTTTTATAGACTTTTGCTAAACTACAGCCTTTCCTGTTGCATCCCGACCCACAGATTGAGTGCTTTGCCTTTATCACTTTGAGATTGGATTACTCACTGAACCCTGCACAGCTCTGCCTACAAAGCTCTTCTGCCACCAGAGTGCAGAGACAGGATTTATGTCTTTATACAATAAAATAAAAGTGCCTACCACCCCTGAACTGATAAAAAGGAGTTAAACACTAAATTTAATTAGCTCCTCGTTTAGGGTGTTGCAGCAGACCTGGAAATAATCCACCTCACAATTTTTTTGTTATTTTCTTGTATCTTGAAGTTGATTAAAACATAAATTCTCATCTTACTCCAGAAATAAATACAGCAAGCAATCTCCAGACTTTGGTTAAGAATATCCCATTGATTTGTAATCCTCTGCCATTTGATATATACTCCAGTTTTTGAAGGAATTTGATTTTACATTTATATGAGACCATTTCTCAGTTTAAAATGGAAACTGAAATCAGTGGATTCCCATCAACAGTTTCAAGAGGCTCATAGTGAACATATACATAAGGCTGGATCATAAAATTTGTATTATATCTAGCAACTCTGGAAAGTCTGACAAAAATGTATCCAAGTGAAAAACATTGAAAAACCAATTCAGAAATTAGATTGAAGTAAATATTATAGCAGTGAACTCCATGCCCCAATTAATCTGTAGCATTTCTGATCTGTAGCAATTCATGAAGTCCAGTGTGGTTCTGTGGACCTACAGAGCATGCCAGCTGTAGGGGTGACCAGGGCTGTTGGTACAGGAATTTTAAGTCACGGAATGGAAAAATTGGAATTGAGACACTGGAGCAGCCTTCCACTTTTCTCTAAATTAGGAGTAATTGTGGAACATTAGCCATTAGTACACCAAAATTAATTAAGAAATAAGAACAAAAGCAACGAGGAGAACAATAAAACAGATTTTAGCTACAAAGACTTAAACTGTCTAGGCAGCTGGATGACAGCTGAGAAGAAGAAGCTGATTCTCAATTTACAACTGCATGAAATGTGTGCCTATGTGTGCACATGCTTTAGGAAGTTGCATTTTTATGAGAAGTAATTCTGATGCACTTTATAGTTTTAAGTAATCTGATAGGTTTAAACATGGAGTAAAACATAAAAACTGAAGTATAAAATCCTACACAGGCAAGAAAGAGAAAAAAAAGTGGTTGTAATGAGGACATAGAGAAGACAACATGAATCTATCCATACGTTTATGACTGATCTGCTCTGGAAAACAACCTTGAACATTTGCGTGTGAAATGTAAGGGATAAACATTTTTAAATATTGATGAAAAAACCCCACCAAACCAGCATGACAAATTCATATTCATTTCCCAACACAAAAAAGAACAATAAAGCTTCAAAATGAAAGCAATAGCTATTAAAAGGCAAACAATTAGGAGCATGACCTTATTTCTGCTGAAGATATAAAATAATCAGAAAACTAAAAACTGGAAAGGTCAAGATTTGAAATGATACAATGAAAACAGATACCCTGTTTAGTTTAAATATCTGTCCAGCCACAGGTTTAATTTGCAGGACTTAGTCTTTGAAGTAGGCAATGAATGTAAGTGAGGAAGTGCTATAGAATTCTTACCATGGAAAAGGGTAAAAACGTACAGCTACCCTAGGTTGTAATTTCATCTAGAAAAGCAGAATTTTTTCAAGCTTTCTAGCAAGAAAATCTTTTGGATTTGCATAATAGTGCAATTGTGCTTGCTGCTTGGAAAAAGCTGGCATACTTACAAACAGGAAAATATAGTGATATAGGTTGATAGCAAACGGTTTGGTTTTTCTTAAGCTCTCAGGTTTCTTACCATCCTGTTTAGAAAGAAATACATTGTCTATACATAGCAAATACTGAATTTTGGAAAGTATGGTTTTCATAGACTTTCATTTGACATGTGGTTGGCTCCTGACTTTTCCACTAGAAAGTACATTTTTGATGATATCTCAAAGTTTTGATCTGAAGGAAAAGTGAGTCACACATCTTTGGAAAGCTTTGTGGGGAAGTAAAAACCCATCAGAATAAAATTAGGTTAATGAAAAATTAATTGCATTTTCTGAAATTTAAAGGAAGGTATTTGAAGTGCAAAATATATTTTTAAGATGCACTAGAAAGAGACATTGTTGAAAGATGAGTAAATAAGGACTGGCCAGGATATGAAATGTCTAATTGTAGGATGGTGAAATATCCAGAAAATCATACATCTAAACAACTTGCTTGAACAGCAAGCCCAGAGGCACTGTTGTATGAAGTCCAAGAAATTTCCTTCTTAATAAAAATCTTGAGCAACACAGATATTAATCAAAAATACATGCTTCCAGGCAATAAGAACAGAACAATCTTTTAAGCAGATATCTTCAAAATTGGTACTAGCAAGGTAGCCTTAAAATGTAGCACAGAATATTAAGTCAAGTGCCTTCCTGAGAAGTGCAAGAGCAGAGAGTTGGGGCAGTGACCCATTTGTCAGTGGTCTAAGGCCATGATTCAAAGCCTACAATGTCAAATTTACGAGGTTTCTCTGGCCTTTGTTCACAAATATAAACATTTCATATCTTTATTTATGGGAGGTATAAACTATTTATTTTGATTGTTCCAAAGCACCTGACAGCTTCCCTAGTCTTTTGAGAGAAAAGAGAATTGTTTTTCTGTTACAAATGTATCCTGGAAAAGAAATGAAGTGCAAGCTTTCTATCACTTAGGCTGTGATTAACTTGCTTACAGCAGATTTTGTGTTACATTTCATTTGCTTAGGGCTAGTTTCTGGCACTGTCAATTATACTGAATAATACAGAAATATTCAGTTATAGAAATTACATGATTTGTTAGAGCCTCTGCAAGTGACAAAATCAGCATGCATAAAATGGTCTTATATTCCTTCTGGTTCCCTCATGGGGGACAACATAATGTAAAGAAGCAGCACAACTTAGAGCTGAGCTAAGCTCCCTTTCTCACTTCTCAGGGGCTTTGCTATCTGCATTCACCATCTCACTAAGTGCTGCAAGGTAAGGTAAAGCAAGTGCAGGTGCTGAAAAGACATGAATGATGTGTGATCAGTGACTTGTGCTTTAAAGTATTAGTGGCTTCAGATCTTGGGTCCTGATGACCAGTTACCTTATTCAGATATGACACATTTTGCAAACATTCAGCAACTTTGATGGCTTTCAAGGAGCTGTTTGCATAATCCAAGCGTCTCTGTGCTGCAGTTCCATGGCACCCAGAATACACAAGAAGGTTTTCAAAGTCTGTGTTGAGATAACTGTATCATTATTTTAGTGCCCAGATGTTCTCTGAATAGGAAAAATCAAAAGCTATGTGACTAGAGAAGATTTAGAGACTCTCTCTATTCTTTAGCCTCCAGTTGCACAATACTTTTCTGAAATGGCCTCCTTTGAAAATAAGACTACTGGATAAAATCAATTGGCATTTTTTTAAAGCAAGCGTGCATTTGAAAGATTACTTTGCTCATACATAGCACACACTATTTGCTGAAAAGGTCTTGAACTTCTGTTAAAAATAGTTCATTCTGTCAGGAATTTTCAAAGACAAAAATACCTATTTACTCTATAAGCACACAGAGAAGCCTGGAAGATGAAGCACCGTTCTTGGTAGCTCTGGGTATTCTATAATTGCTTCAAGTATATAAGCAGCAATGTAATCTTTGCATGGGGGAAAACCTAGAACAAGTATATAAGTTGCATTACTAATTCATTAAAGATTAAAATATCCTATTTAGATTAAATTAAAGCCTGTTAGGGTTCATCAGCACATTTAGACCAACCATCAACTACAGTTAGCAATCTGCACGTATTGTGAGCCACTAACAAGCCTCACTTCTACTGTCACAGCTCCATAGGCACAGAGATAGGAGATGGCTCAGCTGCTGGTGGAATCAGGGTGAAGAGGACACATGCATTGCTACCAGACTTTTAAATTTACCTGGGATCTTGGCCTATGAGCCAAGCTGTCTTCAAAAAAAAGACTAAGAAATAAATGCTTTCTATAGAGCGAAATAACATTCAGCTACTCTGACAAGGAATATACTAGGTTGTCCCAGTTGAGTAATGAAGAAATACAGCAAGGTGACTGTTTGTATGCCAGAATGTGATGGCTCCATATAGAAAACATAACCTTTCTCAGTAAATGTAAAAAAGAAATCTTTGCATATATTAAAATGCAAAAATCTCTATAAAATCATCAGAAGTGAAATCCTTTAATTCTGCTGATCCCTTAATAAAACTGTTACCAAATCACATAGTTTCCTTTCTACCTGTACCTGACAAATCGACAGGGAATGGGTAATTTAGACACACTGGAACAGATAAAGCTGACTGATACGTGGGACATATATACCAGCTGGTGAAGTTAGATAGCACAATAAAATGAAATAAATACATACATGATATAATACATACTCTCTTAGAAAACAGATTTCTCATAAGTTTTGAAGATAGACCACTTCTATATTTAGCTTATATTTAATTCTGAGAAAGCACATCAATTTTAGATCCTTTTTGGGACATAGGGTCTCGGCTAGCAGAAGCTGTAGAAGAGGTACTGAGCTCTCAACTAAAGAAACCAAGTGTAAGACAAGAATGTTCATGTTTAAACAATTTTATAAATAAATATAAAATTGTTATATTTCACCAATGTGTGATCTTGCCCATTTTAGAATTAGCACCCTTTGATTTCAGGGTTATTGGCATTTTCTGGTTTTATTCACAGTATGAAGATTTTGATGCTACATTTCTCTTTGGCTTCATTTAATTCTATAGCATTCTCTATTTTCACACTGCTGTCATTTATCTAGATGGCCAAAAATATCTCACTCCAAAAATATCATCTCTGGAAATTTTTATTACCCGAAAAAGAATATCTGGTCATGAAATGGAACCAAATGTACATCACATAATGGAAATAAAAGGGTGACATTGAGAAGCAATAACTTGAAAGATTAAGTACACCATTTTATGCCAATTACAAAGAAATAAATTAAACTAAATCTTTGCTGTGCATGCTATGGCACATAAAGTGTGACTAATCAATTTGTGGAGAATTTTCTATATATTTGTTACATTTTGTTATCATTTCTCCCCTCTGTATCCAATAAGAATTTCCTCACAAAGTGCTCTCCTATCAGTTTCCCTTTTGGGATTCAAAAGCTGTTATTGACAAAAGTTTAAAAAACTAGCAAATATTTTTTTCTGATTTCTTCTTGGTTTTTATTTTTTTTTTTACCTTAAGTTGAATAGCCATTAAATAAAAGTAAAATCTGTACAGCAGCCATAAGAAATGAAAAATTAAGCCATGTTCTCAATTATAAGCAACATTAATTTGTCTACATGTGTGTCAAGTGTTTTCATAGACCTTGAAACAGGGGTACTTTAACATTTTCACATGCAAGGTACCTCATTTCCTGTGTCCAAGTATTTATATAATAGAATGAGGTGCATTTATGAGGAAATGTGAAAAATGTAAAGTGCATTCAAGCTAATTTGATGTTTCCTCTGGCTTAAAAGGTGTCATTACTGAATCTTATTTTTTGGAAGAAATTGCATCCAATTAAAAAAATATCCTCCAGTTTATGTCTCTTCTCAATAAAATAAAAGATATAAATAAGATTAAAGACATATAACAAGGTTAATTTTTCTGTTGTTGGGTATTTTTCCTTGACAATATTTTACATTCTTTCATAATTAATATTTCATGTCAAAAGTAGCTTCCATTATTCAATAAAATGTTGAAAAAGAAAGTTGGTGTACAGACTGAACTACCAATGATCTAGAAAACAAGATGTTAAGAATTTCAGTCCTTTTCTCAGCAGAACCATCTTCTTGTGCTTGAATGGACAGTTCATTCTATAAGAGACTTCTTTGTTTCTCTGGTGGAATTGCTTATTTTTGCATTTGTATCCACCTGAAGATATCTGCAACTCTCTATTTGATAAAGTGCTAACAGGCTGCTGGTTTAGTCAAATTTCAATTGTCCTTTCCACCATTAACTTCAATATAGATGGCCAGTTATTTAATTCAATAAATAAAGCCTAAATCATATAGCCTCTATATTGTTTGCAAAGGATTTTGCACAGTAAATGAGAAGGTTTTATTATTTGCACTCCCTTCAGTGGAGAAAATGTTCAAGTTAAATAACGCAATTAAAGGTGAGAAGAGAGTAATTTTCTACATACCCTCTCTGGTGATTTTATCAGTAGGAGTTCTAAACCTTTAAACACTTTCACAGTAGCAATCTGTTCATTTATCACTCGCAGGTTTTATTTTAGCAGTCATTACAAACTTCTTCAACACACTTCTTAAATGTCATAGGCCTATAGGAGGCCTGACATATACCTATGACACCAATTCTTAATTCTAACGACTTTAACAAACAGTAGTTACATTGTTTGAAGCCAGAGGGGTTCCACAAGGTTTTGTTTAGAGCTTTAACCTGTGATACCCTTGCTAAGAAATATGTGTTAGTTTTCTTCAAATATAAAATTCACAGCTTTCACAGAAAACAAAGAAAATACTAAAGAGAATGTAAGTTATATTTGCTGTCAATAGCTCATTCAACACATTATATCAACTGTTCAAATAGAAAATTATTACTTACTGATACACAGATACAAGTCCTATCAGGGGATCATTACCTTCAGTACCTTACTTACATCATGAGACTGATGCTGGAGGCTGAAAATCTGATTTCAATTGAAAATATACAAAAGATGTAGGACAAACGTGAAAATTTCTCCATTACAAATTCAGATTAGTATTTTACCGAAAATCCTTCAGAGGCAAGCAATTTCCTTATCATTCTATCATTTATGACATTTAATTCTAGAAGGCTTCTGTTTTAGTTCTAAAAAAATTTTTTTGACTTCGGGTTTTTGTGGGATTTTTGTTTTGAAGTTAAGACAGTTGGATGCCTGCACTGGAGAAAACAGGGAATTTCAACAAACAACACTGGCTGAAATTACTTCAGATAATTAGACTGAAATACAACACGACAGAATAAATATGAGTCATAAATTCCTGGAAGAAAAGTCTAGACCTTAAAAGGACTATGCAGATAGCCATTCAAGAAAAGGTTCACAGAAGTGCAATGGATTTGAAAACATCTGAAGTTAACAGACAAGAAATAAAGATAATTTCTAAAAAAAAAAAAAATTATTAATCCTATAAAGCAATCTTGAATTTTAGATTAAGTTAGTTATAAAATTGTACTTCTGTATAAAAATGCTATATGTTTGAGAAGGGGAAAAAAAAGTGAATTTCATGAAGAGCAAGAAATTGGGAGGCTTGTTTCTCATAACAATGATAATAAAAATAGCAGTAGTAGTAATAGTAATAATAGCCAAATACATTTCTCATATTTTATTTGAAAATCTTAATAGATTAAAGAAGTTTCGTATATCTGTATTAATTTCAGTTGAAAGCAGACTTTTTCAGCAACAGTCTGAAAAGAAAATGGCCAGAGAGGCCTTCAAAAGATACTTCCTAAAGATCAATTTAGATATCCTGTGCAATGTCTTGATTTAGTTTACATAATTCTGTTTCTGTACAAAATAGATGGAAAAAGTAAAAATACACTTTAAAGAAAGTATCAAAAGGAGGAAGCACGCACATGGGGGAATTGAAGACTACAATGTGAGTTTTTCCTCCTAAATTGTCTCAAACTGAGACAGGATTCAAATTAAATAATGAGATTTAATTAACAATAATTATTTTGAAGTAATGTTTTCATTTCTGGTTTCCTTTAAAGCATAAATTCAAAAGGGTTGAAAATAAAGAGTATATTTCTTTCTTCTGAATGAATTGTCAATACCCTTTTAGGAACCTAAATGCTAAGCTTTGGACATCCATTTATCCAATAGTAAATATCCATATGTAGCTACATGGAAAGAACCCTCACACAACCTATGAAAAACTTCTGATTTCAAGCAATCAAAGGCAAATAGGAAAATAGTGAGGCATGCTTTACTTATTGCACCATTAGAGAACACTTACAACACTTAAATCCATTTATTTAGATCTTCCAATAACACTGAGTGTTGAAGTTGCATATTTGAAACAAAAATTCTAAGCACATGATATAAAAACTCAAAATGCACAGAGAATGCTTACTTATTAGTGATTTCTAAATAAGGTTTCCTGATGTTAAGGAGAATAAATAAAATTAAAAGGGACTTTGTCTTGCAATGATGTAGTACATATTTAACAAAACATTTCAAACCTTGTGTCATTTCATATTAAAGCAGGGACAATAGTTATTTCTGTATCAATTCATCAAGCCTCTCTTACTAATTAGTCTAATAAAAAATTTGTTATGTCAATAGAGTTAGAGAGATGCATTCCAGCTGATAATATACTAGCTCTGCACACATCTGGGTTTGGGTTTTGCTTATCCTGTGATTAACCATGCCAGTGAGTCTTCAGTTAGACATAAGTTATGTTTGCAACACATCCCTTCATTGCTTTCTGGTGTATTGGATTTAAGTTATTGAAACACACCCATTAAAGCCAAAAGCACCAAATGCATCCACCAGTTTTAATACATATTGAAGAGTTTTGATAACTAAGAGGAAGTACATTCAGCACCTTACGGAAATTAAATTATTAATCAAATATATATTGAAAACCTAATGTAAGGCAGGCAATTATCAGGACGTCCTTTTAGTGGGTTTGTAGTTGAAAAACACAAAGGGACAATTCACAACTTTGGTATAATCAAACCCCCTGAACAGACTGTTAAGCAGTTATTGTCATTCTTGTAAAAAAATTAACCTACAGACTATAACCCCATAACTCAGATTGAAGTTTTGGATGGCTGAAACTCCAAGGAAAATGAGAGCTATATTATACATGTGTATATATATTACTATTACTGGGACATCACTTGCTAATTCTGTACCTTATCATTATGTTCTGCAAACACCACTGGTTCAATTAGAAACAGTGCTGTCTCCCTCTGGGCTCTCCCATTTTTGCTGCCATTAAACTGCTCTAGGCTCCATGGATAGCTTTAAAGATCTTTGCAAAAGTAAGAGGAAGCTATTTCACATTAGCTGACTGGTTGCTGCTAACATAGCAGACAGGAGCCAAAAAGGAAAAGAACAAAGATGAAGAAACCTTCCCTCTTGACCTGTGATCCAGCTGCCATTGTGGGTGCAAAATATTGCAGAATGCAAGATCTGCATGAGTTCTGAGCTCATGGGGAGCCTGGGGGTCATGCCATCCAGGAAAGATTGATCTCCCAGGTTCATCCAGCTCCCACAACTCAGATGGATGTGGAAGCCGAGAGGTCTTCCCTGTCAGAGTAGCAAGATATTGCTGAGTTTGTAAGTGAAATCTTGCAATTATGACAAGAAATTGCTGCCTCCCAGGTGAAGGAAGATTTCGGAACTAAATGCTAGATGTGAGACAGGAGTCCATATCTTAGTGCTCCCACTGAGCTCAGCAAGATCTTTCTTCAGTTTAGCTGTAGTTATTTATGGGGTCATATTTTTCCCCAGTTTTTCTTTTACTTTGAGCATTGTATATGGAGAAAAAATTTAAATATTGAGCACCTATCTTGGCTTTTCCTCCTGTACTAAAGGAAAATTAGTTTTTTTAGACTAGTTAATATTGCTTTAATCTGCAAACACTTTTTTGGAGTCAAAATAAGCAAAGGGCAACTCATGCAAGCCTGTTCTCAAAGCAGAGGTGAAAGAATGATTCAAAAGTTATAACCTCCTTCACCTCTACATTTTAGTCTCAGGTAGTTGTCTTGGAAACCATGCTTTTAAACTTTGCTGATAAAATACTATGGGCAGATGATGCATCCACCCTCTCCACATGCCAAGGCCGCTGGGGAAGACCTGTAAGTGCCTCAGAGGCTGTTTTGCGCAATCATGGTACTTTGTCCAACAGAAGCATCAGTGCTGGGGACTATTAAGGACAAGACAGTCCCTTTCCTTTTCCTTTCCTTTCCTTTCCTTTCCTTTCCTTTCCTTTCCTTTCCTTTCCTTTCCTTTCCTTTCCTTTCCTTTCCTTTCCTTTCCTTTCCTTTCCTTTCCTTTCCTTTCCTTTCCTTTCCTTTCCTTTCCTTTCCTTTCCTTTCCTTTCCTTTCCTTTCCTTTCCTTTCCTTTCCTTTCCTTTCCTTTCCTTTCCTTTCCTTTCCTTTCCTTTCCTGCCATAAATGGGCCAGACTTCTAAGAGGACTCATCAGAAGTTGTATGTCAAGAGGCATCCCTTTAAAGACATGTACAAACATAGATTTACAACAATCAAACATCTTGGTAATGTCTATATCATGCTTCTATTGTAATTTGTCAATAGCTGTTTCTAGAGATCAGTGCAGTGTATGATTCCATTTTGCTTTTTTGACCTCTGTGTTGAGCCTTTATTAATGAATCCTATTTTATGCTTTGGTGCCTTCATTTTCCTGTGACTTCCTTCCTGAACTAAAAGCATGCAAATTGATCTAAGTTGCTTTGATCAAGTGTAGTCATGAGTCAAACTTTCAGCCATGAGAGAGACTGTGAGTATATTCTGAATAAGCCAAATAATGTTTTTCTGTTACACAATAAGTAACATATTTGTGTCCATAATGCTTTTATGTATTCCAGGTTTTATACTGCACACTCTGTGAGGCTAAATGTTGGCTGTGCATGGAGACAAATACTGCATTAATGTCTATAAATTATCTTACACCAAAATTTACCAGAAAAAAAATATTTAAGTGTTAGCAAAATTAGGAGTACTTTTCTATAACAGGCAATTGTTCTGAACACAAATTTCTTGGTAGAAGTAGCAAAGAAAGTGAGGTCAGATACATATTTTCATCTGTTATTTCCACTGTCTGAGGCGAGGGACTACAAACATTTTCTCACAGTTATAGCTGAAGCAAAACCAATACATACTGAATGATATTATTCAGTTCTTTATTTGATACTTGATTATGGTAAGCTATAACACATAAGCAAACCTTCATATTTTTTCAGAGTATTAATAATGCTCTGTTTTCTCACACACACCTTTCCTTGATCTACCTGTCACCTTCATTTTTTTGCAAAAATAGAAGTGAATAAAGATGCTTGTGCTTGAGAGGAAAAATACTGAAACTATGAACTGCATACACCCCAGAGATTCAGAAACAGGAAGGAAAGAAAACAAATACTCCTCCAAATAAGCATGTGTTACCTTTACAAAATGTCATTATTTTTGAGGGAATCATGGATTCTTTACAGGGCAATGCAATATAAACATAAAAGAATGATGTGTGAAAAATATGAGCTGTGGGCACGTTTTCTCTCTTCAGATATATTAAGAGTTGTTTGAAGTTATTCTGTGGTCTAAATGAACCATGTGAGTACATACAACATAAAATATATGGAAGACTAAGAAAAACATGAAGAATTTTCATAAGCAAAAGACACATTTTTAAAACACTGGATGCATTTAAATAAAGAGTAGGAAATACATTTGAGAAGAAAATCTACCTGTCTAAATGTAATTTATTTTTCTAGACTATGGAGGCTTTGAATATATGTCTACCTAAACATTTTGGTACTACTCTACAGGATGGGTAGACGTTAAACATAAGAGAAAAATTTAGTATTGGAGTTAATTTCCTAATAGTTTCCTACTTTTGATTTTGATTGCTCTTAGGAGAGAAACACAGAGTTTTTCCTACATGGACATATTCCCCTTATTTTCTAAGAAAATACTTCTCTTTAACAAACAAAAAACCAATCAAGAACAAAGTTTAAAGTATGCAAAAGGGCTTTAAAGCTAGAGAGCTAGTCTTCATTGGTAGATTTATTTTTGGTACCTGAAAATGTAGATGTGCTTTTAAACTACCTTCTTGCTCCTTCAAAGCCACCATGTAACTTTCTCCAAAATCAAGAAAATGCCATGAAAGTTCTACAGCAACAGAGCTTAGTATATCAGTAACAGAAAGAATGGCAAAGTAGTGTACAAGTAGTATATAAGACTCACAGCCATGAGAGCTGCTGTGATCTTGTGCCATTCCTATAAAGCATTTTAGAACTTGAGAAAGTAAAAAAAAAATAGCCCATAGTGACTGGTAAGGAATGGAATTGTTTCTCAGGAGCAGTTAAATTATGACTTAACATCTTAACCTTTGAAGAAAGATAATCCTTTGGAAGAAAATGTAATTTTATGAATGATTCTTTAATATTTTTTTGCGCAAATTCCACCATACACATTTAAAAAAATAAATGTTCTTTTTCTACCAAATTTTCTTTTGCTTCACTAATCCACCTATTTAAATACCCATCTACAAAAAGGGCTGAAGGAGGATCTGGGCAACTACAGGTAAGATGTGTGGATGTGGCACTTAGAGACATGCTTTAGTGGTGAGCTTGGCAGTGCTGACTTGAATTTGATGGAGGTCATAGGTCTTTTCTAACCTAAATAGTTCCATAAAGCCACTCCTGTTTGAATAATTAGATTCTATTTTTCTTCATATCTTTTTATTAACAAGTGTATTTGGCATCTATATTGGTGGATTTCACTCAATTTATTCTTTTTCATAAAAGAAAAATAATTTAGTAGCAGTACTAGTATTTAAATCCCAGGTTGCAAGCTATTCTATTAGCTCAGCATAAGTCTACAACTGCATCAATTCACTAGGAAAGTTTACTTAAATTTCTTTCTTGATAAATATACATAAACTCACATTTAGGCTACAGAATTTTTTTCCCAAACAGTTACATTCCTATGGTATCTAAATCACGCTTAACATCAGGTAAAAGTTGGAAAAAGACTCCATAAAATGTAGCTCCATCAGGAATAACGGACTTGATTTACTATGACATAATTAATCAACCAAAGTTTTAAAAAGAATTCTCCCTTAAGGAAAAAACAAACATCTCATTGTCCAGGCAATGCAAGCTGTGCTGGAAGGACATTTCATTACAGAGATATGAAAATCTGGCTTTTTTTTTTTTTTTTCTTTTTCTTTACTATAAGGAATTAGAAGGCTGTTACCATTGAAAAGCATTCAGCCATGGAACAAGACAAAACAAACTGCTTCTTACTTAGCTCATCTAAAGTGGTTGTACAGAAAATCACACTATGAAAAGCCAGTGTCCAAAAAGGAGACAGAGGAGTCCTGCAAACTTGTTAGAATAGAGGGAGGGAGTCCACTGGGACACATGCCTACAATGTTTTGACAAGGTTTTGGAGGGCGCAGCCTCCTTTGATCCTCAGCTCCCAGCTGCATGTTGCCCTCTTCCTTTCCCCGCTAGCTGAGGTACTGGAAAGGTCCAGCCTTCCCGAACAGCCTACCATGTATTCCCCCTGGCCTGAATGGGTCATTTTGCCCCAGAGTTCAGAAGCTCAGGTTTGTGCAGATGCACTTGACCATTTCAGGAGCCAAAATGTCTGGGCTCCATAATAAACCTGCTGCTTGAAGCTAGTAGAGATGTTAAGACCCATTTCAAAGATGCTAATGCCCATCCCTTAACCCATGGAATTGTTTGCAAAGACTTTAGCGCATATGTTCCCTCTCAGCTTAAAGTGTGCTATTAAGTTTGGAGGGAATGTTATGTCCGCTGATTTTGTGTCATGCTATTAATGCTCCAAGAAAACGGAGAGAGACAAGACCTTCTCCAAAAGTTGACTGTAAGAATTAAGGTAAAATATGAATAACCAAGAATAATGAGAATGGAAACATGAATAATTCCCATTAACTGGCCATCTCTACATTAGTTTCATAGGAAGCTCTGAAGATATCGATAGCTTATTGCCTATAATAAGAAGAGTTTATAAATCAAGCTCATGTGCTTATCTTTATTTCTAGTTACCCTACCTTCATGGAAAACAATTCTACACCTTCTTCTCAGAGATTAGAAACTTACTGCTGATTTCCAACTGAAAATATTGCACTTTTTATTTAAAAAGAAAAATATCCTATGTTAATGCACAGATTTATTTTCTGTTGGTAGTGGTTATGCTTTCTCAACTCATGTAGTGATTGCATTTCTTTTCTTCATGGCTGGTCATTGGCATCCTCTGACTCATAAAGACAGGACTTCTTTTTTTTCTTCCTTTATAATTCCAAACTAGAAGGCTTATAACAAGTTCCAACAGAAATTTCTTTGTCACTCTCTGTGTAACATTGCACTTCACAATATCATACTCCTGTGAAAAACATTCTGAAAACAGTGTAAAAAAGGAAATAATAAGTGTTCCCTATATTGCTTGCTGTCCAAATTCTGATATGAGAGCATTACAATTTACCATCCCTTAAAAAACATTCTGTTTAAAATGAAAGCTCTGACAGAATTTGTCATCCCATGGCTTTTAAACCTGGACATCCTGCCTACTGAAAAACTTCTCACACCGTGAGAATCACATCCAGCATTTAGAACACTTACATGCTGATTTCTCAGAAGGGGAAAAAAAATCCTGCTACCATCACTACTTCTACAAGTCAAGACCCACTAATATTTTTCTGTCAATGGTAACGGGGCTGTTACAGAACCTGTTACAGAACCTCTGACCATTCATGAGGCTCTCTCAGTTGCATTGCCAGCACCAGAGACTTCCACGGCTGGGGCCAATCTCCCTGTACAGGGGGGCCGGCCCGCCCTCAGCCTGGGCTGCAGTGCACCCCAACACACCTGCACCAAGGGGGTCCTCAACCAAGGAAACACGAGAAGGCTGAGGCTGCTTAGGCTTTTTCTAAGAAATGGTCCAACAGCGGAGGATACGTGCTAAGAGACTGCACAGCCTTGTCCCAAAGACTTGCACTGTGTGAGAAGTCCTGGTTTTCAAATATGTTGATCGTTGCAGCCTGTCTTGAAGGGATAGAATTGGAAGAAAAAGCAAGTCCACCTCTATAGATAACTGACTGGGACTCTGCATGGTAACATATGCTTAGGCTAGAAAAAGTTCAGCATATCACTATAGGACATTGCATATTCCTCTGTAAATTCAGTACAGATGAAAGCACATGTGGATTACTAGTTACTAAAAACATCCTGCACTATGCTGAGATTTAAATTCAGTATATACCATTCACACTTTATATAATATTACTGCTATTGTTTGGGTTGCTGTTTTGACATTTTATTCCACCTACAATCCTGAAATATGTACTTAGAGCAGACTGAACTGCAGAGTTCACAGCATGAAAATTTTCAGTGCAAAAGCAAAAAATAGCTCTTTGACGAACATCACTCAAATTGTTCACATGGAATTAGAAAGCAGTGTCAGAAGTGCTGTAGGATTCTTTTCTGACAGAAAACCATTGCAGTTATACAAGGAAAAATCAGACATGTGGCACAATGAAGGGAAGCAGTAAGCGAATGAAGAAGGTAACAGTGCAGGCAGGAGGGTAAAAGGAGAACCAGAAATAATGAATGGAGAGATAAGCCAAGAGGGAAGCCACAGATATCAAGAACGAAAACAGAACTATGTGAAAGAATTAAAAAAGCAAAAGAAGCCAAAGGGGGTAAAAAGTGTTAACAAGTGTTAATTAGGAATAAGAAACATGAAAAGATTATCACAGAAAAAAAATGAGAGGCAATATGAGAAACAGAAGATGAAGAAACATGGCCTTGGGCTCAATACCATTAATTTAATTACTAGTGATCTGCCAGTCTCTGACTTTTCTGCTACAAGGCTGTTCCTGCTCAGTGCTGACTCTCACAGAGTAATGTTAGCTTTCAATGACTCTCTAGGCTTTTGACTGTAGGACTGCAGTTCCTGGGGTTTAGTATTGCACAATTACTCAGAATAAACTGGGTTTTACTACACTTAAAAACATCTGTTTGGGGAATAAGCAGATTAGGAAAATGACCCAAACCCACAACTTCTTCTATATAGCAATACTCTTCTTTTTTTTCCACATGGCAAACTCCAAATTTCATCACAATACTTTTTTATTTATTCAAGACTCCTGCTTGCAATGGCTACCCTAAGTGCTTCTTCAAAGAATGCATTCTTTCTGCATCTCAAGTAATAATCACTGTAAATTCTTCCAATGAATTTGCAAAACCTCAGGCTAAATGTTCCCTCTAAAATGGTGGAGAATGCAGGTTTAATTTGGAGGCTGTTAAATGAGACTGCAACAGTTTAAAAGGCAGCTAAATATAGTGTTACACATCACTGTAGTTAATTTCAGTTGGAGTACCAGTTATTCATATTCTATTACTCATAATTTCAAGCAAGTGGAGGGAAAAAATTCATTGACCTTGAACAACCTCAAATATATTTGGTCTATAAATTTTGATATATCCTTCCTTCTGACTGCAATACCTTTTTCAATGTGCAAGTTCTTTTCTAAGAAAAATCAAAAAATGACCATTTTATCAAGCTTTAGAAACTACTGAGATTGAATCTTTAACTGAAAAAAGTTCACTATAGTGCATGGTGACTAGTATTAATTACTAATTTTATGCAAAATGACATGGCAAATTAATTAGCGATGAGCTATTTTGGTGGATATATGCCAAACCTCAGATTGTTTTGGGCAGAAGTAGCATGGCATTAAATATTCAACATGCTGTGGGATGTTCTGGTTACACTGGTCAATCATTAATTTCCTTTTATCCCTAGAAAGTAATTTTTGTTGCACTCAGCTGTAACTGATTGCGAACAGCTTTTTCATTCAGGATCCTAATGTAGTTTTCCCCAGTTGCTCTCCTCTGATTGAAACTGTTTGTAGTTACACACTTTATCACACAGCACAGCACCATTGTTTTTCTGTGAATATATTCTAATAGTCATTTAATATTACACATTAATATGATTTGCATTTATAGTGTTATTCTAAAAGAAATTCTAGAAGTACAGCAACAACAAATATTTGAAATGATTGATGGAAATCAGAGAAAATCACAGAAGTGCAAAATACTTCTTTCATCTGTAATAACTAAGAGTCATACCAATTAGTTACACTCTAAGCAGAAATAGCTATTAAAAGCAGACTTCTTTGCTTCAGTGAGGATATTGTAAGCATTCATTTTGTGTACATTTGTATTACCACGCTATTTCTATAACATCAATTTTACCATTTTTACCATTGTATTGATTTGATTCTAAATCCAGGGAATAGCTTTTCTTTTAGGTAGTCCTCAAACCTGCTCTCACCAGATTTCTGGAAGGAGGAAATATGCTTTACAGATTTTTTTGTCCCCTTAATTAAAAATTCTGGTATACTGGAAACCAAGCTGTATTTCAAAATAATCTAAAAATTTAGTTAAATCAGTAAAACAAACAAGCATTTGAGTGATAAATATAAAATCATAAACTCATGGAATCATTGAGGCTGGAAGGGTGGAATAGTCTGGAGATTGCCTAGACCAAGTTCCTTGCTCAAAGTATGATCAGGTAAAGCAGGTGCACAGTGCTCTCAATGTGTTCCAAACATCTCCAAAGCTGGACACTTAAATATTTACTTGCCAGATGTAGTTCAGTTTTTAAAAGCTAACCACAAAAAGACATTCATTTGACATGTAACTTCTGTCTTACTTGTCTTTACTATTTTTCCTATGTTCCTATTTAGTCATAATGAAGAAGATTATGACTTAACCATTATTATTTGATCATCAAAATATATTCACTTTACTACATATCAAAATAGTAATATAAAATTCTGCAGATATTTAGGAAAAAAGTAGTATTTACCCAATTATGCAATGAAATGATAAGTGACTACTTATATTTTATGTGAACAATACACCAAATTTTATAGAATATTACAAAACTTGTATCATAAAGCATTTGTTTTCATGAGCTTAGGTATACTTCAGCTTTAGCTGCTCTTTCCAAGTAAATCTTACATCAGTAAAGCTTTAGCATAGCAATATCTACTAGCAGATGACAGAAGAATGAGAAGCCTCCCTAAGGAAATGTCTCCATCACAGCGCTTACGTCAGCAGTGACAGATCATCAGTTGGCATATTAAGCTCTTCTCTCACTAGTCACATTCAAGTATGATTTATGCTCTATGACAATTTTGGAATCTTGGAATCAGAACCATCTTACTTTCTGAAGAAGGAATGCCTTCCAAATTTCTGGGATGTGACACTGGAAATAAAGTTTCATGAGTCTTCAGATGAAGCCTTCAGTTATTACCTTAAATATCTCATAACCATTCCTATCTTGTTGTAATATAATAGATTGGTTCCTGAAAGTTATTGCTGGTTAACTTTTTGCTTTTTACTTCAGCCTGTTTCACTCTGACCTTCAGACTAAAAAATAATGCATAAAAGGATACATCTATCAGTTAATATTTTTTCTTATCAAAAAGATAAATGCATGAAAGTAAAAAATTAATTTTTTAATTTATTTATAGATTTCTGTTTTTAAAGAGTTAAAAATACTTCTATACTTTTCTATATAGAAGTATCATTAAGTGATGGACACAAAGTGTCCATCGCTTATATCCCTTACTTTTTCTGAATATTTCAAATTTAAATAGATATTCATGTCATGTAGAATTTGAGACCTGCTTACTTTAAGTAATTGTTCCACTATAAAAGTGAATGTATTTTACCATTTGAGATCCAAATAAGAACTGGTAGGGCACTCAATAAGTATGATCTTTCTAAATAGTTAATGGTAAGGAATGAGCTAAAACTCAAGATATTTTTAATTTTCAAAAAATTGGTTACATACCTTGTGAATTCTTTAACTCCTCAACAATGTCAACATTTTAATAGAACACTACTTGTTCAAAATGTAAAAAACCTGTTAATGGTATCATGTTCGCCAAAGTAAGCCACTTTCTTTTCTTAATTCTTGTAGGTAACAGAATATCTATGGAAGTAAATTGTTTGGATGACATAACTGTCCTGACTTAGAAAAACAGGCAGTGATACAGGTTATTGTTAGCATACTCAAATGGTGAGTGGACTGGTGAATTATTTAAATATGTTATTCTAACAAGTTAAACTTAAAATATGCATGAATGCATTGATTTTCTTATTTTACTATCATCTTAATTAGATACGCGGTATATTTCAAAGAAACAAATGCCCTTTTTGGTTGTGATGCACATAAAATTGCCACTGATTTATTAGTAATTTGACATAACCAAATTAACACAGGAAGCTTAGCAACAACAGCAAAAAAATATATATGCTATTTGGTATTGTGGATATCAATTTGTGCAACATTCATTATTTCTCTATTTGCACACTGTTCAGCTCTGCAGTTCGGTCATTATCTACACAAAGATTCTTAAAAATGATTTGGTTTAAATTCTGTAATTTTAAGAAAATGTTCTAAGACACTTTCTAAGCACATAAAAGAAAATATGTCATCACTCTGTTTTCCTGGACCGCTTGTCCATCCTACTAGCTCTCTCTAACAGATTCATCTCCACACACAGATAAGTAAACTGCTCCAAGCATGAGTTTATTTTCCCTATTTGCCAATGTTTTTTCTCAGCTTAGTAAGTCACCAGGAAGCTGCAGCATACATAATGTGGATCACCTCCTGTCAACTACTATTCCAATCATACTTGATCCCTTTGGAGAAGTTCCAGACTTCACAATCCTGGAAGCCATGTTCTGATGCAATTCAAATCATCCTTTCCATCATGCTGCTCCAAGCATTCAACTGGCTGTCCTGACAGTGACAGCTGTTTATCTCCTAACCTTGCTACCTTTCTTCTGCTATTGTTCAAGGCCACTTGGGGAAAATTCACACAGTACAACAGATGCGCTAACCTCTCCAAAATCTTTTCCCTAGAGCTAACTACATACTTGAAGTGTTATTAAACGAGAAGTAACAAGTTAAAATACTGGGAAGAGACAACATACTAAAGTATTTTCTGTATGGTAACAAATACTTTCCTGGTTTTGAGTCTTATATTGACAGATTCTTCACTGGATTTTCCCCCAAAAAACCTGAGGTATATTATATCTTCACTGGATTTTTCCTCCAAAAAAACTGAGATATATTATCTCTCAATTTTCCTTTTTTAAATTCTATTTTTATTTCTGAGATGGAAGAATAGAGGCTTCCTTTTACTGTAAGAATAAAGATTTCTCTAGTTCTCTAGAACAGCTGTAGGACTGACAGATTGTAAAATCAGTTTTCATTGCAAATGAAACACCAAATAGATGAAACATCTGAAGACAGCATTTTTATTAGTGATGAATGAGTAACTTCCAATGAATAATTTACTGAGCAAATTGAGCCAATTTTTCTACTTTCAGAATATACACAAGCAGACCACAATTTTCTCATTAACTGAGATCATTTGCCAAATTCTTGTAAGTTGTACTTGTAACTAATATTGATTATGAAGGGATCTCTTCACGCCCTCCACAGAGAAGTTCCTTTTGTTTGCAGGATAGCTCAGAAGGTAAAGCTTCTGCACTGAAGGGATGAGTGCGTAAGCACGTCTGGCAAATTCTGAATGTGGACTTTAATTTTATTTTGTACATATTTTTATGGATGAAACAATTCATTTCACCTTCTTTGAACTTTATGTTTTGGAAAAATCAGTACTACATTGCATACTGCAGAAACAAGAAAAACACCAGTAAGCATATCAAATGAACCTTCAACATCTGATTTCTATTTCTGTTCTTTAAAGTTATGTTGATTTTTTAAAGCATAACAGATGAAAAGAAAACTAAAAGCTGACAAATCACACCCATCTCATAGTTTTCTAAGTTGTATTTTATAAATGTTATTGGCATAATGCATTGACATGGCCTGCAGAAGGTTTTCTATAGATAATCTCTAATTGTATAATTATATTATAAAGAGATTTTTATTTTTAAAATTCTAGATCTTTTTGATGAAGCAAGCTTTATCAGTTCTTGATTGAGATAAAGCATAATATTATTAATCATGAAAACAAAGCAACACTGAGTGGTGTATATATGGAATGAGTTCAGAACTGGCAGATGTCAAATCAGAGCTGTCATCATCAAGATCAACATTTTAAACCGGCTTCTGTGGGATTAAATCATAATTAAATTACCAGAACTAGGCAATGCTATGTGCATTTTTCATCAATAACTTGTCATACAATACATTTGAAGCAGACTAATTAATGATTAAAATAAATGATGAACAAGAAATGATTACCAAAGACTATACGGAATGCTTATTTAGCATAAGTGCCCATGCCCTGGGAAAGCAGTGATTTTCTGATACAGTCTAAGGCAAATCAGTGTACATAACACTGTGGCAGAAAGGTGCAGTTTTAAAAAACATATCTAAAAAATTATATGCTTAGACTTAATCAGTGCATAAAAATTGTGACACTAACACAACAATATTGTATGCATAACAATATTAGTACCCTATATCTAGTTAAACAGAAAAAACTCCCAAAAGCAATTGAGGATGGAAAAAATATGCCTTAGAATGAGAGAAAGGAAATGTTAAAGAGCTAACTTATTCAGATTATTAACACCCACAAATACAGTTGTTTGCTTTCATAAACAAATAAATACTGCCTCTATGTCAAAGAGGATTTAAACCTATTTAAGGTAAAATCATCTTATTGGAAACATAAGCCCTGATAACACATAGTCTCAATGACTTAGAGAACCCTGCCCAGAAAGTACTATATAAAGCCACAATACTAGTGTGATCAGAAACAAAATATTTTCTGCAAGAGTCAGCACTAGTGGTACACTTCCATATGCTCTTGGGTAATAAATTTTAGTTTGGAATCTGACTGCTGTCTAATATTGACTTCATTGGAAGAGGAGGAAGGCATGCAGAGGTCATGTCTTCTGGAGACACCAGGTTGGAGTCTTCATGTCAGACAGAAGCCCACATGAATTCCCCAGGAAATGCTGACATGTTACCATACATGGATGGCCACCAACTGCAGCTCTTTGCAGGAAATTCAGAGATATCAAATGAAATTCAAAGATAAAAGCTGGCTTAAGAGACAACAGAACTGTGATTATCTGCATCTGTGCTTATAACACTAAAGCTTTCAAGGCTTGAACAGAAATAATTCTAACCAAAATACATAGCTACTGTCAGTTGAATGTAAAGCATGAACTTCAAAATAAAAATAGTTGACCACTGGATCAAAGTACTGAAAAATTAGATTCTCTGCCCACTCTTATACTCAAAGCAAGACTGGATACCCCTCTGGAAAATATATTTGGGCACTCATGTTGTGCTTTTGTGAAAAACAAGCTATTATGTTAAGATCTGTGGCATGCAAGTGCCATCTAAGAAAGCAGTTAGACTACCTGGCTGTTAAATACCAGAGGTTAAACATGAGCAATCTCTTAACTTGATTTCACTGCCACCAGCCCCATTCCATCTCATGCCACAGGTTATGGTCCTGACCTTGGCGCTTCCACATTAAGTCGTGCATGAGTGTGAATCTGACCTCTGCCCACAAATGAATCACATGGAATAAAGCCAAGTCATCAGTGGAGCTAAGACTAACTTCCAAACTGTACTTTCCAATTCTCTGTGTCCACCCAGATTCCACAGAAAGAGCAAACGAAACACAACAACTTGTTTTGCTCTGAATTCCTTAATACACAATAATTTTTATACTACATAGGCAGATCTAATTATAACATATTATAGGTCTGCTTGTACATCTAAATGAATGGGCAGAAGATTTCTTTAAATATGAAAAAAAAATGCTGATTCCACTGGATGTTGTTTTTTAATAATTTCTGATTTCCAATTTTGCAGTGTCTTCATCTGTTAATGCATCTTTAACAGAGCAATAAAACAGAGTTCTAAAAGTAATGAGCTGCTACAACATTACATAAATCTCCTGCACCATCACTTTTCCTGTGCACATATGTTTAGAAGACCATAGAGAAAGCATCTGTCAATAGCTGTAAGCCAATCTTAAAAATAAATCTGCAATTTACTGGCTGTGGTAATCAGGCACTCCAAGAAAAATATAAATCAATATTTAATAATGGGTGCTGCCCATGATTTAACAACTTTCTGTATTCAAAAATGCAATTTGAATGACTCCCATTTAATGGAAATAGATACCTTATCTTTAATTAACAAGCCAATCCAGCTTGTTATCACAACGTCAAAGGGTAGGTTTGTCTGGATGCCAGATAGCATATAGACATTGCTATGGTTGGTCTGACTTTATTGACACTTCTCTACTCTGCTTTAGGACAAGGAAATAACATTACTAAAAGTGTCACCAGAAGAAGATCAAAAGTGACAATAACATGTAGAAAGCACGGAGTTATTGGGAGCAACTGCTATGCAGCTGGAATTTAGAATAATATGACACAGAACAAGAAACCAGTGATACTCTTCAATGGGGAAAAAAATCAAGCACAACTTCTTAAGGGAGGTACTCTTCAATTCTTTTCATAATGATCATAGAAAAGAAGAATCCAGGATATCTGCATAGTCCATAGATATGTGCAGATGCTCTTCTACCCTCTTTAGAAGAGCAATATATGAGTTTATTGTTGACAGCCTAAAAGGAAGAGTCTACGATATCTGCATAGACAGCAAAGTGAAGAGGCTTAAAACATGAGCATTCCAAGTTGTACCTTTCTGAAGAGGAATCATTACATGTTCTGGAGCCACAGGAACCAGAGCAGCAGGAATAAGCAAAACCAAAGCCACGAAGAATGGCTTACAGAAGCTGAATGCAAACAACATGCACAGACCTGGGCACACCAAGACAAGTCATATTTGCCACCAAAATAATTAGGTTATACAACCATTTGCAATAATTCTAGCTCCTGAAGTAATAAGACACATTTTGCATCAAACACCAGTAGTTTATCCAGCCAGGAAGTACATGATGGAGTAGATGACACAGCTGATGATAAAGATTTAGCTGTTTGAAAAAGGTCAGCTAGCAACAATGACAAAAAATATCAAACCTGATTCAGCTACCTGGAAAATCTTAATGTATGAATGAAGTTTCTCAATGAAGTCACTACAGATGAATGAAAAACTCCTTCCTAGACAAAAAAAAAAAAAAAAATGCACAGCTATTGCAGTTTAAAAAATGGTTTTTATTTCCATGTTAATTCCTCCTATAAGATTTTATTTTAGCAAGTGTTTGTTGGAAAATATACTCATCTATTGACTTCCAGAATTCCTGACATAGTAGTGTTTGGTAGTGATTCCACTAAAACTAAATTCAGATCCATATGAACATGTCATTGCTCATGTTAACATGCTCATATTACCAAGGATAACCTTGAAGCACATCTGCAAAAAGACTTAGCTAAGATGGACAAAAAGATCCTCCAGCCCATTCTCTTTCTGCCTGTTACTTTAGAGTCGCCCTTCCTTTATTTGGTTTAACTTCACTTGGTGCTTCCTGGCTAGCAGGGTTCTTGTTCCCATCCAGTGTGTACTACAATCATTGACCACTCGACAGGAAGAGATTCTTTGTCAGGGAAGAATTTTGAAAAAGGGGAAAGAGTTTAGCATTCATCTCCCTCAGTAAGAAAGGGCAGAATTTACTTGAAATGCTTCACATAACAGAATACAAAACCCTAAAAAGGCACATATCTTAACTTCCAAGAGAATAACATTTTACTACTCAAAGGAAAGTTAATATAGCTTTTTAAAGAAAAAGAACAGAAAATACTTATTTTGTTCAAAGTAGTTAAAATTACAAAGTTCAGACATCACAAGAGTAGCTTCTTTTAAAACAACTTATTTGTTCATGTTTAATTTTGTGCTATTACAATTTGCCCATCAGAAGATACCAAAGTGCATTCCAACCTAAAGTCAAGTGTCAAAGTTTTATACAGATTTCCACAAAAATTACTTCAATTTACTTCCTTGTGCGACGTGTCAGTAAATGTTAAATAAACATGTTATCTGAAAAAATAAAAAATCCAAACTAACACTTGAAAATGAAAGCAATAAAAATTCCAGCTGTACTCCTGGACAACCTAGAGTGCTATAAAATAATCTTGAGATGAATTAAATTATTCTTGTTCTACATGATAGATAATTTAACATATGCATTAAAAGTGATAATGATCAGAAATGTGATTCCACAAAATTGACATTTATTAATATATGGCTTCTGAGTGATAAGAAGAAACTTTGCATTTGCTGAAGAAATGAATATTTGAACTTCAGTTTTAAATCCATATAAGGCATAATGATATTTAAAAAATAATAATGTTCAGGAATTTATGCAATTCCTACTTTGTACAAAAAGATCATTACCTAGTGTTATAGATGGAATAGTTGAGATAAAGTCCTGTAAAATTCATTACGAAAAGTCCATTGGCAGGGCTGGAAATGGAGCCATGCTCTGGGAAATTGTTTAACAGCAATTATTACTAATGTGAAATTGTAGGCAAAACCAGTGAAAATAATGTCCAGCTTTGATGTTGTATGATTTGTGTTAATATAAAGGATTTCTCTTTTTACTTCTGATTTCCCCCAGACAAAAAGATGAAGAGTTGAATAGAGATACACAATGGATAGATACCGAATTAAAAATGACATATGGGGTAGGAAGTTTGCTTTTCAGCTGTTGTGTCCCTATCCACCTATGCCTGTCCACCCACAGCAGAAAACAATAGGGATTTTATTTATCTAGGAATAAAACTGGTATTAATTGTGGAAAACTACTACAAGATCATATGTCTTAGAAAGTGGGTAATCTAAAAAGTGCCATTTCTGTGTCATATAATAATAAAAAGTACCAGACAAATGAAAAATACCAATTAAAACATTGAGCGCATCTGCAGGTTCAATGTCCACAGAACAGTAAAGAAAAATAACATTACAGTGGAAGAAAATGTAATGGACAAAAACAACTACCCCATTATTTGATAAAGTCAACAACTGGTTTTCTCATTAAGATTTATCTGTGATGTAACACAAATGTTCTACCTCCTTCATCCTAGGTAGGTTTAGGTGGAAAAGAAGTAGAAACAACAAATGCAGTCAAACGAACTAGTCAGACTACTGAATCACCTAATAAATAATTACTTGCATACAAGTAATTTGGCTGTATATTGGGAAGGATAATTTATTTCTGCAGACAAATATGCCCACTTAGCAAGTACAAAAGATGCACTCTAAGGCAGGTGTTTTAGCTACTGCCAATTGAACAGAACAATGATCTTGGAAAGACATCTGTCTTCTGAAAGGGTCACTCATTTCCAGAGATTCTGCAATGTAGATAGCAGAAGATTTTGGAGAAGCATAAACCGATTTTTAGAAATAGTGTTGAAAACAAGAACATGTTTTAAAAGTAGATTCAAAGTCCTCAAAAAGATTTCTTTGTGTAAGAACTTAGGGATCTTGATAAACATATAACCAGAAAAGAGAATACAGATATGGCAATTTTGTTCTCATATTCATAAAGTGTATCTTTTTTACTGGAAGTTAAACAGCCTCTTGTTGATTAGAGATTACTACTACAGTTTATGAAAAGCTTTGTTTTCTCTTTTAATAACACTTTCAATAGAGATGCATGCCTTCTAATTATGGTGCTTCAGGTCACCTCCTTTTTTTTTCCTCTTTTTGAGCTATGGTTTCAGTTTTGTCCCCCCAGAAAAATTTGTGGTCATATGATAAACTGCAAGGAAAGGACAGCAAAAGCAGGGAATCTATCACAGTACAGAAGTAATGGTTCTGTCCATAAGATAGTACAAATTTCTCAAATTAACTATTCACACATTATACTAGATTTTAATTATTCAAATACATGATGAATTGCAGAAAGCATTGTATTAAAAAGACACTAATATTGACTGCAATTTTGCCAGAACTGTTTTTATTTGTATATGGATGCCAATAAAAAAAAAAAAAAAAAAAAAAAAGAAAATAGCTTTTGGTACTGGTGAAATTGAAATGCAAAATACTTTATGTGAGAGAAAAAAAATAAAAGTAGTGTGGCCACTCCTCAGAGTGTGAATTGGAATGATATTGAAGTCTGATTTAAGTTTTGTTTAGTAAGTTGCTTTACTTAAATGATAGTATAAAGATCTTTATTTACTCTACTAAGTGATCATTGTGGATCATTATGAACCATTAAGCAAAGCAGGAACTGTGTAAGTTTGACACCCTACAGAGGCTGAGGCCCTTCTCATTCACTTAGTTGAAACAATTAAAAACCATTTTTAAGGGAAATGCCCATTTCTTGGTCAACACTCTGCCATAAATTACAGAATGTGAATCCAATTAAAAGTGTGGAGTGAAAAGTCCGATGCTAAGAACAGTCATGGAATTTTCATTCATTAGAAAAAGAGGAACTAAATTAAAAATATATGATCTACCTCACCAATTCATTTTTTTTGAGACAAATGCCTACTAGATATTCATGTAATGTGGGAATCAGAAGCCACTAAAGTGTATAAGGCCTGCCTTTGAAATTTTGCATGGAATAGGAGAAAAATCTCCTTTTATCTTGAAATACATATTCCTACTGAGAAATACAAAGGATGGAGAACAAAGAGAAGAGCAGGTTGATAGCTCTGAGAACAGACGTTCCTCCCTTTTCTTTCCCTCCAGAAAAGAGAGTTTTTACCTTCTCTAGACTAGACTCAAGAAACTTAGTCATAACTAACAGTATGTGAGAGGTTATTAGTTCAAGAATACTTTTAATGCAAACCCTCCATGGAATCTTTTTCCATGATTTGTTTAAAAAATGAATTTTTCTTTTTAGTGATAATGTATAATAGTATAGATATTTATACTTTGAGTTTCATGGGAAATTCACCTTACAATCCTAGAATATATATGTCCTTATATACATTTAATTTTATTTGGTTTTACCCTGTTCCAGAAAAGACAATCTAAAATAAACACAAGTTCTAAGCAAAAAGATATCAAGTTTACCTTCTCTGGGACTGCCAAGTGTGCAGTGAGCTTAGAACAAAGAACTACGCATAAAGTAGGTCTTACAGATCATGTTTGTAAAAAGCAGCTTAACTTTTAAGTTCCTTGGACATTTTCACTGGCCTACATGCAATGCTTTTTTACTATTACTTTTTTGTATGCTGGTAATAACAGAACCGAACTAAGATAACTTCTTTGCATTGAGGAAACAATTTTGTCCGTTGTTATTTCTAGGCTGTTACTGTCAGAATAAGGCTGCTAGTACATCACAAGCATCAATGCAACTAAAAATTCAATTACAAATACAAATATAGGCAATGAAAAAGCAACAAAAATAGGAAAAGGAATGGTATTGATGGGAATGAGCACTTTACTCAAACCCATTCTTGAAGACAAAAGGCAAACATAAGAGAAGCACACAGAGTATACGAGCAGAAGGCACTTTCCCCATTATGCCTCAGCTACAAAATCAATCACTGTTCCTTTTATATAGTGCTCAGTATTGCAAGCAGTAATGAAAAGATAAAGAGGATCATGATAGAAAGAAATCTGTAATTCTGATCTGAAGGTCAAACTTTTTAAAATTGTTATTGAAAAGAGTATTCCAATTTTACTGTTAACATCTATTAAAATAGATAAAGAACAAATATTGCAAATAGTTTTCAGTGTTTACTTACTGGAAGCATAGAAGGCTTTGGTCTGGAAGGGACCTTAAAGATCACCTAGGTCCAATCCCCAAATACTGTAGACAATTTTGCATTCAGGGAGTTTTCAAAAAACTTTTGTAGTCAGAACTCCATGCAATGGACAGTCTAGTCCATAAAAATATCCTGATTATAGAAATTAATATAATATTATTGCATAAAGATTTTTCCGTACTTTACATTTGGTCCTAAAATTAATGGTATTGTAAGTTAAAAATACTCTGCCATTCTTTAAAGATAATTGAGTTTTTGTTGAAAAGTTTCTAATAAAATAACAAACATGAGGCCAACACCTACTCTTTTCTAGTTCTAGTTGCTTCTTTCTGAAAAATGCAAATTTTCTTGGATCTTATTCACCTTTGAGTCACTTCTCTTAAACCAGTGCTTCTCAACCATTTTTCTAGTCAGACCAATTGCCCATCTTCAAAGTCAGTAGGATGCAGTCCCTCCCAATCAAATGGATAGAGGAAGATGTCTTCCTTAATAAAGAGAATTGAAAACTGCATTTACACCCAGGTCAGGACATCAGAAATGACTTGGAATGGAAGAAACTGTAAATAGAGAAGCAATACGAATAGCCCCGTAGATGTCTGGAACATTTTCTGTGGCAAAAGGAGGTTAACTGAATGTTGCATATTCCTTATTCTATCCATTATATCACTTCTTTTATCCATTTATTACTTATTTTATATTTTTATTCATTTTCCACTGATACTGAAAAGTTTCTAAAGTGGGATTACTTAAGCTTATATTTGTTTCAACATACCTTGTTTTTTTCTTTTTCATTGCAACACAATTTGGCTAAATTTAATTTTCTTTATTTTTCTAAACTAAAATTTAAAATACTTAAAAAACATTTTTTAAATTTAATAAAATTATTGAATTTAAAATATTTCAGAGGAATATTTAGCTGAACTTTCATATGAAGACCCCATAGTGGAGAGTCTCAACTATTCCAGACCTTATTAGTCCTCAAAAGACATTTTTCCTATTGCATAAATAAAACCATATTTCAATTCTATACCACTATTTCTCATCTCATTTGCAACATAAATAAAAAAAATACGGCCTTCCTTGTAAAAACTCTTTATTTATCAGAAAACTATTTTTTGCAACCCTTTAATCGTCTCTTATCTGAAATAAGATTTCTTCCATGTCCTTCTCTTAAGTCATACTTTCTGATCTCTAATCTTTCACTGGGAACATAGGAAGTGCTCCATAAATACTAAGTATGCCTACTCATCAGACAAAACAATGTTTTTCTTTACTTATGCTGATTATTTAGTAACTGGAAGATGTCTGTATGTCAAGGGAATATCATGTTATTGAGAGAAATTATGGTCTACTGAAAGTGTCCAAATATGACCATGATTTTTACCATTGACACCAAATACCACATACAATTAAACACTCATTACTCCCCTTGAATACGGAAGATTCTTTTCTTATCTCAATTTTATTGCTTTAGATATGTTTACTTACTAAAAACATGCCACAATTTTCAGCTGTGGGAATTGACCTAATAATTTGATTATTCTTTCAAAAAAGGAAATAAAAATCATAATATGATCCTACAGCTTCTTAATTATGGCTGTGCTATTCTATTTTTAGAAGCAAAGACAGCAAATTGTTTTGATATGATAACTCATTAAATATCTGTATTTAAAATGAAAACCTGGGCCAACTGGCTTCAATTAAGTCTCCACAGGAAGTAGAGAGAAAATAATACAGAAAATACTACTTCCTTTATGTCCAAGATCATAAAAAGCCTGTATGCAGGCAAAATGTCTGTGCTCAAGCAGAGCATCTTGCAGAACCAGGACTTAAATTAATGACTGAGACTCAGCGCTCAAAACAATGAACAATTGCTTTTATTGTACTGCCAGTGTTATAAGATGGAAGAGAAAAATACTTAAAAAAATGAAAACGACTTTTTAAACAATGTACTGTCCTGAAATACAATAGATCAGAGCAGCAAGTGAGCTGTGGAAAGAACTGCAGGGAGATAGGAGCATACTGAGTTTTCCATATTACTATCAAAAGAAATCCTTGGAATCCTGTTGAGGTGAGGGTGAATGAAGAGAGAATATTTCCTGTGAGCACATATTCACAAGGAACTCTACACTTCACACAAGCTCTGATAAAATACTCTTTATCCAACACACTGCAAACAAAACCTACTACTAACATACTTCAGAATGAAGTTGCTATTCTTAGAGCAAGAAAAAAAGCTTAAACCTTTTTTTATTTTCATTATTTTTTACCATTTATATACCTATTATTCAGCATATTAAGAATGAATCCTAACCCAACTACATTGTTAACACTGCTGAAATTAGGTAGAGATATGCCTGAGCTGTAAATTTCAAGGGCATTTCCTTATTCCACCATCTCTTGTTTAGAGTTAATTGAAGCAGCAGGGGACCACATTAAGGTAACACATCTAAGCATGACTCCTTTTCTGCCAGTTACTGTGCCCTAACATTACCAATTCTTTTAAATTTCATTGTCATGATCTTCTATACCTCCACCAGATACCAACTATCTGCTTTTCATATTCCCCACACAGTTTCTTATCTCCCACTGCACCCCGAGTGCTGTGTCCAGTTCTGCGCCCCTCACTGCAAGAGAGACTTTGAGGTGCTGGAGCAGGTCCAGAGAAGGGCAAGGAGCTGGGGAAGGGTGTGGAGCACCAGCCTTATGAGGAGCGGCTGAGGGAGCGGGGTTGTTTAGCCTGCAGAAAAGGAGGCTCAGGAGAGACCTTACCACTCCCTACAACCACCTGAAAGGAGCTTGTAGTTTGGTGGGAGTCAATCTCTTTGACCAATCTCTTTGACCAGTTACAAGAGACAGGAGAAAAGGGCCTTAAGTAGCATCCAAAGAGGTTTAGATTGAACATCAAGAAAAATGTCCTCACTGAAGGGGTGCTCCTGCATTGGAATAATTGTCCAGGGAAGCAGTGGAATCACCATCCCTGGAGATAATTAAAAGACATGGAGATGTGGCACCTGGGGATATAGTTTAGTGATGGACTTCGTACTGATGGGTCAATTATTGGATTTGATTATCTCCAAAGATCTTTTCCAACATTAATTATCCTACGATTCTATGATCTATGGTATATCCTAGACCATGGAGGCTTTTCTACCAAGTTTTCTGAAAATAAATCTGTATGAAGTATGCATGAAATATAAAACGCTTAGCTTACTAACAATTGCTTTTCTCTTTTTCTTGAAGAAATTCTTATAAAACTCTATACCAAACAAGTCATACATTCATTCACATGCTAACTACTTTAAAACTAACAGGTATTTCTCTGCCCTAAGGTTTGTATAGCCAAGAAGGAATAAAGTTAATTACAAAAAACAATAGAAAATATTTTTTCTTTATGAGTATTGATAGAAAATTAGAAATAAACAGTTATATTTTGAAGAAGATACAATATGTTTTAATGTTTTTCATAGAAATAAAATATTTAAACATATATAGAATGAAAAAGTGGTGCAAAAAGAGTATGTAAATTATTATGTATGTTGGAGAATGATTTTTTCCTAATACTACCCTATATTTGATACCTTCTTTTGATAAAAGGCCTTCCAAATCTCCTTACTCTGACAGTTGGTTCTGCAATCCATTAGTATAATGACAGTGTTTATGTCATAGTAGCTAAAATTTTGTAGTCTATTGTGTCAATTTTCATAAAACACAGTCTTTAAAGTTTTATAGCTTTTCCCTAAATAAAAACAAAACAGAACAAACGCTCCAAACCCAAACAAGCACAATTTGAAGCTGAAACTAACTACAAGGCATTTAGGTGTTATTTATTCCTAGAACATTTTAAAATAAAACAATTCATACTTTTTCAAGCAATTTATCCTGGCAACATTTTAAAATTTTCTTCTGTTTTTAATGTCTTCTCATTTTTGTTTTGATAAGCCATACACTTCAACTGTGCGTCAATTTTAACTTTTTTTTCTAATCAGATTTTCATTAACAAACACCCCTCTGTTGACAAATTTCCCATTAGTAAAATTCAGTAAAATTTCAAGGTCAATTCCTTTAGGTAGAAGTTGAGTGAGAGGCTGAATTTTCACAGGTTTCTACCCAGTCTCCCTACAGTCAATTATCCAATGTAGCTCCCATACAGTACAGAAACCAGAATGCTTTCCTATATTTACACTGTCACCAAGATTATTCTTTTTGTGAGTAGGATGCAGGGTTACCAGTCTTCCCCAGCCTTCTTCCAAGTGAGGCAGCACAAACTGCTCCTGTTCACAACATTATTTTCATTAATTGAAGAGTTGTTAAGATGCTTTTAGAGTTATTCTTCCACATCAGTCACCTTAACAGCTCAAGCTTTCCTTCCGTATTTTTTTTCTTCCTTGCTCTGTTTCAAAGCTCCAAACAGCACAAATAGATGTTCTGAATCTCCTAAGCAAGAAGTTTTATGATCAGTCTATAACAAGTGAAAAGTCATATGTAATCTGTGAAAACTCCATGGAAATCATATCAGAGATACTGGATAGAAAACTGTGGGTAGCTACAAGGGGTATGCTAGAAGTAAATACACTACTCTGTTAATAATTCCTGACAGTCTTCCAAAGCAGTTACTTAAAATATTTACTTTTATAGCAGTCATGGAAGCTATCCCATTAAATAACCCCAAAAAGACCTACTTTGTATATCTGCTGAAAAGAGAACAGACATTTCTTGCAAGTGATTAATTGCAGAAGAGTCACATACAAATTCTGCTTTGCACTTTGCTAGTAGTAGGTTTGTTCATACAGATAACAGCCCTAGCAATTTAGAAGTACTGCAATGGAGTAGGGAAGACATGGGCTGCTGCAAAATAAACTAGCTCACTGACATTGATCAAAAAGAATATATATTTTCTGCTGGACAGCAAACAGCAGATCAATTGTCAGTTGTACTTTGGCAGCTGTAACCAGATTATAAGATTAGAAGGTTAATTTGCAGCTTGATTTGTCGTCTGACAACCTTGTTTGTGAGTTTAATATCTTGGTCACTTCAGAATGCATTGGGCTGGAACAGGCCATAACTTCATTTACAAGCTGCTGGCATAGATACATTTTTCCTTAGCATAAACGATTTCAACACATTAAGTTATTTTTAGGCAAATAGCTACAAAACACTAATTTGCAATGTAATTTGGCCGAATGCAATCTACACTTGTAAACACTCTTGTTTTGCCTTTGACTGATACTCATTCAGATAAATATCTCAGATATTTGGGACTTTTAGTTTCTGCATAGCAGTAGTTGGAACTCTTCCAAATGTAGATCACAAACCATGTGGAACTTTTGAAACTCATTCTTCACATCACCAAGTTCCAACCATTGGTATGGGCATTCTAATGATCTCTGCATGTCATATTTGGCTTCTACTTGGCTTTGAAGGAAAGGTTCAGCTGCTGTGCTTTGGACAAACTTTTGGGATTGTTTCTGCTTTCCTACAAATAGGAAGAGAAGGAGTGGAATCTTCCAAATGTATTTTACTGGGGCTGCCACAGTTATCATCTAAATTCAGCTGTAAACACTCCTCACAGCATGGTGCTTTCTTTCATTGATTTTTGGTTTTTATTTGAATTTCTGTATACTTTAAAGAAACTAATGAATAATATATTTTTATATAAAAAAGTTGCCATTTATGTTCCAACATGTAAGCTAGAAATCCACAAAAGATAGGCAAAAGTAGTGAACAAGAAAGTAATTGTCCTAAGATGGTAATTAACACATACGTAATGACTCTGAATGTTCTCATGATTCAACTACTCAGTTTTTAATGCTCACTGTGCCAAAAGGATGAATACTTATATATTTTATTCTACCCCATCTGTTCAACAGTATGAATATTAACAACATTCTATTTATTCTATGCTACACATAAAAAATAATAATTACATTGAATTTATCACTATTCTCCAAATCACTTCTCTGCAAAATAAGCATTCCTTGATCCATTTCTGTTATGGACACCATTTCACAATTGTGAAATCAAAAAAGAAAATACTGTCAATAGACACCAGGACCAGCAAGAATATTCTACAAGATATTTCTATACAAAAGAGTATTCTAAGCTATTTACAAATACTTTGGGATATTATTTACTCATAAGTGTGGACAAGGTACAATGGAAAATTTAACCAATACCCTGCTTACTTAAACTCATGATTTCTCTGCTTCAGATTAAAATTCTTTCTCCCTTTTGAAATTGGATCATACTAGGCAGAATAAACATAAACCTCTGCAGAAGATTTATACAAATATTTTGCAGTTGATACACTTTTTTTTTTGTTTGTTTTTTTTTTTCCATTTGTTTGGGGTTTTTTTAATAGTAGCCCTCTCTCAAGTTTGAGGGTAAGGACACCTCTGCAGTTGAAGAGGGATTATGCTAATATGGAGTTAAACTTCTTTCTGTTACTGAAGTATGACAAATACTAACAAAACTATTGCAAAAGTAAAGAATGTCTTAATAAGGCAAAATTCAAACAAAAAATTATCATATTTTTTGATGACCAGTTTTAAAACTTGAAATATTGGAATTTTTAAATTTATAATTCCTTTTTAACCTTCCTGTGTCGGAACTATCTCTATTGTAAAGCCAGTCTCCTGAGGACTGAATGGAGGTCTTTATTTCCTAACATGAAGAAGCATAGGTGAGACTTAAAGTATAATCATTATGTAGAACACAATGTAAAAGAACGTACCAGCACTGCTTTTCATCCTCAGCCTAATATTTTGCAGTCTTGTTTAAACCATTATTTTGTGGTCTACTTCAGAGCTATGAATACAACTGTCATACTTCTTTAGAGGAGGATTTGACTATGTTATTTCATAGTCTCCATTTGCAGTAGTGAAATGCCAGTATTGATTGCATTTAATGCTACAATTCAAGTGGCAAAATGAAGCTGTTTACCCTCTATCTGCAGAATTAACAGTGAAATCTATTTAAGATGAAGAATTGCCCATGTTAGGGATGCTTTATCTCATTCTTAGCTGGAATTGAAAATTCCCAGTTAAGCAGGGGTGGCATTATGAGATTTCATGGCAGTAGATGTGGTGCTGAAAAAGACTGGGCCAAGGTGACACGGGGATGAACTCAAATAACAGAAATTAGTTACTAGAATCTCAGGGAGATGATAAATTATTTAATTTGTTTTGCTACAGTTAATAAAACTGTGGTCAGTTTCTACCACAGTTCATTAAAGTCTTATTTTTTCATTTACCTTGGTGACCTTCATAAAATCTTGGCCATGTTAAGGTAAGGATGTATTTCCCTGATGTCTTACTACCCATTAGAGATCCACAACTATATTCTTCTACTACAAACTAAAAAAAAATATTGAGTGTAATTCTGAAATATATGGATTTTACTTGTCTATCTACCTTTTATTTATGCACTATAAAATATGCTCCCTACCATTACTTTGTAGCAATAAATACTTTTGCAATTGCATATATGGGAGAGATGAGGTTGGTTTGAACTATAACACCAGCATCCTCATCTGCTTCCAAATTTTGCAACCAAAATGCTGAAATAAAGTTTCATTCCAGACCATTATCAATATATGTTAAATCCACAATGATCCCACGTGTTAAACATAGTAAAGAGAAGTTAATTATCAATTGTGTCTGTTCCTGGTCTTTAAAATGTCCCCTCATATGTTTTTAAATGAAAAATAGAAAAACTCTACTCACCTAATCCACCATCTGAGTACTGAACAAATGCTAAAGCTAAAGTTTCAGTTTAGGTCTACATCTAATGTGGACTTAAAATCTCCTCATTTTAAGATTCATATTTACTTCTGTTCATCAGGAGAGGAAATGCTGGAGGGTTATACAGATCTATTTGATCTGCAGGAAAAAGGATGACACATGAAAATAGCTGATATTCTTTTTTCCTTAAGAAAACAGAACTATAGAATAAGCAGAGAAATAAATTGCCAGTGTTGTAATGATATCCCTCAGATATTAAAAAAAAAAGAAAGCTTGCAGTTGAAATTGTATTGGTTACATTTATGTGATATAAAAAAGGATTAGATTTAAGAACTTTAACAGCAAAAATAGATAATGACAATCTTGCTAAAGATGGAGACGAATCCTAATGCAAAGTCCCAAGAAACCAAAACAAATGGAAAGATTCCATGGATTATCTTGAGTTTATTACTTTCCTCCACTCATATAGCCTTCCTGTGTTTCACTTCTTATTTTTACCTGATCTCACAGTAGTTTCCAAAGCTTGCCTATAATTTCAACAAGTTATATAAATTTATAGCAGATTTAGAAATCCCAGCAGGAAGGTGACACATCAAATTTCATGTTTCTGTGCAACTTTTGAAACTTAAGAGTAACCGGTGCCTGAAGGAAAAATGTGTGACTAGCAGCACCAACAGAGCAATACAAGATTTTCCAGGTTCCACAACATCTTCACAATATCTAGCAGTTAAAGTTCAGACTGGCTAAGCATCATTTTTGAAAGCACAACAGAGTGTTCCTCAATCACAGAAGGAAGTATAAAAGGATGGATGGTTTGAATCCTCATGGAAGGATGAGGATGTCAAAAAGGAAAGGATACTCAAGACAGTCCAAAGACAGTTCATACACAATCTTTCTCCTGTTTGAATATGTGAGAAAATAATGCAATCTGTACATGCAAAAAACACCTCAAATACTGTCAAAATGAGTTATTAAATAAATTTAGTGGGTATTTGTGAAGATTGAATGTAGCTACAGATATGCAGTTTATCTAGAATTACCGTGTGTCTAGAAAAACACATCAAGAATACACATAGCTGTTTACACAAACAGACATAATTATTTCAAAATATGAATGAAAATTTATTATTTCAGCTCATGAAACACATTAAATCCAGCATCTTATTGTAGCATTTCAAAGTGAAAATTCTCACTTTATCTCTTTACATATGCTGTTAGATACAATGACTTTTAAATGCCATAATGAACCCATTCCCTCAAAATGCCTGCAATAGCACTGCCATTAAGACCAAAATAAAATTCATATATAAGAAATATATATACTTATATATTAGACTTTAGGTCTTAAATCTTTACCAACATTGAGTTAACAACAGCCCACTGCCCGTTTTAACTTTTCTAGAATGAAAACACAGACGACACTGAAAACAGCTATATTAATCTACTGGCAGATGTGTCACTATTTCCAGTTGAGCGCAATGAAGGAAACCTATACTTCATCTCTTTAAGCATTTTGAAAGTAATACATAAATCAGTTTCTGAATCCACACATAAATGTGGTTTTGATCTGTATACTTTACATCACGTTTCTGAACAAAAGAAGTATTATTAGGCTCAGGAATTATTCTTATTTGTGCTCCATTAATTCAGGGATTTGTCATTCCCATCTGCAGTGGTGTAAACAGTCCCATGCTATAACTGTTCCCAGGAGTGGCTCAGGAATTAATAAAATATACTGAGCTGTAAGGGACCCAGAAGGACCATCAAGTCCCACTGCTATTCAGGTACCTTTAAAGCACCACACTGACCAGTTGCCTACTGTCCCACATGGCACTGGTGAGAACACGCCTGGAGTATCATGCCGAGTTCTGGATTCCTCAGTAGAACCAAGACCTGGACATACTGGACAGAACCCAGGGAAAGGCTGCAAATCCCTCCTCTGAGGAAGGCCCAAGAAAGCTGGGACTGTTCAGCCTGAAGGCGAGGCAGGATTTTACCGTGTGTACAAGTATCTGAAGGGAGGGTGTGGAGAAGATGGAGTCAGGCTTTTTTAGTGGTGTTCAGTGACAGGACAAGGGGCAATGGGCACAGACTGAAACACAGGAGCTTTTACCTGAACATATGGAAACACCTTCTACTATGAGGGCAACTGGCACAGGCTGCCCAGGAAGGTTGTGGAGTCTCCACACCTGGCAAATACCATCTGGACCTGGGTCTGGGCAACCACCTCTAAAAGACCCTAATTGCGCAGGGGATTTTAACCATAAGATCTACAGAGGTTCTGTACTACCATAAGATCTACAGAGGTTCTGTACTACCTTGACCATTCTGTGTTACTGTTACTATAGTCTAGAAGCTACAGCTTATTGCAGGTATTGGCAGTCAAAGAAGTGATTCTCTTTACTATTGTAAAGAGACAAAATTAACCTTTTTAAAACCCTGTTAAATTTAATGTTTAATGCAATATTTTCATGCTAAAAAATTAATAACATACTGTTCTACTAGTCTGCAAATACAGTACACTGCCATTCATTTGATAAACAGAAGGCAATGGCAAATTATACCTTTCAAAATTTCAGTTCTTTGAATGACAGGACGTTCTTTTGCGTGAAAATTTCTAGCTATGGAAGTTTTTATCAAAGAAAAGCATAATTTTCTAGAAATAAATAACAATTTAAAAAATAACCTATATTTTAAAAATATCCTACAGTCAATATAACTTCAACTCCAGTCAAGCAGCCTCAAAAAGAATACAAGGGACAGTTTTCTGTCTAAGTCGTTCCTAGAAACCGCTAGTGATTACCCTACACTGTGATTTTGACATTTTTACCCTCGGCTTACTAACACATACTTCAAGGTTGCAAAAACTAGATTAAAGTGATAGCCCACCAAGTTGCTTCAGGCTACAGTTTCAGCTGACACAAATCATCTTTCACTGGACACACTTTATGGTTTCTAACATAAAATGATTTGTTGCAAAGGCAGTGCTTGCATTTTACAGACTCATCATTAAACTCTTGTACTGGTCTACAAGTTTTAAGCAGGTACAGTAAGATTGAACTTATCCAGATAAAATGCTCTAGTTAAAATTGTGCAATCCTATCAGAGTTACTACACCTCTAAGAACAACAGTTCACCAAATCTTACTTGTTACTTTGTGTTTGGTACACTGGATTTAGAAAGTAGTTTTAATGGCATTATTGATTAAAAAAATTTTTCTTAATACAACTATATTTTAAAAGTAAGTAACATACAGAACTTTTGATAACTAGTGGTGAAATGGGTGTTGGCAGTATTAAAAAAAAAAAATACCCAGACAATAAAAAGTTAATTTCTCTATACATTCCGGAGAAAATAGGCCATATAGGTTACAGTGACCATTATATATGTCTTGATGACAGAAGATTTAAATGTATTAGTTCCTTATTAAAATTGCTGTTAATTTAAAAATAGCTTTAAAATAAAAAAAAAACATATACTACATGCAAAACATATTAAAATTTCATAAACCTGAAAAATACTATATTTTATACATTGGTGTGTGTCCTTTTAAGATAAAAGACAATTCAGAGACAATTATGACTATCAGCAACTAATCAGCGATTTTATTAAATTTTTAATAAAATAAAGAGTTTTAAAGAGGAAGCTAGATGTCATTCCTGAAAACGTACTGGAGCACAGTAGACCTGATTTGTCCAGCCTTTCAATAAAATACATGAAATTACTTTTTCATTAGAGATTATTGACTAACTAAACTCCAGCAGCTTCAGGGGAACTGTTTTGGATGCATCATATTCATTCTGTAATGACCTGTGTTTCCTTTTAATTTTTCTCAGACAACCTGACAGAGTTACCATGAATGATGCAAGATAATCATTCAAGCTGTCAGTGCTTTTAGGCAGACTTCCAGAGCCCATGCCGTTCAAATCCTCACAGTCAATCATGGAAATTAGCTGGAGACAGTTCGTGAAAGGAAGTATTGACATGCATGGGAGCAGTAAGTAGTAAACATTTATTGAAAAATTGTAGAAGGAAGCTAATGAAAACAAGTGCAGTCCATTTGTCTGTGCTGTTAACAAGTGGTTATATATCCTGAATTGGCTAAAATATGTTTCTTTGTGGAGAAAAAAAATCAGCCATGTCCATCCCAGACATAATTAATGATGCACTTGTCTGGTACTATAAAGAAGTGTACAAAAATGTTAGTAATATCTGAGAACTGCCATTAAATTGACACTATCTAGAAACTGTGATTAAAAGGCACTTTAAGTTTTCCTGTTTAAAATGTTTTGTGGTGGTGAGATAAGATTTTTTTTTGTGCATGAGTTAATTATAAGAATAAGCTTGGCATATAATAGTTTATATCCGAAGCACCCATTATTTCAGGTAGATCTTCAAAACTTATTTTCAGGATGAAGCTAGATTAAGTTAAAAATTTAATTATTGCAGGTCTACTAATACTGGCAAGGGATTAATGCATAATGTTGGATTTGTTAAAATGCCTTTACTTTGGAAGCAATGTATTTATTTGCATTTTAAAAACCCAAAACACAGAACAAGAAAACCAACCGAACTTCCCTCCCATCTCCCTCAAACCCAAAACCTATTACAGCTTGAAATCCAGACATTTTGACATAATAAAATATCATAAATGAACATCATAGTTTACAAACTGGTAAGATTATGAAATACAAAATAGTACCAGAACCAGTTTAATAATTATTAGGGCAGCCTGGTTGCTTTTCACAAGATATCCTATTCCTCCAAACTATTTGCCCAGTTGAATAAAAAAGAAAAAAGAGAATTAGAGAAAGAATGGTAACCACTGATGATGATGATACCCGGTAAATCAAGATGTCCTGTTTCTGCTCTCAGTGTTAACACTGACATGACTGGTGACTTTGAAGCAAAATCAATTCAGTCTATTCCACAACAGCTTTACTACCCATAAAACCAGATATAATATTGCCTAAATTCTTCCTACAAGGTTTTATTATAATATTATACTATATACTAATTATGCTAAGTATATCCATGTTGTCATTTGCAATCAGAATGGGCAGGAAATGTTATTCATCAAAGAATATGAAAAATAAAGAGTGTGAGTGAATCATAATCGACGTGACACAAACAATGGTCTGATGAAGATTTACAATGCTCCCAGTAATTTTTGGGGGAGATATTTATCATTTAAAACATAATTTTAACAGATCCTCATTTGCCATCCTTCTGTAATAGAAGAAGACCGTGTGTGGCAATGTTCTAATAACACCACACAGTGCCCCGTGAGATCAATATAAATACTTGAAAACCAGTGTTATCAAAATCATTTAATGATCTTTGAAATGTTTTTTAATGACATTTTAAAACTTTCCTTTGTTGTATGACCAAATCAAAGCTCTACTTTCTAAATTAAACATTTTTTAACAGTACTTACAGACTTCAATAGCTACATTACAAAGTTCGATGTTCATTTTACATAGAAGTGTGCAGTTGGGAAATCCTTTCTCTAAAAACCAAAATCCCTTCTCTTTAAAAGTTGTTTGAATATGTATGTGTGTAGAGACGTCCATAATTTATATTTTTGACACTAAGTCATTATACAACCTACTGAAAAAGCTTAATTAATTGGATAAGAAAGTGTCTGTAGATTCTCAAATTATTCTAAACATGCTTTAAATATTTTAAATTACAGTTTCCAATTAAAATTGTACATGTCATATTGTCTTATGTAATTCTATTGTTCATTTTTTGAAGATAGAGCTTCTCCTAAAAAAACTGCATTGATGTGAGCTGAGCTCAATTAGTTGCTGATGTTCTGCCAAATTGCCTCATTACCTGTCATAGTAGCACACTACCGACACTTGCAAAGCTGAAATCTTTACATACACATTAATCTCTTTCTGCAAGAAAGTCTGGTGAGTAAAAATACAAGATTTGGAATGTGATTTATGCAAATTATCAGCTACCTGATGAAAAATTTAGATTAAAGGAGGTGATAAGTAGGGATACTTTGCACTTCATTCTTTGGTATTTAGAACTGTTTCAAGCAAATGACTTGCTAAATCCCACTTAAGAGTTTTAGATGCATTGGTTGCTCAGCAAATTCATGAGTATTTTAATAGCATCCAAAACTCACAAGTGCAGAATGCCCACAGCTCCATTTGCTTTTATTCACCTTGATACCCCTTTTGATTTGAAACATCATATAGATGTGAGACATATCCTCAGCTACGGCATTGCAATCCCACAAAAAAACTTTTGAAGGCTTGACAAACCTGCAGATCCATTTAAATTTCAAAATCAAAAAGACCAGGTTGCTCTTAGGTATTTTCCCGTTCAGTATGTAGGAAACCACGGTGTTAAATGGACTGTTTGGCAGACTTAGCTTCAGTTCATTTGGGTTTGGCTGACTCATTACAGTAAGGGCATTCCATTAGGAAAACAGCAATCAGCCTGTCTTGGCAATATGCTGCTCTGTGTAAAACATGGTGGATTTGTTGAACAATGCTACTTAAAAGATCAGCTTTCTCAGATTCAACCATAAAATTCAATGTGCACTCCATTTTCAGAAATATTTCTTAGTTTCTGAGGATACGAACAGACAAACAAGACACTGCTGGGAATACCTCTCTTTTTATCTTTAAAGTTTGAATAAATTCAAGCTCTTTTGCAAATCTACATTTTTGCAATAAGGTGTTCCTATCACAGACCTGGTTTAAGGTATGTCTTGCAGGAATTATATAACACAGTTCTATCTTATGGAGCATGAACAGCGTGATTGTTCTCCTAACCTGGATGATCAGGTAACTAGATTGATAGTGTGCACATCTGAAGGCAGGGATTACATATTTTGGACACGGCACATCAGAAAGCCTTGAATTACCTCTCTGTTCTTTTAATTCTGATCATGTACATCATGCTTTTGTATCTGTAAATTAATCTGTAAAACAAACATTAATCAAAACTTTTAGTGACTTAAAAAAAAAAGCTCCTGTATTTTGTATCTAGATTGACATAAACAAATATCTCATAGGAAAAAGACTTGAAAAATTTTACTCTTAAGAGTTGTTGGCCAAACACTGGAATTTAAATCAAAGTCAAAACCAACAAAACTTAACCCTCGATGCAACTGAAAATATTCCCAAATTCCACATGTGAAATTCTGAAATCCCACACAGCAGAAAAATACTACTCCTTCCTCCATTTCCTACTACTCTAGAGAGCAAACTCCACATACAAAATAGAGATCCATAATCTCCTAGCATAAAACCAAGGAAAGTAATATGAACCAAGGCTCCAGAAACAGTGTGGATTAACTGGCTTTTAAGGCCATTTGAGAGCTCAAAATTTTTTTTGTTATTTTTTTGATTCTGTCAACAAAAGACATGACTTGCAACAGCTGTTATAGCCCCCTATCATATTAAATGCTAACATTAAAGATAAACTGAGGGCTAATAAGTTTATTTTATGCTAATGAGAAATATTGCAACATTTCTAAAGCCTCTAAATATCTTTTTCTTGAAGACAACACAGCTCAAATATAAAGAAGGAACCTATTTCCTTCAAACTCCTTTGATTTCACTTATTTTGAATAGTGGGCAAAAAGTTCTACTCTGAAAACTGGCAATACTTATTCTCTACCAATCAATGATCTGACCATCTAATTTTTGAGGATTAGCACATGATCAAATTTTCAATTTGAAAACAAAGGGAATATATGGATATATTTTTCTCCCATTCTTAGCTAAAATTCTCAGACAGCAGTGAATATTTATGCTTCTGTTGGAGGAAGGGAGAGGTTTACGTAGTATAGCTGGAGTATGAAATAGGTTTATGTATTTTCCCAATGAAATCCATACCAATTTGAAACATTAGTGCATTTTGATACAGAGGTCACACAAGCTGTCTTGTTTATTTTTAAACTTCTGTTGATTGTTGTATTTAACTGGAAGCTTGAAAAACATCATTGTCCCAATATCCTTTTTGTCTTTTTCCACTTAGCAGATATTAGACTCTCCCCAACCCTTGTGTTTGAATGAAGAATGAAGTGACATTAGAATTGATGTCTTTAAGTGAAAAAAAAAAAAAAAAATCAAGCTCAGTATAGCATCTATCTTGTCAAATATCTTAACACACAGAGATCAAACATAGACTAACTGTGGGAATATCATTTGTTAATTAATTGATGCTGCAAAGCCAACAAGAGGAGCACCAAGCATTGTGGATTTTATTAATGTCTGAAAAACTTACAGCTTTGTTTGTCTGTTATTTAAAAAAACATAAATTTGCTGATTGAGTGCCAGGTCAAAAAAAAAAATAGAATTTGTCAGATTTTTACCGTAAGAAAAGAACAACTTTAGTTTACAATGCCATCCATCATTTTAAAACACAATACACTTTTAGGTGATGTAAAAAAAAGGTTTTGGATTTTTCCAAAATCAGCACATTTGATTTTATCATTGAAAGCATGCATTTCTTTTTCTACATACGTACCAACCTCACATACATATTAATTTCTAACAGTCATAATTATCTATACATTAATTAATGCATTAAACTGAAATCTCACTTTCCTAAGTCTGTGCTTTAGTTCACAGATTTATGCTCAAAATATATTTTCATCTCCATGAATACTTATCTCCAGAAAATGCATGTACCTACATGTGCTATCTAATTTTACTTCATTTTCAATAGGTCTTACGATAAATATCCAATGAAACACTCTTTCAAGAATCAAGATTGGAGTCTGGAGTTTCAGACCTCTGCCATGCACAGAAATCTGTATTTCAGGTTGGACGCCTCTGTACTGCAGGGAACTGCGGGAGCTCATATTGGCAAACATAGAGGAACTGGTGAGGAATACGAAGGTCAAGTGCAGTCTTGGCCACAGTGACCATCAGAGAGTGGACTTCAGAATGCTGAGAGAATGGAATGAGGTGACTAAGGATAAGGTCAAGGTTTTCTTCGTGTAATTTACTAGTAAGGTCTTCCTTAAGAAATTCAGTCCTCCTGAGAACAGTGGGAAAGTCGGGCGTAATAAAGACTCAATCCTAGTGGAGAAGTACCAGGTCAGGGAACACTTGAACTACTGGGAACCACGAGCCAATAGAACAAAATGTGAGCTCCAACCAGCGCTGAGAGAGCTGGGTGATGTCACTCAGATGACATTCTTTGAAAGATAGTAGAAACTGGATGATGTTCCTCAGGACTTCAAGTAAAACAATGCCCCTCCCATCTTGAAGAAGGACAAAATGGAGGATCCAGGAAAGTACAGACTAGTCAGCCTGAACTCAGTTCATAGAGTGGTGTTGGAAAAACATCCCTCAAAACTATCCAAACACATTTAAGGGCAAGAAGGCAACAAATCCAGGCTAGCCTGGCTTTAAGAAGGAGAAATCATGCTTGACCATCATGACAGGTTACTATAATGACATCACTGGATTGGGGGACACAGTAAATATCTTAAAGGCGGCTTCCCACACTCTTATAACAAAACATAATGGTCAAAAACAGAAACACAGGACATTCAATCGAAACATAAGAAAAATCTTTTGCGCTGGAAGGTTGATCAAACAATGGAACAGGTTACTGAAAGAGGTTGTGGAGTCTCCATCCTTGGGAAAATCTACAACCTGACTGGATATGAACCTAAGCAACTTGCTCTAGTCTAGGTCTACTATGAGGAGGGAGGTTGGAGCAGTCAATCTCATGAGGCCACTTCTAACCTCAGCAGTTCTGTGATGTTTTGATGCTGTGAATTAGTAGTAAATTTCATCAAATGAGGAAATCTCATGTGTCTCATTAAAAGCACAGTACATGTCATGCCTGAATTATGGTGGATATTATAACGGCCTTACAACTGCATGGGTTAAAACACCACTGAAGAAAATTATACATATAATTATATATATAAGAGAATTATTGTATTTATAAAGACATTCAGCTCTGTCAAAAACCCCCTGTTTTGTAAATACACTGAAAATAATTTTGAAACACTTTTAGAAAAAAGCACATTGTTTAAAATTAAAAATTATACTACTATTAGAAGTTCCATTAATGGTATTGAAAAATAAAACTTGAAAATTGATATTTTACTTTTCAAATATAGAAGAAATTAACCAGAAATTTAGAAAGAAAAGCAAAAAAAACCCACAAGAAATCTGAGAGTGAGAAATTATTATTTAAAAATCCCCAGATATATAGAATTCACAGGTCTGTTAATGAACTTTTAAAGTAGGAATATAGTTTCAGATGGAAAAAGCATTAACCTTTGATATTAGATATCATATCTGTCCAAAAGAATGAAGTAATGTAGAGTTCAAACACAAAATCAATTAAGATGCCCTGAAAAATTATGTGTTCCAAAGTTACAATATTTCAGTTGGTATTTGTCTTATACTGAAATCTTTGCTTCATTCAAAGAAAATAAGATTGTATAAAATAAATAAATTTGCTTCACACCTTCAATCTGGTTTTCATGTTGTCAAGAAAACTAAACATTGATCACTTTCTGTGTGCCTGAAAAATTTTCCAGAGTTTTTGATTTTAGTAAGGATAAAAATACAACTTACTCATCCCGGCCTCACTACAGCCTATACAGAATATCTGTAACCATCAAGAGGCCTGAAATCATATCCTTGCTGCCCTACCTTTTAAGTTGTCACTGGGCAGAAACAGGGTGAGTAGGGTCACTGAGAATCTGTAACTGCATTTACAACCTCTGCAAGAAGGAGAGATTGTGAATATAAACCTTGTGCCCCAAGACAACAAGAGAATGAGGAGCATTATGGTAATGAGGTATAAATTCAGGCTTTTTCTAACAACTTCTGGTCTCTGAACTGTGGTAATTGAACAAGTTTTTAAGTCAAATATTCTGGGTGAATTCCAGATCCTTTGTTTCTTTAAAGTATTAAACAATCCTCTTAGCTTTAGATAATAAATTTCTATTTGCTTCATGTCCTCAGTCACTGAAAAATACTTTTGAGAAGGATTAGGTGATAAACCCCATTGTATTCAATGGTGTAATGACGCTACATAACATAATATTATTTTACATCCAAAGAGAACAAATCTTTGCCATGCACTATCAGGAAGGAAGTGATTTCAAATATAGATCACCATAATTTCTTGTTACACTATAAAAGAGGCAGTGTAAAGGAATTAGCAGTCATTGTGATATACTAGGGACTATTGAATACAAAGAATATGAAGCTAAATGGACAGTTATTGAATTTGATACTGGTCAGGGAATTCTCCATTTTAGAACAATATAGAAAGTACATTTATGCTTTCCACTCCCTTTCAGTGCACTGGATAGCTAAAACAGTGGTGCCCTTTTTTCCCCTACCTTTATTTTCAATGGCATTATAGTGATTTTCTGGAACAAACAACAGCAAATCAGAAGTCACCAAACAGAGGGAGGCATCCTCATCTGTATGTAGGTTCCTTATAGGTATGTAATAATTTTAAAGCATAATATTAACTCAACATGACCCTTCAAAGGGCAGGAAATATTGCAGTAGGTCAGGAATTTAAAGCAAGACCAGGAAGACATTTTCTTCATGTAGATACTCACTACTTGTACAAATATATGTCTGCAGAAAAAGCAAAACCATTAGCAAATGAATTTTATGTCTAAGGACACCCTTTTTTATTGTGACCAAATGCTTTGTATTAAAATTCAACAGTTATATTAGAGATTCTGTAAAAAAAAAAAATAAGGAAAGTAAATCCCAAGGTCAAGCAAGAATTCTACAGAGCTTTCAAAATATTTGGTGGTAAGTCTGTGTTGAAAAATCTCAACTCAGTTTTCAATCAAATCCTAAGTTTTCCTCTGTTTAATGCTATGGCTCTGCAAACACATCATTCCAAAGCAATTTTGAATTCTATGACACTGAAGAGACTGGGGTTTCAGATCTGTAATGTATTGGGAAAGACCAGGAAACAACTGTCTCTTTCCTGAATTATTATAAAAATCCTTTTAAAGACTTTTAATATACATGTACTTCTGAAGTGGTGTCATTGTTTAATTTAAGGGAAGGGCAGATTGAAAACAGCAAGAGCATGATTGTTTAGGCTGATCTTGAGGGCACCTAATTAGCCAGAGCAAATTCTTGGCCCTTGTTTCATCTTCAGGACTTTCAAAATGCATTCCAACTCTATTAAAGATTTTGAAAAATGCTACACTTCAGGGTTAGTTATGAATCATTTTGTATGATGCTTTATATTGAGAAATGAGTTACACCCTCCATCTTTTTTCAAAGATTCTGCAACAGATAATTTGTCAGAAAATTCTGGCAAAAGACAGTTGAGATACAGATCTGTGCTAAAGATGATGGTGGGAAATGACGCTGATAAACACTCACGACCTACAGTAGTTTGATAAACGTCAGAGAACCAACATTCTACAATGAATTGTAAGAAGTTTACTTTTTAAAAATTCACACTAACCAAAGAGGTGTTTTCTATATCACTTCCATTATGTACACATCATACTTTAAAACATTTTTAGACAGCATTCAGTTGTAGATATTCTTTTCTACAGTTGAACAGTCAAAGTGTTAAAATTGCCATAACTAGAGCAAAGAAAACATTTTCTCATCATAAGTAGATGAAATTCCAGTGTAATTGAACTGAGGTCCATTAAAGGATATTAGACCTGAATGGTGAGAAGGAACGAAAACAAAGGAAAGAATATATGAAAAAATCCCTATCTACTGACCTGATCAGAAATAAAATGTAATGAAACTTGAGAAAAATATAATTGATTCCTTTTTTATTCCTGAATCCAAAAATGAGTAGTCTGTTGCTGTGTTACAATGCAATTCTCTTTTTCTTCCAGACTTTCAATGTAAAGCCAGGAACAGTAAATACTGCTTCCCTTTTAGAAAATAGTATAATCCTAAAAACTATGATCCATTTAATGTTCAGAAGCAATTGGCTGCCTGAATAATAATTACAGCTCAGACCAGTATGCTATGTTCCTCTTCCATATCACAACATAGCTGCTATTGTTAGTAGAACACATTTAGTAACCTTCACTCATTTCATCAGGAGATGCTAACTGCTTAACACTTCTAAATTAAAGTGCAGTTATTCTGGCATGCAAACCAAAATCTAGGAATTTTGGCTTAAGCACCCTTTATTAAAAGGAACAAAGAAATTCTGCACAATGCAAACACCATTGTTCATTTAGCATAGTGCAAAAACAAGTGCACTTGTATAATAAACTGCCACATACTTTTAACTGGAAATATTATACCTTGGTTAATCCAGAATTAAAATGCCTTGTGATGCCATGGATTTTCCAAATGAGTAGGACCTATTTGATTTAGCTTTTGCTTCACTGTGCACAATTATGTTGTGTGATGCCCAGTGTTACAAATGCTTCATAACAGTGCTATCAAGAACTTTTTCTTCATAGAGCTGCCCTATGGCCTTTCATTACAATGGCTTGAGGAATGCAGACACAGGATGACAGCAGAAGCCTTGAAATAAAGGCACTGATTGAAAACAGGAGTTTACAGACAACTGCAGTCAACTTCTGGTTATGAGGGAAAATTAAACTTTCAAGGATAACAAGCAGACAAACATCAAGAATCCAAGTATGTATATTACAGCACATATATACAGTGACTGAGAGCATGCTAAAAAAAAAAAAAACCAAAAAACCAACAATGTCCCCAAAGTGACACTGAAGAGAAAAACAACCATATTCATGAACATCAAAATTCCTTAAGGGGAGGAACCTCCCCACTATGAAAACCAGCCTTCTCCAGCTGGAGGACTTGAATGGTGATAACCCATGCTAATCTTTACCTCTAAGGCAGAAGCCACCAGCCCCAGGAGCCAGGGTGGCCCTGGATGGGTGAACACAGCACCAGGAAAAGAGGTAGATGCTAGAAAGAGTTTTTTAGTCTTAAGCAAATCTAATTCAAAACAAAAGCATTCCTATTATAAATGGACTACCAAAGGCTTTGAAAAAAATTTCAAGACTTGAACAGATAGTAAATTCTCTGTTTTGCACAGCTGGTGTGCTCCTTTGGCCTCACATAAACTGCAACAGGTTAAGTACAGGAGTCTGATGGAGAACTCACACAGCCTCGTCTTGGGAGACAGCCAACTGGTTGTCAGAAAAAAAATATAAGAAAATAGCTATCAGCTTGTGAACAAAGTCTCTGTACAGAAGACAGAAAACAACTCCTAACAGAGAAGATATGTCAGCTGTGAGAGGCTCATACTTTTCAAGTTGAAGAGAAAGATCATAATAGAAACATAAATGCAGCAAAATCTGAACAAAACCAATTACATAAAAAGGAGGTGAATATGTCTGTACTATTTACAGACCACTGGAAGAAAGAGATCTTTAAGGTCTGCATGTAATACATATGATATAATCAGATTATACCAGTGAAAACGGAATTTTATTAAGAATAATAGAAAGCTAGCAGGGTATGAAGAATATAGGGTGAAAATTTAAATACCAGGATTACAACAATTTTGATGCTATGTACACATTTCCTGTTAGTTACCACAAGGAAGCACCATGCAATGCAAAACTCCAGAAAGCAGTTCTTGGCAAACAAATTATAAAGAAATTTGAAATTTAATAGATACTTTGAGGACTAAATCTCAAACTGCAATATTGATTAAAAGCAATGTGCCTGGGATACCAGGAAGTAAAAAAGACTACTTCAGAAGCTACAATGACTGCAAGTACCATTTGGCCTGTATCACTTACAGAATTAGACTCACAGGAAGGGGGAGGGTGGGCAAGAGGATAATGACTGACTAATCCTCATATTTAGGTGATACTTTGAGAATTTAAATCCCACCCTAAGTCTGAAATAAGCAAATCCCTTCGGTTTTGCTTTGCTTTTTATTTCATGTTTAGTTATGCATTATGGCTCCATTTCTTCCTGACAGACACCCTTGACAGCTTACATAGTGTGCTGAGCTGTTTTTACAACCACCAGTGAAACAGAGATGCACTGCCTCTGAAACAGACACCTGACTCTGAAAATAGGACCTCCAGATATTAACAACAAGAGAGGGGGAAAAGCAAGCTTGTTTTCAGCTTTAATTTGTTTTGCTCAGTTGAAATGTGATAGAATGAATAAGAAAAGATAGCATAAGAATGAAATGTCAAAACCCTGTAAACCAAAATATCGCAGGCATGCATTATTAATCTTGTTTGGTTTACCAATTCAAATCTGGGGTGGCAAGCAAGAATCCTCTTCTGCAAATAGAAGTTAAAGAAATAAACTGGAAAATGTAGAGGTTTTGAAACGCATAAACATTACAGTTGCTTCCTTACCTGTGCTATTAGTGTCTAATCACACAATAGCCTTGCTTTGACAATAACAATTCTTATCTCAATTTTAAGAGTGGCAGGAGTAAACTTTTTCAGTTGGGTATTTTATTCTATCTCCTTAAATCACTTTGACTGGATCACAGCACTTTGCAATATGAATATTTCTTTTTTGCTTTTACCAGGTAGAATAATGCAATATCTTTAAATGAGTTCAGAGTTCAACTGTTAAATTATGTAGCATAAAATAAGCATAGCTTGTAATTTATCTCTGACATATTGTGTTCTTAGGTTCCCAACAGCTACAGTCCACAAATTGTGTATCAGTTTGAAATACAATACACTCATTTGCTCAAGCCTTTTCTATAAATTAGTATATAGCCTCCTAAAAATGGTGTACCAGAAAGGTGAACTGTGAAATAACAGAATGCTCCAAGACAGACATGTAATGTGAAACTCAAATTAGCAGAGCATTTCAAAGAGAAACACTCATAGTACAAGATAAAGAACAGCCAAAGGAGATATCCTGTAAGGAAAAATAAATTTGAAATCTTGTACCTCGAGCTGGGGAGGATTGAAGATGTGGGAAGGGGTTAGAAAGGAAAGCAGTTAGGTTACAATTCAACTGGTAGAGTCTAGAGATTTTCTGTCTGAGTTTTGCGCTTCAGTGGCATTCATAGGAATCATAGAATCATTTCGGTTGGAAACCACAAAACTAGCATTGCCAAGCCATCGCTAAAACATGACCCCGAGTGCCACACCTACATATCTTTAAAATACTTTTGGGGATGGTGAGCTAACCACTTCCCTGGGCAGCCTGTGCCAGAGCCTGACCCCTGTTTCCATGTAAAAAAAACAAAAGGGCCAGGAGATTTAGGCACTCTTTTTTTTCTAGACTATACAGCAGCTCCCAAACCAGTTTGCTCCATAACAGTTGCTGGAACTCAGGTGCATGACCAAATTCTGACATGACTACATGAAAATGCACACATCCTGAATCCCAAAGATAGGAGGGATGGAGGTAAGAACTAGAACAGATTAAAGAAGCAAAACCCCAAGCAGAGAAGATCGGTAATGTATTACTGCTTACTGCCAGAAACTGCTACTTTTTTCTCCCAATGCAATGTAGAAATTTAAATTTTAATCTGTCAACTGGCATACCAAATGCCAACAAGAAAAACCAGAGTAGATTCCTGTCTTTTCTTACTTTTGGGCAAGTGAGGTTAGCAGGAGAATTTCTAAAGCAAATTCCTGCTCCTGAGTAGAGGATTTATATAAATCCAGCTAATGAGACTAAGTTTTCAGAAGCAGCAGTTTATATTAAAAAAAAAAAAAAAAAACTCAAACCAAAAACCCAAATTCCCTCAAATAGAAAAAGTAGCAGAAGCTTTGGGATTTATTGCTATTTTATAAAATTCCAAAAGAAGTAGTAATTTTCCTACTAAGATGCCTTAGTTAATAGATAATGAGTGAGAAAACATTTGTTCATTTTATACATGTCTCAGAGTTATGATGCTAGACTGTGAAAGTTCAGAAAGCAAAAGCAAAAAATCCTGAATTATTTCTTCTCTCTGAAGAGTCAGGATAAAACCATTTAACTGTACATATTTTAGACTGATGACACTGAATCAAATAGTGTCTGCATGTAAAGATACCACAAATAGAAAGTAATTGATTTTTTTGTAAATCTATTTTTTTTAAATAGGATTGAGTGTCCAAGAACAGGCCAAGGGAAGTTCACTTATCTCATCAGTGAGTATTTATGTAATTTAGTATATATTTCATGTAAATTACATATTGAATCCATATGCATGAAAATAGACCTGAACTCTAATTCTATCTCCAAATTTAACCACCGAGCCCAAACCACTTCTTTCTCTTCCGTTTACTGTGCCTGGAATTTTGATTCAACTGGACAGAAAGAAATTTGTGTTCCCTGGTATAACTCTCTACTAATGAGGATGACTCACTAGATGAAAGGTAAGAATTTCTGTTTGCATGGAAAACTTGCCAGGGTCCTGTTATAGTCAGTCACAGGATTCTGGAGTACAGTAAGTAGAATGCATATTAATTGTGTCCTCCAGGGACAGATCTCCTATTACATTTTTAAACAGGTAACCTCAGTTCCATATCCTAAGAAATTAAACAAGAACAAGGTTTAGTCACCAGAAATAGCATTAATCCTAAACCATGAGAGGATCAGAAATCCTGTCACTTTACTATCATTTTCACCATACCTTAGGATTTCATAATGATTAATTACAGGTTAATGCCTGCTCCATACATTCTTGACTGTGGATCTCACTCAGAGGGGAATAACTCTTTTTGTGCTCTATGTAGGCAATGAAGGTGTCTAAGGATGGTTCTGAGCATTAGCACTTGCAGTGTCTAAGTGTATTTATGGATCCTGCCTGAAATAATTTTGTCTGCTGGGTGATGTCATCTCCTAAATTGCATTGATTTTTCTTGAAACTAGTCTTCCAAGTCATTTCAGTCCTTTGAAAACCACTATATAAGTCTTTCAAGAGGTTCTACTGACCCTCATCTCTTTTTCACTACAACAACTATTTCTGTCTTAAAGAGAAGTAGTCACACAGATGAAAATGCTACTAGTGGCAACTGTATTTTTTCTCCTAATAGAAACACACCTGCTTGACAAGTGACATTTTAAACTAAACTCATGATACATGCTTGAATTCAAAATTCTTCCTAACGCATAGGCAAAATAATCTCAACTGAAATGCTCTGGTACTTAATATATCTCCTCTAAGGAGAAAAAAAACAAGGCAATAAGCCATGCAATAAATATATATTTAGCATACATACTCTCAAGGCACTTCCATCACGTTTTACCAGGAAAAGCAATATTTAAAGTGCTCAATATAGACAGGATTGGCCCAAAACTGAATACACACCATTGCTCAACTGTGTTAGAGAAACAGGATTGAAAACAGCACTTTTTCTTCTTGATTTTTTACTGAAATTCAGAAAAAAACCTCAACTAGTATTTTTCAAGAATCTTCCCAAATTGTGCTACTAGCAGCATTGATATAATAATGGAATTCAGAAGGATAGAAAGCCATCTTCTTTGGAAATATTTGTCCTCAGGATTCAACTAGCACTCCTGAAGTAAATCACTGCAATGAGAGGTATTTATTTTGCTTTAAATTACCTCTAAAACTTTACATGCTCCAGAATTACAGAAGGGGGGAACTCAGATTGCTATAACCACCTGTACAAGATACAGTATGCCCATCCTTGAATTCCACACACTCATGACATAATATGTAAAAATCAAGTTGATACCTGCCCTTTCCTGTCCCTGTCGTGGGATTGTAGTCCTCATGTCAATATAAGTCGTCCTCAAGAAGGAGCACAAGATTCTGTTTAACTCTCTTTTAAGCATCTCATGTCAGGCTTGAAAGGCTGGATTCCTTTTATCTCTTGTCCTCATTTCCTATCATGTACGTGTCATGCACACGTGTTCACAGTATTCGTGTAGGGAAATATATAGATATGTGCCAAAGCTTAACTGGATAGAATAAACTACTTTGCACCTGGAGACTTCATAGAAGCACTAAAGTGCATCAGTGCATCCTAAAACAAACCTCATACTTGGGAAATAATATTATGTACAAATTAAAATCATGCATTAGTTAAACAGAGTAGCACGAATTGATGGCCATTTTTCCATTCCAATTAGAATAATTTATAATATACAGTACATCCTGTCAGGTACAATGTGCTGACATCTTTACATGAAAGGACAGAAAGACTAATACATAACGATAAACTCCCAGGACAGCATCAATTAACAATGGCAGACTAAGCAGTTCTTCTTACTTATCTTACTAGCGTGGCTTATTTAATAAACAAAACAAGACTTCTCAAGAGGATTGTAATGTCATTAGTTCTATTCTTCCTTTAACCTCCTATGCTGAATAGGGCTTTTTTTTCCTCACAGTTAGATGTACCTGTCAGAAATATGACATGTACTTTCTCATCCTGATACTTTATGTCCTTCAATGATGATTCTCCTAGGCACTCTCAGTGGCATTCAAATAGGACCTTGGAGTATAGCACCCTCTCTTTCTCCTCCTTTGTGCTTTTTCTTAGCACACTTTTTTAAACTCTTTTGTATTTTTCACCTCTAACATTCTTTTTTTCCTATTTTTACTGAAACATTTACACTCAGCCAATACCATTTCAATCTTGGCATGATCAAAGTCTATCAAAGGTACTTTGGAAAGTAACAAACTACCTCATCAATTTTATTTTATATAAAGACAAGACCTGAAAAGAAAAATAAAAAATGGAACCAACTTGGCAAAACATCTGCATACACAAAAAACATCAGCTATTTTATGATATGATTTCCTTCATAATTTTCCAAGTAAAATAGATTACTCAAAATTTTGAGGTTTTGGATGAATCTCAGCATTACAGGTGTATATGAAGAATAAAAGAGAGGGCTAGGTAGCCAACTGAGGCATAAGGAAAGTGGCTTCCTATATCCCACAATGCCCTGGGATTTCAGTCAAGAAAAAAAATGTAAAAGGTTCTTTGAAAGAAAGTTTAAAAATAAAAAGGAAAAAAAAAAAAAAAAAAAAGTTGAGCAAGACCAAAGCCAAAATATTGAAAAGCTGAATATTTCAGGAATTCTTCTGGGATGTAAAGACCACTCTTGAAGTCCTTGGTCAGTCTGGGAATACAGCATGTTCTGAAATGAGCCTTTGACTTTTTTGTCTCAGCTTAGATACTCTACCTACATGCTTTTGCCCCATAAATGTTCACAGCTCAGATGATATCTGGCACAATCCCCAAAAACTTGTGGAACTTTCTCAGAACCTCTCCATTAATATCTGTTATTAATTAGCTGTGTTTTGGAAAGACAAACAAGTTATGGGACATATTTTTAAGGCAGGGTAGAAAAGTATGGCTACATATTAATTGATATATGATCTCTTATCCTGCCAGTGTATGCATTAAAGCATATGCATAAATGACGGGTGACAGGTTCTTAAAATACCTAGTGTTTTAAAATAAAGTAGGCACAGAGATGACTGGAACAATAATTACTGTTCTTTCTGTTTAGCAAATCAAAATTTAGGGCAGACCACCATGTCCTTGTCATCCTCTCTAACTTGATGACTTAGAAATAATAATTTTAGTGAAAACTTGTCTTCTGTCACCTGTGTCCTTGAGAGATAAGAATATTTTCTGTAAGAGTGGACAGAAGGGTTTAAAATTCAACTATTTGTTGCAGGGAATGTCGCTGAAGAACAATGAAGTACCACAAATAGAATCTGAACACAATACGCCACTGAATTATTCCCCACAACTGAATGCAAACCAAATGTATTCTAAATCGAAAGAGCTCCCAAAATTAATTACATCCCTGAAACTAAACTCTAGCTTATATTTCTTAGAGGAATGAAAGAAAGTTGTATCAAGTAAAAAAGTTTTCAAAAAGTGAAGATAGAAAGCTTTCATATTGACAAAAAAAGAATCCTTACCATGTCTAATTTTCTAGTATCTTAACAGTATTCTTTTAATCTTGGACAAGGAAAAATATGGTAAAATTTTTATAAGCTTTTAATATTTTATTTTCACACTAATCCTTTTTGTTTCTGCTGTTATGAAATGAATTAAACTTATCCTTTTAATGAAGAGTAACAAGAAAAATTTTCTTTTATAAGTAAAGAGTTTCACAAATAGGAAGTCTATGTCAATTAATGCCATCTGCAGTTCTTTATCAGCCAGACAGTGAAAAAGCCATTTTCTTTTCTAATAAACCAGAAGAAACGATCATATGAAGGATTTTTGAAGAGGTCCTTACCTTTGAAGTCTCTTGCAGTTTCTTTTGCTAGTCTGTGGAAACAGGGTATTTACCTGTTCAAAGAAGATAAGGTATCATTAGTGATATCTCAGAATACATACCATAAGTAAACCACATTCATCAGTTAGTTAAATATATATGGATTAATCTTAATTAGGTTCCCCTCTGTGTATTTCTCTGATTCTCATCAAGGAAGCTGCAGGGTTCATGAAACACGATATGCTCTGAGAAGTGCAAAAGGTTAAAAGAAATTATCTCAATGTGATTCGAGTAGCTTTTAAGTGCTGACCTCCTACTTATTTTTGCATTTATGGGCAAAACACCTTTATTAGTCTAAGCATATTTCAGTACTTGTTTTAAGGGCTAGCAACAGAATTTTCAACAATATCTGAAATCCCAGTGACTATGCTTACAGAGAATTTTGTAGTCTAGCATTTTCTTCTATCTCTTTCCTTTTCTCTTCACCTGCTCTCTCTTGTCTAGCACCTCTGGCTTAAATTCTGATGGATCAAGGCCATTTTTTATTTCTCCAATTCAATCTTGTCTTGCACAACAGTATTCTGACTCAGAGGTGTTACAACACTGAAGATATGAAAATAAATACTTAGCAATTTAGCATATGGTACTGTTATAAGGTGCATACAAAAATATTTACTAATTGCTCATACTACCTACTTAGTAATCTATTTTAAAAAGTTCATTAAATTTTCTGCATCAAATAGCTTATTCTGAACTTACAATATCAGGAAATATACAAAGAAACAAATCAATTTCCAGAGCTAAAATTAACTTTTTTTCCATTCCTTTCATGACTTCAGTGATCACAGAATACATATTTTGTAGAAATTTCACCTTATTTCCTGTTAGGTTGTAGCATTTGGAGGCATATCCCAACAGAGTGGAAGCCTCATAAATGCAGCTTTCTGATAAGAGCACATAAAATTTACTGTCTCACTTCAGTGCATCTGTTGTTTTTCATTTCTGTTCATCACTTCAAAAGTACTGTAATGATAACTGAAACTTTCCTTTTGCCTTCAATATGAAAACATAAAATATGGCCCCAAGATTGCATATGCAGATGATAACAGTGTTTCACTCTATTTCAAGAGCAAAATTTGCAGGAGTATTTTTGGTAAAAAATAAGTTGCTTTAATTTCTGCCATGAAAAAAGTTTTTAGTGACAGTGTTTCCAGGAAAAAAACCCCAAAAAACTAAAACAGTAGTTGAATGGGAAAGTACAAGTAGGAGTGAGAAAAAAAATTATTTGTAAACATAAGGAAAGAAAAAAGGATTTTACTCTTTCCTTCACTATTTACTACACTAGAAAGAGCCTTCATATTTATGCTATAAAACAATTTGCAGGTAAATATCTTTTAAATGTAAAACTTATTTAAAAAAATAAGTTACTAACCTTTAGTAAAGAAATTATTACGTAGTAAAAAATGGGGCAGATTTACCCCTATAGGCAAAAATGGGGTAGCAACTACTCTTGTCACCTGTGTATGTCAGCCTTTATAACATGAAAAACTGAGAAATATAAGATAAATAAGAAAAAGGAGTTTAGTTTCATTTAAAACACTGTATTACTGATTGGAATGTCATGCAAAGATACATTGCATTCCCACCTCTGCCCAGAAAGTTTGAGAACCATATTCTGGCAGAAGGATATTCAGCACTAAAACCTGTTCATTGTTTAATACAGCTTTTGTCCCCTTTTTTGGAAGGACTTATGACCTTAGGAAAGACTATAAATTTTTACTGCAATGACATAATTATCTGCTACTGAATATTCCAAAATCAACAGAAATACTGACCTGAAATTTCAGATATACACAAATGATGAGTTATAGCTTTGGGTATGCTCAAAATTTTGAAAGATATCCATGTATTTCTACAGCAAGTATTTTTTTGCCTAGACACCTTAAAAACAAATATTTACAAAACCATAAATGTAGAAATTTACAGATATGCATAATTTGATGAAATTTAAAAATTTACTATTGAAAAAAACATGTGCTTGTTTATCCACTGAAACCAGTCATTTACACTTACAAATTCTCCTTATGTTATCAATGATTATCTGAAATGGCTTCTGAGCAGATAGTTCCATATTTTGGGAACTGCAGAGTGGATAAATTACTTATTTTGGGGATTGCAAGATGGGATAGCTACACACATTCTCAAAGCAAAGATATTCTCTCCAAGGGATTATGTGCTAAAAAAATACATTTTAGTCTGAAGGATAAGAAAGATAAAATCACATAAATATATAACGAAAAAATAGCCTGGGAAGTTCACACTGTTTTGGGTGATCTTCTCATTATAAAGGAAGAAAATATTTAAAGTAAGTTACTTCCTCTTTTTGTTCAGTTGCATACTTAAAGAACAATAAATTCTATTTATTTTCACCGGCTGTTTCTTTAACTATTTGATACTGTCATTGATGTTCTTCTATTTGGGGGTGTTGGAGTTGTTTCTGTAGTAAACAAAAACAACATTTTTGCTGTAAATATTGACTAATCTTTTGCCATTCTCATCGCAAGGAAATACTACTGTTCCAAAGTTGAGCATATGTTTTTGATTGTATGGGCCTTTTCATCACACAAGCATATGCTACTAGGTAAATATAGAGCTGACACATCCTTGCATTATCTAAAGTGATTAATAGCTATAATTATGGGTGGCAAACATCTATTCTAGCACTGCTCTTCGAAAAAGATGTTCATAAAACTGAGGCCAGAGTAGATCTGAAGATTGCTAAATTAAGTACGTTACCATGGTAGCCACTCATTGTACACTGTATCAGAGCAGAGTGAGCAAAAAGACCTTTCCAAAACATTACCAAGTTCTTCTGTATTTAAACATTTCTATGAGATTTTGAGGTGTTAATTCAGAATGTGTTAATCTGTAATAGTCCTTTCAAATACATTCATTTTACATATGGTGAAGTCTTCTAATGTATTTTAGAATGCAGATTTTCTATCATGCCTCACTAAACATTGAGGAACTCAGGCATTCCTACGAGTGAAAGAGAAGGTGTTTTGTTTAACAGCAGTTTTTGAATTACAGCTATTACTTGAGCTACTTGGTGGATTACCAGTTTTTCTAACTGTTAATCTTCAGAGTGCATCCCAGGGCAGTCTGTTTGGGTAGGTGACTGCAAGGCAGCAGAATTTGTACTCTGTCAGCGTCTTTGCTTCCACACGTGTTTGATTACGTGCACGTTTTCAACATGCAGACTGCAATTCTGATAGCTTATCGGTGATTCACAAAATCACAGAATGGGTGGGGTTAGAAGGGACCTCAATGATGTTAGTTCCAACACCCCTGCCATGGGCAGGGACACCTTCCATTAGACCAGGTTGCTCAGAGTTCCATTAAACTTGGCCTTGAACACTTACAGGGATGAGGCATCCTCAACTTCTCTGGGCAACCTGCTCTAGTGCCCTAAGCTCCCTCACAGTAAAGGCTTTCTTCTTGCTATCTAAGCTAAACCTACTCTCAGTTTGAATCCACTCTCCCTTGTCCAGTCAGTACATGTGCTTGTAAAACCCCCTGACTCTTTCTTGTAGGCTCCCTTCAGACAATGAATCAATTTGTATTCATTTTACTGCATTTTAAATCCATTATAATTTTGAATCTATCAGACTAGTTTATGCAAGTGGCAACGTATCCTGAATTACATGCCAATCCTGAATCTCTAACACACGCCGATTCTACCATTGGATTTTACTTGTAATCAAAGTAAGAAAAATATAACCATTATCTGTCGCAGACATCCTTTTGTGAAAATCCATTCTTAGGATTTTTCCTGCTGAAGCTGAGCAGTTTCAGCAACAAGGTATAAACAATGGTTACCTGCTGCCGTGGAATGCAACAAGTGTGTTTGTGATTGGGCCATCTTGAATGTTTACAATTAATGGCCAACCACAGACCAGATAGCATGGACTCTCTGTCCGAGACACAGACCTTTGTTGTTCATTCTTTTCTATTCTTACCTTAGCTAGCTTCTGAGGAAACCCTTCCTTCTATTTCTTTTTAGTATAGTTATAATGTAATATATATATATAATAAAAAAATAAATCAAGCCTTCTGAACATGGAGTCAACATTCTTGTCTCTTCCCTCATCCAAGAACCCCTGTGAACACTGTCACGATTCCCTTCAATTTTATCCTCAGATTCTCAAAAAAACTTTAGTAATTTTGATCACAGAATGAGCTAGGTTGAAGAAGACCTTTGAGATCATCAAGTCCAACTAGCTCTTTTACACTCATGGCAGAATTAAGCAGGAAAATCTGACTTAAGTGACTCAGGACTTAATGTCCACTGCCTCTGCAGCTGCCAACATGAAAATCCTTTTGTGGTAGATCAGACACTAACCACTGGACTGAAAAAGTTTGGATAAACAGATGTAACTTACTCTGATTTTGCCCAGGCTTTCTAATTTTTCTCTCTTAAATGTTCTCAGCTATAAATTAATTCCTGTATTACATAAGATATTTTAAACACAATTAGGTCTAGATTATGTTTTGAAAATTAAAAATCTAATGAATAGTGATAGGTGATATTATTATGACTTAATGACAGACATCAGTCTTGGGCTCAGCAGAAGATCACTCACATTCAAAGTCCAGTAAGGTATTTAACATCTGGAATGATCTTATCACCTCTCTAACATGAAGATTGGCAGTGAGCAGAGCAGAAAAGCTTTGAGGTTCATTTCTCCAACTGTTTAAACAGTCAGTCTCATCTGATACATTAGGACCAAAAGCACATAGCTCTCTCGGCAGCCCTCAAGAGTTCTACAGTAATTTGCTTTGCATATGCTGGAACTGCAAAATGGTTCCTACTCTTTGCTTTGCCTGCCTCATTACAGCCAATATTTGTGTGTGAGTGCACACACACTTTACACTATAGCACAGAACTCATTTAAAGATGATGGGAGTCAAATAACAGTCAATAATTTAAAACAACTGTAGTTTATATTCATAATACTTTTAAAGACATTTAAATCTTGACAACCAGTCACCTTCTGTTTTTGAGAAGATTAGAAATACAACTGATAATAGGAGTACAAGCACCATAATTTGGATCTACATAAGGTCTTTGATAATGTCTCAAATGATAGTCTTCATCTTAAACTGAAAGCAGGAAAGATTCAGGTTAAACATGGGAACAGATAAAGAACTGATTAAAGTAAAGTGATTAGAAAGTGAAGTGTTGAAAAGAGCCACAGGGGAGTCAGTTTTCAGATCTTCATTGCTTCTAATCTGCATAAATTACTAAAACAGAGAAACTAGCTGTAGAATTGCCAAATGCACTGATGGCTTAAAACTGAAATGAAGTAGTAAGTGGAAAGCAAAAGAATTAAATGATAATTCCCCTTGGAAAATGGTTTACATATTAAAAGGAAAACAAAATTTAAGAATGATAAATATAACATAAAAAGCATTGCCTGTTTTTCCTTCAAGAAGCACAAGAAGCTTACTTTTAAATACTACACAAACTTTAGGGAACTTTTCTGAACCTGTCTAGGTTATTGAAATACTGAGAATGACAAGCAATTCCCATATACTGCAGCTTGGGGAGTGGGGGGCAATAACTATCACTTCAGGAAAAAAAAACAACCTACAATCATAACACACGCAGTGATACAATATGGTACAACAATTAATGTTAAATGCCTTTCCATTTGAAATCTCAAACCACAGAAAACACGAAGAAGCCTCACGCTCCCATACATGAACAATACCATAAAAGTTACCAGAGAACAGAAAATACTTCCACTAAAGTTACTCCTGCCATCTTTCCCATCTCCTAGTTTTTCAACTCAAACAAAAATTAGTATCTTCTAGCCTCAATGGGAACCGAAAAATAAAACAATACTCAATACATTGAAAAACATTTGTGGACATTATTACGGGCTTGTGTTTGGTTTTGGTTTTTTATTTGCTGGGTTTTGTTTTGGGGGGTTATTACTATTATTACTTTTGTTCTCTTTTTTAGCTTATACACAGTAAAATAGAATTATTGAGGAGGAGACTTACAGGAAAATATCTACCTATACATTACTGACAGCACAAATATAACCCACCCACAGCCTAGTAAAGATGCATAAAACACTTCAACAATTAGAAAATACACGTTAAAGATGATGAATGAATAAGATGTATATTGCAGAAAGCCAAATGCTATGATGCTCACCACCACCATAATTTGACCCATGCACTATACTACAGAAATAGTGTTGTAAAATGTTCTTTATATCCTTCTGAAGCCTTTGAATTCACTACTCATATGTTAAATATGTAAGACAATGAAGAAAATATAAGTTTCAAAAATCTAAGTAACAGATGATTATATTTTTTCTTTCCTGTAACTGATATTCCAATGTTGGTTCATATCATATCTTGCCGTCATCTAGGTGTCTCTCTCAACGTCATAGTATTTGGTCATAGTTTATACAGAGACCCGTTAGAAAAAAACCAGCCAAGTGACTGCAACACAAATGGCCACACTCAAAAGAAGAAAATAAAGAAAACAGGAAGAAAAATTATGTGTAATACAGCTATATAATTTCATGTACATATGGTCCTCAAGACAGCTGCAAAAAGACAATGGAAGCATACAGATTTTTAGTGTTGATGAAATTGCATTGCTGCCTCCATTTGAATGGTAGCTGAAGAGACAATTTTAAATCCAGCACCTGCAAAGCATCTTTACACACTACACATAAGAAATTATGATCAAAAGATGTTTCTATCAGTGCATATAGCTAACAAGGGAAATGAATTTGTATGTATGAAGAAATGAAGAGAAAGTTTGAGAGGAAGTTTTTATTGTCATACATATGGTTTTTCAATATCTGGTTAACAAATTTAATATCTCTCTCTCTCCTAGTGCTCACCATTTTAGAAATAGCTGTAGTTTGACAGACAACTTGATATCAAATACAGAAGGTTTCTATATTTAATATTCCATTGCTAATACTTCCTTTGCTTTTTAAAGGTCATTAATGTTATTGATTACATTAATTTGAAAGCTGCTTGAATAACACTGAAAATTAATGTAAAATGAACATCTGCGCCAGTTGACAACAAACAAAATTGTTGTGCTCCTCAGAGATGACTCGTCCTGGGTGTTTTCCCCACTGATCAGTTCAGCACAGCAGGAGCAAAAGAGTCCAAATACAAGTTCTCAACTATTTTTATATTTCAGTTAGTAGACAAAGTTGGCTAATTTTTCCTTCATTTTTATCAATGGCATCCAGCAATAGGACAGCTTCCTGGAGAAAATTATGGACTGCTTAGCTTACAAAAGCAAGTCTATTAATTCTTTTTTGTACTTAAGTGTAAGAAACAAAGTGTAAGGTCTGATAACAAGTGGCATAATAAGTTTCATCAATCTGGTCTAGCACTCGTAATTCTTTAGGAGCTAACCATCAAGCAATTCTCTCTTCATTTAGAATTTGGCCCAGTGATATCTTATCTACAGATATAATGATTTAAATTAAAAACAGATGACCTTGTAAGGCCATCCAAACCAAGACTCTCAGATCATCTAGTGATATTCCTGGTGTTCAAGACAAAAGCAGAGAATTACTTTAAAGAACAGAGATCAAATGTAAAACTCACTATCTATGTGAATGTAGCTTTTAGGAAAAACACTTTACAATGGAATTCCAAGTCACAAGTCTGGACATTTCCCTTTACGTATATTCTGACTTTTAGGAAGACGGTATATGCCTTCAACTCAACTTCACATAATTTCTTAGTTCTGCTGGCTATGCCTTAAACTCAGATAATTTCATAGTTGTACTGATTTTAGAACATGGATTTATCAACTTAGTTACTCAGCAGTTTCATATGTTTAAAGATACTAGTATAGCATCATATTACAGAATTACTGCACATAATTGTGGGGTTAATCATTATCCTGTGGTATAGGGGATAACCTGCACACGTTATTAGGATCAGTTCAATCAGTGAGTCTGACATCTACTCATGTAATTTAATTAGAGGTATTCTATCAGCATTTATTTTATGATCTATTAAAGTAATGCATTTGTTCCTGCAAATTCTTAAAAGCCCCTTATTCCAGTGCAAGGGGACATCCAAACCACACAATTATTGAATAAGCTGAAGTTTTCTAAGATTTTTTTATCACAGGCAAGATTTTGGTAAGAGATTTAAGACCAGAGCTTTAAGAATTATGAATTGCTCTAAGTGATTACTCTCACCTTGCAAGCTAGAAAATATAAAAGGAGTATATAAATTCTTTGTCAGCATCAGCAAAATATTTATGTCCAGTGATTCTGAATGCTGAACTAAGAGATGACACTATTTCTTGCATGAAGTTTGCCATTTTATCTTCTTGGTTGAAATTACTATAGGAAGACAAACTGTTTCTAGAAGTGTTGAGTTTTTCTGTCATCAATTTCTATAAAATGAAGTGAACATTTTTTAATCTGAAATTCTTTTCAGATTAACTGAACCTTAAATCCCTAATTTTCTTAATGTTTTCGGAACTAAGCTTTTGAAATAGCAATTTAATAGCCCTGTTAGAATCATAGGGAAAAAATTCCTGTGTTACATTATCCATGTATAGAAATGGATGGTAATCTCCCAATGATGAAAAATTTGAAGAATTAAATCTTAAAAGTACCGTGAGAAAACCAAAACATGTAAGAGTTTTGGAGAGTTGATTTCAAGACCCATTTGGTGATCTCTTACAGACTCTACTGTTTAAAAGTATTTGTTTTGAGCTATTTGCATTAATATTAAATTCAACTGAAAAAAAAAAAAATAATGACAGTAATATATGACCAGAATAACAAAATGGACATATAGAAAAAAGTGAAGTGACACACACATGAAAAACACTATGCAAACCAAATGCAATTACATTTTAAACAGAAATTATTATTGTTCAAACCCAGTGAAAAGCCCAATTTTATTTGCTCAGAGATTGCATCAAGGCTCTCAGTTTCACCATCTAAATTGATACCTTTCTGAACTTCTCTATGAACCTGTTAAGTTGCAGAGCTCACTGCCTCAAGAGACACATGTCTGTTGCCTCAGTTCAGAAAGCATCTCAAACATCTTTCAGCATTGGAAAATCAGAGTATAAACATTTAGCTAAAGCTATACATTCCTGAATAGCAACGTATATTTAATTTTTCCACACACTACAAGTAACCGTAATTTGAATCCTGTGCTAACAAAAGAATCCAGCACATGTTCCTCAGTGGTCCATGGAACTGGCAGCATTTGGTTCTTTCAGGCTAGACAAAAGATGTTCTGTGAGCTACAAGCATAGGCCATCCACAACAGGATCGCTCTGCTCTGGGTTCTGCCACACCCCACAGAACATCCTCACTCTGTATTACAGAAAATAAAGAATAAAATCATGTTATTTTTACCCAAGCAATTTTTTCTTTACATAAATCACACTTCCTTTACCTAAACCTGAATCGTGTAAGAACCTATTATTTCAGACCTCTACTCCTCTGCCAAGTTGCAGAATTCAGCTACCAGATTTGAAGATATTCAGGAGACTGTAGGAATCTGGCAATAACCCAAGAACACAAATAAGCCTTAGGTGTTAGAAGAGAACCTAATGATAACTAATTGTAAAGTATCATTTTACTAAACTGCATTAAATTGCTCCTTCTAGGCCAAGACAATTATTCAAAAGTCTTGCAATATAGAGAATACTACATTTACAAAACTGAAAAAAAAGGCTTATTTTTGCATAGCAAATACATCAACTAAACACTAGTAGCTATGGAAACTGAAGGCATAATTTTTCCTAAGAAAACAAGAAATCAAACTTACATTGCCAGATCAACTGTAACAGTCACAAGACACCAAAGTATAACATATGAATGGTTCAGCCCCTTATCCACAAGTACTATTGTGGTTTTATTCCTGTGAGATCTGCATTCCTTGCAAGCTGCAACTAATTATAAATTGGCTGATACACCAATACTCCTAGGCTGTGTTAACATTTTGAATTTATTTGCTCACCTTACCTTCGTTACTGCAAGTCCAGCTACTTTGAAAGAAACAAGTTTTGTCAACACTACAGTTATAAGCTATTTTGCAATAAAGGCTATTCTATGCACATTAATAATACTGACAAGAACAGATGGCAATTATTGCTTTTAACAATTATTTTTTTCTGTTGGTATTAATTATGTGTGCTTAATTTCTGTTGTTATGTCCACCGGGCACCAAGGTAAGGCGCTAAAAATCTGCCCAAATACTTTCATCTCATTGACACCAGCCGAATAGCAGAATTCTTGTTAAAATGGAAACATTACTTTCATTTTAATTAACTCATTTGGGATGCATAAAATTAATCATTATTGATAGCTATTTTTAAAGCACTTTTCTAATATTAAAGTGCTTTATAAACTCAGCAGCATTATTTCTAAATGTATAGTGAAAACATCTGTTGTATTTAAAAACAGAAATATCTATAAAATTAATAAAACTATCAGCCATGAGACTTAGTAGAAAAGTTCTCTATTATTCCTAAATGTGCTGAAGAAGGTCTGATTAAATATCTTTGAGTCAAATTCCTGTTCACTGATTACCTAGGAATAGTAGCCTTTCTGTTGTGTCTCTAACAGGATGCTTATGTCCAAGTTAGGCAGCTAGGTGGTTCTCTTCTGCAGTTGTATTAGCAAGGGAAGAATAAAATTCCTAAGTTAACATTGTCTGTAACAGCCAACACTCTCGGCAGGGTGCTGCTTAACCTTTGTCAAAAGATAACACCAAAACCAGCCTTAAACAAACAGCCTTCTGAACAGGGGCAGGCCTGCTTTCAGTTGAGCTTCATTGCACCAAGCTGCTTCAGTTCATCGTTTTCAAGCATTCAACCAATGATCTGAAGACACATTAGGGATATTATAGACTCCAGAGCTATCCATTCCCAAACCTGAAGAGCAGCATATAGTGTCAGTAGTGTGAAAGAAGATCCTGTCTGGATCTCTCTAAAGACAGACAAAGAGATACAGTGGTAATACAATTTATTCTGAGGCTAAATAAAAAGTGTCCCTGGAAGCACTGGCACATCAATTTCCCTAAACCAGCAGGTTAAATACACAGGCAGGACAAAAAACTCAGGATATTCCAGACACAATCAGATATGTACAGCTTGATACTCCAGCAAAAACATTGGCTCTAACTGCCGTGTATTTGGACTTTAGTAGAGTCCAGGCTAGAGAACAGACCAAACAAAAGGAACTTGCTGAAATCCTGCCTGTTCAGAAAGTCTATGAAGAGCCCCCCCAACTTCAGGGCTTTATGTGAGCAGACAGGAATCCAGTTACCTCTGAGCATTTCAGGCATTCGTTTGTGGATTTTGAAATAATGTTCTCTGGTTCCTTTACATACAAGTTTACCAACTTTGGTACATTCCTTACTGTATCAGAGAGGAATTTACAGAGCAATTGCAATCTCATAGCTGGTGATAATGCTGGAAAGGGAGTCATGATTTCAAATGAAATCTGGTGAAAGTGTAGTAACTTCATGAAGCACTCATTGGAGCAATGCCAGTTAGTTAAATACTTAGTTATTAAAACAAGGTTTCTGCTTTACAAGGTATATATATTTTGGCCTTTTACTAATTTTTTATCTTATTCCTAAATCACTAATGGATGTCCCTAATCTAGGAAAAAAAATTAATCTTACTTTGATGAAGGTAAAGAATTTTTGCATTAGTGTCTTCTAGTATGCTAATCGTGGTGCTAGTTTAACAAAACAGAATGTGTAAAAATTAAAATTACGTCTTTAAGATTTGGTGGCAATGTAAGATGTGTAAATAACAAGATTAATGATTCACCTATTACAAAATAAAATTAAAATTGCTTTAAAAATTTGTTAAAATAATACTATAATATTATATGATGGGTGGACCCTGGCTAGATGCTGGGTGCCCACAAAAGCCACTCTATCACTCTGCCTCTCAGCTGAACAGGGGAGAGAAAATATCATGAAAGGCTCATTAATCAAGGTAAGGGTGGGGAGAGATCACTCAGCCCTGACTGTCATGGGCAAAACTGACTTGACTTAGGGAAATTAATATAATTTATAACCCAGCAAATTAAAATAGAATAATGAGAACCAAACCCAAATATTAAAAGACCCCTTTTCTCCAACTCCTATTTTCTTCTAGGCAAAACTGTACTCCCAAATTCTCCGACTCCTCCCTGCTCAGCCACACCCGGGGACAGGAGATGGGGGTTGCTGTCAGGTCATCACACGTTGTCTCTGCTGCTCCTTCCCCTTCAGAGGTAGAATTCTCACACTCTTCCCCTGCTCCAGTGGGGGCTGCTCTCTCTGCAGGGGCTTCCCTGGGGCCCCAGCCCGGTCCAGGCATCCCCCGCCCGGGCTCCTCCCCGTGCTGCCTGCCCAGGATGCTCACCGCATCAGGGCTCAGGGGACCCAGCCCTGGCGCCTGCAGCATCCTCTGCCCCTGCTCCCGCTGTGTGCCAAGGTGCTGCTCGCACTCATTCTCACTCCCCAGCTGTGATTGTAGAGGGTTTTTTTCCCTTCCTTCCCTCTGTTAGCACAGAGGCGGTAACGATGCGGCCGATGGGCTCAGCTTTGTCCAGCAGCAGATCCAGTGGGTGCCGGCTGACACTGTCTGCATTGGACACTGCAGAAGCTTCTGGCAGCTTCTCTCAGAAGCCCCCCCTATCACCACCCCCCTTGCTACCATACACTTGCCATGCAAGCCCATAAAATTACAGCTCACAGTTTACCAGAACATTGAAAATTCTTTGTGTATTCAAACAAATAAAACTAAAGAATCCAAATTAAACTTCATGATCTATAAAATTATTCCTGTCTTACAAGATGGTATTTTTTTTTTTTAGTACAGAAACTAATTTTTAATTCAATGAGGATTCACAACAGTTGATACTGTTTATCATAAATGTTTCAGAAACAAGTTTAGTAACTTGAATAAGCATCTTGGTAATATATCACCAAGTACTGTTCTGGAGACTCCTAATTTAAAGCAAATCTATTTTAAAAATTTGTCTTTAAAAATATTTTATGGTTAAATGGTTTAAAAATATAATATGGTTATTCCCTCCCTATTGCTCATATTGGGACTCAAAAATGAACATCTGTTTCTGCAGCAGCAGACAACCAGTCTGAGCTGAAGATCAATCTTATGAAAAATGGATCATATGTGTGTGCTTAGGAATTACAGGTATCAATTGACAGCACAACCAACACAAAAAATTAGTAAAAAAATAGTACTTGCTTCAAATGGAAACTGGTGAAGACATTATTATTAGAGTCCAAAAAATTACAAATAAATTAAAATATATGCATTCATATATACCCATACATAATTACATTTACAAACAGGCCTAAACTAAATGTGTTGTTTTTTACAGCATTTATAAATGAAAAGACCTTAAAATAAAATTTGAAATAATCCAAGCAGAAGGATTTCTGTCATTGCAAACAATTACAGCCTAAAAAATTGTTCTGTGTCTGGACTTGTATAACATACTTATTTTTAATACTGTTGTAGACCATGGAAAACAAAACCAGAAAAATCTTTCATTTCTCAATTATTTTATACAGATGCTGAGGTCAGCTAATGATTCTCAGGCTGTATTTTGAGGCAAGATAACAAAGACAAATTCTTTGCCACGGCTGGGAGACTGTTGCTATGACTGCTGACTTATTATCAAATGGCTGGCTGCCACCTGGTTAAATTGGTTCTCTTCAAATTGTGTAGGACTGTTGCGCAGGATTCTAAATAAATATAAGAGAGGCTTGAACTGCCTGGTAAAGAAGCATTGGAAATATCTTTCATAATGCTCTCAACCTTAAGTAGACAATCCAACATCCTTAAAATTTTGAGCTACTGGGAGGACATCATAAAGTTATCTTAAACCTTATGGATTCAGGAGGCTTAAGAGGCAATACAGTGTGATGCTATATCAAGAAATTTTTTTGCACAGCGCAATTCTTCACCCCAAAGATTTAATGTGATAGTACATACCCAGCAGGATGCTGGTGGAGGCACAACTAACACCAAAGAAGGCTTCAAGTACCTACAACCCTTTGCTAGCCTACAGTACAACCTTTTATACTGTTCATCTCACATGCCTTACACCTGTGTGCCCTCTGTACCCCTCTGTGATTGGTCAGTGCAGCTCAGCATTCTTCAGGGCTGGTCACCTGTTCCTGCACAGCTGCACCCATTGGGGATGAGGCTCAGCCACAGCCCCACTCCCAGTGACCACAAACTGTGTGCCTACAACACATACCAGTTTAAATGTGATTCCCAAAATACAGCTAGGGTATAAAACTAATTATTCTTACCTTAAAAATGTTTTGACTAATATGATTCAATGTGATTTCACACTCTTTCTTGTGGCTTCATGTAACCTTTACAGTGTTCTCTGCTACTGATTGAATGTTTATGGAAGGCAGAGTAGACTAACTGGGAAAGCATCTAACCTCTGTTTCATATCTATTTCACAGCAGTCATAACATGCTAAGATAAAAGGGTGATACCAGAGCAGGATCAACAATTCAGTAAATGCTATGCAGGTACTTAAAACTTAATTTTTTTTAGGCTGCAAGAGCTTCTCTTTTGAGAAAAAAAAAAAAAGTTAATATGTAGAAGTAAAACTGTAAAATCACAATCTTCTTATTCATAAAATGAGAAAATATTGAGGTCAGCTATTGTAACATTTTCAGAAATTGAAAGATTTCGAATGTTTTCCAGTGAGCAGATATGGTCTCCAAACTGCAAGTCATTTTTGCTTTCAGCTTACCCTGGAGTTGAAGAGAAAAACTGGCCTAATATACTGAAAGAAGTTTACTGATATCTTAAATGCTAAATTCAGTAAGAAGCAACATATTCGAGGGAGAGCACAAAGGCAGCATGGCAGTCTATACTGCTCCTAACATAGGCCAGAAGAAGAAGTTCTTAATGGTCTTAGTACATAAGCCAGAAAAACATGACCATCAAAAGACCTTGTAGGTCATTGAAATTGGAAATTAAATGCCTATTATTTCGTGAGAGAAGGTTTGTATGAATAGCTTAAAGTGCAATGAGAAAGCAGGCACCGACATTTTCTTTAATAAATTCAATTCATGAAACATGCCATGTTGATTGACAGACCATCCCTTCGCAGAGGACACAGAAATGGGCATTGGTCTGCAGGTCAGGAGTGGGGAGCAATTGCTTTTGCATCACCCCTTTTTCCCCCTTTGATTTCTATCACTTAATAAATTATATTTATCTTGACCCCACTAACTTTTGCCTTTCCAATCCTCTTCCCTAAACTGCTGGAATAAGTGAGCAGCTGGTGGGTTCCTATTTCCAGGCCAGAGTCAACACTCACAACTTCACAACAGCAAAGCCCTTTCAGCTTCAATTAGTCATGTAACAGAAAAACAAATATGAAATCAAGTTATTATTTGAATAAATAACAGCCAAGAAATGCAGAGTTCAGTTGATTTGGTGGATTTGAGTGCTTCTGTGTGAAAGGACATTTTCAGAATGACTGACTTGTGCTGCCATTGGAATGCCCATAGTACTGCTCTTCCTCACCCACACCATTATGAAAGAATATTGCCACTGCCATAATCTGAAGCATGAGTTCCCAAATCATAACGTTTGGCTTGAGAGATGGTATGCAGGTAGAGGACGCAAACAATGATGGTCTCAATCTTTCATTCATATTTGATAACAGGAGTGATCCATTATTCTAAAAAACCATATTTGTAGTCATAATCTCATTGCTATTAGGCTGTTTTCCATCCTGTGCAGATATTCTATACAGAAATATTAAATCACTTTACAAAACTGATGACAGCTACCCCAAAAGCAATTACATGAGAAAATATCTATGGGTAATCCTGAGTATAATTTTTTTGATCTTCAAATATAAGAAATGTGCATCAATAGGCAATACTGCACTGTGAGTCTGCCTAGCATTAAGGAGTTTATCCAGAATTACAATTTCTACAATATGAATGTCCTTTGTCTCCTGATAAGAAAGACGCATTTCTATTCTCTCAATATTGATCCAGCTGTATCAGTGGAATCAGGTGGTGAGTGATACACAGTGCTCAAAAAGAATAAGCTTGACAGCATGTATTAGGTCTGTTAACTACATGGAAAATGAAGTTTGCATTTTTCTCCAGGGATGAGGCTTTCTATAAAGCCTAAATCTAGCAGACAGCTTTTGCAAACATGGACTTTTTGAAATGTGATCTATGGGAAATGTAGTCTCTAATTTAAGGGATGGGACCAGCAGTTGATTTGCGCAATGCCAGCTGCTCTCCTGTCTCCCTTCCCTCACAGCCCTAGTGCAGATGACTGTAGAAAGACACCAGAAGGGATGGAACCAGAGAAACTCAGTGATGCACACAATCCCTAAGGATCACCCGTGCTCCTCCTCAGCTTCACTAGGCTACAAGAAAATGGAAGGGCTCAAAGAGTGGAGAAGAAACTGAAACAAGGCACAGAGAGATGGTAAGGTTTGTAAAGAATATGGGGTAGGTAGTGAGGTAAGGGATGAACATGAATGGCTGAAGGCAGCTGCTTCTCTTACACTTCTGCATACAGTGTCTGAGTAAAGCAATGACAGCAACACCTGTGAGAAGTGCACCCTGTTTCTTCTATGACTTCTGTAGTTCCTCTGTGCTCTTACTGTCTTATTTGGAAATAACTATACAGACACAAGATATCAAAAATATGCCTGGAATCTCAGTGCCTTAAGTTGCCATCCTTTTTTAAAAAGGATTTTTGTGACTGTGTTCACAGGGGTTCTTAGATGAAGCAAGAGACGAGAATGTTGACTCTATGTTTAGAAAGCTTGATTTATTATTTTACGATATATATATATATACATTATAACTATACTAAACAGAAATAGAAAAAGAAAAAATTTCTTCAGAACATAGCTATGCTAAGAATACAAAAGAAAAAATGAAAACAAAAAGCAGCTCTCTTGGACTCTGAGATAGCTCCATCTTAATTAACCATTAATTATAAACATCTAAAAAAAAACAATCACAAGTAGACCTGTTGCATTCCACAGTAGCAGATAATAATTTTTTACATTTGTTGCTGAAACTTCTCAACTTCAACAGGAAAAATCTTAAAGAAAAGATTTTTCACAAAAGATGTCTGCGACAGATTTTATTAATTATTAGGTTTTATTATAAAGATTTTATTAATGATTGTGGAAAATCTGATTATTTGTTTGGAGTTGACATAGCTCATCAAGTGTAATATTACAATCCCACACAGCAGAATGACCTTCCCCTAACTTAATTTTTTCATAAATTTCATGTAAAACATGAAAAATTTACACCTGTGGGCCAGCAGATAATGGTGACCTGATATATTTCTGAATGACAGAAATATTATTAGAAATATTAATGTAAAGTTAGCCTAATGTTAAGTCTTGAACTTAAATCTTTGGTACAGCAGCTGAATTATTCTAACCTAAATTAAAAATTGGCACTGATAAAAAAAAATTGTTGAAACAGAAAAAGATGAAATGTTGTGCATGAAATAAGGGGGAAAATCCACAGGAATTGTTGAAATAAACTATAAAGACTAAAGTTCTTGCACTGAGAAAATTAGCCAGAGAAAATGCCTAAATATTTCATTTAAAGTAATATATTGAAAAAATAAGGATTCTGCTAGTAAAGAACAAGTATGGTGGAGGGGGTTGTTAATTTTTTAATTTAAGACCATCTTACAGTAATTGTTGTAATGTAATTTCATCATTTTCTGACACAGTAAAGCTCTAGTATTTTTAAGATAAATAGATCATTTAAGATAATAGATGATACATTAAGGTAAGCATGATGTTTCTTCTGCTTTATTTATGTGCTGTTGTTTCCTATCTGTTGTCTATGTAACAGAACCACTGTCTTCTGTAAGGTAATGAATTCAGAATTCTAGACTTTGTCATGGGTAGTATTCTGAGGTAAGTAATGATGATAATAAAAGGAAAAATTTTACTGAGGAAAATAAATTACAGAACACATATTTATTATATCAATTACATGAAAAAGGTCCAGTTTGTCCTTCCTAATCCAGGTATTAGTTATTTTAAAAATTTATACACTGCATTAAAAAATTAACTTCACTGTGTCTGGCATGACATCACTACCTGAATACCAACATGAATGTGAGTGATAGTTTTGAGGTGTTTTGTCCATTTTTAAATGAATTTTATCAGCCATCCTTCCTTTTAAAATTCCAGCATGGATTACTGGACAAATACATCACTTGCATTCACATGTCTTACTGGTACTTGCTTCTACTCACTACTTCAGCAACACAGAATAAAGCTTTTCTTTCCTGAACCTCCTTATTCAATACCCTTATTGGCAGACAGATCTAAAAAATACTAATCCAATTAGAAAAAAAATTTCTGTTAGCCATCATTCCAAGATATTTCTCCTACTAAATTTCAGTTTTGTCTGGTAAGAATTTAGAAAATCAGTGTATACAACAGATGTGGGACTGAACTAACTGAAAAGCAGAGGTCTCCTGAACTGAACTGAAGAATTACGAAGTACTTCCAGGCTAACTACAGGTATATTATGGAATAGAACCTCAAAATTGAAGTCTTAGAAGTCACTAGTGCATTAAAAAAGCACCATGTATTTGAACATAGCATGCCAAAAAGGATAAATAAAAAGCTTATAAAAAGTACAAAAAAAAAATTCAATCACATCTTTTTTTCAGTATTGAATAAATAAAAATTATTTTGTAAATGTCACATTGATTTACTCCATGTACTATATCAGCCTCTTTGGTTATATTTTCAGGATTTTTAAAATTTGATACTGACCAATATACATTTACATGATTTTTTAAATAAGATATAAAGTAAGTTTACATTCTTTTTATATTTTCAACAAAATGCTGTTGTAATCACTGTGATAGATGTAAATTTCTTCTCTACTAAAGATTTATTAGAATATTATATTTGTGAAATCACATTCTGGGATTCTCTACTTAGTTTTCTGTTGACAGTGGGAAACAACTAGCACACAAAAACTACAAAGAAAAACAAACTCCCACAAAGAAGATAGTAAATTTTTTGATATAAAAATGTTTTCATCCTTTGGAAGAAATCTTTTAAACCAGTCTGTTTTACTAGTATGATGTTTCTGAAATCAGTGGCATCACACTGACAATAAAATCCATGTTCAAGCTTCTCATGTACACAAAATTTTGCTCAGTCATAGAAAGCTCTCAAATGTACCAGTCAATCTTTTTACCTTTCAGCTAAAGTTACACACTAAAAACCTCAGCAAACAACAGCAATATGATATTTTTCTTCCTCTTTCTATGATAATGTTCATTGGCAATTTTATTTCATGCTTATAAATTGCATCTGAAATATCTATGTCCTTGACACAAGCACCTGTTATCAACACTGTTATCAAAACAGTCAGAACCTATGCTGCTTTCAAAGCATGTGGTGTTGGCTGAAATATGAATTAGAAAAAAAAATTGATGAACAGAACTTTTAAATATCTTGATAATGGTGAATTTAATGGAAATTATTTTTGCACATAAAGAAATTCATGTTATTATGGATTTTTCTTTACATTGTATTAAACAGTTTTAAGCTTTAAAAAAACCCCTAAACAACCCTTGCATGTTAATTTCAAGTATTCAAGTGAAACAAACCCACTAATTTGAGAATATGCTCTTGCAAATGTACACCTCAGTTAGTCATTCCCACACAGTTGTCCTTCCATTCAAGGAACTGTGAGGTGTTTAATGCATTTCATTCTATTGTCCCACCACCACACAATTCTGTGAAAAGAACTCATTTGTACTGCACATATTTCTCTATTATCACTAGAGTAAAAATCGCATGCCAATAACTAGAAATTCTTCAAGAGAACCCAAAGGGCAGCCAAGGATATCTCAATTATTATCTTGCTAACCCTTAAATACATGCTATACACTCAAAGGAAATTTTTATTTAGTTTAACATTTCTTATTTCAAGACAGCTTCACTTCTTCAGTAGATATGCTAAATTTTAATACAAAAACCATCAGATTAAAAGTATCAAGTTCTGTTGGTAGAAGAAAAATTGTCCATAGCTGCCTGATAAGGTCAGAATGATAGGGCTCCTCTTATTTCTGACTATCAGCCTGTAGCCTGCAGATATTTCCTAATGAAAGTTTAAGATAAGGTAGAAATTTTCAAGCTGTCAAAAAGTGCAAGTGAAACAGAAATAAAATATAGATGTGGTTAATGTACGCAATGCATGATGCAGAAGCACTGCCATAGAAAAGCTAGCAAACTACTTTAAAACAAAGCCCAAGGAATAACAGCCCTGTATACTAAACAAGCATATTTTTCTAACTTTTGGAACACTAGAAATTCCTATTTAAAAAATACTTTGTCCACAAGGATACCAAACATAAATTTTTCATGGCTCAATGTATTCACTCAGAAGCAATTCGAATTTGTTAGAATGTGTTTCTTCTCTTTATCAATTGTCCATGAATTGTTTGATATTCCCAAAAGTGTTCCCTATTCAAAATTATTTGGCAAACAGTTCATCTAAATCCATTTCATCTGTGTACCACTTAGAAGCTCTTTGTTGCAACTGTCAATTTGAGTACTCACTATTTGAAAATTGGTGTTTCCACATTTACAGCACTCTGCAATGTGTTCCTGTTTTCTAAACAGGATTCACAGGTTGATGAAGGGCAAAATCAAATGAAGTGCCTTAGAGCATTGTCAGCTTGAATTTAATTCCAATCCCACCTGGTTAACCTTTGTAAAAACAAGTTTCTTTTTCAAAATAGACAGGCTGATGACTAATAGGTCCCAGTCATGGAGCCCAGTCGGCTCCTTTCTACGTCAAATAGGTCTGCTGACGAAGGATCCAAATACTGCTAACATTCATATTTTAATACACATATGACATAGGAAAGAACCTCTTTCCCAAGCAAGTCCAATCACAGTGGAATAAGATTGAAAGAAATTGCTTTAAGATTGATTTTAATATTTTTATTGCTTAAAGTTTTTACTGTTTGCTTTTAAAACATTCACTTAAAATGCATTATATTTTTATATTGTTTAAGGCCTTGCAAAACAATCACATTAATGATACCATGTATATTGGTTACCTAGTTTAAGTTAATTATCATCTCTTCTTTGCAAGGGGAAATATAACCCAAATTTTAATGTACTGTTTCCCAACTTTTGTTTTCTAATATGAAATAGGCCTTCTGTCAATATGAAATTATTTATTTTCATAGAAAGAAGTACTGAAAGCAGTAATTTATGTTGCCAAAAGCATATCTAAAAACACATTAAAGATGTTCAGTTAATTCCTGTTAAAATATTTAGATATTTTAGCTGAGTTCCCACAAGTTGTAGCTGAAAACACTATTGAGTTAGACACTGCTTCATATGGAACTGATGTCATGAACTTCCAAGCCAAGAGCAAGCCGAGCATATTTTGACTTGTATTCTGAGCTTTTAACAGAATTCAAACACTGTTTATATACAGCCTGATATTATAAAGAGAAATTACATCTTTTAATGACAGCATTTCATAATAACAGTAAATCTTTCATCTACAATTAACTCGCACTTTACTAAAACAATATTAGAACAAAGCTTTCAAACATGCAGATATTTTCAAACTGGTAAGAGATAAGAAACTTTTATTTCAGCTTCATTCCAACGTGACATTCATTAATTATTTCCTGGATGAGTTCTTGCTAATCATTACCTGATTGCAAAAATCACAGAATCAAGCCTCAGATGTATAAACCAGTATAAACCAATCTGTGAAGGTGCACCAATACAATTATCAAGACAGTTGCTCAGTATTAGCACTCTTTTTGAGCTAACACATATATTCCAGAATAACAAAAAATTTCGAGGATACAAGCAACTTTTAGGGTTAGAAGGAATTAAGAAAAAGTGTATGCTTCCAAAGAACCACATATAGCTTGAACCACAGATGAAAAACATGAAAATCAAATATTCCAAAGAGACTAATGGTACTCACAAGGTGTAGTAGCTACTTGATGCACAAACTATGCAGAATGAAACATATTTGCTTATGGTTGTCACACAGTATCAGTGATGGAATGCGAAATTATGAACTGTGCTGTATTAATGGTAAAGAAATGTCTGTACATCTGGCAGCAGAAAGAATGCTGAGTCTGTGCTCCAAGCACTGGTGGGTCATATAGCAATATGCCTCCTGGGAAAAATGTCAGTGCTCCCTGAGGATGTTCAGTTCCAAGCTATGCATTGTTCTCTTCTGCAGAGGAAAAGTGAGTATACAAATTAGATTTATTACAGGGTACATCGTAGGTGCAGTTTCTGCTCTCCACAGTTGAAGAAAGAGGTCAGATCACTTAGATAAAGCAGCCCTCAACAAGGAGAAGGATTTAAAAAGTGCACATAATGCATACACAATTTTAACATCCATTTTGAACATGTACTCATATTTAAAGGATGTGCATATGTATGTAAACATTTGTATATGAGCATATACATGTATACATACATAGGAAATAATCTCTGAAGTATTCTTGTCAAAAGCTGGGTTGAGGAATGTATATTCCTGAAATACAACATAGGTCACTTCATTGTGATTTTGAAATGGGTAAAGGCAAAAGTTTGGAAAAACACTAGGGATTACAACTGACACACCATTATTAAAAACAGTATTGCATGATAAAGCTTCCCCAGCAATCAAAAACTGTGGTAGTATTTAAACACTAACTAGTCCTCATTGATCTGGTGCAGCAAAGAAGGAATGTCAATCAATAATAATCTGAATATACATTTCAACTGGTTTCAGGGATGATATCTGTGAGCCAGAGTAATTTTCAGTAAATTCTTGTACCAGCTTTTGAGGAAAAACTAGCTATACAACTCTGCCTAAAGCTCTTCACTAGAGCTCTTCTAGGTTAAATGGTTTGGGACCTCTATTTTTGCAGTGCAGGCATACCCCTAGTTGTTTGGGAGCAACAAACAGATGGTTTGAAAGAGAGATTTATTAAGTGTCCAAGATCTAAATTAATTTTAGGTTGAGATTAGAGTCTAACAAGGTAATTTGGGACTGTCCTTCTGGCAGGTGTTCATTTCCAGCACTTTTCCCACAGAAACCAGTTCCTTAATAATCTAGAGTTACAAATGGAGGAAAGGGAAGGCTCTGAAGAAAGCTGGGAATACTTTGTCAGTTTTCTGCCCATTGATAGTGAAGAAGAATCCCTTTGCTAATATCCACTTAAGCTTTACATGAGAGGGGAATGTTTGCAAGTTCTGTCTTTTTTTTTTTTTTTTTTTTTTTTTTTTTTTTTTTTTTTTTTTTTGTTAATACATCTTCCACAGGTAAAATGTAGTGCTCTGGAGCCCTTAATTATTAGCTGGGGCAGGATGGGAGGCCAGGTAGTTGCTTACCCTAACACTGCAATGGTTGGAGAAAGAATGGATCACTTGCACTGTTTTAACAATTCAATACAATTCCAAAATGAATTACAGTTTCCCCTCTTTTGTTTTAATTTCATGTTATGATAAAGAAATGCCTTGTGGCAGAGCAACGTCAGTTTCACAAAAAACATTTTAAAAAATAGTTTGCCACCTTTATCTCCTGGGTCATAATAAATGAAAGCAGATAGTAATTTTTTCATCCAAAGCTGTTAATTATACTTTGAATTTCTCCTCTCAGCAAAATAAAAGCTTTAGAGAGTGTTTTATAAATTCTGCAACAGAAACAGCAATTGATACTTTCAAAATGAGTCCGTACTGTTACCTTCAGGGTATGGCATCTTTTAAAAATGTTATCCATTCTTTCTAATTAATTTCCATCATTACATTATAAGAAACAACTAAACTATTTTTAGAAAAGCACTATGAATTTAGTAAATGCAACTGACATTTACATCTTTTGTGTTCAGTTCTTGTGGTGGAGACAGTTGTCTAAAGCAAGTATACAGCACTGACTTAGCAAGATGTAAGCATTGTCTTCGTACTTCCTAATACAGAATTATTAGCAAGAATTAATTATAAGGATATGACATTGGTTTAATGCCTCAGCTAAGCTAAATCTGATCAATATGTGGGGCAGTCACTAATAAAATTTAATTGATGAGATACTGGGAATATTAGCTACTCAAATTAACAATTTTTTTTTACAAAAGACGTTTTACAATATAAGTTTATCACAGAAGTTATTTTTACAGCAAAACAATTTCTCTCTCCAGTTTAAAATATGATGCTTTTTTAAACACTGCATATTTTAAAATTATAACAATCCAGCAATGCTTTGATATAACATGTATTATTGGAAAAAAAAATCTTCATTTTTTACAGCACAAGAAACCCTATAACCCCATCTATTCATATTTTCAGGTTTTTTTAGTGGCTGTGGGTTTTGCAGTTTCTAGATAGAGGACTGGCTTTGCAGGATGAGACATGGAGTACTTTTTCAGAGCATTTATCAAAAACATGTATGGAACTGAGTTAAGAAATGAGTCACTTCCTTTGGGAATGGACTGTGGGTTATTACTGCTCCCAAACACTTGCTGCTGAGACTACAGAGCAAGCTGGCTTGCAAAACACTGCTTACATAAAGCCAGCCCAGTAAAGATACACAGCTGGCATCCTGTGGAAAATCCTTATTATGTAACTTTTCTCATGAGAAATGTTGATAAGATTAATATTTTAAGGAGGAAGGTATTTTAAAAGGGGGACTGAAGAAATTGGATAGACCGAGAGGAAAGAGAGGATTGGTGTGGAGAAGGTTAGAGAGGCAACAAAACAGTGGAGGATGGCTGAAACAAAATACTCTCCTGCCTGTTTGCTCCCACTTTGATTCCTCAATTACCCTTACTTCAACTCTATTCCACACACAGGTGCAATGGTAGCAAACAGAAGATCAATTGCAAATGTCACCCTTCAAAACTGAAGAACCATCAAGAGCCGAGAGAAATCTCATAAAATCTTACCAGTATAGGAGATTTAGTGGATTTCTCACAGAGGATAGAAAACCTATTTGCTCCAAAAGTCCTTCCAAAGAACACGATTTAGAAGAGGAATATCAAACAATTGAAAGGACACTGATGGCTCAGACAAAAATACTTTGCTTTTCTCTAACACCTGGAAGGAGGGCATCTAATGGGGGAAGTGTGGTTGAACTATTACTCTTGCTAAGATTTTGGAAAAGGGAAAACTGTAGAAAGTTGGAACTCTTTTCTAAAACTTAGGGTACACTAGCTCCTGCTGCGTTTTTCTAAATATTTGCATGAAATAGTTAGTAAATACATTGAGACATTAAATATGAGTTAAGAAAACAGTGCTGTGATTCATATTACCTGAAGTTATCTGCAGTAGTCAGGCTTTTTAGGTAACACATCTACCTTTTTAAAATACAGGCAGAAGTCAGAAGAGTAAAAATCTAAAACAAAGGCAACCTTTTTATGGCGAGAAAAATCCTGTTCATTTTCACAAAAGTGTCAGTGCTATTATAATGTCCAGTAACAGTCATTGAAATGGGCTAGTAGATGATTTTATAAAAGTAAGTTACATTAGGAGAAAAGGAATGTGTTTACTGACTTTAGGTCTATGTTCTTAAGCAGGTGAAAATAATCTCATCCTCAAAAGAAAAGTATGTGATGATAACATGTTTATTTATAGCAGTTAATGAGTTCTAAGGTCATGAATTTGATTTAAATTCTGTGAGTGACAGGATAATAGAAATTCTTATTGAACTAAATGGATACCTAAATATTTTGCATCAAGAGTATTATGTTCTTCCTCAGCCAAAATTAATTTTGTAGTCTTGCTTAAAATAGAATTCATAGTCAAGTAGTTTAATTTATCATTTCTCAACAAAAAAAAAAATAAAGATACTTCGATACACTGTATATAAATACATCAAAATATTTTATATGGTTTTTATTCAGCTTTAAAGCACTTCTAAGAGGTAGGCAGACATTCTAGCTGTAATGGTATTGTGAACTAAATTGAGAGACAGGGAAACTATGACTTGTTCTTGTCATGCTGTGACACATGGAACTATATGACTTGTTCTTGACATGCTACTGACTAAGGAAAAGCTTCAAATTTCTTATCATCCAATATCAATGTGGAACCTGATTTTTCTGTTGTCCTTTCACATGAACCTATTTCTCACAACTGCTATGAAAGAAAGAGTAAACAATTAAAAAAAAAAGGAAGGAAGAAATTTAAAGTCTATATAGGTAATTTTAACTATTTCATTTTTCCCACTTTTATGACTCTATTTGCAGTCCATGACTTGAGAGTTACATGGTATATTTGCAGGACAGTAAGAACTATAATATAAAAGCAGTTTTTGGTGAGTTTTTAGCTAGAGATAACTGCAAGATCTATTACAGTACCTCTAATTAATTACAGTAAAATGTATGACTGATACATGCAGCAAGAGTAGCACAAAATACAAGTGCTTTTCATTATTAAAATAAATATTTAATGAGAAAATGTCTGCATTATTTTTAGGAAACGGAGCTTGGGAAGATGAGACTTGCAGTCCAGCAAAAGGGCATCTTCTATTTCAGACTAGGGGGAATTTTCCTGCAATCCCTTTCCCCATTATGGAACACTGCTGCCATGGAGATTTTATGTAAGCAGAAATCCCAGGGTGATGGTAACTCCCACAACAGTTAGGCCGCCATAAGAAAACAACTCCAAAAACCAAATGGCAGTAAGATGCAGAAATCCTCCATGTATTAGGGAAAGCTTCAGTATTTCAAGAAATGCAAAGCCTTTCTGCAGGATCTTGGTTTCATATGTGCTCCCACAGAACTTTTCCAGACAATTTTACTTCCAGTCTTTGATCTTTGGGAAAGAATGGCCATTTATCTTGACATAATTTTTAACATAAGCCAAACAAAAGCAAAATGCAAATGCAGGTATTTTTTTAAGAGCAAATTATTACATACAGTGATATGTATGGATCACACTTTTACAACACTTGTATCAGTACCTCTTACTCCAGTATTTGGCAACCTGCAGAATTCCTGACTCCCATTCTCAAAGAATCTATTTTCCAGTTTGTTTCCCATTTCTGGTTCCATTTCTCTGAAGAGAATAGCAAAGTAGCCAACTCTTTCATTTATTTATTTTTGCTTCAACTGTGAGGAAATTAGATTCATACAGTCTCCTCAAATCTTATTTCTTCCTTAGGTATTTGGAAGAAGTTCTACACCAGTGGATAATCATCTTTCTGCAAGTATAATTATGGAAGACTAAGTGCCATGTGCTGTGCTCAGTGATTTCTTGACTCGGTAAATAGCATGATTTCTTTCTGTATACATTTCAGAATGAAATATCTCTGTTCACATAAGGTTGTGAATTAAGCTGATATAAAATACTGCATATAAACATATAAATTAATACAATCTTATGAATAAACCTTTTTACTCATGACAAGACAATTTTGGTCTGAAAATCCAACTGCTGAAAAATATTCAAAACTTACTTTAAAGGCATACTTTAACAGACACTTCAACATACACACAAATCTATTTATAAACATCTGTCATTTAGATTTCTATACTAGAAGCAGAACTTGGTCATCTTTTGAACTTAGCTATAATACTTATTTTCTTAAATATATTTTAATTTACTAATTTATTTCACTATTGATCTGACTGTAGCAAGTGACATTTAGGAAAACGAAAAGAGCGACACAAAAGAATTTGCACAGATCAGTGTAGGTCAGATTACATTACAAACTCTTCTGAGAATTTTTTCACAAAACATGCAAAGGCTTCTTATCAAGTACCATAGAAAACCTCATGAAACTTGACCAGAAGATATCTGATAAAAGACTGAAAAATAAGAGTGCCAATGAATGACTCTTAAAGATGCGGTAGTAATTCTTCAATTTTTTACACTTCAACTTCTTTAAACTCCTTTTCTAGAATATTCTAGTTTTTAGATTCACAAACATATTTTCTCTTCTATTCATTGGTACAAATTCAAAAAGATAATTTCTCTTAAATTATTTCATTGCTGCCATACAAAATATGACATATGTAAAAATCTTTTACCTGTCTATAAGTAGGCAGAGTCTGTTGACAAGGAAATTTTGACCACCCTATTATAATGCTATAAACTGTACACAATTAAACCACAAATTCATGTGAGAATGATGACATTAACTTAATTGTGCTAATGAAGAAATAGAAAGATGAAAAGCTTTTTTTTAGACAGCAATAACTGTGCGTATTTCACCTGAAATAATGAATTTAAAAGCTGAACTGAATATTCATAAAATCCTTAGAATATGACTTCGCTATTTTCTTTCTATGTTATAATGCTGCATTTCAAGCAATAAATACAATTCCAGAGTTATTCTCCACAGTGTATATTAAACAAAACTTTTCTATCTAGTATCATGTCAATCTAGCAATCTTAATAAATAATAACATTTTTAACAAATTCTACTTTACAACTGAAACAGTCCTCTGTGTCTCAAGACAGTACAGAAATGCACACAACTAAAATACTTATCAAGAGATCAAGAAGTGAGAAACCAGAAGGAAACTGTATATTCTCTAATGCCTTTCACCTGCTGTAGATGTCAGTGTTATCATCAGCAGGCTCAAATGCCAGGCTAGACACAAGTGATGGGCTCCGAATCAATACAGTGCCATATAGCTTACAAAGACATTGCAATTACTGACTCAGAAAGCACTCTTGCAAAATTTCAATATTAGGTCAATATACTAAATGTCTCTATTTTGATCCATGTTGTGTTAGCTCAAATGAAGAAATATATTTTAAGCTGCTTCTTCAGATGAGTTAGTAGGTATATGCAGGGATAATAATTATTAAAAACGCACAAGTGCAGGAAATGTCATAGCACACCCAAACCCCATATCTTCATATTTATATAAAATAATAATAAAACCCTAATCCTTTTTAATAAAGCAAAACCTATTTTTTTCAATTATATTTTCACACTTCTTTGTTATGTCTAGGTGAATTTTTAAAATTTCATTTACTTTTCAGAAGTGAGGGCAGGTTGTATATAAACAATGACTTCAAACTTACAGTATACAGTTGTTTAAAAAAGGTTAGATAGAACTTATTATAATAAGAGCACTAATAAAAATACATGACTATTGCAAAGCCAAAGACTTTGAAAACAAATGTAGTAGCTGTAATAATGCCTTCCAGGTAGCTTCTCAAGGCATCAATAACATTAATTCTAGGACACAAACCCAACTATTTAGGGCAAACAGAAAATTCCATGGTGATTAAACTATTTTTTCTATTGATGCACTCCTAAATATTATATACTGTATTAAGAGGAATTTCTCTGTATTTTTAAACATAGGGTTTTTTCCTTAAAACCAACAGGGAAGGTGGTTTCAATATGAGATTTCCAGATTTAGCACTTTGATTTTAGTTTGGAATCTAGCCAGTTTCCAAAATCAAAACCCAAGCATACCCTTTGGCAGACTGTGTCATAACCCCAGTTAATAGTGCTTTGCCAGCCTCACCAGCTGAGAATCTGCATTGAACTTTAAATATTTTCACTGAGTGAAAACAGGAATCTAAACGATGTCATTTCCCACTAAACTATCCTGAATGAATAGTGCCACCTGCTGAAGCCCCAAATCAACAAATACTTCACTGTAAACATAAGGTTTGAGTTTAGTTGCTCTAAGTGCTTTACTGATTTAAGGCCAGAATGGCAATTATCATTCCCAGAAACACTCTCATGTTCAAAAGAAACTTCCCTTCCAAGTGATAGCTTTGCTATTCCTTCTCAGTTTCATAGCATGATAGCTGCTTCTCAGCTTAGCCATGAGAAGAAGGAAGTCCAACCTGTTTCCTGTTATGTGATTCTGTCTTTGGGCAAAAGCATCATGGATATCTGCAATTCAGATATGGCTGTGGCCCCAACTTAAATCTTCAGCTGTCCTAAAACATTCAGATATCACGTACATCAGAAGAAAAATCTCAACTGCCATTTCAGCAAGGTGATCTAAGCAACAACATAAATTTGCATACAGGGTCAATCTAACACACTTTTAAAATGCTGTCTGTGTCTATTAATCTCATTTTTAAACAAATTAGGAGGATGATGTTTTGGGCAAGCATAGCTCTATTTCCCACTTCAATCAAACTTGTTGGCCGTTCACACATGCCGTTAATAACATGCTCTTGGTTTTGGTAGCTTTGAAGGAATAGATGGACATTTACCAAGATGAAGAAGCAAATTCCTTCACCTTTCATCATGCTACCAAGTGAAGACTACACTTGTAGAAAATGAAACTTCTGTCATCACTTTCTTGCTGTTGCACATTGAATCTTGGCTAAAAATAAAGCAAAGGTTGTTCTGTGGGAATTACTCAAAAAGAAAGTTTGGCTTTGAAGTCAGTATGATAAATGTACAAAGATATCTTCCCTTGTTTCTAGCCACAAACTGAGTGCAAATTGAAATCTAGATATTTGAATCTCTAAACAGTTCTTAGGAAAACATTAGATGCCAAATATCTTTCTGAATACAGATTTAAAACTCTCCACAGAAAACTTAGAACTATGTTTAAGAGAACTCTACCAAGTGTTGAGAAAGAATAAATATAGATTAGACATTTGAAATGTCTTGTTAAATTGATTTCTCTCATTCAGTCTTTAAAACTCACAACAAATAAAAATGCAATCATCAAGTTTATTCATGTTATTGAAGTTCAGAACATTCATAGATAAACACGGGGTTTTGACAGGGCAACAACACTGCTTTAGTGAAATTTCATATCAGGAAATTAATTTAGCTTCTTTACTGTGTCAATAGATCTGTACCCACCAGGAAAATGGTGTTAAAGAGCAGTAAGTACAACTGTCAATCAAGAAAATAAAGCAAAAAAAGATTTCAGCAAGGGTCTGAAACGCAAAGGTCTTAACTGCAGAAATTACTGTGAAATTTCTCAGCACAAGTAAGACCAGATCCATTAAAAGAGTCATGGACACAACTACTGCATTGAATTTCTGAAGAATTGCTGAATCGGGAATTTAATGTTCACTTGCAATTTGTGTCCTGTAATTTTCTTGAAAACATGTTTTGTGTACTGCAGAATGAAAAAGTTGATGAAAACAATGCAGTAGCTTAACTTCACATGAGTTGTATTTTTCAAGATTGCAATACCCATGAAACAATTAAAAAAAACGGTCTCCACATTATCAGGAGGAATCTGAAATTTTACACAGCTGTGTAAACCCAAACCTTTAATAATAGCAAAACATCTCCTATTTCCAGAAGCAGTATTACAAACTGTATGAACAAAAGGCGGTATTTTAATCAGTGAAATGGCAAATTACAGGAAGATGCGTATTTCTACTTGAGTTAAAGAATGAAAGGATGAAGATAATAGACAATGGATGGATGAATGGATGGAGATACTCATGTAAATTTTCTCTATAGATTTTGGCTTTATATTGGAGCCATAAATTTTATAACAGTTTTTTTCTAAAAGTATAAGGTGTAGAAGATCATAAAACCTTCTTTATTTTTCCCTGGAAATCTATGCCTGATCTCTATCTGGGGAAAGTGTTACAAATCTAATACTTATTCTAACAAAAAATTATTTTAAACCAGAAAAAAATCTGTAAAAGTGCATGTCACATGCTTGTGTAAATTCTTTTCCAGTTTTGTGGTGTATTTGCACGAACAGTCAATGTTTACAGCACCCTTAAAACAAAAGGATTTTATTATGGTTTTGTGTAAAAACTGTTTCACTGAGACTGTTAGAAAAACTAACAAAACTTTTTTTTGCCCAGATCTAATAAAGTGATTTTTTGCATTTTGACTTTGGACTTCCTTAATTTACTATTATGTCTGAAGTGACTGTGGAGAAAAATAAGCGGCCAGTTTATATTTTTGACTAGCATGTTTACTGTGTCAATTTGCACACAATATTTAGAAAAGCAGAATCAAAAAGACTTAGCAAAGAGAAGGTGTCTGACTCCATATAAGAACATTTACTTTTCTGTTTTGTTTGTGTTAGAACATGTACCTTTTGTGAATTTAAGGTTATTATTGAAAAATAAAGTGCATTTATTTTGGTTTTGACAATTGTCAACTGTATGTTGAGTCAGTGGCCTGGACATGATGCATAATTGTGCTTCTCAGGAAGGACTTTCAAAAAGCATTTAATAACAGAAGACTTGGACATGATCCATATTTGTTGTTCTCACAGCTTTTAATGTTAATTTTTAATTTTGTTAAATATTTACTACATAGGGAGGAATAATTACTGTAAAGAAAGCAGTAGTCTTAAAAAATATAAACCACAAAATCAAAGTGATCCAGAAAGGATATGATGACCCAGATGGAGTACCCACAAAAGCATGCAGTGGTCTCAGGCTCTAGGGAGTGACAGAGCCTGGTGCTGCTCACAGAGGGCTTCAAGGACAACATCAACAACAACGTGAGGTGTCATGAGGCTGATAATCTGCTCATCCTAGCGGTGGAGCTGAGAAATGAAGTGGAAAACTACAAAGTACTGGAGACTCTGAGGAGGAAATTGACTGGCAGAACCAGCCATCGTGATCTCAATTAACAAAAAAAGAAGAGTAGTAGCTATTGGAGATGGCCTTTTGAGTGGTCTGATATGCTCACTGAACCCAGCACACAGGCGCTGTGTTAGCTCCCTGGAGCCCAGGTAAGGGACATCAGGAAGCAGCTTCACAACCTCGTACAGCCCACTGATTATTACCCTCTACTGGTTTTCCAGGTAGGCAGCAAAGAGGAGCCTCCAAACAACCAAGAGGGACCTCAGGGCCTTGGAACAACTGGTCAAGGGATGTGAAGGACAAGTTGTATTCTCCTCTGTCTTGCAAGTTACAGGGAATGATGTGGCAAGAAACAGGAAGATTGTGCAGATGAACAACTGGTTTCAACATTGGGATTGCCAGTAGAATTTTATGTTTTTGATAAGGGATAAGTTTATACAACAACAATCCTGCTGGCAACAAAGTCCACCTGAAGCAGAAAAAGGATTTTAGCTGAGGAATCAGCACGGCTTATTGAGAGCTTTAAACTAGCCTGAAAGGTGCACAGGGGGAAAAAAACCAGGCTTGCCAGTGATAGGCAATAGGAGACCACACCAGAATTTGAAGAACTGAGCTCTACTGAGATCCTTCAATGTGTTCCAGGAGGTATTGGCTAGAAAAAGTCTCAATTGAGATGTTTCTATACTAATGCAAGCAGCATGAGGAGCAAACAAAGAAGCTCAAAGCTTTGGCCCAGCCCCAGAGCCCACTCACTAGCATAAGAGAAACCTGGTGAGATGAATCCTGTGACACAAGTGCCATGTTGGATGGTTACTGGCGTTTCAGGAAGGATAGGCAGAGGAGGTGAGACAGGGGGTGGTGTTGTCTGTAAGGGAAGGGCTGGAATTTATGGAGGTTACAGCTGCCAAAGGAACAGATGGGAGCCTCTGGGTAAGGGTGTATGCACAAGCCAGGCAATGAGGCACTGGAGAGAAGCACCATGGAAAGGGACCTGGGGGTGCTGGTTGACAGCAAGTTGAATCTGAGTCAGCAGTGCCTTGGCAGCCAGGAAGGCCAGCCATGTCCTGGGGGCACCTGGCACAGCATCACCAGCCAGTGGAAGAAGATTGGCCCACTCCTCTCAAAGTACTGTAGGCAGTTTTGGGTGCCACAGTATAAGAAAGATATTAAGCCATTAGAGAGCATCCAAAGGAGTATTATGAAGATGGTGAAGGGACTACAGGGGAAGCCATGTCAGGAGCAACTGAGGTCACTTGCCTTGTTCAGTCTGGGGAACAGGAGATTGAGAGGAAACCCTAAAAGAATCTACAACTTTCTCACGAGAGTAAGTGGAGAGGCAGGCACTGATGTCTCCTCTGTGGTGACCAATGACAGCACCCAGGGGCCTGAAGCTGTGTCAGGGGTGGTTCAAGTCAGACAATAAGAAAATGTTCTTCACTCAGAGGCTGAGCACTGGAACAGACTCCCCAGTGGGGTGGTCACAGCATGAAGCCTGACAGAGTTCAAGTCTGCACAATGCTTTCAGGCACATGCTGTGACTTGTGTGCCTGTCCTGTGCAAGGCCAGGAATTGGCCTTCAATCATCCTTGTTGGTCCTTTCCAACTAAGGATATTCTATGAAAACTGATGGTTTGTATTTAAATTCACAACTAATGGATCTGCTAAAGTGTCTGATAATGTCTGTAATAGAGTACAATGGATATGAGTATGATAGGAATCATCCTGATGTGTTTAATGTATCTGAAATTTCATTATCAGAGATTCTAAAGTAGCTTACACACAATCAAAACAGACAAACAAAATTTCTGGATACAGATAATCTAAACACAATTATCAGTTTCTTATATCCTACAAGTGTGAACACTTTTCCAAATTTTTTGGTAATGAATAATTGCTTCATGGTCTAAAATGCATCACATTATTCCAGTGATTATTTGAAATCTTCTTGAACACTTCAGCTGATGTCTCTTGAGTTTTACATCAGCCCTTTCCAGTTTTAGAATATCTTCAGTTACCCATTACAGTAGGAATATCGGTGGGATAATGCAGTTGCCATGGTTCCTGTACAAAGAAGGGAGTCTGCCCCTCACTCTACTGTTCAGACGTTTCTGTGTCTCCCTCTTCTAAACTACAAGAAAATTATGCCAGTGTCCCACTGTATTATATAAAAAATACAAAAGCAAATACATTTTTACTGTTGGTAACATCTAACTAACACTGGATGTGGTTTCCTCAGAAAGAAATTGGAAGACAAAACGCATAAGATGAATGGCAACTGAAGGTATGGAACTATTATTCTTCAAAGACTTAAGTGTAATTTGAGAAAAAAACCTTCTGGATTCAGAAAATAAGCATAGATATCAGGAGTGGATTGAATAGCTTCAAAGGTTAAGTGTAAGATCAGAAATAAAAGCAGAAAGTGAATTCATGGGCAAAATTTCAAACTGGAAAAAGCAATTTTCAACTCAAATCTGCATTGCTGCTGACAGACTCAAAGTACAAAGATACATTCAATCTATAAATGACGTCATTTTAATTCCCGTAACATAAAGATATTTAAACTACTTTAAAAAACCGGTAGATCAATGATCTTAATATGAATTGCAGCAACATAAAATGCTGTTTCTTCAGCAAAACATCTATATTTGTTTCCTGCCTTAGTTTTCAGTGTAGCTCTCATCACCTGTTTAAACAGTGCACTTACAGCGTGCTGGGTTGACCTGGGTTGGACACCAGACACCACCAAAGCTGCTCTATCATTCCCCTCTTCAGCTGGACAAAGAAGAGAAAACAGAATGAAAGGCTCGTGTCTCGAGATAAGGACAGAGGGAGATCAGTCAGCAATTACCAAAATGGGCATAACAAACCTGACTTGGGTAAATTCATTTATTACCAATCAAATCAGAGTAGGACAATAAGAAATAAAAGTAAATCTTAATAACACCTTTCCTCCACCCCTCCCTTCTTCTTGGGTTCTTTGACTCAATTTTCTCTAACGCCTCCCGGCCAGTGGCACAGGGGAACAGGGAATGAGGGCTGTGGTCAGTAGTTACAAGCTGGCTCTTTTGCTCCTTCCTACTTAGGGGGAGGAGCCCTCATACTCTTCCCCTGCAACAGTCTAGCATCCCTCCCATGGGATATGGTTCTCCATCAGGTTCTTAGACCAGAATCCTTCCCATGGGACAGTTCTTCACCAACAGCTCCAGCGCAGGTCCCCTGCAGGGTCACCAGCCCTGCCAGCAAACCTGCTCCAGCGTGGGCTGCTCTCACCACACATGCCAAGGTCCTGCCAGGAGCCTGCTTTGGTGTTGGCCCCTCAGGGGCTGCAGCTGGATCTCTGCTGCACCACTGACCTCTCTGGGCTGCAGGGGCACCGCTGCCTCACCATGGTCCTCACCATGGGTTTCAGGGCAACCTCTGCCCTGGCACCTGAAGCACCTCCTGCCTCTCCTTCTGCACTGACCATAAGGTCTGCAGAGCTCTCACATATTGTCCCTCTCTCCACTGGCTGAAACTTCCTCGTGAGCAGTAACTTTTTTCCTTTCTTAGCTATGTAATCCTGGAGGCATTGCTGCTGCTGCTGCTGGGCCCCACCCTGGCCAGCTGTGGGTCCCTCTCAGGGCCAGCTGGCATTGGCTCTATCCAGCACTGGGGAGCTTCTCACAGAAGCCACCCCCAAACCCTCCCTGCCCTCCACTGCCAAAACCTTGCCATGCACATCCAATACATACATGGAGAATATAGCTGTTTAGATTAATCTGAGTCCTGTGATCACATTGAGCTGTATAGTAATCCTTCTGCTAAATACAAAATACATTTAACGCAAAACAGTAGCCAAGTTCAGAAGCTTGTTTTCCTTCATCATTTTCAATTGCTAGTAGCACTACAACACCAATTATTTATTACTTAGATCATTATTTTAGTCTTTCATGCTGATATGAAGTTTTATTTCCCGAGTTATGACTTTAACACCTTAGTATCACTGGCATTTCTGCTCATTTTCCATGGATTATGGGGCAACACAAATCATTATCCTGCAATTGTGCAATTATTCTGCAATAAGTTCAATTCTGTACTTCTTCTGCAATTTTTATATCTTTTAAATTGGTTTAAGCATCTCTTGGACTCTAGATAAGGTACTCTCAACAGAGATTTTTTTCTGAATCTGTCTGAATTTCTTAACAGGCAGGAAAAATTGGTTACTTTCAACAACTTTAAAATTTAAGTTAGGAAAATGTCAGTTGTAGTAGTACAATAGTTCTCTTGACAAGCTTCCTTGATCAAAGACAATTTAGTAAAAACAGAAAAAACATTCCTGTGTGTTGAATATGTTACACTCTTGTGAGTGCTCTTTTAGAGATGACAGGAAGGCTTAATTTATTTACCAAATCCTTGTGCTTAAAGCCCTTTGGGAATTGCAGATTCTTCATTTTATTAAGCATAATTTCTCATTGGAAAGTATCAAAGATAAAATAAATTGTTAGGCCTAAATGAATCAAATTGATTTTCCTAAAATCATGAATACACTAAGTATAAATCAGTCTTCTTTCCCTCACTGCAAATTTGTAGCTGCTCCCATGGTAAGCACTTACATACCTGTGTCTGAGAGGCTGATTAACCCAAGAAGATTTCTTTGTTGTTGTTTAAACTTAATTTTCAGCCTAATCACATAATTGACCACATGATCCCATGAATACAACTGACAATTTAAGAGAAACAACAGAACAACAGCACAGAAGTATTACTCCGGGAGTCACAAGGGAAAATTAGATCAGTGCTTTAAGAAACTTTCTTTTTCTTTTTTTTCTTTTTTTGAGACTTAGAAGATGGCCAACTCCAGAAATGCCTCAGAGTTGATCTTTGTAGTCATACCCCTTGCAGTCAAAAGTCACTGTAGAAGGATAAGCAAGGATATCTAAGAGAAGTAAAAGGAGGAAGAGGAAAACACCTCATAGAATTGATGTGAGCAGATCTTGGCAGACCTGCACCGACAGCAGCTTCAAGGGGTTGCTGAGGACAAATGAAGTGGTTAAGAGATGCCAAAAGGGAAGAAAGGGAATGAGGGAAGTGGAGGAAGAACTCCAGAACAATGATAAGGGAGATGAAGCTGATTGCAGAGAACTGTGACTGTGAGGCAAGATATATGAACTTCTTGGGGCAGCACTCCTCTTTTCCCACCCAACACCTACCTTGGTTCCATCATACTTAGTCTACTCCCCCACAAACTCACATTACTTCAATTTCCTTCTCACATACTTTCTATTAATGGAAGTTCATAACCTACAACTGCACACAGTAGGTATTACAGCAAGGTCTCATCCTCATTTGTTAATTCTTCTCCAAATAGCGTAATAAAATATACACCGGATCTGTATTTGGAACCACAGGAAAGACCTACAAGTCAAATGGATTTCTAATCACATCAGTGTGTTGCTCTAAGGTATTTATACAATTTGCAATGATTTTAAGGTTACCTAATGATAAATATAATATTTATCTGTGATAAATAGTAATAAACCTTATTACTACTGGGATGTTTAAATAAAGATGACAGGTTTTTTTTTTCATTAGACCATTAACCTACAGGAGTTTTAAAGGATATATTCAGCTAGTAAGGAGGATCACAATTTTTTCATGAAATGAAGAATTATGAAAGAATTAACACAGAACTATATAATAATAATAAGGCAACTAGTAGAGAAGGAGTTATCTACAACATAAGATTGTCTGGAATAAAAGCTGGAATCTTCTGTAAGATCTGCCATAGCAATTTCTTCCATCCAAAGTGAATATCAGTAAAAGGTTGTTAAGGTTAAAGGTAATGAGATTTTTTCTGTCTATCTACAAGCTATACAAATGAGAAGCATTTTTGGACTGAGTGACTTGAATTAAATGAAAAAAAGGGAAAAATATCTAAAGCTTATACTTTGCCTATGTCTGTGAAGCAAAACAATGAAGTTTTCTGGGATTATTTAATTTATAGATACAAAACTGATAAAGAAAAAGCACTCTGTTGAAATCACTTAACTGCATGTTGTATTACTATTTACTGTGCAACCATATACCTAAAAGAACAACGCAGTTCCACAGAATTTTGATCATAAAGATTTTTGAAGATTCAATATGTTATCTCAGCTTTGTTCAGATTAAATTCAAAGGCATTCCTACAGCATTCACCAAACCACTGAGAGAAACTCCAAAAGTACCTCATTCAGTACTTATTTCCTCATATTCTCTTTGCCAGTTACAAAATTTGAGCCAGAGCTATATCCCTCAACAAAAAACCACCAAAAAACAAAACCAAACCAGAGGCTTTCAAGTGGCTGTTCTATTTTAAGAAGAGCTTGACTGTTGAAGGATGTATAGATCTTCCACTCAGCTTGGTCCTGATGAGGCATCTCCATTGAGGAGAGTCTTTTTCTGCAGTAATGAGACTATCTGAGAAAGCAGGTCATGTTAAAGAAAATACTCTTCAATTTAAAAGAAAAGGAAAAACTTTACAAATATCTGATTTGGCTAAGTGATGAGATTTACCTCAGAGTATGTATGAAAATATCTTGACAGAACTAGAAGCTCATGGAGGAGAGAACCAGAACAGAAGCTTCTTTGCATGTTCTATTCCACAGAAAAAAGAATTCTTAAGCGCCTAAGTCTGATCTTTCTTTAGGGTTATGCAAACATCTGCTCTCACTGTAATAAAAGAACAATTTGAGTATCACGCCTTTGTTCTGCAAACTTCTTTGTACATTCACTCATTAACAGGAGAAAAACAAAAGATTTTTCATTTTTGTGATTTTACTGTATACTAGAGGCCTCAGATCTGTTTTCCTTAAGAGAGGTGGCACCTGCCTGCAACATACACTGTATTTATGTTGGAAAAACTGCAAAATCCTTAGTCTGAAAAACCAGAGTAAGAATCATCAGCTTTATTTTGCAGCTATAGGGGGAAATCAGCAATTCTGGAGCGAGTGGCTATTATTTGACAAAACTGTGTTTTCTCGGACAAGACACAAGAATCATGACTAAAATATAACTTAGCATTCCTGCAACATTTCTGCAACACTTATACAAACGCAGCAAATTTAAAGATTGAATATGACCTCTATTACTTACCAATTAAAACCTTTCTATTTTTATTTAAGCATAAATTTATTTATGCAATTATATCCATTTCCAAAATAATCCAAAGTATTCATTAAACACATGAACCATGTTTTCAAGTTACAGTGGCATACTTACATGGTGAAGTTTAGTTGTGATCACTGTTTTTAACTCCTTTGTATAATTCAGTATAAGAAAGCATTCAACATCATCTGCTGTTGTATTTTTTTCTATTAAAAACTGATATATTAACATTTGTTCAGTCTAAGTCTAATATAAACAAAATTCAAAATTTTGAAAATATGAATGGTGAAATTGATGTTGAAGTTGATAGAATCCATGCTGGGACAGGTATTTATTAAAATCCTTTCCTACTGCCAAATCATTACAATCCAAGCAATAAAAAATGAGATGTACAATTAAAAGTTCAATTTTTATCCTATATGATGCTCTGTATCAGAATTCTGGTAACATTTATTTTCTTTTTATGACGAGTGAAATTTGTTCTCTGCACCCAGCATGTTTTAATGCAAAAATTGCTATTGAAGTATATACTTACATGGCTGATTTTAAAGAAAAGCATACAGGAATGTAAGCATACTTCTTACAGTAAAGTTACAATGTAAAGTGCACCAACAGCATTAATGCAATTTAGAAGTCCTATGACACACCTTTTGACATATTTAAGCTATATGAAGAAAATCTGTAATTCTCCCTTTCCACATGCTTACCTATTCTATGTTCAGTCTGACTTAGCTAATATAATAAGTATTCTAACCTCACCTTCAGCAATGGTGAAAACCTATATTAATTTTTTTGTTAGAGATTCACTCCAATCTTTTCATTATTTATTGTGAAAGTAAAATCTGAACAATTATCACTGTAGCTGTGCAATGCACTCAGTGCAGGCTGACATTCATACTAAAGCCACTCTTCTTATATCCATTTTCATAACTTCATGGACAAACAAAGAATTCTCAAACCCTACTCTAACTAAACAAGTAGTCATAACTGTAAGACTCCTTGAGTCCCTGTTAACTGTGGCTTCTGTTTCTTTGAAGTGAACACCACTCTTAACTTGCAATAAAAATGTGGACATTGGGAAAAGCTCAGAGAGGAACAAGGAGAACAAATGCAAATAGGAAACAAATGATGGAGAATTAATTTCAGTTACAGGAAGAAAAGGAGCATTTTTCACTGGTGCAAATAGGAAGGAAAATAAATTTTATCAAACAGCTGGGAGTAATTTTGTGGGTCTGAATTCTGAGACTCCCCAGTGTTGTGGATATGCATACTACAGTGTAGAGTCTACTCTCAAACAAGCTTAAATCAAAATGAAGTATAACAAGTAACAACAGGAATAGTTGATAGTTGTAGATGATAGAAAATATACCTTAAACACATTGACATTCACTTGTTTTAGACAGGGACCATTATTGATGTATGAGTGTCTGCACAGAAATGCACTAAACTGACAGTAAATCTGTTTAGCTGAGCACAGCCTCATATACAATCTGTTAGGGCTGGATGCAAACTGGCTGCATTGATCTATTGCTAGATTATATGAGGAGTACATGCTTAGCCTCGAGCTTTTACTGCTGTGGCTGTATCTAGACCTGAGTTACTAATGTTGATCATATTGTAGCAGCATGTGTAGACAAGATAATTTATGTTTCTGCAAGCTCTGAGTAATTTCCCTATTCTTCACTCTCTACATTTAGCCAAGAAATAACAGCAATGATAGCTTAGACTCAGATCTTCTACTGGAGTCCCAGGTTTCATAACTGCACATGGAAATAAGTGAGTCCTGTTTAATGTGGCAACTCAGTTTTTCTTAATATGAGCATGATATTTAAATAGCCTCATAACTAACATAATCTTGGATTTCACATTTGATTAATATTTTCAAGATATCTACAAAATAAAAAAAAGTAATTTCATCTTTCTGATGGTTAAAAAATACTTTTGTATCACAGAAAGACATAAAATCCCATCCAATTTTATTAAAAGCCTTCTGTCTTGAATAAAATGTACTTGAATTATATCTGTTACCATTCATAACATTGAAAATAGGAGGTACTGTATCTATCAACATATACTAATTTCATACAAAAGCACCTTGTATGCAATAGCTTCTTTTTGACAGGTACTTATAAATGCCATTATTACAAACTAAATGCAAAAATACAAACTAAGTTCTATGTCACTAACTCAGGGAGACAGTTTTAATACATAGATATTTTACAGAAGATGAGATATTTTTATTTTCCAGATTGGAAAACAGATGCTGAGAGTAATTAAGATTATTGTTTGCTAAAACTGTTGGAGTCACTTTGATATACATTCAAAATTGCTTCTCATATTCATGTGTTGCTCTATCAACAGAACCCAAAGTGGCTGTTTATTCTCAGTCTGAGCTTTCTTCAATCCACAGGTGTGTCCTTCCCCACTAACAGTGTTGTTCCTTTACTATTTTTTTAGAAAAAACTTACTGTCACCTTCTCATGCCATAATCATGGAATCCAGAAGCATTTTTGTGAATACTGGCTGACAATCAATCAATAAAGTTCTGTTGAAATTTCAGACAGCCTACCACATCAGAACTACAGTGGAGAACTCCGCAAACTGCCTAGCTCGTATTTTATGATCATCCTCAACTGGTAGGTGACTGAAATCAGTAAATGTATTTCCTCACCTTTTCCATTTACATTCACTGAAGACTTTGAGATCCAAACTGTTGCCATTACAAACTCATGTGGAACATGGGTAGTGCACAGATTATTACCTGTTTTCACCCCTGACTTCAGATTTCATCCTCACTCTCAATATTTACAATGAAGTACAGGAAAGGACTGCTTTCTGCTCTGGAAGAAGCTTATGGGAATACTTAACAAAGCAACTGGGTATTGGCATTGATACAAAGTTAATCCATTGTCTAGAACTCTATAACCATCATCTGCCATTTATTTCTGATCTGACAATCTAGACTCATACAGTTTATAAAACCACTTCACCTTAGTAAGTCCCTATTAACCTCAACAATAAAAACACATTAGCATTATGCATTTCTAACACATTACAAACATATTGTCACACAAAGTCTTTAAAGTATCTTGAGATTTAATCTTGAGGTTCATAGTTCTCTATTTCCTGTGAGATTTCACTTGTACAGTGCAGAGTTTATTTATTTTGGTAAGAAACCGTGCAGACTTTTATTTGTGTCCCATTGTGAAAGAAAATACTTCCTAATTTTCTTTTCTTATTTAGAATGTTAAGCAGACTGTATATTGCCATATGTCTCTGTGTAAATAAAAAGTTTCATTGAATGATTTCCTGTGCAGGACAAGCAGATCATTGCTATTCACTATATGTGTTTCTGTGAACTTTATGTGTTTAAATTATGTTCCCAAATTGGTTTTTTTTTTTTCCTGAATCTCTGATGGTAATAGGGAGAGAGTGATTTGTGGTGGAATTATGAAACATTCTTTCACCAATGAAATATAAAGTAGTTAGTCTTTAGAGTAATTTACAAGAAAAATGGGCTCTTGAATACACCTGATTTTGTGTATATACCCACACAGCTAAAAGTGATATTTTTATTCAATTTATGCTAAATATTTGTGATATATATACAAGTCACTTCTGGTTTCTGACTAAGGCATAGTATTATTCTGACTTTCCAATGAGACCATAAGTCTCCCTGAAAAATTTTGAAAATACTAAATAGAGTATTAAAGTTGTAAAGGATTAAGTGAGGTTTACAAGCAGGGACAGATACTTTACATGTCTTGAATAGGAAACAGAGAAGTCACACAATGCTGTTTACTAGTTTACTTAATATAATTTACAATTAACTGATAATAAAATACAAAAAATACACAGGAAGAATACAGTAAAAAATAAGAAATTAATTGTCAATCTTGTTTCTTTTAATTGAGTGTTTTTTTATTTCATATAAGCATTTTCAAAGTTTGAAATTCAAAGAAAAGTAATTTTCCTCTAAATAGATTGATCTTTTCTGGGAATTGTACTTCGGATTTTGTTTATATAGTCCCACAGACAGAAACTCAATATCAAATTTGGATAAAGAACAAAACACAAGTTTAAGAAAAGATCTGTACAGAGTAAGTGCTAAAATCAGCAGGGAATCACTACTGCTCCAAACAACTGCCTAAGCAGCCAGTTAGTGATCACCAAAACACAAGCAAAATGATAAAAAGCAGCAGGGAAATAGTAAACAGGAGACAATGCAAATCACCAGGGGGTCCATTGAGAAGTTAATTGAAGTAACAAGCTGAGAGACACGTAATGCAGACTGCATCAACAAGAAAGAGAAAAGAAGAAGTCACTGAAGCAACCAAAGAAAATAGGAAAAAATCATACCAAACCAAAGAAACCATACTCCATACAATAGGAGGCTGGCAGATATAGGAATCTTTTACAAAATGACAAAAGGTTGGTACCCTGAAACAGGTGAAGTATAGTATATAAAGTTTTTAAAAAAACTCTAGACCAGACTTAATTTCAGACTTCAAATTGCTTCTCCTGCATAGGCTTAATATCCTAGATCCATGCAATACTGAAATACTTCAGTTAGCAAATATTGCTTTAGCTCTTACTTTGTGCTTTGGTACTTTAGTTTGGTTGGTTTGATCTAAGACATGTTCAGAAGTCTTATAAATACGGATTAACAATTCTCATATATGATAACATTAGAGACAACAGTATAGCACAGGGAGGCTTTTACTTCCCTGGAAGCAGGAAGAAAAAAGGGACATGACCCTGTTTTGTCTGGAGAACAGAGAGGATGCACCAGAAGTAACAGCTGAGAACCATAAAGATGTACTAATGATAGTATAACACTCTGAAAGCTTTCTCATATTTTTTTTCTGCCATGTAATTTGAGCTAATTAAACAATAGGAACCATTTTCCTGTTGTTATATTATTCTACTTTGAGGGAAGGTAGCTGTCTTAGGGTTCTTTACATGAAAGCTGAGAGTATAAATAAGCTTTCTTACGTTAAATTACATATAAAATGTAGTAATACATCTACAGTTACTGAAACTTCTGCAGAATATCAGGCACCTGTCCAAATCCAGACAGATAATGGCTATTTTTAATCTTATATTTTTGTGCATCTCACAGGCAAAACCAATTTGTATCACTTATTTAATTTTTTTCCTCATTCTTGCATCGGAGTTCAGATATGTCTAGCTGTATTTTATTTACTAGAATTTGATCATTTTAAAAGCTTTCAGTAAATGAGATCTAAACTTTCAGCAACTGTGAACATCTGTAGGCAGAATTCTATTTGATTTCAACAAAATACCCACAAAACAAACCACGAGTGGCAGCAAGTCACATAGAGCTTCTTGCATTGGAACTGCAATACACCCATCTGAAAATGTTTACTAAATGAAGTCATTTAAAGCGCCACAAATTGTCAAATGACAGCAATTTTTTTACCTGTTAGTGAAACTAACACTATATCCTTTCCAGCTCATGTTTCAGTACATTTCCTATAAAGTTTAGTTTGAATGCAGATAACACATGGTGTAAGTACCAGCGAAAAATGAGAAAACTTTGAATTTTTTATGTGAGAAGAGTGGGAATTCTCAGGAAGGCCTACATAAGATGACAGGAACACCTCAGAAATCTCTAAATTGGGAAGAATGTACTAAACCAAGGATCCTCAGCTGTCTCATTCTGGAAGATGCAACATGTACTTTTCTCCATGGTAATGAACATGACCACAAACATTCTTTTGGGCTGTAATTTTGGGCTTTATTCAAACAGCCCATCATTTGAATTAACTTTTTTTTTCAGACACAAAATTCATACACTCACTGTGGGATCACAGCAGCATCATAAAATAGCATCTCTAAGAGGTTTCTACTAGTTTTTCACAGTCAATGATTTTAATTTTGACTTTTATAATATACACTATCTGTAACTATATAATTAAGGTTTGCTAGCATAAGTATCACTCACATTGACCAACAGAGATATTTGGAAATATGTATTAGAAGTAAAACTGCCAGAAAGTCTTACAGGAAAGAAATGAAAAATAAAGGACAAGGAAATGAAAGGTTTTGAAAGTTCAAATGAAATTTGTAGTTTTGCTTTGACAGAGAGAATAAATGCGTGTGTGTATTTCTGCACATGCAATAATGATTTTTTTTCGTTTTTCGACTAACAAAACAAAAGCAAATAATTCTTATTACAGAGAAGCCAATGGGGTACATAGTTCAGATTTAGGACTTCCAGCATCTAACCAAGTCCCCACTGTGAATCTGGCACTGGCAGAGGCGTGACATGAAGTTTTCAATGTGTGTGAAAAAATACTGTACAGCTGTAGGTTGAGAAAGTAATTTTCTACATTCAGAAGAAAGGTTCACATTTCGTGAAGATTTTTTTTTTTAAATCTAGCAATGCCAGCAGCCACTGGTACAAAAAAAAGCCAAAGAAAACTGATAAATTAGATTGCATGTTTACATCAAACTCAAATTACTTTGTCATATACCATATTCAAAAAATCATATTAATTTGTGTGTCCATTCAATCTTTTACATGCTGCACACATATATGTCTCTGAAACAATTTACACAACAAAAGCTCTCTACCATTCAAAAATATCATTGGGTTATGTGCAAAAGTTCATTCGCACCCACAAAGGAGAGCAGGAAGATAATGAGGAGCCAGAGGAGCTCCTCCAAGTCCCATCCTCAGCCATCCATCCAGCAAAGGCCTGTTTCCATACCCAGAGGAGAACAGGGACACACTGGGTCCCAGTGACCAAGCAGACCTGAGTGAGTGACAACAAGTTCCAGCCCTTGGGCTGGGACCAGGGGTCAGAGCCTTAGCCTGTGGCACAGCACCTGGAGTAAATGCAAGGGTGGAAGACAAAAGCCATAACTGGAAAATACTCCAGAGGGCATCATAATGATTCAGAAGTATTTGGATAAAATTCAGTGCCCAGGAACATTTCTGGAATTGTTTACTTTACTATCAAAGATGTAATCAGAAATTGCACATAGGAAATTCCCAAAATGAAATAGTGGTCACTGTGAGAAGACCTGGTATCAGCTCAGCAACAGCCGCCCTGTTGTCAGAATTTAGCAAATATATATAGGCTCATTTTCACCACCCAAACCTCAGGGTCATATTCTGATTTGATAACATTGTATACCCAGTCTGTCTTCACAAAATCATACAGGATGTGTAATATTACTGCAGTGACTGCAAGACAACGAAGGATCAGACTCTAAATCCACAATCAGGAAATATTTTAGAAGTACCTTATTTAGGGAATGCAGTAAATCCTTTAGGCAATTTGAGAGTTATGTAGAATATAAAATACAAGGAATGGATTTCAAGGTAATGAATCCAGCAAAAGGACAAAATGTGTTATTTTGAATGATTGCTACTTGATGAGACTATAATAAAATCTCCAGCTCCATCCTATTAGACTGAGCAGGAAGGTCAAATATGTGGCAGAGATTGGATTGACATGAAGCAGTTAGCAAAAGGATCAGCAGTACCAATTCTGCCTTTAGTTTTGCGAAATTTGTTGGATTATACTTAAACTGGGCAAAAAAAATGAAATTGTTACAACAGATAAAGAAGAAAAAAGAAATCTCCAGATCTACACACAATAGGCTGGAATAAAATGTAATATGCTGCACTGGAAAAAGGATGCAATAAATTAATATGGAAAACTCCAATTAAAATTAATTAAATAGAAAAAATATCAACCTCCATTCAAAGATGGAATTGATGCCTACTGTACCTGGATTCCAGGCTGAAGCCAGTGAGAGCTGAGATTCCTGGGCTGGTGGGCAAAACAATTATGACCCACAATCTTCAGCCTACCTTCATAATGACAAGGAGCTAAACCAATTGCTTAGGAAAGTCATTAATATCTCTTGGAGCAGATGAAGTATCCAAAATCTGGTCTATGCTGTTGCCCAAGAAAACTGACAGCCACAGCACCAAAACCAAGTAAAAAGAAGTGGGAAAATTTACACAGAAACAAGAAAGCAAGAGTCATGCATGGGGGTTGAGAAGGAAACAAACAAACAAAGAAAAAAGAAGCATAAAAGACAAGGAATGTCAATCTGAATTCTATCTGAAAATTACCCAAATCTCCTTATGAACTTCTTGACATGCATGTGCTGGCTTTGCACTTTAGGCATACATTAATTAGGTGACAACTGCGCAGGGGTATTGCATTTATGGTACATGAAAGCATAAGAAAAAATATGCTCTATATGAGAACATGCATTGGAGCATATTTTTAAAAGCTGAAACAATTCATCTTCAAAAATGTTGTATTCCCTTCTGTTTTTATCTATTTTTAAACATCTAAATGTATCCAACCCCACATTTTTATGTTGATGTTTCAGTAGATGTTTGTACAAAGCAGAATGGCGCTCCAGAAGTTTGTTTTCAGAGGTAGACTGGCAGAAATTACATGCAGATGGAGTAGCATTAGCTTTACATTATATATATATATCACCAGATTTTAAAAGGTATGAACGCTTTGGAAGTCTTGAGGTAATTGGAACAAAGATTTCTTTTAAATTATGATCATTCTAAAATGAACCCTCACTCTCTTTTAAACAGCAGGATTTCTCTAATACTGTACATGCTTTTATAATTACTTTACTTCAATGTAATACTTTAATGAAGACCAGTTTAATTAAATTAAATTTCTCCCTAGTGGTAACTCAATCAAAATGCATTCTACCCTCATTATGTTATCCGTAGGAGTCCAACATTGTAAGTGCTATAAGAGAAGCTGGTTTTAATGAGAATGGTCATGATGTATTATACTGGAGAGTCAAGTTACAGAAACTTTAAATGCTATATAACAAAGAACTATATATTAAGATGAGAGGGTAGACATTTCTGTGCTAATTGGTTCTGTTTAATATTGTCCTTTAAATTATAATGTTATATATTACTTATTTATGACAGGCATTTACTTAGAATGTTATACTGCATTCAAGTTTCAGTGATTAAACTTTATAGATAAATATTTGGCTCTTTCTTAATGATTAGGATAGCAATCACTGATGTTTATTCTGAAATGACGTTTATCATCAGCTCCTGCAGAGCTGTTTAACAGTGGCACATGAGTAATATATTACAAGGACTCTAAGTTTAAAAAGTTTTTTTTGGAAATGTGTATGGTATACATCCTGGTAATACTAAATATCTCTGTAAACTGGACATCCATAGTAGACTTTGTAAAAAACCTTTTCTCCAGCTGCTAATCTCTGGTTTTAGTTAATGAATGTGTTAAATTATAATGGTAGCCGGAAGTTAAATCCCAGAATCACAGAATGGATCAGTTTGAAAGGGACCACAGCGGGTCATCCAGGCCAACCAGTCCCCACTAAAGAAATGTCATCCTAGGGTACATGGCAGAGACATTTCTTGAAAATCTCCAGTGAAGGACACTCCACAACCTCTCAGGACAACCTGCTCCTGTGCTCAGTCACTGGAACAGATAGAGAATAGAGAAGTTCTTCCTCTTATTCAGGTGAAACTTCCTGTGCATCAGTTTCTGCTCATTGCCTCTTGTCCTTTTGCTCATCACCAAGAGACTCCATCCTCTTAGCACCCTCCCTTCAGATACTGACAGACATTTCTCCTTGAGGCTGAACCAGCCCAACTCTCTCAGCCTATCCTTGTAAGGGAGATGGTCCTGTCCCTTAATCATCTTTGTCATCCTAGGTTGGACTCACTGCAGGTTCTCCACGTCTCTCTTGTCCTGAGGAGCCCAAAATTGCACTACAGATGTGGCCTCACTAGGGCTGAGTAGAGGGGCAGGATCACATTCCCCAACCTGCTGGCAGTGCTCTTCCTAATGCACCCCAGGACACCAATGGCCTCTTGGCCACAAGGTCACACTGTTGGCTCATGGACAGCTTGGTGTCCACCAGAACCCCCAGGACCTTCTCCACAGAGCTGCTTCCTAACAGCTCTTCCCCACAGCCTTTCTGCTGCCTGGGTCTTTTCCCTCCCCAGCTGCAGGACCCTGTGTTTGCCTGTATTGAATTTCAGCTGGTTCCTCTCTGCCCACCTCTCCAACCTGCCAAGGTCCCTCAGGAGGGCTGCACAGTACCCTGGGGTATTGGCTACGCCTCACAGCTTTGTGTCATCAGCCAACTTGCTGAGGAGGCATCTGCCCCATCATCAAATCATTGATGAACAAGCTGAACATGTAGTGATTCAGGAAACCCTGAACCTTGGGAACACCCCCAGTGAAACGCCTCCAATTAGACCCTGTGCCACTGATTACAACCCTGTGGGATCTGCCATTCAAACAGTTCTCAATGCACCTCTCTCTTCAGCCCACACCTCCCAGAAGACCAGGTAATGTAAGCCTTAAGCATGGAGTCCTCCTTTCCATACAGTTCCATGAAACTGGCTACAGTACCTCTAAACTACATAAGGAGGTTCTCCTTGTCAGGAAACTTTGCTGCTATCAAGGTATCACATTAAATCCAAAAGAACATCTGCTGAATATCAAAGTGCACCAGGTCAAATTAAGGCTATTTTAGACACAAGGAAAATTACTTGCAAGAGATCATCAAGAAATAGACTGTGCTTGGCATAAAATCAGCTCAGTATACATTACAACCACTGAACATCTCTGCACCAATGCTTAATGGGCATAGGACCTGTCCACAAATGATTTTATACTGTTAGGGAACAAACTGAAGCAGAAAGTTTATTCACATACCTTCAAAAAATACCTCAAAACTGACCAGCCTGACAATCACAGCCTCAAAACTGACAAGCAAAACAGTGTATTTCCTGAATCACTAAACCATCACATAATTTCAATAAACCATAGTTTCCACCCTTTAGACTTTCTGAAATTTAAATGTATACAACGTATGTCACATATACAATATATATTTAACAATAGATACATATATATATATATACATGTATAAATGATATATTAATTAATATACATATTTTTTTATATTACTGTGGTGTTTAAAGGAACAGCTTTGTATATATTTCTGTATATATTTCTCTTTGGTCTTTCCAGATTGGGTAATAAGCAACCAAATTTTTCAGAATTGATGTCAAATCAGTCACAGCTGGGAACGTTTGATAGCTTTGAAAAGCTGACCCTAGAAAAAAGCCACTCACAAACTTCATAGACAGATTTCTGCCTCAGCTCAGTGATTAAATACCAGGATAAAAATTTACTAGGTAATATGAAGTACCTTATTTTAAATGAAAAAAAATCTCTTCTGAAGGATTTTACCTATTGTAAAATTTATGAATCTCATTAACTGGTTACTAGATTATTTTATGTGGGGTTATGTCAACAGAGGATTGAATCTAATTTTGACACCAGAAGGACAAAAAGTAAAATGTAAGCAGGTTTTGAGGAAGTTCTTATTTGTGGAAAAAAAAAGGAAAAGCAAATTCAGTATTAATTCCTATAGACTTGTCTAGCTTAGACTTGTAGAAATAAGTAAAGGCTCAATAAATGCCACCTTTTCCTTATAAGTCTTCTAGATTGTTTTTAACCTGCTGGTGAAGTCGTAGATGCTTCTGCAGTAGATTCTGTATTTCACTGACAACCTTCCCATCTTTTTTCATTTTTGAAGTGACAGAAGTTATGATTTGAGATGTATCAGTTGGATTTAATTTCTGTACTGCAGAGTTTGAAGTGCTGCTGCTATGTTCTATGCATTCCATGTAGACACAATGTGTTCTTCCTTCCTGTGTTTCTTTCTGGTTAATTTTATGTTTGCAGTTCACTAGTCCCAGTCTATCGATCTTTGCATATTTCTTTTGCTCATTTACAATCCCAAACTACTTTCTGGTATCTGTTCACTGATTTTCAACTTTTCTCTCAACTATTCCTTTTATTCTCATCTGTTTTCTTAAGTTAGTGGCCCTTAGATGTTATCCATTTTAAGATTACACAGAGACAGGTAGGAAGGTGAGAATAAAGAAATTCTCAGATAACACATTCACAAAGGACAATCTTTTAACATGAATTTAGAAGTAGCAGCTGTAGCTCAGAATATGACAGAAATAGGTAATAATGTAATTCTTTCACAGAGGCATATACCTTACATTAGAAGCAATAGAAATGGACTTATTTTCTTTTGGAGAATAAGCAAATGTCAATTTATATATCATATATAAAGTGAGATGTAAATAAAAATAATTTAAAAATTTATTTTAATTTGACAAACTGCAAAAAAATTTCAATGCTAATATCCTAAGAACATGGAAATAGTACTATATAGTATGCTATTAGGACTACATTTAAAATTAATTGCATTTTTATAACATTATTTCCCCCTGATTTATCATTCTAGTAAATTGACATACTCAGTATTTATTCCAGTCATATCTCAATTACGCTCTTAAGATAAGTGGAATGGAATACAAATAATTGAGCCATTGCTGAAACTCACTGACCGGCTTAGTAAGCAAATCTGATCTTGGAATAGATATGATATTAACATGCAATACAAAGTAACCAGTTTGCAGACTTAATTGCCATAAACTACTTAAACTACTACTACATGACAAATATGCCTACAGTAAATGTGTTTTAAGAAAGGAATTGTAAAGTGAAGGCTGAAGGAAATAAATTATTAACTGCAATGTAATCTTCATACAGACATCTTGAATGCTTCAAAGTCATACTAAGCCCACTATAATAAAATACAGCTATAATATTATCCCAGTTGAGGTTATTTTTATTTGGTCCTCCTGGCATTGTTGCTTGATGCATTACTGTGTTATTTATCTCTTCCTTTAACATTCTAATAAAGTAGACACTTCAGAAAATACCTGGGAGAAAAAAAAGAGGTATCAGGAATATTTAGTAAACAGTTAGACTACTTAGTATCAGGAATATCTCTTTTCTGCAGAGTGGAATAGAGTCCATAAGGCTTCTTTATAGTCTTTGTGCAGCCTAGGTATCATATTCTAAAAAAGCTTCACTTAGTGGCACCTCCTCAAAAATTCAGTCATGTGTTATTGTTGACATTGTTTATTGGAATTTCTTTCTGGCATTACGTCTGTGGTGCACAAATTCTTTTTTTTTTATTTCTTATTAAATATGGAACAGTTTGGCTGGAGAATTATTGTATATACATTTTATAGTCTGTTATTAAAAATAAATTTAAAAAAAAAGCTACTAATACTATTGGACTTCTCCATAGGACATAATACCAATACACACTCCAGGTACTGAAAATATTTCTCTCTTGTACAGTCTTTGTAAAAGCAATGTATATTTTGCATTTGCCTCTCTACTAAGGCCATAAAATTCTCATTCAACAAGAAGCAAAAAGGTGACACTTTCATTATTGCTGTTGAACAACTGGTCAACTCCATGCATTTTTTTCCTTATTTTATGTCATTTTCAGGGAAGAAATGAGGCTAACTCTCCACGTGATCTTCTAGAGCTTATAAATAGGCTAAAAATGAATGAATTTTAATGAGAAAAGCAACTGCTGTCCTGAACCTGACAAGATTCTGCATTAAATATCAAGTTCTGCTTCAAAGTCAGGCATGCAAACTCTTGTCCTGGGCAGTAACTGCTTTGCACTGTAAACCTTGACCCCCTGTGTAATCCAGTATAACAAGCAGCTTGTGGTAAAGATTGTTAACAGTGCATTTCCCTTTTACCAGTATAAAAACATAATAATCAGACAATAAACTTTTATGGCTTTCTGAAATTTAGCATTTACTGGGAGATGAATAAATAATGCTGATGGGATACAAGACTGTCAGGAGCAAAAAACTGTACACAAGATTCCAAGGACATTCACTAGAGAATGATATAAGTACATGTACAGTTTAAAAGTCTGTGCTGAAGATTTATTTTCTGAACAAAGGGTTCTTTGTAGGTAACAAGCTTTTTGAAACAACAGAGGAAGACAATTAGGACAGAACTATTTTGTCACAAATCAATAAGCAACAATTACACAAAGAAAGCAGAAATGTGAAGCCTAAGGATGGATCTCAGAATGTTATCAAGGCACATTGTGCACCACATTGCAAGACGTATAACTGAAAGCAAACATTGAAAATGCTGACTTGAATACAGTCAACAAAAGAAATAAGAAAACAAATACCTAGCAAAGAAGACAAAATGGCCATCATAATCAAATGACACAATTACCCTGACTGATAGCCAGCTCCGTTCCTTGTGGGGAGCACAAACAAGAACCAATGTACTACCATCATTTAGTACAAAGTACTAACACAGTATTGCAGCAGGGGTACTGCCTACCCAGATAACTTTTTCATATCCATTGAGGACTTCTGAAATCACATCATTTCTTCAGATGGTGAATAAATACCATAAGACCTTGTGATAAATTGATCACAAGAAATTGTGATAAAAAATATAAAATGATCTGTTGTAAGTATAGCTATATTCTAAAAAATTATATTCTCTCATGAAACATACTTCAAGGCTATTAATGCATTAAATACAGTTCAGTTGTATTAGAATATGAAAGCAAAATATAAACAAATATTGTTGATAAACATATGGAAATAATTAAGGTTTGAAATTTGCTTCTCTGATATGCAGACTTCATGAGAGAGTAGGAAGAACATGAAGATAGTGATAGGACAGAAATAACACTCATGGAGAATTTCTTCCTTCTTCTGATACAATTTTATTCTATGAATTTTTTTTAAAGTACAAAATTATGATTTACAAGCATTTGAAATTCTTACATCCTGTCCTCCAAACAAACTATTCAACTTTTTTCACAACATCTCAAATCTCTTTAGCAAGAGTGCTTCACATTTAATCTGCTAGCAGTAAACTCCCTTTCCACCCAGTCTTCTAAGAAAAATCTTACCAGCAGTGAACTTGAGTATTGGGCATTCTGGAATGACTGAGTGTCTGGAAATTAACAATGCCCTTGCCTGATTTTGATGAGAAGTCTTTACAGATGCCTTTACTTTTGGGAGGCATTCCTTGACTTTTTCATAAAAGCACTTTTACAGATTTAATTGTTCCTTTTTACAAATTAAAAGAACTCTGATGTCACCTGTTCAAAACTGAAATTATTGAAGGTATGCAATAGAAATTATTGTCTCCTATTTTATAAAGGACAGTTATCACATTACATTTATCTAAAGGGGACTACAGAACAAACATATACCCACTTTCCATACTGATGAAATAAAAAAAGTTACTTTGTTTTGTAAAATAATTATGACTCATGGTCACAATAATATATGGATCACAAGCAAAAGAAAACAAAAACAGATTGAAAGATGGTTATTGTCAAAAACCTTTAAACTGTTCAGAGTGTGTTCTGCTGTACTATAATGTTCTTATAAATGTGACAAAGAAATTGCTTTTCATGTATTTTCTCAGCAAAAATATAGCAAGTTCTTTAAGTGATGTGGAATTGGTAAATTTCAATCAAGTCAGAAAATATTTCAGAACATTTTTTATACTCTCCAACAAGAAAAGAAATGTTAGAAATTAAGTATCATATAAAGAATAGAGAATTCTAGTAAAAAATATCACAAAATCTGTACATTTGATCAGCTTTACAATCAAGAACATTATTTCATTGTCTAATCTATGGCAACAATTAAATTTCACAAACATAAGGAAGTTCAAAGTACTTTGCTACAGCTTTAAAGGTTAAATATGCTTAGATAGATTCTGATGATTACTATGCCTAATTAGAATGAAAGTGATCACTTTGCTGTTTCAGGACTCGTCTACTTTGAGGCAAAAGTAAGCACTTCGGGTGTTTAAGTTTGAGAATTATTCCTGAAGTGACTGATAGAGGCAAGAGCAAAAGTCAGCCATATTTTAAGTGTGTAACCTCTTATTTATGGTTTTCTCTCATAGCACTCTCCAGTTTTACAGCCTCAAACTTTTCTCTTCATGCCAGGGTAATAATTATAACAGACTTGTGGTAATCTCACAGGCCTATGGCTTTCTTGCAATAGACCATCCAAGTCACCCTGGAAATGTCAAATCTCAAGGATTTCAGACACTAGGGACTGCAAAAGTCAGTGTGGGAACTAGCAGCACTAACTGCTAGAAAAACAAACAAAAAACCAAAACAAAAATCTGTCATTACCTATTCTGTCCTCCTATACAAAAAGGCATGTTGTAGCTGGACATCCCATGGTTCTGGAGCAAAGCCACTCATTTAATTGTTAATGGAGAGACTGGATGCTTCTGCAGGGACTACACACACATATCTAGCACCCCCTGTCTCCTTCCAGGAGACGTTGTTTGCCTTCTAGTATCCTCCTAATAAAATAGGCTCTGCCACGTTCTTCCAGGCCAGAGTGTATGGGAATAAATGACAACCATTATCAAGGCATTTTTGACCAGAAAACATGTTATATATAAAAAGAGAAAGACAGTGTCATTCCTGTTTTGTAAAAGGTGAAAATTAAACTAGAAAAGAAATACAAGGAGGAAACTGAGAGGAGGCATGAGAGGAAGTCCTCCAGTCTGATCTTATGACCTGTTGCTAAAAGCATGCAAAAATATGTGGTACCAGAACTACAAAAGAAAAAAAGTAAATTGATCTTATGTTCAAACTACTTTTGTAATAGTCCATCCACATTAGGAAGTCATGGTTCTTATTATCAGAAAAAAAAAATCTATGCTTAATCCAGTATCACAGTCTTGAAAAAATAGAAAATGAATAGAGAGAAATCAATGTAAGCACATTAATTTCAATTCCAGTCTCCTGATGAGGGTAGCTCTCAAATACATCTCAAAACACGCAGAGAGACTGAATGCTGATGAATAATACATATATTTTCCAGCTTCAAGCAAATCATTTATCTCTGCAATTACAAGTCAGCAAAGATCCTGAATGATTTTTAACATGTGACTCTTGACATGTTTTTTTCAGAATAAGAGAAGCACATTGAACTTTTGCTGCAATAAACAATTGCTACTAAGATCAGGTGTTTTTTTGCAAATTTGATAACATAGAAACAGATAATAACTGGGTATTCTTTAATGTATAATTATTGTAGTTCACACAGTTTTACAGAAATTATGTTAAAAAAAATTGAAATTAAATTGCAATGTAGTGCTGGAATAAAAATTAGACAATAAGTTAAATGATAAAATTCAGGTTGGTTTCTTTTGATTTTATGTAGGGAAAATAAACTTCCCTTATGCCTCACAAAAAAAAAAGGTAACCCAGTTTGTTTTCATTAAGGGGGATGAAAAGAAATCAAAGTAAATCTGCCTGAGTAATACTGATCTTTGCTGAGATTTAAAATGTGTCCCCTTTGAGAAAAAAGAAAGAGATATTTATCCTTAAATTCACTTCCATATAAATTGGTTTAATTCTATGCATTGAAGTGCATCCCAAAGCATAGCTGCTAATCAGATATTTCTATCTGCTTTGAGGGGATGTAAGTGATTTCTAATTAGAAAATATTGAGTCATTACTCAACCTATATTACATATTTAACACCTCAATTTTATAATAGCATCTCACATGCTTCTAAACAAAAGAAATCCACCTCAGCATTGCTAAACAAGCCCAAAATTTAACACTGGCACAGGAACAGGATTTTTTAATTTATTTTTTAAATAAAAAAAATAAACTAAAACCATGCAAAATATTGATATTACTATGTCATATAAACTACAGATTCTTGAGTTATAGCTATGACTTCTGGGAAAATGTGGTTCTTTACCACATTGGAGGGTTTTTCAATCCTACTTCCTATTGTTTGGTCGGTTTCCTTTTCTTGAGAAGTATGAAGGACGAGTTTTTGAAGATACATTCACCTCAAGAATGTAGTATAAGAAATTCCAAAACTCTAGATAAAGCAGATGTTCTGTAGTAGATAATAGCTATTTTTCCCCTTGGAAGCATCTCTTCTCTTTGCTAAATACATGTAGTGATTTTTTTAATAGAATCCAAAAGATTTTACATACATTAAACTCCAGGCCACAATTAGCATTCTTTGTGTCTGCATTTACTTTGCATTTCACATCATACTGAAGAATAATTATGAATGACTGAAACTAATTTGCTTTCTTTCCTAAGTTGCTGTTTCACACTTTCGAGCAACTGCTAAATTACATGCAGGAGGTTTATTAGGATTTCAATACTACGCACTAAAACATATTCCAACAGAGTCACATGAGCACAGGGGGATACTGCCATTTCCTGTAAAGTAACTAATCATTTAGCTATGTGCATAAGATTTGCTTATGTAGGTAAGAATAATCAACTAGAAATTTTAGAATAGTTTGGTTTTTTTTTTTTTTATTTTTTTGCTCAAGGTCATAATATATCCTTGCAAAAGGGATATGGGAACTGCTAATCACAACAGAAAATTGCTGGTTAACCTAAAACCCTTGCGTTTATTTTAACATATTAAGAAAATACACAATCATAATGAATTTAGTCAAAGAGTTGCAACCAGTCAACAGCCATTATTAATGCTGAATATATGGGTTTATGATCCTGTTCCATTGTTTTGGAAGACAATAGGGCAGTATGGCATACTGATATATGATGTAGAGATTAATTGCAATTATTTAAGAGCAGGTTTCCTGAATTACCCAATGTAAAAATCAAAGTAAATACATGTATAGTCTAAAAAAATAACTGTTCCAGAGATCTGTATAGATATAATCCCAAATTCTATATAGGCAGTATTAAATGGAAAATGTAGGCTTGCTAAAACTGTTACATACTAAAAGCTACAGAATTCATAATTACAGAATTTAAGATGCAAAAATTGTATATTTCTCTATAGACAAATACAGGACAAGGGCAGAAATGTTATAATAGTGTCAATGTCATCACTGATACAAAGACTGTTCCTAAGGCTAAGAATGGTAACAAACCTTTTAGTTCTGGCCTGCATTTAAAGCTGCAATTTAAGATAAAATTTGATAAATATAGCTGCAACACACTTTAACAACAGACTACTAAACTACAGGAAAGCATACACATGAATCTGAAAAATGAGATTCCCAGATTTGATTCTGTTCCCAATTGCATTAGTGAAGCTGTTTTAAGCAGGCCCAAACTATGCCAGTGCTCTTTTCTTAGTGACTACTGACTAGAAACCCATAAATATCTTATCCAAAGTAAATCAGTATCTGTCATATCTATACTGTACATAATAGCTTATCAAAATAACTAACATCTATTGGTTAAAAAAAAAGTAAAATACAATATTCAGCGTGTGGAAAAGTTTTGCTAAAACAAGGAAGGGGAAATTTTGCCCTGCTGCAGAAACACTTGTGTTGGGGGGAAAAAAAAATAGTTATCAGAACTCCAGGTTCAGGGTAGGCTTCTCTCTGGGTAAATAACTGTCCTGCTCCTCCAGATCACTAGCTTACAAGGGAAATCAGCAATAACCACACACATATATCTAGCAAGGTAATTTTGCCCGTGAATTCAATTGATCCATCTCTACTGCCTACACCACAGATGAATAGTTCAACTCACCTACCAAATCCCATGCACTTATAGAATAAATAATTTCAGAGTATTCCTTAGAGTCCAAATGAATGGCAAGTCTATTGTATGAGGTAAGAGAACTATAATAGAGAGAATTCTCTATGCATAGCAACAATCAATTGTACTATTATAACTATATGAAACATTTTCTCCTGGCTGAAAAAGTACGCGGTAATTTTTATCTGTAGGTAACATTACAGACAGGAAAAGGATATAATGTTTCTCCAAGTCATCACACTGACAAAGCAATTAAAAAATCGAAGTAACACTCTATGCTTTCAATGCAGCTCTTATAAAGCATGAATTAAATTAAAATTTTGCATAATAATACTCTGGTTTCAGTTTGAGAAACATTGTACTGTGAATCTGCAAAGACTTTGATGAATACCCTATTAAGATAACAGCCCAGTCAGCTGCAGTATTGTTTATAATCTTAATGGGTTTTAGACAGCAATGAAGGAGCAATAATTTCATTCATTTCAAATAATGCAGCATTGAAGGGCATTCAAGGAAACAATTCTATTATTCATTTTTGCATCTCTTGGTATATGATGATTGCACCACATTTTTATGTTCCATAAAATAATGTTAAAAAAGCAGTCTGAAACAATAACTTTTCTCATGATGTTTACTTAACTACAACACAGCTTCTCGATTATTTGAGTTTAAAGTTACATTTATGTGGACAAACCAAATTACATTTACTAGGTACTATTTTGAGAGCTAGTTAACTTTATCAAGTCTTTGTTTCCACAGACTTGACGTAATCAGGACTGAACAAAGTCCTTCTTTCACTGAGAATCTATCTGAATAAAGAATGAATAAGCTGTAAGAATCCCAGGATTCAGGTATAACACTTTCTCCAAAGAAAAAAATCAGCTATCCATCTGTGCAAACTTCTGTTGGAGTGACTTGTCTTTGGTGAAATAATAATATTGAAGGTTACTCTTAAAGTTTTGCAGAACTTGTCTCCTAATTTTCTAGAGGACTAAGAGTTCACAATTGAAGCTATTTCTGCAGGAGGGTATTTTTCAGAGGTGTTACTTTTTTAAATATTGTGTTGATAGACAGCTTGCATACCAGTACAGAGAAATACTTTTAAGATTACACATGCAATTGCATTAACCTGTTATAAGACATTTTTTTTTCTGTAGTTTTTCTTTATGCTATGAATCTTGTTTTATTGATGCCAACCGGACTTATGTCATTCATGTAAATACATTAGGAATGCAATTTTTATTCTAACTTAAATCTAATAAACAACACTCATAACCATGAGCAAATAGGGTACACCTATAAATTTTTGTAGGCACTGGGACCCTGGACCAGCCAGACCCGATCTTTCAGCCATTCCTGGGGACAGTACAGGGTAATGTGGGTGCAAAATCATTCCAAATAGGCAGGCTACACACAGCTATCCTTTAACAGTATTGTGAGCTCTTCTTCACTGTAGACCTCATTGCCAAAGCAGTCTTTAAAGTTTACTACTATAAAAAATCAGGGTAGTCCACTGAAGAGTTCTGTACTAGATGTACATTATGATGCAATATGGCATATATGGAATTATTTCTAAATGTCACAGTCATTTAGAGCACATTTACATTAAAAGAAAAATAAATGCGATTACATGGAGCAGATCTGCTCAGATCTAGGGATCTGCTCAGCAGATCACTAGATCACTGAAGACTGATTTAAACATTTAGCTAATACTGAGTCTTCCTCTATAAATGTGGAAAAAGTTGAGGGAAGTGACACACTATTCTCTGTAATACAATAAGGAAGTCATCTGAATATCTAGCAACTGTGGGAAATCTGCAATTCTTTCATTTGTGTGCAGGAGTTTGGTTCTTGTTACCTGTAAGACCATGCTAACTACTGGTCTAGGGGTATTGTGGAATAGATCTATAATCCATTTTTTCTGTGGAGTACAGGACATGTGTAGAAAGGCAGAAGTGGGTTTAGTCAGACCCCTTCCCCTCACTGGCACTACTTCTACCTCCATTGTCATTTGAGAGGGAAAGAAATTATGTTTTCAATGTTTTTTTTTTAGGTTTATTTTTTTTTTCTCAGAGTAGCAACACTGCTGCTGGTTCTGTATGGTCCAAAATTAACACAAGTTAAATGCTTTTACCCCTTATGATTTTTAATAAGTAATTATTTTGTTTAAAAATAATTTCCTTATTTTTATTTTTCTGTGGATTATTAATTTTTAAGTCTGGGAGTCAATTCTTATTTAAATAATTTCAAAATAAAATTTGATAGCAGCTGAGTTGTGCAGGGTTTTAAATAATTTTAGAATAAAATTTGATAGCAGCTTAGTTGTGTGGGGGTTTTTTCTTATATTTTTCTTTCCTTCCTTTTTGGAAAGTTCTCTTATTACCATTTAGTATATTAGCTTGGTCATATTTTCTGCCCTTTCACACTGAAGCAGAATGCCAAGTAAAGAATATTACTTACTGGCAAAGGTTTTCAGAGAGTGTAATTAAAAGTTTGTCTCCATTTTTATATTTAGCTTTTCCTGGCATTTGACTAATTTTGCAGCATATGGTAGGTTTGTTTATTACCTTGTGCATAGTAATTAAAGCAGTACTTTAACAGAGACACACAAAAAATGTGTTCCATTTATATTTGAGGTGAAGGCATTTTTTCTGAAATCTACACATAATGAAAAGCATTTTTGAATTTAATTCTGAAATGTGGAGATATCTGGATGAATTTATATAGCTGTACAATAATTCATTCTTTATTAAGAAAGGTTGTAGCAGATATTTTAGTTAGTGTTCCAAAAATGTGGCCAACAGAATGAATCACAATTTTTTCTGCTAATGTGTACTTCAGAGACTGACAAAATATCCTTTGGCACAAAGATATCCAGTTTTTAGAGAGCCTATGTTCTTAGGTAGCTGTTTAGTAATTCAAAGTCCTCAATATTTGCCTTGAGAAACAGATTTATGTCCATGATAGGTAAGTTTCACATTGTCAGTGCATTTATTGGTAACATGCTCATAATAAGTGACTGTTTCTTCTGGAAATTTGAATCTATTTTTTTGTGAATAATAAAATAAATTCTCAGAGTTGATTAATTCTGTATAAATGAATGCATACCATTACATATAGCAATATAATTAACAGTCTAGCTTAAATGTCTTTTATTAATACAATAGCTACTTATAATGAAATTTGATCATTCCAGTACCTATCAAATATAATGTTACTTTCTTTTTAATATTCAATATCTGTTGCCCATTTAATTTTCTGCCTTAAAGATAGATTTCTATGTCATAAAAATACACAAAATTTACATTTTCAATAATAAATGTACTCTTTTGTATTGTTGTTGTTTTCTTCTCTATGACTTGTATACAGTGAAAAGCCAGTAAATTTTATCCAGTAATTTCAGGAGCCAAGGTTGATGCTTAGGGATACTGCCCTCTACCTAGCAAAGAATCTCAGAAATCAACCAAAAAACTTAAAAAATAAAATACAAATATGTAAAGTATTTATGATGGGACCCAGTGACAGTGAGATTGGAACCTTGGATGAAGTTAGCTTGGTATGACAAAAATGAATTCTACTAGGATGCACAAAAGATAAATTATTTTCAACACAGGAAGGATGGATTTCTTCATTAACTGTATGAACAACAGGAGAAAATGATATACCACCTTACAAGTCAGAACAGACTTATTTGATAGTATCTGAAATCCCTTCATAGATTATACACAAAACCACTAATGACACTTTCAATGCACTGAAAGAACAGGTTACATGTAGGGAGAGCTCAATCAGGATTTTACTGTTGCCATCCCTCTTGCCAGCCCAACAACTTGCCAGGATAACAAATGCAACCTAATAAAGTTATATTGGCTTGCTCAGATTTTTAGGACAAGTATGTCAGCCATCTTTTAGACTTTTACTACGTGATAATAACAAATCTCTTACTGCAGTGATGAATGATAGCCAAAATTACTTCATGTCAAACTCAAAATACATTTTCCTATATAAATGTTGAAGACATGAAAGTAGAAAAGAACACAGGAACTTTTTGATGTTGTTTGCATCCATTCTAGGTTGGGATGTAATCTCCAACACACTAAGCCTCACCACTACCTCAAAGTCTTCAGGAAAATTGGTGTCTATACTGGGCTGCTGGAATTCTGTTTGTTTCTCCAGAGCTACCAGAGACTCTCCAGCTGCCCTGGGATCAGATGCTTACCTCAAAGGATTTTATTTCACAATACAAATAAGAATATTTCTAGGTCCATACACTGCCAAAAGATCTACAAAATATTGGGTGTGTAGCCCCAGTGAAACTCAAAGATATTTATTTGTAACTGTAGCAGTAAAACCTCCAAGTGCAAGGATTCTTTATGCTTCTATGCTGCTTAAGGTATCTCTAAATATTTCCACTACAAGAATTAAATAATAACAGCTAGAATAAATATTGATGCATTGTTGTGCAGCAACAACTATATTCTTTCAAAGCAGAAGAAGTTGTCTCCCAGGAGAGGAGTGATTCTAAGTAGCCAACTCACATTCTTGTCTAAAGAGGTGTGTCAACTCTTCTTGGTTTTAAATATTGGCTTGCATGTGCAAAACCAAACTTGTGGATCCTCAGAAAGCAGAACATGTAAGGGAAAAATTTCATTTTGTTGCTTAAAAAATTAACAAGTCTGTTTACTTACAAACGTATGTTCAAATATTCAGGAGTTGATTCAGAGGACTTGCTATGTAAACAAAAGTAGTTCTGGGACAAGATTTAGATAGCACATTTGCCACATTTGCCAGTGATCAAAGGTTTTCTAGTAATACTTTTAAAATAGTAATTCTATATAATTATATTTTACCAAGCTCCTGTGCTCAGTCCTGGGAGCTTTTAAGTCATTCGGAATATGGATCACATATGTCTTTGTAGTAATATCAGCACTGTGAAAACTTATTTGCTTTCATCCTCACAACTGAGTCCTGGTGTTTATAGCAGTCAAATGAAACAGAACAGCAATGGCCGCAAATTCCTCCAGTGGCAGAAATTCCCATCTTTTTTCTAAAAACTTCCTTCATACCATATGGAAAGCACCATGACTGTGAACATAGAGAAGGGGCTGTTGAAAAAAGCACAGAAGATTGAGCACTAAATATTGAAGAAGCTCAAGAAATGGACAAAGGATTTCGAAAGTAAATTATGATATACTGGAGGTATAAGTTAATCCCCACTAGATGGTGAAAAAAATACTGCTAGGCAGATAGAAATATTTAACCAGAGAATCACAGGATAACTGAGACCTCAGTGACCTCTGGAAGTCATTACTGTCCTATGGCCCCATTTAGTGGAGGACACCTAGGGAAGGTTGCCCAGCACCACAGCCAGGCTGCTTTTGAACATCACCAAGGACAGAGGTTTCAGCACTTTTCTGAACAGCTTATTCTAGCTCTCCAGATAGATTTCGTTAATTTATTGACTTTGTGAGAACTGTGTTACCCAGAGCAAAAATCTAGTTATGGCCTGTGAAACCTTGTTAATTCGCGTCCTGACATGAACTGGAAAACAAAGCGACAGCTCAAGTTGCTACTTGTAAATTTCACTACAGATAAAACCATCCATCAGGTAACTGAAGAAGAAAAGGAAAGAAAGGAAAAGCAAAGAGAAAAGAGAAAAAGAAGGAGGGAGGGAGGGAGGGAGGGAGGGAGGGAGGGAGGGAGGGAGGGAGGGAGGGAGGGAGGGAGTGTCGGAAGGAAGTGTCGGAAGGAAGGAAGTGTCGGAAGGAAGGAAGGAAAGAAGTGTCGGAAGTGTCGGAAGTGTCGGAAGTGTCGGAAGGAAGGAAGGAAGGAAGGAAGGAAGGGAAAGAGAAAAAAAAACTGTTCATTAAATTAGGAAGTTGCATATTTAATTATGCAGTTTAAGCGCTCAGCACCTCTGGTTCTAAGATTCTGAACTTCTAGTCAAAATAACATATGAAACCTAGTGACATTTTTTGCATGGAAGAGGCATTCATTTCAGTTATGAAACTAACTTGAACTTCTTTCTAGTGTCTTGGTCCACTGATCTTGTGCTTTGGTTTCAATAGGTTACTGCTCACACCCTTGAAACACTACAGCTTTCAGTGACTCTATTGATATGGCCTCAAAAAAAACATTTTTAAGGTCAAAGTATATTTTTACAACAGGACATAAAAGGATGAAATCAGCACTGCAAAAGGTAAAAACTTGAAATGTGAACTATAGCTTGTAGACTTAATACATCACAGAAAAACTACACTCCAAGTTCATAAAATTTGGTAAATTCCTTTTATGGATAACAGGCATAAGTGGATCCTTCTTCTCAGGTGCTATTACAATGTATTATGTATGTATTTTGATGTGTTTGATTTCTTCCCTATTTTTATATTACCAGAAAGGATCACTGCTTCCTGATTAAGATATATTTCAAAGTGATTATTTTGCTTATTCCTACTTGTCACAGGACCACTAGAAGCAAAATGTTTTTTCTTCCTAAAAATTATGTTTCATGTGAAAATTTGAAACTCCATAATTCTTTAGACCTTACTTTGAGAAACTCTGAGAAAAAAATAATGAAAAATTAATTATTCATTATACAAGATGTAAGAAATTGTATTTCTTCAGTTGGTGAAAATCTTCTTTAAGTCAAAAGGCACTGTAGTGGAGATTTCCTGGAAAATTCATTTTTGGATCACTCAGAGCCTCAGATATGTGAGATGTGCATGCAGAAAGAACCAGCAGACAAAACATTTTTTCCTTTTTTGATTCATCATTTCACTGCACACCTTGTATTTCCTTTTATACATAAGCATGGCTTGAATGTGTGATGAAGGCTGAGACTGTAATGTAAACAGAATGTAAATATTAAGAACTCATCAAGTTGAAGCTACATTTACCACTCTCATCACCAGAAGCTAATGTCCTGAGAGTCACAGTTGCAGTTGTGAGGTAAGGATATGGAATACAGCTACAGAAATTGTGAGCATCACCCTCTGTTCCTAAGGCAGAGAGAGTAGTCAAACTTACCAAAGTTGAACAAAAAAATCCAATCAAAGTATCTGTCAGTGTTTAAACAAACACAGAGCAAGTTTTAAATACAGATTCCGGCATACTGAAGAAGAAAGTATTCACATAAATAATTAGAAAATACAATTGTGTCTTCACTGGAGGTATTGCTTCAGTGATTTCTAAGCAGGCACTGGGGCATGTTTAAATGACAGAGAAAATATACCTTTACTACAGAGTAAAACAAGCCTGGGTAAGTGTCAAAGGGAAGTAGAAGGCTCAAAACAACTTTACTGAGAAGACAATGGAAAAATACAACTGGTGATAAAGCTTTGCCCTCAGCTATCAATAAATGTGAATTTTTTAATAGCTTTGCACTCTCCTTCAGTCCAATCACTTTCAAAACACCAGAATTCATCTCATCTGCAAATTCAAAGGTTTATTTAGGAAAATGTTCAAGAGATTTGTGGCAAGTAATATCATAAGTACTGAAAATAAAATGTATAGTTCACTAGTTTCTTTCTCAGATGGCTTCTTTTCCCAGGGTCACATGAGGATCAGGGTACTTAATTATTATAGACTCTTTCCTAATACAATTGAAAGGCATCCAAAAATCTTAGCTTCTGTTTCCCTAATTATGCTTATTAGTGCACATAATTATCAACATGTATATACACATACATATAAGAACTAATGCCCTCTAGCTATCTAAGTCTGGCCACTTAATAATTTTGTAAATGTATGGTTAAACAAAACTGTAGCATTCTAATCACTAAAGTAATAAAGTAGTGTTACTTTAGTTTTCATTCACATATTTAAAACCCAAACTTTCATTAACTTTTTGTCATTATGCAAGTATGCAATTTTTCTGAATGGAACTAGGGTAATGTTTAGGGTTGCTTCTAATCAAACTATTCCATGATTCTATGCTCATACATTCAACTGCTCAGCTGAGACAAGACTATTTAGGAAAGACCACACTACAGATATTTCCCTGTAGGATTACTGAAATCCTATTGGGGATACTATCAGTCAAGTTTCTGGGTTCGCTCAACCATGTGAAGAGGAACTTATTTTAATACTATATAATAATATAACAGCCCAAGGAGATAAACTAATTGTCACTAATTGTATTATTTGTATGGCTTTTGGCTTTATGAGTGTGTTTATGTAACCACATATGCACTGTGGGTGCAAAATAATAATAGGTTTATGCATCTCCCTTTGTAGTCTGGAGGCAGACACAGCCTGCAGTACTGCATGAAAATCATTTTGAAGTTAGTGAACTGAGAACCAGTATACCAAGCAGTCAACTGAATACCATCTAAACTCAAACTACACAGTACTTGCCCTGTTTCCCTCTACAGAAAACACAGATAACAATTCTGAAGTGTATGTGTGAAATTCTGACAATTAGAAACTTCAAGAAGCTGTACAAGAAAGAGTCTTTTGAGAGTATTTATAAACTAATAGATATCCCTTCTCAAACTGATGGAGAACTGAAAAGCTGCCTATTGATGAATTAAGCAATCTGCTTTGCCAAGGTACTTATCTTTGACATACACTGTGTCATATAGCATGATAAAGTATGCTTTACCTATCTGTCTTATGACCCATATCCATTTAGCACTCACAGAAATAATTTGTAAGCTAAAATTATGGATGACTATGTGTTACAGAATACATGTGTGACCCTCAAAGGATGAGGCTTTCTCAAGTTCTCAGAGAATAATATTCCCATAACCATGCTTTCGATACTACAGACCACAGTTCTTGCATTCTGATTTGATCAAGAAAAAAGCCATCAGATAGAGATTGTTATCTGGGTTGAGATTTTCAGAATAATATTCCATTTGGTACAAAAAATGTACCCTAAGGATCATGCATTGTGCATTCTCTCTTCTGCCAAACTCACAGTATGAGTAGGAGTATTTCTATTCTGGAGCTCTGGGACTTGGTTCCTAGTCTGATGGCTAAAAAGCAGTCCTCAAACTGCTTTTTTTCATGACAGATACTTTGTCTTTGTTCTCCTTTACTTTTCCACAGTATTGCAACTTTCTACTCTAGTCTTTGTTTCTCATTATATATACGTTCCTGCACAGTTTCCACCTGGTTTCTATTCAAGCATCAGCTACATTTGTCAGAGCAGTGGTGCACACATACTCATACCAAAAACTTGGTGTTCCTTAGTTTAGATGGCAAAGAGTTCTATGAAAACCAGACTGACACAAAGGTGCATGTAAATGGGATTTTTTTTTTCGCCTTTCTATTTTAATGTGCAGAATATTTAAATTTCCTATGGTTTTGAAACTATAAACATGGCAGTCAAATATTAAGTAAGAATTTCCATGAGCTTATACTGTTTTAATATTGCAGTGAATATAACTTGAACAGGTACTGATGAAAATCCAGTATGCAGTATAATTAATCCTAAATACAAATTTTTTTCAGAGATATGGATAAATGATATTATATACATTCTTTTGTAAAAAATGAAGTACATTCCTTAACTTCTATTTTACTCTCTGCTCCAAATTCCACTGCTGTTCATAGAAAAAATACTATTGATTAGGTTTATATTATTACTATTTTCTGTACATGACAAATTAATCTTTATACTAACCTGAAATACTGACAGGAAGGTTAGGTTTCAAAAAAGGAACAGAGTTAGGATTTAAATCCTTATTGGTTACAGCATTCATTAATCAGTGGTAATTTACATTAATATAAAAACATTGATCCTTCTCTGAGGGCCCTCTCTTGTGAGTAATTTCATCCTCCAGCAGACATTATGAGCTACATTAAGAACTGGCATTTCAACAAATGAGAATAGCTTAACTGTAAGAGAAGCATCCATTTAATGACCAAATAGAAAATTATTTTTTTTTTACATTGCAATACCTAATTATATTTCAATTTTCAAGGATTAGCTCAAAAATTCCACTGGAGAAAAAGCTGTAGCTACATTCATGGCAAATAAAGACTACAGATTTTTCATGTCATATTTTTCATATGTTATTTTAGAAAATCTTTCTCCTGAATGTATATTTTTATTGCACTAAAGGTAGAGTATCAAACAACTACTTATCCAAAAGAGTAGCTACAAGAAAGAACTATATCCACATCTGAACTGAGCTCTTCTGGAAATGACAGACTGAGCCATTTTTATTCTAACAGTTAGGCAGGATTACCTCAATGTTCCTCCCACTTTGTTACCTTCTAAAAATTATCTGTTAAGAGAAGCTGGCAGAAACTAAATGTAAACCTCTCTGATTAATTGGCAACAGTATTGCCCAAAGTGCTCTCTATAAATTTAAGTATTCACCTACGCAGAGACAAAAAAAATGAGATCTAAAAGAAGAAATAAAACCTCTAATGAGGGGAAGTTGGGACACCTTAAAAACTTCACTGCATACAGACATGGTAACAAGCCAAGACAGAAATGATGAGTGGTTAAATCAAGAGAAAGAATTGGTCTATTTACTTGTGTCATACAGCCAGTACAAGCCTATAAAATACAGTGATAACACTTGTCCTCTATGTATCTCAGTTTTTATTTCTCTACAATGTGTTGACCACTACAACATGGGTATAACTTTCTATGGGGGAGAAAGAAAAGAAATAAAAATATCTGATTAGAAATTCTCCTCAAGTAAATCAAGTGGACTTGTGTCAAAAAAAAAAAAAGCAGAAAAAATTGTATTTAACATATATTCTTCAGATGATGCCTTAGAGACAGAGAACACTCAGCTCCAATTTCTGGAAGATGTTCCAGAGTTCTGTTTTTCTGTACCCTTCATCTTGTCACACTTAATTTAAAAGTACAATCAGCATTTAACAAAACATTAAAATAGCAACCCAAATCCCTAAGTCGAATACCATTATGTTTTACGTGCAGATTCCTTAATAATTTTGAAGCACATCAAAAATGAAAAATTCATTTCGCATATTCAATGTGAGACACTGTTATTCAGATAGTATTATAATCACTGTCATCTGACCAAAAAAAAATTGGAAAACAAGAAAACTGAGAAAAGCTGTCACTGTAACACAAAATACATTATCTGAAATAAGCCCCGCTCAGTAGGACAGAAAACTGGATTTTGGCAGCTGGCAGACTATGGCAAGTAGGAGGAAAGGTGAAATGAGCACCTAACTGTGATCAGTGTCATAAAGACACAGATTATACAGAAGAAATTATTTCTACAGTTCACCTAAGATTTTAACATTGACTGGAAGAATAACAAAGTAGTGAAATGCAAAACCACCAAAAATAATGTCATGAACTAACTTCAGGAAAGAGCATAAAATCAGGGAGCATCACAAGGACCACCACCAGAAAAATATGGGAAAGCCTCTTCTGTGGACATATATAAAGTCTGTTTAAATCTTACCAAACCACTGTTCTGCCTTTTTGTCATAGAGTGAATTTGTACAAAATTCTCTTTTTCTGTGATGGGACATCTCACTCTGTATTTCCTTTGTTCTGCCATGGTAATCCAAAAAAATTCTTTGCTGTCAATTTAGGGATTCTCTTGCTTCCCAAAGAACAACTGGTGAGTCATTTGAAAGCACTCCTCTGCCACTAGTGAGGACCAGCTCAGTGGTGAGTGATGGTTATCCTCATTGGTGATTCACTTTGGCACCCTACTTGGCAAGAAAACTGAGTGGAATCTGGCACACGGCATAAAAAGATCTACTTCCAACTGAAGTAGCACCACATGCTAAGAGAAGTTTGCCCATGTAAACTCTGAAATAAATGAAGACTACAAATGTGGCTAAAAAAAAAAACAAAAACAAACAAACAAACAAAAAAACCCCAACCAAACAAACAAACAAACAAAAAAAAAAAAAAAACAAGAAAAAAAGAAGCAGGCACAAAAAGCTTTGGGACAGTTTCAGCACCAAAAGGCCATGCTACAAACTGGATCAGAAAGAAGAAAAATTATTCACTGTTTTCAAACTCCTGAAACTTTAAGATTGAAAGATGTAAGAGGTTATAGCTTTTTTTTGCTTAATTTGCAGTGTGGGTAAGGAATGTCTTCTGATATACTCAGTTTAGCACAAGAACTTTAGAAACCTTAATTAATTTGGGCATATGTTTCAGCCGGTAATAACAACTTTCTAAATATATCTACTTACATGATTTGGTTATTATTTTGTTATTATTATTTTTACTAATTCAGTGGAAGGAAGTAAAAAGAAATCACTGTGACTGCATGAAAACAGTTGAGAAACTCAACAGTCCTTCCTTACATCAAAAAGAAGAAAAAGTTTACTTCTTGAGAAAATGTATTATAGTTACTATTGGAAATATGATTGCCAATCAGGCTGATTGAAACTCTAAGAATGATTAAGGAGAATTTGTAAAAGACTTTTACAAACATAGACATGGTAGGAATACACAAAAATAAATTGAGGAAGCAACCAAAAGCAGACCAGTGAAAGGGACAGATGCAATCCTTATCAGAATGGGAGGGTGTCACACAAGCATAGAGACAGTAAGGAAAACTCAGTTACCTCCCATTAATAAATTTATCTCTGAATTAATAAACAAGGAAGTGACTGAATTAGGGTGATTATAGAACACATCTGCTTACTGAATTCATAATAAAAAATACTGACTATATTGTCAATGTAATAATTGACAAAAAACAGAAAAAGGAGTATTTCTAATGATTGAATGTTTTCAGTCATTATACTGGAAGCTCTCAAAGGTACTAGACACCATTACTAGTAGTAATTAATTAGAAATAATAAGGAAGCAATTATTTGTTAGCTTTAATTTTCAGAGAAAAGTAGCATCCCATCTCTGTTTTGGTTGGATTTTTATGCTCATAAATAATTTCACAGAGTTCTAGAACATCATGCCATAACATAATTTTATAATTCTTTCTGTTAATCTCCTAAATAGTTTGAACACTTTTGATGTTCAAACACTCTATTTCACTATGCATTCAGGGTTCTACTGTGTTTTGGGTTCTAATCCTATTCATAAATTGCATAACTGCTGTGGCTTCTATATGGAATACACTTGATTGTTTTAGATAAGGTATATTAACTATGTGTTTCTCTTTTTTTCCTCAAGCTCAGAGCATGTTTTAACAATCTTCCCTTTTTTTTTTTTTTTTTTTTAGGTATTCAGACCAGTTTTTTCTTTACTGTTATATTTTCTAAGTTATTTCTAGGTGTCTCTGTAAGTGGTAAAGGTGCATGTCTTTATTTTTTTTTTTTATTGACTGTAATAATGTTTTCCTTCCTATTCTTTGTATTCCTTTATTCAATTTCAATTCTATAATTCTATATACCTCTGTAAGAAAGGTAACTTCTAAAGCAAGGAAGCTTCAGTGGCCACCCATGAAAAGAGCTTGACTCCATCTTTTTTGAACTCTTCCTTTCAGATATTTACATAGACCAATGAGACACCATCTCTTCTCTAGGTTAAATACTCCCAGCAGAAGAAATGTATGATATAAATAGTATGGGCAAGAAGAGGAATATGAAATTATTATCATTTAATAAAACAAGTGCACAACATGAAGCTGACAAATATTAAAAGCAAGCAGTGATTTAGAGGCTTTTGCAAAACTGCCACAATATGTTATGGATTTACGAAGTATAAACAGCTTTAAAAGTATAACAGCTTTAATTGCACAGAAATTTATTATTTTAAAGTCAAAAACTTATCTTGCAGAGTATCTGTACTAGCTAGAGATTACACAGGAGTTTAAAATATCTGTGTAAAAAATTATCCGTATATAAATAAGGGAAGTTTGATGTCCTCCATGGACATTTGACTGTAAAATGTTGTAGTCTTTGTTATGGTTACATGATTAGATTGATGTAGCTTAGCCTAGACTTGGTGAATGTTGCAAGTAAAGTCGAGGTAGCATGTGGAAAAATAATAACAAGAGAGATGAATATTGAGCTAATGGTTAGTGTATATACTTAACTAAGCTGCATTACAAATCAAATGTAGGATGAGTATTTTGAACAACTGCAGGAAATGAACTTCACAAGAACTCTAAGATTCTCATCACCTGAGGGTGGATGAGCCAGAACAACAAAGAAATGTTGTTATTGCAGAGCAATTATCCATGTGACTTTGATCCTGCCAGTCTTGGTTGTGGTGATGTCCTGTTTCAGTTACATCAGCCCTTTCACTGGACAATCTCTCAAAAGTGAAAAACTTGACATCCTGGTTGGAAGTTACAAACTACCATGTATGGGGCAGATAAATTTCCAGCTCTGGAAATCTCTCACTGATGTTGCTGGAAGCGGAAGAGGACACCACAAAGAAAGTAATGCCATTCTCAATAAAGTTTTTGTTAAGTGGCTGCATTTTTGACAACTGTCTGAGATAAAAAATAAAAAACTTAGCAAGTAGAAACATGATTTTAGTTATATATTTCTTTTATTTTTGCATTATATTTTCTTGTCTATGACACACTTTAATTCTCATACAAATGCTCAAATTTTTTTTTCAGCACTAAACATAAAAGTTAATAAATACTCTCATAAGCAGGAAAATATTTTACAGATCAGCCATATAATAGCGTAGTTTGAAGATTACCTAGAATATCATGTTTATTGCTGACCATGAATGGCAAAGCTAAATTGTTTGAAAAGCAGAAAGCATAAGTCTACAGGAAGGTTTCAGTAAATCAAAACTTTAACACTCCATTCTAAAAGTAAACTTGAAATGAATAATTATTGAGAGAAAAGAAAACCCTAACAAATATTGGAATGTAAGGAATACAAAAGAACTTCAAATTTTTCAGAAATTCTAGAAAAATATGATACAAATTTCTAAGAAGATTAGTATGTCAATAAAGTTCTATCAAAACCAAGTCCTGCTGTTCTACCCACTTATGCCAGGACTGAAATTGGTCCACAGTGATTAATTTAAACTAAGTAGAGTATGTACAGTATATAGTTCAGGTATTGACCCATAGCACTCTCAGGTCCCTCTGAGAATGGTAGGTCTAGTGGTTCCAGTGCTGATGTGTGAAATGTTATAACAAACCAGAAATCGATGCAGAGTGCACAGTAAACAGGCACAGTCAATGAGCTATTCATTACCTTCTGTAAACCTCCAGTATAATTGGCATGTGGTCAATTTATAAACTGTAATCAACTGAGGCCTTATTTAATCTCTTCTATAGAAAAAGAGCAAAAAGCTTCATGCTTTATGTAGTTTTAAGAACATAAATCTGGAGAGGTAAGTAATTAGAAATCCAAATGCACCCTCTATTAAAAAAAAAAAATCTCACTTGTCTGATTTCTAACAGAAGATTTTAATAAACACCTCAGTACTGTACCCAGCAAGGAGAGTTTTTGGGTGTGGTACTTCTATTAGATTTTTTTTTCTGATCAATAAATAAAACCTAAATGCCAGATGCATTTTTTAAAATAAACTGTTGCCTTCAGAAAAGCAATTTTTCCTACCAAAAGAGGGCACATATTTAATAATTATTGTTTATCCTTATTTGCTTACTGATAAAACCTTTTTAACATAAAACTAATAAAGCTGGTAAATGACAAAGTTAACCTTTTCATTTCAAATTGAAACCTAAAAAACCAAAGCCCATAATCACATTATTTGATACTAAATGCTTGGCTAGCTCCTAAAAAGAATCAGACCCTAAATAATGACTGCCTTCAGTAGAGAGCACCTATGTAGGATTTACTTCAAAATCCTGAATATAAACAAGTAGCAAAATAGGGAGATTTGTACTAGAAAATTCAGAGGAAATTTATTTGCTTTACCATTCACCTATTACTTCTTTGCCATATGCAGCTCTTTTTTTGTTTGGTTCAGTTCACCATGCCTGGGTTTCAGAATACCTAGGTAGGTTTTCAATTACGTAGTCCTACACAGCCCCTTTTCTCCCTTCAGTGAACTTTAGAGTTCTGCATGGTCTACAGATGTGAAGGATTTAAGTATCTTACAACACAGTTCATCTAAGGGAATGTTTACACAGTTTTTCTAGTGTGTTCATTCATACACTGTGCCAGAGGAAACCAGGGAGTGTTATCACATTGCAGAGCCTAAGATATCATACTTCATTTCATTGCTGGGTTAATTGCAGCCATCTGGTTTCATGGCTCAGTGCACAAGCAGAATGGACTTCTTTCTGCCTGAAAAATTAGGCAAGTGAAGTTGAAAATGTCTATGTGGGCATTGCCTTTAAGTGACAGCTTCTCCCCATGTAAGCTCACGGGTAAGAAAGAGAGGAAATTAAATGTTGTGAAAGGTAAGCCAAAGAAGGCTGAGAAACTTACACAGACACACAAATCCATTAAGATCATATCTGAAATACAAAGATAAAAAATATTTATGCCTGATATCTATCTATCTATCTATCTATCTATCTATCTATCTATCTATCTATCTATCTATCTATCTCCAGGTTGATTAGTTATATTAGTAGAATATTTCTTTTGTTATTTGAGTTGAATACCATGTTCATTTGCTCTAACAACTGTGTTATGGATAACTATAGCCTATTATGCTTAGACTAATCAGAAAAGAAACGTGATGGGAGATGAGACTTACCTAAGCCATAGTGTATGTACAGTAGCTCTAAAGCATAGTTTAGAAAAAACTGCATACACAGTTACTCTCAAACTTTTTTAACTAAATGATTTGTATATCTACAAAATTAATAATCAATACTTTATTTGAAAAAAATTAAATTACTTCAGCTACTGCTGACATGACTTCAGAGTAAATGTACGATGTGCCAATGAAGACTGTTAACTATGTTATAAAACAAAGATCTAATTTGATTACTGGCTGTTACATTTGAAAAATTTGTTGATTACATTGTTATATTAAGTTAATAAATGGGAGTAATCTGCCTGTTACAGTCATTCACTCTATGGTTACCTATTTGTCTATTAGCCCTGGTAATTGTTACTAGCTTTCTTAATTTTTAAGAAATAAAGAATTGGCTGCACTTCCAGCCAATATACATACTGCAAATTAACATGTTTGTCATAAATAAATACATAACACATTTTCTATTACGGCTTTATTAGTGCTTTGAGCAATATTTAGTTCAGCAGTTCTTAAGTAGGAAATAAAAAGAGTACTAAATGGTGGAATATCTTCTTTCAAAAACATTTAGGATTCAGCTATAACACGAGTCTTGCTGAATCAGTCGAAGAAGCTTTTTTTCACTAGAGAATTTACTCATCTAAATTATTACTTTCTGAAAGCAATTGGAAGACCTTAATTTAATTTCATTATTTGCTCGCATGTTCAGCAAAAATCAAAAGAGATACACACTAAAGACAGGCTGGATGGCAGGACCCAGGAAGTGCTGGTGAGTGGTGCTGAATGCAGTTGCCATCTGGTCGTCAGTGGTGTCCCCCAGGGCTCAGCCCTGTTTAATGTTTTTGTGAATGAACTGGATGTGGGGATCGACCACACCCTCAAGTACATTTGCAGACAACACCAAGCTGGGTGGGAGCGTTGATTTGCTGGAGGGTAGGAAGGCTCTAAAGAGGGATCTGGACAGGCTGAACTGATGGAACAAGACCAACAAGGCCAAGCGCCGGGTCCTGCTCTCGGTTCACAACGACCCCATCTATCAAAACACCTTACTTTTCTTTCCTAACCACCTACTGTTGCAGTAAAAACTCAACTTTGATGTACCATCCACCCTAGATTTACCATTAAATAGCACATAAAATATTCCCCAATACCAGATCCAGAAGTGAAACTAGGAGTGTGTCCAGCACAGGAGTACAGGAATAGACAGTAAGGTAGAGAACATGAGAGCTGCTGGAGCTGCTGAAGACTCTGGCCCTGCCCAAATCCTCTGAAACTATAGTACCTCTTTGAAGGTGTTAAAAGATTTTTATTTTTTGATGAAGTTCAGTTGATGAAATAACAATTTGAAAATATATAGGTATATTTTACTTAATTTTTCTGGGACATGAATCAGGATAGAAGAAGTAGCCTGATAGTCCAACACTAAGTGAAGGAAAGCAGACAAGACAACATAAAATGAAAAAAAAATACCTATAATGAATGTAAATATTGAAAATGCCACGGTATTACACAGAAACACAAAAGACACTTTTGAGGTAGCACACATGGACTGATATAGATATGGCACTACCTCTGTCATCAGAAGAATCAGATGGCTACCAGTTATTATTCTGACTATCCAAACACAGCATTTTTGGAGAATACCATGTAGCTACTGCAAAAGGACCTGTATTTTACAGGATATATAATAAACATGACTACACCACTGCTTTCATATTTATTCATTTACCTTTTTTTTAAAGAAAGCAAGAATTTATCCTATGTTTCAATCTAACACTTTTATGGAAATGGTATCAAAATTATTTTAAAAATGTTGAAAAATATGGATTATCAAACTTAGTGATGAAACTTGATCCCTATTTGATAATATCAATTTAAAGGTTGAGGCATTTAAAAACAGAAGCACTGCTTGTTGAAACAAGATGTTTACAATCAGATTATCTGACTAGGTCCCATTAATGCTGATTCTATCACTATTAGAAACCTTTCTGACAACAAGAAGAAAACAAACAAACAGGAAAAAAAATTGGTTACACAAATGCTACATGGATAAACCATCTGCCAGGGCAAAAAAAAAAAAAAAGGGCAAAAACTTAAATTTAAAAGTTTGGACACAAAAGATAACAGTATCTCCTGAAGGTCCACCTCACTGTTACAAAGTGATGACAAGATGAAGAGAATGATATAAGACAACATTAGATCTCTGTTTTGTTTCCCCGCAGCAGGGGAAACAAAACATCCCTTGTAACAAGCCAGAGGTTTTGTGTTACAAGGAAAGTTTCCAAAAGAATCATAATTAAAGTTATAAAATTCTAATTACTCCTACAATCAACTCTCTCCCTGACTCTCCAAGCCACCAGCCTCAGGACCAAGAAAAGTAGTGGAGGCCCGAGCATAACAGAGATGCTGGACAAATACCAGAAAGGAGTTTAAAATGGAATTACCAGAAATAAGCTGTAAAAACTGAATAATTTATAATATAAGAACCTAGAATAATCTTTTTGAACAGGTTAATAATTCTCTGTTTAGATTGTTAAGACCTGTAATTAGACTAAAACATCTTGATTTCACACGTAAATCTCACTTTAAGTGCAAATTGTATTACAACTACTTCTAGGATGTAATTTGGATGCAAAAAATTGGTAATTTTTCAGGAAAAAACGGTTCCATTTACATAGCTAAAATAAGAATTTAATTATCTTTCTTGATTTATTAATGAGAAATAATGAACTAACAATCAATGAATTTTGCATTCATTATTAACTAAAACAGACAAAATACAATATTGGACACTTACAAAATGTTGATAAACACCTCTTAATTTCTAAAACCCCTCTCTACTCAATCCCACAAGGTTCTAAGGGCAATCACACCCACAGAACTATGGGAACATAGACAGTACACGGCTTACAAGCACAACATCCTCCCTGGGGAGGGCAGGTTGCCCAAACCTTGTGTGAGGGAGAGAAGAGCTCCAGCTCTGTGTGAAGCTGTGTCTCTCCCCACAGGCTGCTAACCCATTTTGGTGTGAAAGCACAAATGGAGGATACACACACACACACACACATCCCCAAGGTGTGAGTCCCTACTTGTTTTATCTCATAGTGCCATGATGGAAGACTTGCAGCAGGAAGGAGGTCCAACCACCACCACTGCAAGGTATCTCCCCGCATGCCAAAGGTTTTCCTTTCACATATTTCTTTTAAAGCTGACTCCTTTATTTCAGAAATCCCTTCAGAGTTTCCTGGTTAGCATTTAAGCAAACACCCCCTCAGACAGTTTTGGGTGCCCCTCTTCACACCCACATCCTTGTCTTAACATTTGTTGTCAAGGGTGGGCTGTGCTGGCACTCCTACAGTAACAGATTAGTGGATGGTGGTGTAGGCAATTAAAGACTTAAAATTTAGTGCAGAAAGAAAGTGAAAAGAACTCAAATACCTATAGAAGAGGTCATGGGAAAAGAAGTGAAATCGATAGCATCAGAGGAGCTTAACACAGATGCACAAACACCAAGCAGAAGACCACTCATGCTAAAAAATATTAGATATATCAGAAACTGAAGCGACAAAGGAGATCTAAGTAAAGACTGCCCAATACTGATGAATGATGTATTTTATTGTACATTAATTTGGGAGTCTTAATTACTCTAAATTACTCAACATCCTGTTGAAGTCTTGTTAAATGGGATGCCTTTTGCTAGATTCTACATTTGTTTTGAGTATGAAATTATGTTAACACCTTAGGAAACAATCTCCTTTAGCCCAGAATTCATTTAACATACTTGTCCTTGTGAAAAAGATTTTTTTAACTGTAAGATCAAGGTTTTTTAACCATTATCTGAGACTGCTATCATTTTATTGATTTTATTTCCTAGAATGACCATTGATTCTGAAAGGAACGATGACCAGTATTACAATTACCACACAAAAGATGCAGTTACAGGGAGTGTAATATACTAAGACAAACTGACTCATAAACTTAAGCTGAGGTATCTACATATAAATCACATTTTGTTTATATTCTTGTTAATGAAGTTGGCTGATGATCACCTTCTTCAAAAACTTAAAGACATTCAGAAATTTAAGCGGTTTAATGGCACTAGTTTTGAACTGGAGAATCTTCAGTATAGCTGGATAAATAACAAATTCCTTCACTATTGGTTAGTATTTTGATTGAGGTGCTTTGAATTCCTGTTGACTTTCATTGAAAAGCTTCATGTGGATATAAACCAGTTTTCTGAAGTATAAAAAGATAATGTTTATGTTGGCCCTACTTTCAGTTTGAAATTTTGTCTAAGGTACTGATAAAGTATTTTATTTTCACAAAAAAAGTATTTTCTGGCAAGGATCTATATCAAAGTTATGTAAAAAATGTCAGAAGAATAAAATAATACAAGTCACAACCTCACAATGAAGTCATGTGAACAGACTTTCAAAAGTAAATGCTCTTTGAGCAAAGAAAAAAGTTCTCTTTGAACAAAGCTATGCTCTTTGATGGCAAAATGCAACTTCTGTGAAACAAAACAAAACTTCTATTGTGAGATCACCATATAGCCAAAAACATGAGCCTGGAAGATCTGTTGAAGATCTGAATTCATATCAGACAGAAGACATAGCTACATTTATATTTCAGGACCAAAGGTAAAGTTTTACAGAATTCTACAAAGATGCACTTCTACAGAATTGGTCCCTGCTAGGGTAATATATTCATCCACCATACTACAGAGCACATAAAAGAATGGGTGTAACCATGCTTAATCCATGGAATTCAGAAATTAAAGTGGTAATTGGGAATTTATACAATGGGGAACTATGTACTTGAGACAATACTTTCTCACAAATTCCGTGTGTTCTGTTTTCAGTTTCATGGCTTAAATGATTCAGTAGGTTTCCTTTATTTTCTTAGAAATAATATAGTAAATGCATTTTATTTGTACATATTATCAAGCAGTTAACTTAAGCAGCACAATTTCCATCAGTAGTTACACCAGTCTTAAAGGGAAGTTATCATTCTGTGTCACATTCAAAAAGCAAAAGCTCCTAAAACTTTGGTACTAGCATAGGCATATTAAAATGGGCTAGCAATAGGAATCTATGTGTATATATATATTCAAGGCATCATCCTTTAGAAATATATGAAGGTCAAAAATTATTTTAAGTTTACGAAGCTGGATAAAATGCACATTATCTTCCCCACTAAATAGTATTATATGAAGGTCAAAAATTATTTTAAGTTTACGAAGCTGGATAAAATGCACATTATCTTCCCCACTAAATAGTATTAAAACAGCTGTAATCTCTTAGAATTAAGTTGCAAATACACATTCACTCATTCTGCAATGAAATCTTGCAGACACAATGCAGAACTTGAGAATTCATTTTATTGGTTTTCCAGTTTAATTGCAAACACCTTTTTTATTTTCACACATACCTATGTACATATATGTGTGTGTATAGATGGATGGATGTGTATGTGTTTGTTTCAGCATTAAGAAATTGGTTTTTACATAGTGACTCAAAACAATAGAAATTGAAAATTCTACATAAATACATAATAAATTTATTCAAAACAGCCAGAAATAGTCTGGCACAGTAGATAATCTGTAACTGTATTATTTTCATAGCAAATGCCAAGCAGATATCTGAATACAAGATGTTCTTGAAGATGCTCATTTATGAAAGAAAAGACAACAATTTCAAGAAGAAAAATTGCAATATTTTCCGAAGTACCTAAGTGGCTTGTAAACTACTGGCTTTAGACTCTGACCCTGTTCTGCAACCTGGAGCCCATTTTCCATACCTGCCTGCATGCTACAGCAGAAACTGTGGCCACTTATGTCCTACCTTGGTAAGTACCCTGTATGCAACTTTTTGCCTTCAGTGAGGTGGCAAGCTGCACAGAGTTTTAGCCCATGTTAAGGCTGACAAGTGTTGCTAAAGGTATGATGGCTTTTGAGAAAAATACCACACAGGCTTCAGTAACACAAGTAAGGCTCCAGGCAGAAGGCTCAACTCCCCAGATACAGATGGCGAGCAGAAAACTGAGGGGGTGTGACTGGCATATACCCTCTGAGTACACTCTAGGTGCATACATACTTCAGAAATAAATGTTCTGATTAGTGCGAAGAGGAGAAACAGAGAAGTTTTGCTCGGATACCCTAGACTTTAACTAGAACAGAATTTTATGCAGAAATTACAGAAGTTACATAACTTTCAACAAAAGTTCAGTCTAGGTATCTGAGACAGATAAGACAGCTCACACAAGATGAGAGAAAGTTTAACTCAATGCACTAATGACCAAGGAATGCATTTGAACTCCTAGAAGCCTAACTTAAAGGCTCATTTTTCATAATGTAACTCATCATACTACATCTTCTATTTTCTTCTATTCTCAAGCATAGAATCAAAGAACTGTAGATGGTTTGCATTGGCAGGGACCTTGAAGATCCTCTAGGCCCAACCTACCTGCTATGGGCAGGGACACCTTTACTAAACCAGGCTGTTCAATGCCTCTCCAGCCTGGCTTTGAACACTTCCAGGTATTGGGCATCCACTTTTCTGAGCAACTTGTTGCAGCGCCTCACCACCCTGACAGTCTAGAATTTTTTCCTAATTCAAACCTTTCTAATTCTAAACTGCTTTCAGTTTAAAGCCACTCCTTGTCCTGTCACAGAATCATATAATTATTGCAATTTGGAAAAGACCTCCAAGATCATCTAGTTCAACCTTGTAAACTGAATCACAGAACCAGATGTCATGTCCAGTCATTTCTTGACCATCTCCAGGGATGGTGACTCTGCCATTGTCTGGAGTAAATCAAGCTACTTTGTTTTCTTCAGGACTGAAATGCTCAGTCACAGCTTCAGCTGTCGAGATGCTGCTACCTCAGACTGCTAAGGGTGGCAGCTCTCACTAGATTTTTTTGTGGTCACTAGCAGAGAATTTCCTATAGGGATTATAAAGGGATTTTCCTATAGGGATAGATATTTCCTAACACAGAAACATGTAAAAAAGCTAAACCAAAGAGGCCACAACAGTTTCAGTTTCAGTATTTTCTAAATTTGGAGTGCTTGACTTGAAGGTTTGATATTCTTTTAATTTTTCTTGATTGCATCACAAAGACCAAAATATTATCTGTAAATTATCCAATAGAGTTTTGCAATGATTTTCATTATGATGTTACATAGTAAATTATAGATATGGCACTATAAATTACCTAAATGATGAATGCATAATATGTCTTGATTCTGTAACTTTTCAAGAAATCATAGAATTAACACAAAAATGAACCTAAATGAAGTTGACACATTTGGCTAAGCAAACTATTTTAAAGCACATTTAAATCACACAAATAAAAATACTTGTAATAGTTTCAGACTCCTTAGAATAATCAGCATGCTTTCTTTGTGTTTTCTTTATTAAATTAAAAGGTTTATTCACCATAAATTATATGCTTTTGACATAGTATCTCAAATAATCCACCTCTTTGGAAGTGTGAATTCGGTTCTAAAGTTTTTCTGCTTTCTGTTGGAATGGGATATATATTTCAGAATCTCAGATTTCAAAACCCTACGCACTTTTTTTACTCTGTTCACCTAATGGAATAGCATTAAAATTAATACTTAACTGTGAATTAAAAAAAAAAGAAACACCCAACTGCTTTGGTTTCTACCAGATAACTTTCTGCAGGCATCTGGATGAAAGTTGAGTTACCAGAAATGCATCAGGAATGGGATTGCTTTCACTGTAACATCTTTACCCTATAAGTACTGGCATGGATATACACTTCCAGAGCAATGCCAATGCTAAGGAATTTTTACAACAAAATAAACAGCATAAAAATTAATCACTATTAAGCAGTTGACTGATCTTTCAGTTCTCACCTGTCATTTCTTCATATCACTACAAGTAGTTAGAAGTAGAATAGAACAGATCTAGAGCAAGTACTCTATGTAAGTCAGACAAAGAAATATCTTGAGCTGGAATAAAGTGCACATACACACACACCCATGACTTAAGAGCCTGTGGTATTTTATAAGAAGTTTTAATAGTTGCACAGTGAAGAGAAGAAAATAAAGTTCAATGCCCCAGTGATTCTCTAATGGCTAAACCCCACATAATATCCTTGCTAAAATACACACAGTACATGATTTTTTTTTTTAAATTTTGAATTTCAGGATGGAAAAGTATTATTCATTGCCTTTGTGAAGTAGATTTTTATGTACTGTATATTCTACTAGCATTTACAGCTAGAATTTTCTTAACCAAGAATAAGAAAATTCATTAGAGTCCTATTTTCTGATTGTAGTAATTAAAGGGACATAGTGATAAAGTCACTTACATGGAAATGCAAAACCAAAAATCATCATATTCTAATGCAACCTCCCACTCATAGATGAAATAGAATGCTTCATTTCTAGCCCAAGAAAGAAAATAATGTTAAATATTTTTGATTCAAATCATATTCCTAGCTCAAAATTAAATACACAGATAGAGCTTCTACTTAATAAAAGCTGAAGTCAAGTGATTGCTTTCCAGTAAATACAATGCAACTTGGGGTACAGGGAAAAAAAAAATACCCTGGTCACAGTAAGATTTCTAAGATAATTTCTCAAACATTTTCAAAAGACTGGCAAGGCCAAACCCGAGCTGCTCAAATTGTCCCAAGACTCCTGAGCAAATTTCTGTGTTTTCCAGGAGAAGCAGAAAACTCCATTGCGCACAGCCATAACTGTCAACTGTTTTCAATTCTGAGACTCCTCAAGAATCAGCACTGAACTCCTGGCTTTTGAGAACTGGACTATCTACATGTGATCCCAGAACTCTTAATGTTTGCCCAATTCCTGTGCAAGACACAAACGTATTGAAGAAAAGAAATGCAATAAGGTCCTGGTGCCTGCCCACCAGGGAGCATTTCCAAATCTTTTACCCAAAACACTTAACTCTTTCACAGTATGAGCTACCTGAACAAATGAATGGTCAGTGATATAAGTTTTATCAGCAGGTGCCCATGAGTGGGAAATTGATTACCACTGCATTCTACAGTCATCTCCTCATTAAAACAGTCTGTAGTAGTAAAGATTTATTAAGTACTGTTATTTCTTTTATTACTTCCTATGTTCAGGGCATATACAGTGCATTTGGTAGCTGAAGCTTAAATTTCTGAGAAACTGCCATGCAACACGAGAGCAACTAGTGTCAACAGGTTCACTGTGAAAAATTGAAGCCAAATATAAAGTTAGGTAACATAAAAAAGCAAATGCTATATACAGGTCAATTTCATGAACTAAATTTTTAGTATGGTTTTGCATTTAATTTCCCTGTTTCTTTGCTCTTTACTTGTGAAATAGACTATCCCTTACCCTCACAAGTAATGAGTTTATAAATTTTATGTTTATTACAGAGTTACTAATGTCATGAAGTACTTCAGAACTTACATGACAACAGCCACACTTCTCCTATTAAGGAATCAACCATTTTGTATTCAAAGCATCCTTTACATAATAAACAATAAATATGACATGTTGACACAGTGTAAGCAGTGTGGGAAAGCAAAAACTGAATAACAAATACTTTTTCCTGAAATAATCTTTGTAATTTCATACATAAATAGTGTTGTGTACCTGTTAAAGAAAATAAAAAGAATGATTGTATTCAAAAACTGCTCTAATGCACATGCACAGGGGAGCTGAAATAAAGGTATTCATAAATTTAATTCTAGCAATTTCTCAGCCTGGCTTAATTTATTTTAATAAAGCTCTTTATAGAGAGGATAGTAATATTTCTGAAGGCGTCTTTGATAAGCAGGCAGCACATTCTAACTGTCAGAACAAACAGTGGTAAACCTTGGCAGAAAATGTTTCAGATTATGCTAAAATTAACAAAGCTTCATGTTACTCAGCTGTACAATATTGCACACATAAGGAAAGCATGTCTTTCGAAATCTCTGTGAGAATTGTATAATCACAGCTGTCACTTAGCAACTCCAATAATTTGTTACAATATAAAAGAAAGTATCGAACATATCTCATAATGGCAATCATCAATAAATACTCATTTTCTTCACATTAATCACTGGAAGGAGCAGCATGAGTGTTGCTAAAAATATCAATATCAATCAGAGAAAATAAATTCTCAAAAGTTTGTAGGGGAAGTGGTCTCGTCCAATTTGTGACTTTTGGAATGGAGACAGATCTCTCTCTTGCATAGCTGTAGTATTCTCTGGAGATAAATGGCCCAGCACTGTGGAATCCTCCAGCAGAAAAAGCAGAAACGCAAATGTTCTTACCTCAGCTCATTAATTATAATGTTGCCTTTTTGTTGCTTCTCCTATTGTATTTTACTGCTGCCAGAGGTCTTTCAACTACCTTCCAATGAAAAACTAATAAAAAATAGAAGTCTGCTTTTTCTCCTAATTAGTGTAAAAGCACACATTTTTCTTTCTTTTCTCTTAGCTATGATCACACTAACATCTTACATATTGTAATTACAGTGGTAAGGAGGCTTTATTTCAAACAAGTGCTATGAGCTACTTATGATTTGTTTAGCTAAGTACTCCCAAACCTCTCTAATAGAAAAGAACATAAGCCACAATTCTCTGACAAAGCAGCCAGTGAACTCTGAATAAATTCTTTAATTATTATCTCCTAACCATAGTACAAGAATATTATAAACTAACACTGAGAACAAAGAATATTTTAAAAGCTATAGAATTATACAAATTGAACAGCTGTGAAATAAAAAGACCTTAATCCCTCAAATGATGATAATTTGATCTTTTCCATAATACTGTTATACACATCTCTTTACACTTTTATAGATAAAGCTTTTATTAACCCAATTATGTAAAATTGTACAAAATAAAAATTCAAATATTTTATTCACTGTTTCATTGATCCAAACAATTATTTTCTATAAACACATATGCATATGTAGCTGCACTTCCTGCTTTTACATTAAACTTCCTTCAGCAGTTCTAACATTTAGTAAACTTTTTAAAGATTAAGCAAATCATAAGTGTACTTTTATGTCATCACTTCAACTGTGCTGCTAATCATAAAGGTATTTTATTTAATTATTTACTCTTGTCTTTTATCTATGTGTGAGATATTTTTACTTAATGTAAACTTATGAGATTAAAAATTAATCAAATTCAATATTGGTAGCAAAAAAAATTTAAACACCATATCAATCTAACTGAAAAGATGCAGTATACTAATATTTTTACAAAATATTTTTATTTGAAATTAAATAAAACTGACAAATATGAAAAACAGAACCACCATTTTAAAGCATACTTAAAGCAATCTCGGTAATTCAAGAGCTATATGTCTTATTTCTATGATATATACCATATGAGTATATAGGCCCTACAGTCACATGTCTTAAGTATAGGGCACATCATCTGATACACAGTAGTAAAGTTCAGGTACTCAAAAACAGATGGAGGGACTTGGGGAGGGATTGAGTACTAACAAAATCACATATCAAGTTCTCCCCTCAAGGTTTTTTGTGATTCCTACTGTTAGCAACAAAATCTAGCAGTATTTCTGAAACATGTATTAAAATTCTGCAGTACTTAACTGTATGCTTAAAGATAAGCTCATATTTACCCGTTTTAGTCAGTGAGATCAAAGGCAAAGAAAAATTAAAAGCACTTTTTTAGAAGGAAGAAACTAAAACTACCTAAAACTGTACTGTAAAATCATTTTACAATGACAACCACAGAAAATTAATTCCCCATACATTGCATCACTTCCCACACCCATGTGTGGATTCTTTGCTATTCCAGAATGTCCAAAACAACAGTAGATATCTAACTTCAAAGAGCTGAAGAAACTCTATTTCTTTATTTCATTGCCATCAGTAAAAGAGGAACTACAGCCAAGTGACTGCTCACTCAGCCACTGCTCAGATTTTGGCTAATGCAGCTCATGCTGACATATGCTGGAAGCAGCACCATTAGGTCAAACTGAGAGTTCCATGTAGGCAGGACAGGTGGCCTGAAAGAGCTAAAAAGCCATAATGCAGACATTATCACCTGCAGATTGCTGTCACCTGCAGCCATCATTTTTGCATATTTATTCTCCAGCAGTTTCCTCAGAATCTACTAATTTACAGAAATAGTATAGACCGAATTTCAAGGCTGAAAAGTATGAATAACTTACTCAAAAAAGCTTTTTTAAGAAGATGATCTAACAGCAGCTGGACTGCTGAATATTTCCAGCCTCCCCGTGTGAGGAGGTGCCTGCATTGTGACAAAGGAGGATGAATCAGCACTCTTACTGTTGGCTAGGTAACAAATTTTTCCTCACACGTGCGTGAATTAAGAGCTATGGGTTATAAGTTATGAAACCTCATGAATTTAGTGGTAAGTGAATTCATCCAAGAGACCAGTCTGGGCCATTGTTTGCTCTTGTTGTATTTCTTAATGAGCTCATAAAATAAAGCCTAAATCACTGAGTACATTGTCCTGTAAATTAGAGAGATTCAGACAGACTCTGACACTATGGTTGCAGGATCACACCTCCCAAGAGAGTAGGTTAGCAGTATGCACCTCACCAGTGGACAACAGCACGTACAGCTGCACCCATAAAACACAGAATGGGTAAGCACAATTTACTGCAAAGGTGCATTAAAGGAAGGGCCAGGTTCGGCAGTGGAAAGAATTAAGGGCAGTGGCCCCACAAAACTACAGAGAAAGTGTGCCATGCCTGTCCCACTGGGGACGAAGAGCCACTCATCTACCTCATTCACTCACCATTAGCAGTCTAGGCCCATGATGCAGCTTACCAGAATGAGGAGGGCGTGTGAAAGACATAACAACAGAAAGATCCTACACATTTTCTATAAATAGCCCACAGAGGCTTATCTGATGCAGAGGAGAACACACCAGCTGCTAGGATGGCTGCAAGTATGTCAATGACTATATCCACTGTGCACACTACAGCCAGGAGCACCTCTTTAGCTTCAGGCTGAAAATAATTCTCATCTTTCTCTACCTCCAAATGCCAACTTCCCTGAACAAAAAGTTCTCTGAGATGTATAAAGCCTTCCTGCTGCAGGAAAATTAAATTAGTATTTCAGTGTGCCACTGGAGCAGAGGCATATGAATTCATCTCACAGAAATAAATTTACAAATTGGCAAGGTTTTTCCCTCCCCTAACAACTTTAGAATAATGATACATAATGCAGATTTTTGTAGAGCACATGCAAATAAACTCTGATTGTCACAGAGCACAGAAGATAATCTCTCATTCATGAAGCAATGTTAGCACTATTGGTAAACACAGTGGTATTTATGCTAAGACTAGACCCTTGGAGCCATAATGTTACCAAAATTAGCTTTTCTTTAAAAATACTTGCTAGTGTGCTTCAAGTGTACCTCTTCTTCTCAATAGCAGAAGGCAAATTAACATTTCCATAATCTAAAGATACTCTCTACCTCTCAGACACACAAATACATATGTATATAGTATACACACACGCATAGATAAAACAGTAAATTTCAAGCTTAACATATTTTAGAGTAGACTCGTGATTTCTGAATGTTTCACACTGGTAACACTGTATTTTTCTCAATGTTATCTTCATCTAATTTCTAGGATATATTCAGGAAGTACAGTTATTTTAGGTACCATTTTTTTTTCAAAAGAGCTTACCAACAGTAACTCTGCCAACAGTATCTGCTATGTACCATTTTGTCATGATGTTTCTTACTGCTGTTCTAACCTTTCAATATTTAAAAAACTACAGATGATAAGTATTGCTGTAGGAAATATGCCTGTAACATGAAGCCACAGAGGAATACCTCTTGGTATTTTTAGAGGAACAGCAGCTATTGATGTAAGGTCTTTTAGCACAGAAGTGTAGAAATCTGATAATCTTTGAAAAAAGAAATAAATTTGAGGAGATGGGGAACAAATGATAATATAAAAGAGTAATAATACAATCACATTTAAGCTTGAGATCTTTACAATAGACATAATCATTAGAAAATAGAAAGAAATTAATTTTTTTGAAAGAACTCTGTACTGAAACGTGTTATAAATTACTTAGGGGAAGGGCATTACTTGACAGCTATTTAGACAATTATGGTAAAATAGTTGCCAATGTTTGGACAACTATAGTGACACTGTGCTGGTAGTGTGAGAAAGGTATAGCTGGTTATATGTCCTGGTTTGGCTGGGATAGAAGTAATCTTCTCAGGAGAGAGTTGTGCTTTGGATGCAGTATGAGCCTAATGTTGGTACATTGGTTTTGGTTGTTACTAAGCAGTACTTACCTTAAATCAAGGATTTTTCAGTGTCTCATGCTCTGCCAGTGAGGAGGCACACAAGAAACTGAGAGGCAGCATAACCAGGACAGCTGATGTAAGCTGCACAAAGGGATATTCCACAGCACAGAATGTCATGTTTCATATATAAACATGAGGAGTCACGTGAAAAGGGGGCTGACTGCAGCTCAGGGACAAGGTGGGTATTGGTCAGTTGGTGGTGAGCAGTTGCACTGTTTCACTTGTTTTTCTTGGATTTTAATTTCCTCTCTCCTTGTCCTTTTTTAACAATTATTGTTGCTTTTAGTATTTTATTATTATATTTAATGTTTAAAAAATAATTAAACTGTTCTTATTTCAACCAACAGGCTTTATTTTCTTTTCCTTTCTGATTCTCCTGCCCATTACACTGGGATGGAAGTGTGAGGGGGAGTGAGCTCTAGTCTGTGTGGCACTTGATTGCCCACTGGGGTTAAACCAGAAGTCTCTTTGGTGCAAGGACTGTGGTGGTTTAACCCCCTCTGGCAACCTGTGCAGCTTGCTCATTCCCTGCTGGTGCAACAGGGGAGAGAACTGAAAGGGTAAAAGTGAGAATGCTTGTGAGTTGAGATAAAGGCAGTTTAATAGGGAAAGCAAAAGCCACACACATGTAAGGCAGAAAAAGGAATTCATTCACCACTTCCTACGGGCAGGCAGATGTTCAGGCATCTCCAAGAAAGAGGGGCTCCATCACATTTAACAGTCACTTGAGAAGACAAATGCCATCCCTCTAAACAGTCTCTCTTGTCTTTCTCCTTCTTCTCAGAACTTTATATACCAAGCATGACACCTCATGGTATGGAATATTCCTGGGTCAGTTGTCCTGGCTGTGTCTCCTCCCAAGTCCTTGGGAACTTCCAGCCTCCTCACTCTGGGGTGAGGTGAGAAACAGAAAAGGCCTTGATACTGAGCAAGTGTTGCTCAGCAATAACAAACCTTTCTGTAATATTAACAATGTTTTCAGCACAAATCCAAAACACAGCCCCATACTAGCCACTGTGAAGAAAATTAACTCTACCCCAGCCAAAAAGCAGCAAACTTTACAAGTGTGTTATCTTGACAACAGAATGTATTTCTTGTGAGGAAAAATGGTGCCCTGAGGAATTTCTACCCCTGTATTCTAATAAAATATTTTCTGTAATCAATCAAATGCTATGCTATGGGATCAGTGGAGGTTAGTGAATCTTCTGTGACAGTTATTATCTGCTCTTCTTCCTTGAAGGGAAAGAAAGTATTTTTGAATTTGCATAAAAGTAACAACTTAAAATGTAGTAAAATTCCTATAATTCCCATATGTAAATATGACTGATATTAATAGTGAAGGTAGCAAAGGGACACAACCCCTAAAAACTCTTCAATTTGGTACACATATAATTCAATAGGTACCATGCTTACAAAACACAACCAAAATTAGTTAATCTTGGATCTTTATATGCCCCTGTGCAATGTTCAGTAAAGATATGAATGAAAAAATTAACATCTTGTTTTTCTGCTTCTGTTGTTTCCTCACAAAGTGACAGAATTAGTTCTGGACAGAGAAAGCCTCTATAATCCTCTCACATGTTGCAAATTATGATTCATCAAAACAAAAAAAAATCAGGCTGTAGTTCATCCATGTTTCTGGACTTTCACACAGAACAGATTTTTTAATGGTTTTGCTCAGATAAAACAGAAAATCCAACACTTGCCAAGGCTCTTCAACCTTAAAATGTGATCATAACAAACACAGTTCTAATAGAAAAATTTTGAGGCTTGCATAAAAATATAAGTGCATTTCAAGAAAGATTTTTTTTCAGAAAAGTTTAAGGAAGTTCTGTGATTTATCTCACAGAATAAACTGTAAACTTAAAGGAATTAAATGTCATTTTTTCACTTGCTTAGGAGAAGTAATTGCTTCTCCTAAGCAATAAATGAAGCTACCCTAATTGAAAAAGAATACAATGAAGCTAATTCTAAAAGCTCAAATTTAAAGCAACGTAGTGGGTTTGAACAATGAGAGTGGATAAGAATTGAACTATGCAGCAAAAAAAAAAAAAAAAGTACTGGACTTAAAATCCTGTGAATATCAATCTATGAAGTTAAAAGCTGCATAATGTCTTCCATTTCATTAAACAGTAAAAGCCACTAACAATTTTTTTTAAATATAACTTTATAGGTATCTAGTTCGGGTGTTTTAGAGTTTTTCTAAACGGGCACAGTATTGGTTATGTCATCATGATATTGGTTTTGTCATCTGCTCCAAGAGTTAGGATAACGCTAATTGCCATAGGGGTCTGACTTACATTCACCTAATCAGATATTAATGATGGTGGCATTTTACTTTGTAATAATAGATCTGTAAATCTGTAATTAACAAACAGAAATCAGATAAATCAAGAATATAAATGAGAAATACTAGAAAATAATCCAGGCAGGCAAACATTTACTCCATTCACACTGAATATTCTAACGAATATCAATTTAGCATCCCGACTGTGTGATTTCCTAAATGTTAAGCAAATAGCATGAGAGCACATTTGAAATTCTTACTCCATTTCTCATTACCTTGACAGGGGACCTTTGGTCAAGTGAGGTCAACTAATTTTGAAACTAAACTTAGAATTTTTATATTTTCAAGTATCCATTCTGATCAATTTTTCTCCAAGTTTTTATCATTGTGTCAACAGAGTCAAACTGTGTGGGATAGAATACTCATTTTAAAACACAGAACAACTTTCAACTTCTGTAATGCAAAATAAATTGCACACAGCTCAGTTATTCCTGTGAGGTGTAAGTTATTCAACCTGCTTCCCAATACAAAAATTCAAGAATACTGCTGGTCAATTCAATTCAATATTTTTGAGTAATAGCTAAAAAAAAAATCACAACACAAGAATAACATCCTTTATGACATGTAAATCTTACACTTTGACAAACTATATAAGCAAAAAAAAATTAGAAATGCTTTTATTGCCTAACAAATCTGTAAATGCCTAGTGAATTACTACTATGACAAGGTCTTGCATCTGTTCACGAAAGTACCCAGGCAAATCCAGTTATTCACTGAGATTCTCATTTCGAAAGAATCCTTTTTTTTCCCTACCAGATGTGGTATTTATAGGTTTACATCCTCACTGGAGCAGCAAGAAAAGGGGAAAGGGAAGGCACAAATTTATACATTAATATTACGGATTCCACAATCCAATATGGGCAATTTCCAAGGTATACTGGGAATGAAAATATTTCAAAAATGGGACATTGCTAAGAAAATTAATGCAAAAGAAAGAAAAATCATATGAAAAGTAACAAAAAACAGTTTTTAAGAGGAAGAGCAGCTTCAATAATAAGGTAAAAATTCAAATTCTATTCAGTACTGTCTACATTTTTTACAGTGGCTGCAGATAAACAAAGCAATAGCAATTTTTATAAACATACAGCAATGAAATTGTGCATGAATTTTTTACATAAAAAGCATCTTTTTTCCCCAAAATTTTTTTTAAATGTCCAATATGTTATCTTTTTTTTTTTGTTGTTTTTTTTTAGTTACGCCAAATTTTCCTGAGATATATTCTACAGAGTAGAAAATGGTTGGTTTCTAAGCCACAGAACATACTATCTAAGGAGAGAGACAATCAGCACAGAAGTTCTTCCACCAGGAAAAACAACAACAATTTTGATAGAAGTCTGGTGGAATAATCCCATTCATTGTAAAGGAATAATTATAATAAAATGTTTTATCAGAGTTGAAATCAAAAATTCTGTGTTTTTAACAAGATAATCACAACTTTCTTAATTATGACTAGAGACAAAATTGTCACTGACAGTACTTGGGGTAGGTGTCACTACACAGACCCTAAGGAGAATAAAAACGCAGAGCAATAAACTCGATTGCCTGATGTAAATTTTCTTCTCTTAAATTTGTGTAGCTAATTGGCCAAAACTATTGCTGCTATTAAGCTAAGAAGGAAATTGACTCTGAAACATTTCTTGACTGCTGGAGAGCATCTGGAGTTAGGAAACTGAGGTCAGTTGCCTGGCTACAGCTAATAGTCTCTTTTGTCTACCATAAAATAGCTAATTTTCTGTTTCAAGTAATCTATCCATGATCTGCCAGAACTGACAAAATGCTCTTTGATAACTAATAATAATAAAAACGAACAATAAAGAACTAGTAAGTATCTAAGGAATTTATTGATATATCAAAATGATTATAGAAATTATTGTCATCTTACACCTTTCCAGGGCAAAATTTGTTACTCTATATGGAAAAAACCCATGAAATCAACACTGCCAAATTTAAATTCTGGTGCACATCTTTGGTCACCATGATTCCAAACTCTGGCTTTGAAGGAATAGTATATTAAAAAAGAAAAATAATGGTTCAAAATTCCCTTGAAATGCTTAAAATCAAGGTGGAATTCTATAGCTTCGTGATGAAAATTAATAGAATTAGTCACATGTTTTTCTTAGCAACTTGACAGAGAGAAGAGCCACAGAATCAGATCCATGGAGTGCTTTGGGTTGGAAGGAACCATTCAAGATCATTATGTCCAATCCCCCTGCCATAGGCAGGGACATCTCTCTCTACATCAGGATGCCCAAAGCTCCATCCAACCTGAGCAGTTTCAGGGACAGGGCATCCACAACCTCTCTCAGCAACCTAAGAATTTGTGTCTGAAGAGAAACAACAAAATTTCCTAGAAATTACAGAAGTAATTAATCTTTCTCCAGCAGGTGACATGCTCTCAAAAATGTGAAAATAGACACAGAAAATTACTTGGACACTGATGTTACTCTTAAGAGGCAAAAGGTATGAAAATAAAAAAAAGACAGGGACATACGTTGATGTGTTCCAAGTGGATAGGACAGACACCTAGAACAATCTGATATTGAAAGTTTAGCTACCTTAAGCCACAAAACCACTGGAATTTTGAGGACAAGTCTGTAATTCACAGAAGCCCAGAAGCTCTTAGAAAAATTGCTGAGGCATTTGTTAAATATGTAACAACTTTAACTGAATCTCTAGAAAGCATCGCATAAAATTAATGATAACTGACACATCAAGGTTATTTTTTTTGATTCTCTTTTGATAAATAAAGTAAGAGAAAAATAGCATGATGATGGCAACTGATAACTGGACAGGCTTGTGTAGCAGGTGAAAAAAAAACCCAAAACCAATGTTTTAATACTTCTACTTGAAGCTAACAAGTGAAATACTTAATTGCTGAACGTTGCATTGATCAAATATTTAAGTCACTAAGGAACTGGAAAAAGCAATGAGAATGAGTAAAGAATAGATTTCAGGTCAAACAAGAAAAGATTAAATATAATATTTAGGAAGACACACTACAAGGCTTCCAAGATAAAGGCAGAACAGAAAGGTTCCTGAAAGAAACCTTAGAAGTTTCTTTCAGACTATAAGTCTGAAATTATATTTTATATAATTGACTATTTATATATAGTCAAATTATAAAATATGGAGATGCTTGGAGACTAGAGTGGTGGAGGAAATAAAGACAATTGTTTGGAAAATAAATGTTCTAATAATACATTTTCTCTAATTAAATGATTTTCACGATACTTCCAAGAATTTGAATTTTTTTCTTGGAATGTTTCTTTCACTGACTTTCAGTTTCATAAAATGAGTTTTATCACAGCTTTCTTATCTTACATTGCTATAAAGCATATTGGAAGTACGGAGAAGCTTTTTCTTAAGCAGTTCTCTGAAGAAAGAGTTTATGTTTTTACAACCATTATTAACGTCGTCATTGTAGTCAGGATTCCCTACATGTAGAATTATGGAGGATTAAGCTAATTCTTGTATTCAAGTTACAGCATTCAAATGTGTGGGCATTTGTATTCAAGTTAGAGCCGAAATGTGTGGGCAGCCAAGTGGTGGCAAGGCTGGCTGGACACTCAGGCTCAAAGGGGGGTTCGGGAGGGCAGCTCTGCTCAGCAGCCGGTAACGAGGGGCCTCCTATCGCAGGCGCCTTCGCAGGACCTGCTCTGCTTCCCTCCTTCCCACTCAGAGGGGCCAACGTAGGACCTGTGCAAAACGCTGGCAGGAACACCAAACTAGCAGGGAGATCACTGTTCTTGCAGGAAAAGACCACCCAGAGGGTTCTAACCAGGCTGGAAGGAAGGGTCTACTATGCCACATGACGGGATCATCAAGGATCCCATGAAGATTTCTGAGCCAATGATTTTTTTCTCCATATTCTGGCTTCATGTGCCTCTCTCCATCTCTTATGTAGAAATGGACCCAGTTAACTTTAAAAATGCATTTTATTTCACCTGAGAGTCTCTCTCCATATACTCGCATTAATGTTCAAACCACAAGGAAAATCAACTCTATCATTTTATTTCCCTGGGAGCAAGAACTCCTATTCCTCCCTCGTGTCCTTGCTTTCAACACTTAATAATGAAGACACCAAAGGCGCATAGTTTGCTGTACTATGTGAGCGAAATCCCTCAAGATGCATCAATAATTTGGAACTATTTAAAACATACAAATAGTTAAATAGAACTTGCTATTAAAAAAAATATATATACACTACATAATACAATGTATCCAAGTAATGTGGAAATAAAGGCAAATAAAGTATAAAATTACATACAGAGGTGGAGCAGTAAAGACATAATGATACAGATGTACTTGCATAGAACTATTTCACACACCTGATCAAGCTGGCTGCCCCCCTCTGGCATGTTGTGTACCTTTGATTGCTCCCAATGACCTTTGCCAGTTTTGAAAAACCCAAGTTGCAAACATACTGGAACAAATTTGTTTTCCTTGTGTTTCTGAAGCTACTATGCTAATATGCTAAATACAAATAAAATGCTTGACCCATAAAGGAATCGGCAGGAATCCTGAAATGAAGGCATTAGCCAGCATTTCATGCTCCTTAGTGATGCCATTTTAAATATTTTAGACAGCCTATAAATAATTAAAACCTCACCACAGCAAATTATGTCCTATTATGCAAATAAATAGCCTCCTCCCTGCTTTCATTAAAGATTCTAAAAGAGAAGCTGAGCAGTTTAAACACAGCAAAATACTGCGAGTCAGGCGAGAAATCTTTCAATTTTTTTTTTAATTGTTAGTGCCAAGTTTCATGTGGATTTTTACTCTAAAACTTTAATTTGCATGAGCAAATAAACCTTTAATAAACCTTTTGTAAGTGGTGAAAATGCATCATTTAATTATATTTGATTTGTTGTGAAACTATTGTGCCTCATGAATATTTAAGTTAAACAAACTCTATAGCAGAAAATGTAAAATTCTATTTTTTATAGAAAGTTCTATTTACATACTATTGTTTCTTTTAAATCTTTGTTTATTTCACATACACTATATATATTGACAATGTCAAGTTTTTATGCAAAAATAGTTAAACATCTGATTTTGGTTCCCCAGTAGAATTCAGATTTTATTTCAACAGAAACATAATTCAGCTACATTCCTAGATGCCTAGAGCAAGGAGACTTACAACATTTAAAATACTTTGATATGGGATGATATTTTTTGCAGTAGTATTTTTCCAGAAATCTTCATTTTTCAAATCTAGTAAGTTTATCAAGATCAAGATATTTTTGCATACAGAAACATGTACTAACTAAATTATAAAATTATTTAATGAACTAAATAAAAGAAACTAATCAAAATCTAGGATCAAAAGGAATAAAAGATTATTCCCTTTCATGTTTTTATCTCCAAATTTGAGATTCCAATCTCATTATATCCTTAAAATATTGTAGAAATTATAAACTGCACACATACCAAAATATACATGGTATTACAAAATTAAAATGAAAAATCTACATTTTATCAGCTCAAAACCTTTTAAAATTCTTAATCAATAGTTTAAGATAAAGTAAGTAGATATTATAAAAAAACTGAAACATTAATGTGTGGATAGTTATTAAACTTTAAGGCTGACCAACTGCAACTTAAATACCAGTCAGCAAGTCCAGTGCAAAACAAAATGAGAGTTTCAGAATTCTTTTTCAGTGTAACCCTAAAATTCATTGAATTCAGTTTTGCTCTGAGTAAAACACACATATCTGTACCTCCAGTTCTTCAAGTAAGGTTAAAAATATTTTTTATCATTAAATAAGCCTATGTTCAACTATTTCTGTAGTGGTGCTTATTTACTTGCACAATAAAAAACATTTCTAAAAGTTCTCAAAAGAGCAGGTTTTGAATAACACCAAAATGACCACAAATCAAGAAGTTATGGTTGGAAAATATTCATTGCATTCACGGACTCTTGTAAGATCTAAGAGTTGATTTACTTCTGTCGTATTTCTGCCTGGTCTCTGCTACAATCCTGCCTCTGACTCCCTCCCTTATTAACACCCTTACAAATTACAGAGCTGTTTTTTATTGTTCTTCAATGCTTTGCAAATGCTCTCATTCTATCTTACACATCAGCTTCATGCTGGAATGCCATTTTTTGTTACCACCTTCTAAGGACATCAGTTGCTCACACAGAAAAATACTTTGTCTGTCCTCTTCTACAAAAACATTCCTTACAGTCACAGTTATTCTGTTACTTTGTGCTCACTGTCAGACTTTATATTACACTAAATGGTGCAACTAGATAATTTGTTCTGTGTCTTTCCAGCAGAGATACTGGGTGCATTACAAGAAGATAAATCTCTTTGTTGCTTTCTCAGTGTCTATTCAGGCATGTGTACTGAGCCAAACTACTCAGAATCAAGTGCATTTCAGGGGTTTGAATACCTAAACCCGTTTAACTGCATGTGTTTTCATGGATGCCTGTTCCCAGGAACAACTGAAATCAACTCCAAAGTACTATCAAGCAGAATAAATTAACTATGCAGTGTTTGGGCAAAGAATACAAGAAGTACAATGCCAATAGAATCAGTCATGAAAAGAGCAGCAAATTAGATTAAGCTGAATTATGTACATAATCTTCAGCTTGGAATCAAGCTTGCTTTTCTGAAGAATATTAGCAACAAGCTTGTTAGAGAAGAAAAAATCTGATATCAAAAAAAGGAGAAGTTGTCTGCTTGCAGTTTGGGCTTTGGGTTTTGTTTTATTTGTTGTTTTTTTTTTGTTGTTTCTTTTTTCCCCAGAGACAAAACTTCCTTGTATAATTCTGCTACCCAAAGCAGATGTAATACTGAAATTAATATTAGTTGAAGTATGGAAAATATCTGTATGGCATTCAATAAAGAAAATACTTCATGCAATTATATTATACAGGTAAACATTATATCATGTAATTTCTGGTGAATTTAAATCTGCAATTGGACATGATCTCCAAGGAGAAAAATTTAGACAAGCAGTATTTTGACTGCAATATAGAATACCATCTAATGTATTTGCACCAAAAAATTAGGATAAGGAGGACATCTGTTCAATGAAGAGAAGAAATTAAGCATTGAATGTTAAAAGTTAATATTTCTACTTTTAATTAATTTTCATCATAAAGCTATGAAAGCTATCAATACCATGATGAAGTAATAGGTATTTAAAAACAGTAAAATTTTGAAATATTAAAATAATCCTTTCTACATGGAAGCAATATAAATATGTAATTTTAAAAGTTTCATCTACCTAAATGCTTCAAAGTCCAAAGTTCTTCTTGTAAATAAAAATTTCAAGTTGAAATTCAAAATGCAAACGTATGAGGATTTTTGCACAGAAACTATCAGTTATAGTACAGTACTTGTTGATTTTGGTTATTCCATTTACCCATCATTCACTCTCTAATCTCCTTTAAGCCCATGTTTCTCCATTCCATATACAATAGAAGGATTACGTACATTTTACCTCTTAACTTTCTCCAGAGGATAACAGATTTAATTACTCTTCTTCCTTCCATGCCAGCTTTCAAGTCAGCAAATTTTGTACAGCTCTGTAGCATAATCTTTAATACAGAAGTCTTATGTGTCTGGATTTGGATGATAGAAGCAAAGCACATGTTCTGTCTGCAGTGTTGAATGTAAATCTATTTGCTACTTTTACTTCTCAGAAATTAAATTTTAAAAATACATGGAACCTAACAGTTTTAAAATTCTGCTTTCTGTTTTGATTCTGGTTAACTTTTAGAAATAAAAGAAAATGTAATGCGAGTCTGTTTTTAAGGTGTTCCATAGTAATAATAAGATAGAGGAATAAAAGCATAATGTAACGCATATACTGAGCAGTTGTCCCAAAAGAATACTTTTCCTATGGACATCCCATGCTCTGGGACATGAAAATCCTCTCTACTATGAGATCTACTCCAGGAAAAGTTGTTGCACGAAATCAATTTGTTTCTCCAACACAAAAACAGCACTAGTTCTGCTGCTCATGACAAGCTGCTTAGCCACAAAGGCAGAGGAGCATTTTCCTCTTTAGTGTGGATTCCCTTGACCTATAGATATATATGCAAACAGCTTTAACTGAAGCTTAGTGAAAAAAATCTCTTTTATTTTACCTTTTTTTTAAATTTTTTTTTGCCTGGAATGCTTTTAGTGTAAGAAAATACTTCAAATGAGTCTCAAGAGATATACACTATAAAAAGTTTAATGTAATTTCAGCTTTAACACAAATATTTGAAAATTAAAAGAACAAGATAACACACAAACATCATAAGACAAGGCGAACAGCAAAAAAAGAAGGTACATTTCAAATTCCTTTAGATAATGAGATTTTGTTAAAAAATACTCCAGTACAAGAAATCAAACCCAAAGTTAAGTTTTCATTCATAACCTGAGGAACTGTGAGCAACAACTGAGAAATCAGATGCATAGCAATACACAGAAGCTGCAATTCACTGCTGATTGTAGAACATTCTAAGATTTTAGAATGAAATAAGAATGAAATAAGCCATTAGCAGTAAAAAGCCAATTATGAAAAACCACAGCATTCTTCAGGTTCTACTAGTTTTCTCCCTAAAATTCAGAAGTCATCAATATGGGTAAAAGAAAACAGAGAACAAACAAAATGAAAAAGAACTAATGGGAAACCATGTAAACAAAGAGCATGTAATTTAGTAGATTTGTGGCTTCATAAAATCTGAACACAGATGGAGGAAGGAAATTCAGTTTTCGAGGTTGTGGACTCATACATCCATGCTCCAACAGTCATGTGAAATTTCACACATCCTTTGCATTTACAAAAGGTGAAGTATTCTATTGCATTCCATGTCCTTTGAAAGCAACATAAAGCACTATCATATACTGCAACTACTTAGGAAAACACCAGGAATCAGCACTGCACACTGGTCAGCTTCTAGCAGAGATCACAGTACAAGGCTAAATTGCTTATCATCTAGAACTCAATACATACTGTGCAGGTTTTCCCATAGGAGAAATAAAAACACAACTCTGTAGAACGGATTTGTAGTTAAATCATCAGATATGCTTAGCAGCCTAAAGTCCAATATTCCTGTAATTTTGAGCAGTGTTTTAATACCACATAATAACAGCAGAAGTTACTTTATCAGAAAAAAATAGCTAATTATATGTTCAACTATGCCCATGAGAAAAATAGTTCTAAAGCTAATTGAACATAAGCTTTCAGCCACAAGATACATTTCTAGGAAAATTACAGAAGGAAATCACTGAAACAGCAACAGGAATGAAAATTAAATGCATAAAGTAGAGGGAGAACCCTGAAGATCTAGAGCTGGACAGGTCAGTCTGAAGCTTTCATTTTAGTTGATGCAAAAAACGTATATACAAAAAATGTATATGATAAAAAGAGCTCCATGACGTCCTCTGTAGCTTAAATGAGTAGCTTAAATTTAAAAGATACAGGCACATTTTTAATTAAAGAAAGCATGTTAGGGATATTAAATTAACAGTACTTTTAAAATGCCTTTTAAGTTCAACATCAGAGAGTGTGCTAACTAAATAAAACCCCTGTGGATAAATATTTTTCCTAAAAATTTACAAAAGTAAGCAAAAAATACATACAATTTAATTGTATATCTTCAACTTGCTATCTACTTTGTATTTGCAGATAATGTGGATTTTGCTTTTACTACTATCACTATAGGAAAATCTGCAGTAAAATCACAGCTAATATCTGATTTTTATATCATAGCACATCTAGTAAAATGTGAAATTTTGTCCCCCACTATTCATCTTCACCAGACATTCACAGATGGATCTGCTCCTTCAACAATTATGTCATACACCAAAAACTGAACGTGTGATACACCAACCATCTCAGCCTCCCCATATACCTGTATCTTATGTACAGAGAATTAATTTACTGCAACACATGTCTAAAAATAATTTAGGCTGAGTTTGGTTTGGTTGTTATTTTTTTTTGTTTCTTTGCTTTCATTTAGCTACCTCAATATGCTTATTGCAGGGCTCTAGAGTGTAATATGAATCTTGATCTCATTGGCTAAGGATGCTGAATGGACTTAAGCTGCAAATATTGCTAGATATTTTCAGTAATCAGATGACACCTGTTTTCACATTTTCTGAAAATATGCTTTCTATGCAGAAAAATACTCAAAGACACTATTTAGCAACAAATAGTTACTCAATCTGCTGTCAAGGAATTATGGTACCACAATGCATTTTGAATTTAGACCTAAATAAGCAAACCAAGTTCTTCATAGAGTTGTATGCCACTCTGAAGTCTTTACTAAAGTGTGAAACACTACTGATATTTCAGAAAAATAATTTTGACATTGTGTTTGTGCTGGAAAAAACCCACCAGATCTTGACATGTAAGTAATTTTTGAGAATTTTAATATCCTACATAGAAACATGTGTTATATAGTTGTCTTTTGAGTGTTTTATTTGCAATTAATATTGATGTAACCTGGATAGTATGGGGTAAATAGAGGAAAATTAGTATATAAGATTATAGCTGACCTCAATCAAATTAAGTCTTGTATTTCAGTGAAAGGAGTCTGCTGACAGTAGGATATGAACCATGCAAGTGCAATACAAACATTTAGTGAAGGTCAACTCCACTGGGAGGGTAAAATGCAAACTTTGCATTGAATTATCAGTCTGAGATGCAGTGTCCATGATAAACCTAGCAACTATGCACTAAAAGCTAAAAGGAAATTGTACTCATAAGTCTTTCAAAATCACAACTGAGTTTTCTTCTATTCCCAATTTAAAAACTCTTCTCTATTACAAGTTAATTATCTATTGCACACTTAGCAATTTTAGCCTTACTTTCCCTTACCAAATTCTTGGTATAATTACAAGAATATACAAGTAGAATAATTTTTTAAATTATGGAAGCAAACTATTACCTTATATAATAGGGGAATTTTACATTTCAGTACATTTTTTTCTTATTCAATTTCAATATCAAATAACTATATTATTTTATGTTACTTAAATTCAAAACATGAAGTACAGTCCCACAGCCTTAGAAGACTAATTTTTAAAAATCCCCATAATTAATACCTACACAGATTCTCAAAATAAAACTGAAGATTTGCATCGCTGTATGAAGTGCAAGTGTGCACCAAACAATTTATGCAGATCTGTAACTATGATGGCCAGATAAAATAAAATCTTCTATTCTGGACTTAGCTCTTTGTCAGACACCGCCCAGGGCTATGACATTTTGTGGGTTTGTGCTGTGAATCTTCACTGCTGCTTCTACAGCTTGTTTTTCTTGCCTAGCTGTACAAACTTTCTAAATCTTCAGGAACTAGAGATGATTATATCAGATGACTATATCAGTATGTGCACAACAGCAGGGAAAGTCCTCTGCTGAAGTGACCCTGTTTGGTGCTCGTAACATGCATGCAGTTTTGGATTGTGGTGGGATGAAATGCAACACGGACTAAACACATATGGAACATATATGACTGCGGGGAACAATATTCTTTGCTGTGAAAAATACTTAATTTCTCCAATTCTTTATCGTATTTGCCAATCTTCATATGACTACTAAGCTAGTAATTCCTTTAAGTAGCAATGTAAAGGAGGAAAAAATGTTTCAAGTTTTTCTCAGAATCTTCTCCTAATGGGCTGCTACAGCAGGGAGAAAAAAGTCCTGTTGTGTCTAATTCCAAAAGACTACAAACACTTTCAGCTTCCTCAAGTACCAAGTTGCAAACTCTTTCATATATGAACTGGTAAGAATAGTGAATACAATTTCAAAAGCATATGATTGTCCATATGTGTTAAAATTACATACCTACATATTTTACCATGTAAAAAATGCACACCAGCAGGAAACATCTTTAATTTATCATACTTATAAAATTCATGTTTTTAGTACATCAGGATTTTTCCCGTAATAAACAAATTAAACATTTTGTGAATGAAGACAGTTAAAACCATTCTGGCTTGAAATGTTGCATGACAGAAAGCTAATTTCAAATAACACTGCACAGCCAGAATACTGTTTGTTTGGTGTTCTTTCTCAGTGTGATCCCTACACACTCATTCAATTTCTTTAAAATAAAGAATCTCAATGAGATTACTTAGGGAAAAACCCACAACTTTAATAAATGTTCCATAAAATAATTCTCATTTTCAAACAACAAACTTTATCAAGAAACAGTTCACAGTAAAAGCCTTTCACACTGACTTTTCTCTTTCATATGAGTTACCTAACAACACTTGAGTGACTTCTCTCTTATTCAAGTCTCAGGAGCAAATCAAATTTCCTAATACATGGGAAAAGTTTACAGTACTTGTTATGCTTTACACATACTACAGCTAATGCTCTTGGAAATAAATTGCCTCATAGACTGATGAAAGTGACAGCCTTTAGAACACCACTGTTTGCACCCAACTGAGGCCATTATCATTCATTACAGGGTGTGGACGTTTTTTTCCTTTCTTTGCTAAGTAGCAATAATTTTTTTCTAAACAATTAAGGCTCCTGTATATTTTTTACTCTTTAAATTACTTTCAGCATTAAAGGTGTCACAGGATCATTTATCCTCTCTTGAGCAGTATTTATTTCAGTGACAGTTACTGCAGAAGATACAGGGATGCCTTTCCTGATTCTTTTCATTATGAAACTCCCCAGGATGAGCAACTACTGCCTTGTGTACGTTCACCGGGCAGAGTTGGGTACCATTGCTCAAAAGGCCTCTGAACAACGAAGCGGAAGAAAAGGTTCAGCAACAGTGCAAGAAAATACTTGCAGCCTTGTAGTCTAGTCAATTTGGTGTTGCCATTGTTTGTCTACAGACTTGTGGTTTGTTCTCTGTCCCTTTCTTCAATAACTTCCACTATTTATTTTGCTCTAGGAATTCAACACTCAAGCAAGGAAAAAAATCTCAAAAAAATTTCTAGGAAGAAAACATTTCCAAAACTCTCAAGCTATAGAAACACCAGCTTAGGTATTTTTCTTTTCAAGTGACACAACACAAAATTTTGTATAAACTGAAAATTACAAACAAAAGTCTAAGATAGCACTAATCAGAATATGGTAGGAATTATTCACTAGAATATGATAGGCTTGTGGCACAAAACTGTTACATACATACTGTCACTGCATACACTTCCTGATGTGGAGCCAGAGCTCTCAAGTGGGTTCGAGTTTAGAAAGGTAATTTTCCTAGATAACCAGGGCACCATTCTCTTCTCTTCCACTGCAATTTTGTGCTTTTCATAATGACAACATTTTTACTTTCCATTCAGGGAAGTAAATGCATCTAATGTACAAGGTGCAAAAATTACTTTATCCACGTGAATGTAATATAAAATTCCATTTTATAAATATAAATTTTCATAATAATTTTTTTTTTTCTGGAGGCTAACAAAACTGTAGAATATTTGTGGTATATTATGCAATCACAGATTAGTCAATACTTAAAATTAAATATTGTGCACTTGAAAATACTTGTAGATAATTTTTAAAATTCTTTATTCTTTAATTTATTGGTAACTACACCCAAGGGAGCAAGCCAAAAGAAGTGCAGTAAAAATTATACATTTAAGGAGTGATATAATATTATTTCCTCTTCACAGCTCACATTAGTTTAGCTAGCTGAGCTGTAAAACATTTTTCCAAAGGTCTTATGCTGATGCTGCAAAAGGAAAGAGGCCAACTCTCAGTGACCAAAAGCAGGAATAAAATGAAATGATAACTAAGTGGCAACATCACCTGAAAGCTCACTAATAATAGTAGAAAAATACAATATCCCCAGATTAACTATCTCAGGCAGCATGAATAAGCATTTAAGGTTCCTGTGACATCTCCAAGTGCATATATACATACTAAAAAATGGTGCTTCATCACCAAACTCTTCCAAAGAAGGTGATCATTATCGCAACCTGGACTGAAACAGGATTCTTACAATGACAGCTAACATGATAACCATTACTACGACAAGCACTATTTTGCATTAGTAGTTTTTCTCTTTGCTATATTTTCTTTATTTCTTTTACTATATCTTCAGAGTGTACTGTCTAGAGGGTGCTCTTTTTTAGGTCATTTTAACTTGCAGATCCTGAGGCCTACACATTTAGCAATGCAATATTAAGTAAGAGAAATAGGATATACTGTATTTTCATTAAAAAGGAATTCTAATGCATTCCAAAGTGAACTTTCAAGGATTCTACATTTATAAAAATATATCTAGAATTTATTCTAACATACTTTTCAAATAGCATCTATCATAAGATCGACAGAAAAACCATGTGATTAAAAACCTTTTTCTAGCTTTCTGCATTTTGATTCTAAGTCCCAGATGTATCGAAAAGGTAAAAAATGAAAGAATTTCTATTTCATATGTTGTGTAAACAACATATCTGTAACCTTTTGACACCATAAAAGTATTAAAACTTTTTAGAAGTTTTAATAAATTCAATAAGCTGTGCCACATATTTCCCACTGGTTGGTCACACCTTCTAGCATTTGGGAGACCAACATGCAGACACTGCTCCAGATGCAGCCTCACAAGTGCAAAATCAATGAGAAAAATCACTTCCCTCCACCTTTTGATTACAGTCTCCCAAAGCAGACTGGTATGGCACTAACCAAAAAGGTGCACTACTGACTCACACTTGTTGTCCTCCATGATTCTCAGGACTGCTTCTGCACACCTTTCAGTTCAACCCCAGGCTGTGCTGTTGCATAAGGTTAATTAATTCCATGTAACTGATTGATAATTTGTCCTTATCAGACTCCACAATGTCTCTAGCAGCTCATTTCTCCAGCTTAATGAGATTGCTTTGAATGGCAGTTCCCCACAGTTTGGTGTCATCTGTCACCACTGCTCTGGTTGTAGACCAGCCCATCTTTCTCATTGTTGATGAAGGTGTTAAATAACAATGGTTGCTGTAGAGAGCTCTGGGCAATGGCACTAGAAAACCACACACCTTGCACCAACATCTTGGCACAACCATTTCATTTCTTTTCCATTTGCCTAAAAGGGTACCACAGCTATCATGTCAAAGGCCCTAGGTAAATCAAGAAAAATTACATCCGTTGGTCCCTCCTCATTCACTCAATCATCTAATCAGAATATTTCACAAAGTTGAAATCTTTGCCCTTGCTGAGTCTTTGCAAGTTGCTTCCAGTCATCTTCTTGTCTTTGACATTTCCAGAGATTTCTTCCAAGAGAATTTGTGATCATCCTGGGAATTATTCATTATCTTCTTGGGATTCCAGGTGAGGCTGACCAGCCTATGGCACTCCAATACTTTTGCTGCCTTTCAGCAGAATAGGCATGACATTTGCCTTTTTCCCCTCACTGGGAGCCTTTCACAGTCAGCATGAACTTTCAAAAAGAATACAGTGTGGTCCTGAAGTTTCAAAATTTGTTTCTGCTTATAGGTTTTGACATATTTTCCTTCCTTCTGTTTATCAAAAGCTATATTCATAACAATGAATAAAAAAGTCTACTCAAGACACTTGGGAAGAAAGCTGTTTATAAATACTGGTATTTTAAAGACTTACATTCTTTTTAATACTATATAAAAATTGAACATATGTTATCTAGCTGAACTCATGGGAGGCAACTTCCTTTTCACTATTATGTTATTGCTAGCTTAAGAAAACTGTGGTTTAAGCTTGAATTTGATCATCTTCTCCCAGAACACCCAGAAGACGTTCAAACTTTTAACTACAGAAATGGTATAAAAACGATGTCTGAATTTGTGGTCTTACTGAGGAGCATTGATCAAAGGAATACTGATAAACATAGCTTTAGCTGAGAGGATCTGAGTATGAAATTAGAGATTAACAAACAGAATAAATATGATCGCAGAGAAGTATGTCTAAAGCAATTGTTTTTAGGAATTTTATTCAGTAGACTGGAACTTCCTCTAGTAAAAAATTAATCTTGACCACACACCCAGTACTCAACTTAGACTTTCTAACTCATTTAGCTCCCTTCAATATTTATCTCCATGAGATTTCTCAAAGTAAATAAAGAAAAAAGTATTTTTTCCTGCACAGATCAATGAGGATGTTACTTTGTATCTCCTGGAAGGGTGCACTTAGTAATTGGATAATTTGTCTTCCCTTTTACAATTAAGTGAATAGAATTAGTACCCTTTCCATTGAGACATTTTCTGACACAGGGAAGCGATCTGATTCGAACTATCAGAGCAGCCACTCTTCTCAGCATGGTACAGCCTGCAACAGCATTCTGACGTGAACCCTCTGTTGGGTCAACCAGTTGACTCCATTTCATGCACTCGCATCAGCGACACGTGCATGGCCACAACTAACAGTGTGGCACTACTAATTTGTGGCTTAGACAAGCAGAAACCAAATGTACAAATTAAACCTCACGCTTCAGGTGTTTTTAAACCACTCCAACTTTTTAAGGAGATTCTGAGGCTGTGACATGGCTTTCCAGTCAGCAATTCTCCTTGTGCAGGGAGCTCCCCGTGGAGCCCAGTGCTTAACAGTGACTGCTGTTCCATACAGCTGACCAACAATATGAGCGACATAGAAAATCCATTCCTTTCTGTTACTGCCAAAGCCCTGGCTATTACTAAATTAGCAGTCATCCAACAGATTCATGAGTGCCACAAAAGCAGGTAACAGTTCTCAGCAATTATGTCGCTTCAAAATAATAGAAAACAGCTTGCTCCCAAGCTCAGAACAATACCTACTCTAATTTTCAAAAATCCTATATTAATAATTTTTTTTAAAAAATCACCAAACCGCATTTTTCCCTTTTTAACATTTTGATACAATATGTGCCTGTGTGATATATATTCATTTCCAAAATTCATAAAGAAAATGAAAGCCAGTAAGTGACTTTCAATGTGATTAATTTTTTTTCAATTACATGTGAGCATATAGTATTCACTTTGTGGCCACAGGTGCAAGATCTACACTGATACAACAATATCTCAGATATAAAAAAACTTAATCACTCATTTTTCTCTCCCTCAGATAGCTAGCTTCCCCCTCTCTGCCATCTGCAAGAAATACCAAGATGGACTGTCACTAGACATGGTCTTCATAATTTGGGTTTGGTTTTGTGATGAAAATATTACACACTTCCAGAAAACTGGAATTTCACTCACCTTGCCCAGTGGAAACAGCACATCCATGAAACCTCCCTGCAGGGAATTTTCTAAAAAACTTCAACATCCACTCATTCAAAATGACCAGATTAAATGGACATATGTCAATATATTGTAATGAGGCTCTTGGAGATACATTTGATCTTCTTCTCAGTGTTCAATATTCTGAATGAGTATAAGGAGTTCAATGTCTTCTAGGCCTACAGTACCTTGCTCACATTGGAGTATCTCACAAACTATATTACAAAATTCTTGTAAGTACTATGCCTAAGTCTTCTTTGTAAAGTATTTCCTCTCACCCATAAACACTTAAGAAAAAAATTGGTTTATTCTGCCCAATTGAAAAAGATAAAACTTACACAAAACTGAAGCTTTCTATATTCATCAACAACAAGAAAACTCCTGAGGATAATGTAAAGAAACCTGAATAAAATACACAGTTGATAAAAATATTTCCGTAAAAAAAAATTATGTTTTGAGGGCTTTCTTTTTAAAACCCATAAAATACAATAAAAATGGCAAGATGACATTAATAGTGAGGAAAATCTCAGTATGGTTTGGAGATGGTGAAATTCTACCTTCCTCTTCTGGCTCATTTGAAGAAGGCAAGGAAAATGAGAAGAGGACGATATGGTGCCTGCCACGATGCCCTTCTCCTGGTCTCCCACCACAGCATCTACAGCACCTCCGCTGCCTTAACCCCATATACCAGCCCATGTATCTATCCTGCTCTATTTACCTTTAAGACCCATAAATATGAAAAAGCACTTCATTGTTTAGTTTATTTGCAAACCTCATGAAAAAGAACATAAAGATAGAAAATTCTTGCGATGTTATTTATCTTATTGACTTGGACTCAATATTTTGACTGATTTGATCGATCCCAATACACAATAAATCTGTTTTATCGTTGAGTTCTTCCACAAAACTGAATGTAGGAATCTCAATATTTAGAATTTGACAAATTAGAATCCATTGGATGTACAGCTTTTCAGTGTAATTTTTCAATTTCCCAAATACTTTATATATATTTTTGGAAATATAAAACATTTTTCCTTTATGTTGTAAACTGTATTTTTTTTTTCAATAAAAGCTAAAAAATAGGAGTTGCAAGTGACTCCTACTTTAAACTGTATAATTATTTAGCACTCTTAATTTCTTTGAAGTTCTGTTAAAATCACACATTTAAGTTTGAAAAAAATCATTATTCAATCCTGATTCAAATATATTTTTAATTCAGTGTTGCCCAACTATCTTTCCTACTTTGGCTCTCAGTGTAAAGCAAACTTTGGCCTGTTTTTTTTCATCTAGAGTGGTCTAGAATAACATTATAATCTCTCAATTCCCAAGCTTTTATGACAGAAGGACCATCATTTCAGCAGGATTTTCATCTCCATCACATAGGTAAACTGAGGCAGGAATAACCTTTATTATAGCTCAGGACTGTCCAACTACCTTTAAAACTAAAATTAGTAATATAATTCAAAACTCAATTATATTGATGAATAATAGGTTTTGTTCCTTCATTTCTGTACCAAAGCATATTTAAAGACATGTTTCTGCAAGTGCAAAGATTATTGTCAGTCTAGAGAAAATTAGCAAGGAATGAGAGTGAAAAACTGTAACCATCAAGCATGGAATTTAATTATTACATTTTAGGAGAAACAGCAAATATCTGAAATTGGATTAAAATACTTGGTATTCCATACCAAATATTCATTAAAATCTTACAAACTAAGCAACAAAAATATCTTTACTTTCTTCAAACCAATTTCCCAAAGACTATAAGGAAAATGTGACATTTATTATGATGACATATGGTCAATTTTACATGAGTAAGACAGGTTATGCTTTACATCAGTGCCTCAAGGAATGCAGACTACTAATACTTGGTTATTACCAAGCAATTTAAATCATGGTATAATTATACAGACAGATGGATTGCAAAAGCATTCTAGCTCCCTTTAAGCATTTAAAATGGAAAAAAGATAACCCAGGACATTTTAGTTATAAAATGCCTAAAAAGTAGTAAATGAAACAATAAAATCTACAAACTAAGCTTATTAGAGAGGGCTTAAGAAAATCAAATACAGTATTTTATTCATGGTACAAGTTAGCCTTAGCATAATGTTCACAGAGGTAATTAACACATTTAGAAAAACAGGAAGAAAATAAGTGTTTTCTTAAAGATATCACTTCATCTTTGCAGCTTTTCATTTATTTATTTCCTTTTTTGTATTTATTTACTACACATGTGTAAATTCTGTTTTCAAACACTGCAAGTTAATAAAACTCTTTTCCCTAAAACTTTATTTTTACTTTATGTAAAATGTAACAAGCTCATAGAGTACTTGGAAACTACATTCTTGAAAATATACATGAAGAAGGATAGAGAATCCATAAGTGAAAAAACACAACCCTTTAATTGTTCTTGGGTAGTATAGAGGAATTTCATTAAAATTTGACCATCAGAGAGTTGTTCTAGGACACCAACTAGAATACAGCTAAATTCAATACATCGGTAAGAAACAATTGCACAGCCAGCATTGTTTCCTTTCCTTTTTGTGATGTGTCATTTCCACTACACTTGCTTTTGCAAATATCTTCATTTTGCAAAATATTTTGAACTAGGTCTAGAGAAATATTTTGTCTTTCTTTTGACTTGATATTTCTTAGAAAGGTTTGAGAGCATGATTGCTTTGGCTATCTCCCTGGCTTTTGCTAGAGATCCCTTTTTACTGTCTCCTGAACTTCATAAAAATTTGAAAGAAAGAAATTGCAGAGAGACTAAGTTCCTTGAAACTACAGTTCTGTCTTTGGTCTTTTGATATCTAGATTTCATTTCACTGAGATATAGGTTTTTCCCATTTAAATCAAAACTAAAGCCAGTTTATTAATTTATGTATACTTAATTGTTAATAGAAAATAGTCATTAAAATGACTTAGTCAAAATATAGTAGCTACTATCAGTTTCTCTGTGTCTGGATGGACAGCACTTGAGATGGCAGTTCATGTTCAGACTCAGGTGTTTATTATTTCCTATCAGTAAAACAGTCTCTCAACCATGAGTTCAGCAGCTTTTCATTAGAAGGCACAAAATGGCCAACAATCTCTTGTTACAAGGTCTTTTAAGACTAAACTATCCAATTAAGAACTGGCACCTGGATTATTTTCCCTTTTAACCCAATAACTGATCCCACAGGGCCCGCAATGCAGACTTTTCTGCCCAAATTACAAAATGCTACCCAAACCCAAGAAGAAGGAAGAAGAAGCACAAAGAAGAAATCCAGGATGACATCCTGTCCCATCCATCTTGCTTCCATCCACAACATACTAAAAATCCCAAAACATAAATTTCTCACCTAAATGATACATTTACACTACTCTCTATAATATATTTCACAATTTCGTGGATTCTAGTCTATCTTGAAGTCTAGGAACTTTCTCCATGAATGCTGGTCAAAGTCAGTCCTTCCCTCAGGGTCAGGGCACCCCAGAGCAGACAGAGAAATATTCCCGGTGCCCTGGGTTTCCACATACTATATTCTCATTTACTGATAGAACAAGGAATATAAGTCCCTCCATAGTGTTAACAGAACTTTACTGAACAAACAAGAATCTTATGATTCTAATCTAAGTTACATCAGGGCGTCTCTCAGATCATTTTTTCTGTACAAATCAGCAGTCACCCATTTGTAACATTCTGCATACTCCAGTGCTACTTCTGCAAGCTTTATATCCTCAAACACTCTCCACAAGGCTTATATCAAGTGATACAAATTTTTGGCCACAAAGCATGAGATTGTTAAACTATGGTGCAACTGGATGTGGCCAATATGCTCTTGAGAATACTGCGCAGCGTGACTCACGTTTTCACTCCTGAGGGCCAGGAATCATCTGGGATGAAAATCTTAAGCAATGTGCTTACAGCCACAGGTCAAGTTCTGTCTGCAGCAAACCTCACCACCTTGGTCCAAAGTACGGCATCTGCTGGGAATGCAGAAGGTTTGTTTTCACTGTGATGTCAGGGAAAGATCAAGAAAGGGAAAGAAAATGGCACACCCTCAGGTCTCTGTGTCAACATGGGATCAGGATCATCCACCAGATGTACTCCAACATTCCTTAACATTAATCTATGTGTAACTGCACCCAAGTCATGCATCTAAATCCTTAAGATGCAAGTGATTTTGTGCTTTTCTTCAAGGAGAAGCAGCTACGCCTGGATGTGAAAATGCAAACATGGAAAAAAACTTTAGATATAGCCTGAGAACTAATCGCCTTAGGACTGTCACAACATGCAGAAAGTTGATTTGTCTTGTTGATCTACAGATAAATGACTGTCTAGAACTGCAGCAGAAATCAGCACTGTCTCCATGGAAATATACTTGCATGAATAAATGAACAGGAAAATGTGTTGAATGTGTTTCAAAAAGTACTCACAACTCTTTTGGGAAAGAAAGAAAGAAAGCGAATCATATCCGTTTAAAAAGACACCTTGTGATGTAACACGATAGAATGAATTCTACAAGTCACCATGTTCGCAAAAGATCACGACTGTATTGTTGGATCTTGACAATAATTAAGTATTGGGTCAAAACCAAAGCATTTGTCTAGTATTCATGTATACTAAAACCTGTTCCTTTACTCAGTACCAATTGTCACTGCCACCAACAAAACAGCAAAGTTATGCCTCCACTAATGACTCAATCGCCAATGACAAATTTACAGGTCTGGAAAGTCACAAGCTTTATGTGACAAATTTAAAAGATATATTAGAAATTATTTCTTATGCAAAAACTGATAGTACACGTACTCATTTGTACCTCTATTTCAAAAAAACATAGCTGGGAATCTGCATAAATAGGGCACCACACATTCCCACATTTAGAGTTAATAAAAGCAGGACAGACAGGTCAAAATATTTAGAAATCATTTGATGACTGTATGACAATTTTCATACTTATAGGAAAAGATAACAGATTTGCTACTTTTCTAATGCTTTTCTAACGATGGTTTGACATTGCCTTGGAATGCCTGAAGGTATATACAATTCTCTTAAATATTAGTAGAATTTGAACACACACAAGTAATTAACATCATAAAACACCTATTAATTTTTAAAAAGCATACTTTTCCTTTCTTTCTTACAGAATGTTAACTAGAACAACTATAATTTACTGCATGTTAGAGGCGAAATCAATACAATGCCTACAGTTCAATTTCACCAGTATTTTCCAAAATAAAATGTGCAAGTTTTTCAAACACTCTCTGTAATTTAAACCAGGAAAGAACTTCTGCAATTACTGCTTCTGTACTGTGCAGTTGCCACAGAGTGTCCACAATAACTAGAAAGAAAGGCCATATTCAAGTTTAATCTTCTTCATGGCAATAAGAAGATTGGGGCATCTCTGTGACTGTAACAGATGAAACACTGACAGACAGAAGGAATACATATAAAAGGATAGCAGGAGGTAAGCATGACTGACATGGCCAAAGATACTGAAAATGGATTGGGAGACTGCCCTATGAACAGCTTACTCTATGCATTCCTGTGTTCCAATCACCCTTTCCTTGCCACTTAGTACTCTGTCCTTTCCTTCAGGTTGTGCACAAAGTACTCTGTACCTTTCCCTACCTCTGTTTTTACTGCTTATGACTCACATCTCACTATACCCCAGGCCCTCAGTATCCCATACACACACGTAAATTGCCTCACAATAATCTAAAACATTTAACATGCATCCACATTGGCATTTTATTTTGATTGGGAGTGGAATTATGAGGTTTGTCTCCCTATCATAGTTAATTCTTACACTTTTCTTTCCTTGACAGAAATGCCTTGGTGCATTCAATTCCTTTAGGATGAAATTAAACTATAAAGTGTGCTGCAGAAAAGCACTAAACATATTCCAAATGCTACCAGGCATTCAGCTCAAGCTGGTCTGAAGTAAAACTGGACTGTAGGTTGTATGAATGTCAGATTCAGATGTCTGGCCAACCCTTCTATTCAGCCATTAACTTTCTGAAACCTAAAGCAACATAACAATAGATTTCAGAAATCTATTTCATTATGACAGATTTTTGAAAATGGCTAAAAATTATTAGATGGAATGGAAACAGCATTTGTTAAACCTCACTTCCTTAAAAATTAGGCTTAAATTTCTGGGGTTACATACTTTTTGAAGGGTTATAAAAACAGATTCATTTGACCTTTTTGTTATAACTCAAAACTGATGAGCTCAGGTTAGCCCTTTCTTTCCTGTCGATGGCTGCTTTCCCACTCAGCTGTAAACTGAGGATGGTCATCAGCACCAGGTAATCAAGCACAACTTCTAATGATGTCAGTTACTTCATTTTCATATGGTATTTATTAAGCATACAGACACGACAAATCACCTTGGCTTTGATGGAATTTTGACTTTGACAAATGTCTGAAAGGACTCCAGCAAGATTAGAATTTTAAGCAGTCTCTGAAGCATCTAAATTCTTGAGCCACTATGATAAAGAGATTATGAAAAGCCAAAATAACAGAACAACAAATAACATCCGACTCATGTACTAAATTTAAATTAATTTTTATGAGAAAATTCAATTACCTAGATAGGTTGAAATAGATTTGGGAATTAATTTTTTAGCCAATCCACTTTTAAATTCAAATGTGTTTCTTATATATTTGAGCAAGTTTTTAAAGACAAGAGAGGCATAGTAAGACTTTGAACATTATAGGAGTGATTTAGAAGCCTGATATGATGAATTATACTTAGAAAATTAATACTTGTCATTGATTATTTCAGCATAAACCCCACAATTTTAATATCACACGCAACATAATCTGAAATGTGTAAAGCCAGGAAAGCATTTAAAAATGCTGAGAACAATTCAATGTTAGATAGACACAGCTTTCCCATGTTCTTTGTGAGTGGAAATTTGTCAGTATATTCTGGAATTCATGGCAGTGTATAATGCAAAAGAAGGGTCAGAAGACTCAACATACACAAACGTCTGGAGGGAGGGTGCAAAGAGGACAGTCCCTCCTCAGTGGTGCTCAGGGACAGGAGAAGAGGAGCACAAATTGGAACACAGGGGAGTTCCTCTGAACAAGAGCAAACATCCCCACACTGTGAGGGTGAGTAAGCACGGACACAGGCTGCCCTGTCCCCATCCCTGGAGATATTCCAAAGTCACCTGGCCACAGCCACAGCTCTGGGCAGCCAGCTCTGTGGGCCTCTGCTTCAACTGGGGTGTTGGATCAGAAGCCCTCAAAAGGTCCCTCCCAACCTCAACCCATTCTCAGCAAGTATCTAAAGCTGAGAAACTTGGTACTTAAAGGTAATATACTTCTATGTGACTAAAGCAAGTATTTGGCTAGAACTAAAAAAAAAAAACGTAAAATGACATAAAGAGATATATTGATTTAACTACTTTACTCAGTCCAACTAAAAATACACTATTAAAATACTCTGAGTTACACCAAAATTCAGGAAATGAAGACCAAACAAATATCCACTGATCCTTACAATAGATTAGTGGATAATTTATTTTTAAAGAATTTATGCCAACAGGTTATTAGCTGGCTAAGATTTGGATTACCTCATTATTATTATTTACAGTTTATCCTTGGAGAAAATCAGGAATTTTCTATCTTAAAAAATTACTTTTTAACCAGAACTTCATCAATCATTACAAAAAACATATAGATCTGGTAAAATAAGGAAAAAAAGCAAAATAAATTCTTTACTGAATTTTAATTATTACAGGTAAAAATCTGGATAATTAGACAAATTTTAGGTATTCTTTGCATGTAATCATGTAGTTTGTTTTTTTTTTAAATATAAACTCTATTTGCAATACTCCAGCTATATAATCCAGTATACATACATTATTTATAGACACATTAATGTGTCAACTGACTCAGGACCTTCATTTTCATGTTTCACATTTTTGAGGGGCACTTACGAGTCTCTCCTTGATGCTTTTGGATTACTATTTAGACATTTCAGTGCACCAGAAAAGTAATTTTTATTGGAAATAGTAAATACAAAATACTAATTACAGATACCTATGCATGTGTATATATATATACACCTACACATATATATATATATTTATGTATTCTTAGCAACTAACTTTTGGTTTAATATCCTGCAATGTTCTCCATGAAGTATTGTTATTCTACCCAAGAACAGAATACAATCATTTAGTGCATCTATAATATTTTCGGTTTCAAATAGCATTTATTAAGCTTTGCTGAGTATTATCTCTGAACAATTTTCATGGCACTACAATAAAAATGTATTGTTAATTCTTCTAATTTATAGTCATTTTGGGTAACTAAAAACATTTATATATATATATATATATATATATATATATATATATATATACACACATATACTTCAAAAGTATTATTGAGACATCTCAGCTACCTTTAAACTGTCTTGAATTTAATTTCCTGAAATTAATCCGTCTATTTTCTGGATATAGCTCCCTGGGCTAACTAACATTAGAAGCACATTCTTGGACTAATGAAGAAGGGACTGAATTGCAGTCTGAATCTTCCAGGTGAAGAATAACCGCCACGTGCTGAACCATGAAATATAAAATCTAAGCATCAGGGAGAGTGCACCTTCTTCCTGAGAACAAGTAGGAAAGCACTGCAGCTCCATGGGCAGTGGAGGTGGCTACTACCAAGACCTCATAAATCTTGGTCACTGTATAACCAACACTGGAAACTGCCACATTCAGAAAGACAATCAGTGCTGGCAGCAGGTGCATCACCAGAACGTGCAAACTGCCAGCAAAATTCCTTCTGCCTACAAAAGATGCACTGGAGTTTGATGGTCAACCACAGGAATGCTGCTGTGCACTCCTTAAGGCTCCACATGACAAGAGTTGTTATTCCAAGTTCATTCCAAGTGGAGTAAAATTTGTTTCCATCCTAGCCACATGTACTGCTCACTGAATACCTGCGTGATGTGGTATTAGGTTACATTAGCTTATACTTAGTTATATTTTGTTTTAAGTTTACAGATTCTTCGTGGTAGGAAATATAAAAATACACATGAAAAACTGTATTTATACTAAAACTTGCTGTTCTGAGGAAAAAATAAGAAACCTAGACACAATTTCTTTAGAGACCAGATGAGAGGTCAACTCCCCCAATCAAGCAAGTGAGGCAAAGTGAAGATGCATGTAGACAAGCCAGCATATCTGAAAGATCCCTTAGCAGCTAATTTCCTAATTACTTACACCCAGAGAGGTCAACTATGGGTCTGCTTTTTTAAGCAGCAGTGTCTAGACTTTCAAATCATATTTCTCATCCTGCCTGTGGAAAACAGGCAGACATCCAATTATACAAACTGCCTATGCACCTACAAATCATATGCAATTATAATGTGCTTTGCATGATTAAAATGGCATACACAGAATAAAAAGACTGGTTTAAGATACTAAAATTCTGCTCTTTTGCCTCTCATTTAATTAACCCCAAATAGTGTAGATAAAAAGTTATGAACATCTTACATTTTATTTCTCTACTCTGACTATCAGCATGTAAAGAAGCATAACCAATGTTTACTTAAGACACTAGATAAAAACATAAAAAGAAAAAAATTCTCTTTTTTTCATCTCAAAAGTTCAAAAGAATGATGTTTTTTGATCGAACATAGTATCGAAGACTGGGTCACCTCACATGAAAGTCACAGAAACTCTAAGAAAAAAGGTGCTGGAGAACTTTTCTTTGATTATTCAAATATCAAACATACTCTCTGAGAAACTCGTTCAAAAATAGAGTAACAGCACTGCACCTAAACTGTCATCATTTAATATGAAGTGACAAGAAAGTGACAGATAATAAAGAACAGCCTGAAGATGGAATTGCTTGTCATTAAACCTTCATTTCCTCCTCAGGCACACAGAGAAGATCACAAGACTCCATTGTGCTGGAAGAAGTTCCCTAAAGAGAGAGTTACCTGATCTTATTCACACAAGGAGACATAGAATATATTTAAACTAGAAAATGGAGTCTGAGTAATCAGGCAACAGAAGCTCCCTTTAGAAGATGGGCAGGGTCTGTTGAATTTCTTCTTTGGGAGGGTAATGCACTTTATTTTGTTTTCCTGTATTAGCTGTATTGAGAATCATCACGGATAGGCCACAGAATCTGACTTGTGAGTACCACATCATCATAAATAAAGGATCAGTTATAGGAAAGTCTATAAAAATCTAACACTGTTAAAAACTTCTCCTGCAGGTGGTAGTTAACCATCAACATACAGATTCAAAACTATCCTGATGTTCCTAATTTTGAAATTAGAAATATCTGGGCTCCTTAAAATAAAGTAGTAGTTAGGACTGACATTAACTACTGCCTCTTCCAGCCACTGTCTGTTCCACCAAACTAATGTGCATCACAACTGCTATGACTTGTGCCCCCAACAAATATTTTAATGCATGTTGCTTGGAAAAATATGAAAATTCAAATCTTTCAATATAGATACTTGCAAGGAAAGTTTCTGAAAAGGGTACTTATGGGTCTATACCAAGCATTTTTTTTTTTTTTTGGTTTTTCCTGCTTAATTCTTGAGGCACTTCCAATTCTCTTCAAAGAGTAGACTCCCTGGTTTAACCCTGCCAGTTTAAAAAATATAATATACTGCACTCCTTCGTGTCTTCAAGGTTAGCTTTACAAAATAATAATGAAAAATTTTATTTTATGAAATTTTGCTAACATTTGTAATCTGAATCATTTAGTATCTCAAAGTATCTGAAATCTTATTTTTAGCAATGATTTGCAGCATTTAAATGAAGATATCCAGGTTTTTTTAATTTTTAATTTAAACTGTTTGTTCAAAGAAAATTTAAGTTTAGGAAGAAAATAGAGAGGAAGCATTTGAAGAGCTCAAAAAAGAAAACAAACCAGAAATTTCAGTTCATTAAAAAAAAGGTAAATCTGGTAAATACAATTTGATTTTAGTTTTATGATCTGCAAGCAGACAAAAACCAATAGACCAACAATTACTATTATCACACTCTTGGTCTTGTATACCAAAATGTCCTGCCTGGTGATTAATTTGTAAAACTCTGATTCCACACACACTGTGGGATTTTCAATGAATCTGAATCCTTAAGATGTCAGGAAAATACATTATAAAATCTATGTATTATTTGACTACACTTTAGAATTTTTACATTAGAAAACTGGGTTTTCAGATTTGTTCTGTTAACATTCAGTACAGTTTTGAGTGTGGGCAAGGCTGTGTTTGACTTATTTTGACAAAATATGAGGAAGAAAAATGTGATATCTTTTACTTATGCTAAAGGAGTAGAAACTCATTACATGTAAGTTAAAATTATATATAGTTCTTCCAACCTCCTACTTTCAAAAGTTGCATCTATATTACCAGATTAATAATTAATGCCAACAAATGAACAGATATCACTTGTTATTATTAAAAAAAGCCCCCAATTAAATCTCAAAACAAAAGAAATTTTTGAAAATACTTGAGTAAGTAGTGTTTGAACACAATGTTAAACCATTGAATTAATCACTGCCGGTAGGATCTTAATACATGCTTGCCCCCATATAAACATTTTAATACCATTACTCCTCAGGTTATAAGATTTCCAAACCAGTACGACAAAAACTCCTGTTTCTAAGAGGTCTAACAGGACCTTGAAATTCCTGTTATTTTTTATTTGATGCATATATCCTGTGTAATAATATATATAATATCAAGTAAATTTCATTGCAACAGCATTTATTCCCTAATAAAATGCAAATGCTTGATCCATCTATATTAAATTAAACCATTTTTACAATCAGAAAGTACCACTCAGTTGCAAAAATCTAAAACTTAACAGTTATATAATTGTCTGAAAAGAACATGAAAAATGAACCATAGAAAATAGGCCTAGAGGGAATCTTAGTAATTAATTTGGTCCATTCTCCTGCCCACACAGTCATCAAGCAGAAAAGAAAGCTACATTCTGGTAGGGCATCACTAGCCAAAGAATTCTGGAGTGCAACTGCAGTGAATTTTTATATATTTAAATAAATTTGGTAACTGTTCAAAGATTCTGCATTTGTTTGACATTTTCTGTTACAATTTAAAATATGTAGCATTTGGAAGCATTTTAACAATTTAATATTTTCTATTTCTAAAGAAGAATAGCTTTGGACCAAATCCTTCAAAACTATGGAAAATACCAAAAATTCAAAGTGCAAGACAAACGGAGCAGAAAAAAATAACTAAGAAACCACTGCCTATAAATGATAAATTTTGGCAGGGACTTAAAGATCAGTTTTTCCAAGTGTTCTGCTCAAGGGAAAACAATGAAAGTGAGGTAGATAGGAATCTTGAAACAGATCATTGTAGAGCTACAGAACTTATAATGTTTTTATGGGTGTGCTAAGGCAAATGGAGTGAGTAGCTGAATTAGTATCTCCCCTAATGAGCTGGTGTGTGATATATGCTGTATATATGTATATATGTGATATATGCTGTACAGCTCTGTTATTGGATTGCTGTTCAAGAGAACATTCCTACTGAATTCTAAGAAAATGTTATGCAATCAGGTACCTATAAAGCAGTTTGATTTTCTACTTAACAGGTCCTAATGAAATGGAAATTACATTTTAATTAGATTTGGTCAAAAAAATTAGGAAAATTTTAAAAAAACCAAACAAATACAATAAAAACATTATTCCAACAGTAGTCTCATTACTAGCTGGAGATGTAACATTAATTTTGCATTTATGAGTTCTTTCTCTTCTCAATTAAAAACATAAATGATATCTACACGCACATGTCTTCATATCCACACTATCATGTCTCAGGGTGTGTACACATGTATGTGTGTGCATGTGCTCATCCTTACTTAGGTCACCAGAAAGTAATGTGAGTATGATAATTATCCTTCTAGAGAGATATACAGGACTATGTATGTCTTAGGTCCTTTATTAGTTGCTTAGGTCCTTTATTAAAAAATCTTAGCATTAACATAAGATGACAGCTTCCATCTTGCTGTTATAAACAGAAAAAATTGCTTGAAAAGATGGAAAGTGTCAGAGTCATCAAAACAGCTTATAAAAACAGCTATGATCCAAAACATAATAAAAATATTCATAGTCTCCACATCTCTACATGTTTGTGGAACTGAAGCTAGGTTTAATGAAGATGACAAGCATTTATGTAGAAAAAGCAACCAAGATGTTTTTACTTAATGTGAGATTTTGCATAATTAACTTCGAATTTTTTTATCTTCTAGAAATCAACACAAATGCAGATGCTTATGTGGTGAAATTATTCTTGGTGTTGTTATGATAACAGTAATGTAACTCCCCATTTCACTATTTTCTTGCATGATTTTGTTATTTCCTAGTCACAAAACAAATCTCAACACAGAGAAGTTAATTTTAAATCTACATAGACACACAAAAATATAGAGCACACTAAAGAAAACACCTTATCCAGTTAAACATCTGTAAAACTCCATTGTCTTAACAGCTTCTGTATGTTTGTTTATTCTATAAACTTCAAGTTATTGCTTATTATGGTCTTGTATCTTTTACACAATATGCTTCCAACTCAGCCAAAGAATACATTCCCTCTTAAGATAAGTTATGAAAATGTTAGTCCTTTTATCTGGCTTTCCCTCCTGTCATGGTTTAACTCCAGCCAGCAATCAAGCACCACAGAGCCCTCACTCACCCCCAGAAGCGGGGTCGGGGAGGGAATCGGAGGGTAAAAGCAAGAGAACTTGGGTGGAGACAAAGACAGATTAATAGGAAAATCAGGAAAAGGTGCTGTTGGTTAAATATAGAACCAAATCCTCTTAGAATACAAGAGAAGCCTGTTTTCTTCTGTCAAATACTATAGAAATATATCAACTAAAAATGAAATGCACATCAGCAAGATCAGGTAAACCACTACTCCAGACTCTTGTGAATCTAAAACTGCTTTTCCTTAGAGAGGTTATGCAATCACTTTCACATTGCAACAAGTAGAAAAAAAAATTATTCCTTTCAGAAATTAAAATGTCATATTTTTTAATCTATCTTTTCTTTCCATCTTGTCTACCACTTATTTATTTCAAAAAACTAAAACACTATGTATTTATTAAACATAGCATGGTGTGGTGCAGCTGAGGGAAAATGCCAAGTATTGTGGGCTACTGTGCAAGCACTTCAATTGTAATGGAAAAAGAATGAAGGAAACCTAGTGCAGGTTTATCACTCAAATATAATGATAAAATGCAATCATGAAGTGAAAAACTTGTTTAAAGTTCACCAGAAAAGGAAGGTAGGTAATAAAACTCAGTTACTAATGAGGTGTGCACACAAAACTATGAAAATGGATGTGTATAGAGATATAAAAGGATGCAAAATACAGACATCTATATATTTAATTATATTTGAAGACATTTTTAGAGAACTATATGTTTATGTTTGCTTTGCTACTACCAAATAATGCATCCCATCTGGATTTACTAGATATTAAATACACACTTGTTAGTACAGCACTCCTACACCAGTTTTTTCATCTTTTCATTTCCTAATTTCCATTCCTTTCAGGTGAAAATCGCTTCAGTAAAACAGATAATTGCTTCTGCTTTGCAATGTCAAACAGTTTGCCTCAGGTTATGGCAGTGTCTAAAATGAAGATGGGAAAGAAAGTTCTAATTATCTTTCTCTGTTTCGAGCACCCTTTCATCTCATCCTCTTTGCTGGTGTCCAAAGTCACACTCTCCCTATTGTTTATTCTTTGCTACTGTTTTCTTCCATTTAGTTACAATTTTAGTTCTTCTCTTCCCCACAATTCTTCACCTTCAGTCTCAGTTACGAATGTCAACATTTTACAATGGCTAAAGAGGAAACCTAGAATATGTGCAATCCAGTTGCTTAGTCCACACCATTTTCACTACTACTCATAAATCTTTATGTCCCTCTACTTAATTGTTATGCTAAAAATTCTTCCACATCTCGAAAGAGAAAAACAAAAGACTCCTTTAAGACTGTTTATATATACACTCCATTCTTGAAATTTTGAAAAGTTTTAAGATAAAACTGTCACTCATTTCTATATGCATATTTTTCCATAGTCTTGCCTTAACTATCATCTCTTGACAATGAAGTTCTAAAACTGGGTCCTCACTGTTAAAAAGACAAAGTACAGAATGACAAATGTGAGGCAATGGTAACATACAGTGGCTCCTGCTGCTGGGCTGTCAAATTTTAAAAGCATCAGTGAAGCAACCAATCATTGAGTCTCCTTCCATTGTTACCATGAGACCATGCTTTTATCTTGGAAGGACCGAAGAATAGGAATAGCTTTCAGTTTTCTATTCAAGGAAAACTAGAGCATGGTGCTGATAATGCCAAGGCTGCGGGTTCGATTCCTGTATGGGCCATTCACTTAAAGTTGGACTAGATGATCCTTGAGTGTTCCTCCCACCTCAGAATATTCTGTGGTTCTGATGTGTAAATTTTAGGCCTCCCTTCACCTGGATAGATTGGCATGACTGGGATCTTTTGTTGAATATGTATTTGTGGGTTTTTTTCATTTTAACCCAAAAAACTCGATTTTAAACCCCCAAAGACATTATGTGTGAGCTTATCCATACATAGATTTCTGCTTCCTGTATTTGTGGAATTTAGTAATATATAATAGAAACAAATAAAAAAAAAGTTACCTGGTGTAAGGGTTGCCTAAACATATGCTTTCCTTTTCCCAGATGAACACTAACATTCTTTATTTTGACACCACTTGTGAAGAATGACTTTTTGGTCCAGTCAGAAAGTTCTCTCACAAGTGAAATTCTAAATATTTTTTGTAAAAGCTGGAGAGACCAAGCCTCAAGGAATGGGCTTATTAAGATTCTTTTGACTTCTGTTTCACAAATCCACAAGCATCTCGTTCACAATGTTCAGTTAACCCAAAATATTACTTGTTTTAAATACTGCCACTAGAATTCATCACAAATGTAACTGTTTGATTACTTGAAATAGGTACTAATGAAATATTCTTATATGACAGGTTTATATTTTAATTTTGTACTCCCCTGGCATGCTTACATAGCAGAACTCAGCTCATACAACTGTCATTCAATATCATTTAAACATATTATTCAGATCTAAAAAAGAAACAGCTGAAATAGCTGGACAAGCATCATAGCACTTCTTTATTACACCCTGCAAAGGGATTTCTTTGAGTAAAAGAGAAACAACATGCAAGTGATTTCAATCTTTTTGCAATTAGTAAAGTCATAAAGTCAGATAAATACAACTGACAAAAGCATTAGATTTAAAATTATACTTCTATTTGTAGATTGCAACTCAGATTTAACTGATTATAAAGAAATAATGCAAGTGATACCTAATGTTAAGCTTAGTCAAAAATTATTCAAGTACTCTAGCAGAAGTACTAGAAGCAAATTGAAGTACAGGTAGGGAAGTAAAAGAGAAGTAAATTGATTTTAAAATGCAATGACAGTGCAATAAAACTCCCAACATAACATACACATGTATTTTCAAATTAGTTTTCAGTGATATGGATTTTCTTTGGTGATTTGACATAGTATGTAATGAAAAACGCATCATTCTTCAGCAGTTTACATAGACATCATTGTACTAAATTTGTTATTTATTTTAGTCTAAACAGAAGTAATGAGACCATGAAAAACTTACATTTCAGTATGCTTTCTTATTTGTTAAAAAAGTTTGGTGAGCCATTTCAAAGCAATTTTTTCAAACTACTGGAAACAATTACATTATGCAGTACATTATTAAACTGTAGTTGTTTTCCTAAAAGGAAAAATGTATTAAAAATTAGTTTACACATTGCATATTTAGTCTATATTTACAAGTCTACATGCATCGTGTATACTTTGCATATATTTAGGGACTACATTTATATAAAGTCTACAATCATACATGCATGTTACGTGTATTCTTAAAACTAGTGAATAACTTGTAAACCTTGACTCATCAAATAAGTGCAGTTATCAGAAACATCATAAGAGACTCATTGCTAGTGATTTACACCCATCATATAGAAACATACTGGATCATATAGAACTAAACTCAGAAGGAGACAGAATTTCATTTCAGATGCAGTGATCTCTGATCTCAGTTACTTTGCTTGACAACATGGAAGCTCTAAAGGGTTGAACTAAAAAAGGCTGGTTCGGTTCTTCTATTTTCGGGTATAAAATGTTCAAACAGATATATTTTTAGGAGATTTCTATAGAACACATATTGTCATCTTTTTGTTTGCATTTTTTTTTTTTAAGATCTAGCACACAGCCCAGTTTTGCTATCTGCCATGTGAAGGTACATGTTAGATGTTTTCACTGTTTTCAAAATGTTTCAGAGATTGGCTCAACAACATTGTAAAGACAGTTTTGAAAATGCTTGTGGCATCTGACATAAGAGGGATTATTACACATCTGAGAACAGAAGAAGCAAAGAAAAGGGAGCAAAGCTTAAACCAGGAAATGCATAGAAAGGTCTTCTTTCTAATATAAATGTTTGTAACTCTACTGTGTTGCAAAGAGAAGGAGATGAAATTCAGTGATAGTTTTAAACCCCTCATCAATTAATGAACATAGGTTACTAGGATCATAATACATTTCCTAGACTTATGAACTCCTCCTTACTTCCAAATTCTGGCTAGAGGAGAAGTCTGTTGCAGTCATGGATCATTGCTTAAATTCTCTCATAAAATGTATTTACTCTCCTTTCCCCACTGAGATGATATTCACATTTGACATTCTTGAAACTGAGCTGTTTGATGTGAACATACACCAATACTTATCTACATGAAGAAAATAATCTAGATTTAATTTGTGACAGTGAGAACTAAGAACAAAAAGTACAAGGGAAGAAACTTTAGCTATTCCTTTAAGAACTCAGAAAAGAGAGGGATATTATTCCCTAATTCAAGGCAAAGCAATAAAGGAACAAATTAGCAAGCACAGTAGCCTGGGAACAATAAATACATCCACTGAGTTAGACACAGTGCATATGTGGCCGATAATTTAACACCATGAAAGGGGATTACAAATCTGCAGTGGTGCAGTGAAACACTAAATTCCAAAAAGATTTAGTGCAAGCAACACAAGGTAGCGTTAAACAGCTGACAAAAAATAACAAGGAAAAAGCACAGTGTCAGAGATTTCATAATACTAAAAGACATAAGGCCATCTAAACATGTAGACATTGCATCACACTTAGCGTTGGCCTAATCTCTACCCTTTCAAGCAGCAGCTTGGCTGGCAGCTAGAAAAAAAATTCATTAAGGACAAGCTATCTCAAAAAATAAAAAGGCTTTGGAGTAAGCTTTGACAATTTGAAAAATCAATTCATGTGGCTAGATTCATACTTTAAAGAAATATAAATCCCTAACCTAATCTATTGCAAAGCAGGATTAGAAATAAATCAAGTGGTTTTGATAGTTTCCTGAACTACTTTAATGCTGATCTCTGGTGAAGAGTTGTATTATTGTGAATCTCACACAGATTAATATTTTATACTTCCAGGAGTAGCATTTCAGGCTAGGACTGAGACAAATAGCCTGGAAATGAAATCATAAGATGTCCTAAAAGTATTTGCTATTGCTAACCATGTTTCATTAACTTCTTCTGGTCTTTTTCCTTTAAAATGACAAATCTGAAAGACTAGAATTTTCTATTTTATCATGAGAGGAGAAAAAGGAAACAACAATTAAAACTAATCTGATGAGTCAGAAAATACACGCAGTATTGACATTTAGCACATAATGATTCAACAAATATTTACCAAATAACATTTCAAAATAAGCATGCTGATGAAAGGGCACATACATAGATGTTCCATCAAGTTATAATACTGAGTGAATTTTCTTAAGTGTTTCAAATTACAAATTTCTAAATTCGAAAGTGTTCTCTTACCTACCTAGGCTTTCTCAATAAAAACCAAACAAAACCCCAGCCTTCCAGACTATAACATAGTGGCAATAAAGCTTCATAAGAACAAAGTTATTTAAATAGCATTATCTGCTATTTGTCTTATTCTATATTGCCATTTTTTCCCCACTGAGTGCTAATAAGTGCTTGCTGTTGAAGAGGTTTACATTTAACATCTGTCAGTTGTATCCAGAAGTAGCACCTACAGGGATCTGTCTAATAGATTGCTATTCTCCTCTGTAACACCAGCAAATCTGTCTCACATCATTTACATACAGATAGTTATAGGCATTCATCATTTCATTATGCTGACTGCCTCACTATTCTAATGTATAATGTCTCTTTAATGAGCCTCAAAAAATCAAATATTCCTTGATTTATGACTGCTTAACTGAAAAATTATACAGATTGACAAAAACTCGTCATAAAGCTTTTTTGTGTTCCCACTACCTTGCACTTTAAATTTAACAATTACTCTCAAGTTAATCTCATGATTTGCTTCTTTGACAAAAGAAATTATCAAATTTTACCACACTAGGCTTCACAGTCACTGCTGTTTTAATAAATATACTTTCACTTCCATGAGAAAGCAGTATAGAATTCAAAAAATTAAAATTGATCATTTTTTGTCCAAGAAATACAATGCATTGGGCAAACTATTTCAATATTATTATATGCCAATTACGGTACACTTCCTAAATTATCATGTGGAATGCTGTTGTACTAGTCATGCAAGAGTGACTCATAAATGAGCCAATTTACACGTTCAAGTAAATTGAACTATGGTTTATTGTATGAACTTCAATTATTTTATACACAAATGCTTAGCACTGAGAAACATCTCTGCCATTAAAAGCACATTGAAATAATACAAACATACCTAAAACACCAAACAGAAATCTGAGAACACGAGGGAAACACTTCATGCATTTGACTACACCCAGGCATTTCAGTTCTTTCAACTGCATTTCCCCATGTTTACGGATATGTCGGCATTCCTCTGATTTTGAATACCCAAGCTAAGGTTTACAAACTGCTCATGGTGTCCCTTAGAAGCACAAATTTCCACAAAGTATGAGAAACCTTATGATACCTTGTTTCTGACATATCTACAACTTACAGGTGAATGTTTTTAGCATGTGAGAAAGTGTTGAGCTCTGACAGAAGTTTCTCCCATAAGAGAGCTGCAATTTTTTATTCCCTCATCTACTACAATTTAAGCTTACCCTATAACCAGACAGTTTGCAACTCCCTCTCTCCTCTGCTCAGCCTTTCTTTTCCACAGAAGTTTCAGAAACACCATAGCGAGACCCTTCCCTTATAAATGCTGCTCTTTACAGAGGGTTGAAACGTAATGAGTGCAGATGAACAAATGAGCACTAATGTAACCTTGCACTGCCTTATCTCACAGCATTGTTTCCTATTTCCAAATCATGAAACCAGGCAACAAAGGCTATCCATTCAATGCAGAAGAGATGTACAGAGATTTAAGCAACAGATGGCAAGCTACATTCCCTAGACCCCTGCAAAAAAGTCAACTTTAAGTGAAAAATCAAACAAAACAACAATACAATACTACTGAATATTCAAGAGCTGTTTCAGTACATGCAAATATGTTATGATATGACAGAAAATAAAGTGCAAAAATGACACTGACATGTTTGACAATGACAAGTTAAATGCTCAATACAGTAAAAATTTTTATTTCATGATTTTGAATTCCTATTTTAGTTCCTTTGCACTGAATATTCCAGTTAATATCAACATCTGACTTTCAGAATCAAACTTCTAAAGAAGTTTGGTATATCATAGGAATACAGGTATGTCATTCCCAAATCAGCACCATGTGTTTTTATCATCTAGGAAAATTCACATATCTACACATTTCAACAATATAAAATGTCAGTCTATCATATAGGCCAATACACCATTTTTTAGAATTTTTTAAAATTAATAAATCACAGTAATTCCAAAATGTTATTGCTTTGCATGTGGAAGTTCTAACTCTGAATCCAGAAAACTGGTATGTCAATCCAAATACTTGTTGTCAATAGAAGGCCTTAATTTATAAACCCAAATGCTTCATTAATTCAAAATATCTCAAAATATCCATTCCTTCCCATAACAATAAAGAGATTTATATCTCAGCTTGTAGTAGGGATAAAATCCAATTTAAGAAATATTCAATATTTACTAGACCCAAATATCCTTAGACTGGCACTCTGACCATCTCAGAACTATATTTCTGTGTCCCTTGACAATAACTAAGAGGCACAGAGCCAAGGGCAGCCACGGACAATGTTTATGCTGTCTGTTAGTCTTCATATTGTGCATCTCTAGCTGGAAGAGACTATGCCTACTTGTTATCTTAGTGACACAGAAAGAAGCTGATAAGAACAAATACAGATATCCCTATAATCCTTTCATGTTACAATTCTATTTCCTTGCTTGTCTTCTATACAAATTCATTATTTCATCTCCTACAGTATACAGAGTTACCATTTCCAAAAGCTATCTAATAATGTCTGTGACTCATGATTTTCCTTCCTCAACCTGGATTTCAGAAAAGACAGTGGAGGAACATCAGAACAATCTTTAAGCCTTCACATTGTTCTTTCCTATGTGTGCATATAAATATTTGTAACTGTTTCTCCAGCAGAATACTAAATTAGCCATTTTCCTTGTAGAGTACTGAATTACACAGAAACCAAACAAAATTCTGTTTCCATTGACTGAGCCTACTTACAGGAAGGTGGTGTGAAAGGATTCAATACTTCAATCACTGTAGTCTGCACATCAGAAGAAAATCCAGATTGTTTTCTGTTCCTGTGATCAATTTTATATCTTTCTGTAGCTACACCTAGGAAATAACCAGTACAGAGTCAGTACAACAAAATACAGAAAATAACATAACCCAAATTGTTAGAAATTAAAAAATGAGAATATTTCCAACAATAATTTATAATTTATGGCAAATTCCATACGATTATTCATTAATATGGCATTATAGAAGACAAAAGTTAAAATTTTATCTTCATTTAGTTTTGCAGTACCCAAGTGATTCCAGAGTTCTACAACCTCAAGACTGCCAAGTAGAATCAAACAGGTGTCATCATTACACCTAAACAGCCATCTGGTAGCCTGAGAGGAGGAGCATAATGACCACAGGGGGAACTGGTCCAGCCGTCCAGAACAGCACAACCACGGTTCCATTCAGCATGTAGAACAAATGGAATATACAGAATATTCAAAGTAAACAGACACTGTTATTTAACAGTAGAATTAATTCATAGTTTTTGACTTTCAGGAGAAGCAGAAGAAGCAGCTTCTCTTCCTTCTGATTCTTATTTACATAGTTGGCAGAATTCTACAGAAAGCAGAAAAGCCAGGAATAAGGCATTAAAGATGGCCTGTTTTGATATTTCTTAAAGGGAGTGGGATTCAGAGGTATCTTCACATCCAGACCAATACCGACAAGGGCTGGTACTGCTCCCTTTAAGTAGCTGAAGTCAAAGCTGAATCATACTCCAAAAAAAAAAAACATCTACCCCAGGAGATAACCATTCTTACTTATCTTTTACATCTAGCCTTTGCTGCAAGTTAATCCCTCCCGCTTCTTGTCATATCTAAATCAGTTTATGCTGATCTCCTTTTTCAACAATTTTATATATTTCAACCCCCCTTATTCCCATTTTTTACACCGAATAAACTTGGTTCGGTCTTTTTTTGATGTCTTTAATAGTTAATTTAATGAATTATCAATTGCCAGACACATTTTGTTTAGACAACTTGAGCCTCCAGGTTATTCTACTGGATCCTTATACACAATACAAGATCAAGTGGATCTTGTTTCAGCAGTTTCTATCCCTTGTGCCTTTGTCACAGACCATCAATCCAGTAAACAGAAACGTTTGTCATGACTCCAATTCATCAAGGGTGAGAGAGGAAATGAAGTGTTTTCATATTTGTCAAAAGATGTCTGCTAGACATTTTAGCACATCTTGAGTTCTGCTACTGCTAAAAGGAAGGAAAATACTTGTGTAAGAAAGCAAAAAATCTCGAACTGGCCACACATGTAACAGTATGGCATGGTAAATATGCTGTCCCCATATTCTTCCCTGCAGCACTAGAGGGAATTCCCCATCTCCATTTGTGCTGTTATTTATTCCTACTTAGTGCTTCTGCTTGTTCTCACCAAACTGAATGTCTATTATTTTCTAGTATTTCTACAAATCATTGGGATTATTTTAAGCCTGGGACAGCAGCAATATTAACATCTACTCTATTTCCAAAACTACCAACAAGACCATAGAATACTATTATGCACAGTACAGAATTTTAGAATTACACTCCTCCCCCACAACCCCAGTCACTGTGGAAAAGAGCGACTGCATCTAAATATTACATCTTTTTTAACTCAAAAAAACTTGAATAATACTTTTAGTCTAATCTTATCTAGATCACAGTTCCCTAACTTGTTCAAAAGAATGCCATGTATAATTATCCAAACTGCAGTTTACTAAATTAAAGTAATATCTCCTAACCCTTAAGGCTTGCTGCAGTTTTCGAAGAGACAAAATAGGACTGACTTATTCCTGAGAAATCTATGCTTTTCAATCTCACTATCTCTTGCAGATGTGTAGAAAGAACAGTTTGATAATTTCAGGTCCCTCAGGGAAATTCAGGTAAGACAATTATGCACAATTCTTTGGATATTTCTTCAGGTCTTACTTTCAGCCCTTTTCTGAGCTTCTGAAATGTCACCATCTTTAAGTTCTCAAATACAATGCTACTACACATCATGGAAAGACTTGTTAATTCCTTCATGCATATCTTATGGCTTTATAAATCAAATAATCTCTGCACCTAAGACCCAAATAAAACATAGTTATTTGTTTCTAGTTGAGCTTAACCTCACAGTTAGATAATTTGTATTTAGTTTTATAAGAGAAGTTTGTCCTTTTTTTTGTAACTAATTTTTTATATTTACTAAAATCATTAGATTCTAATATCACCCATCCAAGATTCCAATACTGATCCCTGAATCTTCCACTGCTCTCTATACAGAATCAACTAGGCTGGAAAAGACACTTCTTAACTCACACAAAGAGGCTAACAGAATGTGAGATAGTTTATGTTTAATTTTTAAGGTTTTCCATAACTGTATGCAGATTTGTCCCACCAGCTCCTTTGATATTTAAGTGAAGATTTCTTTTAAATGCATTTTAGCTGTTTAGCTTGCACTAATTTTCACACTCAGAGGGGATTTCCCAAATTTATGAGCATGTTTAAAAATAAAAATGCAATCTGTTATGTTTTTAAATACAATAGATTTTCAAAAAGGATGTTTGTGTTTTGGGACATCTATATTAGATTGCTGGGTGAAGCTCTTTAAACAGAGAAGTACAGAAAGTATTTTAATTACAGGAAAGAATACAGAAGACAAAACCAGATAAGTCTCAGACCACTCAAACCAAGTGTCTCATCTGCCCAGGTTCACCTGTGCCAGCTCACAGGAAAGGTAATACAGGGAGCTCTCAGTTAACCACGGGTACATGTGTGCATGAAGACCTCCACAGCATAGTCTATTCCTCAGCTGATTTTCCTAACAAACTGAACTTAACATCAAGTTGTCAGGTGCTCCTTTATGATGCCACATAAACTGGTGGAAGGTGCTATTCCTCTTGAATAAATTAATGAACTACACGTTCACTACAGCAAATGATTTTATATGCCTTTGTTGCCCATATTTTTCAGCTTCTCTCCTACTCCAGCTGAGTTGCACCCATCCTCTTCTCAACACTTCATCCTTTCTGATATATAAGGTTAATCCCCCTTCTTTAATATTAGGATGGAAATTAGGGATGACAACTTTCCACAAGCCATAGTGGGCATAATATACTTCTAGAGGACTATCAACAAAAAATACAGTCCACTGTATAACAAAAGTTTAAAACAGGACAGTAAGTCTAAAACAAATGTGCTGCTTGCACAAAGCCTTGGGATAGTTGTCCCTTTGGCATATGAGAGCAATGAGAAATATCAGCTATCCCTGGTGAGAAGACTATGTTAACATCTGTATCTCATTTTGAGCACTAGATTAATTTTTTTCATAAGACTTTCTCTGGCTTCTCAGCTCTGTAATATCCCACCCTTAACATATAAAATGACCCTAAGAAAAGCAGTTCAGCCCTGTAATTCTACTACTTCCATGATAATAGCATGCCAGATAAGGAATATCTATCAAATGTGTCAGAATATTATCTGTTCATTCCAGTCTCCCTTTTTGCCTTATTTTTCTTATCTTCCAGCAGCACATGCCTTGGCTTCTACTCAACATCACTCACAAAGTTCATAGATAAATCAAACAAATAAATAAAACAAATAAATAGAACCTAAAAAAAATAAAATAAAAAGAAATACCAACCCCAAACATACCCTCACACACTCTTTTTCCAAGACTGCAGTTGTTTAAACTCTATTATTTCCTTTTCCATGACACAACGCAACCTGCCTAGGAAACCTTACAATATTCTGAAGGCCTTGCAGTGGGAAAGGCAGGTAGGGGAGGGCAGGGCAAGGTGTGACCCTCGGCGGGCACAGCAGGGCAAGGCCACAGGGAACAGCTGCACACCAGGGGCAGGGAGGCAGCCACTGCCCCATAGGACAGCAGGTCTGGAGACAAGCCATATGCAAAGAGCAGCGGTATTCTGTGCCTTTTTTCCATTGGCAAGGCCTCTCCTCAAGCCTCCAAGATCCCTAAGCTTCTGAAGAGATTCTCCAGACATGAAGCAGCACCTGCAGGAGACGAAAGAGGAGTGATGACTTACTTAACCTGCTTAGACTTAGCTAAGTTCACAGCCCTGGCGCACAGCATCCCAGAGGTGTTCATGGAGCTGGCAGGTGTCTCTGTGAAACTGCCCGTCCTTTTTGAAATGTTTCTGATGACTTGAAGGCAGCTGCTGTCATGCTTCCCTTTATGACAAGCAAAAGGCAAGATCCAAGGAACTCCAGGCTGGTCAGCCTTAACTGTGTCCACAGAAAAGCTGTGGACCAGTTATTTGTAGAAGCCGTTTCTTCTTGCCTGAGCAGATCATGCCTGAGCAACCTCAACGCCCTATAAACTATGCACTATGGCTATTATATATTTAAAATAGATGGAAAGCTAAATTCCTTTGCAAATAGACATTGCTATCTGAAATGGACACACACAGGTTATGGATCGCATGGTACAAAAAGCAGATGTCAAATCCGAGAAACTGGGTCATTTAAAATTTTAGAAGAGTTGCTACTTATTTTATGCTAGAAAAATTAAATTTGCATAATTTCTTAGAAACACCTACTTTGATGACTTCTTCCAATTTTTAATTTTTTTCCATGAAGATTATTAGGGAAAGCTCCAGACACATTTCATTTGGTTTAAGATGTATCATTTATGGAGTAATACATTTTCAGAGTTTTGTAAAATTGTATTTATTGTTGCTATCCTTTTTTTCCCTTTTACAATATTAAAGACATTATTTCATTTTCTAACAGCTTATTTGTACAGTGTATGTTATAGAAAACATGGCATCTCTAGAAAAATTATGTCAAATAACTGGTAAAAGTATGAAGCTCACTTCCAATAGATCTATGAGAAAATGCTGTGAAGCAGCCTGAACCTGAAAAAAATTGTCATTTTAAGGTGAAAAGTAAATTCACCTTAATAGCTGAAAATATCAAATATTCTATTTATGAAAAACCTAATAATAATTCTTTTACTACTGCACAGCTGAACTTCACATTTTCTGAATTCTTCATATGTATATGTGGTCTCTGGAAGCCCACACACTTCACACATGTATACTATAAAAATATACAAAAGAGTTTTTAAACAATATGCATGTTGTAAGAGACTCGGATATGTATTTTGAGATGATTCCATAAAGAGTTCACAACCTTAAAGCTCTTTTCCAACCTTAATGATTCTATGATTTTATGATGCAATAATGCTGCTTGGGAAGAGAGTTAAAGCAATAGCAATTTAATCAATATCTTATTATAAGCATTATATGAGAACTTGTGAACAAGGCTTTCTACCCAATACCCACAAAAATGTGAACAATCTTTACTTGTAAACTTGTAGAGCTTATTAAAACTAAATGTGTTTCCCTAAATTAAACATTTTATCAAAAACAGGAGCAAAGTTACTAGCCATTTCTTTCCCTTGTAGATTTTTAATGAAATCCAGGTATGACTGAATTAATCCAGAATACTCCATCTACCATGGACATACTACAAGCACAGTGCTCTGAGCTACTGAATACAAAAGAAGCATTAAAATGAAATAAAGTTTTATTTTTTCAAAGTTAAGTTCCTGATTATTGCAAAGAAGAACATGGTGAAAAGCAATTTAAAATACATTTCAAAGAAAAAAATTATTCAAATTATGAAGTAAAACTTTTCTTTAACCTAAATTTACAATTTAGACTGCTTTTTATCATGTATAGTGAGAATTTTCAAGGAAGCCTGGCAGAAGGAGAAAATATGCCTTAATATATAGGAAAAAAGGAATACCAGAAATTATGGTAACAAAGACTTAAATTTTAAGGTTCAAATATTTATGAAAACTGGCTTAAGGTGTAGCTTTCATGCTTTAATATTTATTGTCTTATGTCAACTTAATGTAATTTACACTTTCAATATACTTCTTTTATCTGAACTGAACAATCACTCCAATACAGTCATACTGTGCTTCACTAAGTTTTCTTTCCCTCTAAAGACTTTAGGGTGAATTAATTATAGCCAAGACACCAAATATAAACATCCTGATCTCACTAACACTACAGTTTTTTATCTTTATTACTAAAGACCTTTGCCTACATGCAACAGTACATCATGATTTAGTTCACCGAGACTGACAGGCTACACTTTACGATACGACAGGATGTCACTGTAGTAGGTATGCTGACTATTTAATGGCTTTGGAAAGTCTCTTATGGCCTTCACTAACTCATAAAATTAACTTTCATTGTCCTCTTGCATGAGTACTGATGACAAAGTGTAATCTTATTACAAGAAAGAAAATGTCTAATAGTTTCTTAAGTAAAATATTTCTCTTCAGTGATTTAGTGTATAAAGTTTTGCTGTGCATGAATTACATTCAGTGCTTCAAAGCACATAGCAACCTTTCATTATTTCAGTGGTCCTCTTTTGGTGTACTGAACAAACCCTCAGAAGTGCCTTTGTCAAACTGTTACAAATTTACCTGATGCATGTCAAAGCCTCACTATTCAGAAGGGGTGACTAGACACCTGAGCAGTAAAAACCACAGTGAATTTTACTGTGCATCTTCACTACAATGCGTCCATGTATGACCACTTCAGCAAAGTAGTATTAGCTCTTGGCAAAAAGCATTCATCTGAGCTGAAAGGCTGTCAGCAGCAATATGGTAGATGTCAATTAGAATAAAGTATGCGATGCAAACACATTTGCCAATTACATGCATTAGACCTCATAATGGCTGATGTCACAAATGTAGTTTGGTGATAAATTATCTTAAGGACAGTAATTACATTTTTCCATCAGTTGGATATACCCATTTTGAAGTTACAAAACAAGATCCACAGAGAAAATCTCCGTTCAGACAACAGAAACAACCAAAATGTCAGGGTGGGTGGTTGCTTGCTGCATAATTTTTTTTCAAGTTAGACTCAGCTTTGCCTTCTAAGTATTCAGAATTATATTGGAGAGATTAAAGAATAAATAAGTAACCAAAAAAAAAAGGGACTACAAAAAAAATTACATGGACCAGATGATTTTGATCCAATCCAATTCCCCATCCAATATGGGGAGGATGGCATCTAAGATAAGAAGAGATGAGAGCAGCGATGGAGACAGTGGCAGCTGCACATAAAGCTACCTGGCAAAATACCCAGTATTGGCTATTTTTAGATCATTAGTTAGTTCAAGATGGGGAATTGGACTCAATGATGCTTATGTGCCCCTTTTAACTTGAGATAGTCTATAATTCTATGATTTAATACTTTCCTTAATGTTCAAATGTTAATACAAATACCTTAGTTTAAATAGAACTCAGAAAGATTCTATAATCCGCGCCATCTAAATGATAGGAACTATACTTTTTTGCCTAAATGTATATATTTTATTTAATTTTTAAAATTAAAAGTATCGTGCAATACAATATCAGACAACTGTAAAAAGGTTTCTGTCACGAATACAAGAAGGGTGAAGCTTGCAGTAAGGATAAAAAGAGTGCTGCTTGCTCACAAGACTCACCGTCACATTCCCAACACCGGAGACTTCCACATCTGAGGCCGATCCCCCTCCACAGGGGGGTCAGCAGTGACCCCAGGGGTTTCCACACATCCCATCCCAGAGTCAGAGCAGGTTTCTCATCGGATCCATCCCAGGTTTGCCACGGCAGAGGCTCAGATGTCCATAAAGCCATTTGCTCATGGCACAGTAGCCCAGGAACAGCCTGAGCTGGTGCCGTCCGAGGAGGGACCCCGAACAAAGGGATGCACTAGATCAAGGATGGGGATGCACTGGTCAAAGGAAGCAAAACTCTAGAAGAGTTCAAGGGAACTAATTCCTTACTAATCACAGTGTTTATAAATAGGGTCATTTTCACAGTCAAATCTTTAGTCTTTTAGTAATCTGAATACCCCCAAAATGTCACAAATCATTGCCTTCTATTGGCAGCAGAGTCTTGAAGAAGAATGTACAGAAAATCACACTATGAAAAACCAGTGTCCAAAGGACTCCAAGAGGAGTCCTGCAACTTCATTGGAATAAAGGGAGACTCCACTGGGGTGCACACCCACAGGGTTTCCTCTCTCCACATTTCAGAGGGCACAGCCTCCTTTGATCCTAAACTCCTGGCCAGACATTGCCCTCTTCCTTTCCCCACTGGCTGAGGTACTGGGAAGGTCCAGCCTTCCCAAACAGCCTCCCACGTATCTTGCCTTGAACCCGTCATTTTACCCCAAAGCTCAGGAACTCAGGCTGGTGCAGACACACTGGTCCATTTCAGAAGCCAAGGTGTCCGGGCTCTGTAACAAACCTGATGCTTGAAGTTAGTAGAGACATTAAGACCCATTCCAAAGATGTTACATCAATCCCTTCACCCATGTTGTAAAGACTGCAGCACACACCTTGCCTATCAAGAACTTAAGCTCTACATCTGCTTGCTTTCAGTGGTTCAGCAGAAAAGACACAGCAGAAGCTTCTCCCCACCCCGTGCATTTGGCTCAGCTATCCTTCACAACCATCTCACCCTGGGTGAAAGGATATCCCTAGGTAAAACTTCACAATAAGACTACGTCACATGGTGGCTTTAGAAAAGAATAACACTGATTTAACTATAACTGAGTACGAGAGGTCTGGCTAGCCAAAATTCAAACTACGTAAAAACAGCCTTTTTGATAAAATAGTTATTGTAAGCTATGCAAGAGTATTTTAGTGAGGATGCAGTAATGGCATGCACAGACATATGGTAATTGAGGCATTTGTAGAGATAATGTGCTAAAGCCATGTAGTGTTTCATGAACATTTTGTCATATATGGCAGTAGTGTGACCTTTGCAGGAGGATATAAATATGTATTCACACACACATACACATCTACACAACAAAAACAGACTTTAGGGTCTAACAAAATGGTGTTAACTATTTCACTGATGAACTGCATCCATACAAAATAGAAATAACTGTATTCAGAAAATGGAAAAAAATTCTTATCTACCACAAAAATGGAGTGCATAAAGAACTTCATATAGTTCTAAAACTTCTAAACAAGTGGTTAAACAGAAATGAGGCAGAAATTACTTCTATTATGCAGTATGTATTAACACTACTGGTAATATACGAGGGAGTGTAAATAGAACATCTAAATTCACTATATCATGAAATGGAAAAAGAGCACCTTTAGAAGACATGGAAGTTTAGGATTCTTAAAAAAGGTGCTTCAAGTTCAGACAGTGTGGCTAGATCTCAATGTATATTTCTATCTGATGTTCATTTATTGGCATAATCTGATCAAACCACTTAAAAACAGGAAAAGTCTTGCACCAAAACAAATACAATTTAATAGCTGAACAACCAGTGAGTTCTGAAAAAAAAACTTAGGTAGTCAAAAAAATAACTAGAAGTTATTCTAGTAAGATGCAAAAAACAGAGCTAAAAATATTTGATTTATTTTGTAAGTTTTAATAGGTACTATTACCTATTAAATGTGTTAGTTAAAAAGCAGAAAGAGAGACAAGCAAGAATAAATTGGAGACCACTGTTCAGAACAAAAATAACCGAAATATTAATTCTGAGAAAACTATTGGGATACACATATTGCATTTGGAAAAAATCCAAATCAAAGAGCAAATATCACAAAGCAGAGCTAATTTACATACAGGAAAAAGCTAAAGCCAGTTTTGAAATACTGTCAGGTAATAACCTTTCACAAAAAACCTGAACTTTCCACAGAGTTTCTGTCTGTATTCATGTTCTTCCAAACTATTTTACCCAACCGAGGTCTTGGTCACTTGTCTCCTCTATCTCCAGCATCCCTTCACCGATCTTTCTGCAATTATTTTTTCAGTCTTTCTGTATCAACACAAGCTTATTACCAAGTAAATGGCAATTTCTTCACTTACTTTTAGTTTTAATAAATGTTATGTGCATTATATTGACTACATGCTAATTCAGAATTGTTTTCTTCCAGGTTCTCCTAAACTTTGATGTAATTTAATTTCTACACTAAAGACAAAGTTGGGAATTTGGAAGAAAATTTTCATTTTTTTGAAGAAAGAAGTCTCAGGAAGGTTTGCAAAATGCCTATTCTCAACTTCTTTTTGGCAGCATAGGTTAGTTTCTAAATCGAACTCATGAAAACATTCTGGTGTGTTTTTGGTTTTTAAGAACAAGAACAGGATAAAAGGACAAAATAGGATAAAAGAATAACCTCCTTCTGTAGAAGTCTTAACATATCTCTGCACCTGTTATAGATCTCAGCCTGGAAAGAGAGCAGTGATTCCATGTTCAGTTTCCAGTTCCTACCAGACTTATGTTCATACATTTTTAATAGGAGTACAAGGACAGATTTGCTCCTCTTCTTTCCATCCTTAAGAGTGACTGTAAGAACCTGATGAGGGCTATTCCCTTGATGGATTTAAGTCACACAGCTAAAGGGGATTTTCCTACACACTGTTCAACGTAGAATGTAATCAAGTTAAGTCAAAGTCAGCTGATGTTTTACAGAGCTTAATTCAAAAACGTGACATTTTTTGCACGAGAACATTATAACAAGGTAGAACAGTTGAATAGTAGTTCAGCTTTAGGAGAATGAAATCCAGGTATTTTCTTTAAATTTAAAAGGGGTAGTAAGATTATAGGGGAAGACAGGAAGCAATTGAGTTAGCAGCCTTCCACCACTTGAATAACACATAAATAGGTAGGTCTAGCTTCCTGAATGTAAAATCTTTTATCCCAACTCTATTTAAAATACAGCATTGATTATTTCAATCACACTTTATCATTCTCAACATGAACTTAGGTGAATTGTTTGACACTGATTTGACTATTCTCCTCCAAAGAATACACCAATAATAATCTAACTTTTTTTTTTCTAATTCCTGCTATATTTCTCCATTGATATAACTTCTTTTTACTGGCATATAAAAGAAAGGTTTTATTAAAATACAGCCTATAGACTGCTGTGTTAGTATTGACACAACCTTCTTGATCTCCGTTCTATAAACTGATTCTAGAGAATGAAGCAGAGAGAGAATGTATCTGACATTACTCCAAATGCACATACTACCAAATTTTAGCTGCCTTATAAATTACTGACATAGGTAATTTTGGAGAAACAGACCAGTGGGTTTGGTGACTGCTCATTCTAGGTACTTAGCTTAATATCTCAGGGTATTTAAACACTTTTAAATGGAAAGGAAAATAAAATAGAGCAAAATAATTAACCTCTCCCCCAAAACCCCCAAACGCCTCATCCATCACAGATGAATTACGTTGAGAGTTGAAACTGTGATAAGAGAAAATGTCAGATGATTAATATCTAAATTAGGAGATGTAACAGCGAGAAGAAGAAAACTAAAGAAAGGCTGGGCAGTGGAACATGGGTATCACCTAAACATGCTCTGAACACCCCTGTTAACTTCACAACTGGAAGAAAAAAAACTCCATGTTTCAGAATTCAAAATAATCTGTTTAAGCCAATAAAACCTATGGAGGGTAGATTACTTTATATAGCTGAAATTATCTATCTGTGCAACACTCCGATCATATTGTATGAGTTCTTATATCACAAAAGGCATTTCTAACTCATGGATATTTTACTCCCTCTGGTTTGTGCATTTTACCTTCTGAGACTGCAGAGTCACATATACCACAGTTTGTAGGTAAAGAAATCCATTTTAGCCACCTTTCTAACTCCTTTATCATTCTTTTTCAGAATGCCATTAAGATATAGTCTGCTGATGGCTATAAAAATGAGAAATCTGAAAGTGACTGTATGCGTTATGTCTTGAAGCTATACTAAAAGTCATTAAAATTATCCAATAAAGAATGGAGTTAATCACTAGTTTCAGATTTGATATATTAGCGGAATGCTCTGTCATCACAAGAATCTTTGTTCTTTTTATAATCTATCCCTATGAAGTTTTTACATTAGCTGCAAAATTGGTTGTCTCAATGACAGGTACAGTCTTCTTTAAGGACAGGCAGTTTTTGCCCTTAAAATATACTTGCCTAATCAGGATTCTGGGGGCAACATACGAACACTGGGCTATAAATAGCCACAAAAAAAGTTTGAGTAAGCATAATCACTTTAAATCTAAAAATATATTTTTAATTAATGTTTAAACAATGAGAAATTCCTTATCATTGCCCACGGTATAACATTCTTGCCTAAAATGTTACCATTTGTTAAGTCACATGCTACACGTGTTGTATTTATAAGAAAACTTCCCATTAATCTGAGGAAGAATACATGCACATAAATACAGGGGGAAAAAACAGTAGACACAAATGTAGCAAACTGTATTAATAAAAAGGATCCCACATGTCCTAGGATTAATACCTTAAAACATCTCATAGATCAACCCACAGAATTAGGATAGTTGTGACTATTTCCAAAGAGTTCTATGTGTAAGTAATCCACACAAAAAGCAACACTGAACATTTAGTAGCATGTTATTTTGCCATCAGTAATCTCAAAACAGGTTCATCATTCAAAAAAAAATAAATCTTTTTAACTAGGGTCGTTATTTACTCACTAAGGTTGCTATTCACTTAAAAATTTAAATCGATTTCATCATAGCATATGAATGACAACCATGTCATTCATATAGCAGTACCCATAGAGTAGTTCTTTAAAAAAGGAAATTCTTCATCTTTTGCCTTTTTTGATGGGATATTTTTTCCTTAAAAATCAGTCAAAATGTTTGATATACAGCTTCACACCCCACAAGGCTCTCTACAGCAGAGAGGCCAACATGCTGTATTTCAAAATTTCTCCAAAACCGCTCATGTTAGTTCAGTATATTTTGTGACTGTATCATAGACAATTATACAGTCAATTGAAAATTAATGGAGGAAAAGTTTAGATTACTAACACATTTCAAAGGCATCTAAATTAACTGACTAGAAAGCTGAGAAACAATATAGATTTTTTTTTTGTTAGTTTTCCTGTATTTGAGCATGATTAAGAAAGCAATGAGCATATTAGAATGCATGCAGAATTACTTGAAAAATTACTCAGGAAATGTCATGATGGCACACTCAGAGATCATGGATACAATCCCCTCTGGAATTGGCTACACAATATCGATCACCTCTTCTAAAATACCTCAGCATTTGGAACAGTCCAGAGAGGAGAAATTAGAAGTGCAATTATTCAATCTGTAGAATTTGCAGGTAGTCCTGAGGCAGAGTATTCAACAGCAGAATTTGACATGAGTGTAGATAACAAAAAAATTCAGTCTCAAGACTTTGAAAGAGACAAACATGAAACTCTGACAACCAGTTTTAACTTAAAAATTAAATTTGTGGCAAATTTATAGGAAAAAAAAAAAAAAGTGGCAACCCCAGAAGTATGTTCAGACTGGGGAACGAGATACTGAAAGCAGTGCCATAGAAATGGACCTGGGAGTCCTGGCTGACAAAGTTGAACCTGAGTCAGCAGCACCCTTGGCATCCAGGAGGGCCACCTGCGTCCTGTGGGGCATGAGGTACAGGATGGCCAGGGATGGGATTGTCCTGCTCTGTCCTCGTGGCATGAGGCTAGGGAGGGGATTGTCCTGCTCTGCTCTGCACTGGGGTGGTCCCACCAAGTGCTAAGGGCAGTTTTGAGTACCCCAGTATAAAGAAGATATTAAGGTACTAGAGAGTGTCCAAAGGAGGGCAACAAGGATGGGGAAGGCCCTTGAGGGAAATCTGCATGAGGAGTGGCTGAGGTCACTTGATCTCTTCAGCCTGGAGGAGAGGAGACTGAAGGGAGACATCACTGGAGTCTACACCTGCACGGTCACATCACCAAGCCTGAGAAAGCTCCAGAAGTGTTAGCCAATACTCGGGCACAGCGTGTGATTGTTGGGGCTGTTGTGTGCAGGGCCAGGATTCTGACTTTACAATCCTTGTGAGCCTTCCAATTAAGCTTATTCTTTGATTCTGTGAAAATACTGGCAATACTATTTTTCACAGTCTAGTTTTGGTCCATTTGCTCTATGATTTCAGCAGTCATTTCTTCACAGTGACGGATGTTCTACTTTAGGCAGGAGTTAAATCAGAGAACCATTTGGCTGGAAAAGACCCTTTAGATAAGGTCCAACTGTTAAGCAAATGCTTAACCAGGTCCACTGCTAAGCCATGCTCTTAGGAGCCATGTCTACCCACCTTTTAAATACCTTCAGGGATGGTGACTCAACCCCTTCCCTGGGCAGCCGATTCCACGTTTGGTCACCTTTCATTAAAGAAAATGTTCCTCACATCCAATCTAAACCTACCGTGGTGGGAGTTAGGGGTAAAATGCTGTTTGGGAAAAGAGATTTTGAAGTGAAGAAACATAATTGAAATAAATACATAAAGGAGATTTTTATGTGAAAAATGTAACACCTCTTGATTCTAGATCTTAGTTAATTCATTAATCCCTTAGTTAATTACTTAATCCCTTAGTTTTTAGAGCCACCGATACAGCAGGCCATACAACACAAACCTCTGCCCATGACTAGTGACCTCTGTGACAAGGCCAATAACAGTACCCATGTATAAATAACAAAAGGTGATATGCACGAGTTATAGAGAAGTTTTTAAACTGAATCTTACTTCAACCAATGTAAACAGATTGCTTAACTACTCTTCAAAAATATTCCCCCTCTGTATTGGCTCCAATTAAAGAGAAATCAGTGAGACAGAAATAAAGATTCCAAGAAGCTAAATGAAGAACCCCCACAGAGTGAGAGTGTTTATCTTTTCAGTCTGTAATACTAAAAGGATGAACACTGGAGGAAATACAAAATAGATTTGTTTGATAACTACTTTAAGGCTCTTTAAGCATTTTTTGTACCAAGGCAAACAGTGTTACAATAAACTATTTTCTTTAGCAGTACAGTTTCTTTAATTCTCCTCTTCCTTGTGACAGCAACACATTGTTGACATTAGTTTCTGCAAAACAGAAGTATTCAAAATATTGGTGCAGAAAACCACTATTTCCAATACCCTACTTGTACTTGAAAATCCAATAGACTGTTGAGAGGAACTGTGGAAAAAAAATTCATAGACCAACTATTTCACATGAAATGTATTAATAGTGACAAATTATTTTTAAAGAAAGACTACAACTTCACATCTCAAATTCTAAACAACATAAAACTATTAGTTACAGTCATAAGTGGCTACAGAGATACAGTTGCCTGAAACATATTTTTCTAGTGATTTTAAATTGTGACATCTCTGTGAATCCTATTTCTATGCTGAAAAACAAAAGATCCACACAGTAAAAATTAAAATTCTGTGTAATGAGGCTTAACATTGTATGGCAATTATAATATTTAAAATTACAACATTAGGAAAATTTACTGTAATTTTTCAAAAGCCATTTAATGACTTGTTCTTCCACATTTTTGGTCTATTTAGTTTTAGTGCAGCATACTTATTTCTCCCTGGCTGATTTATAAAAAAAACCAGAAACCAGAATATTAAACATTCAAACATAAATATTACCCTGTGTTAATGATCATATTATTTTTACTAATCTAAACATGAAATTAACAGGTCATGTTTACTTGTGCTTCCTATTTACTTGCTAAAGATAGGAATTATAAATTTTACCTACATTGATGTTCACTCATCCAGTATTAATTAATTGTATACAGTTGCAGTAGATCAATGCACCCAAAATAAAACTACTTCAATCTCTAGGGAAAACATTAAATCTCTAATTGATGTCTGAAGCCAGAGAACTGGCTGTACATAATAGGTATTTCATCTGTTCTGAGGTAATTTCCTGGGCTTCTACCTTTGAACCTGCAATAAATCTCTCTTCCCTCAGTCCCTCTTTCAGCACCTAAAATAGACCACATACTTTTGGTCAGACTGGTGCTGAGCTAAGAAGGCACCATAAATATCCTGTGAAAAGATGTGATTTGCGTTAACACAGAAAACAAGTTACTATGAGACCTCGTATTTCTAGTATTAGCAAATGTTTATGAAAGAGGGATTTTTAAAAATTTTTTTTAGAGCAAAGATCTTGCAAAATGAAAAAGGAGATCATAAATAGGATGTTTTTACATCAAAGTGCTTTTCCTTTGACATCATCAAGTAGTTTCTGCAGTATGTACCACTGTTGGCAGGGGTTAAGTAGGAAAGAACATTTTGCACACCAGTTGTCTAACTTTTCTGATGGAAAAGTAATGAATGTATGGTTTCAGGAGAAACACTACTATCCTGTCAGGGATTTTTATATTCTTCAGAGCACAGAAACTACTCAGGAGTCTTTCCAGGAGGGATTTTTTTCCTGAAATGGTTACAGATACAGAGATGAAAATCAGTTTTATGGAGTGGTACAACCCAGGGTAATCTACAACCTTCATAATTCTTACAATGGTTTCATATACTTAATTGCTTTCCGCCGTCTTTTTTTTGTTTGGTCAGTAATTTATAATGTGATTTTTTTTTTTTTTGTCATTGCTTTTTTGTACAACCACTAATGATTAAGCCAAGAACAAAAGAACCTTTTTTAATGTCACCCAGAAAATATTGCACTACATTAATTTTACGTATTTAGAAAGATTCAGACGCCCAAAGGAAAAATTGTCCAAGTTAAGGTAAAAGACCAAGTCAGTTGCATAAACTTAAGTGTGGAATATTTTGTTTCATGGATATGGGGTGCTAGTACAGATCTATCCGCATTATTACTGAGACAGTATTCCTATCAAAATGCATTTTGACTGCTTTCAATATATTACTTTGGCAAATTCAGAAAATGGCCTTCCTCTGTTAAATAATGAGGGATTAAGGAAGACAATCATTTATACTCAAGGATGTAGGAAATACATTCCACTATGAATTTGTAATTTTATTCAGTTATTGTGGATTTCCCAATTATTTTTTTAGGGTCTGGTCACTAACACAACATAGTGAAATCAATATGAATATGTTTCTCTACTGTAGTATGTACTATTAATAGACGGTGCAATGCTACGGGTCATTTATCAAGCATGGCAATAAATTACTCCTTCAAGTACTTCACCAGATTTTTTTGGTATCAGAAAAATCAGTTCCATCTAAATGTTCATGTGTAGTGTGTTCTACAGGCAAGTTTTATTCATGACTGTCCAAAATTATGTGTGCTGTCCATTAGAAAACTTATTTCAGGATATGCAAATCAGCATCTATCAAATTTCATTTTGATGAATGACTGAGAATGAAGAAGAAACTGTATCACAATTCTGCTTCTAAGGGTTTTGCCATGAACTTGAAAGATAATAGGATACCAGCATGAACAAGGCGATATCCTCTTCTGTATTGCTATTACAACCCAAAAGAATTTATTCCTAGTATTCTCCTTGCTGTATTGTGACCACAAAGATATGAAGTACATACAGTTAGTCCAGGGTTGGAAAAATACTTTAGACACATGTACATAGCACAAAGATTTAAGGATTAAAGCTATAAAGGAAATTTGATCAATTTATGAACAGTATCAGAGGACAGGCTACTCATTACAATGAAGCTTTAGATTCGGTGACTTACAATCTCTTTTCAATAGTATATCTTAAAAATTAAGGTAAGAGTTTCCACGTTTCTAAAACACTATTTTCAGTTGAAGTTAACATCGCAAGAGCAAACAGACTCTCACTGTGTTTTTCAGCACATTTATTCTCACTTCATACTGTGATTCATCACAGTCTGGGTGCAGTGATTTGAAAGTCCTATAATGCACTAATGTATTACTGATAGCTATTTTCATTTATTAAAAGCAGTACCAGAATTCTTAGAGCATTTCAAAGCCTTGCTCCTGTATAGCAACTTTGGCAGAGACCCTGACATAGCTGAAAGTAGCTGAAACACTTTAACAAAAAAAAAAAAAAAAAAAAAAGAAAAAAAAAAAGAAAAAGGCATCCACATGAAATGGACTCTTTCTGTTCTCAAGATACCGTATATAGAAAGTATTGTCTGTTCTCACTAATTAACAGGAACAGGCCTCCTCCTTCCTTAGATAAATATACAATAGACAGAAAAGAAAGCACCCTTCTACACAGCGCCCTCATAAGGGAAGTTAACCAAACCAGACATCCATCCTTTATCCTGCAGTGTGTGAGAGAACAATTGCACTGAAGGAAAAAGGATATTGAGGACCTGTGGTTGCCAACTGTCCCTGGCTATAGAAAGAAAGTGTATTTCAGTGCTTAAGATCCAGAAAGCATTTGACAAATTTTTTTCTCATTTAAGAACCTGACAAATACTAGTAAGCTGAAAGATCTTGTACGTTGCACTTCCAGGCTTTGCAGGGTTCTGTGGGTATTGTCGTTATTCGTTTGGTTTGATTTTCTCTTACACAAACCTTGACACCATCATTAGTCCTTTAGTATCACAAAACCAAAACAAGAAGTGTTATAGTGGGCCATCGTTATATTCTTCAGTAAAGACATGAGGCCAAATTAAATTTTAATAAAAACCAATTCATTGCATATCCATTAATGAGGTACAGTATTTATCAAATAGACATTTGCATATTATGGACCAAAATTGGAAGAAGTCAGGGTAAAAACCACAGCTCTGTGATCACTAGACCAATCCACAGTGATGAGACACGTCCAACATCAGGTCAGCGAGGTGATGTTGGGAAAATTAAAGGCCAGGGTAGAGTCCAACAACACATCTTCGGGAAAGACCAAGGCTCTGAGCTCACAGCTGTGTCTTACAGAGCAGCTGTTTCACACTGGCTGACTCAGGCCAGCTGTACCCATGCTGCAGCTGGACAGTTCAGCCCTGGACCTCAAGGCACATTAGACCTTGGGGAAGAACTTGGAGTGCTGACAACAGCTCTAACAGTCAACAGTACTACTAATGCTTCCTATTTAACCTATCTTTACTTTAGATCATAAAATCTATTGCAAAATATTGCTGCAAAAGTCTCAGTGTCTTAGCTAAGGATCCCAAATACCAAATGCAATCTCCCCAATTTAACATATGTTAGCCTTCTTTAATAAAAGAACCTATAATAACACAACAAAATACAAGGAGAAGCCATCGTGTTATCTCTTTCAGTCTGTAATTATGCTAGGATCCTAAAAAAATTAAATAACTACTCTTTTAAAAATAATTTCAAGCTAGTAGTATTGCTAGTAACTAACTTCAGCTACATTTAGACACAGCTGCACTAAAAATGCTGTAATAAATTAAGAATTTATTTAGACTTTGACACATTTTATCCATTTTGATTTTGAACATACATCTCATGCCAAATTTCAGAAGAATTACTAAAATTAATGAAGGTTCAAGTCACTAAAAATTCTGCCTACACCCAAACTGTATTGTGAACTCTGAATTCTGCTGGGCTTTTTCTTAATTTTCGGCATGATCCTGGTTTCTAAAACTGATTGATTTTGGTGTTTCAAGCTGAAATAACACAGAGCAAATTTGCAGGAAGCAGACTGCAGGAGCTCTGCACTGCAAATCAGTTTAGAATTCTATAATTTTTTATTGGTAGAATTTTTTTCTAGGCTCTTGGTCATGAGACTCAGAAATACAGCAAAACCCTTTTTTGAATCCTTTCCACTGTACTGTTATGGTCACTGACCAGTGAATCAGGAAATGTCTTTTGAAATCTGTTTTGTTTGTTTAGACAATCCCTCAGAGGAAGATGATTTACTTAAGAATACAGCTTAAAGCATGTAATTCAAACTTAATTCTATTTATTTATTATTATTCTATGCCTTCTTTTTACCTGCAGGACACAGCTTTAGGTAGAATTCATTCATTTAAAAATAAAATTTTTAGTTGTGTTAAGAAGTTGAATAAACTCTACAAAGCATGCCAACTGCCAGGCCCAGATGCCCACAATACACACACCAATATTTATAAAGCACTTCACAAATATTCACAAAAAAACCCCAAAAACTACCAAAAGAAAACCTCTAAAAACCCCACCAAGCAAGATGAGAATATACATTTTATTTTAATTCATAGTGATATTTTCCAAATAACATTAAAAAAAAGGTTTTGTTTTATCTGCAGATTAAACGTAGCAAAGGAGTGTATACTAATGCAATTTAGAGACAGGAGAAAAGAATTAGAAGGCACTCAAAAAGAACCCTAAGAAACCTCACACTTTATACTATAGAGTGCATTGTCATTATTTCTAACAACTCTAAGTATTTAGCTTCAATTAGACAGTATATTTTGTGTCATGCAATCAGTGCCCACATTCACAAAAACAACATGGAAGTTTGGGAATGGCTGAAGCTGTTTTAATCCACCATGAAAGACAAATGTTCTTCCCCAGGCTTCAGCATTTGTATCCAAGTTCCTAATTGCTTTTCATGCCCTAACAGTTTTTCGTTTTACACTGATGTACTTTCCTGGACTTCTCATCTCTCCCCTAGGCCCAAAAATCATTATGGAGTTTTACATATTCTGTCCAAAATATTTCTTTTCCCACTAATTATTTCCCTACCTCATTATTTGCAATATTTCTACAACTACAGCTGAAATGAAATAAACTTGCAATATTATCAGTAAATGATAATATTATATAGGTTTGGGCAAGATATTTTCAATCTGGTATATAGTATATTGCAACATCAAGTTTCAGGTAATATATTGCAGTGTGTGGGTATTTATGTTTCCTATACATTGGAGAAACTGGGTCTACAGTGAATAAAGTGTCCCTGTATATTTAACATCAATGCTTAATCAAGCTTATATCTGACAGAACCAAAAGGTCAGAAAACCCCAAAATGCATTGCAGAACAAAATCCTTTGTTCTCACATCTGTTTGACTAAACATTTAGGCTGAATGCATAACAGTGTGTGTGACTGAAGGTGAGCTAGCAGCCTATAGAAATCATGATAATAAATATTATAAAAATATAAATTATCACAAGTTTTAAACAAAAGTCTAAGAGATAATTACCATATGTTGATTATTACCACAATGTCCTAGAATTATATTATGAAATACAAGCAACTGCAACAGCAACTGTTTCTCAAGTAATACATTTTTGAAAACAATTTATTCCAAATAATAAATACCCAGTGGAATCAACAGTAGTATCAATATCCATTGATATCTATTAATTTTCTCCAAGTTCTCAAATGATGAAATTTTCCTACATACTCTTTTATTATTTGTTCATATGAACTTTTCTGACTTCTCTTTTGCTTATAGTATTTGTAAGCAAGAAACACATTCAACATTGGTATATAGCAGTAGTCAAAAACCTACTTGCAAGTGCTCAAAGTGAACCAACTCGTTACCACCAGCACCCCTAAAATTAAACCCTCAAAACACAATCTTGCCTTTCCTGTGTAGTGTATTATGCTCATCAGAAGATGTTGACTTCTCTAAAAGTTTGTTTCCTTAAAAAAAAAAAATCAATATTAATTCAGATCTATGAAAACCAGATATACAAAGAACTAGAGTGTTTATAAAATAACATGGGAATTATTTAAAAACAGAAGATGTAATGTGCTTTAAAATGTACACTGCAAGACTTGTTTGAGCAACTTCATGGAGGTTGCATTACAAAGCCAGACTCTTAAGTTGGGTCAACTCCCTCACCACACTCCTAAGAGTCAGATCACAGGATATATCCCACTGTGGTTCAAGAACATCAACACATTCTCACCTCCTTTTAAGACTGCATTGTACATGTCATTAGTTAGACATAAGTTGCCCTAAGGATTATCACCAGTCAAATAATAAAGAAATAAATAACTTTGGATGATGCTAAATGTACAGAAGTGAAAGACTGTACACAGTACACAACATTATAGTTATGAAATTTAGCAGCATATAATTTGACAGTATATCATTTTTATGTAGCTTTTATTCTGTACAGGCTAAAGACAAATGGAGATGTATTTTACAGAGATGTGTTTTAGGTGCATTAAGTCTCCTCCACAGACAGCAGAATGAGTATTGTGGGGTTATTCACTTAATTTTGTATTACCTAAAGTGCCAGTTTTGCTACAGATTGATGTCTTGGTAGAGTTCAAGATCACACCGGTAAACCTCAATTCTATCGGATTTTTTTGTTTGTTTTGAACAACAATAAGAAGCCTATTTTTGCTACTGAGTACTAGATTCCTAACAGTGTGAAATTTCTGCTAGATTTCTGAGATGTAGGAAATTTAGCTTGTGTAGCAGCTACTGTCTTTTGCCACATTAATATCTTTAATAAGTTTAAGGTAAGAATCTGACTGTTACATGATCCTCTCTCCTATAGATTTTATTGCATAGAAATGGAGAAGACATTTGCAGATTAATGGGCTTGGAACCTGCTGTTTGATACAGCCATCAGTTTTACAGAACTGTACCAAAACCCTGGCTATTGCAGTAATATTAAGCATGTGAAGGATGACCTTTTTGTTTCATCCCCTACTGCAGGGTACATCCCCCTGCCTCACTTCCAGGTCACTACCCTTGTTCCATCTTGATCATTATGTTTAGCTATTATAAAACCTTAACATGCAAAAGGTTAAGAAGGTTTCTGCACAATCACAAAGTGTCTCTGGGATCATTCCACCTTCTAAAATAAACAGATCAGAAAGTTCTAAATACTTTGTAAACATATTTTCGAATGTTTAATTCTTTGTAAATATATTTTTAGGCAAGTCTAATTTTCTTCTGATTATTAAGTACAGAAAACTACATAGCTTCCCACCCCTTTCCATTTTTTTAGTCTATAACTATAATGCCTTATATCAAATTTGTTGAAAGAGTTATATCTATTGGAAAGAGAGTAAAGCAAGCTGTGGACAAAGGAAGAGCTGCAGATGTCATCTACCTGAAATTCTGCAAGGTATTTGACATGGTCTCCCACAACACCCTTCTCTGTAAATTGAGAGACCTGTATTTGATGGATGGAAATTGTTCAGCCTCCAGGGTGATCTAATGGGGTTTTGAAGAGTCTAAAAGGAGCCTATGAGAGAGCTAGAGAGGCACACAGTGACAGAATAAGGCTTTAAACTGAAAGAGGGTAGGTGTAGGTTAGATATTAGGAAGAAATTCTTTACTGTGACAGTGGTAAGACATAGGGACAGGTTTCCCAGAGCAGCTGTAAATGCTCCATCCCTGGAAGCGTCAGTCCAGGATGGATGGCATTCTGAGCAACCAGGCCTTGTGAAAGATGTCCTTGCCTATGCCACAGGGCTTGAAACTAGATGGACCCTAAGGTCCTGTCCCAAACCATTCTATGACTATTTGGTGGACAACAAACTGGCTGGATGGTTACATCCAGAAGGTAGTGGTGAGTGGCTCAGCATCAGATGAAGATCAGTAACGGCTTGTGTCCCTCAGGGGTCTGTACTGGGCTCAGTACTGTCTAATGCCTTCATCAATGTGGGATTAAATCAATTATTCATTCCATGGCATTCAGAGTACTGTCTGCATGTTTGCAGACAACACCAGGCTCAGTGGTGCAGCTGACAGGCCTGAAGAATGGAATAACATCCAAATGGATCTGCACAAGCTTGAGGAGTGGTCCCATGGCAATCTCATGAGGTTCAACAAGGCCAACTGCAAGATGCTGCAGATTCTTAAATAAGAGTACAGCAGGTGCTTCACAAAACTATTTTATTAACACTAAATATGCAATACTAATTTTAAACATTTCTGAACTGTAAGGGAACCCAATGGCTTCCAGAAACTCCCAAAACTCATTTCTTTGATTGGTTGCATCAGTCCACAATAACCTTATAGAATGGTGAATGCATATTTTGCTACTTAAGGACAGCAAAGGTCTGTCCAAAGAACATTAAGTGCCACACTTGAAACAGATTTCAGATTTTATCTGAGAAAGAAGAAAATTTGGATCACTGCTAGACAGTCAATAATTGTCATTACATTCCTCTGTGACTTATATAACACAACTGGTGTCTTTTTCTCAGACCTGAAGCATTTAAAGACTATGAATGTTTGAAAAAACAATCTACAGAATCAGTAAGCTTTGTAGTCCTCAGACACATCAACACGTGACAAAACAATCGTTAGTCTTTTAAAAACTTCTCTCCTCCCTCCCCCTTCCAAAAACCCCAACTTGAATTATATGGCAAGTCATTGTTATTTGTAAACTATAAAATATCACCTGACTCAATCTTCATAACTTACTTAAGAAAAAAATCAATTTTCTACCCCTTCAAGAAACGTAACTTTAGTTTTAAACTATTCAGAGGTCCTGGTTTAAAAAATTACTCTACATCTTATTGTGTCAGAATATAGCACAGTGATAGTTTTCTTTTTTTTTTTAAGTATATGTTCAAAAATAGCATCACTTTCCATTTCCACCAGTTTTCAGGCATAGTGGGAAAAGAAGAAGGAAGAGAGAAGGACCAAATATGAGTCACAAAATGTAAGCAGCATATAACCGTGAATAATCCATCTGCTGGACAGCAACATAGCACAACCAGACTTCCCTTTTGTACCTCAGAATGTGGCAAGACCAAACCTTACCTGCTTTTCCTTCATCACAATCTTAAATCCTTCTAGTTCTCTTTTTAAGGAACTGCAGCTGTATCTGCCCCAGACTGGTATAAAGACTGATATTCACTTACAAAGTCAGCTCTTTTGGCTTGAAATCTATTTCAAGCCAAAAGAGAAAATGAGCAAATACTGGTTGTTCTTATATAATCTCCATGCCCCTACTGCTGTGCTAGGTACTTCCTGAACACAGGTATTTTAGAAATTGAGAAAAAAACCGGGGATGAGACCTATGTGATACAGACTGAACCAGCACAAGTCTATTGCCTTTCTTGGAAGTTGAATGCAAGTGTGTCAGTGCAGAATGTGCTACTAACATTGGTAACAGACCTCTAATATTGTGAACACTATTGCATATTTGATTCTGTGCTGAATGGGTTAGATTATGCCATATCTGTAAAATATCACAGTGAGTAAGGATCCTTATAGTTTAAGGAAAAAAAAACATAAAATGATAACTGATACACACTGGAACTGTATTACAAAAGATCAGAACTGATTAATACAGGTCTCGTTATTTATCCACTATTGGGATGTCACATTAATGCCTCTAGACATACATGATAGGGAATAATAAAAGTAGCAGGCATAGACCCAGTATAAAAATGTCTACTTGCCAAGGAGAAAGCATACAGCAATGAAAATACTGCCATGATAACAGTTTTGTTCCTTGGTATATTTATTGATTCACTATCTCCAATTCTTCAGATTCCATTGGCCACAGTGGTACAGGGTCCCTGGCTCAGATGTATCCTTTTACTTGCCAAAGCCAAAAGATCCAGGAGTGAAGGTACAGATACTGACTAAAAAAAGCCTTTTTGTTTCTATGTAACTGCCAGTGAAAAATGGAGTTTTACAGAAGCATGCAGAGAAAATGAATATTCCCTCAAGCATTTAATAAAAAATCTTTCAGCTCGATTTGAACGTTTCAAGCTGCTTATATTTTTTACAATGCACCTTTTCTCTTACTTTGTGTAATACTATAAATTGTTGAAAATAAGAGGAAAAGTATTAATGCAAATATATTATGTAAATTATATTCCTATGTTTCCTATACACCACCTGTATTAAAAAATATCTTAGATTTATAAACCCACAATAGAAACAACTAGTAATAAAACTGGATTCTGAACTCCAGCAGAAAAGGGCTCACTTCAAATCTTAAGAAACTATTTTCTACTCAAAAATCAGACTTTTGAATAAGCGATAATTTGAGATTAATTCACAATTATCATTACAGGTGTCTGGAATTTACCTCATGCTTCCAAGTTCAGGATCCAAAAATCAGAAAAGAAACAGAAAATCTAACACAGATTTCTCAAGGAAGTGCCTTGTGCTTCAGTCACACTCTATTTGCATATTTTCCAGAAGTGTAAAGAGGCAATGCTCCAGAGAGTTGGTGTCCATTTTGAAGATGAAATACTACAGTGTAACTTACTTTGACAGGACAATTTACTGGTGAATATCAGGTTTCCTCCATTAGTGCTAACTCCTGGCAAATATTCAATAAAAAATTAAAGCATTTATTTGAAATTTCTCTAAGTTCTGTTGCTCAAAAATTCTCTCTCTCTCACATCACTTAGCATAAAAAGTCTCTATGAGGATGTTTGCTGAGAGTACTCCTCCTATTACCATACTTCAGTCAGTGACTACTCATCCTGACACGAGATGTACTTCATTTCAAAGATCCCAGTCAAAATTAGAAACACAATACTACAGTCATTTGTGTGACAAGCCTTATCTTTGTCTCCCATAATTAGCTCTCACTTCTATTCATCTCTTCACCTTTCACATAAAGTTTAAATCCCCTTTTTTAAAAAATAAAAGCAATCATAATCCTATTTAACTTCTATATTAATAATCCATCTATCTTTCCCAACTAAAATTATTAAAGTTTTGCAGTTACTATAGACAGGACTTTTTTATTCTGGTCCTCAGATAATTCCAGTTTTACTTCCGGCCCATGCAATTCATTGAAAATACTTTATTTATAATCTTCAGTAGTTCTTATTTTTATGAACTCTTAAAAAGAGACACTAGTCATATGTGTTTACTATTAGGTTACTCAAATATACCAACAGACTTTTTCTGGAATTTCATCCTTGTTCAAGTGCTCTAATCCACTCAGTATTGCTTTCCATTTGATTACCATTATCCATTTAATGTTCCCACCATGTCCTCCAGTGCAACTTATAAAATTTATTTTCATAAGTAACAAAATTCCATATACTGATAAAAGTAAGTCACACCTCACATTGGATAATTACTCCAGCCTTGCAGGCTGCCCTTTTCATTTGAATTCCCACAGGTTAACAGAAACTGTTCCATTTTCTCATTCAAAATTCTCTTTAAAGTGGGCACAAATTCCAGCTGACAGAGCTATACAGCTTTAGGCCTAAACCACTTTTCCCAGCCCCATCACAGCCCTTACAAGTGGGTTTGCAAGACTGTAGTAATTTTCAAGCTGCCTATAAAGATATAATTGCTTGGAGTTTAGAGTATGTATTATACACCTGTAAGCAAACAAATACTATAAGTAAAAAAATGTAAAATTATTTAATAATCACTGGCAGAATACAAAGACTTTTTTTTTTAACTGTATCATCCTAATTACTGTCAAGTAACACAACAAGCAGTGCATATTGGATTTGATAGAATACTCTTTGAAGGACTGATACAACAAAATTTAACTGATCTCTCCTGTGCCTGCCTGAAGGAAACAAAAAACTTGTTTTCACAGATATGACACCCCTTTTAGGCATTATAAAACTGTGATTAATATCCTAAAATTTGCCCCTACATTCCATACACACTACCACGTTGAAACTAGCAAATAGACCAGTTTTTAGACAAAGAAATCATGATCCCCATAAACTTTACAGATAACCTCCCCACTTTTTATGAGCATTCCCTAGACCTTCTCAGGTAGGGATTTTTGTTTCACAGCTTTCTACCAATAAAAACGTTCAGCTTTTGACTCTGCTTTGGATGTTGCTGCTCCTTCCTTCAAAAAAAAATTTGAAGTGCATGACTGCAATCCAGTAATAAATTTTAGGGATTTTTTTTTAGTTTTAAATAGTCATGCACCATTTCGGTTTTCCCCACTACTGTTAAAAAACATGTCAAAAACACAGAGAAAAAATAGACTTCTGAACATAGTAACTGAAGGAAAAAAACCCTGCCATGTTCAACAATTTCTGGACAGTGATTGTACTTTCATGCATTTATTATGATGCAGTGAAAATCTGGAAACTTCTAATGCTGGCATTCTCGACAAACCTTCAGAGATAAATGACTGCAGGTCAGAGAAGTAAGCGAATACTTCATCAGAAGAAGGACTGCTGCATCTCTGAAAATTTAAGACTATGGAACACAGCTTAGGTGGTGTATTTAACAGAGGTTGGCTATAGATCAACATGGATACCTAGAGAAACAAAACTTTTTGAAGAAAAAATAAACCAACTTCTTTGTAAATGCTTAAGAGGAGACTACACAAAGAATAACACGTGTGAAAGTGCCTTGATAGTCCATAGATCTAGAGTATAGAAATAATTTATTAAAAACACCATTGCTCAGCAATGCCAGTGAGTACTTTTACTTTTCATGATTCCTATACTACTGAAACTCTTAATTCATCACCCAGAATTTTAAAACAAAACAGAGGGACACTTGATTGGAATAGAAAGTGGAGCCAATCCTGACCAGTGTGGATACACACACACTGTTACAGCTTCCAGGACTATGCACCTGGCTGCTATTAGCTCTAAAGAAACTCTACTTAACTCTGGCAGTGTAACCACACACATCTGAAAAGAAGTCCAGTCAAAACGTCAAACTGGTTTTAATGTTTTCTTCACAATTACAAGAGGAAGAATGGCATATTAATTCAAAAGACAGTTTCAAGGGTTGTACTGCATATCATTTAAAGAAGCTACCATCAATCAACTTAAAGATCAGAGTCCTAAGTAGGAACTTCTCTTCGTATAGCATAGCAGTAAAGTGACAAGAACAAAAACAGATGTAAATTTATTTTAGAATAAGTAACTAAAAATTAGTTAGTCACTGATATATTTCAGTCAATTTAAATGCCTTAAACATACTATTTTTTCCCATGTTTTGATCTTTAAATTGAGACTGCTGCTTTCCCCTTATTGAGGAAATATTATACATACCTGTTTAGCTATGTGCCAAGAAAAATCAGCTTTTAGGACAAGCAGAGGTATGACATGAAACCTAGAGTGAAGAGATCTTGGGACTTCTCTCATTCTAGAAATGTCTCCAGCTGAACACAAGACGAAATATTTTACATAGAGAGCAGACTGGTATCCCTATAATCTCCATTTAGGACTTTCACATAGAAAGAAACAGGGAAGCTTAATATAGCTGATGAGAATTTCTTCATTTCCAGGGCAGCAAAAAGAAAAAGAATCACTCAGCGACTATCTGGTTCTAAAAGAGTAGAAAAATGTTTCAAACATCAGAAAATAGGTTTTGCATCCTCAGATTTTAATGTATTAAATCCTAGGTGTTTAAACAGCAACCAGTATTTACTAGACCACAACCAGATTTCTTCTAATTCTTATTCAATAAATGTATCATTTATTCTCTTCATTTTCTTTCCTCTTATGCTTTGCTTTTTTTTTTTTTGAGTAATTGCCATACAAACACTAACAGTAAATATTATAAGCATTATTTTTTCACCAAGCTTTGAAAAGCCACAACACTGTTTCTCTTCATTTTATTCAATGCTCCCCCAAAAAACCACACCAAAACACACAAAACCACCCTAAACCAAACAAAACCAATCCCACCCAAAAACAAAAGCAATTCTGTTTTGAAGTGTTTTCACTTTAGAGAATAAAGAAATGAAAAGAAATATTAAAAAAATAATATGATGTTATGTAGATATTATTTTGTGAAAGAGAAAGGTTTTCTAAAACAACTTAACAAATAAAACCGTGCTGAATATAAAACCCAACTACTGAAGACCTGGTTTAAAGCCTGATGCCACTAATACAGAATCACTAGCCCTGCTGTCATGTTACAAAACAAGCATGTTGAAAAATGATGCACCTAATCAAGAAGAATATAATTTAAGAAAAAATGGTGAGGTAAATCTAACGGTTGGAGTGTTTTTCCCCTTAAAACCAAGCATTTTGTAAACAGGGGATGCTATTGTAATGAGCTAACATGACCTATGACATTAAGGATCAAAAAAATTTCTTGTAAAATTTATGCAAAATTCATTTGTTTTTTTCTTGTCTCAGCTACAGTAGAAAAAACAATCAAGCGCACTGGTTTCTGAGACACTCAGATTTGATAACCGTTTATACATGTCCAGTTGTGTGTCAGTCATTGGAATTTCTTAAGTGGCAAATAGAATTATTTATTAATATATTCATAAAATATATTACAGACTTATCAGATGTGTGTTACAACAAACTATTTGCAACTTAAACAATATTTCCTTGTGTTTCCCACCTACAAAATCCCTAGCATTTAGAGAGTAATTAAGATAATACTGAAACATTAACTGAAGTTTGCACTTGTCTTTCAATTCTTGATAAAGCCTGCCTATAGGATAGTTTAAGCACATTAAAAAAAAAAAATCCCAAAAATGATAGAATATTTTTATTCAAAATTTTCTGACTTTAGTCTCAATTCATATTAATAGAAAATAGGTAACTTATTCTAATAACAAAAAAAACCCCTATGTTATCACAGTTATGGTCTGTTATACTGCAAATTACATTGCAATCATGATGAACTTCGTTAATTTCAAACAATAAATCTCTCAGAGTACTAATTCCATTCACTATTATAACACAGTCATAACTACACATTAGAAAAGTCAAAATCCCTTTCATCTTTAAAGAAAAATAAAATGTCCTTCGAAATGAAACACACCTTCTGAAGATATCAGCCACTTCCCTGGGAAAGCTTTGCAACCTCGGCACTGGTACCCAAGAGAGCGCTGCCAGTGTGCAGTCTGATGCCACCACAGAACTGCAGCTCACAGAACATTATCAAGGCCTGCTGTGTCCTCTGAGAAAGGATGCTTAGCTGGCTGAACTTCCCAATTTGCTCCCAAAGGCAGAAGAACAAAACTTCCAAGACTATACAGCACATGTTTTTAAAATGTCCTACAGAGACAAGATTGTATTTATTAGCAATGTTAGCTTGTACTTATTTAGATTAGAATGAATAGTATGCAAAGTTCCTTTGTGTATAATTAATACCTCAACCAAAAAACCTCAAACACTTAGAAATCTATCAAAATCATGGGCAATGCATCCAAGAAAAACAGTTTAAAAACAAAGCTGCCCACAAGTAATTCAGAGTTGAGTGCTACAAAAACTCTTCCAAGCAGGACTAAATACTGTACCAACCACATTGTATACAGACAATGTAAAAGGGTTTCATTGCTGCCAAAATTTAATTTACGATCATCATTCCCCTTGAAACTGCACATTTTAACCACCTCTAATCCTGTAGCCATTTACTAAAAAGATAGAGACATATTTATGAGTTTGAAGTTATTTAAGTGTAAAAAGAATTCCATCTTTGCTGTTATAAAGATGAATATGAGGAATTTTTCTTCTGTTTTGTTAAAAGCCTCAAGTCAAAAGATTTGCAAGACTGTAAACCAGACAGAATAAAAATGTATTTGTTCATCACTTGCTGACATTTTGAGTGGATGAAAAAGGATACTTGGTAAGTCTTTTTGAATAAATACTGCTGTGATCACAATCTATAATCATAATTAAGTTCCACTTTTCCTTCCTATTTCCTGAATTTAGATGGAGGTGGGTGGGAAGATGAGGTGCAAGAAAGGTGAATGAATCGGGAGGGCATAGTGAGAAAGTGGGACTGTTACTGGTACATGATGATTAGCATTCCATCTGCCCAGCAAGCCTGGCTTTACCTACAAGCAGCAGAACAGGCTTTAACACAGTCCTTTCTCTCAATCAATTAAGTCTTTTGCTTTCTAAAGCAGCTTTACGACATTTACATTTAGCTTTTCCAGTTGCTTCTCCTATTGCACATTTTTGCATTCTTCAGTTTTCTCTCTTTACATAGACTGACCTTTCATAGGAGTTGAATCTTGATTTTGTATCAGGCAGGTCTAGGATGAATACTTGCAGGAGCCATGTCAATTCACAACTCAAACATTCCTCTTTGAATCAAAATCTGAAAACATTAGGCATCTCCCATTCTTTTCAACAGAACAAAGAGCTACAAAAGACTGATCAAATTTGTCACCTGTCTTTCTCTTTCAAGGAGACAAGTTTCATTCCTGCAAGGTATACTGAAAAAAAAAAAATCCAAAACTTCAGTATGCTTCCTAAACCCTTCTACTTTACAAAAATATCCATCATTTGTCATAAGTGTCATCTCTTCTTTAATGGATAAACCAGTAAGTCTTCTTCCTACTCAGTTAACTTATTAAAAAATAAAAACTAGGCAAACATACTCTTCTCTGAAAAAACACATATTTTACCAAGTTCCCATGAAACTTTTAATGGCATTCCAGACACTTTATTTTTACCTACAAAGAAAATAATAACACAACATACATTCGTGGTTTTAGCAGAATAGAATCTGGAGGGGAAAACAACACTATGGCAGCAAAAACTGGCAACTGCTGATTGAGCTTTCTGCCTGAATGCATGAAAAACAATCCTGTATGTCTGGATTGACACTTTCTAATGAACAGACACTATTATTTCCTCTGATTTTTCTAACTTTACTGTCATTTGTTTGAGCAAGCCAAACCTGGTGAAGAAAGAGGAATGAAGGAGAGGAGGAACTGGAGAAGATGAAGGGAAATAACTAAGATGGAAGATAGTGACACATTTTATTCACTGGAACTGCCACTTAGTTTACCACACTCAAACATCCTACAGTTACCCAAGTCTGCTGTAACTTTATTATGAATAAATCAAAACAGTTCAGATTTGCCCAATATTAAGTCCACTATGCAATTGTATGAGAATTCCTATCTCTATGTTTTGATAATTCTTTCTAAGAACATAACAGATACAAGAGAAACAATCACAAATCAGTCCAGCTTGAAAGAAGTTAGGTCTTTCGTGGGGCTAGAATTTTTCCCATACTCCTGTTCATTTCTCCTGAAATCCTGGCACATGACATTACCAGCAGGAATAACAAAAAAGGTCTTAGATGCTACTAATGACTAAACTGATACATCAGGTCAGTACAGACGTGTCCTTGGCAATTTCTGAGTTAGTAAAACATAAGCACAAATGCTGAAGTTTCAACTGATTTTTTCAGCACAGGCTACCAGACATCTGAGCAGCTTAAATGAACTACGAGTTTTAGAGCTCTCAGAGAACGTCCTCATATATGAGTAAGGTAATAATCAAACAGCTTTTGTAAAAATGTCTGATTATTCTGTAATTATTCATGTTCTGCTTTTATCTATGATGGGAGAAGCCACCACTATATCTAATGGGGCAAACTGCAGGCATCAGCCCTAGCAAGACTTCTGTGTGGCTGATTGGCAAAGCAGTAATTGCAGAGGCAGCTATCTGGAAGAATCAAGCTAGCAGTTCTCAAGAATCGCTATGTTGTCACAGCATATGTCACAGTACACACTGCAGTTGAGATGGCCACGACACACAGAGTGCCACCACACAATTTCAGAAGGCTTTAAGCATTCCCCCATGCAGAGTAACACCATACCTCATCAGAGGGCTTCAGGCATCTGTCCATACACAGTCACCACGTCACCCATATCAGAAGGCTGCAAGTGTCTGCCCTTCTTGTTCTTCAGCCCAGCCTTTTATACCCTCAGGCTGATGCACTGCACCTGTGTGCCCTCTGCTCCCTTTGGAGGTTGGTCAGTGCCCTGGGCCCTCCAGGGCTCATTGCTGTCAGTGCTGCTCACCTGCTGCTCACAGCTGCACCCACTGGGGATGAGGCTCGGCCACAGCCCCACTCCCATTCACCACAAATTTTGCACCTACACTATAATCACTGAGTATTCTTTTCAGAATTGTTGCAAATATTTTTCCTTACATTTATATAAATAACTTACTTATATTTAACTACAGAACTATGCAGAAGTTTCTCTATATTTTTCATTTCAAGACTTCAGATAAATAACATCTATCTATAACTCTTATCCTCCAGAGCACATAGTGTTTCAATCAAGTAGCCCTTAAAATCTGCCTATCAGGGTAGCTTGCTCCTGGTGTATTTATAGAATTCCTCCTGTTCACTTAAAAAATAAAAGCAGTAACAACCATCTTCAAAAGAAAGAACACTTCACTTTTTTTAATTTCTACCTTTAAAAGAAAAATATAACCAAGCAGGCAATGCTTTCAGAATGCCAACTAAAATCAACAAAATTATTGAGGTAGGTCACATACATTTGCCAAGGTGTGTTCTTGTTTTGCATTCCAAACAGTATTGTTTAAACAAATTTTCAATTAATTTTCATTTCCAAATAAATGAGTGCATGTCCATACTTAATTGTGTCAAATTCTTTTCTCTTTTTGTATGATATTTCCTTGAAAAATTTAAAACTTGCCTCTTCAGAAGGACAGTTTCAAATTCTTCTCTGGGGTAGCAGGGTTACTTGTTTTTAAAAATTAATTTTCATATATAATTAACATTTTTTGTTTTCTATCTTACTCAAAATAAGCAACTCTTCCTATAAACCAACTTCCTCTACAAGTTGTAACAGTGCCGCTAAACAGCAGAAGTTTTAGAGCTGCGACCTTTTAATAACTAGCTGAGATATTACTATTAATTTGGATCCTACCAAAGCTAAGCAATTATCTCAGTGTTTTAAGAATAGGATGTTTTTTCCTTTTTAATTGCTAAGAGAATAAGGACTGGATGAGCAAGCTATCTTTTTCAAGCTTTCCTCTAATGACCCTAATACACAGCTCTGTTAAAAATCTGACATCTACGTTCCTGAAGGCCTCGAAAAGGATGAACTGAGGGACATTACTGTAGTCCATACTGATTACAATCTCTGAGGAAATAGTTTCTCAGTTTCTCACAGCAATAGATTAAGTGTGCATACTCTGGATGTTTCTGACAGAAAGGAGTTATACTATCTTCCTCCTGAACTTGGCCAGCAAAGCCAACATGGTATCAGGAAAAAGAATTAGATCACTCCACTCTGCTTGACAGATTCACAATGATAAACTGTAGGAGGCATGAGCAGCAAACTGACTTCTTACCACTACTACAGTGGTAGTTTTTCATAGGAAACATTCAAGTTGACTTTATGCAAGGATCACCCAGTGCCCATTGACTATACAGTCAAAAGTACTGAATTTCTAGAAAACTTCCCCCACCAAAAAAACCCCACTTTGAGAGCTAATGGAGACAGTGGTAGGCAGCAAGGTTTTTCTTATCTTTTTCAGTTTGCATGACTTTTCAACATCACTAGCTCCTTCAGGACAGCATGCTCCTCTGGTTCAGCTGTATTAGCAGGCTAGGGTACACTTTTAGTACAGGTTTATCTTGTTTTGAACTTCTTCAGTATTCGCTCAAGCTCATCCCTGATGCACACAGAAGCCAAAAAAATTAGCAAGTTAAACTGCAGTCCTTCTTTTGCCCCCAGCCTTTAAATTCCTTGTGCTCTGCTGAACTGTAGACTTCTGTACTGAGGAGCATCCCAAAATGATTACAGACAAGATGCTAGATGGGACAAGTTTTTGCAATACACCAATTTTCAGAGGTAGTTTGAGAGGCTTTCATTCAAACAGTAAAACTATATGCAAAAACAAAACGTGTAGACTCTGCTAATAATTTAGAGATCAATTAAAACTGCTATTAGGATATTCAGATAAAATCAAAAAACAGTTTGACACTTAAGTAGCATGTCAGAATTCAAACCTAACATACAATAGTCTTTCAGAAAAAAAATCTACTCGTGTTTGAGATCACGATTTCCAATAAGCCATCTTTATGTATTTCAAGTGCAAAATGTCAATTACATAATTGCTGTCATTATTAACACATAGTATTATTGTGTATTAATACATTAATATTTGTAGGCATTTGAACAACAGACGTGAAGCAAGTATTGTAAAATAGTAGCTATATGCAAATGAAACAACAAACTTGCTTACTCTAGTTCCTCATGCCCTTGGTGTTATTTACTACAAATACTGCCATACTATGTAAATTTATATCAAAGATAAACCTCGCAATATAACAGCTGAGTTTTCATTCACACACACTCCGGCTATTCCGAAGTAAGAGACAATATGTATATCAGGATTTCCCACAATTGCAGGTCTGATACTTGGATTCTTCTTTACTACAAACTCAGTGTTTTCCTCCCATATTGTAAGAATTTCACTTACATTTTCTGCTTATTGAATCTCTCAGCTAGCCTGTGAAAGAGACCTTGGGAGCACTTTTGAAAGTCTCCTGAAAAATCCACCCTTCAGACACAGTGCAGCAGGCACTTCTGGGTAGTAACCAGTCGCATTGTTATCCAGGATAGATCTATATATTGATTATAGGGAATAATCATTATGCTATCTCTTCAGTTCTTACTGGTCAATTCTGAAACACTTATACTACCTTCTAGTAAACTGGCTGGCACGCTTCTAGTGGTAACATTCTAAGACCTTCTGCATTTCAAGGCGTTTTTTCCTTGACAAAACCCTTTTGCAAAGAGTAATTTTCGTGTAGGAAAAGTGCTTTATCTGAATCACAAAGAGGAAACCCTTTTCTAGACTTCCAAATTTGATTCTTTAAAGTTCTTTACCACTGTGCTTATGTATAGTTATAATTCTGTTTATAGCATATTAATGCCTCAGAAACCGCCTTTAATACCTCCTCCCTACAAAAAGAAAGTCATAATTTTACTTCGCACACATTCACCTGTATTAAGACAGATGAATTTTACAGACTATGCTCATTCATCTTAAAAACCACAGTTCAGCCCCTTATTGTTATAAAGAGAAATAAACAGTACTAAGCATTTTTGTTATGGCTTATAAACTGAACCTCTTTCTTGGTCTGGTAATTATGCAAAAATCTTGTTTTTTATTTGAAGCTAAAGCACACAGAAATGTAACAGAGCAAATGATCATATTAAATTGGGCAAGATACTTCACTTTATGTGCCATGACTGAGAACTGACTGGAGAAATATTTTTATCCCCACATATACATTTTTGAAATACAGAAGGCATTTATTACTGGCTGTGTGAGTATGAAGGACACACATTAGCACCACAGAGTTTAGATCTACACCTTTTCAATATCGTTTTTTAAAGCAATTGAAGTGATCACTTTGAGGTCTTTGGTAGGACTGCTAATATACAGGTTCCCAACAGTCTTAATTTTCTTCCTTTTACAAGCAGATTGCTAAACATTATCATTTGGCAATAAAACAACACAGAAACCTTTCCACAATGTTTTTCCTAGTAAGATAGAGTTGTTTGAACCCTAGAGCTCCTGTCAAGTTTCTGACAAAGTTCTCTGCCAGTCAAATTATAACCGTGAGTCTCCCTGACACATTAAATAAAAAAAATACATTCTGTTTTTGTAACGCACGTTAGAATATTGTGATAATAGAAAGGTGGCTTATACACTTCACTACACTTATTTCTGAAGCTATCATTCTTCAAGTACAATAGTTGACATTTACTAACAATGCCTAAATGCTAGAGCTTTTATATCCAGCTCTGACATTGAATGCCTGCGTGTCTACAACCTTAGCAATCAACAGCTTTGAAAGTTTACTGAGTTGAAACCTACATTCTAGCTCCTACTCACAGAATTCACCTGTAAGGTATATAATGAAAAAAAAAAGCACAGAAGCAATCCAGTGGTGCATCCAAGACGTCCTCTCATATTCACTGCATTTTAGAGTGATTATTTCTTGGTTATTTCTCTCTCAAAATTACTTGTTGTGCTGTAAAAACACCAACCTGCTGTTTCTGTAGGATACAGGAGTTATTAATTAAACATGGCAGACTGAGGCATCAGTGTTTCCCCTGTCTGCACAACCCTAAGCACTAAGAAGTGCCTGCAATCACTATTACTGTCCTTTTACGGAGAATAATCACCTCTCATGGGCCTTTACTCCTGTAAGAACAACACGAGATTTCTGGCTGTTGAATGAAAAGAATGTTGTTGAAATTCACAGCCCTGAGTCAGTCTCCCGAGCCCTAAAGAGATGTGACATTCAGACTAAACACTGTACACCTGACATTTCCTCTTCACCACCTTGTTGCAGCCGCTCAAGGAGCAGCAAGTCTTCTGACCAGACTTCAAAAAACAATTTCTCCATGAAGCACACAGAGCTGAAGTGCTCTAAGCTGGCAGACTAGATTGGACTGCTTAATTTCCCTGAATTAAAATGCATGCCTGACCATACTTGGTATACCCAGAAAAATCCTATCCGTACACAACAAAAGCAGTCAGTGACAAATATACATTTATTAAAGAGCATCTTTAACATCATTTGGACACTGGCTTCAGCACATTACTGAATGAGGAGAGCAAGCACAGTCAGGAAGTAAAATATCTTGTAAATCAGCATTAAAAATGACATTAAAATAAAGCAATAAAGGGTACCTGATAAACAAGAGAAAAAGCTATTCAGATTGTAAAGCAGATTCAATTGGCTTCCCAACCCTGTATAGTAACAAGTTTACCATTAATCCATAGAGAGAATATCAATGACAGACTGAGAGGACTATAGAGCCAGTCATCACCTGTCTACATATATATCAAGACATTGATTCACCACATTGCTGGATTTCAACCAAATAACTGGCCAACCTAAGAAAATTCCTTACAATAAAGCACCTTTATATGATAATTTAGCTACAAGGTAAGATATATGTCTATTACATAAAGTGATTATTGACTACGAGAAGCTTTCAATTTAGCAGAAAATTACTTTGTATGAGAGCTCTCCAGAGCTAGTGACAAAGGTTACATTTTGCTCTTTAAATGCACAGTAAAAGAGAATGAGGCTTCCACTGTCCTACTCTATATCAAATCATCAAAAAATGGAAAGAAAGTTAAGTAAGGATAAAATTCTTCACACAGATTTTCACATTCTGTTCAAAAGTTAATTCCCTCCACTCTCCCCTTGCCCCCCAAAGGAGTGCACTGGAAATAAAATTACTTCAATCTGAAATCCACTGGCAGTATTTTTCTCACCAGCTACACATGCACTTTAGCCACGAAGACTTCATGTTAATGAAGATGCAAAATTCACTCAAGTAATGAGAAATTACATAATAAATTTTGATAACTTTAAATAAAAAATAAACAAATTTAAAAAATTAAAAGTTATACTCCTCACACATTTAAATTAATTATAAATTATTTAAATTGTTTTTACCAACTGTATTACAAGAAATTAAAATATGGAGGATAGATAGGACAATAACAGAGTCTGATAATTGAATCTAAAACTTGTTACCTTGAAACATTAACAAAGGTTTGAAAATTTAAATCCACTTACAAAAAATATCCACTGAAAGAACAACTTTATGTCTTTTATTTATTAATATTCTAAAAACTTCAGGTATTGTGTGGGAAAAAAAAATTGAACAAAAACTTTCACAAGATTTAAGTAATTAAAAAAAAAATACTGGTCCAGCAGAAAACTAAAACTTTAGCTTCCAGTCTGGTGTAGTTCTGCATTCAGCATTTTCATAGTGGATTTCAGGCTCAATGTGCTAAGCAAATATGTGCATATAAATAACTTTTTTTCTTTTTAAAGAGGCTTTTTTATGTACTGGAATGATTTGGTTTAATAATGAGATACTATTAGAAGTGAAGGATTACATACCCAGAGTAAAAGTGGTATTTATTCTAACTAATATTTTAACTATTCATGGCTTAATGAAGGGAACTCCTGAGAAAGAGTAAGGTATTTGAAAACTATGTAAAACATAAAGAAAATTAGATTTTCAACAGTTTTTCATCATCAGTCCTAGCCAAAATACATGTCATACACAGTCAGTCCTCAAATCCTGTAAATAAAAAAATGTAATCAATTAAAATTAATTTCTCATTAAAACCTACTTGTGTTTAGCCCCTTTAACAGCAGTGACAACAGCTAAATATTAAATAGAGAGAACCTACCACTGTAATATCTATAATATGCAGTATATTTGACAGCTTTTGCGAGTTCTGAGGACCAGAGAGGTCCTGCAATAGAAAAATCACACAAAAGTCCATGTAATTTTTACTTTGCAGCATTGCACTATCCTTGTACTTCCCTGCCAAAAAATGATTATAATGTAAAAGACTGATTATTGACTTTGAGGAATTGGAGGTATAATGCAATATATTAATTCCACACATCACATTGTTCAACCCCTTAGAAGACAGTAAATGCAGAATTTAGTCAGGTTTGGTGTTATCTCTCCACAGAGGATGGCACAAAGATGAAAGCTTTTGTTTTTTTCTGTAAAAGTTCATGATAGTGGCTTTAATGTCTAACTCCACAAACACCTTGCTTATGACACATAGTTTCCCCCCATTTAGCAGTGTTTCTACTGTGGTTATTGAGGGCTTTCCAACAAAAAACATTCCTACTGACATTTAAACTTCTATTGTGAGTCTCCTCAGCATCCACACTTGGCAAGCTTTAAACATGGAAAGACATTTATTCACCATCTCAGAGTACAGAAGGAACGTTAGGAAAATGCAGAATAACTTCAGGAAGGTTTGCTTTTTTTTGTTGTCAACTTCGTTTGTTTCTCCTTTGAAACTACTGGAGGTTCAGCATGCAATATTATTTTCTGTAGCTTACATTTTACTGTGTATGCTTTGTCACTGTAGATATTTTACAAACATGATAGGCATTTCAAAAACGCTGTCATATAATAAACAAGGATATCTTCACTGCAGTGAAGAAATAGAAACAAGGTATTCACTGAAATGCAAATTGACATTAAACCTAGAAGTGGCCTCCCAAAAGAAAGATTGAGATGAATTACCACGACAGTGATGAAATACAGTCTTATACCTATGCACCCAGTGTGCATCTTTCCTAGGTAAGCTGACAAGTGTTTCACGTGGCTAACACTCTTTACTGGCTTCCAACTGGCTTTCAGGAAAAAAAAAAATAAAGAGGAATAGGCTTTTAGGTGTTATTCTGACAATCCCATCGTCTTAAACAGATCATAATTTGTATACTAATGGAGAAACAATTTTGGTCAATAGACAGTATTTTAATCTGAAAAACATCATCTGGTTTCCTCATCTTTTCTTCATGATTTATTCCTTCTATGAAAAACTTAGGAAAGAAGAGCTGCCACACAGGTTTCACAATAAATATTTTTCCAGATTTAAAACTTATTCACAAAAAAGATTGCTGAGACTCAGATTTGGCTCCCAAAACAGCATCTTAGGAGTATTTCTGCAGGGAGGTTAAGGGCAATGACACAGTCAGACAAAGGCTCAGAAAAAAAGACAGCCGCTCAACTTACAAAGATCGGGTACAGCACTCAGGGCCAAGCACAGTGAATTCAATTCCAAGTTATCAATGCAGATAGCTACAATAATAGCAGGAATACAGTCACACCAGAGAAAAAGGTGCAACCAAAACAGAAGACCAAGAGGGAAGACCTGTTGGCTGGCTGGAGAAAAGTCAGTCTAGTAAAGAAAAGCAGCAATAGAAAATTTCTGTAGCAAAAAATTACAATAGCTAGCTGCATACTGCTTATTATATACCAAGTTATTTATACATAAATAGCAAATAGGATCCTCAGTACATGATCTGAAAGCCATAAAATTCCACACACGAAACAGGTGGTAGAATGGTGCATGGGTGAGAGAAAAAAAACCAAAACCCAAACCCAAGATAAAAGTGAGAAAGCTTAAATGTTAACTACATTTTCTAAGGTTTCAAATAGCAAAAAATATTGTTACATGTTTTATTAGATTTCTGCTTACAGAAATGCATACATTTTGCCAAGACAGGGGAATCTTATGTTGAACAGAAGGATATAGCAGACTCTGTACTCATTAAATGCACATGCCATATAGAACAAGAATCCTGTCCTGCTCTCAGACTAGGTCTCTAGGCTTTATGGAAGAAGACAGCAGATAAAAAAAAATAATTATGAAACTATCACAAAACCTTCTGATTACAGAATATGAATAATACCAAGCATGAGGAAGGAGTGCCACAAGTCTTTCTTCTAATGACAATTGTGGCAAAAGCAGATTCCATCTTCACCCCTACTCTGCACCAGCAAAACTAACTGGAGACACTGAGGTAATTCAATGTGGTTGAAAATGTTTCAGGGGGTTTTTGGATTTTTTTGGGTTTTTTGTACCTCAGAATTACTAATTTTAGATCAGTTGGCTGTGTGTTTAGTCCTCTAATTCAACTGCAAAGGCTGTTAGAGAACAGAAACAAAGAGCCAAATAATTTGAGGAACTTAACTTTTCCATCAAGAAAAATACATATAGAATCAAGGTTTCAAATGCCATGTAGAGTTTTTGAAAATCAGATGCAGATATTCAGTCAGGAAAAGAAAATATTCCATGTGAAAGTTTTATAATGAGGAAAAAAAAGCTTTGGAAAATTAAATAAGTTTTTCTTTCACTAATAAATTTCTCATTCACTGCCTAAAGATACATACTCTCTCTGTACCTCTACTATTATGACAACTAGTAGCTGAACCAAAAATTGACAGAATCATTCACAATATTACTCTACATGACACTAGCAGCAGTGTGAAATTGAGTGTGATCACAGCACCAGTCAATTCTACTGGTTCAGGGAGTTTTCAGTTTAGGTCAGTTTTATCTTCTGATGCTCATGTTCTTCAGTCCCAGGGTGAAGAAAGCAGACAAAGACAGTAGATGAAAGACTTTAAAAAAGAAACAAGGGCAGAAAATTGCAGAAATTACTAAAAGCTCTTCTCCAAGAACACAAAACTCACGAAGTAGCATAAGGCAAATTGTACATATAAGGAGTAGCTCTCCCTCACCTAGCTTAAACCTAAAGAAGCCTCATAGTGTTTAGGACATTCACTGCATCTCCTCTAGGAGGTTATCACAAGGGCTTCAAGAGACAATCTTCATACCAAACTTGTCTTGCTCAAAAAAAAAAAAAAAAACAAAAAAAAAAAAAAAAAACTCAACAAACTAAGAGGATTTTTTAATGAAAATAATTTTAAAGAGAAATCCAAACTTTCCACTCACTCCCTTCCCTTGGTGACTAACCTCCTTGCCCCAAAAACTGCCAAGGTGGTATTTTAAAGCCCTCTCTGCTCTCTTCTTACCACTCCTCCTTTTCTTCTTCAGATTAAATCCAATCCTCACTCCTTCACTTCCTACTAAAGAATAACTATTTGTCTTCCCCCTTGATTGCTTTAACAGCTGGTGCTAGTTTGCCAATCAGTCTCATGCAATCTCTTCTCATTCTCTTTCTCTAGTTTCTTCCCCACTTTTTTGCATGGCAAATCAGAAAGCATATCTGAGAAAATACTAAGTTACAAGTATTCACCAGTGAGGCAAAGGAAGGGTGGTAACACCTGACCCTTATTCTAGCCTCAGTGCAGTTAATCCTAGCTATTGCTGAAGTCAACCCTAACTAGTCAGTCTTTAAGGAAAATATAAAGTAAAATCTTCATTCTTGAACACTTTACAACAATCTACAATTCTTTTTTCCCAGGACCACATAAGCCACAGTAAATCTCTTGCAAAGTGAAGTAAAATTAATTAGTTTTGCAGCTGCAAATTAACATATTTTACTTCCTACTGAAATGGAATAGGAATACATTTCCAGTTTAGTCTGAAAGGTAGCTAAAAATCCAATTAAATTAGCAGTATCTTTTAAGTGAATGGACAGTACCTTCTTACCCATGGTACCTAATTCACAGGCTATCCTGTGCCTGCACCCTAAATGAGCAGATTTGCTGAAATTAAAAAAAATAGTATGAATCTCTACTGACTACCGCCTCTTTACTTCAAAGCTTGATTTCCCCTTAGACCATCAGCTAGTCCATTTTGATTCTCATCCATCTATTTTATCCCTTTCACTGTAGGAAATAGTTAGAAATACTTAAAAATTGTGGTGGTAGGACTTGTATGTTCCTTGAATACAGACCTTTATTTCAGTCCAAAATTAGGGTTAGTAATCTCTGCTGTCCAAGAATAAGCTATACCCCAATGATTTACAGGGGTTACCATGTAACTGAAACAGTATTTTATATGGTTGCTGAGGTGGGACTTACTGCAGACATCCACCAAAATGAAAACAGTATTTTTTCCAAAAAGAAAAGCATGGAACAGACTTTGCTTCCACTAAGATTATGCTTCATATCTCCTGTTATATCAAGTTGTAATCCTAAAAACAGAAGCAGGCCTCATCATCAGATTAAACATGCATATAGCATCTGCAGGAACAAGTTTTGAATGGGTTTTCTCACTCATAAATCAGTGCAATTTCTCATAATTTTGCTAGCAGTTCAAATTATTTCATCTGAAATCATATAGATAATGGTCAGCCTACCATAAAGTGGAATTATGTCTTTCAGAGCTGAGTTGGTGGTGCTTCAGTCTAAACTTCAACAAGCTTCACTCCTGCTGTGACCCATGGGCAATATCCACTGTCAATTACCACATACTTGATCCTTTCTTCCTCACCCAACTTGCTCCAAAAGTGGATAAATACAACCTCAATCCTTTCTGGCTGGCTGTCTTCTCCTGACTGCGCCCTGCTCCCTGCCCTTGGAATCAGCTGAAGTTCTTTTGAACATCATTAAGGCAACATCTCAGTGTTTCCCTGTCCCAAGGAGAACAGGCTTACAATACAAAGGTAGAAGAGGTGTGGGAGCAGTGCCTCAGGCAGAATGATGTCCCACCATATATTTCTTCAGAGATGAAATCAATTTGATTTTTAACACCGCTTTAAAGATAGGATGACTCCTACACACACAGAACTGTCAATGCGTAGGTGTCTATCTGGAGGGAAGAGCAACTTCCCCCTGTGTTCAAAATGCTCCTACTCCAGCTATTCCACAGAGATCCAGATGGCACACGCTGAGATGGCTGCCCATCTGCGCTCTGCAGATCTGCACTGTCAGCCACAATGCCATACTCTGGAATGCAGCTCACTGCTCTTGCTTTCTTTGACCCTTGGAGGAAGTAAAAGCTTCAGCTGGCCTTAGGTATTGGTATGGACTAGGACTGTAGCAGAGAGCCACCACGTGTCTGACTCCACAGATTTCCTTAAACTGTCCTTGCATTCATTCCATGAAGAGAAAGAGATGCTGCTCTTATTAGATCGCTAAAATAGAAATATTATGACCAGATTTCTCTGGGCACCTTATAGGGCACTATTTAGGACTTCTGCAGAAATGCTTCCCGTCGAACAGGCAAAGTTAAAATATTCCTGTTTGCTGAAAGTATGTTTGCTTAGGCATAGACCTTCTAATCAACAGGAGAACATTATGCTGTTGTAACATTTGATTCAATTTACATTACTGCCTAATTAACACCGGAACATTTAGCAGCTATTAGAAGAGACATTCTCAAGAGTTCTAGATGTCACCAGAGCTCTCAAGCAGAGTTTCTTTCATGCAATACTTCACAGTTAAAATCTGAATCAACAAAACTAAATTATCTTTGACTATATTTGAGTTTCTAGAGGAAAAGTATTTGCAAATATTCCATGCTGATCTTTCTACCTGCTAAACTAAAAAACACTTCCTGTGTTTTAAAACAATCTTTGCAAAATCAGTCTTATTTTTTTTATTAGATGGAGTCCGAGTTACTTGGGGTAGAAGGCGCTAGATAAAAGAAATCTCTAAAGAAATTTTTAAAGCAGATAGTGTCTCTTGCTAAGATAATTAAATAACACTGTTTTCCACACAGAAAGCATACATAAGCATTTTCAGGTATGTAACAGTGCATTTGTGTGTTAAATGAAGAACAGTTGCCTCTGTTTTGAAGACTAGCATTTGATAAAAGGCTAGTCTTCAAAAAAACCTAGTTCTTGGCTATCCATCATTAACTTCCTGAAATCATAGTCCAGAATTAATGGGTCCACATGTCAGGCTTGGTTTCTTTACAGACCTGAATAAAAGAATACAATTTCAAAAGTGAGAACATATTCATGACTTAACAGAGCTGCAAGTTAAGTTTTGTATGAAATTATCTTTATTTCACAAATACAAGCATAATTTAATGCTTTAGCCATTCTGATAATTTGCAAACTGTGTCTCGCCTAAGCCTATAGAATGTTTTAGTTCATAACTTCAATTGTTGCCTTTAATGAAGTAAAATAACAGAAAAAAATCTCAGCATATGTAAAGCAAACATATTTTAAAAATCCCCATAAGTATGGCTTCCAGAACTCTTATTCCAGTATCCACCACAGGTTATTATTATTATTATTAAACTACACTAGAAATATCTCAGATACTGAATTTCACAGACCCTTCACCTCAATGCATCAACAAACATTTTGCTTGTCTCTAAAATATGTGTTTTACCTGGTATGAGTTGCAGCTGTAGCTTCCAAGTCAACCATAGGGTATTTTACTGTTATGACAGAGGCATGCCCAGAAGCCGACATTCCTCATTTAACAAGCAATGTATGGTAATTAGACAGGATTTACGGACTTCTCTCCCTTTCCCCCAGTGTTAAAACTGAGTTTTCCAGGATTAAAATTTTCAGGTTTATCCATCTGGAATTTTCAGTTTAGTAAATACAACATTTCTAGAAACTCTGCATAAAACTCTGGTATGTGTTTTTTAGGCAGTGTCAGAAGAGCAGAAAGGAACTTTCATTGTAGCAAGGACAGTAAGTTTAACATTAGTATAACAAATGGTAGGGTGAAAGAAAGATTTCAAGTGCTACAAATTGGAAGCAATACAAAAGAATACGCTTAATAATGCTACAGAACCTTCTTGCATAGATTCGAAGAACGATAACTGGGAAAGATCGGGGGAAAGTATCTACATGTTATACGGAAGAAACATGTCTGTGTTTCACTAGAAGGATTTTAAAAGCAGAGTTAATTTTCTTGTAAAACATATGCTGGTATCATTTTAATACAATCTGTGAAAAATAAACAAATAACCTCTCCCTCACCCAGCACTATACTATCTGGAATGTCATGTAGAATACTTTTTAATATCTCTTTTGTCTCAGAGTTGTGGGAGTTTCCCCCTCAAAAAAAAGCCCTGTACGGCATTTTTTCACACACTTTGTTTTATTAAAGACACATAACAAATCCAGATGTCAAGACATCAACGTTTTGTAAATCTCTGATAACACATTCAGCTATCTATTTATCAGCTGTGTGCAAAGTCATACTTTTGTTCTGGAGGAAATCCAATTTTAACATTAAACACCATCTTCAATTAAACTAACATTTTTACAGGAACTGAGGAAAAATCCAGAAGTTCTATTGTTCTGATTTTTCAGAAACACTCATTTAGATAGCATAGACTGGAATTGAGGTTCAGAAGTCAGCAGCAATACTCATAAGAAATGTTTGAATACTTTGGTGTGCAAGAATAAAGGAAGTCTTTGAGAAATGTATCTATAACAGTGAAAAGAGCAAGGCTGGGATACAACACAAAAAGACTTCCAAGTAACAGCTACAGCACCCAAGACAAGAAGAAAATAAATTAGTTTCACAATTATGAATGTAACTTCTGTGAAGCTCACCATTTTCACTGACTTGGGAGACACACACTCCAAGCCCTTTTAGTATTTAGGCCAGCATTTCAGGAGCTTCTTTATGCATTTTTACACCTCAAAAGAGGCACAAATCTATATTGGTAACAAAAACTCATGACTGACTGAATAAAGCATAGGTATATAAAAGTCCAGACATACTTGACAATTTTAATTATGTGCTATTCTCTACAGTACCTCTTAATATAGAATATCCTATTTAATTTGTGAAGTTAATCTCTTATTAAATTCAATTTCTGGCACTTTCCTTAAGTATATGTCTTTGATTAAGATAATGGAAAACATTTTGTCTCTGGAAAAAAAAAAATACCGCAAATGTAAGATTACATTGTGTTGCTTCTTGTTATGCCAACTTTATTACATTAAGAAACTTTCACAACAAAATGCAACAAGTTTATGCAGTCATTGTATGAGTTTCTCACAGAACATTTTCAAGTTGTGCAAGAAACATGAGAAACGTGAAGAACCAAGAGTTCTGAAAATACAGTGTAGCTGCACTAAGTTGATTTACCTATCACTTTATTACTGAAGTGAAGTGTTTAACCTAGAATATTATTATTAAAAAAAACCAAAAACAAACACTTTAAACGGATTACAAGAAAAGTGTTGTTACACCATCCCATACCCGGTCTCCACAGTATTAAACAGCAATTTTTTCTGATCAGTGCAAGTGGCACAAAGAGACATAGAATTCAAGCATTAAGTGGTTAGTAGCGTAAAATTCAAGTTCAATTATCAATTCAGCCAAATTATGTCAGTTGAAGATGGAAGCAGATTTCACTGGACAATATGTAAAATATTGCCACCTCTTTGGTTTGTTTGACACATGTTTCTACACCATTTAGCTATATTTAACTATTAAAGGAAAAGTGATGAAAATCCAGCCTACTCTTAACCAATGCTCTAAAATTGGGCAAAGGCTGTCCCAGTGCTGCTGGCCAAGCTAACACCCTAAGCTCTTGCAGAAGTGTTACCATCACTGTAACACAATTATTTAACATTCTAACACTTTATTCAGCTCCTTAGAAGAGTGGAGCTTCCTATTTTAAGAAAACCCGCCCATTTAAATGCCATTAATTATCCAATTAGTACAGTCTGTTCCTGGCTAGCTGCAGAGTACTGGATAATCTTTTGTTAGCCACTATTGAATAATTTTAGCAATTACACTTTTATACATTCTCTGGTAATTAAGACAGAATACTTCTCGAATCTGATCATTTTCCAACACACAGTGACAAACAGAACGAAGGTAGAAGAAAATACGCGTGTGACCAGGGGTAACGCTAACACCGCAGGGCACCGCGTCCACCTGCAGCGCCCGCAGGACGGCGCGCACCGCCGGCGCTCCCCGCATCGCCCCGAAGGACGCGCTCCGGCCGCTGCGCAGCGGCTCCGGGGCTACCGGGCCGCCTCTCACCGCGCCTCCGGGCGCCGCTCGCCTCAGCGCCTCAGCCCAGATAAACCATCGCCGCCGCCGCCGCTCCCCACGGCTCCACCTGCCGGGCGCCCGCGCCCCGCAGCACGCACCGCTCCCTGCCTCGCTCGCTCCCTGCCTTTCCCGCGGCGCCGCCACCGCGGGGCGGGCAAAGCCGCCCGGCGCGCATCTTCCGCGCAGCCGGGTGGAAGCACCGTAGCCGTCCCCGGGAGCATCGGCAACTTTCTCTCCTTCCGAAGAGGAGGCGTGCCTGCGGGGGCTGCTGCAGGCTCTCACAAGCAGCCTCACGGCACAGGCTCCCCGCAAGGCAAACCCCTGGAGGTGCTGGAAACAAAGCGGGATTACCTAAAAGGGCACACGTCTGCTCGCGGCTGCCAGGAGCCCCACGCCGGCGGGAGCGGCGCCCTCCGCCCTCCCTCCGCAGGACGGTGCCTGTTGCACGGGCCCCGCGGGCTCCCTGCAGGGCAAAAACCAACTTCGCTCCGCCGGGCACCGCGCCGCCTCCGCGCCGCCAACTCGCGCGGGGACAGCGGCCCCGGGCTGCGGCCCCGAGCGGCAGCAGAGCCGAGCGGCTCGGACAAACCCGCTCTCCTGACAGGGCTGAGCCGGGCTCTGCAGAGTGGGACCCCCCTTTCCCGCCCCCCGCGGCTTCCCTCTGCGCAAAACCAATTAACCCCGAGCGCTCGCCCTCCCGCGAAAGGCAAGACAGGGGGTGCGGGAGCCGACAGGAGGCAAAGTTTGATAAATGAGCAGCTCCTGCAGTGACAGGTGACTACGGAGCGGAGGCACCCTCCGGGCTGGGCAGAAGTGCGGCAAAGAAGCACTCACCTGTCCGTTGCCCTCCGGCAGGCGCGGAGGGGAAGGCGGGCAGGCGAGGGACGGAGCCCCGCGCTCCTCTGCCGTCCGTCGGCCCCAGCGGCAGGCAGGATGCCGGGCAGAGGGCCCGCAGAGCAGCGGGGCCGCCCCGGGCAGGCACCCGTCAGCGGAGCAGGTGAAGCGGGGCGGTCGCCGCCGCCGGCAAGCAACACGTTTGGCTCTGAACTTTGCAGCTCCAGTCACAAACAAACAAATAGAGCCCAAGAAGGACCTCTCCCATCCGATCCCAGCCTTCTCGGCAGCCGCTGCCTCTCTTATTGGTGCGGAGGTTATTTATTTATTTGATTTCTCCCCCCTCCTTCCCCTCCTCCCTTTCCACACACACCCCCCCTTCCCTTTCACTTCCCCTATCCCTCCCCCCTCCCCGGCCTTCCCTCCCCTCCCTCACGCCGCGCAGACAGCGCCGGTCCCAGCGCGGCGCACAGCGCGGCCGGGCTGCTCTGAGGCCGGCGGCAGCGCCGGGTGCCGGGCGAGGGGCGGGCGCGCCGCGGGGAGGCGGGAGCGGAGGCGGGCGGGAGCGGGGCAGCCGCCGCACCGCTCCCGCAGATAGCGGAGAGCGGGCGGGAGGTGCTCCCGGATGCCCCGTCCTCCGCACCGGGCAGCGGGGGCGGGAGGGCGATCCTGCTGGTCAGCGCAGGGACAGGGCGGCCGGGCAGGGGATGGCTGGTGATCGGGGCCGGGCAGAGGGCAGCCCGCGTGTACCGGGCTGCTGCCGCGGAGAGCCGCGGAGCCCCTCCGGCGCTGTTTTGCGGCCCTCGCCCGTGGGGAGCTCCGGCGGCCGCGGTGCGGCGGGAGCGGCTCGGCCGCGGTGCGGCAGCGGCGGCGCCCGGAACGTGCGCCCGGCGGCCCCGGGCGGGAGCGGGGGCGCTGGAGGGGATGCCGCGCTCGCGGTGTGCGCATCCTGGCAGAGCCGGGGCTTGTAAGTGCCTCTGTATGTGTGTTTACGTACGTGTGTCTCCGGCAGCTTTGCACGCAGCTTGCATTCAAGGAGACCCTAGACTCGCTAGCCGCAGTGTACTTTGTGTGCAGCGCTTTTTCTTTTTCCTCAAGCTTATGCACGATCAGTGCGGCGCGAGCTTTATTTTGCCTGTGTCTTATCAGAGCTGAACCTTTGTTTGCTGGTTTGTTGCCCTTTTTCCTCCCCGTCTCCTAAATCCACGTGCAACTGGAGCAACAGAATAGGTCTCACCTGTGCTTTCCTTAGGGCCAAGCACACCGCTCTGGTTATTTTAAGGAAAGGAAACATAAATTAAAAGCTGGGAAGGTAAGACTCCATGAAGGATTCCTTTCACTGCTCCTGCAGTATCTGTCCTAGCTCAGTTTCTGGTTGCAGCTGACAGTGGAAAAAATACTACTGTCCCACAGTGGCTGTTTTATACTGCTGTACACACACGTGACAGACAGAATATTGACATTCTTGTCTTCTCTTCCGTCTCTCTCCTTTTAGAAAGTAGATATGCCGGTGGAAGGCAACAGAAGTGTAAAATCTGTGAAGTTGTTACAAACTCTTCAAAATATTTGGGAACGGTATATGGGGATTATGGGGTTGGGTCTGTGTGTTATCTGGTTGGTTGGTTTCTTCTGGCTAAAATTGCCACCCTGCTCTCCTGGCAGTAAACAGGCATTCTGGATGTTATTTTTCACTTCCAGGGAAAAAATAAACAAAAACAAACCAACAAAAAAACCCCCACCAAGTCATCACTACAATAAACAAACAAGGAAATAAAAAATGCACTTAGAAAATAAACAGTTATTCAATAATATTACTAGGAAAGAAATCATAAATTATACTCCTATTTCTGTTCAGGTGACAAGACATAGAGATGTAAAGATTGCTTTTAAGTCAGTCAATGAATTTGTGTAGATTCGTCATTTCCAACAGACGGTACAAATCTTTCTTTGTGCTGCAACTCTATAATTCTACCTTTGTCAACTGAAGACTATAAACTAGAAAGATTAATGTACATTTTGTCTTCAGTAGTAAATGCTATTGTCAAATAGGGAGAACTTCTTATTCAAAGAATTGGATCAATAGTTGACTTTGTTTTGAAGCATTTATTTAAGAAGCTACTTAAAAAGAGTGAAGTTCATGCTCTTAACATCCTTAAAGAAATCTCTCAAAGGCAATTATTCTATTTGCCAATCTAGCGGTCACTGCCACATAGCAACAAAAAGCATGAAAGCTAGATGTGGAAATCCCTTTGGGTTCAGGCAGTGCTTTCTCAATGGAAGAAGAACAGTAGGAAATTAAAAAGTGAAATGCACTTAAAAAAATCTATTTGAATATTTTAAACAGGCTGCTTTGAATAGGTGAAGTTTTATCTCTAACCAGTAAGCTTCAAGGTCAATGAAATGCAAATGACAGATGCGCTCCGTGCCTGAAAGAATGCCACCCACTTGAGGTAACATTTAGCGAGAAGTATTTAAAAAGTTGACCACCTTTTATTTTAATCTGTAAACTCTGTGTTCAGCAAGTATTTGTTCAGAGGAGTGCAGAGTGTCTTTGACTGGAATAAACTAGTACATTTTCAAAATATGGGAGGTTAATGAAGGTACTGTTTTATTAATGAAGGGCCTGTAATGTCAGTTGTGCACATCAGTGAGAAGACACTGAGTGATGTCAGTTAAATTTAGTCTGACACAGAGTGTAATACACCATGTGAAATTTCAACTGTTACACAAGTCTTAAAAACCATTATATGTAAACCAAGACTCTTTTTATTTTTATAGAGATTCCAAGTACAAGAAGCAGTATGTAATGCCCATAACAAAATTGATCCTATACTAGCATATTATATCTGCTTCCATGGAAATTAATTCATTAGGCTGCTGGATACACCTTAAAAGAACTTCGATTTGACTAAGTCAAACTAATAATCACTTTTGGTGGCTACTTAGTATATTAACTGATCACTGGAATTATTCAAGCAGATTATTGTTCTGTGTTCTGGAAACTGAAAAATATGTAAGATGGAAAGGAATGAACAAAAGTTAAGAAAAGCAGGCATAAGAAAAGGAATAAAAACAGGAAAAAGGAAGACAAAGCTATAAAATTTTAGTTTCCTAAGTTTCATCTTGTGTTGTTTACTTGCCTTCATTGGCTTCTTTCATCACTTAAACCCCTGTGATCTCACACTTGGCATTTTGGAGTTTTAAAGAGCTTCAAATTGAGACTACTTAAAAAAAAAAAGAAATAAAAGCACCCCTCCACTGCCACCCACACACACTGATACAACCTTAAAAGTATCTTTCTTTATTTTCTCTTATAATGGACTGAGTTATGTTTGGACTCTTTAAATTACACTTTTAAGGGTTTAAAGAGCTGCTAATATTGCATGTGGCTACTGATACACATCTCATGAAGTATGTTTTTCAGAAATCCATCTGACAATCTCAGCAGAAAATAAAGTGTATGTGTTAATATTTTCAAATTGGTTAAATATGACCAAGTTCTAGTTAAATATCAAGAGAGACAGCAAGTCAGTAAGAAGTTTCTACAAAACACGTATTTTTTTGCCCTTGGCCATGTTATCTATGTAGGAGGCTTTAAAAAAGAAAAGATGGATTTTTCTTGCACATCTGTACAAGCAAGTTTCCACGCCTTTTTCAATTTTTTTTTCAGGTAGCTGAAATGCTTTTGATCACAATTTAAAAATATGTCAGGAAAAACTGTGAGTAAACTAGCAAGAATATATTGGGCAGTTTGAACTTTAAAATTATGTCAAAAGTCACATGTTGTCGTGTTACAAAGACTAAAGAATTCTACATGACTGCATGTTAAATTTATGGATAGATAACATTTAATATGAAATCTTACTTAGTTATTACAGTCTTATAAAGATTTAATTAATAGGTTTTTTAGATAGCCAGAATTTGAAATATTTTGCTACTATGAGCTTTTCAAACTCAAGAGAAGGCACGAATTCTCCCTTTTTCAGGTGCAATAATCAGTGCATGGTGTTTACCTTACCCTGTGAAAGGGTTACTGGAGAATTCAGTCTTTGGACTGTTCTCCAGTTTATATAAACAAAACCGAATATATAAAAGTGATCAGTGGTGTGCTAATGTTTTATATTTTAAAGAAAATGGATGCAAATAAACAGGTATGTAGTTAGGAAAAAACACTATACGACTGGATAAAAGAAATAAAATCTGTAATCTTTTAAGAAAAGGCTGCTTTGTTGGAAGATGATTTGCTTCCCTGTGAATTAAACCTTTAAGCTGAGGTGATATGAATATATTTGTATAATGAGTCCAGGGTCTGACCACTTCTTGCTTTCCCTGTTTGGTTAGGGGAAAAATTATTCTTCTAAGGAAAAATACAGCCACAGGGTAAGGTCAATGCCTTCTAGATAAAAAAAGAGCAGCTGTCTTTGGTGGTGAGAATTGCCTGTTTCTGTTCTGGTGACTATGAAATCTTCAATTTCTGACCTTATCCCAGTCTACAACTTCCTAAAGGGGCGCACGGGAGAGGCAGGTGCTGATCTCTCTCTGTTGACAAGCAGTAGGACATAAGCAAATGGAATGAAGCTGTGTCAGGGGAAGTTCGGGTTGGACATTAGGAAAAGGTTTTTAGCTGAGACCACAGTCATCACTGGAAGAAGCTTCCCCAGGAAGTGGTCACGGCACCCTCCGTGTCAGAGTTCAAGGAGCATCTTAATGATGCTTGTAAGTCTTACAGTTTCAGTTTTAGTTTTAGTTTAGGAACAGGGAGTTGGAGTTGATGATCCTGATGGGTCCCTTCTAATGTGATGTATTCTATGATTCTATTCTAGAAAATATAGGGATATCACATGGACAATCATTATTATTGTAACTCCAGAACAGTTGTGTGTTGCCCCAGGTGTCACCAGTGTCCGTCAGCAGCCAGGAAGACCTTCTTATCTATGTCAGATACACTTTGCACAAATGGCAAATTTTTGTGTATATCACAAAGGAAGCTACAAAGAGTACCTTTTTTGTATATTTTGAGGATGCTTGAATACCATTCACTGCAATATATTGTAATTGTCATAATCCTCTGGCATTTGTCCAGAGGATAGTGCTGCCCATGCCAGAGCTGTTTTTTTCAAATCAAAAAAGCTCCCAAACTGGTGAGTTTATGAGCATATTGATGGGTGGCCTATTGCTGCAAAACATGTCTGAAGTTGAAACTGATGTGCGTTGCATTATAAATGTTCTGCTGATCCTGTTTGAGGTATCATAGAATCATGGAGTGGTTTGAGTTGGAATGCACCTTAAAGACCTCTTAGTTCCATCCCTACCCCTGCCGTGGGCAGGGACACTTTCCACTAGACCAGGTTGCTCAAAGCCCTTTTCAGTCTAGTCTTGAGCACTTTCAGGAATGAGTCAGCTACAACTTGTATGGGCACCCTGTTCCAGTGCCTCATCATCCTCACAGTGAAGAATTTGTTCCTAATGTCTTTTCTAAACCTGGCCTCTTGCTGTTTAAAGCCATTCTCTCTTGCCCTAAAACCACATGCCTTTGTAAAAAGTCCCTATCCCTCTCCCTTGCACGCCCTCTTTAGGTACTGGAAGGCTGTTGTAAGGTCTCTCTGGAACCTTCTCCAGGCTGAACAACCCCAGGTATCTCAGACTGTCCTCAGAGGAGAAGCGCTCCGTGTCTCTAATCAACTTGGTAGCATCCTCTGGACTCACTCTAACAGGTCCATGTCTTCCTTATGTGGGATTCCAGAGAATTGGATGGATTCCAAGTGGTATCTCATGAGAGCAGAGCAGAGGGGCAGAATCCCCTCCCTCATCTGTCAGCCATGCTGCTTTTGGTGCAGCCCAGGACACGTTTGGCTTTTTGGGGTGCAAGTGCACATTTGTTGGCTCATGTCAATCTTCTCATCCACCCATGCCCCCAAATCCTTCTCTTCAGGGCTGCTCTCAATCCCTTCCCTGCCCAGCCTGTATTCATGCCTGGGATTGCCCACACACACACAGTGTTGCACTTGGCTTTGTTGAACTCCATGAGGTTTGCAGAGTCCCATGTCTGGAGCCCGCCCAGGTCCCCCAGTGCATCCCTTCCCTGCAGTGTGTCAACTGCACCACAGAGTTTAGTGCTGTCAGCAAACTTGCTAAGGGTGCCCTCAGTCCTACTGTCCTACGTGTCACTGACAAAGGCATATAAGGGGCCACACCCTATATATATAAATACAGATGCTGTTAAGCAGGGAACCTCTGATTAATTGATGTAAACATCTAGGAAAATATGAAGACAACCTTTCTTAATCTCTGGAATAGGGAAATAATTGAAAGTGATAGGGATTTGTTGCAATTTGAATATATATATTCAAATATATATATGTGTGTGTATATATATATCTATATATCTATATATATATATATATATAATGAATGCTGACAGTTTAACTGTGCTTAAATATTCTTAGGAAGGAATACAGTCAAGGATATGAAAACATAGGCAACACCTTTGACCCAAACTCTGTTTTTACCCTTGTTGTTCCAGATGTTGAGTTTTCAAGCAAATAATCATTATGTGCTTGTATGCTTGTCTACACTTATACTTCACCTTACATGGCCAACGGCTTTTTGACAGGGAGGGGTGTTGAGTTAGAAATGTCTTTGATTTGGTCCAGTCTGTCTGCTGTTACATGGTTTTGGAACAGCTTCTACAACTCATACTGGAATTGCAGTGTCCCTCCTGAGTGCCTTACAAAACTACATCTACTCGAGAAAAAAACGCTCTTAGAAAAAGTCATAAGCAAGTCTTCAAAAAGATGATGAACATATGAAATCCAGAAGTTGCAATGGAAACTATCTGTCACTGTGATAGGGAGGGCTTATGTTAACAAGCAAAATTTAGAGATGAAAGATCTATAACAGAGGTATCTGAAAGAGAACTTAAATATTAAAATTACTTGTCTGAAGTCATACATTTCACTACTGGAATTTTGATACAATGATAGATATTAGACATTTATAAATAGAAAAGAAAATGTTTGGTTTTCTACCACATTTCAAATAAATGTTATAATTTTCATTTTAGTTTATTTTGGTTTCTGAAATTAGTGTACCTGTTGGCTTCATATAAAGGGATGAAATCACACTTTTGTTGCATTCAGCACTGTTGTACTGTTGGATCTGAAACTAGTATGTTTTTCAGACATATGGTCTGTATTGCTGCAGTGTGCACAGACAAATAGCAGCTAAAATGAAATGTTTGCAGAATTATTTATATACACATGACCCATATATATATATATATAGTGAAGTTACTACATTGCCACATAGAAGAACTGTATTGTATAATATTTTAATCAGGATATTGGAAACAACTTTCTTTTTCAAATCCTAGTAATCCTTTGGTCATGGACTGCCTAGTCTTCAATTTTTTCTGCATGTGCTCATTTTCGTTAACTGGAATTTGGTATATAGACAACTTGTTTATAGCTATGGGGAAAAATATATGATTAAACTATTTCTCTTCTAAATCTAAAATATATGATTTCTTTAATTTTATTTTATTTAATTATTTTCTTTCATTCTTAAGAAAGATTGAATTGCTATTTGGGAATTAAATTTAGGAGATGTATAACTAGATACTATATATGCATTCATTTATCTTTGGACTTTATTGGGCGAGATAAAGATGAATTAATCATTGTAATGAAAGTTTACAGTTACCATTGGACCAGTGTTTTTAAGTTGCTCATACTTATTGTTGGTAAAGAGTGGAAGGTCCTTAAATTAATGTGAAGTGATTCTTGAAAGAGGTTAATTTCTGAAAGTTAAACATGTTGGAGATTACCTGTAAATAGATATGAGATTGTGACTAAAAGGGAAATTAAAGAAGAGGAAGCTTAGTAGCCAGCCAAATAGCCACTGTACCATGATTGAGGAAAGAAGCTTCTAAAACCCCAACTTTATTGGGCAACAATACAAGAACATAGCTGGAAAAAACACATATATAATATCATAGTGTAAAATGTAGGCAGGAAAATATATTTGATTCAAACTAGAAACTATGAAGTACAGTGGAAGTGAGACCAAGGAACAATTTCTGGCTTAGCTGAGGACATAACATGTACATCGAATTATATTAGGCAGGAAGAAAGAGGATATCTCCTTATATATATAAAAATGATACCATTAAAATTTTAAGAAAACTAAATTGCTAGTAGTGACAGAAAAAAAAGAAATGTTCAATATCTATTTCATTTCTGTTTCTGGAAAGAAATAGGAGAGTGCATTGTACTTCATAATGATGGTGAAGTATTTTCCAAGCAATTAGTTTCTAAGGAAAGCATCAAGTGGTATTTTTATGATGAATTTTGAAAGCAGCTGATTCAGATGAACTCAATTCAGAAGCAGACATATACGGTATTCATTTTAGGGGAATCTTGGAATACTCTAGAAACTCCTGGAAGCAGTGAATGTAATATTAAACCTTAAAGAAAAAAAAAAAAAAAGAAAGAAACCCAAGCAACGTGACCTGTGTTGTAAAAGAGAAGTTAATAGAATGGTGAGGTGGGTTTCTATACATAACAGTTCAAAAGCTTTGAGTGCAGAGCATTACTACTAGAATTCAAACCAGAAGGTTTTTGGAAGATAAAGTCTTGTCAAACAAATGTGAATTCTTTCTTTTAGAATGTTAAAGTTTTTCTGATAAAAGTAAGTGCTTTTGTATATCTGCCTCAGTAGTTGTATGCTTAGAAATCAGATATATAAGCAACACTTTCAAAACTGGGATTGCATCCTTGAAAATATTTATTTTCAAAATAATTAAAAGGTCATAAAATAGATAAGTCACTATCACGCATACACACAACACCACATTGCATTTAAAAGGGTTTTTCTCTTTATTTGTTATATGTAGAAATAAGTATTGGTTAGGAGAAGAGAGATTAAATTGTTCACATGTATAGTATAGATCAAAGTGGTAAAAGAATATTGTATCACCGCTTTATGCTCAGAGACTAAAATTAAGCCAAAAAGTATAAAACTTATAGAAAAAAAGCCCTGTGCTTGGAAACTTGAGAAAATTTCTAATTTTCGTTCTAGTGGAGAAACATTTCATGGCCTTTCTGAAGACTGCCACTAAATTCCTTACAGTGTAAATACAGTAGGTATTTTTCATTATGAGATCAACTATAGAACAAGCTGTGAGAAACAATAATAAATTCGTCACTCCTTCAGGTTCTCAAAGAAACTCTGAATCTGTATTTTAATTAGGTGAAGACTTTGCTGCTTTAACCAAATAAAACATTTAGATTTAAGTCTGAGGCAAATATAAGGGCCTATGATATGTCTGATTCTTTCTGTCCTTGAATCTCTGTTCCATATGATTTTTAAAGAAACAATTTTATTGCTTTAAAATAAGTCTGTATGGGTCAGGTTTGTGGAACAACATGCTAACTCACATTATTTAGCACCAAATTTGCATTTAACACACTTTTCTTGTACTGATATGTCTAAAACTAGTGTTTTCTCCTCATGCTCCCCTTTCACCTTCTAATATTCCCTTAAATATTTTTTAAAGATTTTAGAAGATTCTAAACCTTACACATGTATAAAACTGGTCACAGTTATGTCCATATATTCTAATATTAAATTAAAATAGGTACTAAATATTCTAACATTGCATTAGAATGGATACTAAATTATTTTATAGATATGTTAAAGTTTTAAATTCAAAGGTAGTTATTGCATTTTTAAATTTTAGAGCAAGGGCTTGCATTAGACAATTATATTTCCCTTTGAATAATGTGAAAGTAAAATATACAGTATTAGATCAGATCATCCTCATAAGATTTTTTTCACTCTCATTTTCCATCAGCAAGAAATATCATGCTGGATAGTTGTGAAGTTCCCCATAATGGATGTTTTTATTCTGCTGATGCCTCACCCTCACTAATGAACAGTCAAGGATGCCCAACAGCCATATATAAAATCATGGTTTGCTTTGCCTTGTTTTTATTTCTCTATTACTGTCATCAAGGTATCTTTGTCCTGCATTTTCTAAATTTCTGTGTTTTGTCTTTTCCAATTAACCATGGCTTAATGAATGACAAAACTATTCCACTTTCATGGGCAGTCCCAGATTGTACTGTCAAAAACATTCTAAAACAAAAAAAATATTATTACATTTTAATATAATTTTTACCCCATATAATGTCAAAATATATATTTTAGCCCTCCTTAGTGGAAGATATTCCTTCTACACTTTCAGTGTATAAATTAGGCAGAAATTACTAATTGGTTTTTAATGTTTTCCTATATCATACCCTCTTAAAAAAGCAATCATTTTTGACTGCTGTTATTCATGATTTTGGGGTCATAGCTAGCCTAGGATAAGTAGATTTGCTACCCTGAAGCCTTTTTCATTTTCTCTTAACTACTGCATTAGAACTCACAGTTCAGCCAGATGACTCCAAGGCTCCAGCAGAATTTGTGAATAACTGGACCTAGACCTAATGAAGTACAGCTCTCCATTTATCTGTTTGTTCCAGTATTTTCTTCTTGCTAATGTTTAGAAGATTTGGACATGATTTATTCCATCCCTGGATAAAAGTGAATTTAATAAAGAAAGTCTTTACTTGTTTTTTTCCCATATTGTATTTTAAAATCGAGCCATTCCACCAGTCCTTTCTTAACTTTCCTTTGTCTTTTATTTACACTTTCAAGAATTGTTTATGTCCTTAGTTATATGTTTTTTTTTTCATGGTCTGCTGTGGAGTCCTCCTAATTTACATCTTACATTTTAACCTGCCAGAAATTATGCTCCTTTCTATGGAAGAAGGATTGAATTATACAAAAGAAAGATTGTATCTGTCAATGACAGAGGAAAATAGTATATTTATGGCTTATAACATATGGATCAGTATCTTTATTCATTGATTTATAGTACTTAAGTATTCTTAACAAAAATTCAATAACTTTCTAGACTTCCCTTTGACTGAGGGAAGGAGGGGTATCTGGCTGGGGAGCATCCTTTGTAATATGACTTTTCCAGGAGACATCAGATGAACTTTTATTTCAAATTCTGCTCACTTCATTAACTCAGCTCCACTTTGGAGTTTTTTATAGAATGAAGAGTAAGATTGTGGTAAACTCATCTCTAGTTGCATTCAGAACTAATATTTTCTGTATAGAATCATTATTCAAAAATTCGTGAGGTACCTTGACAGATTGTGTACAAATCTAATCCTTCTATATTTGTCCATAGATCATATGAACTGACATTTTAAAGCTTTTTGGAAGACTTTAAAATAACCAAAAGGAAAAATATCTGACTGTAGTGTAAAAACCTTTTGTGATATTTTCTATTTAAAGGAAAATAGAATTTAAGGGAAGTCTGTTTTTAGGGAATGGCATCTCCAAGTCAGTAATACCATGTATTTTCCTTATTTGTGGGATAGACATAATTTCTGTTTCATCTCCTCTTCATCATTCTCTTTATAGTCCTGTGCACAAAATTTTTTTTCATTTAACTGTTTTCCATCTGTAGGATAGTGTTTGATATACAGAAAAATAACGACTAAAAAACATTTTAGTATATCTTAGAGAAAAGCAGAAATTCTGCTAGTATTTATGTTATTTTTAGAAAATACCAATAGAATATTTTCCATACTTAATGATTATGCCTTGTAGACCTCAAAAAACTGTTAGGACTTGATATATTCCTTACAATCAAGGAACATAAAGTATAAAATAGAATATATTAAATTTAATGAGTAAAATGCTTCAAATGTATTATTTTAGACACAGATGATAATTTTCTGTCTTCACAGAAAAGTGCAAGAAAATGACAGTATTTATGTATATTATTTATGTATAATTACTTGTACTGCCTTTTGCAGTTCAAAACTTGTTTATACAAATTACATGTTCTAGCTACATACTAGCATTTTTCCGCTGGAATAATTGTACTCATGTAATAAGATACAAGTGTGAGGCATATTTAAGGTCTAAAATGTATGTTTATGTTTTTATATCTGCAGAAATGTTTATGTATATTTATAGTTTGTGCAATTTTTAGCCTTTTTTTTTCTTGCAAAGGACTTCAAATGAAAACAGAAAATTAATTAAGATGCACCTAAGCTTTTGAAGGGATCCAATGCCATTTTATTGCTACTATAAACAGTTCTAATTGATAAAAGTGTTTTAACATGAAAATAAATACTTCAGGTCTCTCAATCCAAATCTATTTTCCAGTGTCACTGCAAAAGCCACTAGACAAACATGTAATATTTAAATTGTGGATGTGTCATGTGCATGGCATCCACAGCGTTGTTAGACTTTTCCCCTATAAATGTTGCTACCAGCTGTTGAGATCAAACTAGTCCAAGGTTTTGATCCTGGTACTTCTGTTGATTTGCATTGTTCCACAAATCAGGCTCTGTGTTAATTCCTATATATAGTGCTATGAGAAATATTATAGAGAAAACATGGTAGTAATGGAAATAAAAGAGTTGGTTCAGAATTGCAATGGCTGTAGTTGTTGTACACCTGGTTCCACTATCAGATCAGGAGTTTGTATACAAACTCTGAGAGATCTCTTTTCATGTGTCTGTCCTGGTTGCTCTACGCTGTTCCATATGAATGCTTTGCATCCACGGAGCGTGAAGCATCTGGGAAACATCTTTAATTATATCTCTGTTTTGGCAGAGTGGCAACAGATAGCTTAGAAGTTCCTCACTCGGGTACTGCTAATGCCACAGCTGTATAAGAAATCCCTTACTGCTTGGTACAAAGTTGATTATTTTATTTCAGTAAGTTAATTGCTTTTATCCCCTTCTGTCCTTTCCACCTTTCCACTGTGTCAAAGTCTGAAAAAATCTGTCATGAACAAGAGGAACAAAAAATTAAATTTGAAAAGCTTAGATGTGCTCTGAGACAATGGGAGAATTGGAGTGCTGAGTGCTGTATTGCTTATTGTTCAGCTAATTCTTAAATGTATTAAAAAACAAATGCTGAAAACAATCTAATATTGCCAATGATTATGCAGAGTATAATGAAAAAATCTCACTTAGCAATTATTTTTTTAGATTGTGATCTGATTTAAATTAGATAGTTATTTTCAAGCTACAACATTCAGTAGTAGTTGGTCATTGTCCCCCTACACACTGGTCCTTCAACTAATTGCTTTTCCTCATATTTCATATGCTCTTCTTTCTTTACTCTTCCTTTTGGTTTTTTTCAAGAAGATAATAAAGAAGTGTGAATCCTTTCAAAACCTGTCACATGTTGATTGATCCTGTCTATTTACCAATTCAAAATACATTTTTAACACCTCCAAGATACTGAAAAAAGAGGTTCATATTAAATCTATATATTGATACCCAGCTCTGGGTTTTTTTTTATAAAGAGACAAAGCTGTCACCTCTTGAGTGTAGTAAAGAAATGAGAATTTGAGGGAAGAGCCACTTCAGGCTTAACCCAGGCCAGTGAAGTTATGTGAGTTGCAAAGAGATGCAATTCAACAAATTGGCAGAGACCATTACTGTGCCTTGTATCAAGGTTATTTGTGTTCTGACTTTCAGAACGCTGTGTGTTGCCTCAAAGACTCACTGTCTGCCTCCCAGGAATTTCCCTGTGTCTGTCCAAGGCTGAGATAGATTACAGAAATAAGATAATTTATCTTTATGTCAAAACAAGTGTATATACTTAACATACTACGTTTTCCATTTTAAAAGTGGCTAAAGGGCAAAGTCATGTAAAAATCAAAATCAATAGATAAAGTGGTATTGACTAAAACCTTTTTAATTTACTTTTAAATAAAATCGTAGATCCAATTTTGTAGCACTTACAACAATATCAAAGAATCAAGTAATTAAAAACATTTGGAACCATAAGAACATTTAAGAATTCAGAAATCATGCTTAGGATTTCTGGGAAAGATTTCTTTATCTTCCCACTGGAATTTGTTTTTTAGAGTATTTCTTTCTTCTTTCACAGGAAAGGAAATATTACACAATCTATTACATATTGAGGAGAAAAAAATTATTATTTAAAACCAGTACTTACAGGTGTTAAAACACTTTAATCCCCTTTCTCTACTTTTTACTCCTCCTGTAGGTGAAGTACAGATCTGCATGTGAAGTCGTTACGAAAACATTTTTTATTAACATTTAATTAATACCTTATTTTTTAACTTCTGGTTTTTTGGTAAGCCATTGGTTTTTTTCTTAATGACTATAAGAAAAAAATGATAATTTTAAACAATTTTATTAAAACAGGAAAAAAATGAAAAAAGACATTTTGATGGTTTAAATTTTGCAGCGCATACAGAATATTGAAGAGTTTATATAGTAACTTTTGAGGAAAAAAATTCAGAAAAATGTACAAACATACTTAGATTCAAAAGGTTGTCAAGTTGCAGCACTTACTATATTTGTTTGTGTTTTAGAAGCAAATAACTTTTGGGTCAAATATTTGTTGACTGACTTCCTGTTCTGTTTAGATATTTGCAACACGATGTGAAGGAGCATGTTTCTTTCTTTCATGTTTCTTGTCTGCTTTCTGATGTTATCACTCTGCAGATTATAAGAAAGATTTTATTAAATTGAGTTTTCTGTTTTAATAGGATTTTTTTAATGCTTTCTTTTAATATGGTGGGATTGGTTTGCTGGTTTCTTTGTTTGTTTTTTCCCTAAGTCTCTGCTTGAAAACTACTTGCACTGACAGTTTCATTTCCTTCCTTCCTTACTGGAAAACTTCAAAGAATCAGAAACAGGCTTTTCTTTGAATGTCTATTGTCACAGACATCTTTTATGAAAATTCCTTTCCTTGAGATTTTTCCTCCTGACATGCTGAGAGGCCTCAGGAACAAAATGTAAGCAATGGTTATCTGCTGCTGTGGAATGCAACAGGTGGATCTTTGATTGGCTCATGTTGGATGTTTGTAATTAATGGACAATCACAGCCCAGCTGTTTCAGACAGAGAGCCCAGCCACAAACCTTTGTTATCATTCTTTCCTATTCTGTTCTTAGCTAGCCTTCTGATGAAACCTTTTCCTCTATTCTTTTAGTATAGTTTAATGTAATATATATCATAAAATAATAAATCAAGCCTTCTGAAACATGGAGTCAGATCCTCGTTTCTTCGCTCATCCAAGAACCCCTGTGAACACCGTCACAGTCTATAGGCAAAAATAGAACGTTCTCAAACACTACCTATTGAACCTGAGTTTTCTTTACTCAGTTATACCTTCTTACCCTGTGAAAACAGAGCCTCACAAAAGATTTAGACAGTCATTAATTTAAATTAAATTTCAAAAATCATCAGAGAATCTGACTGAGATTTCTTCAGAAGGAAGTGTGTATTGCATGTTCCAATGAAAGGAAGCTGTCTTCAATAAAGTTAAAGGGGGAAAACCCCCTACCTTTTAGGATGGAATGTTTTTCTTCCCGATGTGAAACTAGCAGGTAATAATTCTGTTTCTGGATTTTCTATTGATTTCCTGCATGGTTTTTCATGAATAATGCTTCAGTTCTGTGAAGGAAAGGCCTGCTCCTTACATGCTCCTCAGCTGCTTGTATTGACTATTTGTGAAGTGCAAACCCCAGTCTCTCATACATCTGAAAGCCGTGGAAGATATAAAGTCTGTTGCTTATTTTATTTTATTTAATGTAGTGTAAAAGAGTACTGCAAAACAGTATTCAAAGACAATATGATGACTCTTAAGAAGTATGCAGCAAATATTGGCTCTGAAAGTCTGAATAAATAGGCATGGATGAGATAGACAATACTAAATGGAGCAGTTGTATGTTCAGAATCTCAACGTACCTATGTCTTTGTGTTCAGGAATTTTTGGGCACCTGAAATTTCCATATGAAGGAATACTGCTTTCTTAAGTGGCCTCATTCCACTGAAAATAATGGGTCAAATTATAATTTAAAGTGCTGCCACACAAACTGATTCCTTGAAAGAAAAATTTAGGTTTTCAGTCATTCACTAAGTTGATGTAAAAATTCATACAATAAAAGGGAACTTATTTCAAACAAACAAACAAACAAACAAACAAACAAAGGAGAGCCATTAAACATCAATCTTATTGTATCACTCAGAAAAGAGTTAGGAAATGAACTTGGATAAAAATTATTTTTAGGAGGTATCAGTGGTCTAATCTTAGAAAACAGTGACTCCATTCATTTAGGCTGTAGAAGTTTTTTCACTCAGAAGAATGTGTGTGGATTTTAGCCAAGTTAATCCAGAGCAAATGAAATCTTTAACCTTTTAAAAGTTTGTAGTGGTCTTTCTTTTTAGTCACTAATACCAGGAGACACAGAAGGTCTGGCTGATGGACATATGGTGTAGCAAAGCTCATTAGCTCTGTTGTCTTTAGCAGAAAGGTTTATTACTTAGGCGTTGAGATGTGGAAAGAAAAAAGCTGCAAGAAAAGTACTGAATGTTGTGTTGTGTTTTGTCTGATTTTAAGCTTCTTTCACATATGATTGAGCATTTGGCTCATGATGACTAGGAGCCCTTGGGTTATCCCAGCTGTTCCAAAAGAAACCCCATCACTCAGTCTGTAAGTCACATCCATGTCACAGAAGAGAGGACAGTCCAAACTTCTGTGCAGCTCTTTTCCTTTGGAAGGACTACTTGTCTTTATACAAGGCTAACTGAAAGCCCACCAATATCTTTTCTTGCTCTGGTCAGCCTGGTGAATGCAGGAAAGTTCATTCATTTCCATTTGAGGAACAGGGAAGCCTGTGGCACTCTGCTGCAAAATTTAATCGTGAAACTTTAGAAAGGCATTATAAGTTAAACAGAATTAGCCACAAATACTGAGTCTGCTATGCTGTAAACCGCCTTATGCTCAGATTTGTACGGTACACCTCTATCGTGTTGCAATGGATAAGGCAGTGTGCCTTGACTATTTTGGCAGAAGGCACCCAAAGATAATCATAGCTATTTGTGAATTGGACCATATTGTCTAATCATTGTTACAGCCATGTTTTTGGGATCAAGACATGAGTATAAATAATAACCTTTGTTGTTATTAAGGGATTGTCCTGTTAGGAAGATGTAGCATTCAGTTTTCCAGGTATAGTTAGAAGCATTGCCTATGCAACTGAATTTCCCGTACGGGGAGAATGACCTGTGTCTCATGAGCACATTGCAGTGTTCTGAGAGAAAATGCTCAGTGCATCTCTGGGGGCTGGCACTGAAGCTACATGGTTTATATTCTAACATTTCAAAGTAGGATTTATGCAATGTGGCAGCATTTTCACAGTGTGTCTTTATCTGAACAATGACAAGCTAAAAAAGCATACTGTAGGCTTGAGAAAACGTTCCTAAGTGCAAAATGTGAGTGCACGTGCTCGTGTCACTGTGTTGGTTGATTTGATGTGTCCATTGTATAACCTTCACAGAAAAATAGAGGGATAGTGTGCCCAAGGAAAGTCATCAATAGTAAATTGAATGATATTGACTGAGTGAACTACCAATTCACAGTCATCAGCAAAAAGAAGCTCCCTAATGAAGAAATCAGCCACACATGTCTGCAGACTGAACAACTTGCATCAGTAAGAAACTGAATAAATATATCTCTGCCAGTGGCACAAAGTGCATCCATCTGCACAATAGAGAGAAGGTGTAAAAGAGTACAGAAACTCTTTATGATATTAAAGATATCTTTCAGTTTTCTACCTATCTAACCACCATCTAAATTACTGAGACTTAGATATGTCAGAAATAAAATTTGTAAGGCATTCATGGGTCTGCAAAATCTTCAAGTGTCCCCTATAATTCACATTCTCAAAATGTTTGGTTAGGTCAGTGGTCAGCAAGCGAAGACAGTAATTTAAACTGATGCTACTTGAAAAGGATTGTGTGTGTGGTGCTACTTTCTAAATAACTTTACATGCAAGTTTGGGAAAGACAGACTGCACAAAACAGAATTTGATTCCATCACTAGGTATTTTCCTAGCATTGGAGAAAAGAAATGCCACAATAATTATCACAGTTTGCATCATGATAATTTGTAATAGATACTGCTGGTGTCTTTGAATTGCCGTGAAATTGCCTCCTGCTTTGAGATGAGGTGAGAAGACCATGTGGTGTTTGTGTTGCTTTTTCAAAAGTAATTTGCCATCATGCCTTTTCCAAACCTGTATTGTACAAAGTCACTGAGTGTTCTGGTTCAATGTCAAGACTTTGTAAAAGAAAGAAGGTTTTTGATTGAAAAATTTGACAGGTTTTACTGGCATTTTGAACACAGGAGACTACAAATTTCAGTCTATGACAAATTTCTGTCATTCTCACAACTGTGACTAAGGATATTTTTGCTCTACACTTTTTCTACCAAAGTATGGCATTAAGTTTGTTGAGGTTACATCTTGTAACAGGTGAAAAGATATGTGTGCTGTCACTCTCCTACCTATGCAAGAAATATATACTACAGCTACAGAAACTGCATTGAGCAGGTTGATATTGACAAATACAGATTGGGGTTTGAGCATCTTTTCTCTAGTAAATGGCATTGATTTCTCTAGATTCAATGTTACTCCAGAGTGCTTTCAGGAATGATTTTTTTTTAATGTTAATTTAAAGTGTGTTTATACCATTTTGTCCCTACATTCTGTGTTAATGAACACCTACTTCCATCATGGCCAACACAGTCTTGGGCATCTGTCCTATATGTAATATGTGCTACTATCAAATCTTATTACCTGCAACTGCTGGTTTGTTGTTTGTTTTTTCAGCTGACAATCCAAAATCCACAACAACACTTGAAGACAGAGGTATAGTTTCTAAAAATTGACAAGAGCTCAGGATAAGTTAGAGGAATTGAAGAGGAAAATAACAGCAAGCAGTGTATTGGTTTTTAGAGTTTTAGTTTGAGGAAATAGTCTGGGTTTTTTACCACAGTTATCTAAACAAAAACATAATGAAGGTTCATCTTTTGAAGTTTCCAAAAATAAAGCAAAATGCAATTCTAATTCCAAATGAAACGTTTAAACAAAATAATCAGTGTATATCTGGCACAACTTAAATAAAAATTATGTATCATCCATATATGTTGAATGGTATATTAAACAGTACAAAACTAAGTGATTAATAATGATTTTCTGACAGTACTTTTTAAGCAAGTGGAGAGCTATTGCAAAGCTTTTCTAACATGAGTTTGGCAAGTGCAAATGCATTTATGTTTTATATCAGAGTTGTCTGGTCTCCATCATTTTCCCCAAAAAGGTGTGAAGCAATGTGTCCATCTCTGTGCACCTTCAGAAGAAGATTGAAGCAGCCTTTCAATCCTGTTACTCTGTTTCTGGTGAGTTACTGATGGTGTCCCTTCCCGGGGCAGTAGAGTAACACACTGTGATAATAATATGCAGATAAAATATGGTAGAGGAACTTGCACTGTGCAAGTAATGGATAATAAGCATATGGATGCCATATCTAAAATGATATCCTATAATCTTTTTATACAACATCCTTTCTATTAAAACAACAAATTAAACACTTAGGTTAACTTGGTGCCATCTCCAGACACTGAGTTATCAGTCTTCACTTGCTCCTTATAATTTTTATCATTTCCATTCCCCCTCCTCATTCTTTTGGAGTTTTTCTGCAAACAGAACATCCTCACTGAGAATCAATCTCCCTTCCTTTTTTCTTCTTTCCTTTTCTCTTACTCTTTTTCCCTCTCTTCTTCTCCTCCACTTTCTTATTTTTCTTCTTCTTCACTTTTAGCACAAATAATAAATTGTGTGGACAAAATCTCAGGGGCACTGACTGGTAAGGTTTTTTGAAATGAAATGGAAAGAAAATCACCAGGCAAAGAAAAAGCAAAACATCCTTTGATGCATTTCAGAATAAATGCTTGCTAAGACAAGCTGTTCTTATTACTAGGAGAAATAAGGCCATGCCTTGCTCCTGCATAGCTAACAAGAGGGATTTCACTTCTGCAGCACACCTGAAATGTGTAGTATAATATACCAATGGTACATAAGATGGCATTCATATAATTGTTTTTTGTATTATTATGTAATTAAATAACTGAGCATGTGTGTTAGCAGTTCTCAAATTGTGCTCTGTTCTTCATAGCGAGCCTCTTGATCCCTTAGGACTGGTGTCCTCCTCTCCTCCTCCAATCTTTACCCGAAGATGGAGGAATACCTCCTCAGTAATACTTTACCAGACAGAGAATTCTTATATTTATTCTATTGTCCAACTCTTGATTGAACTGAGTTGGCATATACTGTTAGTAATGGAGAGAAAGGAAGGGAGGGACATTTTACTAAGAAAAACTGTTTTGAGGAAGTGAGTTAACTTCCATACACGGTCGCTGTCTCCACAACAGCCGCAGGACCTGGTCCTCACTTCTTCCTTTAGACTCTTTGACTTTCATTGAAGTTGTAGTTCATGGCTCTGCCAGGTGATACCAACATGGGCATGTGCCTGTTTCTGGGTTTTATGCTACTGCCATTTAGAAATGATTATTTTGGAGCTCTGCAGGGGTACATTTTCTCCTTCTCTTTTGATGAGGGCAGTTTTTTCCACCCTCTTTCCTTCTTTCCTCTCCCTTCCCACTAGGAAAGTAGAGGCAGTGACAGTACCATGATGAAGTGCTTGGCTGGACCAGCAGTAATTAGCTGTTCAAAAAGTTGGTTCTCTTCCCTGGAGAAAAGGTAGCAAAGCAGATGAAAGCATTCTGTGGGCTGGACTTGATCCATGGACTACCTGTAGAACCTGCAGAACTCATTAGCATCTTCTCTATTGCCTATATTCTGCTAGGTGTAAAGGTATATCTAATTTAATTTTAAATTTTATATTCCTTTAATGAGACAGAGTGTGTTTCATAAGGACATTACCTGCAATGCAGAGAGTAGTTTTGTCAGGGTAAAATGATGTGTGTCTTGGACATAAAGAGCTTACTAGAGGGCTTAATGGAATAAATATTTCTACTGCTAGAGAAAAAGAAAGCTGTTAGAATGTCTACCAGTAAAAAGTCAAAGAATATGCCAAGTAAAATCTTAAACAAGGCTGTATTAAAAAATAATAAAATGTCATTACTTAATTTATAAGCTGCAAAGAAAGCAAGGGCACCATGTTTGGGTAAAGATTCTCCTTACCTGTGAATTATTATTTCTGAAGACTGAAAGGCCAAATCCCAAGAACATCAGTGGAAGTTACATGTAGCATTCTGGCAGAATTATGCTCCAAGACAGTAGTTAACTACCTTCTAAGGTGTTTTAAAATATATTAGAGGGTTAAATGTTCAGCTTGTAGCTGTAGCATTTAAACTTGAGCTTGGGAAATTTGCATTCAATAAACATCCTTGCTAAGTTCTTTTCAGAAAACAAGTCTCATGCATTTTTATGTGCTTCTGTATTATTTAATATGCTACACCTTACTTAGACTTAGTCAAGGTTCTGGAAGAAAATAAAAAAATACAAGTGGGATAGTTCTTAAATGTAGTCTGCCAAATATTATTTTGCCCAGATCATGTGTAGTGTGCTATCATTAGTGTTCTGTGCTGGAAATTTTGTTGTTGTTTGGGTTTTTTTGGTTGGTTGGTTTGTGTCCTATGTTATGACCTTGGGTCTCAATCAGCTCATTAAAAATTAAATTGCTTATTATAACCTGGGTTCATTTTCCACTTTGATCAGAAAGCACAATAGGTTCCTTAAGTGGATTTACCCATAAAATATCCTGGTAATGAGAATAGAAGAGGCAAGTTTAATAACTTTAATATCAAAACAAAAGCTACAGAAATACCACCCAGAGGATAATAACAAACATTTTTTCTAGCAAAGAGATAAAACTCCTTGAAATATAAAAGTTCTGTTTTCTAGCTTGAAATAGGTATAATTTCCACTTCTTCCATGGCTAGTGCTCATCTCCATCAGACTGTCAACATTAGGGGATTATTTAATTTGTACTTCAAAAATTTGAATTCAAAGGAGAAAAAAATGTTTAAAATCATAGAAAAAAATGCTGAATGGCATTAATTACCCATTTTTAAGAGTTTTGCAGTTTTACTGTGTTCACTTATTACTTGCTATTCAGGAATACTTCGATATTTTATCTCATAGGCATTTCCTCCCACTAAGATTTGGGAATGGGTAGTGTAGAAACATAACATAAAAATATTTGTGATGTGAAAGCACAGCTCCACTTAGTCTAATCTCACTAGTCCACTGAGCCTAGTTTCTCACAGACTGTGGGGGAAAGTATGAGAATAGGAAAAGAAATAAAATTATAGTTTTCCAGAATCTAAACTGAGCTTTCTGTGACCCTGTGATGCCAGTTATCTTTGTGTTGCCTGTATAAACAACAAAGATCTTTAGCAGAATATTCCCATGTAAACCTGAGTGTTTGATTTTTTAAATCGTATTGCCTTTTCTTAATTTTTTTTTTAATTTTTCCCTTTTCATTAGTCTCCTTTTTTGAAAGTTTTGGTCATTCTGAAATGATACGAAATGCCTGCAACTAAGTGACCAGTTGTAAGCCATAGAGCCTGAATAGTTCAGCCATGGTTCTGAATGCTGAAAGCACACTAGAAATCACAGAATCACAGAATCACAGAAATTCAAGGCTGGAAGAGACCTGTAAGATCATCGAGTCCAACCCATGTTCTAACACCTCCACTAGATCATGGCACCAAGTGCCACATCCAGTCTTTTTTTAAACTCTTCGAGGGATGATGACTCCACCACCTCACTGCGTAGATGATTCCAGTATTTGACCACTCTTTCTGTAAAATACTTGCTCCTTAATTCTAGCCTGTATCTCCCTTGGCGCAGCTTGAGACTGTGTCCTCTTTTTCTGTCTGTTGTTGCCCGGAGAAAGAGACCGACCCCCAGCTCACCACAGCCACCCTTCAGAAGTTGTAGAGAGTGATAAGGTCACCCCTGAGTCTCCTTTTCTCCAGGCTGAACAACCCCAGCTCCCTCAGTCGTTCTTCATATGGCTTGTGTTCCAAGCCCCTCACCAGCCTCGTTGCCCTCCTTTGGACACGCTCAAGCATCTCAACGTCCCTCCTAAAGTGAGGGGCCCAGAACTGGACGCAATACTCCAGGTGAGGCCTCACCAGTGCTGAGTACAGGGGAAGAATGACCTCCCTGCTTCTGCTGGCCACACTGTTCCTGATACTGGCCAGGATGCCATTGGCCCTCTTGGCCACCTGGGCACACTGCTGGCTCATGTTCAGCCGACTGTCAACCAGCACCCCCAGGTCCCTTTCCACCTGAGCACTGTCCAGCCACACCGTCCCCAGCTTATATCGTTGCAGGGGGTTATTGCGGCCAAAGTGCAGGACTCAGCACTTGGATTTATTGAACTTCATCCCATTAGATTCTGCCCATCCATCCAACCGTTCCAAGTCCCTCTGCAAGGCCCTACGTCCCTCTAACAGATCAACACACGTTCCCAGCTTAGTGTCGTCTGCAAATTTGCTGATAAAAGACTCTAAACACTCATCCATGTCATCAATAAAAATATTAAACAGAACTGGCCCCAGCACAGACCCCTGAGGGACACCACTGGTGACTGGTCGCCAGCTGGATGCAGCACCATTCACCACCACTCTCTGGGCCTGGCCATGCAGCCAGTTCTGAACCCAGCAAAGAGTGCTCCTGTCCAAGCCACGGCCTGCGAGTTTGTCTAGGAGTATGCTATGGGAGACAGTGTCAAAGGCCTTGCTGAAATCCAAGTAAACAATATCTACAGCCTTCCCTGCATCCACTAGGCAGGTTACCTGGTCATAAAAGGTGACCAGGTTGGTCAAACATTATCTACCCCTCCTAAATTCATGCTGGCTGGGTCTGATACCCTGGCCATCCTGTAAATTTTGCGTGATGGCGCTTAATATAAACTGTTCTATTATTTTGCCAGGTACTGAGGTCAGGCTGACTGGTCTATAATTACCAGGATCTTCCTTTGCACCTTTTTTGTGAATGGGTATCACATTGGCCAGCTTCCAGTCATCCGGAACCTCACCAGTGAGCCATGACTGTTGGTAAATTATGGAGAGTGGCTTTGTAAACTCATTTGCCAGCTCTCTCATTACCCTGGGGTGGATCCTGTCTGGTCCCATAGACTTATGAATATCCAAGCATTTCAGTAATTCTATGACAGCTTCCTCTTGGATAATGTGGGGTCCATTCTGCTCCCTGACACCATCAACCAGCCCAGGCAGGCAGGTGTCTTGAGGGCAAGTCATCTTCCCACTAAAAACTGAGGCAAAATAGGCATTAAGCACTTCTGCCTTTTCCTCATCTGCAAATACTAAGTTCCCTCCTTTTTCCAATAAAGAACAAAGGCTGGTCTTGCTTTTCTTTCTACCATTAATGTATTTATAAAAACATTTTTTATTATCCTTTACAGAAGTCACCATTCTAAGTTCAAACTGAGCCTTGGCCTCTCTAATTTTTTTTTCTGCATGCTCTAGCAGCCTTCTTGAATACTTCCTTAGAGACGTGACCCTTCTTCCAACGCTGAAACATCCTCTTTTTATTCTTAAGTTCCTCCAAAACCTCCTTGCCCAGCCAGGCTGGACGTTTACCCCGTTGACTGATCTTTTGGCACACAGGGATAGTCTGTTCCTGTGCCCTCAAGATCTCTGTTTTGAGGTATGCCCACCCTTCCTAAACTCCTTTGTTTTTAAGGACTGCTTCCCAAGGGACGCTCTGAATAAGTCTCCTGAACAGGCCAAAGTCTGCCCTCCGGAAGTCCAATGCAAGAGTTTTACTGGTGCTCTTCCTGACTTCACCAAATATTGAGAACTCTATTATTTCGTGATCACTCTGCCCCAAGCGACCTCCAACCACCACATCTCCCACCAGCCCATCTCTGTTTGCAAACAGCAGATCTGACATAGTCCCTCCCCTGGTGGGTTCACCCACCAGCTGCAACAAAAAGTTGTCCTCCATACATACTAAGAATTTCCTAGACTGCCTCTTTATTGCTGTATTAAGTTCCCAGCAGATGTCTGGTAGGTTGAAGTCACCCACAAGAACAAGGGCTGATGATTTTGAAACATTTCCTAGTTGCTTATAAAATAAGTCATCTACTTCTTCTTCCTGGTCAGGTGGATGATAACAGACTCCCAGTATGGTGTCGGCCTTGTTGGCCTTCCCCTTAAATCTTACCCATAGACATTCAACTCCATCTTCCTTAGTTTCAATTTCGATGGCATCAAAAGATTGCAGTAAGGGGTGGAAAATAATTCATAATGGTGGGAGTTGATAAACAATGAATACAAAAACCTAAAACCAGTCTGTCAAATGTAACTTGCACTTGCTAGTTCTAAATGAATAAGGATCCAAAGGAAATCATTAAGAATAACTTCAGGAAGAAATATGAAATAAATTTTCTTACTAGTAAGACAGCTTCTGAAAATTGAATTAATATTAAAATTAGTACTAGTTTTAAATAAATATAGAAAGATGAAACATTCATTTTAGGATGCCATCATAATATTACAGCCACCAGGCAAGGGTTGACAAACTTAACATTTGGCAAGGGTAGCTGTTTGAAGACTGGTCTACCCCACCTTGGGAAAATAAAAAGGTTTCAAAGCCTGTCTGTCTCAAGCGATGCCTTGAAACAAGATAGAGAAAGTAAATAGTGATTTGTCAGCTCCAGCTAAAATCCCTGAGCATGCCCACGTGGCAAAGGGCTGAGAAAGAACATTTTCTTGCTATTATAATTAGTGGTTTAGTCAAGAAGCAAGTAGGAAATTTTTTTTCCTTCTTTATCCTACTTGCACAGCTACCTTCCTTTTATTTTCTTTTGTAAGCACAAAGTGAATATTTACATGTAAAGACTGAGGATACATTACTTTTCAAGAAGTTTGTATTGTTTTCAGATTTCTGGAAAATGTTAAAGATGAGAATTTACTTACTGTCATGTAAACCTTTGATTTGAAACTTTGGAATTTCAGAACTTTAGGGAATCTTCTTTTAGAATTTTGCAAGAAAAGCTCAAGAGAGAAGCAAAATATTTTACATAACTCTTTTTCCATTTGTAAATCTCCTTGCTACTATCTAGAAAATTATTAAAATGTGATTGTCTTCTTCAAAGTATATTGTATTATAAAGGGGCTTTTCATGATATGTTTGTAATAAAGAGTTCTTTTATTTTAAAAAAAGTTTTATTTTAATGAATTATTTAGTTGAAAAGCAAAGCTGCTTTGTGGATGGAGTTTATTAAGACTCATCAGCCATCTCATAATATAGCACATTTTGTGAGCCCTGAAAATGTCTCTTGGTATTATTTCTTGACTGAATTATTCACTTTTGCAATCTGCTATTCATATATATATTTAAATGAAGACATTTTCCTTGGAAAATCACAGTAGCCTAAATAGAACTCTGATTTCTGTAAATAGCTTGAAAATATTTCCCCACATGATGTGTACACTGTATGCAGAACAATTTTAACAATAAATCTATTAGAATATTTCATGTGTGCAAATATGGAAAATGGCAAGATTTTTTATATGTTCATATTATTTAAAGTCACAATTTATTTTATGGGTTATTTGCTATATAGTAGTAGCTCTGAACATAACAGTATTTTTCAGTCTTGGGATGAATAGTGCATTAAATAATTCCTATTCAGAACAATATCCTGATTCAGGTCAATGATTTGAAATAAACTTTGATCAATCATTAATAAACTGCATTCATATATATTTTATCTGAAGTAATGCTTTTGGGTGTGTTCTGTATTCATTGTGAGTAGATTGCTCATTAAGGAAAAATTATTCTGTTCTCAAATTCTCCAGTCACTACCATTCACAAGTGATTAAATTAAACTCGTTTTAAAATTAAGAAACAATATCAGTAACTTAAGGAGAAGTAATATGGAGAGACTGTTAAAACCCAGATGATTCAAAATTAAGATGTACATGAATGTAGAATAAAATTGATAAGGCATGTATGCATATGCATTTTTATATTTACACATACAAAATTATATCTATTTACATTTGCATGTGTGTTTGTACGGACATAGTAGAGATATACTTCAAATACATAAACAAATTAATAAAGGGCATATACATTTTCAATATTAAAAAAATATGGGCTAATACCTAAAATAAGACTTTCTTTTCTTGTCATGAGAAATATCTACAACTGTCTTTATGGTTTGTTCCATATATCCAATATCCTGTAATAATTGCGTTGCTTTGTTGACTGCATTGGCTCTTCTTGTCATTGTTTAGGTTTTATAAATAAAACCAAAGGGGTTTTGATATATTGCAAAGCATTAACAGTATCTGGCAGTACTTGGATTGATTGTTTCTCACACAGAATAATAGCACTTGGGTTAACTTCCAGTAAAAATATGGCACTTCATAATGTTTCATCTGACATTAAGGTGTATGCTGGCATGCAAGTATGTGTGCAGTCCACCCCAAAACAAAGCTCTATAATTTGCATCCCATATCTGAAAAGTTAAATTTGCTAAGGTGCTTGCACCTTTCCCGTTGTTTTCAGTTATAAAATTATTAGACCCTGACTTTAAATTTAGCAGGAAAAAATAGGAGTTCAGAAGTATTTAGTTGCTAGATAGGGCCGAGTGATTAATAGGATTCTTATCTGAGTTTACAGAAGCCGTATTACCATCATTTCACCATTTATAAACTAATCAGCTGCTTTGCCTTCCTTCCCACCCCTCACCTTGTGCAAGACTGAAATTTCTCTCTTTTCATCCAGGAAGAGAAAGTCATCTCGAATTCTCTCCTGGTAAAACTAAACTCTACTCTTTTGGCATGAGGTTTATACTTTATTATTTTTGAGATAAACCCTTGAAAATTCTTTTTGTGGGTAGACCATGTTCACCTGACAGAGGGAATGTGTATTTCTAGTGTATCAGGCTGTTCTGAAACTACGAGCAGGTTTAAAGTAACATGAGGGAAGGATTTGGTCCATTGAGTCACATCAGTTTCTGATTAATTTTCTTCTTGTGGAGACTACCCTGTTGTGTTGAAATATGTCCCTGCATTGCCATTCTGATAATCGACTCACTGAGGTACCTCTGGCTTGTTAAAGGGCAGATAGCTGAAAGACCAATAACTTTTTGCTCTTTCTCTTCCTCCATCTAGCATCCTAATAATTGCCATTAGGCATCAAGGTTCTGTATATGGAAGTGCCTTTATTATTGAAGCAACAATAGCTGCTTTCAGGTATCCTAACATCTGAAACTGGGGTTCACAGTTTTCTGACTTTACTATGATTGTTATCTAGATTGTTGTGCTTTTTGAAATTATTTCCTCTGCTTCATTCTCCCGATTTTGACACTTTTATTCTGAATGTACAGTGAGGCTGCATGACATTCTGCCATTTCCTGTTGCTGTATAGAAAACATAAACATAGCTATGGCTTTCAGCTTTCCCCATTATCCTCAAAATCATACAACGGAATTTACTGTTTGGTGGTTTTTTGCCATGTCTTTTATGTGCTATTTTTGAACTTATCTATAATCACCATCTACACTTTGTGGCAAAATCCACAAGCTAGCAGAGAGATGCTACGTGTTTGAAAGACAAAAGTTACCATTCTGTAGAATCAATATTTTCTGTGGGTGAAAATAATAGATTATACATGATTTATATATTATATTGTACTGGATTGATTAGAATTTTCATGACAGCCTTTTAACATAACACAACAAACATTGATAGCTAAGGTGCTGGAGAGCATAATCTCCTTTTTTCTTTTCTTTTTTCCTTTTTTTTTCTTTTTTAATAAGAAAATACTGCCTTTGATACTTTTCAAGGTCAAAAACTTTTCAAGTGACCTATAAGGAAAAAATCATTAGGAGAGATTTCAGGCTATAGGAGAAAATTTCTCTTATTCTAGAAAAAAATTTCATTTGGAGTAAGAAGCAGAATATGGCCTCTTTTACAGGGCAATTACTTATCAGTACTTCTGAAGATTAACCTGAAATACTGATCACTGAATGAAGCTCATTTTTCCATACAAAAACGAAGCTCCATTAATGTAAACTTTATTTTAAAGTATATCACTTTAGCTACAATGCAGTACTCTGCAGTGTCTAATTTCAATCAGTAAGAATCCCAATATAATAAAAAAATATTCTGAATTAGATCTGAAAAAACACATAATTGCCAAAGGATACACTTTCAGATTCATTTTTTAGTCACATTATTTCATTTTTGGGGATATTTTTGGAATGTGTTTCACTTACTCAGAAATTAAGATGTTTGTTGTCCCTAGTACCATTTCACTTAACAATTCAAATGATTTCCAGTTCAGTTTAAGTAAAGAAAAACATTTTTCACAGTGTAAGATATTTTCTACAACTTTTTATTTAATTCACTGCAAAAAGAACTTGGAGTTGAAAGCTGATATTTTTCAAATTGTAAACCTCAGTGAGCTTATAATGTTTTTGTAAGGTACAAAAAGTTATAGTCTATGTATTAGAACTGTACAGTTATTTTGTATATTCACATTTAACTATGAAAAATTACTAATGTTGTTCACAGTGTGAGGTACATGCCTGCCAAGAGACCTGGTCTTAAAAAGTAATGGTGCCAACACTTCGCTGACTGATCTGCAAAGTTTGTGCCTCCTCAGAGATGCGTTGGATGTTCCAAAGTCACTGGAATTAATAGAAGGTCTGAATTTTTAAATGCCATGGCAGAGGAATCTTGAGGCACCCTATTATTTTATTTCCCAGTTTCACAGAAGTTTGCGGGACAACACAGGAAAATCCTGTGAGAAAAATACTGGGGTATTCTTTTTGTTGTTCATTGATCAGTTTTCAATTAATTTGACAAATGAATTCTATACTATTTTTTCATTTTTTATTATTCTCTACACTGCTGAGTCTATTTATTAAAATACAGAATAGCTACACCTTTTAGATATTTTGGTAGGCATTTTTTCATAGTTCCTATATAATTGTGCTTGTGTATTTTAGTAATAGAAAAAATAAAGAGTTTTTAAAATTTGATGTACTGCTTGATTTATACTAATACTTAAATTTAAATGTTACTTCCTATTAAAGATCTATATTGATGTAAAGGTGAGTGTGAAGTGGGGAAGTGGGAAGTTAAGGTGTATATTACTTTATTCCTCACTTACAATATCAGACAATTTTTAGATTTATGATCAAATATTTTGTCTCAATTTATATTAGTTGCTACATTTTTTCTTACAAACCACATTACAAGCAATCCTAGTACATATAATGACATGTGTGAAAAAATAAATCATGCTTTAAAAATACAGTGATAAATGTATTTTCCCTAAAGCATTTGTATACTAGACATTGTTGAGAGAATGTAAAATTTACAGAGCTAGTTGGTAACAGTTTTCCATTTTCTCCTTTTCTCCTTCCTCCTTCCCTCTTTCCCCTTCCTGTCCTTTCTGCTTGATAAAACACTGCCTCTCTTTTTGTGAAATCCCCTCAGGTTAGTGCTAATTCTGGAAGGAATTAAAAGCTTGAAATCAGAGAACTGATTTGCTTACAGTTTAACGTGCGTTGAAAGTTGTTGACTAATGCAACTGAGCTGGCGAGATTTTTCTCCTTTATTTCCTGTGAATAGAGACAGATTTTGCTGTTATGAACACAGACAATTCCCTAAGATCCTGAGTTCAATGAGGTCACAGATGTAAAGGTTCTGAGCTTTACTTACTGAAATTTTATGTCGACTCCTAGACTGGCTAGCTTCAGTCATGGAATGGCTGAAAACGTTGGTATTACCTTCAACACCTAAGCACCCCTCACTACTGGATAAGGATTTCTGACTCTGACAAACATTAGCAGAGCTTTTCTAATAAGATCTTTCAGTCCAACCGGCCCACCACTGCTTGTTTAATTGTGGTTTCAGATAATGAAACTCATAACAGGATTCATCACATTATTACCATCTTATTTAAATAGAATGGAACATTCCAGTGAGTAATTTGTTATAAGTGAATGCTAATTAAAAATATTTCAATGGATAATAAATATTTATATATTACTTTATTGTTCCTGAAATGAGACATAATATGTGCTGCAACTGCTGCCTACAGTATCAGCTTGAGTGACCTACTCTTTCTCTATGGAAATTAGAAGAATGTCCTTTTATATGAAATTCAAAGTTTGTCCTATATTTGTGTGCAAATATTCAAGGCACAAGTTAATGTATTTGCACACTTAGCATTCCCTGAAAGTATTTTTGGCCACAGAATTAGAAAATAATTCACATTCAGTGAATATAAAGACCTTCATATACACACACTACAGAGTAGTACATCTTAAGTAATGGGAACAGCTTTTCCCTGGGAAAACCTTTGTGTTACAGGTGACTTTTTTATTGCATTTTCTTGAATTAATGTGCCTTATGATGGTAATTCAAGTACTAGAACAGCTGCTTTTCAGATATAAAGTAGTATTATGACTGCAAGCAGTTGCTTAAAGTTTTCTTTGCTTTTTTATTTTTCATAGAAATCATTAAAAAATACCATGAGTAGAGATATCAAGTGACTATTCAGTCAAGGCTGCTCTCATTCTCTTCCAAATCGAGGTCAGTCATACCAAGTTCATTCCAGGAAGATGTCTGTCTTACCCATGTTTATTTTGGTTTTTAAAAAAGAGTGGTTTCAATTCTTTCTATTGTACAGATAATGTACTCCAGCGCTTTCTTGAAAGAACAAGAAATTAATGAGAGTAAAAGTTTAAAATCAGAGTACTCTAAAAAATACCTGCACGTCCATTCATTCTTCACCTGTGTAACTTATTTCTGATTTCATGTTCTCCTTAAAAAAGTTTCTTAAAAAATCCTCATATGACATGATTTCAGGAAGCAAAGCTGCTACATTTGAATGAGAAGTAGTTATCTTTTACTGGATAACCTAGTGCTTTTTTTTTACTTAGATAGACTTTTGGAAAAATTTCCTAAGATTTCACTGAAGTCATGGTTTAACTCTGAGGACCTGAGGCAAACTGTGTACTAAAATTCTTCATTTTTATTTGCCTTGGTGGGATTTAGACTCCTGCTGAAGGGTAGGTTCCATGCAAATATGTGGTGTATTTCTCACTTCTATACCTCACCTCCTGAACACTTCAAAATATTCAAGATGGGGCATCTGGGTTCACAAGGGGATTGATCTGGAATGCTGTACAGCGGAACTGAGCTGGGACTGGGACTACAGTTACCAATTGAGGTGGAGAGAGGAAAGCACCAAACTCAAGTCCACAAATGTTCCCTTCCTGTAGAGGTCAGGCTCTCCCCGCTACGGAAGGAGACTCCCCTGCTCACACAGTCTAGCTGGAAATGTGGCAACACAGATCAGGAGCAACTGGAAATGAATTGGAGCTCTCTTTGCAAGAATATAAGCTGTAACCTTAAAAAAAACTCCCAAAGTGCCAGATTTTTAACAGGTGTTTATAGTGTCTTTCCAAACATATGGATGTTTTTAAGGATTTCTCCTGAAGGACCTATCTATATGAATTACTCCCATTACACAAGACATTTCCTAAAGATTCTCGAGTTACTGGGTTCATCTCCATCTCTTTTCTTAAGGGATCCTTTTTTGATGAAAATTGCATCTGTCAAAAGACAAACAGGAAGAATCAAATCCATTCTAATGGACTTTTATGTACCACATATTTTTTTTTTTAATATGATAGTATCTTTTGCCACTGCTAATTTTTCTTCTGGAAATTGTAACATATCTCCTCATAAACTGAAATTTCCTATTACAGTTTCTATGCTCAGCTCTTATGAACAGCAAAAAAACATATCTCTATTATCCCAATAGAGTGAGAGTGCTGCAATTGCTACTCAGAAGAACACAAAGCTCAGTGTTTGAAAGGAACATAAAAACTCCTGTATTCCTGTGCGAGGATGGATTCTGCTCAGTAGACATGAATTGTCCAAAGCGGCAAGTAAGAATGAATCATCAGTTTCTTACCATGAAGCACAAGAGACCAGAAAATGACAGCATTTTTATCACTTCCAAATACAGAGATAGTTTTTAAAAAGGTGTTATTACACCCTAAAATACTTAAATGTGAAGCTTTTATTCTGTGTTTAGCTGTCACTAACTCTAATGGTACTTTTTGATGGAATTTTTTTTATTAGTTAATACAAAGTTACACTGCTAAAAATAGACAAAGCAACTTGAATGGGGAGGTTTTTTTAAGTTTATTACTACAAAGAGACATTCCTCTGAAAGCAAAATCTTTAAGTATTTTCTGTAGGTTTTATTGCATGAATAAAAGGTAAATTCTGTGTACACTGCAGTTCCAGAGAATAACTTTTATGAATTAAATAAATTTTTTCATTTGAATGAAGTTTTACATTCTCCAAGTCTGGTAAAAAAACGGAAACTGATAAAAAGCCACTATGCCCATTTTTAATATTTAAGAAATTTACAGGTTTAATATTTGATGATCAAATTTGATACACTCTATGCCCATCTTCATTATGTATCTTATATATAGTTCAAGGCCAGGTTGGGTGGGGACTTCTGTGACCTGATATAATGGAAGCTCTCCCTGCCCATGACAGGACATTTGGAACAAGGTGATGTTTAAGGTGCCTTCCAGCTCAAGCCATTCTATGATTCTATGACATTTTTCTAAAGTGAAAGGTATAATGAAACGCTCCTGCAAATCTTAGTGGACTGTCATGGGCTTACCTTGTAGAGATACCTGATCAGAAAATGTCGCAGACATCTTTTATGGAAAATCCTTTCCTTAGGATTTTTCCTCCTGAGAAGCTGAGAGGCCTCAGGAATAAAATCTAAACAATGGTTATCTGCTGCTGTGGAATGCAACAGGTGGATCTGTGATTGGCCCGTGTTGGATGCTTATAATTACTGTCCAATCACAGCCCAGCTGTCTCAGACAGAGATTCTGGGACAGCTGCCTTTGTTATAATTCTTTGCTATTCTAGTCTTAGCTAGCCCTCTGGTGAAATCCTTTCTTCTATTTATTTAGTATAGTTTTAGTGTAATATATATCATGAAATAACAAATGAAGCCTTCTGGAACATGGAGTCAGATCCTCATCTCTTCCCCAGTCTGAAAACTCCTGTGAACACCGTCATAAGAGAATTCAGTGTTAAGTCCACACCAAAAAATGTAGAACTTCTCAAGATATAACTTTAAATATGCAGTCACTGTGTGTCATGCAGACTTTGAATCATTAACAATTATTCTGCTGTAACTTACAGAGTAACTGAATCAAATGTATTTGCAGTAGAACACTGATTATGAAGATGATGCCATGCATTCAAGGGTAAATCTGTTTTGTACTGGTTGCCTGCAGATACATTTTACATTTTATAACTTCATGCTTTGAATATTAGACTTTTTAGAATGAAAGTTCAAAACTTCTCCGAAGACAGCAGTGGTCAAAGCAGTACCATACACATTATCTCTAAGCAGTATCATGGGTCTCTTAGTAGTGTTAAAGCACATAAATGAATTCTTCTGAATTGACCTGGAGAGCTTGAAAACATCGAGCTTTTGGCTTTGGTCTGTTAGAAACTTCACCCATTCACTCAGTTTTTACTGTGGCTGAGGGTGGGCAGCTGAGATTTGGGCACTAGAGTACATGAGCTTATGCGTGGCCATCTGCCTTTTCTATTCCAGTAATATAGTCATGGTTTTATGAGGACAGACACAGGTCTAATGCAAGTAATTCTGCAAACGCAAAGGCATGATCATTCACGTGCAGGGAACTGATGCAAAAAGGTTCCAAGATATAGATTGTCTCCATAGAACTGCTATTCCAAAAATTTCTCCACCATGGAAGAGGAATTATTTTATGAACATTTTAAGGACAACAGGGAACACTGTTTTTATACATGACAACTTACAACTATATTGAAGATTGCTTGTGTTCATAGAAAAAAAGAAATTGTATCCTTGTACTGAGTGCCCTGTGACCTTCTGGTTGCCAGGTACATAAAAAATCAATCAGCATGTGAAGTTAGTGTGAGTTTTTGTAGGGAAATGAAATATTTGCGTTGTAAATAAAGAACATGAACCCCACATGAATTCCACATGAATGTCTAGTTTACCTTTTTTTTTTTTTTTAATTCCAATTATTTTCTGAGTCAGACTCAAAATTTTAGTGGCTTGAATGCTTGGAGTTCCAGCAGCAGAGCTTTATTTTTGCTAGTCTCATGTGGCCTAACATTCAGTCCATGAGGCAGAGAAGTTCTGAAGCTGAGCCAGGAAGATTAATGTGCAAATTAATCAGACTTGTTCAACAACATTTTTTATAATGAGGAACACTAAGAAGCTTTTTTCCATTAATCTCACCCTTTTAATTTTGGAACCGTTTTGCCTTTTCTTTTGCCTGTTTATATAGATTGGTAACATTTAACTCTGTTTCCTTTTCCTGTGTGAATCAAGTCACGGGATGATATTTTCTCCTTACAACTCACCTACCAGATGTGCAAAATGGTGTTTTCTCCACTTGACCACACTGTTAACAGAGCCAGAGATGTATAGGAGAGGTTTTAAGAGCTGTAGGGACAGTTGATATGTAGTCTTCCAAGCAGAAACTGGACTGTCAGCTGGAGGCAATAGCCTTGAGGGCCCTATGAAGGATTCACTCGGAGTTCTCAAGAGCTTTAGCTAGGTATTTTGTGCTCAGTACCAGCTGCTGCTTTCATCCATTTAGTTTTAGTTCCCCTCCACACAGAAAATGCACTTCAGTTTTATCCTTCAACTTCATCATTTATTCTCCTCCGTCCTCAAAGGAAGAAAGCTTATTCTTTTCTTCCTTAAATGGACTTATGCAAAAAACCCCATGTAAGAATTTTAATATAGGTATTATCGTGATGTTTTAACCATATGCTGGAGTCACATTATGACCTCTGTTTATAGGCTAACCCTATATATTTGGTTTAGATTTTTAAATTTTCAAGTGCAACAGGGTGAGTCTTTCCGTTGTTATTTCTGCTATGTCATTTTATATACATCAATATATTTGGTATGGTATATCAAATTCTAAGTAATTTAGAGATTAAGATATTATGTGCTGATCTTTGGTTATTAAACCTTGCAAAGCTGGCAAGACTTCCAGCTTAAGTGGGCTCATTATACCATAATAAAAGGATATATTATGATGCCAAAGATTAACTGAAGTGGGGATATTGGCATAATTTTTGTGGCAAAATCTTTGATATCAGGAGTGTGTGATCACAATATGTTTCTTCATCAACCAGGAAGGAAAAGTATGCTTCAAAATAAGAAACACTACCAGTTGTAGTTAGAATACTTGGAAAGTAATTGTTGGTATAGATAGAATTTTAATGTGCTTTCTCAAACTTTCTTCTTGATGAAACCTTCCTTTCAGGAAGTTTCAGCTGAATTTCAAATGTTCTTTTAGCTAGAATAGCAGTAGAAGATGTCTTTATTTTTGTCTGAAGGTTTGAAACTAACATGATAAACCCTCAAACCTGAAGTATCTTTAGCTACAATTCCTGTACCTGTTGGTCTATATGCCTCAGATAGATGTTTCTATTGTCCTACCTAATATGCTGGTTATTAATAAGACGTTATTTCTTAAACATCTAACACGACTTAGAAAACTGGTGAAATATGTTTCATCAAAAATTTTTTTGAGTCATATGTAAATGTGTTACCTGAATAATCTCATATGGATGAAATCTGTCAAGATTTTGATCAAATGTAGGAGAAAAACCAGAAAACATGCATTTGAGTCCAGATAGATGTATTCCTTCTCACAAATTACTCTAACAGTAAAGTCATGAACATTCTTTCTGTCTTCAGATTATATGTCTTATCTGTGATTGATTTATTTAATTCATTGATAATCTCCTACATTGAGATAAACAGAGTGAGATACATGATGTTGATCTGAAACAGAAAAGTATACCACTGTAGTAATTTGGGAGCAAATTCCTTTTTGCCTGAAGTCCAGTGTCATCAGTGTTACTAAGTCAACAAATTAAATTTCTTTCTTTTAAGTTGATTATTGTCTTGTATATAAAATCTGAAAAAATTCTATTCATACTTGTAATTTTTGACAATGAAACAATCTCAGTCTTTTGAGGTCTGTTTAACAAATTCAGACTGGTTTTAAAATTGCTTGTGAAAAAACCAATAAGTAGGGAAAGAATTTAAGAGTTCTTAGTCTAGCAAAAAAATATTTTTATGAATACTTTCACTCTAGAAACAGACACCGTGAATACTACCCTACCAGACATAGTGCACAAATCTGTTGAAGTGTAACAAGAGTCTGCAAAACCTCCACATTTAGGATCTTCTACTTCTTTCAGAAAAACAATGTATGCTTTGGGTGTTCCCATAGTTATATTTTACCTTCTATAGGCAAGATCATTACATATTTTGGGGTTATATAAAATGCTTTGGGAAACTGTCTGTGTAATTGAATTGAAAACTGATCAACACTCTGTCAAAACTCAGGTCTGCAGTGCTTATATAATACATTCCCCGACCACTGCTTTTTTCTCTGCTTTCGTTTTTATTTTTATTCCCACAGGCCAGCTGGGGATGAGGAGCAGGCTGGGAGAGTGTGTGTAGCAGAACTGATGGCTCAACAGGAAACTTTCCATTGCTTCAGAAGTTGGAGGCAGGTCTCAAGAATGGGGGCTCTGAATACAAAATGCAAAGAGCATGTAAACTCTTACTAATCCCTTGAAATATTCTGCCTAGTGTTCCCCTCTGGGCAAGTAATTGCAGATTATTAGAGGGGACTGATTTACTTATTTCTATCAGGAGATAGAGTGGGATCAACATAGTAAGGTATAATTTATTGAAGGTTAAACTATCTATCAATTATTTATGTGGAGTTTTTTTGTTTTTTTTTTTTTGTTTTTTTTTTTTGTTTTTTTTCTCCACAGTCCTTCTGTGACATGGAGCAGTGTGAGTCTTATTTTCATGCCAGAACAACTGAGAAAGAGAGAGAGATGCATGCTTAGGGATATGTAAAGAGTTTGTGAATAGCAGTTCCAGATTTTCAAACTCAATTCAGTATTTTAATCATTAAACTGTCTTCCTCTCTTCCCCACTGATACATTTCTGAAATGTATTTTATCAGTCTATGATCACTTGCTGATTTAACAATAGAGAGCATATCAGGTGAAAACCACAGGTATTTAATTTCACATCAGTGTGGCATTGCAGGAAAGAATCTGCTTCTGAAAGACAAATCTTGCTTGTATCTACTAGTAATTTAGCAGATGGCTGACATCACTTTTGCTTGCTTTTTCAAATAATTATGTAGCTAGGTAATCACTGTATAAATCAAAGAATGAAGTAAACTGAAAGAAGATCTGAGGAATCCACATGTACTTACTGCAATGAATCATCATTATGTGCTCTTTATAAAACCCCAGCTGCTGTTAGGTTGCTACTGCCAACAAATTTTATTACAAATGCTACTTTTATAAAACACCTAATCCACTACCTTCAATATTAATTCCAAGAGATATGGTATAGAAGTGCATATTATGCATGTTATGGAACTCACAATACATTTATCAGGGCAGTTATACTACATCTGAATTCATCTTAACACAGAGCAGGCAGAACAATAATATAAATATCTATCTCCTGGTTCACAGCACTGAACTGAGAATAAAAGTGAAACATTGCAGGCATATCATTACCAGGTAAATAAAATAATAATTTTTTAAAAACCAAAATAAAAAAAACAAAACAAAACAAACCAACAGAAAGAAAGCCAAAATATTTAATTATCCAGGAAATATATACTCAGTTATATCTTTGTGATCAATGGGAGTATAAAACAGAAATGGGAAATGGGAAAATACCTTAAATACTACTGAATACTTCTGTAACACATATCACCTTTGTAGTGAAAAAAACACTCAGTTAAAGAGTTTCTGTGAGGTCAATCCCATTTAGTTTGAATTTTTTATTTGGTATGAAAAATGATCTTATACACAGCTAAAGCCCAGGTAATCATGAAGTAGAGGCATTATTATCTCATTGAATTCCTCTGGCCAGGACAGGAGGATTTAAGTATAAACAGTATTTTTATTTCAAGCAAATTTCAGAATTGTTGTGACTATTGGGAATTTTTGTGTAGCATTCACTGTTAAGACACTACTGCTGATGATCAGCCTTTTTAGAGTCTTGCTAAATGCTTATCCCTTATCTTCTTATCCATTCCTAAAGTTTTTCTCTTGGCAAAATTCTGTTTCCAGTTCAGTTTCCTAAACTTAAGAGTGTGGCTACATGCATTCTGTTAGGACATAGCTCTCTTTTTGGATTAATAAATCAATTTTATATTTTATTTTATAGACACCTCAATAGTGGTTTTGAGGCTGTATGATCATCGACATCAGTAGGAAAGATACTTGTTTTGGAATCCATCAACTGCATCAAGTGTGCTGCTGTAGGAAGTTGAACGAATAGTTAAATCTATGTATGCTTAACAGAAGTTTCAGATAGTAGAGTAGTAATAACAGTCCTCTGTATGGGTTTAAATTTTGGAGTAATGTGTGCTGAACTTCTGCCATTATTGTACGTTTATGGTTGGCCTGTTTGGATAGGGCTTGCCAATAAAAACAAGTTGTTTTGATAATGTGTGTGGAGAAATGACTGTGCCCCCTTGGTCCCCCGTGTTTAGAGCTAACAGAAAATAGCTGATCCTCACTTGCCTGTTTTGGCAATGTTCCATTAAAAAACTTCTTCAATAGGAAGTGGATGGCATTAACACTCTCTGTCATTACAAGGCAAGAATCCTGGGAGGAATGCTATTCCACTTCCCTGAAATACAGTGAATGTCTTCCCTCCTAGGTGCGACACTTAGCTTGCCACTAATGTGCTAAGCATCATGCTTATATTAAACATTATGCTTATGCTATTTCTGCTCTCTCTATTAAAACCTAGAGCTTTGTAGGCACTGGGGAATTTTCTATCTGTATGATTTTCCATATCTATTGGATAAATTAGAGATCCAAATGCAAAATTTAGAGCTCATAAACATTAGATGGATTTGTGAGTGACAGTCCCTGGAGGGCTTTAGGTCCATAAACTAATGAGACATAAATATAGTGGAGTAAGGAAGGGTATTTTTATCTGTGATATACAAACTAGTTCCCAACTTGTTCAGGTCATTACTGGAAAACTATATCCTTTTTCCTAACATCAGCATTACAAAGTTTTGCAACATGATTAACATCTTTAAGAACTAATAGATTATGAATTGGAATCATAAGGGGAAAGTGATTTGGCATCCTCTTTTAAAACTTTGTAGTCAATAAAATGAGTAAAATAGGCACAGATTTCCACTAATTGTCATATAAAGACTTACAGTCGAAAGGGAATCATACCTTCAAGTGTAAGGTGAGGCGTTAGCAGTTTGTGACACATGGCATCCCTGTTAGAGAAGGGAGAGGCATGTCACAAAAGCAATAATGATTTTGCTCCATGTCATGCCACAAGGTAGCAGTGTTGTGGTACAATCTTGATAATTTTCTGATGCAAGTCACTGAGCATGGGATCAGTTCTGTTTCTATCAAAATCAACAGAAGTTTTGCTCTTGACTTCTAAGGACTCTTTCAAATATAAACAGTGAAACCTCCCTTAAATGTTTTGTTTGCAATGTGTCAGTTAATATCACAACCCCTACTGCACGTTATTTCATTGAGTCATTATTGGACAAATGCTGAAACAGTTAAAAGAACAGAAAAAACTTCTAATCAATGCAAAAAACTATAATTTGATTTTGTTTTTCTTTGTTCCTGTTTTTTTCAAGTATCTGTGAAAATTAAAATTACCACCACGAAAGTTGAAATGTGAAAAAAATGACTAATAGAATAATTAAATTAGCTTTTTATTCCATCAGTAGGAACTTGAGAATGCTGTTCAGGCAAGCAATTTTCAATATATGCTTTTTCAATAGCTATTTTTCCTATTTCTGATAGAATGTGTAATTAGATATTAAGGCTTTTTTATTCTGAAGATCAAATATCATGGAAAAATTTTGTTGTCTGGTGAAAACGAACATTAGTTCTGTTTTATAATTTTTTGTGGTTTGTGTTGAAAAGGGACCTTGATTATCATCTCATTCCAACCCCCCATCATGGACAGGGGCACCTTCTGCTAGACCAGGCTGCTCAGAGCTCCATCCAGCCTGGCCTTGAGCACCTCCAGGGATGCAGCATCCACAGCACTGCTGAGGAACCTGCCCAGTGCCTCACCTCAATCCCAAAAAATAATTTTCTCCTAATATCTAATCTAAATGTACACTCTTTCAGGTTGAACCCATTCTCCGTTGTCCTGTCACCACCTGCTCTTGCAAATAACCTTGCCCCATCTTTCCTGTAAGATCTCTTCAAGTACTGGAAGGCCACAATTAGGTCATCCCAAAGCCTTTGCTTTTCCGGGCTGAACAATCACAGTTCTTTCAGCCTTTTCTCACAGGAGAGGTGCTTCATCCCTCTGATCTGGCCACCCTCAGTGGCCCTCCTCTGGAGTTGTTCTAACACAATTTCAGCTATTGTGTTAACATAAGTAGTTGTTTTTAACCAAGCAGCAATGTATTTTTCTTTCCAGATGGAGCCCTCTTTCCTGGGTCTCTGGATGTTGATGGTAATTCATTTTCACGGGAGGTGAAGAAACTCACTGTGTTTAGATTCTTTCATGCTCATGAATAATATAATGTGGAGAGAAATGTTCAGGATTATTAGTTTACACAGGGACATATGGATGAAAAAAGCCTGTTAGGGGTTTATGACAGAAATAAGGAATATTATAGTGAAAATGCTAAGGCCTGCCAATTGCCATCATTCTATCAATATACAGACAACAAAGCTTTATGGTGTGGCCTACAGATTTTTATTGGCATGACATAAATAGTGTAAATTACACAAAAGAGGCAAACTGATGAAGGATTAGAGAAGATCCGGTCAGACGGTCCATCCTGTCTTCTGCATGGAAATTCTCCACGCATATGGCATACTAAAGGTGAATGAAGGAGCATTTATTGATTACTTTCAAGGTTGCTTTTTATCATACCCTTATAAGAATATGTTTTCCATTGCTTGTTTTTCTGCAGTATCATTTCGTCTGAAACATTCAGATAGTGATGATAGAAGTCTATAAAAGTGAAATTATGTGAAAAATCATCCATACTGATCATCCTCATTTGCCAAAATGACAAATCTTTTGCTTACAGGGACTATAGATAAATGTTGGTTTGACTAGATATCAAATAGAAATGAAATTGAGAACTGTTTTGTCATGACACTTTACAACATCCGTTATCTACACATTTTGGATCACATATGGTGTCTTTCTCCACCCTCATGAAAACAAGCTCTTGTCTGAATCTCAGTGCATCAAAGAAGAGTCATAGTACTATGATATGCTAAATTCAATTAGGATTTTCTCTGTACGAAACATATGCAAGAAATAAGCAACAAAAGGACAAAGAGGTAAAGAATACTCCCTCTGCTTGCTACTGGGAGACCATTTTGGCATTGGGATTGGGACTAAAATGAGGTGGAAAATTGCAGGTGTTTATAAGACTTTCTCTGCTAGGTGAAAGGAGTGCAGTGAGGACTACAAGCTAAGGGTATAGATGAATAAAAAAGAAAAACAATTCGGGAAAAATACATGGGCACATAAAGAGAGAGTGAAGGCAGCACTTTGAACAGAACAATGGGGGAGGTGTAGTGGGTTGACCCTGGCTGGAAACCAGGTGCCCATGAAAGATACTCTATCACTCTTCTCAGCTGGACAGGTGAGAGAAAGCAGAAAAAAGCTCATGGATCAGGATAAGAACAGGAAGCCTCCTCTTACAGATTATCATTACAGGTAAAAGCCTGACTTGAGGAAATGATTTTAATTTACTACCAAGTGTATCAGAGTAGGATAATGATAAATAAACCCAAATTTTCAAATGCCTTTCCCCCACCCCTCCCATCCTCTCAGGAACTACTTCACTCCTGATTTTCTCTGCTTCCTCTTCCCCACTGGCCTGGAACAAGCTGCACCACAGGGTTTCCACAGGGTCACAGCCTCTTTCAGTCATCCTCCCACCTGCTCTGGCATAAGATCCTCCATGGGCTGTAGGGGCACAGCTGTGTGCCCATGATCTTCACCTCAGGCTGCAGGGGAATCCCAGCTCTGGTGCCTGGAGCACCTCCTCTCCCTGCTTCTGCACTGACCTTGGTGTCTGCAGAGCTGTTTCTCACTCGTATTCTCACTCCTCACTCAAGCTGCTGTTCTGCTGCTATTTTCTTTTTCCCCCTTCTAAAAAAGAGGCTTTGCCACTGATGCTGATGGGCTCAGCCTTGGCCAGCGACAGGTTTGTCTTGGAGCTGTCTGGCATTGGCTGCAATGGACACAGAGGAAGCTTCTAGAAGCATCTTGATGAACCCACCCCTGAAGTCTCACTGCAAAATCCCTGGCATGAAAACCCAATATAGGAGTTTTTAATTAACCTACGCATTGAAAGAAATTATAAGTCACCAGGAAAGGAAGGGGCCAGGGTGATAAAAAATATCTGCCCTTTGAAATTAAACAGTTAGCCTGTAGGGAATAAATACCCTTGAATGTGGTTACACATGGACTGTGTCATGGTCCTGTGTTCCCACTGGCATCCAGATCACCTAATCAGTGTGACAGATCAGAACAGCCACTGTGTGAATATAAACCCCTGTCACAGGGCATATGTGGAATGGGAACAAGCATAGGATTAACCATAAAGATATGCTTGGCACTGCATAACTATTTTTTGCTTATTGAAACTTGACTCTGCAAGGTTTCTGTTTTTTTTTATCACAGTTGTTTTCTCCTGGATGTAACAACATGTATGTTCAGCTAAAGATAATTGCATCCTCTGTGTTCATCCCTGCAAGATTTCATTAAAGAGAACCTACAGAGCCACCCTAATAACTTGACTGTGCACACCAGTTCAGGGACAGACAGATGGCTAAAAGTAAAAAAAAAAACCAACAGACTTTATCAGCAAAACCCCTGACTTTAAGGTTATTGTAATTATCCTAATCTCCTTTGAAGAGTAGTGATCTCAGTTTGTTTTGTATTTTGCCTAGCTCAGGTAACAAGCACAGTTCAGTTTTTTTTTCTCTTTTTATAGACAGAAGTATGCTGATTTTGTAAAGTAGAAGAGGGAAATTAAAAAGTTCAACTTTTATTAAATACTAAAGTATAGTTAGTTTTTATTTTTTTTCTTAGTCACAGAGTCTCCTTTTTCTAGCATATGATTTTTAAAAGGATTCAATCTCATTTTTATTGTAATAATTATTTTTATGTGTGTTTACATATATTTGCAAAGAAATATCTTGCAGCTAAACATAGAAACACAGCAGCAATTTTTAAACAGTGAATTATAACACTGAGTTTCACACCAGTGTAGCCCAATGCATTTAACTCACTCATGGTAGGCAGTTATTCAGAAAGAGCATTTGGAAAATGTTGTTTGACAGGAGTCTTAAAAAAATATTTTATAAAACTATATTTAATAATAATACATACAGTGGCCCAGTGATTTTAATAATGTAATAATATAGAGCATTTATTGAAGACTCTGTATCAAATATTGCTTGAAAAGTTGTGAAATTGAATGTGAGTTGCTGCTTTTGTGTCTCCTCAGTTTTGTCACAATTTCAATTATGAAGTCATCCTAGAATTCATGTATCTCTGTAAACACTTCCTATTTATGCCTGGGAAACTTTATTTTCTTCAGTGGGCTTCCATAAATAAAACGGATGACTGGTTGTAGCCAATCAGTAGAGCAGAACTGATCACAGTCAGACTGGAAAAGGTTGGTTAGCTAAAACTGGCTACCTATTAGTTAGGAGGGTAGATCTCGTTGGCTGAAACATATTATTTTACTGTCTCTGTCATACTGAACATGCAGGTCTCACTGCTACTTGGGTAGGGGGTCTTCAAGACAATTCATATAGCTGAAGAAAGTAGTACTAACTTGATAGATGCAAATCATTCTTCAAAGTGCTGTAAATGAGGTCCCTTGATAGACTAATACACAGCAACTTGTTAAAAGCTTTGGATTTGTATGAAATCCAAAACAGAATTCCTGACACTTTCAGGCATCAGACTCCCCTGAAATTTGGTTTGGTTTGCTTAGCAACATATTTGAAGGATGGCAGGATCCTGACACAAAAGATTTGTGTCACACACACGTAAGTGTGTGTGTGTGAAGTTGCTAACAGAAACCTGTTCTTCTGTGTTTACTGAGTTTTTATCACTCTGAAAGGCAGAAACATAATCAGAAAAATATTCTACAGAGCATAAAAAGATTTTGTTGGTAGAAGTGTAAAGGACAGGCAGCTCTCTTTCACAGGGAACCCCTAGGATATTGCATGGTAGGGAGCAGGAAAGGATGAGAGGTATTTGCCTGGGAATCTGATAAGGTCTTTTCAATTTCTAGTCTCTCTTTATTCAATCTTCTGGGTAAGTAAGTTCTTTGGAAAATGGGAAACCTGTCTGTGACAGAGCTTTTTATTGTTCCCCTGTGAGAAAAGTCAACTTTTGTTTCCCAATTTTGACTGTATTCACCTCTGGTAAGAGTCTGAATTCTCTACTTACCAAAGACAACATATTTCTATCAGCAGGGAGAAAGGGAGACCCTAACTCTGGATGATCTTTGATCTCTGGGCTCACCTTTTTCTTTCTTCTTTCCCACTCCTGTATTACTTAACTATTCCACACAAAGTAGCAATTCACTTTTACTGAGCAGCTGAGTTAATCCCCTTTTTCATTCAGCCTGCCAATCTTTCCTCAAACTCACTAGCTGGTAGCCTCATGGCCTTAGTTTGAGATTGATTGTATGCAATCCCCTCAAACCTCAAGCCCAGCCTTTTGCACTGAAGCAAGCAAGTGTACAGCAAAACTCAATGCCCCTTTCCTGCTCACTGCCATTCCTCTTCCTTTTAGAACCCTGGTGATACTAGTTAGAAAAAACCCCAGATGTTGCTGGTCTGGATGTGCAGGATCATAGGCTGCAGGGGAAGGAGAAGCAGCAGGAATAATATACTACTATGGAAAGACAAAAGAACATACCCAAGATTTGTAGATTTCCTATGGGATGTAAAGGGCGTAGGGAGAGAGATAAACCCTTCTTAGTTTTGGGTTTTCTTTGGGTTTTTTTTTTTTGTTTTTTTGGTTTTTTTTTTATTTTTGGTTTGGTTTGGTTTGGTTTGGGTTTTTTTTGTTGTTGTTTTTTTCTTGTTTATTTGGTTTTGGTTTTAATTGCAAAGAAACTTAAGTTTCTTAAAAACCTCTCTTTCCCACTGTGAGCAGAAATATCTAGTTTGTGATGCATGAAGCATATACCCTGCAGGACTAGAAATCTTTTGGCAGGAAAAAGTTGGATAAGAAGCTTTGATGCATGATGTAACTAGCAGTTGTACTAAGTATGCTTAATTGACAAAACCTCAACTTCAATAATAAAATTCTAACTATCTAAAATATGACCTTGCAATTTCAAGAATACTACCCTTCATCTTAGTTACCAAAAAGACATAAAATGCTTTTACATCCTGCATTTTAGAAATGTGATTAGTTTTTATGAACACGGTTTTATATCTCCAACTTACTGGGTTTTTAAATCACAAGACTTGCATTATTAATTTTGCCACTTGTCAAAAACTCAGGTAACTTTTTCCAAAAGTAGGTTTATGTTCTGGTATCTCCATGGAATAACACAAATACATAGAAATGTTTGAAGACAGTAGAAAATAAATAAGGACTCCTCATTATACCAGTTAATGCTCTGATATACATTTGAATATTTTAATTTAAACTGGTGACTTAAGGGGCACCACTTGATATTTTTCATTGATTGGTATTGGTAAGAAAATTCATAAGGCCCTGAAATAATTCTAAAGGTAAAAATTTGCCTTCTGCAGTTCTTTCTAAAATCTCAGCAGCTAATCTGTGCAATTTTGTGAAGTGTATCAGAAACATAAGGATAATAATGAAATCCTCTATTCCTCTAAAAATGTAAACCCACATATGAAATATCTAAAAGTCCTGTTCCGTTATTGTCTAATCCTGGAGATGCTGTGAGCCCATTATTGTGTATTTTTTTAATGATAAAATTTCCTAACCAGTGAAATTCTGTCCCTATGCATGCTTATGACTATGTAAACCTGAAACATTATCAGACTTTATTAAAATACATTTTACTGGGAATATAATAGGTAGAAGTAGAGCTTTGGGCTTCCTGCCTGAAAACTCCACCAGGTATTTTAAAGAACATCTAATAGACTAACCCCAAGAGAGAGAAGAAATGCCTTCCCATTTTAGCTAAAGGTAGGTAGATAATTCATTTGTACTCTCTCATACCTGCCTGAAGGGTTCTGAATTTACCAGTCCTATCTTACATGCCAATTCTAACTGCTGTAATGGGGAAGTTAGAAGATTCCCTTATTCTTGCTCACTGAAACCATTTTGCTTGACAGAGAATAATTAAAATTTACTGTTATACAGAAGAGAAGGAGAAAAATGGTGAATTGCTTGCTAACCAGTGGGAAGTTACAATTGCATAGAAAGGGAACCTTTTATTCTGTCTTCAGTTAAGGTTTGCAGACTTTAGGTTAAGTGTTAACTCAGTTTGAGGGAGGAATCTGCAACTTCGCCGTGAAGACATTGCCCCAAACATCTCTGACTATGCAATCTTGTGGATATTGTTTGCACCTAGGGGCCAGGGAGCAGTAAGGTCGGGCTCCTCCAAAGGGAAGGGTTGCTGGGAGTTGGGTGTAACAAGATCAGCCTTGTTAGGTAGCACACCCCTCCAGTGCCCATAAACCGTAGCCACCAGTGGGGACAGTGGTGACCTCATCCAGTTCACTCTGGAGTTTGGGGGACAGATGGCAGCGCGGTAGCCAAGAGCTGTTAGCCACAGAGACTCAGATGCCTTGCTGGTACTCAAATGTGACTCTAAGTCAATCATTTTACTCCATAAACAGCAGACAGCCCAGGGCCCCCTGGGCTCTCTGGCATGGTGGCTGGCTGCACACCAGGTCTCCCCTTGAGCGGGGATGCCTCCCAAGGTTACTCTTAGAGCTTGAGAGATTTCTTGCCACAGCCAATTCTTAGTAATTGGTAGCATGCTAAACTTTAAAATCTTAGTAAGTGATATAAGGGATTGACTGTGCACATAAAATTTTTTAGCATAAACAGTTGATCAAGTCATGGCAACTGCCATGACTTTTCCTCCTGAAACTTGGGAGGAAAAGTCTGTGCTGAGATTGGTACAGACTACAGATTTATAAACTTATCTTTTCTCTTATGCTTTATAATTGCAATCCATTCCAAAGATATTAGCTGAGAAAGCCATAAGGGTAAGCACTAACAATAAAATCTGAACAGTGCAGTAAGGAACTACATAACAGATGATCACAGAATGACAGAATATGCTGAGTTAGAAGGGAAACACAAAGATCATCAAGTCAAACTCCTGATCTTGCACAGCATCATCCCCAAATGTATTTTAATCCCACTTTAAATGCACTAAAATTGTTATTAATACAGATTATTATGGTAAATATATTTAAAAACTCACATAGTACACCTGAGTTTATAAGTAGACTTGCCATCTATGGGCTTTAATATCATGCTTATACTTTTTAATTATTACTACCAGTGTAACACTTTTAGGCAATGAAATAGTAATAGACTTCTGGCAATGGATCCTAAACTCTTAATTAGCTGTAGTGTAAGAAAAAAAGGAAATCACAAAGTTTTGGGAGATCAAGTACTAAAACAAGTTAGTGTTAGTGAAAGTAGTCCTCATTTGTGTTTGGAATACAGGATCAAACACTTAAGATCCATGGAGTCTGATATTTTATCTGAGATGCAATCTAACATCATACTTTAAAGAAAGCAAAAGAATCCCTTATTGAACAATTTTGAAGCAATTTGCCTTTTGGGAAGTTTTATTCTTCTTTCAGTTGAACTTCACTTGTTCCATAAAATATGAAACTCATGTCTCTTCAGAAAAAGTGATTAATCTTACCTAATGCAACTACAGTTGTTATCACTATCTATGTAAGTGTCTAATCCTTTAAAAGCTTAAGCCTCTGACCTCAGTGTATCTAATTAAAGAAATTATACAGATTGCATGAGAAGTGAAAGTCATAGGTCTAACAAGGCCAGCTGAAAGGAGTAATTGAGAAGTATATAGATGCATAATATTGCAAGTCCATAAATACACCGTGTTAAATTCCACATTCTTATAGCTAAACATTTTTTGTTGCCTTTTCTCTTATTTCCTAACAGCAGTATTCTTTTCTCCTGCCCTCTTTGGTCTCTTTCTTCTTTCCATCCTACTAATATTGCTACAAAGAAAGCCACATTCAGTTGCTCAGTCCACTGCTCGATCCTACCAAACTAAAACTCTTTTTCTTTTTCAAAACACCTAAAAAGAGGGCTTATACAACAGATTTTAAAGTGCTTTGCAAGGTCTCAAGACAAAAGCCAGTTAAAGGCTTAAAGGAAAAATCCAACACAAGCAAGATAGTAAATTAAGATGATCCAAGTCTTTGGCAGACATAGAGGCTGGAGAAAGAAGACGGAAGCCGTAAGGCATTAGCTTTTGTTTCCTGACTCTGAAAGTGGCAATGAGCCAAAGCCTGAGATGCTCTAAACTGTTGTGGGTTTAATTAGTCTTCCATATAGCTGAAGGCCAAAGATCTGGTCCTGAGATTCTGCCTGCTATCATGTCTGCTTGCTTATGTTTAAATCTCAGTAGCATGATGGAATTGAGAATACATCGTAGCTCAGGTCATAGTGTTCTTTTCTTTTTGGAATAAAGTTTTTTAGCCTCCAAGTAGCTCATTATGGGTTGTGAAGCTGGGAGACAGCGAGGGGACCCTGAATCTGTACAGTGGGGTGATTTTGTAAGGCCTTCATGAAAAGTGAGGGAATGATTTTGCAGCAACACACAGTGTCTGTGGCACCACACCACAACAACATCCACAGAAATACCAGGTGTCTTTTCAAAGCCATTTCCCATAGAATGAGTTCATTGAACAATTATTTCTGTTACATGGGGATATATACAGCCCTGGAGGATACAGATCTGTAAACATATAATAAGCGTTCAAATCCAGTGCTTCTCTGTGCAACCTACTTACTCTTGCTTCTTTCTTTATAGAAATGTTTTATCTTTCCCACCTGGGATTAACAAGAGTTAATACTTAGAATTTAAATTTGTCCCTACAAGGTAATTAGTATAATCTGCTATGTACAAACATCCCACTGGCAAAGTCTTTGACTTTACCCTTGTCCCATGGTATCAAATCAACTAATTTGTCATTGTGCTTACCAAATGCATGGATGGACAAATATGGAATTTTTTTTCATTGTGGATTTTATTGGCTCTTAAATAATATCTCAGTGTTCCTAAATAGAGAAAGAGTGGTAACAGTAACTGTATGCCAAGCTTGAATGCAGAAGAGCTGGAATGGAGGCAAGAGCCTTTGTATCCAGTCTCAGAAGGACTCAGAGGTCTGGTCTTCAGCTTTAGTTTTCAATTAAAATAAGATTTTAAAAATTATTTACTTAAAATAAGATTCAGTGATTAGAATTTGGAGCCCAGTTAAAATAAGGCAGTAAGGATTTTTAAATTACAGGGTAACATGGGCAAGAAAGTAATTTGGCTGCTTGTTAGACCCTCAGGAGGTAGAAGGGATCTCAAGGACCTTAAGCCATCTCTTTGTCAGTCACAGACTGGCCTTTAGGGTTGGTGCTGACAAATGTAAACTTCCACAATAGAGAAAAAAAATAGAATGTGTCATGTTGAAACATAAGTGGTCATAAAATTACTGATAGTATTGAAATTTCAAAATTTCTTCCATAAAATAGCTCTGAACAGAGTCTAAGGATCATTAATGCTGTCATGGTTTTAAATTTGAAGTGTATCCAAAAGAATTATACTACTTAAAATCCCCATAGTTAATTTCATTCACTGGAGAGTAAGCAAATATTGACTCCTTATGTAACATTGTTATAAGGGCAACATCCAATCTCCCAGCACTGCCAGCTTTCCTTGTGTCACAAGTAGAGGGAAAAATTTTAAGTCTATAGTCTCTTCCGAAATTACTTTCATTTTTTTGGTCCAGAGAAGTGATTTACCAAGGGTTTATTTCTTGTTTGTTTTTTTGGGGGTTTTTTTTTGTTTGTTTGGGGTGGTTTTTTTTTGCTGTTTTTTTTTTTGTTTTTTTGGTTTTTTTGGTTTTTTTTTTGTTTTGTTTTTTTGTTTTTTTTGTTTTTTTTTTTTTGTTTTTTTTTTTTTTTTTTTTTTTTGAGAGAGGTTCCTTTCTTAAAACATTGATGGGACATTACTGATCATTGTCTCAGAGAAATTGATGTAATTAAGCATGTATGTTTTTTTACAATTGTTAATGCTGGAGTCGGTGGCTAGATTAATTGTCTTCAAAAAATCCTTGTTAATTTTGGTTTGTGAAGTTTGATGACATAGTGAGTCATTCCCGGAATGTAGATATATAGGTAAAGGTGGCTGTGAGGAAAATGAGGTGTCATGTATATATAGTAGGAGAAGAAGAAGAAGAAGAAGAAGAAGAAGAAGAAGAAGAAGAAGAAGTCTGTGCTGTGAAGAACTGCCCCCAAGAAATATTGCTGAGAAGGTAAGAGACTTTAGAAATATGTTTGGGACTTTAGAAATATGGAATACAACAACAAGATAACAACATGTGTAGAGTTTTCCATTTTCTTTTAAACACGATATTTTGCATACTTTTTCTATTTTATCCTGTGCTAACAACTGCATAGTAAAAAATCAATATTTTTATAAAAAGCACCATAAATGTAAGTACCAAATTTGCTGTAACTGTAGGACAAACTTTTCATGTTATTTCTAAACTGTGAAAAAGTTGGATCATGTAACAGCTCCATGCTGAGACATCTTATGTTGCCTTTACAACATCTAGAGAAAGTCCAAGTAGCTACATACATTTCCTAGCAAAAGGAATATTGGGATGGTGACAGCTGCCACCTATGAAGTGACAGAGGTATCCTGGGTGTCTCTGTCAAGCTACAGCCTAAGGCCAGTCTTGTTGGAGATACAAGGAGCTGTTAAAAGTACTGACAGGCATTTTAAGCAAGAAAGAACTGAGGAAAAAGGGAAAAAAATCAGCAGGGAATTGTATTTATTATCATTTGTTCTTAACACAAAATAGAGCAGGAAGGCAGAACTTTTTTTTCTTTGAGTGACAGAAATGTAAACAAGAGAATTATTATTCCTTTTGAGAAATTAAGGTTATGCTTTGTTCATGACAAAAAATAAAACTTCACGTAGTGTGCTAGTAAAATATTTACTAGTAAACATTCTGTTGCCTCGACACAAAGGGGCCTTGAGGCTGAGAAACCCCTGAAAGCTATAAGCTTTTAAGTAATTTTATGATTGATTTCTTCTGTACTGTGGAGGATGAGAATATATTCTTACAACTTTGAATAAGTTTAGGATGGGGTAAATTTGAGTGCTTAGAGTTGTGCTAATTCTCATTTTTTTAATCCACAAACCTGATGTGCGTCTCAAGAGTGACTCTTCCTGAATTATTGTAGTTCAAGTAGCTCACAACAGTAACAACTAATATTTTCCCAAATGTTTGTTTTTTGGCAGCTAACTCCATTTGGCATGAACACTAGTTAGATGCCTGTACACTTGTTGCATGCTCATGACCTGGGGCTTCTATTTTATGGATCTCTTCCTGGTTTTAAGCCTTTAATGACACTAGAAGTCAAAACTTTTGGGGACTTTATAAAAGTGTCTCCTTCCTGTTTATTTTTCTCATTACTGCTGTAGTTGCTGGAGGGGTGCATGTCTTACCAAAGGGTGGCTGTACATTATAGCTGTCACAATTGTATGACCCAGCAGACATATTATAAAATTTGTATTAGTGCAGATATCCCAGACTGCAGGAAATGTTCCTGTGTATCAGCACAGACACAGAATGAAAAGAAATGCTGACTTTAGTTCAGAAATATCCACAGGCTTTGAGATCAACAAATTTAAAACACTACCAAGATGACTTCAGCCTTGCTTTCTGAAATGACCTTTATTGCCTGTCACTGCTATGTCTCTAAAAATAGGTACTGAAAATTCACAAAAGGGCTATGGAATGTGGTTTGTTGGATTGCTAGTTACTGCAGGCACTAGTGTATTTGTTAGTTTGCTGTTAGTAGAAGCTTCTGAGAGGCTCCTGGCTCATTGGAATTGTAATTGTCCAAAAGCTTTGTCACAGAGCTAAGTGACAGAAACCCAAGTAAAATGGAAAAAAGGGCTATTTTTTGCATAAGTGTGTTGAAATCTAATGGGGAAAAAAATTAATTTAGTGAGCAGTTGAAGTATAGTATTCCTTGTTCAGGCTCTATTTATCTTGGCATTAAGCCTGATAACAACTGGCAACACTGAAAATACACTGCCTACCTGTATTGTCTATGGAATGACAGCCAAAGGGGTATTAAGAAAGAGGCAATAAGATTCATTATTACATAATGTAAATAACGTCTGCGTTATCTCTTTTCCATTTTGAAAACACCATCTTTCTATATGTTTCTTTATCTCATATTTAAGTTGTGCAGTATGTCAGGCTGAGTGTGCTTGCTGCAGCTTGAGTACAAACTGAAGCAGCTCTTAATCCTGAAGAAAAATAACATCCAAGAATGTGTGAAAGCAGGCCTTGAATAATACCTGGGTTGGCTAGTTTTTCTTTTTTTTTCCCCCTTTACTTCAATGCAAACCCTTAAACAGAGGGAATTGGTTAAAAATGTTACTTAAAATACTAGTTTCTACTAAAAAGAAAAGTAAAAAGTGACATTGAGTAGTTATTTGGTTAATCAGTACAATTGACAATCTCACAAATGTCCCTTGTCAAAGGAGGCTGCAACATATATTCCTCAAGCTCTTCACATTTCATGGCAATTTATTTCTCCTAACCCTCATTCCCCTCAGACCCCCCCATTCCCATTGTGTAATAACAATGTAGTTTCCTCTTGCATGGTAATAATTAGTCACCATCTCAGATGAACACAGAAACAGCTACTGTGTCACAAAAAATGCTCTTGTGCTCAAAAAAAACAAGCAGAGAATTCACTGAATTCACTGCACTCAGAAGTTTGCACAGATCAGCAGCATGTGTAAAATAGCTGTAATAATTTACTGTTGTGGCAGCTGATAAAATAGTAACACTCTGTTCTGAATTTTTTATATGATATGCACATTTGTTCTTGAACACACATACTAAAAGTAGTTCCAGTCTTAGAGGCTGACTTTCTGCACAAAATCCAGATTCCTTCCACACAGTGTATCTATTTGAAATGCAGGACAGTATCTCACAGCTACACACTGATAGCCTTCTAACACGAAAATGCAACAAAGAAAATTTAGCACAACACCCACAGTAAAACTTGCACTGTCAAAATAAGCTTCTGTTTATCTCTTTAGCTGGTCAACCTACTGCTTCAATTGTTTGCAGAAAGGATAATAAACTTCAGGCTTTCATGTAAAAAGTTAATAAAAATGTAAATGTAAAAAGAGGTACCTTTGGAACTGTAGGCAAAAGAGAGTGGCATTATGTCTGTGCCATGAAAAAGTTATTGTTCAATTCTGGCCAGTCTCTGTGTTCTGCAGCTGATAACATTTACCTTGGCAAGCTCAAAAAATATTTTTACTGAAGTAAAACTTATTTGTCAGTTTACTTCACAAAAACAAATTGCTACATGAAATATAGAGGAGAATGCAAAAAAATGAAGCAATATAAAATACTGATAGCTCCAGAAGTTCAGGTTCCAGTCTCTGCTAAAAATTATAACTTTGTTGCCAATTGGTTGTAAATAATTATGCTTTTAAGAAAGAAAGAATCTCTGTGAATTCTTAACCTGGTTTTATTGATCAATATGGAAAAAGAATACAAAACTGTATTTTTTTCTTCACTGTTTGCAGTCTAAAATGATCACTCAGAATAAAGCCTGGATTAGTAGTAATTATAATAGAAATACAGAGAGATGGGAGAAGAGAGAAGGAGGGAGACAGGTATTGTCATAGTACAGACTTTCAGTAAGCATTCATTTTGAATGCTGGGGTTATTCTATTACAAAGATCAGTAGGAACTGAGAAATTATTCCAAATAATACCTAAATATATTAAAATCACAGTAACTCAGAATAAATAATTGACTTTGTAACTTCTCAGCCAAAATTCTTATTTACTAGTATAAAAGTAGTAATGTTTGGAAGGATATGTTTCGCTCATAACTTAGTAAAGAAAATCCTTGTATATTTTCTTGAGCCTAAAACTCATCTCAGCCTTCAACACAGAATTCTCCAGGTATGATCCTTCCATAATATTTTAGTCATGGAACATTGCAAGGATTTTATGGCACCCCCAAAACACTCCAACAGTATTAGGCACAGACTAAAAGGTAATGAAGCTCCCTCCCTTGTACATATCAAAAGATGGATTTCTAGGAGCAGTCTCAAACCAAGTCTGAAAGTAATTATGACAACTTCATTTGCACAAATAATGATTAATATAGCCTTACAATCATGCTTGTGCACCTTGTCCTCACTTGTGTTTCAAAGCTCATTTCTTCTAAATTCAAAATACTTCTAAACTTCTAAATTATTATAAGTTCAAATACTGTCTGGGTAAAAAAAAATTAAAGAAAAAAGGAGAAAAAAGAGGTTTTGAGGGATAAAACCCCACAAAACCTATTTTTTGGTTTTTTTCCCCTGCAGAACTTCCCCTCAGAATTTTTTTTTCTTTTTATGCTAATGCAAAGTAAAACTTAAGCTTTTCTCAAAATATTTATATCCTTTATGCCCCCACCCTAAACCATAGTCCATTCTTCAGTAACGTATTGGATAAGACTTTGCTCAAATCTGAAAGGATCTCCAGTTTGGAGGATTTGGAACAAAGACCAAAACTTTGATTTCCTGCCAAATTCTAATAAAATCCTTTGATTTCAGGTGCCAAAACACGATGCTGTTGTGCTATTCCTTTTTTCACAGAAATGTCAATCAGGGGCTTTAAAATTTACGTGATCAAACATGTAAAACACACATATAAACATTAATGGAAAACTTAATTTCTCATAAATACCAGACATCAATAACCACTCCAAATTCGAAAGTGCACAGTTAGGCCTGTAATCTAATCTGTATTTGGTATTTATGCGCACTGATTTTAGAGTAAATTCTGATTGGGATATTTGAATGAGGTACCCTGTTCTGTCATGGCTCAATCAGGGGGCCTGTCTGACAAGAATCTTTGGCTGTCTTCTTTTAATACCTTCATACATTTCCACTTTTCAGAACCATATCCAGTTTCAGCTACAGTAGAAAAGAGTGCACTCAGTGATATGTGTCTGAAACAAACAAAGAAAAAAATAGATGGAAATAGTAAATAAAAAAAGCTGAATAAACTCTCTGAATTTTTATCCAAAGGAATATGCTTAAATTTTGTACACCTGTTTATCCTTAGGCAATGTATCATTGTGCAAAGTATCATACTGCTCTTTCTTTTCCCTTGTTCCTATTCTGCTATATTCTTTGGACGCTTTTCTTCCTGTGTAGCTCTTTTTATCAGTCTCAAAACTCCTAAGTGCAGGAGCTGACAGTCAGTTACTCATTTGTCCCAGTGGCAGCCAGGACTGAGGTATTATTTTTAAAGGATCCAGGCAGAGTGGTGAATTCCTGCGGTGCCAGCTAGTGGGGAGGCAGAGCCTGCTGGATCACCTCAGCCGAGGAGCTCTGGGCTGCAGTGCACTGTGCCAAGGGGGCACAGACAGAGCCTGATGTCACTCACTGACGTCCCACCTCACTTGCCAGCTGTGCGAGTAAGGGACTCTCCCAGTTTTGGTCAGGGGAGAAAGCATGGTGAGCAAAATTGTCCAGTATTTTTTTTTTTACTTTCCACGTAAATCACCCCTGTGTGTCATAACTTTTGCTGTTAATTTGGTTGCTGTTACTGTTTGTTTTCTTGTCTCATTGCTGTTTCCATTAGATTGTTATCTCAACCTATAATTTTCACTTTTGTGCCTCAAATTCTCAACTCCACCCCTGGAGTGGGACGGTAGGGAGGAAAGAGGGTAGGGAAGTGTGAGTTTGCAAAGTCTCACTGGGGGCCTTGTATTGAGGAATATTCCTTAAATCATGACACTATTGCAACAGAGACTTTGTCTTAGTGGCCTTTGTCTTTGAGAAGAAATTCTGAGAATATTTTTTCAGAATCTCTTTATTAAGTATTTTTGAACCTGAAATATTCATTGTATCTACAATCTGAATGAAGCATTCAGTAATTGATGTTTATCATGCTGAATTTCATAGAGTTGTAAGGAAGAAACTACAAGACAGTGTCTTGCTTCAGTAGCACTGTGGAAGGTAGTGCTTACATTTCTTGACAAAACAAAGAACTTTCATAAAAAAATACCATTAGGTGCTGAAAAAAAGATGATATTATGGAGGAAATGATATGTGGAAGGAATCACAGACAAATTAGTAGAAGACTGCAATCCGTTAAGGGCTTTCAAGGGTCTATGAATCACAATCCTTCCTGCATCTATTGCTGAAGTTGCCAGTACAATACATGTGAGTCCTCAAAAAGAACCAGGATTCTTGTTTCCCTAAGAAAATATGTATGTAAACAGGGCTTTTATAGGAAAGTGAAATACTGAAATAGAGAAGGCTGGACCAAGCACATGAAATGAAGAATCTTCTATCAGATATGATCTCCATTAAAATAAAAATGGTTGAAAAGATGCTGACTCTAGGAGAGAATGAAGTGAAAACAAAATGCTGACATACAGTTCTTCATGGAAGACAATTCTGGCTCTCTATTTTTATTCTTAAGGTCAATCTCTTAAATGCCTTCTGTATTTAGTGAGATTTACTATTACAAGAATTTACAGCCAGGACTGCAAAACTTAGATTCTTGAGTGCCTTCCTACTAGTAATTTCACTGTTGTCATTAGAACTGCTCATGGTAGAGTCTATGAGCTTATACAGATTGTTTTGTTTTGTATGTGTTTTTTCATGTCAACTTACAGAAGAATAAGTAGTTTGGTTTCAACAAAATTTCCAGGTATAGAGCACAAGTAATTTATAATAATCAAGGTCTCTAAGTACACAGAAAATGAAGAATTCTAGGAAAAAATTTACAGTGTAAAAAGGTAGCATTAGTGTCACAGAAAGATTAGATAGTTAACAGTTTTTAGCAGCAAAGTGCTACCTTTATAAAGTTCTTCTCAGTTTCATTAATCTAGTCCATGACAGAGAGGGTTTTGAGCAGCATGGGAGCTGCATGAAGAATACGTAGACTATTACTGTTCTGCCATTACTGCTGATGCACTGTTGGGTCGTCACGCTATGCCTCTTTCATCTTTTTATGATCTCTACATGCCCTATAGCTATTGCTACATTATATTTAATCATCTTTAACAGCATGAAAGTCAAAAAAGTTAAATAGTTTTAAGTATTTTTTTTTTTTACTGTAACAATGTGCAACTTAACAGCACCGGTGCTGAGATCATTACAAGCTATTGACAGACTCTGTGCCATCCTATGCCAATGTCCTCACCATTCTTATGATCATGTGGTACACTTCTGCATCATTAAACTTACAGAAGCTGCTTTTACTACAACCATGATCTTCCTTTGATACCCTTCTGCCATCTAATTTGCCTCTCAGTAATTGTTTAGGTCTTAGTCACAGTTATTCCATATGCTCTCTATAGCTGAAGAGAGAAGAAATAATGAGGCAATTCTTTTATTGTAAAAGTTGGTGCCTTCAAATTTTCAGAATAATTGATCTATTCTTATAAGTATACTAAGAGCTTTAGTCGGATTTTCTCCCTCAAACATTCCACTTTCAGGCCTGTCTATTTCTGTTAATTTCCATGTAATGTATAAATTGTGATCACTGATGATCAAGAAAGATGAGCTAAATTTGCAATAGATATTGCCAGGTTGATAAGAACAGAAATCTAACTTAAATAGCGACTAGATTCACAAAGTATAGTGTAGGAGTAAATGGGGACAAGACAGCTCTTTAAGTTAGGGAAATCAATGAGTATCTTTTCATGAAGCTATAGCTGAAGCTAATGATAAATAAGTTGAAAGTTCTTCCACTATTATCTTCCAAGTGCAAGAAAACTAAGACGTTTAACCTTAAAAATATGTAAGTTTCTGAAGTAATTTTTTTGCAAGGTTGCAAGCAGGAACAGGGGCTGGATTTGATTATCTTGATTCCTGACAAATTTCCATTGTTTCTAATTATTTCTTTTCATCTTTCTCATTAACATGGAAGAAAAATGTTGCTTCTTTCTCCTAGTAAATCAAAGGCACTTACACCTTTCCAATTTAAAGGATTAGTCTCCTTAACTGCTTCCATCAATATACTTCTAAATTTTGTTGAGGTTGATGTAATCGACTATGAAAATATCTTTGTGACCTTTCCAACTATAAAATGTTTTCAGATCCAGTTGTGCAGTCAGCCAGACTCAGCAGCACAGGACAGTTCAAGATTTGCTCGTCAGGCAGGTTATGAGACTACTGATGTACCAACTCTGGAATTGCTCCTCTAGCATACATGTCAAACACTGGATGCTTCACCACTCCTGTTTCACTGCTTCATGTCCATTTCATTTCTGAACAGAAAAAGGTGGGATGATACAAACCTGTGGCTGTTGGATGAGCTGCTAACGGTAGAAAGTCTGAAACTTCTGTCAGATATGTTCTCCTCCTTTAGCCTTTGTAACTGTGAAACTGAAATGGCTATTAATAACTTTGCACCTGGGCTACTGCATCCAGTTCTGGTCTCTCCAGAAAAAAAGAGACATATCAGACAAAATCCAGTGAAGTCACACCAAAAAAGTTCCTGTAGTATCTAATCTATGAGGAGAGGCTGAGAGAATTAGGACTATTCATCATGGAGAAGAGAAGGTTTGAAGGAGTGTCAACAGTGTGTATAAATTCCAGAAGGGAAGGTTTAGAGGAAACGGAGCTAGGATCTTTTCAGTGGTGCTCAGTGACAGGGCCAGAGGAAATGGACACAGATTGAAACACAGAAGGAACCTCAAGAAACACTTTTTATTGTAAGGATGACAGAGCACTGGCCCCGGGTTGAGAGACTGTGGAGTTTCCATCCCTGAAGAATAAGAACATCTGTACATGGTCCTGGGTAGTTTGTTCTGGCTGGCTTGAGAGAGGAATTTGGACCAGATGAACTCCAGAACTTCCTTCCAGGCTTAACCATTCTGCAAGTCTATGAACAAAGGGTCTCATTCAGCCAACAGTGTTTGTAGAAAAAGAAAGAGAATTACCAGTTTGGAAAGAAGAAATGACTAATCACTATCTGCATTATCATTTTACCTGGACATTTTCAATCTTCAGTCCATTCTTATTTCCCGGTTACCATTATTTTTGCTTCTATTATTAGTGACTTAAGTAAAAGTTCAAAGTAAATCCAATGTGTCTTAAAAGCACAGAACTTAGAGGGAAGTTAATATTTTAAGCTCTACAGTTTATTGCATATTGTGCGGTAATTATCCAGAATTTATACACTGAGATTCAAATTGATTCAAAGAGTATCTTATTGCAAGGGGTCCTTAATTTTACTGTTCTTATTGAAATATTTCTTTGATTTTTCAGTTTAAATTTTAGAGGATTTCTTTTTACCTTCAGAAATTCTCAGAAATGGGAAAAGACTTTGCTGCCCAAAATCTACTCCCTCTGAAGGCTGCTGCCTAAGCTCAAGTTTTTCTTATGTGAATTTATGAATGACATTGTAATGTTCTAAATAACATGCAATCAGATTTGTAATCTCATGATTAAGCCAAGTTTCATGATAAGATTAAGAGAAATACTATTTTCAATGTGAGGAAATAATTATGTTGCCATTGAAAAAAAGGGTAGTTACTAGACATCCTTTGAATACATCAATACAGAATTGATCCTTGTACTTTGTCTGCCTCCAGAGCATACAGTAATAATATTCTCCATGAACACTTACAGATAGCTACTTCTGCCTGCTTGAATTGAATCAAAGAGCATGCAGTACTTTCTCACTCATTAGAGACCTTCCAGAGGTTCTTCAGGCAATTTAATTTCTAAACCGACATAATCTATCTGTACATTTTCCTACCTAGTTCCAGAAATTGAGTTGCCCTTCATGTTTAGATGTTTTGATTGCTAAATTATTTGTTTGACTAGAAGCTCTCTCTATAATATTTTTTTCACTGCTACATCTGTTTATGTGAGCAGACGCTTCAATTAAGAGATATACTTATGCCAGCAAAATATATGTATTTTTGATAGCTTCTTTAGTTGAAAGGTTATGCTTTTGTCTCAAGCTTAAACAAATAAATACTGCTCTATGGGGCATGGTAACATGTAACATAATGTAATTAAGCATAACAAAGCAATTAAGCATAACATAATGCAATATAAAAAGTTTTCAATTATGTGGCTTTAATGATTGTCCTTATGTTAGGGATACTGCTTAAACATAGACTGAGACCAAAGACAATCTAGATTTGTTTCTGTTTTCCATTCTCCTTTCTCAAATACATTTTTTTTCTGGAAAATCACAGGTACCTTTTCTGTAAATGTTTACTTGAGGTTCTTAATACCTACCACTTTTCTGGCAATTTGTTTTTGATAACATGTTTTGTACAAGGAAACGTAATTTCTGAAATAATTGTTGGGTCTTTCACAAAATCAAAGGATTTGATTTATTATTAAGCAAAAGTACTTCACACAAAGTGCCTACCTATATCAGCTTAATGAATTTTTAATTTAAATGAGAATTATTTAGAAATAATTATGACTAGTAGATGATTATCAATTGATCATATTATATCTACTGAAATTAAGGTATGTTCATAATTAAATTGTCTGGAGATAGACAATGAATTGTCGTGTGTGACATTAGAGATTATTGGCAAAAATGTCCCCTTTTCTAATCATGGAACAGGTATTGCAGTAACCCAGAGCTAGTGCAGATCAATGACTCTGCACCTTTTAACAGTATAAATAAAATTTTTGTTCCAAAATACCTACTACTATATCCACCTACAATTTCATCATTACTTGACAGACCTTATCTTACTTGAAATATGTTCCATTCTCTGAAGCTTATGATCTAGGGCTGATTAATAGTAATATATTGATCTTGGAGAGATGGGTTTTGCAGCATTGCTCTGTACACTGAACTTTCAATTGATTATAAACAGAATGATTTCCAAAGTAATTCAAAGTTGGTTCATTCACGAATCCATGTGAATGATAGATTTATTTTACTTTTTTTTAAATATATCTGAAAGATGGGATCTGAAGCAGCATAAAACTGGTTTTGACAGTACAAGTATTCAACTGACATTGCTTCTTTAGGCCATATATCTGAGAATTGAGATTATCAGCCAACAGATGCATTTTAAACTCAATTAAAATACTTGTGCCACAGGCAGAGGACAGTTATCTAAGAGGAAGCAGGGAGTGAGTGGCACTAGGGAAATCACAAGGAATAGATTTCCAATAGACAAAGAACACAATTCTCTGTGAAGTATTTAGAAACACTTTAACTCTTCTGTCGTCTTGCACTTATAACAGAAATACCATTATAGGTAGGCATGTACAATTACACATTCAAATACTTCTCATACAGTTACTGTTGGGTAACATCTTGTTGACGACTGGGTTCATAGAGCGCTGAAAATAGTCTGCTATACCAGATCAAACTTCAGAAGTTTACTGGACCAAACCCAGTCTGCCCATTAAACTTTCAGTATTTCCAAAGTAATTTGTAAAAGACAAAGATTTTCAAGTATAAAGTTACTGATGAATTCGTCTTCTTGAGTTGCATGGTTGTGCCATGCCAATGACATTAAAAAAACAGATATCACATCACTTATCATTATTTTGTTATATGTAACTATCAGGTAGTACTATTAAAACTACCTAGATACAGAAATCTGCATAAAATGTATACTGTGTTTTCTTATTCTGTAACGTCCATTGCACACATTACTCGTGTTTCCTCACCCTATTCAAGGTAAGGAATCAGCAAATTTCAAATCCATGATTCTGAAAAAGTTAAGTCTTTCCTTATTCTTAGACCATTAACCAGGCTAAATGCTATTCCAAGTCTTCATTGTCCAATGCAAAGGAAGAGAGAGGGCCATGATTCATCCACAGATGCAGGAAGCAATAATGAAGACATTTGTTCAAAGATTGAACTGAGTCATATGCTCATCCATATTTATGATGAAGGAAGATACAACTTATATTTATAAGTGGGGTCAGACATGCAGGTTTGGAGAGCATACACAGAGATTATCCTAGGTATTGAAGAAATTATTGGGCATATTATAAACCTGAGGCCTATGAATGTTAAAAAAATGTCTACAGTCCTTTACAGAGATCTAAAAATTCTTCTCCTTTAAGCATGATAAACATGGGAACATGAACAGAATTATATTTCTCTAGAGGCTTTCATGGGCAGAATACTGAGATACCACTCTGTACATACATGGTACTGTTACAGATCCCACACACAGAAATTACTGGCTAAAGCCAGATATTTCATGCACAGAAAAGCCTTGAAAAGACAAAACAGGTGAAACAATTATGTTAAATTCTTTGCACCATTTTATACTGTCAACACTGAATATAGAGAGCTTGTTTTGTTTCACAGGAGTTGCTTCCTTCCCCATCACTTTCTACTTCTGATTGATAAGGTGCTTCTGACAATTTGGGGTTCTAGAATACATTGCCAGCCCTCTGTGGTTTTTTAGTCAGATACTGCAGCAAATCAGTTTGATCTGTCATACATTGGTCTTTAACTTTTCCTCTGAAGATAATGATGTTGCATGACAGTGTTGCATGAGTAATTCTTAGAAGTCTTTTAAAGAGCATTATTATAGCTTATAGTGCTCTGATAATTTATCTGAACACATTTCTGTACTATGAAATGTTGTTTCAGCGGCCATTCGGATGAATCTTTGAGCTTCATTGGAATTTATCTCTGAGTGTGTTTAAGAATATGAATCACAAGCAAGTTTTACTAAATACAGCAGCTCTCAACTAAAATATATGGTTAGTTGCACACAGTAGATTAATGATATGGATGTAACGGACAAGTTAAAAATATTTAGTAAATGACTAAGTTCTAATGTAGGAACATACTTTACTTATTTTAGGAAGAGTTTTTATAAATGCTTTTTTCTTGAAGAAAAATGGCTGCAAATGTGGAAGCCACTACTGTATTTTCCTGTATGAAGATGTGTGCAGTGTTAAAGGTAGGCAGATAACTTGACTCTGAAAATTCAGTTTTTCCAGTATCTCTAGGGTTTCATCTGTCATTGGTGTAAAAAAAACACCAAAGTTCTTGAAATGTTTTCTGATTATGAAGAATAGCTTGAAGGTAGAATCATGTTCTGATACATCTTGGTGTTGGTAACAGAAAATAAGCAGAATTACATAACTTCACTTGCTATGCTGCTGGCGTACTGCAATGTGTCCGTAGCTTTCTAATACAGTCATTTATATTTCTTCCCCTGCTTGTGCCTGTTTTTCTCTGCTCATTTGCAAAATGTTTTCTATTTCATGAACCACTGAAGGACTCAGGGAAAAGGAGCCTGTGCTTTTGTTCATAATGTATCATTGCCATTCAGCAATGAGAGCTGTTATTTATTCTGAAATTGTTGCCTGGTCTTTACTCACCCTACTTGAACTAATTTCCATGGAAGCCACTAAGAGAGCTGAGTAGAAACTAAGCAGGAAGCTCTCAGCCATAAAGGTTTGAAAAGAGCATATGATATTTATTCTTAGCTTTAGCACTTCAGAATATATACATCAAGAAGCTTTTTGTCTGTGTAGGGACAGGCATGGACTAGTGAGTTGGAAAGACTTCACCCAGAGACTCAGGGCTATGACTTTAACAACTGGAATTAATGTCTTCAGCAATGTTTGAGTTTTCAGACTTCTTTTAAACTCCTTCTAGAGGTTTAATAAAGGGTTTTTTTATTATACCTGCATTTCTGGAATATTGTTTAGAGCTTGTTCAGGTATAAACCTTTTATGCATATATAATGAATATGTATAATATATAAATAGTATCACTCTTGCCTTTTGCAAATACATAAAAGCAGCACAAAATAGTAGATTTTATTGTCTATAGCATGCTGTATATTTTTCGCCTTATCTTTTCCAGGATTTATGTGATATAATCTTTTTACTTCATGCAAAATGAGATTACTTTTAGGCAGCAGTCTGAAAAAAAAAATTAAACTTCCACATCAGGCACAATTGAGAATGTATTCCTGAAATCAGCCTGGCCCACTGAAGAACTGGCCATACGTTACAGACTTGAACTGCTATCTAACAGATCCTCAGAAGGTAAGTCTGCTCCTGTTCTGGCTCATGTTTGTGCTTCTCTGCTTAGGTGTGCTTTCAGGTTTTGACATTTTTCCAAAAGCAAGAGCAAACCTTTTTTAAGTATAAGAAAAACAGCCTTTCACACTGTTATTAGTTTTTGAAGGCACATAAAGGACATAAAATCTTGGTCCTGGCTCTCAGTGTGAATCTCTAGTACCATAGAGGGCCCTTCCTGACCTTAAGATATGTTGAACCAGTAATTAATTTAGTTGTGGAATATTTAATTTGTTTGCATGTATGCCATAACTATGTAAACATCAAAATGCATTCTATACCCTCATGTAGGATTAAGATGTTGATTTTGTTTGTTTTTTTTTTTTTTTTAATTTCTGGTCAGAGAAAAAGAAAAGCTGGTAAAAGCATGCAGCAGCTGGAGATGAAGTAGACCTGGCACACTCACATTCCTTAGGCTACCTGCTAGCAAGCAAGAGCACTCAAAAAATTCAAAGCACCATTGAAATGATACATACGATGCAAATCTCATTATCTGTATTTATTCAGTAGGTAGCAAACATCTTCTAGGACTGTGTGAAGTGAGAGCTCATGGTCATGAGCATTTCTAGTACTAAATTCTCATTTGAGGTATTGCAATAGTTGCCAGAAACTGAAATAATTTACTGAAATAATTTAATGTGTTTGTCCAAAGGGAGTATTATGATTTACATGTGCTATGTTTTGCAAGTGCCAACACAATGATAGAAAATTTTCTTTTAGTTTTTTTCTTAATCCATACTGGATCTCAAATGTAAGCTGCAAGCAATTTTTGATGGAAAAACATGGTGGAGTCTGTTAGAGGTACAGATGCTGTCCTATTTGGCAACAAACATCAGGAAGGCTCACGCAGGAAAATGGAGCTCTTGGTAATAGAAACCATTGTATAAAACCTCCACTTTCTAAGAAATTATTGACAAGATATTATTGTCAGCTTTAAATACTTAATGCAATAAAATAATGAGCCAAAGCAAGTCACATGCTTGAGTGCTACTTTGGGGAAGTAGTTGCAGTGTTTATTATTTATGGATGAAGAAACAGGGATGCTGTAAACTGTTTGATTATTTTTTAAATTAAATTTGGAAGCCAAACACCTTTCTAGACTTGGATTATTGGAAAGTTTATTATTTACAAACCCATTGGTTTATGATGAGTTACAATAAGTGTGATGGCATCATGGAGAGAATAAAAAAGTGCACATTATTCCTTATAAATACCACAAACATTTCTAATCATCTGCTTGGTATATCTGCCTGACAATGCAGAGTTAAATCCCGGGGACTCTTAAAATAGGTAGAGAAATAATTAATCCACATTAAAGAAACAGAGTGAAGAACTGTCAATTACAGGATGGTCCAGCTTGGTTCAACACAAGATAGTAAAATTTATATTTTGCAGATTCTGTAAGAGAAAATATCATAGAATTATCTAAACCACACCTAAACTGTTCAAGAACTGTTCATGCACTTACAACTTTAAAATAAACGCTAAATTCCTCAGGCTTTAACCATGGACAGACTTCAATCCTACACAGGTTAAAGGCTGAATAGTTCACCAATAATTACAGTAGACTCCTCCACTCCCACCGAGTGTGTTTGACTTGGCTTCTTAGCCTGTGTCTGATACGTCCCAGCTGGGTCTCTGGCGAGTCCTGTGTTCCAGCTGGGAAGGAGCAAACACCAGGCTGACTGGGAAGCAGGAGCTCACAGCCTTCACTGTCTCTCAGAAGAGCTTATTCCCTGCAGCCAGATGGTTTAACACCACAAACACTGCAGTCAGGCAGCAGTGGCAGGTTGGAGGCAGTGGTCAATATGATGTGATGTCTTTCTGCTGAGATCGGGGTCTGCTTGGATGAGTTTTCCTTGCAGTATGTTTTGTTTTCTCTTTGGTTTTGCGCTAGGTATTCAGCTGTGGAATGTGTCAGAATAGAGAATGTAATTGCTCAGTTGTGCTGCTACTTTTCCTATGCTGCCAGGAAATATGCTCCAGGTAGAAAATGATCTTTTGCATTTCTATGTTGCAGCTCAAATGAGTGTGAGCTCTGCACATGCTTATTTTCCTCATGCTATTTGTCACTCCCAGCTGAGAATGGTGTGTAGCAGGACTGATGCTGTTCTGTTCTGTGCTGGTAAGAGTCATCCTTTGCTTGGTTTCAGGGGGAAGTGGTCAAGCAGTGTCACTACCTTACAAAATTAAGGGAAGTTAAGGTTAGAGGCAATATAGAGGAGCATTCCTATTATATAACAGAATATTAAAGAAAAACAGCTAATGTGTAGCTAAGACAAATAGGCATTTGTTGTTCAGCATCTATTTCTGACCTAGCTGGATTTTTGAGATGAACTTTAAAGTAATTCCTGTTTTTCCTTGAGGTTTTTCCCTGAGATTCTTTAATAAAATAAACTCTTTTTTTAATAATGGCTAGTGAATAATTTAAGGATAGGAGGGCTAAAAAGAGTTGAGGACCGTGGATTGCTACTTCTGCTACTGTGAAACAATACATTGAATGCAACTTTAAATTACAGTATAATTAAAAATTCAGAATGATATCAACCTGAAATCTTGCACCAAACCTAGTAGTAGTGGGAAAAAAAAAAAAAGCCTGTATACCTAAAGCATTTAGGAGATTCATATTTCCCTTCTGTGCCTTCCATGTAGAATCTGGGCATATCTACAACTTAGACATTTTCTGGTGTGTAAAACCTGACCCTGATTATTAGGGCAGTCATATTAAGGAAATGTGAAAGAAGCTGAGATTCACTGAGTAAGGAATCACAGACTCATAGACTCATCAAGATTGAAAAAGACTTCTAAGATCACTGAATCAAACCATTAACCTAATACTTCCATCTTCAAAGTAAACTAAGTGCCGAAGTCCTACATCTACACGCCCTTTAAATACCTTCAGCCATGGTGACTTTCCCACTTCCCTGGGCACCCTGCTCCTCTGCTTAACACCCCTTTTGGTGAAGAAATTTTTCTTAACAACCAATCTGGATATCTGAACTCCTTGATCAGCTTAAGGCCACTTTTCTTGTCCTATAACTTTTTACTTAGGAAAAAAATCTGACCCCTAACTTGCTACAACCTTACATTAACGTGCAGTAGAAGTAAAGCAGTGCAAACTGTAGCTGAGAAACTGCTGAATCTGCGCTCATTGCAATTACCTGTGTTGAACACAGGTGCATGCAGCAACATCATGTCAACTGAGTCTCCTAGCACTCTCTGACAAGAAGGGCATCAAAACGTGTGAGTTGGGTACTAGTGGTTCTGAAAATAAGTGACTCTTATTGCAAATTCTGAGATGACAGACAAGGAGAAAACTGTTTTGTTATGGCCTATGCAAAGGCTTCCCTAGGAACCAAGTGTCCCATGTGTCCTAGGGAACTTCAAATCCATTCAGGAATTTGCTCGATCTGGGGGTGTGGAAAATTAATTATTTTCTTCTAGTTCTTTAAAAAAAATTATTTAATTCTTTCTATTCTTTTTTATTATAAATCCTTAAGTGTTGAACTGATATTAAAAAAATAAAACTCTTCTTTCATCAAATGTACTGACCTCATATATCCCTTAAATCTAACTTAGGTGTTCTGGTGAGGGAAGTGCCTAGCCCAGTAGTAATACATAATACATAACAAGCTGCAGTATGATATAGGAGAATGTAGAGAAATTAGAAGAAATGAAAGTGAAGAAAGATACATTCTCCAGACAGAAGTAATATATATGATCAAGAGAAAAAAAAAGTAAAAATTGGAAATCCAGAGTTAGAGAATAGAATAGGAGAATAATTAATCACAGTAAAAGGGAGTTAGGGTAAAATCTTAGTGCCACCGAGGAACTGGCTGAACTTCTAATGCAAAAATGCCATTTCTAGATAACAGAGGATATAGAAAACATGATAGACTGCATTAAAGAAGGTGAGATTAGGAAGATTTTTTTTTTCCTCTGGGGTATGTTTGTGGTATGGAGTATAGCTGCACTCACATAACTCACATATGGCCTAAAGATGTCTTGCCTTTTTTTTTGTTTTGTTGTTTCTTTTTTTGTTTTTTAATCTGGAAGCTGCTGTTAGATGAATCATCTGCTAATAGCTGCTAATTTAGTCTGTAACTGGAGCATTTTGGCTTTAAAAAAAATTATATTTTAAATATCTGTCTTCTGTCCTTTAACAAATACTTAGGAATTTTGAGTTCACTCTTTATTTGTGGAGCTTTTATAATTGTATATGAAATAGAAAAGAAGTCTGAAAATATATTTAAATTTGTTTAAAAAAATTACATCAATCTAGTGCTCTCTTGAAATTGTCTGATATCTTTAAAAGGAAGGAACCTACAGGAAGGAAGGTTCCTCTGAGGAACCTACAAGGGTAGGACAGACTATGTGAAAAAAAAACTGTATGAAGTTCAGAACCAATCATAAATGATCATGATTTATTGCAACACATCAAAACCAGATAACCACTGAAATCCATAATTCATTGTAATAGTAACATAGTCAAGCCTGAAAAAAGTCATCATGTTTGTACTTGGATAGTTCAGATGAGTAATTTATTGGTTCTAAAAAATAATGCACTGTAAAATACTTGCAGGGCTCTGGACTCTGTCAACAATAAAAGGCTGTATTATGTATACAGGACCATGAACTGAAAGTGTCCTTCAAGTAGCCTCCATGAATGTATTGAGGATAAACAGTGTCTTGATATGCTAAGCAATCTTACTTGCCATAAACTTTAAAAGGGATAACTTTTTAGTAAAAATACCATCAAAAATCATAATTTATCAGTGCTCTGAGCTAGATCACTTTGTACTCCCTGTCTAATAGAGGCTATAAGTTATCTCCCAGAGTTTTACTCACATTAAGGGAAGCTCAACTTTTCTCCTAAAATACCTGTAAGTATTTATTGATCGCATTGATAATTTATAGGCTATTTACAGAATTTTATTAATAATTAATGATCAAAAGTTAGGTTTCTAACAAAAACCAGCTAAGCTCTTAAAAATCAAGCCATTCTGAAATGGAGACAATTTATCTTCATTTTGCATATCTGAGTAATAGGCAGAAATGGCACAATGGACAGAGCACGGACAACAGTTTTTGTTCTGTGAATGAGTAACTGACTGTAGGAAAAACAAACCAATGCTTATAAATGTAAGAACACAGAAGAAAAACAAGTAAGAGAAGAACAGTGTTTCAGGAAATGGGATAAATTTCAATGAGAAAATAGCGTTTCTGACTTAATAGGCCTGCATATTATTATGACAAGAGAATGCTTAGATTGTTACTGGTTGATTATCCAGCTGAATGACCTCTTGCTATAAGAGTGCTTGAAACATTTAATGTAAGTTGGAAGTTCTAGCCATAAAATCCCGATTAACATTACATTTGAAAAATGACATATTTTAGTCCATATTTAATTTGTCTAATATAATTTTTATATTATGCTCATTAGGGTGGTTTATAAGCAAATTTAATTGTCATTTGGCTAATTTTTTAAAAAATTCTTTTTTTCCTTCTGAAATCTCATACACTGAACAGGTAGCAACCCATCTTTTTTTCCCTGCATAACCTCGTGACATTCCTGTAGTACTCCTGAGTTGCCTGGAACCTGGGGACATAAACTGTCCTTTCTTGCCCCAGGTTCCAGGCAAAGCTCTCTGTTCTCCCAGACTGACGTTTCTGACTGGCTTGTCATTCTGCACGTGGGAAAGGCCCGATCCTGTGCCTGTGAGATGTCCCTCTCAAAACGGGCCCAGCCTTCCTGGACTCCTTTGCCCTTCAGGAATACCTCCCAAAGGATTCTGTCAGCCAGTGTCCTAAATGGACCAAAGTCTGTTCCCTGGCAGTCCAAGGCTGCTGAGCCCCTTCTCCAAAGATCAAAAGCTGTATCATTCCATGACCACCGTGTCCTCAAACCACCACATTTCCCTCCAGCTCTTTTCTGCTGACAAACAGCAGGTCCAGTGGGCACCTTGCCTGGTTGGTTCCCTCACCAGCTGTGTCAGGCAGTTCTCTTCCATATGCTCCAGAAACCTTCTAGACTCTTCAACTCTGCCATCTTGTATTTCCAGCAGACACCTGGTAAGTTGAAATCTCCCATGAGATCAAGGCCTAGAGGTTCCAGCTGCTTAAAGAAAATTTCATCTTCCTCTTTGTCCTGTCTGGGTGGTCTGTAACAGACTCCCACCATGATGCTTGCCTTGCTAGACTTGCCTGATTCTTCCCCATATATGTTCAACCCTATCGTCACCATCAATGAACTCTCAAAGTTGCACCATTAATGTGCGAAGGGAAAGTATTTTATATTTTAAAATTATAAATAGATTATAAATATTTTATTACAGATAGCAGAAAAATATTTGTAATGAATTTTTAAAAAATAAATTGTCTGTAATATAACTGTCAGTTATGCTGGAGTATTTTTATAGAATTTCATTATGTTTTAAATCTCAAGAAAAGCTGCACACACACATCCCTAAATATTGCCTGTTGTAATTTGAATGGTAAAAGGAGTGGGGATCACAGAAACAATACTCCCAAATGAAGGTTAGCCACAAAGACTGTTAATCTTAAGACTATGGCTTAATAAACCATAAAGATTTTGCTAAATGTGATTTGTTAGAATATTTTGCATGCTTACTACTGTGTTATGAATTAAAATTTGAAGACTTAAATTTTAGATCACCATTGCTTAGAAATTATCAGAATGAAGTAACAGCTAATAAATTATAAGAATTTTCCAACAAATTACTGATTTTGAATTTTTATCATGAAATAGAATGTGCTTTATATGGTTTATATGATGCTCAAATAAGACTACACTTCTTACAGCAAATAAACTGTGCTAAAGGGGAAAAAACAACAGTACAGGAAAAAATGCACATGGGAAATCAAGTGGTTCATTATTGCAATTTATCTTCCCTTGGTTCCATGTGTTACACAGAATGTCATAAAAGTGCGCTAAGGAATTCTTGGAAGGAGTTTAAAAAGCAGTTGTCAATAGCAAGTCTGCAGCTTTCTAACAAGATCATGGATGAACTTCAAAATTTGCAAGGCTGAGAAACAGACTGCACAGAAGCACAAAACAACAGTTTCAATGGCTGATTTAGCATTTTTTTATCATTATTATTTTAAGAGTTATAAATTCCAGCTTCTGTTTCTAGCATTAATCTTCCTGTGCATACAGCAGCTTGCAAAGACAGAGGTGCATGAGAAAGAATTGTTACACATTTGTTTGTTAGCAGTGTTCCAACTCATGATAAGTGACATTTTATCCAGTCATTCCACCTTAGAGTCATATTCTAAGGCTTCTGTTTTTGTTTTGATTTGTTTGGTTTGCTTTTTTTAAGTGAGATTAAAAGACTATTATTGCACTACTTATTCAATGTAGATTTTAATTTTTTAATTTCTAATACATGCATTTATATTAAATTATTCATATGATACAATGATTAGACAAAGGTTTTCCTTGTTTCTGCATTTTTAAGTATAATTTTTAGTGTCTGGCATAGAAAATTTTTATATGAAAGTAAAAATTAGGAGGCAATCTTAAAGAAAACTTAAAAATGTATTTTGGAGGTATAGTGTTTAAAAAAAAACAGCAAGGTGAATGGTATAAAAGTCTCACATGCCACAGCTCAGAAGTGTGAATCAGACCTAGGGCCAGACACTGGCAGCTCTGAGGCACGGAGTATTTCCCTCAGCACACAGGATCCAAACACTAGGAAGTTAGAATTGCATTCATAATGGAACATACGGTACACTATCCTGTGTTTTTACAGTCAGCTCTTTATAATCACAGGTAACTATAATAATGTCAACTTCGGATAACTCAGGTGAGGTTTCTTTCATTACTGTTTCTTCTTTTTTAACTTTGCTCCCACATGCTATAAGACTTGCTTTAAGGATTATGAAAACTGAGTGAAAATAAAGAGATGCTCTATACAGAGAGAGTGCTAAGCTGCTTTGGTTAGTTAAACTCAATTCATAAATGTAAAGCTATTGTTTTATATATAAATAATAAAAAAGCTGTAGTTAGGGTTAGAGATTCGTTGTATTAGATGTGTTGTACAAATGAAGATAAATTCTTTAAGGGTTTATAATCTTATCTGAAATAATTCACTGAGGAAAAAGTAGGACAGAGGTAGTGAGCCAAGGGGAAAGCATGCAGGCAGGCCTGTTAAAAGGCACAACCTCATGGAGGCAGTTTGTTTAGTATTTGTTTACTTTTCTAAACAGGTAGTACTGACTAAATGAAAATGCTACTCACTCCATTAGTGGTAAGGAGTGTTTTAGATCTCAGGCAAAAGGGGGGCTGAAGAGACAGCTTCATTTTCAGTTCCATGCATGTGTTAGCTGCACAAAAACAGTGTAAGAGAACTAGCTGCATGGTATTACTGAGAGGCCTCATTTAAAGCGTTCTCGTCCTACTATTTGTCTGCCTCTGAAAAACTGGCAAGACTCAAATCTAAAAGTCTTCAAGAGAAGACAATAAAAATGTTTTGCACCCTGCTTTACATATGCATACTTTCCATACTTTTGCATTTTAATGTGCAGTCTCTGAAAAACAAATTTGCCCCTTTCCTCTTGTAGAATGTTCGTTGGCAGAGGTTTATCTTTTGTATTGTCACCAAGAGTATGATAGGTCCTAGATACAAATGTTTTACATTCACTGACTACTGAAAATGGGTAAAATCTTGTTGATTCTGAAACTAGATCACGTTTAAATTAAAGAGTTTCTTTCCTTCTGTAGCACGATGCTCTGCCAAAGTGGGGATAAAACATATCCAGCTTTACAAAATTTGCAAAATTTACCAATGACTGGTGGAGAAGAGGGGATGCGTTGTTCTTGGCCTTGAAGAATGCAAAGCCGTTAAATCCCAAGGCTGATAGTTATATGAATTCAAATTATTCAGATTGCTTCCTGGTTTGGCAGGAAGAGCGTTTCCATAGGGAAAACTTCACCTCTTCACTCATCAAGTGATTCTTATGGTATGCTCTAGGAAAACAACCCAAATTCTGTGGTCATGGGGAGGATTGTTCAAAAGCCCTCAGCTACACCTGCTCAATTCTAGTGGTTTAGTTATATACAGGGTGGGGGGAAATGAAGGGCAGGTGAACTTTTGGCAACTGCTTCCCTATGATGTGTTTGAGGCAGAAATCCGGCAGGTGATACCAACCTAAGTAACAAGAGCGAATTGGCTTTGAACCTGGGAGGTATCCAAGGGACTCTCCTGGGGTGATGTGACCAACAGGGCCGGTGGAAACTCATGGCAGTCATCTAAGCTGAAAAGAATACATAATTCAAACATCTCTGGGTGTCTGAGATACATCTATAGATGCTTCCATGGTGCTGGGCACAGAGTGAAGGCCTTGACTAGTGGGAGAGTGTTTCTGTATGGATCATGTGTGTAAATGTCTGTGTGTGTGAAAAATTATAAACTTCAGCTTCACCATTCTTAGAGAGGACTTCTCAATCAGGTGGCTGGATCTGTTCGTGTGCCTGTCTTGTTCCTAAATTCCCATCTGACAAAGTTTGAAGTGTAACACATTTAGAAAATGAGATGACAATGTGAGAAGATATAATTATACCAATTTACTGGTGAGAGTATAAACAAAATTAAAAAATTAAAGTAATTACAAAAAATAACAGCAATACTACTGTAATAGAAAAGATTTTGACAGTGTGTGTTCTGATGCTTGGACAAGATAATTTAGTATTTTTTTTAAAGACTAAAAACACTGGAATAAAATCTTTATTATGGTAAAGATGTAAGTAGAGGTTTTAAATTAAAAGAAAGGCAATTAACTCACACTTCAATTAAGTTAGAGAAACATTCATTAGTTTTAGCTTGGCTGAAAATATCACAAAATTAATGTCATTTTTTCTGCTTTTAAAATTACCATTAAGTCAGAGAAAAACAGCATTTGCCTTCAACTGGCCTGCACTTACAACTTCCATAATATTGTGCAGTGCATCACAAACTAGATCTCTCATAAATGCAAAGAAATACATAGTATTAATAATTTGACAAAATGTGCAACCATAAAATACAAATGGTGCTGCAGAGAAAAGGTTTGTGACATCAGTAATTGTGATTAGAATAAACAATGTAGAAAGTCTGACAAGACTACCAAATGTTGCACAGAATAGTGTACACAAGAAAAAACATTTCAGTAAATGGAAGAGACACTAAATACCAAGGAAAAATAAACTCTGCATAAAGAGTTATGACAATAATGTAGACAGAAAAAGCATCATAGGTTTCCAGTCACATGCATTTCTTCAAATCAGATGCTGGACATAAACATCAATTAGCAGAGATTTGGCCACACAGTTATTACAAGAAGGTTCTTTTTTTAAATTTCATTTCCTAGCACTATGTGAGACTATTATAAGAAAGAAAGGAAAACAGTGATCTTTAAATACTCCAACATTAAGGGCTAGAATTCCTCTTTTCCTATCCTTTGTGCTTGAAACATGTTCAGGATCTCTGTTGCTTTAATACTTTTGGTTTTATTTTTAAGTACTGCTTGCAAATTCCATTGGCATTAGTATACCTTTGAGGAGCTAGGCAAAGGCACCAAATTGTCTTTGATATGCTGGTCCATTGCCTACTTTTTAGTTTCACTGTGTAGCTTCTGAAAGCATATTCCAGTGCTTCACCAGCTGATGCAGCCTTAAAAAATTCATATTGTGTGGATACAGACAGGTGGATGATACACTAAGACTGGGGTTTTTTAATTGTCTTTCAGCATCTTTCTCATGTTGGTCAAATCTCTACTTTCTGTCCATTTCTTTTTAGAGAGTTTTGTAAAACTGTCACCATTTCATATGACCCCAAATATCTGCAATAAGCTGAATAGTTACCAGGAAAAGATCCCTGGAGAGAAAAAACCTTTTTACTTGTCAAAAATGAGTCAAATGCCAATTGGCTCACCTTCTTTCTAAGATCCAGGAAATGCAGACATCTTAATTAATTTCCCTCCTATGATCTTAAAAGTTTTCTGAGTGTTAAAGGGAACAAAAAAATCAAAAAATATTAAATGAAAAATATGCGTATGTCTTAGTAAAAGCTAGAAAAATGCTATTGTTTTAGTAGAATGTTAAAATAAAAATGCAGAAATTCAGAGACTGTAATATGTTCTCTATAACCACTGAATAATTTATTAAACAGGATCATAATAATCTATTTTTTAAAAAGATATATAATTCATTTTATGGAAGACATTGTACTCTCTGAAAATAATTGCACAATTATAAAAGGTATAAACATTTAAAAAACAATTTAAATGTGTTTTCACTGAATATTTATGTAGATACACGAAGATGACTAATAAGGAAAAATCTAGCATGATGATGCCAAAAGAATTATGAAAAATTGTTGTTCTCAGTACATAATACAGTAGTAAGTAGAATAACAGAAGTAAGTGGGTTGCTTTGGAAAAAGAAATGTATAGAAAACTATAGGCACCAAGAAATGTTAAACACACATATTGAAAATACTGAGATACCTGAATGTCTTCGGTTTACCTAATATCATACCCAGAATCCTAGTGCACATTCCCATTAAACTGACAGCAAAGTTATCCAATATGAATGTTCTTGAGACCCAAATGAATATTTTTTAGTTTGTAGTGTGCTTTTCTTGCTAAAAATAAGTGAAAATAAAACAAGGCAAATAATTGAGCCCCAGCCCCAAGCTGCTCTGCAATGAGAAATTTTAGGTATAATATGGAAACACATTTGGCCACTTCAGCATTGACTGACAGGATATGTGTCTGAAAAAGAGCCATGAACAGCATGGATTACTGCTTCTGTTGTAGTACAGTTCTGCTGAAGACATTCAGGAAAGCTACCATGGGCTACCTGCTGCTATGCAATTTTGTTTTATTTTGGCACACAGAAGTAAGAAGATTTCCCTGGGACCAAAAAAGAGAGCTGGTGGCTGACTGTGACTGACAGCACAAAACATTGAAACAATAATCCACTGAGATCATTTATGTAAAAAAAGGAACCCAGAGATATTCAGCCCCTGAGGCTTGTCTTGTAAGAGGCTATTATTATTTGTATTGATTTTAGTATGCAAGTTCCCTTTTTCCTTCTCTTTCCTGGCCCACAGTGCAAACTATAAATAATAAACTAAAGAAACCTTGCCCTGAAACTATCACTACCTTTGCAGCACAGTAATTTGTGCACCTCCAGTTATAAACCCAGAAAAATCATGGGGAAAATGGGCAGGCTGAATGAAGCCCTATCTCCACAAAGAAAATTGCTTACAGTATTTTAGCTGCCACCAAGACCTACTTATACAATACTTACATAATACTACTTAAATGCAACACGAAAACATCCTATTTTGTTGCTAGTTTTGTTTTGTATGCTGATGCCTTGATTAGATACTTTTCTGTGTCCTTTCATATGTCAGGCAATTTACTATTAAATCCCAATATTGCCAAGGCTACTATGCATCTTGGAAATCAAGACAACTACTTGCTCTCACTTTTCCAGGACACAGAAATTAGCATTAATACACATGACATTTCCACCCTATTTGTCTGCTTCTAATAGTATTGGAATAGAATTATAAGAATGATGGGAATTTTCATAGCTGAAATGCTGTCTTCTTTTGACTCCATTTGAATGTTGTCATTAGCTTTAGGAACAGTAGAATTTCTCTTAGGCAGTATTAGGTATCTAATCCATGTGTATCTCACCTTCCTGTTCATTTCCCTGTCTTTTTCATTTCTGGTCTTAATGTGCAAAGTGATATGTCTACCACTACATAATTGAGAATTTCAGGGTTTTGGGTAGGGTATAAGGTAATCAAAGGATAAGATCTTCCTGGTAAACATCTCTGCTGAAATGCAGGGATACACAATACAGGGCAAAGATTCAGGTCCTTGGCAGTGGGTTTGACCCCAGCCAGAGCTAAGCACCCACCAGCTGCTCGCTCACTTCCCCCATTTCATTGCTGAATGACACAGAGCAAGGAATAACTTTGGTCAATTTAGCTCAGCTCTCCCAGCTCTGTCCCCACCCAACCTCTTCCCCACCACTAGCCTGCTCTCTGTGTGGGCAGGGTGAGAAACAGGTGGCCTTGATGCTGTGTGAGAATCAATATTAGCCCTGCAATACCTAAGGCTTTGAGGTGTTATCAAGGCTGTTATAGTCACAAATTTAAAATTAAAAGTGCCATATGGACTGCTATGAGAAAAAGAACTACATCCCAGCCAAACCTAGTACACTTGGCAAGTATTAAACCTTTACTTATAAAAAGCAAAATTCTAACAACTGTGAATCAAGCAGTAGCATCTTAGCCAACACAATATCCAATCCATCTCAACATAAGCTTGAAGAACTCTGTGAATGAAAAGCCTGCACACAGTTTATTTCAGTAACCTTACTGGGAAGATCTCACAACTAGTGGAAGTCAGTCTGAGAACAGAAATGGATTTAGTCTGTTTCTGCTTTAAGCAGGACCGTACAGAGTCTCGATGTTTCTTAGAAGTTGATCCTTCACTGATGGCAAGAGAAGAAAGACAGTGGATATATTAAACATTTCTATCCCCCACAAAAATGCAAGTATTGAATGTAAAATTTTTTTTTGTTTTGGCTTTTTTTTTTTTGTTTTGGTTTGGTGTTGTGTTGTTTTGGTTTTGTTTTGCTTTGTTTTGTTTTTGGGTTGGGTTTTTTGGTGGTTTCTTTTTTTGTCAGAAAACTTAGACTTTCTTAACAGCAAACTTTCTACCTTTTCAGTCTGGTATGTACAGGTGTGATCTGCTTTTTCATTTCAGTCTAACATTCAGTCTGAGCATGTGATAAATCCTGGAGATACTGCTGAAAGCATTCAGTAATTTCTGTGATACTAGTGTAGCATCTGTGTGACATTAGAGATGTGGAAATAAACTGAACAACCAAATAATCAGAAATGGTTTTGAAATGTGCTGGCTAGATGGATCTAGCTAGATGTTACACTAGGGATCAAATTCATCCTTTTCAGTGTCAGCTTGGTGATGTTATCATTCAGGTGAAATATTAAAGTAACAAGATGTTGCCACAATAGGGACCTGACTGAAAATGAATGTATCTTATTCCTTTCTCAGTTCCAATTGGCTGGTTCACATAGTCTCTCACTTTCCTGCTGTAGTTCAGCAAAACCCTCTGAAGTTTACAATCAAGACTTGTTTTACAGCTGTTTTCTACACAACCCCCACCTGATTGGATATGTTTTAATCACTTTTATTTCCACAAAACTGAGTTAGACATTAGTATAGCACAACAAAGCCATTTCACCAACAGGCTATCCCAGAAAAATTTTTTTGCAAATTTTGGGCCATGGAAAAATAAATATATATTGAGCCTCAAGGTAGTATATGCAATGCCTTTGAAATGTGATGAAGGAAGATTTAACCATCCTGTGACAATAATGGAGTTAAGCATTCTGCCCACTAGAAAGTGATGCAATCTTTCATTGAGTTCCTAAGTGCCTGTTTATGGCTCTTTTGAAGATGCAGTATTGGTGATAGCATATTTCCATCCATTGCAGATGCTACAGAAATGAAAAAAGCTACTGCAAAGCATGCAAGATGTGTCGGATGCCGTAAGATAAATATAATTTCACAGGTGATAGATATTAACTTTTTTAAATAGTCCATAATGTGTGCAGTGTCAAATACTCATACTAATGTGAATGAAAATAGATATGCATATATTCTATATTTTATTAGTCAAAACAGAAATTGTAGTACATTTTTTTCTTTAAAATTTAATGCTGCTGATATTGTCTTAGAATGGGAGCTGCCTGGTTCAAGCTGTGCTCAAAATTATGGAAATGGGCAAATATTTCTGCATACCACATTCAGGTATTTGAATAGGTCTGGACTGTAATGTCATTGTGAGGAGTAAAACACACTGAATCTTTGCTATTTTACCAGCACTTCACTCGCCCACCATCAGCTTTGGAAGTTTCCTTGCAGCAGTCTGCCTTCAAAATATTTAGCATTCAAATTGCAAGAAAACCTCCTTTAGTAAGAACTTTTTGAAAAATCTACATTAACAGCTCTTAGGCAACTAACCTGCACTTGCTCTTCCCTGGTATAATTTGTTTTGCAAATGGAAGCAAAACCAGCTTCAATAAGTAGTTGTTTCTGAAGTGTGTACAGCAAACTGATGCTCAAAGAATAGATGATTTGAGTGCTTATTTTCTGATAACCTGAAGAAAAAATAAAAGTACCTGGAAAGAGAGATGAGTGGGGTGTTTGGACAAAAGCATGGTACATGTGAGATTGCATAGTGCCAACATTTTGGAAATTATTCACTTGGCTTACTAGAAAATTCCATGCATAATGTAACAAGAATACATGTAACACAGTAATTAAAAAAAAAATCAGCAAACAACCAACGGTTCTCCAGTCCCCCTCTCAAAATAAAACCCAAAACAAAACAAAGACAAGAAACCAACCAGATAACCAGATCAAAAATTTAAATGCTTAAATAGGGCCTAAATAGCCCTTAGAACACCTGATTGTTTTCCTGGAGATTGTTCAACATGCAGACTGTCTCTCTGAAGCCCTGTTTACTTTTTCTAATCCAGAACCATTGCTTTGTTTCAAGGTTGCAGAACTCACTGCAGGAGTCACTTTACAATGTTTGCACATTTGTTCAGAAGCTTAAAGTTTTATTTCTGCGCATACTGAGACAGGCCTCACAGTCGCTTGAGATGAGCAGGTCAGCACAGGTATATCATGCCTAATAAAATATACATTCACACTTCTTTATGCCTAAGCTAATATTAACTGAATAGCTTAATCAATAGAAAACATTAATTGAATAACAGGAGAGAATTCATCCCAAAACTCTCTAATTCTACATAATTTAACCTGGACGGTAGATTACGCTGCTGTGAGGTGTGTAATTCCTCATCAGACAAAGAAGCTGCTCTAGCTGTCATGTTTAGAAGTGATTAATGTTGTTTGGGGCAATACTAACCCCACAATCTTTTTGTGGTCATATTTTTATTGAAATATCTGATTTTTCTTGCTTTATTTGTGGAGGAAAATGCAAAGATTTTTACCACTAGATGAAGTCACCGAATTCCCAAAGGGGAGTGGCCTTTCACATGAACTTACAGTGCATCCTATTGGCTGCCTTGGACTCATTGTTTTGGGTTAATGAATTTTCTCATGGACACTTAAAGAAAATTCTTAATTAATTTTCTGCTATAAAGGCCAGTATACACTCCAGCCCCCTCATGAATTGATTTCAGAGAGGTTGTAGCCCAATATGTACTAAGCAGAAGCAATGAGACTTTTCTCATCTGGTCTGGTCAATAAGGAAGGGTTTAACCAAAAGACTCTCTCAGAAAAGTAGCTCAGCCAAATAAATTTCTAAGTTACTAAAATAATTCTGTTAATGAGTTATTAATTTGGATATTGTCTGTGAAATACTGTGGTAATATAGCATTTGTGTTCATGAAGAGCAGAACTCTCTACTAAAAATGCAATGCAGGCTTTTGGCAATGAGTTCAGAATAGGACATCAGAGGAGGGAAATTATTTACATTCTCTTTAACACCTAATACACCTGGAAGCAGCTTGGCCATTTCATGGACATGCTACAACTGGAAGGGGACAAGACACAAAATTCACTCTACACCTTATTTGTCATTAAATGTTGATTCTGCTCTATCTCCATACTGATGCCATGGAGAAGGCACATGAAATAACTTTTACGGGTGTATATTCTCAGTAGAGAGGCATTTCCAGAGATATGGAAATAGAATAGTGTTGTATTTTTTACTGCTCCTGTATTTTTGAAGAAGCAATATGCTAGGTGACCTTCTTGATTAGCTGGATTCCTGTACCAGAGAGTGTGGGGCATATTATGTATCTCATTCTGTTATTTCAGATGACAAAGTTAATTTGATTGTAAGAAACCCTGGGATTTATGGGGAAGTCAAAGGTCAATTTTTAAAAAGCTTAATATAGTTGCTGTAAAACTTAATTGTACTGTCTGGGTCTTTTAGTGGTAAATTCTAATTAAACTGAAGTGTGGAAAGGAAATGGAAGACTAAGTTTTTCTAAAAAATATTGCTTCCTTTTCTATTTCTTTCTAGAAATATTGTATTTCTAGAATATAATCTAATGAGGCAATATTTGTTTAAAGCTTAGCTTGAGCATTCTTTGCAAGTGGTTAATGTAACAACTGATTTTATTCTTGTAACTATTTTATGTGCTCTGTAACATGGATAAGACTATTGATTTAGTCAATAAACACTTACTCATGTCTAAACCAGCCCTAACTGGGTGTACCTAAAGTAAAGTGTAATACAATAATTATTTGATTGCCTATAAAAAGAGCTAAACACATGAACTAAAGTTGCTGTCTTCCTGTGGGTAAGTATTATCTGCACAATTGTCTTTGAAGTGTCTGGCATTTGCTAAAACTGGGAAAGGGTAAGGTATAGAAAATTAATTGGTCTGTTGTAGAAGTTCATTTTGGGGTCTTAGATACCCCTGCAAACAAGCAAAATTGCCTCCTGTCTAGTGAGCATAATTTAACTACACAATAGCTACATGAATTTCCCCCAGTCTCTGGACAGCATTCAGACACTCAAATTTAGACAAACAAGTACATCTGGGATGGACTGCTCATTTTTCACCTGTATTGGCCATGGTGAATCAGCGTGGAAATTACCTAATGGAATTAACATGATTGTTTTAAACTTATTTGGGAAATGTGGTCCAGTCAACTCCCCTATACTAAACTCATGGTTAGGCTTAAGTGCGTTTTCAGGAGTCGGCACTGTAGAACTAACTAGATGATAATAAACAGCTATCTGGAATATTTTTAATCAGAAATACAGTGACATGTTTATGCTGCTTGCAGAAACACCAGATATGTAGCTGTCTCTCAGAGATGACTGAGAACTCTGCCAAAAAAATAAAAAAAAAGAATTTCCATTTTTTCCTGTCCCTGCTTTCTATTAGAGGTAAAAAAGGTGGAAAGATGAAAGCTGTAACTACTTTCAAACTATCTTTCTTTTCAATATGGGAGGTAGAGAACAAAAATATTTTCTCTGTATTTTCTCTGAAGTGAAAGGAATGAAGCATGTTTTCCTATACAGACTTTAATCTCCAGTGCTGTACTGCAAATGACACTATTTGAAACAGAAATAATAGAATCCAGTAAGAGATGTGCTATGCTAAAATCCAGGGTTTGGGCAAGCCTTTTCTCTGACTCTGAATGAGATTCAGTGCGGGTGCAGGGATGGATGATAGCAATGTGGAGTGCTGTATAGGGTTGGCTGTTTTGAAGATTTGGATGGTAGGAAATTGAGGTCACTTTGGAAATCCGTGCAGTTTTAAAAGCCTTTTTGGGGTCAGTCCTGCTTTTGCTGCTGTCTTTGGTCATGAACTGAATGGCACCTATGCCCACCTCTGTGTGATCCCTTGTGCAGCAGCCTCCTCATTCTCCACAGGCTTTGGCTGCCTCTGAAGACCCAGAATGGATAATATGTAGCTTCATAACCTTGGCTCAGACCTCCAAGGAAATTTCTGAGTTGAGAGGAACTCTGTGGAGTAGAGGTATGCAAGATAAGAAAGGAAAAACTGTGAGTAGAGTAGGATTGTTGGGAGTGGATGATTAGAAGCTCAAGTTTTCAAGTGGAAGAACATCAGCATGAAATGTTATAAAACCCTGGAGGGAAAAGCAGGGTCAGTGAAAAAGGATCTGTTTTGGGGGCAGTGGAAACTGGCCCTTCCCCTCCAGGCTGGTGCCCGCCTGGCCGGTGGAGACTCTGGGTGCCTTATCATGCCAGAGTGCATATTAGTCCCTAGTCTGGGAGCTTGTTAAGTCCTAGATATCTCTGTGTGCATCAGCCAATAAATAACTGCATCATGCTTTTAAACTATCTTGCTGGCAGATGCTCTTTGTGCAGGGTTAGAAACACCTGAAAAATGACCCAAGGGTGGAGGAGGGTAACACACCTTGGCAGAATATTCCTCCTCCTTTCAAAGAAGAGATTAGTGTACATGGCAAGAAAGTTCTGTATTTAGAGCAAAACATTTGCTGCAACCTCAGATTATTGCTTTTCCCTGTGATGGTTTCATTTCCGCCTGATGTTGGAAGCGAAGCTATTGGAATGACTGATGCATGTAATCTGTGACTGGATAGTTCTGCTGTATATACATGCACTTACATACGGTCACTTAACAACTGAAGCATCAAAAATACCTGCAATACATCAAAATAATACTGAACACTGGCTAATATAGGACTATAACAGGAAAGAAGGAAGATCAGAGATGAAATCAAAATTTTGGCTTTTAGTGATCTCGCTGCTTCTAGGTATTGCAATACCTCAGGGGTGTATCACTCTAGATGATGTAGCTGTAGGGAGGACTGGCTTTTCCATTTCAGCCCTGAATTGCTAAGTTCTCCAGAAATGCATTTATTTTTTTTCCCTGCCTAATTAAAACATGCACAAAACAAATATGATGAAATATTGAAGAAATAGGAAGAAGTGCAAACCAAATTTCCTAACATGAACTCAAAAAGATAACTTCTGATAGCAATCCTTAGTCCATCACAGTGACAGTGTACAAGTATAACCCGCCTGAAATTTATGTCATGGCATACAGAGCATCTTTTCATCATTTGTAGGAGCATATTACTTTTTGATGTATCTTACAAATCCATAGAAGAGTGTTTCTCTAAAGTCACACACAATCTCATTGCCGAGGAAGCTTTTATATTTTTTAACTCAAATTAAAATGATCTAAGGAGGGAAATATTTTTAGCTTTTTTAATTGGATCATATTTAGTTATTTCAGCTATTCAGCTAGAAATACACATACTCAGTATTATGGAGGCAAATTTGTAATGCAGTTTAGGAGAACTATTCTAATTTTAGCAGTTTTATATAGGTAGCTACCCCAGTGCCCTAGGGCTAAAATTTTGTCTTAAATTCTGGAAGGCAAAGTAGGTAAAATGTGTAACAAAAATGAGTACTGAAGCCATTCTGATTTCTGAGCTAAGGCAAGTTAAAATTAATTAATTGTCCATTAAATTGTTTTGTTTTGGATTGGGCCCTGTAACAGAGCTTCACCCATTGCTCATATGAGTTATTGGTGATCCTGCACCTTCTCAGATTAATGCAAATATTCCCATGGTGAAAATGACCTAATTTCTTAATTTCTGCCTAGAAATTAAATGTAAATTGTGGGTGTGGAGTCTAAAAATATATCTTACATTAAGTGCTGGACAAAAAATATTGAATTTATTCAGTTTCCTTATCTTGAGATAATTTGGAAGACAAGTTATCTGTACTACATCTGAATAGAGAAAAAGTTTGTGAGTTATTTATGGTATTTTTAAAACTATATTATCAAATTAAACTGAAACCTAAAAGAGAAGAAAATTCCTAAAATGTTCACCTTCATACTGGCCACAAATGCAATTGTATCTCAATGGAAATAGACTGTGATTTTTAAGGCTGTTGCATTTTCACAATTATTGGGGTTTTTTCAATAACAACAGACGAGTGTGGGACTTTCAAATTATGATTTTTGAGGTATTTGTATTTTATTATAGTGCTTTCCTTCCTGCTTATACGGAGCACTGTTTTAATAACTGCATAAATAGACACCCCTAGCATTAGTCAAACATTCTGTTGCCAAGCAACATTTAGTCCACCTTTTGAAGTATTTTTTTTAATTTGACATACAGCAGTCACTTAGTTTTATATTAAGTTTGTTGTGAATTTCGGTTTTTTATATTTTTATGCAAGTGGTTATCAATCATTAATTGGAACGGATTTCATTGCTGAGATGACAATGTATTTGGTAAAAGCAGAAACAAGAATGTTTCACTTTGTGTCATAGCAAAGCTCAGCTTTTCCACTTTTATGAATCTTAACTTACAGATATTTAATCAAGTCAGATTTCCTAAAAATACCATAATATTTGAGACCTGACAGAAATTTAGGCATCATGCATACAGGCTTCAAATGTGCTTGCAAAAGGAATGCTTGGGCTAATAAACAAGAAATAAACAAGAAATAAAGCCAGTAGCAAATATGTGCTTTATACTACTGAATATTAAAATTTGATAAAAAAAAGAAGACAAAATCCTGCCTCATATCAAAATGGAAGTGTAAAATAATGGCATGAAATTCTGTAGAGCCCATACAACATTTGGAAAAGTTTCAGTGTACCTGCTTGAAACACCCCTGTGTCAGACCCTTTTGACTAGAGAACAAACACATTAGTTTTGAATTACAACATCGTTTGATAAAGGAAGCACACTCCTGGAATCCCAAGAGGAGCAAGAGAACAGTGAAAACTCTCTTGAATATCTAACAGGCAAGAAAAATGGTTGGATGATCTCAGAGGTGAGTCCGAGTGACTGATCTCATAGTTGACCTCTGATCTCAGAGCAGACCTTGCTCTGAGCAGGAGGTTGAACTGCGTGCCTGCCGAGGTACCTGCAGCCAGAGCAGCCCTCTGATCTTCCACATGCACAACTGGGGCTCAGCTTCCCCACACGCCCACCACTTACCAGCTCCAGATTTCCTGCAGGCTTAGGCAATAGCGTGCAACGCTCTGCAGTCTTGCACTCAGGTTTCATCTTCGCTACCTGGACTAATTTACCACCATCAGCAGACTAACAGCGCAATTCATCATCTTCCCTAGATAATTTATGAATATGCTGACCAGCATGCGTCCCTGCACAACTCGAGTGAAATTCCACTGATGCTTCTCTACCAAAACCCCCTGTTTATTTGGCATAGTGCTTTGTAAGTGAAAATAAGCCCAGAATATACACCAAAAGCCTGTCAAGAGACAGTGAACTGTGAGCAGCAAATAGTTTTTCCTCTGAAATGTCACCAATTCTTCATCTCAGTTTCTAAAAAAATAAATTTGATTTTAATAAAAGGTGGCTTTTGTTTTCTGAGTTGAAGTATTACACTTATTTACACTTATTATTTATCTCAAATAGAAAAATAATTTTGAAAACAAGTTTTTGCTTGTTTGTCCTTCATCTATGCGATTTTATGCTTCCATGGTTAAACAACATTTTAAAGCTTGAGGTACAGTGTAAAAAACATTCTAATCCATTAAACTTTCAATTTTAAGAGCATAGTTATTGGTTTCATTGAACTGAAGTTGCTGGAAATAAAATATTGGTGGATTTTTTTTAGCAGTCCTACAGTAGCTGCCAGGGAAACTGGATATCTGCACAATTAAAGCTAAACAAAGCCTTCCGGTTGAAATAACAAGATTATTCTGTCCAGCCAGAAACAGATATTCAAATAATATCTAATATCCTAAATTATTTTTTTCCTCCTTTTTGCATGGAGGGTTACTTGGGTTCATGACATTATCTGAAGGCTGGAGACAAATTTACTCAGTTTATGTTTTGCAAGCCTGGGAAATATTTCTGGATATATTAATGGGGATAAATATGTTATATACAAAGAAAAGATTAGCAAAAGGAACAATGGACTAAAATCAGGCTATGTGTAATTAAAACAGGGAGTTAAAATATTCCACTGTTACTTTTGGATTAGCCCAGGTAAAGGTTGAGGAAACTGGCTTACCTGCCTAGCAACAGAGACTACAGCCTGAATCACATGAAAGACACTGTAAAAGCTGCTTCCCTTATATTTGACTTTGAAAATAGGCAGAAATGTTGTGTTTTGGAGAACAGCATGAGCTACCTAAAAAACATACTGGAAGAGCTATTTTTCCATCTCCGTACTCTCAACTTGTGTGCTTTCAGAATCTGCAATAAAGAAATTTTATATTGATTATTGTAAGGTGTAGAATTATAACAGTAGGTATCAACTGCAGAGATTGCATTGAATTTGTAGGGCTTGGTAAAAGAAAAACAGAATGAAAAGAATCTTGAGAGAAATTCTTTCAGGAGAAAGTTAAAAAAGCAATAGGAATTGAAAAAGGATATTTCTAGACAAAAAAGAGAAAATGCTGACATTAGGATTTTCTGCAATGTGGGTCCATTAATATAGTTTTCTAGGTGTACTCTGCTCCTCAAAAAAACCCTCTAAGTACCCATTTACATGCTTAACATTTTATTCAAGGACTTCAGGTAGTTTAATATTTGAATATAAGCTTACATATTTTCAGTGCATGTGTATTCTGCACTATTAAGTACATATTAGTGCACAATCTGTGCTGAAAGTAAACACGTAGAAACTAACACAAATCTGTGACTAATCTGGTGGCTCTTTGTTTAGTGGTGGTTTAGCTATTCAAATTAAGATCAAGAGAGAAGTTCAATAAACCCCAGATTAGTTTTATAAGCTGAACTTGAACAAAACTGAAAATGTAATTACAAATACTTCTTAGATGGGTTTACTTCGTTTTTCAATACCTTGGGTCAGCACCTAGAAAAAGAATTCTGGCAACATAACCATTCAAGTCTTTTGACTGTCTTCTGACAGTGCCAGGGAGCAGTGAGGGCTGGCCGGGAGTCAGGGCTGGCCCAGACCCTGGTACAGGGAATTGTGCACGAGGCCCATGGCACATCCAGGGAGCCCAGCCAGGAGCAAAGGCAGTGAGGCCAACGACAGGGCAGGACCAAAGGCTTCTGGCAGCAATATCCAGGCTACAAGCACCCACAATGCAGGACTGAGGTCCTCTGAGGAGGCAGGACACCCCCAGGCCTTGCTGAAATGGGGTGCTTGGTGCACTGGCAGGGGGGCAGAGCGTGAGGAGGGAGGCTCCAGGTGAGGCTGAGTCAGACCAGTATGTCATGTCTGTGCACACAGGGACAGCTCTAACTGTGACATGAACTTTTAACAAATCAAAACCAAGTATCAGCTATTATATACGACAGCGTATTACCACAGAAGAAATTCTATTTCTTTCCTACATGTCAAAGGTAGGACAAACCTTACTGAGTGACAGAAATTATACAAACTGAAAATTGTCAAGCTCAAATTGAAAACTATGTCCCTAAATAATTTGCAAAATTTTCATGGTAAGTTCTTGTCAAGGAATATCTGATAAACCAAGTAAATAAAACCGAACAGCTTTCAGTTGTGGATTTTAGGGTATTATGCTGGTAACTGCAAACAATGTATCTCAGTAGGTTCAGCTGTGGAAGTTCTAGCTTAATAAATGGGTGTTCTACTGTTCTTGCCTTAACTACTGCATATGTTCAGAAACTAAATATGATAATACTGTCACACTACAAATCCATCTTCCCAGCTGTGCTTCTTTCTTTAGAGAAACTATTTCTTGCTGAGGGCACATTTAAGAGTTAATTCTGAACGATTCTTGATTTGAGCATGTTTGGATTGAAACTCTTGACAGTTTGTTTTATCTTTGTAGATATCTCAGATGGGTAACAATAGAGCCATTATGTGAGATATTAATATGTATATTATATTGTCCATATTGACAGAGGCTGTTGACAGATGTTGTAGAGTGTGTGCAGGACATCTACCATGTTTTGGAAAAGATCACTCTTGCCAAGACATACAAGATTTTTGTGAGCATGATACATATTCTGAAAATGCCATGGTAGAAGATAACAGGAGTTTTCTTGCTTGTGGATTAGTTTTCAACTGACCATGTCTTCATGACTGAGAAATGCTGCTAAACTACAGAGGAATAATTTAGAAAAAAATAATGAAGAGTATAACAGTCTTACGATATTACTCTTACATATTTTGATTTCTTGAATCACACAATCTCACTCAGACAGTTTCCAAGATACCCGCTACATAGAAGTCAACATGTTCAAACAGACATCCTAATTATCTTATCTTATCTTAATTTCTATAGTTCATGCTTTAGTAATGAAATGTGGTCTTTGATTGCCTGGCATGTCTTGTATTCTGTGACAGAATTGGCTGCAAGGGTTACCACTGTGAAATATTTTCAGATCTTAAAAGAAGTAAAATATTACAAACCTATGACATATAGGTTTATATATATTTTTATATTGATTACATGGAAGAGGATAAGGACTATTTCTCTTAATGTCAGCAGTAGGTGAAAATATGGGATGTGTTTTTCACAAAAACCATGTCAAAACCACTCTCTGTAGTTTATATGAAGTCTTAAATGCATCAGATTTCTACCACAATCAGAGCAGGTAGTTATGAAAAACATCTTGCTTTTCTGCATTTTGGCAGATAACTTTGTGCACAAAGACTATGGGGAAGGTAAGAGCTGGTGAAGCGTGAGCAGATTTTGTCTTTATCTATCCACATTAAAAAAGGGTGAATATAAACGAGTTTGAGCTTTTCTGGAAACACTGAAGAGCAATAGCAATACAAGTAGAAAAATTTACAGTGCACAGGAACTACAACTGGACCGAAGTACACCAACAGACCAGTTCCTGCTGACCGACTCTCTTCTTTCTTCCCTCTTTTCACAGTATCTGAAATTGCCATGCCCATCTGCTATTACCATTACCCTTCTTTTCCTATCAGTTTTGATCAGAATTAACAAAAGAAATGGGTAATTATGCAAAGGAAAAAAAAAAGCCCCAAATGCAATAGAAAATTATTAATTAATAATTAGTTATTTGATCCAAACTGTATTAATTATATATTAGATCTTTTGACAAAACTGTTTTTTCTACAGCCTCAGTTTCTAGACTTTTTCAGATTTTAAGTGATATGAGATTGTAATATATCTTCCCTGCATATTTGTACAATGTTATTTATTTGATTGAATCATGTGTGCATAATACCAAGATAAAGACATTGATGATAATTATAAATATTATCCCCCAGGGAAAATAAGTCTATATATAAATCTGCTTTTTTTTTTCCTAAGGAAAAAGCACTTAGAAATGTATAAGCTTTTGAAAAATCTAGTTCAGTTTCTTGATGCATCTGTAAAATTCTCCTATATTCTACTTTTTCCTTTTATTCCAGGTAAAATAAAGCATAGCTAAATCACAATAAAATAATTTATAAGCATGTGCATCTATATCCCATTGTAGCTGACGAGGTTACTCTTATAACAGATAATGCTTAAACAGCACCAGTAGAACGTGCAGCAGAGCTGTAACAGATGACAATAAATGTGCTACAGAAATGAAATGGATAGCTCTTTTATCAGAAGGAAGAGGAAATCGAAATATGAAATCCCATTTTGACAGTGGTTTGGCCTTTACCAGAATATAAGAATTATAGTTATTGATGTTGTTTTATGTATTACCTTTCCACACATTAATTTTTACTGCAGAACCTTTAACATAAATGAGAAAAACAAATATATGTATATATGGCCAAAAACTAAGTCCTTATTTGAACTCTTATCAGTATGGATAGTTAGAACATGGGATAGTTGGAAAATAGTTTAGGGACATTTAAAAACACTCAAATATTGCAGTTTTAAAATTTCCCTTGAGGTATCACTCACAGAGGTTAAACTGCTTAATTCCGTTGTCTGAGGTCATTATGGAGAATGTATCTCTGCATATCTTGGAAAGACATTTTGGGCTTACATAAGCATGCCTGTGTAGAAGGTGATTTTGCAAATTGTATGGTGACATTGCAGCATTACACAAAGACCTGTTTGGAGCCTATGCAGAGAAAGTAGAATTTTTTGTAAAATGGGGGGGTCTAATGATATTTAATTATTCCTTTTGGTAAAACACCAAGCTTGGAGGAAGAGTACAATTCTTCAAATGCAAGAAAAATGTGAAAACAGAACATGGAATGACGCAAAGGAAGAAATACATGACCGAAAGATCAAAGCAGAATGATAAATGTTTCACTCAGTCAAGTGTGCTTTCCCCCTATTTATTTGAAAGGTTGCCTGTTGACAGCCTCTTTGTTTTCAGTTCAATTTCACAGAATCCCAGAATATTTTGAGTTGGAAGGGACCCACAATGTTCGATGAGTCTAACTCTTAAGAGAATAGCTCATAAAGGGGTCAAACTAATGACCTTGATGTTATTAGCAACACACTCTAAACATCTGAGCTAATACAGATTGCTATTCACAGCCACATAGTCCCTACCAAGAAAAGAAAAAGAAAAAGAAAAAGAAAAAGAAAAAGAAAAAGAAAAAGAAAAAGAAAAAGAAAAAGAAAAAGAAAAAGAAAAAGAAAAAGAAAAAGCTCTGATCTCACTGAGAAATGCATCCAAAAAGCATATAAACGGCTTCAGATTATCACCCATCTGAAAAAAAGTTCCTAAAATGCAAGGAAAACCCACCTCAAAACCCAAGAAAATAATTATGAAATCCCTAAGTAAAGTGTGTTTAAATACTGCTTATGGGAATTGAACTTTGCATTTATTGTTGCTACATATAGCTTATTTTCCCAAGCAAAATCAAGTTAAAAATATGGATTTTGAGGAATTATAATTCTTTCTAATATATAAGGATTTTTAATTTTTTGTTTACTACCATATGTTGCTGCTTTCATCTGGAGTATATTGTCTTTAAACAATTTTATTTTAAAAGGCAAAATGACCCTGGTGGTTTACAAATTATTTCACTATTTTGCAAGTGCAGGTCAAATTGCATGTGGAGGGACTGTATTGGAAAACCCTTTTGTGAAAGTGTTCTCTTTTGATAATGGCTCTGTATCAATTATTCAGAGCTGTTATCAGAGAAACAGAGAAAAAATGAGGCATAGACCTGTGCAGTACCTAAATGGAATGTACAGTTCATAAAGGAAAAATTAATGTCTGGTTCAGACACTGAAAAAGTGGCCAACCTTATATTTATGACAGTACTAGGCCCTAGAGTCAATCAAACAGCACAGTCCTTTAGTTATGTGCTTACTTGCATGTTAAAGTTCATATTTGATCTATACGATCATTGAAGCAATCATTCCTTATCCCTTTCTGTCCTTTCTCTCAAATATAAAATAGAAGTATTAGAGTGAAAGGACAACTTATTTCTGCTATATGAAGACAATTATATTAGTGCTTAATTGGGCTTGAGCTTCCGTAGTTTCCATTCAAATTTCTGCTGGAGGTCAAAAATATTAAGATATCTGCTCCTCATTTCACATAATCTTACAATAGTAAGGTTGGAGAGAATATTGAGGCTAAAGAACACCACAAGGCTGAGAAATTCTGCCAAAGGAGTTATCATAAACCTGCTGAACTTGCATGTGGATTTTTTACACTGTAGAAGGGAAAAGTGAATTTAATTAGACAGAATTTTGAAATAAGAAATCCATTAAAAAGGACTATTTAAACAAAAGTCTCACAAAGCATCTACAGCTTCAGGAAGCATGGTTTTTATTTACCTTCTCCTTTTGTTATGTTCTTGTACTGCATGTGTCAAAAGTGTTAATTCTGTGGTTACAATAATTACATCAATTTCTAGACTATGCAGTTAACATGGCAATACTTTATAATGAACCAACTGCTCTTAATCTTAAAATAGAACTCACAGCTTTTGGTGAATTATTGTGGAGTTTATTTTGCCCTAATCTGCTAGGGTGACAAGTGCAATATAAATAAAAATGTTAAGAAGAAAAATGTTCCATGAAGCCAAGAGTAAAAGTCAGGAGATATAGGTTAAGATTTTTCAAAACTGGAACCTAAAGTTCAGCCCAGAACCCTCTAATTACTCACAAAAAAACAACCCGGGTGCTCAGTTGTTCTGAAGGTTTATTAGCTGGCAAAAGTCAAGTTGCTTGTGTTGGCAAGGCACATGAGCATGGATGTAAAAGCTCACTTTTACTTAATAAAGTAAAAAATTAGGAAAAATGTTTGACTTTAGTTCTGCTGTGTTGGATTATTTTAAGTTTTTTCCTTTGTTTGCTTTTTTGTGGTTTTTTGTTTGAGCATTAAATTATTTGTTGCTCTGCTTGAAGTCTGGGCCACTGGGGATGAGTTTTGATGTGTGAATTTTTTCTTTCTCAGTCTAGTTTAAGAAAAAAAGTTCTCTAGGCTGTAGAGAGCAACCATTAAAAAGAACTATTGAAAAAACAACTGAAGTCCAAAATCCATGAAAAAAAAAGCAAACTAAAAATACCATGGAGAAATATGTCATATGATTTTAAACATATATCCTAATTCTAGGAGCTGAAATTACCCAGAATTTCTTCATAGTTCTTCTCATTCATACTGTGTTAGGCAAGTAATTTCACCTTTCCATACCTAAATTCTCTGCTATATGTTGTATCTGGAATAATAGTATTTACTCTTCTCTAAGAGTGTTAGGAGATTTAATTTAATAATGCCCATGAAGTATGTGATTATTAATAGAGGGAAATAATACAGAAGCAAGGATTATTACCATTATTAATTAAGTGAAAGAATCTCCAAAGACTGGAACTATTATCGTTATTTGGTGAGTGTACTGTACTATTACTTCCAAAAGGATTTTTGAGCACACTTGGAAGAAAAACACAACTGTATTGTTAGCAAAGTTGGATTTATAACCTTATTAAAATTTTCAGGTTTTTAAAAGATCCATTATTTCTTCAGTTGAATTGATGAGTAATTATTATGCAAATCCTCTTGCATTCCTTTATGGGCAACCTTTGGACTGGCATTTTAACTAAATATTATGTAAGAATTCTGATAAGACAATTGAATAGTAACAGAAGCAATGACAGCAGTTATTGCATATGTAAAATGTTCTCTGGAGTTAGAATGCTTTTAAATATGACAGGTTGAATACTTTCACAATAAAAACATTCAGTGATGCCTTCTCTTGTTCTCAAATACACCATTCAATTAAAAGTGCTTGGTTTCCAATCTGATCACATTTTTAAATTAGAAGTGAATGTGCTGTTCTATGAAAAATTGCAGTACTTTCTAAATAATACAAAATTAAGACACTTTTGAGGAAATTTTATCCACACCAACATCATCACTACTCAATAAAACAGTATTTGGAGTGATCACATATTTGTGATGCATCCGTTTTCTAGTTAAAAATTGAAAAGCAAGGAAAAATTTCTTCTTATTCTACTGCAGTAAACCATTACCTTTTTGCTGCTAGTTTCAGTGCAGTAAACTTTTACCTCTCTTCAGTACTCTAGAGCAGCTCACTACATGCAGTTGCATTCAGGAGTTTCACAAAATAGAGCAGGATTGGCGAAAAACTGCACAGAGCCTCATCTAAGTTTCCCTGAATCTGCTGAAGTTAGCCACAAAACAGAGAAAAAGAGGGAAGCTAAATACTGGACCAGGAGTCTCTGAGACGAGAGGAGAGATAGTTTGAAGATATTTTAGGCAGACCCTTTTCCTTGAAGGTCCACAGAACCTCAAGCTTACCTGCCCATAAGAGCACTTGGTGAGAAGTTTACCACTATTCACATTGCTGGAGAATCCATTCCGTGCAGGTAGCCTGGTGGAACAGCTGCAGAGTGAGCTACAGGCTGAGCTCCAGGGACCAGGAACCCAAGCCTGAGCCCAGGGGCTGTGAACTGCCACCCCTTTGCATAACCAAGGGGAAGAGGGACCTGTAGCCCAGCCAGGAGACTGGATACTGGGAGGCATGGCAGGAGCCCAGGATCGAGAATTCTCTGCCCTTTAAAAATCCCAGGAGTTTCTTTGTTCTGGGTCCCTCCCCAGAGGCACCATCTCGTGCTGTTATTTTATGATCTAGTTGTTGCACTATGATTAAATTGTTTGAAGGATGTGGATGTCTGCTATGGGAAACCTGGGGTTGAGTTGGAAAGGGAATCTGGTGTGATTGTGGGAGGTGAAACTGGGAAAGGTCCTTGGAGCCAGCTCAGGTGGTGTGAGTGTGACTAACAATGTGGGTTCTGGACCATCAGACAGGGAAACTTCCTTAAAATCACTGACTTGGTGCTGAACACAGTAAGGCAAGACCTTACATTCTTGAAAATATTTTATTTTCATTGTATTCCAAATGACAGAAAAGTTTAGATCTTTTAACTTGCCCTCCGTTTTCAAAGAAATCCTATTTTTTATCCCTCATAGTCCCCTTTTTCAAGCTTGTTTTCACGATGATGAGAGCTTCAGAGCTTAATTTTACAGAAAATAAAGAAGTTAAAAACTACAGACTTTTATGATTGTGTGATCCCAGGACTTGAACATTTATGAAACATGTCAAGTATTATAAAACTTGAAAAAAAAAGCTTCACACTGACAACATTTTCTCTTTGTTTTGGTTCTCAGCATGCTTTTTCACATTACAATAATTAATCCATTTTTGTCACCACAATTGATGTGCTTGTTTGTTTTTAAAGGAAAATAAAAATATAACACTTTGCATCTTATTTTTTCTACTACATATAAATAAAACATTATCTGTTTTCTCTGTTGCTACTGAAAACTTGAACTGTTCTTTCTGAGATTATGATGTCTATGACAACTTAAATCCTTGAAGGCACTATGTCAGACTACTTGAATCATGTCATTGAGGATGTGAAGTCTGTTCTTGTTGGCATGTCAACTAGAAAATTAAAAAATGAAAGACAATTAAGAAGACTGAAATTGTGTTAGACTAGTTGACTTTCTAAAACAAGGTCTTTTTGATACTTTCTGGAAAACTATTCAAGAAAAATGTAGATGTATATATTGAGCTATTTGCAAGTCCAGCAGCCGTCCTCCTGACTCTTTCATTCTTTGAGCATCAAGACTTCTGTTGTGGTTTAGGAGTGGATTCTCCACCTTTGTGTTCCCACTGAAACAATGCACTGCTCTCTCACTCCCACCCTCCTCCTTCCTTTGCAGAGGGCTGGAGAGGAGAACTGGACGCAGGAAATGTAAGGATCGTGGGGGGAGATGAGAAGAGTTTAATGGAAACAGCAATGAGATGAGAAAATAAAGAGTAACAGCAACAGTAGCAATCACAGATGGTACAAGAAAGAGGCGAATTACTCAGATGGAAACAATACCCACTGCTCTATCCATGATGCTGCGCCAAAGTGGAAGGGACCCAGAAGGGGACCCCTTCTCCCCAACCCTGGCAATGACATGAGGTGGTATAGAACAATCTCCACGGCACCTCCTGGCTACTGCAAGAATTAACTCTGTCCTAGCTGGGGCAAGGAAAATATCCTAAATAGTATTACATGGCATTACATTTGGAATCATTATGGGAAAAAGTTTCTACATATTTCTTAGATGGCTAAATATGATTAAATTATAGAATCCATTGAAATCAGTGCTTTCAAGAAAGACAGTGGCTTTTCAAGATACAAATTTCCTGAAGAACAAGCATGCTTAATGACAGAAAACCCATGTATTGCCAGCTCCTAGGCAAATGAGCAGGTAGGTTTCATGATTCTTGCTATCTCCATTTTCTCATTTCCCCATCAAAATCTCTGAAACAGTAGATCGTTTGAAACAGCTTAGAGCACCTTGGGATATATTCCTGTAAGCAACTCAGAAAGAGAACTAAGATTACAAGAAGAAGGAGTTTAAGAATTTCATAGCAAATATAGTGTGTTATGGAACCACAAAGTCATATTTAGGGTTTAAATTGTTGTACTACATTAGGACAGTTTCATTATGTTCCTAAAATTTTAATTTAAGAAGAAAGAGAATGGTGGCACGTGGAATAAAACCTGTCATTCCACACCTCTTGATCATTGTACACGTTATTTGGAAGGCAAATTAAGTATGTTAGAAGGATGCTACAATTGTCAGAACACTTAATAATTCACCTTTATTAAATTAAGAATGGTTTCCTTTTCATTATAATATAGTCCTGCACTCTCAAATATTTCCTTTTTCTTCCCTCAGGTTACTTCATTTCACTTTACTTTAGATTTGAATCTCTTGGCATTTGCTGCATCATGCAGAATAATCTGCTCCAAACCAAACCTCTGTTGATGATCTCTTATGTCATATGTACTGTACATTGAAATTATAATTTACCCCCATGCTTAAAAGCAACACATCCATCACAATAATTTTGCACTGGGCAATGTGTCACAAAAATGCTAGGATAAGGCGTCTTTGAAAAGAGATGATGAAAAGAAGATTGTAAAACAAAACTGCAACAACTTTGTGCATACTAGACACATTCTCTTTTAGTTTCTGAGTGTTTTGAAAAGTTAAATTAAACTTGTCATACCACCTGAACAGACATACATCAATCTCTGTCAAGAACTTTCAGTTTTCTTCTCATCTGTTGGTGCCTCTACCTTGCAAAGCCAGAGAGGTATCAGCATGCTGCTTAAGCATGTCACTCATCTTGGTTTTATTATTTTCTTCCTTATGACACTCTTTACTGGAATTTTATGGAGGCTTATAATATGCTGAGGAACTAACATACTTACGAGGCAAATGTTTCAGTTTACACTTTGCAGAATTACTGGCTTTTGACTTTCTGTACCCATAGCTGAGCATTAGGCATACAAATTATTTTGAGCTGTTCAAGAATTTTTTTTTAAATTTCAGAAATATTTCTGTTGTTTGCATTTTCATAAATAAAACCAAATTGGACTATTTATCTCAAAATAAAAAAAAAAACCAAACCATTTTAGGTCTGTAAAGATTTTCTTTTTTTTTTTTTTTAATTTAGAGTCCTTATTTTATTTTCTTAAGTAATGTAACTCATTAAAACTATTGTCTTCCAGTTTAAATTCCTCTTTATATTAAATATATCTTCTAGGGTAGAGGAAAAAAAAATCAAAAGATCAGGGCTTCAGGATTCTTTTTTTTTTCCTTTTAAAGAAAACAGTCTGATGCAATAATGACTCAAGAAGCACAGAGATAGTGTATTTAGGTTTAATCTGATCAAAGTATGGAGACTGCCAGCAACTGCCAGACCATGAGTAGTAGCAATATTTTTCCTTTGCTTCCATCATTTGGAAAAAAAAAAGAATTGACCTCCTCAGGAACTCTGTCCTCTGAAATGAATAATCTTGCTTGACTAAATTAAAATTAGCTGAACATAAGGAAAATATCTATTTCCAAAAGTGGGGTAGATAAAGGATGAAGTATATTTTCAGTTCTTCATTTTCCTTGACTTCTTCCTAATTAGGAAAAAGAACCAAACAATTAAAGTTTTTGTACGGAAAATATCTACTTTTTATTACTCTAAATGTTAAAACCATTAATTGAATGAACCTCTCAAGCCCAGTGATTTTTGTTGTATAGAGCTGTCAGAGTGATATTTAAAATGAGTGAATATGGTCAGTGTATTAAAAAAAATCAGGCCTTTTAAGTAGCAGTGAGGCAAGAATAAAACCAATCTTTTAGTTATAATTGCACTTGAAAGAATGCCAATTAAGTCAAGAATTGTAACTACAGTTCTTATTGCATATTTCTAGATCTGAGAATATAAGTAGGTGGTGGTGGTGGGGAAATGGAATTCTTTGAAAATGACCCCTGGGAATGAAATGTGCAGATATTGTACATTAGAAGAAACTAACTGTGATGCTAACTCTCTTTTCATATTTCTTGAGAGGAACGTGTGTGGGTGGCACAAAAAGGTGCTTTCATACAACCTTTGTCCTTTCTAGATTAAGAGTGAAGAGTTGAGGGACGTTACAGCTTTGCATCAAGCGGCTCCATAACTCCATTCCTGACCTCTGGATGTGCCTTCCTTCATGGAGGGACTGAATGAGATGTTGCAGTGCTTGTGCAACATAGCTGCCTTAGCTCAGGCAACCTCCAGTTTTTTTCTTCTCAGTATCCTCTCGTAGCTCATGTGTCCCTTTATATGAAGAATTCAAAAAAAGACTGGATGTGGCACTTGCTGCCATGATCTAGTTGAACAGTTAGAACATCGGCTGGACTTGATGATCTTACAGGTCTCTTCCAGTCTTGAACTTCTGTGATTCTGTGATTCTGTGATTCTGTGTGAAATATGCAAGCAAGCAACCAAAGAAAAATAGTGGTGATTATGATAAAAGAAATGTTGTTTATAAAGAGGAGACTGGTGTGTCAGCTACAGATGCATAGGCTTAAACAGCTATGCAGCCCTGTCAGAAGCTGGTGTAGTATGGTGGGTAAACCTCTCTCTTATCCACAAACATATTCCTTGTGCTAGTAAATACATCTGTAACACTGACAACACCTAATAGCCTGCCAGAGATTTCAAAATTAGCATTTCAGAATAATTAGTCTTGTTGATAATCCACAATTCTTTCCACTGAAACGCTGAGAATTTAATTGATAGCTTGTGGTTTCCGTGCTCTGTATTCCATAACACAATTCATCTCTTGACCCCTTGCAACACATATCTCTCCTAGTCGGCATTCTTATTAGGAATGACTAAATACCACCACTGCTTCATACCCATTTATGCTACTACCAGGTGACCTGCTTAACACAGTTGTAAATAAGAAATAGCTCATAGCTATAAAACTGCAGGGCAAATCCTCAAGGACAGCATTACTTTTGACAAACTGGCAAAATACTTAAAAACCTTGAAAAGCTGTGTTTGGAAATCCATAAAAATGAAATTTTCAGCTTTAGTGTTATTCTAAAAATGTATTTTCCCTTTTTACAGCATGAATTCTTTTCCCTTTGTATTCTTCTCTACTCTTTAAAGTGACATTTAGCTAATGTAGCAAGAAGTCACAGCTGTTGGGGAGGGCTGTGAGACTGCAGCCCACAACATTTTAAACATATGAAAAGTGAAGACTGAGAATAAGAAATGTTCTGCTGGGTCACCAGGTATTGTTCTTGGAATGTTCCAGAGAATCATTTCCTTGATGACTGGAGATGTTTTTCCCCTTATTTCTAGCATAATTTTTTTCTTAGTTAGTGCTTACACATTTATTTTCATGCCAGCAATATGCTTTGTCTTCTATAGCTCTTTTTCCTCCTAAGTGGTTACCCAATGATGTATCTAAAAAAGCAGTCGTAGCCCCTCTGAGTCTGACTTTTGCTGAAAAAATTTGAGAAAAGTAAATGAAACAGTCTTCTGGCCTTATAAGGTTTCTGTTTCCTTTGATGATTAACTACCCTTTTTTCCTGTATCCTACCCTTTTCCTTAAATATTTGCAAATAATTTTTCCTTTTTAAAAGCAGTTACAGGATAACAATATAGATAAAGAGTTGTCTGTTTTTGTAAACTTTTTGACATTGATGTAACAATGCAATTAGCCACTGGGATTAATACAGGGAACATTTTCAGGGGCAGCTATGCATATACTGCACATGAAAAACAATTGCCACAGAGCTGGAATTAAAAGCATTCTAAATTGTAAACATGGAGTAAAAACTGTGCACAATTAGTAGGTAAAATATGCAATTGATTCTGCAGTTCTGATTATTATTATTTAACATGATCCATATTTCACCGTATCCTACTTGTTTAGTTCTGAAGATATAAGAAAGTTAAAAAAAAAGACTATGCAAAATAGTAAAACGTTTAGGGCCAAAAATGCACTGGTACCATCTTGCTCTCCTCTATATTGTGTTAAAAGTACACAGAAGGTTGCATATCATTTTTAGTAATTCCTCTCTTGTAGCAATAATTCAATGTTAGAATTTTAGCCTATTGTGAATGATAATTTATTTTTCAAATCAGAGTTCAGAACTAAGGGCAATAAGAGACTCTTAGCTAAAGAGCTAAAAAGGGTGAGAGCAGTACAATATAAAGTTTTTCTCTATTTTTGAGAGTTTCTTATGTTAGTGCACTTTTCCTGGAGTCTCTCCGGTAACTCCATCTCTCTCCTGTCCTTGGTAATCCAGGACTGGACACAGGATTCAAGATACGACACAGTAGTTCAGGTGTGAAGATAAAAATATTTTATATGTGACAAGCAATTTTGTTACAGGATTTGTATGTAATAATATCCTAATTTTTATAACTTTTATATTGTGTCATATGCAGTTTATCTGATTGTCAGTAAGCCAGTACTTTTACATGCAGAAATAACACAATAGTGATCAGAGTATTCATCACTTTTAGGTAGCCGATCAACATATACATATGAAGCTAGGAAGATAAATGTGAGGAATTTAGAAAAGACATTAATAGTTTTTGGATAGAATCATACCTCCAAGTCTGGTGCACAAAGGTTTTTGGCTGTTTTTTTTTCATTGAGCTGTTAAACCAGGGTCAAAGTTTAAAGCTTAATATAAGGAGAAACTTCATCTTCTGCAGGTGAGTGAGATGGCTTAGACTAAAGATGAAGTCAGGCCATGTGTTTCAGGCCATAATAAAGAGGGAAGCATGGCATACCTCAATGACAGAAGCAAGTGAGAATATAAATTATGTGTATGCCAAATACAGGAATGAATATTTGTAACTCTGGATCACTGATTTAATAGTGGAAATTACAGTATAACTAAAAGTTGTGTTTGAATAGCTACCAATGATGTTTCCAACTGGAGTAACTAATTTTTCAAATTCATTATAAATTTCTTTGAACACATATGTTTAAAGGTTTGACTTGTCAAAAAGAAATACAATTAGCCACTTATCATTTTAAATAGGAACGTAAGACATTAAAATCTTCTGAGTTTCAGTCAAATTGGTTTTGTTAATTTAAGACATTCCCTAATGAAAATGATATTTAAAGACCTGACTGGTTTAACAGGAAACTTGTCCTGCTTCCTGAAATCCTGCTTTGAAAGCTCTTATTTTTTTTCTTTGAGAAAATAATTAATTTTGTTTGCAGTGTTAATAATTTGTGTTTGCAGTAGAGGAAAATGTAAGGATAGCAGTTTAAGTTCATAGCAGATGTAAATTCTGCTTGCTTTAGGAGTCTTCATGAAAGCTATGAATCAGGAACCTCTGCAACATGTATCTTCAGAGACAACAGATCCTGAGCCAGCCCTTTATACAGCTCTCTCAGTAATTATAGTTTTTCCTAATTCTTAGAAATAATCTGTAATGCAGGATCTGCATTTATTTTCAAAACAGAAATGTGGAGGAATTGAGAACTGGAGCTTAAACCCTCCCTTTCCATGCTCTTGTAAGATACACTGGTCTGCCATCAATACCAAATGGATTCAATGGTATTTTCTACAATTTTGACAGTGACTTCATCACAGATTCATGATAGTAACATCCGCATGATAAACAATTCACACACAGAGAGGCAGAGATGTATGCATTTATATCTATGTGTGTAAAGATACCAAAAGTTCCCCTTGGGTTCAATGAAATATTCACATTCCTAGTGTTCCTCAGCAGGCATGGGCTGCACCTCGAGCAGGGTGTGTGTGTGTGGGTGTGAGCCGAGGCCTCATCCTCACTGGTGGCCTGTCAATTTCTCGGCTGTTTAGGTGGCCTGGAAAGGCCCAGGGATGGCCTTGAAGAGCCGACGCTTCAAAGGACGAGAAGAGACTTCAGATCTTTTCTCGGTCTCGTTGTTTATTAATTGTTTATCTAAAAGATTTTCTTTCGGCTCAACAGAGGTCTGCACAGCATGTCAGCCATGGGCACACTGAGAGCCCCCGGGGCGGGCACCTATCTTTATACTCAAAGTTACGTACACAATATTTATTATTTTTCCCCAATACCTTCTACCCTTATTAACCGGTGCACTTCTAGTAATAACCAATCCCAAAGTGCCAACATCACCACAGAAGATGGAGGCCAAGAAGAAGAAGAAGAAGAACAGGACACGCCCCAATTCCTCCATCTTACTTCTTTAGACCCCCCTGTACAGAAATCCTAAACCCTGTGTTTCACACTCTAATTAACCTATCCCTTCACCATTCACCCAGTGAAATCCTCCCATCCTCATACAGGTGTCGTCTGCTGTGTAGGATCAAAGTCCAGCCACCAGACACTTCTGGCAACATTCCAGGACCTCCGAGCCCCCCAAGGGTGGTCTCGGCCACTCTGCACCTCCGTCCTGAGGTGCTGAGATCCCACAGTGGCCCTCCAAGGATTGCAAACCTGAGAGTTCTCAAGCTCTGAGAAGTGTCCCACTCAGAGGGAGGCCTTGGCACCGCCCACTGCAGTCCAGGAGAGCTCAAAGGGCCTCACTTAGGCCTGCTCTTTATTGGGTTGCAAGATGATTGCCTTTAGTAATCAGCTTTGTCCTGGCTCTATCTCAAGTCAGTAATTCCTGAAATTGCTCAGAATTCTGTAAAAATGGTACCATTTCACTTGACTAAGATCAATTGACTTAGATTAATTTTTTCAGAGGGTCTCATAACAAGGGTACCATTTTACTTGGATGATGATTCAGGAAAATGATTTCCCAAGGCTAACGTGGTTGGTCACTTATCCTTTGTTCTCCACCTTGGTCAGGCAGCTGATGTTCATATTACAGCCAGAACTGGTCCCACTTTTACTATGCAAGAGCTCCTGATGTGGTCAAGAGATGCTTCACCCCTCAGCTGGTTGGGTCAAGGATTATCAGGAGCTCTAGAGGTCACAGAGCAGGCACAAGAACAGATGCCTTACCACACATTGTTAAACTGCATTTAAATAACAATAAGTAATTAATTAGTCAATAATCTATTTTGAAGGAAATATATTTATGTACCTTTACTGAAAATTTCTCTCAAAATAACTTAGGTTTCTATTTGCAAGTAAGGCAAGTTTCTATTTCAGCAAGTAGTCTTTGAGTGACAAAACAGAAAAGAGGCTGATTTGTCAGACTGACAATATTATCTATGTCAAAGAGGCACACACCTGGGGGAGAGAAATCCTGTTGCTTGAATAAATTGCTTCTACAATTCTTTGACCTGGAATCTTTTTCAAACCCTCCATTAGGACCATCAGAGACATTTGTGCAAGACCTTTTCCTTTTTTCAGGGTTCTCATTGCAGTAACAGCCCTTTCTGGGCTGGGTCAGGGCCTGCTCCATGGCACAGGATGCCAGTTCAGCCCAATCCCTGCCCCAGCTATGTCTCAGGGCTGTCTGTCCCTTACCCTGTCCTTGGGCAGGGGAGCAGGTTTCCTGCACTGATCTCACACGTGGCTTAGTGCCATCCTTGCCAATGCTGGCTGACCCCTCTGTGGCCAGCTGGGTGCCTTTCCTGCCTGCCTGCCTCCAGCTGTGGGACCCTGCCAGTGGCTGAGGTGACAGCCCACCTGTGGGACCCTGTCACCCTGAGGTGACAGCCCAGCTGTGGGACCCTGCCAGTGGCTGAGGTGACAGCCCAGCTGTGGGACCCTGTCACCCTGAGGTGACAGCCCAGCTGTGGGACCCTGCCAGTGGCTGAGGTGACAGCCCAGCTGCTTCATGCCTGTCCACCCTGGAGGGCAGCAACCCTTCCGCTGCTCCTGATGCCCTGTCCAGTTACTCTGCCTGGATCATCCCAAGTCTTGGGCGTCTCTGAGGCAAAAAGCTTTTCTTCAGGGCTTTTATTTCACCTGGCAGAATTGAATTCTTGAATTGTTCCTACTAAGAGCATGTGTGTACTTGGGCAGCCATTAGGAAAGGGAACGATCTAGTTCTCAGCCAGCATGATTGAGAAACTAATCCCATGCTCTTGCACACAAAGACATTTGGGAAACCTACAATTAGACTTTCCTGTTTCTTATGGATTTGGCTGTGCAGTACTACTAATGCCGGGAGTCCACAGAAAGCACAATGCAGAAAGCAGCCTACAAAGTATTGCAAAGTATAACGAATTCATAACAAATCAGATTTTAATTAGGCTCCTTGAACAGCCTCTTGAAAGTGCCCAGTGCACTGTGGATTGCTGCTGTGATGGCACTTGGGTGAGATTAGAGGGCTGTGATTTCCAGCAGTTTGGGTGAAAAGGGGGCTCTTGTGCTTCTCTCACCCTCCTCAGCCCCCTCATAGTACCCCAGTGGTGTCGGGCAGTTATTGTCAGCCCACCCTGCTGACAATCATTTAGCAAAAAAAAAATAATTTAGCAAAAAAAATCCCAAATGAATAAATAAAGTCCAGATTCATTGGGCAGCAAAGAGAGAAATGAGGGCATCTTGTGAGGAACAAGTGGATAGATTTAGAAACAAATAAACTCCCTTGGCACTTGCCCTTCTGGGGAAGACATCCTGGAAGCTGCCATGCTAATGTAGGGCCAACATTCACTGACTGCCCCTTAAACTGGGCTTTCCCTCCTGCTCTGAGGGACAAAGGTCTGATTCTGGGATCTTGGTGCTAGAATAGGTCTAACAAAGCAAATTGACATATATTTGCTGAAGCAAATATTGGGGCAATTATCACATTTGAAAAATGGAAATTCTTACAGACTTTAGACATATCTGGGGAGAGGTGTCTCTTATAAACTTCAAATTCAGTTTAAAACAGTTATATCCTAACACATTTAAGCTTCATTAATTATGTGATCTAAACATATGGTCCTAAAGTTCATATTTTCTGTGTATTTAAAGTTTAGGTCTTGAGGAAATTGGCAATTTCTCTTAGACTATTCCATTTTCTAGAAACCATTTTACCTTGGTAACAGGATGCTCAGGAAACCTGGGAAATGTTTTTCACATGTCTGGATAATATTTCATTGTGTCCTTAGATATGTAATTATTTTTCCTGTGCATAATTCTTGGATTTATAAAATGAAAAGGCTTTTGTATCTTTTGTATCTAAAAGATATATCTATTTTTTAGATATAATACCATCTGGAAGGAATCAAATACACAAAATAAAAAAGGAGGTTAGCAGCCATAATCAAGAAAAATGTGCAAAAAACTGGAATTAAAATAAATTCTGTGAAGTGATTTTTTGAATGTAAATGAAAATTTTAGATAATGAAGTATTCACTGGTAAAAGCACAGGGGACACAAATGTTGTTGTTTATACCTGTGTATTGTAAACTCCAATAGTTTTGTTCATCTGAAACTCTCTTCCTCCAGTCAATGTATAAAATGTAGACCTATTCTTCACACAGAAATCAATGAAATGTGTAAAACGTGACAAATTCTGCCCACATATAGAAATAGTTTTTGAAAGTCTAACTAGAACAAATAGAAATAAATTTTAGCCAGATTTGGAAAATCCTGCACATTCGGAATATCTGTAATGATCTGTGACTTGGCAACTTTAAAATAAGGAATTGGGTCATAGCAGAAAATTGAACTGGGATTTTCACTAAATACATGATACCTATTGATTTGTATTGCCTTCCATTCTAAGCCAATTATATATTCTTTTTCATTAAGAAAAAGACATTAAATAAATGTCTTAATTTTTCTCAAGACGATATAAATCATTAATCAAAATTAATGTTGTATGGTACAGTTTGTACTTTAAAATAAACATACTTTTACCTTTAAGAAAGACAAGTAGTATCTCTACCACCCTTCTTTTCTCTGTTAAATGCTCTGCTATTTGATCCTCATTAATGGGATGAGCATTAAAGGAGTAAAACCCAAATCAATAAATAAAGCAGTTATTTAACTCAACGTAAATGATGTAATTCTACCTAAACTAAAGTTTCTGAATGGTATTTCAAGAGGCTCTTCAGATAAATGGAATACTGATTCTTCTACTCATGCAAGTCTTAGGTTGAAAAGAGTTGCCCATATTTGAAAAACAAGATGAATTTCTCGAAAAGCTGATTTATAAAGCATTTCATCTATGTTTATAAACTGTAGTGATAATTTCAAATGTTCATTCCCTTACATTATTTTTACAGAAGTCAGAGTGCAGGACCAGCTTAAAAGAACTAGTTTATTATATCCCTGCAGTTGTGCTATGTCTTAATAAAAAACCTCATTTTATAAAGCACTTAAAACTTTTAATCAGCATTGTTTTGTCACGTAAAAGGAGCGTGAATTAATTGCCGTAATGCAGGGAAATGAATACCATGCAAGTTGATACCAATAAAAACATTATTCTGAGACAATCTTTACAATGGATTATAACTTCTGATTAAGTTGCAGGATGAGGTAAACAGATTTCTACAAAATCTAACACTTGTGTCTTGAACAGGAACCTAAAACAAAATTTAAGATAGAGAGAAAACTGGGCATTTGCTGAACATGCTTAAAATTTATTCCTGAAACAAAGGTATCTATATGCATAACACACTCTGTGTGGGAGAAATAAAGATGGTTCAACCTTTCATAATGTAGTCCCATGGAACCAGGATGTTGATGAGTAGCTATACACCCTTCTCCCCTGGCCTGGTCATTTACCTTAAAAAATCCAGTGGGGCAGTCAAGGGGGAAGAGATCACCAGAGGCAGATACTAGACAGTTTTTTTTTGTATAATTTTAACTCTGCGTAATTTAAAGTATCAGTATTAATGTTGTAACAAGGGAACTAATAAGAATTCTTCATTTAGAATACAAGGACTTACATACAGAGTGTGCTCCTTACATTGATAGCAAGGCTGCATGCAATGTAGGGGTAATTCAAGCAGCCTATTTTGGAACTTGGATGCAAGAGGTTGGTGATGCTCTCATATTTTTTGAGCTAATAAAAAGCGAGGATTGGAGCACTCCACTGATCCCACTCTGCCAGTTTGGCAATTGAGGCTGGAGCCCAGGAAAAAAGATGCATTTAGTTTGTGGATGGCAGTTTGGAAGGAGAAGTCTAATCTCTGCCCCCAGGTTTTATTTTATGTATTTGATTTTCCTAGTAGTCCATAGGGAAGATCATAGTTTGCAAGGCTTTCGCAGGCATTTTTCAGAGTTCTACTTTTCTAAAATTCAAATGTTTGCATTAACTATTCTACTAAATATTTTAATGCAACAAGCATGTTTGGAAATCATCCATGGAGCTTACTTTTTATCTAAGGCTTTTGAGAACAGTAGTTATTTGCAGCTTTTAGTCCATTTCTTTTAATTCATTTCATTCTGTCTTAACCACATATGTCCTTGACCATCTGTAAAGCAGCAATAGCTGCCAGTAAAATCATGACATTTTTTGTTTAAAAAATATCAGAAACTTTTTAAAGGTGTAGTAGACTTAGCACAATCTATTCAAGATTTACACTTAAGACTCCCTTCTGCATTTGAAGTCTATACAAACATTCATATTTGATGTGAAGAGGAAAGTAATGTTCTTAGAAAAATATATGTTTAAATTACAGTATTATATGAAAATGTGGGTTTTTTTTGCTCTCAGTTACCAATATTTTATACTGCAGGCATAATTTACAAGCTAGACTGAAGAAAAACGACAATGTCCTGAATAACATCAGTCTCACACTTAAACATCAGTATCAAAGCAGGGCATTTGAAGACATAAAAGGAAAAGGTAATGACATTATCCTTGAATCTTCATAACTTTCCTAAAGGTGAATGTGTTAAATAAGAACTGCTGAAGTGTTGTTGGCACTGTTTTATGCATCCCATCTGTTAGTCATAATATTACATCAGCTAATTAATGTGTGTTACCTTGTGTGCAAAACAACATGTACTCTGTTGATTGTAGAGTCAATCCTAAAGTAGTTCTCAATGGAGCAGTTTGATCTTTTGGTGTCAGAATGTTAGAGATTTTTCCTAATAAAAAATCTGTTTTCATTAGAATCTTCAAGATTTAGAATTCTGCACTTTTGTAAACTTATGCAGAAATTACTTATCTTTATGTCATACCTTTTTGCTTTCCAGAATGCTTCGTCTTAAAATTCTAAAGAATTTTTTTATGCAATGTTATCTTTATTTTTGTGTGCAGTGCATTTGATCTAGCTGGTGGTGTACTTCCAGTGACATGTAATAGTGTAAATTGTCAAAAATTTTATTATTACATGACAGTAGCAATGGTGCACAGCTAATTAAATCTAATAAAGTCTGTCATTTTTGCCTTTTTTTTTTTTTAATCATGAAGGACAGCTGCTACCTAGTACCAAAAAATCTTATAGAGAGAAACTTTTATTCTTTATGTTTGTAGTGGTGTTGTTGACACACCTGAAGGACAGGATGTTATCTGGAGGGACCTGGACAAGCTCGAGATGTGGGCACTTGGGAACCTCTTGTGGTTTAACAAGGCCAAGTGCAAGGTGCTGCATTTGGGCTGTGACAGACCAGGCTGGGGGATGGAGAGCTCGAGAGCAGCCCTGCTGAGAAGGACTTGGGGTTGCTGGTGGATGAGAAGGCAATGGGTGTGAGCAGGCAATGTGTGCTTGCAGCCCAGAAAACCACACATGCCCTGGGCTGCATCAAAAGAGGTGTGGCCAACAGGGCAAGGGAGATGATTCTGCCCCACTTTTCTGATCCCATCTGGAGTGCTGCATCCAGCTCTGGGCTACTCAGCACAGGAAGAACATCAATTTGTTGGAAGGAGTCCAGAAGAGGGCCACAAAGCTGATTAGGGATGGAGCCCCTCTGCTATAAAGGAAGGCTAGGGGAAGTGGGATAATTTAGCTTGAAGAAAAGGCTTCAGGAAGAATAAATTCCAGCCTTCCAGACCTTAAAAAAGGCAATTAAAAAAGTCAGTGAAAGAGTATTTGCAAGGGCATGTAGTGACAGGACAGGGGGAATGGGTTTAAACTGAGAGCGGTTTTGATTAGACACTTTGAAGATATCCTTTACTGTAAAGGTGGTCAGACACTGGAATATGTTGCCCAGAAAGGCTGTAGATATCCAAACCTGGAAATATTCAAGGCCAAGGTGGATGAGGCTTTGAACATCCTGGTCTAATGGAAGGTGTCCCTGACTGTGGCAGGGTAGTTGAAACTAGATGTTCTTTGTGGTCCCCTTCAGCCCAGGGCATTCCATGTTTCTATGATGATTCTATGAATCAGTTGAACCAGTTCTAAGTTCCTCTAGTTATCTTGGAATAAGTTTGAGGTGAATATCATACATCTCTTGCAGCAATTAAGAAAAGTCTATTTGGTTCCTAAGTAGCAAGCTTGATCATCACTGGAGTAAAATTTTATTTATGTTGGATGCACTGCTCAGATGAAATATAATTTTATTTCCAGACAGGAAAGAAATATGAAAGCAAGAAATTTCAAACATGATCCTCTTTCTACCAAATCTTACCTTCTTGGGTAACAGTTGATTGCCAAGGTACTTCACATTTTTTTAAACAATCACTTTATTAAACACCATAAACCTGTGCAGCTGCAGCCAGGTCTTTTTGGAGAGCCAGTCTTCTTTTATAGATCCAGTGAATACAATAATTTTTGATTCATCATTTTTTTATTTGAAACTGTTTCTTCCATATTAAAATGTATGGATTCCATGCCTAACTATAAAAATTGAAGCTATAAAATATCACAACATGTAATTTTCTCAACTGTGTGGATTGATAGTACAGTTTAATTGCTTGTGATCTGTCTCATTATTGCTTGCTTTGTCACAGGCATACTTTATTTTTTTAAGTAATACCAAATGAGGATTTGCCATTTGATAGAACCAAATCTGACCTTCCTCTTGCTATTTTCAAAGCTATTAATATTTCTGACTATTGGTAATACATCTTGATATTACCACTTGTATAAAAAAGTAAGCAAATTCAGAATTTTTCTGGGTTTCCAGTTTAACCCCAGTTGGCAACACAGCTACTCTGCCTGGGGAATGGGGGAAATAATTGAAAGGGTGAAAATGCAAAAAACTTATGGGGTGAGATAGAGACATTTTATCAGGTAAAGCAAAAACCACATTTGCAAACATAGCAAAATAAGGAATTCATTCACTCTTTTCAGACAGGTGTTTAGTCATCTCCAGGAGAACAACAACTTGAGAAGAAAAATGACACATATCTAAATGTTGTGTGTAGTGTTGTGTCATGTTGTATTGTGTCATGCCCTTCCCACTTCTTCTCCTTTATTTCCTCTGCTTTTGTTACTGAGCAAGATATCATGTGGCCTGGAACGTCCCTTTGGTCAGGGGGGGCAGCTGTCCCAGCTATGCCCAATCCCAATCTCTTGTGCATGCCCATTCTCATCACTGATGGGGTGCTGCGAGAAGCAGAAAAGGCCTTGGCTCCGTATACATGCTGCTCAGCAATAATTTAACATCTTTGCTTTACCAACTCTCTTTTCAGCACAAATCCAAAACATAGTCTCGTGCTAGCTACTGTGAACAAAACTTGCTCTGTCCCAGCCAAAACTTCAGGTAAAAGTATCAGATATTTCTGCCTTTATTAAAAGAAATATCATGATCAGTTTTGTAGATTTAGACTTTTCACAGAATCACAGAATGATGATCTACCAAAAAAACCTCTAAAACTGTAAATCATGATGACTAAGGTTATGTGAAGCTTTTGGCAGTTAAAAGAAGGGTTGTAGTGATGGAATACATCAGATAGTTAAATAGAGCCAGGATTTTCTGTCATTCTAGATATTGAGTGAAATGGGAGTATTGGCCCACGTTTCTATCATCTATATATGATAAATATGTTAATCAATTTGTAGAGTTAGTGAGAACATCTCTATTCTGGTACAATATTTAGCCATCTGTGTAATAATGCCTTAAAGCCTCTCTGTCTGCCAGTGGTCCTGTCTTCTAAATTAACTTCCTCCATCGTATCTCGAAAGGGCTTTATCTGTTGCTTTTTAGTCTGAAAAGAATAGGAAAATAGATGAAAACACTTAGAATTTGCTAATCATCTTTTAATGAATTTATAAATTTATAGGAAGTATTTTTGAATTGTAAATTTACAGATGAGAAAATCAGTTTCACCCAGAGGAAGAAGATTAGTGACTTCTGAATTTTTATTTTTTTTTCAGTGATGGACTTAATTTTTTGCCTGCTAGAAATCATTCTTGTTTTAAAATCAGGACTATAATAGCATTTATTTTCTATTCAACTTTTTAATTGTGAACCCAATAGACTGCTTTAGATTTTTCAATATAGTAACAAATTTTTTTCTTGCATTACTAGAAAGATCTATTATTAATGATACTGAGGTTTATTTTTCGATGACTTGCCTATTACTTATGTGTTCAGTGCAATGTCTTTACAAAATCTTTGTTAACTTCCTCTCATCCTACTCATGGTAATATATTTTGTATTGAGATGTAACTGTAAATCTACTGGTTTTGTTATTTTTACAACAGAGTCCTTTTTTTTAATATATCTTAACACAAGCTAATTCCTTTGGTTCAACAACTGCCAATAAATGTATATAATTTGATTAGGTTGAAATCCAGTGTATACACATTCACAATTTCCAATTGAAGAAAGAGTTAACATTGAAGTCAGAACTCTTTGATAGCCCCACAGCTTCACAGCTTCTGTCAGCTTCTCTTTGTGTGCTGGCTCCAATTCCAATCATTACAACTGTATTGTTAAGGAATAATAGTTTGTACTCTTGAAGGAGTAAAAGGCTTCTAATTTAAAAGCTATGATACCTCAAGAAAATAGAAAATATTTTATAGTAAATGCTCTCAAGCAACTGACACAATGTGATTCGAATCTGTATTTTCTGTTGTTCCTAAATAAGATTAAATATTGCCAAATACCTAGTGTAACTGATGGCTGATAATATAGCCATAGTTAAAAACAATTGACTTTTAAGTAGATTAAGCATAATTTAATTGGAGAAAAAGGTGGCCTTTGTTATTACCTGTTGATAGGACCTTCAGAACAAATAAAAAATTATATAATTAGAGGTAACAAGTGAAAAAGACTTGAACTTAGGTCTTAGTTGAATTAGCTGATTTATGTAGGAGTCTTCAATGTAGTTCTTTGAAACCAATGTAGTTCTTTGCCCACATGCAAAACCAAAGAGAAGGCTGTGTGCTCAAAGCAAAGGTAGATGCTTGAGCATATTGGCCCGAGAAATGAGGATTATTAAGGATTTTTAATTCATTAAAGCTTTCCATTAGGTACCTGAACAAGAACATGTATCTATTTAGTTTATATTATTTTCTTTTCTATTTGAAATTGGTTTGGATTCCAGACGTGGGAAATATTTCTGCTACTGACTATATATATATCTATGAGCTGTTCCATGTTTTTTGTCACCATTGACACCTATGAGAGACAAGAATTCATCAGGAGGTCTTCTGCAAGATTAGACAACAAAGAAAGGATACAGGAATATTATTATCAATAATCTTGCTAAAGATACAGGATTTTGCAAACTTTTAACAGCAGAAACTTGGTCAGTCTTATCAAACAGCAAATGCATTGTCATTGCTACTTTTTTACCCTAACACCAGAATTTGCTCCTATCTTCATCTTTGTCACTCTTTCTTCTTCTTCCAAATCCCTCTTCTCAGAGTTTTGAGTAATTTAAAATTGGATGAACTTTGGATTTGCTAAGCTGAATGGGCTAAATAAATGCTTGTGAAATGTTTTATGTTGACTGAATGCTGACCTAAACTTCTGCCAAAGTGCTCTGATTTTCTGAAGATGTCAGTAGAGATTTTGTTGTTTTGACCTCCTGAGATTATCTTGTCTATGTTTTTCCTGTGTGTCTAACTCAAGAGGACATAATAAAGAGTAATCCCTTTTAAGAACCTTGTAGAGCAAGTTGTAGGGTCTTACAATTCCCCACACACCACACACTCACTGTCAGACCAGATTTCCTTATGGGTCCAACCTCAGGTTTTCCAGAGCAAAGTCTCAAATATTTTGATCATTGAAATCAATTATTGGTTCAACAAAAACCAACAGCTTGATCTGGGTGCCTCTGAGGACAGACCACAGTCAAAAGGAAACCTGAGATTTTCCACCCTTACAGTCTGAGGGGGTGAAAACCTGAGCTTTTATACCGTGACAGTCCAAGGCAGTGCAAGTTTGAGAGGCAGGCTCCCGCTGTGTCTCTCTGTGTCTGGTCACCTGGCCGGGTGCTCAGGCCCTTGGGGATGTACAGATATAACAGATATAACTGGACAGGTACCAGTTCATGGCCTCTTGCCTGCAGCTCCCATCACCCACGGCTCAACCTGCATTCCTTGCTGAGCTACCTGTGCTGTGTGTATTCCTCAAAAATGTGAAGTTATTTAATCCATCTATAGCGCTACACCTCTTTACTACTGTTGACCTTTTTTTGACTACTACAAATAACTTTTCATTTTCAGTACTTATTCATTCCTGAAATAACAAAGTTAGCTTTCATATTTAATTAAGTATTTATTGAAAGAGTAACATATGAATTAACGAATATATTACTTTTTAATAAAATCAGATTAGAGGAAAGTAGTAAAGCCAAATATTAAAAAGGAATCTATCATAAAATAATGTAGATTTTTTTGCTTTAAAGGCAATCTTCAGGGTTATCAGAGGAATTTGTTCAACTTGTCAGCCCTTCACTTCTGAGTCTACAAAAACAGAAAATGCAACAGCAGGAAATTTTGTTTAATGTTATACTTTTAATTTTTATGTAGTAGAGACTTCAGGATGCACTAAGGAGCATATACCCAAGGGTTCCTAAGCTTCAAAGTTTACAAATCTAAGTCTAATTCTCACTTTAGAGGATGCACATGAAGGATTTCAGTCAATATAATGAATTTCATTCTGTTTCTGAATTCAGTATTTGATAGCCTTCTCTAGTAAGACAGTCATGTATCTCATTTGCATGAAATTTCTTTTAAATGTCAGAACTGAGATATGACCATTAGTATTCACTTTGATTAACATGTTAGAGATTTTTTTCTTGACCTTAAATGAAGATGCAGCTTCAAAATGTAATCAGATCTTTAAAATGGGTGGAGATTGAGGTGGGAAAATGCGACACAGACATCAGAGCATGATGTACACAGGCTCAGGGCCAAAACACTTTGTTATTTCCCTTCATAATCTCTTGTAGATCTGGGATTCAGAGTTTTAAGTCAAATGCAATAGAAAGGGGTATTTGGATACTCTTTTTATCTCTCCTATTGAGAATTCACAGTTTGGGTCTAACAATGTGAATATGTTTCATTGGCAATTGATTTAGTATCTGCAGTTTTTAGTTCAAATTATCTTCACTGATTTTTGGGTTAGTGGGACAGTAGGAGGTCTGCATACATATCTATAAATTTGCAAAATTTACTTTAACACTTTTTACTGTATTAAAGGTGGCCGTGATGGGTAGACTACTGTAAAGATAGCCTTTAACTTTTTCAAGGCGTTTAATTTGCTTCTTAAAACATATTCCAACTGCAATTAAAGGATAGACATGATGCACCAAACTTGATACTAAATATCAAATGTATTACAAGAAATTACATTTCCTTGCAATAAGTTTTCAAGTTGAAAGTGGGAAGGTTAAGCATATCCTAACTATCCTAATGAGACCTTACTCTGATAACTAATACCAGATAAAAATAAAAAAAAAAAATAGAAAGTAGAATGTAGGCAACTGAATATAAGAGGTAATTTAGTGCTACTTTTCAAATTTATGATTCTCTAGGAGTATAAAGTTATCTTTTCACAAGAAGCAAGAATCATTTCAGTCCGGAAATGACATTGCTGGGCTGAATAGTTTCAGTTCAAATTATGCCCAAGTTTGATGTGTGCATGTGTGGGGAAGTCGGGGTTATATGAGAGAGAAGCTTTCTCAACACTTAAATACTAATAGATTCTTCTGCTCCATAAAAAATACTTCATAGCTGCTTAGGTTTATCAGTCAATTCTGGGCAGCAAGGTGATAGAGGGAAATATATCATGCAATGTATGTTATGCACGAGGCCAACATATCTCATTCAAGTGTGTCATTAGTAGTGGCTAGACAGTTCCATATTCAGAAGAAAGATGTTGCTAAGTCCTATCTAACCACATAACTCGACTCATAAGTTGCATCCAGACCCTAAGAACTAAATTTTGGGTCATGGATTCTGCAGGAGTGTCCAGTGCTCAAAGCTTACACTTTTTCAAGCTCGCTTTGTGATGCTGTGTACTTTGATGAACTTTTACATCCTAAATCACACAAGCCCTGTTCTGCCTGTCTAAGAGTCAATAACACCACACCAGATACAACACTAGATATCTGAATCGATCCAGTTTTTTTTGGGGGAAAAAAAGAAAAGAAAACATTTGGTAATCATATGACTTGCTAGGAATAATTTGGATATGGTTGCTTCATCATTGTAAATTTTCTATGTAAACAATGGCTGCAGCTATCCATACAGTTTCAGAAGCATTTTAAAATTCATGCAAATTAGATTAGAATTTGAAGTAGTTTAACAAAGGAGGATTAAGGAAAGCTGATTGGTCATTACATAAAACCAGCTCGGCAAGGTTCTGTTCACTTCACTAATCAAAATTACATCTGGCTTATACATATTGTTTATTTTGACTATATTTTAAAAGTTAACTCTGTGTTCACTATATACAAATTTGATTTGAGAGAAGTTTGACTTCTGAATAGAGCTAAGCAATTATTCTATATATTTGACATTAAATATAGGTAATTTTTTGATCTTAGGCGATTCAGTTGAGCTAGGGATAAATAATACTTATTTTACATTGTCTTCTGACTGGCAATATGAAGAAAAGATGAGTTCAACTATTTCTGTTTTGCTACTATTGAAACCAAAACAGAGAAAGTGAAATTATTTATCCAAAGTGGCACAGAATTAGGGCAGATCATCCTAGCCCAAGCGTATTTCTCTAGACAGTGACCAAGCTACCATTTGTAATCACTGCCTCAAATAATGACTTTTCTTGAAAGTACGACACTCCATTTATTGGGGTTTACTCTCTTCCATTGCAGTATTCTTGGCTTCTCTTTCTTAATTACTCTTTAAAAGTTTAATTCCATGAGATCTCTACCACAATTCAGACGTTTAGTGCTGTGCAATCATCTGATACTGTATCATCTGTGAAGAACTACTCCAGTAATCAGAATGCACTGCACAGGCATGTGGTATGTGAAAGTGAGCTGGAAGGGGCAAAAATTCAACTAAGTCTGCTGGGATGCAGCCACACAACTCCTATTAACATTAATGAGAATCAGACAGCTAAATATCAGTGTGTTGTGCTGAATGTGCTGTCTAACGTGTTTGAAGGAATGCTATTTTCATACCAAATATTTGCAAATGTGCTGGTGCTGCTCCATAAAACCCAATATCCTAGGAAAGGATTCCCATATCTTTCATACTCTATAAAAAAGACATCCTCCTAAAATTGTTGACTGAATAACTCTACAGGATGATGTACATAATTTTTATTGATGATGAAGATATCATTTGTGTAGCCTCAGTTGAATAGTCATGGATTTCTTTAAAACATTGTGTTTTTGTTCAACCATCCCATTGTCAGCAAAAATTAGTTGATTCACGTACAGATTTTTTTCCTCCTTCTGTCTCTATCCATAAACTTGACAGAGCCACAGGTCTCCACGGATTCTGGCCAATTTGCCAGTTGTTCAGATGTTCCATCATAAAAGTTTAGCTACTTCTGCTGAAGACAGCAATGGCAAAGTTGCTGTCCTTAGTTCAGTAGTGATCTGTGGACAAGTATAAGGCAGTGGAGAGAATGAGTCTAATTTAGGGCCTGTTAGAGAGTAAAGTTTATTGAGGATGACACAATGCATTACTGATATCTTCTCTCACACGAGGTATCCTCCAAACATACTTGAATGGTTTGGGTTGTAAAGGACAGTGAGAATCACCACGTTACAACCCCCCTGCCAGGGACAAGGATACTTTCCCCTAGTCCAAATTTCTTGAAGCTCCAACCAACCTGGTCATCAACACTTTAAAGGATGGGGCATCCACAACTTCTCTGGACAACCTGTTCCATTACACTCACAGTAAATAATTTCTTCTTACTATCTAATCTAAATCTAATCCAAATCTACTCTCCTTCAGTTTAAAGCCTCTCCCCCTTGTCCTGTGGTGATGTGTCCTTGTAAGCAATCCCTGTCCAGCTCTCTTGCAGTCTCTCTTTAGGTACTGGAGGGTTGCTACCTAGTGTATTACAAGGGATAACAAGTAATTAATAACAGTGTAACAGTAGTTAATAACAGTATTGTAATTATTATTATATTATTTTAGTCTGTACTCTACGAGGGACAATTCTGGAAAAGGAATCTTTTCATGCTCATTATAGGGTCTCTAATAAAAATGCATATGCATGTATTTCTAATCAATTACATATCAGATAAAAATTTTTAGGAAGTATACAAGTCTATACAAGATGAGAAAATGTCATCCTTCACCCACTAAAAGGTAAGTGCAGGGGATAATTACTAAAACTTCTGAATTGTAGCTCAGAGAAAGAAATATTTATGATTTTCTGTAGTTCTGCTCTCAGTCTCTGCCTTCTGTTCTTGTCCTTTAGAGTACTGTGAATATTATCTTCATAGTATATAGCCAAGTTTTACCTTTTATTTGATTTAACTATATCATTATCACAATGTTTTAACATTGAAAACCAAAAGTAATTCATAAGAAATAATTTGATGAATTTTGCATTTCTCTCTTTGAGAGTGATTCATTTCTCAAATTTATTCATTATTCAGAGTGATTCAGTAATTTTTTTAGCAAATAATTCTTAGTGAGTCATTTTAATTGTGAATTATGAATATTACAATCAGTTTGTGGTCTTACTTTGGTGCAGTAGCACATGTATTTGACTAACTTAAGCATTTCACTTTGAATTTCCAACTGTGTTTGATTATAATAGGTGTTAGCAATGTATGCCAGGCAATCAAAATCCAGATATAATATGATTCATGGTATCTAACCATCCCAGCATGAAGGCAAACCAAAAATTTGATAATCAGATGTTCAGTTTAAAATTTGCTTTCCTCAAATACTCAAGCAATCAAGCCAAATGTATGCTCAGTGAACTCTGGACAACTGAATGCTTTCAGAAAATTATCATGAAAGGATAAACTAATGTAAAAACAAAAAGTCAAGGACAACTCCTTAGACTATTTTGAGGTTTAAGTTGCTAACTGCCTTTGTTTTTGCCTTTTGTATTCCTATACAAAAAGGAATTTATTGAAGCATCAGAAATTAAGGACAGAGATATTTGAACATCAGTAAGGATTACTTTTCCTGGGATAAGTAGGGAGACATTTATTCTTATGTAAATATCCAATTTTTACCCTTTCAAAACTCAAATCATAAAAAGGATGAATGGAGATGACTTATACAATCTCTGTATTTAGATCCACATTTTTAATGTGTCTACATTTGATTCTAATGTGACTACATTATGTAAACAAAATATACACACAAATTGCAGCTCAGTAGAAATGGAGTTAGACAAGACACAAAGTAATGCAATGTAAAATAGTAGCAAAGTAATTAGTACCAAACTCTCCTGTTCCAATCCATAAGTATATTCAGGGATCTCAAAATATGTGTGTGCCCAGTATCTAACATTTAGTGCGGAACACAGAGGAACCAGTGACCCAGTGAAAATTGTAACCCTAACTGAGCCATAGACGATGCAAGCTTTGACATGTTCGACCTCCTGGTTCCCCAGCCAGACCAGCTGTGAAACTGATAAAAGCAATTGCGTAAAAACAGACCCAAATGGAAAACAGGTCTGCCACTGGCTTAGGCAACAAATATGAATGAACAAATGGCAAACACGTCAGGGTCATCACATCTGGTTATGCTTTATACTTGAATAACAGAGCCTAAATCTGAATAGTTGATTCATTACATATTCCTGAGTAAAGGAGGTTTAAAAACGGAAGATAACACTGAAATGTAGTGATCTTCCACCCAGGAGATGCAATACAATTTCAGTATTTGTTAACACAGAATACAGATTGGTTTAGTGTAAGTCAGCTGGATTTTTGCTGCTCACAAGTGTCTCACTGTAAGGGATACTGAGAACTCGACAACTGTGCACTCTTAAAAGGAAAACATCAGCAAAATTTTCTTCCTAATTGTAAACACTATGTAATATTATAAAGAATTCTTAAATTTAAGGTTTTTTAGTTTCATTTTTTCTCAGAGCTTGAACAATGTGAGCTTCTTGAATATCATTGCAGTCCGATAGATTTTCTATCATTGTCTGGAGACTCTACATTCAGATCTCGTAACAAAGATTAGTACATTACTACTCAACACTTAAGCACTCATATTTTGGAGGGTTATTACTGTATCTGATATATGTATTTATCTAATGTGAGTCTTTAATCTGAAGAAACATTTTCCAGCTACTTTCTAGAATATATATAGCTGCATAATTTAAATGAGCCATGTGATTGCACTAAATAGCTTAATCATTCATTAAAACTGGAGAAAACCACTGTGTTGTGTGTAGTCAGTGATAACTAATTTAATTTCCAGCACTGTTTAGAAGTTCTAAATTTACTGAGGACACATTAGTTGATATCTTGTTATTGACTGAGGAATAAAACAACACTAATATTTTTTTCATTCACACACTATTACTTCTGCTTTATGAAGAACAAGTGATATTTATGCTGTAGGTAGGAAATATATCATTCAATGTTATTTAAAATGGGAAACAATATAAATTTTATAAATTAGTCAGAAAAAAATCTGCTTTTGCAAAAATCTTTCCTCTAAATTTATGATGGTATTTATTACACAATGTCTCTTCTTGTGACTCTTGTTGTTGAAGATACCTTCACTTTTGACTCCACAAGAGATCAGAGTATTTCTGTGCCATATTCCAATGTGTACTCAAAGATTTGACTCTCAAAAGCAAAAGATTTTTGTTTTCTTTCAGACACTTCTAAATAATTAATTACTAGCATAATCATTGAATTGATTTGACTTTTGCTGCTGTAGAAGGAAACTTTGAAAAAAACAAGTGCTTGTGTCATTTACATGGTTACTATTTCATCACAAAAACTTTTTAGATGCTCACAAATACAGTTAAACATATCTTTATATCTCAAAAATAAGAAAATCTTGCAGGCATACCTGAGTTTAGAAATACTAGTTATTATTCTGCCTGGCCAAAATTGTTCAATGCAAGTTGTAACTGACTGCCTCAAATTGTTCATATTTTAACTACAGATTTAGAATTAGTTAAGTAGCTTTCTTCAGCTGTCATGCTAAATAATTTTTCTGGACTGCTTGGTTACAGAGGCACAGACCAAACCTAGTACCATGCAGCACATCACTAGGTTTAAAACAAGAGCCATCAACACTTCCTTTTTTCTATTATCTGAATTTGAACATCCTGTGTTGATCAGAGCCCAGAAATCACGATGTGCTGTGATAAAATGAAAACAAATTAAAAAAATGAATTTTCAGAGATCTTTTCCAGAGAAAATAATTATTATTTCTGCCTCTCAAATTAGTAGTTCAGTGGAGGGAGGCAGTTTTTATCTAATTTGTATCCAAAACTTAAGAAATCCTTAAAAAATCTTAGGAGTAATGTTAACTTATATTCTAAATAATTAGCTGTGCCTCTTGCATAGTTTCAGCAAATGACAGAAAAGATATTGGGACTGTCCAGTTTAAAGCTTGAAACTGTCAAAACTTTGTAGAGAAGGAGTGGTTTTTCTCCCTAATCTATATATGGGATTTTAGATTTCTGATAATGTACTGAAAAGCTTTATAATAGAATTTCTTGATAAGCTTTTTCTAATGACAGAATTACTTTTAAATGTGCCCTTTTTGATAGGAAATGCTCAAGTCTACAGACATAACTTTTAAACAGGACCTTTCAAGCCTAACCTGCCATAACTGCCAAATATCCCTTCAACAGAACCTGTTCTCAGTCCAGTGCCTGAGTATACAAGTTTTTCTGTTCCTTTCAACCAGCTCGCTCACACCTCACAGTTGTGAGGGGGTTGTACAAGATGAAGGAACAAAATTTGCCAATAAAGCATTCAAGTCCAAAGATTACTATTTATTTTTTTTTCTTTATATAGAGATGGTTCAAACCCCAAACCCCTTTGCCTCAGCTTTTATGGCAACTGGGAGAAATTCTGGTACATACCTGATATCGTGTCTGAAGTTTTAGTTTGAACTCACCTCTCCTGCAGTGCCTACCGACATAAGAATAATAACAAGTAATTGTTTTTAAATTACATTTTCCTCTCTTCAGCTTGATTTTCAAAATTACTTCAGTCATTATGCCTGGACATGTATGTGAGTCCAATTATTTGCTAAATAATATCAGTCTCCAAGGAACTGAAAGGCTGAGCAACATGTCTGCTTGGTGACTTAGGAAGAAAAATTCTCTCAGACAAAATGCTCACTAAAGTAGCAATAAATCTATCATTACTGCCAGAACACAGTATTCAATTCACACTATTGTGTGAAGGGTAATTATGAATTTAGTTGGTACTAGTTCTTGCACTGTAGGAAATTATTTTCACACTGCAGCTCTCATCATTTCAATAAAAGTCTTAATAATTTTTCAGGTCTTTCTATTTGTAGAACTTAGCAAAGAATGAAGACTATGTTTTCATCAAAAGTATTGCAAAAACCTGTGTTAGCTTCAGTCTGATAAGTAAGAACAGACTATGTAACTTCACACCCTGGGTTTTTTTGCACGATCTCATGACAAAAATTTCTAATACATTTGTATAATTTAATAAAAAACCTTCCTTAAATCCTGTCCAAAGGGATTTACCAAGAGTCTTTGTGTACCCTTTCATGTCAGAGAGGAATTGCACGGCAGTGTTAAGATACTGCCCTCATATGTAGGTGCGGTCTTGGTGCACTTGCCGGGAAGCAGGACGCTGTGCTTCTCTCCTTGGACGCTTACTTCTGTTTCCAAGCTTCTCTTGCACTGGTATGCAGCTGCCATAGTCAACAGGCTAACATTTTGAAACTTAAATCCCCTGGGTTTTTTTGGATAAAACTTTGAGTTTCTTGTCATTTTCTTTTCTCAAAGTTTTCACTGAAGGAGCAGACCTGTTCATAAAGCTCTGTTTAACATCTCAGATATCTCTAGCAAAGTCTAGAATTCTTAGAATTATTTTAAAATAAAAAACCAAAAAGTAGTATAGATTTTTTGGGTTTTACTTCCTTGCCTTGCTCATTTCATTTAAGACTCATTGGTGGATATATGCAGCTCCTGTTAGTATTACAGTGTTGGCCAAGAGTATTCATCTCCTAAAGAAGAAATAACTTTCTGCAGAGCTCTCTGGCTTGAAAATCCTTTTGTTTTACACTTTGCTACAAGCATGTACACACTTCAGTATGTGCTGTAAGAACTACCTCTCTAACTTTAAGCCTGTTACTTGTCTTAAATGTTGGGAAAAAAAGAAAAAAATTATCACAAAGGTGAATGCTTAGAGAAAGAATGTGGATCAATAGAAGAGCTAGAGCTGGTTGTGACAGCACATTTTCTGAACATTTGGGAGAATAGCAGTGTGTGTGTGTGAATGAACTTTGGATAACGGGTTTCAGACAAGTAATGACTGCCTGACTGCACAGCAATCAAAATAACATGCTAGAAGCAGTGTGGTTTTGCCCTGCATTTTGCTCTGATCTTTGGGTAACTCGTAGCACAGCAGTACCTGTACTGCCTACCTGGAATAGCTTCTAGCTAATTCACTAGTGTAAAATTCATGTGGTACAAGTTAACGTGATAGTGTGCCTGCCAATTGTGCAGCAAAATGTGCACACTTTCAGTATGCTTCTAGGTTTTTTAAAGTACTTTTTCCATTGTAGCACACACAGGTAAATTCAAAAAGTGAGAGTGAAAGTGTTAATTTTCACCAATTTCCAATTCACTATTGTAAATATATTTCATATAAAATAAATAACACAGAATTGGCCCTATTTATGATTATGTCAACCATTTAATGTGCATTCATGTGCTCAGACACTTACCTATGGCATTTTGTGGAGTAGCAGGAAACTCTTATTAATTTGCGTTAGACATATGAGTAATACATAAGTATAAATTTTGAGTCAATAAGAAAAAAAAATACCATTCCAAAATAAATTCAAATTACAAATATTGGAATTATATTTGGTTTAATTCATGTAATATTTGGAGGTCACTCACACAAGAAGGAATATATTCAGTTATGCGCGAGTATACACAATGAACAAATACGCAATGAAAAGAGTGTTGTTTGAGTTAAAAATAAAACTAGCCATCAGAAGAATAAACTTTTTGAACCTGTGACTCTGGGAGATGGGAAAAATAATGCTCAATTAAACTTTACAGTGAATAGTTCCTCAGATGGCTCCAGAGCCGTGTCAGTTTTGTACTGACATTTGTCTCAATAAAATATTAGTCAAAAATGGTAAATATTGAACAGAGTAAAATAAGTCCAGCATTTTATTAATTTTTTTAAAATTTATGGAAACAGAAAGCTTGATTTGCATTTCAAACATTCCATCAGCTCCATGATTGACAAGGAATGGATATTGGAACAAGGAAATATTTTCTTTTACCCATTTATGAAAATTCTTTGGGGTTTAGAAACTCATTTTTTAAAGTGAAATCTAAAAATTTTCTTGTGGATAATTCTGAATGAAGATATGTTATATTACAGATGCAGTTTTATAGATCAGTATTTGTTTACAGTGCTTCAAAGAGAGTAATTGCTTTTTAAGAGTTTATTTTGTGATGCACCACTTTGAGATCAGATGTACTGGTTTGTTGGCTTTTTTTCTTTTTCTCTTATTGATTTTCCCTACATCACTTGTTTGTTATGACTGAAAGTTTCTACTGCACTTTTACCAAAGTCTCATGTGGAAAGTAAACTCATATATTAATCTTCATGCATAAAAAGATTTAGAATGTGTGGCCTTTCTTCTTTTTCCTTTGATTGGAGGATGCAATTAGGATGCATATTTGTTGAATATAATTTTCTTCTTGGTGGCAATTTCATAAATTTATTAAGAAACATTTGAATGGAACATTGCTCTCCAATCTGCTTAGCATCAAATGTGAATTAAGTGCAGACCTTAACTTTGCTGTTATCCAATGTATTAAATACACATTTAATACTAAAAACACAAGGCTAAAGTTTGTGAAAGTCCAGCTGATTTATCAATCCCGTTTGGGACATATTAATTAATAATGTTTTTTCAGCATGCACAATTTGAACTCTGTATTAAAGCTGTCTTCTTTTAGTATATTAGTCCTGCTTTTAATGAAGAAATTCACAGTCATGTAGGTATAATACCAACAGTAAAGATACAAAGGCGGTAATAATATTTAACTTGCATATAGCAGGTCTCATTGATATTTCCAAGCATTCAATACACCATTAGCTGCAAGAAAATTACTTGAAAAAGTCTGGTGACCTCACAGTGAGTTAAAATCCTCAGGAAGAATGACAAGATAATGAGAGTCTCAGTTGGGTCTACAGTACAATCTCCTTGAATCCAGTCCTTTCTCCACAGAAAATAATATTGTCGTAAGATTATTGAGTGTTACTCCTCATGGCCGTACTTTGTGTACAGAAAAGAATGGAGAAAGAAGTGAAGCATTATTTAACACACCTGGAAAAATAAATCACAGGTTATTCTGAGTTGGAAGAGACCAACAAAAATCATTAAGGGATTCAAACCCATAACCTTGGTATTATTAACATGGTGCTCTGATGTGGAATGTAGCAATTTAAAACATATAAAAGAAGACTTGGTCTTATGTTTTCCCTAGGAGACACAGATACAACCTAAAAATATTTTTACATTAACCTTCCTTCTCCATCACTTTAAATCATTACTTGCAGAAATTATTAGCAGAGGAAATGTTGTTGCATACTGTCTGGCACCCTCTGCTGTACATAAATATTCCAAGCATAGATACTATATTATTGCTGATGCTCTGCTATAATTAAAGTACAAAGAGGGAAAAATATGAAATTAAAATACTATATCACTAGGTAAATTAGTAGGGTGATCTTTCTTTGACATGTGTTGTGCATGTGTGTCTGGTAACTACTCCTTAGTATCAGTGCCCTCTTTCACCCAGGGTAATTTTTTATATTCCTTTCCAACAAAGAAAGTATGGAACTACCCAATTTGAAAGATTTGTCATTCAGATGTTCTACTTGTATCTCTATGGTGTAGCTCTCAATTTTCTCCCCTAGTTTCAAAATACAAGAACAAGACAACATGCTATATCTTCCTAATATACTCTTAGGAGAAAAAATCTTTAATGGGAACAAGCCATGTCAAGGCACTAAACACATGTGCTCGTCTAACCACTTCTTTTGGAAGGAAAATCAAGTGGTGTTAATTGTAACCTGATCACAGTACAGTGTGATAAACTGTAGGCATCTGATTGACAGCTCAAGGAATGACATATCCATATTGGAATATCCCTGTACAGTTTTCAAATGGCTGGATGTACCAGTGGGTGCATTTTCTCCTAAAAGAAGCCTGTAGATATATGCTGGAGTCCAGTATATCTATCAGAGTCCAGTACTTTTATTTTAGATACGGCCACCTTTTTTTAGATATTTGTTGTGTGGAAGTTGCAATATTTACTTATCTGAAGACAGATGATTTTACAAGAGATTTCTAATTTAGCAAAATTCAGTGGAAACACAATACAATGCTAACATATGTATTAATTACACTTCAAAAAATATAGCAATTGCAGGACATGATTCACTGTTAAGATCTATGTGATTCCCATTATAGATCTCTCTAACATGCTCAGGGCCACAATGCCAGGATCCCCAATAAACAGGAAGGAATGTGGTTTGAAGCAAGCTCAAGCCCATTGCTGTCTTCAAAATTGAATAGTGAATTGTTTTCATTCCCATGTCAAACACGTTAAAAAGATCACAAGTAAACATTCAAAGGTTTTTAGGAGATTGCGACAAAATTAAGGTGAGATTTACCAGTATGGAGCAATACAAGTAACTTTCAAAATTCTTGCAACCCTGACAGCCTGTGAGTGTGACTTAGCCTAGGAAAGGAAACAGTATAGATGCCCTGAGATCCCTGCCTTCACCATAATCTTTGGGAGCTCCATGATGGTCTGTGACAGGTGAGGCTCTATAACAGAGACAGAAGAGGGAGTCAGAAATTACTATTAATGTGTTCTAGAAAGATTCAATTTTATGTCTTGTTTGTTGCTTCCTCCCACTCCTCACCATGCCAAATGAGTGGTGAGTATTCAGGAAGCATAGATTGTTTTCTCTTTTTTTCTCCATACTGGAGATTTCAATTGAAAGAGAGACTGAATTGTGTTTTTTTTTTTTTTTTTTTTTTTTTTTTTTTTTTTTTTTTTTTTTAAATAATATTTTTATTTAAAGTAAGTATGACAAAGAAAGCCAGATTTTTCTGAATTTCATGAAGTGACTTCAAACCATTTACTTTGTCCTAAATAAGAAATGAATGCTAGGAATGCTAGCAATGTGTTCTCAGGAGGGGTCTTCATTGTGATCCCTTTTGGTCTGTCACCCCTCAGACTTCTTAACTTCACAAAGCTTATTAGTACTTCAAAGTTCATTCCTTGGGCTGCTAGGGAGGAGCTTTTCTGCTGAGGGAGAATTGTGTGTTGCTTGTGTTACTGTATTATCACCCTTTGGAAAGTAGATGTTTATATATGGAGATTTCTCTTTTATTGTTGCTGCTTTTCATTTTGTTTCTAATTTCTGCACTATACCGTAGCATGCAATAGATATTCTGAAGAAAACATACCAAATACATATACAATAGTAATTTTTTTATGTTATTGTGATGTCCTAGCAGCAATATGCAATGAAGTGAGGTAGGGTTTGCATCTTATTGCAGTTCTTAATCCCCTTAGAATAATGAATGATGCAAAAAAAGAAAAAAACAAAAACCAAAAAAAGCATAATTAACTAAAGGTTTAAATAAATAGAAAACATCTATTTCCTGGTCAGTATGTTGCAAACAGTAAGTGTTGGCCCATAGAGATACAAACAGAATTTTGTCTCTGTCAAGGACTATTCCATGAAGTTTAAAATAAACCATAATCCTAAATACCTTTCCTATTCAGATTTTTCAAATGCTGTACTGAAATGTCTTCATCTAGAAATGCACTAAAGGAATGTCTATATTTTATTTAGGTGAAATTGCAAGAATGTAACCCTGGTTTTAGTATGTGCTATAGTAACATGAATCAAGATGTTACTCTTGTTGACAAAGATAAAACTAGTAAATTGATATGGACTATATGATCTTTAAAGGTCCTTTCCAAATCAAAGACTCCCATGGTTATATGATAATTTTTATCAGTACACATTTAGAAGTTTTTTCAGAAAGCTAAATATCAGGAAGCTATAAAAACTATTATTGCTCTTTACCCTATTGTGCAACTGCCAGCTGCACCCTCTGGCCATAGATTAAGAACTTTTCGACTATTGCCAAGTTAGGAAGAGTAAATTTTGCCCGCATCTTTGGTTCTCAGTCAGTAAAATGTAGAGGATTTGCTTGGAACCAAAGTTATGCTCTCTCTAAAGAAAATACATTTAGCAGAGTAAAATTCAAACCATGTAACCTCTATTAGTCTAGAGCACACACAGCCACGGAAAAGTGAGTCTTTTATACAACTTCTGAATAATGAACGTGTGTTGCTACTGACAGAATGCCTTCATGACTTGGCACCTGGAACCTCATATTGTTATGAAATAGATAGGACATCCAAAACTTATGCTTACTTTTAAGGAGCACAGAGGAAGAAGCATCTCTTCATATTATATAGTGTCTTAATTACAAATCCTCACATCTTAGGTAAGTATGTACCAAGAAAATTACTACATTTTATTATGCAAAGTGCTTAACTAAAGAAATATTTTTTTTATGTATGAAAGTCTAGTCCTCTTCAAATGTATTGAAATTACACTGGATTAAAGCTCAGGATGATCTGGTACAATCTTCTTACTTTTAATATTTAAATATTATGGTATTTTCTAACTTTAAGATTTAGTTTAACTTTATTATTTAAAAATTATTTATAGGCTCTTTTCCTTTCTGTATTGTTTCATATTGTGACAAAATACAGGTCAATGTACATTTATTGAAGATTTACTACTGGTTTATTTACATGACTGCCATAGCTGAATGGGCATTCGGTTTTGTATTTTCTTCAAGAGGTTATTGGTTTGTAAAAGGATATGAAAGGGGAAAAAAAAAAGGAAAAAAAAGGGGCACAGTTTCAAATGAGACCTGACCAAAACTGCTACGGTGGATTCTGTTTGCAGAAAAAGTGGAGCTCTGCGAGGATGTCCACATCCTTCTGAACTCAAGTTCTCTATTCATATTCTGAAGAAAAAGTAAATGTCACCTATACAGGGGAGTCTAACAGCACCTGTCAATAGCTAATCCCATCTCTCTATATATTCTATGGAACAGCAAAATGAGGAAACTAGCCGTGACTCAGAATAAAAGAATAAATATTATTGTAAGAACTATTTGAAGAGCTGAACAGAAAGAATATGAAGGAGGTGGAGGACAAATCCTCCACGTTCCTTTCAAGAATGGGGAGAAAGAAAAGCTTGTATTACTGATTATAGCAGAACTTGACATTGACCCCAAAGTGCTTCTCTAGCAGAAAAAGTTTAGATACCTAAAGACAGGTAAATTTTAGAGATAAGTAATTTTTGTGAATACAATTCAATGTGCTCTCTAGCTGCAGTAAGACTTAAAAACATTTAAAATGGACACAGCACCCCTCTGCAGTACATATACTTGGGTACATTGCCAAGGCAGATGTTTATAATAACTTCTGTGCTGCCTGAGCACTTCTGCTCACAGGACCAGCACTGGTACTGTTCATTACCAGTTTTGATCAAGTGAGTTTCCTAATTTAAGCTTTAAGCTCGTTGGAAGGCGTAGAAGAGATCTCTGAGTGTGAGTCATGTGAGATTCATTTCAAAACAGTTTGTTGTGTTGGTAACGTGGCCACCATCTTTCCTCAGCCTCTGTCGTTACTTTGTCATTGATGCAGCAGGCAATAGATGATTTGTTTCCACAAGAGACAACACAGGTGGACAAGACATCCTGAGCCTGAATGCTTGATAGATATCATGGAAAAATTTTTCAAACTGCACATTATGCGGGCCTTGAGGCTTTTAACAAAGGAAACTGGCCCTATACAAAGTCTGCTGCAATACTGGACAATGAAACCACAAATACACAACTTGGCTTTTAATTTTGATTTTTCCTTTTTTACCTATTTTCAGGAAGAATAATCTTGAATGATTTTGTAATCTAAAATTGCTTTTTCTGCAAAAATTTATACAACTTCGTAGGCGTATTCATATGACTTAGAGTTAAGTACAGGGCAATGAGAGATGCAGATATTTCAGGAAAATGCAACAAAATTTAAAAAGTTTACATCTTTTTAAGAAATTATTGAGTACATCTTTCTACGTGGTTGCATCAATTTATAATTTCTTTATATGAAAAAGTCATTTAGGCAAACACTAGTGAAGTCACATTATTTCAAGAAGTAGTCCTCAACGATAAGGTATTCCTCTTTTCCAATTTTAAAAATAGATGCAAAATGTAAGGAATTTACAGAGATGATTGTTTCATGACAATTAATTAGAACTATCCAGATATTAACTGTAGTTTTGTATATACTAAGTCAATGTAGCTGGAAGCCAGTGTTTACATCTCTTCAACAAGAATCCTACTGCAATTATTCCAGGAGATCTAGCAAACACTTAAGGAACTTCCTGCCCATTTACTGCTTGAAAAAAAACTAAAAAACCCCTAAAAATTAACTTTTAAATGTCTGAGTCTTGTTTTGATCTTGTCTATATGACCATGAAAATATATAGTCCATGGTAAACTGAAAAGTATGAATTTTCAGACTGACTTATCAGTTAAATTATTTGTCCTGAGGCAAAGCCAACAGCTAAAACTTTTCCATACAGTTGGCAGTTGGGACTGGAGAACAAATCCGTCAAGCCTGTACAGCTTTCAAAAAATGAGCATGGCAATTATGATTGAGCTCTTTCTATAATTCATATGTTTGTTGGCTTTTTTCTTTCCTTCAATATAAAAAGTGAGAAGTTTTCTGTAGTAATGCACTCCAGTTTTTATATATACAGCTTAATACACAGTTATAAACTCATTATTGAATAGCTACATATTTATTTATTTTTTGAACACTTGATTTATTTTAATTATAATATACTGCATGCTAAAATGATGCTCACATAGAATTAAGTTTCAAATATAACCTGCACAATTAAGATAGCAAAAATAATGTGGATCAATTGCCAGACTAGAAACTTACTATTATTCTGCTTCTTGTACAAACATCTATTCTATGGAAGGCTCAAAAATATTCCATAATAATTTGTTTATTGTGTGATTTATTGAAATGCTCTTGGACTTTATCTGAGAAGACAATTATAGCATATGAATATTTCATTCATCTGTCCCACTGAAAAGGCAGCAAAGCTTTGGTAGAGGGAGATTGCATTGTCCCCTAACTCATAACTCTCGAAAGAATAATGATATCAACAAAACCCACATGAGTATCCTTGACTTTAATAAGCTGCTGATATACAAAGCCTTCTAAAGTTTTATTGATTATAAAAAAATCCTTCTCTAATTCCTAGTTCTGTAAAACCCCAATCACATAAGAATCGAATTTTCTCATAAAGTTATAGATAAAATTTCCCCATTTACATCCACATTTCTTTGCTTTGTTTCACCCTGCCTTTCCTTCGAATACTTCCATGTCTTCTAATATGCACAGCTGACTTGTGTGGCCATTAACACTGTTTTTAAATCGCTGTTGTCTGGAGTTGTAAAAAAAATTTCCATGTTTAATAGGCATATTATGACATTTTTGAAAGAAAATTACTGTAACTGGTGGGAACCTAGACATTGTTTAAAGCCTTGTGTGGTTATAGAAATGCTGTTTTCTTCTATCAGTGGAACTAGCAGCATTTTATTTATTAAGGTGTCAATTGGTGTCAGCTTCTTACATGTCTAAAATTTTCAGATATTGAAAGGTTAGAAACACTGTTTTGAAATATAATTTTATGTTGATTTCACCATTACCTTTCTTTATTAGCCTTCTCTGAGTTGTGCTTTCTCCCACTTCATCTATATCGATGTGTTCCTGCAGTGGGAATAGTCACAAAGATCAGAACATTTCATCATGTGCAGGCTGCACTTCTCCTAGAAAACTGTAGTAATTTCACAGTCCAGATAAGCTTTTCCTCCAGGACCAAAAGTGGATACTCAAAGACCTGAGGGATGTAAAATAGAATGTAATATATGGTAGCATCATGCTAACATTTCAGTCCAAATAGAGAAAATTTTTGCAACAGCTTTTCTCATGACTCATAACTAGTTTTTAGAAGGAATGCTAAAGAGATGGGTAGTTTAAAAAACTCCAAATATCAGATCTGCAACAGAACAACATTAATAGGAGCTACTTCTGTGACTGCATTTAGGTGTGACTTTTAGGAAACTGGAGTATAATGTCTCACAGGACTTCCACAGAAGTCCCCTCCCATATGTCAAAAAGAAAAAGTTGCTAGAGATGCAACAGACATGGTAAATATTTTCTTAATTTTTAACGTTGTTTTGTCTTTATAGCATCTGTGTGAGTAACAGTGAAGATTCTGAAACAAGGATAATTTATTATTGAATTAGATTCAGTATATAGAGAAATGAATCAGGAGGAAGGAAGTCAGTAAGTTAAATTTATGGGCTTAAAATGGATTTTGCAAAAGAAAAACACTGGCATAATTTTTACTTCTAGAAAGACAAAAGATTTCATAAGGTGGAGGACAAAATAATTGAACAATTTTTATCAAGTTTTTTGGGATTTTTTCCTCATCTATACTGTTTGGGATAGGATACTGGAAAAATTCTAAGCATTATTTTATCACATGGCATTTTTAAGGACTGCTGAAGTAGCCTACATTTCAAGTAAAAGAGTATAATATATTAGCAACATAAGCTAGAGGGAGAGAAAGATATGAACAAAAAGAGAAAAAAAGAAAGCTTTTCAGGGTTGATTTATTCCAAAAAGTTGAAACCTTTGTTAGAAAATATATAGTCAGATTTTTAGCAACAATTGTATTTAATTAAATGCTACAGTTAATGCAGCAAAGACCGCTTCACACGAGCCTAGATGACATTTTTAACTCTCCCCTTAAGGTTCCTCAGTTTTGTGCAATTGATTGTGTGAAGTCCTCAGATCCACATGACACACTAGCTTTAGAGCTTTGCAGAGAGGATGTATTTTGAAAATACAGTTTAGCACTTCCCTGAACACCACACACAAACAATCTGTTTCATTTAAATGATTTTTTTTTTAATCAAAACTGTTTTCTTTTTATAATTCTCTGAAGGGCTGTTCTTTGGCTGCTGTTCTTATGAGAAACACTGAAAAAAGATGATAACACTTTATATGTTCTTAAAAGTAATTTATATTTAAGTGACACTAGAAATTAATTCTATTAATTTCAATAAAATTTGGAATAAAAGGAATGTCTGACTTCTCTAAGGAGTCATAGTTATTTCAATATTTTGTATATTATTATGTAAATTACTCCTTTGAAAAAAATCCTTTCAAAAGTCTATAAGAGAAGATATCTTATTTAAGTTCTTAAATTGGTCCTAATGTAATAAGCTGATACTAATTTCATTATTTCAATACTACTTAAATAACCATGCCATTCTGTACCGAAATAGTGACTTTGAATATTTCTGAGAAAACCACAAAGAGTTATTTAAATTAATTTAGCCCCGAATTAGTGTTAATAGAAGCTCAGTACAGGAGCTACAAATTAGGTGCCTGTTTTATATTGAAGTGAGACAGGTATTGAGCAAAATTTTTCTGCATTAATTTTGCACAATGCTTTATATGAACATAATTCAGGACTTCATATCTTGACTCAACCCAGTGACCTGTGAAGTTTCGTGGTGGGTGCAGTAAGAGTTTCTAAAGAAGACAGAATGAACTTTTCTGAAAACATCTTGTGTTTGCTCATGGGAGAGCTTTTTCCATGCCCTCTATCATTGAATTTTGATATGAAACATAGATCTGATGAAACTAAATATTCTCTGTAGTCAGCATCCCTTATTTGAAAATTTATTCTTTGAAGAGGAAATTGAAAGGCCTGCTTAACAAACTGGAGTCATATTTCCTTGAAAATTTCCTTGTAAATGTTGTAAATCTTGTAATTTCCTTGTAAATCTTATGGGAAGGATGAAGAAAGTAAGGCCATTTGGAAAATACTGAAACTAGAAAATAAGAAGTGAAAAGGATTAAAACAGACACAGGAATTCTGAGTCACCTCTATCATGAAAACTGTTTAAAGAATAATTTTTTTATACATGAGTTTAAAATCTCTCAGATGTGTTTCCACTTTTGTTGACTAGATGTGATTATTCAAGAATGATTTCATGTAGAACATTCCTAAATGCTCTGTTCTGTTCATTCATTTTTCTCAGAGGAATTTACAGTCTTTTTAATTTATCCACGGCTGGCATCCACTGTTCTGAAGAGGACTGGATATTTTTTTCCACATCCTTTTTTTACCTACAGCTAAACCAGAGGCCACCCAAACTTGATTTTACTGCATACCATGAATTGACTGCATGGATTATAAGCAAGTTATCTAAAAAAAATTAAAATAATTTGCAGCTTAAATGAAAAATAAACCATATATTTTTTTAATTGTTGTGATGAATCTTCTTATGTTCAACTTCATCAGCAAAGAGATAACAGACCTAAGGAAACTTGATCATCTGTAAAAGGCAACACCCTAAAAGTATTCCTCTAAGGTACATTTTCAGTATATCTACACTAATAAAATATGTCAAGAAAAAAGAAAAAGAAAAAAGAACCTTCTCCCCCAAAAAATCCATATTTTTTTGTATTCCTAACAATTTTTCTAGTTTCTATAGGTATTATTGCCAATTAGCTGGAGGTGCATGCTTATTTCAGTCAGCTGAAATGTTTGAAAGAGCTGCAAAGACAAATTTATTTGACAGTATCACAGTAGGCATGATTTAAAATATTACAGTCCTTTACAATGAAAATTATTTTTCCCCTTGCCTTAATCTCTGTTTAAATAATTTCAGGAATGACTTATATTCTTGCTTGGTCTCCTCAGCTAAATCATTTTCAGTGTATTATTTAGCAAGGACTTAGCTATGCATATTTAGGAAGTCTGTATATATAAATATATATACACGCACATATATGACATGAAATACAGATTCAAGAAGATTTTAGCCCTTGCTAAAAGCCCAAACTAGAAAAAGATAAAGAAAAAAAAAACCCAGAAAGAAAAATCAAAGCAGGAAACTTTGTGCTGGATTTAATACTTAACTCTGTTACCTTGTTCTTTAATCCTGAAAAAATGCTGAACATTGAAGTCACTAGAAGCAGAGCATGTGTGTAGCAGAACTGGGCTTGACTTCTACAAATACAAACTGAAAACAAGAGGGTTGACTCAGCCAAGATATACAAGTTCTATTTTTCAAATAACCTTCATACCATGTGGGAATGGTTCTGTCAACATATTTTGGTACATGATTAATCTTTCTTCCCCCTTCCTATCAGCAGAATCAGCTTGTCATGCTACAGAGTCATTTAAATCTGTGATGCCAGAGTTGCTTGTGTGATGGCAAGGAAATTCACTAACCTAGAAGCTAGCTCATTAGGATAATAAGGATGAAGCACTTAGGAAAGCATTAATGATATATTTTGGCTATCAACATGCATCAATTCTACATGTTATACTAGTCAAAAATCTGTTTGTGTAAAGTTATTGAAATATAGTATATTGAAAATTCCTCAGCTCTTGGGCTTTTTCCACTGGCACTAATGAGGTAAACACTGTGTGAAATGTGGCATGTGGATGAGATGTGTTCTGAGCTTTTATTGCGAATCAGTTCTAAAATATGCTGGATCTCTGCCACAGGAAAAAATGTAATTTAACTTATGCCTATAAACCTATTCTGAGTGAATGAGGTGGTTAAAATGTAAAAATCACAATCACTGAACTATCAATCAGCATGCTTTGGGCAAAAGAGATTACACCAAATGCAGTTAGCTTGATAATTCTTGATTTCTCAAAAATAAAATCAGTCATGATGAGAATTTTAAGAAGTGTGATTTTTTGTTTGTATGTTTGTCTAAAGCAAGAGATTCTGATTGAGTAGAATGGTGATTTCAGAACTTACACAAAATTACAGAATGAATCTGCTGGCATTTACAATCATGGGGCACATGATCAATGTCTTATGCTAGGGAATGAAAGAGAACTACCTTCCTAAACAGTCAAATTGGGAAGAAAGTGCACACAAATAGTAATTTATAATGAATAAATGGAACTCTAAATATGAGAAGAATACTCAGAAATTCATGATAACTCCACAGCTGTCTAGCTATCTAGCCTACTGCCACACACTGAAGGACAAACTTTTGAGTCAAAGAGTAACATCTCTGTTCAATCAGGATTCAGGCTCCTGCAGTCCAGGATCTAGCCTTTGTCAAATGTGTAGTCATTAGAGCACTAAGCTGGAAAAGACCTGGTTCCTAGGCTCAATTCAAAAGGAGTCAAACACACCTCGCTGACTTGCCAGGTGCAGTTGTGCATTCTGGTCTATGAAACTATTAAAAAGCTGAAAAGGCTCAGCTTCTCCTTGTCCTACTGATTCCTGGCAGGAAACTGGAATTCATTTCTGCCTCTGATGAAAGTGCTTGTGTGACACTGAGCACATCTGAAACGTTCACAAAGCATACCCTTCCCCTTCCCTATGATGCAAAAATGGAAGCTGTGCAAGGAACAGAAGAATAACTAAGTATTTTAAAAATTACATCCTGGGCGTCTCACATTAGGACCATGATTCTATTTGAGACAACCTCAATACATCTGTGCTTCAATTTGAGTGTGGGATAATTTTAGATAGCAGTCTCACAAATTGGTGGCAAGTTTGAGAAATATTGGATTCTTTGACAATGAACATCATAAAAATCCATGAAAAGCAATTCTTCATAGCAAATAAAATAAAAAAAAATTAAAGCATTTGTCATGGTAAGGCTATATCTCAGACAAAAAGAAACTAAATTGTGATGTACGTGTTCACAGAATTAATGTCACTCTATGCAATGCATAAAACAGCAAAATGTCTCTCACTGTCAAATTAAGTACTAGACTCTGGTGGATATTTACAATCATCTGTGTCCATGTTAATCTTTTTAATTTGAATTCTAGACTGTAGACCTTTATAACCCTTTAATATTTTTGATAAGCACACATTATATTTTAAGCTCATGTACAATTACCCTCCTCCTTTCAACATACATATGTAGGGCTGAGCTAGGCAGTCATTTCATTCTCTTCAGTTTTATTTTATAGTCATCCTTAATAACTAAGCAATTTCACTGATGAAATTTAAAATTGTTTGAAGATTTTTGTTCTGTTGTCCTTATAGCTGTAACTCTTTGATGCCCTCCTGATCAGTTCATAAACCAAGGCAATTTAAATACAGTAGGTATACAAAATAGTGTAGCAATTGACTCACTGTTCTTTCTGTACTACAGATTGGAATACTTTGTTCCAGGTCTGTAAAATTCTGATATCCAAGAAAGGGTGTTCTCTATCAGCTTCACACCCTGTAAAAGAAATTATTTTTTGAAATTATTTGAAAATGAACACGCTCAAAGTAAGGTGTATGTCATTTTTACTGATGACTGATAAAGGAAATGCCCTCTATGAAGCAACAGTAAAACTTTTTTAGTACGAAGGAAAATATTTTAGCTTAACACATAATCATATCCAGAAATGACAGTGTGGGAAAAATAGATGATCTTCACTACATTGCTTGCAGCAGATACAAGTATTTGAAAATCCAAGAAACTATGTCACTTTTGATCAGTGCAGTACCCTAAAAAGGAATAATTTTGAACACTCAGCTATAAAAAGCTTTGAAAAATGTTAATGTTTATTTATAATGCTGTCTGTACTTTTCTTCCCTATTTCTTAGTTTGTAATCTTTTTGTAAAAGGTACTATGGAGAAAGTATATAGCTTGACAGTTTTCTTTTCAACATACAGGGCTTCAAATGTGCAGCTGCATACCATGTTTGTATAAGTCCACAAAAATTCTTTATTGAACCCAGGCAGGACAATGGATCCTGATGCAAGGTTTGAAATTTCTCTTTGTTAACCTTTATGTAGTTCCTGGTAGCCATCTCTCCAGGCTGTTGAGGTCTTTCCAAATGACAGCATAACCATGCGGTGTATCAACCTTAGCAGCTTTGCATCATCTGAAAATTTCTGGGGATGCACTTTGTCCCATGCACTTCGTTAATAATTTTTTTTTATACCTTTAGTCCTTTCATCTCTTAGACAGGCAGAATATTAGAACTGCAGAGTCATTCAAAAATAGTTGCTGAAGGGGCTCTTTTTCAGTTCAATGACTTGAGAGAAAGGGAAGATTTAGTCCAGCCTCATTTCTGCTAGAAAAATCTGCAATGTTTTATCAGTGTAGAACATTTTTCATGTAGTCTACAAATACTCCATCTAGCAAAGAGTATTGTTCTCCTTTCTAAATATTGCAGGGAAAAATTAAAATTTTATCAACCACAGAAAAGTTATTTTCTGTATAATCAGCACAATGTCCTTTAGCACAGGTGTTTCCATAATGATGATATATTGTAAAAATTCATGGTGTTCAATGGCTCTCACACTTGTATTTCCACCTCATCTGTCACACGTCAGTATAACTCCACCCAATGCTCTCAATAGTCTTGAAACTATGTTGATAATGCAAAACAAATGTCCATTCTAACTTAATTTTCATCACTAAATTTAACTTCATATTACAAGGAAATACATTTATTTATTAGCTGTCTAGAAAAGAGGAAGTGTTTTTATCATTACATGGATACAGCAGTGAAATTCCTTTAATGAGACTTCCAAAAGTACAGTAGAGTCTTCTCTATGACCAGCACCCACAATCATGTAGGGGACTTTCCAATTATTCTGAGGTAGTCAGATGTACCCCATATATTTAGACAAAAATCAAATGACTCAGTACCTCTTGCAACTCACAAGATAAATTACCTCCAAGTTATTCAAATTCATTCAACTCCTAGCGACTTAATACATCCTTTAAGCCTTTAAACTAAATAATTTTTATTTAGTATGTGTTTCATTTAATATACATTTAATATGCCTGGATTTAAGTTTTAAAAGAGATGAAGTCCAGCTTTTAGTATGGGATTTTCAACATCAGATAAAATTATGTCAGTGAATAGAAATTTTATGATCACAATTTCAGAGAGGCAATATTTGTCAACACAGTATGTGCCAGAACAATTTCTTCCCTTTTTTTAATATCTGAAAAAATATTGGTTCATAATATTACAAGATCTCATAATTGAGTGCTAGCAGAGTACTTTATAAAAATATATCAATGCCTGTACTTTAGCAATATCATTTTGCAATAGCAATATAAAAGCAGAGGCTAAGTAGTAAATAGTATTTTAAAGTATTTTAAGTCCAAATTTTCAAGTTAAGCTCCTAATTTGGCTATTGCATGAGAGGAATATTTTGTGGCATTTTAAGCTGACTATTCTAATGTTTTGCTTTAAGAACTTTTAAAAATAACTTTTGGTATGCAATTAAAAAAAAAGTTTTATTTTTTTTTTTTTTAAATAAAAAGGAAAAAGAAAAAAGGAAAAAGAAAGGAGTTGTTGATTTAGGGCAGCTCACTTCAGGGACCTCCTGGTTAACACTGGGTTGAATGAAGTGACATTTGACTAGCTGACCACAAATCATTTTTCTCACAGTAAGGAAAGAAAACAGAAAACCCGTCGAAAAATTGTGCAGAGGCTTCTCAGTAAGACTGATAGTCACATGTGTGGTTATTAAAAATGGAGGTAGATGTGTGTGTTTAATGTGATGCATAGTAGTTAGGATGTTGTACTGCAATACTAGGACTGAGATGTCACAGTCTATAAAAGTTATTCACTGTAAGACCAGTCTGTACCAGCCCAAATCCAGCATAAATTAAAATTAAGAAAAAAAAAAAAAAAGGGAAGAATTGAGAGGGTTAAAAGCACTTTAATTTTCTAGAAAACAAAATACTTATTGATGTAACCCCTGAGCCATTCTTGTATAACTGCTTGTCTTCTTACCCCGACTTGCACTGCTGTTTGACACTACATGTGGTGTTAAAGAAGTAAATACATATTTCACTGGCTGCAGGCAGTGAAAATACATAGCGAGGTACTGTAATCTTCATCAGTGTGCAGATGGCAAAAAGGTGAACTTCTTTTGGCCCTGTTTATACTAACCATTCATTTAATTTCAACAACTAATTTCTGTTATCTATTAAGTCTTTTATCATCATAGAGTTCATATAATAAACACATTTATGCATTAATTTAATTTCATGCACAATACCAGTACTTTTTCAAATGGGTATCTTTTATGCTTATGCTTGGATTTAAATTCAGGGATTCTATAAGATTTTTGCATTATGCTTGAAAAAAGCAGATTCCACAAGTAATATTTATGCTGAAATTAATTTATGCTGAAATAAGTGCATAATTACTGCGTAATTTTCTGTAGGTATGTTAGTATAGAAAACTGGGAAGAGATGTGATAGTCTTCAAAGAGAAAGCAAAAAGCGTTTTTCATTCAGAATAGGAAGAAAATGAAATTATAATTTCACATTCCTGTAAAGATATTCAGACTGGACATTAGGAAAATACTCCTAAGCACTGAACTAATTAGTCTATGGTTGTTGTTGAAATGTTATAGTTAGGATTTTCAATTAAAGACTAGCTAAAATTTCCTGGTAATCATCTAGGGATTCCTAGCCTTGCTTTGAGTAGGTGGATATATGGTTTAAATCTGCAGCACTCATCTAGGCATTTTTTTGATTTCTAGTTGTCCATATTTCCCATAATTTGAGGATTTTTGTATTGGCACAGTCATGTAATATTTTTATTCTGCTTAAATCCAAATAATTCTTTCATTATTATGACATTATTTAGGGGGGTTTTTTGTTTGTTTTTTGGAACCTCTGTTGTGCAACCACACACTGGCATTTCTTTGTTCTCATATATACAAAGAGGAAACAATTACACTTAGTGAGAATAATACTTTAGGGCAAAGGAGGAGGAAAACAAAGTGAATAAAAACGAAATTCTGCACAAGACAACACAGACACAATCTTCATTAAATTCAGAAAACTTCAGTATTGTTCTTTTCATTTTTTCAGTCACTTTCAGAGTGCAGAGTAGATTATAAAATGCAAATATTCAGAGAGATCATGATTTGCTTCTATTTTGCTTGAGTCCAAAGCAAACAGACAATGGTCAGTGTGGTCTGCAATGTGTGGAGAAGTCTGAAAACAGTGCAAGTACCTACGAAGATGTAAAGGCAGTACAAAATAATAATATCCAGTGATTTCAGTATAACATTAGCATAAGGCAGGAATTTTTTATTCAATTTTCTCAAATTGGCGGTTACATAATAGGAAATAAGGATAATTTCAGGTGATTTTTTATAAAAGGGAGTCTTAAATGAAGAGCTACAATTCTAATTTCCCACATGCTGTTCTCATGGAAATCACACATTCAGAACTTTATTTAAAAGCTGGCAGTATATGTAGGATAACATTGTTTTTAAAGGAATATGGGAGATAGTTCTTTTCCTTGCCTTGAATTTGATAGTTTTGTGACTTCTGTAGTAAATGGCATTTTCATAAACTTTGGTATGGATCATGGCACAGGAAAGGGAAAGCCCTCAGAATTTTTGTGTTGATGTAATTAGTTAATCAGCTATTTTCTCAAAGATTCATTAACAAAATAGGTCTTCTAGTCTGTGACTTTTATTGAAAAGACAAAAACTATATTGAAATATTGCAGAAAAAATTTAGAACTATAGCTGTTGTAACTTGGCTTGAAGTAAGTTCTTTTACTAGAGAAGCCTCCTAGTGCTTTGTTGATTTCCACTAGCAGAATATGAAGGATGAGGATACTAACTCTCCTGAAAAAGTTATCAATATATTTCCTTAAGAAGTTACCTGAAAAAATCTGTTTTGGGACTTCCATTGCTGATATTTGTGTCCAGAAAAATATTGCCCAGAGATGCAATTAGTAGGGAATTATGAACATAAGTTTCATGAGAAAAATCAGGCAGCATAAGCATGTATATGTATAGGAACAGAACCTTACTTTTACACAAAAGGAGATGAAAAAAAGTCAATGTATAATTGAAATTCAAGATGTGGTTGAATTTTAGTAATTTTAGTAAAACTGCAATAACTTAAAATGAAGAATTCCTTCTCAGCAACTTACCTGCAGTAACCTATTATGTGAATCATCTCTATTCATTTCAATATAAAATTTAACTGTATTTGGGCTTTCTCCAAGTCAACAGTAAGAGTTGGACTCCCTGCTTCTTAAGCTGCCCCATTTCAATCAGGAACAGATATCTGACTATGCATTTTTGTTGTAAAACAAGTCAAACAGAGTAACTGTGTAAAACTATAAGCTTTCCTTGGAACAACAAAATAGTATACAATAGATTTAATGTGCCTTATAATATATTGGGTTTATTTTAGCATATCCTGGAGTCTCCAAACTGTGTGGATTCTGTTAGAAGAGCAGCCTAGAAAGTCTCAGTCAACATATATGCAATGGAAGACAGATCAATTATAATTTTAACAACATGCAAACTTCATTATTTTAATCCACATATCTCCCATCAAAGCAAAAAAAAATCAGCTGGTGTTCTGTATTAGGACTGTAAAGCAGCCTGGTGTACATAATATATGTTCTGTACACAAATTTCCCCTGGCAGCGTCTAGCAACTGTTACTGTCTTGTGAAGAAAGGGATTCAAATATATACATGCAAATTGTTCTCACAGCTTTTCCCTGGGAAAATTCTAGCAACTTTTACACTTTTCTGGAACCTTGCTGCATCACGGAGAATTTCAAGGAACAAAGGGTGATTAATTAAAAAAAGGGTATTACTGCCAATCTGACCTCCTCTAGCTTTTAAAACAAAGGTGGCCTAGATATGGTTGTCTATTCTGTACCAATACTCTTAGGCATATTCAACTAGTATTAGTTATGCCTATTTTCTTAGTGTATTACATCAGTCATTATTGTATATTGAAGCTGAAATGCCAATTACATGTATTCATGAATAGAAGTGCCACTGCAGTTGCTTTCCTTTTTGATTAATCTCATGCTTCTTAATGTTATAATGCAAACCATAACCTACAAAAATTTTACATTATGTATGTGTATATATATATATATATATATAAACACACATGCATGTATCTTTTATCTATGTAAACATAAACAAAAATTTAAGAGGATCTAAATGTTCTAGAACATTTTTATTAGTCAGCTGAATATGACTGGAAGACCCGGTCCCTTTAGAATATAGACTTTTGACAGGCAATGCTTAGAAGATGGTTTTGTGACCAAGTCATTGAAAAGGAGATTAAGATTTGTATGCATTTCCAGCGCAGTGATTCCTTTAAAATAGCTGTCTGTCTATTTTCTCACCTTCTTCAGTAATGAAAAGCAGCATGCCACATTTACAGTGAAGAATTTATTGCCTCATTTTCTCATTTGCTATGACATAAGAACACTCACAACATCATAGTGCTACTTATAAAGCCCTCCACAGTATAACTATCTCAGGTTAAATACTCCATAGCAGCATGCCCTTGGTATTCCAATCTGACTTCCTTGATTTCCATATATAGCAGTATTTCACTACAATAGTTATTTCTAGAGTGTAATTCCCCTAAAATCTACATATTTGAGTTTCTGTCCTTGATATGTACATAAAACATAAGCATTTGATAGTCTCATTTTTTCAGACCCACCCTCTCCCTCCCATTTTATGAATAAAGTGGTCAGGAATTTTTATAAAGCACATAAAGGAGGAAATAATTATTAGAATGAAAAATCTTCCAGGCTTTTATTTAAAAATATGGATCATCTAGCAAGCCAGCATTCCATACTCATGATCATATACTTGTCAGGCCTTATTTTTTGAAACATAATGTTTAGAAGTGAACTAGGACAGGAAAATATTGCAATTATACTTTATTTTCCTACTTAAATAACAAAAATAACAACAGAATAAGACTAAGCATAAAGAGTAGGCACACATTAGATTTGTAAGGGAAATTATGAGAATGAATCAAGCCATGTAATTCTCCTTTTGAAGTTCATAGCAAATGTTATTGAGTTTAACAAGAACAATATTAGGCATTAATCACTGCTTTAATATTAAAATTTAAAAATGCATTATACCACATCAAAGTTCACAGAACTTATGAATATGTTTCTATTTAAACATACATTAAAGTCTTTTGCTGACTAGGAATGGCTTCCTAAATGAAAACCTGATACAATAAATCTCACTTTTTCTCTAAACTAATTAATTTCCTGCTGTTATCTTTTCATTGTTGTTTTTCAAGTGCATGGTGACATTTTGTCATATTCACCTATTTTAGATGAAAAGATGGTTTCATTTTAAAAATCAATATTGGCTTTTTGGACTTATCTTTGCTTGCATTAATACCTTGCTGTGCAGAATATATGAAGATGGTCACAGCAGAGATCTCTTTAATCCTCACACTAGGTTATGTCTTTGATCATCTATTAACTGAGACTATAGTATATTAACTTTCAGCTGAGTCAAGATAAAAGGTTTCTGTGAGTGGAAAGTTTCCTTCTCTGTTGTTCAGCTCTCTTGGATATTAATAACAAGCAATATATGAGCTGTCTTTCATTATAAACAATGTAGACTGGAGAGAACTAATGCTCAAACACATTTTTCTGCATAGATTTACTGTGTTTGATACATTGACAGAACTTCATATGACTTCATATCTCTTAAAAGAAGAAAGCCCTTGAAAAGAGTGAAAAAAAGAAAAAGCAAACATAGGCTTTGAAGATGTAAGTAAACCGATGTCATTATAGATTAAAGTGAAAGAGTAATAGTCCACACAATTTTGTAAAAATTAACTTTACCGAGTGGTTTAAAAGGCTTTTTCAATTAGTTCTTTTGAATCCTACACCATCTTTGAGTTAATGAGTCAGAAGAACTCAACTGGAGCCATGCTTTGACAGACTAAAAGTCTGTTTTAGTCCCATATCTTTAATAATGACCAGAGGCTGATATTTCAGAGAATAAGTTGGGTAAAATTGGCAGACAGAATTAAATGTTGTTATATTAATCTTCCAATTAGACATGTAGTTTACTATTTGTTTCAAAAAATGTAAGAATTTTTGTACCTCTGACTATTCTGCATATGCTAAGTATCCTAACATTAAAAAAAATTAAAAATTGGGATTTCTCTGCTTCAATAGCTTTCATGTTGATCAAAAAAATATATTAATTATAAATTATGATAACAAAACTATAATTCCTTTGATATTTTTCACTTTTATTATTCTTTCATTTGGAAATAGGGAGAATTTATGAAGCAGGATATATGGCTGGCAGCCTAATACTTGTCTGTTACCATGCAGTGTTTTGCTACAGTGCTGTAGCAGTGCTATCTATTAAGTTAAACAAGAAATTACTACTTTCCTTTTCTTTTCCTCTGTTAATTAAACTTGATATTTGCTCAAAGTTCTGCTGTTAGACATTTTCTGTACTTCCATTTCCTTTTTCTTACGGCTGTAATGCTTCCTTTAACATTTTCTCCTTGTGAAACTAAATGTGAAAAACAAAATTCTGTGAAGCAGAATGTTCAGAAAGTGAAGATGGGAAAAATTGGTTTTGGTTCAACATAAAATTGTTGAAAATGTGCTTCTTGTACATTAAAGGACTTGGGTTTTAGCATTACATGCCTCTTCAGTTGTTGTTGACGTAAATAACCACAGACAGTAATGATCATTAGGAATACTTTTTGAAAATTAGTGCCAGGGGCAGTTTTTATATATTTCTTGTTGTTGAGCTGCATTCTTTTTATTTTATTTATTTTGCTTTTAAATATGTAATATGTTAACTTAATACCACACATTAGTTCTTTCTAGCAAAGGAAATGATTGAAACATTTATATGCACATTTTTGGTGTATTTTTCCTTTCTATCAAACAGAAGTTTAGGTGGGGTTTTTTTTTCTTCAATTTTCTGCAGCAAAGAAATCTATGAAGGGAAGAGTTGCACCAGGAAGTAATAGCTGTTATCCTATTCCTGGTTTCAGTGTATACAGTTTCATGATTTCTTTTCATTTGATGAGCGAAGAAAAATAATCCGGGAAGTCAAATAGAGTGTTTTATCAATGCATCTGTAATGATAAGTAGAGTTAGTAATGCAATGGGTAAGCGGATCAAAATCCGGAGTCTACTAGGTTATGCAATACCAGCAATGGATGAGAAAGGCAAAACATAATTTTTTGAAAGTTCAAGATGCCTCACAATAACCAGATGGAGATCAAGGACAAAAGTTCACACCAGGAAGAAACCTATATTCTTGCTAGCTACAGGAAAAGTATCATATTTGTTCTCTGACCTTTTTTCCTGTTACAAAAAGTAGAAAGAGGAAAGGCAAGGACCATCTTTTCCAACAGAATCAGTCCAGGAAGTTGCTAGAGAAAGATTCCAACTTAATCTGAAAGAGACAAGTAGAGGCTAGCTGACAGACTGAAGAAGGTGAAAATATTTTTTGTTATATATAATCCTAATGTGCTTTCTTTAGGGTAAGAATATTGCTACCATGAAGCTAAACATATTTTGGTCTTTAAATTCAGCCTAGAGAGCAAGTTAACTCTGACCCCTCTCATGGATAACAAAATGTTCACAACACTGCCTATGGAGATCATTAAAAGTAGACTAGGGGTCACCAGCAGAAGCTTGGTTCTCTTGTTCACTGTATTTAAAGAATAATGCCGTGTGCCTCCATAGAATTCACAAAGCAGTTGGAAAGCAAAGAACACAGAGGTCAGGAGAGGCACATTCATATTTTGAGGATATGTGAAAACTAGAAAATTTTGGTTTTTTTTGATGGGCTGCATGTTAAAGGTCTCTGATACCATCTACTAAGATTTTGAAGAATGTTACAGGCTATCTGAACATTTACGTGGTTAAGATACAGATGACGGTGCAGCTCCTTGCTTCAGTCCTTTTCCTTCACTGCCATGAAATGGGAAATAGAGGGGTTTTGGCCCCAAACATAGTAACAGTGCATCACAGAGGACTCTTCTGCGCTCCAGAAATATCTCTGCTAGTACAGTTTGCATTCCAAGACTTTGTGGTCAGAGACATTTCCCTTCTCTATGTCATTGTTTCCGGTGAATCTCACTTTGGACCATTGGATCCTTTGGACCCCACACGCTTAACGAACTTTTTAACCCAAACTTTTTGATGCCCAAGAATATGGGAAATTTACATGAAAGGACAGATTTTCATTAGAATAATAAAACCCAAAGCAAATTAACAGTCACAATCTAATGCTAATCCATTTACTACCTTGTATTTATGCTTGTCATCTTGGTATTTATGATTATACTATGGCACCTTGTGAAACACTTACCTTAGGGACCTACAGTAAAGCAGAGGAGTATTTTGTTAGCACAAGAGATTTTGTTAAGTAAGAACATGAGGTCATTTTGACAGTGATTTGAATTTCAAATGCACACCAAGAGAAAAAACTGAGAACAGATTTTAAGTCAAACTGTAGGCTTTTTCTGATGAATATGCTTCAATTCTTTTCAAACAAAAATCCCTACTTCTCCTGCTGGAAATCATCAGAGAACAGAAATTCAAAAAGCATCAGACAAATATTCAAACATGTTCAAAGTGACATTTTTAGCTCTAAAATATTTTATGTGGGAAATACACGTAGTTGGGTTGGCCTTCCAAACACCAAATTAGAGTTAGCAGAGCTTATTCATTTGAATCCAGTTGGCCCTTTGGAGCATCCTCAAAACATATTGTGTACTTCAGAAATCTTTATAATGACTTTGTCCATTTTCATAGTACACTAATACTGACTTACAATTTTTAAATTAAATTATGCAAAAAGGCACTTTGACTTAAATGTGATGGAACTTGGCTGTTGTGAGATATTCTTTCAACTACTGAACCCAAATTTAAGAAAATTCAGGGCTAACAAAATCACAAGGCTATAATCTGAAGAAAATGACGGCCATTTCCTGGTATACTTTGGCCAGATAAATCACCTTTTACTGTAATTGCCAAGAACTATCGGAATACACAAGCTTATCTGGCTTGATATTACACAGGGCTCTTGGAAATGAAACTAACCACATTTTGTCGAGCTTTATTCTTTCTTTATCTCTTAGAATTTTATGCTTTCTCCTCCTTGTGTAGAAGGCACCTCCATGCCTTTTATAAAGTTTAGGGTAACATGCCATTGAGGTAATTACAAGAAGGGAACTATGATGTACATTATTCAGCTATCAGGCAGTATACTACCATTACTGCAATTTGTTGGAAGTTAGCCAAAATCCACATGCTCTAAGATGCCTAGAAATCCTTGTACAAAGTGTATAGTCAGTAATTGTACTTCTCCACCTTGAATTTCTTATGAGAAAGCAATCGGTTTAAATTACTTTCCAAAGGTCGTTTTGGCTTATATTTTTCCACCTTGAATTTCTTATTATAAACAGTTTAAATTACTTTGGAAAAGTTTTTTTGGGTGGTGTTTCTTCAACTTTCAAACATTATTCTTCTTTACAGTTATGTTAACTAATTGATATATATATATCAACCACTTTCACTTTCATTAATGACCACTCTAGTCTTCCCATCCCAAAAATAAAAATAAACTGATAAAAAATTAAATGTTTTGTAAATTATGCCTCTGATGATTGCACACTGCCAAATCTGCCTGATCTTTATTTTTGTCTGATTATGTAGCTTTATGGCTGCCTGAGTAGAACACCTAGACAGCTAATGACTCAACATTTCTGAAAACAAACAAGATTTGCTTCACATACTAGATCTGTTTTCTCTTCAGACTTTAGAAGTGTAAAACATTTTAATTTCACACACTGATAACACATTTTCTCAAGTATATTTTTATGCATGTAGTTTATAAGGAAATTACTGATTTAAGGAAGTCGGTTGTGAATTCTAAGGATTACAGTTCCCCATTGTGGAATTTTTTTTGTCATCAAGTCAAAAAACCATAGACATCAATTTTTTATAAGCTAGCATAAAGAATATTTCACTTCATAGAGACAACATATGTGACAGTGTTATGGTCTGTGAAGCTATCTTCATAAAGTTTGACAGCAGAAAGTAAAAAGTTAGAGAACAAATTTTAGGGAAAAAAAGCACGGAGGGTTTTTTTTTAAAGTAAGTGTCTTGTCAGTTTCTTAGTGTTTTGTATAACTTTATGTTTTAGATTCAGGTGACATAGTCATTATAATAACACTAATTATAATACATTATAATAACACTATTATAATATAATTATTATTATATTATTATAATAGTCATTATAATAACACTAATTAAAATACATATTTTTATGTACTGAATGGATTTGAGCTCTATATATCACAGGAAAATATTGAGAAAAAATAATTATATCAAAAAACCTAAAGCAAACTTCTGCAGTGTAGAGAAAGAACTTGAAATCTCAGGTCAATAAATAAATTTCTGAAGCTGAAAAAATGATCACTGTAGCAAAGATGCATCATCTTTTTCAAACATTCTCAAGTCATGAATCTAGACAAGTAATGGAGGTTTATTAATAAACATTCCCCATAAGTTTGAGGGACACTTATACAACAGATAAGCCAATTCCTCTCATTACCACTGGCTTACAGAATATATGTTCTCCTGATGTTGCCAAAACTTCTCCTGTCCTGCAAAAAGATTATGAGTTGTTTAGGATAAGATGGAAAGAGACTGATTTTTCTCTGATTTCTTCAGTAATCTTTTCTTTGATGAGGTTCTTGAATATCTGTCTCTCCAAAAGACCCAACTTTTCCTTGGGCTTCCTGATTTGGGAAGTTAATTGATAGAAAACTAATTGGAGAACGTTTTTTTTTTCTTTTCCTTTTCTTTAACTAGACCCTTAAAATGAAAAATAACTGGAACTAGAAGGATTAGATGGAATTTTGCACTGATGATGGAAAATACTGCTTTCAGATAAAACAGATTAGGTCATCACAGATTTTTCTCTTAGTTCTGTGATAAAAAGGTTTCTAGTGGGATAGATTGAAGATGACAGAGAAGGGATTTTAACTATGTCCATAGTTCTGATGGTAAAAGCTAAAGTAGGATTCTGTTAAAAATGGTCATAAGCAGAATGAGGAAGTTTGCTTCAATTTTCTGGTGCCTTGTAGTTCATCCAGAACCCAATCCTCCAGATGGGAAGAAGTGGATATACTCATTCACTAGAAATTTTTTTCTGTTGAAGGAATATTTCTGTTGTCACAAAGATGATTTCATGATTCTTTGCAAGGAAATAATCCTGTCAAAGTATAAAATCGGAAGCAAAAGTTAAAAAAAAAAATATCCTCTTAGCAGGGACAAATATCAATTAAAGTATAACGTTTGAGGAGTCATATTAATTGTATCATCTCAAAATAATTTTTTTATGTAGTAGCTTAGGAAAATAACACATCACTTACATAGGTTTATGAAATACTGAATATTTATTTTCACTTTTAGTCATAAATTTTTCAAATAGTATGACTTCAATTAACTTAAACTGAAATGCAGTAGTCAGAAGGAAAAATAACTTTTCTAAAAAAAAAAGTTCTTGAATTAGCAAATTTATTCAAAACTATGGATTAAAACAAATAATCAGATATGTAATCATTCATTTAAACTGTCCACAGCATTTCTTTTGGTTAGCCACTTCTCTCTGTAAGAACAGAAGTGTCTATAAAAATAGAGGTGTCTACTATTTCAAGTAAACTTTTTGACCTTTCCTCATTATTCCTACTACAAATAACAATTTTTATTAAAAAGAAACCTATGTGAAACATATAGACATTATTTTCAAAGTGCAGTAATTTTTAAAACAGCTCTATAAGCTTTATTTTAATGTCCTTAATTCTATTAGAAAGGGCAGGAGCAGTAAAAGCTAAAGTGAACATTTCCATGGATAAAAGATCCTCTTTCCTATACTCACATGACATTGTGAATTAATCAAATAATCTTGTTTCTTTTCCTTTTATTCTCATTCATGTTTGTTTTTTATTCTTTTATTTTTTAGCTGGACATACTTAAAGAAAATATCCCCAGTACTCTCCACATCAGTTAAAGGGACACAGGTGGCCACGGCAAAAATTTTATATTAAAGTTTGGACTAGACTGTATGTTTTGGCCTTGATATTAGAGGTTTTTCTCTTTATGGTACCCTTGTGGAATAAATACCAAAGAGTAAACCAAGATAAAGGTTACTTGGATGCAAGCAAAAAGCAATTGAGAAATTCTCCTTTAACTATTGCAGCCTACTGAGTAACTCAGTGAAGTGTTAAGATTTCTTTCACGTCATAGTGACATGAATTAAAAGGAAGGAAGGCAAAACAGAAATGTTGCAACTGCAAGAATCACGTTTCAATTTTTTTGTGTGTGTATGTTTTAATTTGCTTACTTTATCTAGACGTTGAGAAGATTTCAGGAAAGCTGCAGTTTGTATCAGTGCTGAGTTTTGCCTGGTGATCTACAGTGGCATAGGAAACCATACTGCACAGAGATCTCTCACACTTTGGGTGCATAATGCTCTGTTACCTGTGCTAAACCCTCTGCATTTACAAGCGATTTCACAAATACAATTTCCATTGTCTCAGCTGTTTTGGCAATATTTAATTCTGATCATCTGACATAATGGAAAACATACAAAGCCCAAGCAGGTGGGCAACACCTGCATGTAAACATAAGCCATTGCTTCTTCCATTTATATTGACAGCAATTGTGAAAAAAATAGTTTCGAAAGCTTCTTATTGGAAAAACCTGAGCATCCTGAGAGTTTTGAAAGAAAAAAGAAGATGCACACTTAGTCATGCCTGCTTAATAATATCTTCATCCTGTGATCCACATGCTTTGTAAATAATGTGGGCATTTGGGTCAAAGGAAAAGATGGAAAAAGAAGATATTAGTTTTATTAAGGTTACATTTTATTTTTACTTACATACAAAGTACAGAACAACAATTCATATGTGGACCTCAAATTGCCTAGAAATAGCTGAGCACACCTCAGCTATGGCTGCTGACAGTGTACAAAAAAAGTCACTGTAAAGAAATTATCTAACAAATTACATTTGGTCACATTCTAATGTCTGACTCAATCCAAAACAGAGGTACATTATAAAGAGACGAGTTGTGACCTATTCATATAGCACCAGCAGGTTGGCTCCAAAAGCAACAGCATTCTTCACAGAGAACTGCTATTCCAACTTTAACTACCTTCAGTGAAGAGAATATGTGGCAGATAACTGTATGATTTTATTAGTGAGAAGGAATGAATTGTTGCCTTATGTTTTCGTAAAAATCCAGAAAATCCACAATAACTGACTGATTTGATGGACAATTTTGTTTCTGGGGAAGAGAAGTCAAGTAAAGAACTGATAAAATGAAGAAGTAGTTCTTGCATACAGTGGAGGTTTTATGGAGATTCTGAGAGTTGGTTTACTGTTTTTTAAATTCCGATCCCAGTAGTTGAACCACTTTGTGCAGAAGTTTTGAATTGCTTTTCTGACAAGCTCCTGTGAGCTCTTGAGTGTTTGTTTTTCTGAAAGTTTAAAAATGCTAAATGACACCCTGTTTTGAAGTGTAACATCATAAAGACTGAGATCCTATCTCTAAATAAAAATTGCTAGAGGTGAGCAAGAGGGGAACTATCTATGTGTGCATTGAAGTTCAAAGGTGTTTTATGTTTAACTCCATGCACTTTGTGAGCTTTAAGAAGCAGCAATAAAGTGGGAAGTTTCTGTGTCACTGTCAGCAGACTTTTAGGTTAACTGTTTTCTTTTTACACTCTCTTGGAGAATGTCAAACCCTACTTTACAGTGTTTTATATGTATTAAATATTATTGTTTTGATGATAGGGTCTGTTGTATTCTCTTTCCAAAAGTTATATGAGAATCTCTGAGTTAATTTTATTTGGACACTGCAAACAACGGTCCTTGCATTTATATCATGTTTTTTTCAAAGCATAATGCTCTTGTACATGTACTAGTCAAAACTAAATGTGAGATTGTAGGAAAAAGAAAATGTGATCATTTATCAAATTACATCAGAATCCCTTAATCTCTTTCCTTCCTTTTATTTGCTGCGTAGTAAACCCTTAATTTTACATAGTATGTGGGAGTAACTAGTTATATTGAAGGACCACATATGCCTAAGGACTGTATCATATAGAATTTACTCTCCATTGCAGTCTCATACATATTTTCCACCCTTTTGAAGATGCAAGGAAAATAATCTGTACAGAGGGTTGGGAGGGTAATTTGTTTCCCACCCTGACTAAAGTGTATAGATTTCTTTTTTCTCTGTGCACTAGTTGTGTGCAATGTTTGACAGTTTTGCTAGTATTCTCGTGATGAGATTCTTCATTCTTATTATGATGTTTCTTATTTCAAACCAGAAGTTTTGATTTACACACCAACAAACATTGCAATCTAAAAAGAGAAATATTTCAGGCTGTCACTGATCATTCATAGACATCTTTTCTGAAAAATTCTTTCTTTAGGATTTTTCCTCTTGAGAAGCTGAGACGCCTCAGGAACAAAATGCAAACATTGATTATCTGCTGCTGTGGAATGCAACAAGTGGATCTTTGATTGGCCCATGCTGAATGCTTCTAATTAATGGCCAAGCACAGCCAAGCTGGCTCGGAGAGAGAGTCTGAGACACAAGCCTTTGTTATCATTCTTTCCTTTTCTTTTCTTAGCTAGCCTTCTGACGAAATCCATTCTTCTATTCTTCTAATATAGTTTTAATGCAATATGTATCATAAAATAACGTCAGCCATCTGAAACGGAGTCAAATCCTTGTCTCTTCCCTCAACCTGAGACCCCTGTGAATGCCGTCACAGTGATCTTCAACTAAGAATACTTAGAGTGATTTTTAATTTCACTGAAATTGCTATTTTATATTTGAATAAATGAAGATGACTCTTGATTTTTTTTTTTTTAACCAGAACAAGCCGGCATCCCTTCTGAGGAACATCTGTTTTTAATAATAAGACAAAAAAATCATAAATAAGCTGAGTTGAATGGGACCCACAAGGATCGAGTCCAACTCCTCATCCTTCACAGGGCCATCTCCAAGAGTCACACCATATGCCCAAGAGTGTTGTTCAAACATTTCTTGAACTCTGCCAGGCTTAGTGCTGTGACCTTTATCTTGGGGAGTGTCTTCCAATGCCCAACCCTCTGCGTGAAGAACCTTTTTCTAATATCCAGCTTAAACCTCCCCTGACACAGCTTCAGGCCATTTCCTTTTGTTCTGTCACTGGTCACCACAGAGATCAGTGCCTGCCCCTCTTCTTCTCCTCACAAAGAAGCTGTAGAGTGCACTGAGGTCTCCCCTCAGTCTCCCCTTCCCCAGACTGAACAGACCAAGTGACCTCAGCTGCTCCTCATATGGCTTCCCTTCAGGGCATTTCACCATCCTCATGCCCCTTCTTTGGACACTCTCTAATATCTTTATAACCTTCTTGTATTTTGGTGTCCAAAACTGCACACAATATTCGAGGTGAGGCTTACCAGAGCAGAGTAGGAAAATTGTCTCCCTTGACCAGCCTTGGTTGGCCCTCCTGGCTGCCAGGACACACTCCTGAATCATATACAACTTTTCTTTGAGCAGTTGAGAAAAATCTGTAAAATGTATTGAATTAATTTAGACACAAGTAAAAGTCAAAATATTTACTAGAGGCTTAAACTCAAAGCTAATCAGAGAGAATTGCAACTTGCAAATGTTTTTCACTTCCTTTAGGAGGATACTGACTACTCACTTACTAAAATACATAGCACCTGGAACTTTGGATTTCAGGTATGATTTGTACAAGACTTTGTTTAATGGTGTGGTCACAGAATGATCAGAGGAATCCATAGCGTTAGTTGGTTATTTAGCACAAGATAAGCAGCCTTTGGGTCCCAGGCAGTAGGTACCTGACCATCTGCATGTCAACAGATCACTGCAGAATGCAGACATCTTAGGAACAAAAGTTACGCACTAAATCTTCATTATGTTTTGATGATCTTCCCCTCAATATGGCCACAAGTACATTAGACATAGTGTGGCTGGGAACTTTGGATCTCATATCAAAATCCTGTCAAATATTTCCCCAATTATTTTTCCTCCATGTCATCCTCAAAGCACACCCATTGGGTAGATTACTCTTTGTGGATTGAAGAAATGCATTAAAAATGGAATATGATCTCACCCCCTGAAAATGAATGCATTCTGGATAATTTATGTAAGGTAGAGGACTGGCAGCTTCTACTTTTGCAGTGACTTGTAAAAAAGGGCTACTTCAGCTTCAGGGTATAGGGAAGGTTTATAATGCTGTTTGAAAACAGGCCTTTCCTGGAATACCATGTAAGGGAACTAAGTCATGCAAAGCAATAGCTTCAGTGACTTAAGATTCTCTTTGGTAGCTCTTATTGGATAATTTATAAGACACTGATATCATCTTAATATATTAACTTTTTTATGTCCTTATCTTAAACAGTTCAACTTCTAAGTTATGGGACAGGAAAAAACTTGATGCAATAGACACTATGCTTAGAAAACTTGTCCTTGCACTAAAGAAGAATGAATGGAAAACACGTGGAACAGAACAACATGTGACTTGACTGAAATAATTTTAGTGAATCTGGAGAACTTGCTAAAACCCAAAAACCCTTAATTTAAAAAGGACAAATGCAAAATGCTACATACAAAAAAAAAAAAAAATCACATATATAAAATAAGTAATAAATGAAAAGTCAGAAGATGAGATAATACAGCAAGCTATTTAAGTCAAGTCAATATTGGTTTGTGGTTGCATGACATTTCAAACTGAAAGGTAATTTACTATAAAAGACAGAGGAGATCCAACTCTGTTAAGAGTTAGTAACTTTACTGAAATACAGTCTGGTTTGGAGGTGAGAGGCAGACAAGCTTCAGGGATTCCACCAGAGAAGTGTGACACTAATTTTAACACTTTAAAACTTGAGGTGTGAAGAAAGAACAGATTTCTTTTCATCTTTAAAGGTTAAGTCTGCAGAGAAATATGTGGTAACACTTGCAGTGTAGTGGAAATGCTGAATAATTTTTTTGCTGCCAGTGAAAAAAGAGGAAATAATTTTGTTGGCTTTTTAAGATGAGGGTGTGGTTTTTATTTGGATTTGGTGTAGTTTTTCTTGTTTAAAAATGGTTGAGTTTGATTAGAAAAAAAATTAATTTATTATGATTCAAAAGAGGTAAAAAAATGTATTTCAACAAATATTTTTCCAGAAATTTAGCAAACATCTTTGACAGATATATTTTTTCTTCTACATGTTCTTCTGTTGGTTTTCTTTTTTTTTTTCATAAGAATAGTAGATTAACCAGCTATTTGTCAGTAACATCAAAGTTAAAAATCATCTCAAATCAATAATTTTTGTTGATTACAAATGGCAGTCTAGGCACTGAAGAAAGATGTAAATATTTCTTTGGGCATTGTTTAGAAAAGGACTCATTCTTCTCCCTGTATCATTTAATAATGTAACGAATGAAGAAATAAAAATTCACAGTATATTTTTATATACATTGTGGGATTTTACTGGCAGTGGAAATCACTATATTTGAGTGTACTCAAAGTCAAGATACTTAAATGGAATAATATACGAACTGGAGTATATTTCAGGAAAATGACATCCTTATCAGTGTTTTGAAACACAACAGATTTCAACGTGAGGTGTTTCAATGTCATCTGTGTGCCATTTGGATAGTCTTATCCAGGCAGTTATGTGCATATTGTGCAAGAACATAATCTCGCTGAATGTATCAAGTGGCAGTTCCAGGAGCTGAGTGTATCCACACCAGAGATGGACTATCAATTTTGATTCACCATGACAGGATGTGCAATGAAGTGCAGTTTGCTTGCAAACAGGATGTAGTTTGGATGTAAGCCTGGAAGTTCTTTGTCCTTGAGTCCATGATCAAACACATGTCAAATAGCTCAGCATTTCTTCAAGCAAATTTTCAGGCTGTAGCCCGAAGGAAACAACTAGCTTGATGGTCAGTATTATACAATCTTTCTGATATGTCAGTTGGATGAATGGAAAGTTATGTGCAAAAAAGACTGACAGAAACACAGGACTCATAAAAGTCTGGTGAAGAAATAATGTGTGGGGAAAGGATGATGTCACTGAGAGAGCTTTTTAATAAAATTATTAAAGAACGAAAGAACAGAGGAGGAAACAGCTTTAAATTTTAAAAAAATGGGTTTTGTGATTTTGGGAGGAAAATGAAAGCACAGGAGACCTCAGTGTGATTCAGACGCTAAGCAAACAATCAAATTATATGTTTTTCAATTCATTATTTCCCACTGCATGGAAAGATTTGCTACTTTTCTTCAGAGTCCTTGAGTACCTTAGGATTCCCACTCATTGCTGGCCATTACTGCAGCAGTGCTAATAGTAGTATTTTACTTAAAGATCTGTACTCGTATAGCTGGTAAAGCTCACCATTCTAAGAAAATCAGATATTTCAGGTAAATAAGCTCCTTGCACTGAAAGAAATATGTATTTACCTGCTTTTCTCATTTTGCTGGAATTCTTGCCAAGAAGAGCAAGCAACAAGACTGTTTTATGCAGCTTCAAATAAACCCTTAGATGACAACATTATACAAATATTTGATAAGGAATGTTTTTCTGTGTTTTTGGAATAGTGATCCCCCTCTCTTTTTCAGCATTCAGAAGCCATAGATGTAGCTTTTAGGTATGCAAATATCAAACTGTCTTTCTTTAGAATCTTTTTACTGAGAATCGCAAAGAAAACAAACAATCCAATGGAAAAGTCTAGTAACTTTATATTATTTTTTTCCTTAAATCTCCTCCAACAGACTTCTACCAAAGAAAACAATTAAAATGTCACAGAATCTTTTTTACCATGTTTTTTAGTTGTTGTTTTATTTGTCCCTGCACAAAATCCAGAAAACTGCCCAGAGCTTTCACCATGCTCATGTTGATTATGGGGGTCTAATCCTGTAACAAAAAAGAATGAAGAGGGGAGAAAATTGATACAGATATGTTCAGGGCAGCCTCCAACTCTATCTAAACATAAATGTGAGACTTCCCTGCAACAAGAACTGTGGGATAAAGCAAGGAAGAGGTGAGGAGGAGAGAAGAACCTTCACAGAAACTAGCTATACATACCTTCATATAAGAGTATTTGCAGTGTAGAAACTGGGGAACAGGACATGTAAAATCAAAAATAGACTAGGAAAAGATATTATGTTTCGCATCTGCATTTTCTGCTTCCGATTCATGATTTCACATTTGGTAGACAATTCTAATATTGAGATCAGTGTACCATTGATGTATACAACGCAAAGTGTTTGTTCCCATAGTATAAAAATTTAGATCAGCAGATCCACCAACCTCCATGAATATTCCTATGAAATCCAGTCCCTTTACTCGGATAAATCACATATATATATATATATATATATATATATATAAAATAGTATCATTGTATCTCTGATGGAAAATCAATGTTTTGGGACCAGTTTTGCATAGATATCTGGCACTAAAAATCCTTTGTAATGTGAGTTCTTTACATCATTCCTCAAAATATAAAATCGTCAAGTTGCTGAAAAACATTCATATTTTTGGAGAAAAGGGCAAATATATGTTTTTAAAATGTGTTTCATTAACAAATCAATATAGTGTAACTTTTTTTAAAATCTCCAAAAGTCAGTTTCAAATGTATATCAAATATTCAATGGTTCTAAAAATATCACACCACTTTCACTTAGATTTATTTTGGTACCAGATGTTTGGGGTGTTATAGACACTGCATACTAGTGGACATTTTTGTCAAGCTTTCTTAGCTACCACATTGGGGTTTTTTTCATCTTTTTCTCTGCCTTCAATCTTGAATTGTTTTGCTAAATTTATTCTTTCAATGTGGTTAAACAAATTTACATAAATTGTCATAAACAGACAAAGCTGACTTATTTGTGGATCTGTATCACCTAAGAATATGACTTAAATATTTTTTAAAACTAGAACATCTATCTATCTATCTATCTATCTATCTATCTATCTATCTATCTATCTATCTCTATATCTATCTGTATATATATATGTATTATAATAGGTCATAAACCACTTGAGTGTTCTTATGGATTTTCTTTCCCATAACTATAATTTAGTCTTTAAAATCCTGTGATATCACATTAAATAAATCATTGAGTCTTTATTACTTCAGGGTTTTTTTCTAGTTTCTGGGGCCATTCTAGACAACACACTTTCATTCCATTATTTAATTCCCACATTTAAAACTGTAACTGTAAATAATAACAGTATTTCCTATGGGTCTTTACATAAGTCTGCATTTTTTTCTGAAAATTTAGGCATGTAGGAGCAGTAAGATAGAGATATAAATAAATTTTTAGTAATATGCATTAAGCAAAATAGAAGTGCCAACATCCAGGTCAAGGAGAATTATTTCCTTGATTCCACTGAAAAATTAAAAAAATTAAATACTGGTCTGTCCAGACAATATGAAATAAAATTGAGAAAAGAAAATAAAGAAATGTAACAGGAGCACAAAACAGTCTTTATTCATTGTACAGGTTTGGAGGAAATTTTTGTACACTCCTTTCAGGAGGCTTTCCTGGCAAAGAGTGGATAACTGCAAAGCTTTATAAGCATCAGGTAGATTAAAAAATAGTGAAAGGCATTCAGAGTACATAGAATTACATTTTTTCCTGTCTCTCACGCCTGCACTTTTATAAATCCTATGGAGGAGGTTCAGAGTTTTCTGGTAATCACCTGAAGTAGCAAGGGTTGCACAGAACCTTCTGTGAACTCATTACCTCCTGCTGAAGTTCTTACAGGATAAAACCTATGTTTAGGACTACCTTGTGGACCCGCTACACTCTCCATTTCAGGCAGTTTTAAGAAAGCTTGCATTAATAACTTCAACATAGAAAAGTCTAGGTTTAAGATAATCCACAGTAAAAAGAATGTAAATATCTTTGCTTTTAAAAACATGTATAGTTGATTTTTAGAAGTAGGATGCATGCTTAAAATGATTGACAAATGTTTTGATGGAAGAACAGCTTGTTGAGTGTCAAAATTAAAATTCTGCTGATGCTGTTTGCTCAGTTCATGGATGTGACCTTTATACTGTTCCTGCTGTCTTCTAGACTTGCTTATTCTTTCTAAGGCCAAAAGTTATATGCATTTACAAAAAATGCACAATTATATAATTAGGTACTTAAAGAATCCAAGCAATGCTGATACCAGAAGTCAACTGCAAGCCAGAAGAAACTGTGTTTTGTTCTATTGTACAATAGTATTTTCTATTTATTTCTGCCATAACTTTAGGGTTTCTAGAGGCACTCTTATTCAGCTGATAAAGTCTTACTTTCTTGTCTTTCCATTTTTAAATTAAGTAGTGTTTCTATTTCTTCCTATTTGTTCCTATTTTAAATGGTTTTCATTTGTATTAGCATTTTTAAAGATGTGGTTTACCTTTTTGGCTCATAACACATATAATGTAAGTTTCAAAAGTAAATTAGCATATTTCATCTGCTGTGATGGACTTGAACATGTACTAAGTTTGCTATGATCAACTAAAAATATTTTATCTTTTTGTTATTCTCATATTTTTCTACAAATTAGTATATTCTTATAATTTATAATGTTTCATCTCTTTAGGAATCAATTTTGTTTCAAACATGAACATGAATATTTGTTCAATCAAGTTTTTCCTGATATGTATAAAAGCATTTTCTGTTTCTGCTGCTGTCAGGAGTGGGGATGTATTTTCCATTCTTTTTAAGATTGCTACCAGCATATTTGAAATAAACTCATATATCAATCACCATCCAAAATCTTAGGGAAAAAAATGACCTGGCAAATCCCAAACATTGCTTTGTACTTACCTACCTATGTATTTCTATATGTATCAATGGATTGATCTCTATTTGCTAGTTTTCATAAAAAGAATTTTTAGTAAACATAGGCAGAATAGGATGACAGAACACAGACTGAAATAAAGCTGAGCTTTCATATTCTTCTTTATATCAGGGACAAATACTGAACTTCAGACTGGAAAGTTCTTTGTCTTTGAAAGTTTAGATGGGTGTTTTTCTCTTTTTTTTTTTTCCTTCTGATTCATACAGAAGGCAAAAAATATCAATATCTAATATCTGGACCTGTGTATTGCATGTTTTACCTCTGACATCTTAGTCTTAGGGACACAACAGGTATTGTTCTGAAATCCAAATAGACAATTTAAACAATGTTGAAGCTTCTTGCTGGCATCTTTTACTAAGTGCGAGTTTTGTGTTATCCTTCTTATTTTCCATCACACTATTAAGTGTCAGCAGTGTCCTAGCAGATTTTTTTCATCTGTCCACTGATAATTTGCCAGGTAATGATGGTCTTCCAAAGAACTCTCTTTTTGCCCTCATAGAGGATTGTTAGCAACTCTCATGAATATTTGTTTTGGAGTGAGGAAGTTGTATCACTGAAGTGTCTCTGGCGTAGTTGCAGGCTGACAGGAAGCTGAGAAGTTCAAAGATGATGATTAGTTTTAGCACTTTAGTTAATAAGATTGCATATGAAGATAAACATAAACTTTACTCTTAAAACATCATGAAATTTATAGGGTAAAAGGAAATAAAGAAGAAAAATTGGATTGCTAAACAATTATCAATAGTGCATTACTGCAACCTAAGTCTGAATGAATTGCTCTTAGGGAAAAAAATCAAACAAACAAAGGCTGACATGCTGTGTCCATTTGTAACAATCAATATAGTGAACAAACACGTGGAGCGCAGAATGGTGCCCACAGCTAGAATCTTTATTTGCATTTAAGCAGATTAAAATGTGGAGTTTCCTTACATGTAAACAGAATAATATTTGAAAACACAGATACTCTATTAAAATACATTTTGTAGCTGAGAATTTGGTAGCGTGTTATTAGCATTTGGGCATATTTGTTATTCAAGAGGGCTCTTGATTTACAAAATTATTTTCTATGATCTACAATCTACAGATTGTTCTTGAGATAATTTAAAATCAAAAGGTGGAGATGCTCCTATATATAGGATAATCTTGGCTGATAGTTTCCTTGATATAATATGTGAAGATTTATGGATATAAGATTTAATCTTTATATATTATAGGAAGATTATTTTTTCTGTATAAAATAGGAAGATTTTTATTTAGCAAACAAACATTATGGAAAATGTTTCTATATTTTTTCTTAATTGAAAATACCAAAACCATTTGGAGATGGAGAAAACATTTAAAAGCTCAGAAGAATAACATCTTGACATACATCAAAACTTTGTTTTTCAGTACCTTTTGGAAGGAGTCAAAGGTTGATTTAGGGACCACTTAAGCAAACTGGACATATAGAGGACCACAGCTGGAGTGGTGGTTTGGCTTTTGTGCTGTTGAAGTAGATGGTTGATGTCATTGCAAGTCTGTTCTCTATTCACTTTGAGATATCATGGGGATCTTCAATTTCACTGAAGACCATAGAAGGCATAAATATCATATGTGTCTTAAAGAAGGGAAAAAAAGGAGTATCTGGGAAACTATAGGCTTCGTCAATTATTAAATTGTCTTTCTCTTCACCAGTGAGGTTTTTCACTTTTGTTCTTCCTATTCTGAGCCCCATCCCACTGGGGTGGGGGAGTGAATGCATGGCCAAGTTAAGCTACAAGATGCTTGGTGGGCTGGGAGGTTTATGAAGTCCAACACAAGAAAATGCTACCTTCAGCTTCCTGACATATGAAAAAAATGAAGAAGAAATTAACATACTGAAATGTAAAGTTTGCCTTTGTTAAAATTAACAGGGATAAACTGACAGAAAGATAACCAGTGTCACCATTTAAGTCGCAACTTTTGTAACAGGATTTAAAATAGACTTCTGGAATATACTGGCTCAAAATTCTTAACACTATTTGGTCATATTCAAACTGTTGTGCCATCTCCTTATAGATTATTGGCTTGCTCACACTTTAGGGACTGTGTAATATTCTGTGCCTCTATCTCAGGGAAAATATGACAGAATTGGAAAAGACAAAAGATGTAAGTGAGGTTCCAAAATAATGGAAGACTTTCCATGCAAGAATGGAAAGAGTAAGCTAGGACTGTGCAATGCGAAGCAGTGAAGCAGGTGTGACTTCCAGGATGTTTATAAAACAGGACCATCGTGGAGAGAGAGGCTACAGAGCAATCATTCACCAGAAATAGGTGACAGAATAATAACACACAAAAATAGCAAACAAAAAAAAAGTGGTTTATCACTAAGTAGGTGATAGACATACAGACGTCCTTATTAAAGTGTGGTGAGTTTGTAAAATGCTTGCCTGGGTTCAAGCAGAATCCATAAGAAGTTAACAGACAAACAGAAAATCAAATTTTCAAGCCAAAAACCTGAGCTGGAAATAATTTGAAGCAGTAATTGGAAAGAGGTATAATATATATAAAAGGAAAATGTTTATTTATAGAATATATAAAGCAGAGATTTTTAATGATTAATCTTTAATTTTACTTTTATGACTGCTATTAGAGAGCCCCGAACTCCTTCTAGCTTTTTGTGTTAAGTGGTCTAAAAAACTATAAGAATATTTGCATCTGTCTCCATGAAGACTTGAAAGTAAACTTTTTATTTAAAGCAATGCAGAATTTAGCTTGAATGATCTCATTCAGAGCTGAAGTAGCCTGACTATTCCAATTTCATTTGAACTGACAGAAACTTATTTAATTCACCTTGAAACAAGAACTTAATAGCTATGACTGAAACTAAGTTTCCATAAGAAATATATTTGCTATATCCATATACCTAGTAAAGTTTATAGAAGTAGATATGTAACCCAAGCTCAAAGTAGTGTTAAGAAAGATGTACTTTCAGAGGCTTGGTTAATCAGCTCTTGCCTGAATAATTGAAAGGGAATAAAGGCAAGCACAGTGCTCCAGAGGTTATTATTGCTGCAGGAGGTGGGAACCTAAGTAATGATATGTAAAGTGAGAGTAAAATTAATTTCAACTAATTCTAACTCAAATTCTACTAGACAACAATAGGTCAAAAAAGGAAGTGCTCATTAAATTTCAGCAAAGATTGCTCTTAATTAGTTTAAGTAAAAAAAGTACATTTTGCCTTAGTGTACATATAAAACTTGCCATTTGATATATAAAATGCAAGCCACAAATAACATAAAAAACAAATGTGATAAAATTTTCTGGTGACAGCATTAATTCAGAACAGCCCCATCATCAGAAGGAACATATAGAAAAGGAGTAAAAGCTAATTTTAAACTTAACATAAGCAAAAGAAGTGACAAATGTTAGTCAGCAGGACCCTATGTTGTAGCTTGCTGAACCAGATGTCTCAGAGTTTTCCAAAACACTGAGAATAAACCAGTAATTTCTTACCTAAAATTTTCCATGGATCATCTAGATAGCTATTTTACATCCAAAAACATAACAGCATTTCAGAAGCTCTAATTTTTTGTAGGCAAAACAGTTGAAGTTCAAATCTCCAAATTATTTCATTAAAATCTCAGCTGTAACACAGAAATGCTACTGTGGTAGGGCACTTTTGCAAAATGAGGCTGTGAACACTTACTCTATTGACAATTGCAGAAAAAGCAGATTCAGGGAACACTGACATAGGCCAAGGTTTAAATTTATTAACAGCTAGTTATTACTGCAGCAAGAAAGCACTGCTTCATGCCATTTACAGAATAGATACAAAACTACTCCAAGGGCACCACAGTGAATTCTATCAAGCACAAAGTTGTCCAAGTCAGTGGACATGGTGGTAGTTTTAGGCATTATATGAGCAAGAGACCGCATGTTGCTAATGAGATCCACACATGTCACTGTTTCTCCAAGTTCACTTCATAGTAAACAGATTATGTGGCTGAAGACAAGTCTGCCTTCTCCAAAAAAAAATAAAGAAAATGTTGTTATATGGAAACATCAAGTATGCTGCTAGGAAAAGTAAAGACATATGATGAATAGGAATTTAAAAAAAATAACTTAAAGTGTCAGTTATTTTCAGTAAGAATTCTATTCCTAAATCTCTCTTCATTTGCATGACTCTTCAAAAGATATAAAGACCTTTACAGACTGTCTAAAGTTTCAGGTAATGTAATGTCCGTTGCAGAAGTCACCACCTATATTATTTATTACATAGGAAATAAGTCAAATAACCCGATTTTATTATACATATTTGTTTGACAGTAAGAGATTAAACATTATTAGAGCATTGAAATTCAATTATTCTATTACTCCTTTACATACTTGACCTAGGGGAAAGGTTTTCTTCTGCTGTTTTTTTTTTAATTTGTTTTTTTTTTTTGTTGTTTTTTAAAGATTTTTTTAAATTTTTAGTGTCTGAAATGTTATACTGCTGTCATTAATTGACTGCGTTCATTTGCCATCTTCTCAAAATGAGCGAGGTAGTGCACTGTGAAATACACCAGGTAATTTCACCCTTCAGGATATTCTTCCCTTCTTTCAGAGGGGTTTTATGTCCTGATCCATTACCTTCAATCTTAGGACTAACCTAAATTAAGAGCTTACTCCCTGTATAATTAATGGAAAGAGGCTGAAAAATATATAAACAGTGAGATGCATTTCAGATGTCTATTAACTCTTAGAGGCATTTATCAATGTCTAGCAAAGAGAGGAAGGGAGCTAATGGTGTCTTTTTATCCTAATATAGATGCCCTGGATAATTGTCTGGGCGGGATGACCAAGTCATTCCTTTACTTTCAAGACAAGACAAAAAGTTAGACATTAATTAAAGGTACCCAATTCTCATCAGATAGGTTCACTGCATATCTATCACATCAAGTAGAAATGCAATTATTTAAATATACGGAACAAATATTATTTAAACTCATGGACAAAATTATTAATGCTTTTCCTGGCTGTACTTTAATACTTGCTTGAAGTGTCTTTAAACTCTATTTGGAGGGGCAATATATATAAATTATTTTCTTGTGAATATAGGCTTTTGCTCTCCCCACCTCTAGACAATCTAATTTAAAAAGTTAAAGAGACTTAATACTAAGATCTGTGGAAATTACATACTTAATCTGTGTATAGTAAGTGGTAGGACTATAGTATATGGGTCTGAGCTGAACAAGATTCTGTGCATTCTTACAGAACTTGACTTCTCATCACCAGTAAGGACAATTATGTAGCTCTGCTAAGGAGAGGATATTCTAAATATGTATCAAGTTTAATTTATAAGATTTTCATGTATGCTTAAAATAGACAAAATAATTGGAATGGCATTTGTATAAACAAGAATGAGGATGAAGCCTTAGAAGGAAGTATTTATGGAATATAATATAGCAGGAAAAGAAGTAAAGTTTCAATATACATTCTATGATGGTTATTTCAGACCATTAAAAATGAAGATTCTATAGATTCATTTTTTTCTCAACAAATATTAAAAGGTTAGTTTTAGCTCTATATTAAAACCAAAACTTTCCTATCTTTACAAGAGAATCCTAATCCATGTTTCTGCTTTCTTTGACCAAAACTCCCATATTCAAACAGCCAGTAAATTTAGAGTTAAATCTCTTCTGGAATGTGAAGTTGAGATTCAAATCCTTAATTTTGTGTATAAACTCTCTTGTTCTACTTGTCTCATCCTGTATACATATGGTTTGGGAGTTTGGAAGTAAGATTATAACCATCACTGTTACCACAGTTTGTTTCTGCTATTTAAATGTTTTAAATCTTTAAACTAACAACAGCTTTAAAAAGAAGGAACTTTTTCAGGATGAAGATCTCTTCAATTTATGAAATCTGTATTTCTAACTCATCCAGTTTGCAGTAATTGTCAGTCTGCCAAAATGCTATATATTCATGCATGTATACGTATATATACATTTCTATGTGCTGCATAAATATACACATGTGCCTACACACGTGTGCAGCCACACAAACATATAAATATATACACACTGGAAAGCCTTGTGACCTTTCTGGATTTCTGCACCAGCAAAAAGGTATTAGGCAGCTGCTGAATGTTAGCTTATTTTATGCCCTAAGCTTTAGTGATAAAGCTGGAATAAAAATAAGCAGACTATTCTACATTTCAGTCATGAGTTTTAGTTGGCATTAATTAAATCAGCTTCCAGACAACACATTATTTAGGGAACCTCCCCATTTGAATAATTATTCTATGTTTGTAAAACACATTAGTTCTGGTAGAAAGCCAAATTCAAAAAGAGGAGATACAGACCAGGTAAGTGTCACTCTTAAGTGCTCCTAATTGTTTTGCAGTAATTATTGGGAGCTTTTATTATGCAAATGTTAATAGTAGTGCAGCTTTCTTCATTAAGAAGCAGTACCAACATGCTTCCAGAATGAACATGTCTCTTACACTAACAAATCTCCTAACAAAAACATGACAAATATGTGGAAGTGCCCAGAAACGGTGTTGAGTCAGTAAGTCTTCCTTTTCCTGCAAAACTTCAAAGTAAATGATTTTTCATTTAGTAAAGCTAGAAAGTAATTTTCTCTAAAGCTTGTTTTGTGTATCACAGATACAATAAACTTTTGTGTATTTTTTTTGGTTTACTAGTTAGTAAAACATTGTGTGGAAACTGCAAAATATTGAGGCTTGGTATATTCTGCTTGACAGACACGTTTCCATAATAATGGAACTCCCTTAATTTCCAGTTTGAGACTTAGAAAATAAAATAGCCTCTTTCATGCTCTTTTATTTCTGAAATTTAACTTAATTCTGAAAAAGTATAGAGAATACAAAATATATTCAACTGGGTTTTGTTATCAGGAACATGACTTCTACCACCCTGGGAAATATTGCAAAATCCTCATTTAAAGAGCTTGCCAACACACTGAAAAGATACGTGTTAAATTATTTCTCTCCCAACTATTAGTTCAGGATTCCTACACATGAAAAAAAAAGTACTTTTAGGATCAAGAAGTAAGAACTGAAATTGTTGGATGCATGGAGATCTTTCCCACCTGTAGATAACCAGTGAAAAAATTTGGTCTCAGCTTTCTGAGTGTTAAGATTTGGTAGGGTATGGTGAATCCATTGGCCTAGGCATAATCTATTTCAGCAATCTGGGGAATGCAATTCTTTTGAGAAACTAGAAGAAAACAGCTTTGTTTCTTTAAATCATTGGTGTGTTCTAGTGTTTCAGAAGTGATAAGATATTTTAAAAATGGTAGAATCCTCCAATGCTGAAAGTTATTAAACCATTGCCACTTACCAAAACAAGGCTATGACTCAGCAAATAGATGAGCACAAAGAGAACACAATATTGCTAGAAAATCTCTAAGTTTCAAGAGAATAGTGATTATTCAAATTCAATAACTTTTGAGCATAATTTGAATGAGTTATACTTAAGATAGTATTATTGTTCAGTGATTTTCTGTATTCAGTAAAAGAGAGGAAAATGTGGCAGCCTAATGACTCGTCAGCATCTAGAGGGACTCATTTTCATGAGTTCCATAAAGGATATTCAAAATTCAAGAATTTAAATCATGCTTAAATCAACACAAGATGATCAAGCTACTTTTAATTTCTAGCAAAAGTCCTCATATCATTTAGCAGACATGTTTTAATTTGTTTAACTGGTATTTACGTTCAGGTTTTTTTCTTTACTATCCTTTCTCAAATAAATCTTGGTTTAAGACAGTAGGGATTGACAAGTTCACTGGGAAAAGTTGCTGTGTAATACTGCCCAAGTGCAGAAAGACTGCCAAAACATGTATTTCCTTAAAGCTGAATTACTCTACTTCAGAACTGTCTAGACTTCAACCTGTGTTGGTTTTGCACCCTCTGTTTTTTGGTAGCAAGTGGGCCACAGAGGCGGCTTCTGTGAGAAGTTGCTGGAAGCTTCCACCATGCCTGGCAGAGCCAATTCCTGATGGCTCCTAAAGATGGACATGCTGCTGGCCAAAGCTGGGCCAATGAGAGAGGCTGGTAACGCCTCTCTGATAACATATTTTAAGAAGGAAATCAAAACAAAGTGCAGGTGGTTTTTTATTGTCAGACAAGAGGAGGAGGTGAGAACATGTGAGGGAAACAACAGAAGCACCAAGATCAGTGGAGAAGGAGGGGAGGAGCTGTTCCAGGTGCCACAGCCATGATTCCTCTGCAGGCTGTGGTGAGACCAAGGTGAAGCAGCTGTGCCCCTCAGCCCTTGGGGATCCACGGGGAATGCAGAGATCCACCCACAGCCCACGGGAAGGTGTTCATGCTGGAGAGGGTGGATGCCTGGAAGAGGCTGTGATCCAGTGGGAGACCTGGTGGAGAGAGAGGGCCCCTGCTTCCCGGCTGGAGCAGCCTGTTCTTGGAGCACTGCGCCCCGTGAAGAGTGACCCACACCACAGCAGCTTCAGGAGCACTGTGTGCCCGTGGGAGGGGCGCACATTGCAGCACTTTTGGGAGGACTCCTGCTGGTGAGGTTCATGGAGAACTGTTTCCTGTGGGAGGGACCCCATGATGTAGCAGGGGGAGGACTCCTCTCCCTGTGCAGGGGAAGAATGCCTGGGGTGGTGAACTGAGCAAACCTCCATGCCCTGTCTCCCTGCACTGTCGGTGGGAAGGAGGAAGGGGTTGGGGAAAAAAAGGTGTTTTTAAGAGCTTATGTTACTTCTCATTATGTTCTGATTTTTTTTAAGTAATAAATTCACTTTGTACTTTGAAGCTGAGCTCGTTTTGCACTTGGGTTGTTTTCTCCCAGTCCTTATCTCACTTCATAAAGCCTTCATGAAATTTTTCTCTCCTCTGCTCAGTGGTGGCAGGGGAGCCGTGGTGGGCATCTTTCATGGGTGCCTGGAGTTTGGTCAGTGTCAAACCATGAAACAACCCAAAGAACCTGGTCTGTAACCCTTCTCATCCAGTTCTGTAGCTCTTCCCACGGAGACTCTTTTCTCCAGGCATACGCTTTTGTCTGCCGCATGCTAAGAGGCTCTTTGCAAGCCGTGTACGTACACACAGAGAAAAAAACACAGCAATACCTGTGTCTGATGTGTACAGCAGATAGGTGCAGTGCCAGGTTAAGCATTAATGTACTTATCAGTTCTGAGACTCTTGTATGATCTCTGCTGGCCAGCAAGTGGTCATTCATACCAGGAGTGTCATCTCCTGTAATCCTGGAAAGTCTGACCTTTGATCTTGCTGATTCATTGTGTTTGAGTTGCCTGCTTTTTCCTTAAGGGGATATATTTTGCACATCTGTGTTTTTCCCTTGTGGTTCCCTGAGCTGCCAACTATTGTCATTGCAACAATTTCTCTTCTGCCTGTGTTATTACTTATTTCATGTGGCTCCTGTTCATGACTCCCAAAGCTTAGCAGCCACCTTCTTGTTAAGACTCAGCCAAGGTCACCCAGCTATGCTGCATCAGAGGAGCTCTGGGGTCAGAGAGCTTGACTCAGAGTCTGTGGGTTGTGCTCTATCTGTAGTGTAAGTTATCTAACTGCTTGCATTATAACAACATTTCAAGTAGCTTACAAATCAGCTGTCTTAAATTAAAACGCTGTAAATATTTCATTCTGTCATCTTTATCAGATATGACAAAGAATTTTATTTATAGGCTATAGTCCTGAATTATTATTCTGTCTCTGAGAAAGGGAAACCATTATGATGTCTGGAATATGCATGCATGTGCATATATACATATATATACATATATATTTTTTTTTTTTTATTTTTTTTTTACAAATCTTTCTGATTTTGGAGGAGGGATTCAGTTACTTTCCTGACATCTAAAGGAACCTAAAATTATATGTTAGTAGCACATCTTAAATGTAAACAAATTTTAAGACTTTGGGAGTGTTACAGGACAGCACAATTGCTGTATTTCCTGAGCATTTTGAGCTTTACTGAGGGGCATGGGAAGGCACAAGGAGCATGCCACACTTTGTAACAATACTTGCTTTACCTGATGGTGATTTCTAGACCTGATTGGTCTAGACAATTTATCTCATAAGAGGAGGGGAAAGATTCCTAATGAAGACTGTGAAGAGAATCAACTGTTTCCTACCCTTGAGGTCAATGTATAGGTGTAAAAAACCAGGTGCCTAGAAGAAAATAAAGAAATAACAGTAGATTAGTCAGCTCGATATTGGAATATGGAATAGAGAGGCATGCTGGAGTGTGAAAATTAAAATGAAGAGAGAAGTAAACTTGGAACAGAATGGGAACAGCAGCACTAAATCAACAGTACAAGTTCATGCAACAAGAACATTCTACTTCCAGAATGAGAAATCCTGTAAGTATTTATACCATGACAAAACATTGGACCTAATGTCCAGTTGGACTGTCTTCAGACATTTTTTCCTCTCTATGATATAATTGTTCAATGGGATTTAGCATGTGTCAGGCTGTGATTACATATGCTTGTTTGTTTTCAGTGAGCACCAAACTTCCAGCCAAAGTTTTTTGTTTTATTCTGAAAATAAATGCCTCTCTGTGACATTGGTGTAAGTCTGGCACTTGTTTCCATTCTGTCATAACAGACTGCACAGATTTCCATTTCAGCCCTTGGCAAAAGAATCTGTATGCCCAGTTCTCACTGATCTGAATGCATGTCAGGCATTTAGAGATGTTTCATGGGCTGAGAAAGTTTAGAAAGGAGAATGACAGATTTGTTTCTTTCCTTTTTGAATAGTGTTTTCCTTTTTTTTCTGTGATGAACTTAGTAATGAGAAGTCCGTGTTGGTACTTATAACTTCTAATTATATTGTGTAAAACCAGCATACAACATAGAAATATCTTCATGAAGGAGGAAGAAGGATATCTGTAGTAATGGGAAAGATATATACCATTTATTGTTCAAAGAGCACTTTTCAAGTAGAAATTTGATTTTTCTCTCTTGGCATGGTGTAGAAATATATGAACAGGATTTGTCTTGATAGAAAATTGGATTGTGCTGCAGAGGTGCATTGCAATGATGGCACATGGGCAGTCAGTCATACTACAGCCAGTGTAAAACAAATGAAGGCCAGCAACAACTGAACAAAATCCTGGAATGTGTACAGCCTTTGTCTCAGCACAGCCACCGTTATTGGTCTGCACAACTAAATGTCTATAGTCTCACAATTCCATCGCATGAATTAAGTCTCAGCCAAAACACTTTACTTCAATTCAGCCCAAGCCTCCAAGGGGCCAGTTGCCTTGGGTAGATGAAGCTGTTGTCTAGGGTAAGAAAACAGCAGGAATTAAATATTGTATCTGTCTTTTGTGTTTGTCTTCCAGAAAACTGACTTAACCTCCTTGTCACAGTGATGAGGTGAACCACACTAACTGAGGTGCAAGAGGAAACATTAATAATAATGTAGAGCCTGGCAGGGTTATGAGCCTGGTCTTAACCCCAAAAAAGAGCAAACAATGAACTCAATACTAGCAGTCCTTGACTGTAAACAGATATTCTGATGTTGGTAATTCAAGTATGTTCTCATCAGATCTGTCTATAAAATTCCAGCTCTAATTTGAGGTTGTCTGTTCATTTGTCAGACAGCTAAATTTACATCTTCATAAATACTTTAAAAATTAATTCTCCTAACAATTCTCACACTGCACTTCCTGACTGCTGTAATCATTCAATAATGTCTTTCTGAGCATCTAATGAAAAGATTAGGACACTTTCCTTTCAATCTCTGTAAGTCACAGATTGGTCTCAATTTTTTTTAGTGCTCTAGATTTTATTAAATAATTTGGAGCAAAAGGTCTTGTAAAAGTAATAAAATAAAAATCCTATGCTGAGTTTTTTTATAATGAAATCATACACAAAGAAAAGCTGCACATTTCATCAGAGTATTTAAAAAAAAATTCTTAATGAAAAAAAGAACATTATGATTGGTGCATTTGGGAACAGTTTTTATTATTAATTTAAGAAGACAGCATTAGATTTATTAATGTCTCTAGAAAGAGTGACAAAAACATTTCCAGGTTTACTCTTCTCAGGTTCTGCTCAACTCAAGTAATACCATTCAGTTATGACCAAAAAACCCAAACAAAAACTAAAAAACACCACCCAATATAAAGAACATTTTAAATTTTTCACAGAAGTGCAGAGTAAATATAAGAGAAGAAAAAGTACAGGACAGCTTTTTTTTCCCTATGGAACAGAAATATCTCCATTGTCTAAATTTTGGGGTGAAAATATCAATTTTATTTTAATTGTATTAACCTATTTTTTTCAGTTTGGGGGATCTTTTAAAAAGCTAAAAGTAAAATTAATATATGATGAGAACTATATTTATAAAACAGAAATTTACAACCACAGTACACTTTTGAATTCTTTTTCTGTAAGAAGCAATATCAGGATGGTTATATGGGTTGCTTTGGATCTGTTTCAGCTCTGTGACTTCAGCTTGTGACTTCTGATTCATGAATGAATATATTTATTAATCCAATTATAGATCATGGAGAGCTGCTGCTCGGCAACTCCAAAAAAATTTATTTTTCCCCTGCAGATATGTATGTATGAGATAAAGATATATAATGTTCATACAGATCTATAGTGGATTATGCAGAATTATTGCTCTGTAAGAGAAGAATTGTAGCAATAGATTTTTCATGTTCTGAATATTACAAGTTTCTTTGTCCCCTCAATTTTTTTCTGTTGTTCAATTCCCACTAGAATCTGCTTATACTTTGCCCAAAGCTTCCCCCTGTCCATGACTGCCTGTTGTTTATTCCACATTTATTTGTCTATGGAACATGTAGTAGGAAAATGCTTTTGGTGTTGAATTACACAACATGCAGTAATCACCATGTAACAAGATCTTTTTTTTTTTTTTTGATGAAAGAAAATTTTGTCTTGGTAATTTCAATCCTATGTGATAAGTATTCATTCTTTTAAAAGAGTAATTTCTTGATGTCACTGAATAATGCCTGTGGCTATAACATTCTCTGACCTTGAAACCAGTCATGCCCACTAAAAAGGTTACCACAGTCCTGTAAAAGGCCTGTTCCTTTGACAGGTAAAATACATCACCTTGAAAGTCTGATTTGAAATGAATAAATAAATAAAATTTATTAAGTCAGCCATTCAAAATTTTAAAAGCAGTTTCTTAGTTTTAAAAAAAGTCCAAAGAGTATTGAAGTCCTGATAATCCATGGATTCCCAGTTCTTTCAAAAATTTTGGTTCAGATGTAAAGCTCTTTTTTTTTTCCTAGAATACCAAGTCAGAAATGCCTCTTTCAGTATTATCAGACTGACATCCTTTTGGTTTGTTGCAGTTATATATTCTTTGATCATGAAGGCTCTTATTGCATTATTAAACAAAAGTACTGGAGCCCTGAGGTAGGGACATGGGAAATTCAACTGGAAGCAGTTTCCATAACTCCTACTTGATTAAGTTATTTCTGAACAATTTGTTAAAGCCCATTAAATGGAAACATTTGGGCATCACATACTTGTGTGATGTCTGACTTGGTTAATTGTGTCTTCAGGCCTCAAAGGTTCAGCTCAGTGCAAGCGCGGTGCTCCTCTGATGAATGAGTCAAAAGCAAAAGTGTAGGAAAAGGAATTCTGACTCTCTGCCTGCCATGTCCTTTGCTCCCAGACTTCTTGCTGTGTATCAGTCAGCGACAAGTTGTTTCTCAAAGCCTTTCTGTGTCCAAGAGGTCTCAATCAGCATTTTGTGATGAATGTACCTGTCAATTTGATGCCCACAGCCATCTTATCAAAACCAGTCATGCATGCATAAGCCAAATGCAGGATGATGGCAGTAATTTGAAATCACAACAAGAGCCTATAGGCTTTTTTTGCAGTTAAAGAAAATTAAAGTATATCATTACTATTTTTCTTCAATATTAATTAGAGAAATACAGTTATCAAAGTTCATAGAATGTATAGGTATGTGTGTATATTAGCTATTGGATAAAGTGTTGTATCTGTAAAATAAAAAAAAAAAAAGCAGCCAATCTTCATATGGGCAACTTAAAAAAATGTTGGTATCTGTGTGAGACGACTATATATTTTCATGTAGCTAAAAAAAAATCTCATTATTTTAGTTGGTTTTGCAACAGACACTTTGACACTGACAAACATGCAGGCTTAAGAGGGAATTGAAAGCACCAAGGCTGAGGTGTCAGAAAATAATTGCTTCATAAAACTAAAGTTTATTTCTCAGAGGTCCCAGCTTTTCTTAAGACAGACCTATCCTTGATTGCTACAGGGGACTTAATCTTTTAAGTTTTGCTTTATGTACAAATAGAGGTGTTCTGCAGATTGTGCCTTTCACCTATGAGAGACTATAAAAAGGTGGGGGGAAAAAAATAAAGGCAATGTGTTTACCCTTAAGAAGTCATGAGCAAGACCACTAAAAATCTTTACATTGAATTAATGTAGCTGAGTTGCTAGTATATATAGCTTTATGGTTTGTATTAAAATAATCAATAACTTTGAGAAAAGCCATGAGGAGAATAAATAAGTGCACTAAATGCCATATTATTTAGGCTGTGTAAGAAACACTGTGAACATTTGGGTCGGTTACCAGTGTATGTAAATATGTCCTGGAGTGCTGCTTCACCAAATATATGTTTTGGTACTTTTGTTTTGTGTTGTTTGTTTTTGTTTAGGGGATTTTATTTTATTTTATTTTATTTTATTTTATTTTATTTTATTTCATTTCATTTCATTTCATTTCATTCATTTATTGTTATTGTTTCTATGTATAGATTGTGAGTCTTAGTACTTCATAGAAAAAGGTTATTATTTGACCTAGGTGACATTTGGTAGCAACGGGTGTATTCAATTTTTCCAGGGAATGAATGACTGGGTAGATACATCAGCTTAACCTCCAGTGAACCATTGCAAACTGTTCTCCTACAACTCTAAATTAATTTCTGAAATTTAATGCACAGTGCCTGAAGTTCTAGTCTGCTTTCACACTTTCTTTTACAGGAATAGCAGTTTTAAACTTTGCATATATCAAAGGTAGCAATTGTCATATCAGAATATTATTTTTGCCAGTTAGGTTTTGAGGATTTTGACTAATCTAAAAGGCACCTAAAATTGCCTGATGGTAAGTGTGATTTGAAAGTGAACTAATAATACTTTCTGAACAATTTGAATACAGTCTTTAAATGAATATTGTACATGAACATGAATATTCCTAAATCAGCAAACCTGAAATTAGCAGTTATTTTAAATATATTTCTTCCATAGTATAAGTTAGGCTTTCAAAATCCTTAACAACCAATTTCTCTGAAATTGACAGGTGTGAAATTGTGCAAAACACTCCTGAACCATACATAAACAAACCCAAAATTAAGTAAATCATAACAGAAACATTAGCTAAATAGTTTGCTGGAAAAGGGAATCTAACTCAGCAGTAGGAAAAGTGCCTCTGGCAACAGACAAGTTAAAACTCCCCAAACTAATTTTTATCCTATATTTTGAAGCAGAAGCAGATACAGCAAGAATCTTTTCTCCAGGTTTACTAGTCAGAGGATTGATCCTATTTTTTATCAAAAAATACAATGAAATTATGATGACAGTAAATAATTGAATCACACAATGAATCTGTGTGAGGTTAATTTAAAAGTAGCAAAGAATAAACCTGGTTGTTTTGAGGCAAAAAATATTTTTATTTATGTCTAGGAGTGTGCTGCAGGTAACTCTCTCTAATTAACACCTCACATCAAACATGGACAAGATGGCACACATGCAACCATTTGGGACCTATGTTAGATCCTCAGAAAAAGCTTTCTATCCTGGCAACTAATCACAGAGGTGAAGAGAGTGGGAAAAACACTTATGCTGAAATTAGTCACACCAGTGAAACCTTTACAATTGAATCAGCAGTCAAGAAAAAAAAATGTGGATGGACTAGAAAAATGAACACATTTGTTTTCTAGTCATAAAGCAGATATCAGAGTACTAGATGATCTGCAGAGTATTTAATTGCTGTTGTGGTGAGCATCTATCACACATTAGTGCTGTTATGGATGTTGCTTAGGGTTTCATTTTAGTCAAATCACATATTTGTACTTGTATGAGTTGTACTGAAATAGATGACATTACTCACCTGACTAAGCTTAGCAATATTTTACCCATTAGCTCTTAATTTGTGGGTTAAATTTCTTTTCATAAATAGTTTATAGGCATTGTGTTGCTTCTTGCACATTCATTTCCTTTATCAGAAATCGTCTTTCTGTTGGTTTATACTGAAAGCAAGTGGCCATTATAATTATTATTTGCATTTATGAAAAAATGAATAAGTAGCACTAATTCTGGTTTCCATGGTTAGAGGTTGTCAATAAATTTTAAACATGAGAACAACTGACCTTGGAGAAAAAGCATGGCTGTAAAGTATATTAAAAATTATGGTTATTTTGAACCATTTATGATTATCATTTCCATGGGTAGTGTGAATGAGTTGATTTTCAGATTGGATGAATTTTTTCTCTTATATGCATATTTTCTTTAATAATAAAATTTCAATGCTAGCATTGTGAGTCAAGGTTCACTAACTGATTTTACTTTTATGCCTCTGTGGTTTGGTTTTTTCCTCCACTAAACTGTATTTTCTCCTAAAATAAAATATAGCATAACTGACTGTTCTCTGGTATAAATAAAATAACTGTGTTTTCATTATGTGCACAGACACATTTTATATGATTTTTTATATGATTTTTAATATGTTTTCTCATTAAGTTGCAGATGACACCAAGTTGGGCAGGAGTGTTGTTCTGCTGGACAGTGGGAATAGTCTGCAGAGGGATCTGAACTGACCGGAACAATGGGCTGAGGACAACTGTATGAGCTTTAATAAGGCGAAATGAGGACTCCTGAACTTGGATTTCAACAATCCCATGCAGCACTACAGGCTGGGGAAGGATGGTTTGAGGTTGTTCAGTGGAAAAAAACTTGGGGGCGCTGGTCAACAGCCAGCTGGATATGAGCCAGCGTGTGCCCAGGTGGGCAAGAAGGCCAGTGTATCAAGAACTGAGTGGCCAGCAGCACCAGGGCAGTGATTGTCCCTCTGTACTCAGCACTGGGGAGGCTATGCCCCAAGTATTTTGAATCCATCACTTCAAAAAGGACATTGAAGTGCTGGAGAATGTCTAGGGAAGGGCAGCAAAGCTGGTGAAGGATGTAAAGATTATCACAGAATCATAGAGTATCCTGATTTGGAGGGAACCCACAAGGATCAAGTCCAAACCCTAGCCCTTCAACAGGACAGCCCAATACCCTGCAATGTGCCTCAGAGCATTGTCCAAACATTTGAACTCTGTCAAGCTCGGTGCTGTGACCATTTCCCTGGGGAAACTCTTTCTAACACCCAACCACCCTGTGTCTGAAATACCTTTTCCTAATATCCCAACTTAACTTCCCCTACCAAGCTTGATGCTGTTCCCTTGGGTTTCCTTGGGTAATTGCTCACCACAGAGAAACATGCTTGTCCTGCTTCCTCTCATGAGGAAGTTGGATATCTCCAACTTCCCACCATCCCTTTTACAAATTCATCACTGTGCCCTCTTCATGTACTCCTCAAAATTTCTCATCTTTCTTCTGTGTACTGTGAGCAGTGGCTGAGGCAGTGAATCTGTGAGCCTGGAGAAGAGGAGGCTCAGAGAAGACCCTTCTGCTCTCTACAATTGCCTGAAAGGAGGTTGTAACAATGTGGGAATCAGTCTCTTCTACCATGTCTCATGTGAAAGGCTGAGAGAAAACGGTCTTAAATTGCACCAGAGAGGTTCAGAATAGATATTAGAAAAAAAAAAATTTTCTCTGGAAGAGTGGGTAAGCATTGGAATAAATTGCTCAGGGAGGTTGTGCAGTCAGTCTCTGTAAGTGTTCAAGAGGTGTCTGGATGTGACACTTGGTGATAGGTTTAAGGGTGTTTATGGTGGTGATGGGTTGACAGTTGGGATAGATGAACTTGAAGATCTCTTCCAACCTTGATGATTCTCTGGTTATGCATTCTCATGTGCTTATGTCCTTCAGAACAACAGAATAATTACTTTGTTTGAGTAGTACAGTAACGTGTGGCGCTTTAAATAGGTACTACATAAATATTTCCAAAACTTCCGTAAAGTATACTATGCTTGTGTGCAAGAATCACAGTCTTTTACTTGAAACTCTTAGTTCCTTTAGTGACATATGGTCTAAATCAGAGGACTAGTCCTATTTACTAAAGTGGTACTGCAGTCCAAGAGCATGTGCAGGGCATGTGTCCAGGTTAAATTTTGTCCTGGGGTTGCTGAGGTAACAGCACACCAAATGACTAAAATTTAATTTTGTTTTCATAAAGACAGAAGATGCTCCAGGAGCAGATAAGCTGAAGGTTGAATTTTCTATCTGATTGTGAAGCTAGTTTTGAATACCTAATAACAGACCCTATAACTCAGTGCTGGTGGGTTTGATCAAATGTTTCCTTAGGTTGCCTAATATTTGAGCTATACTGCTTTCCAAAGGCTTTTACATCATTTTTCTCTAACTCCTGCAATGATTCTTCCTTTCACTCACTGTTTACTTTCATTTACCCATCATTTTAGTAGCTTGGCTCATTTAGTTTATGTGATGGCACTTGTTTATCCATGACAACTCATGTTATTAATTTCACATATAAAATGCACCATTATGAAAAAAAATCTGCCAAAAAGCAGGAGCTATAATCAAATACTTCATACAAAAGTGAGTTATGTCTCTGAATACCATAAGAAAGAATCCATTTTTCAGTATCCAAGCCAACTTAGAATTCATCCTTCATTTTGTTTTCTCATGTACTGTGGATACCAAATTATTAGCTAACAGAAATCTTTTACATATCATGTGCAAGTTCCAACTGGTAAGACAATTTAGCCCTACTATTAAAAAACCAAAACAACAATCCAAACAACTCCCCCTTCAAAAAAACCCAAGCAAGCAAACAAATAAACAAACAAAAAAATCTCTACCCCCACAACTAGCCAAAGAAACCTCATCAGCATTTATTTCCATGTTTTGGTAAACTGTTTAAAATTCCTATTTTTCATAGCCAACTTACCAGTTGCTTATTCCGTTATGAATAAGTTCTGTTGCTTTTGCTCAGAAAATGCATATGACATACATGTTATCATTTTTTCAACAGACAATACTCTGAGGTTTTGGGACTATCTTTTTGTAGAACATGCACTGCCTTACTGGATATCTCCTTTTCTTTGTTCCAGATTTAGTGAATCTAATATACTTAATTACAGACATTTCCTTATTATTGAAGGAGGAAAATGTGCACAAGTGGTAATAGTATTCATTCCAATGGACACACTTTTTCAATGGAAATATTTTTTTTCAATTCTGCTTGATTTTAAGCACCCTGGTTTTCTTCATTTTGTTAATATAACATTAGGATGAATCCTTGCTGCTTCTTAGTATAACCCATATATATATATATATGTATATACATATGTGTTTATGTGTGTAAATACATGCAAAGCAGAGGTCTAGATTTTTGTAAAATACCTGGAGTTCCACCCACCCTTAGAGGAAAAAGCTGTATCTGAGTTCAAGGTAGAGAAGGAAAATGTGCAAATCAGACTGCTGAAGAAAAATGTCCAGGCAACCTTGCTGCAAGGCATTTAGAATCGGAGGATCCTAGAACAGTTTGGGTTGGAAGACATCTTAAAGATAATCTATTTCCTACCAGTCTCCCACTAGATCAGATTGCTCAAAGCCAGTCTGGATTTGAATGCTTCCATGGATGAGGCACACAGAGCTTGTGTGGACAACCTGTTCCAGGGCCTCACCACCCTCACAGTAAATGAATTTCTGTCCATTATTTAATCTAAACCTTCTCTCAGTTTGAACCCATTCTCCTGTGTCCCATTACTACATGACCTATAAAAAGTCCCTCTCTTGTTTTCTTGTAGGCCCCCTGTAAGTACTGCTCTTAGGTCTTGCAGCCTTCTCTGCTTCAGATGGAGCAACACCAGCTCTCTCAGGCTGTCTCCACAGAAGAAGTGATCCAGTCAACTGAGTATCTTTTCAACTCTCCTCTGGATTTATTGGTCTTTTTATTCTGGGGCTCCAGAGCTGTACACACTTTAGATGGTGTCTCATGAGAATGCAGTAGAGGAAGAGATTCAGCTCCCCAGACCTGCTGGTACCAGTAGCTTCAAAAAGAACAGTTTAGAAAGCAGAAGGGTACTGAGAAGAACTCATTTTACAATCAAAAGACCTGACTCTACCATTTGTAAAAGAATTACAGAATAACAGAATGTGCTGGGTTAGAAGGGACCCACAAGGATCAGCGAGTCCAGCTCCCGGCCATTCACAGGACCATCCTCAATGCCTCTGAGTTCCTGATGATACAAATCTTAATTGGAAAATATTTTCAAGTCATGAAACAATAGTAAACATTGTTTTAATAGAGCACTAGTAAAAAAAGGCATCCTGTTTAGCTCATGTCAGCTCAAGCTTCATTAATACTCATGAGAAGGAATTCTTTGTCAGAGCTAGAGCTGTGCATAGTTGAACCTTCATATTGGATGTTTTGTTTAAATTTTAACTGGTATTTTAAAAAAGATCATGGATTATGTCAGTATTTTTTAGGTATGATTGGTGACTTTAACTTAAGTCTACATTCCATTTAACTAGCACTCCAGTCTTGTCATCAATGAAACTTTGAGTTTTGGGGGAAATCCATGACCAGATTAAACTATTGGCAGCTCTGACAAGGCAACATTGTTAATGTTGCCATGGTAGAAATTCCACATAATTTAGTACTAAAGACCTTTGTTGTTTTGGTGTTCCTTGCTTTTATGTATTGCCTGAGTCCTGTGTATGCAGAGATAACATTCATATGTATCACATTGCAACTCTTGCTTTACTTTGGATTTATAAATGATTCACAACAAACTCAATCACACTGTATGTCTTCAAAAGTGTGGTGCTCTATGAATAACCAAGTCCCTGGGGTAGGCGGAAAATTATTGCACATACATTTGAAATAAAATTCAGTATTATGCAAGTGAGGATGATGATGGAGTTGTATGTTCTAGGGTATAAGAATATGATAATGTCATATAGTAGTTTGAATAAATGATAAATATGCTTCCACTATCTTAACAAATGAAGCAATTTAAAATGTAAGTTGAACAACAATAAGGGCTCAGGAGGGAAAAGACAAAGCAGAAAATAAAACCAGAGCTAAGACAGCAACAAAAGACTAAAAAAGCAATGAGCTCCAAAGGAAAAATGGAAAAAAAAACCACCCTAAGTGTGATCCCAGTGTGGCCCTGTTCACGATTATGCATACTGAACAGTGTTTATGGGTATTTCGAGCACTGAAGCATTGTCCATAGCTCTGACATGACGAGTCAGAAGAAGATATTGTAGGTCATGGAAGTTACTGGCACCCAGACACTTCTCTGCAAAATATGACTGACCAGTCACATATCAAGGTTAACAGTTCTTTGCAAGGATGTATAAGAGTCTAGAAAGAAAAAAGCTGTGTTTAGCTATTGTTAGTATTTAAGTTTCACAGAATATGAATGTGTGATCACAATGGAACAAATACTGTGTATATATGTGTAAAATCTTTTTTCTTTTCTGTAAAAATAAGGGTAAATTTAAAAATTATCAGAGAAAAGAAAAACATCTCAAGGAGGAAATATATTAAGAGTTTAATATTCTTTAGATGATGAAATAAAACTCTCAAAGATAAATCAACTTTTTAAGATAATGATACCTTCTTTTCCATTAGACTAATTATCTCAGTGTTTACCAGACTCAACCAGCTCCTAAGAATTAAAGTTTGTGTCTAAATCTTTCCAATGCACATTTGTTATTCTCTCTTCAATTTTACTGTGAAGTTTTGACCCACTTTTCATTTGAGTAAGTCCTTGTAATGGTTCAATTATAAGAGATGTGATAAAGTGGCTAGATTAGTGAATTAGAAGGGGAGTGTAAAACCATCCCTCCACTGCCAAAGCACATGTGCTAGTGTCAGAAATTCTAGCTTTGGGTTTACTACATTTAATGCTGTAGCTATTAGTAAAGCCCAAGTAGTTACAACTTTGGAAATTTTATTCTGTGTTGCAAAAAAGCCCCAGTATTGTGATAGTGGTGTCTCTGGGTTTTCTTTGGGGTTAAGATTAACAGATTTCCATTTCTCATATGAGAGGAGCAGGTAATCCTTGTTTTGTTTACTCCAGTAATTTTAACTCTTTGCTGCCCAGGAAGTATTACCCATCCTCTTGACACTCCACTGCTTTAATACTGACTGGATTTCAATTTTGGCTTATTTATGGCCAGATTTTGACATCTCAGTAGCTGCACAGGGCACCGTTTTAGCAAAAGTTTGCTGAACTTGATGAGTATTTATGGTTTTAATTTTAATTAAGGGTCATAATGTTAATTCCTTGTCATCAGATGCCAGTGCAAATTATCTGTCTTGCTCTTTATCAGAACAACAGATTCACTCACTATCTCTCAACTTCAACAAATGCAAAAAGTCTGAGTAAGAAGACCATGGCTTGAGAATGTTACAGGTTCTACATCCTGCAGTTCTTTCCCTATGATTCTTTCAAGCACATTTCAAAGCTCCATCTGAAGCTTCCTAAAACAATCATGGTCAGCAGCAAGCAGCTGCTGCTGCTTTTTATAATTTTCCTCATTTAACTGAGAGTGCAATTCTTTCACCAAATCTTGTAAAAATAGTATTGTTTTATTTTCAAGTTTCTGAATGGCCAATCTCTCTTTATCCCAATTTTCTTATGCCAATGCCCTTCCAGAGGAGGGTTGGAATTAATTTGCCCTCTGCCCCAGGTACGGGAGAGACTAACAAATTTTCAAGGAAGAGCAACAAAATATTTTCTTTACACTAGCCAATCAGGATGGCCATTTTCTCAGAAATTCCCACAGAGGGAACTACACAACCCACACAAAAATTCCCTCAGAGGAAATTTGTTGCAAAATTTTCAAAGTTAACACAACCTTCTCAGAACAAAGAGATGGCAAGCACAGCATTCCCATTCTGACACCAAAATGATGTTATGATCCAATTATAAGAAATGACACTGCTCAAATTAAGGTGCAAAAAAGACAATGTGCTAAAGTCAATATTACAGATTTTATTTAATGGGAAGTATGAGGTAGAGATAGAGAGAAAGAGCTAGGAAGAGAGAAGGTAGGGAAAAGAGACAGTCAGAGAGATAGGAGAGATTAAGAAAAAGATATTACTACCACACAGATTCCTGTGGTATCCTGCTGGTCCTTCTTCACCTTGTCTTTGCTGTTAGAATCCCAAGTTGTTCTTCTGGAGGTACCACTTTTGGACAGTCCACGGCCTAGGTGCTCATGGGGTGTAGATGCTGTTCTCATTATTAGAAATGGTGCGTGCATAAGGACTTGCTCCCCTCCCCCCAGTTTCCCAGGTGGGAATTTTTTCCAGATCCTAACCAAACCTTTGCCTCAGTTAGGCCTGCAGTGCCTTTCTGCAGCGCCATCTGCTCTTACCTCAAGTTCCATTGTTATGGTGGCTTACCTTAGGGGCATAGTGAGAAAGTTTTGAGAATGTAGCTGCATTCTTTAAATTTTCATAGTCTTTAATTACTTCAGCTGAAAAGACAGTAGGTTTACTGTGATGGCTATCATATTAATTTTAGGTCTATATATGAAGTTGGGACATTATTATCAAGCATTCATCTGTTATAGTTGTGTCTATGCGCCAGTGCGCTTATTTTTAAAAAATATTTTATATTGGTTTATAGGTTTCCCTGGCCTGAGGAACAACTTTATAAAAATTTCCACTTGTTTCCCCCTTTTTTTCTCTTTGAAGTTAATTTCTTCACATTCAGCTGCAGTCACACATCTGAGTGCAATGCAATATAGCATTAGGTGACAGTTTCAGTACTGAGAGCCAATTCCTGAGGGGAGAAGGCTGCTGGTGTTTCTCTCCTTGTTCTTGTTATCTCCTTCACTGTTAGTGACCTTTGCTATTTTGACAAGTGCACAAGCACAGCCTTGTAACCCGGGGAGTATTGAGGTACAGCTGTAACAGGCTTAGAGGATTTATGTTAAACTAACAACACAGACTTCAAACACACTGGTCTTGACCAGCTTGGAGCTGTGTTTTAGCTTGTAATAGCAATGATCAAATGACAGGGGATTATTACACCCTTGGTTTTAGCTTTTGCTTACTTCTGCTTAGCTTTGTGGTGAAATGTCATGTTATATATCTTTTCTAATGAAGCGACGGTAATAGCAAGTATTTCCTCTTTGTAAAATATCTATGACCCTAAGTAACACTGCAGTATTGGTATAGGCATGGGGTGATTGGAGGAATTTCAAATGTATGGGCACCAGCTAAAACTGGAAGCCTGAGGACCTCACCAATGAACATTACTAGTCATCAAAAACATGCATCATTAAGGACTGTATAAAACCAATTTAAAGATCACAAAGTAATTTGTAAAACTCCACAATCCACATCTCCAAATAGGTAAATACACCATACACTGTAAATTCAGATACAATACAGACTTGCTAGCCAAAAAAGAGCAAGCCATAGAGCATATTAGCAATCATATGAAAGTGACTCCTAGCAATGTTAAAGTGAGGAAGAAGATACTATCAACATGATATATATCTGGTGAATGAACTTGGAATTTTCACAGTTCACTCTACTCCCTTCCCAGACCATCAGCTTTAAGACCCAAAAAGATAGTAGAACAGTGACCATAAAATCAGAGAAAACTACAAAGGGGTTTGATATCTCTTTTATGTATTTTGAAATATCTTCTATATTTAAATTAATATGGAGTGAATTAACTAATTCCAAGAAATGTTTGCATTTCCCAGACTAAATTTTCTTAATGTTTGAAGCTTTCCATTTACCATTCTGTCAATGCTGCTCTTTGCTGAGTTAAAAGAACTGATTGTCTGTGTATTTTCGACTTCTGTTTGAGTTTCTTTAAAAATAGTCTCATTTGCTTTCACATTCAGACAAATTTCTCAACTTTCCCTTAAATAGCTGTCATTCTATCTCAGAAAAAGACCGTATTTTTAGAGAACTTCTTTCATATCTTCAACCAACTTTTTTCTTCGGTGAATTTAATACTTGTTAAGACTTGCCTGGAATTCCTGCAATCTCTAAACATTATTTACTACAGAAAAAAGCATTCTGTAACTTAATGTTTAGATTTTGTTGCATTTTGATGTAGTTTCCCATGACAATGGCTGTGTAAATTATTTGTTTTTTTATGGCAGATATTCAAACATTAGCAATAGAGCAATTTATGTATTTTATGTCTGTCTGTCATTCCCTATTCATAAAATATACGCAATAGTGTATACCTACTGTGCAATTTATACTGTGGGAACATATTTTTTTTTAGAACTAAACAGGTTTTAGAATGTGTTCTGACATTACATAGCAGCCCTTCCCATTCCTATGACATCACTATACTCAGTGATATACCAGGCATTTTCCTTGCAAAATGTACACCCAAGGGAAAAAATGATGAGGAGAAAAAGTATAATGGGGAAAAAACATTTTTACGTAAAGTTGGTATTTTTGATGGCCTGAAATCTCACATGATTTCCAGCTGATTGTAATCCCTCTGAGGCAGTCCGGTCCCCCACGTTATGTATGCTCTGTTCTCTTCATCTGCAAAAGAAGAGCTCCTGCTTTGGTCATGATAAGCATAGTAATTTTTTTTCCTGATGTATCATTTTCTGCTATTTTACCGCATTGAACTCTGTTAAATATTAATATCTTCTGACTGTCCGAATTGGTCACTAATTTTTATTTTGCTTTGGGGTACATATCTGATTTGTCTCTAATATTTCAATCTTTTCACTTTTTATCTTCTACAGAGACCTCTAGCAGTGAACCATGTAACTAGATTACCCTTTACCTCTATAAATCTGTTACTTAAACTCACAGTAAACAATTTTTTTCATTAATTCTTTTACTTGTTTCATTATACAAATAATGGCCTCTATTAAAAAATAAGGGAAAAGTTAGTTGGGTCAGTAGGCAGGATATCACAGAAGTGATCCATACTATATAAATACACTGTTTAATGATGCCTTCTCCCACTTTTATCTGTCTGCTTATTTCTATTGCTTTTATAAATTGCACACATAAATTGAAGTGGGTTTGCAAGCTGTTCTGGTTTAGGAATGCTGCTCTGGAATTTTGTGCTCCCACTGAGACTCTTCAAACTATTCACTGCTTGCTTGCTCCCCTTCTTTCTGATCCCCATTTCCCCTGAGAAGGCTGGAGAGGAGAATGGGAGGCACAAAAGGTTGGGATAAGAATAATTTACTGGAAGCAGCAATAGGATAAGAAAATTACCAGTAACAGCAACAATACAAGAAAGTAATGGTTCACATGAAATTCTCCAACAACAGCCAATAGCCCTCTGTCTCCTCCACCACACACACTTGCCCTGAAAGGTACCCTTTCTTCTTGGAAGAGAGTGTCTCCCCCGTGTCTTTGAAGTGATGTGAAGTGGTATAGAATATTCTCTAAAAATCTCAGGTCCTAGCCATGCCCCTCCCAGCTACAGCAACAATAAAGCCTGTCTTGGCCAGAACAAGGACACAGGCTTAAATTATTTGTGCAGTTTGAAAACAACTAGTTGCTTGTACCGCATTCAGGTGTCTAATTTTTTTGTGTGAAGATATGTTTTAACATTAAAGGTGTGGTTGTAACTTGAAAAAAAAAATGATACTTTAACTTCATTTTGGATTTTTTTAGAGTATGACTGTTTAACTTCCGGCAATTTACCATTTTTCAATATTGGATGAAATACGCTTTTTTAATGGTAGACTCTGTGCCAGCATACTTCCTATTTCGAGGAATTTCTTTCACTGCCACCCCCGGAAAAAGAAACCAAAGTGCAAGAATTCTAACTAGGGAGAAAAGTCAATCTACTTATGTCTTGAAAAATTAAGTCTGGCATATTGTTAAACCAGATGTACAGTCTATTAAACATAAAGCAAGTATTTATTATCAGTATTTTTCAAAACCAACTGCAGTGAGGAAGTTTGTTTCCAGCTAAAATATATGACAGATACTGACAGCTGCCTTTGCAGGTAGTTTTAAGAAGAAGAAGCATTTTCTAAATATCAGCAGTGTTTGAAATACTGTGAAAGTTTTGCCAACAAAACAGTCTGTAATGAAAAATGGAAGAATGCATATCTATTGGCATAAATATTGTTAATGGGTTTAGACTTTAAATTCAACTAACTTTGAACATTTGTGATATACTGTATTTCTAAGAAGTTTTCTTTAGCTAAGTGAATTGAGGTACTGGTAGGATGAAATGTAAGACCATTATCCAGAAAAGTTCTCTTCTTTTTTTGCTGACAATTGCATGAAATGAAATGAAACACAGGATATTTTTCTGAAGTTTTAATTTTTGCTTTTTAGACTTTTGATTAGTAAGAAGTGGCAGTTAAGTTGTGATATCATGGACTGGATAATATATTAAGAATGGAACAAATTAATTCAAGTGGATATTTCATTTTGTAATAAAAATGGAAACTAATTAAATAGATACAAGTCATAATTAGGTCCTAAGAAATAGAGCTAACGGAAGATTTTGAAATATAAGCAGAGTCTGTCAGAATCTCAGGAAGCCAATATGTATAGATTATTGTAAATGGAGTATTAATAACAGATATTTTAATAAATGAGACTAAGTAAAGAAAAACTATGCTAGCTATCATAATAAGCATCATTTTGTCATAGGCAGATTGACATATATATTGATTTCGGCTTCCTCATCAGGTTGGTTTAAGTCGAAGATAGTCAGCAAATTTCTGCTTCAATTGCAATGGAATTCCCAAATAGCTCAAGCTTATTAAGTTCTTCATAGCTTCCACTTTATATTTCTGCCCTTTCTTACCAAATTAACTAATAGTTCTTCTTTTTCCTACAGTTGTAATGAGGTTACTTCATAACCATATTACAAAAATAGTCTGTGCTTGATGACTCATTTTCATCAAATACCATCATTGGCCTTAAGAACACCAAGATCTTTTGAGTTTAATGGAAAATCAGATTTTGAGCATAATTCAAATTTTACTTGTTAAAGATGTATTATTACACTTAGTGCACTTATTACAGAGCGCATACTGTTTTGTTAGTATATAAACAATCATATAAACATCAGCAGTAATCTTGCTGCTTGTATTTTTTTTCTTCCAGTGCATACTTCATCTCTATTTTAGTTGGGTCTTAGCAAAATATTGCTCTAATAAAATCATTCAGCCTTCAAACCAAGCCTGAATATATCTTTTTATTTCTCTCTCCTCTTTCTTTTTTCCCCTTTCCCCCAGAAGAAACAGGGATCTAAACATAGTTCTGACTGCCTTTTCACAAGGTTACAAACAGAACTTGCTGATCTAATACATAGAAGCAGTTTTCTAAACTTTCAATAATAAAATGCATCAAATCAGGAAGTTTCATGTTTCATTGGTGCATTCTTTTTGTCTTCTTCAACATTCATTTTCATGCTTTTGCTTCCAGGACTTTGTTCTGTTCTGGACTTCTCTTCCAAACTGTCTCATTTTCCCCAACATAATTGTATTTCTTTTGCAACAAACACTATATTGTATGATTTTAAATTAGTGGTAATGCAATTCTTTCTGGTTCATAAGTCTTGTCAATTCAAATTATTTTTACTTTTAAAATGTTGCAGTGAATGTTATCTCCTACATTCAACTAACATTTTGTTCATTTCATTAATACTGTTTCATTCAATAAAGTTTTCTCAAACAGTCTTTGCAATCTGCTTATAGTTACTTCACCAAAGGAAAATGTGATTTATTTCAGTATGTTGATTCCAGATGGTTGCTAGTGAAGCATATGTAGCTATGAATCTTGTACAGTCTTTTATGTTGCTATAGTCAGTACCCTCCTGTGTGCATCTTCTTTTCAACTATGAAATTTAAGAAACATTTATAACATCTTGAATCTTATGATCTACACATTATTAGATGGAGAGCCAGAAATATTAGATATATAGGTGTAATTACTGGTGTTGAGCAGTTTTGATAATATAAGAGATAACTTAAACCAGGAGATTTTTATACCAGATCTTTATCAGAGCACTGTGAGTTTCTCTACCTGTGTTTGTTTTCCTTGTTGTGCTGATAAAAAAAATATATATACTTATGCTGTTATAAAATTACAGCTTAAAAGATGTTGAAGAAACACAGGGGATTGTAAGTAGCATCTCCAAAAGGACAAACATGAAATTATAAATTGAAAATGCAAGCATGGGGTGGTGTCAGAGGCTCCATGGATATAAGTAAATAAAAAATGACCAGTATAGTGTCATTAAAGAAATGCAGCCTTGGGAGCTGTTTGGTTTTTCAGGTTTTGGGGATTTTTTTGAGGGTGGAGAAGTCAGAGAGGGAGGGATTATTCTCTGTTTTCCTAATGAAGGCAGGAAAAAATGTAAACCATATCATGTGTAAAAAAATTAAGATGCAACATGGCATTATCAAGTAATGAAGTCAAAGGAACTATGCTAGCTGTGTTAGCAACTGGGAATGACCTAGTGACAGTGACTTCAAGAATGAGAAGGAAGCTATCACTGGCATAAACACTGCATTCCTTCTGCTCATAGAAAGTAGACACCACCCTAATCACAGTTAGCAGCAAGCTCCTTCCAGAGTAGAGCACAGGATTTTGATTTGTTGCAGTTCCTTCTTGTACTCCCTCCCTGGAGTTTAAAAGTTAAAATCATTGGAGAAAGGCATCAATATTTGAAAGTTTATGTATTTCAATATTCATTGAGCCAGTATTGGGGATTATCTGAATTACTGAGCAATTGGAACTGCAAATGCTAATACAATTGTACCAAAATTACTATTAACCATATGATTAGACTGCTTAAACTTAGACTAATCGTAAACTTTTGACTTTGTTTGGAGTTGCCCAGGTGATTGATCTGGTAAGAGTGGCCCAGAGGGCAGGCTGTTAACATGAATGCAATGCCATTTTCTTAACAGGAATAATATTTCTAGCAGGCAGTTCATATATTTGCAAGGAAAATGGTCAGGTGTGACCTTCTGGAAGCAGATAGCATAATTTTGCAACAATAATGATAATTTCCAGGCTTGGGGTCCTCTCAATATTTTCATACTAAAAACTAACAATCAATTTTACGGAAAACTGATAAATACCAGATCCTGCTGAGAAATAGTGTGTTTACATATGAAGAGATTATTACATTACACATATTTTTCTCATTCATAATTTTTCTCCATTCCCTGATATTGTAGTTGATGAAATTAAAAGATTATAGTTCTCTGTGATACATAGAATTTGCCTTCTCTGAAAAGTCTACAATAAGAGTGATTTCATTAAAATTATAATTTATTTGCTAGTATTCATAGTACAGTAAAGAACAATAAAGGTTTTTTTTGTTTTGCAGATGTTTTTTTAAGTACAGAATTTGTAGGCAGTGGTCACATTGATCCTTAACAAATTAGGATAAAGGTAAATGGCAGCTCTCTAGGATGGAAGGATGAAGTTCTCTCTCCTGTTTTGAAATAGGTGGTGCCACCTGGGACTCTTGGGGTGACCATTACTGCTGGATGCAGGGCTCCAGGTGGGGTCTCAGCAGAGCAGAGTGGAGGGGCAGACCTGCTGGCCCTGCTTTGTTGGTGCAGGCCATCATGCAGTGTCCAGGACTCAAGAACCACCAAGGTGGAACCGAGTCCTTGCTCGGAGTGCTTCAGCTCCTTAGGGAATATGACCGGTGAAGCGAGGAACACAATCTTCTGAAAAGTCTCAATAGAATTGGACCAGCTGTTTTCTATAAATGTTCAATAGCCTCCAATAAAAATAATTTCAGAATTTCATCTGGGAAGACAGGATGTTTCTACATTTAACTCCTTAAAAAGCAGGATATATATGTAGCAGGCAGTTTATCCCGGTACTGTTGTAAGGGAGCACTAATGGCTACCTCAGGAAGACACAGTGGGTAGGGTTCCTCTTAACTCCCTTTTGACCTCTGCAGATAGTGGATTATCAGAGACTTCCATTACAGTTAATTGAAAAAACTCAGCATCTTAAGTGACTTATCTGATTCTGAAACTGGTATTTAAAATCGCTTGTACTACAGAAGTAATTGCCTCCTCTTCTAACTGTAAAAGGATGAGTAGCAGAAAAATAGTATGCTGTGATTTTTCTATCTCCCATTTGTGCAAAGTGTCAAGAAATTCAGTACTCCTTTTAAAGGTTTGCATTTTTTTCCGTATATATCAAAATGATATCTGGAAAAGTAATTTCCTATACATATAATGTAATCCTGGTAAGGGTAACTTCACAGCAGTCCTATAATATACACCCTGTGTGCTGCAATCAGTCCTGTGAGATATCATACAAAAAGAAAAGGTTTCTCATATGCTGGAAAATATTTAGAAAGCATTCAACAGCCACATTGTAGCCTCTTTTTCTTTTTCTTTTTCTTTCTTTCTTTCTTTCTTTCTTTCTTTCTTTCTTTCTTTCTTTCTTTCTTTCTTTCTTTCTTTCTTTCTTTCTTTCTTTCTTTCTTTCTTTCTTTCTTTCTTTCTCTCTTTCTCTCTTTCTCTCTTTCTCTCTTTCTCTCTTTCTCTCTTTCTCTCTTTCTCTCTTTCTCTCTTTCTCTCTTTCTCTCTTTCTCTCTTTCTTTCTTTCTTTCTTTCTTTCTTTCTTTCTTTCTTTCTTTCTTTCTTTCTTTCTTTCTTTCTTTCTTTCTTTCTTTCTTTCTTTCTTTCTTTCTTTCTTTCTTTCTTTCTTTTTCTTTCTTTCTTCTCTTTCTTTCTCTCTCTTTCTCTCTTTCTCTCTTTCTCTCTCTCTCTCTTTCTCTCTCTCTCTCTTTCTCTCTTTCTTGAAAACTTTAAGATACTTTTGTAATACACCCTTATGCATTTCCTATTTTTATACCTATTTAATTGGATGTGTAAATTCCATTAAAAAATCACTATATAAGGACAGGTTTCTGGGTGTTTTTGTCAGCTCTCTTGTGTTTATAAGGACCTAAATGTCACAGTAATCCTTGTGTCTGTAGCTATATGGAAATAGGATGCCATTGGCTTCCTGGGCTGCAAGTGCACATTGCAAGGTCATGTCCAGCCTCTCTTCCACCAGCACTCCCAAGTCTTTCTCGGCAGAGCTGCTCTTGATCTGCTCATGCCCCAGCCTGTGTTAACTTTAGGAGCTGCTCCAATCCAGATGCAGCACCTTGCACTTGATCTGATCAATCCTCATGACAGTCCAATAGGGCCCACTTCTGGAGCTTATCCAAGTCCCTCTGGATGACATCCCATCCTTCAGAGTAGCAACAGCACCACTCAGTTTGGCGTCATTGGCAAATTTGCTTAGGGTGAACTCAATCTATTTGTCTATGTCATTAGTGGAGATATTATTGAATAAGCCTGGTTCCAATACAGACCCCTGAAGGTCACCACTTGCCATTGATGTTTGTGACTGAGCTCTTGATCACTACCCTGTGGAGGCAATCATTCAAGCAATTCCTTATCCACTGAGTGGTTGACCCATCTCTCCAATTCAGAGAAATACGTTGTGAGGGACTGTGTCAAAGATTTTATGGAAGTCTGGATCAATGAAGTCACCCCATATTAGACGGCCACTGGCTTAGTAATGTAGAACTTGCCCCCGGTGAAGCCATGCTGTCTGTCTAGAATCTCATCCCTGTCCTCCATGTGCCTTAGCTTGGCTTCTAGGAGAATCTGTTCCATGATATTCCCAAGAACAGAGGTGAGGCTGACAGGTTTGTAGTTCCCAGAGACATTCCTTCTACCCTTTAAGTATATGGCTACAATACCCTTTAAGTATGTGGGTACTTTTTCCAGTCAGCTGGGGCTTCACCTGACTGCCACGACTCTTAAAATACCATGGAGACAGGCTTGCAACTACATCTTCCAATTCCCTTGGGACTCTGGGATGCATCTCTTTGGGTTCCATAGACTTACATACATTCAGGTTACTCAGGTGGTCATGAACCTGATCTTTACATACAGTGGGAAGCATTTTTCTCACCCTGGTCCCTGCTGTCCATCCAATCAAGATGCGTGAAAAGAGAAGTTGCTGCTGAAGACTGAGGCAAAAATTCTTGAGCACCTCAGTGTTCTACTCATCTGCAGTTCACTTCAGCTAGGCTGTCAGCCTTATTGCCTTTATAGAGGAAGGGTGCTAAATTCCTGTGAAATATTTCCCTGGTATTTCCCTGATATATTCCTGGTTAGTTTGCATTGTTTATTTTAACTTATAAATATTTAGTGTTTAAAAAAATTAGCATATAAATTCATTCAGATAACCATCAATAAATTCTAAGGTTTGTCAATCATCAGCTCTCTATATTTAGCTTTTTTCACTTCATCTATTTGAAAAAAAAACTTTGTTGAAGAAGATTAAGTAGGTTTCCATTCTTAAATCTGAGTTCACTGAATCTCAACTCCTTTTTTTCATCATTTTACCTCAGACTTGATGGCAGTAGCAGCCTGCAGTTGCGAGGGTCACTTCCCTTATTTATTAAGTAGTTATATAGTTACATCGGTCTTCAGTCTGCAGGAAATTCCATTGTATTCCAAAATTTATTAAAAATGTATATCATCATTTGTTTACAACATGTAGATATTGTTTTATACCTCTTTGCTCACTAATGGATTGGAAAGTACTTTATCTTCCTTGTGTGATAAGGGGATTCATCATGCTGTTTCCTTCTAAGTAAAGAATAGAAATATACATTTCTCTTCTATCTTCTTCCATCATTAACTGCATTACCGTTGTATTCTAGCATTTAGGTTTTTTTCATGTATTTTTGCTTTCATATTTTTCACTCACTTATTTCTGTTTTCTCTGGTCCCACAGTCCATTGATTTCTCTTTGGTAGTATTTCCTCCCTTAATCAATTTTCTGAAGTGATAACTGCATTTTCTTTGGTAACTCTTGTATATTTCTTTTTTAATTAGTTGTAGCATTTACCCCCTACAGAAATAGGCTATTAAGATAATCATATGGCAGGATGAACAAGATGTTACATTTAGATGTATTTGTATAAAAAACCTGGTAACAGGTCTGATCTTCCATAGCTGGTAAGATTATTTTATTTTCCAATTCCTATTCAAACTCAGGAATGTGGTATATTCAAGGAATATTCAAGGGATTGGTTATTTATAGTTGAAAATACACATAACCTCCATTTAAAACCAATTGCCTTAATTTAAAATTTTAATTTTCTTTTTTGGATCTGCAAGATGTTAAGGATATAAAACTGTATTTTTCAGTATTCTGTACTTGCAATAATCTGGATTAAGTTAGAGTGAAGGAAAACTCACAGAGACGATCACAGAATCATTTAGATTGCAAAAGAACTCCAAGATAAAATACAATCTATAATCACCACCTTGCCAATTATACCAGAACACTAAGTGCCACATCCAGCTGTTTCTTGAACACCTCCATGGATAGTGACTCCTCGACCTTCCTGGGTAGCCTCTTCCAATCCTTAACAACCCTTTCCATGAAGAAATTCTTCCTCATGCCCAACCCGAACCTCCCCTGACACAGGAGGCCATTTCCCTTTCTCCTATTGCTGGCTGCCTGGGAGAAGACTCTGACCCCCATCAAAGCCTCCTTTCAGGCAGCTGTAGAAAGTGACAGGGTTTCCCACAAGCCTCCTTTTCTGCAGTGCCAACAACCACAGCTCCCTCAGCCACTCCTCAAATGACTTATAGGAGATTGACTCCTACCATGTTACAGGCTAATTGCAAATTCTTAGCAGTGCAATCTTCTTTCCCAATTCCTTTGCATAGTCCCAGAATGTAGTGAATACACAGCCATCGTGGCAATCTTCCATCGTACTTTATTGAGTGAGATTCTGGTATTGTATGCAGGATAAAAAGAACCACTCCTAATTAAATCATGGGCAGTTAAAATTCTATTTAGTATTGATCATGCATTTAACAGCAAAGACTCCAGGATACCAGATCACTATCTATTGACATCCTAGCCCCTTGAGAGGTAATTAACAATGAAGCCAGAAGTATCGGATTAAACATTTTGCCTGTGGTTTATTCTCTGTGTGGGATTTTCTTCTGGCCTTCTTTGAAAGGACTGCACTTGGGAATAAACCAACAGTTTTAAGTTAAGGTGCCATAACTGTCATATCAAATAAAACAGACTGTAATTTCTTTTTGCACTGATTAAATACTTTTGAAAATTTAAAATTATTTTTAAAAGTATTTTTACGAAATATCTTGAATAAATAACAATTTGTGTATCTTCTAAACATTTACATCTGAAAATAATTTAGTGAGGAGAAATAAGTTTTGTATTTAGGAAATCTATTAACATTATTTAATAACCACAATGCAATTAAAGTAGCACTGTCAAGATAATTTTGTATATTCAATATATAATTATATTACATTATTTATTTTTCAGTAAGAAATTAAGTGTAAAAAAGTGGCAATATATTCTCGTGATTTCATTTATCTAAATTTTGATCTGTATTGTTTTGAGATTGATTAAAATACAGAAGAGAAGCACATATTAGAAAAGTGAGAAAATATTACATACTTGCTTCATGATGAAGCAAAAATGATATGTAATTCAAAGCTTTAATTATATTCATAGTGTATTTAAAATAAATATTTTATTAAGTTTTAAAATGAATCATTTAGTAATAACATATATTTTAACATTTTCAATCATGCCTCACAGAATAATTTGTCTGTCAAGAAATGTATTTTTTTAATAATAGCAAAAACCGTGTCATAATATTGAGAACTGAAAGAAATAGAAAAATAGAAAACATTATTATGTCACTAAATAAATTCATAGTTTAAGCTTGACTACTGTCTGATGTATTGAAACACAAAGCAAAATTATTAAGAAGAAAAAGAAAGGAAAAGGAAAAGATAACATTATCAAATGCGGCGAGCTACCTGTGAGTATCTGTGAATAAATAGAGACTTTAATATGGAGAAATACGATTAATTGGTGGGTATGTTAGAAACCTAGAAACTCATGAAAGCTGGGTAAGGGTGGGGAAAGAGAACAGGAATAAAGTGTTCATTGACTCTTCTATACAGAACTAGGTGGCACTAAACACAATTAGCGAGGGATAAATTCAAAATAAACAACGGGAGGGAGTTCTTCAGACAAAATGTGATTAAAATTGTAAAACTGTTTCATCTGAATGCTAGCCATCTACACAGTTTAAAATCCTGGAAGAAGAATCCATCAAGCTCAAAAAATAGCAATGATTTGTTCAGAATCACCAAAGTGTGAATTGTGGTAGGCTGAGAAAATATTCTGGGGAAATATCATTACATGCTTGTCCTGTTTTACTTTTCCCTACACATCACCCAATAGCTAACATAATATTATGGACCATGTAAACGTCTAAGTCTGATGTGGACATGCTTGTCTTTCTGATCTAAAAGATTTACTGATCAGACGTAATTATTACCGCCCATGTCTTTAAAAAGAAAAATCACTCAATAAGCTTTTGACTGAGTTCCTATAGGATCTCACCTGTTTGTAAAATAAAGGTAAAATAGACTCAATGAACTCTATATACTCATTCAAAAAAGCCATAACCACACTTCCCTGAAAAGCTCATAAAACTTTAATTCCTAATTTTAAAGATGATTGTCAAAGACTGGAGAAAATGATACTGCCTCAAACCAACGAATGTGTGTGTGTGTAGGGGAAGGCATGACAAGTCCTGCATGTGTGGAATAGTGCTCTGCTTCACACCCTATCCCCCTGAAGCCTCCAGCCCAGGCACAGAGTGGCTATCAGCCCCTGGCACACCAGAAGCGTAGCTGAAAGGGAGGGTCACAGACCACATGGATTTTACAGCAGTTGAGATCATGCTGGAATTCAAGCAGCTAATATTTATCTCTCTCTCCACCTCTCTGCCCTCCATCTCTTCCCATCTCTCCTTCTTAGAATCCGGGTAACTTAATGTTGGGTGGGTTAGAATTTGCTCAGTCAACATTTCTTTAAAAAATTCTTTATTTTGATTGAATGTTGCTGTAAAATTTACCAAGTACCTTATCCTTTAATGCTTGCTAATAAAAGTTTGTTTAACCTCCTGAGAACTTCGCTGTGCTCTCCCTTGTGCCTACCTCAAGGAATCAGAGTACTTAAGCCCCTTTTGAGAAACTTGAAAGGCGAGTTTGAGGCTTTACAACTTTCAGCCAAAATCATGTAAAACTTTTAAAGTGTTGCATTACCTTCCCAACTATATTCCATTTACCTGAGTACAGAAAGTATTTATTCAGCCAAACAGTTGTGAGGTTTTAGTCCCATGCTTCTTCGGTCTCATGCTCACCTTCTTTGTGGCTTCTTTATCTTTTTTATTTTTTTCTTGAAGAAATGAACAGGTGCAGTGGTTTTGGTTTGCCAATCCTGGGCTTACTGGCCAATGCACCAATTAATCTAGTGGGTTGAGAGCTGGCCAAATGACAGTGCATCCACTAAAATGATTTACCCATTTTTTGGTATGAGACAAGGATTCGGAAAAGAGCAAAAGCAGGCTCAAAATTTAAAGGGTATAAGGACAGTTTTATTAATAGAACTGAAAGACAAAATAATAAGAAATTAAAATAAATTTTAAGAATACTTCTCTTCCCCCCAACTCTCTTTGAAGGAGAGAATACATCTGTTCTGAAGAAAGGACTAAAAAATGGAGAGAAATCCCCAGAAACATACCAAAACACCATCAGAAAATATCCTCAACATGTGGTTTTATTTCTCACTGGAAAGAGAAAATGAGGAAAAAATCTGAAAACAAAAAGTGGAAGGGCCTACTGAAGTTTATATTTGAATAGGTGAACTGCTACATTTGAGAATAGTTTCAAATAAAGCAAAGATTATTTAAGGAAAACAAGAGTCACAGTCCCTAACAACGTATATTTTTGCCTCTCCTTTCAGACCAATCTAAAAATCAGTATTGCCGAGACTATGTAGTGGGGTTTGGAGATAAACAAAGCTTTAGGTATCAGGAAAAAATTCCTTATACCAATAATTTCAAGTTAATTTTGGGTCACCTGGCTGAGATGTTGCTTCCTAACATAGGAATTAGTATTTCCCTAAACAACAAAAATAGTGTAACTATTAAAAAAATTTTAACCTTTTATATATTCTGGTTGATGAAGGAGAGATTCTCATGTGGTGCTAATTCACTGGTTAAATCTTACCCAGTTGCTCTGTTTGTTTCTTTCACTATTTATACCATAGATGCTTTCCATTTTCTACCACATTTTTGGAAATGAGTTTTACCAGTCTGGAACTGTCCTGATTAATCCAGAGGAGATCCTTGACTTCCGTGGAACTTCTGCATCTACAGCAGCGTATGCAGCAACGCTGAAGTTTAATTCATTCTTCAATCCAAAGTATTGTTCTTTGCAAACTAAGATGACCACAGATAAAGAAATCAATTAATTATGGGCAATATTGCATTTGACATTCATATCTGAGAAGTCTGATTGACTTCCAAAGCAAAGTCTTCTTGTGTGAATAAATAGATTTTGGTCCAATCAAGCACACTTTTTTTTTCTTTATAGGGAAACATTTAAATAACATTCTTAAGACAGCTACACAAAAGAGAGGGTATTCTAAATAAAGACTTCCTATTGAGATTGAATTCTATTGTTCCGAGACATTGCAGCACATTTTATCTCTTCCTACTGAGATCCACTCTCCCTCCTACTGCATTTACTAATTGGAACCGTTTTGTGGGGAAAAGTGACAATTCTGCATTAGGGTTGTAATTTTAAATGTCAGCAAATTGTGTCAGTAAGCAACCTTCAGAAGGGCATTTGCATTATTAATTGAAAGTTTCCTATGAATAGAAAAATGTGTAAGTATTCATTTGTAATTCCATTGGATTATCAAATTTGGCATTTCAGGGATAAACACTCTATTCTCTGAATCTGAGGAGAACTGTCTGAGAAGCAGTTTATAAAATTTTTAAGTTTGCCATTTTTGGGTTATGTCTGCCTGTTGTCCAAGAGATTAGTTGGGACATGCTGTTCACAAAAATTTCAATGATCATCCCATGCAACAGTATTTTGATCAAAAAAGCAAACAAAACCGAGTGTAGGTCTAAGGTAGCTGAATGTCCCATGCAGAGGAATAGTGGTCCTGCCTTCAGAGAGGAAGCCAACATACATAAACATTGGGGGTGGCAAGGACATCCTGCATTTTGTGTGTTGCACTTTGTGTGCCACATCACATAGATATAGCCTAATGCAATCCCTGGATGTAAAAACATGGGATGGCACTAGGAAGACAACCACCTGATCTTATCCCTAAATATTTATACATAAATATTTGCCATATATTGGCTTACTATACATTTATTGTATAGATCAGGCAAGTATTGGAAACTATTTGTGATGATTGCCATTGAATCAATGAGTAAGGTAAATAAGGAGACATACAGACATTAGTTTCTTGGATTTGGAGAGACTGAAAGGACCACATCTATTAATCTTGTTAAAATGAAGAGGCGATTTGATTAAAGTCCATAAATATTTTCTCAGGCTCAAAATATAAGATTAATTAATTTAGCAGAAAAGGGCATAACAAAGCTGGCAAAAAGATGAAGCCAGACAAATTCAAATACAGAATTAGAAAATTAATTGCGTGTATATTTAATTCCCTAATAGAATTCATGGGGAAGGAGTACTTCCGAGTACTTCCTGTATCTCTCCTTTTTCAAGGAGAACGGTACCTCTCCTAAAGATAGGTGTTTATTACTGTTTTTTGTGGAAATCAGTTCACTGTACTCATGATGTTTTAAAATATTTATTTCAGGATAAATAAATTACTTTTCTTTGGGGGTTTTTCTTGGGTCTGTTTCTTTTTCTTTGCTTTTGTTTTTCTTAAGTAAAATAATCTACTTGTAGCAGAAGAAAATGCTATTTAAAGCCCACTTATTTTTTTAATATTTAGAATCACCATTATTTTAACTTTATATTTAATTATTTTAATTTTGGATTGTGATTTCTTTCATTTTTTAATTTTATTTCATTATTTTTTGAGAATAATCTCAAAATACATTATTTTTCCATTTAATGATTTTGAAAAATTAAAAAAAGAAATTAAACAATGATGAGATGGTTTTCCTTTGCTCTTTTCTTTCCTTTTTCTTAATCACAAACATAACAGAAAAAAAGTGAAGAACACAATAAAGATGATCAAAATATTCTTATTCCTTCTGAGAAAGAGATTTGGTCAAAAATATTTTCCGTACTCTGGATATTTTAAAGTTTTGATTTAGATTGCAAATTGTTAAATTCAAGCTACACAGAAATTTAACAGCAAGTCAAGCTAGTCGAGCTTTGAGACTGTCTTTGGAAAGTGGAAGAGTTTGTATTGGAGATGTTACTAAACTCAAAAAAATAAGGGATCCCATTTCCAGGGATTACAAGTTGTTTTACAGTATGGTCTAGTGTTCTGTTTCTCCTCTGTTAGTCCTGTTAGTCAGGCTGGAAAAAGCTACAAGCCTGCTTGTGGAAGGGCCTAGGCTGTATGTATACAAATAATATTTCTCCAATAGTTAACCAGCCTTTCTGTTCATATTTTTACCAGAAATCTCAGATACATTGGCTTTTATTTTACCCTCTTCTGAGTTTCAGATCAATACAGGCAAGGGTTTCGTTGATGAAGCTACTGGTCAGATGGGCTCTAGATAATGGTGTGGCACTAATGCCTTTTTAAAATTCTGCTGTGCTGTACTTAGTTAATAAAGCTGTTTAGAGTTTGCAGTCAATAGAGATGAAGGACTATTTCGATGATGCTTGTGAAGTGTTATGAAAGAAAGATGCTGAGACAAAGGAATAAGTATTTGCTACTTGTGTCTTTCAGAAATAACATGGGCCAAAGCAACTTCTCTCTGTAGAGATCAAGATGTTATTTCTCTTTCACTGTAATCCATGATAATCCTTTTAAAAATGAGGCAGAGGGCATTCTTCTAAAGAACTCTCTTACTATTTCCCAAACCCATCACAGTGGAAGAAATAGTGCACAGGGCTTGCAAAAAGCCTCAGAAAAGAGGAGTTTATAGGAAAATAAGATTACTAGGTCTCACAAACCTTTTTTTTAATGGAAGAAAGAAAAGTCATATTTTCAGTGGAGTAACTGTGTTCTTCTCAATTCATATATAGTTGTGGCCTCTGCCTCCAGTCTTTCAATAACTCTGTGGACAACATTTGAATTTATGTGAAAGAGAGTTAAGAGGAGGAATTCAGAATTTCTGAGGGAATTTTCTAGGAGAATAGGTATTCTCTAAGTAGACATATGAAAACATTAACAAAAATTATAACTGAGTATAATATACTTCAGCAACTATTAGTTATTAAATTCACCGGTCAATCAAGGTCTTCCAGGTTTATGCCAATGTAGCTGCATCAACTCCCGAGACAATTATTTGGACCATTAATATATTATCTTAGATGATTCCTTAATGCAAACATGCAAACACGCATTGCTAACACTGAACCACATTAATTAAACTATGTTTTATTAATTACTTGTAGACTTTTAAAAAGGCAATCAAATGTCACAGATACGAGTTTATAATCTTTAATGATGCCCTGTTTTAGGAAATCCTATTATGCTGCCATGATATCCTCTAAAAATTGAATGTTTAATTTAATTGGTACAGCAGTGTTACAGATCCTGTTCTGAATGTGTGCTGTTCTGATCTTGCATTCTTTAGAAAATTTATACAGTCTGAAATGAGTGTTCATGATGAAAATTTTTTCTGACTTGAGGGGGATTCTCTATGAGAAAGATGAAGATGTCATGGCATTACATACTTCAGTTTCAGCCCATTGTAGCTAATCCCATCCAGTTTTTCCACTATCTCTCTGTATTGAAAGAGAATCTGCAAGATCCCAAATAAGAAGTTAATGCTAGCACTACTGAAGACCTATCAATGTCGTATTTCCATACTGTCCTTTGAGACCTCTACATTTCTTTAACACCTTGAGCATTTTACTATTTTTTGTTATAAATTAAAAGGACCTCTTTTCTCCCAATTTTTTTCAATATAATAATGAGAATAATTTTAAATTCCTAGCTTGCAATTTCTAAGTACTTGAAGCTTCATGTTCCTTTCCACTCAATAGATTCTCTCTATAAAAATATGCAGTTATAAATTTTGCCATGTTTAATTTAGTGTGTAACTTCTGCAGGACAGAGGTGTGTCTCTTTTTTATACATGAAAGAGGCAACACACACATGAGATATAGTAATATTCAGTATTAAGGCATATTCCCAGGTGTCAGAGACTGAAATGGTTCATGCCTTAAACATTGTCATGGAGGAGTTTTGCCCATTATATCAAAAACTTTGTAAAGAAGATGCAACCATAGAAGCACACCACTCCTTGAAGATGCCTGACTGGGACTTTGGACTGTGAGTTAATATGCCTAGGTAAGACAGAGGAGACACAATTGTTCGATCATCTTAGGTCTAGGGAGATGTAAACAAGGTTGCAGGAAAAGATTGCATCCATAAGAAAGCCAAATGCAGCATAAAATCATCCCTGGTTGGCTTTGGGTTGGGGGAGACCACAGCCCACAGAGGCCAGGTTTACACAGAGTCCCCCCAAACCGAGGGGGGAGGAGGAGGTTTTGGATGGTGGTGTAACCTCTGGCCAGAGGCAGTGAACACCCATCCCATCCTAACCCCACAAGCCACATCCATGGGACATTCATGTGGGAGGCAGCTGAGGGGGGGCCATAATCCATCAAAGACCCCCTGAAAGGCTCCCCATTCCTGAGGCCCTGCAGCCCAGCGTCACACATGGCACAAAGTGGTGGGACAGATCCAGAGCTGCTGCAAGAGACTGTCAGACTCCCCCCTGCAGGGGTGGTGCCGGGGCACTCCCACCTGGAATGAACGAGGATTGGATTCTGTGCTTTTTGGGGGACCCTCAAGCGTTGGATTCTATGCTTTTTGGGGGGACCCTCACCACCAAGAAGAACAGCTGAAGAGAATCATACGGATGGCAGTGGGATCCAGAGAGTGATGATATTGTCTTTGATCTGTCTCTGTCACTCTCTTTTTTGTTCCCTCACCTCTTTTCTATTTCTTTCTATTTATTTTTTTTTTTTAATCTCTCTCATATTCACAATTAAATAAAATCCATATTATTGACTTTGGCATGTGGTCTCATTTGGTCCTTAATCCAGGCAGAGATATTTTTAATAACTTTAAAAACTGGACTGCAACACCAGGCTAAGCTCTGTGTTCCAAGATGTTTTTTGCTTTTTATCCTTGAACAAAAAAAACCTATATTGAGATTACTTTGTGTATATGTTTTAAAATTAAAAAGTACATTCAATTTAGTAATTTAGCTCATATTTCTGAAACAAAGATAGAGGTGATAATCATATGAGAGAGTGTGAGAGAGGAAGGTGACCAAAATAAAATTTATCAGGTTTTGTGGGAGATTATAATAGAAGCTTTTTTAGACAGTAAAAAAGGATGGCTTTCAATGGTCTGCTTTTCTTCTATATTTGAAGAGGAATGAGCACAGAAAAGAGTTTCAATTATGTGGAAAAAAGGATGAGACGTTAAACTACATTTTCCTGACATAGTGGGACATAAAAATCCCATTTATAAAATAGTCATTAGGATGATTATTTATAATGAAATCATAATAAAAATAATAAGGACGTGAAGAAAGTGGGAAAGGTTAAATTTAGATTGCATTTTGTATTGAAAATTTAGCAAAAACCTTGATGTTGTGAAATTCCTATTTTTAGAACTTACACCCTCACCAAATTTTGCAGAGTTCTGTGAGGACTCACTGCAGTCACCTCAGCTAGTAGTCAGTTTGAGCCTTATGAATGTATAACCATGTAACTCTGTTTCACAGTGGTGCCATGGCTTGAGATGGCTCACAAGGTTTGTGTTGAAGTGAGGGGGAGAACGACCATCCTATAATGCATCGAACTCCAACTTTATTGATCGATCAGTCACTTTAAATAACAGTGTTAATGAACTTCATGCATATTCCAAAATACAGCTTTATGATAGGCTAACAGAGAAAACTCTAACCACTCCTTTTGTTTTACAATACCGTTGATTGTTTACATCAAACAAATCCAGTGTTCTCACTGTGATACGAACGGTTCTCAAAACTTCCATAACTGTTCCCAGGGTGCCATCTTTTCCCAGAGAGGATGTTACCTTTGTTATGGGAAGACTGCCTGAGAACTTTATTGTTTATACAAGGATGCCTGAGAGAGACTAATTGTTTATAGAAGTCAGGCTGGAAACTGCTTTGAAACTGCTTCACAGCTACCTGTTACTTTTCTCTCAGCTGCATGGCTTCGTGGCCTTTTTCTTTAAGCCATGCTTGAACTAAACTCCCGACAGGTTTGCACAGAGTTTGTAAGGCTTCAGGGCTGGGTTTCTCCTTCTTGCTCATCGTGAACTTTTTTTGACCTGCCTGCAGCTTTCTTTTCCTTGCTTTAGCTGTGACAGCAATTTCTTTAATTGACCAGATGCCCAAGGCTAACTTCTTTCCCTTTTTAGCTGTTTATGTTACAGCCATACGCAGTTTTATTGAGCTAGCAGTGCATACAGCTAGATTTTTGCAGGTAGCAATAATGAGTGTCTGCTGTAGGAAGAATAAGGTATTTACCACTCTAATACAGTGATGTTTAGAGTGCAGAGACATACCAGCCTCATATTATAGCAGGGCTTTTGAGGAGACACAGGGTTTGGCAGAGAATGCTGGCACCTGGGACATAACAGAAAAAAAGAGTAGGAACTCAAAAAAGTGTGTATATCAATTTTAACTGCATCACTATTCTTTCTTTTTGTGTTACAATTATATCTGGACTAATGGTGATTAGACTAGGTTTCAGTTGTTCCGACAATAGTTTTGGCTTATAGGGTGTGTTGCTGCTTTGCTGTTTTTAGCTTAACAATTGCTCTAAGATCTGATCTTGTAAATCACACTGAGAAGCATAACTCATGTCATAAATACACAGATATGTCACATGTGGTATATTTTTATCAATTATTTTAAGATATAACCTAATGTTTTTTAAAAGGTAATTTTTAGAGGTAAAGAACATTGGGCTCCAATATTTTCTCTGATCACAATGAAAAGAGCTTACTTTTAGTCTTTCTTAAGTCATTGAAAACTCTTCCAGATCATTGTTAAGTAAGTAACAACAAGGAGGAATACATTTTTCAAGATTTCACTATAGCAACTAGGTCCCTTTTCAAATATTTGCACTTCTTTCTTCTGTTGCTGGTGACTTCCCCTGAAAGCACTATGGAAACTTTAAATTTGGTAAATGCAAGCCCAAAACATTAACTTCCACAGTGCCATAAGCATTTCCCATATACACACTGCAAACCACTTACAGACACTTAAGATCACTCACTAGATCAGATTCAAGTTTTTTCTGGGAAACACAATGAACACTGCTTTCTGACATGGTCTCTTTCCAGGGCCTGCTGGACTGCCATACGAATGTCTCTTTGAGTAAAAACACTATGATATTTTTCTGCTCCCTATCGGTAGGGAAAGAAGTAGTTTATGAATGAGTTATAAGAAAATAATGCATTTGAACATGATATACCTGAAATAATTTATAAATTTTTCTCATGTTGTCTGGTGGTCACTGTACTTTATGGACACTTGAAGCCTTGAATTTAGATAGACAGAAATGCCACGAGGCTATTTTAACAGATTTGGATTAAAAAAATGGTGCATTTCTTAAAGGTTGTAATTAAGCCTGAAATCCAAAGTTTCTGCCTTTTTCCAAATGCTAATGGAAGGAGGATGAAAGTTTATCCCAAATAGAAATGTCTGGATTCTCATACTATTTGCTTAACAGCAGTGCTCATTAAAAAACCAAACTAAAGCAAACCCAACAAAAAACAAAAAACAACAACAACAACATAAAAAAACCCCAAAAAACCACCCAAACACAAACGACAGCAACAAACACAAAAAACAAAAAAAAACAAAAAAATAAACAAAAAAGCCACAAGGATCCAAATCTATTCAAGGCACTTTTTCCTTAGTGTGGTTGCACATATTTCTCTAAAGATGCAGAGGTATTATTATCTGCATTTTATAACTGGGTAACAGAAAAACTCACATTTTACTGAAATTATTAATAAAACCCTGACATCATATACACTTGCATTTTCCATTAGCTCCTGTAGTGCCACTTGGAACTCCTGTTCAAATCAGTATGCTGAGTTGCATTGATTTTAGTGTCAGATTACATTGCCTCCAGAATCAAAATCAGGAGCCAAAAAAAACACCTAGTTATAAGATCTGTAAAGAATCTTTGATTCAGAGTATGGAAAAAGTGTTTCCTCTGCTGAACTGCAAATACAAATCCAAACTTATCAGTGCACCGCTGATCCAGTGGAAAAAAAACACATTTAATTCCATGTAAGTGTTGACTAAGATATTTCTGTACTGTTTTGTGGAATTTTCAAACTGCGCAGTTTCAAGGAAGAATGGATTATCCTTGTATTTTCCAAGGAGTGCCTGGTTTGTGGCACTAGAAACAGATTTTGCTGTGCTCTGGGGTTGTTTCTCATCATGCAGAAAATATTATTCTATTATAGTAAAAAAAAATCAGAAGAAAGATTCAATATTAATAAGCTAGACATTGAGAAATACCTTGACTTTCCTTTCATCTGGAAATTATTCACTTATGTGTAAATGGTTTAGAGTTCACCTCTTTTATGGATTTTTGGCCCACTACACTGTTCTCATTGCCTGCCTGCCGGGCTGTTGCAAGTGGTCTAGAAAAGTGTTGAAAGTGGTCTAGAGAAAAGGATCTCTATATCCAGGCTTCTATTTAAGTTACCTGGGGTTCATAATTTTCTCTAATTTACCATTTTTCTATTGTTAGTTAGAAAACAGGATTGGATAAATTATATACTCCATATTTTGTTCTGTTTGTTTTTCTTTTATTTAGTCCAAACCCCAAAATACTGGGTTATTTCCAAATTACTTCCCTTTTTTGCCTTTTATTTTGAGCTATTGATTCATGGTGGTTTTTTGGCGATTCTTTTTGTTTGTTTTGTGGTATGTTTTTTTTTTTTTCTGTGTGTGGTGATTTTTGTGTTTGTTTTTCTTGTTGTGATTTTTTTCTACTATGCATTTTATATGAAGAGGTTCAGGAGAAACTTTTGGTGGAATTTGAAGTCCATCAAACATTTTGATTTAAAATGACCCTTGTGTGATTTCACTGCATTCATTAGTGCTATGCCAGAAATTAATTTAGCCTCCTGAGTTCTTATTTTGGCAAAGAAAATAAATTATTAAGATCTGTATATTCCTGGAACTGTTTCTTAGTGAAATAGGGAAAAATGAATATTTAGTAATAACTTTGCAAATTAGATTCTTTCAGCACTATTGTTTTTTGGTATAACTATTTATGGGGCCATTACAGAGAAGTTCATAGAATCAGCTGGGTTTTTCACCTGTGCCTTGACTTTCCTTTCTTTTCCCACCTGATGTAACCATCCCATATTTGTCTTATGAAACACTAATAAAATAATTTTTCCTTTTTCAAACATCAGAAAGTATATTGAACTTCTCCAGAGAAGTTCACACTAGAGATATATGAGAAACAGCAATGTTTTCTTTGACATTCTGTCCAATGATAAAATCATGTCATTTATCATTTTCCTTTCTTTAAGGGAACTATACCAGGATTTTTAATCGATAGTTGCCACCTCTAATTGCATCCTTTGTTTTTCCCATCTCTATGGATTCCTAATAAATCATTTAAAAGTCATATGCTGTACCATTACTCATAAGACTACTGTGAAAATAGCGAAGCCCCTAGGTGTCTTGTAAAGAGATGGATAGAAACATAAAAGAATGGCACATTTTCTAGGTTTTGGTACAAGTATGTTCATTAATTTTTTTTAAGGTTAATGATTATTTTAGCCTTACACGAAAAGCACTAACAATGTGTAGTACATGCTGATAATGATCTCTGGGAGAAGGGACTTAGGAAAGGAGAAGTTTGCTCAAAAAGTGACAGCATAAACCTAACGAGCGCAGCTGTATCTATTTCTACTTGTTGAATATTTTTTCTTGAAAATTAACCTTTCAAAATAACATAGCTTTGAGAAGGTAGAAGAACTTTATTTTTAGCTATGGTCGTTTCTTGTTAGGTAAGCATTAATCCCAGCAGGGTGGAAATTACGTGGGTTTTTTTTTCTCCCTCTAATTTGATGCTAAACTTTCACCAGTGAAAGCATGATCATAAAATGGTCAGTTGTGCTGTCACAAAATTGTGGGTTTGAACCTCACAATCAGTCAAACACAAACTCTTGTATATCATAAAAAATATATTGATGTCTGTGAATTAATTACCTTCTTCTCCTGCTAATTCACCAAGTATTATTTATAAAGCTAACTAGTGGATGCCAAATGTTAATATAATTAGATCATAATACAGTAAATTTACAAGCTAGTCATTTTATGATTTTTTATCCTGGAAAAAAATGTAGATTAAAAAAACCTAATTTTTTTCTTATTAAAGGGTCATGCCAACATCTAAAGACAATAATACGTGACAATAAAATAATATGTGACAATGTTAAGTCTGCAATGTCATGACAACTTTGGACAAAATTATTTTTAAAGTTACTGTTGTGCCGTGGTAGTAGTCTTGCAAAGTTCAAATATACTAAGATACATAAAATTTTAGCCATAGATTAAACAATAATATTTTTATTCTCTGTAAAGCCCTTATATAAAAATCTATAACCTTATTACCAGTATCATATCAACCTGCAGTAATTTACCATATGTTGTCAATTATATTTTACACCTTAAATAACATACTGATTTTATGTACTGCCAGTGGTGGGTTGATGCTGGCTGAACATCAGGTGCCCACGAAAGCTTCTTTATCACTCCCCTCCTCAGCTGGACAGGGGAGAGAAAACAGAACAAAAGGCTTGTGAATTGAAAAAAGAGCAAGGAGAAATCACTCAGCAGTCACCATCAGCAGAAACAGGCTTGGGAAAATTATCAAATCACAGTAAGGTAATGAGAAATAAAACCAAATCTTAACAACACTTTTTCCCCATGCCTCCCTACTTCCTGGGCTTGACTTAACTCACAAAATGTTTACCACCTTCTCAGCAGCTACGCAGGGAGATAGGGAATAGGGGCTATGGTCAGGTCATCACATGTGATTTCTGCGGCTCCTTCCTCCTTAGAGGAAGTACTCCTCAAACTCTTCCCCTAGTCCAATGTGGGTCCCTTCTGGAGGCTGCAGCTCTTCAGAAGCAGGCTGCTCCAGTGCAGGTCCCTTGAAGGGTCACAAATCCTGGAGCAAACCTGTTCCAGGGTAGGCTCCTCTTGCCACAGGGCCACCGCCAGGATTCGGCTCCAGCATGGGCTTCCCACAGTCACAGCCTCCTCTTGGCATCCATCTGCTCCATCCCTCTGCTCCAGCACCCATCTGGCTCCTCCATGGGCTGCAGGTGGATATTTGTTCCATAGGGGACCTCCATATGCTGCAGGGATGAATCTCCTTCATCACCTGAAGCACCTCTTCCTCCTTCACAGACCATGAGCTCTTCTTCACAGACCATGTCGCTCTCACACATTCTCTCTCCAGCTGCAATTTGCTCTAGGACAGTAAAGTTTCCCCCTTCTTCAACTCTGTTATCCCAGAAGCATTAACACCTTCACTGCTGGGCTCAGCCTTGGCCAGGGGTGAGTCTGAGGCATCTGGCATTGGCTCCATCAGACACAGGGGAAGCTTTGGGCAACTTCTCACTGAAACTGCCTCTGTCATCCCCCTGTTACCAAAAACTTACCATACAAACCCAATAAATACTGTCCCATCAGAATCATAAATGAGAAAGTGTTTCTTCACTCAATTATTGTAGGGTAATTAAAAACAAAGATATGTTGCTAGTATGATTTTGACAGCATTTTAAATTAGAAGTAGTTGATAAATTTGGTAGATCACATATAAATGCTACTGTCCTAGTTCAAATTTCATATTGAATCTAGTTAAATAGATAAAATCAATACACTGTAAAAAATAATATCTTTGCATGACAGATTAGACTAGAGGTAGAGTTAATTATTTAGCTTACACATTATCAATGAATTCATAACATGATGTAAAACTTTCAAGTTCATCTAGGGCAGTTTCTTTTAAACATCCAGTGAAATTGTAATGTACCCAGATAGATCCATCAATTTACAAGAGCAGAAAATCAAGTAAAAAAAGCAACCTTATTTTGGTGTTCTTTTTTATCATATATGTGACAACTGCTTTTCAAAAATTTGCTTAAGGGCTTCATTGACATATGATGTTAAGACTGTCATCTAGATGCAGATAATTTTCATAAAATTTGGTATACATCTATTTATTTTGAGTATGACAGTGGGAGGAATTAGATGCCTTTAAGGCTACTCTTTTAATCTAGAATAAAATTAGAGTTGTAGCTATAATCTCTGTTGTCAAAGTATATTTTTCCTTTTCATAAAGAGTGGATGGATCACATAGCTAGAACTGTGTCAGGCATGGAATCTGTACCTGTTTCCTCCACAATTGAGTGTGCTTCAGCCAATGTGAGTTCAAGATGACTATGTCCAAGAGTTTAGAGTAATAAAGTCAATAATCCTTTCAGACATCTCAAAGAGTGTTTTGAACTATAGCTTCAATATGTTCATCTATCCAGCCTGGGAGATACGGCATTTATCTGTGTTCAGGAAAAACATCTTTATAGGCAGAAGGAGTATAATTCTTTCTAAATCCTACAGTTCTGTTGTGAAAAAGAAAAATTTCTATTAAAATATGTATCTCTTTCACTGTAATAAACCATAAAACAGTGCTATCACTAATGAAGTTGTAATGCGTGGTGTGTTTACATAAAAAAATTGTGCTGATTCAATAGTTTTTTTTGGTTTTTTGTTTCAGAATTCTGTCTTCTATTCTGTTTTAGACTTTGATAAAGGCACTTCAGTGAAAAACAATCAGTACTTATCTATTATTTTTTGAAAAACATTTAGTTCTATTTTTTTCCTTTTTCTTTTCAATTTAAAAGAAAAAGAAAAATGTCGCAGCGGGCCATTTGTCTCGGTGCAGGGAAGGCTTGGGACTTTCAATATGAGTGTTCAGCAAGCTTCGTTTATTGAAAAGAGCATCAAGCTTTTATGCGCAACAAGTAATAAGCTCATGCATATTCTGTAAGCCAGCAGTCTATCGGTTATATACAGATATCAGCTTCTTCATTCCAAAGGAGTTACATCTGCTTTTTCTCATGTCTCTAGTCTCTCAACTGCAGCACTTTGTTATGGCAACACAGCTATGCTCAAGGATAGTGTCCTTGCAGGTGCAGGACATAGATCAGCTGGGTTCTTGTCACGTAGCTATTTCTCCACAGAAAAACATGGTTTATATACTTTGGCCTTTTTAGAACATCACACTTACATTGGTGACTCCCTGAAAGCAGGTAATTAGGAGTCATGGAATCACATAAAATTTGGAAAGGACCTCTAGAGGGTCTCCTAGTTCTGGCTATGTCCTGAAGTGGGGGCAGTGGCAGGTGAGATGGAGCTTCATGTACATGACTATTGAAAAGCTCCTGCGTAGGTTTCCCATATTGTCTGGGAAGCCTGGCCATGCTGCAGTACCCTTGAAGTGAAATGTACATTCCTAATGGTTGGCAAAGATCAAGCCAACAGTAGGACTGACTCCTTAACTGCAGGCACCAACATGTCTCGTTTTACTGTGCCCAGTCCTATGGAAACTGTTCAAATTAGACTCAACAGTGGAAGAAGTGCCTGCAGTATTCTCCCCAGTTGTTAATTTGAAGCATTCCACATGATTTATGAAGAAATCTGAGGAAAAATTTTTCCAACTGATGGACCCTGGTCCAGCTGAGCGGCTTCTACAGAACCTCACAGCCATCTCACTTGTAGATTGCTTCACTTCTATGAGCAGTGAAACAATTTTTCATTGAGAGATTATTGAAAAGCTGCAGTACATTGCTGAGGCTTCTTGTCCTTTGGAACACAAACTGTGCAGAAGGTTGGCACTTCCCTCACATATTGCTAATAACTGTAGGCCTGTGAGAAAGAACACAATTTTTCTCTGTAAGGTAGGTACAAAGTAGTACAGATAAATATAATTCATAAATTATTTGTAAAGTGGAGTAGAAGAATTATGAACTCAGTCAAGTCGTCTTGCTAGTAGTGTCAAGGAAAAATGGTGTTTTAAATGCAGTTAGTCTTTCATACCTTCTTAAATATTCTCATATTGCCAGCTATAGTATTTAACACTTCAAGCATCCCAACAAAGCATATATAGTCAAAAGGGTTGATACATTTTCTTGTAAAAAGCCATTGAAATATATTTCTGCACTTATGGTTTGAAATTTGTTTTTATTTGATGCTCACTTTCCCCCTCACCCCAGCTTTTTTATTTTTTTTTGCAGAATAAGGCATATGTGGAAAATAGTGAAATGAACATATAAATAAGATCATGTCTTTTATAAACACATGCATACACATTTTAGAAAGGTTTAGAATGCAAGAAAGGTGTATCAGTGAATTACTGGGTTTCTTTTTGGTTCAGGATGCATATTAGTCTGGAGTCAATTTTATATCTGAGTTAAAAATTCCAATTAAATAATAATGACGATCTCATTCCACCATGAAATTTATTGTAAATTCAGAAGGAATTCTCACCTTCATCTCTTCAGATTAAAGTTTCTTGACATTAGAACTGAAATTCTCTTCTTTCTCTTGGAAGTTAATTTTAGTTTGTTTTAAGCTATCTCCATTTAGAAAGAGATATGGTTTACCATTTTGGGCAGTGTTACATGCTTGTAAATCTAATCAACTTTTGGATGAGAGCTTACTTGTGTTTGAAGGGTTTAGAATATATAGGATGACTGGCAGCTTGCACTAGATCCATTACTCAGATAATTTGTAATTTTCACTCTTACTGGCAGGTGTATGAAGAAATTGGCTTCTAATGTCGAAGAACAAATCTCATTGAACCTAAGTCCTGGAGCTATGTTTTTTGTCAAATTAACAAAAAAATAAATTACGGGACAGTGTTTGGTTTTATGAACATTGACTGTTATATCTGTTTACCTGATAGAGCACATAGAAGACTTGGAGCACCTGTTTCTTACCATATGCGGTAAAGGAAGACAAGACCAATTAATATATTACATATAATCATACAGAATTAAATACTTAAAAGACACCAAGGTGTGGAAATGTATTATGAAATTTTGACTGTTTGATGACTAAAGTGTGAAATAGGCAGGCTTAAGTAATTTCATAGTACTTATAATGAAATGGCTTTGAAAAAGGGATATTCTGCCAAAACTTCTTTCACTTTGCACCCCATACCACATCATATCAGTGTCTTTCAATGTTTATACTACCAAAATAAAAAATGAGCAGATAGGAAAGCTTTTTTGAGGTTAAGAATCTTAAAGCATTTTTAAAGCTGAGAAAAATAACTGCAGCTCAATAGTATTTTCAAGTTTCTGAAGAAAAAAATGCTGGATTAAGGAATGTAGATTTCAGAGATAGGGTAATAAAACCAACTCTCTGTTTATATCACATTGCTCCTTGGAGAGAATTAGGTGGCTCATTTTGCTGGTATTTGGGGCAGACCGCATAAAAGGAAGCTTAAACCACTGAAAACTTTATGAATCAGTCAAGACAAGGCCTTATGACATTTTATAATATAATGTAATTTTATCTTTTATGGTAATATGCAAAAAACAGGAATAAGTAGATGGACAAAAACTGGTATCTGCTGGGGATTAACTGTTCAAAGCAGAAAAGCAGATTTCTGAAGCTGTTGGTAAGGTACATCTTTGCTATTTCTGTCTCTGATTCAGGTTTGTTTTCATGTTTGCTGTTCACTGCTACCCCTTAATCTCTTAGAGTGTACCAGCTTTCACAGTTCCCCCCAGCTGTACTGTCCTGGTTCTGGTTTATTTTTCCCCAAATGCATTAGTGTGTTCTTTTCTTTGTCTATATTGCTATTTTCTACTTGTGCTTTTCTGACTTCTCATGTCCCTGCTGTTGTCCTCAGCTAAACGTACAGTACTTCCCAATTAATACTATGCATGAATTTAGTTCTGCTTATCTTCAAATCATTAGTGAAAATGTTAAATAACAACAGGCCTAATACTGCACCTACCACAAAAATACATAGGAAATTTCAGATGACCCTCCGTGATTTATGATTTATATAGACCATTTATGATAGTATGAAATTTTTGTTTCAGTTACAAAAATATGTGCAGCTATAAAATTGCACAGATGCTATCTAAATGCTTATATTAAAGATGCACAAATATTATAACTCTTCTGTTTCTGCATCTTAAGAAAAAAAATTACCTGCTTCTGGATAGTTAATTGAGCTAGTAATAACTTTTGAACATGTGGGTTGGTTGTTTCCTGCTTGAAATAATTACCCAATGATGCTTATACTAGGGCTACCAGCAGGAAGCTAACAACTGGTGTATTGGTGGAAAGAGTTTATAAAGCATTTCTAGACTTCTTTTTCTTAATTTTCTTTTTTTTTTTCCTTTGCCAGACGGAGGAACAGATGGATGTGTAATGCACACAAAATCTAAGCACATGATCTCAGCTATCAACCAGCAGCCACAGTGAAATGTACAATAATCAGGTGAAGCTACTCTGCAGTTGTTGGCTGCAAAGGAATTGACCCTTTGCCTTAAAACAAAATTTCTAAGATTAGTATTTTGGTTTTCAATTTCCAAAAACTCAATTAGAGAATTCATTTCTGAGCAATAGAGGTGTCACCATCATTAGTGGGATTTATGATTGCAAATCATCAGATAAGTGATAGCCTGCTGCTTCATTAATTCTTTAAGGTTCTTTTGGTGGCTTTCCATAGGTGTTCTGTACTTGTAATATGCTTTCATATTTCTAAAATATACATCTTTAGTTTTTATATGTTCTCAGTGGTCATATGCCTATGCTTAAAGTCCTGATTTTCAGCAACAATAGTTTAACTTTCAAGTATAATCATATATGTTAATTTTTTTCTTCTATACATGCACTATTCCCTCATCCCCAATATAATTGACATTTCAATCTCAGCACGGTAAGAACACAATCATAGTTGTAAATGCATTGTCAGATTGTGCTTTGGTTTGCCAAAACTGATCCTATATTAATTTGGGGTCATTGACTGTTAACAATATGAAATGTCATGAATATGAACTAAATCAATGTGATTACCACAGTGGAAAAATTAATCACCTAGCTTGTCTTTATCGTTTGACTACCAACAGATAGGAATCTATAAACATAAAGGCAACTAAAAAGCAGCCAGGTATGCTCTTGCATATTTATAATCTTGATAATAATATCTTTGAAAAGAAGGCTGTAAAGGACACATTCAACTTTTTAATGTAAAAATACTGAGAAGTGAAAATATATTAGGTAAATTAGCATAATTTACAATTCATTTTCCAGCTCGTATTAAATATTATTTATTCTAAGTCATAAAATACTTCAATAAAGAGTCAAGAAATAAGTAGCGAAGGTGTAAGAGAATAAACAAAAAGAAGGCAGAAGTTTTTTATGCTGGTAAAATGGTGCCTTTTTGTTTCTGTGATCACCTGCAGAAAGAACTTAAATATGCACTACAAGACATGATAAGAGTTTAAGGGGATTTCATTTTGAAAACAAAGCCAAAAGGTTTTGGTAGTATTTATGTTACAATGGCTGCTTAAAAAATAAACTATGATTATATATTTGGATTGTTTACTGAATGGGAAAGCCAAGATAATTACATGGAAGGATGATTCTGTATTAAACATAAAAGCAAAGGAATTTTGAAAAATAAATTTCAAAATGGCTAAAAGGCAATAGGTACTGGATTCATCATAGGTGCACTATGCTTCATAAATAAATTCTGGTTTTTGGGCATGAAATGTTAGATTGTTGTACGCATTGCTTAGTGATTGTAATTTTTGTGCCTGGCTTTAATTACGAAAAAATGATCATGTGCTACCTTTCAGTGACCAGATCAAGACCTTTGAATCAAGACCTAAACCAAATCACATGAATGACTAGCTATAAGAACGTGATTATATTTGAAAACAGGTATTTCCTGCCAGAATTGCTATCAAGTTTTAAATACTATAAAAAAGAAACACTGGAACTTGACATCTGAAAAATAAAATAACTGTAGTGTTCATATAACAACATCAGGGACGCCTACAAAATTCTTTAGAAATACCAAATGAATTTGCCACATGTTAAAAAAGGAAAATTTAGAAAGGAAATATAATTTTATTATATTATGAATATTCTTAATTTTATAATATTTCATATATTAAATGGGCTACTAGCATTTTCATATATTATTCATTTAAAAATTGTGGGCAAATTAAAATATTTTTAAGAATCAAAAGATGGGAAAGTTAAATATGCATCTCTTCAATATTTCTATAGCAGAAGTTGAGCAGCATTTGATTTCTTCTTTAGCAAAGTTTGGTACAGGCACCTGTGTTTCAAGTTTTTGTGTCCTCTTGTGCACAACTTGGTAATCATATTTTAAACAATAAATATTTTTAACATTCTGGGGATTTGTGGAAGGAAAATGCTGCATCTATTGTTTTCCTGTAATGCAATACAGTTCAAATATTAAAATTTTTAGTATTATATTGAAACATTTGGTTATAAAAGAACTATGACTTTTATACATTAAATTTTTTTTTTCCTGGTGAATATCTGACCTAAGAAAAAAAATCAGAATCCATTTATTGAAAATTATAATATCATTGATTAATCTGAGAAAAACTAGTTTAACAGCCAGTTTTTCAGACTAAATATGTTCTCATACAATTTTTTCCTATAATGCAAATTCAAAGAATAGCTTGTAAAACTTCTTTGCAGTATCCAAGGATCCCGTCCTAAATTGGTCCTTTTTTATTAATTGAAAACTAATGATAAAATTCTTATTTTATTCATCATTTGCTTGGGAATTGCTATAAGGCTCCCTTAATTCAAGGATATGAAAGTGCTTTGATGTTTTTGCTGCCTGAAATTGAAAGACAAACTTTCCAAACTATATTAATGCTGGTAACATAAACAGTAGTTATTTAGTAAAATTTTTCAGGTGCAGAAAATATGGGTATGTGTATACATTGTGTCGGATTATTAAATTTTTTATAAATTTAATAATTAGACTATCTAGCAAGTACATCCAATAGGAAGTAGGTTGTCCTGGTAACCCAGGCATGGGCTTTCCCCTTGGAGTTTCTGGAAGGGCTTTTAACCTTAAATTTTGTTATGTGTCCGAACTGCTAGTGCAAAACAGGGTGTCCTTGTTAGACATTCTTGTTTTTGAAAATGAGAGTAAGCAACATTTTAGGAAGCTGGCACTGAGTGCGAGAAAGGGTAATCTACTATTCTCAAGTGTGAAAAAGTGTTTAAAACAATATACCTATATAACAAAAACCTAAAAAGCTACAAAGATATAAAGAATGTATAAATAACCAAAAGTCTTTAGGCATCAATTTAATATTAATCCATTTTTCTACAGTCTCTCAATAAACCTAATCTAAATACCCGAATAATATGAGCAAATTAATTGGCATACTACTGGCGACAGTATGTAATTGCTATACTTTCTTTGGAGCTTTTTCTATTCCTTTTACTTTTCTATTATTTTCATGCATCAAACTTTAGTTCAGGATTTCAGAAATTCTATGTGTGGTAATATTTAATGCCATCAACACTCCTGAGAATAGAAAAATATTGTAAATATTATGGTTAATTGCAATCAGTGTTAAAAAAATATTTGGAAATGGGAAAATGCTATTTCATATCTGTGATTTATTGAATATGTATCTGAACACAAATTTCCTTCATACTTCATCTAGAACATTTACGGCTAACAACATCTATTCCTCTTATTGTCTTTGTACTCTGTTTATAGTTTGGCTTTACTAACCAAGGTTCAGTTTAGTGAAACTCCTTTTTAATTCTCACTCAACTTGCAGTAGCTTCAATGCACTATATACACAACTTACATTGATACCTGGGGACTAGGAAAAGGCTAAAAAAATGAAAATCTATATTTTGCCATCCACAAGTTCCTCTTTCATTCATGGACCTCTATGTTTGCTTTTTGTTTAAAGTGTTCTCAGTTCCAGTTTTAGTTGGCTTTGAATGTTTTCTCTATTAATGCAACATCTGATATCTTGTCTCTTTTATAATTGTTGGAAGATTAAAAATTTCTACTTAGCATTAATTTTACTGTCAGTCCCCAATGCTGCATTGACTCTGAGAAGTAGAACTAATTACTCCCTAGATCAATTCCCAACCATGTGAACACATATTCACAGATCACCTCTCTAAGACACACCTGAATATGCTATGAATGTATATAACAAACAGATTTATTCCACAGAAAATCCATGGCTGTAAATCATATTGTATTATGAGACCCAAATCCAGGATCTGAAAACTGAATTAACATTGGTGGGGAAAAAAAAAAGGAGAAATTAAATTTTTTTTTTTTTGGTGGTTCAGCACTATGAATAATTTAGGGTCTGATCATGAATTAGTACATGTTTTTATACTGACTACGTAAACTGAGGAATCCAACATATTCAGAGTTTCTTGATGCAGTGGAAACTTATAATTTCCCCACCTTAAAGATACAAATTACCTGCTTCAAAAATAATTCTAGCACCAATAAGTGACATGCAGCTTAAGATTGAAGGAATATTATTATATAATATTCTAGTATCAGATATCATTTAGGAAGAAAAAGGGTCAAATATGAGAAGACACCTACGCAACTTTGATGGTTCTAGTGGAAGTCTGCATGTCGGATGAAATTGTTGAAATCCAGTGTCATTTTGGCTAAATGACTCAGTAGTAAAAATTTGGCAGTTATAAGTACTTAAATATGACACTGTTTTCACTGAAGCCTAAGTCAGTGAATATTCATAAAGGGTTACATTATAAAATATGCCCACATGTATTATTTCAAAATATACTCCTGGAATCTGTATTCCCAGTAGGAAGGCTCTTCATGGAGACAACTTGATATGAACTGGGAGTTTTACTCACATTTTTGTATTTAAGCTACATTTTTACTCACATTTTTTTAGTTTGAAAGCATTTGTATGCTAACCATGTACAGCTTGTTCCATTTACTCTGGCCACTTTTGGACTGTCCTTTAACAGACCGTGTTGCCGTAGGTAACAACACGAATAAAGAAAAGAGACTGAAATGAGACAGAATCAGGGCAGTGTCCCCTTACCAGGGTAACTTTTTCTCCACTGGTCTGGATGGTAACTTCTCCACTGGATGGAAATGCAGGGGGCCAGGGCAGGTTGTTGAAGCCAAAGAGAAATATGGGGGAAATGCATTTGGGCTAGAATGGAAGGATAGTACAAAGGGGTAATTTTCCCTAGAGCAGGATTATGTACATGGTGTGCTACATTTCATCCTCAACACTGAAAATTAATTGTAGGAAATAGTAACTATCCTCTACAGATTTACTCTAAGAGCCTAAAGTTCTAATGCATATTCATGAAATCAGGCAATTGCTTTAAAGTAACAAATTAAGGCTGTTATTCTGTGCATCGATACTTCATTAAAAGGAAGTGAACAAGAAAAGTTCATTCCTGTTTGAACACTTCTCCTTTTGTACAGTGCATTGAAAATTTTGTCTTAAATTTTCAGAGGATTTTCTGCAATCAACAATTGGATATCTCCTGTTGGAATGTGTTTTGTTCAGTGTGAAGATCTTATACAGTAGTCTTAGAAAAATAATAGGTACATCAAGGACCAAGAAAGCACCAACAGAACTAAACCAACACTAAAGCCAGTGAGAAAAATCACCAAACCAGCCAACCAACCAACCGAACAACCCAAAGAAATAGTTTTAAATAAAGAAGAAAGCCAAGACATTCCAAATTTTTGCCAGAATGTGCTTTTGTTGTTTTGTGCAAGGTATATGGTTTTCATCATTGCTATAACACAAGCTGGACTGTAAAGACAAGAGAACCTGTGTAATAAATTTCATTTAGAACAGAAAGATTCGTATTCTGTTATTTGCACATACAACATAAATGTAAATATTTGTAGTCAAAATTGTGATGTATTCTTTAAAATTATTTGCAGAGTTGACTCTTGTCTGTGCGGATGGGCATATAAAAATAAAAGTATGGCATATAAAAATAGATACAATGGTATTATATATTCTCTTTTTAACAGTGAATTTCCATGTCTTTTACTGCTACTACTAAGTACTTATACTCAAATAGAAAATTACTCAAAATATCAAAAGTAAATTTCTGTTATTGTGTGGAGTTCTTGACTATTCCAAACCAATGTTTTTGATAAACTCGAGTTCCATTTTAAAAGTGTAATTCAAATATACACGAAGTTAAAGCAAAAATCTACATACATTACAATGTGTAGAAATTGATAACTAAGGAATAAAATCCGTTTTTCCCATCAAGACATGCTTCACCACGCTCATTCACTCACTTCTGTACCTAGGAGGATTACAGAGCAGATCCTCATGGAAGCAATGTTAATGAAAGTGCAGGAGATGATCTGAGACAGCAAAAGGAAAATCATGTCTGACCAATCTGGTGGCCTTCTGCAGTAACACAGCATTCAACAAGCTGATGTCATCTACCTGGTCTTCTGCAAGACAATGACATATGATATCCCAAACTCCAAATTGGAGAGACATGGATTTGAAGGGTGGACTTTTCAGTGGATAAACCACTGGCTGGATGGATTCATCCAGAGAGTTGCAGCCAATGGCTCTACATTCAGGTGGAGGAAAGTGACATACGGCGTCCTTCAGGTGTCTCTGTGGGGACTGGTACTCTTTGATGTCTTTATCAATGACAAAGTGAGATTGAGAGCAGATTACATGAAAGTGCTAGTGAAGTTGACATCCTGAAGGACAGGATTCCATCCAGGGACATGTGGACGAACAAAAGTGGGCCCATGAGAACCTCATGAAGTTCAACAAGTCCAAGTGGAAGGTGTTGTGCCTGGATTATGGCAATCCCAGACATAAATACAGACTGGGAGAAGGACTCATTCAGAACAGACATGCCAAGAAGGACTTGGGGATTCTCATGGATGAAAAGCTGGACATGAGTCAACACCATGTGCTCACAGCCTAGAAGGCCAGCCACATCCTGGGCTGTACCAAAAGAGGGGTAGCCAGCAGGCCAAGGAAGGTCATTCTTCCTCTCTACTCTGCTCTTGTGTGACTCCACCTGGAGTACTTTGTCCATCTCTGGGATCCTCAACGCAAGACAGATGCACCTCTATTAGACTGTGTTCAGAGGAAGACCATGAAGCATCTCAGAGGGCTGGAGATCTTTTGCAATGAAGGCACACAGAGAGCTGAGGTTTTTCAGTCTGAAGTAGGGAGAGTGCAGAGAGCTCATGGAGGCCTTGCCATGTGTAAAGGGGGGAGTGACCTCCATGCTTACAAAAAGGACAGTGACTTTTTTCACAAGCAGAGCATGCTAGGAAAAGAGGGAATGGTTTTAAATTCAAAGGAGATTAAGATTAGGTGTTAGTAGGAAATTCTTTACTGTGAGGGCTGTGAGGTACTGTGACCTGTTGCCCAGAAAAAGTGTGGGTTCACCATCCTTGGAGGTGTGCAAAGACAGGTTGTATGGGAACTCTGAGCAACCTGGTCAAGTGAAAGTATCTCTGCCCATGGGATCACGTCTTGGTTATTAAGAACGCAAACCTTTCTATGATTCACAATTGTCTATCCTGTTGAGGACAAACATATTTTGAAGACTACAGTAGTGGATGTCCAAGGAAGCCATTTCTCTGCACTAATTTGAAAACACCGATGTTTTACTTTTTACATCTTCTAAAAATTTTATTTTATGCTGCTCAGCTGGATCTAGTTTAAAAATTTATTGTGAAACAGTGGGTTATGAAGAATTATGTGCTGAAAGTAGTGGGGTCTATAACCTCTCAATTCTGTAACAGCTTAATATTCAGCTGCCTTTTTAGAAAAGCTGCATTGAAAATTGCAGTATTTTTTCTGTTGCCAATTGTGTCCAATAAACAGGCTTTCTGCCTTTTCTTATATGGAGCTCCATATTAGCATATATATATATATATATATATAATCATTGGGAGATAACTGCATCAAATTCACCATATAATTACTGGAACTCTTGGTTGAGAAGTAGCTAAGACAATGGAAAAAATGGCAATTTTCTGGCAGTAATCCATAACTAACAAGAAGTGGTTTTCAGAATTGAACATATAGAGAAGCAAGTAAATATTATGATATTCAGGAAAAATAGATAATGAGTTATTTCTGCAATGAATTTGAAATTACATATCTGTAGAAAAAGATTACATCTACTTTTTAAAATCATAGGTAATGTAATGTATTTAGTTAAAGAAGGATTTTCATCAAAGAAGTAGCTGGTATTACTTTGTTCATATTTCTCAGTTAAAAGACTGTAACATGGTATTTCTGACAATCAACAACTTTAAACATAGAGTTAATTCCTTGATTAGAAGCTAGTGAAAATTTTTAAGATTATTATAGAATAGAACATTTTGTCATACAGCATTACCACAATCTTTCTTCATATTTTCTTTAAAAGTGTGACAGCAGGTTTATATATTGAGTTTTTGTAAACAGTGCATTTAATATAGGATGGATTTCAAATCCCTGAGTCAGAAACACACTTCTTACATAAAATCTTTAATTATGTAAATTTTCTTGTATGAAGAAACACTGAATTAGAAAAAAAGTCAGAGAGAGTTCATGTTTCTATAGTACTTCTTTTCCCTCCTTTTAAACAAAGCCAAACTAGAGCTCTTTCCTCAAACTAATGTGCCTACCTACTGCTGATGTAAGATGAACAGAGAGAGGTGCAGAAAGCATGATTTATAATTAAAACTGTCGTTCAATTATTATGATGGACTTAGCTTTTCTGAAACAAAATTTTCTGAGGAAAAAACCCAACACCTTGTTTTGAAAGCCTCTTAACATATTCTATATGATGTAGGATAAAAATATAAAATATTTTAAAATATATATATAAAATCTGGCTCGTGTAGATATAATATTTATGTCTAGTATTAATATTGAAGACTTCTTTGTTTAGTCTATTTATAAAAAAAATAAAACCAACAACCAACCAATCATACTTCTTCATATGGCTTTGTAGAACAAAAGAACAGATTATTCTGTTCTTCTCATGGTTTAAGATGCGAGTCTTAAAGGCAAGATACTGGTGAATCTGGTAGTATAACCACCTGTATTTAGAAGTATCTAAATTCCCACAGTGTTTCTAGAAAATTTTTGAGTCTACAATCCCTGAATGAACACAGTATTATGCAATTTACCAGGAGAAATTTCCATTAAATATTTTTACCACCAAGCAAGAATTTAATGGGTTTCACAAATATCACTATAAAAAACATTGTCAATCATCCTCTGCCAATATTTTTGTTCACTTTAAAAATTAATTGTGCATATTTTTTCTGGTTAATTTTGTTACCAGTTTTAAAATGTATGCATTTCTCCTTTTTTTTTTTTTAACTCTTAACTTTCTGGATGGTAGCCAGAAGTATTATTAACAAACCAAAAAATTTTAACATTTAAAAAGTTTTAATATCTGAAACTTGGGCCTTCTGCCTAGGAGACATCGGCAAAAAAGAAACATTGTGGAAAAAATTTAAGAATGGAAGTGATGTTTCCTTACGGTCTACAAAATGTGTAACATTTTAGGAACCATAAACTGCATGAACAAGGTTTAATAGAAGTTAATATACATTACTATTCCATACCCAAGATGTTAATTTGAAAAAGGTTGTACTTTTACTTCTATGAGGTGTCTTTCAAATGAAAAGTTATTTAAAGGCTAAAATCAATTGGCTACAGAGAAACGTTTTCTGATGGGAATAATAGAGAAAAGATGACTGAAAAGTGTTTTCTACAATGATAGAGTTTTTACCTCTGGTTATTATCAGCTCATACATTCATCATTACACACTACTCTATTTTTTTATTATATTGATTTATTTTACTGCCTAATAAGTTTGTACTTGTAAGAAATTCAGAAAACATTGATTTACCTAAATTATTCAATGCTTTACTATATGGCTATTATGTAATTTAACACTTTAGACAAATCAATACACAAAAATTACTTTCCTTATTCAGAAGATTTACACATGTACTTTTCTGGACTCATTCATTTGTTATAAGGTGATGATGTTTTATACATAATCTATTTTAGGACGATAAGAGGTTATATATATATACACATATATACACAAATATATAAATAGCACAAGTAAAATGAATAATTTAGGCTTGCCTAAAACAAGATGTAATGTAGAATATGCTTTTACATTTACAACATTATTCTCAGACATGTCATGATATGGCCATATAAAGCTATTTTGTTTAACTTGCAATCATTGCTGGATGTTAAAGTTTTTTCTTCCAGTATTTTAAAGATCAGAAATTTTGACTTTTAATAGGGATCAACCTTCAGTTATCTGGAAAATTCTAAAGCAGTAGATAAGTCTTGAGCACCAATGGATTTTTGCAGTTGGGTTACAGATGAGAAGTGTGTGATCAAATAGGATGAGTGAAAACATCACCTACGAGTTGATAACTCCATCATAAAGAAAAAAAATCTGTGCCATGTTCTTACTGAGGTGCACAGTTCTGAGACAATGTTTTTGTACACTAAGGCCACTGATCCCTTATTCCACATACACAATCATGGTGCCTAAACAAAAGTCATTTTAGAAAATAAAAATTTTCCCATTGACTAAAAGAGGCATTGACTCACATGAGAAGAATTCATATTTTTAACCAAATATATACTAGAAAAAAGAAGATATTGAACAAGCAGTTTGTACAGCACTATTTCTCTGCCAGAAAATCCTTTTCACCTGCTAAACAGAGCAACGAGGAGCTTAGGTTTAATTCTGCAAGGATTTATTATTTAAATTTTATTTATATTAAGAAATGTGTTCACAACGGTATGCAAGCTTTCATATTTGAATAAAAATTAAGAATTTCATTAGGTCACTTGTTTAGACCATGTTGCTAATAACACTGAGGTAGGTGTTATAACCACATAAGGGCCATTCATTTTACAGTTGGATTTGGTGATCCTTGTGGGTCCCTTCCAATTCAGAATACTCTGTGGTCTGTGAACATTACTGTTATCTCCTCTACTGCAAAAAATATCCAGGAAAACCCAAAATCACATATTTGGGCTCTTCATTTGTTATTTACTTCTTTAATATTAAAGTGCCTGATGAGTGTTTTGATTGGATAGTTCAGTTTTTCATTCTCATGTTGGAAAGCTGATGAATTATTTTTTCTTCTTGTTTGAAGTTCCTTTTTTGTTCACCTATTTCAATCACAAGGAAAAATCCACTTTGCCTGCCAATTAACAGTTTTACTTCCTTTGTCTCATTCCTTTTCTTAGCAATGTTAGCTCCCATAGACTTGTGTTAAATCACATTAATGCTCTGGAGCTATCTTTATATCAATAGCAGTATACAAAATTATTTCTAAAGCTTAAAATTGTACATATAATCCATATGCATAATTCATTTCCACAGAGGTTTAAAGTTCAAGCTTTCTGCATTGTAAGATTCCTTCTGTTTTGCTCCAGGCTCCACTAAACTGTTTTAGATCTTGAAAATAAAAATACTCTGTTAGAAGAAGTACAGATCCGTTTATTCAATAAGCAGTCCTACCTGAAACTGTATAATATGGCCATTAAGAAACACTTTTAAGAATCTTAAACAACCCCATTTCTAGAGGTCAGGATGCAGTTACATTTAAATAATATTGTTTAAATTCTGAAGGAATTGTCTAGGGTTTTCTGCAGTAACATATATATTTTCTGCAGTATTTGCCATATTATTGATATTTTTTCAGATGTAGAAATATTTTTACAGGAGGGGTGGAAGGGCTTATACTTGGGAATTATTTAACTCTCATGCAGAATCGTATCTATTTATCCTGTGTTGTGCTGTAAGGAAGCACCCTATTGTTTCAAATATCAGAAAAAAGTGGCTATTTATAGGCACTAACTGTGCAACAGGGGTATAGACAATAACGAGTCAAAGCTGATTGTGGAGAGCCTGGTTCAAACATGGCTTAAAGAAAGTGGCCATGAAAGTATACAGCTGATGGAAAAGTAAAAGGCAGCTGTAAAGCAGCAGTTCCCAGGCTTGATTCTGTAAACAATTAGGTTCTCAGGCACATTTTTTATAAACAGCAGGATTCTCAGACAGTCTTCTCATAACAGGTAAACATTCTGTCCTTGGCTGCTCTGGGAACAGATATGAAGGTTTTGAGAACTTTTCATATCATGGTGAGAACACAAATCTTGGTCTCAATAAACAAACCACAGGTATTATAAACAAAAGGAGGGGTTAGTTTTCTCTGTAGCCTATCGTGAGCTCGAATTTTGCAATATGCATGAACTTAATTAACACTTTTATAAAAAGTGACTGATTTGATCAATAAATCAGAGTCAATGCTCATCAATTGGATGGTCGTCTCCCTTCACTTCAATAGCTGATTCTGCCCATGGCAGGTGGGACAGAATATCTTTAAAAGTCCATTTCAACCGAGACAATTCCATGATTCTGTGATCTCCCCTCTGGCCATGAAGAACTTTTTCCTGACTTGGGAGGACACAGAGAGGAAATGCTGACTTGAAATTCCCTCTGCCTTCTCGTCCCAGTGAAGGACAGTCCTAAACTCCAGAATCATAATTAGAAGACCTTCTCTTCCAAGAGATAGAAGGTGTAAGCTACAAAATGGGTATATCATGAATTCTGTGAATTATATGGTTATATAAGGAATTAAAATTTAATAGTAATAGTAATAGTAATAGTAGTAGTAGTAGTAGTAACAATAATAATAATAATAATAATAGTAATAATAATAATAATAATAATAACAATAATAATAATAATAATAGTTCTAACTGAGAACACACTGCCAGTGCTGCAGAAGAGACACGCAGATTTTTTGCATCTTTGCTGGGCATGTCCTTCAAACAAACATAGAATATATAACAATATATGTTAAAATATCCATGGGCTCTTAGGGAGTTTTTACTTTTTGCTTGCTGAAAGAATGGTTTCAGTAGGAGATTTTACACCCAGGGTAGCAATGGTCTTGACTGATTAAAACAGAAAAAAGCACTGACATGTCATGGTGAGAAAACCATGAAGACACGAGGAAGAAAGTTGAAACTATCATTCTACCCCATAGTGGTGTGCTCTAATGTAATATAGATTTAATAACAAGACAAGAACAGAAAACTTATCCAAACCTTTTAGTGGGGGAGTGGAATAATTACTTAAATTTCTAACACTAAGAGACATTGACTGGGCAAATCAAACAAGGACACTTATTTCCTATTTCTTAAAAATCCTTTCCTTATAACCAGAGCATTCCAGTGGACTGAGCCACCAGCAGCCTGGTTCATTCCATATGTAACAATCAGGACCTAGTGCACCTAATTAATAAACAGATGGCAATAACCCTGTGGGTCTTTAAGTCAGTAAGGGCTTTTGTGCTCCACTGGTTATGTCACAATATCCTTTCTTAAGGGATGCATATGCCAAGACTGTATAATGGCACAGCAGATGCTTCATCTTGGTTTCAGCAAGGCAGGAAGCCTGCCAAGATCCCAAGGTAGTGTCCAGACAGTTATGGAATGAGCTTAATCTTGTTACAGCGGGAGGCAGAGTCTGCCCCAGCAGCGATGAGGAGAATAATTCAGCATGGAAGTGATTTTGCAATTCAGACAAGTAGGATTGTAGTGGAGTGACCTCTTTAGGTAACACAATGCATGACCAACATTCTAGAGAAAGGCTTGGCACCCTCTGCTCTGATGAGTGTGCTGTGGATGTTTCTAGTTCAGTTCTGTTTTGTGGCATCCCCAGATACTTTTTGGGGATAGCAATTCAAAACCAGCTAGGAAGTTTCTATCCTAAATGTGGACACCAGAAAGAGGAAGTGCCAAGCTGCAATAGTGAATATTTAGCTAAACACACATTAGCAGCGTGACTGCTACCTCTGCCTATAGTGGAAAATATTGTTATTATTTAGGTTTGGATTTATGATGGCTTTTTTTGGTGCACTCAGCATATATTATTTCCAAATTTTTGGCAAATAATATTTTGGTTGAAACTGTGAAAGTAAATATTATTCTGTGCACAACAATGGAAAAAAATCATATATATAAAAACCTAGCAGATTGAGGGTTACTACCATGCCTATTTAGATTACTTCTGTGCCATTCTAATATTAAAAAAAATTGAGGACACTAGTTGTCAAGTAGCATACTGTAAGAGAGCCCTTCTTTTCTGATTTCAGTTTTCACCAAGAAGAAATATCTGCAAGTGTTAATACCACTTATAACATCATCATTAATTTATTCTAAAAAACTAGGTACATTTGTTCCTTTCTGTTTGTTCACAAGGGATCCAGCTTGTTGGAATGGCTATCCAGTTGCTACAGGGCAGGCATATGATCCATAATGATGCCGGCTTAATTGTAGCAGCCCATGAGAATGGAGACACAGTCAGAACTGAGACCACTCTGCAACTGCGGGAACTTCTAAGGCAGTGATTGCCAGACACAAACATGACCAAAAGTATCTGTAATTATTTAACCCAGTATAATATCAGGATGGACCAGATTTTGGGGGGGTTCCCTATAATAAAATTGATAGATGTTTTTTCTCAAAGTAGAAAAGCCATTTATTTCTGGTTTTGGCATTCACAGATGTAGTTCATGTTTTACAGTCAGTTTTATTAAATTTTTTGAATAGTTGCAAAGAGACAGAAATGAACCCAAAATGTGATTGTTTTAGCAGCTACTGTGCTTTGTGGCAAGCTGAATTAGACCGAAATATAGAGAAGTCTTTTACTGAAGAAGACTTGTTACCTGCAATGTCTGCTATGATTTCACTGTTAGAGAATGGTAGGAAATAAGGAAGACAAGCAGAGAAGCCTTATCATTTCCTACCACATCCACTTCTTCAGTAGCCTCTTGCCTATGACTGAATAATATCTTCAACAGACAACTGCGTTTACTTGATGCAAGTACCACCTGCAGAATCATAAGTGACAAGTACTGTTAATGCCATAAAGCTCTAGGAATAGAGTGTGTGCCTAGCTCCTTCCTTTGCTATTCAGGGAGAAAATTCCTCCAACTCATGTTAAACATCCTTTTATAAGCATGAAAAATTCTGCCTTGGTTCTCATAATCTTTCTTCTTAATTTAAATTAATACTGTTGACTGATTCTGTTTAAGAATCCCATGCAAAATTATGCTTACGAGTCAGCTTTAAAGATCTGAAAATCGCTTAATGTAGCATTTGGGCACAACTGTCTTTGGAATAGTCCTGTAATTACAGGGGAGGATAGAGTCCATCAGTTCCCTGTACTAGAAGGAATGCTCTCTTTTTTTTTTTTTTTTTTTCCTACAGATGTGTTAAAATCAGAAAAGGAGCTGACCTAACTGGAAGTGCTTCAGCAATCCTGGGAGTGTATCTACACTGGTGCTTTAGCTGAGACCAGTAATGCAGTTATGAAGCAACTGTCCCCATCTTCCCACTTAGGGTGTACTTGGTCTCACATTACCTTGCAGCTGCAGAGACACACAATACACACAGAATCCTTCTGGGAAGAAACTAAACTGGAAGACATGTTCCAGGAACATGCCTAATGCTTTTTACAGGCAGTCTGTACACGGGACCAGGCTGGCATTAATCTGAAGTGATTGATTTGATTCCATTTTCATTATAATGTCTTTATAGACTTAAATTTCTCCCCTCTGGTATCATAGTCATATGGTAAAATCTGTTGATTTAGCATCTTTTAGGCATAACTTTATGAAATTCCATTGTGTGAAAACATTGTCCTTCCCGATTGCCTTTTTCCAGGTGGTATGCCATGATGGCAAAATTTAAATCCCTTGCCCAGTTGGACAAGTCTAGTTACAGAGTCACCATCAAATGTCACAACTTCCACATAATCTTTCACTTTATTTGAACAATATCCTCAGCCCCCTAAATTGTAGGCTTTTTTGGCTGCCCTTTAGAGTGAGTGAACACATAAATTCTATTGAATTTGGCATATTAAAAAGGTACTATCTCCTCTATATTCTTTTCTATTCCCACCTTGGGTTGCTTTTATTAACTACATTTTCTTTCATTTGGGGATTTTTAAAATCTTCCATTTTTTAAGTAGCACCAAAAATGTTCTCTAATCAAGTAGGCACCAGAGGATCTAAGATAAGATTATGGCAAAAGCAGGGTGACAACTTCTTAACAGAGAGACTTTTGAATGGGATGTCAAATATCAGGGGTCCTGCTTGCCAACACTGCCTCTGTCTGCTTCTGTGGTAACTGGGAAGAAGACAAGAACAAGAAATGGGATTCTGCATCATAAGAATCAAAATATTTTATTAGCTATTGGACTTGGGCTACATGATGCAGGTCATTTATACAATACAGATCAATGCTTAGGTTTAATTTCTTCAAAACCAGTGTAAATGATATTTCAAATGCTTCAAATGGAGAAGAAATTCACCCACTTGTTGGCTAAGTGTCTCTATTATCAGTGGAAAAAAGCTTGCCAGTACCAAACACTTTTATATCACTCTGACAGAAATAGAATAGGGAAAGAATAAGCTTTAACCAACAAGGAAGAAATGCTCTTGTGTAGTTATTTAATGAAAAATAACACTGCTATAAAGCATTTCTCAGTAAGGCAAAACTGGAGGTGAGTCAAGATATTCACAGAATGCTGGCTCCTGCCTGGATGGCAATTAAATGCATCACTGAATTTTGTTACAGAAAATTTACAAGAGATACGCCTTGTGCTGTATCTCCTAATAATTATTTTGGCTTATCAATGAGATAAACACAAGATCTTCACAATATCCTTACCATAGTGTGCCTGATAGCCTCTAATAGCACAACAATCAAGTGGCTAAAAGAGGCTTCTTATAGGCAAGTTCATTTTTCCTAGGAAACCAGACAAAGATAGAAGGTTTAAACCAGCAATGACTTTTATCTCTTCCCCCCTTACCTCCAATTTACGCTTCCATTTTAAAGCTCCCAACTACCTCTATTTCTGATTGACAGAGCTGAATGCAACCTCTCATTGCAATGAACTTTTTTAATACTTTCTGTTCTTATTATTTGTCTTTCTTTCAGGATGAGAAATCATTTTCCCTTGCCCTTTCTCTCCAACTCAGCAGATTCAATACTAAATTTAAGTATTCTCTTTGATTCTTGTACCTATATCTGGTACAAGGCTCCAGCAAGAGACTGATTTCTCTTTAATTATTTGACTATTATTTTCAAAGGACATATGATACAAAGATAATACACCATACTTAGCAACATTTTATTTCCTGTGTGTCTCCTTGTTCTTTGCCTCCTCTGGCACAATGCAATACTTTATTATATTCATATTGATTTGGTCCTAAGAGGGATAGAGAAATGCTTTGATATTAACCTTAAAATACCTTAAAAACACTTCAGTTCTGTATTCTTGCATTCTGAATGTATGTAATTCATTAATTTAATTTGTAAAGGGGTTACTTCAAAGTAATCTCATTTGAGATGATCATATTACCAGATAGACTTACATGAGACAATCTCATTAACTGTGCCTCAGAATGTCACTTTAGATATCTCTTTTTTACCCCGATATAAATTCATTACATGCTTCAAATTGGCTTCAAACCTTAAACTGACAGGTGTTTTGTATGATGTGTGTTAAACAGGTTTAGTACATTTGGGTTTGCAGTTTGTGAATATAGATACTTCCAGTAAAAATTTAAAGAATTTAAATGCAAGTAGGGATTTAAAGTACTGAACAACCATATACTGGAATTACTTTCTATGCTTGCTTAACATATGCAATCCATATCTTCAAATACTTTAGATATGGTTGCTCAGACTTAGTTTTTCATTCACTTTTTTTATATTGCTGCAGGTATCTAATGTAGACTAGCTGAAACTAGTAGTAGAAAATTCCTGTTGATTTTGAGAGGATTTAAAATTAGCCCTTCTTGTTCCTGATTTTAAAAAGAAAATTGTAAACCAAATCAGACCAAAGAACCCCCAACATCAAGTGATCCTCTGCTTATTGTAGGAGGAACAGATTTCTATTCCAAAATATATGAGGTGAGACTGTGTTATGTATAACTGAGCAGCTTCAGAAAAATGACACTTCAAATTAAAAAAAAAATTTATGCAGTTATCAATCCATTTTCTTTACATTGGGTTTTAAATGCAAGAACCCAGCTGTCTTCTAGATATTCTTCTAGAAAAAAGCTGAATAATGTTTGGATTTGAACCAATAGAAGAAGAAAGTTGATACTGAAGTAAGGAAACATGAAGAATTCATCCACATTCCTTGGCTATGACTTTTAAAGCCTTAAAAATATTTCCCTTAGCATTCTGTAAAGCTGCCAGTGAACTATAGAGTTAAACTGCTCTATCAGTTTTTGGTGGCAGCTGAATTTTTGGTGCCAATATTTCTACTTCAATGAGCAATCTGGAAAGGTTTGTCAAATGGTTATTTAAGTTCCCTAAACTAGCAATCAAATAGAATGACTTCATTTCCCCTTCAAACTTTTAACACAAAAGGGTGGTGGTTTTCATTTTTCTCTTTTCAGTAAAAACTAATATATACATCAAGTATGCTATTTATTTTTAGTTAATTGCCACAAGATATCAATTTTAAATTTTTCGTAAGAGTAAACTATAAGAAAATACAATATTGTGACATATAATGTCACAATTTTAGGTTATCAGAGATGATTTAAACTTCAGAATTTTTGTTCAAATTGTACTTCTGATATATCTGAAAGGAAAATATTGCAGAGCAGTGTGAGCCTTGCGTCCCTAGAGGAGGGCAGTGCAAGTGTGAGAAATTGCATGTCTATCACTAGCCTCTTCTGCAGGACTCTGTAGTGAAATGTAAGATTTTAGGCAGCTGTACTGAACATCTGCATGCAAGCAATATTAGAATTGCTCCAGTGACATTCAGGCAAGTGTCCCCATTATAATGATAACATATAGCTCTGCTTTGTCTTTATCTCACAGAAGAATTCCATTGCCACAAGAAAGGTTAAAAGTGCTTCAAAAGCTATTCTTGATGAAGAATGGCAGACTGAAGCACTACCACAGCAAGACAGTGATTATAGTGGAAAACAAAGGAAAGAAAAATTGCCGAAGTGTTCTAATACCCTGTTTGGAAAGCAAAAAGAACAGCTCATTAATTTAGTTTAAGGTTTACATAAGGCAAAGCTGAGTTACAAAGCATTATATTCTATCAGTTCTGGTTGGCTGGGAGACACTGCTGCATTCTGGAAACTGGGCTTGTTTTGTGGTATTTATGCTTGTTATTTTGTCAATTCTTGGCAGGACCAAAGTAATGTAATGTGATGAAATTCTAAGCTAACGCGCTGGAGTTTATCCAGTCATCCCAGAAGTGTGTGAGAACAGGGCAGCAGAAACTCTTGTTGTAAAATATTCTAACCAGTGGGGCTGGTACTTCAAATTTGTAACATCTAGTCACCAAAACTGACTTTCTTAATTTATTTAGTGCTGTGATAGTATAGAAGAAATTTATCGAAGAGTTACTCAAGTCTTTTTTTTCTTACAAAAATATTTCAGACAGCTCTGCTTGTGTTAACTCCAGCAGCATCATGGTGGGAAAGACACAAGTCAGAGAGGCAAGTCTCAAGCCATATACATTTGTGTAGCTCCAAAGAGCATCCCAAATCTACACTGAACACACAAGAGACAAAAAATTCAGCAGTAATTTCAGAAAAGAGTGTGATGTAGTACAGAGCTATGTAATATGCTAGATCTATTTGCCTCTAATTTTGGACTCTGTGTGGATATGCAGTGCAGCCTTATAACCTTGATGCAAGAGTGGCAGCAGGAAGATCAATACTGGAAGAAAAGATTGTAATATATTACTGAGCTGTGGAGAGAGCTTAGTGAAAGACGATGACCTGAAAGCAGGAATAATTAAACAGTGGTGACTGATAGCAGATGAATTCCACAAAAACAGTGTAGCTGAAATTATCACCTGTGTTCATGGGAGAAGAGTTCCCCTATTTTCATTGAATTAACTGATTTCAAATTGTAATTTTATCTGTAAAATGCTATAAATGTCTGAGAAATATTCTTTTAGGCAAATCTCTACATCTGGCTGACCACCAAGGTGGACACAAAGCAACAGTGTGTGTCAGTCCCCACATACACATAGAAACGCTTTTTTCCCCTCCCTCACAGTTATTGGGGAAGTGCATGTCCACATTTGAGAGCATATTAGGAACATCTGCCTCTTTATATGTGGGAAGGCATCTTAGCTTGCTTTGAAATTTTATTTTCTAATATAAACTAAGAATTTGTGTTCTAAGGGAATAAGATGTTTGATTTTGAAGAACAGTTCATTAAATGAGACTCAGAATTATATGCTCTGTTCTAGCATATGATGCTGGAACTTTATCTGAAATATCTAAGAAAGCTCTAATATCAAGTTTTATGGTACAGGAAATGAAAATTCCATTACTTTAGAGAAATAATTATGGCAAATTGACATTTCTATAAAATTCTTGAAAGAAGGGTTACAAGAGAAATTCAGTTAGGCTTTTAACTATGATGCTGTTAATGACAAGTGTTAAAGTGAAAAGAATTGGGGTCAGGAAGCTAGACTTCCTAGTGAGCTATGTTGGGAGAAGTGGCTTTTAGCCCTTTTGAGATTATGATTATTAACCCTTGAAGTAAAAATATCTCTTAAGCTGACAAAACAGAAGCAGGAAAACCCCAGAGTACTTACCCTAGGTGCTGTGCAGACGCATGGTGAAGTGCAAGCTGCACCATGAAATGTAGCATGAGTTTTGTGGGGAATAGCAGCAGCACAGGTCATCCAAAAAAACAAATGTCATGTTTTTGTTTCTCTGGTTTAATTCAACTTATTAGAGATATTCCTCCTAGTGCAGTACTGCCCTATGTGTTGAGTGACATGTATTAACATCAGCCTTTTATGTCATGATGCAGCATTTGGTTCTTTTACATAACAGAACTGAATTTAATACTCAGTCCTGTCACTCATGCTCCCTAACTAGGACTACCATTGCTAAAACCATATTACATATTTGGAAAATGTCAGAATTTGCACTTTTTTATGCCACTATTATTCCTAGAAAATGGAGTTTTCTAGTTCACTAAACTAAAAATATGTCAAAATGAATACATAAATATATTTAGTAATTTTCAAGGATTTTGTTGTATTATTGTAAAAGTTTAGTGAAATTGTTTGCTTAAGGGTTCTGATGAGATAGTCTTTTGCTACACTTCCTATTTTTTAGCCTAGAGTTGTGCAGTAATTATAGTATATCAATATCTGAAGAGCAGTCTGGGAGCAATTGCAGTTTTCCCTGTGGACTTGATAAAAAATTGAGAATCACTACCCAAAAAACTATATTACCTTTCTTTACATCTGCAGAATTTTTCTATCTATTCAAAATGTCAAAAGGAAATATCTTTGAATTGTATCTCTTGCTTTTAATAATTTAAATCTCAGAAATATTTTTTATAAATAAAACAAAAACTGTAGCAGAATACTGAAACTTTAATGTCATTGTACAGTGAGCTCAGTCTAACATACTGTTCTGCAGAAATTTCTGTCTTACTGAGTTACTTCTTGGGCAGCAGGGCAAACAAGACAAGGAGAGTTTTTTCACAAACTAGTCTTCCGCCCAGTCTAAACTTCTTCCCAGGTTTTCTTCAGTTCACCTATACCTTTATGTTTATTGTCAGGAGACTCCATGGCTTTGTTTTCCTCCCTAGCATTCAATATGCCATATGAACTGGAATTCTGTTTATTTCTGTGTTTGCTGCATGTTTGCTACAAAGTGCCGTCTAACATCTGTCCTCATATGTCCAGAAGTGCAACTTTGATCATTCACTCAGCATTTATTTGTAGTAAAAGTTGGCACTACAAGTCAAAAGACATATTTTAGCTTTATGTATCAGCAGTGCCAGCTGTTTGTTCTCATGGATGTTAGTAGCTGCCTGGATTGGCAAAGTTTGGTTGTCCTAAAGAGCATGGCCTATGTTTATTTATTTATTCACCCTCTCCACTTTCAATTCTGCATTTTTATTTTCTATCACTAGATTTAAAAATGATTACACATTTGTACATGTTACTGATCAATTGGAATGTTCGTTCTTTACCTCTGTAATTCAGTTCTTTTCCGATCAACTGGATTAGAGAAAACAGAATACTCAAATCCTGAACTCCCCTCCCCAAATGCATATCACAACCTCAGGTTTCACAGTTTGGGACACATAAAAATCAGCATTTTCCCCCTGAAATCAGAGCTTGGTCCATAGATTTAAAATAAAATGAAAAAAGAATATAATATAAAAACACATCAGAGCAAAGGATATTTTTGGTCTTCTGTGTTTAATACACTCCAAAAGAGTGTAATGACTAAGAATATTGAGTTATTGTGTCTTACAATTATCTTTTCCCAGCATCTTGTTCATGGTAGGTTTTTTAATGAATTTTATGGAACCATTAGTGGAGTTGCAGCTTTGAAACCTGATATATGAAAGGAAATCGAAGCTTCTCAGCTAAATTCTTTATGTCAAAATTCTTTATGTATTAAGACACAAATTTCTAATATGTTTTCTGATAATTTTGGTATAAAATACATGAATTAGTATGGACATTTGTGTTGACTACATATAGAAAGTAAAAAGCAACAACCCACCCCAAAATATACCTAGTTACTTGAAAACCCTCATTATTGTTGTCTTTAATAAATATTTTCTCTTGAATAAGGAATGATTACACATCTTACTTGAAGATTTTTTTGTTGTTGTTTTGGAACTTTCTAATAATTTAGGAAGCATATAATACACTGGCAAGAAAAAATATTTGTGCTACTGGTAATGCATTCCAACAGAAGCAAAATTTCAGATCCAACTGCTGTTGTCAGAGATCTAATGTTTTCATCTTTTTTGTCTTGGTACTGAAACTTTCAGGCAAAAATTCTCATCTGCACAGCATTGTCCTAAAACAAGGAAAAGAAAGCTGTGTTGCAGGTGGAGCTCTTGTGAGGGAATCTAAAGTGATGGAAATATTCTGCAGATTGTCATCAGCTTATCTATTCTGTAACACAGGACTGCAGCTTTAGCTGAGGTATACATCTGATAAAGCTGTGGGTTTTGACAATACATTTCTTCTTTTTATTTGCCACATATTGTCTCAATTATCTTGGCCATTTGTATGGGGTCATCAGATCTCAAGCACTGAAAATGATGCACTGAATATATATAGAGGTATATGAAATTTTTTGCACATGCCATAAATTTCTGAATTGTACATACTTCTACATATTCAGACACATTGACAGTTAGCAAAGTAAAATTAATCTTAGCAACACATTCTCAATTCCATTTTCTCCTGAAGGAGTTGAGTTTTTTCATTTCTGTACTCACAAAGGTTATATGGGGAAGTGAATAAAATTATTTTGAAAGTAGTAATTTGAGCTATACTAAAGTATAAGAAATAGGAATATCATTCTGGTGGTTAGTGGAAAACATACAGAATTCTTTTCATTTTCCTTATTGTAGATTTTCTCAGACAGAAATTGACTTTTTTAGACTGATTAGACTTCCATTTGCACTTGCATCTGAAAATGTGTTATTTTTTTAGGATATATTGCTTGGCAGCATAGTCAGTACAGCTATTTTATTGATTTAGTTATTTATTTCTTTAAATCTGTGAATTCTGTTTACACATATAAGTGTAAACATATAAGTGTTCTAACTTCCAAAGTTTAGTCAAGAGAGAAAGAAATAGAAAAGGAGGAAAATATTTGACAAAAAGTACAAGTTCCCTATTACCATGACTGCAATATTTCCTTCTATATTGTTTTTGTAATGGCACTTTAATAATTCCCCAAATGGTATTAAAACATTGTAGAGATTTTTTTAGAGTAGTATAATAAACCCCACACCTTTCAGTGGAGGATTAATAATGAAAAATCAATAAACAAAACTTACCTAGGTAAATTTACACAGTATATTGTTATCATATATTTTCTCTATAATTTTTTTTTTGTGTTTTCTCTATAAATTTTAAAGGAAGCAAGAAAGAAGTTAACTGTAATATCCCTCACAAACATTACATTTGAGTTATGCTTTAACATAGTTCTGTGGGAACTACAGAATGAGAGAAAATGAATTGTTCTTTTGCAGGGTATTTGTCTTTAGCAATCACTATAATGCCTTCTATTTTTGGTACTCTATTATAATTACTACTAGTAAAGTGAGAATGCATTTTAACTCACGTTCCTATTATTATTATTTTAAATGTTTTGCTATTTCTTCATTTCAAAAGAAATGAAATTTAGCTTCTAACATTCTTGTTTGATTTCTGCTAAAACTCTTTCAATTTCCATCCCTATTGAAAATAGGAAGATTTGTTTAAAGTACTCTCAATCACTCACAAAATAAACTTTTTTTTTTTCTTCCCTTCCCTTGGGATACCTGGCACACATGGTCTGCAGATATTTTAACAAATGACTACTTCAGAAGAGATACAGTACAAGTGTGATTACTGAACTGTTTGGTTGCCAAGAATCAGATATTAATTCCTTTTAGTGGCAGGTATATTGTAGATATGAGCCTCTGGAAGCATGTGCACATAAATATGATTTTCCTATAGTTCTGTGCAGTAGTCAGGACTGCGTGTAGTCTTTTATGTACATTATAATTATGAATACACAAATACTTGATTGCTCCAAGTTTCCTTAATGATACAAACACGGATAAAAGCAGCACCCTGAAACCCATTTGCAATCACAAGAGACTTTTTAATTAGCAGTCACATCTGTGTAAGAATACCATATTTTGCAAAGCTAGCAGCAACCTAAACCATATTATTAAATTTTGGAAAAGATTACAAATCTCAGTAGACCCATTTAATGATTCAAGAAGTAGTGTGGAATGATATCTCTGGCCTCCTGAGTCTAGTTTGAAAATAGCTAAATCTTCCGTAATTATGTCATTAAATATTTAATAGTATAATATTTTGAACACCTTTCCAACATAAATGACATTAAATTTTAACCTGTTTAAACTGTTAAAGGTTATCTGAGAAAATTTCATTAGAATATACTTTTAAAGCAATTTAAAGATACCTTGATATTAAAAGATGGCTTTTGTGAAGAAATGGAATTATGTAAACAATAAAAAAAGATCAAAGTAAACAGGGAGATTTTTAATGAAATATTTAATAAGATTATTCATTGAAATTATGAAAAAAATTATTTTTCAACATGTTTCTATTGATTTTATGTAATCCTGATCAGAATGTAGCTGCTATGCATCCAAACTCTATTGAATCAGAACAAAAGCTGTAAAGAATAATCAAGATATGAAGAAATAGTGCCATTTTAGGATAAAGCAAAATTTCATTATGTGGAAAAATCATCTAAAATTTTTCAATAAAACAAAGCTTTAAATATGAAGAAAAAAACCTTATTTTTGTGTGGTCAGGGCATAAATTTTCCACCTGATTTTGCTTGCAGGTACTCTAATGAGACTCTGTGACTGCAGCTTTTATTTTGTATTTATTTTTTTAATATCCCATATCTTTGCTTCTCCATCAAAGTTCCGATGGCAATAGGCTGTGAGAATGCACAAGAGATTTTTATTGGGGTAGTACTGCCTTCAGGGTTAGCAGAGTGGCCAAAAGCAGCTCACCAAACAAGTATCTGCCTTCAGCGTGTTGATGCTGATTTAGAGCGCCAGCATCTCCATGTAATGGTTTGGTATTTCACAGAATAGACAGAAAACAACTAAAAATCACACATCAGCAGTGCAGAAGGAAAAAAACCCTCAACCACAGAAGAGGAAAGGTAGAATTTCATCTCAGCGGTTCTGACGTTAAAGATCTCCATCAGTTTGACAAAGTGACCTTCATAGTGAGCTTAAAGATTTTATGTTTCATTTTAAGCAAAAAATGGAAATCTTATGGTAGAACCCCATGTCTTCTAGAGTCTTATTCTTGAAGAAGAAATAAAAATGCTTAATAATAAATTATTTTGTTTGTGACTTGAAATACAGTTGCATGTATTACCAGTTTGACTTTTAAGCTGCTACTGGTCAATTAAAACAGCACAAAAGCAAACCTTTGTGAGATTACTGTTCAATAAGACTTGTAGTCATTCTTCAAACACTTATGTATAGATTCAATCTAAATAATTGTATTGACTTTAGTGGGTTGTTCATGCATACTACTGCCAGAATCAAGTTTTATTATTAAATCTATAATGTAGTCAAGGATTCATGATATTAGGTATTATTTAATGTGCAGAATATTACAGTCATTTCTCTGATAGCAAAACCTCCTATGCTACATTCATTTTCGTTTGAAATCTAAACAGGGGAAAAAGTTGCAAAAGAATCATGGACCATGAATCACACTCACAGTGGTACCAAATGACAAAACTTTTAAAGCTCACATAAAATAATTCAATTTAATTGGAACATCAGTCACAAATTTGAGTACTGTTATATTTAACTTAACAGGACAGAAGCAAAGAGCTTTTGAGACTTGGTTCTACTGAAAATCCTACAGTACAGTTTAAATCCATTCTGTGTGGCTCCTTGTACAAGAATGGGTTATCACCAATTTCATGTCAGAGACTGTGAAGGTCATAGCTGTTAGGCCAGTCAAAACACTGGGTTTATAGTTGGTTGGTAGATAGAGACACATAAAAAAAGCACTGAAAAAAATCAGTGCTCTTATAAGTACCAATTAAAGGCCATTTTCTCTGAGACTACCAGCCTTTTAAGAGCTTTAATTTTAACTAACACAATATTTTGTTTTCCTTCCATAGACTTTAATTTGATGAAATAACAGATATTCTTCAAGCTTCTTGGGTGTTTTGAACACAGCATCTTGTTTAACTAAAACATATTTAAGAACTGACCACAGGCAGAAAAACTTTTTGTAAGGTTCATGAGAAATTTGAGCGACTATACGTGGTAAAATGACAAGACATTGTCTCCTATTGATAGAACCTCCTCCTATGACTCATTCCTTTTATTTTTGTATTCATTTCTGCTAAGAATGTGTACTTTTTCCTGTGGGAAGCAATAATTCCTTTTGGATAATATTCTCTGTTCTGCAATTCTTAAATAGATCACAAAAAGAAGCAGGAAAGGTATAACAAATTTTGATTATGACTGGTTTCTAGATTTTTTTGAAGAGGATCATTTCCATGCCAGATGAGTTTTCATATTTCTCCACAATAAAAAATCTTCTTTAATTTTCAGGGTTTTTTTTTTCTGATCAACAATAACCTTTCTGCAGCACTTCTTTCAAACCATTTTCCTACTTCCTCATGGGTAGCTTCTCTTCCGTACTCATTTCTCTCCATTTTGTTTTAACTTATTAACTTCTGACTTTCCAGAAATAAATGTATTGAAGACAAAATCTGAGGGGTCATAATGAGGTTTTATTAGAGTTCAGAGCAAACAGTACTGTTGAAATTTGGGCTTTCATTTACTCTGCTAAGGCCTGCTTCTTCAAAACTTGCTGTTTGCAGTAAGCCCTTCTTATGACTGTGCCAGATTTGGTGTTTAGTAAGTGAGCTTGCCTCTAGCTATATAATTCTTTCCATTTCTTTCTCTCTCCCCTTCCTGCTTTACTTACAGAAATATTTTAATCTGTACTTGCAACTATCTTGACATCTAAATTTTTATGTGTGTATATATATATATATATATGCATATATTTGGAGGTAGTTTCCCATTATCAAACCTGGTCTTTCCAAATTTATTTTTATTTATTTAAAAAAAAATGCCTATGTTGTTCTAAGTTAGCATTTACTCTAAACTGAATTCTAAGACAGTGAAAAATCAAACTCTTCCTTCATTAAGTAAACTTATTTGTATTTATAATATATGGTATTAATTATTTATTAGACAGCATGTCATATTTTAGTCCACAAGAAACTTAATGAGTTTCACACTAGGGTGTCAGCATGGGGTTTGCCTAAGGGAAACTTGGTTATTTGAACAAGACAGAAAACCTATTGATTTAATGCTTAGGACTCCAACAATTTATCTACAGCATGATACTGAAACATTGTGTGAAGCTCAACATTAAACTGAACACTAATCTTAGAATTAACCAGCAGGCATAGGAAGAAAAAAGGCATGATCCTAATTACCTCATCAGTTATGTAATACAGTGCTTATTCACTTCAGCAGAAGTTATATATGTAGAAATAGATGAATGACATGGAGTTTTAATTTTCATTTTTCATTGTACAGCTATCTTTATTGTTGAACTGAGCTTTTGTGAAAAAAAAATGTAGCTTTGATTTGATATTGATGGGTAGGAGAAAATATTTGGGATGTTTTTGCAGTGATATGCCAACTTTGAAAAGAAGCAAAATATTTTAAAGCACAGTTTAGATTTAGTTCTATTTCATTATTTGTATTATTTACAGATTCCTCTTTTTTCAGAGTAGCACAAGATATATGTTCATATGTGTAAGTCTTGCTGTATCAGAATTACTCAATAGAATAATCCATTATTACTTTTACCCCCCAGATATTCTTATAGCTGCTATGGTACAGCTGTAAAACAGACATGGCTCTAACCAAATCCCAAGTGACAGTGGTCAGGAGCTTTTGCAAATGGGGATGCAACCTGTCTATACCTTCTCTCTCTTCTGTTTCTGCTTAGCCCTGAGGTTAGAATGATGAAAGTAAGGGGAATGGGAGTTGTAGCTTTAGTAACTCTAATATGTAGGTAGCTTTATCTTGTCACATTATGAGATTAGTAGGACAAGACTGTACTTAATTTGACATTTCAATATAATTTGATTGGCAGATTGTACTTATATGCATTTTGCCTTTTTTCCCCTGGATCTTGGAGAAAAAGAATACTCAGATCTAAATACAGATACTGGTTTCTTTTTTTCAAAAAACTCAGCCTCAATTATTTGCTTTTTATGAATGGAACTCTATACATGCACAAATGTTTTCTTAAATCATTGATTAACACACACTGTTTCTAGCAACTGCTACTTCACACTGCAACTTGTTAATTCATAAATTGGTTCATTGAGTCTGGTACAATGGAACCACAGTGGTCATATATTTCTTGAAATAACAGAATGATACACATCATCAATCTCAAGACTTCTTCTCCTCTTTCTGTTGTAATTCAGTGCCCACCAAGCTTCTGTAAAAAAATGATTCAGACCTTTTTCAGAGATCTAGGCACTATCATTAGCATCACAGGCAGTAAATTACACTGTCTTCTATCAGATTGACAAATGGAGGTTCTGATAAAGCATCTGGCATGCTTCTATTAAAAAGGAGATGCTTTTTTTCAGATGGAAAAGCCTTTCAAAAAAGTCTATCCATCATAGCTGAGCTCATTGCATCTTGAGATCTTAGGTATTATACACTTATTCTTTTGACTTTGTTTTAAATTGATTACTGTTCGTAGACCCAGTAATTTTGACTGCTATATCCTTTGAACACACGTCTTTTTATAGGCCCCTATAGAGGGAAATTTTTTGAGTAAAGGAGAGGGCATTAGGGAATAAAATATATTTATTCTCCTTTAAAGAATTTTTGATGTAGATATACAATTTTGTGTGGGCAGCCACCACAGAACATGAGTTAGTGTAGTTGTTTTCCTCTATCTCTGATGAACCAGTTCAGTTAATGTGGCCTAAAATCCTAAGACTATAATGCATGAGGAGGAGATAACAACCATGAGAACATTATTTTTTTGAACTTATATTTCTTAGATATTTCAGCATTACTTAATTTAATCACCATATCCCTTTGTGTTTTCTTTCTTTTGTTCTTTAAATATAATAAGACCTCATTTTTCTAATTATCTATGTAACAATACACAACCTCTAGTATTGAAGACCTCTATATAAATTTTGCAATTGCATAACTACAAAATTTATCTACCTTCATGTGTTTCACAAAAACCTAATTTGATAATTCACTAGCGGTTTGAAAAGAAAAATTATTTCAGATCAGAAGATCATCCAAGACTAAGTAGGAAGAAGACAAGAATAATTTGGTTTCTTCTAAACTATGATTCCAAGAATGGACTTGAAGTAAAAGTTTCTAAACCTGAGATACACACAGGTGTTGGTGCTTCCATTGCTTTGAATATCCAGAGAGACATAAATCTAAATGACGAAACAATCTAACTAAAATTTTACAAGTCACAAGGAGGCAAGAAAAATTGGACTTAACATGACAGAACTGCCTGAAGCTTGGATTTTTCATTTACTAGATTAGTGTGCATTAATGAATGAATCTTTAAATATGCTATTTGTGACATATTACAAAATAGCTTCTTTCTTATCTTACATGGCTTCTCTCAGAACAGCAGAAGACAGTCTGTTGATGCATTTCAGAATTCATCTATATGAATACACATCCTTGTGTTTCCCAACCTCAAAAATGCAATTATAACTAAAGGTGCTGCAGAATTATGTTGAGGTAATCATTAAAATAGTTATCTCAGCTGGAGGTTCCTACATTATCTTTACATTTGAATACTAACACTGTTTGAGATATCCTATGAAAGATTACTCAGGAATGGATGTTACTACACGAGGTTAGGAATGACATTTCACCTCTAGATATGAGCTGAGTGATAGCTGCCATGACAGTGCAGTTATCTGTGCACAAGATATCTTCAAAATCTAGTTTCATATTGACAAGAACTACCAAACTCCTCTGTGTTTATGACCACTTGAAAAAGCCTTTGTCAAAAGGACTTTGACAAGAACTAGTAACTTTCCTCAGTGGCAGGTCTGCAGGAGAAGTAATTCTAAAAATGAGTATTAGGGCATTAGGAAGATGTCAAGTCCAAACTATGGAATTCTAAACACACAGATGAATTCTTCACAGTAAGTTTTGTATTTTGTGTTAAGTATGTTCCACTGCTGAACAGCTGTGGGTAGCTCTATGCTACCACATAGTTACAAATAATAACGTGTGAAATTGCCAGTGATTGCCAGTGATTGAACACAGTAGGTGACCGTACAGATTGAACATTTACTACAGAATAGAAAAATACTTGTTGTTTACATTTTGAGTATAGAAAATTAAGCCAAGACTTCTGTAAGAAGGGAATGCAAGGTTTACAGGCATTTCCAAGAACAATATATCCTGTACTCTTGTGTAATGCAGAGTGGTTATAGACTTATATTTCCTGTGGAACAGATATTTTCATAGGAATTCTTGCAACCAACACTCATTATTTTGGCAATGCAAAGACCAGCTGGTTCCAAAAACTTTTTGAATCACCTCCTCTGTGCCTCTGCATTCACTGCTTCTTTCTCTACATGTGTTACCTAAACATTTTTTGAATAGTGTTAAGACAACGTCTCTTAAAAATTAAAATATATCTCTTCCAAATATATATCTTCTAAACAATGTATTATTTCATTTGCTGGGCCACAAAAAGGGGGAAATAATATTTCAGTGTAGAAAAAACATTTTTTTTTTACCTTCCATTTCTGCAATACAGCACGGTATTCTCTATAGACACAGAATACATAGGTCTTAAAATTAGCTGTGTGATACAACAATTTCATGTATGCCTGTGTTGTGAATGTTACTACAAGGTAGAATTTTTTTTTTAATTTATGAGAGAATAATAAGAAAAGTAAGAGTTGTTGGGTCAAGCGGAAATAGAAATTTCACATGACTGCAGTTATATGTGCTTGGAAAGAAAAGGTTCAAAACATGGATAGGTATGATTATGGCACAGTATAGAACTGGAATCCCTAAGTTTATGCAGCATCCTTGCTGTGACAAGAATGCAGCAGAGATCTGGGCTTCAGTTATGATGAAAAGAAAAGGGTCAAAGAAAGAAAATTCTGAGGTGTTTTCTGAAATTCAGAAAGTCAAAAAACTAACCAAACGCAGGCCTTGATAAAAAAGGATCTCCTTGGAGAGACAGAAGTTTAAACACTTTTACCTGTTCTATCTTGCAAATTTTTTTTCAAATTAACTTGTGAAATACACGGGATGGTCTCAGTTATATTTATGTATCATGGTATCTTGTCTTGCTTTGTTTGCAAATCAGTACTGAGCAGAGGGTACATATCCTGTGTTTGCCTGAAGTTGGGTTGGCATTTATGCGTATTTAAAATGAAAACTTACTATAGAGAAATTTTCTAACTGTTGCCTCAATAGTTATGAAGCTGTATTGCAGTTTGAGAAGATTAACAACTTAGTATTTGAATAACTCTCAAGAAATACCTTCACATATCTGGAAAGACTCTATGGTAATTGAAGCAAAATCTTGACCAAGAAGGAAAGGTCAAAACTTCTTAGGTAAGTTAGGACTAGTGATCCTGGAGGGAGTTGTTTGCATTTTAATAAATGACTAGAAGCCATTACACAAAGGTATATTTTTATATATACAAGAATAACGTATATCATAGGAAATACAAAACTGAAAATTACTTCTCTGCAATGGCTTTCAGTCTAAATTTATCTTTAAGATTTTTAAATGCAAGCAGATCGAGGATATTTAGGAATAGGGTGTTTGTTAGTTAGCTAGTTAGTCCTTTTCTCCTTTTCTTTTCTTTTCTTTTCTTTTCTTTTCTTTTCTTTTCTTTTCTTTTCTTTTCTTTTCTTTTCTTTTCTTTTCTTTTCTTTTCTTTTCTTTTCTTTTCTTTTCTTTTCTTTTCTTTTCTTTTTTCTCATCTTTTCTCATCTCTTCTTTTCTTGGCTTTAGTCTGGCTAACCAATACTTTTCCCCTTTTTCTTTACTGGCAATTTTATGCAAATAGTTTCCCAGATAAGTAATTAAGAGAGAACTTCATTGCTTTGGTGTGGAACTCTAAAATGTGAATGTCAGAACTTTCCCCAAACACTGTTACTGTATATTACACCAGAGGGGTGTAAAAGGCAGCATGGTAACTCTCAGAGCATGGGTAAATATTGGGCCTAAGACATACCCCTAAGATAGGATATTGGAGAAATGTAAAGTTCTTGAATAATAAAAGAATCTACAAAAAGACACTGTTGTTACAGTTTAAGCTTTTAAAAATAATCTAATTTCTGTAATTATCAGAGTAAGAGCTAAGTTAGGCAGCATCAGTTTATTTCTAATGCATTTTATGATTTCTTTTCCCCCTCTTTTAACCTTTATTCAATAAATGTCTTTTTCTTTTTATATATCTCTTTACCTTATATAAATATGCATCTATTCAGCAACGCTAATGTATGTTGTTTCTTACCAAAGGCAAAATGTATTTTTCACAAGTACATAGTAGAATGGAAACATTCTTGCAGGATTTTTCCCCCCTAGAAATTAATTCCTTAGTTGCAATGAATTCTGTAAGCATGATAGGACAAACAATGCAGTAGTTCATTATGTTTATTTTCTTCTCCCAAAAGCACATTTTTAACTTACATTCTGTTGCTTTTGAAATACTTAACTACCTTGGCAAAACATAAAACACTCAGTAGCCTTTGGAAAAAAGTGACAAAATCACCTTGTGATTTCAAAGCACAGCAATTAAATCATTACTAAATCAAAGATTTGATCTTCTCCTGCCTCTAATGTAGTACTGATAGTCAGAGGAAAGTGAAACTCTACTGATAAATTCATCTACCTATTAAATATAGATGACCCGGATGTCTACTAAAATATCTTGTAATAGACTCAACTTTAAAATGTTTTTAGTCCAAATAAATGCAATGTCTCACTGAAGAGAAGAAAAAGAAGAAAACAAGTGGATTTATTTCCAAGCAAATGAAGAACCAGATTCTGCAAAGAGAGAAATAATCTAATATTGGCATCCAGCAAGAATTTTAAATTCAAATACTTAATTCTTTTAAGTTCAGCACTGCATCAGCTAACTCTCAGCTATCCATTTTCCAAAAAGGAATTCCTATATCCCGGTTAGTTTTCCAAATATACTGGACCATCCATGCAGAGAGTTGTGAGTCCTCACAATGCAATTCATATTCAGAGCCATTGCATTAAATGTCTAAATTATCTTATCTGGACATGTGAACAGTGTTAGGTAGAGGAGGTGTTCAATTTCACTTGCCTGAGGCTGACTTTATTGCCTTTCAAGACCTTGAAGGATTTGTTAGATTAGTTCAGCATTCACACAGCTTTGTGGGGCTTGATGTATATCTATTCTGTCTACATGAAAGCAGAAAGTTTCTGGTTTCTTTTTAAAATTTTGAGGGATGGAGGTGCAGTTTTGCAGAAAGAGCTAGTGTTAGGCCATTCTCACACACATATTAGTGCTCTACTTTGTGTTAGTATATATTAAATAAAGTCTGTCATTTCCTACAACACCTAACAATTAGACTTCAGGTAATTTTCCTCTCAAAGCTGTGCCACTGTGCAGAAATAATTTAAGCTCGTCAGACCATAACTTTCTAGCTCAATGAGTAGAGCACTTACCTGAGGGAAGGTTAGACTTGGATTTGAATTTCTCCCTCAAGCTAGTAGTGAAGTTTTTCTTCAAATAAACATTCAATAAAAGACTGAAATGCATTTGTTCAAAAGATGAAAAGCTAAGACTTACAATGAGACCAAGAGCCCCCTGTGAGACTAAAGCAGGTTACTTAGGGTCCGTGTTGCTAAGCAGCTGAAGGCATTGCAGCTGGGGAGATGGTAGCTGCTGGTCTGTGCTATCTAAAGTTGAGGGAAAGAATGAAGTTTGATTTTCTTCTTCCAGATCAAATTCTCCAGCTAGAATCTTTTCCAAATTACAAAAGTGGCACCCTTATAGTTCTTCCTAGTTTGGTTTTTTCTTTTTATTTTTTTTTCTTTTTTGTTTTTTGATAGAATGTGTTGGGTTTGTATGGCCAAGTTTTGGCAGGGGGTCTAGAGGAGTGGCTTGTGTGAGAAGCTGCCGGGAGCTCCCTCCATGTCCAGCAGAGCCAACACCAGCTGGCTCAAGGCTGGTCACATCAGAAATGGTGGTAACAACTCTGGAATAAGATATTTAAGAAAAGGATGTTTAAAAAATTAGTTATGTGCAGATGTAATTGCAGCCAGAGAAGAGCAGGGTGAGAACATGTGGGAGGAAGGACTCTGTAGACAAGTGAGGGAGGAGGGGCAGGAAGTGCTCCAGGTGCTGGAACTGATGTCTCCCTGCAGCCTGTGGTGCAGACTGTGGTGAAGCAGCTGTAATCCTGCGGCCCATGGACATCCACGGGGATGCAGAGATCCACCTGCAGCCTGTGGATGCCTGAGAGGAGGCTTTGGGAGGCTTGTGGGGAGAGGAGCTCATGCTGGAGCAGGTGTCCTGGTAGCACTTGTGACCCTGTGGGGGACTGATGCTACAGAAGCCTGTCCTTGAAGCCCTCTCTGTTTGTAGAGATCTGTTGTTAATGGGATAGACTCATGCTGGAGAAGTAAATGAAGAACTGTCTCACATGGAAGGAGCAGGGCATGGACTTTCTGCCTGAGCAGCAGGAGAAGCCATGGGTGCTGAACTGACTGTAGCCCACATTCCCTGTATCACCACAGAGCTGGTGGGTAAGAGGCAGACCTGGGAAGGAGGGAGCAGTGGGGTGAAGATGTTTGTAAGATTTATTTTACTTCACATTATCTTGTTCTAACTTTATTAGTAGTAAATTCAGTTAATACCTCTAATTAAGTCTGTTTTGTCTGTGATGGTATTTGAGGAGTGATCTGTCTCAGTCCTTATCTTGACCTATAAACCCTTTGTTATATTTTCTCTCCCTTGTGGGAGAGATATATTTTCTCCCAATTGTGCAGGGGAGTGATAGAGAGGCTTTGATGGGTCAGCCAGCGTCAGCCCACTATATACAAATATCTTTAGCTGCATATTTTATCTGGAGGTCAGTGAATTTAAGATGTTGTAGCTGTTCTCATGCCAGGTTAACTACTCAGTCTTTGAGAGAGAAAGAAAGAAGACTGCCTGCTTTGAAAATCACAGTTCTCCAAAAATTGTGCTATTCAGACAGAGAAATGATCACTGTATGCTGTCCTTGAGAAAGTGCTAATAGATAAAGCCTGGAACTAAAGAACTTGTGGACTTTTAGACCATAAATGTTTCTATTTAAGTACTCTTGGCATACTTTACTTCTTTCTGCTCATCTTGGGCTATATATCCTTTTCCCTTTGATTTTTGCAATATTCAAGGGCACTTAAAAGAGTAAGCATTTGTCAAAGCCACACATATGTTTCTTGTAATTCAGTGATGAATTCAATGAAGTGTATCTCCTTAATATCAATTAGGTAATCAGTAAATCCTGAGATTTACTTATAAATAATTTTATTATTTATATCTAAATAAGTAATATGACTCCAAGTAGGTATAATTGTAGAATTTATTTTCCATTTGTACTCTTTGATAATTATAGCTGCACACAGCTCACATCTGCAGAATGCAATGGCTTCCTTCCAAGCCATGCTTGAGTTTCCCTGCAGGACAATAAATGCAGTGAACAAGCAATGCCTTAAAGGCACTAACATGGAATTCAGGACATTCTAAAGATGCTCTCCAGAAGCAGTAAGATTAGACGCCATTATCTACAAAAAGCTTCTCCTAAACCTATTTTGATACATTTTCATAAGCTTTGTCATCAGCTCTATGGTCTGACCCTTCTCAGAAAATTTGATAAGCTGTCACTTGGACACAATATTTCTGAGACAAAAATTTCTTGCTTGATGATCTAATATTATTGGGATTGGGAAATAAAGAGTTAGGGGAAAGAAAAAGCTGGAAAGTAGAAAGTTTTTCATTCTAAATTGAACTAGAAAAAAAATTTCTTTCTCCATGATAAAGAAAATAGGTCTTGTGCATAGCATTATCCCAGAAATAAATAAATGAAAGTGAAAAATTCTGAAACTGATGTAATTGCAGAGCTTTATTACCACAAATGTTTAGGTAAGTCCTATTTTGTTTTTATCTTTTAGTTGTAACCACCAATAAGAAGTAGTTACTATGCCTATTGTATTTAGTCTTTCATTTGGTACACAGTGTTTTTGGCCCCAAATTGCCATTTTGATCATTAAGATGAAGTTAATAAACACACTCTTCTTTCATCTGGAGAGATTTAAAAGTAATGCCCAAATGTAAGATGCAAAATCACGATTCCGGAAGCAGCGCATGCTCTTGTGTGAACAGGGTCTTACAGGAATAGTTAAAATGCTGTGCTTTAGAATCTTATGGTTTCTGTCACAAGCACAGAAATTATTGTAGCCCATGCTTTGGAGATTTTAAGAAATTGAGTCTGTCTCCAGACAGAAGAAAGCCATCAGAAGACAGGATCTATCTGTACTCCAGAAATCTGCCACTATAGTTTTTCCAAGACAAGGCTTCAGATCAGGTACCACTAGACACACTATGGCTCTAAAATACTAATCAATTGTAACAAACTTCCTTTTTTAAATGTTGGGTTATTTTAATGTAAATCATCTAAAGCTGGAATCCCCAAAGCAAAAGCTCCTGAACTCGACCATGGAAGCTCTAAAGCCCATTTAATAATGCTCTAAAGAGTATTATTAAGATCAATAATCTCAAAAAGTAGCTATATATTTTTAAATTTGTTTGGATTTTTAGATGGTAATGAAAGTACTTATCTCCCCCTGTCTATCTGTCTACCTATTAAAAATACACTTCAAAACATAAACCCAATAGCAAGGAGCATAGCAGTAATTAGAATTATTAGTGATGTCTCAGTTTGCCTCTGCATTTCTAACTGTACACAGAGCTCCTACTGTGGAATAGTGTTTGGGTGAAGACCTAGGTAATACATGACTGAATTACAATGGAAAAAAAAAGTTTCATATTACCTTAAAACAGCAGCACCCCTATTTCCTATGAAATGTCATATATGCCACAGAAGAGTAAATGTAAAGGTGGATCTCTTTTAATAATCATTTATAATAAAAAATTTAAAATATTATTTCTTGAGACAGGAACATACCTTTTAATTTATCATAATTTATAAACTCTTTGTAGCTTTCTAGACTAATGTGTAATTAGCAGGTTGTGAAGTCCCACCCTTAAGGGGAAGGAACCCCCCAAGTTCTGTAGGCACTTGTGGTCAAAAAGTATGATGGAAGTCAGAGGATGCATGCAATTCCACAAAGATTTATTAGTAAATTACATACTTGGCATGGAGATAGGTATGTTAGTCTTTTTATAAAATTATATTCGTAAAAAAATAATTTAAAAAAAGAGAAAGGAAAGAAAGGTAAGTTAAGCTATAAAATATTGTCTGAGGAATCATTAGCATGATCTCTGGGAAATGAGAGAAAAAAGATTAGAAAGCACAAAACCTGCTTTCTTTATTATCTACTTTGCTTTTTTTTGTGCATCAGATATCTTCAAGGAGGTCAGAAGACTACTGTTGCTTTCTTTCCCCTTTTATAACAACAAATAAAAGTAGCTGTGATATATTTACTCACAAGCCATTCTTGTGGTCTTCCGTGAGTTTTCTGTGTTTACTTTTTCCATTTTGTATATTTGCATTCAGTTTTGAAGAAAGCTGCAGAATGATTTTTTGCCTGAAAAATGAAAGAATCTGAATTAAGCAAAAATTCCATGTTACCTGCGAAGTGTATGTTAACTGGCCTTTTTTTGAAATAAGCACAGATTAAGAGAGAAGCATTTTTTAAAGCTGCATTAGACTAAAATTAAGATGTACACTACATATACATTTAGTCTCTGTATACAAAAGAAACCATATATAGATTAATTTTTTAGCTTTTTTTCAACTGAAAGTGGCAACTATCATCAATATTAGACTTAGTTTGTTCACACAACTCAGGACCACTATCCACATTGTGTAGTGATAAATGTGATAGTCTGACCCTAGGTGGACAAAAGGAGCACAATGTTATCATGTGCATATTGGATATTAAACCCCAGGTTCAAGGGCGTGCCAGAGATCCAGACATTTATTTAGGCATCTAGTTTTAAAGGAAGGCTGTCAGAGAGAAGTAAGCTGCTGCTATCACTACTTATCTTGCATTGTTGCAAAGAGATTATGGCAATTGTTAAATGAAGGGAAAGGGACAATTGTTGGAATGACTTTTGCTATTGCTTTGGGTTTAAGATCTCATCTTGAGAAGAAGTGATAACACTTCATGAAAAAATCTATGATTTTGTAATACTTATTACAATATCCCTCTGGCAGACTTTATTGCTGCTGGCACTGAATCAAACAGGAGCAGTCTGGCCTTACCATTTCTTTGCTTCTTTCCTAACAATTTGTTCCTGCTGCTTTTGAGATATTGCACCAAAAAATTCACAAAATCTGTACTGCTACTCACATATCCTTTAAAGCTGGATCTACTGTTCAGACTGAAGTGACAGGGAGAGCTATGTACTTTGAATCTTAATGTAACAAAGTTAATAAAGTCAGTTCTAATATTTCAAGACACAAGTAGTGATGTAGAAGGTCACTGTACACATGAAGTTCCTCTTTGGTAGCTGAATATGGAGGAGTACTAATAAGAGCTGGGATTGCTGTGTCTCACCACTGCTCTTATATTCTACCTGAGGGACATTGTGTGGAGGAATTCAGCCAAGATAAGATTTGTGTGCATGCATTGTGTATGCAGTGGCAAAAATTATGCATCCATTCATTTATACAGTATTCAGAGAAGCAATAAAATAGCTAATATTGAAAAGGAAAACACAATGCTGTACAGTGAACAACACCTTGTGGCAGTTCACTCTATGATCATATTATCTATATAATTCTGCCAAGGTCAGTGAGAGCTTGAGCTACATGTTGCAAAAATACTGGAAATGTAAGTTAAACTTCCTCCTGGGTCAGCTGCCATCATTTTTTGCCACTTTGTGAATTTCATCTGTGAATGAGCATTCCTATTGTGCAGTGCTTTCCCCTTCTGCTGAATCTGTGGGTCAGTTTCAGCTTGTACCTTGTCTCACAGCAAGGAAATCTGTCCACATTTCTTGCTCTGTAATAAAGAAAAACCCAAGAAAACCCCAAATCTTGTTATACTGATGAAAGTGAAGTTGATAATGAAAATACAGTGCACATTTTGTACTGTTGTCATTCAGAATGTGTTTATGGTTCTGGCTTCTTCCGACCAAGTTGAGGAGAAGGTCATTATCCCTTTCATTTTCCTATACCAGACCTATTTTTTACCTAAAGAGAGTGTGTAAGTTTACTGGTCTGTAGCTTAGGGTCCATTCATTGTCTTTCTGGATACAGAAGAATGCCTGAGATTTTTTAGAAGGTTTGACAAATGGAAATATAGCTGCCTTCAGCACCTGGCATCTAAGAAAACAAGATAGTGATTCACTTCCTGAACTCCATCAATATTTGGTGGCAGGGTCTTGGGCTTTCATCTGACTTCTGGGCAATGGTTTCTGTCTGCCAGTTGCTTAGAGAGGGCAGAGAAACTTCTTCAGCCTAGGGAAACATCTCATTTTCTCCCTTTTTTCTTTCCTAAGTGACTGAGAATTAGAAAAATATTGTCATCTAGGAATATGTAATCTCTCTGGTATGCAGCTATGAGTGAAATATCTTGTAAAGAGGCTGCAAATTCACAGTGATCATCACATTTTGGGGTTTGTGTATGGTCAGTGGGAAATAATAGTAGTGATCTGCTAAAAAATAGGAGGTACTCTGCAGAAATACATCGGAGTGGCCTTCAGACACAGATATCCCAGCAATTTCCTGGGTGGATGTGGGAGCTGCCTTTGCTGATGCTGACATTTTGCAGAGCCAATTGAGAAATAATGGCCTGCTGGAAAAGTTACATTAACACTTTCTTTTAGTTGCCTGCATCAGCACTGCCATAGAGAAAGGCTGTCAGGGAAAGGGCTCTTAAGAAAAAAAATCCTAGTAGCATTAACATTTGCACAGGTGAAATATGAAATGCAAAAATAAACACTGAAAAAAGCACTCCAAGTACCAGCTCCTCGATTTACAGGTCAAATGTGAAGAATGTACACAAGTTTTTCAGAATTCTATTTTCAAGAGTTTTTTTCCATTGTATTATACGTCTAAATGCATCGGCAGTTCACTGAATATCACCAAGGTCACTTGCTCAGTTCAATTAATATTTGTTAATATTCCCCTACTCTCCTTTTATCACTCAATACTGTTTTCATAGATATTGAGATACTTGATAGAAAGGTCATTTGATTTTGAAACTCTGGCATATTTCAGTACACTGAGTGTTCCCATGAATCAAATAATTAATGTGGCCTGCAAGCTTAATGTGAATGCAAACTGCAGCGTCCTGGCTTGTTTCTAATCAGCATTAGAGATGTGCCAAACTGTCAACAGCTCATGAGCAATATGAACACTACAGTTCTTCACACCCCTTTGAGTTCATATCAATCATTTGAAAATAACATTTTTTTTTCAGGATGAGCTGTCACTATCAATTTGAATAGTAGCTGTTCAGCTGGAATTTGTCCAAATTTTCAGCAAGCCATTTGGTACATTATGTCATGAAGCAAACAACTTGCAAAAGCAGATTCTTTTCATGGCGCTTGTAGGACAGAAATGCATGTTTAAGCATTTCGAGCTTCCTTTGCCAGGTGAGGCTCAGACTTTCATCTGTAAAATATAGAGATTACTTAAAGAAAAGAAACTTCTGAGAGTTTATCTAGTATATTATGATGCACAGATTTTTAATTTTTTTTCACTACTTAATATTTTGATAGAATTAACACGGCAATAATCAAATAAGAGCTCTGTGAAATGGTATATATTTCTTCATCTTGTGCAACATGTAGTCTGCAAATTATATTAAAAATCACTTTACATGATACTTATATTACTCCCTGAGAATGTAAAAAAAAACCCAAAAAGTCTTTACTGGTCATTAAACTTCTATACTCTGCATATCTTTTATATTTGAGGAAATTAGATATATTTTAATAAATTTAATGCAAAATGGGACTTTTTCCTGCTCTTTACCTAATGTCATGGGCCTTTTCCTGTTTTAATTTCCCTGGCTCCAGTACATGTTAACAGTTACTGTCAATAAAACAATGTGGGAAGAATCAAAATATTTATCCTTGAAGAATACCAGGACAGACTTTTTATATCTTTCCAAGAGACATATCAACAAAAAATATTAAATTGATGAATTTTCTTGCAAAAACTATAAGATTTGTTTATTAGTGTCTTAGAGAAAAATCTTCTAAACTTTTCTAACAAATGTTTTCATGACTTCTGTGGCATTTCTGACAGACAACAGAAGCAAACCATAAGCATCACACTTTTTCCTGCTTTATCAGCAGTGAAACAGGGATTTGGACAATGTAAGAAAGCTTTTGAGGCTTTATATCCATGCTCATTTCATTTTTTTTTTCCAGCTAACTAATCTAATTAGCCTGAAAACCTTGAAAATACTTTAATGACATGAAAAGTATGACCTGTTTGTCCTTTGATATCTCATAAATATGTGAGCAAAATTCTAACAAATTAATTTGATCTTTTTTGCTACAAAATCTATTTTATCAAAATTTGAGAATGAATCAGCACTAAGAGTTATAGCTCACTCTATTATGCCTTTTTTGAAAAGGAAATGAAAAAAGGAAGGAAGAAACTAAAAAAGAAAATAAAAGATACCCATTAAAACTACTGAACTTCAATGAACTGATATTATATTTCTTGATTATTTGAATTCATGAAAATTGGATTGTACTTGGGCACCATCTTTTAACAAGCAGTCTAATTCTTGATTATGCAATACTTGAGAATTCCAGTCTCTGATTTGCCCAATGAGAATAGATGCAGAATGAAATACAGAATCAGAATTTTTATTGTCTCTATACTAATATTTAATTTCCTACTTATGTTGACCATATGAAAATGTTTACTGAGCACTTACACTTTTCTGTGGGTACAAAACAAAAAAGTCTATTCAAGAAATTATACCACTACAGACTTCTCCTAAGCAAAACTATTATCCACCAAGAGCTGTTGGAACATAAGTGATAAACTCTATTGTAAAATTATTTCACCAAGCTTAACCCAGTTTTATATGATTTTGAAGGTGGGAGCATCAAAAGAAATGTAGAAAACAAGGTATATGATAAAGCATCTAATTAATCAGGTTTTCATAAATAAGGATCATTAAGTGTGTGCATAATAAAGTACATTTTCTCCTCTCAGTTCTGTCCTCTTTGATTATGAAAATGTCTTAATATATTCATATCAACCTATTATTGATTTAATAGAATTATACTATATTTTCAATAAATATTACAGTGATTGCTGAGTGTGACACCTTAAGGCAAAACCCCCTTGTATTTCAGCTATTAGATGTGATTTGTATATCATCAATTATTGATTTACTGTTCCATCTAGATAGCGTAATAGTTGATTTGAAATCTAGCAAGCATTTTGAAATTTATTACTCTCAAAAGACTACAGTAAGTAATAGGAAACAGCTTAGTCAAATAAAAGAAATACAGTCTGCACTTCTTCACTAAGTGAAAATTCCTGTAACTGCTCTTAGGACAGTGGTGAGTCATGTGATGCAGAAAGGTCATACAGGATAGCATCATCCCAAACAGCTGAATGGATATATGAATATTATATACCAACAAAATGTCTGTGCTTGCTGTAAGGCCTGAATTTAAACGTGATGCAAAATTACAGGAAACTCAGCAAACACGCAACAAAGACAAAATTAGCCATTTAAAATATTCTGAAACAAAGAGCATGTTGGAAAAAGCAGCAGGACAGTTTAAGATGAAATTCTGACCCCTGTAAGTTCTCAGAGAGGAAAACATTAGCAACTGGTGGCAAAACCATTCAAATTTTCCACTGCTAGTCTGCATCTTTGTTTCGAACAGTTCAGGAGATGTTGTTGTGCTCTTCAGGTACTGGCAGCCTCTCAGAAGAGACACAAAGAGGAAAATCCTAGGGCCACATAAGTTTTTCAGGGGATGCCTTTCAGCATTTGAAAATGTGGAATTACCATGATCTAGGTTCTGTCCTGGTTCTTTCTTGTGGGAAAATATTTCTGTGCTAAAGACATACAGTACTGTGTGTGGAAAGCGTGACAATCTTGCTGCATTGTTTCACTTCTGCCTTTTGTGTTTTTGGTCATGAGGCTAAATAGCACTATATTTTGAGAAATTCGATATTGCAGTGAATTACTTGCTACAAATACTAGTATTAATCTGTCTCTATAGGCAATTTACATGCAGAATTCCTTCTGAAATAGTATAAATAATTGCATTCCAGTGGAGTGTCTAAGACTTTCACAGTGTCTGTTAGTCAGAGTAGATTTTTACTGGAAGTAAAAGCTGGTTGGCCATATTCTGTAAGGGTATTTATTTCATACAGTTGATCATTGTATGCAAAGTTGCTAATTAGAGATATTTTAAAACAGGTAAAATTCTATAACATCTCACTGTTTTTTTCAAGGTTAAAAAGATATCTTTGTAAAATTCTGTCCTGGTTTACAGAACCCCAGGACAGATACCAGACTAAATAAAAAAACCCAAAAGCCAATAACTCCCCAAAACCTTAAAGGCACTCTTTAGATTCTCTCTGCAACATAACTCATCCTTTATCTGCTCTTTTAAGGTCATTTATGAAATTGAACCTCGACACACTGAGAATAACTGCATTTTTATAAATACCTTCTTCTGTGATCAACTGGAAAAGATCACTTTGAATTTCAGGGGACTCCACTCAGGCAAAGGGTCTCTTCTTGCCATGGCAATTAACTCTCTGTTCTCAGAGCATCTTCACATCACTATGATTAAACCTGAAAGCAGTGTAGTTCTAATTTTTGAATAAGGAAATAAACTAATGCCACTAGTAAAACCCTTTATTAGTAAAGAGTATGTTGTACTAACACACCTTCTATAGTTTTATTGCAACAGAACAGTTAAAAATTGTGGTAGATTGGTATTATTAGGACACATCATGCTACGGTGCATTATTCACGTTTTGTTATACACCTTAAATGCATGAAATTTTTTGTCAAATATATGAATTAACCTTTTCCTAGCGATGATCAGCAGTTCCCACACCCTAATTTTTGTGGGACTCTGTCTCAAGGGCCAAAATTTTATAGATCTAGGTTGCAGTAACTAGATTCCAGGAAGTTTTTTTATTTCAGTGCAGACATGGGTTGATTACAATAGCTTAATGTAATCAGGTGCCATTGTGTAATAAGACTTTAAACGTCATATCATGTAACAGTTCCCTTTCTTTCTTTCTTTCTTTCTTTCTTTCTTTCTTTCTTTCTTTCTTTCTTTCTTTCTTTCTTTCTTTCTTTCTTTCTTTCTTTCTTTCTTTCTTTCTTTCTTTCTTTCTTTCTTTCTTTCTTTCTTTCTTTCTTTCTTTCTTTCTTTCTTTCTTTCTTTCTTTCTTTCTTTCTTTCTTTCTTTCTTTCCTATTAAAAGCAAAGTCTGATTACCTTCTGTCTTTTAATGCTTGTCATGCTGGCTTTTAACATCCTTTTCTTGAGGATTTGTTTGTTTGGGGTTTTTTTTATTGTTGTGATAAGGTTTTTGGGGGGTTTATTTTGTGAGTTTTTTTAAGATTATTCAAGTTCTTAACTCATTGACAGTTACATTTCTGCATGTGTGCCTGAATCATTATTTCACATAATTATGCAAGATATGGTTTGGCCTATTCTTGTCAGTCATCCAATTTTACTGACTCTGCCAACATTTCTGAGCTGGTCATTCCTTCTCTAATTGTGCCTTGCCAACACATTCCAAAATGCTACAAGGATGCGTCAAGTTGCTCTCTGTGTGGCTGATCTGCTGATACCTTGCAGTCTACTTTGCCAAACTTTAGCCTGTTGTTTTTCAGATGCACTTACCTGTTTGATCTAGCCTGGCTGGATGTTTTGGTTTTTTTTCATTTGCTTTGCTATTTTCTATTTGTTAGCCTGTTGCATTGCATCTGTAGATGCAGTGCTGAAAGTCCAGATTTGAGCCTCAGATGATGAGGTGCAAGTCCAACTACATGGCCCTGTAAGTTAATGGATAACAAAGAAGAACACTTCCAATGAGGGATTTCTCATAGTAATCAAAGAATACTCAGTAGCTGTCTTTGTTGGAGAAAGATCAAGTACGTAGTAACAACTGATGGAAAATCTTTGCTGTTTTTTCTTAAAGTGATATGACAAAATGTGCTTCATTTATTAAATGGAATTTACAAAAGCATTATATATATAAAAAAAGATTAATCTTTCTGTTGCAGGACAGCTGATGAATACCCTGGAGGTGTTTAGTAACTTCCTGAATGGTGATACACACAAAATTATTTGAGAACTTAGCACGAGTTAGAGAGTTACATTTTAGTAAAAGCAGCTCAACCATTAAAAATTGTCTTGTGCTCAGAAACTGCGATTTCCACAAATGCAATAAATATTCATAACTCCACATTAAAACAAAAAATAAATACACTATGTCAGTTTCTTGCCTGTGTTCACTGTTTTCTCTTGTTTCTTGTGCAGTTTATATTTCATAATAAATTCCTGATACGCTGCAGGGTTACCGACATCGTCTTTAATGTAACATTTCTCTTTGAAGGACTGAAACCAAGTGATATCTCCAGGGCTTCATAAATCTTAGTTTCCACTTGGAATGTAGAAACAAGAAAAAGTATAAAACAATATTTAAGCTTCAGACTAGACTAATTTTCATTATAAAATGGGATTGTTATGACAGTAAATAAATGAGCAGACAAGAGTAAAGATTCTCCAAATTACAAAACCCTGCCAGAAAGCAAAAATAGGTAACCCTGGAACCCTAGGGATATTACATCATAGAGCAGAAAACTGAAATGCCCATAAGGATTTATTAATCTTTTTGAGGTGCATGTCCATACAAGGGAAAAGTGCCTGGGTTCAAACACTCTGTATAAAAGTTTAATGTTGACTATAAATAGCTTCTATTATGTGTTGTACTAGTGCATAACATGATTTTAACAGATCAGAGGTAATTTTGTGAAAAATATGAAATATCTATCATAGAGTTTTTAAGAATTAGGTAGTTTTCGATGGTGTTCACTAATTGCAGACTCCATGGTGATAAATTTAAGGCATTAAAGCACAGCAGGAGTCTTCTGAGACACAACATTTTCTGTAAACCCTTTGAACAATATCACTAGTTTAGAAGCTCTTGGAAAGTCAAGAAAAATAAAGGAAAACAAATCTTCAAATTGCTCAGGTCCCCAAAGTTCTGTCATGTTCTTTTTCAGAGGCCCTCTAGGATTTCTAGCTGACAACAAAAGCGGACAGGCTCACAATCATCAAAGGGAAGGCTAGAAAAATCATCTTTTTGATAAGATAAGAAATATGTTTATGTTTGTTTAAAGTATTAGTATATGCCTTAGCAGTGGGAATACTTTAATAATGGTGTGCGAAAAAGCATGTGTGTGATGGGGATAGTGTAGGCTTTTGTGAATCTCTATGAAAAAACACCATATTTGGCCTCATTTTGTGCTGCTGGAGATTGCTTTCTTAATTTGTCTACCACTGTAAAACAAACAAAATCATGAAGAACTAAAGTGGTTTTATTTATGTTAACCATCTCTGGGTTTAAAGGCTCATTGACGAAGTAGCCATGCACAAGTCCAATTTTCAAGGCTGCCCAAAGATAATTGGAAGCCCTTGGCCTGCATTATTCCAGTCATTTACTTTCTACCACACTGAATTATTTATATGGATTGAAAAAAGCATTGAGAGTTCTAAAAGGTTCCAATAAATTTTCTCCAGACCACATGGAAAGGTAGTATTGATTCTAAATTCTAAATACTGTGACGAGGAGAAATTCAAAGGTTTTCATTTACAATGAAAATTAAAGTGGAAATATTGTTTGTCTAAAAGGAAGAATTGCCACAGAAGTAATATAGGAAGATATATTACTTCAGTGGAAGTTTTTATTTTTGCAGTCAATTTAAGCAAAAAAATGAAAGCAGTGGACATCCGCAGTGGCATCATACCTGAGTCAATAAAAAATAGAAATTGCTCAGCTGGGCTGAATGTTTGTTTTGATTTTAGATCTAACATTTTTAAGACTAGAGTTTTAAAATCAAACATATTTATTAGTCTGTGTTAAGACTAATGTTAAAAAGGGGAAAAAAAACCAAACCCAATCCAATCAACAAAAGAGTGAAGAAAGTGAATAAAGAAAACAATGTAAAGGAAACAGTAACAGATTTTGAGGAGCTATTTCGTACTCAAATGACTCAATTTGGGTTGGAATGTTACCCATATGATCTGCAGGGTGTCTGTGAGAAACAGAGCAACAGCTGAATAGGAAATGGCATCTGTGGCTCAGGGAAAGGCTTGGCAAGAAAAACAAACAAACAAACAAACAAACAAAAAAGTGAAAAAATGCTAAATAGCCATACAATTGCATTCTTCTGTGAAGCATTGGGGTAGTCTAATTTCTCAATTTTATTTTCTGCTTTTAAGTAAAGATTGCTAGATAAAAAGAGATTCAAATTACTATTTCCACTGAAAAATAACATCCTAACATATTTTCTGCAAACACTTTTAAAGTTTTATTTTATGCCTGGTAAAGTACACCAGTAAGGAATACAGCTTTGCAGCTTGAGAGCACAACACATAGAAACGTAAATATTTAAACTATAGAATGTGTCACCACATCATTATGGGTGTGTAGAATGGTGGTAAGGAAGATCAAGCAAAATCAGATTAATGGAAGTGTATATAAAGGGGGAATGTAGCAATCATTACTCCTGACAGTTGTAAAAATCAGTGTAATGTAGATAATTCTAAGATCCTCTGAGAAGAACACAGTACTTTTCAAATATCCTGAAAATCTCACATGAAAAACAACCAAAAAATTGAACAACAAAAAACCAAGAAACAAAAATTTCTAGTAAACATACAAGCACCAGCAAAAATTTAAAGCTGATCATAAATCAGTGCTGGGAAATTATATTCTCTTATTTTTTTGGAGTTCAGCAATTTTGACCATGGAGGGTAGATAGCTGTCTTTACCCATCACAGCAGCAGCACCCTGAACAAAATGTGAGGAGACCACAGATTTGTTACAGAGGCCAGGCAGAAGTAAATTGCAATAGCAGCAGTATGATATAATGAAAGCTCACACAAAATCTTATGTGTGTGGTATGTGTCTCACCTAAATTCAGCCAGATACTTAGGATGGGGAAGGGAGAGAGTGCTTATTCAATCCACATATCAGAGGTGTCTATATTGACATTTTATTTCAGTCTCTGGAGAGACCTATTGCCTTACAATAATTAGCGCAATTGTATAGACTAAATAGATAGTACTGTTTTAGTGGGATTCACAATGCACTCAGTTTTTCACTAATAAAAAAGGTTTGATTTCTTAAAATATTATTTTGGTGCCTCCAGTATTATACAAAAATATAAACATTAATAGATACAAAATGGACAAAGCAGTAAAGACACCTGACTGTGTCTATTGAGGGCATAAATGCATACAGCTTTTTTATCCTTATCTTTCTTTTGATGACATGCAAATATTGGAAGAACAATATATATAATTCAACAGCAAGTGCACATCTGCATTAACCATGACTGTGAAGTCTTACACAGAACACGAAAAGAAAGGTTAATTAATTTAAATGAAAAATGCACAAAACAAAAGGGCTAAAAACCAAAGCTATAGCACTGATAAATTGACATAATACCGACCAATGCTAAAAAATTGCTGTTTTAACCCCAGCCATCATCTGAGTACCAGGCAGCCACTCACTCCCCTCTGGTGCAAAGGGAGAGAGAATCAGAAATGTGAGAAAACTTGTGGGATGAGATAGGGATAAAGCAAAAGTCACACATACAGGCAGAGCAAAACACAATTCACTCATCCCTTCTCATCAGCAGAAAGGTGTCCAGTCATTTCCAGGAAAGCCAGTTCAGCCAGAATAACAGTTATTAGGGAAGGCAAGCGCCATCCCTGCAGACATTCCCCCTTCCATCTTCTTCCCCTTGATTTTGCATGCTGAGCGTGGTGCTGTGTGGCGTGGGATGCCACTCCAGTCAGTGGGCTCAGCTGGCCTGGCTGTGTCCCTTCCCAATTCCTGTGCCCCCTCAGCCTCGCTGCTGGTGGGGTGGAGTGAGGGGCAGAAATGTCCTTGATGCTGTATAAACACTGATCAGAAATAACAAAAACATCCCTAAACTGCGGACATTATTTCCAGCACAAATCCAAAACACTGCCTCATGCTAACTCCTATGAAGAAAATCAACTCCACCCCAGCCCAAACAGGTACACAAATGTACAGTGTAACTGGTTAAAGAAATGCTCTTTGTAGAAATGTGAAATATGTCACACGTGACAAGTTTCTTATCAACATAGAAACAAAAACACTTAATGAGACAATATCCTGACACAACCATGTCAGTAAATACATAAGTAGCTAATCCCTAAGCTTAGATTACAGACTTTAACAAAAGAAAATTTCTTTGCTCTTTTTCTAGGAGCAATAGTGCACAAACAAAATTTCTAACTGACAGAAAAAGCTGAGAATAATGACAGGAAGTAAAACTTTCATAGGTTAAGTGAGAGTGTTTGATGCCTGAAATCAGGTTATTTGGTCCATGCTTAACATAGAAGAGCAAGATCCCAGTTCCCTGTTTGTTGGTGGCATGACAATAAGTAAGTAATTTAAAGCCCTCAAGTAAGAGGAGAGGGAAAGCATAGCCTGTTGCAAACAGCAATGGTTTAACCTTATGTGATGAATGACTGGAAAAATGTTAGTGATGACATTAAAAATTGAGCAGGAAATAAAAAAAGAATCCAATTAATTTAGTTCATGAAGTTTGTAGGAAAAAATAATTTCAAAAAAAGGCTGTAGTCTTCTAGCAGATCCATTATCATCTGATTGTACATGAAAGCTATGTATTCACATTACTGGAAAAATTGAGACAAAAGCTGATGGCTGCTACATAAATAGTGCAAATCTGTATGAATCTTGCAAAAAGAATTTAAAAATAAAATTTCATAGAAAAAACAAATAAGACACACATGCACTTTTTTCTTTCTTCCAGCCTTTAATTTCCAAACAAAAGCTAAATATTAATGGTGAGCTTAATGGGAAATCCCATCTCTTGTGGCTTTGGGGAATTTTAAAGTTATTTTTGTGTATGTATTTTTTCCTATATATTACAGCCACCTCTTTGTATTATCATCTTCCTATGAAAGAGTTAAGACTGCAGTATATTTCTTTGACGTCTTGACCCCAACTATAGTTATGTTGTTTTGATACTGATATTCTGTCACTGTCATAAGTAAGCCTTGTGCAGTAAAGTAAATATATTATCTTTATTCTTTTAAAAAATTAGCAAACTTACAAATCAGAGAAGACAATTTCCTTGAAGATGAGACAAAGCTTATTAATTTATTCAATTTGACATTAAATCTTTCAAGATGGAGATCACATTATGATGTTTAACAGTAGTAACTATGTAGGGTGCTTGCAAATTACTAAAACAAAAAAAAAACTGTTTTGTGGATATTTGAGTAAATTATTATAGGAGAGAGTTCACATATAATCTAAGTGCAAAAATATCTTCATATGTGTTGTCCATCAAAGATTTTAAATAACAAAATGCATTAATAAAATTCATGAGTGCTCATTGACAATTTGCAACCACACTCAGAAGACAAATTCAAAGGATTCATTGTTTTCAATGAATAATTCAATGTATTCTGATTGTAAGCTCTTTAAATGAAATTTTATATTATGAATAGTTTACTGCTTTGCAGCAAATTTTATTTCATTTCTTGTTTTTAACTGTAAATTGAAATTAATCAGTTTCATTTTGCAAAGCAATCAGAAAGACGAAAACAAATAAGTTCATATTTGTCACCAGGCCCTTATGAAGAAAAGGTTTTTTAACCAGTCCCTAATAAAAATTATTCTATGGGGACAAGTATTTACTCATTTAGTGTTTCTATTAAAAAAAAAAAGGAAAAAGAAAGGACAAAAGAGAAGCTCCTTCATATTATTGCTTGTAAATGAAATAAACCTAACCTGCTGAGTTTTTAATTAAAGTTTTACAGTTTGTTTGGTTTTGATTTTCAGTTTTTACTTTCTAATTTGTGGAAAGGTTCCATAAATTGCATTCTGTAACTGCTATGTACATAATAATAAAATTAGAATTATTAGTTTTCAAATGGAAGTAAGAAATTCAAAAAGTCCAGCTCTAATACAGAGAAATTACAAAACTTAATTTAGAAGAGTGTATCTAATTTATTCTGAAGTTGTCATTTTACTCTTTTTTACTATCATATTCCGTAGTTTCCTGATAACTAACAATAATTTTGCACAGTTCATTCGAAGAAGAGAAGATCCAAAAAAACAAATGCTTAGAATGGAATTAGACGTAAGAGCAACAGCACCAAAAACTTTTAAGGATGTTTCAAATAAAGCTTCAATAGGACTAAGTCACACTCAACCATAAGAGAGACTAATGAAGATATGCATAGGCCTTGGAAAAAAAAAAGAAAATAGGAAACAGAGCCAGAGGCAAGTGTCTAGAGGATATTATGCCACTAAGTGACATCCCTGAAAGGTTTTTTACAAAGATAATCTGACAAGAGTAGCAGACCAAGCAAGCTCTAACTCAGTTAATTTGAAATAAATTTTCTTGAAACTTACAGATTAAATACCAATATCCCACTTGTAGGAAAAAATATGGAGAAAACAGAAACTCACCTGCCTGTTTTGCACACTGCAAAACAGGAGTTGTTCAGCTTGGTTCAGAATGTTATTCAGTTGTTCAGAATGATGTGATGTTAGTGTTAGGAAAGTGATCTGTAGGAGTAAAAGATAGCCAGCTCTAACAGGAAAAAATTAATTACATGCCTTAAATGTTTTCTCTTTAACAGTGTATAAGATGTGCCTGCAATGCAGGCAAGTTTTCTGTTTCAGGTGAAAAGGAGACAGCTGCAGGTGGAAACATCAATAAAATATTTTGAGCAGCATAATAAAAATAGCAGTTCTGATGAAGAGTTTTTAAAAGTCATGACCATGTCTACAATGGAAAGGAAACTTTTTGGACTTGGTAAATAAGGTGTCCACTCTCAATAAGCCTTACCTGGAAACCCACTCTCAATAAGCCTTTAATGGAAACCATCTAGCGCACCAGAAAAGCCACCCAATTAGGAAAGCATTTTAAGAGACCTAGAAGAGTTTTAGCAGACAGGGGGAGCAATCAACACAAGAGAGAAGATATAAGCCCAGGAAAATGACATATCAGAGCAGAAAATGAGATCTCTGCCCTAGGCACCTGCACTAGCTTTGGCAGGACAAAATGTGATAAACTATAAAGACACGCTAAAGTGAATGTGTCAGGTCTTTAATCCTGATATGATTCTTTGTGCTTTTGTAAAAAGATCAAAATTCAACCCAAAAGGACCAGAAAAGTAATGTCTGCTGGAACAGGGTCTCTGCTGGCATTTTCAATGGGCTGCACACTACCCACGTGTGTAGTGTCTGTGTCTGAGCACCAGATTCTCAGTGGATTCCCAAGAACCACTGATTAGAGATGTCTAAAACCAGAGCATCTTCAGAGGTTTTCCCACTTTTTGCAGGAGTCACAGACCATTTGGTAGCTTGGGGCCTCTAGAAAGTTCTGTTATTTGTGCTCAACTATCTTTGCCCCCTCCAGCCTCTGGTCCTTTGCTGAATGAAATTCAACTATGCTCAAAGATTATTACCCATAATTTTTGATCATGAGATTTCCAGTGACATTGCAGAGCAGTGAATGAGTAAAGTGCAGGAAAAAAATGTTGAATGGTTTATGATGAACCTAAGCTTATATATATTCATTTATTTGAGATATATTCATTCAGCAAACATAGAATAATTTTAAAATGAAAACCAAAACAAAACGAGAGGTTGACATACATCTCAGAATTTCAATGATCTGTTAAATCTTAATCTGGAAATCTAACTGTTCCTTTTCTTATGTCTGTTTATAAAGTAGATGTCTTCTGTCTCATAGACTGCTATTTGCATTTGTGGGTATGGGGCCTCACCAAGCAGCCAAGAAACAATGAAGTACTCATTGTGTTTTTCATGATCCAGCTTATTCTGCAGTCAGGATTATGTTAACTCACAAATCTTAAATGCTAAAGGAGCTGCAGTAGCTATTATTCTATCTCTGCTGAAGTACAGCAGAAAAGTGGAGCCAAATTCAACTGTGATGAGGATAGTGTCAGATCAGCCTGTGCACTGGGCTAAATTTGTGTTAGAGTTGAGGATTAGCTAATAGTGAAACAAAATAGCTAAAGGAGTTGACTTACATTTCTAATCTTTAAGAATCTTGGAATTGAAAAGGATGAGAAAATACGTGTGACCTTAAGCCTATTGACATATATTATGAAAAGAGTTTCATTTGTATTCAACACAGATTTGCTTTCATGCCCTCATCATGCAAAAATAGCAGAAGTTATAAAGTGAGAAAAATAGTGTTTAATTTGAATTATAGCAGAACATTTTCATGCAAACTACAATGTTTTCATTTTATAATAGAACAGTACTTATGCAGGGGTTTTTTTTTCTAAGCTCAATGCATATTTATGGAAAAGCTGATGAGAAAGAACATAGATTTTTTTTTTTTATAGGGATAATTAATCAATTAATTCAAGTCTGGAAATCTTCCCAAATAAGAACATATTTTTTCTCTGATTTTTTTGATAAAAGCTTAACTTTTTAAAATTATGTTGGATTGAAATAAATTGAAACATAGTAAAGGATAAGATGGCTGCATGTTTTGAATTTTTGTTTGACTTATTTCCATTACTTCGGTATATGTCATCCCTGAAATTAGATCCTAAACCAGTGCTGAGTAACTGAGGGTGAAGACTTATCTCACGTTGTCCTGGAGACAGTCTTGTACATGATTATTACAGTTTAATATATTTAACATATAAATAGTTATATCTTAATATTTTCAAGGCCAAATATGAAGACCTGACCAACAGAACTTGTTGCAGCGCAATATGTTTTTATTTGGAATATGAAGTTTTGTCTACCTAGGTCTTTTTCCCTGGATAACAAGCATCTCTTAAATGTGAAATATGCCTTGAGTCCCTACAGAATAGAAAATAACAATTAAGCATATGTCAAAAAGCTGGGAGAGAAGGAATGCATGTGGAAGTGTAATGCCACAATAAGATTATAGGGCATGCAGACACTTAAGAAATGGAGTGTATAATAGACCTTCAAGACAGTCAAAACAACTGTGATGGCCAGGTTGTGACATATAGATGTAGAAACAGAATAAATTCAGAAAATAATGGAAGACAGGACAACAGAGTAATAGATTTTAAACAGGAGAGAAAGAGATTTTTAAAAATGGTAAAGAGGATTTTGAGGTTCACATTAATAAGCAAAAATAAGTGAAAAGACTTTCAGATCTAGAAAGGAAGGTGCTGCTAACAATGTAGCTGCAGATGGCCTCCCATATGACAGCTCCTTTACAAGATCCATTTTCACTGAATTGCCTGACAGCCATCTATCACTGAATAAGACTTATGTGACAGGAATTGAATAGATTTTCAGAACAAATCATGTTCTTTCAAAAAACCACAGGGTTGATGTTGTTCTGTATAAATTGGTCACTCATAGCTGCTGATAACTTACACTCCCCTTAAACCTGTAACAATTACAGACCTCTCTAGAGGACGCTCTGTGTGCCCTCTGATGATTACAACACAGATTGGTGCAATAGTTCTGCAGAAAGCAGTGAAAGTTATTTTAATGTCTTAGGTGACAACCAAAAGGAAGTGAGCCAATTAATGTGCAGCCCTTTATGTTCAGCTTCCACATTGGTCTCATAACTAAAAATAATCATTTCTGCCATGAAATGAACAGACCAACTGCTGTCCATTCTCCCTGCACTAGTAATACAATTACACCACTGGATGGTGATATGAATCTGCTATGACACGATGTGCCTGATCTTAGGAAGGATTGTACCTGCAATTCAGCTTTGCCCTCAGCCTGCCCTCAGCCTGGCTGCCTTCGGGCTGAGTTCAGAAAAAAATGTAAGACAGTTTGATAGTCCTGCCATGAGCATCATTTCTTCAATGGTTGCTTGTTTTCCCATTCCTCTTTTGAAAGTTCCTTGAAGGCTCTCTTGATAAACCACAACCACATAAATGAGATTGACATTCCATTTTGGGACAAAGTAGGTGATGGAGGACAGCTCTTCTCAAAGACTGGAAAAGAAACAAGCATGTGAATGTCCTATATAAAAGATGTTTTCCTTTAGAGTGATAAAGGGGCAGTTGTATGGGGCTAAGTGTCAAAACAAATCCTGTTCAGCATGCAGCATAAATGGCTTTGGGATGCCCTGCAGATAAAGCATGCAATGGAGCACTTAGTCTGAGTGCCTTCCACTGAAGCATCCCTCAATCTTTCCAGAGCTGGATGTCTCTTTTTATTTTCCCTATGCTTCTTCAATATCCTGTAAATTAACTCTTCAGTATTTACCTCTACTTTTCCTCATATCTTCCTACCTTCATTCTTTCTTCAGGGCCTTCAAACTCTTCTATTCTTAAGGAACTTCTTCTTTGATTCCTTCTTCCCAAATAGTCTCTTCTTCCCATATTCCTTTAGATGAGATATTCAGCTTCCAGATGTTTCCTTTCAGCTCTCTTGTTCAGTCAGACCCTTTTCACACATGTAGACTTTACTTTTTCCCTTTCTCTACAACAGTGATTAAGTAATCATCATCATTCTTCTTAAATAAACAACAGAAAAATTTCTTTTACAGAACTACTTTTTTTTTTGTTCCAGCAGTTAATGGAAGTGATGGTGATTCAGAGAAGTCTGCATGCAGTTTTGATTTGAAATGGGTTGCAAGAATATTTAATGAGATCAAATAAGTTAATCTGAAATTATGAAGAACTCACTGATTACACAGGTATCAGAAAGATTAAACAAAGCTGGTTTATAATATCAAGATTTATAAAAGTAGCTTCTACTATGTCTGTGACTTCCTAATCCAGATGTATTTCCACTGTGTAGTCCCCTGTATATCCATTCCCACCTGTAAATGGAGCAGCCATAATAATACTAAACCTTATTTCATATCCTTTCTGAAACCATGTAGATGGATACGCTGTGGCATTAAAATGTTCACATATGAATATGTGCATATTGCATAAAGATGTATTTGCTTACCAAGTGATAAAAGTCTGCTGAAGGAAAAACATTAGCATAAAGAAAGCGCTTTCATTCCATATATTGAAAAGACAACAGAATGTGGCATTTCCATGACATCTAAACAGAGGATATTCTCAGGGTACTGATGCCACCTATGAGATTAGCAGAATATTAAGGCATGAGCAACTTATTGCAAGATTGTTAGCAGAGTTAATAGAAACTTGTAAAACTCTACATTAATGAGTAAGGATCAATAATTAAGATGAAACGAGCACTTTATTGATCATATACCACTTTCTTCTATTAAACAATAAAATAATTTAATTTATTAGATTTGTGAGAGTCCTGAAGAAAAACCATTCTGTTGGAGATTTAGACTTTATTACCACGTCTGTCTAAAAGTCACACTGTTCTTAACCTGCCCAGTGTCTCTGTGAATTGTTGTGTTGTGTAAATCTATTTCAAAATCTCTATGACAATCAATATAAAAATACCTTACTCAATATTTCAATTCTAGTAATTTAAACATTTTTATGCCATTCTTTAAGCAAGGATATTATCTTCCTCCTAGGAAGGCACTTGGGTTCCTTAAGAGTCTTTATCCGCCATATCTATCACTAAGAATTATCCTCATGATGATGTTCTTAACTGCATATATTCATTATTTAATAAAGTAGCTATTTTTATGATGGAAATGATCTGGACATGACAAATAAATTATTCAGCATTATAAGGATATTGTCATTGGCACCAGGTGTGAGTTAAAATTTTTAAATTAGTCTGCTAGCACTTTTGACAGATCATGCATATGTTCGGTAAACTTTTTGCTTACTTTACTATTTTTACCAATTCATTAGTTTCTGTTACTAGGACGCCTTGTAGAATTGAAGAAATATTTAATAGAAATAATATTTAGCTGATTCTTTAATTACATTCCAATGTTTTGAAAGAGCAAAACATTAATTTTATAATTCAGAAACCAAGAATTTAAATTAGTAGTTAGGAAATGTTTAAAAGGGGACAGGAGAAAAAAATATAATGAGTTTAATTTAATTTTTCCCTAAATCATTTTGCATATAGGCATTATCCTTTATGTTACACTTTTTGCATCTATTTAATTTTGCCACTGAAATAAAACACTTTTGTATTTTTTTAGTATAGTAAGATAAACAGTAAAACCAGTAAAGGACAATGAGGAGATTTGGCTTCATTGCCCTGCTCCTAGCCCAGTCAGAGATGAGATTTACAGTGGAGTCACTGCATCAGCAGCACTGAACTTTCTGTTGTTCTTGATGGTCCTACTGCTCTGTCAATATTGCCACTGTGCACTGCATCTGAGAGAAGCCTGGGGCAGGCTTCCTTACTTGCTAAGCACTCTCCCTGCTTGGAAACTTTATAAAAAATACTTTGAGACTCTTCTGTGTCCCAGGTGATTTGCTTTTGTCCCTGAGGCATATATATATATATATATATGTGTGTGTGTGTGTGTGTGTGTGTGTGTGTGTGCCTAATAACTATATCTTGAAGTTTCTTAGAACTAAGTGGCAGCAGTAACAATAAGGCAGCATGAGGTGTCCCACAGAAATGCTTTTAGGGTGACACCCTAGATATGTACAGGGAAGTGCTGGGCACACCATGAAGGGTTATGAAGGTGCTGGATATGTGCAAGTGTTTGTGGGATTTTGGAGCATTGGGAGGACTGGGATTTTCCCTTTTGCAAACAGCAAAATTTACGCTACCAATCGGTAGATGGCTTTTCAGTCCATTGTGCCAGTGTCCTCTTGGAGGGAAGGAATCTCGGTGGGAATTGTGACTGAACTAATATTCATGCAGTGTGCATAAGGAAACTGCAGCCTTGACCAAAACTAGAAATAAGTCCCATTGACAGTATTGACACCTCCACAGATGGAGCTGTGAATTTCTGAAAGAGGGAAAAAAACGGGGGAGAGGAATGAGGAAGTAGTGAAAAAATAATCGGGGAGCCAACAAGGGCACTTAGGAAGAGGGAAGGTGACTTTCTAATTATGTAATTGTCTTTCTTCTTGCCTACTTCATTGCCCATCTTCTGCCTGTACTATTAAGAAACATGTGTCCATGACTATTGAAAAATGGCCAGCTATATGACATAGAGATTCCTGTGTAACACATTTATCATTCTGCAACTGTGACAGCTGTAGGACTGCCTGTCCATTAGTATTTAAATCAGTTCATAAATATTTCACTCTAAAATCCGGCTTAAATAAGCCTTACATCTGGTCAGGGTAATGCTGTAGTTTAGCGTCTGTTGTAAGCCTTAATTCTAGCCTGATATAATGCTATTGTGTAGTTATACCATTTCATAAGGGCACTTATACAATAAAACAGGGATTTAATGGAGCACTTCATCTTTTTGCAATTTTTAGTTTCAGCTGACCATAGCAAGTGAAGCTAAAGGTTGTATAATATTGCACATCTCCCTCTGGCAGAATGAGGACTCTTTGCATAGAGAAGTCCATTTTAAGAGAAGGATGTGATGTTTTGGAAAGTCTTAGTGAATATTTTTCCCTAAGAAATGGGAATGCATTCCTCTTATTTTTTCCAATATCTCTCTTTAATTTAATTTTTAATGTTTTAAGTGATTACTGTGAAGGTGCCAGAATGATGTGAGTAATGCCATTTTCAAAACACAGAGAATCTTCAGGACTAGCAGATACAAAGGATATTTTAAGTCAGTACAAAAATCAGAAACTGAATATAAAAGAGTTACCCTTATATTTCCTCATTACTCTGTGTTAACCAACATTAGAACCTATTCCACTCAAGTACCCAATCTCCATAATTTTTTCATTCTGTATGAACTTTGGGAAAATAATTAATGGGAGGACTCAGAATTTGTCAAATGAAGATTAGCAAAAGAGAATAGCAGAAATGTCACCATTTTTCATTAGCAGTCATATATGTGCAACTAGTTACTTCAAAAGAGCATAGGAGGAGAAAAACAGTGGTATAGAAAGGTCAGTAGCCATCTCACTTTATAGAGGACAAACACCTGCAGATGGCTGACAGAAGTTTGGCTTTTAACTTTGTTCATTATCACACATTACAGTATCTCAAATCCAGTGATTCTCTCTAGGTAACTCAGACATCTTTGTTTTTCTGTAACCTGAGGTAAAAGGGCTAACACTAATGTAAATTTGGTGCAATAAAATCAATAAAACCCTGTGTTGTGTAATAGCAACAACAACAACAACAACAACAACAACAACAACAATAATAATAATAATCTGTATTTAAATAACATGTTCCATGTTGTAATCATAGCTAATTTTAAAACATTAAGTCAGTAAACTCTTGTGACATTATTGCAAACAGAAAAGAAAACAAAGCACAAAAGGGGGCAACTTTCCCACCAAGGTATGCAATTTATTTTCTTTGACTTAGTCCCTCCAAAAATTAAATATCCAGTAAAATCTCTAAACTTAGGATTCTTCTATAATCAAGGCAGGGAAAGAAATATTTTCAGCAGTGGGTTATGCCATCTATCTACTAGGTAGTGATTCCATAGCAGGTCTTCCTTCAACATCTATGACTGAAGCTATAGGCGTCTTTAAAGTGAGAAAAGTTAAGTGATACGATTCTTCAGTAGCTAAATGGCAAACTTTTTAGATATTTATATCTAAATTTTTTTTCTCCAACTGCTAAAGAAAATAGTTAGTTGAATATGTTGCTTGCCAGGGCTTTTCACTGTCAGCCTCTACTGTAGTATTACACTAATTATAGAAATGCAGCGTGGTAAGTCAGCACCAGGTATTTATAAGTGGCTTTTGAAATGGTTGGGACATGTTTCAAATTTCTGGGAGTCATCCTCTGGTGAAATATTTTGAAATTTTTCAATACTATTATAAGCTAGAGTTTTATGGTCTGATTTTTCAAAATTGCTTGATACCCAATCTGCTGAAGTCTTATGAAAACAGGCTGCTTACTCTGATACTAAAACTGGGAGATAAATTCCAGGGAAACTCTGGCTGAGAATATTAATGCTGAGCTCTTTTTAAAATACTAGAGATTTAGAATAATACAAGGGTTAATGTAGCTGAAAATATGCAGAGCCACAAACAACCAGTGCTTCCTTCATGTGAAACCACCCTTGTTGAAACAGGAAACCTCTAGTGATTTTTACTACTTTCAAATTGAATCAACATGCCAAATTTATCATATCCTTTCCAGTATTATTCTATTTTGCTTAGATACTAACATAGATTTGGTGCATTAACTTTGCAGCTGAATGGCTGGAACTTGGTGATTTAATTGCTAGTTGCCCCATGGTTTAGTAGATAGACTCAGCAGCTGTTGTTTTGTGTTGGACGTGGTTTGGAGAATTTGCAGATACTTCAGCTTTTCTTTGAGAGCCAAAACACTTTGACCCAGCTGCACTATGAAAGAGAACTGCCAAAATTTCTCTTCAAGCAAATATATCCAATTCATTCATACTCTGCTCACAATATGTTTGAGACCAGACGCTGAAACAGCAGAAATACATGATGAATAACAGACCAAGATCAAATAAACTAGGAGTAGTATTGGCTTTCTTCATCCTGTTCAAGAAGTCATGCTTTTTACTAAGACTTTGGCTATTTTTGATCTCTCTCATGGAACTATTCTTTTGAGAGTGAATTCTGATATTAAATCTGTCCTGACAGACACCAGGAATACACTTTACACATAAAGGAATTTTTTTAAAAAGTGAAAATAAAATCACTGTAGAAGTGCAATAGCTCCAAAAACTGTGAGAGAAAGCATATTGTTTATCTGTTTAAAAAAATGGACCTGTACTTCAATGAAAATTTAGAAGCAATTAAGAATGGCCTAGTATGTAGAGTGATAAACATTACATAAGTAGTCTTATGCAAAGAAAAACATTTTTTAGTTCTGAAAACTCCAGATGTAAACAAGTTTCACAAACCTTGTAGTATTTCTAAATGCATTGTATGATAACGTTCTGGCTACCAGAATACACTTTTGTTCCACTGTCAGTATTGAACATCTGTAGGTTCTAATATACATAACAAAACTGAAACATTTCTTTGCATAAGATGCAGAATCTTACAAGGGATGTATAGATTTTAAAAGTTAATTTAGTGCATTACTTGCACCACTCAGGTCAATGAGTGTTCCATTACTGACTCAGTGAGGACCCACCATCTGCTTGCTGAGCTGTTCCAGTGAAACATAACTGGAGGATTCTTGCCATTATTTGGGACTCATGACAGATTACTTTATGTCCTGAACTACATCTTTTACAGAATAAAAACTTAATGCCAGATGTACAAATTCCTGATGGGTTTTTTGTTGAGTTATGGAACCATAACTTGAGATGTACGTAGGTACATCTCAATTAAGAGTTGGGTAATAAGCAGCTTGAGCTCCTATAAAAATAATTTACTAAGAGTAAGGGGTTTCAGAATAATAGCAGGCCATACACTTGATACATTTTTAATACAACTAAAGAGTCATGAAAGGAACATATTAGCCTTGTGTAAACTCCAGTGACTCTGAATGAATTTAAGGCTAGGTCTTGAAGGTATAGCAGATTGAAATATGTAGGGAAGTGGCAGCTCCAGCTACTGAACTTTTTTTCCACCTCTACTGCTTGGCACAGATTAACCTTTGAGCTTGTCTCTCATACAGGGAACAGTTCAATTTTTCCTGTATTTCTGGACAAACCAGGTCCAGATGGTAAAAATACAGTTTCAGTTAGTGCTGTGGCCTTTCTTCAAAGTTTACATAAAGTAGAAAACACATTAGAGTGCAGGTTAGTGAAATATACACTTAAAACTAAAGAACTGATAGGAGACCTGAGGTCTTTCAAATCTTTCCCATGTGCTGTTACATAAAGTTCCAGCATAAGTTTCAATATTGTTACTGGAAAAAGAGGTGTAAAAATATTAATAATAAGAACTTGAAGTGCATTCACATTCATACACAGAACTATTTAGGAACTGACTGCAGAGAATTTACATGAAGATGATGAAGGTCAGAATAAAAAAAGTATACCTAGTTTATTGCTTGAAAAAATGACTAATAAAGAATCTCTGCATGAAACTGAACTGACAAATCAAGTGTTTTATGGTTTTGGAACGACATAAATTTAAAATTTGAGGTTCAGGACCTTAGAGATGGCATCTGTTTCAACTCTGCTGCCAAATGTGTAATACAAGTCCTCAGGTTCAAGTGGGAGTTGTACAGAAATAATGTTGATGGTTTTTCTTCTTTCTGACTTTCTGAGGGACAGATTACAGTAGCAATATTTCTTTTCATAAAAAAAATGAGTGAAAGTGCTTCCCAGCAACACAATTCTGAATAGAACAAAAATATCAAGACGGAAAATAGAAAATAGTGAAACAAAACACAAGCATTCTAACAAAAAGGGTTTTTTTAATGACCAGTTGTATGATTTAACTTCATTCAGACTGTATAAGTTGTGCTAATACTGTTAAAACATAGAATAAAATAATAATTTCTCTACAGAACAGGAACATAGAAGTAATTTTGATCATAAGATACAATCACAGAAAATTATGCCTGTAGCTTTGCTTTAATTATTTTGAATAATATGATTCTAGGAAGATTTCTTTGTTTTACAGAACCACTGAATGAGTTTCCTGTCTGCCAGGAAGTTGTTCAATGGTGAATTCTCACTACCCAGGTTATTAATATTCCCCTGCAGCTGTAATACATGACAATATTTTTCTACTTCATCTGTTATATGTTTCATTCATCATATAAAAAAGGCATTATGCAGGTTTTGGAACTGAGATCCTGAAGTAATTTATTTTGTCTGTTATGTGAAATGTCACATACATGGAGTGAAAATCTGGCCTCACTGAACTTAACAGAAGTAATTTCTATTGGCCTTCACAGTGGCAAGATTTTTGTCCATAACCATCAATAAAGATGTCAGTATTTGCTAACAGTTATAAGACAGCTTATTAATTTATTTAATTATTTATTTATTTGCAATGACAAAAAACTGAAGAAGCTTTGGTAACTGTGAAAATTGTTGTCAAATGGTGACATTTATTAGTGACTCCTCTATTGATCATGTTAAAATACTACAAATATTGATTCTTTAATATTTTATCCTTCTCAGAAATGACTGGGACAAAGTTTCAGTTGTGTTTTCCTTGACATTTAAATTAAATTAGTGACAATGGATACCTATAACAGATGCTGAATAATTTTATTGCCTGAAAAACATTACATTACATGATACATTTTTTTTTAATTTTAACATTTTTTTCCCTGATAATCTTATTTTTTTCTGCTGAACAGGACCATTTTTATAGGGTCATTTTTGAAAGACTTATGAATGGTTTGAAAATTAGTTGGTGACATGCATTGGCCTAACAGTAGTTCAAGTACTTCAATTATAAATATACATTAATATGTCATACTGCAATGACTAATTACATTGAAAAATGTTAAATAATTATCCCATAAGATTTCTATACTGTAGTATTCTCGCAAGGTGACATCTGCAAATGTAAGCATGACAATTTGATAAGGAAAGTGGCTTGTAAATGGAACCTGTACCATCAAATAGTTGCTCTGAACAAATCCACGTGAACGTATTTTGAGTTTTCTGTATCCTCACAAGACTGAGACCCTTCCATTTTATCTTCTTAAATTTTGTTTTCCCATTCTTTTCAGTGAAGCACCTTGTAAAAGCATCCAAACTTAAGAAATGTAACCTCTGTTCCCCCTACTATCCCAGAGAGCATGACCCCACAACAAAGAAGTAGCTAACATTTCAGTTTCAGGAGAGAGAATAAACTTTTTACATGATCATGGCACAGTCAGTGTTGTGCTTACATCACTAAACTAAAAAACCCAATAAATAATCTTCCAGTGTTAGGGATTTACAATGTAAAAAGCACCTTGTTGATCCAATCTCCATTACTATGTTCACAATATCATAGGATTCAGTGCAGACTCCTTAAAAAATCTCAGCAATTTTATCAGATTTGCAATGACAGAACTAATGAATGCACTTTTTTCCATCAAATAAATCCCAAAAAATTGTGGTGATATAATAGTGTTTAGCATAATATTCTAGTCTGATGCCTTGTAAAGGCTGACCTAGAACAGAGGTTAGACAGAGCTAAAAAATAAAGTAGGCATTTATTAAAAGGCCTCAATGGACTCACCATGGGCAGTACAAGAACCCAGATGGGGCAACACCCAAGATGAACCCAAAATGGTCACAGCAATGGACAACCAGTCACGAGGTCTCCCACCTTCAAAAGTTTTTTTCCATTAGCATATTGGAGTTAATAGTCCAGTTGTAGCTTTAGGTTATGAAGTCTCATCCTTCTTATTTTCTCTTTTCAGTCCACGTGATTTATGCTCTTGGACCTCACATTTGGGTGGTGGTCCTTGGTCCCAAGCTAGGAAAGGAATTGTTTTGTTTAGCTACTCTGTGAAGAGAGCTTACCATCCCTTAAATAGGAAGCACAGAACTGTACACTAAAGCAGTACAGAATCTGAAAAATATAAAAGCTAAAACCTAAAGCAACAGTCTCTGTGAATATTATGCAAAGCCTATATTGATTAAAAACAAATATTTTGCTCAAATATATACATAAATAAAACCCCTAATGATTAGTGTGCAAAAACAACAAAATATAGCACGACATCAGAATATCAACAAAATATATTATTTTAATAAAATGTATTACAAGGAAAGCAACCAAGCTATTTAAAGAACAAAAAATGTTTTATTTCATTAACTTGATATTTTTGCTTGAAGCTACGTTCTTGTATTATCAACTCAAGATGTCAGTGTTCATATCTTTTGTAGGGGAAAATTATTCTAAACCCCATCAAATTCATTTAGTTATTTAGTAGATTGAAACAAATTTCATAATAGTTTACATCCTTATGTGATTGAAATTAAAGCAGGTAAGTTTGTGTAGCTTTCCAAAGGTAGTTAGAATGAAGCTATATTTTTATTATGAATTCAGGTGGGAAGCAGAAATTCAAGAACAGGGGAAAGTGAATAAAGAAGGAAAGAAAAACACAGATCAGGGTTATAGATGTTCTGTCCTGGACATTGATGAAACAGTCATTACAGACAGAGATGGCATCCTGTGAAGAGATGAATTGCTGCTGCTGCTGCTACTTTGCTGAAGGTGCTTTGAAATGGAAATATTAACAGGCTTGAATGTCCTGACCAAGCAAGGTTGTGTGCAGAAATCAGAGCTGTACTTGGCAAATGATAAGAAAAATTGCAATCAAAGCTGAGTGGCAGAAGTGCAACATGCATTTCCACAAAAGAATTCGAATTAGGCAGTATGGCAAGGATCTAGAAATGGAAGTGTTCAAACGCACAAATGAATTGTCTTTGTTAGAAAGAATTCAAATCTAATCTTCACTAACACAGGAGTGCACATAAAAGATATCTGCCAACATAATCAAATTTGGATTTACACTGGCATCTGCAGGGGCAACATTTGGGCCAGCCTGCTTTTATTTGAAGAATATGCTGTTAGACTGGATGAAACCTTTCTGATAGACACAGAGAAATGAATAGGGAAATAGAAGGGAGCAGTGCTGACAAAATTCTGTAAGATAGCTGCGTGAAGCAGTGGTGGCATCTCTGGTGCTCATAGTTACTGAGCAGCTTTGTTAAATGTGCAGTGTCAAGCATCTGTGTCAGATGAGCCATCAATTATGTTGAGGTTCTGGAAATGAAAGAAACTCTAGTGGACTGTGGAGCTGTCTTTAGAGTTATGACATCCTAAAAGCCTGTTCTTGAGCTATAGAAATGGAAACCTGGCTACCACATTAACTTTCTGTCCGGGTCATGAAAAGGCAGAAAATGTCATTTGTCAAAAATGACAAATCTGGGGCTCAACCAAGAGCTGGTTTTGAGTGAAATACTGCTTATAGTGCTAAAGTTCTGTTCAAAACTAACAAGCTCTTAATCTCCTTCAGTCATTAAGAAGCTGAAAGCACTGCAAGCTCTGCTTTGAAAAAGAAAAAAACAACATATCTGAAGTATATGTAAGGCAAGTATGAGGAAAATTATATCACCAGTTATTTTGGGGAAATCCTGTGGAACTGCAAATTGTGAAGCAGACTAAAAGTGAGGTGAAAAGAGGGCACCACTTATTGTAGAAAAATACAAAGAATAGATTTAAGGCCAGATGAAAATTTAGTTTATTCTAATAGGAAATAGATCTGTGAACAGGAAAAAAAAAGTATTCTTCCTTAGAAGGAACTTCCATTTTTTTATGTTTTATTCTACATGGCTACAAATTTTAGATAATTTTGTTCAGAATGTAGAACAATATTGTGTGTTCCTTCTGTGGCAATTTTCCCAAAAGAAATATCTTTAACAAAAACATTTAAAAGAGTATAAAGTATAAATACTGACACAACAGATGTCACTTTGCTGTTGTAGTACGTTTCTAGTAAAATTATGTCATGAGAAATTTTGGAATGTGTCCTGTTTCAGTTAATATCCCTTTCATTTTAAAATAAGAAATCTACCAGGCCTCATTAGTGGCCTAAAATAATTTGCAATTAATTTGAAATAGAGTTTGGTGTGTAAAGTTTGTTTATCCAAGTGTTGGTATTGTGTCGCTGACCTGTGGAATGCAGCAGACACTACCAGAGGTTTCCAGAACAAACTTGAGCCCTCTGGGAAGTGAAGAAAAAATCATAAGAAAGTTAAAGAAATTAATTCAAAGCCTCATACTCCTTCCATCCCCCTTTTTCCTCTCTGTTTTCCCCTTTTCCAATGTCTCTGAAAATTTTGATGTCTTCAGCATCGAAACATTTCTTCAAAGTCTGAGAGGTGCAAAGGCAAGGGGACAAAGGCACAGCCTGTTGAGCGCTATCTGCACAAAATAGATTGGGAAGTTGTCTACCACCTTCTCACTCCTTCCCTTTCCCCTGAAAAACAAGCCAGGCTGTGTGAGGATGCCCATCAGGGAGGGCGTCTGTGCCTTGTTTTCCTGGTGCTGTGCGGAAGCCAGGCCAGGGCAGATGGCAGCAAGCCAGGGCAATGGGGCTCCTCTGAGCCAGCCCTGCCAAAACAGAGAGTGAGCGCTGGCAGGGAAGCTGAAATCCAGAGTTGCTGAAATCCAGAGTTCAGAGGGTTGGTGGGGGGGTGTAGCTGGGTGCCTTATGGATCTGAGAAAGGATTTGATTGAATGGAGTTGTGTGTCTGTATGTGTGTCTGTTTCTCTTTTTGGATGGGGAGGGCAGAAGGTGAAGTCAATAAATTCTTATATTCAAGATTGTGAGTTAGGGGTATAGAGATTTAGGTATCTAAGGACTTCAGGAAGGTCAGAGAAAGGAAGAAGTGAACTGAAAGGGGAGTTCTCAAAAGCACCAGGAGTCCTGGTGCTACAGTGCATTAGCAGAAAAGCTATTTCTTTCTTACCAAAAACAAATGCAAATGATGTTTTTGATACATCAGTCAAGGTATAGCTGTTTGGCAGAGAAAAATGTCAACATAAATAAAGCTTCATAGATTTGTCTGAAGTGTATCTATGCAAAATAGAGATAACTGTTAACATTTTGAAGGGTTGTGACAGGTTTTAATGTAAAAAATTATTTTGTCATTTTTTTAATGCTTTAAATTTTTAAAATGTTTCTGCTTAAAGATAACTCTTTCAAGTGTTGACAAAACAGGTATGCAAAATTGAAGAAAGGAGAGTGTGGAGTGAAACAGAAGCAGATAACACACCTCAGGTACCAAAAGTGATCTTTGCTCTCACTATTTCATCTTACAGCTACTTCTGTATCTTCTTCAAATTTCTACTTACTGTGCTTGTCTTCTAATCAAAAGTTCTTTACTAGTCCAAAAATATGACCAAGTGCAGCACATACATTCAGTTCATTGTAGATTTCTGATTTATACTGCCACTCCTCACAATACAGAACAAGCTGTTAATTTTGTGATTTGCTTCTTGAAAAATGCAAACAATGTTCTTAGTAGAGCAATGGAATCTGAAAGATTGTTCATTTTACAGTATGATATGTGAAAATATTGCTTAAAATTTTACTTTGATAATGAGAATACTTAATTGTTGTATGGCCTCATTTACCACATGCTTCTTGAAAATCTTGATAATGAGGGAAAGAAAGAAGATGGCTCTGTTCACCCTGGTTTGATAGAGATTTATTTACCTCATGTAAAGATGTTTTCTGTAGTTTTTGTCTTGACTTCTTTAGGTGTGGAGTTTTTAACTCTCTTCCAGCAACATATGCAAACAAAAGTAACATATGTGCCATAAGATAGTTTTAAATTAATTAAAGCTCTCATTTAATTTTTGAAGCATGGAAAACTGTGGAATCTAACCGACTAAATAACATTTTCAGTTATCATTATCACTAAGTAACTTGCAACCAGAAATCCAAAAAGCCTAAAACAAACCCACAAAACCTAAGCCCTCAATAAGCCTTAACAAAACATTTCCTGTCCCCAAACTACTTTGCATTTACTCTTTGAATTGAGCCAAATGTCTGAGTGTGGCCCAGAAAGACCGACAACAGGGTGTTGCATTTCATTCAGACAGTGATATTTTAAGTTTCTGTTGTTGCATAATCATGCATGTCTGTGTGCATCAACACTAAGAGAATACTCAAAATGGCCCCATCAAATTATTCTAACATTCATAATGGATTTCTCCTTAGTTTTCAATGTGAAAACTTCTCTCCTTTTCCACAGTCAGGAAGACAAAATAACTCTCATGAAATGCAGTCTCGGTTTGCACCACTCAAGACTACATGCATGTGAACCTATCCCACTTCAGGTCAGAATGTGAGGCATACATTTTTCTATGTGAGTAACCTGGAGAAAAGTCAAAACTTATCAAACCTGTCTACAAAGGCAAATATAATTGGATTATTTGTATTCCATGCTGTTAAAGGGAGACCTCAAAAACTTGCAAAGAAACTATACTTAACAAAGATCTACTAAGGCTGTTTACTAAAAATGTTTTGTTCCCTCAGTTTTCCTACTCAAACATGAAAGAGTGAGGTTATTCATAGAACATTCCCATTTGTTATAAAGATTTTTCCTTTTAAGAGCAAAGAGGATTTTTTTTTACATTCTAATTAGTTGTGTGAAGGAAATAAGGGAAGAAAATCTACTTGTGTACCCTTCATGTTTTGCATATAGATCATACTATATGTTAGGAGGGTTGCCCCTCTTTTTTTACGTACATAGAAATACTCGATTTATTTAGAGTTAAAAAAGAAGAAAAGGGGAAGACTGTAGTAAGTTGCATTTATCCTGAATGATTTAATTTAGCCAGTGGGGCTCTCATTCTGGATGAATGTGCTCAATTGTAGTAAAAATGGTGCATTATATGGATGTAAGATTTATCCCACCATACACTTTAATCCAGTACATGAATAAAACAACCATGAATAAGACAACCTATCGTGAATGAATGGATGATACAATAATGGAAAAAGTAAAAAAAAAAAAAAAAAAAGGAGAAAAATCCTTTCTAAAGACCAACATATTTTTTACATCATATATATTTAAAAAAATGACAGATTAGAGCAATTCCAGAGATGAATCTGTTCTGGCATTACAGGAACCAGCTTTGGCAGCACCAAAGCTCTACTGTGTGGAATTTCTTTTGTAATCTCATCATTTTTTTCTATGGCAAGAAGATTTGAAAGAAACTTTAAAATATATCTTGTCTTCATAGAGGGTCAGTATTACTTTTATGGATTGTTAAATGAGAGGGAGACATTTTGGAAGTAGCAAACCTGGTGTGAATTTCCAATTGATTCCTTTTTTTCATACATTGAGATGTAAAATAAGAAAGTTAATGTGCAAATTTCTGCTGTACTTGAACCACTCTCTTTTGTAAATGTCACTTCCAAATTCTGTGTGAAAATTTTATTCTTGAGATGCTGTAGACAAGGATAAAAAGAAAAGGACAAGAGGAAAAATAAGAATATAAAGTTTGAAAAGATTATTTAAGAGTATAATGCTATTAGTAAAACTCAAAACAAATATAATGTATTAAAATGGATGATGTGAATAATAAAAATATGTACATTATTTTTCTCCCATTTATCTTTCCACTGCATTTGTAAGAACAGACAGATGGAGCATTACATGGCACACAACTGGATTCCAGCACTGACATTAGTGCTGCATGTGACTTTTCATTGGGAGAATTTAAGCAGCTTTATTGATGTGAGCCTTGCTGCCGCTATTTGACATTTAGAGAGGTGTAGGAACACCAGAACAGAGTTCAGAGAGGGGACATTTAAAGTTATTGTTAGGTGTGAAATGACTTAAAGAGAGGGCAGCTCAGACTTGTATTTTGGGGCAGGTATGGGGAATGATACCAGGTTTTTGTCTCTCTCATTATTATTTCAGGTTAACATCTTCATTGTTCCCATTTTTTTCTTATTTAGTTATGACATATGCTCAACTGATGGTCAGAAATTAAAAGGCTTTTTGAACATATTTTTTCCATCCCAAGTGCATTAATCCCAAAGGCATTGCTGTGCAATATTGTCTTGACAATCCTGATTGTCATCAGAAAATGATACCACTCTCTCAATTACCCAAAACTGAAATATTTTTTCCTTACATGATTTTATAATCCCTGTAATTACTGTGAATTAGAAAAGTAAACAAGCTATTTCAATAAAATGTGATTATTAATTAGGCTACAAATAATTTGGGCTGTTCTGCTCTCTGACATCTGGTAATATGGGAAGTTACTGGAAGCCTAAATTGTCTGTATTTATTAATTCCTGCAAAAACTCCTGAAACAAATTCCAGTGACCAGTATCAGCATGTGAATGCTCATAATCAGTATGTCCATTAAGAGCTTTCCAGCTGCATCTTCCCATAATTTACATTTTTTTTCACACATGCTCCATGTACAGGTCTGTGCTTGCATATTGTTGTGAGGTCAATGAGTTGACCAATCTCAATGACTTTGTCTTGTACCTGGAGAAGTGCATAACCAGGGGAGTCCTTTTGTTGTATGCAAAAAAGAATGCCATCACAGACCGAACACCTCTTCAGCTTTCCACGTATCCCCCAAATTATTGGAAAGGCACAAAAATAATATTTACAGCTCCCATATGTAGTTCAGTCAGCTCTAGTTGCATGGAGCATGTACTCGGGAGGATCAAGATTAGAAAATATTCATTCAGTCAGTGATGCAAAGACAAGTGTTTGTAGAAAGGGGAAGGCAGAGATATGCCCTGAGGCAGAGTAAAAGAAATGCAAGTCCTGTGAAGGTCCAGCAGAGGTAAATAATCCTTTGCTAAGGGAGAATCTTTAGCAAGGCAGCAGGACTCCTTAGCTCCATTAGCCCTCCTGAACCCTGCAGTGAGCTGTAGAGCAGGCAAAAGACAGCTGAAATGACACTTGCTCTTTCAGAGCTGAGGAATTTAATGAATGCTGGGTGCCAGCCAGGTGTCTCACTCGAATTTACTATGCATGATAGAATTGAAAAGACAAGAAAACTGAGCTACTCATTAGATTTTGCTACCTCTGGTTTAATTGTGTTCTATCTTTATATATTTGGAGTTTTCTTTAAAGCATATTCTGATTAAGAACTTTGGTTAGGTTTGGTTTATACATAGTTCTGCTGTTTAAAAACTCTCATTGATTGCTTGTTTACAGCCTAATCTGACCCCATTCTTGGTAATCACTGTTATCTTTGCAAATTTGACAGAATTCCCTAGTGGTTGAACCTGACTTTGAAGTCTGTGCAGCTGCAGCAAAGGAGGAAGCAGCCCAAATTCAGAAAGATTGTTTTGCAAAAACGATGAAATTTCTATGATTATATCCATCCTTCCTTCCTACAGGAATACATTTCCTCTTCTGAAAATCAGACAACACAAGGAAATAGAATATGCTAGTGGTGTAATCAGTTTGAAATATGATCATTTCTAGTCCAATAAATTTGTCTGAATTTGTTACGTTTTTTTTTTCTTTTGCTTTAACTGTGTTGCTGGGCTTAGTCCACATGGAATTCCAACATTGTCCACCAAGCAAACTAGGAATTACCACCTCAGTTGATATATCAAAGTTCACCTTTCCATTACATTTCAAAAGTTGAAAAATTCAAGGTAGTAGACAGAAAAAAGAGCAAATTAGAAGAGAATAATAAAGCTTGGAAATTACTGCTGGCGTTTTAAGAGCTCATGGCAGCAGTGTGAATGAAATGCTGCAGCTACAATGAAATAGTGATGTTTCTATGGCTAATTTAGGTTCTAGTCCATCCTCACTTTAGACAACAGAAACCTGGGCACCACTTTTCCTGGGTACCTTAACTCATACAATACTGTGCCTTTATATATCACTTTTCTTTTATGCTCCTTTCTAATGGTCTGAAAGGTGCATCAGATTCTGTACCAATGCAGTATTTCTTCACGTTGAGGTTACTGCTCAAAATCCTCATTACTGCTCAAATTTGAGGTTTACACTACTCAGACCCACAAAGAGATATTAGTGTGCATATCAGATCAGGTTAATGTTCAAGACATGCATTCTACAAAGAGTGACAAGTCAGGGATAAGAAATTTTGTTGATAACACCAAATTATTGAGGATAATTAAGACTGTGCAATACTAAGTGGCAAATGGCAGATATAGACTAATGGACTTGTATCAGAACAAGATATTGCCAGTCAAAGCTTTGAGTCCTTTTGGATGTCTGCAGACATGCAGTCAAAGATAAAATTATCAAATAAACTATTTTATTGTTGAGTTTTTGTTGTGTTTATTTGTCTGTTGGGGTTTTCTAGGGGGGAAGTCTTGTATTTAACACTAGTCTTAGGTGAAAATTTAAGGGATTCTGAGAGAAAACTCTGTAGTATGATAAGTAAGGATGTATTTTAAAACAAAGTTAGATAGGTGGTATCTTATTTTAAAATAATACTAAGATTTTGTCTATATAACTGTAGTTTTAAAATATCATTTAAATAAAATTCACTTGATCTACTGATTTAGCCATACATATGCATACAAGTCCAAAAGCCTTGCAGTTTAAGACAATGAGGAAAAAGATCTGCAGACCCACACATTATGTTCACAATTAATTTTGCTGCCCTCAATATTTTGCTGCTCTAGTTGGCAACCTATTCTGCTTTTATGGCAGAGTCAGCCCTGTTTTCATGCTTATGACCTATTATTAGTCCATTTCCTTAAGGAAAATAGTTGTTTGAAATTAATCTTTAAACCAGCTGACCAAAAGCTGCAATATTTGCATTCTTGCAAATCTGATACACAAAGGCACATTAATTCTACTTTTCTACCAGCTGGCCAGATTTTTTGCACTTTTTTTTTTTCATAAGTGCACATTCCAATGTTATTCTTTGCTTACCTTTTCCATTTATCGTACAGGTTTATAAATATGTTCTTTGGGGGGATAGGGAAAATACATTTCAAAAGAATGGGCTTTTTTTCCTTTTGTTCTTCAGCAACTTGTTTAATAAATCACTTTCTTCATACATAGGCAATAAAGAAGTTTTAATATTTCAGAAATCTACTTCTCTGACTTCTCTGATTCTGAGACTCATTACTGTGTACTGAAAATCTTGTGTTTCATTAGTGATAACTCAACTGACAATAACAAGTTTTTCATTCTTAACCACAAGCTTGAAGCTTTCACTGACAAGATACTTCAAATACATCTCTTAATCTGGCTTGTATCTCCTGTAAATATTAAACCAAATAACTAAAATGCTCCTGTAAATCATAGTTTATATCTCCTACAAATATAATGTCTGTGGAAAACATATACATATTTCAATATTTCTTTGCATTCTCACTCTTATTGTACACTCTCTTATGCTTCAGATGTGCAAATTATTTTGACTGGATCAGTACATGAATCTACTTACAACCCCACGGATGTGGGAAAAAAATTATTGAATGAACCTGTTGCTATATACATTTTTTTAAAATGTATTAGTAGACTTCAGAGTGAGATTTCTAATTTGTGATAAGGACTATCAGAATAATGATTATTTTTTAAAGTGTGAACAAGCTTATTATCATTTTTTTGCCTTCTAAAACAACAACATATTTTGAGGATTAAATTTAAAAAATATTTAAATGTAGACAATGACAGCATCTGTAGACACCAGAGAAACGTACCAGGTGCCAGATTCCCTTGGAGTATTGAGCATAAAAGTAAAATATTAAAAAGGTAACCATAAATTATAGATATGGTCTTTGTCTAAAAAAAAATCAATCTTCTGAGATTTCTGCATTTCAGAACAGAGAGAATATTTCCAAACAGCCTCTGAGGTCCCAGGTGCAGGAACTGAATAGGAATTTTCCTCGCTGAACAGGCAGTTTCACAGTATCCATGAACATTCAGAAATCAAGAGGTCAGGCCAACCTTAGAGCCAACTCATAAGTGAATTTAATGTTAGCCAGTTTCAGTCTGTGTAAATTAGAATAGGTACATTCACTAATACCAGCTGTTGCCAGGCTTGTTCTATATAGTTTGATTTTCAATAGCCCTGGTTTGTTAAATTTGCCTTTAACATTGAGCAAGCATCACTATCACTTGTTCAAAACTACTAATTCTTCCATGGATTTATTTATCAGCCCATTCTTTACCCTCCTGACTCTGTTAAACATACAGAGCTGGGAAATGACTATTTATGAAAGGTTTTGTATTCAGATTCAATGTTAAATTCCTTCCTGCTGCTGTTCAGCCAAAGCCTTGAGCCTCCTTTTTGGTAGAGCCTTCATTTTCACTCAATTTATAGATTTTTTTTTTTTTTTTTTTTTTTTTTTGACATAGAGGCCATGTTTTACTGAGAGAATAAGGTTTAATCTGATCTCTAACAACATAAGACGGCTACTGTTCCTTTTTTCTTATGGAATTGTGTTATATGTACAGGTTCTTATGGGTGTTTTAGATGTGCTCTGTGCATCCCTTAACATCTCTGAAGACATTCAATTATTTCTTGTCACTCTGGTATTTCCACTGACCCTCACTCTCAGTGTTACTCAAAATTCATTAATACCTTTAGAAAATGTTCTTCTGCTGTGTGAGTTCCATTATCTAAGCAGACATTAAAAACAAGCAAAAAGCTACTCACCAAAACTAAATCTTTTCTGTGTAGCTAATTATAATTAATAAAAAATATAGTTATTTTCTATGCATGCATTAGTATTTCTGCCCATCAGAAGGCAGTAGGGGTAGTAGGAAAACAAAGAGTGAGTGACAGCTTCCAAGATTTTCTTTGATACAAAGATAATTGTTACAAATGGAACGCTAGCATTTATTTTAGTTTCTAAGGAGCTCTACAGGTTTCCTAGTTTATCTTCAAGACTAAAAGAAAAGTCCCTCTCTACTGCTGCCACATTTTTCTCTTTGAAACCTTGGCACATTAACACTCTCTGGACTAGATTCTACCCCTTCCCCAATTTCTGTGGCTACCTCAACATCTAGATTTACTGTCACATCAGTAGAAAAATGGGTGGTTTCTCTTGTGAGAAAACTGAGCAATAAACCTTATTTTTAATTCAGTGTGTGATGCTCTTATTCCCCAAACAATGTTGCAGTGATGTCATTTTGTCCATATTTTAATTGTGATAACATTGTCTCATCAATATTTGTCTCATAACTACCAAATGAAAGAACTGAATTAGCAAAGATAAATGCAGGATTCAGGTGTATGATACTTATTTATGTTGAACATATAAAGCAAAAATAAGGATTTTAGAAAGTACAACATTATGACTGTTTAGCTTAACACATGTATGCTACTGTGAGTCTGTTTCAGTACAAAATCTCACGCAGTAATGATATGTAGTAAGTCTAAAGGGCTTTCTTTTAGACTTCTTTGCAAGACAACACACATGATTTTTTATAGAATTTGATAGTTATCACTAGAAACAGCCTGAAAATAATATACTGAAATCTTGGTGCTATACCTTGTCGTGGAAAATAACAAGGCTGCCTTTAACCTTGAGAACAAAATGATATTTTGCAAGTATATGTCTGAGAAAAGTACTCGTTATGCTCTCTCTTCTTCTAAATTTTTTTTCCTAAATTTACTATAAAAATATATTTGATGTTCACCTATTTTTATCAGCCTCTGCAATATTATGTACTATATTTAAATGCATTTTCAAATATCTTCTTTTGTAAAGACATCATATATGTCAATAAAGCATTTAAACTCTAAGTTTTTTAAGAAACCTTAATTCACTTGTCTCAACTTATCAGCCTCATTGAAGTGCCTAAGTTCTTGCAATTGCTCATTGCAGCATGCTCCAAAATCTTACTTTATGAAAGAAATTTAACATTTTTTAAATCAAAAGTGAGAATGTTTACATTGCTGAAGCTAAAATGGCTGTTCTGAGAGATCAATATTTTGCTGTTCTGTCAAGTTCCTGAATTTGTGTTATAGTAAAAGAGTATTTAATTTTGATTCTTTGTTTTCTTATCCAATGTATTGGTTCACACCTTGCAATATGAACAAATAGTGGGAAACATCAGTAGACACTGGAAAAAAAAGCAAAAGCACATTAAATGTTTTCATCTCCTAAGATTTTTCCCTTTCTTTTCTTTTTTTATTTATTTATTTTTTTTTACTCATGTCACTTATTCCTTCTTTTGGTATATCTCATACACTTTTTAAAAGGAAATTAATTTTGGGTAATCAAGAGTCATGAAAATCAAGGATTCTGGGAGTCCAAATGTAGTGAAAGCCTTGAAGCCAGATTTGGATGTTCTCTTTGTTTTTAAATGAATAGTGTATTTGTTAAAAAATATAGTTTTGATCTTCCGAACATAGTGATGAATAGTTTCAGCTGTGAAGGCAACAAAATCGACAAACAAAATCCTCAAGGCTAGCCTCATCAAGCTGTCAAGGTATGAAATGGCATTTGTTATCCCAGTGATTGTGAATGTGGAAGAGTTGGACTCTTTCTTTCAGATATGGCAATCAGTTTGAACCTGAATATAGTAACTACACCGAGTGAATACAGTTTAACATCCTGTCTCTATACCTGTAAGGATTACTCTGTGATAAATCCTTCAGAAGCCAAATTATACAGTGAAAGTGTGCATGTTGCAGATTTCTAACCTGTTTTCTTCCTGGAAGGAAGCACAAGGCCCCATAATTTCATTAAAGGAATATATAACAGATACCTGCTTTAATTCTTTTCTCCCTCCAAATTCATGCACTTCTGGATGCTGGCTTCATCTCTGGTTAAGGAGAAATTTGGTGGAATTGCTTTTTAAAATATTAGACCTTTACTTTGTTAGTTACCAGGAACAGTTGCTTTATGACTAAAATAAAAATGTCTGATTTAAGAAAAGGTAGTAGACTAACATGATCAATGGTTATGTTAAACACAAACTGAGAAAAAAATATTCATGTTTGCAAGCTAAACCAAATCTTTAAACCAAGAATATATGGGTAAATCACTGTTTATAACAAAATATCCAAAACATCTGAGGTGATTAAAAGCAAAGCAGGAAGCAGCCAAAGCAATCAGGTTGTGTCAGATAGCCAAAAGGAAAAGCAGAAGAGATGTGAGTGTTTTGTTTGCAAGGGTGCTAGTGCTGAGGGGTCTGAGACTTGCAAAAATGTAAACTGCTTAACTTTCAGAAACCAGAGTAATGACAAATTCTGGGAAACTCAGGGGAGTAAATCCAAATAGAGAAATGCAAGGCTTAAAATGCAGTACTAGAGTAGGTTGTGAGTAGCATCTGAGAATGCAATTTGAAACAGTTGTCTGAGCAGACTGAAATGGAAACACTAGTCATAACATAAAGAACATTTAACTTAACACTTTATTCAGTCTTTAAATCATAAGTTAAAAGTTAGTAGCTAGTAGAATGAATGTGAACACTCATGTCCCTGGAATTAGAAAAAAACATGTGACTATTCATCAATATTTGAAAATTAGTCTGAATTTTTGGATCCCAACACAGTCTTTTAACAGGAATATTGAAAATGGATGAGAAAAATTATAAATGACATCTTTCCTTCCTCCTCCACAGTACCTATGGCCCAGGAAGAAATCAGCAGCTGTCACTCAAATATCTACCACCCTTCTGAAGAAAACCATTTTCATCAATAAAGCCTTCAGAAGTCTATTCAGAATTTTTTTAACATCACAGTAGCACAAAGAAGTATTAACATGAATAACATTTTGTTCTCATGTGATCCTGAAAAGAACAAAATTTTTAAAAATCAAAAAAAATTTCAAATACAGAAAACAATTTTGCTTTTGATCTCTTTCTCACGACTTCCTTGTCAATTTAATTATATGTTTTATGTATTCTCTGCTTTTCCTTGCTCCAGTCTTTTTTGTGATTTTCCTCATGAATACTTAAGTGAATATAAGTCTGATAAATTCTGTGCTTCATTTAACTCTTTGAACATTTGAAACTTGTATGGATTTGAAATCAAATCAGATAAATTTATAAAACTGCATTTACTACTAGCCCAGATAAAATGTGTCTTTTAAAAATAACTGTTTATCAGCTGCTACAGGCAATAGTTCTGCACCTTCAGTGAGAATTTAACTGAGTTTATTCAGAACTTGACCTAATATAAGCTTGCATCAGAAGTCAGATACAAGTTACTTAAGGATGATCTCACAATATAAGCAGGAGAAAAATTCAACAGCAAATATAAATTGACGTACTTCCCATGATTTCAGTGAAGCTTAAATTGATATGAGGAATATTGACCTAGAGTTGTAACGTGGTTAAATACCTATCACTGTCAAGTCTTCAACTACCTCTCCATTCTCATGGGAGCAGTTCCACTGAAACAATTAGTAGTGTCATGAAGACGGAAATCTATTTGGTACCTCTGTCATTAACGCACAGGATGATTTGTCATACACACTGGGTTTATTCGTTGTGTAAAATGTAAATATATGCATTTGTATCATCAGTTTGTTTGAATTACAATCATTCAGATGCAATTTTGCTAAAGCTTTTATACAGCTTGCTCACACTTATTAGTAGTTACAGAGCCACTTTAATATAAAGGAGTATACACTGAAGAAATGAAAGGATCATAACAACTAAAATTTTACATTGGAATTGAATTCCATAAGAAAGCCTTTCTATTGTGTAACTGGAGCAAGTAAAATACATCCACACATGCATGTATATATACACACAGAAATCCAAACAAAATAAATTATTTATTATAAAATAAAAATTTTGAAGGACAATCCCCTTTTTTTCTTCATAGCTATATTGGTATTAATGTGAAATAACCTAGAAATCACTGAATGAAGCTCATTGTACAACACAAGACTGCCATGAAGACACATGAAGACTACCTGAAGACCCAGCCCAAACATATGAGGTATTGGCTACATCTGCCCATTTAAATGAGTGGGTTTATAAAGACCTAAAACCAAACAAAAAGTAGATCAATTTTATTACTGCTGGTAATGTTCCACTTTTTATACCAAAAGCATAAATGAGTGAATATCACCCTTTCTTAGACCAGGAAAGGTGAAGAAGGCATGAGGGAGTCTCCAGCAGTGTGTGAAAGGTTGGGCCCAGGATGGAGCCAGTGAGGCCAGGCCGCCATGGGAGCTGGTCTGGAGCAGTGGTACTGGCTGGGGCAAGGGTCCCCTCTCTGAGCTGGTGTGCAGTGGCCAGGACTTTGTTCCCTGAGAAACTGTGGCCTGAATTTCAGTGGCCTAATTTCAGGTTAGAAACTGCAGAATAGCAATTGCAATCGCTCACAGAGCACAGCCTGGTGCATGAATGGATTGGAGATAGGGGGATCACTGTCCCTGAGAGGTGTGGTTCTGTTCTTGTGTGCCCCTCAATTCCCCAGAAGCAAGAACAAATATTGATGCTGTCACCATTTTGATAGCTACATGTGCACTTTTACCACAGAAGTTTTCAAACAAACTTTTCATTTGATCGTATGGAAAAAGACATGGCAAGCAAGTGTGGTAAAGGTCTTGTCAGCAAAAGCCACAGTAGTTGTTGTCTCTTGCTGTCACTAGGTTTTGAGACCCCTGCTTTTCGGGATGCCCACTAGATATAAATTGGGTTCTGCTGACTCCAGCTTCCTGATTCTTATTTTTCTGATATCTTCATATTGTTGAATGATTTATTTCTAGTTGGGGCAACAAATTCTTTCTTCTAGAGTTGTTGTCATAAATTTCTTGCTACACATTCACTTGTTAGGCTGGTGACATGTAGCAATATTTATTCTAGCTTCTGGTACTTCTATTTGTTGCCCAACTTCTTGAAGCTTCCTTTCATATCTGAAAGTTTTTTGAACTTTTTGCTCAGTGTACAACACATTTCAGAGAGGGTGGATGACAATTCTGTAAGGTTGAGCATGGAGGCTGACACTGTAAGTGTATGGGGGCTGGTGGAAAAAATTTTCTCGTGAATGCATTGCATATGAAGATCTGTCATATTAGAATTTTTTTTCAGTTCTTTACATGAAGATTATCTGACATTAGTCTCCCTTCTGTGTTTTTGAATCAAACAAGAATTATTTTCCAAAAATTATGAAACTGAATCATTTAAGATAGTTTAAAATGGAGGTATTTAGAGTCATCTGCAGATAAGAACATATATAAAAATGACTAATGTTCAGCCTAACAATTCAGAGAGAGAAAAAAAAGTAAAGGATCTATTTATGCCTCTCAAGTGATAAGCCAAATCCAGAGATTTAAGAAATAACTATTAACTTTATCCACTGGACTTATGTTTTTTTTGTTTTGTCACCAAATCACTTCTAGTGATGTCACCAAATTGTTTTGTCACCAAATCATGACTAGTGATGCAACACCACTCTGAAGAATGGGAAAAAAAGAAAAAAAGATAAAAAAGATAAAAAATTCCCTCTTTAAGAAAGAATGAGAAGAGATAAGTATATATAGGTCAGAAAAAAAGGCAATTTCTGGAACCACCTTCAAGAAACAGAGCAGAAATTGAGGTTTCTTGCTGTCTGATGGCAACTTCACAGATGTATTCTGATATACATGGCATGAAGTCTTCATGATGAGGAGAGAAACAGGATGTGTAAGATCTTTCAGGGAGAAAAAAAGAAAACCATTCCCATTTCACAAATAGCTTCTTTTAGATGACACCCAAATAGATATATGCAGCATCGAAACTAAAACAAAAATAAAGAAAAAAGAAAATTTCATCTTCATAAGTGTAGCTTTTAATAAAACTTAAATAAAATGCAAACATTATTTTAGGATCAGAATTCTTTTCACAGACTTAATTAGGTTTCAAGTGCCCTGGACACCTCATACCTTGCCAAGACCTGCGTTTTAAGGCCTAGATTCTGCAAGCATATGAATGAAAACTGAAATAGAATTCCTTCTTCTTCCCCTATTTTTCCTGTCTATACAGTGAAATACATGGATACAGAGGGAAGATATTAAAGAGTTTGATAGTTGGCCATACAAATTATTAATGTTCTTATGGAGTGATGTTTAGGTACTGCTCAAGAGGTAACAATGTTTACATTGATTAATGCCAGGGGGCCTTCAGCCAAATTTTACTTGCAGACACTAACATAATACAAATAATAAATATTGCTGTTAATATACCACTCAGTGGCACAAAAATTATAGATTCTGGACATAAATTCCCTTTCAAATGTGAAGAAGTGAAAAGTGTGTTCAACATGTGATCCAAGCATTGAATTTAAGAAATACAAGATATATGTTAAATTACTAAAATTTGAAATGCTACAATGTTATAAAATAATTTAAATTCAAATTAATTTCTTTTACCAAATTTAGACCTGGAGCAGAATGCATCTTGCAATTCAGAAGTGAAGCAAATTGTAATTGGAACAGGCTGAAAAAGAGATTACATTCTGTGTTTAGATATAAGAAATGAAAGGATTTGATTGTAAAAGTTTACACAGTTTTGACAAAAAACCTCAAGGAGGTGTATTTCCTGTAGCACAGGTGTATTTCCTGTAGTCTGTGTTGACAAGAGACCCACACAAGAGCAGTGGACAGTAGAGCTGGGTGGTGGCAAGACATGAGACTGCACAGGGGCACTGTGGGAGAAAGGGAAGCACAAAAGACAAAGACAGACCTAGAAATCCCAGTTTTTCATGTTTTGGTTCCCTCATCAAGTTTGCCTGCTGGTGCTCGATATGAAGTATGTGGTAGAGATAAGGGGAGAAGCAGAGATGGGAAGGCTTTGTTATTGAAAGGAGTGCAGCAGTGGAAGTCTGGAGAGATGGTACTTCTCTTAACCTTTCACACCCTTGAAAAGAATAAAAAGAAACTTTCTTTGTTGATAAGACCCTTAAGTCAAATGACATGGGATTAACTAGAGAACTTCTTGGATCAAAAATTATTTTCTTTGTTGTAAAGAATGCTCAAGAAAAGCAATGTAAGATGCTTCTATTCAAAATTTCAAAAAGAGGTGGTTTTCTTATGTACCTTAAATGTGTTTATCGTGGAGAACTCCGTCCTTGATTGTGGGAGTGCATCTGCCACTATACTGTATGGTAATAGAAAATAATAATGAGCTTACTCTTATTTTTAAAGTGTGTGAAAGGCAATGAAGTCAGGGTGGTTAAAGTTTGTAAATAGAATCAAAGGTTATACTGTTCCAGGTGTTTTAAGTTCCACTCATGCTTGAAAGAGAAACACAGCCCCCATCATTTGAAACTGGAAGTTTTAAAGATGATTCTTTATTATTCCTTGCAAAGCTGCAACTGAGTGAAAATCTGAACATGTTTTGTGATTATCATTATTCCAATTTTTTTCTTCCTTTTTTTCCCTTTTTATTTTCTTTTTTCAATTCTTTTGTTGTTATGAAGAATATTTTTTGGATATATGAGGCTGTCAGATTTATTACTGTCTTCTGATTCATATTACTACAAATAGACTTTTCTGAATAAAGTATAATATTAAGAGTACTGAAGTTGCATACACTGTAACAAGAAAATCAGAATTTCTATATCATTTATCTCTAAGTTGATAAGGAATTAATTTTCTTCACTATCTTCAGCTGAATGTGATAAAAGACAAACCAGGATGTGGTACTTAGCTTCTAGTAAATTTCCATTCAAATAATATGTATATTGACAACTGTAACAGCAATAAACTTTTCAGAGTAAGATGTGTATGAAGGCAAGCTGTGAGGAAAAAAACAGTGTATTACTTCTGCAGAAGCATTTTTACTCCTCAGGCAATAAAATTATGTAGTGTTGTACAAAGCAGTTACATCACTGTAGGTCCTACCTAAAATTAGAGTCCAAGTCATGAAACAAAGAGCACATCTTTATCTCAACACAGGTGGGAACATTTAAAATCAATTTTTCTGGATTCTGGACCAGCCCCCAGTGCCTGAAGAAAGACCCCAGAAAGCCAGCAGCTGGGGAATCAGCAGGCTGCTCTGGGGCCAGCATCCCTCTTTCCCCAAGCTGTCCCTGTCAGTGCAGATCTGGGGCTTAGAGGGGAGGAAAGAGACAAAAATAAGGAGTTTCCTTTGAATACTGTACTAAGGGAAAAAAGAAAGTGACCTTAAAATTGAGGAAATACTTCATTTTCTGCCTTTACTGTTTAGGTAGAAAAACTCTTTTCACTCTTAGTTTGATATTAGCTTCATCAAAGACATATTTCACTAACAGAATCAATTTTCCCAGCTCAGAAAGACAATCCATTAGATCAAAAATACTTACTTTCTTGGGACAGGAAGCACTGAAACTGGTGTTAGCAGAAAAGCATATTGTGTGTTCATATGGCTGTCGAATCAATATGCAATAAATAATGGAGATGCTCATAGATGTAAAAATAGCCAAGAGGAATTGATATAGGACCAAGAGGAATTGAAACAAGATTTAAAACTGAGCCAGGAGACTCCACAAAATGAATTAAAGCAACATCTGGAAAATTTCCAGAAAGAATTGACAATGAACTATTGTTAGAAATTATATCTTTGTCTGAGTACATGCTCAAAACTACAGAACTCTGTCTAGTTCAATAAAATGAAAGGAAGACATGAAGTCCTAGATCAACAGGTTTTCCAGGAATAGAGAAGACTGGGAAGTTTGTATAATTTGAAATTTCTTGACAGAAAAAGGCACTCAGGAGCTGGGCAATTAAACAATAGCTTTGAGAAGGGAATTATAGGGACTTTAGAAGACAACTGCCTGGGTTAGGGATTGGGCCACTGGAGATGGTGACTGATGCATGGTGTTTGCAAGTTTTCCATCTTACTTTTATTCATAAAGGCCTGGAGGGGAGAGGCTGGATTGGCTCAGCTTGGATAACACAACCATCCTCCCCTGTATCCGTGTGAGAAAACTCCCTGGGAAGCTTATTTGGCACAGTTCAACATCCTAGTCCAAATGAATGGTCGGGGAGATGAACAGATGAGCACCATATGGTCAGAGGCATGGAGCAGTTGTGAGAGGCACTGTTTGCTCTGAACCCGTAGGCACATTTCTGTGTTAGCGGCTGGTGTCTTGTCTGCCCCCTCATCAATTCCTTGTAAACACAGTTCTTAAGAACATTTGAATAATTTTGGCTAGCTGGAGGAGTAACTAAACACCTAAAAATACTGGCCATTTGAATTGTTTGCATAAGGTGCATTGCAGCTGAGCAGCAGTGCTCCAGTCAGAATTTATGATTCTTATCCTAAGCCCAGTGAAACACCTTTTCTGCCTGCTGTGATGTCCACTTTTCTTCCTCTTTACCAATTATAAGATCAGAGCATGTGTAGAATTTCACTCCATACTGCTGAACTTGGTTAAACATTTTTTCAAGCTACAACTGGCTTTCTGCACAGGTGCTGTGCAAATGCTTAATGCTGAAAGCTAATGTAAAGGCTCTGCTCTTCCTTCAGCAGTATGCTGTAGTTTAAAGGGTCGATCCCAAAGAGAATAAGAATTTTTTTCCCTGATTTTTTTGCTTTAACCAGTGCCCAGAATGCTTCCAACATCTTTAGCTGACCCCAGGATGATGAATGAGGTCATCTTGCTTAAGTCTATGTTACTTTACATTATGTTTCTGCACCTCAATAACCACACTTAAAGGAGAATCTCATTTTCATAATAGAAAAAAATGAAATGCCTTTCTGATATAACTTGCACCATTTCAGGTCACCCTGATCTCTCTGCTGTTTATTGAACTGCATTAGCATCGCCTTCAGAGGAAGTTGGTCACCTTTCCTTTATGTGAAGGCACAAAGTGGTGAATTGAAAAGGGTGGGTGAAGCAAAAATTGCAATTAGTTTAAGTGCTGCTCTTAGAGCATTCCAGTCACAATTGAAAACTGAAAGGAAGAAAGGGGGAGGAGGAGGCAGCAATTCTAATTCAAATGATAAGTTTTTATTTACATTTCAGTGTCTAAGAAAAAGACAAAGAAACCGGGATATGACAACAGGGAAACTGTCTTAGTCAATATACCTTTCAATCTAGAAATAGTTGTATGCAAGTAGTCTACATGATTGAAATACATGTTGAAATTTTTTTCTTACAGAAATATTAATATCTCTCCCCAGATGGAAGCTATTAATTAATGAAACTGTGATTATTTTTAACAGGGAATTTGTGTCTAATAAAAAAGGCAGGATTATGTCCTGTGTGCTGCTTTTCCTATTAAGTGACAATTGTACTAAGGAAGATGACTAATGAGATCCTTGCATCCTTCCTTATGAATATGCTTATTTTGAGCTGTTCTCCTTTTTCAGAAATACCACAGTTCTTAAAGACCTCATTTGAAGAAAGAAAGAAAGAAAGAAAGAAAGAAAGAAAGAAAGAAAGAAAGAAAGAAAGAAAGAAAGAAAGAAAGAAAGAAAGAAAGAAAGAAAGAAAGAAAGAAAGAAAGAAAGAAAGAAAGAAAGAAAAAGAAAAGAAAATAGTATGGATCATAATTTTGCAGGTCTCTGCTGACTGTAAATGCAGTTTAGGTTATAACTTGATCCTTTTAAGAGGGAATATGTTTGTGAAAGCCATTATGAATCCTTTATTTTCTTGCAAAAAGATTAATCCTTTTTTCCTGTTAATATATATATATATATATATATATATATATATATATATATATATTAGTTGCCTGTTTCAGCACCTCTACTATTTTTGAATCTGTGAAAATATTTTCTTGTATTTGTCTATAATAACATTTGTCATGTTATTTATACTTGGATTAAGGTGTGAAATTTTCTTTCAGAGGAAGTGTGTGTAACAACGATTGATTCATGTGACAAAGGCAGTATGCAAAGGATGACCAAAGGCTCTGGATCCAGGCAAAACAACACAGATCAGTCTACAAGAAGTTGAAAAATATCTGTCTTTACACATATCTGCATTAACATAGCAGACTGTTATAATTAGGATGTCTAGAACTTCCCCATTTTTTTTCTTCTCTCCTTTTATCTGCTCCTATAACGGGCAGAATTTCTGTAATTCTGTGAGACATGGTTATTGCTTGATATCAGATATCCTTGATATCCTTGATATATAGAAGATTCACTTCTCTACGATGTATAATGGTACCTAATGAGAACATGATGACAATTTTTTCTCACATATCAATAAAGCAAAATTCATTAAGCAAATTTCATCTGCCAAATATAAGAATCCTGACAGTTCCTTTTAGCTCACAAACCTCAAAAGTTCAACTTAATAAAGGAATTATTGAAAAAAACTATTTTAAATAACAATATGACAGAATTTTTAATAAGGGAAATAGTATGAGTAATGAAAATGAAGAATTTATTTTTTTTTCTGCTAGATGTAAGAAAAGCTTTCAATGAATGCTGTAAACACAGCTGTTTTTTGGATCTTTCTGTTCTTGAATGTTAGTGTCTTTACTTTGTTTCCAGTTCTGAGCTCCTCAATGCAAGAAGCATGAGGAGCTAGTGCTGAGTGTCCAGAAAAGATTATCAGGGGTCTGGAGCTACTCTGTTATGCTCAGACTTCTGGAGCTGGGCTTGTTTAGAGAACAGAAGACTGGAAAGGGATCTCCCTGGTGAATATGAATATCTCAGGGAGATGCCAGGAGGATGGTGCCAGACTCTTTTGACTGGTGCCCAGCAACAGGATAAAGAACAATGGCAGCAAACTAAAACAGGAGAACTTTCACCTCGACATGAGGAATAACTTCTTTGTGTTGAGGATGGCAGAGCCCTGGAACAGGCTGCCTGGGGAGGTCTTGGAGTTTCCCCACTCTGGAGACGTTCAAAACTGACCTGGATGAATTCCTGTGTCACCTACTCTAGGCAATCCTTCCTAGAAAGAGGGAGTTGGATTAGATTTTCTCCAAAGGTCATTCCAACACTGACAATTTTATGATTCTGAGAGAGTAGTTTGCCCTTGAATGTAATATATAAAGCATATTTTTGTAGGAATTTCTATGTTGGGATCCATTTCTTGTTGTGCTATGCAATAATGGACTACTTAACTCTTTTTAAAATAAAGAAAAAGGTGTCTACATGTCTTCAAAACCTTTTTCATAACCTTTGGCTAAGTACCATGATAGAAAAAACAAAGATAAGTCACAGTAAAAAATGTTAGAATTATTTTTTGCTTGAGAGATTAGAAAATACAGTATGTACTCATCAAAGATATATTGCATCATGTACCAATGTTTCAGTGTAAAATGTTGTTTTATGAGACCTTTTTTCATACTCATTCTGCCTCTTTACATTCCTCTCATTTGTAGGAATTCTGAGTACAATGCAGCTTTACATATATTTAACTGATAGAATGATAAACTTTCTAACTACTAGTTAGACCAGTTTCCAGCCTAGAATGAAATTTCAGAGGGCAGAAAGATGAGCGGGGCAAGTGGTTAGATTAAGAGTCTGCTTTCCTGTACTTAAACAATTAGCATGCTTTTGTGTTGTTCAAAACTTACAGGTAAGTTTTTCCACAACCTAGTTTTGTGCTAGATAAACATCCACAGAGGGTGTATGATAACTTCAGTAGTGTATCTATGGGCCTGAGAAGACAACCTGAATCTAAGGGACTTCTGAATAGTAAACTGCTAGACACGACAAAACATCTAATAATTTCCTGGAAATGCAGAGCTATTGCGGTGTGTTGTAAGATTCATATTCCAATACAGAGCTCAGTGCACATATGACACTGCTGTATTATGTACACGAACATTTTTGGAGAAAAAAATGTGACCTTTTAATGTGGGATTTCAGGTATTTTCTTTTGGCATCTATGTTAGCAGTAGTAATATATGTTGAATGAACCCCTGCGTTCTGAATCAAAAGAGAATATTTTGCTTTTCCTCTCTTTGTAAGCAGTAATTGCTATTAAGACTGTTGTTGGTCAGCCACCAAATGCAACTGCTGGTGTCCCTGAATGATTTCTCTAAACCTTTATTTCTAAAAACAGATTATAAAGTGTGTCCTTTGACCATCCTAGTTTTTAGACAAAGCCTTATACTAGGAAGGTTAATATAGCCTTCAACATTTCCAGCAGTACAAAAGAAATCCTGAAGTCCAATGATGGGTATAATTGAACAAACAGAGGCTGCTTTTCTCAGTCTCAATCTCGAGGCTCAGAATTGATGGATTCTCTTCCTGTTCCAGCTGACATCTTCCTGATGAAGACCCTTTCATTTGAAAGAGATGCTTGCCTCTCTTTATCTACCTGGTCAAGATTGTTTTCACTTTCACATTCATTGCTTCCTATCTGACTTGGCTGGGGACTTACAGAGAATTTGTTGTCTGCATCACCTTAGCAGATACTTGTATTTTCTTCTTTTTGTTTATTTCTTCTTTTAATTACCACTACTCTTGAAACAGGCTGCTTATTTTCTATAAAATAGTTAAACTGCACTGATTTTTTCCCTGCATTGTTTACAAAAAATTCTAAAAAATTGAGAAAGAGTTTATTTTTTAAATCTAAAAAAGCAATTTAAACGTATTCAGGAAAGTGGAAGACATCTTGGTAGCACTTAAGTTTGATAATGAGGTTCATACAGTAATAAATACTGTGCGATCCCATTACAGATATAAACATATATATGACCCAGAAGTCTGAAATAACTCCAGAAATTTGCCACTGCTATAAACACACTGATGATATTTATCTGCATTGGCACAATCACCTTAATTGCCATTTTTTATTCCAATTAAGTCAATTGTGGCATTATTTTATTTTCTTGAAAAAAATTTAAAATTTATCTTTACTACATAATGACTTGTCAAACTGCATCTTATTTTGACACTGCAAAATTTCATCTTCTTGATTCAAAGTTAAGTTTCTAACTGATGGTTCTCTGATAGCTCTGAAAATTATGGTCATCTAACCACAGTTAAATCAAATTTTGCTTGATGGACACTTCTAAATAATTAGGAATATACACATCTCTTTAAAGACTGTGCTCAAGTACAGTACACATGGGAACAAGGGGGAAATGGAATATCAAAGAAATATTTGAAATTAATTTTTTGGAAAAATTACTTCTTATAATTGTAAATTTGAGATAAGGTTAAACAGATAAACTTATGATAATGCATGTGGTGAGAATATTTATCTTGACATTTTGCAACGCATATGCGACTGTCACAGTGTAGCACAGAGTCTGTTTGAAGATATAACTTGTTGAAGTCAGGCTTCAGAAAATCTTGTAAGAGCACTGAATTAGTTTGTCAGTGGTCTTTCCTGGTACACAGAGTGTGTGTAAAATCACTGGGTTTAGGGCACATATTTCCAAAATGTATCTTGCCACAGAGTGCTCTTCAAAACTGGCCCCCCAGGCTGAATCAAACTAAGTCATCTTGGGTTTCCTAAAAGATTTAATAGCACCTGTGGGTTCATGTGATTCTAAGGATACTACGGACATATCCAAATATATGTTAATAATACATATTAAAAAATATCTCATCAGAGTAGTTTTGCCATTACTAACTTTGCTTCAGCTTTTTTTTTAAATTATTGTTATATTATACATAACAGTGATGCCAATTTCTATTTTATATACATATTTTTCAATCTTAGAACATGGGCTGCTGTTTTTGTAAACTGATATTTTTAAACTCAGATCATGCTTCTATTTTTCTAAACAGAAGGCTATAACATTTACCATTTTATTATTCTGCCTTTGCATCAGGTACTTGAATTAAAGAAGCCCTCTTCCTTTCGGAGGTTTTAACAAACATTTTGCCAAGATTGTCACTGTTCTGTTTTAACACAATCAAGTATAGTCAGAAGGGATTTAAACTTTCACTGACCATTACTTCTTCAGCTTGAAGTGAAGGCAATTATTTTGCTCCCAAGGACAGCTTCAAGGGTTTGCTACCACCATTGCTGGAGAGATCTCTCAATTCTTATTAATTTTTCAGAAAGTCTTTTCATTTCTATTTCCATGACATATTTACAAGGTGAATCTTCTAAAACACATCTACTAGGATTCCATGAGGAACTTCTGCTTTTTGTAATAGGTGTGTGATGACAGAAACATATTCTTCATTATATTATACTGTAGGTAAGCTCAACAGAAGAGAAGTCTATTTTGGACTTTATCAAAAAAGCAATTATATTTTCTTGTATGAAACTGATGTTATTCTGGGCATTCAGCCCTCTTATCAGATTGTTCTAGACTTTTTTGCATTCAGTTTTATGCTCATACAAAATTTTCCACCCAAGTGCTTTGGAACAGCAACAGGTATAAAGCATTTTGGAGGTGAAGATGTCTGAGTTGCAGAGAGAGAGAGGACACTGCTCAGATTCCTTAGCTACAGGAGGGTAAGGGACTCTCTATATCCAAACATGCTCACAATCTTTTCTTTTTCTGAATATTTTTGGTATATGGCATGTGACTGTACCATGGGTAATAAACTGGCTCTGAATGACAATTGTGGATTTACAAATAGGAGTGTCAATAATAATTATCTGAGCATTCAAAAAGTGTGTATCTATATACCAGAGATACTTATCTCTTGTGCTAGAGATACAAATCTAGGTTAATTTCACCACCTAGACAATATTATAGAACTGTAGAGAGCATCAAATTTTCACTTTCACTGTTAGATATATTTATCAATTTGAACAGTAGTAGCAAGGATTTTTAATAAGAAGGGGCAAGAAGGAAAAAAAGGGAGAAATCATACCTCCTTGTCTCCATATAAATAAATATGAATATTCATATTCATATTTATATGAATAAAAATAAAAATATATATTAATATAAATATAAATAAAAGGAAAATCCTACTAGCATTTGGAAACATTTGTCAAAGTCTGCTTCATTAAGTAAAGTCTAAACTTCTTTGCATTGGCTGCCCAGTAGCCTGTATGAGAAAACTGTGTTGAAAATGAGGAAAACAAAACGCCCCCATAATTTACCATATGTATCAATATATTTTCAGCATTTTTTAAGCAGTTAAGAATAACAAAAGAGAGGAGAAGAGATGATAAATCAGAGATGAAGAGACTATTTCCCTCACACATTGTAAGACTCTAAGTCGTTAAGGATCCAGTGCCACCTATTACAAGATTTTGTGCTCAGGCACTTAAGGCTTTGCCAATCTAAGCAGTCAGATTAAAATTTCTTGTGCTGAGTGTCTGTTTCAAAGTGAAATTATTTTTATTTTTCTAGCCAAGGTGGTTTAGTTCTTTGGAAGAAAATGATACAAATAAAAGAAACCAATTTAATTCATGCTTTGAACTTGAAAATTGGCAAACTATTACAGTATGCACTTTTTCTGTCAGAGTGAAATCTGTTGGAAGCTGTCTATGAATTATATAATTAAAAGTTCACATAAATTTGACATAGGAATCTTAAGTTTCCAGAGAAGTTCTTTTTTATGCTAAGCTTGCCTCAAGCTGATGCTAGAAAGGGCACCAGGCTCAGTGCTGAACAGCACTGGTTATTTCCTGACTGGGTGAGGAACCTGCACAGAAATAGCACAATGAGACTGTCAGGAGCCTAAGTGAAATATGAGTTAATTTTTGAAATCACATGTATCTCAAACAGTTGTCTCACAGACACTGGGGTAACTGGAAATGGGTGCTGGTAAGAGAAAACAACTGGAGAAAACAGGACAATCTGCAGAAACAAAGCAACTAGGCAGAAGGGAAGTACTGAGTCTACAAAAACTGAAAGGGAAAACCTGCAAACATGGAAAGTGGGAAAATGTTGAAAAAGAGACAGGCAGTTCTGCAGAAAGAAGTTGATGTTATGCTGGTGCTTGACATGGGATGAACATCTTGGTTGGGGGCCTGGAAATGTGTAAGTAGAAAGCATAGAAAGAAGCAGAAGTCAGCAAAGGTGGAAAAAAGAGCCAGTGGTGTTGTAATTGGAAAGAATAGAGTGAAAAGGAGGTGTCACTTTAGCAGGGACAGAGTTTTCGCAGGGGACTGGATCTTTAAAGTCTCCCAACCCGAATAATTTTATGAGTCCATGGTTCTATGATGAATAGAGTTTGCTTTCCTTACAAGAGCAGAATAAAACTCTTTCTGAATCCTAACTTTGTCAGTCAGAACTATTATAAAAACCATTGGTAAAACAGACACTTTATGTACAGTACATTGGTGGAGATAAGAGAAGACATTCAATTAATTAATATAATTAACAATCTGATCAAAAGAGAGGCAAGAATGGTGAAAATGTGCTATCCCATGTTCTTTCTCTGAAGATCACAAGTTTGGAAAGAGTCTAAGAAGCATGAGCACTTACAAAGATCTGGATGCCATTGCAATGGGATGAGTTTTTACTTTTAAGGAATCTATGGGTTAAGAAAAATGTAAGCTAGAGATTGTAGCTAGGCTCCTTATTTTAACTCACTTCTGGTAGATTCTGCTGTGATAAAACTGAGAGCTAACATCATGCAACAAAGTGATTTTTCATTTAATGTCTCTCATTTTCTGAGAGCTCTACAGTCACATGTGTATATATATATATGCACATTTAAGCCTCCATGGTGCAGCAGCTGCATGAACATAACACGGAATCTCTACTGGAAAATTGTATTCTAATGGCTGGGCATCAAGATATGTTTTTCTGACTACAAAATGTCCCTACAACTCATTTCTGCTTCTATAAAGTGGACTAAATAGTACTTATGTCAGCAGACCCCTCTGACCATAAATTCAATTGAATAATCCTTGTGAAGAGTTCTACTAATATTTTTCTGATTGGAACAGAAAAGTTCCTGTAGAAATTAATAAATCTGTCTTCTGAGTTTCAATTGACTCAATGAAATTACTAGAGATACTGCAACAAAATAAAAGAAAGAGAGGATATAATTGAATTCTATTAAATGAGAATTATTCATCCTGTGCATGAAAACAAAGAGTAATCTTAAAACACTATTATGTGATCAGGTGGCTAAAGAGTGTACAGTGACAAATATGATCATGTAAGGTTTTAGGCAAGTCTGGCATTGCCTGACTTCTGAACACAAATCCCTGGAACCTCCAAAGTCTGATGGCACAGTTCCTCTGTCTTCATGTGTTTTGATACCTTGTAAGAACTGTGTAAGTCATAAAATCTATGCAGGAAAGGCAAAACTTTTAAGAAAAATCTAATTGTTTCTGGGAATCTTTAGTAAAGCATGCCTTACATAACATAAAACCTTTCCTACTTCAAATGTATACAATGCTGAAAAGTCAGATGTATTTCCACTCAAATACCACATAAATGCTGAAATGGAGGACCAGCTTTTTAGCGATTGCTTTTGTATCCACATTCAGTTCAGCAAGAAGCAATCAAACAAGTTGCTTTTTATCTCTTTTTGTTGTACGAAGTGTGGGGAGAGGTCAGGGGAAAATTATTTAGGTTCATTTTAAAGAATTGCCTTCTTTCATCTCATCATTGTGGTTTTAAATTGAATTTGTATTTCCTGTTTATGCACAGCTTTCTTGGAAGGTCAGGGCAGGCACATTATATTAACTAGAGCTGTGCAAAAGATTGATTTTTTTGGTTTGATGACACAACAGTGAATAAATACATGTAACGGATCCAAGGGAACAAAACATTTGATGGCATTGATCTTTTTTAACAATTTAAATTAAATTGGAAAAGCTATACAAGAAAAATAGTTCCGAAATGAAGCATTTTTCCCCACTGTAATATTATAGCCCTTTAAAAAAGGAAGGGTTTTATTTTGGTCTGGCAATGGAATCTTTTTGCTGTGGAATCCTTTACAGTTTTGATGGAAGTCTCTGCTTCTGTCCTGATGGAAATCTGCATTTCTATAGCAGTTACATCATCATCATCATCACCATCATCATCATCATCATCATCATCATCATCATCATAACAACAATAATAACAATAATAACAATAATAACAATAATAACAATAATAATAATAATAATAGTAATAATAACAACTACTGACATGACAGAGCACACTTTACCTTTATAGCTGAGAACTGGACATAATTCAGTACAACATTATTTAGATATGGTTTGATCCAAAACTCATGTAATAAAATATTTCTGTCTTTTTCAACACACAGTGTATCAGTAGCCAGTTTTACATAAGCTCTTTTAAATACAGCAAGTTCTGAGCTTCCAGACACAGCCTTCTTTTAAAAATATATCATGAGAAAGATGTTCTACTTTCAAAAAGTGAAATATGAGTAACTTTTTGAAACCACATATGTCTCAAACAGCTGCCTTAACACATATCAAATAGTTGCATAATTCTTCTGCTCTTATCAGAGACCAATTATGCAAAATTGCAGGAAAAGGGAAGATTTATTTTTGGAATTTAGAGGATGAGTCACATACAAAATTTGTTATGAACTTAACTGAGGAGCAGCTCCAAATTCTACAGATTGCAGTAGATAAAGTAGTTCCATTAAAAGGACTTACGTATAAAAGCTGAAAGTATGAAAAATTTAGCTTTTTGAATTCTTGATTTTCCAGTTGTATTGTCTTAAAAATTCCTTTTGGCTTAGGAAGCATATTTTTTACCTGTCTGAAAAATGTCAGCATGATACTTTTCTTGCTCATTTATATTTCAGAAGTCAATAAAATTCTGCCCAAAATTTCAGCAAATAATTAATATTTCGCCAATATTGATACAGAGCTTCATTTTTATAATAGGGAATAGGAATCAAAGCACAATTAATTTTTCAAATTAATGTATCACTAAACTGTTGTAGATATCAATTTGGTACATTATAGGAAATTATTTCTTTCTTATTATGCCATTGATAAGAGAGTATAAATAATAATTTTTAAGAGAGTATAAATAATCAGTGTTATAAACAGCAATATACTTTTAAACAATCATCAAACAATGTGATTCAGTTGGCACTAAAATACGTTGAATGTTGGTATTTCTAAAGAATAAGTCTGATTTCAAACTAAAAATCTACATTTAACAGCATTGTTATGAAAACCAAAGAATATCTGAAATTTCTGTTGAAGTTGAGTAAATCATAAAGATGTTCATGAGAGATATCAGAGGGGAATTGTATAAAAGAAAGAGACTTAAGAGAATAGACAAAAAAGCCAATTGTGAGTACATTGTCCGTATATCTGAATATATTTTATATTTTAATTGAAATTATTGTTTTGAAATTATTGCTTTGTCATATTATTTAAAAATTTCCGTAAAAACCAAAAATATTCATACCAGTTTTACATGCCAAGAGTTTTTACCAAGGGAGGGCTGCAGAGGTCTCACGGACCCCTGTGAGGAGACACCAAGGGCAGGACAGAGCCTGTTCCTTCCAGCTCCAAAGCAAGCCCACAGCAGGGCACTGCTGAGGCTCTCACAGGGTACAGGGTAAAGTGCACCAGGCAGCAGCTGCGACAGACAGAGAGAAAAATGGCAGAGAAATGACTGTGCAGACATCCAGGCCAGTGAGGAAGTGGGAGGATGTGTTCCATGTGTTAGAGCAAAGAATCCTCTGTGCAGATTCTGGAGAAGCAAGATATTCTGCTGCAGCCTGTGGATGACACCAATGGAGCAATTGTCCACTCTGCAGCCTCCGGAGAGCCCCGGTGGAATAGGTGGATGTGTCCTGAAGGAAGCTGCAGCCCATGTAGAGCCACACTGGAGCAGGCTCCGGGCAGGACCTGCGGCCTGTGGGTGAGCTGTGCTGGAGCAGCCTGTTCCTGATAAACTGCAATCTGTGGAGAAGGACCCATGCTGGAGCAGCTCCTGAAAAAGCACAACCCATGGAAAGGACCACCAGTGTGTGAAGGATTGTATCCCATGGGAGAGACTGCATGCCTGATCAAAGGAAAATTGTGAGGAAGAAAGAGCAGTAGAGCAGGAGTGTTATGAACTGACCCTAAGCTATGGTTCTTCACCCTCTCTGAGCTGCCTTGGAAAGGAGGCTGTGGAAGAATCGGGAATGAAACCGATGTTTGGAAGAAGCAAGAGGTTGGGGAAAGAAGTTTTCAGTTTTGTCTTTTTTTTGTCGTTTTCCTCTCTATTTTAAATTTGCAATACATGGAATTAATTTTCCCCAAATCAGGTCTGGTTTGCCTCTGATCATAACTGGCAAGTAAACCCACAAGCTTTTTCATCCTGTCTGGAAGGCAATGGAGGGTAATGAGAAAGCAGCTGGATGGGTAGCTGGCAGTCTGCCAAGGTCAACACTCCACAATAGTTTAAAACCATAAATCTTCCTTTAAGTCATATTTTACAGAAACATCAACTGAATAATTTAAAAAAAAGGCAAATAGCAAAACCAGGAAAGATGACCGTGCATGAACATTTGTAGCACTTATGTCTTTTTTTAAATGTACAACTTTTTTCATAGTAATTGTACAGATGTCAGCAGATACATCAGTGAGGCTAACACATCTTACAGGGTATGTTCCCATATGGATAAGAAGTAAGTTCAGCATACCTATGTGCTCTTTCAATTTTGTCCTTTATTGGTACTTTGAAAATGTTAAAATGGGGTGCAAATCTTTCTCAAAAGTGATTACAGCATTTACTTCTGAAGGGAAATAGGAATGTAAAGGGCAGTAGCCAGAATCTGGAGTCCATGATCTTGATGTCTTCACTGTTGTATCATACAGAAGCGATTGTTCTTCTGTGTGAATTGCAAGGTTCCTCTGCAGAATTATGGAAATCCTTTGATGAAATGAAATCCAAGTACTTTTCTTATGAATGACTATCAACAACAACAGAAAATATGGAGCTCATGACCATCAGAAAAATCACTTGATGCAACAAAAAGGTATGAATGTGCACAGCCCTCTCTAGCACAAAGCTCATAAACTTTTAGCATGACAAACTAAGAGACAGGAACTTCTACTGAAGTTACAGAAAATACATCAACAACAAACTGATCTACTTACATACCTCGTTATAAGGTATTGCTGCAGTAATATCCCCAGCTCTCCATATTTGCAGCTAACTATTTTCATTTCTCTTGGACACTTGGTTCAAGGCCAAGCAGCTTCAGTACGGATCATCACACGAAGTTGCTCACAAACTCTGTTGGACACACTAAGAGAGCAGGAATCTGAACAGAAAGCAGAGTGGTGTTTGAATTAATTCTCTGACTTTTAAATTGTATCCTTAGAGAAAGCTCACACATACTATTGCTATGTTAAATCCTGAGCTGAATGATTAGTCAGCTCCTGCCACTGCACACTGTTTTCAACATGAATGTATGTAAAACCATCAGGCTGTATCACTGAAGATCAGCAAAGCTATGCTAAATCTGTTAAGGCAACAGGTACTTTCCTTATCTTTGAAAATATATAAAATTAATACTAAAATGGCAAAAGTCCTTACTAAACATGTGAGCTTCAGATTGTTACTAAGAATTGATGATTTCCTATTACTGAGCATTTAAAAGCAGTTACTACTACACTGGAGTAAGGTATTAGGATGAAAATACTGCTGCTAATGAATCAGACATGGCTAATCTGTCTCTCTAGATCAAAGCCCTCTTGCAACAACATAATCTAAAGTTCTTGGTTTCTTCAGAAATTAAGTTAATAAAAAAAAATCTGGATAAGGATTCTATCAGTAATTTTTGTGTGGTTGCTTAGAAAAATAACATTAGTAAAAAGGTCAAAGAAATCATATAATCTCTCTTCCAAGAAGAAAAATAATTGTAATGACTTATAATTAATTACATTTTCTCTTATATATTTTTTCCACTCCACTGTGCTTCAGAATGCTTTTTCTAAGTGGACTGATTCCACTGTGTTATGTAGCACTAAAAAGGTTTTGTCAACTTATGCAACAATTGTCAGTATACTATAAAAAACCAATACACCATTAGCATAACTTTTGGTACATGTTTTTAAGTTAGGTTATGTTTGTATAACTTCCATGAGTATTACAGAAAGCCAAGGACATTTCTGACTTTTCTTGCTCCTTAGAGTAGGTGTAAAACAGAACTCTTCATTTGATTGACACAGGAACTTGTTTTTCAGAACTATTTTTTAGAATATATATGTAACATTTTCGATCCTGACAAGAAAAGACCCACAAACCTTCAGCTAGTCTTCAAATCAAACATTTGTTAAACCTGAAAAATTGCTTAGGATTTTGAGAAGGTGCTCATAAGGGTTTCCAATGTTTCTTAGGTTACTTCAGTGAACTAATTAAACCTAATTCTGTGGGGTATATACCATGTGCCCATTCAAACCCTGACATGAATGCTGTGCCTCAGGGTGGAAAGGATGTGAATCCAGTATTATGTAGAGACCTTAAACCTGCTGGTTTTTGAAAGTAATCAGCCTGTAAAAAAGAGAAGAAAATTTGAAGTTTTCCCTTAGTAAGCAAGCTGTGTAGAAAGTCCTGGTCAGAGAAAATGTTAGAAAATGCTAAAATAACAACTGTTCCATGTTATCTCAATATTAAGATAATTCTAAGAGAGAGATGTGAGCTTTTGACTTCAGGTTAATATTAAAAATTATCTGGAAAAGGGAAAAATATGAACTAAACTGCCTTTCAAGAGAATGAAGGGAACGAAAAAGTGTATTTGTTTATCACATAAGTTGTTCATCTACTTGTGACACAAACAGTGTAAGAAATTAAAATCAGTTTTAAAAAAAAGGAGTTATTCCTCTTCCTTCATAAAAACTGCATTGATCATTTTTGATCATATATTTTTGTTAACTTCTGAGCTGTGCTTTAATTTTCTTATGGACATAACAAATCTGTAAGGGAAATCTGGCTTTTGTCTTGGCTTTTTATTTGTTAGATTATTTCCTTGGTATATTACCATTGGCATATAATTCACCCTTGCGTTTTCTGCAATCACAAAATTTTCTTTTCATTACTACATCAATCTCAGGATGCAGGGGGAAAAAATCACAACTGAAGATGGCAAGGATTTAGAAAATAAATATTTATGGACAGAAATGTTGAGGTAGTACTATTCAGTGCTATGAAAGTAAAGTTCTAGGCTCCACTACCATTCAAACCCTTTCAAATCAAGGACTCTATGCAGATTAATGACAACAGATACCCACTGGCTTAGAGGGGAGGTAATTTGGATCAGGAACCATATTTATCCTTATCTCACTTACATTACGAAGATTAAAGAAAATCTTAAGCATTACTATCACATTGTTAATGCAAATGTTTTTCTGTCCTAATTATGGCCTTAATTAACAAGTACTTTAAAAAGACTTGGATGAAAGGATATAACTTAGAGTCATCCCATGTTATCACTTTATAACACATCATAATTTCACAACAGCCATGTTACATGTGTAGCCTCTCTGCCACACAAAATCCATAGCTTTTGAGCCTATTCCCCCTCAAATTCACCGTGTATTTTGAGTATGGAACTAGATTTTAATTTTTCTTTCATTGTATCTTGATTATGAGATCCAATGAAAAAACAGTAGCCTCAAAGAAATCTAAAAGCAGATGTTCATTACTCTTCAGTCATCAAACTGGACAGTTACTCAAACTGCAGGCATGGCTATATGTTAAAACTGGTGCTGATGTTTTAGGGACAATTACTAGTTTAAGCACCAGCCTGAAAACCTGGATGATACATAAGCTGATGTGATTATCAGCTAATGCAGACAAACAAAGCATGCAAGAACCATTTTCCATTCCATTTCTTATATTTTATTCAACAAAATGTTGAAAGGATAAGAACTCTAAAATAAGCTGTATATTTTATACAAAGAAAGAATTTTCTATCTTTTGAGAGTGGGGCATTGAATTACTTTGGCTGAAATTAGGCAGCTGTAGAAGAGCAATATTATTTTCTCAACCCACCTATTTGTATATTTTTTAATTTGTTCATTTAAAGGAAATGGTTAAAATGGCTTGGAGTTTTTTTTATATATACATATATACAGCTTCACTCTTGATGTTTCAAAAGCTGGGGGTTTTGCATGACAGTCTAGTCTTATTCTAGATCACAGTTAGGGTGTAATTCTCGTTTGGTACATGGCACTTGTAACTAGTATGCTCAGTAGGTACCAATGAGGAGCTTCATCATCACAGTAGAAGACTAGAGAAGTCTTCTTATAGGAGGTAACGAGAGCTCCAGAGGGAGGGGAATAAAATTTTCTATAGCAGAAAAAAGATAGAGCCCTCTGATTTCTGGAAGCTTTAGTTTTTCTTTTATTTAAACACAATTAATTTACTAATTTCTTCTGCATGCTTTGTAAGTACCTTAAACTGAAAAAATGAATTCTTCATCCTCCATTCTTGGTCACTTCATATATATCAGGTCACTCTGTCTACTGACAGCCACATGCATGTCCATGCCACTGAGGTCTTTGTGTTTTCTGTTACTTCTCAATTTTCTGACTCTGTTGGAGACATTGGACTGTCTAATTGTCTCCCAATTTATTAATTCTTTTTACTTCATCACATTCTAGATGTACGCAGGCGAGTAACATTCCCAGCAAAGGCTTTGCCAGTTCTGGCTTGTAAAACACAACTTCAGCATAACTACCATGGTTAAAGTCTCTTCCAGACAGCTGGTCCTCTTCCTTTTTTCTCATTGTGTCACATGTCATCATCTAAGGTCACTGACTTCTCTGTACTAGTAATGAGATCAGGTTCATCCATATTTTTTCTGTGGTACTTAGCCATTAAGTAAGTCACTGCAAAATAAAATAGCCCACCAAAATTTGCATTTTCTCTCCTTCCATGGTCTTGGGTTGAAGGACTTATTCTAAATCATTCTTCCTAGTTTCACTTTTGTATGTGGGGTTAAGTATCCCAAAGAAAGGAACGTCTAACATGGTGGCACTTGACTCTGAGCAGAATCCCTGTACAATAGCACAAGCAAAAAAAGAGGATCTTGTACAGGGAAAAATGGGTTGCATACATGTTTGCTTTTGATTCATCTCTCATTTCCTTGTTGATTCAATAAAGAACTAAACATCAGAAAAGAGAAGAAAGGAAGAAAAACCCAAACATTTCACATTTCAAATGAGACAGGGACAAATGTCTGTTTAAAAAGAAGTACATTAAACACATAAGTGTTTTAAAAAAAGCTTAAGTACATTGTAGTTTGAATGTATGTTGTTTTGATTTTTTATTTTAAGTTTTTAAAAAATTGTTATTTTATTTTTTCCCATGTTTTACCAAAGGGCAGTAGTCTTTTTTCACAGTGATGAATGCCTGGTTTTAGCCATAAAATACTCCCTGAATGTTTAGTTTGAAATATTAAACTCTTTGGGGGATTTATAGCCTTCTTCACATATGTCTTCAGAAGTATTCATAAATATAAAAAATGAAGATAAAACATAATTTAAATTGAGTCCCTCTACAAATTATAAATGTTTTCTATTGCTGTAATATACAGCAAAATATTATCAGACATATGGTACTGTTATGTGAACCATATGCCTATATCACTTGCAGAGCATATGGTAAGAGTTTAAAATAAGCAGCATTATAAAAATATGATGGGTTTTAAAAATATATCATTTGTACCAAAAAAATCCTTGCTTTGTTTTTCTTTTTGCAATAATATGTCTGACAAAACTTCCACCTGCCAGTTATTGCAGCTGTGTAATACTAAGAGTACCTCTTGTCTTTTTGCCTGCTTCCATCTCTACTGGGAATGGTTGAAATTATTTCATGTCATATCCAAAATGTAAGGAAATATGTTTTGTTGAAAAATCACCAACGTTGTGGAAGACAGTAGATAGGGTGCGTGTATACCATTGTGTGTGACTAAAACAGGATGAGAAAAAATCTGCTGTGAGTCATGGACTCCTGTTTTGGAACCTGATTGGGGAAAAATAAGATGGGCAAAATTGCAAAGCGATCTACTATTGCTTCACCTTTAAACTCTTCTTGAAATGATTTGTTCCTTTAGAAATGGGAAGATTATGAGGAAGCTCAAATAGGGACAAGTCCTATTCTTCTCATCTTCTCTGTCACCAGTTCACTGCTGGGATGAAAAGCCTCATTCTGTACAGACTCATATAATTGTTCCTATCACCATGGTGCCTTATTTTAGTCTTACTGAGACTTATATTTCCAGTCGCATGTACTGATATCAAAACTCTTTTGTTGCGTTTACATTAGTTCAGCTAAGATTTTATTGGCATTTAAAATCCATCAACTTCCTCCAAAAAGTAGGTAATTAATAACGTGTAAACTAGGCAAAAAAATTAAAAATCTTACTGTATTGTTGATTAAGCTACCTGATATTTTGACATTTCTGAAAAAGAAGAATATTCAACCTCAACACATCCATGCATTGTTTGCTCCTGCTAGGATCCTTTTTATTATACAGTTTTCAGGGTTTCATTCTCTCTTAGTCTATCTGTCTTTCTGTCTTTATTTGCCTTTCTTCTTTTAGATTCTGTAGTATTACTACTGTAAAAATATTGACAAATGAGGCTTGCCATTAAGGGGGAGTAATTCGTAGCAGAGCAGGATGTTACAACAATTCTTTGAATTATTAGAAAGCAGCGATTCTTTTGAAATAGAAATGTGTGCAATTTCATGAAAAAGTGCACAGTTATTTGGGTTTGTCCCTTGCTTTATCTTCCTGCATGTCAGTATTAGAAATAAGGTTGTACAACTAAAAGACACTTCTGTTTGTTGGTCAAATAAAAAAATTGAATGTTCTGAATTTTTTTGCATTTTTATTCTTCTATTAAAACTACTTCAACTATTTTTTGTTTTATCTAAATTGATAAATTTCTAAGTGTAATACTGTTTTAAATAAGGATATAGTTTTCTTCAGAATTGTTCATTTTCTAAATTCACAGGTCAGCAAATCAGCAGGAACTCCACTTCTGTAATAATAAATTTGTATTTATTATCTTTGGTTTAGGAGAAGTTATTATAAACTTCTTGCATTTACCTATTTGTAAGAAATCATGTGGTATAATATTGTCCTTCAACTCCTGCTTTTCCTTCAATTGAGTCTTCTTCTCTTTGACTCAAATATTCATTCAATTTTATTCCAGGCTCTTCTACTCCAAAACTCTTTACCTTTCTATTTTTTTTCTCAATTTTCTTTATTTCAGAAATTATTTGTTCAGTAAATTTCCTTACTTGTTCTTATCACTCTGTTTAAGTTCTACTGCAAGGTCTTTGAAAATAGAGTCTTTTAAGGACCTCTAATAAGCCTAGATAAAGTTGCCTATAATATTTTTGGGGGGAAACATGCAAATGCTGCATGGACTGAATACTTAGATGTCACTAAAAAGGCACATTGGTTGCTTTCTCTGTTCCTCTGTGCTACAGAGTAGATGAAAAGGCATAGGTCTTGCTGTGGAAAAGAGGGAAGAAATCTATGAGAATTAAAAGACTTGTTCTTATCAAAATCTTAGGGAATGGCTCAGAGTTTGTGGGTTGATTTTTATATATTTATTCCTGATCTATCTAAATAAAAATTTAAAGTTGTCAGAAATCCAATAAAAAATACAGAGTAAACTCCTTAATTCCCATTCTCAGACATCTGGGATTAATATATGTTTATAGAAAATGATTTGACATTTTGGCATTTTTCCATTAGCACTAATTGTATTAGGAGTAACAAAATGTCAGTTCAAAATTCTGGGTACAAGACAGAAGTGAGAATATGCTCATTCCATATGCATATGTTAAACTGCAATGTCTATTTACTGTTTGGTCCAGTGACAACCACAGCATTAAAACTGCACTTGCAATTGCAAGCACAACATGGTCAGGATAAATATTGATGAATTAGAATGAATTGTAGGGGGAGACAGCTTGGGTGTCATCCAGCAAGGATACACATCCAGTGAGGATGACTTTGTGGAAAGGGCACCTGAGGAAAAGGATTTGCAATTTGCTTTTCAAGTTAGGAAAGTTAGGAAAAAGGAACATCACTTCTTCCTTTGATGTATGAGCGCCTACCACTTCTGTCAAGAAGACAATAGGAAAAATACAACCCTAAAATCTTCAGCAATTCAGCAAGGTGGGACACAGGTTTCCTCTTTCATTGCAGCTTTCCCGGAAAGGAGATAAGGTTAAATGTTTAGGTAAAATGAATTGCCCTATGCTGTGGTATGGCATTTTGAATCTGATCCATCATACCAGACTGTGTTTCCCATTAGGGAGCATGTGTTATCATTCTAGTCACTTCACATTAGAAAATGACAGATCGTGTTGGAAATTTGAATCAAAAAGGAGAACCATTTTTAGTAATTACATTTCTGGAAAGTGAGTTGACAAATATAACTAATTTTTCTAGGTGTGGTCTGACATCAGCCTAACCCTAAAAAGCTGCAGAATTATTTGCCTGTCAGGGGACTATCTTTATCAAATGAGGGTTGAGGTTTTTTTATTAATTTAATGTTGCCTATATATTTGGGGATTTAATGAAAATTTAAAACCAGAAAACTATTTTCTTTGTAACTATGACTACCTTTTTGTATGCCCCCACATCAAAAAATACTGTTGCAAATCTTATTGCATCAGAAGCCTAACTAGCACCTTCAATACTTTTAAACACCTTCTTGTCTTTGCAAGAACAGGAATATTGTCTTCAAGTAGCACCTACTTTCCCCTTTCTAAATTTCTAATCCCAGTGGAGCAAAACCAAACTGGACCTGGATAAATTACAGACAAGTTCCACTAAGGCCCTTGGGCCATAAATTAAAGAATTAAGCTTAAATATTTGAGTTTGTAATGGAAATAGAAATCTCCAATTGCCATCTATTTTTAAAACTTGCCATTTTCTATTTCAGATTGTCTATATTTCTTTCCCACTCAGAAAGAAGAAAACATGTTTGATAGCCTGTTTGACTTAGGTAAAGTTAAAAAAAAACCAAATCAAACAAAAAAACTCCCGAGGGTTTATATGAAGTGTCCAGAAATTAGAGAAGGAAATATTCTTCCATTCTTACCTCTGTGGATACATGTGACAACTGGACACATCAGCATATCACATCTTTAACCCCACACACACAGCATTGTAGGTGTGTATTTTGCTGTGTTCACTGCCCTGGTCTGCTGAATGCACACTGAGCAATAATGAATGTTGCTGCTCAGCACATCATCAGACCTTAGTGCAAATTTGTCATTACAGGAAACTGTAGCATTTTCAATAATTAAGCAAATTGTGTGCTGTGGGCTCATGGGTTACAGCTGCCCTAGTAAAGGGTAAGATGACCCCTTTTTGGCTTGGTCCATCTCCTTCACTCAGATAAGCATCTCATATACTTTTACCTATCCCTCCACTGCTTTATAATTAAAGGTTTTTTGTCATTTTCAGAGGAATAGAAAGACTTGCCTCTGACTGGGGGTGAGGATTGCCATGCAGATTGCAAGTAATTTTGTCCAGTCGCACAGGGAGACTCTGGATTCTGTAAAATCTTCCCCAAAAGTGGTCCAGTCTGAAATCACAGGAGAGGAAAAATAAACAGCTGCTGATTTCTTGTGCTGCTGGGTGCTGCTTTTTCCTGCACCTGGTGCTGCATCTCAGACTGCAAAGTAATTCCTGCCTTGATAATGGAAGCAACTATTGTTAGCTGCTTAAGTTTAAAAGCTCCAAACTGCATTCTTTCCAAGCAGAATATTCTGTTCTTTAACAATTTAAATCCAATTGTTAGAAATTTTGCAGTGGTTTAAAAACTGGCTATTTCTTGACTAAAAAATGCAGACACTATAGCAAAAGATAGAGTCGGACTCAAGAGACAATGAAAACAAATAATTTATATAAAACAGTTATCACTGTTGTGTTAAAAAGCACTTGAAAAATCCCCGTATCTGTAAACTACAGATAGACTACTTTCACTCTGATTTCCAAAAAATTGGATAATCCTAATTTCTGAGCATGATTCATTGCCTTTTGCAGTGTTATGGCAGGTTGCATCTGATCAGTCAAAGTGGATTACGTTGCACATCAAAGCAAATGTTATCATTCCAGTCACATCAGATTAGAAGATGACATATCATGTTGGCAATTTGGAGTCAAGTCTTTTGAAAGGTAATTTTCGAGTGTGGGATTAAAATATCCATTCCAGTCAAAGGTCAATAGGTACACTTCAGATATCAAATGTGTGGTATTTGGCACATTTTCCTTCCTTTATATGCTGGGTTGATGAAGCCAGATGCAATTGAGACAAAGCAGGGGAGAAATAAAGCAAATGGACACAATTTTAAAATACCAGTGTCTAAACTATGACTAAGAAATTTGGGAACAAGTGGGGACAGAAAAATGAATATTCATAGCATGAAAATTCATGCAGGCATGGAATACATATGACTACAGAGAAACAAAAAAAGGAGGCACTAACCTGATTTTGCAGTGACCATTAGGGTTTTTTTTTTGCAAAGACTGTACCATACTACATATGCAAACCTATATCCAGTATGCATGCATATGTCAGCAGTCAATTTCATATTTTTTAAAACAATTGCATTTGAGAAAAATATTTGGGATCTTGTTAGTTAGAGGCAGGACTTGCAGTCTAGAGATGAGGATGCCAGAACTGCTTTAATTGTCCCTTTTTCTCTTTTAAATCTTGTGAAGCTTTCCTGTGTCACATGGGTCAGCTCCATCTCTACTTTGAAATCTATTGAACAAAATAAACTGGTTTTCTAGGTCTGTGAGATATCTGGAAAAGCAGTTGCTTGCAAAGTGAAGACGTAACCCATGTGGGTAGCAGGAGGCCAGGTGGACTGAGCATTGTCACCTCTAGTTTGTTCACTGACGCTCAGTGAATGCTGTTTTGCACACTTCAGTGGTAGTCCTGTCCCTTGACAGTAGTGCTCCCCAGCATCCAGAAATTTTAAAGTGCTCTGATAACAGATAGGAGGAGTCTGACCCTAAATCAGTGGAATTCTACATAAATCTGGATATCTAAATTAAAAACAGTGCTTATTTAGAGTCCTGTTACAGCTGGCAGTGTCATAAGAAGTAAAATTCCATGGAAAAGTGTCTTTTGAAGATGGTGCTGACTCCTGCACCACTTAGACGAAGGAAGCAATATAGCTTTTTTACTACCTAAGAAACCAAAATGAAATCAGATGGTGCAATTTGACACATAATCATAGAACTGCTGCTAGGAAGGGACCACCAGAGATCATCAAGTTCAGTCTCCTATTTCATCCAAAACTCTCACCAACAGTAGATCAGAGCAGCATGAGTTCTTCTTAAAAAGCCCTTAGACTTAAAATAGCTTCATAAACCTTGATATCTGTAGTTTCTTCAAGTCCCCAGGCAGTGTATTGCAGCCCTAAACACTATAGTTTCCTAAATTCTAGGTTGTTAAACCCTTTACCCTGGATACAGATCAGCTCTGATTTCCTTTTTCATTTCCAGGTCCTGGACAATGCAAGTGCATTGACAGCATTCACTCCATGAAAACAGATGCCAGGATAGGCAGTGACTGTTTCTGCTGAAGGGATTAGAATTACTCCTTTCTTCTTACCTTGCAATTTCTACCAGCAAATTATAATTTTTTTAACTTTTAACTTTTTTAAACTTTTTAAACTTTTTTTTCCTTTCCAGTTCAGAGAAAGAAGCATAAATATAGTAAACATGGAAGATTTTAACTGATTTTTTATCACTAGTGTGATTCAATTAAGTCCAGTGGTAATATATGCTGTGTTTTATTAATTGGTTCTTGCAACTAGCCTGCTCATTCCCATTGTAATGCCTTTTTAATCTAATAAGCATCTTGATACAGCTAAGGTAATTTAATAAGATTTCTTTTCATAGGACTTCAACTGAAAACTACTCTGTTTCTAAGGGGGACTTAGAATACTTTTCCATCTTTTGTTATAGCTGTAGAAGCCCAGAGTGAAATCCAGTTCAAGAAGATAAGATCAGATACTGATCTAGGGATTGGGAGTCCATGCCCAGACACATATAAGTCTTCAGGCTAAACATGAAGCTATGTTGGGCACAACTACCAGTATTTACAGAGGCTCAGGTTCATTGGAATTCAATCTGAAACATTTACCTGCTCTTAAATATGTAGATGTTGACATGGTGAGATAGTATCTTGTACTTGCCAAAATATTACAGACCTAAAAATCACACAGTCTGCTGGGTTCCCCTGTATGAAAAAAAAAGACCATGATTCCTTTTCTAATTCTGTTTTTTCCCCACAATGTCGAACTCTTCCTACTCTGTTTTTTATTGATTAATCTAAGGGCTTGGAATATTTGTAGTTCTAAGCAAATTTTAGTGCTGTTGTAATAATTTTGATGTCGTTTCAACTAAAAGGCTCTGTGAGATTTTCCTCTCACTGTGGATTATACTGCATTTTCATCAGGACAGAGACCCATCTCTCAGAATGGAGATGAAATTTTGTTTAATCACTGTATAATGATTATGTATAATGATCTGTATAATGTTAAATGTATACAAATGTTTCCGGTTTTCAGGTTCAAAAATTTGGGTTTTTTAAATTTTGATTGGTTCTAGTTTGCCTGTACTTACTCTCTGACCTCTGGATAAGTCATTCCTAGATAGAGCTGGCAGAAACACTACTTGGTGTCAAGTAAATATTCCATGCATTAATTCAAGTTTCTTTCTGTGGCTATATAAACTATTCTAATGCCAAATTAAAGGCAACAGTAAATTTTCAAGCTGAAAGATATGCGATTTATTCAGTTTCATGCTTTCAGTAAGTGGCGAAGATTTAAAAAGAGTAACTGTTTCAATTTTTAATATTTTTATATTTTTTATTCACACTGTAGACATCCAAGATCATCCTAATGCAATCACTCTAATTATTTTGACCGGGAAGTATTTCAGAATTTTATTAAAAATAACATTTAGTACTCTTGCAGAGATGCTATAGATCTCTAGCATATAATAAAATGAGATATGGGCAGACAGATGAATAGTGGTCCTATTGAATGTATATTCTCTGTGGAATACATAATACAGCAAGCACTATGTATACATAGTTAAGAAGCCACCTTTTTATTTTATTATATAAATATGTTATAGATCTCTAGCTAATTCTCTTCATATGTGGGTATTTATAATTTTTTAGATTTTAAATTTAGGCAGCATTGTTGGAGGCCATATTCTAAGGTGTATTGAGACAAGTGATGAGTTCCTAGATGAGTCAAAAAATGCAGTGAGAAGTGGAGTCAAGGTCTTTTGGGAAGAAGCTTGGTCCCTAGATATTCCTTCAAAACTTCAAAAGCCTATGCTTTGGGGATAGTGAGGTTATCAGTTTTTTTCTGAAACAGCAATAAAAAAACACTTCACAGCAAACTGTGCTCCAGCCCTGACTATCATTCAGAAATTTCCATTAGAAGTTCATTTAGACTGTAAGTCATAAAAAAGATACCAATAAGTGAATATTCCCTATTTTCCTCTTGCTTTCCCAAGCAGTGCAATACATGCAGCAAGATTAAAAAAAATAATAATTATTTCTTTTAATTGGCTATCTCTTAGGTCTTTAGATGCTCAGGCAGAAGGAATAAAACACACTCTGTGCAAATTGGTGGATTGCACATACAAGTATAAGTGCAGAAGAAGCTAGCTGTACACACCATATATTTGTATATTTTATGTATTTATAAAACAATGATTTTTCAGAATCTGTAAATGAACATCATAAACTGGGAAAGAAACAGAAAAGTTTTCAGCCTTATTGGAAGGTTGCCACAAATGAATAGTGAGGGTAAGAGTAGTAGTGAATCTCTTTTATGGCGCTGTTATCAGGACATAATGTGCTGGGTTTATGGCATGCCACCACAGCCAGTACCCAAACTGCCAATGGAAATATAATTTAGGATCTGATGTGAGATCCTGCAGTGCATCAGTAATTTAATTGAATCTTTTATCATTCCCATATCTAACTGTCATTACCTGATAATTGCTTATCCTAAAAGAACTAGGGAATTTTGACCATACCTGATGGGGCTCAGCGTGTACTGAACACTGAAACTGAACACAACCTACCACATGATTGCTGTGCCAGGGGGAGGAGAAAGAACTCTTTAACCTTTTAATCCCCAGGGTGAAGTGCTTTCCTAATCTTTATAAATGCTCCAGTGATGTCCATGTTTTTGTAGGTTTTTGTGTAGCCTTTTTTTAACACCTAAGGGCATAGGTGCCGTGCTCTAATAAACCATGTCCCCCACCAAGCTGATCCTCAGAGGCATATATCACATTAGATGTGCTCCTGCAGACATTCCCTTGGATCTTGCAGGAGATATTACTGTGATGAGTATACCAGGAGAATTTGAATAGAGACAAATGAGGACATTTTAACTCTAAACATTTTATGTGTCTCTTTGCTTTCACAGTAGGTGAAGGTTCTCCTGACCACTGCTGTTATGTACTGCTCAGAAGGTCAGAGCAGATGCTCATAATGGTCCCTTGTAGCTTTATAATCTATGGATCTATACTCCTGGGGAACTGTAAGTGCTAAGAAATCTGGTTAAAAACACCAGCTACAGAGAGAGCAATCAAATATGATTGGGAGAATGCACTCCCCACCACCACTGCTAAAAAGGGTCCAGAGTAGATGGGGGAATTTTGTGCTGCAAATTAGAGATGGGGGTTTTTTTTACCAATTAAGAAAGAGAGAAAATAGGCTAGGCAATTTCAAAACAACTCATACATTAAGTCACTGACAAAGGGGGCAGTAAGGGAAATCTTGGAAATACTGTTACAGACATTTTGATTGTAGCAGATATGCATTTTAAGGAATGACAATAAAGGAATAGAATGCCTGATTTGTAATTATTTTGCTGTCAAATTCAGAGAGAACTAGAGCATTCCTGAAACACTAGCAAAAAATCAAGCAGGCCATAGAACTGTGAATAATCCTGAACCTATCAGATCATAAGCCTAAATTTCAACTTGGATGAATCAAAGAAATAAATGTCAGGTGCAAAATGGTCATTGAATAGCTAGAAGTTAATAGAATCATCAGGAATTAGCAGAACAAATTTTTCAGGGGAAAAAAAAAGAAATAGGTTTGTTGATGATAAAATTTTAATCTTAGCTCACAAAAAAGGAAAATAGACAAAAACCTATTTTTGCATGAATCCTCTTTGAGCCATAAAGAAAATCAATTTATATTATATCTCAAAATCTTTCAAAATTAATTAAAAACTGTTTGGATAGGGACACTCTCATATAGACTGAAAAGTGACTGAAGGATGCTAACAAGGCCTAATGATACATAATCACATATCAAGTTGTGGGGGAGCTGTCTGGTAGCACTGAAGGGACTAGTGTTAGTTTCAGAGGTATTTTCGACAATCTCATTAATGATCTGAAAGTGCGAGTAAACAACAAGTTAATGAAATTCACATATCATACCAAATTGGGAGGTGCTGTAAACACTACTGATGGCACAAATTAATAAGAAGCAATATTAGAAACATGGACATATGAGCAAAATGAGATTCAACTTGGAAAAAGGCTATTTAATCACATATGAAGAAAAATAAGCCAACACATAGCTATAGAGCAGGAGAGAGAAACCTGGAAGCCAGCAATGCTTAAAGAACCATGGAGGTGGTAATGGGCAGAAAATTAGGCATGAATAGATACCCTGATACGGCATTAAGGGAGGCCAATGAGCTCTTGGGCTTCATGCAAAGAGGTGTTAAAGTCTGAGGAAATAATCATCATTCACAGCATAACAGTCCTGCAACTTAGCCTGGAATACTGCACTCAGTCCTGGGCATCAGTTTACTAGGAAAGTGAATGAACAAATGAAATTAATTTCAAAGTGGAACGGCAAAAAGTGAGCAAAAGATGAGGGAGAATATTTTAGGAAGAGAGAGCATAAAAGCCAAATTCCACTCTGTATATCTTGGCTAAATGACAACAGAAAAGGGCTATGAGGACATTGTGTCTGTATAAATGTTGCACAATCCAAAGGCAAAAAAAGATGATTTAGGAAGGAACAAAATGGTAGCAATAAATTTAATTGGGTAATATCACAAAATAAAAAGCTAGAAAACTAGACACCAGGAAAGAATTTCTTGATTTAGTGGAGTAGCTACTTTCTTTTATTTAGAAGAATTATTCTATGAAAATGGACATTCAGGAAAAAAAAAATATAAATTGCATTAGGTTTGCTGTTTGAAATTTCCTAGTGAAACATCCATTTTGGTTATTCTCCCAGTTGCTGACAACAACTGAATTCCAGTATAATCAGGAGCTAAAGTGATACACATTGCATTGTCTGGAACATTTCATATAGAGCTAAATAAATCAACTCCATGTTTTAACAATCCATGCAAGTATTAGCTAAAATCAATAGCTGGGCAGATATATAAAGGCCAGAAATAACAGAACGGATGATTAGAGCGCTCACAAGCCAGAAATATAGGTGGAGAAAGGCCACAGTGGCTAGAGGAGTAGTAAAGGACAAATGCTGTATTCAGTTTTTCACTGCAGTGGGGAGAATCAGAGAAGCACAAAACTCTCTCTTCCCTTCTGAGAATCTGGAATTTCCAAAGAGCAGCCCTGCCCCACACTGACATAAAACATTTAAAATAGAGAAATAAATACTTCATTTACTTCTTCCTTTTCTAGAAAGGTTTCTTATTAATGAAAAATGCAGTGGAAAAAAAAAAAAGAGATCCTTTTGACTGTGCTTGACACCATTCTTGAAGGTTCTATAATGGAAATATATATTGTTATCAAATTCTTATCTGGGGGTCTAAATATGGCCAGAATGAAAGGGAATTTGAAAATAAATCATTAAAAATTGAAGGATTTCATTAAAATAAAATATACAAGGAAACAAATTAGGACTTTATCCAGGGAAATTAAATTTGAAAAATAAAGATTTTTCTAGGTCTTCATATTTCTATACTTAGCTACAGAAATTTATGAAGTGTCAGCAGGCAAATAAGGGTGACCAAAAAAATCCCAGCTCCCTGCAAGACAGAAAGAGACAGAGGATGGAATAAAACTCTTTGTGGAGGCAAATGTGTAACAAACTGATGTCACATTGTTGCCTACATTTTGTTCTCTGGTATGACATCCCTTACAAGACTTTGCTTAGGAGCACCTTTCACAGGTGCCTGAGACTTGCACTGGCTCTTTCTGGTGTTATTATTTTGTTTGGTAGGAAATATTGTGAGCTCTTTCGAACACTTTGATTGGCTTGTGTGTTTTGGATAGCTCCTTGAATTCTCATTTTGGGGAGATCTTCATCTGCTCTATTCTCCATACTAATCAGCTCTGCAATTATTTTGTTGTTTATATGTATTATTTTGGGATTGATCAAAGTAAAATCATCTTATTATTTTTGACTTGCTAAACTAAATTTGATGTCACTTAAAACATAAATTTGTACACAAGGATCATACACAAAACCAAATGAAACCTGGGGTATTTACAGAAATAATTTCTGGCCTGAGTGTATGATGATATTTATGCAATTTCATATGAATGACACATCTTAATTCAAATGTAGAAATCAGTTCAGTTTTTCTTTTTAGTGTGCTAACATGTAACAAATCTCTCCAGGAAACATGGTATAGCCCATGGTATAGTAATTTTCACATGTGAGAAAGGTTACTATTTTGATAAAACCAGACTGTGACATTTAACCTTGCACAGAAGGTTACAATGACACTAGAAGATAGTGAAAAATGGCTGAGGAGCAGGACAATGACACTCTGGCATGATATGATTTATTTTTTCCATAATATGCTTTTCAGCTCTTCCTCTTCTATTTCTCCTGAGACTAACACATTCACCTGAAGCAGATTAGTTAAGATACAGTTTCATTTATTCAAAAAGAAAGGGGTAATTGTAAGGGCTGTATGGCAGGTCTAAATGTTGTGAAGAATGTCTTAGATAGTTTAAAGCTCAAATATGTTGTGACAGAAAGAGTTTTTTGGAGCAGTGTCAAAAGCTACAGTGGTACTTGTCGGCACACACGCAATGGGGGTTGAAAGGTGTCTCTTCTGCAGCTGAGCACGACTGTGGAAATGGGAGTTTTGTTTGACTTTGTCCATTGGTGATGAGACCAACATGAGGCAGCCAGGGCAGTGCAGAGGGCACAAGCCTGCCCAGGGTCAGAGGTGAAGCTGTGCTGTGGTTGCCCCAGAAAACAATGGTTCTTTTCTCCCTCTTGCCTCCATCGGGCTGCTCACAGGAGCCCCACACCTAGGGACACAGGATCTCTGCAGCCTGCTCAGAGCTTCACCTCTGTCAATCTTTTCCCAAAAGGCATAGTATTCTCCTAGAGAGGCCCAGCATATGGGCAATGAACTACTCAGAGTATTTTCTACTTAACTGCTCTCCCCCAGTTCTCTACGAAGACACAGCAACTAGCTGTAGCCTCTGGGTTTGATTCAACACATGCCATTTCTTAAATCAATGCAACTACTACATAGAGCCTGGATTTTCAGAAATCTAATACCTTGCAGAGGTATAAGGAAATGTAAGGGGAGCTACTTCATGCCTGAACAAAGGTAAATCAAAGGTAATAGCTGTGTAATGAAGTGCGTAGGCATTCCACAAAAAATGTGGCTGCTACTCTATAGGCTCATCTAGCCAGTAGCCTGCAGCCTTTCAGAAAAATGTACTTCTGTTTAAATAATAGGTTCATTAAATTTGTTAAATCTAAATTTTTATGAGTAATAGACAGCTATTCAGAAAACAAAAGCAAATAAAGATAATAGAGAGCAAAGACATTGAAAATGGACAAGCAGATCAACCAGTATTTAGCCATCAAAAATCCAAAGCATAATGATGCCATAACTTTGCTCTTATTTATTTTCTGTCCCCTGATCTAAGAGGAGCATTAATCCCCCCTATTTTTTGGGAGGGGCCAGGGAGGGGACAGCATTCTTTAACATTATTTTTAAATTATTCATAATATTAAAAAAAAAAGAAGCTCCTATAAAAGAGGAAAAACTATTTAGTTCCTATAACCTTGAATTATTATGACAGCAGAGAATACCGGCTTTTATCAGGATTATGTCTTCATACTGGTGCACAATAATGCAGATTTACTCCTTTATTGAAAAGCTTATAATGTAATAGGTAGATTTGCAAAGGTAAATCGATTTCCCATTTTATTTCTAAGTGTATTTGAACTACTTTTCCTGAAAAACATCCTTGTAATTATAGAAATCTCAAAAGTGTAGTAGTTTGGATGTCATTGTGATGGAGAACACAGGTTGTAGGTAAGAAAGGTCTGGGGAACTCAGCCCACAGGCACAAAGGTGTGTAGAAGGATGCCACACCTTCATTGCACATTCATGGCAGACTTGTGAAGGAGCCATTGACAAACAACATCCTTTCTTATGATTAGTACAGCTGGGGGGCAATCCAGATGGCAGAAAGGCATAAAAAGCATTTTTCAATATGTATCATGAAACACTTCATGCCAGTAGATCTGTTTAAATCGCATGATTCCTAGCTCAGTAAAATTCAAGTATTCCTATTCATAAATGTTGCATTTACACAATCCAATCAAATTTATTTGCGATTAAAAAACAAAATCAGAAGATCAGAGAATCCCACTTCTTCCTGACTCACTCAATTCTCTTGTACCTTCCATGGCTTGTAAGGAAAGATTTTATGGAAGAAAGGTTAATGAGCTGATAATAAACCCTTGAGGGAGTGTACATAAGGAGTTTTGTGGTCCAAGCTTAAATTTGAAAAGTAGATGGATGTGATAAAGTGGTAGAATGACAAAGGCAAAAAAAAAGAAACCCAGAGGAGAACAGGAAAAATAACAGTAGGGGGAAATGAAGGTTAAAAATACTGCACTGAATGGTATTACTCATTAATTGCACATAAATTGGAGATTCTCATTTGTTTCTTGCAATCAGAACCTTATGACAGACAAGAGAAGCACACCTTATACCTAAAACCAGTTATTTACTCTTACTTCAGTTAAAGTCATACCAGTTTAATGGAAGAATTCTGTTCCCTTCTTCTTTCTTGGTGGAATGTTCAACCTTCTACTGCCCTGCAGGGTCCTAAACTCAACACTTTCACTATGAGGAGAGATGCTTAGAGCAAGTCTTCAGCATCAGAAGTCCTTCACTGAGATGAGTACATTTTTTAATACATCATTAGTATTTACAGTATTTTTGCCCCAATCCTTGGATTTTTTCATGATTTTGATACTTTTTTCTATTTTGCTTTATAATATTATGCTTTGCTCTTTTCCTCTTTTCCTGCAAATCCCCATTTTGTCTCTGTTTACTCTATAAGGGGCATGTCACATGAGTTGAATGCTTGTTTTTTGTTCTCTTAATTAGCCTGAACACTGATTTTGCAAAGCTCTGATGGCTGAAGTGATTTTATGACCATGGCTGAGATGCTTATAAACTTGAAACCTCTACTATCATACTGCACATGATAGTAGAGGCTTCTTTTATCTTGCCATGGATACAATTTTCTACATGCATTTTACATTAGGGCCGCAGGTATTTCATTTTAGCCAGTAAATTCTTATTACTGTATTGGTGTACATAACCATAGATACATATTATACCAAATAAAGAAAAATCTAAATCAGAGTAGACATTAGGTGATTAGATAATTGGTATTGCAAGCTAAAACTGTTTTCAGGGAGGTCCAGACAGGCTTGAATTCTGTGGTGCTGACTCGGTACCAGGCCATTACAGACCATGGCACTGCCATTTGTACTCGGCTCTCATGTCATGGTGGGAAAACAGACAAGTAACCAGAGACTAAAATGTGAGGCTGTAATATGTCAGGTAAATAGGAAAATGGTCTTGACACCTATGGTGAAGAGATGACATTAATTATTGAGTCCATGTAATATTTTTACCTTTTTTTGTTAAAAAAACAAAATTGTCCTGACATTAAGTGAAATAAACTGATTATTCATGCAATAACTCCACAATAAAAATGCTTTTGAAAGAATTTCTTTACAATTCTGTAACAAAACACTGAGTGAGAGGGCAAACATATATACTTGAAACAGCATCAATCAATCAATATTGGTGTTTCATTTCACTTGTCATATACCCGTGTTAAATATTCAAAATATAAATCTTAGAACACAGTTCTTTCTTTCAAAGAAGAGAATGCAATTTCTAATTTTTAAAGTAAAATTCTAGAGGAGTGACCTTTCCATGGTTATTGTTACTACCACAACAGCTTGAAGTGGTTCTTCTGGATACTTAAGCACTGCATTCCTATCTGCACACTACAAAAAGATTAAATTCTTGCAATTTCAAGTCAGCAACTATGTTCTTGGTATGTTCAAGAGATCTACAGCTTTTGGCTTGAAGGACAAACTTGAGCTTTCTTGTGAATTTGCAAATTCATTTGTTTTCGAGTGCAATTACAAATACAGCATGAGGTTTCTTTCCAAATCTATGTCTTTAGAAAATTGAACATCGAGGCTTCCTATATTAAAGCTGCTAAAATATAACCTCTCTTGACTCTACCATTCCAAAATAACATTAAAAAAATCTGGTCATGTTGGGTTTTCTCTGCGAGTGAATAATTTTTCACTTAATTGGAAGAGAAAAAAACTTAACAAATATCTGTCTGATAAGAAAACTAGGAAAACCATTCTAAGAGGAAATAGGCTATTTTTGTTTGTAATTTTTCATTTCTGATAATTCTGCTGTATGCAGAAAAACATATGTATTGATACCAAATTTTGTGGATGTATACCTTTGAAATATGCACCAAAGTGAAAGGATTTATACTCTAAAAATACCGATCAAATTATAAAAAGTAAAAACTGCTAATTTGGAACAGTGCATTTTACATCAAACCCATCCTCACTGTTGATATTTACCTGCATAATCATCTTAATTCTTTCAATTTAATTTTCCCCTCAGAAAAGTAGAAAAATATTAATTTCCCTTAAAGCAAAATGAAGAGTCAAATAATTGGAAAGTAAAATACCTGTAGATCCCAAAAGAGCTGAAAGCAAAGGGTGTGTGTCAGTATGTGTTAGTATTTAGTGCCACCTGCAACTTTTTTGTGATTTTTTAAATATTAAGCCTGATATGGCTGATGAACAATTTTCAGCAAAGGGCTATAATTTACATTCTCACAATGGGTAGAGAATCTATAAAAGCAATACTCTGATTTGCCTTTTTTTTTCCCGCTGAGAGAAAATGCAGTGGCATACTCTAAAGCAAACACAGAACTGGGACTTCATGCAAAATATTTGCCAATCTAAGATGATAGGTGCTAAATAAATATTATTGCTATTATTACTGTCTGTGGAGAGAGCACTATAAGCTCCTTTTGGAAGGCTTACTTAATGGAAAATATTCATAATTTCCATAGAAAATATTATGCTAGAAATTGGTATAGCCTTTATAATTTTATGGGGCTATAAAATATGATGGTTCCAATATTAAACTGCAGTGAAAAGTAATGTAAACAGAATAAAAAATATACAGGAAAAAATATACTTACTAGTGATAAAAAAAGTGTTCAGGGAAGAAATCTATTTTACAGGTTGGAGGGCCCAATCAGAGACTAAGCACTTTTCAAATGCTGCCTTTAAATATTCATGAAGTTGAGAGTAGATTGCAAATGTTGAATGGTGGTGGATTTTCAATTTTTTAAAGTATAACAGTTTTTCTGACATAACTGCACAAAATATGCACTCCAGCAGGATAAGAGCTTTTTAGTGTGTATTTTTCAAGAAGAATTAGCAGGTTGCAGAGGTGAGCTAGGAAAGCATTTAGCAGTGACTGCCATGAGTTTACAGCCACCTTTGTCCATCTCATCCCACCCATGCTGTACCATTCCTTGCTGCTGCTCACCAAGTGTCCATGTCTGTATTCCATGGTTTTCACCAAATTAGGGATGAGGGCTGAAAACAGGAGGCTTAATAAGCTGGGAGGTTTCCTAGTATCTTCTCTGTTTAAAAAAAAAGACACTCTGTAAGAGTTGAACAGCTTGTTCCTACCCCACTACATTCTGTAGACATATGTCAATTATACCAGGCACTGTCACGACCTTCTTTTCTTTACAGAACATGAATTAAAAAGAAAAATCTGTGCATCTAAAATCCAATCTGTATCTTCTATTTCACTATAATAATTCAAAAAAATAGAAGCTCTTTGATCAGCCACAGGAGCAGTTTGCAACGCTCTGCTCAATTTCCTATCACTAATATTTCATTTCCACCTTGCACTGCTGAGGTATATTATGGTCTTGTTTCCTTAAGGGAAATGAAACATAGCATTAGAAACATTTCAAGTGATTTTGTCATGAACCACAAATAAACAGGATAAATCCTTCTTCAAAGTAGTTTTCCTAAAACTTCTTTCATTTTTGTTTGTATAGCTTTAAAATCAAAATATGTTTAAATTAGAAATATCTACTATTATAGGATAAGATCTATTTTGTGCTGTAAATTAGTTGGAAAAGACTAAAACACATCTTAATGATTAGTGATAAAGTATCTGTCAAAGTAGCCTCTCTTACAGGTCCAAGTATTATGTAGTAAGCCTCTCCAAAATATTACAAATTATTTGACTGAAAAAGATGTTATAAGACTAAACTTACCTTCAATAATTAATTGTTGCAATATATGTATAAAATGTTTCAAATGTTTCTCCCTAATTCTTGACTGACTTAATCACTAAAGTATTGAAAAAACTGCAAAATTATCCAGTCACGGTGCAAGTTGGAAAATTTAAACAGAAGAATGTGGCTACCCTGATGTATAAAATGGCTTTGCTCATGTCTGAATCTATAATTAAACTAGTTAATAACAATTCAAATACTAGTGCAAAAAATTCCATGGATCACATTCCTTTACATCCACATGCTGAAGAGCTATTAAAATTCTCGTCTTATTTATTGCAAATACAGAAATATCTTTGTGTAATTTACCTGATCTATAAACAAGGAGGCAAAGCCAAAAAAATACAGTCAGTTTTTTTAAACACACCACCAATAAATCTTTGGGCTAGAACTTGCCATAAATTTTGGGTTTAAAATATGTATTGTGAAACACTTCATGCCAGTAGATCTGTTTAAATCACATGATTCCTAGCTCAGTAAAATTCAAGTATTCCTATTCATTAAGGTTGCATTTACACAAAAGAGAAGCTAAACTACTTTTTACATTTTAATATATGAAAGTTATTAAGATTCTTGGTTTTATTTTCCAACTACAAGTTCAATGCAATAAGTGTACTGTTAATTGTCATATATGTTATTTTTCTGCATTTATTTTTTTCAAGATACCATATTATTAGCTGGGTTTGGTGGCCAATTTTACATTATTCCAAAGACTGGTAAAATCATTCCTGTAATTCAGGCATCCTTTTAATGTTTTGATCTTGATTCATAATAGGGAACAAAAGTACTGAGGTATGATAATGTCAAATCAATCTTCAGATGTTGATTTACATTTCAAAGCATGAACAAAGGTAAAGTATTAGACAAATTTTGTTATTGAATATTTCAAAATGTCTGGTGTGGTCAGTTGCTGTGACATCATGTAGCATAAACAAGTAAACAAATCTAGGCTTGCTTCAGAATTTTTTTTTACCACCGACCCTATGATATATAATATTATATATTATATATATGGTACTTATTGTGATAACTGGCAAAGAAACTAGAGAAGAGTGTTTAGAATTTTGTAAGGGTTTAGACTGCTGTTAATTGCTAGTCTGAGCAGAACCTGAACATTATTGCCATATTAAATACAGGTTATCATGCATGCTTAATGTATCTCTTTGGGATGAAAGGGTCTAGTAGCTCTGCAGCATTGACTCTCATGATCTTTTTGGGAGGTATTTTATTTATGTACCTGATAAGAGGGAGAAAGGACAGATAAAAATTTCCTGTTGTATTTCACAGAAATCAAGGTGCAGAATCTAGGTCTTTTGCAGACATTCCAAACTTATTATTAATCCATTGCACAAGAAACCAGGGTGGAGGATAACAAACAAGGAAATTCTGAGAATTCTGAGAAGGAAAGGACTTCTCTTTTTCATCAGTCTTGCTCTATCTGAGCTTTTTTTGACTTACCCGCTTCATTTTGCTTAGCTTAGTTGCAACAGCAATTCCTCCAACTGACCAGGTGTCAATTTCAATTTATTTCTGCTTAGTTGTGTATTTTTTTTTTTTTACAAATATTAGTTTTTTACAAATAGCAATAACCAAAGGTTGTTGTCTGTAAATGGTAACTTTACCACACACAATGATTTAGTTTAGAGATGCATGGTGCTGGGAGCCTTGAGAAGATTGAGGGTAAGGTGTGTTTGAGTAAAGGCATGAAGTGATAAGAGATGGGACACAGGCTTGACACTGGAGACATCTGGATCTCCTAGCAGTAAGTGAGAAAAAACCAAACTCACACATGAGAAGAATAAATCTGGAAATAGCTGGTTCTAGGAGGGAGAAAAAGAAGAAAGAAATTATGTCTAACATACACAGAAAGGTACCATATATAGTACATTTCAATGTAGTCCAGACCTGTGGACCAGTGAAAAAAGAGTAAGTTTGCATGCTAGCAAATTTATATAAATGAACCAAAGTTGAAATGGGAAAAGAAAAAGAGGAAAATCATTAACAAGAACATAATATTTCTCCTGGTTAAGGACTGCAGATGCATTACAATTTTAATTGTATTATTGATATTATTTTAACATTTTATGTACCTAAATACTCTAAATGCACTGTTCTTTGTTTTGCTGTAATAATTAGATTTAGACTAGTGACAATTCCTTAACTACACTATTAAGGTTTTAATTATGCTAACAATAAAATCTTGGCTTTATTTTTAGATACACAATGAACTTCTTTTCCCCTTAAACATATTCTTAGTTTAACTAAGAATCCAAGAATTCTGACATAGGGAAAAAATACAGAAATTTTAAACATAGGGTGAACAAACAATTTGTTAGATAACAGGAATATTGCTCCAAAATAGCAACATGCAGGAAATACTACCAGAAGCATATTGTACTAGAGGTAGCCAGGTAGTTGAGCTGTGGGGAAAAAGGGGATTACAACAAATCTGTATTTACAGGAGCTATCCCATTATCTGTAAACAGCAAAGAGCAGAAAGTATTGTCCTATCTAAGTGTGAACCCAATTAATCAAAACGTTTATCCTCTTCTTCTCAGCAAAATACAAATTAGGAGATTAGCAACAATTGGATAGAATTCTGCCTGAGGCTAATAACAGCATTGACTGTTTTCAGACAGCTCTTTTTGACACTGGAAAAAGTGTTAACATGTTATGTCTGAAATGAAGGGGCTAATGAGTCTTCCTAGGATTTTCCAAACAATTTTGGATAAATCAAAGAGAGAAATTAGAGCTGGAATAATGGAAATCCTGACCAAAAAATGTTTTTTGGAATCTAAAAATATTTCATATTTTGTATTATGAAGAGTCCTGGCTAAAGAATCTACACCAACCATTGGAATCTTTTATCTGCTTGAAGATCACTCTTTAATTCAAGTTCTGGTTTGTATATCTTTGGCTATGGTCTAAGATGTGGGTTTTTTCTATATTATAAGAGTGTTTTCCAGGGTGTTTATATTTTCATCTACTAATGAGACCAGGGTTAAGAAGGTTGATACATTTCATCTGCAATTTATTTTTTGGGAAACTTCAATTTAATACCGTTCAAGAAAAAGCAACAACATCTTGCTCTCCAAACTGTCTAAATGTAATGGAGAATATGAAAATATTTTTTTTTTCTTTTTATAAGCCTAAATAAGAAAATGTTTATGGCATTACAATAATTACATGTATTGCCTCCTTTTAACTTAGCTTCAATTCCAGATAGCACTATTTATTAAATAGAAAAATTATGATATGCTGCACAATATGTTACATATTCACATATTGTATGAATAATATGCAACATCTAAATATAAATATATTTTAAATTATTTCCATCTATAATTGAGTTTATGTAACATCAATATGTTGAGGTATTTTTCAGGAGCTACACATCAACTTCTTATTTTCCTTGATGGATTTCCACTATTTTTTAAAAAATTATTTATTCATTTGTCAATGAAAATATTGTTTTTCTTTTCTGGAACAACACTTAGAGTGAACACTAATGAATTCTGGCAGAGAAAATGTCCCTTTTTGAGACATACAGAATAATCAAGCCCATGACACGTAAACTGAGGCAAGGGGGATCAGTGAAAAGAAATGTAGTGGAAAGAAGAGAGATCCAGGATAAATAGGGTCCTGTGGTACAGAGGAATTGGGTGGGTGTTCCAGGAGCAGAGGTTAATTCAGAAGAAAAGAGAAAAAAAGAGGAAGAGAAGGAAACCCTTTTCATAGAGGTTTTTTTGGCCCAGCACTGCTCAGAGTTTGCAAATCTTAAGCTTATATTCCTAAATTAATCTGAAGACATTTGTACATCCTGTACAAGATTATGCTGTTCTGCTAAAGTTCTGCTTTTTTTTTCCACCAAGAATTGGAGAAAAATCATACTCAGAGAAGCTTAATTGAAATTCAGACATTAAGACAGCCTTCAGCCCAAATTCTTAAGGGATTTCAACTTAAATGTGCTTATATGTTAAACATTAGACATAAACACACAAAATAATTGTATCTGTATATGCCCTCTGTTTTAGCACTAGCCCAAAATTTGTTTGAACATATTTTGGCAAAACATTTTATATAAGCTAATCATTATACACATGAAGAAGGAGTTAATCCTGTGGCTTTAAGTACAGTAATCACCAAGACTGGGACACTGGTAGCTGCTGAAACACTAATCACTTTTCCCCAACCAAAAAATTAATCATTGCCAACCGTGTGGAACATAGCAGCAGTTTTGATATCAAAGTCTTTTAGATGTATTTAAAACATGCAAGAGTACATCGATTCCCCTGAAAATATGTATCAGAATTTTAAAATATCTCCATTTTCCATCAATGACCTCTCAATGACCTAATTTTGACTTATTTTGTCAGAGTGCTAGACCCTTTGCTACTGAGAGGGTGTAAGATAATGCAAACAGATACAGGTCATCTACAGAACTAGAACTAAAGTTTAGACAATCAAAACCCCCAAATCTGACTCATATAGAACTTAAAAAGCCTTAATAAGGACTGTCCAAAATGTCTTGAAGTTCCTGAAACAAATAGAGACTTTTTTCATAGGAAAGTTTCTAGAAGAATTTAGAAAGGAAGGAAGATGAGGGGCTCTAGAGGCAATACTTATATAGCCACACATTATATAAGCTTTGTTCATCAAGATAAGGAAGATTAATAATTGGAAATCCAAATGTCCTCTAAAATGTAAAGAGTGGGGTTGATAAATTCTATTAAAGCAATGTGGATAAATTCTATTAGAACAATGACATAATTTAATTAAACTACTTAAGATTTCAGAAAACTTTTCTTTCAATCTCAGCTTTTGAATTGTGTCAAACTGTTGGAGGAAAATGATTCACACACCCTATTTTCAGAAGGAATCAAATATAAATATTAAAATATGTGAATATGTAGTTTATTGATTCTGCCTTAAACAATTGATACAGATAGAAATTTTGGTAGTGCTCTACTTTATTCACTGTTGGATTACTTGATTAACTTTTTGTGTACTATACTGAAGATGTGAAGACATCTAGGCACAACATTTACCATCCTGGCACCATTTGAATTTCACTTCCATATTCAACTTTGTCCCAAGAGTTTCCATGGTCATAGGCCATTATCTCCAGTGGAAATAATAGTTTATGAGATTGCAGGCTGTTTCACCACTATACCTCATGATTCTAAGACCTTCAAGATGAATCCCATTGTGTTCTTAATACACATGCACATTCATGCATAGTTAAAAATGAAGAAATATCTTTAATTTTAGAGACTACATCTTTCTGTGTTTTGCATAATGATTGTGTGCACAGTACATCACATAAATGAAAGGAAATAGCTTTTAGTGTGGTGTTCTGTCACAAGAAAATAATAAATCAACAACCTATGAACTCTAAGTCCATTTGAAGCGTATTTAGAGCCCTCATTAACCTACAGAGGCCAGTTTGAATAGAAGTCATTTAATGAAGACACAGAGGGGATTTTCAATAATTTATTATGATGGAAGAAATGGAATCAAACTAGAAATGCAAGAGATTACCTAAATGATTATGAAATCCAGAAGTGGTGACATAATCAACAAAGGCAACAAAGGCAACAAAGACTCTAAACATCAGCTTTGGGGTTGTAGCCCAATAGCAGGAAGTAGTTATTTCCTATGCCATGGTGAGATCTACTTGTTTTCATTTTCTATTTGCTTTTTGCCCTAATTTAATGGAAATACTCCTCAGTACTGAGTATAGGATTGAAATGTGTCTCCTCTGAAGTAAAACAAGCTATTATAGGCTAGGTGCCACATACTTGTATTTAAATTGACAGCAATACCTGCAAGATAAAGAAAATAGGATTTTGTGTCTCCGCACTCCAGGATCATGGAAGACGGTGGAGTATTTCTCCTCAGCGTATTTTAGTGTGTAGAAACATCCATACATTGAATGAGTAGTGAAGGAGCTTTTGTAAAGCTCCACATGGTGTACATTATCCTGCTACATTAAAATGCAGTTTAAATGTCTTTGCAGACAAAAGGACTCCTTACACTCTGAAGACATCCCAGAGCTCTGTTGATGCTCATGCCAAATAGAGTGGAGTCCATTCTGACAGGCATGGAAGGAGGAGGGCATAGCTCAGACCAACACTGCTCTGAACTGGGAGTGATGTGTCCCTGTCTTCAGCTGCCCCAGCTGAGGGACAGCAGCTTCATACTGGGTGAGGCACACCAAAGTTCACTGAAGGGACCGAGCTCCTTTCCAAAGCAGGCCACCACTAGACATTTGTGCTGTAATCATGGTTTTGTGCAAAAAGAGAAAAATAATTTCAGAAGCTAAATTTCTTCTGTCCCACCCAAGCACCCTGACCAGCAACTGGCATTTCTACCTTTTCTTCCTTTATCATCAATGAAGTCACAATTCTTCGTTTGCTTCTTGGTGATAAAATTTCTACAAAAGTGCATGTGAGTGTCTTTTATTTCTGCATGCAGAGCACCCCATAATAGCTTCTGTATTGTAGTCCTCTGGGAGGTAAAGGTTCGAAGTTTGTGTCCCATGTGCCCAATGAGGCAAGTGTCCTCTTCTGAAATGGTCACTTTGGAAGAAGGTGCTACTGTGACCTGTTATATTTTGGAAGAAGAGAATGAACACTGCTCCATTTATAGAAGCAAAGACAAAGGTGCCACAGATTCAGAGAGACTTGAGCTCAGGGATTGGAGCTGCTTTCCAATGAGTTTTCAGTTAGGTAGGTGAAACAAGGGATATAAGACACAGGTTCATCTTTTTCTCAATGTTATTCATCACTTAAATACTACAGGGACAGGTTTTACAAGAGCAGCATGCTTTTTTCACTGTTGTTCTCTATGCACATTTAAAAGTCAAAGGCGCCTAGGATAGGATCTATTCTGAAGGATGGAGGTTCATTTTACAGCATCAAAGTACTTAGCTTTTACTAACAGAAAAGTGAACTGATTAATAAATTTTTGATGTGTGGTGTTTTGCAGAAATAAATGCAATGTAAGTAACAGGGTAATTAAAGTAACTTGTACAGTTGCATTAAAGTTGTCTCACTATCTTTCATACAGTTACAGAATTTGCTTTATTTATTTAATTTAGAATTTGATTTATTATCAGCGATTAATTGGATGAAAACAAATTTTTGAAGCTTTGTAAGTTCCATTTCATTTGTTGGCATTGTAAATTGCCCCCAAAAGTGCTTAGTTACATGCCAGCAGCAAAGATTGCATTTGATTCATACCAGTTTGGTTTCAATTTTTGAACCTGTCTGTGTATGGCTTAGAGTCACCAATCAAATGGACATGGATCATAAAGTCCTGGGTTTAGAGTCTCAGTGCCATATTTAACTTAATTTACATTTGTCTTATGCATTGAAATTATTGAAACTGACATATTCAAATGTTTTTGCTAATTGATGAAATAGATGAACCAAAGAAGCTAGGAAAAAACAAGAAATAGTTCAGAAACTGAATTTCTTGATAATATTCAGCATGACAAAGTTTTAGTTCATTCAGCCATATTTATGTGAAACATTCAGCACTACAGGAACCCAGCAGGTTTGAGAAAACGCTCTGTCTCTCCATGGTTGAATATTTATTAGAAAGTTGGTGATACTGATCTCAATCCCGAGAGGCAGCACGTCTTTAAATAGTTCAGTATTCTAAGCTGTAGTCAAAAATGATATGCATTGCCAATAAGGTTGAATATTGACTTGAGTATTCAAACATAAAATATTTAAAATTAGAGAATTTAAACACCCACTCAAATAGGTGCTTGAATAGATACTAAGTGTTGCTAATCAATACAATTCATTTGGTTGTGTAAATACATATGAAATGGTCTAGTTATCAGTGCAAAACCTTTCTCATGGGAAAAAAATCTGAGGTAGACTTTTTCAAGTCACTCTGATTAAATCCTGGCTCTAGGAAATAGTGCCATATGAGCTGGGGTTTAGTCAATCAGACTGAGATGAAATCCATATTACAACTTTCCAAACAATCATCTGGATGATAATGCAAAGTTTTGCCTGAAGGAAAAAATGATGACATGTGGTATTTCCATGGATATTCATGCTCTAATGAGAAGAATAGCACCTGAACTACAACCCTCTTTTTTTTTATTAATACTGCATTATGAATTTATGTGACACCACTGTCACCACAAAATAAAATTTTAAAAATATATTTTAAAAATGTAGGTTAAATGCTATTAATTTTTGGGATATCAAGCCTTGCTTTTAGATACCTCTAAGTGTAAAAATGCATCCCATAGCAGAGATTCTGTCTGGCCTTTACTTTGGCACATAACCATGACTGGTCTGTAAATTTAAAATCACCTCAAGTTGTTACTTCTTATTTTTGTACAGCAAAATGCAACCATCCTCTAAGTGATAGACTAAACAGATTACCTCTGCCTGCCTTTAAAGGCTTAGAAGTGTCTGGTTTCCTGGTTTCCATCTATGAAGAAATGTTTGAACTGAAACCTCAAGGAAAATGTTGACGAGCTAATAAATTTCCCCTCCTTGAAAATTTCTGTGAATGTTCAAAGTCCCTGGAACCTTTGATTTTGGAAAACAACCACCTGTTGCTCTTTGGATATAAAAGATCAAAAGTAATTAGTGTGAATTTTTGGAAGCCCAGGAACCTATTAGAATATTTCCATTTTCTGTGTTCCTTTTGAGATTTTCGTACTCTGAAGTTCCCACTGTACAATAGCTTCTTCAGGGCAGCATTTTTAGAGATTGAATTGATGATTCTATTCCAGCTTTTATTGAGTAAACTGAAAAGTTATTGTGACATGATATTCAGAGGATATTGTCCTGAGGAAAAAAAAGACTGGCTTTTGCATGTTTTCCTCATAAAGTTCCCACAACTCTTTTATTTTTCCCTGAACGTAAAATTCATTAATAAATTCTCACCTCTTAATATCAAAGTGGTTTAATGGACTACAAGGGATGTCTACCAAATTAAACTAGTGTATGCTTTACATTCATGTTCAAATAATGAAAAAAGCCAGCAAAAAATGATAATTCTACTTTCTCATTTTGTTTTTTAAAAGTAATTATTTCTTCTAAATGTAAATGGAATATACATCATCTAAACAATGTTGAATAAGCCTTGATTTGTCAGTTCAGTATTAAAAGATTTTAATTTATAAATCTCCAGTGAGGAGATCAGGTACTGTTGTCATTTTGTATTACATAAGAACAAGGAGTGGTTCCTAACTGGTAAAAGGGAAGAAAACGTTGTATCTCAGCACCATATGACCACTTACAAAGTACATGTGTTAATGTTTTAAGGAATATTTCACAGCCGTAATGTCATTATCACAGAGATGTTATAAGAGTGTGAGTCTAAGACTCTTATTAATTTTAAAGTCATACTTCTGATTCCTTTAAGAAAAAAAACAACTCCCCACACCCCAAAAAAAAACCCAAACCCCCAAAACTTTGGAAGCCAACTGGACTATGTATCATATTATGCAACAAACTTTTCAGATATTGTTGCAAAGAAATGCTTATTTGGCAAAAAGGAACATTAAATTAGAAAAAAAATTGACAGTTTTGTGTAAATATGATTAGATTTGCTTAATAATTATCTTTATCTTGTGGTTATGCCTCATAATGATTAAATTGATAATCACTTATATTTCTTCCCATAAGTATCTTGAAAAGGCAAAAATGCAGTGAATATTTGTTTTTTTCCTCTTTCCTCTCTAGCAAGAGATACTACTGGCCACTAGCCCAAAAAATGAAGAAGCCAGCACACAGTTGGTTAGAATACATTCAGAGCATAAAGAAACGTGTATTTACTGTAGTCGTGCATCTTCATGGCTTGTATTTGAACAGGTAGGTGAAGGTCAGGAGAGGGAAGAAGGCAACGTCCAGATGTCTCAATATTGAATGATTCAAATCTGCTTGTGAAGTCATTCAATTTCTCTAACAGGGACAGTAAAAAATGTTTGTTTGAGGTAAGGTTGGAGACAATTCAAAAGAGATAAGTTCTACTAAAATACAAAAGGCTGTAAAAGTAAACTCATTTCAAGGAAGTAGCCTCAGTAATAAATTGGTCCAGTAAAACTACATTTTAAACTGTTCTAATACTTTTGGACATCCAAAGCAGGTTGTTATTTTAATTTTTTTTCTAATCAAAAAAGAAAATATCTTCAGTCTGATATTTAAATCAAATCATCCTTTTTAGAGGAATATGTAAAAAGCTCTAAAGTATCAGAACTGAAACACATTAAGCAATGCCAGCCATGTTTTGGGAGAACAGGAGAAAATAAATGCATTCCTTTTTATTAAGATTCCATTAAATTGGACAGATTTTCTTTTAGCTAATGACCTATCAACCATACTTTTTCCTTCACGTGTTAATTTTGTACAAGCAACAAAAACATAACTTCAGAGCTCTTTACACATAAGTATGTTGTAATCCATTGAGCACATTTTATGTTGATAAAAATATGACCTGAAATGAAGAGTATTTGGAAACCTTATTATAATGGAAAAATACTTCAGAAATGACAAGTGGGTGCTTTTCCACATAGTCAATCTGTTTATTCCAAATGCTGATTTTTATCTTGACTATTATGTGGTAGGTTCCTATGCTTTGAGGACCCTTAGGTAAAGTGGACTAAAAAAATAATCAATTTTTATACTGCGTTGTCCTTAATGAATAAATTAAGAACTATTTCAAGTAACTGTGTTTAATAAAAAACATAGTTTCAGTGAAAAGAGTGACAATGAGAATGCTTGCTGATTTTAATTGTGGGAATTGAATAATGCCACTTGAGAATTGCCAGAATTGGAAAGAAATACATTTTTCTACATAGTGATTTAATGGAATTTTTTTTTCAAATATTGGAATAATTCCATTAGGTCTGTGTTTGCATATCCATATCTACAATAAAGAATTGCCATGGATAGAAATACCATTTTGATCATCCTCTCTGGGTTCTGAGAAATGTTAAATGCTGAGGATGATGCTCACTGATCACCTAGCAAGTATTAATGGTAGAAACAGTACATGGTAGTTATTATTACATGGTAGTAATAGTCAAGCTATATGAGTTCTGAAGAAGAGACACATGTAAATTATGCTGGACTCTGTCACAATGAGGTAACTGAACACATGCATTCTATAGAGCTGGATTTGCTCTCCTAATTTGCCTTTAAATTCTCATTTTTAATGACTGCCAAATTTTAATACAAAATAGGTTAAGATGAATTGCTAGCCTGCAAGAATTCATAATGTTTAGCATGTTTTAATACATTGAATTTGCAGAATACATTTGAGGCAAAATTTTGCTGTGCATTGGAAGGAAATGGTAACTGCTATGACAATGTAAAATGGGAAAGAACACTTGGATGTGAGTTCCAAATCCCACTCACAATCATAAAAATGCCAACCTGAGAGAGTTTGGATACTTTTACAGTATTTTGTTTGTTAAATAGGTATTTTGATAGCCATACTCTCTTCCAGACACTCTTTGTACCTCCGTTTGCTGGTTTATAGATGTCATGAAGGACAAATGTTCTTATAGTCTTTAGTCTTATGAATTGCCCTTTAATATCTCTTTAGTAGGATTTATGTGATTAATCTTGCTCATAATGATGACTATAATTACTGGGAAAAGAAATTAAGCATGGCTATTCCTTTTGATAAAAGATTTAAAAATGGACAATTTAAAGCACAGAAAAACCCATCCTATTTTTGTCTCTTTGTATCTCTTTCTCCACCCTCAAACTCCATCAGGGCTCTTTTCATGCAGTGCTTTTGACTTTGAGTGTTTTCAAGAGGGGCTTGGCCTTCCACAAGAGAGGAGAATGATACAGCTACAAATTCTACTTTTTAGCTGGACCAAGAAAATTTTCTTAATTAGTTCACAGTTTTCTCTTCTGAAATACGTAAATGAACTTTTTGACTTCTGTCTGTATGTTCAGATATTGTTAGAGATTAGCTGTAGGAAGGGTTTTCATAATTTATAAAACTCAAGTCACTTCAGATTTTCTTTTACTCTTAGGAAAATAAGTTCATTTCCTAAATTTCTTTAGAACTTTTATCACTGAAACTAAGACTTTGATGATCCTAAATACCAAAGTTCATTTCCAGTCTCATGTTTTTAAGCAAAATTACCTCATTCAGTAATTCAGACAGCTTACTGTCTTGTTTTGTTTTTTTTCCCCAAGAAAATTTGGCCTATGGGTATCTGTACAACACCTTGATATTTCTAAACATGAAAATAATGTTTAGGTTAGTTGTTCAAAAATACTTGTAAAAATTAGCGAGCCAATAAAAGTGTGTACATTTTTGTCTGCACTGGAATAAATGTGAGATTCAGAAGTATGGTGTTTGTTTCAAATCTGGCCAACAAAGCCCATCAGAATCTAATTGGTCTTGCCTTTATTTTTATTCTCCAGGACTCAAGAATTATTTTCATCTGTTTGACTTAAAATTGGTACGCAGGAAATAACTTAAACAGAAAAGAAATTCCTACTTTCATGCAATTATGTAAGTCTTGCTTTTATATATATCTCGGTGAGACAGTGTGTGTGCGTGTGTGTGTGAATCTATATATATATAATGTGTATATATGTTCTACTAAGACTGTTAATAACAGCATTCAAGTTTTTGAGAAAATATTAGAGTAAAAGAAGTTTTCAACATGAAATGATGACTCTGAATAGCACTGTCAATCAAACTATTCCAGGTCTGTTGCTCAGATATTCAGTTCTAATTACAGATTTTATATCTGTAGTAAATTCTGATATTATTCAATATATTCTATAAATCAAACCCAGGTTGGGACTACTCTCCTCATAATTTCTGCAAAATAATTTTGTGGATTCTTTTTTCCAATATTGTTGAGCATATATTATTATCTATAAAAAACTGTAACAGAATTTTTTCTTTTACAATAGTATCTGGTACTGTAAAATAATTTATGGTACACAAAACATTTCTAAATTACAGTAATATTTTCATTAACAAACAACCAAAAAAGATGTCACTCATAGAAAGCAACGCAAGAATGTTTAAAAACGGGGCACTAAGTGCTCAACTGATTATAGTCAAATTGTGCAGTACTCATTGCATTCTAAAATACAGAAGCTGAAGTGTTCTAGTTCTTAGTCCCAGAATTAACCAGAGGCCTGATCATGACTATTTTGTTTTTCTACTTACATTGTCTCCTTTGAAAGAAAAAAATTTTGTTCTTTCTTCAAGAGGAGACAGTATTGAACTTAAAAGCCTTAATAATGAGGAAAATGTAAATACTTATTAGGAAAAGTTTTCTAGTCTGTACATTATCAGAAGATAATGGAGAGAGGAATTGGTCCCTGAATCTCAGGATTTTTGACACTACCTTTTGTGTACTTGTTCGTCATTGAAAACTTAGGCAAATTTTAGGCTGGATCTGTCTTGTAATCTCTTTCACATAGTAGTCCTAAGGCATACAGGAAAATTTGGTCCAAAAAATTGCGTGATTCTTCAGTTACATCAAATATGTATTAAAATGAATTGTTAGATGATTTTCCAGTTTGTCTAAGTTTCCTTTTATTTAAGAGTGGTCAACTCCTTAACATAGCTACTTTTGTGAGGTTTTTTTGGGCACTAAATTGACCAGGAATAAGAATCTTCCAGTTTACAATCCAGTAAAGAACTAAAGCTAGGAATAATTTATTGTGATGAAGAGCAATAAAAAATCCATCCAAAATGGATTTTCTCTGCCCTACATATGCTTTCAAAGTGTCTCAAGTAAATAAAAAGTTCACTCAATGCCAATTCAAAATGAAAAGTATGGAACTTTCATACGACAGTTTTAATCTCACAAAACTATTTTTTTCAATGTCTGAACTATTGGAGCATCCACCTATGGTTCTAATTTTCCTCACTTTCCTGGTGGATGAAGGATGATATAGACATACAAAGAAAGAGATTTGACAGAGACATGGGAATCAATACAGACATTTTTATTTACACAATAAAAATCTATTTTGATTCCCATTTCTTTCATTACAGCTAGAATGAAAAAATTAATAAAGGAGATGGAAATATTTGCAAAGTCCTAAATAATCATGTCCTTCTTAACTCCACTGTAGCATCTTCAATACAGGCATTGCAATCTAGAACGTGAATCACCATACACTTAAGTTTTGCAATCTGTTCTCACAAATCAATTTTACACAGCTTGAGAATATGGGCTAGTTTGTATTTGTGCTATAAAGACGTTTCAGAGGGGAAAAGAATGAAAACAGTGTTGTAGCTGCAAACAAATCAATCGGACTGTATTAAAACGAAACTCATGATGTCAAAGATGAATGTAGAGACAGAAACAGGGACAGAGATTACCATGGGGTCTAGACACATACAGTGATTAATCATCACACACATCTGGAAAAGAAAAGCACAAGAAGAAGGACTTTTTTTCTTCTTTGTCTAGACAGTTTAGAAAGAAAGAAAATTATGTTATGTTCTCCATGGATTAAGGAAAAGATAAAAGAGATATTAACTGTCCTCCATTTGCACCAAAGTGAAAATCTATCTTTCAGCTATATCTTTTATTATTTGGAAACAATACCATAAGTCATTTTTAAACTCAGTACATGACTATATCTGTTTCTTTTTCTAAGATTAATTTCAATTTTAAAAACATATTAAGTAATTATATTGAGTTTAATTTAGCAAAAAACAAATTTAATTAAATTCAGCATATTTGAATACAGGAAAGAGATGCTATACAAGGATTATTTTGTATTTTTTTCTTTTTGATGGGTTTTGCAATTACAGTCTAAAACATATTTAGATATAAGTATCACTGAATGCAATTCTAATTACTGGGAACATGACTCTCTTTGGCTACACAGGATAAGATAAAATGAAAAGTCTAAATAGACGTTTTTTCTACATGCACAGAATACTGAGACAGCACTACAGTGCTCAGAAACTAGCTGATGAATTTTTCAGCTTAGAAGACAAATTTCACCTTCATATAAAGGCTGATAAAACAAATATGTTTGCAGTGCCATATGATAAATAGAACCTATTCATATAAAAAAATAATTCTGCAGAAATAACTGTGAGGATTAGGTCATAGAAGCATCTGTGCATCAGATGGGAACAATACACCAGATTTATTTAGGATTACTTGATAATTACTAGGTTCATGGAGTGAGGGGGAGGGGAGAGGAGGAGAAATTTCTCTAATATTTTTTTCTTTTGGCCTCTGTATAAATTTCTGAATACTCATTTCACTCTGGTTTTGCTACAAGAGGTGGCAGCAAGTCTCTCACTCATTTCTTGTGCTTGCATAATTGAACATTCAGTTCTATGTTCAGTATATGCCAAGAACAAAAAGATTTTTCAGTCTATTCCTGCTGGAGATCTGTAGAGATCTACTCCTGAAACTGGCTTTTACCAGTTGGACACTCTCTCAAAGTGGTCATTGCCTTCTGGACTTTCATCTGAGATGACTTTTTACAAGAAGTGCCATCCAGCCTAAGTCAGGTTTCTTTTCAACCTCAGTTAACTAAACAAGCAGTCAAGGTTTTGCTGTGTCTCCTGAGAGTGGGGAGGAAAAAGTATATGTGTGGAAGTATGTTGGACTTCCTTTCATATTTGTAAGGATCCAGGAGAAGACTTAAGTCCAGCAGAATTTAGGAGAAGATATATAGGGACAGTCAGCCCAGCTGAGCTCGGGACAAGTTATATAGGGCCTGGTGTAGGGCTGCTGGTCATTCTTTTCTTATGAAAACATTATAAAAACTTTGTGATTATTTACACTATTTTTCTTTCTCCCACCCTGTTCATGTAGCTTATGTTCTGTTAAAGGAAAACATGATTTAAGACTCATTTTAAAATGTCTCTAGGAATGACATAGTCATTAGAAAAAAGAAAAAGAAGTGCAAGCCAGGTGGAAAAAAATAGGATGGTAGAATGAAATACCTCTGAGGACAGTTTTGTTGTACAACATTTGGCCCTAAATAAATGTATGGGCCTGCTTCTGAAAATATATTACATTTGTCAAAGGAACAGTAATTAAAGTGCTCCCTCTAAGCCTTTTTGATAGGCCATTTTCAGAATGAATGGTTGAGGCTGAGAAAGGGCACTTGGCATTTAAGAACTCTTACCTTTAGGGTATTATTCTCCTAGCTTTCTCATGCTCACACAATTTTCCTCTTTTCCTACCACCTTAGAACAAAGCTAATATTCACTGTTTTTGTTAGGGAAGACCTGTAAAATATGAAATAGTTGCCAGATAAATGTAATTGGTATTATAATTTTAAAAAAGAGAGCAGTTTGTTGCATCTTACATTAAACCTGAAGAGAGATAGAGTTAATCCTGGTGAAAATGGCAAAATGTGCATTTTTTCATTAATTAATGAAACTGACATAAGACACAATCATTTATACTAGATCATTCTTAGTAATTATTACCTTCTTAAAATGGTGTTATGATGAGTAAGTAATAATAATAAAAGACAGTCTCTGATCAAGATCCATAATGCATTTCTTCAAATAAAATAAAAAAAATGTGATGAAGTGATGCCCTAACTCATCATTCAGGAAACTGGAAGATTCTAGAAACTTTTTCCAAAAATCGATGTAACACAATTGATGTTTAAAACAATTTTTTTGCCAATAATATTGTTTCATATGACCTGTATCTGGGACCCATATTTCTATGTTATATTGATGATCACACTCACAATAACATATCTGTATATAAGAAGAAAAATTAAATAGGTCAAAAGAACTGTCTTTCATTTCCCTTAATGCAGAAATTTCAAGAAAATAAATTGCAACAGAGTGAAATAGATAAAGTTCTGTGTTATCTATAGGAATTATTCACAAATTCACAGTGCAAGGTGACACAAAAGTCTTTTACCTTTCATAATCTATTGCAGGACATTAATTCAGACATTTGCATCCCTATTGAAACAATTTTACACTTTTGTGATATTTCTTTTCTGATTTGTGTGTACCATAAGGCAGTTCGTTTCCACAGACTGAAAATGTGTATTTCCAGACTGCCTAAAATGGACACTCATGTGTCATACCTACTGCATTAAGGTATTTTATTTCTTTTATAAAAAAACTTTTTTCCAGTTTTCAAAGTCTTACTATAGAAGATTGCACAGATGAAAGAATTTTTCCAGCTACGAAGGTGAAAAAAAAATCTGTGTCTTTTTATTAATCAATGGTTTTTACATTAAGATTCTCAGAACAATTGTTTTTCTTTGTGCTGTAACAATAGGTATTACAGTTTGTATGTTTTAACTGTGACAATAATAGAACGCCGACACATTTTAATGAAGTTTATAGCCTTTTTGTGGCCATTTGAGAAGTTTTTGAGTTTTTTTGGATTATTTTTCTGGAAAACTCTGTGAAGTTTAGAAACTGTAAATACTGCTAATACGCAGTCTTTATGGATACACCGTAATAAAAATTAAGTCATCTTTATTTGTCAGTCAGAAACAAAGGATATCTGAAGAAAATTTACAATGGAATGTCTTTGCTGTTACAAGCGCCTTACAGGAATAATCAGAATGGAAAGTCTTATAAAAGAGAACATACATTGAAACTCAGAGAAAAACAATGGAATTAGAATATCAGAAATGCTAACAACCCAGGTGTTTTTTGTCTTCTCTAAGAATATAAACGTCCTTCCAGTTGAAGCAAAACAATTCATTCACCATGTTTGCAGTGTGATAAAAGGAATTAATGGATTTTTTCTGCAATCAGACACAAAAATGTAATTATAAAGGGAAAAATATATAACAATTCTTTAGAAGTAACTTATTTGTCCATAAAAGGGAATATTTTACATTTTCCCTTAGGACAATTACAAATTCCTGAAACCTTATATTCTATGACTGCCACATGCTATGCACCTGCACGTTTGCTTTCATGAGAACTCTCACTGTTTTGCAAAGCAGACCCAGTGCCATCTGATCCACAGTTCCTACATTTCTATGAGGGAAGATAAGAAGAATTTTGTGACAAATAAACATATTCTTCCTCCATTTGTCCTTTTCACAATCACCTGGTGCAATAAGGCAATTCACACTAACAGCTCTTACAGGTACTCATTTCTGACTACTTTACATGGAAATACTTGGTACATAGAAAGTTGGGATTTTAAAAAATTTTATTTGTCCCTTCACTCTAAATAAACAAATGTGCATTCTTTGTAAAATTAGCTACCTAATGATGTTTGCTTTTTTTCTTACTGAGTCAGTAATTAGGTTTCTTTCACTTTTCACTATGTAAAATATATACTAATAATTATCAGCTTATTTTAATTAAATTATTAATTAAAAAATAAAATTCAATTAAAAATTAAAAAATATATTAAAAATTTTAAAAATTAAGAATTAAAAAATATATGCATTTATCGACTTAAAGCTCTCTGTGCTTAAATATCCTTCTCTTATGGTGTTCATTTGCAGTCTAGTTAAAAAGGCTTGATTTAAGCCAAATGCTTTAATCTCTCATTCTACTCAAATTAAGAGCAACATGCAATTTGATGTCTTATTAAAATGGTGACAGACAGATCTTTAACACGTCTCTGCTGAGAGTTTCCATCTCTGTAGACTAAAAAGTAGGTACAACTTTACATGTCACAAGCTAATGCCTATTGCCAAACTTTGGTGCGGAGAGACAGAAAGATGATCCACAATGCAGGCATCGACTGAAATCAAAATATCCTCAATGATATGTGTTGATAGACACTATTTTCTCTGAATCATTGCTAACAACTAAGCTTGTTTTTCATTATATTTTTAAAAATTGCCCAGGTTATTGTCCATTATTTTGGGAAAGGAGGAGCGGTCCTGTGTAGGGCCAGGAACGGACTCAATACTCCTTGTGGGTCCTTTCTAACTCAGGACATTTTATGATTCTTTGGTTCTGTCATTACAATGCATTTGTATAACACCATAAGATGGAAAGTGGAAAGCTATATACTCAAGGCTCAATATCTGAATTCATTTTGAATCAGCTATTAGATTTTTCTCTGCAAATGTTCTGTGCTCAGTCCAGAAAGAGAAGAAGAGTGATCTTTTGGAAAGGGATGAGGAAAACCTTGGATTTTTTAGCCTCCAAGCATGAAGAATCAATAAAAATGGAAGATTAATCGTGCACAAACTATACAGAGTGCACACAATAAACATAACTAACTGAGCTTTGAAAATAATGAAGCTCCAAACCAAGGAAATGAGGTCAAGAGGAATCAAAGTAGCAGCAAATATTCTTTGTGACAAATACTGCATTCTACATCTGCAGTCCATAATTTCTCTACCGAGAAGAGAATTGCAAAGCTAAGGAAGGCATGTATTTCCTATTCTAAATCTACAGCCGTACCTCCCTTGGTCACAACATCCACTTCCTGCTAGCATGGAAGAGCATTAAATCCTGAGCTGTAGGAATTCTCACCAAAGGCCTGAGGAAAAAATGGATTGATGTCTTTGTAAACTGTTTCTACAGTGGTTTCAGTAGTTTTGAAATAGGTATTTTATTTCACAACTTCTAAATGTATAAAAATTTAGCTGTGGCAAAAAGTAAGATTTAAATGGCAATAAAAATATTAATTTACTAGTAAATATTGCTAGTGGATAGAAAATTCCTTAACTGAAAATGACAATAAGGTTTTCAATAACTTTTAGTGAAGCTTGAATACTTAGACACACATTTTTTTTCCTTCTAAATTATACTAATGCCAACAAAGGAAAATCTGTCAGCAGGGACAGCTGACCCCTGACCACAGGGACAGTTCATACCACATGACATCATGATCAGTATATGAAGTGAGGTGAAGAAGAAGGAAGCAGGGAGATGTTAGGAGTTACACCATTTGAATTCCAAAGTCGCTGTTAGCACAGTGATGGAACCCGGCTTTCCTGGGGATGGCTGAACACTTGCTTGTCAATAGGAAGTGGTGAATCTACAAAGATTTGTTTTACTTTGCTTGCATACAGAGTATTTTACCTTGCTTTCCCTTTTAAAATATCTCAGACCACGAGTTTCCTCACTTCTACCGTTGCAGTTCTCTCCCTGAGCCCACTGGTAGGGGCTACATGGTGCTTAGCTGCTGTCAGGGAATAAACTGTGACACCTGGTTATAACAATCTGACAAATAAATAAATGTGAAACTTTGACAGAAGAAATGGTTGCAATGAGACACAGCAAAGGAAGTGAGGTCCCTTCCATCTTAAAAGTACTTCAGGATCACAGGAAGATGCAAAATAAAATATAAAACCCCCAACATGCAAAAACACCGACGCAAAGAATTTCTTGGATGAAAAAATAGTGTTGCTAATATAGTTTTCGTTTTCCACTGTTTTGGCTGATGAACTCTTGGACTGTGTAGACTATGCAAGCATGGACATATACTCAAAAAGAGAAGCAGCGACTCTAGAGGAAGAGTCTTAAATATCTACCACATCTGCAGGGCTTGTGAGGAAGTTGTTTTACTGGTCAATGTTTAGTGCTCTTTGAGACTACAGCACAAGACTGATTTTGGCAGTGTTTCAGTAAACTTCACAACTGAGCAAAAAAAAATCCAATATGGGTGGAAATCTTCTCAAATATACTTTCAGCGTAAATACATTTTCTAACCTGTTTCTTTGCCTCATAGGTTTTATATTAATTCAGTGTAATGTCACAGGTCTTTCCCATAGGCCGCCTTACCAGGTGGAACTAATTTTTCTAGAGTCATCTACCACTGTCTAAATGACAGAGCATCTAATAAAAGACAGAAGTATTTTCTCTTCCCAGGGTAAAGGGATTGATGAGCGCACTGAGCAAAGCTTGCTATCATCATAAGAGATGCCTAAAAAATATGAAACATTTAGGAGAGTTACTCTCCTATCTATGCTTGTGATTAATTCTAATAACTGCTAAACAATGCCAAGTTAAAATGTCTGTTCTTTGAAGTCTCACTGTGTATGCTGTGGGCAAAACTTCCCCCTTTGCTTTGGCATGTCACATACCAAACCAACGGAAGTAACGTGATGGCTTAAGGGCAGAATTTAGCAGTTGAGATCTGGAGTGGACAGTCATTTTATTAAATGTGTGTTAGATCCTCAATTTAAAGTGCCAAAGCATACCTCAGGATTAAAGTAATACTATTCCCACCAAAATTAATGGAGATTTCATTAATACACCCTCACACAGTTCTTCAAAATCCTGACTTTAACTTCCCAAAGCAGGAATGAGTGTGTTTTTTCAAATAATGTTAATTTATAAGACACTACATTACTAACTTACAATAAAATCAGTGCTAAGACTTTTGACTTTGAAGATTTAGTGGCAAGTATTTTAGGTCCAGAATATTAAAGTCAAAGAGCAGAGTAATGTGAATCAGAAAGAGATGATAGAGGAACAGTAAATAATGAAGGAGAATGTAACTAGATAGGAAATATAAAGAACATTTTAAAGACTAATAAATTACAAAGCCAGTTCAATGCAGATAAATGTAGAACAGTGGTGACTTTGATGAGTCTTTATAACACAACTGTGCATGCATTATAAAATAGGAAGAACAAAAAGTGTTAGAGTCAAAAGAAAACTGTGTGTCATTGATGTAGGAAAAGAAAGCTCGCAGATGTCTTAACACATGGATGAATGATGACTTTGAGAGAGTCTGTATGACAGAAGCCTGTTTTTCATAAAGTAGAAGTATGAAAGAGCAAGACCTAAAAAAATAAGAGAGGGAAAAAAAGATAAATTCTACATAGAGCTTAAAGTATGAAAGAACCACAGCAACGTCTCTGTAGAGGAAAAAAAATTATGTAGATGAATTGTTCTCACTACATTTCTAGCACAGATCTCACCATGTCCATTACACAAAAGCAGTATTTACAGGAAGGATTGCCTTCTGTTTGGCCACTGTGCAGTGATTATTTCTCAAGTGTTTATTTTTCATGACCAGTAAAAATACAGTGACAAGGATAATAATGTTCACATGCAAAAGACACAGATGGGGGAGAAAAATATACAAACATTTTAAAAGGTATGCCGGAAAGGAGAAGAAAGGATAAGAAAGCTAATAGAATGAAAAGACAAGCAGAAGTGAAGTTGAAGCAAAATTGATTCAGGAGGGGAAAAATTTCTAAAATACATCTTTGGCTAAGATTTCCCAAGCCAGCTTTAAGCAAAGAGGTATTTGGGTCTGCTGCAATATGTAGGCTTTCTGCAACCCATCTGTACAGTGTAGTTGAAATCCAGGACTGCTCACTTCAGTGTCTCCTGACTGACCATGGGGACCAGCCACTATTCATTGCTGGAACTCGGGTTCCTTGTCCTCTCTCCCTCCTAGGCTATTACTCCTTCTCTTGGGGATATTTAGCACAATAATGAGTCAGAGAAATCAAACTGTGTATCTAACCCATGAGATTCCTCAGACTCGTTCCCTCTCACCTAGTGAATCTACAGCTTTTTGAAACACTATGCAAAAACTTCTGTGAGGAATTATCCTTTCACTTAAGCGGTTCTCATCACTGTGGAGGCAGAGTCTACAACTGAATACCTTACCCAAGCTCAAGTTTTTTATTTTTTGCTGGTTAGGCTAATGTATTAACTGGCACTCTGTTGGAATTTGATGTCAAACTGGTGTTAGACCAGATAGATAAATCCAAAATATAATTTCCAGATTAACACCTTCAGACCTTTCAGGAAGAGGAATTCCATTTTGTGTCTAGCAGAGTCAGAAACTGCTTGACCTTAAATAAAAGTGTGCACACATGGCTAGGGTTAGACTTCAAGCAGTTTGAAAATTAAACATAAGATACTAACAGTTCTAGAAGTCTAATTTTTTTAGACATCTAAATAGACATATCAATAAATGTAATTTTTGTTGTAGGCATCTTGGTTCTAAGAGCATCCCAGGCTAGGCTCTTAAATAATTCTAAGAAGGTCACAATAAAAAGGGAGATGTCTTATTTGAAAAAACTACTGTATTAGGTTCCCTGCAGAGTCACACAGTTATTACAAATTAGTTTGCATTCCAGTTCATAATTTCAAAGACTTTTCTCATTGAGAAGAAAATAGCTGAAATAAAATTTGAAATTCTGATATTATTGCATGACTCTGGGGCAAACTTGCCCTTTTTTCTACTGCAGTCTAATTCTATGTAGGAGTTAAAGAAAATCACCTTACTGAACTTATGTAAACCGAATGCACGATAGTTCCATTTTGGCAGAAGTGACTTTCTGTTGAGTCTGGATCAGTGGTGTTAAAAAAAAATTGTGCCCTGAGTGTGTACTATTCTGGATACTAAAATATTTACTAGAGTTTCTGTGTGTTTTACTTGCCCTGGGGTATAGTTGGTGTGCTTTAGTTCCAATTTTTTAATGATACTACTACTTCTGCCAGTAATTTTTATACCAGCTGCACTGGACTAATTATGTGCTTTTCTCAAAAGTCTATTTTTGAAATTATTGCCTTTGAGCGTGTAATAGACAGCAAGATTTGGGTAGAGAAGAGTAAAATCTTTCCATTTGAGGAGAAAGGATAAAAGAGGTGGCATATCATTGTTACATTCTCATTTTGAGTGCATAAAGGTGTACACCATCTCAAGGTGCTGTATAATCAAGGTTTGTTCCATTATTCCACGTTGCTTCAGTTAGAGTTCTGGATTTAAAAAGTAAATAAATAAAATTCTCATTTACTGCATTTTGCAAGCCTCTTAAGTCAAAGGAGATAAACTAGCACAGCTTACTGTAGTGTAGGATCATTAATGGTGCCTTATGGCCAGAAGCTTCTTTCCTCTTATCTCTCTTCCTGACTTGGAATTGCTGAAGAGCTGAGGCTTGTCCCGACTACAAGGTCACCTCAAACACCATGCAAGGCTGTCTGCAGTTTGAAGACTATTTGTGAACAATCTGCTTAGTTGCTGACTTCTGTTATCTTATAGAGATTAACTGAAATATGGAAAATTATTATGTTTGTAAAGGTTTATTCTGGGGCATGTGTAGGGGTCTATTTCAGAGCTTTGAGCTGGTCTAAGCCACATGATTCATTTAAAGTTAATGAGAAAGTCACAGCTAGAATGGCATGTGATAATCTGAAAATTTGCCCCTTACTGCCTCTTAAGATTTTCTGTGTCATATGTTATGGTAATAAATGGTTCTCAGCATGAGGTTGATTGAAAGGGGTATAGCTGCATGAGGCAAAGAACTTGTCTTTTCTTCATGATCTCTAGATAATGTTATTAGCATATGCAAGATCAGCTCTGAGAATAAGCAGCCTTTGTGACCAGGGAGCTTGGAATTACATCAGTCTGAGTGAACTTAAATGTACTTTTATAATTTTTCATTTGAAGTTATGTCCCTGAAAAGGAATTGAACAAATATATGGGGTTTTTTTCTGCATTATTGACTACTCTTAATGTGGCCCTGCCATAGTAAGTTTCAGGGCCTGTCCTTTTCAGATAATTATAAAAAGTCTTAGGTCTTGGAAGAGGTCCAAAGAATATATCCAATTGAATGGAAAATTAATTAGGAGACTCCAGTCAGAAAGCTTGATGTATATGATTGTATATGATGAATATTATTAGTTTTGAAAAGTTATTTTCAAATGTAATACTCCTTGTCAAAGTAGGGAGGAGCCAGGATGCATTCGCATGTGTAGGGAAAAAAAATATACAGTTGAGAAGGTCCTGGATTTCATTTCCTATTTAAAAATATTTAAGAAAAGCCGGGATGAATAAAATAACCATTCTTCATAACAGTGCTGCTTTTCATGGGTTCTGTTTATTGTTCTAACAAACTAGTTTCAAATTGACAAGGATAGGGGTAAATTAAAGCAGAAATAGCTTGATCAATACCTTCTTGTACAACTTAGGAAATATCTAACAATGTAACACACATGCAGAGAGGGTAAATGCAGAAGTGAAATTCCAGGTTTGGAATGTGCCTATTTGAAAGGTTCTAAATTTAACTAAATGTACCTATTTGAAAGGTTCTAAATTTAGCTGCAGCAATTTTCAAGGCATTCTTCTAGAAAATCTTATCACAGGGATAATACAGATAAGAAGCAATATCCACCATTCTAGTTCTCTGAGACCTTTTAGACCTGCTTTAACAGTGTTAATAAAATCTAAATATGTAAATAGTATGAGACCTGATTGTGGGAGTGTTCTCAGTGTCCTTAAACCAGGACAATCCTATTTAAAAATATCAATATGAATGCTGGGGGTTTGTTTTCCTGAATTCTACAGCTTCCTAAATCTGCAGCTGGCCTGGGATGGTGCAGGTAGGTGTTGTGGTTTAGACGATTATGGGTTACAGTGGTAGTGCTGCACTGATGCAGCACTGATCACCTGGACCTGATGATCTTAAAGGGTTCTTCCAACCTTGAGGATTGTATGCTTTCATGACTCTATAATTAATTTATCTTTCTATACATTTGTAAATTCAAAATTTTGAAATATTCCTAAAAAAATCATTACGGCAAATGAAGAAGCAGAAATTGACTGCTGAAAGAAAACCACTTAGAAATAGTATTCAGTTATTCAGTTATGTACTATCTAAATATATTTTAACAGAATTTTCATTTTTCTATCAAATACAGTCTTTACCACCATCAAGACAAAAAGACACCAAAAATCAATAAAAATTAATAACATTTCGGGACCTTTCATTAAGAAGTCAATGGTGCCATACCTGTGACTTCACCACATGAGTTCTAATAGTCCTAGCTGGTTTTTTGGTGAGACTATATTACTCAGAGCACTCTGACAGTAATAAATCAGGCTTGTGTTCCTGTCTCTGCAGGTAACTTGTAGTGCATCACACACCAGGTCACAGATTATAGTGACACTGGCTTGTCCTATGCCACAAATTGTTTGGGCTTTACCTTGGGTTTCCTTTCCCTTCGTAACTCACCTAAAAGAAAGAGAGAAACATTTTTATGATCCTTGTATGATTTCAGTGACTACACAAGACATTGCTTTGTTACTTAAGAAGAACAAGAATTTGTTTCAATTTAGAAAATGATAAAATTCTAAAGTAGGATATAGTTACAAATCAAGACAGGCAGTTACAAATGCATGTGCCAGCTTTGCTATGAAAGCCATCTTGCCAAGTTAAGCCAGGCCTATTCTTGGATTATTAAATGCACTCAAGGGAATACATAAATTATATTGAGCATGATCTGCTCACACTTTTATCTACAATTTTAGTCATCCAGAAGCAGCTTCATATTGAAGAGCTAACAGACTGTAGATGTGTTTCCTAACTTCACTAATTCTAGACTAGAATTACTCTTTTCTGTTGCTTTCAGTTTGCATGGAAAGGAGATAAACTGAGAAGAAACCCCATGTCCTCTTGCATTTTCAGTCATTCTCTGTTTTATTGGATTGACTACTTGGTGGTGAAATGTGATTTTCACAAGAATATTCCCTTTGATCTTCAGGGCTTTTGTGGATACAGAACAGCTACTATCACAACTTTAATAAATTTGTCTTTGAAACTATTGAGTTATATCATGTGAATTTTCCCTTGGGTCTTCATAATTTTAGTAGAAATAGAAGCAATACTAACATATCTTTAATAAACTTGCTTTTGAAACTACAGAATTATCTCCTTTACCAGTGTGTAATGGTGCTGATATGTGGAAATAAATGCCTAGGTTGATGGGTTATCCAGAAGAATGGATTTCATGCATAATCTAGTCAGCATTTACTCCCTTGGATTTAGTGTGTGACATTTTTTCTATGTTTGCTAGATGAATGTGTGTTCACTTTCTTTGCTTGAACAACTGGTGACAGTACTCCACAAAAACCAGACAGTCTTTAGTTTTCAAATTTTGCTGGATCTAATTTAGATTTGATCTATGCTCAATAAAACTCATTGAGGCAGAGAATTTCTTATTTGTCCTTATTTTGGTGATTCCACATTTTCTTGCATATGGAGGGACTCATAATTCTTTTTACAATTCAGTAAAAATGTCTCTAATATCCACACATCAACTGTCATTTCTCAAACACGTGTCTTTGCTGATCAGATTTCTGTTCTAAAGTTAGATGAATTGTGAAGGAGTAAGTATGGTTATTTTTGTTCTAAGCCACTAGAAATAGTTTTGGTTTTTTTTTTTTTTTTTACAGTCAACATATCCAACCAGTGCTTCATTACCAGGAGCTGTATTCCCAACATATATGTTTAATGCAAGTCCATTTCATTTTCATATTGCTTTTTTATGTCAGCACTCTGTCTTAGTATATCATGATACACTAATTCTTATATAAATCATTTAAAATCAAGTGGTCTTTATTTTTTTCTTACATTATCAGAGTTTCTAGGAAGATCTTTGTTTAGAAAAAAAATCAGGGTTTCAACATATTTAGAACTATAAATTCAACCATATAGCTGATCAAAATAAATTTAGCTACTCATTAACAATTTTTTTCTCCTGTCAGATTACTGATTACTATGAAATGATTTGATTGCGTCTGTTTATCATTTCCATGGACTCATCTTTCTTGACCCTGTCTCTTGCTGCATAGCTTTCCTGACTTTTCCTTCATACGGTGTGAGTACTGAAATAATCAGCACTGGCAATGATTGGTAAACAGTACTATATTTTTGAAAATGAAAATTATTCAGGTCGATCTCCTTTTTGTTTTTCCCAAGGTAAAAACTGCATCCACTGCTAATAGATTTTAAAATAGCATTTGAAAGAGCAAATGGACAAGGTAAGAATGTACACATAACATTCACTTCTGATTACTAAAATGTGAGAAAGAATTAGTTGTGTGTTCTTAGATGATATGAGTTTTACACAAAATGCTAATGGCTGGAAGCCGTTATTTTTAGACCAGTACCTAGTTCTGTGGAGAGGTAGTATTGACTGTGCAGTTAATCCTGTGCACTAGTGTGCAGATTCACTGTTGAATTATGAAATTATATGGACAGTAAAAATTCCTGAGGAATTTTTGTCTCCCTCAAGGATGAGTATACAAAGCCTCTTGATATACACATTTGAACAAAGGAATGTGAATTTTACAAGAATCTTGCTCCTATGGTTTTTACATCTCACTTTTCTTCATGGCAACTATTAATGAAATTCTAGAGACCTGAAAAATAAAAAATAATAGGAAAAAAACATAGTACACCATGCTGTAGGAAATATGGAAATTCTGTCAATACAAACACATGTAAACACTTTCTACACAGGTTTGATGGTACATACTTTATTGCTTATAAATCAGAGAAAATTGTATATGTAGCTGATGCAGTTTCAACTATCCATGACATTCCTGATTTAAAATCTCAATCACAACAAAATTCAAAAGACACACCCTACTCATATCATTCATAGACCAAAGTTCAAGTACAAGTTATAACAAAGCTTCAATTGAAATTGCCAGGTACCCTACTTATAAGAGTAGGACCAGATAGCAGCACGTGCAGCAGCATCAGTGTGGCAGCTCAGTCTCCAGTGAATGGAAATATTTCCATAATTTCACAGGTGACTTTGAAAGTCTGTGAAGGCACATTTTTCAAACTAGCTTGTTTATTGCCAGCTCAGCTATTTCTAAATTAATTACAATCAGACATGGAGTAAATGAATATGAATTAGTACTACACAGTCGGCAAGAGAAATGTCCTGTGTGTTACTTTGAAAGTATGATTAACAGATGTATATAGTTAGAGAGAATTATAAAACTTTTTACTGTACTCTTTGAAATGATTGATAGTCCTAGAGAAAGTGAATATGAGAAAATCTAGAAAAAACTGAATAGGAGAAAAGACTTTGATTCTGTACTCCAGAGCAGATGGATGGAAAAGATAACAAGAAAATGAACATGAAAAGAGGGACAAAAAATGTAAAACAAAAATGTGCAAAGCTGATCAAAGGTGATGAGGACAGAACAAATAGAATTTTAAGAAATCTACAGCACCCAGAAAATGAAAAAGTCCCAATCAGCATGGTTGTCATATTTACTTTGTTGGAGAAACATTCAGGAAACCAGGTCAGAGAAAGTTGCAGACTGCTTCAGAAGCCTGTGGAACTCAAACAGACATTTCCTTTGTTCTACATTTTGGACCTGGATCTAACATGCAGGTTTAAAAGTCCATTTCATCTAATTAAAATTTGCAGCAACATAAATTGAAGACAGAAGAGTGTGTATCCTCCCTTCCCATTGATGTCCAGCTGCTTCTGATCCTCCCCAAGCCTCTTCAATATCTTTTATGAATTTTCTGTTGGAGTGCTTAAGGAGAAGTTTTAAGCTTGTTCAATATGCTCTTTGCTTTGAGATCCACAGGAGGAAGAAAGCAAGACCACTGACTGTTTTGGAAGTCAATACTTGTTTATACTGGCCTAAACCAGCTGTCAAACTATAGGAAATAATCATATTGAATTACTATAAAAGTAGAATTTTTGATATTTTAATCAAATAAATGAAAAGGTCTACTATGCACACAGATTAGTTGTTAGAAAAATATAATTTTATAGAAAAATTAATGTATATGTACCAGAAACAAAAAGGGCATTTCCATTTCCAGCACCTCCTTCAGCTGGAGTGCATACATAGAGAAAAAATAGAGACAGCTTTTCAAAGACGTAGTCCTAGATAAAATCCATCTCATAAATTCAACACAAATGTCAATAGAAGTACAGATTTTGTACTGAATTCTGTATAAATTAAAGCAAAACAAAACATGTTGTACTTAAAAACAAGAATTGCGCTTAGAGTCTATCAATGACAGAGAGAAAACACGACTTCTACTGGGAAAGAAGATGATGTGCCAATGTACAATTTTCTCAGTTACATTCATGTCCGTTCAAGGACTTCCTAGCAGGCTACTTGCTCCTCGATACATCCAGCATCCATCTCTTCTCCTGGCAGTGGCCACAATGTCATCTTTTCCCCCCACCCTTCTATGTCCTTGCCTGGACTCACTGCTGTGCTTGCTGCACCTCCCCCTGTTCGTATCCCAACCCTCCCAACACACACCTTGATCCAGGGCCAAGGAAGGCTCTGCCTGCCCAACTGCTTCTGGTACCTACAGAAAAGAAGCAAGAAAATTTTCAGACAGGATAAGTAGTTAGGGTAGGGTTGCTCTGATTGTGCTGGATAGCTGAACCCATCCCAGGAACTTGAATTCCTGGAGTCTTGTGGCCAGAGTAAAGGTAGTGGTGAAAATGGCTGGTAGTGTCACAGTACCTTCCTAGGGTTCTGACTGCATGAAAAAGAAATAAAAACAAATTATTATTCACACCAATTCTTAAGAGCAATCCATATGCTGTGTATCTACCAGACAAAGCAGAATAACTGTATTTTCCAAGACAGTTTTCATTTTGTCAGACTTTCAAAACAATTAATGAGGAAAAACACGAACCGCATAGCTGAATGTTACTCCAGCATAACCAGAAACAAACAAAATTCTGCCTTAGCATGTGTGCTTCAGGTGAAACTATAAATAAGAGAGAAAGTTGTCAGGGAGTTTTCTGTTCTATTATTAAACTAGTACTTCTAATTGCAATTCTGTAGCACTTGTTTCTTTTCTGTTTCATAAATTCTGTGACAAAGGAAACTTTCTACCACAAAATAGCACAAAGGCCTCTACATCATTAGGGACTTTTTAAAGTATTGCTGGGAATACATCACTGGCTTCATACAAAAAGTAACTGATTGAGAAAGACTTTTTTCCTGTGTTTTCCTAAAGTTTTAGACTCTCTCTTAAATGTATTTATTACTTAATGATTGGCATAAAGGCACTTATTTGCACAGCTGGGATAATGCTGGTTTATAGGGAACCAGAGTGATATATTCTGCAACTGCAACTAATCTATTTTGTCTAAGTGTTTTTTCTCAGAGGCCAATGTCTGTCTGGAAAGTTCTTGTGTGTTAGAATGAACGTTATTTCTTTCAGTGGTTTCTATTTATCACTGTGCTGTGAGACACTACTGGCAATTTAGAAAAGAATAATGCCCTCCAGGTTAGAGACCAACAGCAGGAGCTGCTCCCATAAAGACAAATGTACTAAAGATTTATCTGTTTACCTATGTAATTTTTCCCTCTTTAAGATACCAAGGGATTTTTGTGCATCGTTTAGTACTGATTTGTAAGAGGTTGTTGTCTAAAGTAAAGAAACATAGCACCTTAGCCTTTTCTTACCAAAAATTCCTCATGTTCTAGACAATTTGAAGAGAACAGAAATTATTTTATAGTGAAATATATTTTCAGAGCTCTTAATGAAGCTACTAAAACATATAATTACCTTACTGCTCCTGAGTACATTAATGTTTTGATTCTTAGTATTATTGGGGAGATAGGGAGGGAGAAGCAGCTGTCATGTTTCCAGGAGCTATTCCCAAGTACTAAAGAGAGGCTGTGAATTTAAAACTTCCATTTACAGAAAGCAATGATAAAATCCTAAGAATTAGTGCTGCATTGAATTAATAAGTTAATTATAGACTTGATTTGTTTTTGTATACTGAACTGGCATATGGAATCCTCATTAAATGTAATGACAGGTTGTTTTCAGCATATTTGCTAATAAAAACCACAATAATGAATTATTTTAGGAAACAAATACATTTCAACACTTAAAAACATCAGCAATTTTAGATTTTAATTTGTGGGCACTGGCAGAAAGTTTGAATGCAAAGAAACTTTTAAAAATTGACCTTAGGTGTAATATTTTACATAGGTAATTTTGTACAGAGACTTGTATGTGTGTTGGGGAGCATATATACAATTACAAGCAAATTCCCAATAGATGTTGCAAGAATAATTAAGTCATTATACATATCTGCCTAACTGGAGGCATATTATGAAAGACATATTTCTGGGTGTTGATTTTGAGCTGCAAGTTATGACACATGACAAAAACATTTGGTCAGTGCCAATTGAGATGCTTCTGGAAAGAAAAACGAAGAACTTATTGAATCAACCTGAACAATTAACTTCTAGATCAGTCCTGAAGCAGCATGATGAGGTCTTCCGGGAAGACATCTAGGTTTAGAAGTTGCAGCTCATCAGTGTTTTTCCACTGACAGAGTAAAGAATATGGGTTTGTCCCTCTTTCCTAAAGTCTGCTTCCAGAAGGATGTTCACCTAGCTTCTCATATCTGAAATCTTGCTGAAACAAAATGCAAAAACTGTCCAAAGTAGTGTTTTGTTTGGAAGGGTGAGGGTAAATTACCAAGCTAGCTAACTGGAGATGGAGGAAATGGGGAACTCTGTCAAGACCCCACTGTCATTCAGAGTGAGTGTGAAACAGCCAACTTGCAGCAGTTACAGAGACCTCACTGGTTTTTCAGGTCTTACACAACAACCAAATTTAGACTGCTTCTAACATGAGTCTGGAAATTAAACTTCACGGGTTGTCTCACTGCAGATAAGTAAGGGAAAAATTAGAGTTTATGTCTTCAAAAGCCAGGCTTCAATTTTTCTTACATGGAATATGATGAAAATTATTGCAGTTAGATATCTGTTAATTTTTTCTGAATTTGGTCCTTAACTTATGTAACTACAATGGTCAGTAGTTGCTTGGTTATTTACCCCTACTAGCTGGTATTAGAAATGCTTTTCCTGATTCAAAATCAAAGCCTTAACCCAATTAAAATCTTCTAAAATCTATGTGAATAACTGTATCAAGCATCAAACAAAAGTTTTATTAAAATTGATGCCTGCTTTCATAATGTTCCCTACTGAAGAGCACTTAATATTTTTTCCAGTGCAATGACTTAATTGATTTTATATCACTGTATTCTGTTGAATGATTTATGTTTAATTTCTTGCTGTCCAATTAACAGTGTAATAGATTGTAGTTCATCAGGGATACTACAGTGTTATCTCTTCTGAAGGTGAAAGCCAGTCTTCATCAAGCCATCACTTTGAACTGACTCAATCCTCAAAATTTGACAAACCAGCTGTAAATCTCCAAATTCCCTTTACAATTTTTCACTTTAGTCTTAGTGATACAAATACACTATCAGGCTTTGTTTTGATTATAGGATTCAAGAAAGTAAAAACCAAGTAGATAGCAGATGTAGGAACACCTATTGATGAAATTAAAAACTATATAATATCAACATTAGTATGATTTTGGAAAGTAAAGTGAGGAAAGCATAAAGTGATTTAAAGAAGACACTGAATTCATTGACTTGCCCCCAAAAAATTGCTTTTATGATAATGGACCAGATGGCTAAACTGGTACTGCAGAGGCTTAAGAGATCTTTAGAAGCTATAAGAGAAGAAGGGATATTTTGTTTTAAATTAAGAGAATTTCACATGACTTGGTGAGATAAGATTCAAGACATTGTCTTCAGAATTCCATTGGTCTTCATGCTGAAATTACATTTCAAACTTGAATATTTATGGGGAAGAAGAGAAGGATATTCACGTTATTTTCCAGGGAAGTGTTTTGAAACTGCAGTTAAGGGGAAAATCTGGAAAATAAGAATATTTCAGACAAGAGAGAGAAAACAAATGAAAGAGTAATAAAAAGACAATGGGCACGTCTTAAGAACTTTTTTTGAGACAGTGCAATGCAACTATCATTTGCTTTAAATAATTAATAGTTCTACAAACACTGCAACTAATAGAGTTGTGGTTTCAAATGATTTGTGTTTCATCAAATGGCTTTTTAAATGAAGGAAACTAAGCCTGCAGCATGTTTCCTATCCTTATTAAACACTAGAGAACTCATATGTGGAGTGAAAGAGAGAAGGAAAATGAAAGCTACATAGTGTCTAATAAAGTTCAAACTTTGATTGAAGCTTTTCCAAGAATTAAAACATTTATAACCTCTCCCTTCTATCTACACTCTTCAACACAATAGATGTGTGTATTCCGTAATGGTGCAGTTCATACACGGGTCTTTCCCTCAGTGTAGGCCTTTTTCTTGCCCCTAGCTAACAATTTTCACAGAACTTGTAAGAGTGTAACATCTCAAAACTCTATCTCTCTGTCAGATTTGATAGAAATGGGCTAGCCAGTTCAAAAGTGCTAGAGGAGCAGGGACAGCCATGCTCTCACAATAGCACTGACTCACAAACTCTTTTATTATGAAGACTGAAAGAAAGTGTTAGTTTTGTGTTGCTTAGTCCTGATTTGTAATGCTTCCTTCTGGTGCACTGATCACAGATATTTCATTTGAATCTGTTTAGCAAAGCATTAAATTGCATCCCTGGCCTGCCGGTTGTCTGGCTCTTACTGCACTTCCATTCTTTCCTCAAAAACAATTCTCTCTGCTGGACCCATCATATATCAAGACCCATCATATATCAATACATTATTTCTGATGAAATTATCTGCACATCTTTGTAGTCAAAATTTTTGGGGTGCACCTTGGAAGCAGTATTCTGTCTAGAACGCTTACTCCTTGGGGAATAAAGGGATGTTCCCATGCTGAAGGTCTAGATCTTATCTCCCAATATACCTCCAGAAGTAAATAAAATTTACTGTTTGAGATCAGTTCAATTTGTTAAAAAGATAGCAGATGCAGGGGTCCTTGACAAAGAAAAGAGGTTTTTTGGAAGTATTATGCACACTGAGGCAGGGAACAAAGGTAGGTGTAAGCCCTCAGCTGGAGTGGGTGTGCGAGGAGAGGGCACCGCAGTGGCATCCTGCCAGCCAGAGGATGACTGTGGAAGTGACCCCAGCAAATCTGCCCACCCACAAAGGGAATGGCTGTGCACAGGTCTCTGGGGGCATTTCAGTCATCGTGGACATAGATGCATTTCTCCCTGACCTTGACAGTTAGCTTTGTTCTCTTTCCATTTGCAAACACCCACCCCCTTGCCTTCCTTCTGAAACCATTTTCTTTTCTGCCCTCCCACTCCCTCCACTCTTTCCTCTTTCATAGGAGATTCTCCCTCTGTTGCCATAACAACAGACAGCAACCTGGCCCTGGCTGGGCACTCCTGCCCTTTTCCTTAAAAATTCAACCTCATGTAAAAGCATTTGTGTTTCATTCTCTCTGAGGAATCCTTTTCCCTCTGGCTTTAATAGGAGAAAGACTCACTCTGCTCTGCATGTGGCCACTGTCCTCTCTTTCACCATCTCAAACCACTGTTTTCACACCTCAAAGAAACACAGTTTTGATGTTTAATTATCCCCTACTGAGCTTCCTATATAATGTACTCAGAAGGGCATGCCACTTTACAAGCTTCACTGTGCAAGTACGTTTATCTTTGCCATCCTGGTGCTCTTCTGTGCAATCTCTGCTCTGCAGCTGCACCACCTGGACCAGATGCAGATTGATAGAGAAGAACAGCTCTGCCCAGACAAAAGGGTAAGGAAATCTGGAGAGCTGTGCCACAAAGTTATCATATCAGATAGTAGCAACAAAAACCTCCTCTCCCCTCAGGTAATCTATAAGGCTAAAAGAGATGATGATGTTTGATGATGTTTTTCTGGCCATTGACAAGTGAACGAATTGTATAGTTCTTCAAAACTTCTGTACAGTCTCATTTTGAGTCTTGCTTTATGGGGAATAAATTTCTCACCTGAACAAGATGGGCACAAGTCTACTGACCTCTATAAGAGTATTTAATTTCAGTTTATTCTAATCTTGTAGCCTAATGTAAATGTGATTTTGGCACATATAATTTAGATGTTAATAAACCTTTCAGCTCAATTCCTCTTTTTGAAACTAAATCATGTGAAAATGCAGATGGAAAGTTAACTTTGAATTCACCCATTGACCTCTTACAGTGTACCTGGCATTGTACTGAGAGAACAATTTTCTGGAAGTCTTCAGAATTTTAAAAGTCTCCAAGCCTTGGAGCACTTATCAGAGCACAGTGAGGATGGGCTAGCTGGAACAGCAGGCAAATAATGTCAGTAGCACAGAACCTGCTTTTCCTTCACAATTTTTAGAAACTCTCTAATGTTCCAGTGCACAGCTATTACTGGCATGGAGTTCAGTTCTGCACAGTATCTACCTGCTGTCCCAGATATAATATCTCTAGACCACAGAGAGGTGTGGATAGAGAAGGAGCAGTGGAAACATTATTTCCTTTGGCTGGAAATTTATGCCAATTTTATACTGACACTGCGACCTCCATGACTCTTTGGGGAAGACTTCCATCTAACTCAGCATCTTCTGCTAAAACTACATCTTGCAGAAAATGGCCTCTGTAGGTAAACTTCACGTGTTAAATAACTGCACATATGGCAGTCCTGCTACAGCTCTCCAGTTTATGAGACCGTGCTAGAAAAGTGCAAGATATGTGTTCTACCCTTTTTATTTAAATCCATTATAACTGAATATCACACAAGCACATCTCATCAGAACTGTTTTTCTAGTAGAAGATTAAGGTGTAGGTAGGCTCCACCTCCCCACTGTACTTTTCAGATGAAGAAGACCATATGAGTAATGATTGTTACTGAGTGATGTGAGCTGACACAGAGGAATACTATAAAAAGTAAAAATTCACCCCACTACATTGCCATGTGAGTCATGAATCCCAATGAACTATTGAAGAACCAGTAGCCATGGAAGGCTTTAAAAGTTCTGGAACAAGGAGAGGAGAAAGGGATATTGCTCACAGCTTGTGTCTAGGAACTAAGAAACAGCAGTGTGAGTTTCCTGTTACCTTAAATGGAAACAGTTGTTGGATTCCCAAGGCAGACCTTCAGGCCATATATTTAAGCAAAAATCATATGAAGGAAGGAAACATGCATGAGAGATATAAATATCTACCTCACATAAAAATTGTGCAGACTGGTATAATCCCACATTCTCCTGGTAGGATACCCAGTTTGTTTTCAGGAATTGTAGGAGCTCAGAAGAAATAAGAAAATAGCTGTAGAGTCTCTTATGCAACTAAATAGAGACAAAATTTTGTATTTGTGCCCACCCTTTCTGCTGAGAATTTTGCACTCATAGCCCTCTTGTCTAGATAGCTACAGTTTCTGGAACATTGGAAACATTAATTGATAAAACTATGGCATTGAACTGGAGGACTAGCATCAGATACAGATAGAATAAAGTTAAATTTCCGTGGTATAATAGATTAATAGAAAACATGCTACTGGATCCATATAGCGTTTAGTCTGGAAACCTCAAAACTAATTCTGTACCACTCAGGTTATACAAAAAGGAAAGAATCCTGAGTCAAAATGTTTCTGTCCCCCAAAATGGGTCTGACAGCCCTGCTTCATCCAGTGTCTAAGTCCTAAGTACAGTTAACATGAACTTCTGTTGCTGATAATAATGTTTAACAGGGCTTCTTTCAGAGCTTCTCCAAACCTATCATGTCTGGTTCTCACTGAATCATCTATGACTACAATTCTATCTCAAGGTCTCCAAATTCAGTTTTAAAAAAATTTAAGTGTGATTGTTGCACAGCTTTTATTTCACAACAGGAAAGAAAAAGCTCATTTGATGTTTCACTACATTAATAATGGAGAATTGGTAGCAAGGAGGAGAAAAAAAGGCACGAAGACGTAGTCTAAGGAAACAGACAATGATAAATTGTAAATAAAATTGCGTATTGATTGAGTTCACAAATAAAACCCTGCGAAGAAACTGTGTAGGTTGAAACAAAGCAGTTTTTGGGGTTTTTTCCTACGGATAATAATAGCAGCAACAATAATAATGATGGTTTCAGTGAAAAAGTTACAACTTTTTTACAAAGCTATTCTATGATTATGAGAAATAAACATTATCACATTGTTTTAATATTAAGGACAGCAAGAAAGCAGAAGCAAGGAAAAGGGTTATGAACACCTCCAGTCTGCTTTATTTGTCTGCACTTGATTTGAATTTTCAGTCATGGGTGACACAAATTTTCCACTTGCTGTAATAGATACCATGTCTCATACCACACTAATCAACAGTTCATTGAGTTGACTGGCCTCCAATGTACCTGTCACCCATCACAATTAACTACAGTCGCTGTCACAAACAATTTAGTAGATACACATCTGTGCTCAGTCAGTCAGTCCCAGATGTGTTGTGCATATGTCTCATTTGATGAACCCAATTCAATAACAGGACTCTTAAAAAGTGTTAAATACAGTGACCTGAGCTAATGACAACAATGTTTAATCTGTTTACAAGTGCATCAGGTTTTCATACCTTCTGCTCTCTTACAGGCTTCAGAGATACACTGCAGTGTCACTGGGCAATTCTCTTTCTTTGATGGCTGTCCATTGTGCAAAAAAAAAAAAAAAAATTGCAACTGCAAAGAATCTCATAGAAGACAGTGAAATAAATAATGGAGGTGGTAATTATTACTATTGGTATGGCAGACTTGACTTGTGATTGCACCTGAAGAATGCTGACATATGTACACATGCACACACTTGATTGTCTGCATTTTCCTGCATTTATTATTTATTTGTGATGAGACTAAGACCTTAAGAGCTTGATTCTAGCAGGAATTAAAATTTTAAATAAAGTGTGTTCACCCATGCGTTTGAACTAACCAATCTGCCACATAACTAGAAATCCATGTTCAGTATCTGGCATAAAGTAGTTTCTAAACTATTGCCAATATCCCAATGCCTGATATAAGGAAATGGTTTTATTCTTAAAAAAATAAAAGAAAAAAGAAGGGCCTTGAAATCTTACATGATATATTAGTACATCAAGATTTTAAGCTTGCATAGATTTTAAGAGCACAGAGGGAAATATGTCAGACCTGGAAAATGTATATCTGCATTTAAAAAGTATTTCCCCTAAAGTACCACTAAAGAATTGTTCCTATCATACACCCTCCACTCAGAGGCTGTTCCTTTGTTTTATAAGCATGCTTGACATTTCAATGCCTTTTTTTATGTTATGCTGTCATATACAGCTGTGCAAAATTGCCAAATGAAAATGGCAGTATTTCATAATTCATTTGTCCAAGTAAAAGCAATTACACAAGTCACAAGACAATGAGCAGTTAGTCTCTATAAATGCCTGCCTGAAATAAAAAGCAGTGTGATACTGAAAGAGATTATATTTACTCTTACTTAAGTGTTCAAACAGTTTTTTACAGGACAGAAACTACTATCATCAGATTCTCTAGTCATACTGGCCAGTAAATCAAACAGCCTTGATCAGCCTGTTTTGAGGCCAGACATTGCCTGCCTTACTTTAAATGACATCCAGTAAACATCAGTAAAATCTGGTGGTTTTTTTTAGCTCCACATATCTACTCTCCCCAGTTTCAAATGCTGCACTAGCGGAATTAAAAACTAGTGACACCTTTATAGCTTTGCCACTTCCATGAATAAAGTGAATAAAGTAGAGTTGGGAGACAGCAGACAGCTTGCAGTGTGTCATAGACTGGACTGATGTTAATTCTGGGGAATTGTTTCACTATTTCTAGTCAGTGGGAACTTCACTTATCTGCCATAGGCTCTCAAAAAGGTTACTGGCTTAGCCATCTTATCCATCAGTTCCCTCAGAAGCCATGGATGCATCTCATCAGGTCCCATGGACCTGTACACTTTCAGGTATCCTAGATGGTCTGGAGCCTGATCTTCTCCTACAATGTGGAGTTCTTTGCTCTTCCAGTGCCTGCCTTTGCCCCCAGCAACTCGAATCACTTGCCCATGAAGACCGAGGAGAAAAGACTATCTCATCTGTATGTCCTGGGTAACCAGCTCTCATTTCTCTGTGTCCCAGGGAACCTGATCTCCTTCCTTCCAGAGTGCATACAAAACCAGCTCCCTAGCTCTACTTTTTTTCATTGACATACCTCTTTATGGTATACTTTTCTTTTTGGCTTTAACATCCGTGGCCAGATTAATTTATATCAGGTCCTAACCTTCCTACCCTGATCCCTGGCTGTTTGGACAGTTTTGTTGTATTTCTCCCAAGCTTCCTGTTCTTACTTCCATGCTCTGTATGCTTACCTCTTTTATTTGAGTTTTTCCAGGTTTTCCTTGCTCAGAAGGAGCAGACAGAGGAGATCTGAACAGACTTAATAAAGATGTTGTCAGCAAGTATGTGAGGAAATGAGGTGAGTCTAGATATTCTTCACTTGGTGAATGCTTCTTGGTTCAGACTAATCAAACTTGGCTTCCTGAGTCTGAAATCACTGAGTTTCATCTCACTGAAGTCTGCCCAGAACAAGAATAAGTGTAAATAAGGGTGCCAGTCGAGAGCTACTGAAGCCAAGCAACAGTGATTTCTCTGTTTTGTCCAAAAGATGGATAGCACCACATCTGAGCAAGGACAGTGTGTGTGTTCAGATGAGCTGTAGGTGTGGATGATCAGTACACACAAACGTTTTTCTGCTACAAACGTTGAGTGCTCATCTGCTGTAGCCTGCGTCTGATGAAGTCTGCAAATTTCTGCCTCTACTAGAACAGACAGAAAAGGTTTCCTTCCACTGCAGAAGTGGACTTAAAGAACAATCTAATATGAAAGAGCTAATAAAAAATATTTACAAGCAAATGTAAAAATTTTTTTTTACAAAAAAAAACTAATTAAAAGGCATCTCCATGATTGTGAATCCTGTGAAGGCTTTGCAGAAACTGCCTCAGCTTTACCTCTACTTACTTGTTAGTGGGAGGAACAACGTATAAGTCTTGGTAAAGCTTTTATGTATTGCAGAGTTGTACACCTCATGTTTTATTTTTTAGATCCCCAAATGCATTGCACATTTCCTAAGAGATTCAGTATACAAATAATTTCTTGATTCGTGGATCATCCCACTTAGAGCATGTAACCAGAGAATAAACATTTCAGTCTCTGAAATAAATGATTGCTCTCATTAATCAAATACTAGATGCCAAAAATATCCAACCCTCTGATAGCTGGGATTTCATAGCAGACCCAAATATTTTTAAAAACCACTAGATAACCATTTGATAGAAATACTTTAAATAGTTTATGGGAATTTTCCAACAGAAAGAGTGCAGATTGTCAAGATGAGATAATACATCAAATTTTTATATGAAAAACAGCAGAAGAAAATAGCATATAACAAAATTAAATCATGGGAATGCAAAACTATTCACATACTGTACGTGCTACCTACAGTGAATCAAAAATAATTAATTGCATATTTTATTCATTTTTATCTAGAATGATTTTTCCAAAGGTTATGTTATGATTAAGTGGACCAAGCAAGTAGCTCATGAATTGCTAAAGACCACTTGCCCATTCACTAATTTGCTATTAACCTGACCTAAAATTACAGCTTTAAAATTTATAAATCTATGTTTCAGCCTTACATGCTATGTATATATAGAACATTAATAGGCAGGGTTACTGATAGAGAATTTAACATAAAGCAGTTACTTTCATCAAAGGTACAAGGTTTTTCCTGAGCTCTGGGTTCTGAGTGCTGAGAGGGTAGTTACATACTCCAACCCTTTCTTCTGCTGTAGTTTCTTCTTGTCTCCCTATTTATCCCTTTCAGTTGCTTTAGTTCTCTCTGAACATGCTTCAAAGAGTAAACATGGGATATTTGGTATTGCAGATTTACTCACGCTTAGCAATCTCATTTAAAAGATGGTGCTTATGTTGGTACTAAGCCAATGAAGCAGGAGTTACTGTGGTGATTTCATTTTAAAATCTTCACAAGCTCAGCTTTGGTTAGAAGCCTATGACAAATCCAAGATTTTCAGTTCTTCTGTTTCTTTTCTAAATGAGGTATACTTAATTCTTTAGGGATATCTTAAAGAAATTTAAATTAACTGAAAAGCACAGAGCTTTGCATTTTTTCTTATTTAAGTTACAACTATTACTTTAAAATTAGAACTGCTGAGGAGAAGAAAATAAAGTTACAGTTAAATTTTCTTAATTGGCCACATTTAGTACAAACTGAGATCTGTAAAATGCAAATGCCATCATAGATCAGGCTAAAGTTCTATGATCTGACATTCTGTCTACTGTATTTATTTCTACTGCATGCCTGTATAGAATGGTTATTGTTTTCACTCTTTCAGATTACCTTATTTTCTCAACGAAGATGCATATTTTCCAGTGGAAGAAATGAATACATCCATGTTACTGAGACCTACTTAATCCCATAATCTAATTGCAAACTGGCACTGTTTAAAAGATGCAACATAAACTGGGGACAGAAGAAAGAAAAACCCGTATTAGCAGATATCAAAATGTACATAACTCCCGAAGCATCAATACCCACTAACCCTGAGTTGTGTGCTATTGACTACAACAGAGGAATTCTACTGGTAACAACTCACCTGCCAGTAGTAAAGAGCTGTCACACCTAACACACTTCTGCATTTTTGTGTTAGCTGATGGTATTAATAATTTAAATTTCAAAGAAGTTTGATAAAATGAGAGACGTGAAATTGCCTCATCTGTTCCACAAAGGGCAAGAAACGTTTTGTTGATTTTACAGCACAAGTGCAGATTATGAGATCAAGTTCTGTGTCACTATTACTGAGGCTATATAATGGACAGTGCATTTCTGGGAAATGCAAACTACACTTGAATTCTGAAGTTAAGGTCAAAGACCTTGGGACTTCAGTCACATGAGAGATGAAATAAGTACTCAAAATATCATCCAAAATATAAATTGTATTACAAATTAGAATAAGAGTTCATCCCCATATATTTATTATTAGTCTAGACCCATTTCATTTTTCATAACATACGGACATTAGACATGATTAAAAGTAAGTGTCAGAAAGGAAAGATGTGCAGTCTGTCTGAAATAACCCTGTTAGGGCTGAAAATTGCTGCATAACTGCAAAGATCCATTTATTAAATAAAAGCAAAGACTGGAAAACTATTACCTGCAACAATAATGGTACCTAGATATAATTAGAATAAACATTATTAGGTAGTTTGCAAAGTAATTTATTAAAATTGAGCTGTCAATTAGCTCATAAAACCTACTTTCCTAAAACAAATCAATTCAGTGAATTGAAAAGGATTCTAATCAGAAAGGGGTTTATTTCTGTTTTTAAAGGAAAATAAATTCTTCTGCTTCATACATCCACATTCGCTTTACCTTCCTGTGTCTATAGTGCAAGGTATATTTCTTGTAAAAACATATATGCAATACATAGATAACACTTAAAGGAAACAGATTAAGCTAGGAGTTCCTACAAAGTAAAAAAGACCAAAAAAAAAAAAAACCAAACAAACCCCCCCCCCCCCAAAATACCAAAAAAACCAAAAAAACAAAAAAAACAAAAAAAACAAAAAAAGCAAAACAAGCAAGCCAAAGCAAAAATTCTATTAATAGTTTTCCTTTTCATAAGTTGCAGGACTAACTTGAAGTTAGTTGCAGGAGTAACTTGAAGTTTTTTCAGAAATTAAATGTTTTATTTTATCACAATAATTCTTCATTGTGCTTATGAGAATTATTAGTTTGCTTCCTATTCTTTCTGAAATTTTACTTTGATGTTCTTTCAGCTGTAAATGCTCAACAACTGAAAATTTATAAAATTACTCAGAAAGTACCTAAACCCAGAAATATTGTCAGGAACAGAACTGTCCTTTTACATGGTAGTTTAAAAGGTCCTTCCCTCAACATTTTCTAGAAATTTTACCTTTGGGAGACATTGGCTGACACAAGCAGGCAGCTCTGACTCAATATTTTTGTGAAAGGATGGGGCAGGAGAGGGGAAGAAATCCCTTCAAAGGCTTTTGCCAGGAGATAAGAGATCAGAAATCATTCATGGGGCTGAATTGAAAAGAACAATATAAATGTTCAGATCTTGGGACACCAGGTTATGGATTATTTCCATTTCTGGAAATACTACTTACTACTACTATATGAGAAACAGAAATCAAATAGATTTGTGCTGTGGATATTTATACAATAGTTAGCTGACTGACTTCTAATGCTACAGAGAAGTTTTCAGTGACCCCATTTCAGAAAGAAAAGAAATAAAAACCTGCTTTTAGTTATGTGTGTGGGTTTCAAAGCTGCTAAGAAATAATAAATGTGTATATATATATATATATGTATTACTGCACTGGTTTTCATTTGTTCTTAAGTTTTTTATTTTCTTCAAATATTATATTTATTATATATTTGGGGCACATATTTTATGGCTAGGAGACAGGAAACTAGGTCCTCACCTATAGACCACTGAATGGTGTTCTTACATTTTGTTCAGTGAAGTGGGGTTTTTTGTGTTTTATTTGGGTGGTAGCTGTTTTGGGGCTTTTTTTGTGATATTTTTCACATCAGAGCATGGCACAGTGGAAGACATCTGAAAATTTTGGGAGGACCAACATAAAGCTCTAAACTAACCTTTTCCTCTTCTGCTTTCCTTGAGCATGATCTTGAGGAGATATAAACTGCAGCACAAAACAATTTATTCTGTTTGTGATTCTCAATCTTTCAGGAAAATTAATTTTGAAAATGAGCAGGGAATACTGTTTTTCCTTTTTTCAGTAACACCCTAAGTAATATAAATTGTTACAATAGCACCTGATTTCAGTTATTTTTCTCAGATGGTTTATCTAGTGTGTCTGACAATATCAAATGCAAATATCTCAAAGTTAAGCTATTGTTCTTTATAATCCTATGGTGCGTTAAAGAAAGAATAGGTCCAAAGATAGATGACATGACAGAAGTTTAACAGAACTATACTATACGCTAAACTGCTGAAAATAAATATACAAACTGTAAAATTATCAAACAATTAACTTTTTGGACTGCATTGTGATCTACCCTTAGGGTAAAATAGACCAAAACACCTGTTAAATAGCATAAAATCTAATTTTACTTAATGGCCTTTATTTCTCTAATTTGCTTAGATCTCGGGAAAAGATGTGAGCAGGAAAAGTATTTTATTCCCACTGTGGAATGAAGTGCCAATTTGTTCCAGTTCTGTTCTGTGTGTATATCGTACTTATGCACAAAGAGAAATTCATTTGCAGATGAACTGTATAGCTCCAGGAATTTTCTAAAAGAACTGTGATATTAGAAAAACCAAAAAACTTTCATGATGTATGCATATATGTTCCTGGAAGGTACACTTTTGCTTTTGCTGTGGTGGATTTTAATGATTTAGGCCAATAAAAGTACAGTGGATTATATTAAAATCATGGAAATTATTCTCTGAATATGATTGAGTCCTTACCAGCTCAGAAATGAACAGCATAGTCTTCTACACACAAAATGCAAAGTGTATGGAAGAGTATTTTAATCTTCATTATTGATTTAATTTAGGTATTAATATAGTAGAAACTAACCCTTACATTATATTTGGCCCTTCTGCTCTGCTCAGCACTCAAAATTCTCTGTAACAAGTTAAATGATCTTCCAGAAGTAAATCTTAACTATCTTACCCACACAAATCTCAGTTTCTTAAACAAAAATAATCCAGCAAGCCCAAGTGTTACCCCCTAAAAGTAAGGTGACATCAGGAAAGACTTTGAAAAATCAGAACATAAATTATTTTTCTAGGACATTATTCTTTACAGTCCATTTCAAAATCCTAGAGAAAAAGTTGAAAAGAAACTTTTATCCATTCAAAGAAAAATAAAGGGATTAAAAATGTGGGGAATTATCTCCTTGAATGCAAGTAAAATACTTATAAATGCACTGCTTCCAGGTAGGCTATCCAAAAGACAAAGGAGAAGCACAGGAAATGTGGATGAATATTAAAGCTAAACCAGTTTTAAAGCTAGAACTTGCTGCTTACGTGGGCATTTGGTGACTATCTATTTAATGGCAATACAGAGGTTATGGGCAGCATGAAAATTAAGTCATAACACCTGGGCTCAAATATATAGTGCAGGGTAAGACATAACTAACAGAAGAAAACAAATCACATACAAATGAGTCCCACATCATTCATCTGTAATAACAATTAAGTTCAATTTAGGGTTTATATTTCCCCACTCACCAACAAAACTGACTTGATATTATTTTTCTCCTTTTTCTTCAAAACAATTACAATCTATATTAGTTGAATTATATCATCGCATAGAAATAAACACTTAAACTCTCTAATGATGACAATCATTTTCTAGAGAACAAAAGGTTCAGTTGCTTTTGTTTTTGTTTTTTTTTTATATAAAATGTATCTTTGTCTATAATAATCAGCCATTATTTCTAGCAATATCCCTGTGGCTCCCCTGCCAGCTGGAAGGGAAAACAATTGTATAGCTGGCATTTATTTAGGATAGCAGCTTTAGAGTCACTGTACCAGCAACCATTTTCATCAGTGCTATTTAGATACTTAGGAATTACCTTTCCAATTTGTTTCAAGAAAACATTTTCATCCTTTGAGATTCAAACCAAAACTGAAGGATATTTGATAGTCAGAAAGCGATGCTTTCATCCGAGTTTTGCAGATTTAGAAGTGAGTTTCAGAATGTTTTATGGCATTTACCAGTGATTTCTAGTTGTGTATGGAAGAGAGAGATGGAAGGAGGTTTCAGGTCAGAGAAAAATTTATCTAAGGATAAGATGCCCCATTCCATTGAAAGAATACTTGAATGTCAGTCCCTCTTTCTATTGTGTTGTAACACATATCAGGTTTTGTAAGTAGCATTTTCTAGATATAAGGTAAAAAATAACAAATATGAATGAAAAACCATTATGAAAAAGCCATCCCCCAAAAGGCAAAGGGATGAACTTTTTAAACCTTGAAGAAAATAAGCACAAGCCTTGTGGAAAATTGTAGCTGCTGTCATTCTTAGCTGGCTGATTTCTTTTTGGCATCACAGAAGATCCTCAGGGAAAAACTGTGAGATGAAAGTGCAGAATGACCTCTGGTATGGAAACAGGCAAAAATGTGATAGATGAAAATGATGATATTGTAAGAAGAAATCTAATATTGGTAGCTGGACTTAGGAAGTGGTACACCAGAAACTTACAGTACAACACAATGTTACAGTAGTTTGGAAAAAATCCTAAGAAAAGGCATAAAAAGCATTAAGAAGAAGAAAACTATGAGGAAATGTTCAAATACATAAAAATGGCAAAATTACAATTTATTTAGCCAGGAACAGCACTGTTAAGGAAAATAATTAACTATAACAGCCATATTGCATGCTGAATGAATAAGATACTGATTGTGGGTGACACTAAAAAATATCTTAAGGACATATATTGTGTGAGGAAGGAAAGGAGATGATTAACAATTACACACTTAAAATTTAATGTACTATTACTCCTGAATACACTGTTGTATCCTGTATGAACAGCACCAACATAGGTATAACAAAATGCCCTGGATATTTTTAGGTGTCAGGTTGTAATATAGGAGACAGCAAGAGGGAAAGATATTTAAAAAATGTTTATTAAAGACAATAGCAGAGGAGATGTAGCTAAATCAGTTGAAACAATCTGATAAGTGTATTGGGAGCAGCAGCTGGCCTAAAGAATGATACACCACGGCAGTATAGACAATTTTGTATTATTAGCTTTTTTTAGTAATCTTTCACATGGCAATTTACTGCTGTTCTGTTGGCAGTTCATAGGGATTACTTTGTACTTCTTCATGTCTTCAAGCTCTTCTTTTTTGTTCAGAGGCATGAAATTTTCAATGTTTGAGTAACTTAGAAACTAAAAGAAAGACAAGATTTGGATTCAGGCACCTACATATCTTTAAAAATCTGCCCTTAGAAACAGAAACCATATATTTATTTAGTGGAATTTTTATTGCTTATGGAATTTTGTATCCAAAGACACACCTGTATTTTTTAAAGTTGGGCTTGTGGGCAGAAAGAATGACACATATCCAAAAAAGAAATTAGATGTGATATGGGGTCATCTACCTATTGTTTAAGACTGGTTGTGAGTGAATTGTGGTCCACGTATTGTAAACTGTAACAGCACACCTTTCTGTGCAAATATCTTTCAGGAAAAGTTATCTCACCATTTCACACATGTGGTTAAATGGCCTTCATATTGCATCTCAAAAACCTAAAACTGAGGTCTGTTTCAACTTTAAAGCAACTCATATACTTAAACATCTAAATCCAAAATGAGGTACCTAGTAAATTCATTTTCTAGGGAAAACAGCTGAATATGATCCAATAAAATAGTGGAGAAACTGCTCATGCAAGTTAGCATCTTAATCATGCCTCTTACCGTGCCTAATGCTCAGTGAAAAACTGCATACAATTACTACTTTTAGACCGGCCAGATCCCTAAATTAAAGGCTGGCACAGTGTCAGGCACTACACAGCTTCAAAACAGATGTTCCAAGAATTATATAGCCAGTTTGCATTTGTTTTTTATCTCTCTTCTCCCCACACCCTCCTTTTTTTCTCATTCAAGTGTGTAATGCCTCAGTAGCTGATGATGTTCTGACAAGAGCAAAGCTTCTCCAGATTTCCATCAGAGTTATATGCATAGAATATAGCTCACGATGTAACCTTTACATGAGGCCTTGATACCTTGTGCTCAGAAAAAGGGAAAAAAGAGAACAAATCATTTCTAGATGCATCATGTTCTGCACCCTGTCCCATCCCATGCTTTGTGTTGCAGGTGAAGTTTTTTGCTCTGAAACCAACACATTAGATAGGCCTTTCACTGTAATGAACTACATTATTAAAGCCAGAAATACTAGGCCAAACAAAATTAGTGGCAGAATAAAACAACTAGGCAAAGCTTCAGTTTGCTTCCAAAAATCATTAACTGTCCAGATGTTTAGCCATAAATAATTAATACAGTCATTTTTGGTTTTCAGAAACGGACAAAAAGTTGTCTGGGAAAATCCAGGAAGCATTTCCTAAACTCCCAGATCAAGGTCTGGCTGCAGCTGAGGTGCTCTAATTCATTTGTGGCCAGCAGGCTGAGGGAGGTGATTCTGTCCCTCTGCTCTGCACTGGTGAGACCCCAGCTGCAGTGCTGCATCCAGCTCTGGGGTCCTCGACACAGGTAGAACATGGAAGAAGTCCAGAGAAGAGTCCATGAATATGATCAGGGAGACAGAACACTTTCCACATGAAGACAGACTGAGTGAGTTGGGGCTGTTCACTCAGAGAAGGGGGCAAACTTTTTAGCAAGGCTGGGGTAGGACAAAGGGTCATGATTTTAAATTAAAAGGGGGCAGATTCTGACTAGAAATAAGGAAAGAACTTCTTATGATGAGCGTGTTGAAATGCTGGAATGTGTTGCTCAGAGAAGTGGAAGATGTCCTATCTTTGGAAACCTCTAAGATTAGGCTAGCTGGGGCTCTGAGAAACCTGATCTAGTTGAAAAAACAGTCCCTGCTCATTCCTTTATTTATTTGTGCCAGACTTCTACATTTCACAGAATCACAGAATATCCTGAGTTGGAAGGGACCCACAAGGATCATCAAGTCCAACTCCCGGCCCTGCCCAGGGCAGCCCCAAGAATCACACCATGTGCCTGAGGGCATTGTCCAAAAGCTTCTTGAACTCTGTCAGGCTTGGCGCTCTGACCCCAGGAGCCTGTTCCAGTGCCAAACAAGGAAAGGTGGAAAACCTTTTATCTAATATCACTTCCCTTGGGTCCTGACTCATTATGTTCCAGAGGTGTTGAATTAGATGATATCTAAAGATCACTTTCAATTCAAACCATTCTATGATTCTAGTCCATGTTAACAATGAATTACTGTCTTTTTAGTTTCTGGGCTTTTTGCTTCTTTAGGAAAAATTTCACATTAATATTTTTTTCTTTTTTAACCTTTACTCTGTACTTGCTTTTTATTTTTTTTTCTATTTGCTTTTCCCTTCTCTACCCATTTCAAGGTCATATCTTCTTCCAAGAAATCACTAAAATCATGCAATATTTTCACTTCATTTTCTTGTCAGTCCTGATTTCCTTGGGTCCCTCCTTGGGCCAGGTGTGTCTTTAGTGTTTACAGGATATACTAGACAGAAAAATACATTTTTCTACACAGTTAAAATACTAAATCAAAGAATATTTCTATTAAAACCATTATTTCAAAATAATATCCTGCGTCAGCTAGATAATTAATTTTACATAGCCCAATGCAAATTAGAAACACCAATTTCACATCCACTTCAAACATGATATAAATAGAAAAAGGAAATCAGCTTTTACCCTACAACAGACATTAAAATTTTCTTTTTGCTGGTAGAGTATTTAAATGGCATCCAGTAGGACAAGTCTGTCACAACAAATAAAACTTCCCATGGACTTCTTCTCTTTTATTTTTTTTTAAATATGTCCATATTATTAGTTTACTCTGCAAGATAAGAAGATTCAATATGAGGATATCTCAACAATATTGCAAATTAGAAAAGCTTATGTATTTTCGCCAGTAGATCATGTAGTTTACTTTAAATTAGAAGTTTATATTAAGTGTTCCTTATAATCTTGTATCACGTGGTGTCTAGAAAACTACTGAACCTCCACAAACATTGAAATCAGAGAACAGATGAAGAAATTTTCACAGGGTTTAGAAGCCACTAAGGAAATGTACAAAAAGTGAATACTAACTACTAGGTACATTAAAAATATTTTAAAAGAAAAAAAAGATAGATTAGGAAGAAATTTGACTTCAACAGTAACAGCCAAAGAAGGAAACAAAAAGAAATTAAACTTCAGAGAGCATATTTTGCAGGTATGGGAAGGAGTGTTCTAATTCTTCTTTAATAACTCAAGAGAGGATTAATTTTTCCCTAACAAAGTATTGACTGCGCACTGACAGGAATAAATTTGACGCCTGGCAGCAAAAGCATCTGCTAAGATCTACTTAAGGTTTTATAAATCTATCGTGTGGTACAACTTTGCTATACCAGACTAGCATAATAAAACAAAAACCTAGACTTCTGACATTAAAACTAATTAGTAAGTAGAGTGAGCTTTGGGAAAGCAGCCCAGATGAGGTCAGCCACATGGTAAAAGTTTCTAAATATGCAGAGGACCTAAAAAGTTAAGTATGCAATAACAAAACTTTTTAGCAAAAAATAAACCCCTCACAATCAAATAAGCTTTATACCTTTTGAAGGCAAGAAAATGTAGGAACTTTTCTCAAGTTTGTATAAATAGCAGACCCTGCTGAGACTGTAGTAACCACAGTGACTGCTTTAAGAATCCTCTAGCCTTTGATCTCATCTCATCCTGGACAGCTATATAAAAACACTTTGATTCAACTAATGAAAACAATTTAAAGGAGCATCTGGATTTTCTTTAAAAGAAGGAAGATGCAGGAATGTGAGAAACATATTAGAATGCAAAAGGATTTGAATCATTACAGAGTAAAATCCATCTTCAGAAAGATGAGGGAAGAAAATACTGTATTGCTTTCACCTTCGAAATTTCTCCTGAATTGTGTATTCATGTTGCCACCCAGTTCTGAGGAAAACCACTGCCTAGAAATATTCTTGCTCATTTATATGTTTTAAGATTCTGTACTGAATTCATGGTAGACACGATGTTAATGAGCAAGTTATATTTATTTAAAAAGGAGTCTACGCAGTAGTAGAGGAAAATGTTGAAAAATTCTTTTAACTTTAGCGCAATAATGTTAAAGTTTAATGCTTAGTTTTGTACTACATAGTGCTTAGTAGAAATGCCAGAGATTAATGTGGCTTTGTGTTAATTCCCTATGTCTGTGACTAAGTCCTGTGCCAACTATTTGGTTCCTTACCTACATATATCAGTGATTATTATGTACTAGCAGATGTCTTTGTTTTGAGAAAAAGGGTTGTATCCCACAGCAAAGACTAGAAAGAGAAGTACATTATGACCTGACAACTTATTTGAGATGGTCTCAATAAGAAAAGATTCTTTGGATGATCCAGAACCACATCCAAATAAGCCCACTGAAACAAGTAACATGCATGTATTCAGGAAATGTAATGAATATTAAATAGGGATGTAGTGAATACGTACTGGTTTCATTAATATAGCCAGGTCTGTTAAGCTGCTGGGCGTGCATGTTAGGTGGAGAGATTTCCTCATGCACTCAGTGTGCTAAATAAACTAATATTTTCTTTCTAATCCTACAAACTTGTTTGGCTTATTTTTACTTTTATTTTTATTTTTATTTTTATTTTTATTTTTATTTTTATTTTTATTTTTATTTTTATTTTTATTTTTATTTTTATTTTTATTTTTATTTTTATTTTTACTTCCATTTTTAATTTTAATTTTTCAATTTTAATTTTTCAATTTTATTTTTGTTTTAGTTTTAGGTTATTTATATTTTATTTTATTTTTATTTATTTTAAAAATTTTGTTTATATTTTTATTTCCCAGTTTTAAGTGAAAATTAGAAGGTAAAATGCTTGGTTTGTCTTAGAAGTCTCAGAGGCTCTTGTATATTCTTTTTTATACTGATATTTACTGTGAAAAATCCTATATTAATCTCTCATGCTGTTTTGGAAAAGGAAAAATGTATCCTAGATTTACATTATTTTTTAAAATATGTTCCAAAATTATTCTTAGGAAAGGCTTAAACTCTCACTACATCCTATGTTGACTGATCGCTATAATAAAACTAAATTCAGGCCAGCAAGCAGACTCAGCAATGTATGTAATTATTTAAATTTAAATCTGATGGTCAAGGTCTCAGGCTTGATACAGCCTAGTGGGAAGTTTAATGTTGGAATAAAAGCCTATTCCACAGTTGCATCTCTCATCTGCAATGATAAAACTTGATTTGACAGCTGGAAGAGAAGCAGACTTAAAGCTTTGTGGGTCAGCCACAAGAGAGAAAGGCATGCTGACACACAGAGAGCATTAGCACTTATGGAAAAACCTACTCATTGTACAAGTACTAATATATTAAGTTAGAGTGGAAACTCTCATACTGGTAATCACAAGCTCTCAGGAGTCATTTATTGGAAGGACTATGAGCAAATATTCAACACTGAAAGAACAGCGCCGTACAGAGCAATGAGAAAGAAAAGGAAGAACGACTAAATAATAACCTCCAAGAACACAGAAAAACTAAAGCAAGAATTCTAACTGCATATCTTGGTCACTAATTTCCAAAATTACTGTTTCTCAAAGAAGTATATTTTAAAAAGCTGTTTGTAGAAACTGCTCCAATATTTTTCTCCTCCGCTGATCTGTAGAGTTTTTGTTCAAAATATGAAAAACCAGAAAGAAGATCATATCAAAATCCAGAATGTTTCTTTTGCATCAGCTTCACCATCTCATTTGTTAACATTAAATCTCTTTTCACCAAATATCCATTCTCAATCTATCTCTCCGAGGTCTGCAGAAGAGCTAGAATTTCAGTAGCTGATAGGAGCAATATGCCTTTAGAAACAGACTTGTCAAAAGCTTCAGCCAGGAAAAAGAATTAGAAAAATAAACAGTCCAGAATTATTTGATGCTCACTGCAGGTATTATAAAATAGATGATGAATGAGGGTCTTCTATTTGCAACGGATTTATTTGTTGTGATTTTTTTTCAATAGAGAGGTGTATTTCTCTAGATACTGAGTTCTGGTCTCTGTCTGTCTTGTTTATTTCTTTCCCCAGATGATATTTATTATTGATTAGAAAATAACACTTTTAATGACAAACAAACCAATGTGATCCTAAAGTCAACAGCTGGCAGAAATGAACAAGTACAACACAATGAATATATGAATATGAATTGAAGCTCTGAGGTAGGGTTAGATTTTCTTACCCTTTCAGGCTCAGGAAATGTATGATTACATCTCTCCCATGATGACCTGACAACCCCAGCAGCAGTTTCTAAAATTTTTTCTAAGGAATAAGTTAGTAAGAAACAAGTAAATGTGTACTTTTCCTATCTGTTTCCCTTTCTAGCTCTGTGTTATTTGATTATTTCACAGTATATATATGTTTATATATAGTAATGTAAGGAGGGGAGACAGAGATATTTTTTCCACGTAATTTTTCATCCTTAGTTATGTTTCATATTTTCATGACTCATTAAGAAACACTAATAAGAATACTGCTGGTGTAACTCTTCAAAAGAGCGAAATAATGGCTAACTTTGTTAGTGTGTATCTGTCAGGATAGACTTAAAATTCCAAAATATGCAAAGATTTTTAGGCAAATTATTGATTTTAAAATTGCACAGGAAAGAGAAAAGCAGAGGAAGGAAAAGAGATACTGCATCACTTTCAGTGCACTGAGCTAGATAACATTGTTATCTCAAAATAAAAACAATGGAGTTACTGTACATATTGTTACTCATTTAGTACTGTCTTAAGATATGTTGTGATTTGAATGTTTGGAGACAACAGTCAGGGGCATCGCAAGAATGTATATATGAATAAAATTAAACCCAATATTTAAAGTGGGTCCTTTAGACACAAATCCTAGCATAGACTCTGACAACAAAAAAAAAAAGTTTCCCTGAAAAATATTCTTACAAGCTGTTCTCCAATAAGGCTAAAATGTAGCAGGAGTTTATCTCACTTTGTGAAAATGTATTGTGCTTTTTGGAAAAACGGGGTCAGGTTTTCAGAGCTAAAAATATAAATCCCAAGTATATTATCAGGAGAATTTATGGCAGAAAACTCTTCTAAAGATGCTAAAAATGGTACAGGTAGTGAAAGAAGATCTTATCTTTTAGAGCTATTCGTATTTAAAATTAGTTTAACTTTGAACATTTTTAAAATGTATTTTAATTTGGTTATTTTAAAACTTGGTTTGGTCTCTGATTTCATCACAGAAGATAAATTTTACTTTCTTTTTTCTGTCATCTCACAAAAGCTTGGAATTTGTAGTCATTGAGAAATAGGATTCTTTGATATCTAATACTTCAAAAAACTTCTTGACAAAACTTGAAATAGTGTTTTATTTAGAAGGGGGAAACCTTGAAGACTAGGCTTTCTGAGCTAGGACAATTCACTTCCTAGTATGATTTAGTGTGAATGTTGTGGCAAAATTACAACTATATTGAAGTTTATCAATACTTGTTGTCACATAATTTTACAGCTTCAATGCAGGAAAATGTGTGACATAGCTGGCTCACCCCGCTCACTGCCTATTATTCTCAGTGTTGATGAATAAACTAAAACAAAGCAAAAGAATATAAAACAGGACATCAGATGGTAGAGTACATTTCCATTTCTTCCTTGGACAAACATTGATATGAATACTAATGAGCAAGCAGAGCACTCATGTTTCAAAATAAACAAGGTTAAAAAAAGATTTGGACTAAGGCAGTACATAGCCCCTGTTATTTTCAACTCAATATTTTTCTGGTGTCAACTATGTGATTTTAGACTTATCTTCCATCTGAATTATGCAGGTTATTCACCATACAAAATTGATATTATAATTTAATCTTCTCTCTCTATTCATTTGTAAAGTGCCTATAAAAATGGCTCCCAAATGGAAGACTGTTAAGAACAATGATATAATAAGCAGAATAAACCATATTTCAATAAATCTCTTATTCTGCGGAAAGCTGCTTTTGATTTCTCTGTAAACTGAAAATTAAAGTCTAATTTATGGCTTCAGTATTTTCAAATGCTACTTCTTCAGCATGTGTTAGGTATGTTTTATCTTGGGTATCGCAGTGCAACAGCAAAAGATTATTAACCAAAGTATACTACAAAAGAGAAATTAGAAGAATAATATAAAATCTATTTTCAATTATGTGCACACATTTTGCAGAATATGTAATGTACGGTAGAGGAGCTAGGTAACTTGTAATTGCTAAAAAATAATATATTTTTATGCATTTAGAGGAAGAATATGAAACAAAAGCAAGTCAGAATTTTATACCCAGCACTCATTTTTTTTTAAAGTAAAATATTTTTCTACATAGTGCTCATTCTGAAGATTACTTATTTTCAACCCAGTAATGCATTTTGTTTCTTTTTTATATGTACAAATGATGAACAAATATGTCCCTATTGGAATAAGACAAATAAAATTGGGAATATTCACCATCAGTGTTATCTTGGTTGGTCAGCTGAGGTAGATAGCATTATTTCTGGACTTGCTCTGTATGTATTCCAAGCAGCAGATATTTCAGAACTGTGTGTATTTTCAAGGGTAACTGCTGTGCATGCATGTGTGCATTCCTAAGGTGGAAACACTAATTTTTAAGTCATACCTGTGAGTAAAATGTGAATTACATCTCACCTTTGTAAAGAGACACATTATCAGAATAAGTTTGTACTGTTCAAGTAATTGTGATTTTTTTTAGTATCTTCATTATGTGATATAGTTGTATTTTCCTGAAATTCAATGAATATTTAAGCACATTTCCCTGTTGTCTTTCTCTACCTACAGTGGTTATCCAAATCCAGCTATGAGCAGAGTTATTCCCAAAATGTATCACATTATCTTTCCATTGTCGTTGCTAAATGGTTGAATTTATAAAAACAGTTGAGAATTATATTCCATTTTCATAAGCAGAAAGCCGTTCTTTAAATTGAAATTAAAAGTTAAATCTGCCCAGCCCACAAATGGCTTCTTCACAAACCAGTGCCTTTTTCCCTTAGTTTGACAATGCTTTTGATATCTTTCTATTGTTCTCCCAGGCATGAAGACAGCAAGAGTGTTTTCATTTAGCATGAAATTCACACCTGCAGAAAAGCACAGACTGAGCAAAGAAGGGTTTAAGCGGGTGGTAATTAGTATAGCTGGACAGGGTTGGTCTGGATGTAACAGGAAATTATCTTTCAATGGACATGAGGAGACTGCTGCAGCCTGCCTTTGAGAGTCACGGTGGCTTTTTGGTGGCTTCTGTCCCTGTCTGGAATCGTGTAAATGCATTCTTGAGGCGACTGCTCTGTCTCAGCCTGGGAGAGCATCCATGCACCCAGCAAAACAGATGTGCATACAGATGTTCATGTTGAGGGGCTGGAGCAGCTGAGCAAGGCACAGACAGTGGCGGTGTCTGGGGGGCAGGCACTGAACTTGTAGAAGCACACAGCGAGGATGAGCATGAGGCACTGCTCTGAGGTGTCCAGAGGGCTGGAAATTATGCATTCAGCATGGAGTGGGATCTCTGCAGGATTCTGGAAGATGATTAGCACTGCTTTTGATGTATCTGTTGGGTCTTTACTGCTTTTTGAGATAGGACTCACATTCACAAAGTCAAGCGGCCTAATCTAGTTATGCTACCTGGTGTAACAACACCTCAGTATGAGCAAGTTACTGACATTGCATTACCAAATTGGATTGGTAATAAGTACTTCATTCCTTAATAGGGTAAATGGGAAGAACAACAGGTAGATATTTTAGAGAACTCATTATTTTATGCTCAAGTACTACCTTTATCCTGAAGATTAATGAAGTAGGTAAACTAGCGTCATTTTTTCTTCCAGGTAGATCTGCAGTATAAATGAGAGTTTCCAACAGCTCAGTCAGAACTCACATGAAACTGGGAACCAGTCTGGATCTCAAAAGTCATAAGAGGCTGCAGATCATAATGTTGCAGCAGATATTCTTCTTTTGTGGAGCTAGAAAAATTCATCTTTTTGTGAGTCACCTACTCAGGATGAGAAAAAGGTATTACTCTCTTAATGAAATTCTCTTTACAAATACATTTTCATTCCCTGAACACAACAGAAATCAAACAATAAAGCAAAATACTTTTGTTCAGTGCCCTGAGACCTTTTAAATAGTATGCACCTAAAAACTGTTTCAATTCCTTCTTAGCTCAGGGTAAAGGTATCTTTTTTTTATTGTTATATACATATTTCTTAGCAAGCTACACCCACTCAGCCTGTAATCTTTGCATTCCTATTTTTCGGGTGTTTTTTTTTCTTTCTGCCTAGCTACAAGTGTTGTAGCGTATTGTAAGCTAAAATTATTATTGTTTAATTATTTGTTATTATAGGGATTTCATTTGGCATATGGTGCCACAAGCATGACTAAGGATGACAATGAGCCATATATGAAGGCAGACAATTATTAACTTGACTTTGCCATTTAACCAACATTTTCTGATTTTTTTTTGTCTTCAGGACAAATGCTGGCCCAAAAAGCATCTTCATTCCCTGGGTAATCTCTTCTTTGGACAGAGTTGTATGTTTGAGATGGAATTTTGGAAACTTAGTGGTTTAACTAAGCTCTTACTTATCCTGTCTAAGATTAAACAGTTTACAGCTGTCAGGCTGAGTGAGGTCTAACTTAAACATAGTAAGGAACAATGATTTGGCAGCAGGTAGTTCATCAAAACTCAACAACATTTTCTTGCATACAAGCTGGAGCTGAGTTTCTCTTGTCTGTGCTAGGCATTTTTCTCGCATGTCCAAACAAAGATGCCTGAGGATTTCTAGGGCACTGATACCCATTATTTATATTTAGGATGCAAAATTTACTTCAGTGTGTCAGTTTTCACCTTTATTTTCTCTTCATAAATGTTTATAAGTGTAATTTTTTCATTTTCTCAATTTCAACTCTAGGAAAATCATTGAACTCTAGGAGAAGAGCTGCGATCTTCTGTAACAATAGAATGTATTCTCCAAAAGATGTTTCTGTGACTGCCAGAGTCTTCAGCTTCACTTCATTACTCAGTCACTTGCAAAAGCAATCTTCATTGAGTAGTATTTGTCCTTGAACATTCATAGTTCAGGTTATCATTTGCTTTTGAGGAAAGCACTCGTCAATTCTGATAGCCGATTTGAATGCTGATAAAAGCTAGGAAATTAATTTAAAAATGAACCAGGTAAAATTAGCAGTAGAGAAATGACAGAAGTGCATTTAAAACAGTAAAGTAAACCAAGATTTGACTATTTTCATTAAACAGACATCATGTTTTTCAAGTGGTTATTATAGAACAGAAGTTTAAGGTTTACAAGAATAATATAAATCAATGAACTAAAATATTGAACCTTAACAGATTGCTCTTGCAGAGAGCACTCTGTTTTAAACACAAGCCCTTAAAACGCAACACATTCCCAATCTAGAGTGAACCAATCACTATAAATGGTAAATTGTGTTTTTCAAATTCTTTGAAAACTGTTTTGGCAATGCTGCGTGTTCCTCCAGTGTCATACTGCCCAGAACACGACAGGGGACTGTCCCAGAACCCCATTATCACCTATGATTTCTGCTCTCTTTAGTTAAAACCCAATTCCTCACTGCCACAGCTCTAGGTGTCTGCTTATTGCTCCTTAATTATATTCAAGTTTTCTATCCCCACTTTTCCATTCTGTCTCTTCTTATAAGTCTCTTTTACACAGACTTTTTTTCCTTTTGGAAGGGTCTTTCAAATTTCCTCCTTATCAAAGGACCTGTGTTCAACAAATTTTTTCTTCTCTTGTCATTGCAAGTTTTCCAAGATTTTTTGTCTTATAAATTCTTTACACTATATCAAACACAACTGTGCTTGTATTTTATCTCCTATCTTGCCAGTAGCTGAAAATACCTTCAAGTTCAGCATGTTTTATTGCTGAAATACAGTGTTTTCCGACTCTTGCTAATGCTCATAATGCTTTATGCCTTGCCTTTCCCTCTATTCTCCGCCTCTTGCCTCTTCTTTCCAATAGGGTTTTTCTGTTTTGCTCTCTAAGATGCCTGTTTTCTCTCCACGCTTTCAGACATGTACTTTTGTGTTCTCTACCATTATTTTCCTGTTACGTCTGGGACAGCTATTCATGGTGTTTGCATTTTGACCTGTAATAGGAGGAGATGCTGTTATGAGACAAAGGAAAATAAGGTAGTTACTAATGCCATTATCAAAGCAGTAGTATATTCTGAGTTGTGGATTATTTGCATTAATCAGATTATTTGTACACATTATTTCTTAGTACAAAATAAACCAATTATATGTTCCCACACTATAGACATTTAGCAAATAGGGAGATAGATAAATTGGTCTGTTAGATTTGTGGATGTTCTACTTCTTATACTAAATAGTAAAAAAATAAGAAATTGTGTATTGAGTTTTAGTATGTGATTTTCTGCTATCTCAAAGTCAGTCAATATAGCTTTCCTATCACAGCTATGGTTCCTATAAAGCCAGTGAAGCAAAAAGCATACAGATGCCATTAAAACACAACCAATCTATTCAGAGCCAATAAAGTAACAATTAGATAACTTACATCTGCATAAGTTAAAATAGGCGAGAGGAGTTAATTAGAAAATCTTACATCTGCCAGTTTTCTTTAGGAAATTACCTCACAAGATTCTTCTTCCTTAGCCCAGAGTACTTCAAGGAGAACAGATGTGGAGGAGAAAAGATAAATTAACTCTTAAAGGTTTTTATGTTCCTAGAAGTTTACCTGGTGACTAAGCATCCTGAAAAAATATCTGACCAGGCTAAAAGGAGTTACTGCTCAAGGGCTCTTAAATAAATGCTAAAAAAAGCCATAAAGTATTGCTTCCACATGAGCTATTCTCAATATATTTTGCTTTTTTTTACTAGTAACAGAGATAAATAAGAAATGTGCATCACTTTCCAGTGCCCTGTCCTTTTACCAAAGACTAAACTCAGCTCAGTCATAAAGTTTTTGAATGCTTTCTCCCCTCCCCTGCCCAAAAAGCAAAGGGCTCAGAGTTGGACTTTGAAAATTATATACTGTGGAGTTACTGATTTTTTGGGTGTTAGTTTACCTGAGCCCTTAGCAGACTGCTTTGCATCTATTTATTTTAAATTTAGTGGTCAAATGAGGATGAGCTTGCAAGTTCCAGTCTACATGATTAAAAGAATTCTTTGCCAGAGTTTGACTATCTGATGAATTATCTCCTTCCTTTCCTTTTCCTCTTTAATTTTCCTGAAAAATGGTTTATTATTAATTACCTCTTGCATGGCAAAATAATCCCTTTTGTACTTTTATATAGTAATTAGCTTCAGTTTCCCTTCACCAGATATATTTTTTTTTTCCTAAACTCTTCTAAGAAAAACTATAACAAAGTCACTTTTGGATCATTTTAAATAATATCTGAGAATGTCAACTCCAGTATGTGCTCTCTTGAAAAAATATTTTATGCATTTTTCTCGAAAAACACAACAAAACAAAGCATAACAACACAGCACAAAAAATTCCCACAAAATTCAGACACACAAGCACAAAACAAGGAAAAAAATACTTTCAAGTAAGTGTATAGATAATTTTTTTTTTCAGCAAATAATATCTAAATATGAAAAACATGTTTAAAAGAGTCTAGACATATGGCAGGAAGATACTAGTGTGTTTAAAAAGAATTTTGTATCTGGAAAAATATGTAGAGTCATAAAATGCTTAGGTGACTATTTTTCAGAACTTTTTTCTTTTTAAAGCAGAGCATAGGGGCAATGCAATGTATGAAACTGACAATTCCTCAAGATATTTGTTATTCTGTCTCCACAAATTCATGTATTCATCAAGTTGATTTATGCCTTTACCTCAGCCATTCCTATGAGAGTTAGAAATGTGGAAAAGTGAAGTCTGGTTTTTGCAAAGGCTTTTAAACTGTGTTTTATTTTTCCAAACCTAAATAAATGACATTTCAGACAGAATTCTAATAGTAAGTGAATGCCGCAAGTTAACTAAAATGAAGGGAATAGAATCATATTAATTTACAATATTAATTGATCTAAGATTTTATATTTATATTTATACTTACAGTTAGTTAAATGTATAGTTAGTTATATTTATAGTTACAGTTAGTTATAATTAATTAATTAATTAATTTAATTAATAGTTTAATCTTTTATTATATGTTATATTTCTGTTGCTTTTTAATAACATTTTTTGGTACAATTTACTCAGTTATTTGTTTTCTAATTTTCCCTAGTTGTTTTTTTCAATTTTTTTTCTCTTTAGGATTTTTATTTTTTTTAATCCTTTCCATTCTCTTTTGTCTCATAACTTCTTTCCTCTGCCACTTATCTGACTATGTTTCAGTTATTGTGTTTTCTTTGTTATTTTTTCCCTCATGAACCCCTTATTACCAAGATGCAATGAAAACACGATATCAAATATATTTAGAGATTTAGAGTGATGCTTTGCCTTATATAGTTTATATTTCCAACTGTGTTGCTGAGTTTTAGGTTCAATTCTGTCCACTCTGTCTTGTTGTTTATGCAGGAATCTGGATTTAAAAAATCCAACAGATCAAATGAACAATAACCAAAAAAAAAAAAAAAACCCCAAAAAAAAAAAAAAAAAAAAGCAAAAAAATCACCAAAAAAAGTCCAGCTAGACTAACAGCTTCTCATCATGCTGTCCTGATATTATTGACACTGCTTTGGATAACATTATGATTTGAGAGTCTAAAAGTAATCTTACCTTTAGAAAGCCAGCCACAAAGTCTTAAAATACTTAAAAAACTTGAAATTAGATTATGCGCATGCAGCAAATGTTTTACTTAGCTTTTCCCTCTGGTAATATTTCTTCTTACCAAGTATTGTTTATCATCAATATTTATAATAAAATTTATACTTAATTTCTTTCTGTGCCATATGCCTGCTGAAATGTGCACCCTAGATGAATTACAGGACATTCAGCTGATAAACCTACAGACCTAATTTTACCAGATCACATAGGATTAATTTATGATGAGGTTGTCAAAATTTTAAGCATATTTCAAACATCATCCTCTGTCTTAAAACCTCAACGAACTGAAAACATTTAATTTAATTTTGTCCAGCTTATTTTCATGTAGGCCTCTTCCAGACAACAGAAATGTACTTCATAGAGAATCAGATTTAATTAAGGAAAGAAAACAAAGCCCCTCCTTTCCTTTTATTTGGTTAAAGCTGTGAAGATGAAACTCCATCTGTTTACTTTTTTTCCTAATGTATTCTTTTGTGTCAGGTAACTCTGCTTCAGTGAAGAGAGAGGACCCTATAGTTTTTAGATGGAGCCCCTAGCCTTTAAAACAAGTCAGATTCAGAGGCATTTCCACAGAAGCCCAGACCCTGTTCCCTGATGCTCCTTGCTGCCTTATTATTACTTGACAGCTCGTCTCCCTGAGGGGACTGTGAATATTTTGCCAACAGCCATCCCAACCATTGTCTCCAGACAAAAGAAAGTGGGGCCTTTGATGCATACACTATGAATTCAAATCTTTGGGATTTCTCAGGAGATAGGTACCAAAGGGGTTTGATGAAGCCTGGTTTTGGGGGGAAAAATGTTATCTAAAGATTTTTGCTACAGGTACTGAATCCTTTGTATCTATTTTAGCATTAAGAGGTCAAATATTTGGCAAGTGGGGAAGAAAAGACAGTAGCTCTGGCTTTGTCCTGGTGCATTGGAACATAAGGTCTTGTCTTTCAAGTATCTCAAACATCTGATAATGTACCCTTTCTGCTCTGAAACAAAGATCTATTTCCTTCAAGCTTACCCTACAACAAGTACTACTCTCTCCGCCACATTTTTATATGGTTTTGCAGAAATATTGCAGCGTAAATTACTTAAATATTTTTGCATTAATTGGCAATTTTCTGTGGTCAGAATAATATATTTAAACACTGCGTTCTGTTTGTACTGAGATGAAATACAAGGAATTTTATGGTGGCAATGAAGCAAAATCAGCAGGTGTGGTTATCATGATAACTACACTCCTGGGTGCTTAGAAGCACATGGCTGCATCTGGTCCATGGTTATCTCTCCAGGGGTGAGATTATTTCATGATAACCACACCGCCCTAATGGCCCATTGCTTAAGCAGCATTCATGACCCTTATTCAGAATCTTGCCTATATTGAACAGACTGAATTTCTCCCCCACCACAGCTGTCTCTACTTTAATGTTTTTAATGTAATTCTCTCCTTGTTCATTTCTATTCATTAAAGAGAAGCATTTGATATAAATGCAGAATGCATTCTCTTTAATAGCAAAATTGCAGACGAGTAAAATATATGGTTTGGATCAAAACAAGCAGTTATCTAGATTCTAGGTATAGCCTAACTGATTTTGTGTCACACATCTGGTGGAACCTGACTGGCATTATTTGCTATGAAAATATAATTTCCAGAATAAGGATTTTCCCAGTGCTCTATATGAAAAATAATGATTTCTACCTTGCAATTCTATTAGTGCTACAGAAAACGTAAAGAAATGAGAGCAGGAGCAAGAGTTTCCTATCCTTTCACACCTTGTAGTCATTGACAAGCAGTGTGATTAGCAATTAGACTGAGAGTATTCTAAAATGTTACAGAGCAAGAACTTCAGAATTCAAAGAACCAAGGGCTGGGCAATGCAGACATAAGTTTAATGCCACCCTTGCAATTCCTGCCATCATCTGATTCCTGGTACATATCTTCAGCTGTGGCAGGGTTCTCTTAATATATTTCAATGTCCTGTGTCACCTAATTAAATCTGGCTAACAGTGTGCAACTGTAAACACTGCCTAAACACTTAATGAGTACAGAAAGAAAATAAAATACTATAGATTGAAGGAAATATTTTTGTATTTCATATAATAGATTATTTTGCCACTTCCCTTTAAAGGTTAATGTATTTTCCCAGCAGTTTAAGTTGAACACAAAGGCTTAGAAAGAGAGAAAATGACAGGAAATTGAGTGTTACCAAGTAAAAAACAAAGGCTTTCTTCCTCCTAATGGGACTCAAGACACCACTAATCTCATCTGGTTTAGCTGATAAGGTAGGCACCGAGATGGAGAAATGGATTCAAAAGAGGAATCTTTCTTTATCAGGCACATTCAACTTTCATCTTCTTTTTGATTTTTTTTTTCCTTCACAGAAGTAAAAAGCTAAGATGATTACTTTTCACAAGGTAGTAATCATTCAATGACTTAAACCAATATTTTATTTTTTAAATTGAGGGGATGCCACGAGATATTTCTTAATTAATTTCATAATTCCTAAGAGCAATTAAAAGGATTATTGTGAGAATGACTGGTGTAATTTAAATCAATTTTAGTGCATAAAATCATTTTACCACCGTATCCTCTCTCCCTAGCAACAGTGGATCAGAGCATGACAGGGAAATGAAATATGCCCACTGCATTCAGACTTGGAAAGCACAAATTAGAATGTTTGATTGTCTGAGTCTCACACCTCCATTGACTCTGAACAATACTTTCAGGCTTTTCTCTTCCAGGGTTTTCATGTTTTTAAAACTTTCTGTATTTTACAATTAGGATCCAAAGCAAAAATATTCTCATGTAAAACACAGAAGCATAGAGTCATAGCATATCCTGAGTTGAAGGAGACCCACAAGGATCATTAAATCAAACTCTTGGCTCTGGACAGGATCTCCCTCAGGAATCCCATCCATTTGCCTGAGCCCACTGTCCAAATGTTTCTTGAAGGTTTGGCAGGCTTGGTGCCATGATCCCTTCCCTGAGGAGCCTGCCCTTTGGGTAGAAAACCTTTTCCTACTATTTAACCTAAATCTCTCTAGATACAGTTTCCTCCCATTCTCTTGAGTCCTATTGCTGGTCACCACAGAGAAGAATGAGACTGGTGCAAGTCCTTGGGCTTCATCTTGTGAGGAAATTGTAGACTACAGTGAGGTCTTCCCTCAGTCTCTTCTTTTTCCGTCTAGACAGACCAAGTGACCTCAGTAGCTCCTCACATGACTTCTCCTCTAGACCCTTCACCTCTTCAGAGCCCTCCTTTGGGCACTCTGTAACAGCTTTACATCCTTCTTACATTGTGGCACCCAAAACTGGCCCCAGCCCCAGGTGAGGCCGCGCCAGTGCAGAGCAGAGTGGGACAATCCCTCCTTTGCCTGGCTGTGCCTGATGCACCCAGGACATGGCTGGCCTTCTATTCACTCATTCACACTGCTGGCTTATCCTGACCAGGACTCTCAGACTCCTTCCCACAGCACTGCCCTTCAGGGTCTTGTTCTCCAGTCTCTATATATATTCAGGGCTGCTCCATCCCAGGTGCAGAATCCAGCACTTGCTCTTGTTGAACTTCATGGGGCTGGTGATTATCCAGCTGACAAATTTGTTGAGGTCTCTCTGCAGGGCCTCCCTGCCTTTGAGAGAGTCAGCAGCTCCTCCCAGTTTAATTTCATTGGTGAACTTACCCTATCTACCTTCAAGCTCTGTGTCTGAGTTGTTTGCAGAAATATTGGAGAGTGCTGGCCCTAAATGGGAACGCTTTGGAACTTGTGACTGAAACAGGAAATTTGTATTTTCTAGTCCTCTTCTTATGATAGATTTTGCAAAAAATATGACTAAAAGAGCTGGGAGGAATGGACGTTATAGATGGAAGCCACTGAATAGAATTGTTCTGCTACTTTAGTCTTTATTTTTTAACATTAACCAGTAGTACAAAACTTGGAAACAGAGAAGCAATAAGCTTTTAAGCAATTTACTTCTACGCCTAAATATTGCATCACCAAGTCTATTCAAGAGACAAGCAACAGCAACACTGTACTTTGTTTTCTCTCTTAACTTCAGGAATCCCAGCTCAGTAACCCCTAGAGAGCTCAGTGAATAATTTACTTCTTGCTCTAGACGGGAAAAATGCTGAAATCAACAGACTTTTCCGCTTAGAACTTCTACACAAAATTTTCTTCTCATGCAAGTCATAGTTTTGCTTATCAGGCAGCCACTCAAGCCCCTGTCTGTTATAGCTGTGTGTCACAAGGTATCCAAATACAGCCTTAACTTCAAATATTCCAGGTAACTTCATTGTGAAAGTTTCTTTAATAAGAGTTTCGTGGAAGAAAGGGAAAGCTGAGTTTATCACGTACAATTTTTCCTTCAGTTTTATTAGTAAATGTCTCCTTTAATCTAAAAGAGCATGAATAAATGAGATATAAGGGAACAAAAAGATATATTTAAATAAACTCAGTAAGTTCTGTTATTCTCTAGCTGAATGGTATTTGAAAAATTCTTAGTGATCAACAAAGAATGAAGTACTTCTGAAGAAAACATGACCTCCCATTCATGATATGGGATGAAAAGTGTAGAATGAAATTTTTCATTCCTAATTTATAAAATAAGTTGAAGGGAATTTCTCCTGTGTAACATAACAGTCCACGTTTCACATGCCATCTGCAGAAGCACATGTTATGCTGATTTTCTTAATTTTATTCTGCTCAGGAAAATATACAACCTTATGCAGAGCGGTCATCATGTGAACTGTCCCATAGGAGCCAAAATTATACAAATTTAAAAGATTATTTGCATCCTTAAAGTTAAGCTTATTTCAATTGTTAAACTGAACTGAGATAATTCTGCCTAAAATTGTAAAATACTGGGCATCAGAAGTTTTGCGTGACACTGTACTTATCTATGAAAACATTTTTATACTGAAAATGAGAGTTTTGCAGATGAAACCAGAGTTCCTTCCCACTTTCTTTTGTAATTGCCTAAGAAATGCTAACTAATCTAGAGTTATAATATTGGAATCAGCCAGTGTTGTCAATGAGATATGTAACCACAAATTTCATTGTATAAAAAAAGTTCTTGGGGCTATTTTTTTCTTGAAATTCACCATTCTTTTTATATGTGTAATGGAAATTTTCTTGCTTATACAAGTAATATTTATATAAATAAATTTTTATAGTAAATATTCTAATTTTGAAGGAACACTTAGAATAAATATGGTTACTACAGTCCCAGTCTCTCAGGTAAATTTCATGTGCTGTTTCTTTTCAAACAAGGAGAAAATATTTTTGTTGGAATGCAAACAAATGCTTTCGAAGAACAGAAAGCTTTGAGAGTTGTGCAGTATTTTTGCATTTCGTTTGGAATTACCAAACTAAAGAAGGAGAAAATTACTACCTTGTCCTGTTTAGTACAGAGCTGTTTCAGATCATAGCAGGTGTAGCACAATTAGACACAAAGAATAAGTCATGGGAAAATAGGGATGAAAACCACCATTAATAGGTCTGAAGAAATTAACCCTGCTTATAAATGTCACATGGTAAAACCTGGCAAGTAGATGGAGGGAAATGAGCTTCAATATTAATTCATCATTATTTTGAATAGGACTGTTAGGCTTCTCTATTTAAGTATTTGGCCATTACCAAACATCAAATAATGCTCTCTGTGATTTATATCCATGATTAAAGTATATAGCAATCCGTTCACATACTTTTTGTTATCTATTTCATTTAATATCTATTTTTATAAGTAAGCTATCTCATTAAAATAATTTTCAATGAATTTGAATATTCCTTAACTTAAGAAAAAGAATGTTTAATCAATGACAATATTACCAGTGACAATAAAATGGATACTATAATGTCTTGCTTTAACTCTCTGTCATCTAATTTGAGCTATTAAAAAAAATCCCAAAAACCTTTATTTGTAATGTCTATGGTTTTTCTGAGTCTGTGCAAAACTGTAAGTATATAATGTATAGCATATTTCATAACTAATAATCGTTTGTTTAGTAACTAAGTTAACAGTAAGAACACCCATTGAAAAGCAGATTTTCCTTCTCAACTGGATCATTAGCATATAAAACAGTTGTTTATTAAAAAAGATACTCAAAATTGGCAAGATTATACTTGTGATTATAAATCAATGCACAGAGATATGAGAAGACAATAGTAGTTCCCTTAGAAAAGAAAAAAAGAGAACTTTGCAAAAAAAAAATCTTGTTTTCTTTTAAAAACACTAACATATTTGCTAATTTAAGTAAAATATTTTGAAAGGAGTCACTGAACTCTATGTATTATTATAAGTTCTGTCCTGTGTAGATATTTATGTTAGAGAGAAATAACATCACTGCACTTTCAATAGTGAATTGTCTTGGCACTAGCAATACTTACAAATAACATCTCCTTCCAAATGGAGCCCATGTTTTTTGTTCCTTAGATAACTGAGATGACAAACTTCATGAAATGATAGGTTATAATAACTGGTACTGTTCTGTAATGAAGCCATTTATGTATAATAAAGCAAGACCATTTAGGCTGCCAAATAGAAAAAAGCCATATAAGCACAAAGCCCCCATATACTAACAGAGTAATTCATTTTCTGACAATGGTTAAGAAATTTCTTTTATGTATCTATTGAATAGTCAATGGCCTCTACCCTCAAGAATGCTGAGAAGAAGCATTGCAATTATTCTCAATAAAACAACATGACCAAATAGCTATCCAAAAGAAAGATGCTTTTAACAATAGAGTTTTAACAAAAAATTTAAGAGCTGAAAAGTTTTTATATATAATGAAGTGTTTGGATTTATTAGAATAAACATTTTGTCTCTTTTTATTACTGATGAAACTATCTACCTATGATATTAGGACTACCTACCTAACATGTACTGCATACAAAGCAGATTGGCTATTCACCAGCTAAAACATGTAATGAAAAATCTCAGGAAGAAATGAGGCCAAACAGAAAATGACAACAGCTCGTTATGAATCCAGAAAACAATGAATGCCACTGTCCTCCCTCTTCCATTTATTTAGAGAGAAGGGATATTTTTAAAAGTCTTTGGAGCTGAACCAGGTCATTTCTCTGACTTTCTTCTCAACCTAACATCATTGTTCCCAGATCAGTCTTGTTAGTCTAAAAAAGCAGAAGCTAAGGACTCCCCTTAGCTCTCTCCTCTCTCCTTTCTCCTCCTGGCACTAGCCTGAATCTGTTCAGCAAGATTTCACGTCAGCATGCCTCCACCATTTGATTTTACAGAGACAATCAAAAGAAATGAAATAGAGTTGTAAGAGGCTACTTAAAAAGAGTTTTCTCTGAAGGATTTTGAATGGGCTATTTAGATGATTTTATATGGTTAAGCACTAACAGCTTCTTTACTTAAACATGAAGTCATTTAAACCACTTATTTTTGGAAAGGCTATAGAAGCCAAGCCAAAATAAAAAAAGTGGAATTAAATTCACATCTCATGCATTTTTCACTCTCATGAGAATTTTTCTTTTGAGAATTGGCTTGCCTTTTTTTTAATTTATAAAAGTTAGGGAAATGTTTATCAAAATGATGAAGGTAACTTACAATGACCATCTCTTCAATTAATATCTTGCCCATTTGTAAATATTCACAATTTCCAGGAATAGAGTAAATAGGTATGCACAAATTTCAGATATAAGATGTGCTGGTTTGTGCTGGGATAGAGTTAATTTTCTGCTTAGTACCTTGTATGGTGTTGAGTTTTGGATTTGGGACTGAAAAAGTGTTGTCAACCCTGGGATTTTTCAGTTGCTGCAGAGAAGTGTTTACACAGTCAAAGTCTTTTCTATTTTATGCACTGTAATCTGGGGGTGCACAAGGAGTTGTGAGGGGACACAGCTGGGGCAGCTGACCCCAGCCATCCCACACCGCCTGTCCTCATGCTCGGCAAGAACAGCCGGGGGAAAGAGGCAGGAAGGGGAGGAGAAACCCAGTTTGGATTAACTGCATTTCTCTTCCCAAGTCATTGTTACACGTGATGGTCCCTACTTTCCTGAAAATGGCAAAATATTCCCCTCCCTAGGAAAGAGTAGATCAATTTCATGTTTTCCTGTGCTGCTTTTGCTTTCCCTATTAGAGTGTCTTTATCTCAGGCCATGAGTTTTCTCACTTTTACCCTTCCAGTTCTCTCCCCCATCCCACTGGATGGGGAGCAAACAAGTGGTTGTACCATGTTTAATTGCCTACCAGGGTTGACCACAACATAAGATGACATATTTTGGTCAACCCTGGTAGGCCTAGAGGTAAATCAACAAGAAAATCAGAGTTGTTTTTTTTATGGTTGTTGGCTTTTTAAAATTTTTTTTTTTTTTAGAATTTAAGCAAAGTAAATAATTGTGGGTTTAACTCCTCCTTTAGTTGTGCTTTTGAATTATTTTTTGTCTTTCTCTAATATTAAAATTGTCATAATTTATAGTCATTATCTTTTTGTTTTTCTTTACCATTGAGTCCAAGTTGAATGAAGACAAGTGCAGGAAAACAAAATTGCGCTGGCCATGAAATTAAATCTGGCATAAAGAAGTATTAAGAACTGAGCTATATCTTCTAGAGCAAGTACTCAGAGTTAATTTTAACAATTTTAGTGTTCTAAGACGAAATATGGCACTTAATAAATTGTATGATTGCCTTTAACATTATGCTGCACTGTTTTTGTTTTTATGTTTAGCACTGAATCCTGAAATATCTCTGCAGGCTGAAGATCCCATCACCAGTTTTGTTTACAACAATGCAAGTATGATCAAGCCAAGGCTGTTCTTTTTTTGAACTCATGTATTTTTTCATTACAAAGCATGTTTTTTCAATCACATGGTCACTCTCATTTCTATTCTCTTACACATCTACAAAAGTTTGTACATTTTCCTCTTAAATAATCTATTAGCCTTGTTCACATAACAAGAGCATGACTATGCTTATATGAAAAAGATAACTTTTTGCAATTATTATTCTCAAAGACAAAAAATGAGCTATGTTTGGTAGCTAAAGCTTCTCAAAACCTGAAGTTACTGCTGTGATAAGAAAATTGTTAACCAACTGAGACAGCAACCTCAACTCTCTTAAGAGATTTCTTGATAATTTTATCATCCTTCTCTTACACTCTTTTCCATGCTCATTAGGGGAGAGAAATACTTGTTTAATATGTCTGTATTTTGTAAATTTTAATAGCCATATAGAATGGAATAGTCAGCACATCTCTGGTTTTTATTTTTAAATTGGTTTTAATAAGAAAGTAGTTAGTTTTGGGTATCTTCTGGATTTTCTTTCCTTAAAAATATTAGAAACAGTTTACCTGTAATAAGTATGTGAGTTTTCAAAGTATTTTGAAGTTAAGTTAATTCAATCTAGGACTTGATGTAGTCATATTAGATATTTGAAATGAGATCTTCTCGCTTTACATTTTGTGAAACTATGACACAAAATATATTTTTAAAAAGTGCCACATCCAAACTCTTGCAAATCTACAAAATGAGAAATTTTGTAGATTTTGCTTGTCTTGACAGGAGAAAGATATGCAGTAAATAATTTTTAAAAATTAGAAACTTATTTTTTATTGAATAATTATTAGCATAGCTACTGCATGTTTTATGGTCTTTCAAGACTATCTGATACAGGCAACTTTGAATTTAACATACACCTCTACACAAAATAAAAAAGTGAGACCTTTTTTTAAATGCATATTTAAATGTAGATAACTTGGAATATAGCAGAAATGGTATAGTTTCAGGATCACTTCTTGATCTAATAAAGATTTAGGTGAAAATTGTTGTAATACTTCAAGCTCAGACAGAAAAGATCTCACTGGAAGATCTCTGTAAGTCCCATAGTAAGTCATTACCTTAAGTCCCATGTCCTCAGCTCATAAAGAACACAAATGCAATTTTGAATTAACTACTCCTGCAAGTGGGAGCACGCAGCTGTAGAAAGGAAAAGGCCAGATACCTTGAATTTTGAAAATAATCAAAGAAAGATGAGAGATAGAATGCAGTCTTGCTCTCTGAAAACATTGCCTTGTAAATTGTGTATTCTACAAAAAAGATTATTGTAACTGATCCAAATTGCAAAAACTTCACCATAGATGATCATAAACTACTTATAATTGTACTACTAGCACTCTTCTGAACAAGATTTGGTATTTACATATTGTCTGCTGTGATCTGAAGTTAATAGATATATATCTTTCTTACTGCAACTTTTTTATTAATAAGGGTATCACACTTCAAATTGTGAAAGAAATAAAACATTCTTTGCAGTTTTCCATAATTTTTCAACGACTGTCTTATTTCTTGCAAAAAAAGTTATAAGATATTTGTAGAAATTGCAGTAACAGTAAAGCCAATATTTTTTCACAGTCATGTATTGAATTCTGCATAGGTGAAAAAGGTCTTCAAGTGTATTTGACATGGCCAAAATTGCTGAATTAAATAAAAGTGCTGTCCGGAGAAAAGCATTCCAGAAATGATAAAGGTCTTCAAGTGTGTTTGACATGCCCAGCATTGCTGAATTCAATAAAAGAGCTGTCTGGAGAAAAGCATTCCAGAAAATGGGTTTTGTAAGTTGTTGCAAAATTAGCATAATCCTACTGCTAATTTTATACTGTTAAATCGATACTTGTAGTTATGGCAGAAGTTTGTCAGCTGTCCTCATCAGTGGGACAAGTTACACACATTTCTTTTTTAGTCTGCTTTCTGTAGCTACCAGTATCCTATAAAGCATGTACTTTAAAGTGTTCTGTTAAAATAGCTGGATTTCAGAGAGTGAGATTTCTTATTTTCTAGCTTTATGGCTGAATAAGTCCTAGGTTAAAGCTGCTTTATTCTAGTTACTTCAGTTTGCAAAATACTTATCAGAACATCATAAGTTTCAGAATAAACTGACTTGGGGGTCTCACTCTACTTGCTGTGGGCAAAAATGTTTGGGATCCAAGCATGTATTTTTTATTCTTTGTGAAGTAGATCACTGTTGGTAATTAGCAATGCTTCTCAGTTTAAGTCTGGAATCTACTTCAGGGTCTTAATCTTTCAAGTGAGTTAAATTAGTCAATATGCTTCATTTTTTGATTTCAATAAGATTTTTATCACTGATTTCCATCATGAATGCAGGAGCTGACAAAGTTTATTTACACTTTTTGAGTAGATTGAACTACTATCACTTTGATGATAAACTGGCTATTACTGCATTTGGCTGTGATTTTAGTTATTTTGGATGTTTCTTTTTTTTGTAACTGTGGGCTTTTTTGATGTCTTAATGAATGGCAATTTCAACTCTACTGAGAACAGCAGCAACTCTTTAGAACATACAATTAAATATCTGCTTTGTGCCTGTGACTATTTTTGCCATCATTTCTATTATGAAAGTTGAAAGATTGACCTTTGAATGCCTTAACGCCATTTCATCAACAGTGAGATTAAGACATAATTGTGTGCAGTACAGGAAAAAATTCTCTACCAAGAAAATTAAAATTGAGCCATTAGAGAGAACTGAAATTCTAAGAAAACAATTATTTCTTCTGAACCTATGCTAGACACATCTGTTAGGGATGAAAGAAGCAGGGTGGACTTCTGAGACAGACTACTTTTATTTGGTAACTGAAATCGTTGAAGAGTGCTTCAAAATGAGTTCTAGATATTTGTAGGCAGGAAAAATCTTCTTTTCCATGTGATGCATCTTCTCATGAGAAGAGGATCAAAAAATTTCAGTAATTTTTCAGTAATTAGGCTTTAAATGTTCTTTTTTAAATACAAATTGACTATACATTATAGCTGTGGGAAACTTGAATACCATGAATGTAACCAGTATAGAATCTACAGCATGACAGTTACTACTCTGCTTCTCTTTTTTAACCCAGCATACCAGCACACATTTTTTTATACTCAGCATATAATTTTGCAAGTAAAAGAAACAGTCTAACAACAAAGTTCACTTACAGTCATGCACATGTCTACATAGCAAAGAGTGGCAACCTCTTCATTTAAAAAAATGTACAATAATGTAACTGATTCCAATGAATCAGATGTGCATGGAAGCATAGGGATAGAAATGGGCGCTCAATACTGAAGACGAAATGGCTTAGTAGAAGGGAGGAGAAAAGTAGGTGATGAAATATATATGCTCAACCTTAAATAGAGCAAAAAGAAACACACATATGTTTATTTTTATACTGATTGTGTTGCTTGTATTTATTTACCCATTTCTCAGCTTGGGCACTTGAAATTGCAAGGTCTTTGAGAGAAAAAAGATTTTTCCTATGTCTTTAGAGAGTGTTCAATGCTTCTGAACAATATCAAACTCTGTTCAATAGATATATTTCTTTAATGTATTTTTTGTTTCATTTGCAATATGCTTGCCAGAAGCAGAGGTTGGTATATTTATAGACAGTAATTGGGCAGGAGGTCAAAAACATTATCTAATGTAACTTTTTTCATCTTTAATTAAATTCCATTTGCATGCACTGCAGGAATAGCTACAAAATTAAGTTAAATAGTTCTGTATTTTAATGTTTATTAGTAGAAGGTCATGATGACAACAGCCCCCTTTTGCAAGATTAGCAATTTTTATTCAGAAACCAGTAGATGCTTTTTATCAGTTTCAATTCTTATGTGCGTCCAAAGTTTTCATTTTTATCAAAGCACTACAGTGGTTGTTGATAAGAAAATTAGCCAGCTGCCTCTTGCTCTTTCTTCATGAGATTATACAATTCTTTATCATCATAAGCAGATACAATGACACATTGTAGGTCAAGAACAAAAAACCTTAAATGTAACCTTTTATCATATTTCTTATTAGATAAGAAGACTAAGAATTCAGATATCAAGATTTTATCCAGTGTCTATCACTGTGAAAAATTACTCCTGAAAAAAATCAAGACAGGCAAAATGAAGGGTCAACTCCAGCTTCAATACAGTAAACTATAACCTATGATTTCAGACTAGAAAGTAAGGCTTTACTAGGAGTACCATGTATCTTTTAAATCTAGGAGTGAATATATTTAGTATTCTAAGTGCTCTAAATGCAAGTTTTTTATTTTGTTTTTCCTTTTGTAGCTTTGTTTAGAAGCATCGAGTATGCTTTTCCCTAGCAACAGAATTTATAGTATTAGCAGCAATATTACTAGGATGTTTGTATATTTACATTGTAATTGTTTCATAGGAAACAAGCTTTGAAAGATCATTGAGAAATGGTCTAATCCATACCCTGTCCCAGAGTAATGAAATCATTCCTATCGAGTTTTCTAATTTGCTTTTTAAAATCTCCCGTTTTGGAGAGTCCACAGTCTTCTCTCTTAAACTAGTGCTGAACTATCCTTACTGTTTGCAAATATTTTTTTTAATATCTAATACTGTACCATCCCTGATTTACTTTTACCTGCCATTCCTTGCTTTAAACTAATAACAGGGAGTTTATGCTTTTCTCATTTTCAGTTGTCTGATCTTGGTACCCTCAGCATTCTCATCCCCAGACTAATCAGCCCCAAATACTCCTGTCTTTGTAGTCTATCATTATTACCATTCTGCACTGATCTCCCACTAGTTAATTCTGTTTTATCTTTTCCAAAAGAACGATGACTTCAGTAGGATAAAAGGCTCTAGTATATGCTTTATCAGCATTGAGCGGACTAGAGGACACACTTCAAGGGTCTTTCAAGCAGTTCCTACCAGTCTTTTTCTGCAATAGTGCTTTGTTAAGCCATGCCTCAAGGTTTACTCTGATTTTTACATTTAAACTTATTTTCTTCTCGGCCCTCTTAGCTTAAGCATCCACACTGTCCTCATAAGAGGTGAATGTCAGGATCTCTTTTGCTTTAAACTGTCCAAACATTTCCGCATGTAACTCTATGTTTGACTGAGGTAGGGACTCTTTCTGTAATATTAATGAAACCATGGTTGGGTTTAAAAGGACCCTAAAAATCATCTATTTCCAGCTGCATTGTCATGGGCAGGGACACCTAGACCAGCTTTCTCAGAGCCTCAGCCAGCCTGGCCTTGAACCTATCCAGGATGGAGCATCCATGACCTCTCTAGGCAATGACATGCTTCGGTCTGCAATAAGTATTCTGGCTTTCATCTTTTCAAGTATGTGTCCAATGCTATGCCAGCAGGTCTTCCTTATCATGAAACCTAGTATGGAACTACCAGATTAAGCTTCATAACAAGATATAATCTAATAAAAATAATTAGACAGAAAACTGCTGACTGGAGTAGATAACTGATCTAGAAAGGCCTATGGACTGAGAAATTTAAAACATTCAAATTTCTTGTAGGAGGTACTAGACATGTCAAGGGTATTGAGTGCTATACTCCAGACTGTTCAAGAAAGGACTAGGAACAGATGGTGTCAGTGAATCTGTTACCCAGACATGATGAAATCACTGCGAGTGAGAACAAAGATGTTACAGACATTTTCGACTCATGTTAAAAAAAAAAGAAAGCAATAGCTGACTTGATGTAGTGGAAATACCCTGTACAGGCTGTACTTTGTGTCTCCCAGAAGCTCATACCACCAGCAATATGACAGCGTGATTCCATTAACCTGTAAAGACTCAGCTAAGACCGGGTCATAACTGTGGAACTGCTGCTTGGCCAGTCGTCCTCTAGATCATTTTTCTTCAGCTTCTTACTTTTCATTGCACTTGTCCATATTGATGGACATCTTATTTTTTTTTCAATGAGGCTCCCTAATTTGTCACAATCATTTGGCATTCTAGCCTTCCCCTTTAGAAGGGTATCCTTCCCAGCCTGCCAATTCATGTAGACTAACCAACATGCACTGCAGATCCATCACTCAAGTAAATAAAAATCAAATACTGCAAAAACAACAAAAAGCACTGCAATAACCCTCCAGTTTGATAAAATCCCATTGTGAGAGAGCAATTTCTTAAATACACCCCAATATTGTATTCTGCCTAATTACACTTTTCTCTGCATTGCTTTTATGGATATGTCTATGCAGGTAAATAGAAGACAGGGAAAAATTCCTAGCAAATTCTAATGGATTGACAAGTGTCAACAATTCATGAGGGTGCATCCTTCTACAATAATAAGGAATATGCTTCCAGATGATCTTCCCCTAACTTACTCTGTCCTGTGAGAGAGAACCATCAACACATCAGTCACTATGGACCCTGGGCTCTCAAGTCAGTTCTGCATACTGAAGTTCAAGCATGTGATTCACTTTATTCACTGTACAACTGATAGTTCTGTCTCTGTTCTTAGAACTTCTTTGAGCATTTGGCTGTGGACATAAATACACACAAGAGACTGTGATGTGCAGATATGTGATGAAAGCTCGTCTGTGGGGCACAGAGACGAAGGCAGCAGGGGAGCCTGAATAGCGCCTTGCCTCAGCTATGCCCAGGACTGCCACAGATATTGTCAGCCCATCAAACTTCAATTTCCACAAATTCACAAAAGAACAAGGGCACAGGCACAAAATTTCAGGCTTCAGAGAAAGGAATGTCCTGTCCAGTTCGCTCCCATAGCTTTCTCAGGAAAGCCTCAGTTTAAAAGTCTGCTTGTGATATGGAACCATCGAATGGCCTGGGTTGGAAGGGACCTTAAAGATCATCTAATATCACATCAAAGTGTGTTAATGCTGCAGCAGCGCATTTTGCACTGAGGAGGGTCACTTTTTACTGGGATGGATGCAGGGGAATTTTGGAATTGCACAGGACTTATTAAGACATGTTTAGAGGGGGAAAAAAAAGTGGGGGATCTTGGTGATTTGGGAAGGGAAATGTGCATGAAATGAATACTATGAGGATGAAAAGGAATGGTGGTGATTAAATAGTTTTGTACACTTTTCTGCCCATGCCTTGTGCCTAACCACTGTGATCTGTACACCCTTTGAAATTCCTTTGCAGCTCTTTCCTTGGATAAGGAATTCTATTTCATGTGTCTGCATGTGCATGTGTTTTAAGGTGAGTGCCAGCAACTGGAGTGATTGTAGGAGCCTGTGATACCAGCACCTGGAGTGAGCAAGGTCTGGGTGCCAGCAGCTGCACTGGATCACAGGCCAGAGGGTCTGCGTGCCTGGCGGAGGGGGAAGACCCATGAAGCTGCTGGTGCTGTCTGAGTTGGTGTAAATGACTGCAAGTCAGACCTCAGAGGCCAGCTCTGGCTGTGAGCAGTGTGCTTGGTGTGCATGTGTGTGGTGATTTGACCAGGAAAAAGTGGGAATTCTGGGATGCTGTGGTCAAAGCAATGGGTGCTTGGATTTTGATATTGGCACCTGGTGTAGCCAGTGGGGTTTGGACACACCTCTGAGAACACACAGGGGTTAAAAGCAGAGCTTTGGCCCTTGGAGTTTCTCTTGGGACTTCGAGGGAAGGAGGTCGGATCTCCCTTCCCCCGTCTAGCCGCTGCTGCTGGGCGGGAGAGGGGCAGCCATGTGGTAGGCCTGGGCCTGGACAGAGATGGGGGGTGAGGAGGCCCTTGAGGATGGAAGGGTGGAGGAGCCCCAAGAGACATCGGGCAGCCATTCCCCCCCCAGGGGAGAGAGAGAGGAGAGCTGGCATCTGAATTTGATAGCGGCCGGCCCAGGAGGAAAAGGGGGGGGGAATGCAGCGAGCAGGTGCCGGCCGGCCAGAGTAGCAGCGAGTGTGGGAGTGTTGGAGCTCTGGGACAGGCAGAGACTGAATTTTTAACCCCTTTCTTTTATGAATGGGACCTCGCAAAAATGCTGATCCTCCTCAGAGCTGAATAAGAAGAGAGATAAGAGATGAGATAACCAAGAACTAGGCCCGAAGGACATGGAAAAGCCTGGCTGAGTGGGGAGAGATGATTGGAGTGGCCTTTTGGCTGGACTTTTCTTGTGTAGCCATAGACTCAGTTTTATTCCTGTGACACAGAGACTGCACTTAGGGGGAGGCAGTGCCTGGGGACAGACGTCCCAAAAGCAGAGACCGTGCCTTTTTGGAGTGAGACAAGGCATCCTTAAAAGACAGCCCTAAAAGCAGCTCTGGTCCATGCGCAGTGGTGAGAGCACTGGGCATGGAAGGAAGATGTCACAAATGGCAAAAGGACTTTCCGGGCGGTGCCGAGTGACATGGAAGCACACGAGGTTTCAGCATGTTTCCAGGGGAAGCCTATGGTGCAAGAAGGACTCCTCTCCTCTTCATGGACTGAAGTTTGAATATCCTAAAGGGTGGTGCCAGACTGGGCAGTTGGTGATTTGGGGGAATGTATTGGATTGGGAAATTTTTGGGTGGTGGAGAGGAGGAAAGTGCTTTTTTGTAAGGTTTTAAATTTTTGTCCCTTATAGGTTTTTCCTTCTTTTCTTGTATTTTAGGTAATAAAGTTTTCTTTATGTTTAAACTGGAGCCTGCTTTGCTTATTCCTGGTCACATCTCACAGCAGACACCAGGGAGAGGGTATTCTCATGGGGGCACTGGCTCTGTGCCAGGCCTAAACCATGACAATGTGCCTGGTGGCAATGTGCATCTTCAGCCTTGCCACTTGTTGAACCTGGGACATGGAGCTGTAGCAGCTTTTCTTGGACTCAGCTTTTCTTGGACTCAGCTTTTCTTGGACTCAGATCTGGACTGATAATTTAGCCTACAAACAGGTTCCTGTGGACTTTTGCAATGCATAAACCTACCCAGCAATGAAAGAACATCCTTTGAAACTAAAGAAACTTTGTAAGTTACCCATACCCATAACGTGATTGAATTGTTGTTAGACACAATCAAAAATTAAATGAAATAAAATTCCCTGCAATTTGATAGCACAGATGGCACCTCATGCATATGATATCACATTAGACATGTCAGATAGAACAATGTCCTCTTTATAACCTTATTTCTTTTTTGTGTAAAGTAAATTAATAAACCACAACGTCCAATAATCAGGATTGTAAGGAAAGCCGAGGCTATTTTGTTTTCAAGAATTGGTTCCTGTTTATCTAACTCTTCACTCCCTGAATGTCAGTTCACATAGGGTATGCATCTGAGAAAATGTACTGCTAAATCCTGGCAATATTATTCAATTACTTATTTCAGAACTATTTTTTCCCTTATATAGCCACCTCTTTTCCAACACATCTTAGATATGTTTGCACAGGTCTCATTTTCTGTACTGTGTGAAGAAAGCTGACACTCATCTGAACTTCAATGCTTTTGTTCTTCATTTTAATTGGGATATTGTTACTGCTTCTATCTTTCCTTTCTCTTCTTTCCTCACTATTGTTCTGGCTGACATATTACTTGATTATGTTTTTTTTATCTGGCAGATGTCTTCATCATCACCATCAATTAGAGGACAATCAGTGAGGATGTATGGAGACTACAGACTAAGCACAAACCATATTTGAACTATAAAATGCTTTCTGCAGCATCCACAGAATATCTCTTTGAGGCTGGACCACTGCAAACACTAAAGTATCATTATCATTATACAGATAGAATAGATCTCTGAAAACTTCAGGTATTTCTCTGATGTTCTAAAGCCATTGTATTCTCATCTAATTTTTGAAAACAAACTTTGAATATACAGAATAATATGTAATTTTTTTTCCATAAACTTACAGTGCTTTCTAATACTTTTAAAATTTAACATCCTCTATTGCAATAATCCCAGCAATTTTTACAAAATTTTCCTTCTTAGAACATTTGTCTAATACCTTTTTTCCTACATTGATCCAATCAGTCTTTTCACAGAGTTTTATTTCGATTTTGGAATTTATTATTCTAATCATTAAAAACAAAAACTATGAAAAATCTTCCAATCTGTTCCTTGTAGTAGATAAAATTTCCAAAGTTGTTAAGAGTTTTGCCAGAGCAAGAAGTGAATCTGGCATCTTAAAGCACTCAAACCTAGGAAAGATATGCCCTCTCTATGGGGTTTTCTGATTCTTCTAATTTTGTTTCAGGCATTACGTTACTAATTATAAAATCTGGTTAGTAACATAAATCTTTAAATGATGATGTATAGGAAAAAATCCACATTAAATCAACTATTGAATCTAATACCTGTTATTAGATTGCATGTATAACATCTATAGCTATATATAGCATTACTTCTCATAGTAGAAACTGTACGAAGACAATGTAATTACTACATACATAAAGAACTGGAAAAGCATGAAAATGAAAGAAAAATGTGCTTATCTCACACCATGACAAGCTTACTGAGGTTTTAAATGAATATATATATTTATAAAATTGCCTTTGACAATTCACAAGATCTGATTATGTGGCAGGATTCTCTGACAAAGGATTTGATTATATGGTGCACTGAGCTGTGGCTAGTAAATAATAACCTTCAATGTTCATGCTTCTACTTGTTATTGTTAGAAAAGTGGCACAATATTGAAAATTAGTAAGTGCCATAAGCAAATCAATCGAGGCAGGACAGCATGTACCATTTGGAAAAGGTAAATAGGATAAACCATTTTATTTCTCCTGGAAAGAATATTATAAGTGGCTGCAAGTGAAGTGTAGATCCTTATGCATGAGCCATAATTCAGTCTAAGGGAACAACACAGGAAACCTTTTCATATATTTATCTGGAAACCAAGAAACAACAAATAAAAAACCCCAAACAAAGCAGATAAAACACCCACTCAAATCCAAAAACCTTCTCACCACTGCACTAAACAAACTGTAAAGGATAGCATCTAAAAGAATGCCACAGTGACTGTCTCAGCTCTAAGGGTATTCTCTGGCCTTACAGTCCCTTTTCCCTGTTCACCCTGTGGTCTAGGGCCACATTTCAACTCAGCACAAGGCCCTTCAAGACAAGTTGAAACCACTACTGTTTAAAAAGTAATTTAATTTTGTGGTTTATGACTGATTTTTTTTCAGTCCAAAAACAAGGTGTAGTTCACAAAAATGCATTTAATACTTAGTCTGACACAACTATATTCTGAGGAAAATAAAATCAGTTTAGCTGTTCCAAAATCTCAAGAGTTTTTGAAATGTATCTGCTGTCTCATCTCTGTTTAACTGACAAGTTTGATTGCTTCCTCATGTATCCAAGAATTTGCAGCAGCCTTTTGAGCATAGTTGTATCATTTTTATTTCACAGTTGGGCTTGTGCTGTCTGATAAATGGTGGTAAGACTAAGAGAAATGAAGGAAACCGTTTTAATCGGAAGACCTTGCTAATCTCTTTCTGCAAGGATAGTTCTGACTTACACATTTTTGTCCACATAAAAGCTTCCAGAGCAACCAGTCGAAAGTTTTATTATGAATACTGCCTTGGTCTTAAGGTCCCCAGATCATGTCCTTTAGTATATGAAAATCCTGGGCAGTTTGTCAGGAAAAAAACAAACCAACTTAGTGTTTGTGTTTGCCTCAGAATGTGAGAATAAAAACAAGCACTATATATTTATTCTCATTTTCAAATATGATATAGTTTATGTTTTAGTTTATAGTTCATATATGTATAGTTTTAAATATTAGGATATGGTTCTATTATCTATCAAGAACAGTAATGTCTCTTCTATTGCTGGATGATGTTAATATGCACAAAAGAATTTTTCATGTTTGGAAAGGTTTGAAGATTTGATGCTAGTGGAAAGTAATAGAGAGAAATTGATATTTTTTTTTATTCCAAATATATGGCAAAATTTGTAGATTTTGTTTTTTACTTTTTTATTTTGCTTGTAGTCTTTTGCTTTCAAGAAAAGCACTTGTATATGGCATTATTAACCATAACATATAAGTATAAAATACTTAGCTTACATAGCTAGTCAAAATTGCCATCCCATATTACACTTATCTCTATCTGTTCTCTACTATTTTTGGAACAGGTGGAGACCACACTATATTTCAGACCTGCTTTCATAAATGCAGCCCACATTACCATATTTTGAAGGAGATGAAAGCTGAAATAATGACATGCCAATTTTTTGAATGCCTGCCATGGCACTAGCCATTGTTCTGATCTACGCATTACTCTATATTGTAGTTGGACAGACATGCACAGACTTTGGAAAAAAAATATTGCATGATCCAGAACAGATTGAAAGGATCTGTCCTAGTGAACGGATGACCTGATGGTTCGTAGGAGTGATCTTAGGGTGCAAAAACCAACACGATACAAAGGGGTTTGCAGTGATAATCAAAACAAATACAATTTTATTGAAATAACCAGGGCAAAAATGTGATAGAGGGATTAAGGGAGAGAAAAAGATAGGGAGAGAAGAGGCGGGGGAGGGATATAGCTACCAACACAAAGTCCTTTAGTCTGGTCCAGTTGAGGGTCCGCCTGCTACACTGGGGAGATCTCAAAGGCACGGCTGAATTGCACCCCAATTACACTCTTTTTTGTTGGGGGAAGGGAGAATAAATTTTGCAACTGAAAAAAAGGTCTTCAGGGGGGAAGAATAGAAAGGGGTACACAGAGTCCAAGCTATGCAGCAGGGAAGAACCATTGTTTTCTTGGTCCAGTGGTCATAACCTGCAGGCAAACATCTCGCTTTGGTCAGCTTGCCTCCCCCACACACCTCCCCTGGGCTGGGGGTTTCAGTCCCAGTCCTTGGAAGGAGGAGAGGGGCCTTATAGGAGTTTCATGTCTCAGTCCTTGATGGAGAGGCTTCTTACATCACAGTCTGTCTGACATGGTGGTTGTAAAGCAGGAGACCACCCGAAACTCAGGAGAAGTCCAGCCAGGCCGAGAGGTGGGAGATCTTCCAAAGCCATTGTTGCAAAAAGGGGCACAGTGACCCTGCTTCTTCTCCCACTTGTGAAAACAATTACTTAACCCTGTGCTTTCAGGTCTCAGGACCTTTGGCACGTGACTTTCTCCTTCAGAGCCAGAGATTCTAGATGGGGGGGGGGTCTTCTCTTCAGTGACCTCCCAAAGACGATTGTGAGGCAGATGAGGGAAAATTCGGACAGACTCTCACACCTTCCATTGGAAATAGCAGGAATATGTATAATATACAATTCTTCCAAAAATTTCAAAATTACATTCCAATATTCATTGGCCAAATGGTGATAATTAATTATTAATTTTTAAAATTTTTTATAAGATCGAATTTTGAAAAATTATGACTTTGAACTTAAAATTAAGACCCTCAATACTGACCAAAATGTTTACTAGTTTCAGATATTTTTTTCATATTTTTAAGTGAAATTTTTTCTACCCAACAGTTTGAAGAGCAAACACAAGTGTACTTTCACTACGCAAGTTTGAATTTAGGGAGCAGAAGCAGAAGCTGCATTAATAACTTATTATTTGACCACTGTTTGAGATGGAATAGATCACATTTCTGCTTTAAACAAAAGAGCAAATTTTGAAATGCCTTGATTTATCAAGTATAAGTAGCTGCTGAGTTATTGATATACAAAATGCATAACAAAAATTCTCTTACCTACAAAAATGAGATTCATTACTGGACATGAATTTCCTAAAAGGTGGATTGTTAATAATTGAAAAAGAAAAGCAAGTTGGTCCACAAGCGGCAGAGCAAAATGCTTGGTTACTGAAGACAAGCACACTTCATCCTTCATTTCTCCCTGACCATTTTCCAGTGTCTGTTTTGAGAACCTTGGAGTGTTAAAAAACAGCAATGATCTCACTGACACATTCAAGCTAAGGATTCATCTACACCCAGAAACTGATGAGGTGCCCATGTACATGTGCTGTATATGCTGGCTACTCTGGGCCAATAAATAATGGATAACTCTACATGCCTTCTTTTTGAGATCTCCAACTCACATTCTTGACATACCTGGGATGAAAGAGATTTCTAATCCCAAATTTTACTTAAAACTCAGCAAGATATTAATTCAGGGACTGGTAAATAGACCCAATAAACATCAATACAATCACATTAGCCTTTTCTTCTTAGCCTAAATGATAACAAGTATCTAATCCAAAAATTGTGCATGTTACCCAAGCCTGAAAAACTAGAAATAGACATGAATTTTTGACTTTCCTCTTCATTCTTGTTTTCAGGTGTCATAAGGTCAATTCATGAACAGTATTATACTTTCTAAACCAAGTTTCCTAAAGGGTTAATTTTAGTTTGATTTCTATCCAAGTTTTGGTTTGAATACTGTGAAGCCAATTGTTATTGAATTAATAGCATAAATAGAATGGCTCATCAATCAGTTTATGAATCATTCTTTGAGCATATAGAAAATCCATTTGAAATCAAGGAGAAAGACAAGTGTTTAACATGTTAGAAAATCAGACATAGAAAGTGTAGCATCATAGTACATTTTTGGATAAAAATAATATTTTGCTATTGAAAACCGGCCCGTAATCAGGTTTCAGAGGTCACCATTGAGGGTTGGGGAACATGTTTCCTGAATTTGCAGTTGATCATAACCAAACATTTAAGACATTGTATTAAATGCACTGGGCATTTGCTGTGCATTATTTTCATTTACTTATTTTTGGTAGAAGTGAAAAACTGAGATGTCTTGACAGGCTTGATATGCTAGTGAATTGATTAAGGACACTGGCATAAAGCAGCAGGGATTTGCCTGCCTTTTGTACTTTCATGTGAATGTTTCTTAAACTCCTATCTATTCTTGCAAGCTACCAGGAAAAATTCCACATATCCAATGCTGAGAAAACTCACAATACATTCTCTTTAAACATCAACAATCTTTTTTATTATAGGATTTTAAATATTCTTTTCTTTTTTTCTTTCTTTTTGTAACTTTTCAGGTCATGATGGCACTTCTGGTTAACATTTTACATTTTGATATGGTTTTGTACTGGAATTTAAAAGAGTTTAAGTGTTCTGCACTTGTCAAAAAAATAAAAATCTGCAGCATACATTATTTTTTCAAGAAATGTCTAAGTATTGTAAACATCAGCAGGAAAGAGAGTGACAATGATGTATAAAACAAAAGTACAGTTTTTTCTTACATGTTATCTTAATTTACTACAGTATTAAAAATAAAATTACATTATTTAACTTGAAATGAGAAAACATATGTCTTAATAGGTGATGGACCAAAGCAGTAATGATTTTAATCATAAAAGACACTTAAACAGCATGACCCCAGACAAATGCATCAGAATTTTTTACTGTATTACTGGCTAGGCTTTTTAGGAAGATTATTGTAGTGAGAGCAGATGGTCTCAGTTTATGCCTTTTGTTCTGCACAATTATTGATGTGGATGCTAATATGAGACAATAAGTGGGCTATTTTTTGTTTATAATTGACACTAAATGGGTAATATTGAGGAAGCATTATGACAAACTGACAGATTCAAATCCATGTAGTCCTTACTAAAAATCATGCAAGTTCAGAATGCTGCAGCCAAATTACCACCATAATTACCCACATACAAGGGAAACAGAACAACAGTAGGGGGAAAAAAATCTTTAAATGGTATTTATGGTATGCAAAGTACCATACCCAGTACAGTTTCAGAGAGACAGAGGTGGCATTGGAGCATCCATTCATTTTCATGTACTCAGAGCTGTTTATGCACCCTGCCATGGGCACGTGTCCTTCCCACACATATTTACAAATACCTGCTGGTATACACAGGGTCAGTCTCTGTGAGCACCAATTGCCACCCAGAAAGTCCAGGTTTTTGCCGTATCAGGGCTGCATCTTCTTTGTATCTAACAAATTGCAAAATGAAATCTGTCCAGCCTTGATTAGCAGCAGTGTTATTTCTTTTCTTATTTCAGAGTTGCTTATGGTGAGCAAATAGGAATCAGGAAGCAGAAGGATCTTCTGTACTTAGTTTTTTCAGGCCATTGCTTGTTTGTCTTTGTTGTTTTGTGGTTCTTTTTTCTTGGGTTGTTTGGGTTTTTTTTGTTTTTTTTTTTTCTTTTTAAGGCAGTATTTAACCTGTACATCACTCTTACTAGGAGTGAGAATACATTCCTTACAGATATAAGGAATACAGCTTTGGAAGGTTTTAGTACCAGGTTTAACTAACATCTGTCAGAAATGCCATTGGAAAAACTGATCCTGCCTGAGGTGTCAGAGATGGACAAGATAATCTCTTGAGGTTCCTTCAAAGCCCATTTGCTGTGATTATACAATGTGTTAGGTTTGAAAAAATAAAAAAACCCACCAAATTCAACTTGGAATTTGAAGGTCTTAAAATCTAACTGAAATACATGACTTGTAATACTTTCTAGATCCATCCAAGTTTGTTCTAGTTCAAAATCAATGACACAGAAAATAAGCACGTTACTTTTGTTACATGCACCCTAATTTTCTCCTTAACATTAGTTTTAAAGTAGATACAAACAACTTGGAGTGGATCTACCCTGAATTTAGCAGTCTGGAATGAATAAAAAAAGGAGTCTTTAAGCAAAACTGATGTGAAATTCTGATGGTGCTCATCTCAGCAGGTGTTTGCAGTTACCGATAGATTTTTTTTCCATAGATGAGTATTATTACTAGCAAAAAAAAATGCTGTTCTGCATTTCATAATGCAGATGAGTAATAGAAGTTGTACAAACTTTTAAACTCTAAAAAAATTTATTGGGAGTTTTTTTTTCTTCAGGAAATAACCTCTTCTCAATAAATATCAAATTCTGAGAAGAAAGTCAGGAGCTCAAGTTTTAGCATCAGGATGTTGAAAGATGTTTGGACGCCATCAACATAAAAGTAATTCTAGATGTACAAAAACCATTAAAACAACAACGACAGTGGTATTTTGACATGATGCTTTTCTCATTTTGGAAAATCACTGAATCTGTTTCAGTGTTCTGTATTTTCATTAAGATAGATTGTTAACCTTGTTTACTTTAGACAGATGCTTGCAAAATATAATTTAAGAGTGCTTTTGGAAGAAGATTCATAAAAGTAAGATACATTATTTAATATCTATATAAAACATTCTAATTTCAAATACTTTGATCTATTCTGTTAGAAAGAAGTAATCTTTACTATAACACACATTTATGGCAGATACTGTGTAAGCATCAATGAAACACTTCACAGGCTTCTGATATTCATTCTTTCTGACAGCTGGACACATTTAGACTTCATATTTTTAAGACAGCTGTTTATTTTACTAATTCTGTCCTTCTTGTATCAAATTATTCCTTAATGATAATGTGCATTTACATTTAAAATCTCATTTTAGTATACTATACGCATCTGTGTTATCCTGAGGGGGGTGTAAATATGCAGAGCTTGGTTGAGTTCATTGGACGTTTGTCAATATGCATCTGTTTGGTATCTGGTTGCTTATTTTCAAAGCAATATGTAATTTAGGAGGATCAAACCGGGTTTTGTAAATAAATACTATGATATTTGCCTTTTCCTCAAATGACAGCTAAAATATACACCAAACATGAGAATGTTTATTTGTTATGATGAGAAATTATGTGCTGGATTCTAGAGAGAATTCAAGTAAAATTGAAATGACACTCTTTAGTTCTGCTGCATTCAGTTTCTGAATGATCCATCCCTAAGGTGAAAATTTCCCATCAAGGGAATTGTTATTTGGATTTTTCCTGATTGTGTTGAGACTTACCTTGTCCATATCTCAGTCTATTTTTATTGACCCTTGCATGAAAGCTGCTGGAAGAGAAAGAAGTTGGGGATAGTTAATTGTGTGCTGTCTCTGATTTTAGTAGGGATTTGTATGCTTATATTTGTAATTAGATCTTTATATCTTATTCAATTAAAAACCCCATTCTTTTTATGTTCAATTTCCTGTTCTTACTTAATTGGACTTTTGATTTTTAGGTTTTTTTCCATGCAAATATTAACATAAGTTATTACTCAAATATATTTAATAAATATGATCAAACTTTTTTGTAAATTGAGACTGAAGGATAGATTAGTGTCATCCTCCCTGCTGCATGAAAAGGAATGGGGACTCCAGGGCTCACCAGAGAATGTATCTGTCTCAGTCACAGTACACCTGAGACAGCCTTGTTCCCTTTCCTTTTATCTTTGAGGAAGTTAGTTTGCTACTCTGAACATAAAAAAAGTTATTTACCAAAACAAGTCAGTCATTATAGTTTGATTTTCAACAGCTGAAAAAGCTGGTCTTTGCTAGAAAAAAAAAAAAATAAGGCTCCTGAATTAGTTTCAGAATTACACCTAATTTTTTTCATTTTATCTGACAAAAATTGAGAAACACAAAGCAAAAGTAGTCTTTCTGTGCTCATTTTGAAGAACTTAATGAATGAAAGCTTTTTTTCTTGCATAGCTCACATTTAGTGATTCTGCAACTGATCTAATGTGGTGCAGTTTATCTGAAATTAAATTAACTCACAATATAGTTATAAAATATATTAATTTTCTTTTGAGGGCAACTCTGTTGGATCAAAGTCCAAGACACATTCGCACACCTTCAAAGTGAGATATAGATACTATGAATTCCTAATATGTCTGTTTGAGACAAATCTTTGTATTTCATTATAAAATCTGGGCACTCACAGGAATAAAAAAAACCATCAACCCCAGAGAAATAACACTTCTGGCTTATAAAAGCTTTTTAACTGAACATCAAGCAGCTCCAGATGAGGATCAAAGTGTGTTAATAAAATCTATTAACTCTCTGTCTGTGTTTTAACGTCCTGACACCTTATTCAGGTAACACTATGCTATCAAGGCAAACATCTTACCTGTTTCAGAGATCTCTTCTTTTATTTTTCTGATACAGTTTTGAAATAATTACCATTTTTGATTACACTGAAAACAACAAGAAACATGTGAGCATGTATTATATCACATACACTTGAATATTTGTAAATATTTTCTGTTTTGAAATCCCCATACATGTTCACTAAGGCTTCTGACTACTGTCAGGCAACCTGAGTACTTTTAATTTTTTATATTATCATTAGGACCCAGAAAACTACATTATGAGCCCACTGATGCAGGCACAGAGATTCTCTGGATGATCCATGCATGGGAAGTGATGACCATCAATCACCCTTCACAGAGAGCACTGGGTGTCTATTTTAGAGTATTGCTCAGACCCAGGTCCCTGTGGAGGAGGAAGACAGCAGTTGCAGCTTCCCCTTGTCTTTGTTTCTTCCATTAGAGCTGAAATTTTCTCCTGTTTCTGTCAGTCACCTTTTTCAATGCTGCACATGTTGCAGATGTGTACGGTCCTTGGCACACCTAGAGAAAGGATTGCTAAGGTGGAATGGCAGCAGGCAGAGGCTTCAGATAACATCTCTAAAGGCATTTGAGTCTAGTGTTGTGGCTGGCGATCCAGTAGACATGTAATTAGCAGCAATTAATTGGTAGTTAAACTCTCTCTTATATAACAAAAGGAGAAACACTGTCAGTATCTGAGATGGCAGTTCACAAATAGCTTCAGGAAACCTGATGGATGTTGAAAAAAGAAAGCCCAAATTTTACAGGCTTGGTCAAAATGCTGAGTTACCAGGAGGCAGACATCCAACCTAGGTCTCTCCTTAGGAGCCTGTGGCAGCAGCTTCCAGACAAGAGCAGGCCAGCCTAGCAGCCTACCACCAACAAAAAAGGAGTCCTGTCCCACCACTGAGTCTCTCCCTCACTGCTGCCAGCCACATACTTCCCAGATCTGCTCTAATTCCAGTCCTAGCCTCACCAAACCTGTTACTGATCCTGCTCAACACAATAACTCAGGAGAAATAAAGAGGACAATTAAGGAATTAATAAATGAATTGCTTTTGGAATGTCATGAAATCATAGAATGGCTAGGGTTGGAAACCTTTAACATCACCTGGTTCTAGCCCCCTTGTCATGGGCAGGGACAATTCCCACTAGACCAGATTACTCAGAGCCTCATCCAACCTGGTGTTGAGAACTTGGAGAGCCCACAACCTGTCTGGACAACCTATTCCAGTGCCTAAAGCACAGAATTTCTTCCTAGCAGCTAATCTAGACCTACCCTGCAGACAGCCCAGCAGGCTAGGGTCAGTCTCCAGCAGCTCCTACATCCAGAAGGCATTGTGGAGGGTCAGCATGATGGGAGCATGGAAAGCATGGAAAACCAAGTGAGACTGTGCCTTTCTAAGAACTGTGAGACTTCAGATGCTCTCAAAATCTCATTCTAAGTTGCCTCCTCAAATAAGATACGAGACAGCAAGAAGAGGGGGACCAGTTTCAGACCTGCAGATAATTTCTGCAGTTTACACAGCAACAGGATCCACTATCTCACATGAGTTCCCTCAAGCAGAAGATATTAAAATATAATTAGATTTTTAAAATAACTAATGTATTAATTATTATTTATTAATATTTATAATCAGACACATGAATTCCACACATATAACATTTACATGAGTTAGTATGAGGTAATTAGAGCAAACTTGTAGTCCTTGGAGCCTGAAAATCAAATTAAGTGCCTCTAAGGCTTTTTTGGTTGTTTTAGTTTTTTCTCTCTACCTGGTTTACCCATTTGCCCTGCCTCACAAAAACAGTTTGCCACAGGCACTCTGCTAACAACAAAGCATATCCACCAATATGATTAATCCAGCTCCAGTGTGAATAACAGACTGAAATCAGGGACAAATTCTAATGGGATACACTGCAATTCTCTCTTTACTCCCAGATCAGGTACACGTCATTGATGTAGTGCCCAGCAGCAGGGGTGGCTATATCACCATTTCAGAGCAGGATCTGTTGCATCCAGTATTTCGCTAAGGTGTCATCCCACCTGGACAAAATCAGAAATGTTTGTGGCCATGATTTGTAGACTTTAAGTCAGCTTATAGCTTGAATTATGTAAATTGTGTTTGCAAATGTCTCTCACTGAGAAAAAATGTTTTATTTTGCTTAGAAATTATTAAAATAGACTGTGAAAAGTACTTTTTAGTATTGGCAGTGAACCTTCTATTTAATTTGATTGTGCAGAAGTAATTTGCCTTTCAGTGTTTTGTTTACATTAGCAGCCAAATGAAAATATTTTGAAAAATATTTTAGAAAATATGTCAGATTTGATGCAACACTTATGCCTGATCAATGGTGATCTTGAGCAAGTGATCTTAATCAGTTACTCTAATTTCTTTGGGATTCCTGGTGTCCCAGAGGTGTTCATAAAGTGTCATAGAGAAGAAAAAATAATCATAGAATATATCACTTGATGAAAATTACAAAAAATATGGAGCTTTTAGATCTCACTTATTAATGTTTTACTATGCCCCATTTTTCTTCCCTATTACTGATCTGTCTTATTAGCATAAATTAAATAAAATTTTGAATGAACATATTTGCAGTAGTTCTCCAGAGCAAACAATATGAAATCTGCCAATTCATTTTGTAAATTGGCCTTGGTTACATTTTGCACTTACTCCATATTCATACTCCTTTAAGAGGATTTGCAGATGGCAAACTACGTACAGATTATTGAGAAAACTCTGGAATTATCATCTGAAAATATTCCCATAGTCACACATTCTCATTGATACTTCTGCATATTCATAAGCTTTTGGGAATTTGCACTGAGCACTGCATGCATCTCATCTACCTCTCCTTCCTCCCACACCAACCTGCACAGAGGCTGGATTGTCATTCATTTCCATTATTACAAGTACTCTTGTGCCTCAAGAATCTGTTCTATCTTCAGCAATCATATGTTGCCACACTAAGTACATTGCACAAATATTTATGTAGACAACACAAAACCTCCATGAGAATTGTCTTTACTGAAGATGAAAATTCAACAGTTTGAGAGAACTGACTGTGTACATAATTGACGCAGCTTGAATGTTTAAGTAGGGAGAATGACTCTGCTGGAGAAACAAAAACCTTTCCCCTGTAATTATAATTAGTAATATACTATTGAGAATCAATTGTTCAAAAATCAACCAATAGTCTGGGAAGTAGTAGGAAAACCTGAATGCTCAGGAACCCGTTCTGCACTGATATTTTCACAGATGTCAGTGCCCTGGCTCTCTCTACTGCCTGTGAGACACCCATGCATGCGATGCTATTGTTATTTCTGGACACTGAATGTCATCACTTTATTAGGTTCGCAAATGATACACTTCCAAAGGAGAGTCTACATTGAGAGAGAGTCTACAAAGGAGAGAACTACATTGTGCATTTTCAATCATTTTTACTTTCATGTATTGGGGGGGAAAGAAAACATGTATCTGTAGAGAAAAAGTTTCATCCCTGGTTTAAAGTGAAATTTATAAAACTATGCTTGATGAACCCCTCCCTTTTTGAGATTTTTCTTTCAAAAAACCCAACATTGCTTTAGAGTACTAAAAAGGGGCAAAGAACTTGGCTGGTTTTACAAAAAATGTCACAAATTAAAAATTCATCAACTCTATATTGTGTTCCTGCCAATGTGTGATTAATCTTGATGTCTCTGTGGAGGTTTGTATCTACTTCCACCTCATCCTTTCTTAGTTTGCATACTATGGAATTCAGATCACAAACCTTGTTTGTAAATGAGGCCTGGAACTGTCAAGCTCTTAAATGTATGTCGGATTTTATGTAAGTGTCCCTTTGCAGGTGGATTGCTCAAATGTGGGAGTTAACTTTCCTTGAAAACAATTGCTGGAGGAAGGCCCAAAGAAGATATTTTTGCATCAGATTTTTATTAATTTATTTTGTTCTGCACCAACTTGGTGGATTGCATACTATGCTTGTGGACTTCCTGAGCAAGTGTTTATTAAGGAAAACATCAGCACAGATGAGCATGGCTTTGCAAGAGTAACAAACACATTAGCTTATGTAGCAGCTTTATCCTCTTATTTAATACACACTTAGGCATCTGAATGAAACACAAGGCTTAAAAATGCCAGTCATGATCATTTATTATAGACCACTAAAAGCTAGCTGCCTAACAACTTTTCAAAAATTTTTTCAATATTTTATTGATTTTGCAATAAACATACCGTTGATGAAACCAGTGTAGGCATATTGGAAGATGCATGTCTAACAAATCCTGCAATATATTTGCTGATAGGTAACACATCACCAATCAGCTTTTAGAAAATCTTCAGTGGGATACAATTTCCTGTGCATAAAGGTTTATCTCATTTAGGACCAATAAGCAACCATGCAGTACAAATTAATCTGCACTTCTACCATTTCATCTGGTGCCCACTATCCAAATAACAGAGGGTAAACATTGGCTCTCAGATATTTTCCAGATGCTTGTTGCCCTGATTTTTAAAGTTTTTCTAAGCTTCTGATGTTTACACTCTTGTAACAAACTTTCTCACACACTTTATGCAAATAACTTATTGTTTTACATTCTTTTTTGGAGGAGGAGAAATCTGATGGACTGTTGGTTTGTCCAGTGTCATTGGAGAGGTGGCACTGTTGGCCTCCAATCCACCGTTACTTTTAGAAATCCACAAATGTTGGAGTCAGAAATTAAATATTCTCTTTTCACCTTGGAAGAGTTGCATATCTGCATCATGTTATGTCGTGTCCTATAGTGACAGATGCTTAGAATCAAGAAAATGGAAGATTACAATAGCTGAAATAGGCATTTTATCTACAACATTTAACTTCAAGCATATGCTATCAGAATTAGGAGCCTAAACTATTTAATGACAACTTCAGAGAGTGATGTGACACACCGAGACTCTGCTCTCATTACCAGACTCGGTACCCTGGAGAGCTCCAGGGAGTTCTGATAGCAGAAACTGCCCCAAACACACACTCGGCTATCTCGATCAGATGGGACTATCTACTGTGTCAACACCATCAGTTGTGATTCAGTAAATTTCTTCTTTCTGCTCAGGTGTGTCCTGTGTTGCTGTATGAGCTGGTGAACAGTTCTGTTCGTTTGGAACAATTTGAGGCTTCTGAAGCACTACCCTGCAGCTGTCTGCACCTCTGTATAAGTGACTCTGCAGGATCCTGCTATCTCCCTCAATTTATTTAAATCCAGTGTCAGGCAGGAAGATACTTTTTTAAAATAAGCAGTGTTTTAAATTTGCTTTTATCTTTCTTTGTCTTGAGGATTTCTCCCTGCTCGTTCTGTTCACTTTTTCACTTCTAATACTGATAATTCACACCTATGCTTTGCTGTGCCATTCCTCCTTGAAGCATGCCTACCTAGTCTATCCAAAATTATTTCTTCATTTCATTTGACTATAGTCATAAAATATTTTTCCTCTTCCCCCAGGGTAAACATACTAATATTAAACTCATTCATGGTTTTTTTTTTGTTTGTTTGTTTGTGGGTTTTTTTGGTTTTTTTGTTTGTTTGTTTGTTTTTTTATCAGAGCCTCCTCTCCAAACATATTAGCAGAAATTTTTGCAAATTCATTGGGAACTTTTTTACCTTTGCTAAAAAGATACAAGAATCCAGATTGGAACAAGATCATCAATTATCTGCCAAAAGTAGTAAGTTGCTAGTCTCAAACATTTTAGCTCTATTTCTTCAAACTCATTCTCCAAGTTCAATGGATTTTGACATAATCAACGATAAAGTTCCAGCAATATCCTACCTTGGAACTGAAGTTTGGTAACAGAAGTGGAAGCAAAGTGGGACACAGCTGAAGGACCCTAAACAAAGGGAAATTGAGTTGGTCTTTGCTCACATGGCAACATCAGACATCCTCAGGGAAGGATAAGACCTATTTCATCATAGTTACAGGCTATAACAAGTTCTATATTCACATAATAATGCATATCTTAAGGAAGAACATCTCCCATCTCCTCAAGTATCCTTATTCATTTCTTTTTTAAGATGCGTGTTTGTAATAAGTTCTGGAGCAAGTGTTCTTTGAAAAATGAAATCTCCTCTACAAGTTCCTTTGGAGATGCAAGTGTAATTATTTCTCATTTTAATAATAATTTTTTTTTTTTTTTGTAAATCTGAAAGTCTGTCTTCAAATTGGGCTGTCTGAAAATTGACAGCTCTTCAGGTAGTCACTGGAGCAACTGCTTTAGAATGGTAAAGTGTCTGCTGCACTTAGAGCACAGATATTTTTTCTACTTTTTGTAATTTTGACTATTTATTGTTATGTGCTTAAGCAGGTTAATGCAATATCTTCTACCTGCCCAACCTGGACTAAAACCATTTCAGTGAAGATAGGGAGTGATGTTAACTTATGATTTATTTTTTTAAAAAAGGAGAAAATGAAACAAACAAAAAAAAAACACTTGTAAAAGGATATTTTCTAGTTCTCCCTCCAAAGAAATGTGGTTTTCAGAGAAATGAACAATTCTTCCTGGAAGGTCTCTGCTCTGTGTCTTTCTTCATGAGAGCAGCTGTGTCTTTACTCATGTGGGAAACCAGATGAACCCTGTTTTTCCTGCTGTATTGTCCAGGTGGGAGAAATAGATGTCCATATGATTATGTGCCCCCTAGCTATGTCTTCACCAGAGATGAAGGCAACATCCAGCCTCAGCTATCGCACTCAACAGCTTTGCCACTACCAGCCAGTCCCGGTGCTCTGATACCACACCTGAATTAGACTGAGTTTGTCCAACAACCATAGAAAGGCCAGAGTGGAAAAAGGAATGCTTCCAGCAGCCTTGCAGGAAGTGAGGGTCTAAAATGCATTATTACAATCACAGAGTTTCAGGAAAGGTGAAATATTTTAAGACCAATAATTCCAGAGAAGGGATTGTGTAGAAATGGCATAGAAAGAAACCAACCAAGTATTTCAAAGAAATTTAATGATCATACTATCACCTTTGAGTGCATATTTATATTAGTAGTAATCCAACAAAATGTTTTAATGGTTTAGTTTGTCCCCATGGTTTGGGGAGAGTGCTAAAATAAACTACAAATTAATTAAAATGAGGTATTGTTTTATCTTTTTTTTTTTTTTTTTTTTTTTTTTTTGTTTGAGTGATAATACTTTTTTCCAGCACCAGCCTATTTAGACGCATTCAGACATAAAAGTAAAAGAAAGGAAAAAGTTGCTGCATACCTTAACTTCTATTAAGGTCCAGCCTTAGCTACGCAGATTAATATTTATGTTCCTATTAATATAGAAACATTAAAGGTCAGAAATGCTTTCAAACAGAAGCATGTGAATTTAACACTTTTAACAAGCTAAATTATAGGTATGAAACAGATTTCTATCCCTATTCAAATCTATTGTTGTGCTTTCCATTTTCAGTATGTGTTTGCAATAGACAAGCACAGTGGAAAAAAGCAGAATTTTTCAGTACAAACCCTGTAGATGCAACCCACTCTGTCCCCTATAATGAAAATAATTACTTTAGCTTGTCAGCCTATAGGCTTTTGACATCACTGCCAGTACATTGAATATGAATTTCTGTGGGAAGCTTGCAAAGGTAGAGAGATGGAAAGTGTTTTTATCACAAAGCAAGTTCAGATATACTCATTGATGAAGTTTCAGATTACTAAAAATATTCATAATGAGAAAAAAATTATGGCTTTTGTTTGCAGACATGCATCAGTATCTGTGGGAATAGATTTTTTCTGGTAAATTACATAAAATTATACCTTTGTCTTTTCTTTCTTCCACTATATCTCACTGTAGGAAAAATTAAATAATAAGAAATTTTTGTGTTGTAGTGCCTATGATCTATTACCTCCTCAAAAATGCCTTTTAAATATCTACTTGATTGCACCTGAAAATCTTGTCCTCTGATGGGGTTCAAATCCCTAAAGGTGTGTTAATAAGAGAAGCTTCTCTTCTTTTTTTATTACCTAAATAGATATGTATATTTAATAAGAATAGGATTCACAGAAAGATACTAAAGGCCTGTTAGAGAGTGACTGCGCTGATAATATCATGCTATGGTTAGAGAAACACTTCAGCATTTGTTTGGAATTAGTTACCTGGTCCTCTCCAGATGGTGTGTTTTGCTTGCCTCCCCAATCCATTCCTGCCAGATGAAACTGAATAAGAACGTGTTCCTCAGGAAGGCACTGAATATTCTCCAACTAATAATGATCATTTTCACAGTGGGGTACAGCTGCAGCAGATATGAAACAAATGTGCAAGGAATGATGCAAGCTCCTCTATATGTTCTATTCTGTAGGTCTGTCGGTCTGTCCCTCTCTGGGTTATGCTATCTCTTAATGCAGCCTTAACTTCTGTATTTTATAACACATGGCTGCAAGACTGAATCCTCACCATGTTTTTAGAGTCCACCATACTCATAATCCCCCAGTCCTTAAGGCTGGGGTTTTTTGGCAACACACCTGCCATCTGCACATGAGAGTACTGCCAACAAGAAGAATGTGTAGGAGTTGTGCTGCTACAAATATTCAGGGCACACAGCTCTAAGGAAATATGAATTACTTTCCTGTTTACTCAAAGATCTGAAAATCCTTCTCTCTGAAGGAGATCTCCTCATACACACCCAGGCAATCTATAGATGATCAGATAGCACTGAATATTGATCTCATACCAAATCATTTTGCTTAAAATTTTGTGTGGGCATTTATTTCATATAGGAAAATTAAAGAATGAAATTACTATTACACTCTGACTATTTCATACAGGAAACTTGACTGTATGATATTCAGATTTTGTTCCCTGAAATAGCATAAAACAGTGTAAAAGCTATTCAACTATTTGACTTAATATTATGTTGAAAATAAACACCCTTAAGTTCCACAGGGAATAATCATTTCTTGCACTACTTTTTTACTTTTTTTTCTTTTGTAGGTTAGATCTTGGTTTGTTTATCTGTAATTATCTGTGCTATGACCTGAGATCATTAATTATTTCTCTGCAAAACAAAGTAGACCTAAGTGATTTTTCTCCTGACTTAATAAATATACATAAGATTGTGAACTAATTCTTAAAAATCTCCATATGAACATCAGCCACAGCTAGCTATTTCTTACAGGAAATGAGAGTTGGGAGGAGTGCTTCCATGCATGAGTGGTTCTTTGAGGTCTTCTTTAAAGTGTTTTTAGTGGTCATTTTTACCTCCCTTTCAAAAATATACAAACAGAACCACTTCAATAATCACTCCTTAGGTAGTGACCTGATCAGGAAAGTTGGGAAGGGAAGCTTCTGACTGACATAATCTTGTTCACTGAGCAAATGACAATCAGGATTCCTTGTTTTTTTCCATGTGTCAACATAAATACATGATTCAGTTTTGTGTGAAATATTTCAATCCATATACAAAGAACAAAAAGAAACTCCTAAAAATAATAATAAGGAATTTGCTTGTTTAATGCATAAACTCAATGCATTCACCCAAGGAATCAAAAGACCAGTTAGAGATTCTGCCATTGTTCTACACAATATTCAGATTTTCCTAGAAGAAAACTCCAAGATGTTCAATCAAATAAGCTGTCATAATTTAGTCTGGATGTTTTATAGTGATGTTCTCTGTCTTCACATGAAGTATTAAAATATATCCCAAAACAGGAACCAGGTAAATGGCATTGTAAAGACCATGAGGGCATATACATTTTTATTTTACCCCAATATATTTGAGTATATTATATCCCAGTATATTATTTTACACCAGAATATTTGATTATTTTATAAGCGGTTTATTATGGCGACCTGAGGAGGTCGCTGGGGTGAGAGAAGGATGAGAATCTTGTTTGATGATCAGAAGGCTGGATTTATTGATATTTGATATATAATGCATTATAACTATAATAAAAGAATAAGGAGAGAAGTTGCAGAGCTGCTAAGCTAAGAATAGAATAGAAAGAATGAATAACAAAGTTCTGTGTCCAGGGAATCTCTCCCCAAGCTGCTCCTGTGATTGGCCCCCAACTGTACACATGGAACATGAACCAATCACAGGTGCACCCTATTACATTCCACAGCAGCTGATAACAATTGTTTACACTCTTCTTCTGGGGCCCTCGCTTCCCAGAAGATGCACAAATCCCAAAGAAAGGATTTCTGTGAAAAAATGTTTGTGACAGCGGTTGAAAACCTCCACATACAAAGACTGCAATCACAAAGTGGAACCTCCATATTCTGATAATAAAGTTATTTATACCAAATGGGGCAATCACCAACAAGAGATTGAGCAAGTTAATATATTTCAGTCGTATTCTTTCTTACCTGTGAAAAATACAGACTCAAATACAATGCTCTTACCTGGGCAAAAGGTCTAGCCATAGTAAGGGAAAGTAGCTGCTCATTTCCTTGTGAACTAGAATCTATAAATTGATTTCAAAACAACACACTACAGATTAAACTTAAGAGGAAGTCACAACTAGCTCTGAACAACTTAAAGGATAAGTTAACAGACAGGAGGAAGCTAAGAAGATAAGGGAAATTATGCTAGTCACTTCAATGGAAGCAAAAATAAACCATAAACTTTTACTGCAATAATAGGAAAATTTAAATCGCTTTCATAACTTCATTCTACTTTGACTATTATGATTCATCTTTAAATACTCTCCTTTAAGTCTAGCATATTTTGGAGCACTAAATTCAGGCAGTAAGACCACAGAGCTACCTAGGTACCCATCTCATTATAAATAAATTTTCACAAAATGTGCTCTCAGATCATTGAGTATGCAGTAAACCATAATCACACTTCCATACTGTCTTTGACTGTGTCATACATCAATTTTCGTTCTTCTAGTGAAATCTTTCTTATTATATTGAATTACAATGGAGTTTTGCAGTGTAAGATTTCTTTCTGATCAACTAAAAGGCTTACTGAAAAGGGCTTCTTAGTGATTAGCTCTTTTAGTAATAAGCTTTCTAAATACAGAGATCTGCTTCACAGTCACTCTCTGCTTGCAGAGTGAACTACTTTAGTTTAATTTCTAAAGGCCAAATTCCCAAATGCTTCTGTACAAAAGTTGAACTAATGTTCCTAATTCCTGAGGGAAAGCCATGGTCATTCTGCTTTTCCCAGTGTCATGGAGGACTGCCCATACAAAATAGCAGTACCAGTGCGCTCAGTGTATGTTAACACTTCTAGAAATGCTAAATGGGTTAAGACCATGCTTCACTACAACAGTATCATTAATATCTACCTAATGAATATATCTTTATTATCTGTCATTAACTAAAGCTGTAATCTTCACTGCAGTTAAAATATGCATTTACTAATATTGCAAATTAACTATGCTAATACATGGAAATAGATTTTAAAATGGTAAATCAGAAGTTGTTCATAACATCCTGCTTAATGTAAAGAAATATACTAATATTTAATTTGAAAATATTCACAAATGTAACAAGAAATTTTTTTACACTTCAATAGACTTCAGGGTGTTGATAATATTTTCCAAAAGAGTCATTTGGGTTTGTCTCCAAGAACAAGGCCAAGCTTCTCGGAAGAGCACCCTGCTTGTATCTTCAAAACACCAAACTCCTGTGTGTATCTCTTCCTGTGTAGCTGGCATCTTTATTTGTGTTCTCCTAAGATAAAGTGGCACAGGGCAGAGGTAAGAGAGATGTAAGAAGGCCTAACCTCAAACTGTGCAGAATTGGCATCAGTAGTCTGGGGAAAGCCAGCACTAAGCATCTCAAGTACTGTGAGTGCCCTTCTGATTGACAGGGTATGTGCTTCTGCTGGAAATGACATTTTCTGGCTTTGGGGCCTTCTTTTTTCTTACACAATCAGGTTTGGTCTTCTATAGGTAACAGGGCAGGAAGGTGCTCCCATGCTGAAGATTCACATTTTTAGAAATAAGAAATACTCCATATCTTCTGAGATGCCTTTTGTTTTGTTTTGTTTGAATAATTTTATAATTTATAATTAAAAATTGGTTGAGATTTTTTAGCTCATCTTGATTTTTAAGGTTCATCATTCACGAATGTGCTTTCAGCTGGGCTATTTATTAGCAACAGATTTACTAATTTAGCCTCATGGCTGTAATCCAGACAGTGTTTTCTTTTCTTTAAACCACTGAGTGTTTAAGGAAAGAAGAGCTGGGCTGTGTAGCTTACTGATGTAGTGTCATAAAACTTCCAGTATTACATGATTTATAATGTTGCAGACAACTGCTTCTGCTTTACAAAGGTTCATCTTCCTCAAAAAATATAGATTACTGCAACTAAAATGACAGACACCTGTACTTTTTTCAGAATAAATAAAAGTGATATGCCTACTATGAGCAGCATATAGCACTGAATCAGGAAAAACAATCAGATTACCTCAGAACAATCAGTATTTATCTGCCAGTCATTGATTTATACAAAAACATATAGTATAAGCAATAATACAGTTGTACTTTCAAAGACACCACATGGCTGTGATTCCATGGTAGATATATCATTGTATTACAGACCTTTCTATATCATTTAACAGAAATTCTTTGTATGTATAAGAATTACCTCACTCACCCATCTGAGAGTGGTGTATTGACTTTGGCCCCAGGCTTAGGCATTAGGCACTGTCAGGTCCTGTCCAGTTGTGCATAGAATATAATTTGTGAGCTTTGAAACCCCTGAAATGATGAGTTAATAAAAATATTGACATAATCTGTACTGGAGCCTCTTAAGCATGCTGCTGTATAATAATAATTTTTTTTCCAGAGGGAAAATGAAGAATTGGATGCCATTAGGTTAGCATTTATTTTTTCACTAACAGGAGAACTATTATAATTAACACTGAGAAAACAGGCTTTAGTGACAGAAAATGTGCAAAGAACTCATTAAAATATCACACAAAGCATTTGTTCTCCTGAACTGAAAGTTCAGAGGCAGGGGGCAAGAAAAAGTCAAATGGAATGATATGAAATAGCCTGAGCCTGCCTGTCTTTGTGTTGTCATGGCATTCTAAACCATTTCTGTATGCTAATTCACTTTTTTTTCCCCCTCTGTTCTGATTTTAGCCACTCACACTTTACAGCTGCATTTGTCTAACTTTTTCAAAATATTTTCAATTTTTAATGTGACGTTTCCTTTTGGGAAGGGTGTCACATTCCTATCATTTGAATACTGTCTAGCTCATAAAGCTGAGACAATATCTGATACCACCCTGATGGCCTGCAAGTGTTAGATGTATCAAAAGAATAATTTCGTTTCCATACTCAGGTAACCTTTAGTATTTCTCTAAGTGTTCCTAAGAATCTAAATAATTATGGAGAATTTAATGACATTTGTCTAAGTGGATTTTTGCACTCCTATTTTTTTTTATTATTATTTAACAAGAAGAAATAATAAGAACAAGCTATTTACCTCTCTTTCTTCTAACTCTCTTTAAACTTACAGTTTTAGTTAAATGGAAGTCTTTTGAGTGAATTTTAGTCCTCTTTTCATAAATAATTGTTTACTTTAATTTTTTTTTTCCATTCACTCTTAGTTTTAGCCACACACAGAGGAAAAAAAACAACTGAGTGAAAAAACCCTCAATCTATTGACATTCCTCATGCTGAACATTTTGCATTTTTCAAGGACATTATCCAATTGTAATTCTCTGAAGGTTGACCCTGCACAGTACTAAGTCTTTTGGATCATGGAGCCCTGTACATCTTTAAGGTATCATTTATTCTAACTCAATGCATAATCAGAATGACCAGTTCACTTTTTGTACCTTTTTTAAACAAATCATTCTGTGAATTCTGTCAACAAACAAGCATTACAAGCTCCTGTTCTAACAGATGCATTTTAAATTACAATAAGAAAAAAAATGACAAAGAAAATGAAGTCTTCATGAGAGATTGCAGTGTTTGCTTTTTGCTTCCATCACACTGTAGCCATTCTAAAAAGAAAAGTAGATTTTTTTTTAGATATGGTCATAAACAATTGTGTGCACAGTTCACAGAGAAATCAACCTGAAACTTCATAACACAACACTTAAAAAAATGAAAAAAAAAAAAAAGTATGAAGTGATTTCAGTCTACTACTGAATTACTGGGCAGCAGGACATAATAAAATTAAAGGATGCATAGCAGACTTGTAATAAAATACTGCCATTTTAATTAGGTACAGTTTTATTAGTGATAATATTGTATAAAGACAAAATTTTTAATGAGCTATAGCCAGTTGGAAACTTGCCTTCTAAGTCAATGAAAAGGTGATCTTCAACCTATATAAAGACTCCAGATTAGGATGGACATAGAAGGAAAATCTTGTGTACATAACATAGTGAAAAAAGCTTTTGTTTTCTTTTATTTTCCTCAGTCTCTTAGCAAAGTAAGCAATGAGTGACCCATCCTGGTCCCTCTGCACCATCAAAAGCTTTTGGACTACTACTGCTGTTCCAACATACTATATAGAAATTCTTGTGCTTTAGGGCATAAGTCAGTCATTAAGCCTCAAATACAGCTGGTTTCAACAGTTTTCATAGGACTAACTTTCACTGAAATATAAAACCTTGCCAAAATCAACATGTTTAAAGAATCAGGTCAATTGATTGGAATTTTCTTCTGAAAGAAAACTGCAAAGGTATCCAATGTTTTTGATACAATTTACAGTCATACATGCAGAATATTTTTTTCCTGCACCCATCTTTCTATGACCTCTGTGCATTCAAATTCTCTTTTCATCACCAATTCAAGTTCTTGCTATTGTACTCGTGTGTTTCATGTGGGCATAAGCATATTAGAAACAATAAATTATTTAACATATTCCTATGCTGGAAATTGCCTATGTTCTCTTAGAAATTATTTGAAACTATCTTACAAAGGAAAATATTGCATCAGAAATATCCTGTCACTGAGTAATCCTGTCTCATGTTAGGAAAGGGACCAGTGACTTTACTTCCCTGTTTCCCTTTTCCATCTTGTCTTAAGTGGGATAAACCAGTGGATTTTTTCCATTTGCTTCCACTTCCACTCCAGTTATGGCTGAAGTTGTATTACTACAATAATGTTTAGAACAATTCATTAGTCGGTCAATGTTCAAAATGCAGTTTGAAAGACTGGAAAAGATTAAATAACAATGGACAAATCTTCTTTCAGGGCAGGGCGTTACCCTCCTTTTCTGCCTTTACATGCTCTCATTACCCTCATACTGGCACAGCTTCTTTCCATCTCTCTTGATCTGGAAAATGGGGTTGAAGATGTAAAAAGTTGAAGCACTGTGTTGTCCTGGAGTGTTAGTGGCATAAACTCTTCAGAAAACTGGTAATGAGCAGAAGGAGGAGAAAATAGGAGGCACTGTATCACCCTTCTTCTTCTTTTTTTGCAGTTATGATTCAACAAACATATCCAAGAATTGGTTCACTGGGGTTTTTTTCCCACAAAAAGCTCAAAATTTAACAAGGATTAAGCATAAATTAATTCCTGATTCAATTTATTCATCATCTAGTATTTTATATGTTTTATTTTTAATCTAATCTATTCTCATCCCTTTTTCTTCTTTGAAAAAAACTTCTTTTTTATGTCTGAAATAGGCTCTGCTACAGCTTTGGTCTCTTATCACTTATGGACAAGAGAGGGAAAGCCAAACTGAAGTTAGCACTAAAAAAATCCATCATATTTGGTAGAAGTTTTGTTAATGCTAGAATATAATCTGGTTTTAAACTTCAGTCACTTCTATAGGCATTAACATAATTTCTAAATTAACTGAATTAAAGTAAGAAAAAAATGTAATAAGCTTTAGTTCAAGTTTAGAAATCTTGTCAAGATGCACATCCTAATCAATATGTCTTCTTTTTCTGGAAATAGGAGCTGTTGGTGTGAACCTTCCTTTTACCTCCTGCCAACAACACTTCCAAAATTGTAAGCATCCTGTGTGTACTATGTATTGTGAATCACAGTCAACCTATGTCTTGCTTACTAAAGCAATCATTTTCACAAAATTGGAAGAAATACTTTTCCTTGCTTACCTCTTATAGTCAGTCTTTTGAAGTGATCTTGTCAAAGGGAATAGGAAAAGTAGAGTTTTAGCATGTAAAGAGGTTAGAGAACACTTATCATCTGAGGGTTTTTTCCTTTCTTTTTTTGGTAAAAAACCCAAATGTTTCTGAGTGTAGGACAAGATCTCAGTCAAAATGGACCCATGATTTTCTTGAGAGACCAGTAAATCCCTTGTGCCACAAGGTTTTGTGTTTGTTATGCAGAGCAGTACTCTCTCTTCCTTTTCTCTCCTGAAGCATCAGGATTTACAATTCTTACCCAGTCTGATATGAATTAAAAAATGAACAATATCAGTATTGTTCTTTTCCAAGTCTCCAAATATCTGTGCCTACTGAAAAATCTAGAGTTATCTGCAGTTTTGTTGTGTTTCCATAGAGGATTTTTTTTAATGTGTTTGCCTGAAGAAATTGGTTAACCCGAACATTGTTTCCAATGAGTGAGTGGATTTAAAGGAATGAACAGTTTTGTTTGCAATGTTAATGCCAAACACCATGTGCATTAATAGAACACTGGATAATATGCTAGGAGCCTTCCAGCCATGCTTTCACACGATGCCAGCCCTTCCCTCAGGAAAACAGCAGTGTTTTCTGAGAGCTGTCTGGGAGCAGGAACTGCTCCACAGGATCAGAGGAAGGGTGACATGTACATTGGTCTTCTCCTTAGAGGAATTATTCCTGACATCACTACTAATTAATGGTGTTCATGTGTTAAATACAGCAGCTCAAGAGGTAAGTTTGCTTTTTCTAATAAAGTCAGGGGTATGCTTGAGGAGTTCTTTAGCTGCAGATTTATGTAGCTTACTGTCAGAGAGAGGAGAAAACACTAAAGCCTTCACTAAGCCTATTTCTTTATCTGCAGCAAGTTGTATGCTGTGACCATTTAATTTTATTATTGCTAACTGCACTAAGCCATTGATTAATGCTATTATAAGCTGACTTTACACTGATTTAATTAAAAGTCTATGTCATGGTTTAACTACTGCCACCAGCACACAGACCCTTGCTCACTCCCTCACCTGTGGGTCTGAGGAAAAAATTGGAAAACTTAAAGCTGGAGAACTCATGGGCAGAGATACAGATAATTAAATAGGAAAAAGAAAAAAAAAAGCCACACACCCAAGCAAATCAAAACCAGGAATGAATTCTCTGCTTCCCATGGGCAGGCAGGTGCTCAGCCATCTCCAGGAGAGAAGGGCCCCATCACATGCAATGGGGACTTGGGAAGACAAACAACATCACTGCAAATATACCTCCCTTTCTCCTTCTCCCCCAGCTTTATGCACTGAGCATGATTCCATATGGTCTGGAATGTCTCTGTGGTCAGTCTGAGTCACCTGTCCCAGCTGTGCCTCCTCCCAGCATCCCAGCACCACCAGTCTCCTCACCAGCGTAGAAGAACGAGAAGCAGAAAAGGCCTTGGCTCTGTGTAAGCCCTGCTTGGCTGTAACAAAAACACCTCTATATTATCAACTCTGTGTTTAGCATAAATCCAAAACACATTCACATACCAGCCACTATGCAGAAAATTAACTCTAGACCTGCCAAAACCATCACAGTCTCATACTTTAGAATTTTCCCTGGTCCTTCATGGTTTCAAAAGCACTGGATCTGATTTCTAGCTAAGTGCTCAGTTCCAAAGTCAATGTTAACTGAGATTTTGAGACTTATTATTAAAGATACCTGAACTTTCAGATGCTATTATTTCTTTATATGGTGCATTCAAAATAACACAAATCATAATTTGGGGAACGTGGTACACAAACTACCAGAGGAGCTGTCATATGATAAAATGGAATTTGTAAAAATTCAGTCTTTACAAATTCTATGCTCAAAACCCAAGTATGTTGTATTTACATGATGGACTTGGTTTGGCTATCTATTCCTGCTGTCACTCAATTTTGTCTCAAGAAGAGCTTTAGAGACATGTGATTCTTTCTTCCACTCATCTTTCTGCCTCTGCTTGTCAAGAAAGTGTAAGGCAGATTTTTGCGTAGATGGGAGGCATGATGTGATCTGGTTGGGTCATGAGACAAATCACATTAGGGATTAGGAATTTGGGAAACACTGAAGACCATCTCACTTCATAGTTCAGTTGTAGCCTCAGGCTCTAAGTACCTAAACCAGTTTTACATTTTCTATTTGATTAGTCTTTTAAGTACCAGTAGAAATGCACCGTGTAGAGAAGCAAGCAAAAGTTCAAGACTGGGTTCTGAAAGAACTATATTTATGTTATCATTGATTTGCCTTGTAGTAATTAGTGGCGACTATCAGTGGCAGTGTTAGCTTGGGTGAAATGACATGCTGATTCAGGGGCATTGCCTTTGATCTCTGCCCTTTTGGGGAACCTGGAGCAGTTACAGACTCTGGAAACAACAGCATATATGTTTTACTCTATTTTACTTTGATAGGCAGTGTACCCCAATATTTATCTGTTTATTCTTTTTGCTCTAGGCTCGTCATGATAGCGTTATTCATGTGTTGCTAGGACACTGACATGTTGGAAAAGAGAGAGAAAAGTCACAGCTGTGTCCTCCTTATGCCAAAGCCTTTAAGGCAGAATCTGAGTCGCTAGACAGAGATATACTTACTAAATTGGGACCAAGAGGGTATGTTCAAGGTGTCCCAAAATAGAAACTTCAACCCCTTGGAGAGCCAAGCAGGTTTTCATATGTAAATGTCCTCAGTCAGCAGAAAGTTTAAAGGAAGCAAGGAAGGCAGAAATGTCTGGAAATTGTTAGAGGATACTCTGCATACGGAAAGAAAAAAGCACCATTCAAGAGCAAAAAGTGAGACAAATTATCTTGCTCATAATGAAAAGTAGTGTATTTGTAGCTGTTACAAAACACTCAACACCACAGTAAAGTTGACAGGGTAATTTAGAGTACCTTCTTAAAAAAAAATTATTAACTCCTTAATCATTAAAACTGTTCCCTTTTTGGTGCACCAGTCTTGGACTAACACTCTTGTGAATACTTTGCTCTCTATTTCGTGGGAGGGTTTTACACAAAAATAGAACTGGACTTGTTTACTGCCAAATTTGATTCAAGCATCTGCTCACAGGTCTAACAGAGAGAGGTGTGTGAACAAATGTGCAAGCGTGGAAGGTGATTAGAAGGAAAAGACGTAAGTTGTAGCATGTCTGTAGATGAGAGTTGATAAATAGAGCAGCAATGAGGATGAAAGCACATGTGTGCATGCAAGCATGCAGGGTGACGTGAAAGGTTAATCGTGTCTCAAAGTCCTGCTAGTATCAAAGCCAATGGTTGATTTGTTAGTGGTTGGGATAGTAAGAGTTTTTGAAGGGATGAAGAACAATTGTGGTTCTAAAATTAATGGTGGTAAAATTCATCTAAAAGAGAAAGGAATAGGATGTGGGATTTCCTCATGGCTTATTATTATTAAAGCAAAGAATTTTAAAAGAAAGGGCCATGGAAGAGATCCTTAAAAATTAAAGAGATTTTATCTTAAACATCACTAAACTGAAATCAGCAGCAGACATAGAATACTTAAGATGCAAACAAATACACTTATCATTTTTTAAAAATTTCCTAACCGAAAATCAGAGCGATAATCCAATTAAATTTTCATTAAAGGGCACTGCATGAATCGTAACTACTCTAATGTACACAAAACATGATATTTCAAAGAAAAGCAATAAAGTTGCCAAATAAACCCATGAATTTCTTAAATAAACTGTATTGCAAATTCGTGGAATGCAACAAGTCAATGTATTTCATTATTCAAAAAAACCACAAAGAGCTGCAAAACAATTCATTATGTACATAATTCAGTATAGCCCTCAAAAATGCATTAGCCTTTGTTTCTTTTCATTGCATCTTTGCATTTGCTTGGTATCTGGAATGAAAATGTTTGTACTACTTTAAAAACAGGGGAAAAAATACTGAAATAAACAAATGTTGTATTTATCTATTCTGACAAATGCTGTGTTTATCTATTCTGATGGGATTTGAAACATATATATATACTTAAAAGGTCTGGTTTGTACTCTTGGTGTATCCAATTTGCAACAATTCTTTCACGCAAAGAGGAAATTAAGGAGCAGATTGTTAAATGGAATATAAACATGATTTCACTCAGGCTTGCTAATACATCAGGATGAAAACCGACACTCTGCTTTATTTAAAATTATTCTAAACAGTGCATGTCAAATATTTTAGACATTATTGAAAATGGCTGTCACATAAAATGTAAAAGGGCTCCACATATATTCAGCATGGCTTTACTGTCTGAATGCGTGAATCTCTACACTGACGCAAAATTGGTACCCTGTCAGCATGTAAAAGGACGGATCATTTAATCTCTTTAGTGATGAAGTTTCAAATCCACAAAGCACAAGCTATCAGTCCTTTGAGATGATTATGATGCCTCGAACCTGACAGCTTGTGATGACAGCTTTCACAAATTCTGGAAATCAAATTGTTCCTGCATCTAACAGAAGAAGGCAGGTGTGTATATAACAGAAATGGATGAGGTTAAACATGGGGATAGTGTGATCTTTATGTTCAGTGTAATTGTTAAAAGTTATACCAGGGAAAATTATAGATTTTGGTTTTGAACCTCTTCATGATATACACAGATGAGGGCACCAATAACCCATATGGGTAAAAGGTTTGCCAGGAAAGGAATATCAAGATAAACAGATGGCTGTACCATTGCCATATGGCTCCTCGGAAATTGGACGACACTATGGCATTTTGCCACAAGATAGATCTAGTGTTATTTCTGTGCCAATATTTTAAGCAATGCAAGGAAAGAATACATAACTATATGCAATTAGCTCTGTTATGTAAATATAAAAACCTAACTGGTTTATGGGAAATTTTCTAGTCTGATATGTTTCTGAAATGCAGATAGCAATTCACTGGAAAGTTATTTGCTTCAGCTCTTCATTTTTCATACTTTTTACTCAGAAAAATGTGTTAAATAAACTAAGTTGCTTTGCTGATGAGGCTTAATTTCACAGTTTATCTCTTTGTACGGAACAAAGAAATTGTCTATGAAACAGTGTTAGCAGTGCTAAAGAAGCAAAGGAAAGCAGAAGGATACTACAGAGCATTTAAAATAAGGTCAGTAATTCCAAAACTCAACTCAGCTGGGTAGCTGCATACATAACAAAATTATTCAGATATGACCTTGTACCCAAGGTCAAAGGTTTGGTGTTATCACAGAATGAGTATTTAGTAGGACTTTCTGATGGTTCCAACACTGCTGGCTGACACATCAGGCCTATTGCTACATTTTCATGTATCTTGCACTCAATCAGGATTTTGCACTGGCTCAGATATATCCTTAGTTTTGGTTCATACTGGTATTCTTTTAAGAAATAAATAGAAGTACAACATAAGGTACAGAAATGCAGAGAGTATGTCCACTTCATGAAATTATACTTGGCTTCTGATGTAATAACAGCAATAAGAGAGCTTTCAAAAAAAAAAAAAAAAAGGAACAATAAATGAATATATGTATTACATTATTTGTGTACTTAAATCCAAAGCACAAAGCTTACATTTTTATTATTAAATTACACTCTGGGCAGATCAGATGGAAAGTTTCACTTTTAAGGACTCTAATGACTCTCAGAAAACTGCATTAAATATTACCTAGTATTCAAAATCATCAGCATGTCTTTAGGACACAAAAACAAGCAAGAAGACACAGAAGTAAATCCAAGAAAAAAAACCCCAAAAAAATCAATAAAAAAGCCCACCAAAACCACAAACAAACAAACAAAACAAAAACAACCACCTCCATCCATGTCATTCTTCAGTGATATTTCCTGCAGCATTTTAGCTAGGAGTTATTCCTTCCAAGCCTGTAGAAACTTTTTGAGTATTCCTTTAGCTAAAATTAGTAGTTAACCTGATTCTTTCTTATTTCAAATCCTTGCCTGTAAACCACAAACCTAAAATCAGAGAGCAGTAGAAATAACCAGAGGATAGGTTTCACAATTGACTTGTGGGATGCTAGCCATGATGGGATTTTTTTGTGTAAGGAAATAAATGGAGAGCATCTGGGGAAAGACAAAGCAAAACAAAATCCCAAAACATTAGAAAGTGGAAATATATTAGAAAAGTATATTGCTGACCTTAAAAGATAGCTAGCAATTTTACACAGCTCCTGTCACTCTGAGCAAGCTATACTGACAAAAGATGCCCTCACAGAAGCTTTGGAGAAGCCCTTCAGACAGTTCCTTTTAGCAACCCATGAGGTTTTCAGAGGATCTGTGCACACTTCAAAGTTTTGGTTACTTGAGCTTCTCGGTGGCCACAGAACTGTATAGCCCACAGTACAGGTCTTTTTTTGACTCTTCATTTCCCTGCAGTATTGTAGGCTTCAGGGGAAATTTCAGCCATAGCTTTGAAGCACAGAGAGAGTTGAGCTACTGTAGAGAGCACTGTGGGTTTTTTGCACTCAGCAAAATGTTTTTTCATGCACTTGCATTCTTTTCTTTAACAGGTCTCGCATCCCTACCCACATTTCATTAGAAAATTTGTTCTACTGCAGAATATTCAGGAGTAAGACCAAGGCACATCAATATTTCAATTTTTTACTGAGATATCAAGGCTTTTGACAGACAAATAGTAAGTTGACCACATCTTATGGCACAAATTGATAACAGGTTTTCAAAACCAGCTTGCTCTTCCACCTAATTATTATTACTGTGAGTCGCTGTTAAATTCCATTTGTAGAATACTGTATTCAGCTGTATTCAGCAGATTTGTTCCACTAGGTTGGCTCAACAACAGCTCTTGGTCACAGTCTTTTAACACCTTATTCAAGGGAGGAGAAGTAGGAGGGAAAAGAAAGAAGGCAGAAAATGAGAAGAGAATTGAGAAAAGGAGTAAATTTGTGGGGAACCTAACTTAGTTGATTATTGTGGCTTGTCTATTCAGTACAATGAGAACAGTGTGCTCTTAAAGCAAAATCCCTAGGCATAATAGAAGTCATCTTTCAAAAACAAGATGCTGCATTTAGTGGCCAATACATAGATATGTGTAGGAATCTAATTTTAAATTTTCACCAGAATTCTTTCCACTTTGAACCTGAGAGGCAGAAAAAGAACCCATTATCAAAACAGTAGGTTTACTTAATGGGAATACAACCTCCCTTTTCCCTACACATTTTCTTTCAAAATGGTTTTGTTCAAATTACACATATCCTTAAGATGTTTTGCTTTTAGTGGACTATTAATGCCCTACTTTTAGCTAGACAGGTTTTTACTAGCATTACTGGTATATTTGTGAGCCATTCATTCTGTGGTGCTGTAGCCTGAAAACTGTATTTTGGCTGCTCAAAATTCAGATTACAGTTAGTTTACAGTTAGTTTACAGTTTAATCAGAAAATCAGCTCTAGGATGACCTTACCTAGACAGAAGACTGAGTACTGCTTGAATCCCCTATTTGCAGCAATGATTAGACTCGACAAGAGAATGGACATTAATAACAATCTTAGGGAATAAAGAGGTATTTTTCTGGGAATACATAAATTGAGTTATTTATCATAGCAAAATGAAGGCCAGAAGGAAAAATTACTTTCTATAGCCATACTGGAAGGAAAATAAGGAAAAACCTCTTTGACTAAAGGACAATGTTAGCACAATAATTGGTTATAAAATGACTGTTGAATGCTTTCTGTCTGGCAGTAAGAACCTTTGAGCCCTGAAATAGATTGCATAGGTTGCTTAGGGAAAATTTTGACTGCAAGCTTTAAAGAACAGCAGAGACAAATGGTTTTGAGCACTGTGATCCACATAATATGGGAAAAGACTAGATAACTGGACAATCTGAAACTTCCTTCCAGCTTTATTTCTGCAATGTGATTTCATACAAGAACAGAATATTGGAGCAAATTTAGTGATCAAACTATTGCTTCCAGAACTCCACTGTTATTGATATGACAAATAAAAATCTTCAAGCTACTTTTTAACTGTCAGGAGACTGTATCTTCTGACAAAATTTTTAGCTCTGCTACCCAGAATGGATATGTTCATATACACAACTAATGGGACGCTTTTCAGAAAGTTTTCAGGTCCCAAAAGGAATCTTTAATAGCAACTGGAAGAAAGGGGAAACTTTAAAAGGTGCATTTCAAGGGGTAAGTGCATAAAACAAACAAACAAACAAACAAAAAATCCACTAGTCATGTGAAAGCTTGAAAAAGACAAAAAGGACCTTCTTTGTCCATTCCCAGACAAGAATCTTTTCATACATCACATGAGGATATTTTACGACTATAACTAAATTCTGGGATAATTTTGCTTGTGCATTTATTTAATGCAAAGTTTATCTACTTTAATTTCTACATGCTTTTGTATACACTATTAAAATATATTCTGTGAATTACATTGTTACAAGTATTTTAAGTTACCTTTCCTTTTTATTTATGTTCTGGTAGCACCATAGATCTAAGCAAAACCAGAATCTGTCAATACATAGTTATAGGCAAAACAATGATTTCAAACAGTGTGGGTAGTGGAGACAATTAGTATTGCCGTAGAGCTAACTACAAACATGACTATTTCCTTCAAATCAGGACTTACTTAAAAAGTTATTTGTGGGCAGCAATTATTATACTTTTCAGTTTCTGCATCTAAAGTCTTTGTTTTGTGGGAACTTCATACACTCAGCTGAATTTGTGTGCTCCACTTCAGGATTCTGATTGCTGCATTCATGGCTTACCCCCTGAAGCCTGAGTCTCCTTAAGCTGAATTTTGCTTTGTATGAGGAGCTAGTAATTGCCATAGCACAGGCATAGATCACTTGAATATTGGGAGTATAATCAGCCCTCCTCATGTAGAAAGAAGGTACTACAGAGATTGAAAATGGTCTGTGGGATGTTTCCTTTTCATCAATTTCTTTACTTGTCTGGAACAGGGACTTGCCCTCTGTGGCTGAACCTAGGGAAAATGCCTGTAATGTCCTAGCAACACATAACAAATTGTGAATAAATGAAATCCTCAACTGTAGCAGCTCTCATTTAGCTATACCCAGAAGCACCATGAGGATTCTTGAGATGTAGAAAGCTTTGCTACAGATGCCTAAGGACAGAGTGTTAGGATACCTAGGGTTTTCAAAGACAGTATGCTGCATTAGCAATTGGGGTTTTGTTTGGTTTTCAATTTAGGCTGTAAAACTCTCTCCATGTTTAAGGAAACCTATTTTCACATATTTGGTGGTTTCGGGCTTTTTTAACTTCTAAGAAATGCCTAAAATTAGTTAAGCATCTGTTTTCTTCTTTGTTTGAAGCAACTTTTACTTTTAAACAGCTGTTTAGCCTATGATAGTAGTCTACCTCCTGGGAAAGCAGTTCATCTCTATTGCCAGATTCCATTACCTTAGGATGGGTTGTTTTAAATTACTAAATGGATAATTCTGCTTCTACATATTTGTGCCTGTGTGACTGTTTCTTACTCTCTGGCATATTGGCATAATTCTTATTATGTTTATTAAGCTGTTAAGCACTTGTTAGAGCTTTGCCACTGATTGATCTTTTGCTTGGGGAAATGTAAGACATGAGATATGAATGGAGTGGCGAAGTTCATTCAGCATTCATTTGGTTTTTTTCCCCGTTCGCCTGTGTGTATACCTTCTTCATTGTTTCAGTTCTTTTTCTTCCAGAAAAAGAAAAAAACATATTGTACTATTAAGTGCAAGAGAATGCAGAAGGGTAGTTTTCCTCAACTTTTGCTAGAGAACGTGATGGAGAGACTCTCAAAGCCTCATGAGTCAAACAAGAAGTTCTCCAGAGCCTGGGAAAAGACATTGTAATGAAGGAAGCAGACATTACTGGGTTTGCAGTGCTCTCACTGCTTTTGTTTTCCCCAGGTTTTTGTTTTGGTGAAAATGCTAGGGTTTTTTATAAGCAACCTTAACAACTCCTCATGAGAACAAATCACTCAAGAAAACCTTCATCTCCCACTTTATTACTACCCTGTAATGTAGTCCATGAGTCCTGGAAAAGGTTTTGTCTCTCACTTTTTTAGCAAAATGTTATTATAGTAACAAATGTTTTAACTCAAAGATTCAGAAAGATGCCAAAACCTTCCTTCGACTGCAAAAGAGCAAATAGCAAGTAGTTACTTTTATGCAAAGCCTAAAAGATCTGTACCTTATCCTTTTTTGTTAAGACAGCGTAGGATCTGCAAACCATTGCCTACTACCCCATTAGTTTTGAGAAAAAATAGTCAAAGACCTTGTCCTCTAGATCAGCTCAATTATTTACAATTGTTGGTTTTTCGTGTTAAAATGTAACAATTTATTTTCTCCATTCCTGAACGTCTATCTACAGCATTTCCCCACAAACACTTTTTTAGCAACAGTTACTGAAGAGGGAGAAAATCAACTTGAGAATGGAAATGTGTGACCATCTTCTAGGTGAAGAAACACTATGTAGAGCTGCCATCCTAGATTCAAGTTTCAACTCTCTTTCATTACAACTTCCACTTTCCTGGTTTCCATCATTAAGAAAATTCTCCGTCTGGAGTCATTCATGTTCTTTATCTTTGCAATCTTAGTTTCATTTCTGTGTAGGTAACCGTGGTTTAGCATCATAGGGCATGTAAGCAATAAGATAATATGAAAAAATGGGTATCATGTGCATCAAAGTCAAAAGACTTTTTTTTTTCCTATGACAGTGCAGAGGTTATTTTTTTTTAATATCTGTCTCCCTTTGCATTTTCTCTCACTGATTTTTCCAGCTATGCAGTCATAGTGACTAAGACTTTGTGGATGAGACATTTAGAAATGTTCAGAGTCAGCTTTCTGCTTCTTCATGAAATGATTGGCTTTTTATGCAGCAGAGATAGTCAGGACTTCTGTCCCTTTTTAAGAACTCCTGTTCACACAAAAACAACCTGGAATGGTCTGATCTCCTAATTCAGAGTGTCTGGTCCACAGCACCTTGGAATGTCCTGAAAGTGTCCTGCAAACATTATTTGACAGGTATTTTGGGAAGCTATCCGGTTGTGCAATTGCTGAACAGTTCGTCATCCAATATCACGTGCTGGAAGATTGTCAGAAAATAGCTGGGCCTTTCTGTATTCCTCTTGATTACTTTTCAAGAGTGGGCTAATGTTTGCCTAAAAGAATTGGTGAACCTAATTTATAAATCCTTTAGTTCCCTTCTAATTTGAGGGGAGAAAAAAAAGTTAATATAACAATATTCCAGCTCAGAACTTGAAGACTGGGACCTGGAGGCCATAGATCTGATTGCTGGCTTTTTAAGATATTTAATTCATGTAAATTGTACTAATTTTGGATCATTCTTAGAGAAATAATTAAGAGCCAGTTCAAAACAAGCCTCCATGGTGCTGGGTAGTATATAAAGTATCAGAAGGTGTTCCTCTATCAAACTTCAGTGGCCAGAGAAAGGAAATGGGAGTTGGCTCATAGAGGTGTTATGAACAAGCGAGATGAAGCCAAGATCTTTTAAAGGGCTTGGGCCTGGGTATTGAAAGTCAAGATGACCAAAGACAAGACTCCAGAGTAACATGGGGCCTACACAGCCATTCATAGTTAGAAATTAACAACACTGTGTGCTACACAGGGTGCTTCCTTGGACACCCCTTCTGCAAAGACCCAGGTGCTCGGCACCCGGGGGTTTTAAAGTCTCCTAAAGCCACAGGATTAGTGCGCTCTCAATCCCCCTGCTCATTGGTATTTTTCTTGGATGTTGGTTGGTCCATAGGATGCTGCATTTCTGACCAATCATTCTAGAGTTCTGAGGCTTCATTGGCTGGTTAGTCCTCCAAGCATACTTCATATTAATGTCATCATCTCATGAGGTAGATTTCTGGAAAATTCCCTCACCCATCTTCTAGTGGGCACGCATATTTATTAGACCACATTTAACTACATAACTTATTACTCCATAACTTATTACATAAATTAAGAATAACAATTTATGACATTAAGTACCAATTCATAACCCCGCCTACAAAAGCTAACTTTATTTATAACAGAAGGAACCACAGTGAGGCAATAAACGTTAATTTACTATCTTTTCATATCTCTTTCTTTAGTGATTTACTTCAGGGGCAATAAACACTGGCAGTAAAGAAAAGTAAACAGGGTAACAGGGCCAGAAGAGAGTATAAAATGGAATTAAGTAGGTATGAAGAGACTGTGAGGAAAATAAATTAAGCAATTAGTGAAACAGCATGTCAGCTAAAACTACAGATTTAGTGAATGTTCAGGTGACCATTCCTTGATTGATTCTGTGCCTATGACCAGGTATTTTTCCCTTCTACTGTGTGGTTTTGACAAACAGCTGTAACTGCAAGTGAATGTACTTTTCTGAAAACTATAGTTAACAGAAACCCTTTCCTTCCTTCTCATGTCATTTTTGGTCTTCCCATTTGGAGTCCTTTCCAGTTAACAAAAACATCTTTCAAAATAGAATGCCAACCTAGACACTGAACATGAAATTACTAATTAAAATTCAATATAAATACAAAAGTTTTTCTTAGGAAGACAGCGGGGAAAGGTAAACATCAAGAATCCTGAAAGTGCTGCTTGATTCTTGTACAATCCTTTTCAACTATAACTGATATTTCCAAAAATGCTGTGTCAGCAGTGATATTATGAAGCTGTGAACTCTAAATGTTTTTAAATCTGTTTATTTTGTTAGGATTCTTTCTTCTCTTAGGTGCTTCCAGGTGTAAAGCAGTATATAAGCTATGCTAGCTATATGTATTCATGGGTCCTGTATACAAAATGCGTATGAAATGGCAAGAAGTAATAAAACCTAAAAAAAACACATTACAAGCCTCCATTGTGCACTTATTCCTTAGGCTTTCTGGAATATCAGTCAAAGCTGTAGCAAAGGGGCATGTGCTTGCTGATATTATCTTCACTGCTATTCTTTTTATCACTGCTGCTGTCAGTCTATAAACCAGGGTTACTGGGGTACTGTCTGGTAAAATTGTACTTAAAAAGCTGAAGTGGTTCCTCTCACAGTGCAGGTATCTAGCAACTCTTAGCAACAAATATTGTTACACAAGTTCCTGGCTTTCTCCCAGAAAATTTCATCCTTTAAAGTCAACTCATATTTACAACAACACAGGAAATGGAAACAGACCTTTTAAACTCCCAGTCAGTAGACATTGTGGGAAAGATCCTTTAAAGTTACACAGGTACAGCCTGACACAGCTTTTTCCTGCCACTACTTAGGCACCATCTGTTATGGCCCATCTATCTGGTTACCAGGTACTTTGTCTTTAAATTGCTATACTGTGCTTATTACTTCATCACATTTCCTGTTTATTCAAAAGGTCTCCTTATTACATGAACTCACACATTTCACACATGGATGATACTTATGGAACAATTGTTATAATAAAAATAATAATTCTGGCTTATCATGTTGTTTTACAAAGTAGGAGGGGTGCGTTAGTCAGTGAGCAGACTTTCAGCTTGCAAGAGATTGTGTCCTTCTGCTAGCTATATTCTCCTTTTTTAAGTAGAAAACAATGCCCGTCTTGCAGATGTTATAAAGGTGGCTGCTGTTTTGTATTCCCATTCAAAAGTTGCACTTAATAGTTTTGACTTCTAGTTCAAATATTGTATTTTCATTGAATTTTTGTTCACAGATAAATTCCATGTATTATTTTAAATAACCTTAAATAAATTGTTAAGATGAAGAGTGATGTTATATATTTTTTTTTTGGCTTGTAAGAACAACAGTTTGTACTGTATTATTTTTTTGTTATTCATATATTGGTTGTTAAAGACATTTTGGAAAGTTGAGATGCATTTTCCCCTGTGAAATGTAATAAATTGTGGACTGGAACTGTATGAAACCTGAGCTTTTAAATTACTTACCCAAAGAAGAATAAGCATAATGCCACACGGGCTTGCTGAATCTGCAGTGAGCTCCCCACAGCTGGAAAACTGCAACAGCAATTCTTGCAGCCAGCTGATGTTCTATTCACTTGTTTCACCTGGGATGTATGGAGAAACTTCCTGATTTTTCATGAACTCATACTAGTGACAATGTTTGTGGCATTAAAATATAAAAATACTTTGTTTTTTTAATTATTTACTCTTAAAAAAAGAATTTTCTCCCTGTAAAATCTGGCATCTGGCAAAATTTAAGACAGAGAGTCCAAAATGGTTCAAAAAGAGAGTTGAAGAAAAATTAGGGACTTTCTCATTTTCAAATGATACAAATTCCTCTGTGATTCTCTGTGGGAACATGAACATTTTTGCATATGTAGATCAGACACTTGATATGTTGTGGGTAGGTTGTGTCTATGGTAAGATTATTTGCAAAAACTTGGGCAAAATACAATTTTATTGTTTATCAAAATTTCTTTCTTTTCCTTTGTGCTTTGCCTGCAAAAAACCCCTTGTTTAATCTCACACACTGGGTCAGACACTCTTGTAAAAATAGCGCATTTGTAATGTGAGTTTAAATTGAATCTTTTGACTGTAATTTGACATATTGTGCAACCAGACATAAGCTACATCAACTCTTGGATACAGGATAACCATTAAAAACACCAGTTAGGGCATAAGGAAGCCTTTTGTATAATTTATGTCATTCACAAACTGTATTTGATAAAACTGTAAGAAATCCAGCTGGTTCTGTATATATCTTTGCCGCTTCATATAGCTGCAAGTCCAGAGCCTAATATTAATCAAAATTCAATTCAATCTTTGAGACCAAAGCTGTTTTTTTTCAATGGAAATTAAAGCAATTAATGTGTGTCTAAACAGCTTCAATTTTGTTCAGATTTAAGGCAGAGTGTTAGAACACCTTGACCTTTCTGGCCTTGCAGAAAAATTCCCATTTGGAAAAGTTAGGGAAAAAAAGGATTGCTAGATTCTTCATGGACTTGCATGGACTCTGTTAATTTTTACATGCACTTTTTTGAATCATTCTTGTGTGGTGTTACTATTTTGAAAACAGTGACATAAAATCTCTGCAATCTACCTTCACCAAACTAGAATATTTTGCTTCAGGTAAACAAAGTCTGAAGAGCCACAGTCCACTTAAAAACAATTGATGCATGGAAACCAAGACAGATTTTTTTTTTATTATGAAGGCTTTATTCTCTGTAAAAGTCAAGAAATCTTGCAAGAGTAAGGGAACTTTGCAACTACATTGCATCTTTTCTCCCAATTGCTGCTTGCTTTTCAAGACAAGTTTGTTTGCATCTCACAATTAGAACTTTTTTCATTAAAAATATTCTCAGATGTTTCTGAAACTAAAATATGCAATCAATTTAATTCTCCTGGGAGAGAATAAAACCTCTTTTTTTCCCCTCAGGCATCTTTCAATGTTAGTCACAACTATTTAATGGCACAATGGTGACTGCAAGATAGAGTTTGGGTTGTTGTGACTTGTCCAAGAAGTTTATGATTTTATGTCATAAATAGTCTCCTCCCACTATGGAGATGCCTGTCACTCAGGGAAAGGAAACTCTGAAAGTTAATCTTTCTTTTCTTGACCACCTGTTTTCTGGTTGAAAAATGCTGATATCTATAAAAACATAATTTCAGGTAGACTTGGAGATTGAAAAGAGAATTAAATTTGCCTTCTTGAGGCACATATAGTAGAAAAGCCTTCTTTTTATGTTTTCTTCTTTAGGGACAAGACACTTGGTCTTTAAAACCTGATATGCAGCTTGGTCTTCATTGGTCACTTCTGTTTAGGCATCCTTGACAGAACTGTATGGAACTTAGTACAAAAACAGCATTAGCATACCAGGTAAATATTTAGGACCAATATGCTAAAAATAAAAACATGAATGTGCTCCCTACCTGCTCAATAGACACCAGTCAAGCCTGGGCAAGTGGCTGCTGGTCAAATCCAGCTGCAGCATCTATATATTGCTAGGTTTTGTGACAAAAGCTCATCTGCATGCCTACAAAGGAGAACACAGAGATAACATTTGAGGCGAGGAGGTCCAAACAAGCCCTCACCTTCCCCACAAGCCCATCACAGGTGCCATCCGTCCATCAGAGGCTCATTTCTAGCAGTGCAGAGATGCACAGGGACACAAAGTCATTCAACCAAACAAATCAAAGACTTAGAGCAAGATTTGCCAGTCCAGGTTACCCCATGGCTGTCTCAGAAAAGCCTGTCCTACTGTGGGTCACGACAGAGTGAGCCAGTGCAGGAGCACCTCTTGTTTTGAGGAGGTCAGTGCTTAGGGCTGTGAAACACATTAAGGGATGAAGAGGAAATGTATTTCAGGATTTCACAAGAATTCTTATGGCTGTATTTCGGGGAAGGATCTAAGTGGTTTGGGAAGGAATAAGTGTCGGAAAGTAGACACATAAGGGAATTAAAAAGAGCTGGTCATGTGTTTTCTTCTTGAATGGTTGGTTAGCTGTCTGTTCCACAAGGCTATTCAGTACAGACTGTCTCATATATTAAATTTCTAACTCTTTCCCATAGGCAGGATCACAGGAGGCACTGGCTATCAGTGTAGTCGTGGACAGCTGCTGGTGACACGGGGTCTGGGTGTCTCTGGAGATGAAACCCCCAGTGCCTGTGCCTGTGGAAGGGCACAGAGCAGACATCTACTGGGGACCAAGCATGGCACGGCAGGCTGTGTGTGTGAGCAGAGCCATCCGTGCCAGGAACCACAGTGGGCTTACGGCCTCTGGGGCGTGTAGGCCCAGGTGAGAGTAACCGGTAACAAGTGGCCCTATCCAGCCAAATACATTTTTCTCTAACACCAACTGCCCCTGAAAACATGCTGATTTTTTATTTCAGTGAGTAATTGTCTTCAAAAACTGATCATGTGCTGTAGGTTTTTCATGTTTTTCCTAATGCTTTCAATTACTTTTACCAATTTCAAAAACTAATTCCATTTTCATTTTCACTTCTCCTGTCTTACAAGGCTTTGACTTGTGTATTTGCATAGTTCAGTAACAGTTTTGTTCATTAGAGCTGACTCAAAAGTCATGCTGTTGTGCTTCAATAAGCAAATACTTGCAGACAGCTGAACCTGTGAGCTGTGAGATGCATATTCAGATGCTTTCTACAACAATTTCACTATGTTTTTTTCTTTATTTTATTCCATGCTCTTTTAGGCAATTATGTGTTTATGCATTTTCCATCTCTTAACACTTATCTCTTAAAATATTACTTATACACACTTATTTGACTTTAGTATCCACCATGTCAGTAATATAGCAATTCCCTACATGTTAGAGATTACATAGAGGCACAATATTTTCCTTCCAGGTAATGGTAAACCACTTCAGTTTTCATGTGACAATTAGGGCTGCCCAAGTGTGGAAATATATGTTGGAGGATGCATATATTTGCTACTTAAAAAACAGAGACGAAAGAGAGAGGTAAAACTGCATATAGAAACAAAAACAAAACACTTCTTCTACAGAGAGGGAACTCTAAAAGCAGCACACACAGTTTGAGCATCAGTGATTAAATAGTACTTTCAAGCCTATTTGTTTTGAAAAATCTGTCCTTCCTACACAGTACCCTTCAGGATGCAATGTAAATTGAACTGCGGGGCACTCTATGGCAAATCTACAGTCATTATCTCTTCGTTGATTCTGTCTTGTGCCTCATAACTTTTCAGAGGTACATATGAAGCTCCTCTCATAAAAGCTATTACTTTGTCTCCATGATACCTGTTGATATAAGATGATGAAATAAAGATGATTACTCATCCCAGCAGGCACCTGCTTTGACCTTGTTGTGTGTAGTTTATCACAAACATTGCTGTGTGGTATTTCAAGTCGAAAATTAGGCAGATGCAAGAACATAGCATATGCCACTGGGCCATTTTATGTCTTCTGGCAGTACACATGAGAAGTTTATAATGCCACAAAAGCAACATTATACAGATGATACAGCAAATTTAAACTAAGCCCACTGCTAAAATTGTTCCTCATGAAAATGGGACCAAACTCTAATTATTTTCTCTTTTTGAGAGCAGAAATTTTAGGGAGACCACACGAAAAGATCTTTAGAACAAAAAAAAAAAATTAAGTATATTTTTTACATGAATATAAATGTTTAAGATACATTATAAGTCAACATCAATGTACACTTAGTTAATAGTATTTTCTAAAGATACATTCCTGTAACATCAGGATAATTTTAAAAAATCAGTGAAAAATGTTGACACCCTCAAATATAGAATTTTTCCCTTTCTTTTTATGAGCAAGGCACAAATAGGATAAAAAATAATAGAGAGTAAATATAACAAATACACCTTTCAATATATTTCAAAAAGCTTCAGACTTGTCCAAGAACATATGTCAAAAAGATTTCACTCATCCAAAAAAAATCAGATAGATTACAAAACTTTCATTATTTACTTAAGACACTTTTCTAAAGCAACAATGGTTTCCTCCTCTGATTTGTAACTTGCAGCACTGCTCTTTAGAACAGCTAAACACATTCAACAGAGGAAACAAAGGCAGCAGAACTGGAAAAATAAAAGACTCATAACTTCTATGTTTTATTTGACAAAGCAGCTGTATTTCAGGAGACCACTCCATTCCTGAAATGTTGTTGGCTAAGCAACAGAGAAAACTGTATTACTGTAGGATGTTTTACCTTGAAATTTTGGTGATTTATGCATTCAGAAGTGACTAAAAATACTATAATGAGCATTTATAATTCCCTTCAGAAACTGTATTTTCAACTAGACCAAAATCTGAATAAAGAGCCTGAGAATAGCTCAGTTGATTAGAGCATGGTGCCAATAACACCAAAGGTGTGGGTTCAATCCATGCATTCACCATTAACTTAAGAGTTGGACTTGATTATCTTTCTGGGTCCCTTCCATATCAGAATATTCTGTGATCTGTAAACAATAACTGGCAATATTTTACATTCATTATAAGGCATTCATGTAGCATCCCATGAAAATAAATTAAAGTGCCCTGAGAAGCATCCAGGTGTGTTTGCTAAAGTGTGAAAAAAAAGAAACTTAGGTTTGAATTAACTTTAAAATGTTAAATGCTCCTTGCCTCCCTGATTAGCAGAATAAATTTGTTAGTCTCCCCACTACATGCCAGTCTATGCTTCTAAATAGCACATATGGATTGCATGAATAAAAACTGGACTCTAAAACTGCAATCTAAGCAAGATTTACACATCCTATTGCTTGTCAATGATAGACTTCTTAGATCAGTCATGTACATGTAAAATCTCATCCCAAATCCTGAGTTTTGAGCTGTACATAGAAGTCTATAAATACCTTGCCTTCAAATTAATTTAAAATTTTGTATAATACATTAAGATAGGATAATTTTATTAAACCTAGTATCCTTCTGTCCAGACTAAACTGTTGACCTATTTTGTTTTCCTACAGTCTTTCTGTAAAGAAAGTCACAGGTTACAGTCACTTTCAAAGGACAATTCATGCTGCCATAAAATATGTTTCTGGAAGAATTATATCAGATCCTATTCCTATTTAGTTCTGATATACCCCACAATCAACACTGTGGGTTCCTGGTTCGATGTTGGTCTGATTCCAGCCAATAGAGCACCAGTCCTGTGTGCAGCATGGCATTGCATCATATGTTATATAGCCTAAGATCTAGTTCAGTTTCCATTTGATTAATGAGAGTCTTTCATAAATGTTTAAAAAAATAAGCACTGGATAAATAGCTATCTCTTTTATCCCAGTTCATGCTGTGGAAAATGCTACCTTTGTAACAATCAATGTCATTAGCAATTTACTTGTTTACAAAGAAGATTTCGTTAATCCAATGCTCATCATTTAATTCAATCTAAGTGTTGGTTTTTCTTGAAGTTTATTTTGCCAACTTTCTACAGGTATATCATATTCTCAAACATTTTCTTAATTGGGTCTTCACAGAAAAAAATGTTATCCAAGAGAAGAAATATCTACACACCCTGGCCAGATTACTAGCAAAAGTCAAGATGAAGAATAAGAGTAGAACAGTTAAATGAGACGGGAGCTTGCATTCACATCTTAGTAGATGTCACTACTTCACTGTGTCTATTCACTGAACAGTATTACTGGAACAATGCATTCTACTTGTAGAAAAAGAAAAGAGGGAATATGGAGAGAATAAATCTTAAATCTTCTATGATTATTTCAATCAGCTCCTGCCTTGTGTTTTCGCACCTCATACTTCCTTATTTCACAAACAATCTGGTCAGAAATCTTTAGTTTAAGGCAAATCAATGAAATTTAAAGGCAGCACACCTAATCTTTTATGAAAATACATAAAAAGGATTATGAAAGACAAAATTTGGTAACCATTATGCACAACTACAATAGAAATCTCCCATTCCAAGAAAAGTGCAGGCAGAAATAGTGATAATCTTATATATAATGCCCTGTAGAGAAAAGGCTGACTTTATGATTGCAACCAGATAGTATATTGTGGAACATTTTAAACAAAAGAACTAACTAGCAATAATTGTTTTGTGTATTCAGTAAGCAAGAACACTGTGTGAATATTTTATTAATGTTGCCAGAATATTTGTAAAGCACAGATGGCTTGTCCCCAAGACTATCATACAAGACAATAATGTAGGGTAGTAAATATGTGAAAGATTGTTCATCATGTCATAATCTTTTCTTGAGGAAATGTTTTAGGTCCTGTATAAGGGTAATAGCTCTTAAAAATAATGAGAAAATAAATTTTTAAAATAATATAACTGGGGAAAAATATAGAAGTCAAGAAAGGTATGCCTATTTACATCAGCCTGTAACCCACTACAAGTTTTTGCTAAAAAGTCAAAGCTACTTTAGGGAGCAGGATAACTGAAACAAGTTTTTATCTTTTCAAAGAGCTGATATACGACCTATTTAACCCACCCTCCATTTCCTCCTTCACTTTGCACATAAATTCTAAGTATCCTTTACCTGGAAACACCATGTTACATTTGACAAAAAAAAAAAAAATAGAAAATATTTGGAAAAGTAGTAACCTTTTTTTAGAGACTGCTTTTATGTGCATTCACGCATGCTCTGTATTCCCAGATGGTTCAGTCCAAATACCTTAAATATTAGTGTTATCATGAGGAAAACAGAGCCACAATGGATACTGAGAAAAGTGAGGTGGTTTTAATTCAGAGATGTGTCCCAACATTTAAGTGCTGTTCTTTGACCTACACATCAAGGGTCTGCTTTCAAAATGTGCACAAGCATATAATTAAATCTGGCTTTTTTCAAAAAGCAGTTCCCAGCCCCTCTACTTTTGCAATAGCTTGTTCTTATGTCACACTTAAGCCCTGATTTCTGACTGTCTGAAAAAGTATTATGTTTGTATATACATTGGCATGCATGAAGTGCCTCTCTGAGAAAACCTGAATTTTGAGTAAGAGACAAATAATAGTAAAAACCAACTTTTTATTTCCATTCTTCTAGGACATGTGTAGAACATACATAATTAAATCAGGGTTGGATAAAATTGGCTCAGTTCTAGTTTCTTGCAACAGTACTTTAACAGACTTGGAACCCCTCCATATCTCCATACTGCATGCAAATTTGCCTTCAAAGTCCTACCACAAAACAAAGCCCTCTGTTTAATACCCTCTATTTTTTAGAAATACTTATTCCACCATGTCCTCATCTGATGAGGGACTCTGAATTATGTGTTTTTTTCTCTTGCTGGTAAGTAAAATGAGCCTGTGGGCTCATTTTTCTTGAATGTTCCCACTTAAGCCTAAGAGTACTTTATTTTGGAGTCCTCTGGAGGAGCATTATCCAATTGAACTTCTTTTACATCTATTAGCTTCTCTGAAAACCTTAATGTTATAGTTTTCCCTAGACAACCATCCTCCCAAGGAAAAGGGTTCAGTCCCAGCTGAGCATTCAAAGTAGGAAAAGTTTACATGGAATATAAAAGGCATTGCAGTAAAGTGGCAATAGGGCTACTCTGTGAAATTAATGATTTCTTTACGGTGGTACCACAGGAGTAGTAGGTAAATTCAAAATCCATATTCTTCACAATCCTACACACTGGCATATGGCTAGCTCAAGGGGAAGAGGACATGGATGCTCCTTTTTGACAAGAAGAGGACAGAGAGTGAAAGTGTTTTGCTTGAGAGGGTGCTCCTGTGTTATAGGTAAGGCTCTAGGAAAGTTTTCTGTCGTATGTTTAACCTCTCCATGATAACAAATCTGATACTGGACTTCAGATATAAGATGGTTAAAGAGATATACTCTTATTACATCATAAAATCATGCAGTCATTTAGGTTGGAAGAGTCATCTAAATTATTGAGTGGAACTGTTAACCCAGCACTGCCACATTCACTACTAAACCCTCCTCCCAAGCACCACATCCATACATCTTTTAATTTCCTCCAGGGATGGTAATTCAGCCATTCCCTGGGCAATTGCTCCAATGTTTGACTACAGTTCTAGTGAAGTTTTCTTTATATCCAATCTGAATCTCCCTTGGTATAACTTGAGGCCACTTCCCATTGTCCTGTTACTTGTTGCTCAGGAGAAGAGACAGATTTCTCCTACAGCCTCCTTTCAGGCAGCCATAAAGAGCAATAAGATCTTGATTATGATCCATTATCTGCACTCTGAGAAAAGAAAAAAAAACAAACAACCAAACAAACAAATCAAAACCAAAACAATACTGAAGAACCTAGTGATCTTTATGGATTCAAAAGCATAGAACAAAAAATTGGAAAAAAAATCCTGTCTAAAATAAACCAAAACCACAAAGCTTAGCATATTTCGTTTCTTTTTGCATTCTAGTAAGCTGTAGATCTACACAGTACTTCTGTGCAATCCATAACTACTGTTTCATATGATTCCTACCAACTTTCCCCCTCAAAGAACTCTGATGGCACCAGTTGAAGGAGCACATGTGTAATTTTCTATCACTTTTCCAAATTCTTTGGAATTAAACCTCAAACTCATTGGAGCACTTTCTCCTGTTAATTTCAGTTCCTTCTCAAAGTACTCCCCAAGTCTTGATAATGCCTTGCAGGTGTGAGAGACATGACAACTTGGGCTCATATCAATTATTTCACACCTCTCTTTTTTCCTAAAGTTTTTGCATTACCATGTGCTGCATATTGACTGTCATGTCACGTTTCAGAAGCTGTATCCACTTCCCACAAAGAAGGTTAAAACTCAAAATTATAAAATGAAGCATTTTTACCACTATAAAAATACTAGTCAGAGTGCTAATGCTGTACTGGGATGCTTCAGATATAATATTCATAGAAATATAAAATAAAACAACACACTGTATTTTCTGATATTAAAAGCATCTGTTTTTCAAGAAAAAACAAACAAACCCCCAAGCTATTAACTTATTCTGCAGAACTGAGAAAAAAATCTCATGCAACTCTAAGCAGAAAATTAACTGAAGAGCTAATGACAGACTATTACAAAACTACTTAAGAAGGTCATCTATACAATTATGTGCTCTTAAAAACCCCATGCTGGGAAGTAAGCTCAAAGGACTAGTTTGGAAAATCAGAATTTGTGACAGTATCCGAGCAAAGCCCAATACTGGTAAATCAAGGAAATGCTCACTATGCTCTAGATCACCTCCTGATCCAATAAGAGAAGCACAAACATACAATAGTTAATTGATCCTTCCTTCAACTAGACTTGATTAGATTTCTGGAAAAATCAATACATTTTCACTATTCATTTTACAAATGAATTTTCTGGTATGGTTTTGTTAAAATTAAAGCAGTGGATTTCATTTTCAGAGAAAAATCTACAACAGTGCAGTGGACAAAACATTTTTGCTTAGATGCAGGGAAGTTGATGTGATCTAGGGAATGTATTTACTACCCAGGAAGAACAGCAAACAGAAAGGGGAAGAAAATTAAAAGTACTAAAATTTTATGAACTTCTGTTGAATATTATGCAACAATTTGAAATGCCAGTGTAAGAGATGAGCAAGTACAAACCTGATTATTTCCATAAGATTATGACCTGGTTTGGAAAATTGATCTTTGTAAAAGTTCCAAGGCAGATTTCTGTTCTGAAGGCTGAGAAATAAAGAGTATAATGTGACTTACCCTACCTCTGAGCAAAAGAATTCTTCTTTTAGGTACCAACCACACAACAAAGCAAATAAAATTATTTGAAAATTTAGATGCAATGAAAGTACAACCAGTGAATCAATTAAATAATTTTAATGTTACCATATTGTACAAGGCTACATGAAAAGGTATTTTGATATGTTAATAAGACCACCTACTAAACAATATTCCAAGATTCTGGGGGAAAAAAACAAAGCAAAAAAAAAAATAAAAACCCAAAACAAACCAACCAAACAAAAAACACCCCCACCAAAAACACCAACCCCAAAACTACCAAAAAGCACCATCACCAGTAAATTAATAGAAGGCTACCATAAAAGAAAAAAAAATTTAAAAAATACCTTAGAAAAACAACCTGCTATAAAGCATTCAGCAGTAAGAATGTTTTTTCATGAAAGACGAGCTAAAGCCCATGCAGAACTGGATCCATGTTTCCAAAAGTTTGAGAAGTGATTTGTCCTATGACTGAAGGAGAAACACAGAGAGATGGTTCAAAAAAAGGAAATGGATAAAGAATGAACAAAACCCATTATTCAAGTCTATGAGACAGGACATTCTCTTTTATTAAGATGTGGTAATAAGCTTATTATCATTGTTTTTCAGCATGAAGATTATTTAAAGACATGTAAATAAAGGAAGAAAAATAAGCAAAGGGATGCTCATGATTCAATTCACTTAAAATATGCCCTGTAACAAAAATAGCACATAATATACATCCTGGTAATAAATATCCTTTTATCAGAGAAAGCTTTGTGTATATAATTCATCTACTGTTGCATAAGATGAAGAAAGCAATATAAATATGTAAAAATAAGAATTCTGAGAGCTGAAAAATAATATAAAATGTTAAGATAAACACATATTCATTTGGTCTCCAAACACTCAGTTTGAAAGGAAAGCCTAAAGCCTATTTTTTAAAATCAAGCCATAGATTTTGTATTCAATAATACTGATTTATGTGTCCTATTTGATGACTAGCAAAAACTTTTTCCCACAAGTAGTTACACTGCAAGAGGGTCATTCTTCTCTCTCTCTCTATTAAGCAAGAAAATATTTACAAAACAATAATCAAATCAATATATATCACAGCCTTAAGATCACTTCCACTTCAGACAAGTTTGAAAAACTGGTGCTCTAGACATCAAAGCATTCACCTAATAAATCACATACAGGCTGGCAAGTAACTAGCAAGCCATCCATATAACAACGATGAATAATGACCTGTACAATTTATAAAAATGTTTTTAGGAATGTCCTTAAATAAAAATCATGGCAAACATAAATGAGGTGCATATAAAACAACTCTAAGACCACACTGCTGAACGTGGCCATAAGTGATATAATGATGGTAGTGAAAATCAAGATGACATATTAGAGAAAAAGCCTGATGAGAGAATGCATTTTCTGTGTTCCTTAATGCTGTAGGAAAACATGCTGCTTCTTAAATTGACTTCAGCTCAATACTTTACCTGTTACAAAATGTTATGTCTTGACTTTGTTTACATATACGATGACCAGAATAGTAAGTGTCTTGGATGGGAATTTCTAGCCCACTTAACAGGAGAGGGAAATACAAGCAGAATGTGTATTTTCTGTTAATTCAAAGGTTCATTTCTGCTTTTTCTTATGTCAGCAGTAGTCTTGACATTTCTGCTGTATTTAGAAGAGATGAGTGTTGTGCCGCAACTGGAATAAAGAAACAAGGAAAGCACTGTAAAGGTAATGAAAGGAAGAATTCAAAGAGTTAATTAGTCATATACCCTAGACTGCAAAGAGAGATGTAAATTTAAAACAAGCATATCTGTAGCACGGTCATATTTGTATTGGTTTCCCATTTTTCTTCTTTTATAATTTATAATCCTGTGAATTCCATGTTCAGTCACAAAGAGGTATTGTATGAATCTGTCAGCTGTTATTTATGAATTATATTGAAAAGATATTGAGTATCCTACTGGACACGTTTAAGGAATGCTTTTAAAATGTCAGTTAAAAATTATTTTAGAGCAACATATTTTCAGAATAACTTTCATTATAAACAATTATATGGGAGATGATCAGAATAGGAGTTACCTGGAGAAGCATTAAATAGAAAAACATTAAATAGAAAAACAAAGGCTAATGAACCAACCTGACACCCAAAAGCCTTTGCGTGACTGAAATAATAAGTAGAAATAGTGGACATGCTTCTCATGTTAAAGGGTGGCAAAATGATGACATACATGCTGAAGATAAGCTCTACATGTCATTATATTTATTTTCCTAAGGTTCAGTTCTATACCAGTCTGGCCCTAAACTAGTTGAAAACTAAATTGAAACTATAGAAAATGCAGGCTCAAATGTCAAAACAAAAATAAAAATTGATGTATGTTGCATATGCAGCTGATACTCAAGTGCCAACCATCAACTATGTTGCTACTGATTAGTAGAATATAAAGCACTCTTTTATTTCCTTTGTATCACAAAAAAATTCCCTCTTAAATATCAAAAAGCTGTTTTCGTTGTGAAAGGTAGTATGAATGTTCTTATTCCTCTGAATAGGCTCATTTTTAAAACTTTTACTTTCTTAGTGATCTTTTCTTACTGAATTTTTGCAGTCCTGCGTTCTGTAACACTGTTAAGTGGTAGAATGTTTCTTGGAATTCTGTATGTTAGTCAGGTTTTGTGGTATAGAAGATCAAGAAAAGAAACACATGGATTCTGATATCATCATGTCTTACATCTCACCCAGAGATTACATTTTTCTTTGGTTTTATGTCTAGCTTTTTCTTTTATTTCTCTTTTGTGATGAATGATAATACCTTCTGAGCAAACAAATTATGCCACCCATCTAAGAAAGACATATTAAATCTTGATTTTATTTTCCAACAGTGGCACAAAGGTATAGCAGGATATTTTTTATGTATCAGAAAAGATAGCCTGTTTTTGTTTCAGTACTCACATTAATTCTGTTCTGGTTCCAGGCACTTATACCACTTATATTACAGTGACAGCATAAAATATAAAAGAAACAATATTTTCTACTTTCTGTATACACATTTCTTTACTTTTCTGGGAGTCACATATAGTAGTAGGTCTGATACTACAACAAACAGTCACAGTAGTACAGATGACTACAGCATGAGTGATGACAAAACCAAGGTATGGCTGAAAGCTGGATCCAGCAGTGCCTGGTTTCAATACCACTTTCCACTAACCCAGGAAGTATCAATAATAAAAAAAAAAAATTAAAAAATTGCAGACTTTCTATATCATGGTTGGAATTTCATTTCATATTACTCCTCCAGAGAGAAACACTAAAGTTGGAAGACATCTAGTTAACTTTCTACCACCAGTTTATGGAAGCCCATATTAAAATCTCTGTCTAGAAACAAGAATTGTGAATTTCATCCTCTACTGATATATCTGTTTGTCATATCTTCCATTTAAAATTCTAATTTCTGTAGAACAGATGCAAAATGCATTTTGTAAGAAAAACTTTAAAATATTTCTCTCTTGCATGCTGGCATGTATTGCTTTTTAACCTATTAACAATTATGGAAAAAAATTGTCTAGAGTAGAAAAATTAAGAGCTCTTTAATACAGCTCTCTTCTTCACAAGAAAAGGAAGTTAAGGTAAATAAAAATTTTTCAAAATGCATGAATGTATGTATATGCGATTCACAATCAAATACTATAATTCCTTTCCCTTCTAAGGCTTGAAGGAAGATAATGCCCATTACTCTTTTTAATTAGCAGTTATTTGTTTTGTTCTGTCATTTAAAATTGAATTGATGCCATGTAATAAAACATTCTTACATTTGTGGACCCAAAGATTTGACAAAAATATGTGTCTTCTTTCAAGAAGGACTGCTGCTATTAGGAGAAATCAGTGTTTTATGTCAAGTTTACTACTGGCTTTATTTATGATAAAAATATATAAATAGGGTCTTCTGTTTAGTAGAAGCAAAAAGATCACCAATTTACTTAATCTTATGTCAGTTATGTTTCCTAAAAGTCCCATTTCAATGCCTTCTCTCAGGACACAACCATGACTCCTTCCTGAGACTTCTTTTCCTCTCCTGCCGTGTGTCCTTTTCAATAGCATGTCCTTCTATTTACTCCTGATCTGCCATATGTCCAAAATCCTAGCTGGTTCATTCTCTGTTTTAGCAAATACTTACACTGTGCCTGAAACACAGTACTGGAATACCTGATGGCATTAATGAAGCCCTGTAATGGATTTTGGATCAAAGATTTTCTTGGTAGCAACAATCATCAGCTCTCAATATTTTTCTACAATAAGCTGCCTTTTTATAGCAAAGATTTCCAAAAAGCCTTCTAATCTCTGTGTAAGATTTACAAAGCTGCTGCCTTTTGATGTTTCAAAAACATTTGCATGATGGACATATCTTGTTATCCATACGGCTTTAATTTCTGAGATAATTTTGTTCCCTTCAAACGTTTATTTCCTCATCACATCTCATGAGGTAGCAAGATATTATTGTGCTTATTTAGGAGATGGGGAAAAGAAAAAAGGAAATTATAAACCTAGAAGACATCCTCTACTTCAGGCATATAAAATTATTTTTGGATTCTAAATGTCTATCATTGAGTCACCTCAACAAATTTCACATACCTTCTAGTATATAGCTTTAGCAGGTACCTTAAAGATCTGGGATGCAAGGCTCTTATTCAGGACAACTTGAAATTATAGATGTTTGTCCCACTACCCCTCCAGTTGTTTGTCTCAATGCATTTCTCACTGTCTCCCTGCTCCCCTCCCCACGTTTCTCTCTCTCACACAGACTCGCAGAGGATTATTTCTGTCATCCACAAATGCCTAGTCTCCTTTTATTTGGTTTACAAGCCTGTAGGTTTTCCATCAAAAAATCCAAAACTTACTTGTAATCTTTCTTATGTTGTTGACTTGTAAATTCTCAATGAATTACTTAGAGAAAAATCATCTCTCATATCCAAGGATGCTAGATGTTCATTATCTTATGACTTCCTTTCAAGTTTCTGTATGTGTCTAAGAAGTAGATTTCACCACTTTCCCCTGTATCAATTTAATTCTGCCCATAACTAAGCACTATAATTTTTCTACAAATCCTTTTCTATTGCATATGTAACATTACATGACATTAGTTTTGTAGCAAAAGTTTCTGTCGTTATTCAGAATGCAGAAGAAACTTAAAGTCTCTTTGATGCATTACATCTCACATCACATCACTTTGAGCCACACAAAGCCATACGCTGACAGAATCAGACATAACAAGACACAATGCATCAAGTCTCTTTAGTTTTATATTCAAAGTGCAAAGAAAAATGCTATCACAGAGGCTTGTAAGGCTGCTTAATAAAAATCATCACCAGAAAGCTGTGCATCCTGCAGCAGTGCTATGCTTTAAGTGCTTCAGTAGAGCACTAATATGCCATTTGATAGCATAATGGCAGTACAAACTTACTGACATGGTGAAATGAAGTGTTGCTAAACATAAAAAGGCATCTCACTAAATAAATCTAGTGGCACAAGTTTTCTGTAAGGAGCAGTATTGGTGAGATAGAGTATTTTCCTCACCCCTTACCCTCCTACTGATTTTTCTGTTTACATCCCTGTAAACTGGCATCCCATTTAGAGTACATGTTATTTTCACAGCACTCCTTAAGCTGGCGCATCCAAGAACGACCATCTGTTCACATTTTAAAACTGTAAAAGGGTGAGCTTCTTGCCTGCCCAAAGTTTCAGACTCCTTCCTAAGGATCTTTCAGTCCTGAAATCTGCTCCTACCATTATCTACTAGGAAAATATTATGTTACTTTACCTAGATTAGTTTTCCCCACTGGAGCACTTTCAAGTTTTTGAAACATAAAAGACAGCATTTAATAAGTGGCTATTTTGATGGGGTACACTAGTCAACTACTGTGCTCGATCTTCAATAGTACAATTGAAAGACAGTTTTTTTCTAGGATTCCTTCAGGAGGGTTTACTAGCTGTCAGCTTATTGGTAATAATATTCAGAGTAACAATGATACAATTATAGTAAAACCTGTGGAAATATTACCATATTTTGCAAAACTACTGTGAAATGGCACATTTAAGTGCTGAGCATGAAGTATTCATTTTCTCTAGAACATGACATGTAAGTTGTGCAGTCTTCAAACATAATTCAAAATGTTTATGTACAAAAGTTTCTTCATAAGAATGGGAATTTTACAACAGTTGATCAGTTCATTTGACCAAAGAAAGTAAGCAACAAAACTGAATTATGAACAGGAGGATTTCTCTTTTAAGAAAAAAAAAAATTAAATGAGAACCTTGAGAGCAGTTAGGAAGATGTCATGATGCTGTCATATACTTGAAATGAAGGAAGTAGCTTTCTGGTTTTGAATTGACATTAGTTCATTTACCTCTGTTTGCTTACCTGATGTTATAAAATACAAAAAGGAAAAAAATCCAGTTTTAAGTAACAATCAAGCCATTAGGAAATTGCATTAAAATGCATCTATCTCACTTTTGAGAGTTCCAGAAATAGAATATTAGTTTAATTTCAACCTTGTTTGGCATGGTACACAAAAATTAAAGAACTAGTTGGAAAAAATGGTGCCTTGATTATCCATGAAGGAAAATAATAGAGCTGTGCTAGTATCCAACTGATGTACTGAAAACCCTACAGAATGGCTTTTTCTGTGTGTCTCAGAGGAGTTATGTCATGTGTTAACAGTTAAAAAGTCAATCATCTGACTTTAGTGTAAGCACCTATTGTGCAAGTGCCAAAAGACAAGGTTTGTCTTTCAGTCAGCTTTTAGAATTTGGCTTCTCTTCTTAAAATGTAGCAATGAAAGTAGAGAGTAAACACTTCTACCTTTGTAGAATGCTGATTGAACAAAGGACTCTTTAAATAGCTTTCAGCTAAAAGCAAGTTCAAAAATTGTATATTGATTCAAAAGCCCACAACAGCAGTTGAAAACAAGAGTCTTAGAAAGATGTGACACTTTTAAGAACTAAGCTTTATTCTTTGTCATCTTTTGCAATTGTACTTTTTCCAGGGCCCTTTCTGCATGAATAAAAAATCTCTCTTCAAAGCTTTAATTCCTTGTATATTTCCAGTGTCTTGTCATAAATAAAAACTAAGGGGAGGAAAAAAGTAAAGAAAATTCTTAGATGACTCAAAGTAGTCCATCAGTTCCTGTCACTTTGGCAAATAGAGACTGTGGAGGAGCAAAGGCAGTAGCTGGACATGAGTATCTCTTGTTAGCCAGGTAAAAAGAATGTTGGTAATGCAGCAATAAAACCACTGAGAATAAGGATTAGTAAAAAAAAAAAGACATCTCTGATAAAGACATCTTCACTCAAAAGCGAGGGATTATGGAAGTGTTTTTACTCCAGAATGGGATTAAGGAGACTCAAGAGAGGAAAAACAAACCTTTGCAGTATCCCTGCAGTGCTGTAAAGACCTTTTGGTTTAAATACTCAGCATGAAGCTATCAGTCTGTAAACAAGAATGACACCTGAACTGAAAAATTTGGATGCATGTTCCAGCATTCCCTCAAAAGGATACAACAAAAGACAAGGGCCTCTATTTTTATGTCTATATGCTTTTGTGTGTGTCTACATAAATTAATTTTGGTGTCTTTTATGATCTAAATGAAGTAACTTGCTGTGTGATATCAAAAGTACAATATACTACATTTCAGTGCTTAAATGAAAATGTTTCACAAAAATAGTTGGAAACAATGAAGGCATTAAGAGTTTGATTTCTCATTGAAAAATTAATGGCAGAAATGCTTCTGGAATTTCCATGGTTTTAGAAGCAAAACTTCAAGTTTGGAATGTACTTGAAAGCCACTGGACCAGTCTATGAGCTGCCTAGCAGTGACCTGTCTCCTGCATGCTCACAATTAGCAGCCACAGAATTCTTCTGGGGATGTGGAGTTTACGGAAACTTAAAATGTCACTTCATAATGAATATGTCCTTGCTGAAACAATGCGTGCAAGGGGAGGTAAATAAGGACTGCTCAGTAAAGGAAAGAATTTGGAGGAAAGAAGCAGCTTCTCAGTTTTGAAGCAATTAAGAAAAAGCATTTTGATGCTTCTTCTAAGACAAAACAACAGCAAAAAAAAGACACTATAATCCCCTCAGGAGTTTTAACGTTACAGAAACCTGAAACAACTGACCTAAATGATCAATAAGAACCTCACAATCTTTTAAAAGTGGGGTTTTTTTTCACTGATTAAAGAGTTATTCAATAGCTGAAATCCTCTATTTTAAGATTGAAGAGATTAAGACCACCAAATTGCCTTTTAGAGATATATTTCTTAATAATTGAATTATGCTTTGCTTTTCATAAATCTCAAGATTCCAACTTTAAAAACGAGACATTCATTCGGAACTTAATTATTTGATAAGATTAGAAATAAATTATTAATCCGGATCTCAAAGAAATCTCTATTTCTTTACATATTAAAAAGAATCTTTTTACTGTGCCAGTGGAAGGAAAGACATGGCAGGCTAACAATCTACAACACATCTTCAATGGCAAGCAAAATCCATTTCCCATATCCTTCATGTTTGAAGCGTTTCTCCATAAATTCTGTTGGATGTCTTTTCCATTAACGCTAGCTCCCATGTGAAATGAGCTTTGTCTGACCAAGAAGGGCCAGGGATGAGAGAAGGGCTAATCATCACTGTTCTGGAAGACAGAACATTGGTAAGTTACAATATCCATCTGGGAGCAGTTTCACACAATGTTTTCTGTTCTTACCACACCAGTTCCAGTGCTAGCTTAGTCCTTGCTGCATGGGGATGCTAACAAAAGACATCCAGCTGCTCTGGTCACAGCTGCACATTCCCCAGACCTGTCGTGTTCTCTGCCTGGACAGCAAAGCTGAACAATATATTTAGGAAGAGGTACACACCAGAGCCCATGAAAAATCAAACCAAAGTGGATAAACTTGAACACACAGCAGAGAGATAAACCACCAAAAAAGTTTCATGCAGACATTCATCATCTTCTGTTAGGAGCACATGGCTAGGTGAGCATGCTTGAGAGCCAGAGGAAACTGATGGACAAGAAGAACAGGTTGCTTGCTTGGGTTGCTTGAGAAAAGAGTGAGAAAATTCCCCTGCATAAAACTCATCAGCACTGACTTGGTAAGACAGTCTTCATTCATCCCTGTACTGCTCACCTCAGACTCAGCGTAGTGCCATGTTTTGGTACGCTGATTAAGACTCAAAATTACATCTTCTCAAGAAGAGTGAGAGGTTCAGAGGAATGAAATGTTGAGAAAGACTTCTAATAATGGATTTAAGTTGTACTTAGATATACCTCTGATAGAAAAAAATCAAAGGTAGAAATAAGATTGAGGAATGGCTGAAGAACATGAAATAAGCTCTGAATCCCATATAATATGTGTGAAAAAATGGAAAAGCATTTTTATTTATGAATAGCACAGATCAGTAATTGTGCTACTGAAATATACTTGTTTCTGTTGCTGGCAACAACTTTAAGAGATAGGCTGAACTAGATATTTCTAGTTTAATGAACATCACAGAACAGCCAGATGCTCAATAAGGATTATAAAGTAAGTAACAAAGACAGAAATTTCTCTCTGCATTCATTTGAATTTTTGTTTTTATTTTTATTTGTCAACTCATAACTCTCAAAAAATTCCAAACTAGCAGAACAAAGACGTGTTGTTTATATACAGGTCTATTAGTTTTTGGAATACATAGCAATTTGTCAAGAGTCCCATTAGTGAACACTTGTGTAATATTATTGCTATGGAATTACAGAGGTAAGCAACATATTGTCATCAATGACTTCATTCACAAGTGACCATTAAATTGTAATGTTTTGTTTATTGTTAACTTGAGAGAAATTTCAAGCAAGTTGAAAGTTAAAAGTTCTACTTTATCTTTGGAAACTCTTAGAAGTTCAGATTCCTATTCCTTAGATATTGATAGGCCTTAGAAAGACTTTCCATTATAAATACATGGGGTTTTTTTCTGTTTGCAGCCAGAATGTAAGATCACACAGAAGGGTGTATTACATCTGCAGAAACATGGGAATTTTGCACAAACAGAGCTTAAGCCCTAGTGGGAATATCTGTATGCCTATCATCCCACTACACTAGAACACAGTGTTGAAAGCCAAATGATATTTTAATGGGTCATGGACGCATCAATATGTGGGTTTTTTTGTTGCAATGGGCCTTTGCTTCTCAGTCAGTCCTGGATATTCGACAGTGAAGAACAGTAAGGGAAGGGCATATCAGACTTTCAGCCTCTACAGCTCTATTTTGATTTGAGAAATGTTTAAAGAAAGTAATAAAGAGATGAACAAGTTTGTCTATTTTGCTTTTTTCATGAAAGAGAAGTAATACAAGTGTCTTGAAAATAAAAATATGAGAAAAGATACTTTACTTTTAAATTCTGTATATTGAAGGCCACAAATTCCATCTACATTTTGAATACCTCAATATATGCTTAACTTAATTCCAGAGACCAGTACTTGGTATCTCAATTATATTTAATCATGTTTTTAATAAGGTTTCTATTGTGGAAACACATTCATTCCAAAAGTGCAGTTCAGTCTAAAATATATTTATTTTTTGTTTGGTTTGTTGATTTTGTTGTTGTAGTGGGAAGTATTTTGTCTTTTTTTTTTTTTGTGTAGGTTTTAAGGAGTAGAGGCTAGAAAGCAAAAAGCATGTACCAAGAGAGAAATGCCAAAATGGGCCCTACTATTAGTTCACTCAAAACTTTCAGTATAAAGGAGGTAATGTATCTAGCTTTTTCAAGATTTGTCTTCTTTTTCTGCCTGGAAATTACTTGGCTACTTGGGCTGTTCATTTATGAGCTTAGACCTCCTGCAGCCTGAATGACATTGGATATAGATGAAGGTATTTGGAAATTCTGGACAAACAGCTGAGAACAACATTTAAGTCTGCAGTATGGATGCAGTTAAATTTACTATGCACCTGGCACAAAAGAGATCCAGTCATAATTTTAAATATTATATATTCTGGATGAGTTATATTCTGGGCATTTGCAGTTCTCTGGCAGAGAAGAAACAAAGAGGAAAATCAGGAAAGCTTTCATTGTTATATCACACAAGCTTTTTAACCTTTCTGTTCATATCTGTTGTTAATATCACATATGATTTTACTGACTTTATGGTGATGAGTAACTTTCAATGTTTGTGGGATGATTTGCTAATTTTCCAGTTAGATCATTGCATTCACAGATGCTCTCTCTCTCACTGATTAATTCCATCCACCTCATAAATAACTGACATAATCCACTGATTCCTCCTGTATCGACTCAAACTTTTAATTTTGTTATAAATAGATTCATTTCTTTTTGGCATTCAGTCACTCATTACTCTGAAATTCTCTAGTGATTTTAATTCAGTTTTCTTATGTGCCTCAGAAATTTTAATCCAGGGAGCAATTGTCTTCAGTTAGGCTTTATTTTTAGGCTCATCCAGCCCTGTGCTGACATGTACTTGAATGAAAGAAATCACTAAGAGGCATGCATAGGACTATTTGATCTTACTGTTCTTTCTGCACCTTATGCATTTTGGTTTCCAGATGAATGAAGACTGTTTAACATTCCCATTTTTATTGTGGTTATTCATGTATTAGGGGTGGGATTTTTAGCTTATAGAAAAATGGGTAGAGTAAGTTTCACCCTGTAGACTGGATTCAAAGATTAAAAAAAATGAGAAGAAGAATATAGGAAGAAAGAAATATAATATGAAATATGGGAAGAAACAAATGGGGAGAAATGAGGGGAAAATGAAGAAACATACACCTTTGTGAAATCACAAATTAGGGAGAAACCTAACGAATTTCCTTTGACATCATTCATGAAGCCAAGTACTTACATAACTCAAAGGAACTAGTATGAGAAAAGATACTAAGCAAGTTTCAAATAATAGAATTTATGAGATACAAAAGATTTCAAATTAGTCAGGACTGGGGCTTGAATATCCCAAGTGCATTACAGTTGGGCCCACAGATATAAAGGTGAATGTATGAGCAGAGTAACTTTAGGGATAATGGTATACTCCTAAAGATAAGAAGTCAATCTACTCATTAACAAATTCTTGCTTACTTCAATGGGAATGTCGGCACTCTGACTTCAAAGGGTATTGGATTAGCCCATGTTATCTGGCTGTTACCACAAAGACTGAGTCATCCATAGCAGAGCTCTTGAAAATGAAAGCAAATGTCTGTGAAAACTCCACAGATTGCTTTCCCAGTCTACTGAAAAAAACTTGAAAATATTTTTTTTTTCTTGTAACATTTAATAAATAAATACTTGTGATTGCAATGACAGGAATTTCACAGTAAGCATTAGATATACACCTACAGTCAGTTTGACATTCAGTTTTGCTGCGGTAGTGTCAAGGTATTCTGTGGTAAAGAAGCTGGGAACTATAGGAACTCCTTGGTAGCTCCTGCAATTTAGCTGTTAAAACCATTTTCCTCAGTCATGTGTAATATGTTAGCACAACAGCATCACAATACAGTGTGTTCATAGTGATAGAGATTGGTAATTTTTTATGAACACTGACGCAACTTTGAATGTTTTTGCCATATGCCCTGCAGCAATGATAGAGATAGTTACAAAGAAACTGACTCTTTCTTGCCTACTTAGTGCTTTTTTTTTTCCCAATATTTATTCCTAATTCCTATTACAGACTATCTGACTGAGTACATCTTGAAGAATTTTATTTAATCATTTCAAAATCTCTGAAGACGTACTGTGTAGCAAACTGTTTTTTGGACTTAGTTATCTTTGGCAGTAGTATCAAAGATACTTTCCTCAATGCCTGAGAATGGAAAAAAGAACAGTCACAAATGTTATGCAATTTATCCATCTTCTGAACTACAAATCTATGAGATAAAAATATCAGAAAATAAATTATTTTCTCTCTTTTGTTTCTGGAATCCCCTTCTATATATATAGGATCAATTTTCAGTGATTTCACTGAAGTAATATTGATAATAGATATCACAGTATGATTCTAGGAATATAAAATCATCACATACCTGCAAGAAAATTAATATGCCTTTAAGCAATTCAGTACTAATTATCCAAAGCAACAGAAAAGCCTATATATGAATATAGAAATTATTTGGTCTGGTTTTGAATGGTAATAGCTCATGTCTATGGAACAGCAATTTGAATGTCCAAAGCCAGAGCCACCAAATAACAATTTTGGTGTGAGTTCTTTCTTCCTACTTTCCTCTTAGCTGCACTCTGGTATCTGTTTTTTTTTGCATCCTATGGGGCTCTCTTTCTACTGCATATGAGTTTGATTGAACTCTCTTTACAGTGTCAGACAAGAGTTCTTAATTCCTCTTAGAGCCCTGAAATGTGAATGTATTACACTTTAGAAAGTCATAAAACTGAACAAATGCTACCATGCAAAAAATAATTTTGTAAGTGAGTTTAAATATTAATGCTCTGTATGCCTTATTAAAATTCTTAGAATTAAATAAAAGTGAGTGATATTTCCCTAACATTGTTTGCAGAAGACAGCTTTGAAACTAACAATCTTTCTTATTCAAGAAGAAACCAAATAGAACCATGAGAATGATAGAATCTTTAAAGTTGGAAAAGATTTCTAAGAACATCAAGTCCAATCTTTGTCCAATTCATTGTGTTCTGAATATATTTTGTAGGGCTGCTATGACATAAGACCCATGGCCAAACACTCCAGGAGAAAAATAAGTCTTTTGAGTCACTTTTTAAAAAGAGGGAAAAGCTTCCACAGAAAATTTAATTTTCATAAATCCGTTTTTTCTGCACATCTCCTCTACTGGCACCTGGCATGTCAGCATCATTGTATCTGAAATGTAACTTCTTAATGTAGTAGCCTCTTGAATAAACAGCTTTCCAGGGAAACAGTTTATTTCTCAATGACAAGAGCTTTAATTTGCTCTTACTTCTCTTGTCTATTCACCTCCATGAATAGACACCTCTATTCACCACTATTCACCTCTATTCACCACTGTCACAGGAACAGAGCTGAGGACCCTGGAGTTGAGTTTTGTCCTCAGAACTCTTATATTCTCAGGAGCTCAGCAAAGCTGGTACCTTAACCTCATTTAAGTGATCAGTGTAATGACAGAGCCTATGAAAAGAAGCAATACATAAAAGCAGCAGCTTAGCAAATTTGCACCTTGAAATTGACAGACATAAACATATTCCCCATGGTTCCTTGCATGCAAACTCTGATTTAGATGGGAAAAAAGTAAAACATAAGGGAAAGGGGTAATTACATTGATAGGTTTTATGCACATGTAAAAATGTTTAGTGTGATTAAAGAGCAATTATGATAAATGCAAAGATTGGTAGAAGAACCCTACCAATATCATCAGTGAAAATGCCACTGACTGAACTAACTATCCTAAAGCTAGCAAAGAAGGAAATTTGGTCATTGTCCCTGATGGGATACTCAGCAAGAGTCACAGAATCACCAAATGGATGAAGTCAGAAAGGACCATACTGGGATCGCCTGATCCAACCTCCCTGCCCAGTCAGGATCATCACAGAGCACACAGCACAGGATTGCATTTAGACAGTTATTCAATATCTGCATTGAGGGACATTCCACAACCTCTCTGAGTAATTTATTCCAGTGCTCTACCACCTGCACAGTAAACAAGTCCCTTCTCATATTTAGTTAGAACTTCCTGTGCATCAGTTCCTGCCTATTGTGCCTAGCTATATTGTTTGGCCTAGAAAAGGCTGGTTTCTTCTTGAAACACTCCCTTCAGTGTAAGTGGAAGAAACTCTATCATGAAAGCCATACAAGGTAGGTGGTTGCCTGTAGAAGCAGAGAACTTTTTAGAGGATGCAGGGCAAGAGCATTTGGTTACTAAGTAAAACACTATAAGATGCTAGTGGTGAGGACCAAAGACAAGAAAACGATCAGGGCAGATGCAGGAGGAGCGAGCATGGGAAAATGTAGCACAGTAAGTGTTCATGTGAGTGTCAGTGAAGGTGCTGACCTGTGTCACTGTGTGTGTAGGGCTCTGTGTGCCCTCATGCATGTGTGTACAGGTGCACGCACACCTGGCTGCCTACTGGGGACACGTGCTCAGCCTCACCATTGGCAGGGCTCAGGAACACAACGCTGTAGCAATATCACATCTATCAGGCTGAAATGGGAGAAACCCACATGTGGTCTGAAGCCTACCTTCAAGATTAGGTTACCTCTGTCCCATTTAATAAATTTAATTTAATTTAAAAATTTAATTTAAATTTTTACATATCCATTCTGTTCTTAAGTGCCTTTTGCCTGACAAGAAGTGTCCTTTGTGCACTGTCCTGCACTATGTCTACGTGCTACAAGAAGGGTAAGTAGGAATATGCAGAGAGACATCTGTGGTAGTTCTTCCTATGAAAGAAATACAAATATCTTGGATTCTGAAGAATATGTGTGCATGAAATCTTGTGCCAGCATATTTAATTGCCAAAAGGTATGCTTCATTTATTTCCTCCCTTTCTGCTGATGTTTCCTCTTGGTAGAAAGGTTTTATCTTAAAGGCTAATATTGGTCTACATGTTACAATAAGAAAAAGAGCATAAAGATAAGAAGTAACACCATTTACATGAACAATACTACTATCTGACTAAAATGTCACAGTAGTAAATATGAAATTAAATGCATATTTAGCAGTTGCAAGGAACAGCTTGCAGTATATTAGTCTAAAAAATGTTCATATTGATAACTGCTATTTCTATACAAAGAATGTTATCACTGCTCAAATTAGTTCCTCCTTTTTCCTTGTGTTTCCTAACTTTGCACAGTCATACCCACATTAATAACAGTAGTTTTTCTTGCCAAAACATGCCTTATTCTTTCTTGTCTTACTCCATGTAGGTAATCCAAATTTAAATCCATGTTTGCAATGAGATTTCTACCCCTTTGAACATTAATAATTGAATCTATACTTTATAAATGTGAGCAATGCTTCATACTAAATCTATGATAAAACTGAGTTCAGCTGCAGCTTCTGCATTGTGTTGCTCATGTGGATATGCAAGCTATGGTCATCTCATCAAAATCATTCTGTACAAAAAAAATGAAGAATATGAAACAAAACACTGTCTTTACATAGTCAATATCATTAGCACCAGCTGGGCCCTTGGCTTATGAGTACTTACAGAAACATTTTTGGAATTATCATAATCCCCCTGCTTTTCAAAAGCCATCCATATTTTTTCTTTTTAATTAAGTCCAAAATTAGTACACAAATAAATGCAATGTGTTTGGTGGGAAAAACAGTGAGACATAACTCTCATTGAAGGACCAGGATGGTCCAGGTCCTTCAAGTAGATTTTATTGTGTGTTTATATATATACAGCTGGATTTAACTGTCTGAACACAAGCATTTTTTTGAGACTTTTTTAGGGCAATCTCAATGGCCTAAATCAGCCATTCTAGAAAGGTACAAGTTTCTGGTAGGACCTATGTCATACCCACAGGTTTGTGTAGCTATCTTGACTATCTTGGACTATCTTGGATGGACTAGAATCTGTGTTTAGATGACTGATTTGATCTGGTAGTCAGTACACTCAAGGGGCTCATCTTAGTCTGATGTAGTCTGATGCTGGCACAGGAGATGGGATTTGTTTACATAAATACAAGATCCTTGTAAAGTTTTAGGCAAACAAGTCTCAAATTAGCAGCTGGTCAGCTAAATAGCTCCTTAGATTCTTCTAGTCTCATAAACTATATCCCCCTTAATCACGGATCTATGTCCAGTTTACAAAGAATTCGTTATTAAAGGTATTTTCCTCTAGCAAATATTTCTTATTTGATTTTTTTTATTAGTCAGGTAAATTGAGTACTTTATTAAAATAAATAAATATAGTAAATTAAAAATGAATGTTTTACACAATATAATACTGCAACACTGAACCACCTTAAAAATGTGTTTTGTTTACCACTTTGCCATAAAATATACCTCCATATGTAGAGCAAAAGGTAATTTTTCAGTATCGGTTTATGACTTGTACCATGTGTTTCATAGTTCATAAGTATAACTTATAAGCATTCCCCCCTGCAAAAAACCCCCAATCTAAAAACTCCACAAACAAACACAAAAAAAACTCCAAACAACAAAAAACCCAAAACATCGACACCTCATATTGATACTTCAGTTTAACTTTTACATGGAGTGCATATTTCAAGGAAAAATCTCTGTTATGAATATATTCATATTGCTTAATTCAGATTTTTTTGCCATAAAGGAGATTTACAAGGAAGTAGAAAAACTGTATTTTAAAAGTTGGCAAATAACTGCAGAGGATTAATCAAAGATGTGTTTCTCATACACCAAGAAAATGCATATTAGAAACAAAAATTAATAGTGCGCAGTGTGTTTACCCCATGATTATTCTTGAACTAAGAAACTACAATATGGATACTTGGTTTAAAAATATCTGAGCTTTTGCTGAAAATTTGTGTATTAAGGAATTTACACCTTCAAATGTGAACTGAGATAGGAATTTTAAGATAGCATTAGAAGCTTATATTAATAAATTAATTATTTGATAAACACTTGGTAGGCTTTATCAGACCTCTTTGTTTTTAAATATTTAAAATAGCTAAGAAATATCACGAGAAGCAATAAGTGATTGCTTTGGAAAAGTATGTTGAAGACATCTCTATAGACATTTCTCAATGTAACATCCATGAAATATAAAATATTTAGGTGGTAACCACAAATACTGTCCTTCTTGGCAAGAAAGATGACCCATTTTCTAGTGAAGCAAACTGAAAATTCAGAAAAAAAATGTTAAGAATTAAGGGTGTGGTGAGGCTTTCTTATTAGTGGTTTTGTTTTGTCTTTCCAATATTTAGAAAACAATGATGCCACCTCCTCCCCTCCTTTGCAGTCCATTTCCTTCTCCTCACATTAATCATCTCTTATTCCTGCCAGGAAGGTCAGGTGAGCCAGTGGAGGTGTCTGAGCATTGTCAGAAATAGAAGTCATGGATTTTGCAGCTATGCCATGAAAATCATATGCAGCTGGACTTGGATTAAAACATGATCTGAGGAATTCATCATATTTTCGTTTACTGTAGTTAAACAGACCGGATGTGTGTTGCATGATGCCTGAGAGTTTCACCAGCAGTTCATTACCACCTAAAATTCCAGGATAGGTTGCAAAAGTGTTTACATAAACAAGCACTCAGCAGAGTTGGAAAAGAAACCATGATGTACTTCTTTCTGCATAAATCTCTCAGCTGGGAGACTAATGAGAGCTTTGTGTTGGTTTTAATGAGTGTTAGGCCTGTTAATCAAAACAGAATAATTCCAAAAGACAGTTTATAGATATTTACTGCAAAGTGTCTAAAACTAGATCTAAAACTGAGAAATCTTTTTTTTTCTTTTGTATACTTTTTCTTCTTTTTTTCCTGAAGATTTATTCAGCTGAAGTACCTATACTCCAATGCACGCAGCATTGGTAATAAGCAAGAGGAGTTGCAAATCATAGTGGAGCTAGAAATTGACTTAATTGCTATCGTAGAAACATGGTGGGATGAACCTCTCAGCTGGAACACAACAATTGAGATCTACAGGCCCAGAAGAGATAAGCTGGGTAGGAGGAGAAAGGGTGCTTCACTCTACCTTAAAGAATGAGTAAGCTCTGAAGAGCTACCTCTGTAAAACAGCCACAAATGTGCTGAGAACCTCTGGGTAAAAATCAAGGAGAGGACTGACCAAGGACACGTTGTGGTGTGGGTCTGAGTCTGCCTGAGCAGGAGAAGCCTGTTGATGCAGCTATTGATTCTGCTGTAGGCAGCATCACCCTCACAGGCTGTCATCCTCATGGGGGATTTCAAACACCTGGATGTCTACTAGGTAGGAAATACAGCAGGCTGTATACAATCCAGGAGAGTCCAGGACTATGTTGAGGATAACTTCTCATCCAGGTGTTGGACAAAGCAACCAGAGGAGAAGCATTACTAGACCTGGTGCTCACCAATGGAAACAAGCTAATTAAAGAGGTTAGGAATGGAGGGAGTGTGGGCTGTAGCAATTTTGTGATACTGAGGAACAAGAATCTGAACTTTGGAAGAGTGAAATTCCACCTTTTAAAGAATTACTAGATGAGAGATCCCCTGGTAAGCTGTTCTAACAGAGGAGCTGAATGAGGCTTTGAACATCCAGCTCTTGTGGGTGTCATCCCTGCCCACAGTAGGAGAGTCAGAACTAGATAATCTTTACAGTCCCTTCTAATTCAATCCATTCTGTGCTTCTGCAGTACTATGATTTCTCATCCAGTGCCAAGGAAGTGAAACTATCTCTAAGTTGACTCTGGATTGTGAACTCTGAAACAATTCAGTTACTTTGCTACTTTACTTTCTAAAGCCATCATCATTAAATCCATGGTGTTCGGTCATCCCACGGCTGCCTCAGTACTCATGCAGCTCCCTGTCTCCTCCTCTGGAAACTTCCAGCCCTCCTGCTTCTTCTGTACAACCTATAAGATATCAGGCAGGCTTGATCCAGGATTTCCAGTAGCTTACCAAACCTTGACAAGTGAAAAATTTTGGCATTAAGAGTAGATTTGACAAACACCATCTCATTAGATGACTTTAAGACACTGTTTAAGATAGATTAAATCTGAATACTTTAAAGTAGTTCATAATACATTTAATTGCCATTTATACGCATTTCCATCAGTGTGCAAAGTAACAAATTCTCCATGCTCAACATAAGCTTAATCCCAGGCTGTGACCACACATGCTGAAACACCAGGAGTTTTATTCTGTTTGCCAGTCTGGTGGAAGAAATTAATCTGGCAAGAAGTCACTCTGGAATTTGCAGTGGTATTTAATCTGCCCTGCTTTTGCTGATGCCTCCTTTCTTCTCAAGGAAGCTGAAGTGTTCAGTAAGGGAAGGAGATTCAGTCCCTATCTGTCTTTAATGAGGGAAAGACAACTGATGACTCCATTGCCTGTGGGCACAATGGATGGGCTCTCAGATCCAGACAGCTGAGAGTAGCCTGCTAGCTAATCAAAATATTTCTTCATGATGTACCTGAGCTATTTATACTTCAATCCAGATCAAAATTGTAGATTGATTTTAGTTTATTTTAATTTTTCCCCTAAGTCCTTCCATTCTTGGAACCTGGCTGCTTAGTTCTTTCAGGCATTTTAATTGTTTTTACATAAACTATTTTCACAGGATATAGAGAAAAAAAAATCATTTATTGAAATGGAATATGCCTTCCCTGTATGCTGTTTTTTTTGGCAGCTGGGAAGAGAAAGTTCTTTCCCTTATCACATTTTACCAAACCCTTAAATTTCACATACTTGGTGCTTTGACACTAAAATATCTCAATACACTTGAACAATCGTGGATTTTATTAAGACTCTGTGAAAGAACATCAGAGCACTTGTTTCAAGTGAAAAGAAAACCAAAAGAACTAAATTCACCAAATCCAATAAAAGATGCTCTATGTTATATTTTCATATGTCAGAACTGAACCCATGGACCTCTGCAGAGAGATCCACATCATCAGAGTGGAGGCAGTGTTACTGCCACCTGCCTTGCCTTTGAGTATCTGCCAAGAGAGAATAACATTTTATTGATGCAGATCTCACACTCTGTACAGGATTTCATTCCAGACAGAGAAGCTCTTTTAATGGCAGTGTTGGCTCCAATCCTCTGACATGGAGGGGATTGAGACTTCTTTCCAAAAGTTGCTGCTGAGGACTAATACCAGACCTATAAGAAAAGGTACCATGATCTAGTACTGCATGAGTCTGACTAAAACATTTAGAAGATTTAAACACACACATAGAGAGAAGAAAACCCTAAATTTTAAAATTTGGTGCTGTGTCCTGTCCATGTAATTTTATTGTGACTTAAGAGAAAAAATATTTCAGGCACAGAGTAAATTATTCATAATTTTTATTGAGTTGATTTCATGTCCCCCATACACTTATGCCATTAAATTCTACTCTGCCATGTAAATCTCCACGACAATGATTACTCTATGATAACTCCATGCCCTCTTGAACCTTACTGCCTAATTGGTAGTTTACAAGGAAATATCTATGTTGGTTTTGAGATTAGCATCCTGTTTCCTCAGCAACAAGAAATATTTTCTTGACATGTTCAAAGTTACTAATATTGGTGTGTCTGCTTACATGTAATGCAAGTGAAAAAATAGTCTGTTCAGATGGGTTCTGAAAGTAATAAAAACATTAGTTTTTTGCAAGGTGAATATTTTCTGCAAAAATATTAGGGAATTTCCTGAACCCTGTTTTTGTGCTCATTCACAGCAGTGCAAATCTCTGATGATTTAAAAATCCGAGAGTCAGCAAAGAATCTGGCTACACGGTACTGCAGAAGTCTCCATTGGGCTTCATACAGGCGCCACATACAGGAAGTATCTAAAGAAATCCCTCTGCCAGCTTGATTAGAAACTGGATATCCTGTACTAATGTTTTTGATAAATGGAGATATAGGAAAATCTTGGATGTCTAAGGCCTCATGAAAACAGCTAAGGCGTGGGACTAACCTCTCCTAAATCTGCTGGCCAGAATGCATTTAGATGATATTGGAATTTTTTGCATTTTTTTTCCATGATTCTCCAAGCAGCAAGCCAAAATCCTTCATCTGTCACAGTCCAACAATTCTTAAGGCAGTTTTTGGTTCAGTTGCTGCACTTCCTTCTCTATAAAAACTCCAAAGAAAATAGATTTCAGTAGGATGACAGAACACTTCAGTAATATTTCAAATCACTTTAAGATTTACCTACAAGTATTCCCAGACATAGAACCTCATGGGTTTTGACTGAAAACATGTAATAACTTAGCTACCTATCACTAAAAGAAATATTTTATCACAAAGAGCAGTATCATTTTTCCATGCCTAGAAAATTTTATCATGGAACAGCTGCTTTCTGGATGAGGCCTCAAACCAGCACAGGAAGACATCTGCCAATACTGACAGACATCTGCATTTGTACAGAATTTTTCAGAGAGCGCTGTTCTTTTCTTTAGCTTCCCTATAAAACTGTAGCTGCCTTTCAGTCCCACCCCTCCCAACCCAGGGTTCATTTCTGGCAGCATCTCTGTCCTGCCCCCATCAGCAAAGAACTTTCTACCACCTCTATTACTTATGAATAACTGGCTAGATCAGAGGTTATGCAGTTCACATATCTGCAGGAAGTTGCTTCCTATCCGATTAGAAGCTAAATGCTGAATTCTGAGCTACAATAGAGAAATTCCTGGGCCAGACACAGCAGGTAAACAAAGCACAGTATTTGGGTGTTGTAAAGAACAAAGTTAAGCTGGACAGAGATATGCCCTAAGAAAAAGCCTTCCAAAAAGATCTTCTGTGGTGGCTAGAGAAAAGTGTCCCTTTCTAAGTGAAACATGGAAAAAACCCCAATTTTAAAAATAAATGTAACATGATACAGCAACAGTTGGAAAATACAGTTAAATGAAAGGAAAAGCAGACAAGAAAGCCTGAAGGGAAAGATGGACTTCATGAACTCTTATAGCTTTCTGAACCATATTTGAAGCCTAAAGAAGTGCTGGTCTACGTAATCCCTGTTCAATGCACATCTAGAGGGTCAAGTAAAAGGAGTAAATTACAATCTTTTGTTTTTCTTATGCTTTAAATCTGAGTTTCTCTTCATAAACCATTGCAACATTTTTCTGGACTGTGTACTTTTGGGAGCTCAATATAGACACAAATTCACATAATTCTGCCAATTTTTTATAATATAGAGACCAGATTTAGAAACAGTGGCACTTTCTCCTCCCTTCTACCAGGGCACAAACCTGCCTAGCAGTCATCTATGAAAGATGATAAAAATAATCCTAAATGTTCATGTCTCTGTTAAAATTCAAAGAAAATATTATGTACACACCAAAATTTTCTTCCATTTCCTTATCTCAAATTTATCTTCAGCAGTTTTGCAGGTGTCTATTTTCTTTTCTATTCTTCTCTATATCACTCTTTTTTTCTGCAGCTCTTAGATGCTCCCTATTATCTTATTCCCATCCAAGAAATGGCTGCCACTGTGCCTCAGTCCCTCATGTCCCCTTCCCCAGAATATCCAAGAATCCTAAATCTAAATGACGACTGTCATTAGCATCAGGCACAGGATTCACCAGCCCATCTCTTTCCAAAGGACGAGGTTGGGAAGGGGTTAGCCCTTCTCACGAGAGCAAACACGCCCAGCCACCATACTGCTCCTGAAGGAAGATATTTTGGAATTCCTAACACATTGTCACCTACCACCCAAGAAGCAAGGTGGCTCATGCATCTGATCTGAAGAGTAGAGATGAATGTGCCCCCACATGATGATGTCCACTCTCTGCCTGCCAAATGCAGAATATTAGGAAGTGTATGAGACATCAGAGAGACACCTCAGAAAATATTCTCCATTTGTACTCCCTTTTTCTGTGCCATTTTTCCATTCTTTCCCAGAGGCATTACAGTAGTGTATAGGTGAAAGGAGTTATTTTGGTCTGATTTTCAATCCTGTCCATTCCTTCTTTATAAAATAAACTTTTTTAAATGTTACCTTTCTGATCCTTAAGACACCTGCTAAGGAAAATCTATCCAAAAAAAGAGGGTTTGGTCTCTTTGCTCTCTCATTCTGTGGATCTACTAGACTACTTCTTGTGGAGAATTCTTTCTTATCTGCTTAGGTGACCCTGTCTTTCCAGGTGGGTTCCCAGAGCCAGCTTTAAAAAGTGAGCCCCTGCTGCTTCAGTTATTCTGCTGCTCCCAGTGTCTCAGAAGCCATTCCCACAATCTTCATATCTTCACTCAGTGCAAATTTGCAAATTCACAGACACTCCTCTCCTCCACAGTGTTTCATGCTCTCACAGTTGGACTGTTTCTGGACGACTGGACACACAGCTTTTTGCCATCTTTTTCATTTTTGACCCTATTCAGTATGGAAATTTCACAGCCAGTGATAGCATTCTTATCTTTAGGTAACGTATTTTAACATCCCTATAGAAAAGAATCCTTGAGATAAGGCAAAGCCTTATGAAAGATTCAGTTGAATCCTTCAAGAAATATGCCAGTTACTTCTCATGAAGGTTCTATTTTTTTTTATATCACTATGACAGAAATTCCATTTCCTAATTCTCTTAGATTAAATTCACAAAACCACTAGCCCTGTTTCCAGCAACATAAGAACCAGAGTAGTTTTCAAGAACAGGAAGATTCATTCTGAGACAGTTTGCTTTGTCCACATCACTTGATTTTAATCTTGTTCATTTGTCACTGACAGCATCACCTGCTGAGCTAAAATGTTTTTCAGACTGAAACTGGAGGATGGGAAGCCAAGATTAATGGCCCACAAATCATATATTAGGAAGTGGTTTTCTTTTACCGGCACTGAATCCTCATTTATGCTATTGGTGGATGGCAGTAGGAAACTGTAGTTAGAAAGTAGTGCACATTTTTCCTTTATAATATTTCATTTTCAGTCAACTAACCCCCAAAAGTTGTCAGATTCATCACTTAAAGACACCATCTGCTGACCTGTCATGAAGGGTGGTCAGAACTGTTGCAGTGGAGCATTTTTTCTCCCAGATTTTTGTCTAAAACAGCCATAGGAGAAAAGGGTAAGATACAGACCTAGACTTGGTTGTTTTGCTTGGAGGATTCTCCACATGATTAACATTTACCAAGGCAACAAAGAAGTAGATGAAGGGGAAAAGTGAAAGCAGTGTGTTGCATAGGAGAAGGTTCTTGTATGAAACGTGAACTTCAGGTGGTTTTTTCGGTTCACTCAGCTCTGCTAGACATACACATCTCATCCCTGGTTCACTAGGATTTTATTGGAACCACTGAATGCAATAGACCACTGGCAGATGGTGAAGCCAAGGAATATCATTAGTGCAATTTTAGTCTTTTTTCATGCCATACATTGAAAATTTCTTGTTTGCTGACTGTGGTCATGTTGCAAGAAATCTGATTTTGAGGCAAGGAAAAGCAAAGAGCAATAAACTTAATATGCACTTACACATTTATGATGCAACTGTTTTTCAGCCATAGCAGCACGGACTCACAAGATTTCTTACAAGACAGGTTGTTATTTAAGTTATTTTCCAGAGATGTGTCCTGCAAATACTACTCCCAAAAATACCAACAACAAATATCCAGTCTCCCTGTTAAACTAAGAAATGTTCTTCTGAAACCTGATACAGATTTTTCTTAGACAATCAATTATTTTACATTGTAACCAAAAAAATTTTCCTGCTCTTTCCTTATGCCCTACAGTTACATTAGAAATCAGAAAAGTTATAAGGGCATAAATACATCTGCAACTAACAAAAATACACCTTTTATTTAACTATATATGAGTGCTAAACACAATTTAAACATAATTTTGGCAGCAGTAATTAGCATGGTAACCTAGTCATGTACGCAGATATTGAATGGATGAATATCTTTGTTCCATGAAAGTTCTTTCCCCCACCTGCCAAACTGTATTTTTTCTGTTTCCAATAAATGCTGAACTGTCTTCAGGCAGTTCTGCCTTTTGTCCCTCAAGATGTGTTTCCCATTCCTCTGCTCAGGACATATCACATAATGAGAATTGGTGATTTCAGATGTTTACTAGTTAGATAAGAAGAGCCTCAAGGACCCTGAGGCTCATTTGCTTCCTTCAGTGGGTCAGCAGTTTTCTTTCTCCATAGCAGTCCATTGGGAAAAAAGGCTACCATCACCAATGACTACCAAAAACCCCAAAGTTAAGCAGCTTTATGTCATTTTCTACCAAACAGTATGCTGTTCTAAATAATTTCGTATCTATATGGATGAGAATAGGACTCAGGCTTCAAAAGTCCTTTCCAAGAGGAAATATTTTAATGTTGTTTAGCAAAATGGTTTGGTGAAGAATTCTAAGTTTCCAGAAAATTATGACCCCCAAAATTTTGTTAAAAGAACACTAGGCAGATGACTCCTCTGTGTCTGAATATTCTTTGTTCTTCAAGGGACAGAAGCAAAGGACTCCTTTCCTTCTGTTGTGGCTATTCATTTGTAGTTTTATATAAAGAACATATGTAAATACAGTGCCTCTGTTGGGGTTTTGTTTTTTTTGCCTCTGTTCACCATCAAGGAACAAAACTCATTATGATCCATAAATGCAAGTCACAAGAAATAAGTATACTTATATCAAAGGCTCATTAGCCTAGAAGTATTAAATATTATATTGTCTTTCCAGTAAAATGTAAATGAGTTGGACTACCCACTGAGTCCAACCTTCCAAGTATTTTTATCTCTACCTTGATCAAATCAGCAAGAAGAAGCAGAAGGGGGAGGAAAGAATTTACATCATCAATTCTTCCTTAGGAAGTTTATAAATCATAATTTTAACATTTGTGCATAAATATGACCATGTTCTTATCTTAATCTGACTAGGTTTCTCTGAGCCTCCTTTCTCCCCTTTAAAAACTTTTCCTGAATGACACTGCCCTAAGCATCTGTTCAAGGGGAAAGGCTGAGCCATTGTTATCAGGCACAATACTAAATAACTGGAGGTCTCCAGGCAGGGACAAAAACAACAGACTGGAAACTATGACATTTTCTCCTTTGTCTTCTGCATTTTCAACAGGCATTATGCACCATAACTTTGGGGCAGTAACCACAGAAAAACCCACCAAATCACATTTTCATAAGCCTCCTTGGGCAGAAGGAGGACCAGGCCTTTCAAAGATCTGGTTGCACACACTCCCAGTGCTGCTCCAAGGAGCACAGTGAAAACAGGAGCTTTGGTCCTTAGTATGCTCTGGCTCCATGCCTTGCTCCCTTTAACTGATAAACTTCTCTCACCACACCATGTTGGTGTCAAAGTTTCTTATGCCTCTAAAATGGGCAGGCACATATCAAATTCATATTACCCCTAAACTGCCGAACACTGAGGAATGCATTCTGCCCAGAATCATGAATTAGTAGCCTTGTTGTCATGATTTTTCTCAGATATGTTTTTAATAGAATTTTGTTCTGGCACAATTCTCTATTTGTTCCCTTTCTTTTTTTTTTTTTTATTTTTTTTTCCCCAGTGGATGGATTAACATAGTAGCTGTTTCTGTTTCATCACTAACAGATGGTTATCAAAAACTGTTTAAAGAAATCTAACAAACATTCCAGCATGATTTACTGAGTGAAAGTGAGAACACTGCCTTCCTGCTGCTGATGTACATCATCCTTTCAATAATTACCAACAGATTTCTTTTCAACTTCAATAATGTTAATTGTGTGAGTAGGGATTATAGCTAAAATATTGTATTTGTGTTAAAAATGAGAGGCAGAAAAGAGAACGCTTTGCCTTAAAATAGAGGATGGTGTTTGTTTGCTGGAAAGGACTTTCTTTTGTCATTGTTCACTGTTTTTCATTGTTAAAGAACTGTCTTTAAAAACATATATATTCATTTATTAATCTTTCTTTCTGCTATAGTTTGCATTTGGCATATTTTTTTCCTACTAGAAAAAACTACCAGATACTTACTTAAGCATATTTTTTTATATGTTACTTAGAATATGTGCTTGGCTCTCCTGGACATCAAGTGGGACTTCTAATTCATGCTTCTGTCCTTTGAATAATGCAATGGCAGCTCGTAATCCTCTTACATGTGAGGATTTTCAGCAGCGATTCAATGCCATGTGAGATGTTTTCTTTGGCTTTTGAAACTGGCCTTCACATGTGTGCATGTTACCTGAAAAGCTCTTTTATTCAGAAGGTTTTTTTAATTTAATACCCACATGATTCTTATACATAAGCCCACGGACCCATGCAATTCAAAATGCAAAGCCTTCTTCAGAACAAAGAGACATACATAAACTACTTACTAGCCACTACATATTTTTTTACGCTGTGAAAAGTGTATTTGTGTCCTTGGTGCCAATATAAAATCTGGAGAAAGTTGTTTGGACTATTAAATCTCTGGGTTTGAGCAGTGGCCGAATTACAGACACTGGAATTTTTAAAATAGCTCTTTTTAGCTTGTTTAAAGTGATAATATATCCATCCCAATGATTTCATATCTAGCAGAATCTTGCCATAGTTAAAGCTGCAGAAAAGTACCTGGAAAAGTATTTTACAGCAGTTTTGTGACCCAGGTCTAAAACTGGGCTCTGGGTTTAGAAATTTTTGTGACTATCACATCTCACCGAGCATAACACTCAGTGATGTACAGGAATGGAAATTCCTACCACAGTACTTCAGGCTTTCAATTGCTATCTGTGGAACTAATGTGTTGATGCACAACCTGCTCATCAGGTGCTCAGAGCCAGCCATGAGAAAACCTGTTGCAACACGAGTTTAATGTCTAGCTGAATTTAGAACTGACATAAATGTCAGGAATAAATGTGTAACCGCTTCCAAATGTATTCTTAATTACTGTTGCATATTGTAATGTGTTCAAAGAGGATGTTCCCTAAAGGCATCTGGCTATTAATGAGTTTTATTGTGGGTCACTGAGCAGAGAGAAAAACAAATACAGACAAGCACAAACTCTGGGTTGGGAAGTGACTATTAAATAATTAGCAGTGCAGTAAAATTAACGGATACTCACCCATCCTTCAACTGCATGGATAAAACCTACTTGATGCATAGGCTGCCTAAAAGGAGCAAGTGGCAAAAGAATTTAAATTTGCTCAGGAGAGATAGTTCAACATAAGCTTAATGTGAGATGAAGGAATAATCAGTCAAAAGAGATATGACCCTGGTTTACAGTGAGCTTCTTACAATCAAGGAAAACCACAACTGATGTCATGTTGATTCCCACCGCTGTTAACAGCACTAATCTGCCCTTCTGTAAAGCAGTGCAAGAGAACCACTTGCTTGCAAATAATGGAAATGTGAGTTGATGAGTGAATAATAAACTCAATGTCACTGACATCTCCATTTCCCCACTGAGCAGAAAAAGCCTTTATGGAACACTGTTCTGCTTCTCTGTCTCTTTTCAAGGATTTGTGAATGCTGAAATTCAAGACAAGGTTTTACAGTGAAACAGACTATGGCTATGTGCATGGCATAGAATTTTGTAATTTTCTTTAAAACATAGAATCATATTTCCATTATTTTATATTTCTTCTTGGTACTGGCAAGACCACTGCAATATGTCTGCCTAACACAAAAGAACTAGATTCTTTATAAGAATACATGAACTTTCAAATCTCCTTCTTTCCTCCTCCTCTCATCCCCCCAAGCTGGACATAATTAGAATTTCCTTATTTTAAACCATCTTTTAATTGCCTTAATTAAAACTTACTTGGTCTTGATGAAATATCTTTTAATCAAGGCAAAACCTGCAACTGAATCAATGACCCAAATGTCCCATTCTTTGCACACACATCAGACAGTGCATATGGCTATACGAAATGTTTTCATCCACTACAACATCAATGAATGTTGCAGCACAGAGATAACATTATGAGAACAATATCAGTCAACTGGTAAAGCCAGCTGTAAAATTATGACTGCCAGATTTTTAATTTAATATTTCCATTGTGTTTTGAAGAATTCTGTGAATAAACTTTTTTCTAGACGCTGCCAATTCTTCTACAATATGATTAAATCAACTCCATGGCTAATTCTATTTTTTTTCCCTTTTTTTGGCTTTTTTGCCTATATCCACCACCCATACTTAACTACTGTCCCCACCCTACCCATTTTTAAGCATGGTTGCAACTGGTCATGTGGCACACAGAAGAACTGATGTGCTTTGATATGTGGATACCAAAATCAGCATCCATATTCCATAGTGGCTGCAGACATATAAGACAAAGAGCTGAATTTGTTATTTTCTTTGACATTTTTAGTGAATAATTCCAAAGTTCTGCCTGTTCTAAACCTGGTGTTCAGTTGAAATTGTATGTCTAACTGATTATCCCATGAACTCACCAAAATCTTCTCTGACACTCAGTTCCACTCCTGCAGTCCTTACCTGAAAGATGGTAAATACATAAATTTCTCTTCTGGATTAGTTAATCAACATGAATCTTTCTCACGTTGAGCAGAATAGCAGAAAAAGTCCACGATGTGCAACAGTTTGGAGAGCCCATCACTCGAAATGTCCTCTCCTCCTTCCTTCCTTCCTTCCTTCCTTCCTTCCTTCCTTCCTTCCTTCCTTCCTTCCTTCCTTCATTCCTTCCGACACTTCCTTCCGACACTTCCTTCCGACACTTCCTTCCGACACTTCCTTCCGACACTTTCCTTCCTTCCTTCCTTCCTTCCGACACTTCCTTCCGACACTTCCTTCCGACACTTCCTTCCGACACTTCCTTCCGACACTTCCTTCCGACACTTCCTTCCTTCCTTCCGACACTTCCTTCCGACACTTCCTTCCGACACTTCCTTCCAACACTTCCTTCCTTCCTTCCTTCCTTCCTTCCTTCCTTCCTTCCGACACTTCCTTCCGACACTTCCTTCCGACACTTCCTTCCGACACTTCCTTCCGACACTTCCTTCCTTCCTTCCAACACTTCCTTCCGACACTTCCTTCCGACACTTACTTCCTTCCTTCCTTCCTTCCTTCCTTCCTTCCTTCCTTCCTTCCGACACTTCCTTCCGACACTTCCTTCTGACACTTCCTTCCGACACTTCCTTCCGACACTTCCTTCCTTCCTTCCTTCCTTCCTTCCTTCCTTCCTTCCTTCCTTCCTTCCGACACTTACTTCCGACACTTCCTTCCTTCCTTCCGCCCCTTCCTTCCTTCCTTCCTTCCGACACTTCCTTCCGCCACTTCCTTCCTTCTGCCACTTCCTTCCTTCCTTCCTTCCTTCCGACACTTCCTTCCGACACTTCCTTCCGACACTTCCTTCCTTCCTTCCAACACTTCCTTCTGACACTTCCTTCCGCCACTTCCTTCCTTCCTTCCTTCCTTCCTTCCTTCCTTCCTTCCTTCCTTCCTTCCGACACTTCCTTCCGACACTTCCTTCCTTCCGACACTTCCTTCCTTCCTTCCTTCCTTCCTTCCTTCCTTCCTTCCTTCCGACACTTCCTTCCGACACTTCCTTCCGACACTTCCTTCCTTCCTTCCAACACTTCCTTCCGACACTTCATTCCGACACTTCCTTCCGACACTTCCTTCCTTCCTTCCCTCCGACACTTCCTTCAGACACTTCCTTCCAACACTTCCTTCCGACACTTCCTTCCTTCCTTCCTTCTGACACTTCCTTCCGACACTTCCTTCCGACACTTCCTTCCTTCCTTCCTTCCTTCCTTCCTTCCTTCCTTCCTTCCTTCCTTCCTTCCTTCCAACACTTCCTTCCTTCCGACACTTCCTTCCGACACTTCCTTCCGACACTTCCTTCCGACACTTCCTTCCTTCCTTCCTTCCTTCCTTCCTTCCGACACTTCCTTCCTTCCGACACTTCCTTCCGACACTTCCTTCCGGCACTTCCTTCCGACAATTCCTTCCGACACTTCCTTCCTTCCGACACTTCCTTCCTTCCTTCCGACACTTCCTTCCGACACTTCCTTCCGACACTTCCAACACTTCCTTCCGACACTTCCTTCCGACACTTCCTTCCGACATTCCTTCCGACACTTCCTTCCGACACTTCCTTCCTTCCTTCCGACACTTCCTTCCAACACTTCCTTCCTTCCTTCCGACACTTCCTTCCTTCCTTCCGACACTTCCTTCCGACACTTCCTTCCTTCCTTCCGACACTTCCTTCCTTCCGACACTTCCTTCCGACACTTCCTTCCTTCCTTCCGACACTTCCTTCTGACACTTCCTTCCTTCCTTCCTTCCTTCCTTCCTTCCTTCCTTCCTTCCTTCCTTCCGACACTTCCTTCCGACACTTCCTTCCTTCCTTCCTTCCTTCCTTCCTTCCTTCCTTCCTTCCTTCCTTCCTTCCTTCCTTCCTTCCTTCCCTCCTTCCTCCCTTCCTTCCTTCCTTCCGACACTTCCTTCCTTCTTCCGACACTTCCTTCCTTCCTTCCGACACTTCCTTCCGACACTTCCTTCCGACACTTCATTCCTTCCTTCCAACACTTCCTTCCGACACTTCCTTCCGACACTTCCTTCCTTCCTTCCTTCCTTCCTTCCTTCCTTCCTTCCTTCCTTCTGACACTTCCTTCCGACACTTCCTTCCTTCCGACACTTCCTTCCTTCCTTCCTTCCTTCCTTCCTTCCTTCCTTCCTTCCGACACTTCCTTCCGACACTTCCTTCCGACACTTCCTTCCTTCCTTCCAACACTTCCTTCCGACACTTCATTCCGACACTTCCTTCCGACACTTCCTTCCTTCCTTCCCTCCGACACTTCCTTCAGACACTTCCTTCCAACACTTCCTTCCGACACTTCCTTCCTTCCTTCCTTCTGACACTTCCTTCCGACACTTCCTTCCGACACTTCCTTCCTTCCTTCCTTCCTTCCTTCCTTCCTTCCTTCCTTCCTTCCTTCCAACACTTCCTTCCTTCCGACACTTCTTTCCGACACTTCCTTCCGACACTTCCTTCCTTCCTTCCTTCCTTCCTTCCTTCCTTCCTTCCTTCCTTCCTTCCGACACTTCCTTCCTTCCGACACTTCCTTCCGACACTTCCTTCCGGCACTTCCTTCCGACAATTCCTTCCGACACTTCCTTCCTTCCGACACTTCCTTCCTTCCTTCCGACACTTCCTTCCGACACTTCCTTCCGACACTTCCAACACTTCCTTCCGACACTTCCTTCCGACACTTCCTTCCGACATTCCTTCCGACACTTCCTTCCGACACTTCCTTCCTTCCTTCCGACACTTCCTTCCAACACTTCCTTCCTTCCTTCCGACACTTCCTTCCTTCCTTCCGACACTTCCTTCCTTCCTTCCGACACTTCCTTCCTTCCGACACTTCCTTCCGACACTTCCTTCCTTCCTTCCGACACTTCCTTCCGACACTTCCTTCCTTCCTTCCTTCCTTCCTTCCTTCCTTCCTTCCTTCCTTCCTTCCGACACTTCCTTCCGACACTTCCTTCCGACACTTCCTTCCTTCCTTCCTTCCTTCCTTCCTTCCTTCCTTCCTTCCTTCCTCCCTTCCTTCCTTCCGACACTTCCTTCCTTCCTTCCGACACTTCCTTCCTTCCTTCCGACACTTCCTTCCGACACTTCCTTCCGACACTTCATTCCTTCCTTCCAACACTTCCTTCCGACACTTCCTTCCGACACTTCCTTCCTTCCTTCCTTCCTTCCTTCCTTCCTTCCTTCCTTCCTTCCTTCCTTCCGAAACTTCCTTCCGACACTTCCTTCCGACACTTCCTTCCGACACTTCCTTCCTTCCTTCCGACACTTCCTTCCGACACTTCCTTCCGACACTTCCTTCCAACACTTCCTTCCTTCCTTCCTTCCTTCCTTCCTTCCTTCCTTCCGACACTTCCTTCCGACACTTCCTTCCGACACTTCCTTCCGACACTTCCTTCCTTCCTTCCAACACTTCCTTCCGACACTTCTTTCCGACACTTCCTTCCTTCCTTCCTTCCTTCCTTCCGACACTTCCTTCCGACACTTCCTTCCGACACTTCCTTCTGACACTTCCTTCCGACACTTCCTTCCGACACTTCCTTCCTTCCTTCCTTCCTTCCTTCCTTCCTTCCTTCCTTCCTTCCGACACTTACTTCCGACACTTCCTTCCTTCCTTCCGCCCCTTCCTTCCTTCCTTCCTTCCGACACTTCCTTCCGCCACTTCCTTCCTTCTGCCACTTCCTTCCTTCCTTCCTTCCGCCACTTCCTTCCTTCCTTCCTTCCTTCCTTCCTTCCTTCCTTCCTTCCTTCCGACACTTCCTTCCGACACTTCCTTCCTTCCGACACTTCCTTCCTTCCTTCCTTCCTTCCTTCCGACACTTCCTTCCGACACTTCCTTCCGACACTTCCTTCCGACACTTCCTTCCTTCCTTCCAACACTTCCTTCCGACACTTCATTCCGACACTTCCTTCCGACACTTCCTTCCTTCCTTCCCTCCGACACTTCCTTCAGACACTTCCTTCTGACACTTCCTTCCGACACTTCCTTCCGACACTTCCTTCCTTCCTTCCTTCCTTCCTTCCTTCCTTCCTTCCTTCCTTCCTTCCTTCCAACACTTCATTCCTTCCGACACTTCCTTCCGACACTTCCTTCCGACACTTCCTTCCGACATTCCTTCCTTCCTTCCTTCCGACACTTCCTTCCTTCCTTCCGACACTTCCTTCCTTCCGACACTTCCTTCCGACACTTCCTTCCTTCCTTCCGACACTTCCTTCCTTCCGACACTTCCTTCCGACACTTCCTTCCTTCCTTCCGACACTTCCTTCCGACACTTCCTTCCTTCCTTCCTTCCTTCCTTCCTTCCTTCCTTCCTTCCTTCCGACACTTCCTTCCGACACTTCCTTCCTTCCTTCCTTCCTTCCTTCCTTCCTTCCTTCCTTCCTTCCTTCCTTCCTTCCTTCCTTCCTTCCTCCCTTCCTTCCTTCCTTCCTTCCTTCCTTCCTTCCGACACTTCCTTCCGACACTTCCTTCCTTCCGACACTTCCTTCCTTCCTTCCTTCCTTCCTTCCTTCCTTCCTTCCTTCCTTCCTTCCGACACTTCCTTCCGACACTTCCTTCCGACACTTCCTTCCTTCCTTCCAACACTTCCTTCCGACACTTCATTCCGACACTTCCTTCCGACACTTCCTTCCTTCCTTCCCTCCGACACTTCCTTCAGACACTTCCTTCCAACACTTCCTTCCGACACTTCCTTCCTTCCTTCCTTCTGACACTTCCTTCCGACACTTCCTTCCGACACTTCCTTCCTTCCTTCCTTCCTTCCTTCCTTCCTTCCTTCCTTCCTTCCTTCCTTCCTTCCGACACTTCCTTCCTTCCGACACTTCCTTCCGACACTTCCTTCCGACACTTCCTTCCGACATTCCTTCCTTCCTTCCTTCCTTCCTTCCTTCCTTCCTTCCTTCCTTCCGACACTTCCTTCCTTCCGACACTTCC